>NC_136067.1:35645689-38505689 GCF_964261635.1 Lissotriton helveticus | reverse complement strand
GGCTAGGGTTCGGAAGGTGGGACCGGACCCGGGGCTTGAATTCCATCTGGCCAGGCCCCGAGGGTGCTGGAGCCCCCTGTCCCGCAGGCCACCAGTGGGTCCGTGCGCTGGGGACGGGGCTCCACCGGTTCCCGGGGAGGCTCTCCCCAGCCTGGCTAGGGTTCGGAAGGTGGGACCGGACCCGGGGCTTGAACTCCATCTGGCCAGGCCCCGAGGGTGCTGGTACCCCTCCGTCCAGCAATCCGGCCGGGGGTCCGGGGCGCCCGGGACGGAGGGTCCACCGGGGGCCCAGGGGAGGCTCTCCCCGGCCCGGCATAGGGTTTGGAAAGCCGGGACTGGGGCTGGGGACCGGGCCCGGGGCTTGAGCCCCGTCCGGCAGGGCCCAGTGGTGCGGGAATCCCCCCTCCGTCCTGCAAGCCGGCCGGGGGTCGGAGGTACCCGGGACGGAGGGTCCATCAGGGCCCGGGGAGGCCTGAAGCCCCAGAGCCCTGCAGCCCCAGAGACCTGCAGCTCTGCAGCCCCCGGAACCCTGCAGCCCCAGAGCCCTGCAGCTCCGGGGCAGGCAGATTGGCGTCCTTTTGGTCCCGGCCATCTGGTCGCCCTGGAAGTCATGATGAGGTGCCATTCGCCTCCCGGATCCCAGCGAGGGCTCCAGGAGGTCGGGTACTTTCGCGCCTTGGGTCCCCTCTGTCACCTTGTGTGCACAGATTGCAAGAAAGTCAGGTAATTTCCCTCCGGATTACTAGGGGGGCAGGGTATGCCCGGACACCCCTCCAAGGCTGGTGGTTCTCTGCTAGGGGGACCAGATGGGCTATGCCTGGGTAACACCTCCCTAGGCCACCCGGGGCTTCCTTCCTCCAGGCCAACGGCTTGTCAAATTGCCCAGGACGGGCTCCATGGCTCTTGGGCAGTCGTCCCCCGGGTCTCCAGGCCGATGGCATGTCAAAGTGCCCAGGACGGGCTCCATGCGTCCCGGGCAGTCGTCCCCCGGATCTCCAGGCCGACGGCATGTCAAAGTGCCCAGGACGGGCTCCATGCGTCCCGGGCAGTCGTCCCCCGGGTCTCCAGGCCGACGGCATGTCAAAGTGCCCAGGACGGGCTCCATGCGTCCCGGGCAGTCGTCCCACGGGTCTCCGGGCCGACGGCATGTCAAAGTGCCCAGGACGGGCTCCATGCGTCCCGGGCATTCCTCCCCCCGGGCATCCGCCGCTCCCTTCCCTGGGCCGACGGCAGGTCAGATTGCCCAGGACGGGCTCCATGGGTCCCGGGCAGTCCTTCCCTGGGTGTCCGGCGCTCCCTTCTCCGGGCCGACGGCATGTCAAAGTGCCCAGGACGGGCTCCATGCGTCCCGGGCAGTCGTCCCCCGGGTCTCCAGGCCGACGGCATGTCAAAGTGCCCAGGACGGGCTCCATGCGTCCCGGGCAGTCGTCCCCCGGGTCTCCAGGCCGACGGCATGTCAAAATGTCCAGGACGGGCTCCATGCGTCCCAGGCAGTCGTCCCCCGGGTCTCCAGGCCGACGGCATGTCAAAGTGCCCAGGACGGGCTCCATGCGTCCCGGGCAGTCGTCCCCCGGGTCTCCAGGCCGACGGCATGTCAAAATGTCCAGGACGGGCTCCATGCGTCCCAGGCAGTCGTCCCCCGGGTCTCCAGGCCGACGGCATGTCAAAGTGCCCAGGACGGGCTCCATGCGTCCCGGGCAGTCGTCGTCCCGGGCGTCCGGGCCTGGGAGCTCCGGTGGTCCTCACCGTGCCTGAGGCCCAGCCGGGGTCCCCGAGCCCTGCCCGGCGTGGGCAGGCAGCAGCCCTACCATGAAGGCTCGGGGTGGGAAGCAGGGAGTCCTTTCGTTCCCGGCCACCTGGTTGCACCTTTCCCCTCGGCCATCTGGTCGCACGCAATGCTATCCAAAAGGGCGACCAGATGGCCAAACCTCCCTGGAAGTCCCTATGAGGTGCCATTTGCCTCCCCGATCCCAGCGAGGGCTCCAGGAGGTCGGGTACTTTTACGCCTTGGGTCCCCTCTGTCAACTCGTGTGCACAGATTACAAGAAAGGGGGGTAATTTTCCTCCGGATTACTAGGGGTAAGGGTATGCCCGGACACCCCTGCAAGGCTGGTGGTTCTCTGCCAGGGGGACCAGATGGGCTATGCCTGGGTAACAACACCCGGGGCTTCCCTCCTCCAGGCCAACGGCATGTCAAAGTGCCCAGGACGGGCTCCATGCGTCCCGGGCAGTCGTCCCCCGGGTCTCCAGGCCAACGGCATGAGCGAGTGCCCAGGTCGGGCTCCATGCGCCCCGGGCAGTCGTCCCCCGGGTCTCCAGGCCAACGGCATGAGCGAGTGCCCAGGTCGGGCTCCATGCTTCCCGGGCAGTCGTCCCCCGGGTCTCAAGGCCGATGGCATGTCAAAGTGCCCAGGATGGGCTCCATGCGTCCCGGGCATTCCTCCCCCCGGGCGTCCGTCGCTCCCTTCTCCGGGCCGACGGCAGGTCAGATTGCCCAGGACGGGCTCCATGGGTCCCGGGCATTCCTCCGCTGGGTGTCCGGCTCTCCCTTCCCCGGGCCAACGGCTTGTCAGAGTGCCCAGGATGGGCTCCACGGGCCCCGGACGTCCGGGGCTCCCTTCCCCGGGCCAACGGCATGCCAGAATGCCCAGGACGGGCTCCACGAGTCCCGGGCGTCCGGGGCTCCCTTCCCTGGGACAACGGCTTGTCAGAGTGCCCAGGACGGGCTCCACGGGTCCCGGGCATCTTGGGCTCCCTTCCCCGGGCCAACGGCATGCCAGAGTGCCCAGGACGGGCTCCACGAGTCCCCGGCGTCCGGGGCTCCCTTCCCCGGGACAACGGCTTGTCAGAGTGCCCAGGACGGGCTCCACGGGTCCCGGGCATCTGGGGCTCCCTTCCCCGTGCCAACGGCATGCCAGAGTGCCCAGGACGGGCTCCACGAGTCCCCGGCGTCCGGGGCTCCCTTCCCCGGGACACCGGCTTGTCAGAGTGCCCATGACGGGCTCCACGGGTCCCGGGTATCTGGGACTCCCTTCCCTGGGCCAACGGCATGCCGGAGTTCCCAGGACAGGCTCCACGGGTCCCGGGCGTCCGGGGCTCCCTTCCCCGGTCCGACGGCTTGTCAGAGTGCCCAGGACGGGCTCCACGGCTCCCGGGCGTCCGGGGTTCCCTTCCCCGGGTCAGCAGAAAGTCAGAGTGCCCAGGACGAGTTCCACGGGTCCCGGGCAGTCCTCCCCCGGGCGTCCGGGGCTCCCTTCCCCGGGCCGTCGGCAGGTCAGAGTGCCCAGGACGGGCTCCATGGGTCCCGGGCAGTCCTCCCCCCCGGGCGTCCGGGGCTCCCTTCCCCGGGCAGACGGCAGGTCAGAGTGCCCAGGACGGGCTCCACGGGTCCCGGGCAGTCCTCCCCCCGGGCGTCCGGCGCTCCCTTCTCCAGGCCGATGGCAGGTCAGAGTGACCAGGACGGGCTCCACGGGTCCCGGGCAGTCCTCTCCCGGGCGTACGTGGTTGTCCGACAGATTCGGGCAGATGTGCTTTTACGAACCGGATCGGAATCGGCCCAAATAATAATAATAATAATAATCCACATTTGTAAGGCGCACAATCACCCGTAAGGGTCTCTAGGCGCTAGGGGCCGTTGGGAAGATTAAGCAAGCTATTGCCCAGAGTCAAATGGTGCTGGGCTAATCTGCGGCCGGTGCCGGGGATCGAACCCTGATCTCTGGGATGCTCGAGGGTTACTACGCGCTCTACAAAAACCTTAAATAAAAAAATCTCCAGATTCCGGAGTCAGCCGCCCTAGCCGCGGCGCCAGCTATTTCCCAGAGTCACCTGGTGCTGGGCTAATCTGCCGCCGGTGCCGGGGATCGAACCGTGATCTCCAGATTCCGGAGTCAGCCTCCCTAGCCGCGGCGCCAGCTATTTCCCAGAGTCACGTGGTGCTGGGCTAATCTGCGGCCGGTGCCGGGGATCGAACCCTGATCTCTGGGATGCTCGAGGGTTACTACGCGCTCTACAAAAACCTTAAATAAAAAAATCTCCAGATTCCGGAGTCAGCCGCCCTAGCCGCGGCGCCAGCTATTTCCCAGAGTCACCTGGTGCTGGGCTAATCTGCCGCCGGTGCCGGGGATCGAACCGTGATCCCCAGATGGGGATATCCCAAAAATCTGGCATGGATACGGCCCGCCAGGACTGGTTTGGGCACCCCTGGCCTAGAAGCACCCTGAGCGCTCACAGACTGAAGAGGCACATGGACACCCCTCCAATCAATCCATAATCGATACCCTCCGGGTCCAGGGCATCAGGAAACCTTTGAGAGAACAGCTCCTTTTTGTGGCCGAGATTTGGTTTCCTCCTCCGACTGAAGCAGGTGTTCGAGCGCCTGGAAGCAGTCTGAGCGCTCACGGGAGCACCTCCCCTTCTATTGATCCATCATCGATACCCTCCGGGTACAGGATATCAGAATACCTCCGTGAACGTGTGTTGAGTGTTGAGTGTGTTGGTTCCTTCCCCCGGCTTAGCCGCCGCTATAGCGCCTCTCCTGGCGGCAGCCTGCGCCCGATGCCCCGAGCAGCAGCACCATGGCACTTTTACCCACCAGCTCTCCGGCCTCCGGTGGCACCGCACTCCCAGGAGCCGCACTGATCAGACCGGCCTCCTCTGAGTGTCAAAGAGGGAAGCACAGCACAGGAAACACCCGGCTGCGAATAAATACAAGCAGCAGCAGCAGGCAGCAAACCCGCGCGCGGCCCCGTGCCAGCCACTGGGGGCCAAGTCAATGTTGTCAGGACACTTCCATTTTTAAACACAGGCTTATTTTATACTACGAATTGTTTTTGTATTTAATATCGCTTAAAAGAACTTGATATACAATAACTTATAACCTGTTACTATTCAAGAACGCATTTCACTACGATGCGCTATGTAGTCCAAGCCTGAACTCCAGTAGCCTCTAAATACTGTGTTTACTGGGCAGGTTTTTCTGTCTTCGTCTTTTGCAGCTTCAATGCGCTATAAATTACAAGTGTTAATATGAACAAAATCCATGTTAAGAGTGTGATCCACCTCCAAAATGAGAGCGGCCGAGGCCTTCTGTGATTTACGAGTTGAATGGATGAAACAGCTCAGCTGGTGAGTTAACCGCCCGAGCTATCTCCCGGTGAAGCAGTACTTCTAAAGGCGTCACTTCTTTTAAAACAAGCATTTACAATGCAACGGTTTCGCCTTTGGAAAAGTTAGGGCTATTGGCAATGTAAATGACAATGCCATTTATTTATCTGTTTTCTTAACCAACACATAAATACAAATTTTGTCATTTACAATGCCAATAGCTCAAACTTTTCCAAAGGCGAAACCGCTGCATTGTAAATGCTTGTTATTTATGCAAGTAATAACAGATGCCAAGTGGAAATCGTCATATTTACTTGCAGGAGTAAAAAAGGGAATTACCTCCTTTTGAAGCGGTCATCGAAAATGCTCTAAAAGGATGTGAAAAAAGAATTAGCATGGATCACAACATTAAACATATTGTCCCTGGCGCCAACCCAGAAGAAAGAACTGAAGCACATTTTCAATAATAAAAAAATGGTGCCAACGGCCTAATCTGCATCTGTATAAGTACTGTTTGGCGTTATTACAGTGCTACTGCCCCAAAGTGCGCCAGAAATTACACACCAGGCACATGGCGCCCCCTGCTGATCTCCAGCGGCAGTGAAAGTGTCATTTTCCCAGGCTTCTAATTGTGTCTCGCCTCCGTTGACAGCAAAACTCTAATGCCTGTGGTCAGCGAGTTTTTTTATGGACAAAGGCGGGGTTTTAGGTTTTCGCATCTGCAGGAATCGGGATATTTTTATGGCGCTGTGTTTTCCATTTCTTTAGCTTACAGACTTTAATCTGCTTTCACTTCACTGCCGCATGGAAACCACCACAGCTTCTATTTATCCACCGATCACTATATACAGGGAGTGGAAAGTTTATTGAGCAACTCGGCCCTCTCCCCTCGATCATGGGATCAGCAGAGAACACCCCTGGAGGGTCTCACAGAGCGGCCCCTCCCCAGATGGCTCTTTCCACTAGAGCCCTCACCCCTCCGCAGCCGGCCCCGCCCCCTTGAAAGGGGTCTGGATGTCAAGATTTCGCGGGCACTTTAGTAAAAATCCCGCCATTTTTACAAAAGTGCCGATTTCGCGGGCACTTTTGAAAAAGTCGTGGCATTTTCACGAAAGTGGCGATTTCGCGGCAAATCGCGAAATCGCGAAATCGCGATATCCTGGAGGGTCTGATCAAGAGACTGAATTAGCCATTGCCTTGGTCAAAAATGGGAAGGCCCCTGGGCTTGATAAAATACCAGGTGATTTATTTAAACATGAAACAAATATTTGGGTACCATATATAAATCACTTATGTAATGTTATCGCTGCTGGCTCAGAAATCCCGGACACCTGGAAAAGGGGCAGAAATCATCACTATTTTTAAAAAGGGCGATAGGAATGACCCTGCTAACTACCGCCCAATTAGTTTAATTGACATATTACGAAAAAAAATTCTCAAGACATGTTTTAAATCGTATTAATATATGGATGGAAGAAGAGTTAGTGCTCACAAAATATCAAGCAGGGTTTAGAGCTAAAACAAGTACCATCGATCAGGTACTAAGATTTTGTTGTTTATGCTGGAAGTATATTACCCTAAGAAAAGGCCACCTGTACGTAGCATTCGTTGACCTTCGGTGCGGCGTTTGACTTAATCCCACGTGAACTGTTATGGGAGACCCTTAAATGCCAGGGGTTACCAGCTGACTTATTGAAGCTGGTCACAAAATTACACATGAACAATTATGCTACAGTTAGGTGGGGAGCGAATGGGGAGTTATCACAACCTATACCAATAAAGAGGAGAGTCCGCCAGGGATGTGTGTTGGCTGCGACACTTTTTTGCTTGTTTGTCAACAACATCCCCTTTTGTATGGAAGACTGTGATAATGATTCCCCAAAATTGGGGGCGAACGGGTTTCGTCCCTCCTTTTCGCGGATGATACCATTCTTATTTCTCAAACACCCCGGGGCCTACAGAATCTACTGAACAGGTTTCAGCCATACTGCAGCACAAAGGGCCTAGAGATTAATGCAAAGAAAACAAAATATATGGCCCTAAACGCCCATAAAAAGTTTAGGGAAAACCTGACGTTAAATGGACAAAAATTGGAATGCGTCCAGAATTTTACCTATCTGGGGGTTTCTCTGGATTCGAAACTAACATGGAGAAGCCAGATAGAAAAAAGCAAAATAGTGTTTAAACAAAATTCTTTACCTATAATGAAAAGACATGGTAATAGCCTGAATAAAGCAGTCACCCCGGCTTTAGAGATTTTTAAATTTAAAGTACAATCAGCGGTACTATATGGGCAGAATTATGGGGAGCTATGTGTTGAAACTCCTTTGAAATTGGAGAGAATAAGTTTTTCAGGGCGTTATTAAAACTACCAGTCAGTACCCCATTGACTCCCCTTCTTTTAGACCTGAATATGAAATACATAGATCATCATGCAATTTTGAGACCGCTGATGCTCTGGGTCAGATTGTGGACGATCCCAGAGCTGTCAGACTATAAAGAAGGTGTAAAAGATGTTATGGATCTAGATTGCTGTAATAAAGTCCAATGGCTTAAACATGTAAGATCCTGGTTGGTAAAAATAGGTTTAGCACACTTTTGGAACGAACCAGTATCAATGAACTCGTCCTCAAAGAAAATTCTAAAGCTATCATTCTGCTCATATGTGAGTTATGAGATAGTGAACATAAAAACACATGGATCTCTGACAAATAATTTCTTATTGTTCAAAGACATAGCATCTTTTGAACTTTTTTGGGACGAGATTCACCCAACGCTAGCAAAGACAATCTATATGAAATTCAGATATGGTATGCTTAGGACAAATGTTTGTGAACTGAGGTGGTCCAATAGTAGTCGTAATCTGTGTACCTTATGTGCAAACCAGGCAAAGGAAGATGAGTTACACATTTTGTTTTTTTGTCCAACTTATGCAATACCAAGGAAAAGGTGGATATTGCCCCTTTGTCGGAACATAGGTTCCAGATCCCACAAAGAGGCTGGAAGAATTCTAAAAACTAATAGCAGTCAGGTTATAGTCTTTGGTGTTAGTAGATTCTTCCTGACTGTTAATTTTATGAGAATGAAATTGGGTCTGAAACTTTGAAGTCATAAATCTATTTATCAGGTGCAATCCTCTTAGTAATATTGTTGGACACTTATGAAGTAGAATATTTTCAATATTTATACATGATATACTAACTGTCACAATGTTGGATCCCCAAATTTTTTAATCAAGTTTATATACGCATGATTTTTTAGCTTTTAAATTATTTAAATGTTTTAACGTGACTTTTTTGCCCCCGGAAATGGTGTCCAGGACTTATATGAAATGTACTGCCTATAAACTATTAGTTCCATTATGTGACCTTGCGATCCATTTAATGTATATTGTGAAATTGTCATGTAATTATAATGTATTTTATGCATCTTTTATGGTACTTAACGTACCGAAATAAAGATTTATTGATTGACTGAACTCACTTCCTTTGGCTTTGCCTCCGTGGGTTCATTGACACCAGAGTCAGCAGAATTTAACTCACTTCGTTTGGGTTTGCCTCAGTGGGTTTATTGACACCAGAGTCAGCAGATTTAGCTCACTTCTCTAGGGTTTGCCTCAGCTGACACCGTAGTCAGCCGATTTAGCTCACTTCTCTTGGGCTTGCCACAGCTGACACCAGAGTCAGCAGATTTAGCTCACTTGTCCAGGGTTTGCCTCAGCTGACACCAGAATCAGCAGATTTAGCTCACTTCTCTTGGGTTTGCCTCAGCTGACACCGTAGTCAGCCGATTTAGCTCACTTCTCTTGGGCTTGCATCAGCTTACACCAGAGTCAGCAGATTTAGCTCACTTCTCTATGGTTTGCCTCAGCTGACACCAGAGTCAGCAGATTTAGCTCACTTGTCCAGGGTTTGCCTCAGCTGAAAACAGAGTAAGCAGATTTAGTTCACTTCTCTTGGGTTTGCCTCCGTGGGTTCATTGACATGAGAGGCAGCAGATTTAGCTCACTTCTCTTGGGTTTGCTTCAGTTGACACCAGAGTCAGCAGATTTAGCTCACTTCTTTTGGGTTTGCCTCAGCTGACACCAGAGCCAGCAGATTTAGCTCACTTCTCTTGGGTTTGCCTCAGCTGACGCCAGAATCAGCAGATTTAGCTCACTTCTCTTGGGTTTGCCTCAGCTGACACCGTAGTCAGCAGATTTAGCTCACTTCTCTTGGGTTTGCTTCAGCTTACAGCAGAGTCAGCAGATTTAGCCCACTTCTCGTGGGTTTGCCTCAGCTGACACCTGAGTCAGCAGATTTAGCTCACTTCTCTTGGGTCTGCCTCCGTGGGTTCATTGACACCAGAGTCAGCAGATTTAGCTCACTTCTCTAGGGTTTGCCTCAGCTGACACCAGAGTCAGCAGATTTAGCTCACTTGTCCAGGGTTTGCCTCAGCTGACACCAGAATCAGCAGATTTAGCTCACTTCTCTTGGGTTTGCCTCAGCTGACACCGTAGTCAGCCGATTTAGCTCACTTCTCTAGGGTTTGCCTCAGCTGACACCAGAGTCAGCAGATTTAGCTCACTTGTCCAGGGTTTGCCTCAGCTGACACCAGAATCAGCAGATTTAGCTCACTTCTCTAGGGTTTGCCTCCGCTGACACCAGGGTCAGCAGATTTAGCTCACTTCTCTAGGGTTTGCCTCAGCTGACACCAGAGTCAGCAGATTTAGCTCAATTATCTTGGGCTTGTCTCAGCTGACACCAGAGTCAGCAGATTTAGCTCACTTCTCTAGGGTTTGCCTCCGTTGACACCAGGGTCAGCAGATTTAGCTCACTTCTTTTGGGTTTGCCTCAGCTGACACCCGAGTCAGCAGATTTCGCTGACTTCTCTTGGGTTTGTTTCAGCTGACTCCCGAGTCAGCAGATTTCGCTGACTTCTCTTGGGCTTGCCTCAGCTGACACCAGAGTCAGCAGATTTATTTCACCTCTCTTGGGCTTGCCTCAGGTGACACCGAAGTCAGCAGATTCAGCTCACTTCTCTAGGGTTTGCCTCAGCTGACACCAGAGTCAGCAGATTTAGCTCACCTCTTTTGGGTTTGTCTCAGCGGACACCAGAGTCAGCAGATTTAGCTCACCTCTCTGGGAGTTGTCTCAGCTGACACCAGAATCAGCCGATTTAGCTCACTTCTCTTGGGTTTGCCTCCGCTGACACCTGAGTCAGCAGATTTAATTCACTTCGTTTGGGTTTGCCTCCGTGGGTTTATTGACACCAGAGTCAGCAGATTTAGCTCACCTCTCTTGGGTTTGCCTCAGCTGACACCAGAGTCAGCAGATTTAGCTCACTTCTCTTGGGTTTGCCTCAGCTGACACCAGAGTCAGCAGATTTAGCTCACTTCTCTTGGGTTTGCCTCAGCTGACACCAGAGTCAGCAGATTTAGCTCACTTCTCTTGGGTTTGCCTCCCCTGACACCAGAGTCAGCAGATTTAACTCACTTCCTTTGGGTTTGCCTCAGTGGGTTTATTGACACCAGAGTCAGCAGATTTAGCTCACCTCTCTTGGGTTTGCCTCAGCTGACACCAGAGTCAGCAGATTTAGCTCACTTCTCTTGCGTTTGCCACAGCTGATACCAGAGTCAGCAGATTTAGCTCACTTCTCTTGGGTTTGCCTCAGCTGACACCAGAGTCAGCAGATTTAGCTCACTTCTCTTGGGCTTGCCTCAGCTGACACCAGAGTCAGCAGATTTAGCTCACTTCTCTTGGGTTTGCCTCAGCTGACACCAGAGTCAGCAGATTTAGCTCACTTCTCTTGGGCTTGCCTCAGCTGACACCAGAGTCAGCAGATTTAGCTCACTTCTCTTGGGCTTGCCTCAGCTGACACCAGAGTCAGCAGATTTATCTCACTTCTCTTGGGTTTGCCTCGGCTGACACCAGTCAGCAGATTTAGCTCACTTCTCTTGGGTTTGCCTCCGTGGGTTCCTTGACACCAGAGTCAGCAGATTTAGCTCACTCCTCTTGGGTTTGCCTCCGTGGGTTCATTGACACCAGAGTCAGCAGATTTAGCTCACTTCTCTTGCGTTTGCCACAGCTGATACCAGAGTCAGCAGATTTAGCTCACTTCTCTTGGGTTTGCCTCCGTGGGTTCATTGACACCAGAGTCAGCAGATGTAGCTCACTCCTCTTGGGTTTGCCTCCGTGGGTTCATTGACACCAGAGTCAGCAGATTTAGCTCACTTCTCTTGGGTTTGCCTCAGCTGACACCAGAGTCAGCAGATTTAGCTCACTTCTCTTCGGTTTTCCTCAGCTGACACCAGAGTCAGCAGATTTAGCTCACTTCTCTTGGGCTTGCCTCAGCTTACACCAGAGTCAGCAGATTTATCTCACTTCTCTTGGGTTTGCCTCGGCTGACACCAGCCAGCAGATTTAGCTCACTTTACTAGGGCTTGCCTCGGCTTATACCAGAGTCAGCAGATTTAGCTCACTTCTCTTGGGTTTGCCTCGGCTGACACCAGTCAGCAGATTTAGCTCACTTTACTAGGGCTTGCCTCGGCTTACACCAGAGTCAGCAGATTTAGCTCACTTCTCTTGGGTTTGCCTCAGCTGATACCAGAGTCATCAGATTTAGCTCACTTCTCTTGTGTTTGCCTCGGCTTACACCAGAGTCAGCAGATTTAGCTCACTTCTCTTGGGTTTGCCTCAGCTGACACCAAAGTCAGCAGATTTATCTCACTTCTCTTGGGTTTGCCTCCGTGGGTTCATCAACACCAGAGTCAGCAGATTTAGCTCACTTCTCTTTGGCTTCCCTCTGTGGTTTCATTCACACATAGATCAGTCAATGTAGCTCATGTTTATTGGTTTTCCCTTGGTGGTGTCACTGACACCATCAGTGCTGACCTAAGACTTTGGAATTAGCCTCTTTAATGCCACTGAACTCCAGGATGGTCTCTTGAGACAATATATTAGCATTTTGACAAAAGGGAGCATTTCCTTCACTTTGGAATCCCAATAGAGCTGTGAGAATTTCACCACACTTGGGACGCTCTATGTTGATTCCAGTAAACAGTCATAGTCTTTGATGACAGTAAGATAGAAGTGATGTCTCAATCTTGTCTTTATCACATCAAGCCATTCTTTTTCTTCTGATAACAAAATATGCTTGGTGGCTTCAATGTGATCTTGAAGAAGGTGTGATCCGGAACATGTACGATGAAAGCCAATGTGGTCTCAACACAGGAATGAGACCAACACCTCTCCTTCACGCGGGTTTTTGGGAACTCTTGCCAAGTTCTTTGCTAACTGATGAGACAGACACACCAATCTCATTATTTAACACCACATCTTTAATGCCATAATATTCTCTTGGGTTTGCCTCGGCTGACACCAGAGTCAGCAGATTTAGCTCACTTCTCTTGGGTTTGCCTCGGCTGACACTGGAGTCAGCAGATTTAGCTCACTTCTTTTGGTTTTGCCTCCATGGGTTCATTGACACCAGAGTCAGCAGATTTAGCTCACTTCTTTTGGTTTTGCCTCCGTGGGTTAATTGACACCAGAGTCAGCAGATTTAGCTCACTTCTCTTGGGTTTGACTCGGCTGACACTGGAGTCAGCAGATTTAGCTCACTTCTCTTGGTTTTGCCTCCATGGGTTCATTGACACCAGAGTCAGCAGATTTAGCTCACTTCTCTTGAGTTTCCCTCAGCTGACACCGGAGTCAGCAGATTTAGCTCACCTCTCTTAGGTTTGCCTCAGCTGACACCAGAGTCAGCAGATTTAGCTCACTTCTCTTGGGTTTGACTCGGCTGACACTGGAGTCAGCAGATTTAGCTCACTTCTCTTGGTTTTGCCTCCATGGGTTCATTGACACCAGAGTCAGCAGATTTAGCTCACTTCTCTTGAGTTTCCCTCAGCTGACACCGGAGTCAGCAGATTTAGCTCACTTCTCTTGGGCTTGCCTCAGCTGACACCAAAGTCAGCACATTGTTTAACAGCACATCTTTAAGGCCATAATACTGAAACGAGGCCCTGGGCACAGCCTCATTCCAAGTTGGAAAAGACCTACAGAATCGCTCAGGCTGAGATCATAATAAATTTGTGAATTTAAGTCAAAATGGAAAATATGTTTTCTTTACTCTGCATGTGCTGAAAGAGAGGGAGCTCGGAGAGAGTGATTCCCATGAACAGATGTCTCCACGCGGACTCCATGATGCTGAGGGTCTGAATGAAGATTTCTCTTTACAGAGTTGTTCCAAGATCTTGACAGCGGGGAAGATTCAGAGTTAGGATCCGCCTGGGACTCTGCACAGTAGAAACGATTTACATGATATGCTCCAGGCAGTCCCCAATTTTTAAAGAAGTCTGCCAGTAGCAATCCTTGGAATGAATAACTACTGTGGTCTCTGCGGATATTAGGTACGAAATTTACAAAATACACACGCAAAGAATGCATCACACTTGGACCAGCAGTAGAACGTTCCAAGGCGTGTTCCACCCTGGACAGTGTATACGGATATCTGTTTTCAGAGACAAAGCTCTTCGTACAGAAGTAAAGATGGTGAAAAGTGTCATCCAGCTGAGTGCATCAAAAGCACTGTCTTCACTGGATCCAGTAGAGTGATTTGTAGTTCACGACCATGCAGCACGCGTCCTAAGAGATCAAGTCTTCGCTCTACGAGAGCGCCGCGTGCCTATTAAGATTCCATTGACATCCCTTGGGCGTGCTGGCCTAGATCCCTTCGAAGTGCCAGAGATTAAAGGATGGTGTGAGTCATTCCAGGGTCTGTGGGAGTACTGAACGCTTCCAGGTGACCACTTGGATCACGCACTCAAGGAGCATAAAAATCCAAAAACTATGCTATTTTAAAGAGAACAATATGCACATTTTAACTCCTAGAGCTAAACAAGCCAACTTGCTCGTTATTAAAAAATGTGGGAAAGAAAAAGAAAGTATTGTGATTCTGGCTTGGAGGCGTGGATTTCTAGTGGTGGCGGGGCGGGGCACAAATACGCCAGATTCATGAACTGTGCTGGATCCAGTATTACCAAAAGTATTACAAGGCTAGCAGAACTAGCACAAGTGCCCTCAAAGCCCAAACCCGTCCTTAAGACACGGGCTCAAGTGGTAACAAGCATTGGCAAAGCCAACAGGTCAAGGTATTTAAAATAAATTAGAAATATTGCTCCTACATAGCAAATCGCAAGGTATATAGGGCGGGATACTCTGTGATAAGCTTTGCAGATGTCATGTCCACCATGCACAGGAGCTGTGTCAGTTGTAATGCAGCAGAAGGGATATGCACCACGTTTTGATGGCGTATACCACACTGGGGTAACGAAAAGTGAGGGGGCCTCCCTGCACGGTACTTAGGGGGGCCCCCTCCGGGCTCAATCAGGAGCTCTCCAGGCCAGAGTTTAGTGCCGAGGGGGCCCCTTGGAGCTAGGGACCCCCCGCACCGCGTGGGCTGCGGGGGCCTGTGTTACGCCCCTGGTATACCATCTGCTAAACTCAAATTTGTATGAATCTGAACGGCACAATCAATGGACCAGGTCTCAGGCATGAGCTGAACTAATAAACAAGTTTGAAAGTTAAAGTCTTCTTGTGAAAGAGCTGAATACCAATAATCACAGTGAAGGTTGTCAATGGCAGAAGTGGGCTGACCAACAGATTGCTGTATGCTATAATGGGGGGGGGGAGGGTGGAAACAAAAAGTAAATGCCACAATAACAGATTACTGGATAAAATGGCTGTCTGAAAACCCCTGTAAGTATATTATACATAACATTACTAAATAAAAACTTGCTGGCTAGCACCAGACCTAATAAAACACAATGATACTTGTCTATAAGAAAGTCTCTGACCAAAAAGGCTCAATTTTAGGGCGGTGTAACCCCCTTTAAGAGATTCTTAGCCGCTTATGCCTTGCTGTAGACCAGAAAAAAGATGGCTGCAGAGTGGTCGTGCATTACAAAGAGAAACTTGAACTGTCCTCCATAAGTGCCTCTCGTGCATTTGCTTAAAATAGTAACTTTTTAGTCCTGGTCTAATAGACAGCACATTATGTCTGTTGCGAGACATATTGTTACGATATCAGTCCATTACTTGACATTGGTTGGCTTTATTGTCAATTTTATTTACTTGCTTCTTAATCCTCAGCTTGTGTGGGTTTCCTTCTGCTTCTTGTATTTCTCCCTTCACTAGAGCAGAGACATATTACTTTTTCCCTTTTACTTCTCACTTTCCAGGCACTACTTTTTAGGTCTCGCCTATGAAGCGAGCATGCGCTGCATAGGAAAAAGACCTTTGGTAATGGGTTCAGCTTTGCAGGCAAAAACGTGCACGCGTTGCATTGCTTTGAATGAAAACGCGTGCACGTTTGGCAATTCTCTTGCGGGAGCGAGCTTAGACACCATATGTTTGTAATTAACTTGAATATGATGCCCCTGCTCGTTCCTGAAAGGTAAATGCAAGGGAAACAGGTGCATGCCCCCTACTCTCTCCCCTTCCCCCTGCTGGCTCTCATGAAACTCTTTTTTTATTTATTGCACATGCTTGTTTAACATTACATTGTCGCCGTAGGACAATGTTAAGTTTCAGGAAGCTGTTACGTTAATAACAGAAATGTCTGACAGGTAGAATTCATTTTGCGGTATTATACAGATTGTTGTTGAAGTGTTGAAAATATATAGTGTTGGTTTTCGAGTGCTGTAAATGGCCGACCACGTTAACATTTCCGTGTTTTAGACACTTGATCCATTTCGGTTAGCATTTTGTTGTGAATACGCATGTTATGCCGCACATGAATTGTGTGGTAATTCCATAACCGCTGTAAACGCAGTGGCAAAAGAATAGAAATATTCCAGCATGTCGTGTATTTCTATAGGTTCTGAATCGATCCCCCTATTCCTGGCCCTATTCTGGTTAAACTACCTAGCTAGTTAACTAACAGTCAGCCCATGAGGCAAGAAATTCCCCATGATGCAGATACCGTTATCTGACGCAGTCACACTACGGCACAGGAACGTGTTATCTGATTAGGTCATAACGCTTGAGATCTAATTAGACAAGCGATATTCCTCCAGCCCCTGATAAGGCATACGACGTTCTCATAACAAATCAAACCTATGACAACCTGGATAATCCGTGCGGCCATTGTTTTGATTTCACAGAGAACTTTAGTAAAGAATGTGCTAACGAGCAAGTCGTATGACATCTTTATTGACGTACCTATGTCCATCCTTACGTCAATCTCGGCACCTTTAAGGTATAAATATTGCCGACCTTGCCCTATGCAAACACACGCGTGGTGACAAGACGGAGCAGCCATACTTGCCGAAGCCGAGAGCAGAAGCAGACCCCGCAGGCAGCAGCCCCGCCTTCCTGACGCGCTGAGAGACGCGCTGCTATCTCAAGCCGAGAGACCCAGCACCGGCGCTTCTGGGCAGCCCTCGCAGGCAGCCTGGAATATCGAGAGCAGAGAAAGAGATACCATTCCTCATTCATCCTAAATTCCAGGTACAGAACTGAATAACCCCTCCTAGAGAATTCTTTAGTTATTCACTTGGCAAAAACAAACTTAAACTAAACTGTAACTTTCTATTCCCGCCCACGCATTAGACTTAGGTCAGGTACACGGGGTAGGCGTATTTAGAAACACCAGTTGAGTACGTTTAGTCAAATGTATATGTGTATGTAAATATATTTTAATCATTTTAAACATCATATGGCTCAGAAACCATATCAATGTTTTTACAGTATTATTTTATACTATTGCTTCTAATGTATGCACTTTACTTAACTATAAGTATTGCAATAATATCGATCCATTTCTCTTGTACGAGAAAAGAGACTGATCAATAAATAACATCTTTTATTGAACACGCCCGTCTCTTCCTTTTCTCTACATTCTGATGAGACTAAGAATGCACGTACTGACTGAGTAAAATAATTGCCTTGTGCTCACACGACTCTCGAGATTGACTCTTGATTAGGGGAGAGCAAAGTTGTCATGTTCTATGGTTGTCAGAAACTAAATCCCTTCTTGTCTAATCAGGGGAGTTCATCCTTCCTTGAACATTCGAGAAAGTTTCTAGCGAACTCTGAGCTTAGCTGGCAAACCCAAAAATTAAGTCTAGTTTCGACAGTAGTAGACCTAGTTAACGTCTGGCCTAGGCCTTTACTGCTGTAGGTACTATTCCAATGCGCAGAGCCTATTGGGAAAATAGGAGCTACACTACATGGCGCCCAACGTGTTTGGAAAGGGCGATAAAACTAACGTAAGACATTTAGAGTAACTCAGTCGTGCTTTCTCACTCAGACCCCTTTTCCCAAATACTCCAAAGACGTCTGGAGTGGGTGAAAGGTTATTATATCCTCCAAAACCTCGCAGGAGGGAACTCCTATGTATGGTTCTTGGTCTAGTCAACGTTGAAGGATAAAACAGTTCCAAAATATTGTGCACCTAATCTCTGTTTCCATAAAGAAACCTGATCTGCAAATAAAAATAATACCATCCTGTCAGTAAAATGGGAGACAGTGATGGAGAAAGAGAGGCAATTAGATTAGCTACTGAAATAGCAGATGCTGATGCTACCATGCAAACAGCAGACCCGGATATAATACTCATCCAGGTCGCCAAAAGGAGATCTATAACCTTAAAACTTATAGAAAATGGACTGACACCTAGAGGTGGCACAGTCATATTCGTAATTGAGGCACACGAATATCGGCAGACAGAGGTATACTATACATGGATACATTTTCCAGCAGCAAATGCTGTAACAAAGTACTTCCACTATTACAAAGTAGAGGAACCTCCTGAAACGTACACTCCTTTCGAGGAGGTGGAAGTACCACTCAAATTCCAAGAGCATTTGCTCTTATTTGATGGCGCCCTAAAACATAACAATCACATTACAAGGCTCGGTCCTTTAGGAAGACCAGGAGCAACGTGGCCGGTCCTAGCCGGATACACACCACATCCAGACATCGAAAGAATGCCTGCAGCAGAGCTGTTAATACAGCTAAAACAACTACTAAAAATTCACAGACAATTAGTTCAGTATGTAATGCGGACTTCAACAATTCAGCCAGCGATTAAACTACCACAGCTGACCCCTCACCAGGGGAACACAAATAAAATTACACCACAGAACATCCAATCCTGCCTAGGTAAAGTTCCAGCTAAACGGGAACAGATACCATTCTGGTTGGCACAGAAAATTACCCAAATAGAGGCGGTGTTTCCTGACACCACCCCATTAGAAAAACACAGGATTCTGACTATATGTCTCCCAATGGGAATCGCACCACACATTGAGGACTGTGACACTTGGGGTACAGTCTTTGCTTCCATCTATACAAAAACGCACGGTGTTCCATCCATTTCGGTAATACCAGATGTGCTAAAACAAATTCAAGATGAATACGGTCCAGAACCTGCTTTAACTCTTGGTATGAAATTACTGAAAGACTTCAAGCAGGTCTCGGCTATATTACTAGCCAACATAAAGGGTGAAGCAGCAAACGTGGCGATCCGCCAGAGGTTAAAAGAGACAGATATAGCAGACCAACCAGCTGAAATTGCCAGAATCATAGAAAAATCCTATGAAGAACTAGGCAGAGATAGTCTAGGTGGAATACCAGTAAAACCGCAACTGACTACAAGTCCAGAAAAAATATTTTTTAATAATAATTCACCAAAAAAGAACTGGGATGGAAATAAACAATCCAATCCTAAAGAAAAGAAATTCCAGTCCAGAGGAAGGTCTCCTAGGCGAAGAGAGAAATCTCCAAACCCGAGACAAAGGTCACCTCAGAGTGAACCCTCTGGGAATAGATATAACCTTAGAAATAGGGATAATATTAAAAAACCTGATAGATATCAAGACATTGATACACGTCCGTCTCAATCTTTTCAGAATTCCTCGCAGAAATCGGAAAGAAGAGGACGATCAGAAGAGCACGCCAAGTCCAAAGACAAGGAACCTGCTCAACTGAAAAAGAAATCACAATTTCCAAAAAAGAAGGTAGCCAGTATCAAGGTAGTTAACAATGCCGAGAATACTGAGGACACAACTGAAAAACGGAGAATGGGCTCAGACAATGCTAGACAGCGCAGCAGAGGTGAGCATAGCTCGCAAAGTCCTTATGAATCATCTGGAGACAGTGGACACGAATGAATACCTTCAAGTGGAAACTGCAGATACCAGAGTTAGCAAGCCCCACAAAATATACGAGATAACATTACGTATAGAGGGAGATAAGACTAGGAAAATAAGGGGACTATTTTGGGATAACCTATCCAAGGGCTATGACATCCTTCTAGCTGAAAAAGACTGGCCACCGGAGTTTGTCAGGGAGTGCCCTCATGGCGAAGAAGTAATTATGCCTGCCTTCTTAAATCAAATACCGATTCATAAAAAATACACACTTGCTAGAAAGTGGGCAGTGGCCTTAGCACCTGCTTTATATAAAAATCACGTAGGATGGGATGAGGATTCTCCTCCTCACAAAGTCCAGTTAAAATCACAACCTACTGCACAAAGGCAGTACCCAATTAAGCAAGAAGCTAAAAAACAAGTAAATGAAATACTAGATCAGCTAGAATACCAGGGGGTGATTGAAACTTGCACCTCACAAATGAACAATCCTTTGTTTCCGGTCTCCAAACCAGACAATTCGTACCGTCTAGTTTTGGATTACCGACACCTTAACACATGTTGCAAAACTTTTGCAGTGCAAAACTCACACAGTGCTGCACTAATGAATAACATAGTGCGCAAAAAATACAAAACAACCTTGGACATCTCCAACGGATTCTTTTGTCAAAACATAGCACCAGAGAGCAGATATTTAACTGCATTTTCAGTAAATGGCACTCAAAAACAATTCTGTCGGTTAGCCCAGGGGTACAAGAACAGCCCGGGGGTATTCTCAGCGAGAGTAACAGAATTACTACAACTATATGATGATGAAGCATTATCTTATGTCGATGACATTTACTTAACAGATGATGACTTGGAGACTCACTTGAAAAGAGTGAACACCATAATACTTGGTTTCGCTGCAGAAGGTTACAAATTCAACTTCAAAAAGTCCAGAATTGCCCATCTGACGGTCCTATTCTTAGGATATGAGTTATCAAGTGAAGGCAAAAGCCTGGCAGACAATTTCCTAGAGAAATGTGCCGTAATCCAAGCTCCTAAAACACTAAAAAACCTACAGTCAATTCTAGGCTTCCTAAATTTCGGAAGAACTTACATTGCAAATTACGCAGAAAGGGTCAAACCCCTTTACGATCTAATTAAACCAGACTTTAAAAGATCCAGTTGGACTCAAGCACACACAGAAATTTTGAGATCCTTACAAACAGACATGCTAATTAAAACAAAATTAGAAACCCGTGATAATACACGCAACCTTGTGATCCGAGTCATCCCAGGGAGATACGGATTCACATACCTAACCTCTAATGAGGGAGATAAGGTACCAATTGCATTCAAATCACATTTGTACACAAAAGCTGAACAGAGATTCAACAACAAAGGAAAAATTGTTCAAGCAGTTCAAACCGCAATAGCTAGAGAAAAAGACATAGCTGACGGTAGACATATCACAGTCAGAACAGCAGAATCAGCCTTTGAGGCATTAACAACACCGTGTACTTTACCAACAACAACATTGGATCCAGAATGGTTACAATGGGTAAATTCAATCACAACGGACAAAGTATATTACTTCTTTGATCCAGAACTAGAAGAATTAAAAAATCTAAAATATGAAAAAACGTATCCTCTGCCAATCGACATTCTGCCTCTACGACATTACGCCTGTGTAATCTATACAGACGGACATGCTCAACCCTCCGTTTGGGGAGAACATGCATACAATCCCACATGTGAGATTACAAAAGAAGTGTGGCACGGAGGTAAACTAAGACCTCTATTAACAAAATCACACTCAGTAGAAACTAATTCAGAACTACAAACTGAAATATTAGCTTTGAAAATGGCGCTAGATAATGCGGATCGCGAATTCCCGACACTTATAGTGTCAGATTCATATTTCTGCGTCAAAGCATATAACAAGGATTTGCAGACCTGGATTCAGAACGATTACAAAGATGACACGGATGCACCAATAAATCAGAGATTGCTTTGGGAACAGGTAGCTCTTTTGAAAAAAGAACTACCAAAGACTCACGTGACACACTCACTGAGTCACCAGCGTGATGGCGTTCACGTTGTAGGGAATTCATTGGCTGAAACAGCCGCAGCGGCAGCCAGTAAACCGGCTCCCGTAGATCGAAAAAAGCGTACATTAAAATACATTGACGGCGAAACAGTGCTGGCAGTAAAAACGTCATCAAAAGACGACTGCTCGGCGTTACCGATCAACTATCCACTCAATTACACATACATCATAGATGCAAACTCCATTCCTTTTGCTCGAATCCCTGGAGTGGGGGATAGAGTGATTCCAAACATGGACAGGAGAAACTTGTTAATCGCAGACGCACACATGGGCGAGGGTCTCAGACACCTTAAATTAAAAGATTCTCTGGAAGAATTACAATCACGGTACTGGTGGCCAGGCATGAGCCTGCACTACACCATGTTTGTAAAAAACTGCCCAAACTGCAACAGAGATCGCAGTGGGGAGAGAAGCAGTTTAATACCTCGTCGTATCAAGGCAGATAACATCACCACTAAAAAGAATGGCTTGCGATTAACATATACAGGCTAGTTCCCACTTATAATGTAGATCCACAGCACTCGGCTGACGTCCGGACTGTTATACAAGATTTGCGAGTCTAAATGGCATATACGCTAAGAGCATGCTACGTTCGACCATTTTTTTTTCTTTTTCTCAGGCAATCCAGCCTGGGGGGGGGAAAGAATGGCCAAATGAGCACAGCCCAGCGGGAATCTTCTCACTTCCTTCCTGAGGGTATGGGATGGTGTAAAGAAAAAACCAAGACAGAAAGCAATCTATAATAGAAAGGATATTAGGTTCGGGAGCTGGGTGGGTCAAACATCTAATAAGTGTCCAACGTAGTCTAAATAACTTGCCAAGAAATTCTCTGAAGGGATTCAGTCCGTACGAATTATTATTCGGAACTAGGATGTTGATCTCTGACCTTGATAGTCAGACTTCAGTGGTAACAGAAAAAAGCTTTGATGTCAAAGACCGTTTGGCTATTTTGCAGGACTTAAACAAAACAAGAAAAGACCTGAGCAACATACAGTTGAAAGAACAGCCAACGACCACTGAAGAATCACCACCTGTCCCAGCAAGACCTGTCTGGATTCCAAAAGTCGGGGATCTAGTCAGGGAGAAGATCGCGGTAAAGAAGGAATTTGGGCCTTCTTACAGAAAAGCAGTTCCTGTATTGTCTGTCAACGGGACAAGATCAGTTGTACTACCGCCACTTGCTGGAAAAAAGGAGAACCGAGTTGTATCCATCGACCTGGTAAAACCACAACATGTGGCCGATAACCAACAGTAGGCCAAGTGGACTCCCAATAAGTAGCAGAACACCAAGGTTCGCTACCAGTACAGAGGTCCTATCAAAGAGGCTCATCACATTCGAAACGCCTACAGAAGAACAACAAGGACTATGCAACAATGCAATAGAACTTAGACCTCTGAAAACCCAAATAAAGACATTTAGCAGAGACACACCAATCTATACAGAAGTACCAAGTGAAAATGCAAGAAACAAAAATCCTGAACCAATTGGAACAATTGACAGAACTGCATCCGGTTACTTCATCAACTTCGATGATTCCTCTGAAGGCTTCAGCGAACAAAAGACACAGCCATCATCAAAATCCTTTAAAGACAAAGCGAAGGAACTTTTGAAACAACTGAAAGAAACATATCTAGTTTCTCCATGGATTGAATTTTGGGTGGGTTTTGGTGCATTTATCCTCATACTTTGGCTCATCATGGTATTTACCTTGGGACGCTTCATTGAGGGAAAATATGCTAAAATGGACACAGCAAGTCAGAACATCAACTTGGTCCTCAAACCACACACATCTTCACACGTCGAGAAAAGAGAACTTTCTTCAGAACTTTCTTCAGCCAACTTCACAGCAATTCCAATATCTGGTGGGGTAGCCTGGGACAACACTGACTATGAAATTTATGGTCCGGTCGAGATCCTGAAATATCCACACCAAATCAAGATCTCCTTGAGTGACTTTGCAAAACCAAACTCATTTGCTGATGATTGGGACTTTGAAAGTATAAACAATATGATGTCTGACTTAGTAATGTCTGCTAAATTTACAAAACATGATTATTTGCAGGGTTCTACAAATTATGACAGCATGTACTGCTATAACCATTATGGTAACCATTTCTTGCATAAATCTGCACAACCTAGAAATGTTTTAAATTTTAATCAATGGGAACATTGTGCTACACCTCCAAAAGGGAGCTCTAGAACCGTGTATGGCAAATATTCATATTTTTCAGGTTTTAACATAACTAATGCTGAAACATTTTATTACAAATTGTCAAACAAGACAGGGATGAAAACCATGATAACCAACACAAAATTGATATATTCAGATTCTTTCTTTGAAAAAATGAATACTTTTGGATTTGATTATTGGGACAAACATGTTGATTTGAAAAGTGTTTGGGGTACAAAAGAATGGCAAGTACAGGGTATAGAAGCTTTGTTTAGAGCCTGCATGATCCCAGAACAAATGATATTTTTAAATGACACCGTTCAACAAACCACCTGTCTTGGCTTAGCCAAAATCAAAGATTTAAATAACCTGTCTATTCCAAAGCCAACAATGTTTAGCAATAACTCTGAAACAGATGAAGAAATAGACATAAACCATATACTTAACCAAAACAGAACACATCCTGATTGGAAACAATGGTTGATCTGGCCCACAGATACAAATAACTGTCAAGATAGATTCCTGAATAAAACACAGGGTTTCACAATGAACAGGCCAGACCCTAGATATCCCCAAAGACATCACCCAGGGATAATAACAACCTACAGTGTGGGCAAATTATGCCTTCAATGGCTACAAACTTCCACACTGCCTGAAATTAAGCAACACCTAACTTTACTTACTGATGGTGCTGACTTGCGTGATTTCATAATGGGACCACGCAAACAGCGTCAAAAGCGTTTCATAGCAGCCTCTGTATATGCAGCATACAATGAGGCCTGGAAGGTTACTCAAATTGAGACAGCAGAAAGAATACGGGAAATTGACCGTATTAATTTGGAAAAATCACTTTCTGTAGTGGACAATGGGTTAATGACTCTGTCCTCCAGAATTTTTTCATTGGACAGCATTGTGTCTTCAGCAATCGATATATTATCGCAAGACTTACTGTTATTACAACATGGTCAGTCACAATTGCGTTCTATTGTACAGCTTGGCTGGACGTTACAAAATCTGCGTTCAGGCTATGTGCCTTGGCGTTTAATCAACACAACGTCACTATTTCAAATCTTTAACCTTACTGATAGACAAATCGGTATGGCGCAGAAGGGTGCTGATTATACAATCTTGAGCATTGAAAAACTAGAAAGATTACCGTTGACAATGTCAGAACGACCTGTCAGTGAATGGATAATCCACGGAATCATAAATATTCCAATCTCAACCTTCAGGTTTCAATACTGCCAAAAATATATACAGGCTGGCATGTACGAGAAATTGGGAAAGGGGTACCTTAAAACAACATGGAACCTGCCCTATTCACATGCATGTATCAGTAACAAAGGACAGAAAGTGTTTCTTAGTGGCATCAATTGTGCTATGTCACTAAGCGGCACGCTTCTGTGTAACGGTATTAGTTTGCACGGAGCCTGTGAAGGGAATTCATACAACCTTTCATGTCACCAGCAAGGCGCACCTGCAACTGAAATAGAACCATTCTTTCAAAGACTCTATAATGGGAGTTACATTCTTATTGTAGACCGCAGATGCTGTAGTCTTATGCCCGGGACTCCTTATCTCGTCACTACGACGGCGAAGGTCAAGTGCTGTGGACGTTCTTTGTTCCCCAGCTCCTTTCCAGACAGGGAGGCGAGGGCATGGCCCAGTTTGAAAATTACTTCTATTCGAATAGACACTTTAAGCAGAATGAAAACAGTGCTTCTTCAGACGCCTACAAGGCTCACGTCATCTAAAGAAACGTATGATCTACAAGTCGCAAGGACGACTGCAGAGATACATACATTATTATCAACTAATTCCCCCGTACATTTCGCGGAAATCCTGAGCGAAATCTTAAATATTTCTGATACCACAGGGGTCTCAAAGGTATTTAAGACAGTATTTTCGATGGCATTAACACCATTCAAAGCCATACTGGGTATTTTTCCAGACTTCGTCCATTCGATTTTTGGCGGACTTCCCCTGATCCTAGGACTAATTGCAGGAATCCTATTCCTAGTCCTTATTTTTCGTTATGGCAACCCATGTCACAGATCAAACTCTCGCGACAATGGAAGATACGATCCTAGCCATTGGATACCGGGACCGGATATCAAAAATCCTGGGACTATCCCGGCTTAGAGACCTAAACATGACTTGGTTTCTATCATTTCGACCAATGTGGCAGAGGTGTGTTTTACCTGTACTAAGGTGTCTGCTATGCGTGAATGCATGGTTACCCCTATTTCCGACTTAGAGGAACTTTCCCATGAAGCTGTTGACAGTTTTTTCGAAAGCCTGAATGATATGATGTTCTCTCCGGAACAGAAATAGAGACTTTTGAGTAAACTCGCACACGGCGTTCCCTGAATTCGGCCTTCAACTTTAAAAATAAAGTCACATGAACAATTACAATCCAGTTCACGGACAGCAACTTTTTTCAGCAAGCCCCTAAAATATTTTTCTATATATTTTTTCCCGGGACACTGATTTTCTGCTTAAAGTAAGAGACTATTCCTAGAGAACTAAGATTTCTATTTTAGATACTTTATAGACTTTATAGACTTTAGCTGCCCGCTGGTATGTTCGCAATAGATTTTATGTGATGAAATGGTTTCGACTTTTTTTCTGTATAGCCATATTAAGAGCCATTTCATGTGTATTTCTCATATACCAACAATCAATAATGCATAACAATGCGTGTTCACTTTTGCATTTAATTCATAGCTTAAGTGCATACAATATATATGACTGCAATTTTTCAGTATATTTGAAAATTTCGAAATGCATTTATGTATTTTGGGGTGGTAAGGTATACACTATACTCTATAGTATGTTGTACTATGTTATACTATGCATAGATTAGTAGATATGACCATAGTTAGCGTGGAGTGGGTGTCGTGTATTTCTATAGGTTCTGAATCGATCCCCCTATTCCTGGCCCTATTCTGGTTAAACTACCTAGCTAGTTAACTAACAGTCAGCCCATGAGGCAAGAAATTCCCCATGATGCAGATACCGTTATCTGACGCAGTCACACTACGGCACAGGAACGTGTTATCTGATTAGGTCATAACGCTTGAGATCTAATTAGACAAGCGATATTCCTCCAGCCCCTGATAAGGCATACGACGTTCTCATAACAAATCAAACCTATGACAACCTGGATAATCCGTGCGGCCATTGTTTTGATTTCACAGAGAACTTTAGTAAAGAATGTGCTAACGAGCAAGTCGTATGACATCTTTATTGACGTACCTATGTCCATCCTTACGTCAATCTCGGCACCTTTAAGGTATAAATATTGCCGACCTTGCCCTATGCAAACACACGCGTGGTGACAAGACGGAGCAGCCATACTTGCCGAAGCCGAGAGCAGAAGCAGACCCCGCAGGCAGCAGCCCCGCCTTCCTGACGCGCTGAGAGACGCGCTGCTATCTCAAGCCGAGAGACCCAGCACCGGCGCTTCTGGGCAGCCCTCGCAGGCAGCCTGGAATATCGAGAGCAGAGAAAGAGATACCATTCCTCATTCATCCTAAATTCCAGGTACAGAACTGAATAACCCCTCCTAGAGAATTCTTTAGTTATTCACTTGGCAAAAACAAACTTAAACTAAACTGTAACTTTCTATTCCCGCCCACGCATTAGACTTAGGTCAGGTACACGGGGTAGGCGTATTTAGAAACACCAGTTGAGTACGTTTAGTCAAATGTATATGTGTATGTAAATATATTTTAATCATTTTAAACATCATATGGCTCAGAAACCATATCAATGTTTTTACAGTATTATTTTATACTATTGCTTCTAATGTATGCACTTTACTTAACTATAAGTATTGCAATAATATCGATCCATTTCTCTTGTACGAGAAAAGAGACTGATCAATAAATAACATCTTTTATTGAACACGCCCGTCTCTTCCTTTTCTCTACATTCTGATGAGACTAAGAATGCACGTACTGACTGAGTAAAATAATTGCCTTGTGCTCACACGACTCTCGAGATTGACTCTTGATTAGGGGAGAGCAAAGTTGTCATGTTCTATGGTTGTCAGAAACTAAATCCCTTCTTGTCTAATCAGGGGAGTTCATCCTTCCTTGAACATTCGAGAAAGTTTCTAGCGAACTCTGAGCTTAGCTGGCAAACCCAAAAATTAAGTCTAGTTTCGACAGTAGTAGACCTAGTTAACGTCTGGCCTAGGCCTTTACTGCTGTAGGTACTATTCCAATGCGCAGAGCCTATTGGGAAAATAGGAGCTACACTACAAGCAGTCCTGCCTTTCACCCGGCACTGCTCTTTATAGTACGACAGCCGCCTGGCTCATTGTCTGCATTAAGTGGGACAGTAACTGACTTGGCTGGGCACTGCGTGGTTCTCCAAACAGGGACATGCTGCTGCCATAACACGGCCCGCACAGACTAGCGAGCGATGGGAGCAACTGAGCGTATTGAGGTGGCGCGCATCAGCAGCCGACACGAAGAGAAATAGTTTTACTGTCACAGGCTCCGCAGTTACAGTCTTTGATGCGTTAAGCAAACGTCATCTTCGTTCAGGTTTTTTTTTTTCTTCCAATAAGCTCATTAGTGGTAGCCTTAGCTTTTCTTTGTTACGGGCTAATACATTCAAGTCAAGTCAAGTCAGATAATTTATATAGCGCACTACATACCCAGAGGGTCTCAAGGCGCTTGAGGAAGGGTGGGGGATTATTTGTCGAAAATCCAGGTTTTAAGCTGTTTTCTGAAGGATAGGTGGTTTTGGGTGAGGCGGAGGTGAAGTTGAGTATTATCGTTAAGTGACTTGCTGCACTTAAATGCTTGTAACTTTGTATTCTTGTTAATGTTATTATTGTCTTTCCTTTGACAGCCATTATAATTTTGCTTTCCTTTCCACTTAGACATTATGACGGGAGAACACTAGAAGTACAGCACAGCGAATCGTTGTATAGCATATCTAGCCCTGGTAAGATGTTTTTTTCTTCTGTATGGATCTCTAATCTCTGTACTTACAAGATGCTTTGCTAGCTTTCACCAGGTCTGTTCACACTCTGAGGGCGGAGATTTATTTATTTATTTATTTATTTATTTCGATTTAATATAGCGCGTTATAACCCGGGGGTCTCTAAGCGCTTTGTCAGATACGCACAGCAGACATTCAACAGGGCCATCCGAAAGTTTACAGCCCCATCCAGGCTTGTTGGAAGAGCACAGTTTTTAATTTCTTCCGGAAGCACAGCAGATTAGTTTCTTTCCGTAATTCCACCGGTAGCTTGTTCCAGGCTGTTGGAAGGGTACTAGAGATAGCGCGGCCGCCAACAGTGGCCAGCCTAAAACGTGATTGGGTGAGGAGAGTAGCTTCCGACGATCTTAACCTCCTGCCCGGCCTATAGGAAGTCAGGCGGGCCTTCAGATATCCTGGTGCCTTTGCGTATAGGGACTTGTGTGCAATACAGAGCCCTTTAAACAGAACCCTCTGCTTCACTGGCAGCCAGTGCAGCTCCCGCATAAGAGGAGATGCATGCGTGTTCCTCGGTTTCTTGAAAATGAGCCTTGCAGCGTCATTCATTACAACTTGTAACTTATCCAGAAGTTTTTTAGGCAGGCCAATATATAGCGAGTTGCCATAATCTAGCCTCGCTAAGATCATAGCTGAGACCGCGCGCTTCAAGGTTGAGAAGGACAATAGTGAGGAAATTTTTCTTAGCTGTCGGAGAAGGCCAACACAAGTTCCCACCACCACCGTAACTTGTCTCTGCATGGATAGCTTGCCATCCACATGGATGCCCAGGCTTTTTACTACCGCCGCTGGTTTTGGGGGAGTCCCTAATTCTCTTGGCCAGAAGCCATCATTCCAAGGGTTGCCAGCAATAGTGATTGGCAGCACCTCGGTCTTATCAGGGTTGATTTTTAGCGAATTCTTAGACATCCAATTAGCTGTGTGTCTAAGGATATTTTGTAATCTCGCAAACGCCTCTGGCTCGTCTTCCATTTGGATCACAATTTGAGTGTCGTCAGCGTAGTTATAAACCTGGCAGTCCATCTGATTGAGCAGTGAAATCAGAGGCTGTAAATAAATGTTAAATAAAAGGGGTGAAAGGGCGGACCCCGGCGGCACTCCACAGGTAATCGGGGTTGTAGTGGAGACCAAGCCACCTAGCTGTACTCTCTGCGTCCTCCCTTGCAAAAAGGAAGCAAGCCAGGCATGCGCTGTGCCCTGTATGCCGAAATCCCTCAACCGCGACAGAAGTTGCTTATGACAAACGGTATCAAATGCCGCGGAGAGGTCTAACAGCACCAGGGCACCTGGGATTTTTCTGTCTGCTCTGTTCCTCAGCTCATCCAAAATGGAGAGCATCACTAGCTCCGTGCTATGATTAGCACGAAACCCCGCCTGGTTCGGTTCCAACAAGGCATTCCTCTCCAGATGGTCCACAAGATCAGATAGTACATGTTGCTCAGCTATTTTGGCCAGGAATGGTATTTGAGAAATTGGCCTAAAATTTTTCAGCCAATTCACATCGGCCCCCGTTTTTTTAAATAATGGAATCAACCGAGCTTCCTTAAAGGCCATCGGAACTTGCCCTAGTTGTAGCGATACGTTAAGGAGAGTCAAGACCTCTACCTCTATACCCGGCATTGCCAGTTTGAACACTTCTGGTGGACATGGGTCAGCCTGGGAGCCCGACTGAACCCGCCCCATAAGCAATGTCAACCTGTCCTTCGTAATCAAGGGTAGGGTGGTGAGTGGAATATCCACTGGCTTCTTAGCTGGGGTAGGCTGTGGGGGGCAATCAACCGTGGGGGTGAGAGCGATTTCCGATATGAGGTCTGTGATCTTACTGGAAAAGAAATCTTGAAATTTTTGACAGTTCGCTTGCGTGAACTCCGGACTCTGCTCCTTAGTTTATTCAGTTCTCATGACAACTGTCCTCAAATCTCCGGCCCTAACAGTGGTCCTCTAGGTCCCACAGCTTCTTTAACACAAGTTCTTAGTTTACCCAATGCTAGTATTGACCGATGCCCCTTTATTACGCTCTCGAAAAGGAAAAGTTACGTGAATTGCATCTAGGTTGGGCCAAAGCAGTTGGAGATAAACGGTTGAGAAGGGATAAGCAGGCAAGCAACAGACAACTTGTTAAAAGATGATGAATTATGCTGCAGATCTTGCTTAACTAAAGTAGAATACTAGCGGACTAGGAGGTAATAGGAGCTGGTGGGGAGAGGCAGACATCGCGTAGGTACACTACATTTGAGTTACCTAGATGAATAGTATTTATAAAATGTTGACATGTTACGATGGTGTATGTACACGCGGCTCTTCATGTGTTCTTTTTGTATTGTAAATCAGGATGGTCTAAAACAAATTAGAACATTGGAATGTTGGGAGCTCCATTGAAAACAATGGATTGCTCCGGGCTTCTAATGGCTGGTATAAGCCCGGAGCTCCAACATTCCAATGCTTCTTTGTTCACAGCTCTGGCTGTGAACAAAGGCTTCAAGGACCCTGAGGTGATTCCAATCCCCTCACACTCCCAAAAGACTTTGTTTTTTTTGTTAGAATATTCTGTCCTCTAGTGGCAGAATGTTCTAATAGCCTTATAGCCCTTCGTAGATGGGCTATACCGCTATTAAAGTCCCTCTCCCTTGTTAAAGGCCCTCGCCGTCGGCTCGGGCCTTTAACGCTGGAGAGGGCCTTTAATAGCCGGTATAGCCCTCTACGGCGGGCTATAAGGCTATAAGAGAACTTGAATATCAGCAACACGGAGCATGAGGCGAAGGTGAAGCAGAGAACCACTGAGATGCCCAACTGTCTGAATGACTTGAATCGGAGTTCGCACAAGGAAAGGGGCTCTCGTTCAAGATCTAGAGGAAGCTCTTTTTAATTCATCTTGACAAACCTATTTCATTGACTTTCACGCACGAGTCTCCCCAGTACTGCTTGCCCTCTGTACAATTGTCATACTGTTCTGCGTTCCTAGGATGTTAATTGCCTTGTCTCTTGTTTTCCTTTTAGAAATAATTGCGACTATGTCTTTTGCTCCATTTGTTAATTTTTGAAGTAACAAAATGGCAATTTCGAGAATGCACCGACCTCTTTTAAACATAAAAGACTGGATACTTTGTGAAAGTTCTGTTGAACAGTTTACAAATTATTTCTGCTTGACACAGGTGGAGTATATAGGTTTCTAGACCTTCTACTAGGTAGGACAAGTGCCCAAAAACACACAGAACTTCTAAACAAGCACTGGCAAAGCCAAGAAATCTGTCTCTCGTGTTAAAGCCAAGAAAGTCTGATAGAGGCACATGTGCTGGGGGGAGGGAGGAGGAGAACGAGGGGGCGGGGAGGTGATAATGGCACGCCCTCAAGTCCTGACAAAAAAATATGAAAAAAGGCCACTGCAGTAAAAAAAAACAAAAAAAAAACATTGGCATGGCAATTCGGTCTTGACTTGGCTATTGTGAAATGGCATTGTTGGGGATCTGGGCGACCCTCAACGATATAAAAAAAAATCATTAGTTGAAGGCAACAGTATCTTTTGGTCTTCAAAAGCATACATTGACAAAGTATTCACTAGAACTGAAGGAAACTATATATAACCCTAGACCTAAAAACTGCAATTCGCATAGTAGATAAACAAGCATTGGCATAGCCAATAGGTCTTGCCTTTGGGACCTTATAAGTGTTTAACTATGCAACAGGTAATGTTGTTGCACCAAGGATATTATGCTGCATAACTAAATACTTATAAGGTCACAAAAGCAAGACCTATTGGCTATGCCAATGCTTGTTACTTTTTGTTAAAGCATCTATCTTCTAGCTGTCTCATGTATTTCTCTCTCCCCTATCCACCAAACACCACACTCACAGAGTGTTTCTCTCTCTCTCCGGTGTGCTTCTCCCCTATTGCCCCCGCCGTGCTTTCTCACCCGTGTGAATCTCCCAGCCAGCTCTATGTTGCTCTCTTTCACCAGTTTGCTCACCCTCAGTGCTCTACTTTGCTCTCCCTCCATGCCCTTCCCCCCTGTGTTGCTTCTGCCCCTCCTTCATGTTGCTTGCGCCTCAGTTCCTTGTGCTGCGTCAGTCTTTCGTGTTTCTTAACCCCTTCTGCGCTCATGACAAGGTCAGCTCGTCATGGGCGTTACCTGCGCTACGCGGATGACGAGCTGACCTTGTCACGTAACGCGGGATTTTCAAAATCGCAGCACGCAGCGGGAAAACCGCTAGCGCGCATGCGTTTAAACCTCCCATTTCTTCGGCCTCCTGTACTACTTCCGCCGCAACCGGTTTACCCCCCCAAAAAATGCTTTTGAGCATTTATTACATTTTTTACTGTTTTTTGTTTTTAACTAAAAAGAATAAAAGCTTTTTATTTTCACCTATAGCCAGTGGCATAACATTGGCCCCCGTGTTTGCGGGGGCCCACCCGCGAACTCCAGGGGCCCCCCCTTCAGCGCAGGCACTGCACGAATGTCAGATGTGTTAGTCTGTCCCAGTATTCACACAAGAAACAATTTCAACAGCAGTATTTTATTTCTTTTATAGTACTACTCATCCCAATGAACGATGTCGGAGCGCTTTAAGTGACATACACTTTATACATTGACAATAAATCATGTAAGTGTGTAAATCAATGTACAGGTTGTGTTACATAAAATGGTGAGGGTTACACGGTGTAGGCGTCACATGTCTGTCATGCCTCACGGTGCTATTTTAGAAAGATTACAGTTTATAATCTGTGAGGTCCAAAAGAATCGCTGTGTTAAAAGGAGTAACTCACATAGCTACCTACATAAAATAACAAGCCTTTGCAATGCAATTGGTCTCGCATTTACGAGAGTTTAAGCTATTGGCATTGTAAATGACAATGCCGTTTATTTATATGTTTTGATAATTAACACATACATAAAAGGCATTGCTATCTACAATGCCAATAGCTCAAACTCTTGTAAATGCAAGACTTATTCAAAGAAGCAGCCGTCATTGTCCTGGGCTGCTCAGAAAGTGAAAGCGCGCATGGCGCACTGAATGTTGCAGGAAAGCATGTTGTGCTGGAGGTGGGAGAAACTATTTGAAGAAAATAGTGCTTACAGACTAAAAAAGACTCACCGTATAACAACCAAAGTAAAAGGGCCAGTCCTCGTGGGAGGTTACAAATGAAGACAAGGAGGGACTAACAAGCCTATTAACGAATCAGAAGCCAGCATTTATGAAGGACAATGACATAAGCCAATGACAAATATAGGTGGCGAGTGGACCGGGCTTCCATTCCATACTCCGATACATCATGGCTCGCAGAGCAGCGCATGAGCTGCCCAGGCGCGACCTCAAAATCTGTCATCTGCATCTTACATGATGTGCTTTGCAGCATGCACGTTAACCTCCCATACTACTTTGATTCAAATCTAGGACCATACAAAACACAGATATCTCCAACAAATACTTTAACCTCCAGAGTTTTCTTACCATTATTATTATTCCCCGATATTTACTGCGCACACAAAGATCTCTGCAGCAGGTGCCTGCACCCCATAAGATATTGGAAAGTGCAGAATTTGCAACCAATTAACCAGAACCGATCTACTACCATGCTTCTCCTTGTTGTCAATTTCTTTGTGGCAGGGTTTAGAAAAATAAATGTATTAGTTGAAGCCCATATTTTGCGTTGGGTTGTGTCACTTTTTAGGCAACCCCAACGTAAAATCTCATTTGTTAAGTCTCGTCATGAGCTTAAATGTACTCATGATGGACCGGATAAACATATGTGTGAGGTCTTCATATTGGAAGTCACTTCGTGTGATGTCACTTCCTGTGATGCCACGCGTCGTGACGTCATGAGATGTGATGTCATGATGTCACTTGCATTCTGCCTAACTTGGTTAGTCCCCTCCCTTCTTTTCTTAGGACTTGCGCCCTGATGGCAACCATTTGTGGTCCCCGGCAAATATGTGTGCGTCAAATGTAAACAATTTCTCCAGAGCCTAAGGCCCTGGTATGGACACGGTGAGGTGTGTCTTGCACACTTGTACCACCACTGCTGCGGAATCACCCTAGTAGTGAACCGTTCCAAGTTCAACAAAGCCCCAGGTGCATGTTGGTGTAAGTGAAAGGCGTGCATACCGGACGGATAGACACACACGCAGACACACACACACAAAATAAATCAATCCCTTTCCACTGGAAATCAGGGCTCGAGTCGGGGTACCACGCGGGTGGACAGCGTCTCCCCACTTATTTTACCGGGGGGACGCCGTCCCCCCTGCCAAACAGCTGGACTTCATTCTTTGGCCTCTCTGGGACGAGGAGCTGGGCACCTTTCGTGACGTCACTTCCTGTCGTGACATCACTTCCGGTGACAGCGTCCCCCACTTCTTTTTTTAGGACTTGTGCCCTGCTGGAAATAATTGTGGGCTAACAGAACGTGTAACTTGCAGCACGCGCTCTGATAAACGTAAATGCAGCCATGTATTAGCAGAGGGCAAAGGTCGAATGTCATGTTTTTGCCTCATCTTCTGGTTTTCATACCCTAGCTCAGTGTTTCCCAAACTGTGGGTCCGTGAGACATTCCCAGGGGGTCCTCAGGCAGCAGTTTTAAAAGCACTGCAAATGTTCCAAGTATAATTAGAAGTTTTCGAGCAACAATAAAAGTGTCAAGACCAAGATAACACCAGTGATTAATGTTCCTGCTGGAGAGAGATGAGTTTTGCCCAGTGGCAGCTTGACTTATTTAATGTAGCACAGAGGGTTAATATGCCTCTTGCAAAGAAAGTGTGCCTGCATTTTTTTTAACTGTCTTTGATCTGCATAGGTCAATGGGTTACTGCTTTTGTCACAGAGATTCTTTAGTTACTGTGCAGTTTATAAGTGACAATTGTGATCTAGCACAGAGACGTATAAACTGGCATCAAAAAGATGTTTGCAAACTGCATGGTACAAGATAGTAACTTAAGTTTCTTCCCAGTCTTTCATTATCCTGATGCTGCTAAAAAAAGGTTTATTTGAATGGAAATAAAGTTTCATTGTTAAAGTCAATGCTAAACACTGTGTTATGCCTACCAGTATGAATGATGTGAATTCTACAACTAGTAGTCACCTTTGCCTTATGTAATTACATGTATGATTCATTGTCTCTATGGGGCAGATTTACAAGGAAAGTGACTCAGTGAGTGCTGCAAGCCATTTGGCTGTGCTGCACGTAGTCACTTTCAAAGCACAAGGATGCAACATATTTACCATAGTATGTTGCATCTCAGTGCTCTCCCTGCGCTGGTGCACAACCTGCAGCCATGCGCCGGCACAGGCAACCTTGCACCATGGTGCAAGGATGCCTGCGTTGTGTTTATGTTCAGGTAGGATTCCCTTTCTGCACATAAACAATCACTAGAGGGGATTTCATCTTCCTAAACAACGAGGAGAAATGAATACATTTCTTCTTGTTGTACCTCCCTACGCTTCCCTTGGGGAGGTGTAGCATTCGGACGCATTTCCAGATTCATGATTGCTCGTAAATCTGGAAATGTGTCTGGTTTCATGGGTGTTGCTTGGGAACACTCACAGCAAAACCCATGAAACGCACCTTTCACGCAAAGTGCGGTGTGCAAAGGGGCCATATTTATAAGAACAGGAAAAGTCACGCAGGGTGGCTTTTCCTGTTCTTACACATATGGGGCACTAAAATGCGCCGCTGGAGCGTCACTTTATGTGACGCACCGGTTGCGCAAGGGTCTTGTAAATCTGCCCTATATGTGTGTGTGTTGCAAAGTGCCCTGACATCCTACACTGGTATGAGAGACGCTATAAAACAAATGAAATACATGTGACAGAGAGACTATGGACAGATGAGAGGCACTGTTGGAGTGTGATAAAAAGGGAATAGTATAGTCATCATTTACTATTCTTTTAAAGCTAATGCAATTCAATATATATTGATAAATGTGTTGTAGAATGCACTATTGTTTCCTAAATTGTCTTGGGGAGAAAGCCTTCCAAAGCCCCCTTTGTAGTGGTTCGACTCACTCACTGCACTTGGTGTGCACCCTGTGGGGACTGGTCTGAAAACATTTGCCAGGGCTGCTTTGGGTTTCCAGACTGGCCCTGGCACGAGTAGGAGCCTCGTAGTGTGAAATAAAACCAACCATTTAAAAGTTAGTCATGGAGATGCAGCACCAACCTTCCCAATAAAGTTTTTAGTATTTTTCAGATTCTTTCAATATAAAATACTAAAATCCTTAGTAATTCGACTATTTGTTTTGTGTTCACACCTGTGTTTATTTTTTTCAGATTACTGTTTGAAATTTAAATTATACAGATTGCTAGGGGGTCCCCGGCTTCCAGAGCTGAGTCAATGGGAGTCCTCAGGAGCCAAAACTTAGGGAACCACTGCCCTAGCTCATCCGGGTGATGACTGCGTCACACCGTGGGCCCAGCCAATGAGAGTGTGCTCTGAACTGTCTCTATGAACATGAAAGGGTGACATGGCCTGTGCATGCAGAGAGGTATGTGCCAGCTAGAGGGGGGAGCATGGCCCATTCTAGGCTTGGCCTCTTCTGTGTCATGGCCCCTGTTCTCCACTCCGCAATGGTTCTAGCATGTTACACTCTGCACATCTGCATTCTTACTATACGCATGTGCACATTGATTATGGCATGCAATTATCACATGTAAGCATGTATGATGTGTGAATTCACAGATTCATAATGTACTAACAGAGGCAACACTGAAAAACGCATTCCGCCTTAAGACTAGTCGGTTCAACAAGCCACTCCAAAGGATGCAGCTAGTTAAACACAGGGGAAACAGCCTTTACAACGCGGCTTGAACCACACTGTGCCTTAACGCAGTCCGAACCATGAAGGTGCCTTTACAACGCATTCCTTCACCATGCAAGCCGTTACAACTTCCTTTAACCCGTTGGCTGCTGCCGTTGGCCATTGGCCGACGGCAGCACTACCTCGCTAGTGCTGCTGTCGGCTAATGGCCGACGCGACCGCGCCCGTTTTTTAAAACGGCCGCACTGCCGCAAAAAAGCGGAAGCAGCCAACGGGTTAAGGAAAGCGTTGTTGTACTTTAAGACCACACATTCCCTACTGTTGCGCAGACTGGAGTTGGAATAGTAAATTATACTATTTCAAAGTCCAGGGCGTTCCCTAAGGCAGGTCGTTGCACCGACTTGCGTGGAAAAGGAATGCGTTGTAAAGACGCATTTGTGGTTTGGACCGCGTTCTTAAGGCACTAAACAAATTATTGTTCCCGAGCAAAAGGCAAATTAACAGTTAGAATCAATCATATCCAAGGATTAGTCCAATTACACATCCAATTTTGAAAGTTCAAAGTGATATCGCCATTATTTTCTGATTTCTTTTTGTTCTCATCACAGATGCAGAAATTTGAAACAATGATTCTTGATGATGAGTTGGTATAGTTGACATCACCAAATGTAGCCAAGCAGCCGACACGTGTTTCGTCTCGGGAGAAAAAAATCACCCGACGACTTCATCAGGGTAAGAACAAATCGTAGTAGATACAATCACCACATTCCAGGTATGGCCTGTGTGTGGTCCCATACAACATGAGTCTAAAAATAGATATATTTCTCCCGTATAAGGCACGTATCCTTCAGCGATTTGACAAAATATGTAGCCAAATATCTTTATAAGGGACTAATAATCTGGTCCAGCAAGAAGAAGTGTGTTCAGTTCAGGTCACGGAGAGTACTCCCGCCATCATCTTCAGCGCAGACACGTGTTTCGTCTCAGGGAAAAATCACCCGACGACTTCATCAGGGCTTAAGGCAGGTGTGGTAAATGACGCGTGGTTTCGACATACAACCTAAATACAGCAGTAACCACAAGATCTGTTCTACATACAGGGCAGCTATCCGAAGAGTAGGCACAAATTGTGATATCAGAACTAAACAATGTCAAAACAAAGCACAGTGTGTACAAGATGCCTTTGCAAACTTGGCTTTCTTGCCTGCTTTTTGAAGGTGGAGGCCTGACGTTTGTTCGGAGGTGGTGTTCGTCTCCGGTCCTCTGCTGGGTGTTGGCGACCGAAGCCCATCTTCATGCGCTGCGAAGCCGAACGAGCCAGGAGCCTTCTGTTGGCCAAGAGCATCCTGAGCCCTCTTCTTCTCCTTTTTCAACATGTTCACCAGGATATCTAGAGGCACCGTTAAGGAAGACACTACACCGGTAGCATGTGTCCATTCCCATCAACCATGCAGGAACCTCTACACCATCCAACCATGAAAAGATTAAATATTGATAGACATACCACTGTAAATGCATCATTTGATTACACCAACAAGTCTGCACCATCCATCCATTAAGGATGTATGACGTTACAACGCATGCATTCACAACGCATTCCATTACAACGCAACTTTTACCCCGCAGGTGCCATTACAACGCATTCCATTACAACGCATCACATTACAAAGAAGGTGCTTTTACAACGCATGCCATTACAACGTAAGTATAGGTAAGTATTTATATTTTTTAATATTAATTTAATTTTAAGTAAATTACAAAAATTATTCAATAAATAATTTAAATTATTGTTTTATTTTTTAATATATTTTTAAATTAATCATTTTAACTCCTTGGGTGTGTAATAGTAGGGGTAAAAATTACTATTCTAACTCCGGGGGGGTGTAATAGTAGGGTAAGTGTTGGATAGTGTAGGGGTAAAAATTACTATTCTAACTCCAGGGGGGGGGGGGTGTAATAGTAGGGTAAGTGTTGGATAGTGTAGGGGTAAAAATTACTATTCTAACTCCGGGGGGATGTAATAGTAGGGTAAGTGTTGGATAGTGTAGGGGTAAAAAGTACTATTCTAACTCCGGGGAGGTGTAATAGTAGGGTAAGTGTTGGATAGTGTAGGGGTAAAAATTACTACTCTAACTCCTGAGGGGTGTAATAGTAGGGTAAGTGTTGGATAGTGTAGGGGTTTAAATTACTAATCTAAAATAAATGTAATTAAAAATTAATTAAAAAAATTAAATTATAATTTAAAAAAACTTAAATGTATTAAAAATGTTATAATTATTTTAAATGCATTAATTAATAAAACTAAAAAAAAAAACGTACATTAAATACTTACCTTACCTATACTTACGTGGTAATGGCATGAGTTGTAAAATCACCTACGTTGTAATGCCATGTGTTGTAATGGAATGCGTTGTAATGGCACCTGCGGGGTAAAAGTTGCGTTGAACAAGTTACTTACCTTCGGTAACGCTTTTTCTGGTAGATACTATATCTGGGGACGCTTTCCTGCCAGACCCTATTGACGGAGGCATTGTGGAACTGACGGCGTGGGTGTAACATACCCCTGTTTCTCGCCAGGACCGGCTCGACTTCTCGCCGCACCCGCTCCGCGGGTGCCGCTTCGAGTTGGTGTGAGGCAGCGGGCTCCAAGGCGGCTCCCAAGGCGGACCGGGTAAGAGGCTCAGCGGGGCTGCGAGCGTGCAGGGACTCCAGTGACCAGGAGTCCCTGCGAGACCGGGTCACAGCTGACGGTCCGCTCTCCCTGCTGGCCCGCCCCCCGCCCCCTGCACCTGGTAAAAGGAGCACTCTACCTGCTATCTTTGGGACGCTTTCCTGCCAGACCCTATTGACGGAGGCATTGTGGAACTGACGGCGTGGGTGTAACATACCCCTGTTTCTCGCCAGGACCGGCTCGACTTCTCGCCGCACCCGCTCCGCGGGTGCCGCTTCGAGTTGGTGTGAGGCAGCGGGCTCCAAGGCGGCTCCCAAGGCGGACCGGGTAAGAGGCTCAGCGGGGCTGCGAGCGTGCAGGGACTCCAGTGACCAGGAGTCCCTGCGAGACCGGGTCACAGCTGACGGTCCGCTCTCCCTGCTGGCCCGCCCCCCGCCCCCTGCACCTGGTAAAAGGAGCACTCTACCTGCTATCTTTGGGACGCTTTCCTGCCAGACCCTATTGACGGAGGCATTGTGGAACTGACGGCGTGGGTGTAACATACCCCTGTTTCTCGCCAGGACCGGCTCGACTTCTCGCCGCACCCGCTCCGCGGGTGCCGCTTCGAGTTGGTGTGAGGCAGCGGGCTCCAAGGCGGCTCCCAAGGCGGACCGGGTAAGAGGCTCAGCGGGGCTGCGAGCGTGCAGGGACTCCAGTGACCAGGAGTCCCTGCGAGACCGGGTCACAGCTGACGGTCCGCTCTCCCTGCTGGCCCGCCCCCCGCCCCCTGCACCTGGTAAAAGGAGCACTCTACCTGCTATCTTTGGGACGCTTTCCTGCCAGACCCTATTGACGGAGGCATTGTGGAACTGACGGCGTGGGTGTAACATACCCCTGTTTCTCGCCAGGACCGGCTCGACGTCTCGCCGCACCCGCTCCGCGGGTGCCGCTTCGAGTTGGTGTGAGGCAGCGGGCTCCAAGGCGGCTCCCAAGGCGGACCGGGTAAGAGGCTCAGCGGGGCTGCGAGCGTGCAGGGACTCCAGTGACCAGGAGTCCCTGCGAGACCGGGTCACAGCTGACGGTCCGCTCTCCCTGCTGGCCCGCCCCCCGCCCCCTGCACCTGGTAAAAGGAGCACTCTACCTGCTATCTTTGGGACGCTTTCCTGCCAGACCCTATTGACGGAGGCATTGTGGAACTGACGGCGTGGGTGTAACATACCCCTGTTTCTCGCCAGGACCGGCTCGACTTCTCGCCGCACCCGCTCCGCGGGTGCCGCTTCGAGTTGGTGTGAGGCAGCGGGCTCCAAGGCGGCTCCCAAGGCGGACCGGGTAAGAGGCTCAGCGGGGCTGCGAGCGTGCAGGGACTCCAGTGACCAGGAGTCCCTGCGAGACCGGGTCACAGCTGACGGTCCGCTCTCCCTGCTGGCCCGCCCCCCGCCCCTCACGCCCCCTATATAACAGACGTAATCTCCCGCAGCGCGGGACGCAGCTCGGGGCGAAGAGCGGGCAAAGAGCGGGCCGTTTGAGGCCGTTCGAGGACGGCAGCGGACGGCCCTGGCCCACCCCCCCTGCTATTCCTACCCCGCTTGTTGCTCTTGGGGTAAGCTGGGCCAGTTAAAGAGAGCTAACCCACCTAGTAGTCTGTGAGAGGGCCCCAACACAATACAACACTATAGTAAGTATTATGAGCACCAGGATGACTCGTAGCAAGGCCGCCAATAGGGGTTCACAAGTCAGCGGCCCGATGGATGACTTCATCACCCGCACTAACATAGCCATTGATGAAGAAATATCCAAACTCCAAACCCGGGTATCCCTAGAACTGGCAGCCGCACGTAGGCTGTCTGAGGTAATGGCTCACTCGAAAAAATCCTCTCTAGGCCATATAGCCTTTGCTGTCACCCCTGCTCGCCCTGTTCGCCCAGATAGTATTGTTATTCAGGCCGACCTCCACCATCCCCCGACCACTCCTTCTTTCATTCCCCCTTTAGAGCAAACACGCACTGTAGAAGACCCAAGTTTCCCTGTACTTTCCCATCTTCAGCCCTCCACCCTTAACTTTCCTGCCCAAGAAACTTTAACCACCTCTTGTGCTTCCAGCACACATTCTAAAAGGAAGCGCCAATCACGCTCAGCCTACTCCCGCAAAAAGGCTAAAGTGGCAGGCTCCCAACATCTTACAATGGCTAATACCCAGGTATGTACTGCCTTACCCGAGGGCCCTATAATCCCACAGCCAGCATGCCAAATAATGGGTGACGGCTTAGCTACTACCACACCAGAGGTTGAGGGGTTGCAGTTACAGTACCAGGGACCAAATAATAAAGAATTTATAGACCAAGTTTGGGAAACACTAAAAAAACTTCTTTCACCACTCGACTTAAGACTATCTAGAATAGAAAACAATTTACTCGAGATGGAAAAGAGCATTATCGCTCTGGCCACTCTTGGCCTAAGAACTCTTGAAAACCAGGGCGTGTCTTTATCTGACCCACAATTGCCAGCTCCTGCTGTACAAATTGAGCAGTACCCCGTGCCAGCACCTGCTGCTTCCAGGCCTGTTCCCAAGCCAAGGACGGTGGCTGTGGATCAAATTTCTACGACCGCTAAATCCCAGGCTCTACAGCCGCAGGTTCCCGCACGGATTCCGAAGCCACAAAATACAACTTCAAATCTGGCCCCACCTACCGCTAAATCCCAGGCTCTACAGCCGCAGGTTCCCGCACGGATTCCGAAGCCACAAAATACAACTTCAAATCTGGCCCCACCTACTAGACTTCATCATACTGAAACCCAGGGCCACCGTTCAAAAGAAAATTTCAGAGGTGGCTATATTGATCTCCCTCCTGAGGCCAATGAGTATGTAGTTGTGTTGACAGGCGTCCCTGTCCTTGGCACTGACCAACACGAAAATCATTGGTCTTTGAAAAATAAAACAATGCACTGGCTCAACGTCCATAGGCCGGCTTCTAATGGGAGGAGAAGCCGGGTAATGATGGTCCGCAGAATACCTTGGGTGGGACCAACAAAGAAATCCAAACATGGGGACTGTGTAGTTGTAACTTTTGACGACCCACATACAGCACGCCACATCTGGTCTTGGCCAACCAGTGAAGAATCACTTGTTATCCCGAGGCCGCTATCTTATTTTTACCCCCCACGCCAAGAATACACCCAGGCGGTCAATTGGTCCTTGGTGCAGCACCCTCCACGGAACATCCATCCTATGAGGCCAACGGACACCTTTTCACATTGGAATGGCCTCTTAACCTATAATAGTTTTGGAGGCCTGGAGGAGGTCGACTGACTTTTTGTGCCCACTATCACTCCACAAGTAGGAAAAGCTTTGTCCTCCACGGTTCCGGAACCATCTGGAAACCAGACTTACAGCCCTCAAAATAATGTTGGCGTACTTTTGCCTCAATCGCCACGTGTCCTGGATCTGCCCAAAACGGCTACTTCAGACTGTACAGGGATGAAACTACGGCCAGACCCCCACTCTCTAACCGTATCTCCTCCCGTTCAGCTCAATCAACTGGAGAGCGAACAGCCTGGTAGTGCTGGCCCCATCGAATCATATCGGACTAAGATCTCCTTTATACCAACTATTCAGGATGAAGAAAAATCTCTTTTTTCTTTGCACGTTCCTAAAATCCTTCCACCCGGCGATTCCCCATTGAAGATTTTAAACTGGAACGTGGCTGGCCTTGAACGTAACCTTGATAATCCGGAATGGAACACCTTCCTGGCACCCTATGACATCTGTTTGCTTCAGGAAACATGGTGCCAGGAACCTAGACACAGAGTGGGTTTTTCGACCTTTTACGTCCCGGCTGTACACCAACAAGGTTCCAAAGGACGCCCGTCAGGTGGTCTTCATATCTGGATTAATATAGCTCTTGACTTCAGCGTCCTCCAAAGAACTACTGAATCTCCCGACCTCCAATGGCTAACGCTCCAACATAAAGGGGGACGGAAGCTAGAACTGTTTAACATCTATCTAAGGGACAGCAGGAACGGAGGATCTTCAACCTTATCAGGTCTAAACAACATCTTGGCTGGCTGCAACGCTGAGTCTCTCATCCTGCTGGCAGGCGATTTTAATTGTTGTTTTGAGCCTCTAGCTGTAGAAGATATCCTGGACACTAACGAGGAGGACAACAGGAGGGGAATCCCCATCTTGAATCTTGACCCGATCCCGAAATGGTCACAACGGGCGATCGACATAAACGCTCTCTGTATGGAGCATAACCTAAGAGCAACGAATGGGCGTTCCAGATCAGACTCCAAGGGCACCCATACATATAACAGGACGGGTCATTCTTCCAGAATCGATTTTGTCATGCTCAACTATACCCTCTGGTCATACCATCAAGACATGGAGGTTATAGAATCCTGCGATAGTGACCACAACCCTCTTGCGGTAACTATTTCTAATCCTTGGCACCAGGCCTCTCAAGAAAGCACAAATCAGATATGGAAATCGACACGTGAGATCCTTCCCTCGAATTGTGGGAGACGTCTCAAATGGGCAAGAATCGTATCAGATGAGGCACGGATGACGCAAGCTAAAACCATCCTACTCCAGGCTGAATCTAAGTTTAGTTTCACAAACGGTGATACTAAGAAGTCTTTAACACTATTCTTAGAGACAATAACTGCGCTAAGTGGGCTATTCACCTTTTTTAAACCCAGCGCCAGAAGCGCTGTAAAAAGTGTTCCAAGATCAAATGGAAAGTGGTTTACAGCGAGTTGCCGTAATGCCAAAAGTAAACTCGTGGCTGCTGTCAAAGGGAAGGACCAAACCACTATCAGGTCTGCAAGGAATCTTTACAGGAAATCTGTGTCCGAGGCAAAGCGGACATACGATTTCAATTTCTGGTGTGACCTAACGGAGGCAAGCACAAAGAAAGATGCCAAGGGGTTTTGGGACTTGCTAAGGTCAAGAGAAAAACCCGTAGATCACCAATTGACCTGTAACATTCCTGGTGCTGTTTGGTTTGCCCATTTTTCGAACTTGTACACAGCTAAACCAGGGCTCATCCAACTAGACCCGCCATTAGGGTTTGGTTCTACAGTTCTACCACCTAATGATGATGTATTTACTACCCTAGAAGTGGCGAAGGCAATTAGCTGTATTGTTCCCAATAAAGCGGCAGGCCCGGATGGGATCCCGGGCGATCTGATAAAAATTAATCCCACATTTTGGAGCAGACTTATTGCAGACCTACTCAATGAGGCTACAATGGGGGGATCCTTACCTGATTCCTGGAGGGGCGCTGAAGTCGTCCCTATTTTTAAGAAGGGTATCAGGGAGGACCCAGCAAACTACCGCCCCATTAGCTTGTTGGACTCAACGCAAAAGGTGGCCGGGAAAGTAGTATTGGGCAGGATCCTGGAGTGGGTGGTCGATAACCAGATACTATCTGATTTCCAAGCGGGGTTCAGAGCAGGGACAGGTACCGTCGAGCAGACTTTCCGCCTTCTAATGCTCTATTGGAAGGTAGTGGTGCTAGGAGGAGGCAGTTTATACCTAGTCTTTATAGATTTGAAGACGGCCTTCGACCTAGTCCCACGAGCACTACTGTGGAAGGTCCTTGACGGTTTAGGTCTACCTCCCTATCTTCTGGCCCTATTGGTAAAATTTCATGCAAAAAACTTCGCCCAAATCAGATGGGGTGCCCAGGGAGAAAAAACATCGCGCATCCCAGTAGACAGGGGTGTCCGCCAGGGATGTGTGCTTGCCCCCACTCTGTTTTCGTTATACGTGAACGGAGTGGTGGAGCATCTTTTACAACATCCTGCTGATGCACCATCCCTGGCCGGGAGGAAAATCCCGACACTCCTGTTTGCTGATGACACCCTCCTGATTTCGAAGACACCGACAGGTATACAGGCGCTACTTTCCAGCTTTAAGGCCTTTTGCGATACCAAGGGCCTAGCAATAAATATTGGTAAGACCAAATTCCTTGTTCTGAATCCCCCGAAGAAATCTGTAAAACCCCCCACTCTAGACTCCGTTCCATTAGAGCGGGTCAAAGAATTTGACTATCTGGGCATTCGCCTTTGCGACAGTATGAATTGGAAGGCCCATCACCAGAAAGTGTTTTTAACCCACAAGAGGGTTGTTGGCGCTCTCCTCAAAGAACAACGTGCCTCTTCTACAAAACCGATCGGGGCACTGCTTGACATCTATAGGGCTAGGATTGTGAGTGCAGCGTTGTACGGAGCAGAACTTTGGGGAACCCAGAGAGTGGACACCTTGGCCCACCTAGAAAATAAATTTCATAAAGACTTGATGAGGCTACCCCAAAGCACTCCCACTATTCCACTCTTGCTTGACGCTGGCACTCGCCCTATCTGTGATCAAGCCAAACTACGTCCTTTATTGCTGTGGTCCAGAATTTGGAATGTTCCTGAACTTCATAGTTACGCGGATGCCCTAAAGGATGTCTTGTCCCACCCTGGCTGGCATAAGATCGCCTGGCTTAGAGAGGTGAAGAAGGCGCTTACCTTGCTTGGTTTGGGTTCTGCGTGGGAAAACAAAACTGCACCTTCCAAACAGGAGCTGAAGAAGGCATACTGGACTTGGGTTGACAGCGAGAGACTGTGTAAATCAAACCATCCAAAAACTGTTGCCAACTTCCTGATGGTCAAATGTAACCCCTCCAGAGAAGCTTACTTGGACTTGATACACAGCTCCCATGATAGGGCTCTGTATATTAAATTCAGGGTTGGGGTTTTACCCTTGTGCCAGTTCACTTCTACTTGGAAACCGCCCTTGCAAACTGTTCCCGACTGTCCATTTTGTGAGCTGAAAACTGAATCTGTTGCACACTTTCTATTCGAGTGCCGAGCCTACTTAGCTCCCAGACGGAGGTGGTTGAAGCCTCTTTTCAGGAGCCTAGAAACTCGTTCACATCTGGAAGCCTTGAGAATACTGCTCTCAGAGGCAAGACCCTTCTTTTCAATCTGTTTGGCAAAGTTCCTAGGATGGGCCTGGCGTATAAGAACTGCCAAAAAACTGATGATTCAATAATGTCTCCCCTCCTTTTTTAACATATTTTTAGTCCATCGGACAGATCTCTTTTATTGAATAATGAATTGTAAGTTGTTTTCGAATATTGTTATATTTTGATGTTCTGCTTTTATGATATGTTTTTATATATCGAAATAAAGCTTACTACTACTATATCTGCCTGTGGATTCCTCACCTTGTGAATATCCCCCTTGCGTCAGCAACGTTCGGAAATTTTCTTCGTAGTACGCCGACGTGGGCGACGTCACAGGAGCACGGCATCGCGCGCGACTCCGTCTGACGTCACCGACCCCATATCAGGCCCACGCCGGCGTGATGACGTCAGTTCCGCCCTTTTTTCCGTGCCTTCGAGGCACACGGACGGACCAACGATAGCAAATATGCAAATATACAATGTACACAGTACATATAGAACAAAATCAATGCAATAGTATAAACCATATATACAGAAAGACCAGGTATAGCAGAGTGGACAACGGGGAGGCGGGTGGGTCAGTGAGGAATCCACAGGCAGATATAGTATCTACCAGAAAAAGCGTTACAGAAGGTAAGTAACTTGTTCTTCTGATAGATACATCTGCCGTGTGGATTCCTCACCTTGTGAATAGATTCCCACAGCAGTCCCCACTCCCGGAGGAGGGTGTCCACCCTGCTACACCAGGAAATCTTGGAGGACAGAGCGCGCGAAGTGGCCATCCCTCCTCACCTCGGTATCCAAGCAGTAATGCTTCGCGAAAGTGTGGAGGGAGGCCCAAGTCGCGGCCCTGCAAATATCCTCAACAGGCACACCCCTAGACAAAGCAGATGTTGCAGACTTTGCCCTAGTTGAATGAGCTCTAATACCCTCAGGAGGGTCCTTACCCGCAAGTGAGTAGCAGATTTTGATGCACAGGATTATCCACCTGGAAAGAGTGCGCTTGTGCACCGCTCTGCCCTTCTTGCAGCCAGCAAAGCCAACAAACAGCTGGTCGTCCATCCGGAAGCCTTAGTCCTGTCCAGATAGAAAGACACCGCCCTCTTAGGGTCCAGGCGATGCAGTCTCTCTTCCTCCTTAGACGGGTGAGGGGGAGGATAGAAGGTAGGAAGGGTAATGGACTGCCCAAGATGGAAAGGAGTCACCACCTTAGGCAGAAAAGCAGCCCTGGTCCTAAGAACCATCCTTTCAGCATGAATGGTCAGGAATGGGGGTTTGGAACTTAGAGCTTGAAGCTCACTTACCCTCCTTGCCGAGGTGATTGCAACGAGGAAGATAGTTTTAAAAGAGAGAAGCCTCAATGGACACTTGTGCAAGGGTTCGAAGGGAGAACCCATTAAGAAGGTCAGCACAAGATTCAAATCCCAATGAGGAACAACAAAAGGAGTAGGAGGGAACATATTTATGAGACCCCTCAAGAATCTCAAAACCACCGGAGATTTAAAGAGAGATGGCTGATCCGGCAAACATAGAAACGCCGATAAGGCTGAAAGATACCCCTTGACCGTGGCCACAGCCAAACCTTGCTGCGCCAGATAAAGGGCAAATTGTAAAATATTAGACAAATGAGCCTTCAAAGGGTCAACATCTCTCTCCCTGCACCAAGAAACAAATTTTGACCATCTATAGGAATAAATGGACTTAGTGGTGTCACGCCTGGCAGAGAGAATGACATCCACTACCTCGTGAGGGAGAGAAAAAGAACTCAAGTTGCCCCGTTCAATCTCCAGGCATGAAGGTGTAATGTCTGGAGGTGGGGGTGTAAAACCTGCCCCTCCATCTGAGAGAGGAGGTCTGCCCTGTGAGGGAGACGGAGCGGCGGGTGAGAGGAGAGGTGGAGTAGGTCCGAATACCACACCCTTCTTGGCCAATCCGGAGCGACCAATATGACTTGGGCCCGGTCTTGACGAATCTTCCTCAGAACCCGAGGAATCAAAGGTATAGGAGGAAACGCGTAAAGGAGTTGATCTTCCCAACTCAACTGAAACGCGTCCCCCAATGCTCCTTGCATCGGATACTGGAGACTGCAGAATGACAGGCAGTGCGCATTCTCGCGAGTTGCGAATAGATCCACCCGAGGAGTCCCCCACATCTGAAAGATCTCGTGAACAACCTCCGGGTGAAGCCTCCACTCGTGGTTGACAGAGAACTGCCGACTGAGACTGTCTGCACGAACGTTCAGAACTCCGGCCAGATGATTTGCCACCAGACAAATCTGATGGTCCTGAACCCAGGACCAGAGACGCAGAGCCTCTCTGCAGAGACACTGCGACCCTACTCCTCCCTGCTTGTTGATGTACCACATCGCAGTCGTGTTGTCCGTCAGGACTTGGACTGACCGACCGCGAAGGGAAGGGAGGAAGGCCTTGAGCGCCAAACGTATCGCCCTCAATTCCAGAAGGTTGATGTGAAACAACCTTTCCTCCAGAGACCAAAGCCCTTTGACCTCCAGGTCTCCCAGATGAGCACCCCACCCGAGAGTGGATGCATCCGTTATCACTGTGGCCACTGATGTAGGCAGTTTTGAAAAGGCTTTCCTTGCGACAGATTGCCTTCCACGCCCCACCAAGACAGATCCGCTGCAGCTTCTCTGGAGATCTTCACTGACTCCCTGAGATCTCCGTTGTGCTGATACCACTGCCTGCGGAGGCACCACTGGAGTGCCCTCATGTGCCAGCGTGCATGACTGACCAACAGAATGCAAGAAGCCATCAGACCGAGCAGACGAAGGACCTTCAGGACCGGAACAACCGCTCCACTGTAGAATAAAGGAATCATCTCCTGAATGTCGTGAATCCTTTGAGGTGGAGGGAATGCATGACATACAGTAGTGTCCAGTACCGCACCTATGAACAGGTTGCGCTGGGAGGGCACCAGGTGAGATTTGGGTACATTTATCGAAAAACCCAACCTGTGTAACAACTGAGTTGTCTCTTGCAGATGATGGAACACCTTCTCCGGCGACTCTGCTTTGATCAGCCAGTCGTCTAGATAAGGGAATACAGGAATCCCTGACCTTCTGAGATGTGCTGCCACCACTGCCATCACCTTGGTGAAGACTCGAGGCGCAGTAGTAAGTCCAAAGGGAAGGACCGCAAACTGGTAGTGCTGCGATCCCACCGTAAAACGGAGATACTTCCTGTGCGACTTCAGGATTGGGATGTGAAAATACGCATCCTGCAAGTCGATCGACACCATCCAGTCTTCTTCCATCAGCGCCAGAAGAACCTGAGCAAGGGTGAGCATTTTGAACTTCTCCTGTTTGAGATAGAAGTTCAAAATCCTGAGATCCAGGATCGGCCGAAGCCTGCCATCCTTCTTGGGAATCAAGAAATACCGGGAGTAGCACCCTTGACCCCTCTCCTGCTCTGGAACCACCTCTATCGCACCCTTTCGAAACAGAGTCAGGACTTCCTCCTGCAGGAGAAGCAGGTGGTCCCCCGAACAATAACCTTGGCAAGGAGGGTAATTGGGAGGGAACTCCTGAAAAGGAAGTGCATACCCATTCTCTACGAGATTGAGAACCCAAAGATCTGATGTAACCGATTCCCAATCTCGTAGAAAATGAGTAAGCCGACCCCCTACTGGCCCTACATGATCCAGAATGGTGGATCTAGGGCTGCTTTGCTGATGCGGGTGGGGGTTGGGCATTATTGGAGGAAGTGGAGGAAGAGGAAACTTGACGCCCACGTCCACGACCCTTCTGTCTATCTCTATAGGACTTATACAGAGGGTTCTGCTGCTGCTGCTGTTGCTGTTGGCCCTGCTTGAAGGGACGAAAAGAAGATCTACCGAATCCTCTGAATTTTCTAGTCGTAGACCCTCTCATCTGCAGACCCAAAGATCTTGCGGTGGCACGACTGTCTTTAAACCTTTCCAAGGCCACATCAGCCTTCTTACCAAAAAGGCCAGTTCCTTCAAAAGGTAAGTCCAGCAATGTAGACTGCACATCCGCAGAGAAATCCGAAGACTTTAACCATGCGGCTCTCCTGGTTGCAATGGATGAACCCATAATTCTAGCAACAGAATCCACAGTGTCCATGCCGCTCTGAATGACCATGCGGGCAGCAGCCTGAGTGTCAGAGACCACTTCATTAAAGTTCTTCCTATCCTCCTCAGGAAGTTTTGATGACAATTGCTTCACTGAGTCCATTAATGCATGCACATATCTACCTAAAAGGCAAGTAGCATTTGATGACTTAAGAGCCATGCTCCCAGAAGAGAAAGTCTTCTTCGCAGACTGATCTAATTTCTTAGACTCTTTGTCAGCTGGCACTTGAGGGAAAGAGCCTGCAGCCCTATTAGAGCAAGCCGCCTGTACCACAAGACTTTCTGGTGATGGATGCGTAGAAAGAAATGCAGGGTCATCAGGAGCCACCCTATAGCGCCTCGCAATAACTCTTGAAACTGCAGGAGCAGATAATGGCCTCTTCCAAATCTCCTTTATTGGATACGCCAAGGCATCAGTAAATGGCAGTGTAGGCTCAACAATTGAAGAGGGAGAATGCAAGACTTCAGTGAGGATGTTGGGCTTGTATTCCACTGTGGGCAGCTTTAAGTTAAGAAGATCAGCAGCCTTCCTAATAACCACGTGATAGGGTGCCACATCCCTAGACGGAGCATCAGAAGTCGAAGGCAGACCCCACTCAGGAGAGAGTTCCAGACCACTAGCCTCCCGAAGTTCATCAAAATCATCATCATGATCAGGAAGCTCGCCTTCTTCCACATCAGAACTTTCATCATCTCTTTGCTCGAGAAGACGCTGAGCTCTTCGCCTCGACCACTCCAATCGAACCGAAGTCGACGGATCCGGTAACGACTCCGACGGAGCCGGTTCCGACGTCGATCGAGGAGCCGGAGCAGTAGGACGAGAATCATGAACAGGTGTGGTACCTCGATCTCGACTACGAGGCCGATCCGGAGTCGGCGAAGCCGCATGCGGAGTCGAAGACCTCGGTGGAGCCGTACCGAGCCAAGGTGGAAGAGGCGCCGGCATGAAAGGCATAAATGGAGCTGGGGCGTACGACTGAGGAATACCCAGATTGTACGATAATGGACCCATGGGACCAACAGGCGCTCCAGCGGGGTACATCACCCTGGAATACACTCCAAACATCGCATTGAGAAAATGCGAGGGGTCCTGACCGGGACCAGGAAAGGGAGGGTACGGACCTACCGGATGTTCCAATGGAGGCCGTTCCAACACATTCTCACTCTGACCTTCTGGGTCCACAGGAGTCTCCATTGGAGTCGGATCTTGAGGAATCACCTCTTCTTCTTCTTCATGTTCCGAAGGATGCGAGGATATCGGATCCGGATCCGGCTCCGGCTCCGGAGTCGGAGAACCTTCTTTTGACAAGGCAGGCGAAGGAGAGACAAAGTCTTTACGATGTTTGTGAGACTTTTTCTTCGAGTCAGAGGATTCCTTCTCCGAATGATGTTTTGAACTGTGCTTCCTCCTCTTATGCTTTCTCCTCGAGGAGCTCGAAGCGTGACCGGAAGCCGACTTAGATCTAGACCTAGATCTTTCTCTGGATCTTGACTTCGCTTTAGATCTCGACTCCTCTCCAGATCTCGAACCCGCTCTGGTTCTCGACGCCGATCCCGACTTCGATCGAGACCTTTGCTTCGACTTCGATCTTCGTGACGTCGATCTCGAATATCTTCCAGTATCCTGTTTAACTTTCGCCAAAAGTAGTTTAGCTTCACGCTCCCGAAGCGCCTTTGGATTCATTTTAAAACAGGAATTGCAGTTTTTGACGTCGTGACTCGAACCAAGACACCACAAACAATCCTTATGTGGGTCAGTGATAGACATCATGCGGGCACAAGACCTACATTGTTTAAAGCCTGTTTTCCTCGACGACATCTTCGGTGAAGAATCAAGTCGCAAAAGAGAAACAGTGACAAATAATTTACAGCTAGATACTAAGTATCGCAGAAGATCCCGAAAACCGTTAGCGTCGAAGACGCGGAAAAAAGGGAACTGACGTCATCACGCCGGCGTGGGCCTGATATGGGGTCGGTGACGTCAGACGGAGTCGCGCGCGATGCCGTGCTCCTGTGACGTCGCCCACGTCGGCGTACTACGAAGAAAATTTCCGAACGTTGCTGACGCAAGGGGATATTCACAAGGTGAGGAATCCACACGGCAGATGTATCTATCAGAAGTAATGGTACTTGGTCGTAAAAGTTGCGTTGTAAAGGTTGTTCCACATCCATTAATACTTCACTGTTGATGCAAGTACACCTGTACTGGTAGCTAGTGAGTATTCTTATCAATCATACAAATAACTCCACAACATCCATTAACACACATCAGAGTTGGTACAAGCACACGTGTGTATTTATCTAGTGATTATTCCCATCAATCCAAAAAATGCACATCAAAGCTGGTAAAAGTACACATGTACATGTATCTTGTAATAACATTAATCCACCACCCAAGGAGTGCCACAATATTCAATAATGCCCATCAATGGAGGTTCAGGTACACCAGTCCATGTATCTTGTGGTTTTACTCATCAATCACTCATAGATGTCTACAGTGTCCATTATCAATCACACAAACAACTCTGCAACATCCATTAATATACAACAATGTTGGTGCAAGTATACATGTAGATGTATCTACTGACTATTCCAGTCAATCACCCAGAGAACTCCATAAAAAGGTTATACGGGTACAAGTACACCTGTCCATGCATCTTCTGATCATATCCATCAGTCACCCAAGGAACTCTACAGCATTCATTGATACGTCAATACTGGCGCAAGTGCAGCCGTACCTGTATCTTCTGATTATATTCATCAGTCACCCAAGGAACTCTACAGCATTCATTGATATGTCAATGCTGGCGCAAGTGCAGCCGTACCTGAAAACTTCTGATTATATCCATCAGTCACCCATGGAACTCTACAACATTCATCGATACGTCAATGCTGGCGCAAATGCAGCCGCACCTGTTTGTTCTGATTATATTCATCAGTCACCCAAGGAACTCTACAGCATTCATCGATACATCAATGCTGGCGCAAGTGCAGCCGTACCTGTGTCTTCTGATTATATCCATCAGTCACCCATGGAACTCTACAACATTCATCGATATGTCAATGCTGGCGCAAGTGCAGACGTAGCTGAATCGTGCGATTATATGCATCAGTCACCCAAGCAACTCTACAACATTCGTCGATACGTCATTGTTATGTTATGTTAATCAAATTTTTTGAGCGCGCAGCTGCCCCAGCAAAGGGGCGTCCCGGCGCTATATCAAACAAAGTAACACAACAGACAACAACTAGGAAAAGAGCTGGCTTTAATAGGGCAATGGGAAAAGATAGGTTTTAACTGCTTTCCTGAATGAAAAAAGATTTATTTATTTATTTATTTATTTAAAGAGTTTTGTATAGCGCGAACAAGACCCATGGGTATCAGAGCGCGTTCCATAGCATGAGGTAGTACTGAGACAACATTTTGTAAGGAAGGGTTAAACAAAGAGATATGACAATGTACGTGTGCAAATCTCAAGATATCGAGAAACAAATCAAAAAATACAGTAAACACAATATATACAGTCTGAAATTAACTTATTGAAATAAAACTAACTCTATAGTGTGATTTACTGATTGCCGGAAGATTTTAAATGATCTTTCCGATGTGTTCTATATTCTTTATAATCTAATACCAGGATTAGTAAAGTACCAGTCTAGGCAGTCTTCCATGATAATAGTGGATCTATACATCGGGTTAACAAAGTATGGTCCGTGACATGAGGTAGATCTGGTTATTAGGATTTAAGTTCACTTGTCCTGCATCTTGTCCTGTGATTTCCAACTTCTCCATCCCTGGATTATATTCCTCGAGTAAGACCTACTCCGCTGTTGTGAGTCTTTTCACTTCTAATGAGTAAGTGTCCTGGACTTAACTCTGTCACTGTGTTAAAGAAGATCGATCTCGAGCTATGGGAGGAATTTGCTCATTAGAAATATTTTGTTTCCCTCTTAAAAGTTGCTGTGTTTGTTATCTTTCTGATGTTTGGTGGAAGAGAGTTCCAGATTCCAGGGGCTGCTCCAGAGAGCGCTCTATCATAAGTTCTCTACTTCCGGAAAATGGGTGGTCTCAGTACCAGATCCTTAGCACTCCTAGCAGGTCTATTTCCTCCAGATAATATTTTCTGGGCAAGAGATCTTGGAGTGTTGTAGTGAAGCGCTTTGTGGGTGATACATGCCATTTTTAGCTGAATTCTGGCTTCGTACGGTAGCCAGTTTAATGCTTTTAGGTGTGGAGAGATATGGTCGAACTTCCTTGACCCGGTGATAAGTCTTGCCGCTGCGCTGAGGCAAGCTTTTAGTGGTGTTGTGGAGATTTGTGATAAGCCTGCTAACGTAGTGCACCCATATTCAATCCTCGAAATGACCAATGATTGGACTGCCAGCTTAAGATCTGCTTTTGAAATGAAGAGTTTCACCTTTCTAATGTAATGCAGGTGAAAACGGGCACTTTTTGCCATTGCCTTGATATGTTCTTTCATATCCAGGTTCTCATTAAGTGTTATTCCTAGTGATTTAGCTGAGTCGACTAAGGTAGGGGTGCAGTTAAGCGCCGTGATCATTCTAGCCCATTCCTTAACTTCTGTGTGCTTCTTTGAGGGTGATATTAGAAGGAATTCAGTTTTTTTAGCATTTAGTTTTAGATGATTGATTGTTAACCATTGCAATGTCATTTCTAAGGCCTCATTATTTAACCTGATGTCTTCCAACGACGAGATCTTGAGGTATAGCTGTGTGTCGTCCGCGTACATGTGAAAGGAAATTTTGGAGTTTCGAAGAATTTCTGTGAACGGTTCGATATATAAATTGAACAGTGATGGAGATAATGTGGATCCTTGAGGTACTCCAATCGTGTTAGGACATGAAGTTGAAAGAGATTGATTGATTAAGAATCTTTGTGTTCTATCCTGAAGGAAGGATTCAAACCATTTCAGCACCGTACCTGATATTCCCATCCTGTCCTGGAGCCTGTTCAGTAATTTTACATGATTCACCATGTCAAATGCAGCTGATAGGTCTAGGAGCATGAGTAGACATGATCTATTTTGGTCTAAGGCTTGTAAAGCATCATCGACTATATGTTAAAATCGCCGTTTCCGTGCTGTGTCCTGTTCTGAAGTCCGGCTGGCATTCATCCAATAAAGAGAAATTGTCTATGTGTTGGCTGAGTTGATTTTGCACACATTTCTCTGCAGTCGGATTTTTGATAATGGGGACTACTTGACCGGTTTTTAGGCACCCTGGGAGTATCCCTTGTGATAGAGAGGCGTTAATAATTTTTGTCCATAAGGGAATCACGGCCTGGCTGATTCTTTCATGCATTTCGACTGGAGTGGATCACTATAGTGGTAATTAGGTCTGATTTCTCGTAGCGTTTTGGCAATGTTGTTCTGGTCTAATAACTTGAAAGAATCCCAATGGGCCTTGTTTTTTGCCCCACTCTCCTTAATTAAGGCATTGGCAACGCTCGTTGTAGGTTTTTGGATTTCTAGGTTATCCGCTGAACTCTTGAGCTCACTTTCCAACGTGTTGGCTTTGTCTGTGAAAAAGGAAGAGAATACTTCGCAATTTAGTTGTGTTTTTGTGACTACTTGAGTCGTTTTGGCTGCCTTGTTGGATTGTTGTTTTAATATTTCGAATAATTTACGAGGTCTGTTTTTGGCGGAATCCAATTCGGATCTGATAAATTCCTTTTTGGAGTTGAGGATCTTTTTGTTATACTCTTTCCTGGTTTCTCTCAGAGATTTCAATACGGGAGAAGAAGGGTGTTGTCTCCATTTTCTTTCCGCCATTCTCAGTTTACGTCTTTCCTCATTTAGTGTCTCATTGAACCAAGGATTTTTAATCTTCTCTGTAACTCTTTTCTGTTTAAGAGGCATTGTGGAGTTAACTATATCCGTTATAGAAGTATAGTAGTGGGCTGTTAGATCATTTACGTTCTGTAAGTTCTTTGATGGGTATAGGTCCTTTTCACAGCTTTCTACTAAATGTTCAATGTTCGAATCTTTAGTGTCCCTCATCCACTTTTTAATTCTATTAGGTTGTGAGTGACTGTTCTTTATCCATATGGGAATCATGAATGTTATGACATGGTGGTCTGACCAGTCGCATGGCTCTATTGCTAGCCCTGAAATTTTCTCGTTTTTTGAAATTATCCAGTCCAACGTAGCTCCTTTCGAGTGGGTTGGCTGTGTACATGCTTGCGAAAGATTGAGATCCGCTAGGAAATCTTTAAAAGCATGTATTTGTTTGTCATTGTTGTTGTTCCAGTGTAGATTAATGTCCTCTAGGAATATATTGTTTGCGTCGGAGTTATGATTTGCCATGATGATCTCTATTACTTGTTGTATGAACGGCATATTGTTACCAGGTGGGTGATAAAGTGCATGCAGGTTGCATATTTGGTTGTTGTCCGATCTTAAATTGAGACCTAGGTATTTGCACTCTTTGATCGTTTCCGAAAGTATTTGGGAGATTTCTATATCCGATCGATGTATGCAGGCTATGCCACCTCCTTTCTTTTCTCGTCTATCGAGTCTCACAATGTTGTATAGAGGGGGCACTAGTAGGTCCAGAGCTGGAGATGATGATTCTGTTAGCTATGTTTCAGTGAGGATTGTCACGTCAATTTATTGGCTAATGATGAGGTCGGCTATATCTGATGCATGTTTAGCTGCGGACCTGCAGTTGATCAGAAGGCATTTCAACGATTTTTCTGTGCAGTTTGTGGTAAAAATTTGCCGTTCTGTGATTATCTGAACTTGTTGTAAGTTATTAAGGTTGGGTTTCCTATCATTCTGTCTAGACATTCTATTGACATTGATCTGGACTGTTCTGATTTCCTCTCCTCTACTGCGTTCCGATATCTCATAATCCCGGAGTAAGGATAAGGTTTCTTCTTCCATTAATTCTTTAGGTTTCCTATCTGGTCGATTATGCCTGTTTGATAGTGGCATCGCCGTCTCATTACTTTTTCTTTGGGAGTGATGTAATAGCTCTATGATGCGCTCTATTTTTTTGTGGGTCTTTTCTGAACTTTCATGCAGTTTTTCTATCTCTTGCAGAGACCTTAGTATGTGATGCGACATGATGTTAATTTTTGTTCGAAGATCTTCAAATTCTCTCATGGTCTGAGGAGATGTGTTTTTTATGGTCCCTCGTTTCTTGCGTGATTTAACATTTGTTTGCCCTTTTATTAGATCTGTTCTTTTCATCCATTTTGTGTACTTATTATCCTGTTTGGATGAGATAGTTTTCTTGTAGTACTAGAAGTTATTTGTGAAGTTCTTTGCTTTGGAGTAGAATGGGGTATAGGTGTGGTGAGGTTTTCTATATGTGGGCTTACTCGAGTTTCAGAGAGGGGCCTAATCGACGGAGATGCTCCTTGAATGAGGCGGGATGTTGCATCTTCCTTCTGATCTTCTTTGTTGTAATTCAGATATAGCGTAGCAATTTCCGTTATCTCTGCTTCAATTTTGGGCGATGTGCTTCCTAATCGGCTTGTGTCTGTTACTTGCGTAGACTGTTGTGTATTTTGCGATTCTCTGATTATTATATTATCTGTAGACGTAGTGTTCCTGGTGTCCGGGGTACCTTCTTGTTGATTTATGTGTTGTTCCGATCTTGTGTTCTCCGTGTACCATTTTAAAGTAGGGAATCTGTTGTCAAATTTTTCTAATTCGTTGTTAAAGGCTTGTATTAGCACTATACCGTTCTTGTATATAGTTATGCTGAGGTCAGCTCTGCATCTTGGAGCTGACTTTGTCATGATTTTTGTGCCATGTGGAATATTGGTAATGGATATTACGTTAAGTAAATTAGTAATGACATAGCGCCGTTTAGCCGTTCTTCTTGTAAAGAATATCATGTCATTCACTTTAGTGCCTCTAACTGTGATGGACGTGGGGTCAGATATCAGCGTGTCTGGGATTCTCCTCAGTAGGTTATGCTTGAATTTGTTTGCTGCATTTTTGGAAATTTTGGTAGTATACCTTATGATGTGGGAGTTCATGCTTACTGGTTCTTAGCAGTTGTCCGCCATGGTAGTTGATTGGTCGAGTGTGTTATAAATATAATGTTGTATTATACTGACCGTGTTGAAAGATCCGGTAATCTTTTGAATAGGCCAGATTTTCATTTTCTTTTGGAATACCTTCTGTTTAATCTGTGTAGTCAGATCAGAGATCGGAATTCTTACTTATATTAGTATTTTAATACAATAACATTTCAAATATTTTCAGGAATATTCCAAGAGTATTTCAAGATGGCCGCCGTTTTTTTCAGCTTTTGCTGTGTTCTGAATTTCCTTTCTCTATCTCTCTTGCTGCTTGGTCCTCTTTCCCTTGTTGTTATCCGATGCTACATAGTAGTCCTTTATAGTCCTTTCTTAATCTTTCTTGTGTAGTGTCTATTTGGGCCGCCATGGGCCTTCTCGAGTCTGGACGGTGCCGTCTGATACATTACAACCTGCGGGGATGTGGCCTCTCATCATTCATTCTCATGGTCCGCCCTGCATCACCATTTCCTGCCCGGTAAGATTCCAACCACGTGCACGCCGCCTCCGGACTATCACTAAAGTGTGATTTGCCGTCTAGCATAATTCTGAGGCACACAGGGAACATCAATGAATACTGCAAATCTTTGTCCTGCAATTATTTCTTTACCGCCAGAAAGGACGCGCAGCGGCGCAGTACCTCAAAAGTATAATCCGGGAACAGTGTCACCCTGCCGTTCTCCACCTTGTGCAGCAGCAGGTCCCTGTATTTGTAGTGAAGGAGCCGGGCCACCACGGGTCCAGTGGGCCTCCCAGGCGCCACCCTCGCGCCAGGACTCTGTGGGCTCTTTCCAGGGTATAAAATCAAGATCGTCCCTCTGGTGCCACCACTGTTTTCAACCAGTCTTCCAGGTAGTCTAACATATTGGACCCTCCACTCCTTCCGGCAGCCCTACCACTCGTATGTTGTTGCGGCGGTTACGGCCTTCAGCATCCTCAGTCCGACTTTCCAAGACCTGCAATCTGTTCGTCACATCCCCCATCCTGACCTTTAGCGACTTTTGAGCCGGTTCCATGACCTCCAGCACTGCTTCAGCCTGCTTCACTCTATCTGACAATTTGGTATGATCCACATGGAGGAGACCCAGACCCGTCATTAACTGAGCAATGTCATGTTGCAGGGCCCTTCTGGTGTCCGAAATAGCTGTTGTTTCCTCTGCTCCGTTGCCGAGTCCTCCGGCTCCTGCGACGCCCCCTATGCTTTTCCCGTGGTTTCCCCATATCCCTGTCACTTCGGTGGACCAGGTACATTGCCTGTGCTGTATGCTAACCCAACAGTATCTGGTCCCGACGATGGACTCCAAGGGTCAAGTCCGGGACCACCGTATACACCAAGCAGTCCCCTTCCGGGTTATCAATAAGGCCGCTGCTCGTCTCTCCGCTCTCCAGGTTCCTAGCTTCTTCCGCTGTGCAGTAAGAACTCCAGTGCTCAGCCAACACAAGGCACTCCCCCATACAACCAGCCTCACCACCGTGGGTGCAGCCCGGTGCAGCTAGGCAAGATGTTAAAGATCCCGGCCAGATTCACGGTGCTCAATGGCCCTGCCCCAGGCGATGTCCAACAGGCAGGTAGATAACCCAGCAGTGTAAGGGCACCTCACGCCAATTGCTGTCTCCGGGACAGTGTCTTGTAGGGGTGTTCCTCCACAGTATGTGCCCGGTCACACACTTCCATGAGTGAGGGCCCTCGCTGCAGACAAAGCCAAAATGGCGGTTCTCCCCCAAGTGCCCCCAGTTCCCATTCAGTCTCAGAGTGTTGTACAGCGCAGACAATGTAGGCCGCTCGCCAATTTACACTCCACTAGTTGGCCCCCCCATACCTCCTGGTGATCGCTTCAATAGCCGGCGCCACCCCTGTGCAGATGGCTGTCCTGAAAGAACGCTGTTTGGCACAAGGAAAACGCATTTTTGTGATTTCTCCTATGTCTGCTGTAGAAGCGGTCATGAAAGCCAATGTGCCTAATTATAAAACCCTTCATCCTCGTTGGATTCAATGGGCTACGTCTTTGACGTCGGGTGAGGTCAGTTTTGTTTTTGATCCTTCTTTGCAAAACACAGGATTCTTTTCAGTATGAGCATGTTCACCCTCTGCCTTCTTCAGTTCTTCCTCTGGATGAGTACAGTTGTCTCATTTACACTGGAGGTTCGTCTCAACCAGCCATTGGTTCCAAACAAGGCAAATCAGCTGCTTGCGCAATTGTCATCGGTTGAATGAGAAACTGGGGTTTTACTGCACAACCCAGTTGGCTGAGTTACATGCACTCCTCTTAGCGCTTAAATATTCTAATCCTGAATAACCCACCCTTGTTGGGTGTGATTCTTTTTACTGCGTACAGTCTTTTAATGACAATTTTTTTTCTCGTGAATCTAAAGGTAGCACAATCAAGCATAAAACGCTTTGGGTCCGGGTGGCGGCCCTTAAGGCGTGCTTGCCCCTTTCACATGTTGTCCATACTTTGGGACATCAACGTGCGAGAGCGCACGCAGTTGGTAATTCATTGGCTGATGAAGCAGCCAGATCTAAAGTAGCCACAGTTAGAATAGCCACTGTTACTTGTTCTATAACTAAAATTGATGATGACATTTTGGCGGCTGTTGCCGCAACTAAAGAGGGGACGCCTGTTTCTCAAGTATTACCTTCACGATATACTTTACAGTTGACTATTGACAAAGTTCCTTTTGTTTGTATTCCTTCAGTTGGTGATCATATGATCCCCAACCTCGACCGCAGACATTCTCTCATTGTGGCCACTCACGAAGGCATGGCTTCTGCTCATGCTGGTGTTGCGGCCACTGTTTCTCTACAACACTATTGGTGGCGCTGTTTATATCAGCAGGCTCATAAATATGTCCTTTGTTGTGATGTTTGTCAACAAATTAAGAGTCTCACTGAGTCACATCAACCTCAAACTCATCTTTATATTTCTAATCATCCTTTTGGATGTATTTACCTTGATCATTGCGGTACTTTGTCATCAGACACTGCTTTTAAATATATTTTGGTTGCAGTGGATTCTTGCACTAGGTTCCTCTGGGTGTGGCCACAGTGCTCTCCTGATGCTCGCATTGTTATAAAGGATTTGCATATCTTTGTTGGGACTTATGCCTGTGGCACTTTCCATTTTGACCAAGGTCCGGCCTTTGCCTCTAAGGCTTACCATGATTCGTTTAAGTCTTTGGGAGTGCATGTGCATTTCTCGTCTCCATATCCGCCTGAGGGCAGTTCCGTTGTGGAATGGATGAACCGTGATTTAAAGCAATCTTTAACAGCAAGGGTAGTAGGTACGGGCTGTGGCTGGTTAACTTACCTTTATGGTGTTCAACGTGCTCTTAATAAACTCCCAAGAAGATCTCTAGGTGAGCGGTCCCCGTACAAAATGGTCTTTGGTATCAAGATATTTGTTCCAGAACTTGACGGTCTAGACGTTGTGGCGCCAGCTGCAACATTTGACATAGATAACCACTGTGCTGTCTCATAGGATCAACAAAAGTGTTGTGATACATTGGCAAAATCTAATTTGCCATTGTCTACAACTGAAGAAGCAGCAGTTCTGATTCCTGTTTCACACTAGCTCCCTAAAGTGGGCAATCTGATTCACCAAAAGGTGGCGATCAAGAAACTATTCAATCCATCCTACCGTGTTCCTGTGCCATTCCTTGGTTTTCGGGGTACCTGAACTGTGATTTTACCTCCTCTACCTGGTTGCAAAGAATATCGCTTCATTTCTATTGATCATGTCAAGTTACACTATATTGCCGATACTAAATGGTATGCCTCTGGGTGTCCCAGGACGGGATATTCCTTGACAGCCTGTGAGCTCAGTTTTTCATGATTCTCCCCAGCTGCCAGAGGAGGATGGAGGAGGAGCCTTCAATGTACTTTGTATCTGTTTTATCTTCTACACCCTCCATAATGGAAATTGTTTATTATGATCCACCTGTTGATTACTCTGTGGGAATACGAGCCCCAAATTCAAATACAGATTCCCAGCCTTCGTCATTTTAGCTCTTCCGGTTACTATATCGATCAGGACAATTTTTCATTGGAAAATTCTTCTTAGTCTTCAGTTTTATCTACACCACCAGCAAGGATTTTTGTGTTTATATCTTGGTTAAAAGACATTTATCTGGTTTCGCCATGGACGTATGTCTGGATCGAGTTTTCCTTGGTATTTCTGTTCATGTGGATTGGATTTTTTCCTTTTCAGTAACGGCCACTACCTCCTGGAACGTTCTGCTGCAGAAATTGTCGACTGAAGCATAGTTCTGCAACTCCGCAGAATCCCTGTAACATCTTCATTCTTTTGCCACATACATGCAGGCAGGATGCAGTCTGTCGGGTTCCCTCCACTCCCCCCACACAGGGCAGAGGAGACGCTCTTGGGAGCCTCCTGTGCTCTGGGTCCCAAGGCTCCAGATATCCTTTGCGACCCTCTCTGAGCCGCCAACTGGCTGTGTCAGCCCCCTAGGGAGATGGGGTCCCTAGGGGCAATTGAAGATGCAGGGAGGGGGCCCCAAACATGCATCCTCCAGAAGCCCTAATGAATAGATTCATCTTGCGTAGACCCCTGAGCACTGGCCCATCCCAAGGGTACCTTTTTGACACTCCGGCGAGCCTCATACACTCTGTCGCTTAGGGGGGTGGGGGGAAGAAGAGGGGGGCAAAGTTCAAGAATCTTTAAATGTGGATATCACAGGTCCTGATGGGCACATTCTAAAGTTCTAGGGCTCATGTTTCTCGTGGTGGCAAGATCTAGCCACCAGGAGTAGTTTCAGAAGACCTCCAAGTTGGCAAATTCTGTGGGGAGCTAGTTTTACTTGCTCCCTGCGTCAGCTCTCCTCCTTTCCTTTGTGTCTGGTGTTCCTCTCCTCCTGCTGGGAGACAGAACTCCAGATCTTCCCCCAACTGGTCCTTAGGGGGTGTAAGGGAACCATCTTTCCTCTGTGGAGAGACTTACTGGTCCTGTGGTCAACTGTGGGCAGAGTCCTTAACCCCTTCCATGCGGCGGCCATTCTGTGCCTGTGCGGCAGAATCGCGAGTGGGCGGGTTTATGACGGCCCCCAGCCGACATCAGCACACGAGCCCCGTAGTGCATGACGGCTGGGGGCCGTCATCAGCATGGAAGGGGTTAATCCACGAGAGCATCAGAGGGCTGCTGCAGTCCGCGTCCAGAGTACAACAACAACAACTCTCCCTTGTGCAAGAGTTTTTAAAGAGGGTGGAAGTTGTAGAGGTCAGGCACCCCTGGCCAATCCTAGGGTGCCACATCCTACCCCACCCCTGTCCCAACACATCTGCCCAGTATGCTGTGACAATTCAAGATGGCGGAGTCAAGAAGTCAATGTTCACATGTCCGCTGGGGGCCTCAGCTTTGCCCCTACCAGACATCACTGCCAGGGTTTTTCCCACCAAAACGTCAGAGGGGAACCCCCATCTGTGCTGGCTCCAGGGGTCAGCATTCCCTCTTTGCTCAGTGGCCTAAGGCTGTCCCTGTCCTTTTGCAGTAAGATAGCTAATAAACATATACAGATGTTTCCCCATACTGCCTTCTCAACAGTATATATGTATTAAAAGTAACAATCGCATTGCTTGTCAAAGCCAAACTTTGTGGCTTTGCCAGTGCTTGTTTTGCATTTGCAAGCAACATATAGGTGAAATAAAAGCTCACCCAGGGGGCATTTGCAGGGCTATTTTGTGGAAAGTCCAGGACTTCCCTAACTCACTGCAAGGACTACAGCTTCTCGTAAAGTGGCCCTTCAATTTGAAAACATATATTGGAGGGCAACCACAAAACCCACTTAACAGGATTTTTCTTTCCAACAAGCTGTCTCTGCATATTTCACTCATAAAAGATGTTAATTCCTTTTTGACGTCCGTACACTAAGAAACAATTTAAACTTGGGGATATGCCCATTTATATTGCTAATAGCTTAAAGCACATCTTTCATTCCAATATTAATTTTAAGAAAGCACTTTCTTACTAACATGACAAAATCAGATCTGCTTCGAAAATCGTGTGGTTTCCTATTCGAGCAGATTCTTTAGAGTACATTTCATGATACACTTTCATAAACAGTTAAGAAGACACTTGCATTATTGCATAGGTTTTACTGACAGTTATAGTGCTCCACACATTTTCCTGATTATCTATTTTTCTATTAAAGGCTCCTCTATCCAAGAATTTCTATGGTGAGCGAAGCGAACTAAATTCAAAATGTTAACTAAGTTTCTTGTCAATTTCACGTTTCCATTTCAATTTGAAGATTGCAATTCTTGGAGCCTTGCTTGTTTTCTAATTCCTCTGAGGTTTATTGACATGCTTAAGTGTTGATTTCCATGTTTTTAATTTTCTGAGACAAGTATTATTAATGTTCCCCTGAAATGAGACTGTGCTAGATCCCATACTGAGGCTAAATATAAAAATCAACCGATATCACCGTTGCTAAAATAAGTAATATATCAATGGCCAGGTTCTAAACATATTTGACCTGGAATAAAAAGAATGCAACATAACATATGCCAATACATTAAAGATTTTAAAATATAATACAATGTGCACAATAACTCACATTAAAAGAAAAAAGAATGAATGAGTTACAAAAAAGGCAATAAAATAAATAATTCTTATGGTAAACAAAGAAAAAAGGGCTGGGAGAAGAAAAGTTATCAAACCTTAATATTTTTCTTTTGGCACCAGGCAGAGGTGAGCTAAGTGGGGCTGGGGGTGGTTCGGGGTACTTTTGTGGGCTGGGGTGGGTTGGGGATGTTTTGTGGGCTAGGGCGTGGGTTGGGGTACGTTTGTAGGCTGGGTCGGTGATGTTTTGTGGGCTGCGGTGGATCAGGAATCTTTTGTGGGTGGTGGACTGCAGAGACAGAAGCAGGGAGAGCTATGTGGTGAAGTAAGTGGAGCAGGGGTGGGTCGGTGTACTTTTGTGGGATGGGTGTCATGGGTAGTTTTGTGGGCTGGGGGTGGGTTGAAGTTGTTCTGTGGGCTAGGATCAATCAGTCAATCAATCAAGTGGTATTTAACACGTTAATTGCTTCGAACTTTCCGCGCCAGTGCGGAACGTTCGAAGAACCGGGTAGGGCCGCGACGGCCAACGGTCGTTCGTAGCACCAGGTAGGTTGGCCGACGGGAGCACGGAATGGGTTAAATAGCGCAGCTTATCACCCAAGAGGGTATCCAGGCATTGTGCTGTGGATCTTAGTCGAAGAGCCAGGTCGATTTCCTTCATGAAGTGGTTAAATGAGGGTGAGGTGCGGAGATGGAGGGTGTTCCTGAACTTGGCGGCAAGGTGGAAGAAGGAGCGCCCACCAGAGCGGCAGGAGTGGATGCATTGCATCTGTGTTGAGGGAGAGGTGAGCGGAGGTTTCTGTGAGGTTGGTGGAAATTCATGCGGTGGTTCATGTAAGCGGGTCCTTGGTCATGGAGGGCTTGGTTGGCATGGGTCAGAAGCTTGAATTGACATCTCTTCTGGATCGGGAGTCAGTGAATGTCCTTCAGGTTGTGGGTGATGTGTCCTCTTGGGAAAGTTGAGGATCAGTCTGGCTGCTGCGTTCTGGATCCCTGATCTGGAGTCTTTTCATGAGCTCGATGGTGGTGCCTGCATAGTGTGCATTGCCCGTAGTCCAGCTGGCTGGTGATGAGGACCTGCGTCACCGTTTTCCTGGTGCTGATGGGGAGCCACAGGAAAATTTTGAGCAGCATGTGGAGAGTGTGAAAATAGGCAGAGAAGACAGTGAAAACCTGATGCTTTATGGAGAATTTGCAGAGGATGATGCCGAGGTTGCAGGTTTGGTCTTTAGGGGTGGAGGTGGGTCTGAGTTCCGATGGCCACCAGGAGTCCTTCCAGAGTGTGGTGTGTCTGCCGAAGATCAGGACTTCGGTTTTGTCTGTGTTGAGCTCCAGGCAGCTATTCTTCATCCAATTATGATTATTCTTTACATAGTTGATGAATTTCGTCTTCGTCAAGGTGGGGTTTGCTGAGAGCAAGAGGCCGAGTTGGATATCGTCAGCTTTGGAGATGATACTGATGTTGTGAGATCTGATGATGTCTGCGAGTGGTGACATGTAGATGTTGAAGAGGGTTGGACTTAAGGAACACCACAGATGGTGTGCTTGAGGTGGAAGACGGGTTCTCTGAATACAACCAGTGAGAAAGGATGCCATCCATCTGAGTGCGTCGTCTGTGATTCCCATCTGGCACAGTTGATAGATGAGTGTGTGGTGGGAGATGGTGTCCGAAGGTTGCAGAGAAGTCGAGCAGGATCAGGGCGCCTGATTCTCCTCCGTTGAGTAGGATGCGGATGTCGTCTGTTGCGGCGATGAGGGCTGCCTCAGTGCTGTGACTGGCTCTGAAACCTAATTGGGAAGGGTCCAGCAGGTTGTTTCTTTCCTGGTGTTCAGTGAGTTGGAGGTTGATTGCCTTCTCCAGGACTTTGGCGGGAAGTGGGAACAGTGAGATGGGACGGTAGTTCTGGACTCACTGGGGTCTGCAGAGGGTTTCTTAAGGTGGGATCTCACCTCTACGTGTGTCCAGGCATTAGGAAAGGTGGCTGTGGTGATGGAGGCATTGAGGATGGTGGTGATATGGTGGTTGATCTTGTCTCTTTCGAGGTTAAAAAAATTGGTGGGGGCATGAGTTGGTGGGTGCTCCCGAGTGGATGGAGTTTCATAGAGTAGTTGTATTCCGTGTGCTGAGTTGTTCCTATGTGGTGAGCGGGTGGTCGGCAGTAGTGGTCGTTGGGATGCGGAGGAGGTCAGTAGGTTGAGGATTGAAGTTTTATGTAGATGGTAGCTATATTTATGTGGAAGTGGTCGGTGACGGCATCACAGAGTTGTTGTGAGGAGAGGATCACGTTTTCGGTGGCTGACGGGCAAGTGAACTCTCGGTTGATGGTGAAGAGTTACTTGGTTTGATTGGCACTGGTCTGTATATGGTGATTTAGAGCCTCTGTTTTGCAGCTTTGAGCTGACGATGGTAGTTGTTGAGGGTGGAATTATAGGTGGCTCAGTCAATGGGGTTCCTGCTGGTCCACCATTCTCTCTCCAGTTGCTTGCATCTACGCTTCGATGTGCTGAGCTCCGGTGTGAGAAGTTGGCCTGATATATGATGCTCACTAATTCTAGTGATCACCTTGTATCAGTCTAAACAACCCCTTATGGTGATTGGTTGTAAGTCAACCTTATAGACCAGCTATCCTAGTAGCGTGGACAAAAGCAGTCTTTAGGCTAAACTCTTTTGGCATGTGAAGCCAGCTGTTTTACCACAATATAACCCCTTGAATACCAGATGAAAGGACACCACACAGGTTGTTATGAAAATAAACAATATATTTATTATTAACAACACCTCTGAACTCTTTATGAGGTCAGAGGGCTAAGCACATGACAATACTACAAAAGAAATACGAGTTTGCACAATATTTACACGAGTGCCTTAGGGGCACGACAAACCATATACTCAAAACAATGGAATGCGAGGAAGGAAAGTACTGTAAGGAGATCCAGAGGCTGGAGGATCGGTGGGACTACGCTACGAACTAGGTAAGTACGGAGCAGGAGGCCCACGGGATTCACGTGCAGAGTGGAAACTCTCACGCGGGATGCGTACCAACGTCTATGGATACTACAGTTTACAATGTTATGGATGCCGGACGAACCCGGCTGGATGGAGGGAAAACAACAGTGGACCTGGACACTAGGATAATGAACACTGACTTCAGCACCTAGAAGCTTTAGTTACCTAACCCACAGGCTACGGGTGCATAGGGCTGAAGTGGGGTCGGGTTTGCTGCGTTGATCCCGGTGATGCCTGAAACAAGGAGTTGCTGGCAGGCAGCCAGATGGAGGAGTCCGGTGGTTCCAAGGTTGGAACTAGGAAGGAGAAGTCCTGAAAGGGAAGGGGACAGAGTCTTGGTCACTAGCCAGTGACGGTGCTGGAACCAGGAGGGAACCAGATGCTGTCGCCGCGTTCAGGTGAAGGAAGGGTCGCTTCTCTCTGTAGCTGCGCGGACCAGGAGCTGCTCTTCACGACCAGGCTGGAGGCACGAGCTGTCCCACGTAGTCTGCTGCTGTTGGCGGTGTCGGATCGTCGATCTGGACAACAGGCCTTGGCTAATGCAAGCCAGGCGGTGGAATAAAGATGGCGTCTGGTGTGGACCAGGAGGGTCCGGGCTGCTTCTCTTTCACAAGGAAGCAAGGGCCAGTCTGGGGGACCAGACTAGCAGTGTCGAAATCTTCGGGTCGTCGTCTCAGAGGTCACTAGCCAGCCGGCAAGTGACCAGACAACAGGAAAAGCAGCAACCAGGCAAAAGGGCCCCATGCAGATAACGGGGATGCTGGGGGGCTGGTATTTGGTGCAGTAGCTGCGTCGGTGTGGGGCTTCTCAGTCCCCAATGCACTCACTCGAGGAACCCTCGGGGGTCGTGCTGGAAGCGCTGTGCAGGTTTCTTCAAGATGTCCATCTCCACGTTGCTCGTCGCACCCACGGGTCCCAGCTGTGTGGATGTGGGTAGAGGTCAGAGAGGTCTGGAGGTCCGGGTCTTGTCGAGCTGGGTTGTCAGATTCCGGGCTGGAAGGACTTTACAGCAAACCGCACAGGAGCTTGATGGTGCCTGTGAAGCAGGATGGTCACTCCCTAACCATAGGGGAGATTCTTCAGTCTTCTGATGTTCAGGAGGTCGAAGGTCAAGAGTTTCTTCGTGGAAGTTGTCAAGATCAATCTAACTGGGAATGGGACCAGCTCCTACCTTTATTCAGCTAAAGGGGGCTGCACTACGACTAGGTCCCTCCCCTGGGTGAGACCAGGAAGGGGGGTGGTTACACCCCCTATCCTTTGTCCGGTTTCCCGCCAGGGCTGGGGCTGGAGTGCCCCAGCAACTGGTTGGAACCGGTGTATGCACAGGGCACCTTGTGTGCCCCAGGCATGTCTCATTCCTTTCAGCCTTGGCCTACCTAATACACAAAATCCTGTCTGGGGTGGTGCTAGCACCTCCCAAGGCAGGAAACCCTTTGTCTGAGCCTCCCTCGCTGGAAGGACTACCAGCAGCAGGAGGTCAGACTTGTGTCTGTGGTGGCAGCATCCAGTTTGTGATGCTGAGGCTCGAGTTAACTTTAACCGGGGTTCACAGTTACATACATGTTGTGTCCCTCTAGAAGGGTGGAATGCTACCCCCGTCGCCAGAATTGGCGAGGGGGTAGTATTCCAATTCGTATGACACCTTACTCGACATGTTTTGATAATGTTATACCAGAGTTAGCATTTAACCGCGAGGATTATAATGCACTTAAGAGTATATGGTATAGCGTTATCATGGAACAGCTATTAGGACTTGGTTCCGCAAGCTGCAAACGGGCTCAGCTCATGCCAGAGCACCATCTCACATAATTCCAAGCACTCTGCCTTCAAGATTGATAAGGCCTGCCATAGGAGTGACTGATAGGAATATATGTGTCCATTTTAGGTTTAGATATAGGGAACTATATCTAAAGCAAAGGGTGATTACACCACCTTGCCCCAGCTGTCTTGCAGCCAGTTGTGTCAGTTTTGGATGGCCAGCCAGGGGTGGCATAATACATGCTTCAGCCCCTGGTAGGCCCTGGGTACACCTATGCCCTGTATACTGTACAGGGACTGATAAGGTGACTCAGTATCCAATTAGAGATGTACCTAGGGTACATGGAGTCCATTTTAACAGAGAGAGCAGGAGGTCTGGGGTCCTGAATAGCAGGATCCCAGGCCAACTAAGTCAAAAACCAGCAAAACACTAGGCAAAAAGTTGGGGGCAACCATAGTCAGATATCCACCTTCCTACATAGATGTACTACTTGGCTCATTTGGTCGATCTGTGTGTTTGACTGTTCTAGTGGGAACGACTCGGTCGGTGGAGCTGGTGATCCTGGTGTTGAAGTTTTTAACTGCTTGGTTCAAGTTGATGGTGGCTTTGGGCTGTGTGACGCTGAGGGCGACGATCCACTGGTACCGATTGATCTTGGCCCAACTGCAGAGTGGGGGCTGTGGCAGTTGGGGGTGATGTGTGGGGTCCAGCGAGGGTGAAGTGTATGGTGGAGTACGAACCAGGTTGGACCAACCAGGTGTGTTCCATAGTGTGGCTATATCGGATTTTGCTACACATGCAGCCAGTGCAATTGGTTGCGGTAATACGACACCGAGACACATTTGAGGAGCTTGAACAAAAGGCTGATTGCAGTATTCCTCACTATTTGCAGCCGAAAGAGGGTTAGTGTCAAAGAGCAGGGTCTCCACCCGGCACTCTTCGACAACCGGAAGAGGGTTAGGGCCAAAGAGCAGGGTCTCCACCGGGCACTCTTCGACAACCGGAAGAGGGTTAGGGCCAAAGAGCAGGATCTCCACCGGGCACTCTTCGACAACCGGAAGAGGGTTAGGGCCAAAGAGCAGGATCTCCACCGGGCACTCTTCGACAACCGGAAGAGGGTTCGAGCCAAAGAGCAGGATCTCCACCGGGCACTCTTCGACAACCGGAAGAGGGTTAGGGCCAAAGAGCAGGATCTCCACCGGGCACTCTTCGACAACCGGAAGAGGGTTAGGGCCAAAGAGCAGGATCTCCACCGGGCACTCTTCGACAACCGGAAGAGGGTTCGAGCCAAAGAGCAGGATCTCCACCGGGCACTCTTCGACAACCGGAAGAGGGTTAGGGCCAAAGAGCAGGATCTCCACCGGGCACTCTTCAACAACCGGAAGAGGGTTAGGGCCAAAGAGCAGGATCTCCACCGGGCACTCTTCGACAACCGGAAGAGGGTTCGAGCCAAAGAGCAGGATCTCCACCGGGCACTCTTCGACAACCGGAAGAGGGTTAGGGCCAAAGAGCAGGATCTCCACCGGGCACTCTTCAACAACCGGAAGAGGGTTAGGGCCAAAGAGCAGGATCTCCACCGGGCACTCTTCGACAACCGGAAAAGGGTTAGGGCCAAAGAGCACGGTCTCCACCGGGCACTCTTTGACGACCGGAAGAGAGTTAGGGCCAAAGAGCAGGATCTCCACCGGGCACTCTCTGATGACCGGAAGAGGGTTAGGGCCAAAGAGCAGGATCTCCAAAGGGCACTCTTCGACGACCGGAAGAGGGTTAGGGCCAAAGAGCAGGATCTCCACCGGGCACTCTTCGACAACGGGAAGAGGGTTAGGGCCAAAGAGCAGGATCTCCACCGGGCACTCTTTGACGACCAGAAGAGGGTTAGGGCCAAAGAGCAGGATCTCCAAAGGGCACTCTTCGACGACCGGAAGAGGGTTAGGGCCAAAGAGCAGGATCTCCACAGGGCACTCCTCGACAACCGGAAGAGGGTTAGGGCCAAAGAGCAGGATCTCCACCGGGCACTCTTCGACGACCGGAAGAGGGTTAGGGCCAAAGAGCACAGTCTCCACCGGGCACTCTTTGACGACCGGAAGAGGGTTAGGGCCAAAGAGCAGGGTCTCCACCGGGCACTCTTTGACGACCGGAAGAGGGTTAGGGCCAAAGAGCAGGATCTCCAAAGGGCACTCTTCGATGACCGGAAGAGGGTTAGGGCCAAAGAGCAGGGTCTCCACCGGGCACTCTTCGACGACCGGAAGAGGGTTAGGGCCAAAGAGCAGGGTCTCCACCGGGCACTCTTCGACTAATGGAAGAGGGTTAGGGCCAAAGAGCAGGATCTCCACCGGGCACTCTTTGACGACCGGAAGAGGGTTAGGGCCAAAGAGCAGGGTCTCCACCGGGCACTCTTCGACAACCGGAAGAGGGTTAGGGCCAAAGAGCAGGGTCTCCACCGAGCACTCTTCGACAACCGGAAGAGGGTTCGAGCCAAAGAGCAGGATCTCCACCGAGCACTCTTCGACAACCGGAAGAGGGTTAGGGCCAAAGAGCAGGGTCTCCACCGGGCACTCTTTGACGACCGGAAGAGGGTTAGGGCCAAAGAGCAGGGTCTCCACCGGGCACTCCTCGACAACCGGAAGAGGGTTAGGGCCAAAGAGCAGGGTCTCCACCGGGCACTCTTCGACAACCGGAAGAGGGTTAGGGCCAAAGAGCAGGATCTCCACCGGGCACTCTTTGACGACCGGAAGAGGGTTAGGGCCAAAGAGCAGGGTCTCCACCGGGCACTCTTCGACAACCGGAAGAGGGTTAGGGCCAAAGAGCAGGGTCTCCACCAGGCACTCTTCGACAACCGGAAGAGGGTTAGTGCCAAAGAGCAGGATCTCCACCGGGCACTCTTCGACGACCGGAAGAGGGTTAGGGCCAAAGAGAAGGGTCTCCACCGGGCACTCTTCGACAACCCGAAGAGGGTTAGGACCAAAGAGCAGGATCTCCACCGGGCACTCCTTGAACACCGGAAGAGGGTTAGGGCCAAAGAGCAGGATCTCCACCGGGCACTCTTCGACAACCGGAAGAGGGTTAGGGCCAAAGAGCAGGTTCTCCACAGGGCACTCTTTGACGACCGGAAGAGGGTTAGGGCCGAAGTGCAGGATCTCCATCGGGCACTCTTCGTCAACCAGAAGATGGTTAGGGCCAAAGAGCAGGATCTCCACAGGGCACTCTTCGACGACCGGAAGAGGGTTAGGGCCAAAGAGCAGGGTCTCCACCGGGCACTCTTCGACAACCGGAAGAGGGTTAGGGCCAAAGAGCAGGTTCTCCACAGGGCACTCTTTGACGACCGGAAGAGGGTTAGGGCCAAAGTGCAGGATCTCCATCGGGCACTCTTCGTCAACCAGAAGATGGTTAGGGCCAAAGAGCAGGATCTCCACAGGGCACTCTTTGACGACCGGAAGAGGGTTAGGGCCAAAGAGCAGGGTCTCCACCGGGCACTCTTCGACAACCGGAAGAGGGTTAGGGCCAAAGACCAGGATCTCCACCGAGCACTCTTCGACAACCGGAAGAGGGTTAGGGCCAAAGAGCAGGATCTCCACCGGGCACTCTTTGAACACCGGAAGAGGGTTAGGGCCAAAGAGCAGGATCTCCACCGGGCACTCTTTGACGACCGGAAGAGGGTTAGGGCCAAAGAGCAGGGTCTCTACCGGGCACTCTTCGACAACCGGAAGAGGGTTAGGGCCAAAGAGCAGGGTCTCCACCGGGCACTCTTCGACAACCGGAAGAGGGTTAGGGCCAAAGAGCAGGGTCTCCACCAGGCACTCTTCGACAACCGGAAGAGGGTTAGTGCCAAAGAGCAGGATCTCCACCGGGCACTCTTCGACAACCGGAAGAGGGTTAGGGCCAAAGAGCAGGATCTCCACCGGGCACTCTTTGACGACCGGAAGAGGGTTAGGGCCAAAGAGCAGGATCTCCACCGGGCACTCTTTGACGACCGGAAGAGGGTTAGGGCCAAAGAGCAGGATCTCCACAGGGCACTCTTCGACGACCGGAAGAGGGTTAGGGCCAAAGAGCAGGATCTCCATCGGGCACTCTTCGACGACCGGAAGAGGGTTAGGGCCAAAGAGCAGGATCTCCACCGGGCACTCTTCGATAACCGGAAGAGGGTTAGGGCCAAAGAGCAGGATCTCCACCGGGCACTCTTCGACAACCGGAAGAGGGTTAGGGCCAAAGAGCAGGGTCTCCACCGGGCACTCTTTGACGACCGGAAGAGGGTTAGGGCCAAAGAGCAGAGTCTCCACCGGGCACTCTTCGACAACCGGAAGAGGGTTAGGGCCAAAGAGCAGGGTCTCCACCAGGCACTCTTCGACAACCGGAAGAGGGTTAGTGCCAAAGAGCAGGATCTCCACCGGGCACTCTTCGACAACCGGAAGAGGGTTAGGACTAAAGAGCAGGATCTCCACCGGGCACTCTTTGACGACCGGAAGAGGGTTAGGGCCAAAGAGCAGGATCTCCACCGGGCACTCTTTGACGACCGGAAGAGGGTTAGGGCCAAAGAGCAGGATCTCCACAGGGCACTCTTCGACGACCGGAAGAGGGTTAGGGCCAAAGAGCAGGATCTCCACCGGGCACTCTTTGACGACCGGAAGAGGGTTAGGGCCAAAGAGCAGGGTCTCCACCGGGCACTCTTCGACAACCGGAAGAGGGTTAGGGCCAAAGAGCAGGGTCTCCACCGGGCACTCTTCGACAACCGGAAGAGGGTTAGGGCCAAAGAGCAGGATCTCCACCGGGCACTCTTTGACGACCGGAAGAGGGTTAGGGCCAAAGAGCAGGGTCTCCACCGGGCACTCTTCGACAACCGGAAGAGGGTTAGGGCCAAAGAGCAAGATCTCCACCGGGCACTCTTTGACGACCGGAAGAGGGTTAGGGCCAAAGAGCAGGGTCTCCACCGGGTACTCTTTGACGACCGGAAGATGGCTAGGGCCAAAGAGCAGGATCTCCACCGGGCACTCTTTGAACACCGGAAGAGGGTTAGGGCCAAAGAGCAGGATCTCCACCGGGCACTCTTTGATGACCGGAAGAGGGTTAGGGCCAAAGAGCAGGGTCTCCACAGGGGACTCTTCGACAACCGGAAGAGGGTTAGGGCCAAAGAGCAGGATCTCCACCGGGCACTCTTCGACAACCGGAAGAGGGTTAGGGCCAAAGAGCAGGGTCTCCACCGGGCACTCTTTGACGACCGGAAGAGGGTTAGTGCCAAAGAGCAGGATCTCCACCGGGCACTCTTCGACGACCGGAAGAGGGTTAGGGCCAAAGAGAAGGGTCTCCACCGGGCACTCTTCGACAACCCGAAGAGGGTTAGGACCAAAGAGCAGGATCTCCACCGGGCACTCCTTGAACACCGGAAGAGGGTTAGGGCCAAAGAGCAGGATCTCCACCGGGCACTCTTCGACAACCGGAAGAGGGTTAGGGCCAAAGAGCAGGTTCTCCACAGGGCACTCTTTGACGACCGGAAGAGGGTTAGGGCCAAAGTGCAGGATCTCCATCGGGCACTCTTCGTCAACCAGAAGATGGTTAGGGCCAAAGAGCAGGATCTCCACAGGGCACTCTTCGACGACCGGAAGAGGGTTAGGGCCAAAGAGCAGGGTCTCCGTCGGGCACTCTTCGACAACCGGAAGAGGGTTAGGGCCAAAGAGCAGGTTCTCCACAGGGCACTCTTTGACGACCGGAAGAGGGTTAGGGCCAAAGTGCAGGATCTCCATCGGGCACTCTTCGTCAACCAGAAGATGGTTAGGGCAAAAGAGCAGGATCTCCACAGGGCACTCTTTGACGACCGGAAGAGGGTTAGGGCCAAAGAGCAGGGTCTCCACCGGGCACTCTTTGACGACCGGAAGAGGGTTAGGGCCAAAGAGCAGGATCTCCACCGGGCACTCTTCGACGACCGGAAGAGGGTTAGGGCCAAAGAGCAGGATCTCCACAGGGCACTCTTTGAACACCGGAAGAGGGTTAGGACCAAAGAGCAGGATCTCCACCGGGCACTCTTTGAACACCGGAAGAGGGTTAGGGCCAAAGAGCAGGATCTCCACCGGGCACTCTTTGACGACCGGAAGAGGGTTAGGGCCAAAGAGCAGGGTCTCCACCGGGCACTCTTCGACAACCGGAAGAGGGTTAGGGCCAAAGAGCAGGGTCTCCACCGGGCACTCTTCGACAACCGGAAGAGGGTTAGGGCCAAAGAGCAGGATCTCCACCGGGCACTCTTTGACGACCGGAAGAGGGTTAGGGCCAAAGAGCAGGATCTCCACCGGGCACTCTTTGACGACCGGAAGAGGGTTAGGGCCAAAGTGCAGGATCTCCATCGGGCACTCTTCGTCAACCAGAAGATGGTTAGGGCCAAAGAGCAGGATCTCCACAGGGCACTCTTCGACGACCGGAAGAGGGTTAGGGCCAAAGAGCAGGATCTCCACCGGGCACTCTTTGACGACCGGAAGAGGGTTAGGGCCAAAGAGCAGGATCTCCATTGGGCACTCTTCGTCAACCAGAAGATGGTTAGGGCCAAAGAGCAGGATCTCCACAGGGCACTCTTCGACGACCGGAAGAGGGTTAGGCTCAAAGAGCAGGGTCTCCACCGAGCACTCTTCGACAACCGGAAGAGGGTTAGGGCCAAAGAGCAGGGTCTCCACAGGGCACTCTTTGAACACCGGAAGAGGGTTAGGACCAAAGAGCAGGATCTCCACCGGGCACTCTTTGAACACCGGAAGAGGGTTAGGGCCAAAGAGCAGGATCTCCACCGGGCACTCTTTGACGACCGGAAGAGGGTTAGGGCCAAAGAGCAGGGTCTCCACCGGGCACTCTTCGACAACCGGAAGAGGGTTAGGGCCAAAGAGCAGGGTCTCCACCGGGCACTCTTCGACAACCGGAAGAGGGTTAGGGCCAAAGAGCAGGATCTCCACCGGGCACTCTTTGACGACCGGAAGAGGGTTAGGGCCAAAGAGCAGGATCTCCATCGGGCACTCTTCGTCAACCAGAAGATGGTTAGGGCCAAAGAGCAGGATCTCCACAGGGCACTCTTCGACGACCGGAAGAGGGTTAGGGCCAAAGAGCAGGGTCTCCACCGAGCACTCTTCGACAACCGGAAGAGGGTTAGGGCCAAAGAGCAGGGTCTCCACCGAGCACTCTTCGACAACCGGAAGAGGGTTCGAGCCAAAGAGCAGGATCTCCACCGAGCACTCTTCGACAAACGGAAGAGGGTTAGGGCCAAAGAGCAGGATCTCCACCGGGCACTCTTTGACGACCGGAAGAGGGTTAGTGCCAAAGAGCAGGATCTCCACCGGGCACTCTTCGACAACCGGAAGAGGGTTAGGGCCAAAGAGCAGGATCTCCACCGGGCACTCTTTGACGACCGGAAGAGGGTTAGGGCCAAAGAGCAGGATCTCCACCGGGCACTCTTTGACGACCGGAAGAGGGTTAGGGCCAAAGAGCAGGATCTCCACAGGGCACTCTTTGACGACCGGAAGAGGGTTAGGGCCAAAGAGCAGGGTCTCCACCGGGCACTCTTCGACAACCGGAAGAGGGTTAGGGCCAAAGAGCAGGGTCTCCACCGGGCACTCTTCGACAACCGGAAGAGGGTTAGGGCCAAAGAGCAGGATCTCCACCGGGCACTCTTCGACAACCGGAAGAGGGTTAGGGCCAAAGAGCAGGGTCTCCACCGGGCACTCTTTGACGGCCGGAAGAGGGTTAGGGCCAAAGAGCAGGGTCTCCACCGGGCACTCTTCGACAACCGGAAGAGGGTTAGGGCCAAAGAGCAGGGTCTCCACCAGGCACTCTTCGACAACCGGAAGAGGGTTAGTGCCAAAGAGCAGGATCTCCACCGGGCACTCTTCGACAACCGGAAGAGGGTTAGGGCCAAAGAGCAGGATCTCCACCGGGCACTCTTTGACGACCGGAAGAGGGTTAGGGCCAAAGAGCAGGATCTCCACCGGGCACTCTTTGACGACCGGAAGAGGGTTAGGGCCAAAGAGCAGGATCTCCACAGGGCACTCTTCGACGACCGGAACAGGGTTAGGGCCAAAGAGCAGGATCTCCACCGGGCACTCTTTGACGACCGGAAGAGGGTTAGGGCCAAAGAGCAGGGTCTCCACCGGGCACTCTTTGACGACCAGAAGAGGGTTAGGGCCAAAGAGCAGGGTCTCCACCGGGCACTCTTCGACAACCGGAAGAGGGTTAGGGCCAAAGAGCAGGATCTCCACCGGGCACTCTTTGACGACCGGAAGAGGGTTAGGGCCAAAGAGCAGGGTCTCCACCGGGCACTCTTCGACAACCGGAAGAGGGTTAGGGCCAAAGAGCAAGATCTCCACCGGGCACTCTTTGACGACCGGAAGAGGGTTAGGGCCAAAGAGCAGGGTTTCCACCGGGCACTCTTTGACGACCGGAAGATGGCTAGGGCCAAAGAGCAGGATCTCCACCGGGCACTCTTTGAACACCGGAAGAGGGTTAGGGCCAAAGAGCAGGATCTCCACCGGGCACTCTTTGATGACCGGAAGAGGGTTAGGGCCAAAGAGCAGGGTCTCCACCGGGCACTCTTCGACAACCGGAAGAGGGTTAGGGCCAAAGAGCAGGGTCTCCACAGGGGACTCTTCGACAACCGGAAGAGGGTTAGGGCCAAAGAGCAGGATCTCCACCGGGCACTCTTCGACAACCGGAAGAGGGTTAGGGCCAAAGAGCAGGGTCTCCACCGGGCACTCTTTGACGACCGGAAGAGGGTTAGTGCCAAAGAGCAGGATCTCCACCGGGCACTCTTCGACGACCGGAAGAGGGTTAGGGCCAAAGAGAAGGGTCTCCACCGGGCACTCTTCGACAACCCGAAGAGGGTTAGGACCAAAGAGCAGGATCTCCACCGGGCACTCCTTGAACACCGGAAGAGGGTTAGGGCCAAAGAGCAGGATCTCCACCGGGCACTCTTCGACAACCGGAAGAGGGTTAGGGCCAAAGAGCAGGTTCTCCACAGGGCACTCTTTGACGACCGGAAGAGGGTTAGGGCCAAAGTGCAGGATCTCCATCGGGCACTCTTCGTCAACCAGAAGATGGTTAGGGCCAAAGAGCAGGGTCTCCACCGGGCACTCTTCGACAACCGGAAGAGGGTTAGGGCCAAAGAGCAGGTTCTCCACAGGGCACTCTTTGACGACCGGAAGAGGGTTAGGGCCAAAGTGCAGGATCTCCATCGGGCACTCTTCGTCAACCAGAAGATGGTTAGGGCCAAAGAGCAGGATCTCCACAGGGCACTCTTTGACGACCGGAAGAGGGTTAGGGCCAAAGAGCAGGGTCTCCACCGGGCACTCTTTGACGACCGGAAGAGGGTTAGGGCCAAAGAGCAGGACCTCCACCGGGCACTCTTCGACGACCGGAAGAGGGTTAGGGCCAAAGAGCAGGATCTCCACAGGGCACTCTTTGAACACCGGAAGAGGGTTAGGACCAAAGAGCAGGATCTCCACCGGGCACTCTTTGAACACCGGAAGAGGGTTAGGGCCAAAGAGCAGGATCTCCACCGGGCACTCTTTGACGACCGGAAGAGGGTTAGGGCCAAAGAGCAGGGTCTCCACCGGGCACTCTTCGACAACCGGAAGAGGGTTAGGGCCAAAGAGCAGGGTCTCCACCGGGCACTCTTCGACAACCGGAAGAGGGTTAGAGCCAAAGAGCAGGATCTCCACCGGGCACTCTTTGACGACCGGAAGAGGGTTAGGGCCAAAGAGCAGGATCTCCACCGGGCACTCTTTGACGACCGGAAGAGGGTTAGGGCCAAAGTGCAGGATCTCCATCGGGCACTCTTCGTCAACCAGAAGATGGTTAGGGCCAAAGAGCAGGATCTCCACAGGGCACTCTTCGACGACCGGAAGAGGGTTAGGGCCAAAGAGCAGGATCTCCACCGGGCACTCTTTGACGACCGGAAGAGGGTTAGGGCCAAAGAGCAGGATCTCCATCGGGCACTCTTCGTCAACCAGAAGATGGTTAGGGCCAAAGAGCAGGATCTCCACAGGGCACTCTTCGACGACCGGAAGAGGGTTAGGGCCAAAGAGCAGGGTCTCCACCAAGCACTCTTCGACAACCGGAAGAGGGTTAGGGCCAAAGAGCAGGGTCTCCACCGAGCACTCTTCGACAACCGGAAGAGGGTTCGAGCCAAAGAGCAGGATCTCCACCGAGCACTCTTCGACAACCGGAAGAGGGTTAGGGCCAAAGAGCAGGATCTCCACCGGGCACTCTTTGACGACCGGAAGAGGGTTAGGGCCAAAGAGCAGGGTCTCCACCGGGCACTCTTCGACAACCGGAAGAGGGTTAGGGCCAAAGAGCAGGATCTCCACCGGGCACTCTTTGACGACCGGAAGAGGGTTAGGGCCAAAGAGCACGGTCTCCACCGGGCACTCTTTGACGACCGGAAGAGGGTTAGGGCCAAAGAGCAGGGTCTCCACCGGGCACTCTTTGACGACCGGAAGAGGGTTAGGGCCAAAGAGCAGGATCTCCACCGGGCACTCTTTGACGACCGGAAGAGGGTTAGGGCCAAAGAGCAGGATCTCCACCGGGCACTCTTTGACGACCGGAAGAGGGTTAGGGCCAAAGAGCACGGTCTCCACCGGGCACTCTTTGACGACCGGAAGAGGGTTAGGGCCAAAGAGCAGGGTCTCCACCGGGCACTCTTTGACGACCGGAAGAGGGTTAGGGCCAAAGAGCAGGATCTCCAAAGGGCACTCTTCGACGACCGGAAGAGGGTTCGGGCCAAAGAGCAGGATCTCCACCAGGCACTCTTCGACTAATGGAAGAGGGTTAGGGCCAAAGAGCAGGGTCTCCACCGGGCACTCTTCGACTAATGGAAGAGGGTTAGGGCCAAAGAGCAGGATCTCCACCGGGCACTCTTTGACGACCGGAAGAGGGTTAGGGCCAAAGAGCAGGGTCTCCACCGGGCACTCTTCGACAACCGGAAGAGGGTTAGGGCCAAAGAGCAGGGTCTCCACCCAGCACTCTTCGACAACCGGAAGAGGGTTAGGGCCAAAGAGCAGGGTCTCCACCGGGCACTCTTCGACAACCGGAAGAGGGTTAGGGCCAAAGAGCAGGATCTCCACCGGGCACTCTTTGACGACCGGAAGAGGGTTAGGGCCAAAGAGCAGGGTCTCCACCGGGCACTCTTCGACAACCGGAAGAGGGTTAGGGCCAAAGAGCAGGGTCTCCACCAGGCACTCTTCGACAACCGGAAGAGGGTTAGTGCCAAAGAGCAGGATCTCCACCGGGCACTCTTCGACGACCGGAAGAGGGTTAGGGCCAAAGAGAAGGGTCTCCACCGGGCACTCTTCGACAACCCGAAGAGGGTTAGGACCAAAGAGCAGGATCTCCACCGGGCACTCTTTGAACACCGGAAGAGGGTTAGGGCCAGAGAGCAGGATCTCCACCGGGCACTCTTCGACAACCGGAAGAGGGTTAGGGCCAAAGAGCAGGTTCTCCACAGGGCACTCTTTGACGACCGGAAGAGGGTTAGGGCCAAAGTGCAGGATCTCCATCGGGCACTCTTCGTCAACCAGAAGATGGTTAGGGCCAAAGAGCAGGATCTCCACAGGGCACTCTTCGACGACCGGAAGAGGGTTAGGGCCAAAGAGCAGGGTCTCCACCGGGCACTCTTCGACAACCGGAAGAGGGTTAGGGCCAAAGAGCAGGTTCTCCACAGGGCACTCTTTGACGACCGGAAGAGGGTTAGGGCCAAAGTGCAGGATCTCCATCGGGCACTCTTCGTCAACCAGAAGATGGTTAGGGCCAAAGAGCAGGATCTCCACAGGGCACTCTTTGACGACCGGAAGAGGGTTAGGGCCAAAGAGCAGGATCTCCACCGGGCACTCTTCGACGACCGGAAGAGGGTTAGGGCCAAAGAGCAGGATCTCCACAGGGCACTCTTTGAACATCGGAAGAGGGTTAGGACCAAAGAGCAGGATCTCCACCGGGCACTCTTTGACGACCGGAAGAGGGTTAGGGCCAAAGAGCAGGGTCTCCACCGGGCACTCTTAGACGACCGGAAGAGGGTTAGGGCCAAAGAGCAGGATCTCCACCGGGCACTCTTCGACGACCGGAAGAGGGTTAGGGCCAAAGAGCAGGATCTCCACAGGGCACTCTTTGAACACCGGAAGAGGGTTAGGACCAAAGAGCAGGATCTCCACCGGGCACTCTTTGAACACCGGAAGAGGGTTAGGGCCAAAGAGCAGGATCTCCACCGGGCACTCTTTGACGACCGGAAGAGGGTTAGGGCCAAAGAGCAGGGTCTCCACCGGGCACTCTTCGACAACCGGAAGAGGGTTAGGGCCAAAGAGCAGGGTCTCCACCGGGCACTCTTCGACAACCGGAAGAGGGTTAGGGCCAAAGAGCAGGATCTCCACCGGGCACTCTTTGACGACCGGAAGAGGGTTAGGGCCAAAGAGCAGGATCTCCACCGGGCACTCTTTGACGACCGGAAGAGGGTTAGGGCCAAAGTGCAGGATCTCCATCGGGCACTCTTCATCAACCAGAAGATGGTTAGGGCCAAAGAGCAGGATCTCCACAGGGCACTCTTCGACGACCGGAAGAGGATTAGGGCCAAAGAGCAGGATCTCCACCGGGCACTCTTGACGACCGGAAGAGGGTTAGGGCCAAAGAGCAGGATCTCCATCGGGCACTCTTCGTCAACCAGAAGATGGTTAGGGCCAAAGAGCAGGATCTCCACAGGGCACTCTTCGACGACCGGAAGAGGGTTAGGGCCAAAGAGCAGGGTCTCCACCGAGCACTCTTCGACAACCAGAAGAGGGTTAGGGCCAAAGAGCAGGGTCTCCACCGAGCACTCTTCGACAACCGGAAGAGGGTTCGAGCCAAAGAGCAGGATCTCCACCGAGCACTCTTCGACAACCGGAAGAGGGTTAGGGCCAAAGAGCAGGATCTCCACCGGGCACTCTTTGACGACCGGAAGAGGGTTAGGGCCAAAGAGCAGGGTCTCCACCGGGCACTCTTCGACAACCGGAAGAGGGTTAGGGCCAAAGAGCAGGATCTCCACCGGGCACTCTTTGACGACCGGAAGAGGGTTAGGGCCAAAGAGCAGGGTCTCCACCGGGCACTCTTCGACAACCGGAAGAGGGTTAGGGCCAAAGAGCAGGGTCTCCACCAGGCACTCTTCGACAACTGGAAGAGGGTTAGTGCCAAAGAGCAGGATCTCCACCGGGCACTCTTCGACGACCGGAAGAGGGTTAGGGCCAAAGAGAAGGGTCTCCACCGGGCACTCTTCGACAACCCGAAGAGGGTTAGGACCAAAGAGCAGGATCTCCACCGGGCACTCTTTGAACACCGGAAGAGGGTTAGGGCCAAAGAGCAGGATCTCCACCGGGCACTCTTCGACAACCGGAAGAGGGTTAGGGCCAAAGAGCAGGATCTCCACAGGGCACTCTTTGAACACCGGAAGAGGGTTAGGGCCAAAGAGCAGGATCTCCACCGGGCACTCTTCGACAACCGGAAGAGGGTTAGGGCCAAAGAGCAGGATCTCCACCGAGCACTCTTCGACAACCGGAAGAGGGTTAGGGCCAAAGAGCAGGATCTCCACCGGGCACTCTTTGAACACCGGAAGAGGGTTAGGGCCAAAGAGCAGGATCTCCACCGGGCACTCTTTGACGACCGGAAGAGGGTTAGGGCCAAAGAGCAGGGTCTCTACCGGGCACTCTTCGACAACCGGAAGAGGGTTAGGGCCAAAGAGCAGGGTCTCCACCGGGCACTCTTCGACAACCGGAAGAGGGTTAGGGCCAAAGAGCAGGGTCTCCACCAGGCACTCTTTGACAACCGGAAGAGGGTTAGTGCCAAAGAGCAGGATCTCCACCGGGCACTCTTCGACAACCGGAAGAGGGTTAGGGCCAAAGAGCAGGATCTCCACCGGGCACTCTTTGACGACCGGAAGAGGGTTAGGGCCAAAGAGCAGGATCTCCACCGGGCACTCTTTGACGACCGGAAGAGGGTTAGGGCCAAAGAGCAGGATCTCCACAGGGCACTCTTCGACGACCGGAAGAGGGTTAGGGCCAAAGAGCAGGATCTCCATCGGGCACTCTTCGACGACCGGAAGAGGGTTAGGGCCAAAGAGCAGGATCTCCACCGGTCACTCTTCGACAACCGGAAGAGGGTTAGGGCCAAAGAGCAGGATCTCCACCGGGCACTCTTCGACAATCGGAAGAGGGTTAGGGCCAAAGAGCAGGGTCTCCACCGGGCACTCTTTGACGACCGGAAGAGGGTTAGGGCCAAAGAGCAGGGTCTCCACCGGGCACTCTTCGACAACCGGAAGAGGGTTAGGGCCAAAGAGCAGGGTCTCCACCAGGCACTCTTCGACAACCGGAAGAGGGTTAGTGCCAAAGAGCAGGATCTCCACCGGGCACTCTTCGACAACCGGAAGAGGGTTAGGGCCAAAGAGCAGGATCTCCACCGGGCACTCTTTGACGACCGGAAGAGGGTTAGGGCCAAAGAGCAGGATCTCCACCGGGCACTCTTTGACGACCGGAAGAGGGTTAGGGCCAAAGAGCAGGATCTCCACAGGGCACTCTTCGACGACCGGAAGAGGGTTAGGGCCAAAGAGCAGGATCTCCACCGGGCACTCTTTGACGACCGGAAGAGGGTTAGGGCCAAAGAGCAGGGTCTCCACCGGGCACTCTTCGACAACCGGAAGAGGGTTAGGGCCAAAGAGCAGGGTCTCCACCGGGAACTCTTCGACAACCGGAAGAGGGTTAGGGCCAAAGAGCAGGATCTCCACCGGGCACTCTTTGACGACCGGAAGAGGGTTAGGGCCAAAGAGCAGGGTCTCCACCGGGCACTCTTCGACAACCGGAAGAGGGTTAGGGCCAAAGAGCAAGATCTCCACCGGGCACTCTTTGACGACCGGAAGAGGGTTAGGGCCAAAGAGCATGGTTCCCACCGGGCACTCTTTGACGACCGGAAGATGGCTAGGGCCAAAGAGCAGGATCTCCACCGGGCACTCTTTGAACACCGGAAGAGGGTTAGGGCCAAAGAGCAGGATCTCCACCGGGCACTCTTTGACGACCGGAAGAGGGTTAGGGCCAAAAAGCAGGGTCTCCACCGGGCACTCTTCGACAACCGGAAGAGGGTTAGGGCCAAAGAGCAGGGTCTCCACCGGGCACTCTTCGACAACCGGAAGAGGGTTAGGGCCAAAGAGCAGGATCTCCACCGGGCACTCTTCGACAACCGGAAGAGGGTTAGGGCCAAAGAGCAGGGTCTCCACCGGGCACTCTTTGACGACCGGAAGAGGGTTAGGGCCAAAGAGCAGGGTCTCCACCGGGCACTCTTCGACAACCGGAAGAGGGTTAGGGCCAAAGAGCAGGGTCTCCACCAGGCACTCTTCGACAACCGGAAGAGGGTTAGTGCCAAAGAGCAGGATCTCCACCGGGCACTCTTCGACAACCGGAAGAGAGTTAGGGCCAAAGAGCAGGATCTCCACCGGGCACTCTTTGACGACCGGAAGAGGGTTAGGGCCAAAGAGCAGGATCTCCACCGGGCACTCTTCGACAACCGGAAGAGAGTTAGGGCCAAAGAGCAGGATCTCCACCGGGCACTCTTTGACGACCGGAAGAGGGTTAGGGCCAAAGAGCAGGATCTCCACCGGGCACTCTTTGACGACCGGAAGAGGGTTAGGGCCAAAGAGCAGGATCTCCACCGGGCACTCTTTGACGACCGGAAGAGGGTTAGGGCCAAAGAGCAGGATCTCCACCGGGCACTCTTTGACGACCGGAAGAGGGTTAGGGCCAAAGAGCAGGATCTCCACCGGGCACTCTTTGACGACCGGAAGAGGGTTAGGGCCAAAGAGCAGGATCTCCACCGGGCACTCTTTGACGACCGGAAGAGGGTTAGGGCCAAAGAGCAGGGTCTCCACCGGGCACTCTTCGACAACCGGAAGAGAGTTAGGGCCAAAGAGCAGGATCTCCACCGGGCACTCTTTGACGACCGGAATAGGGTTAGGGCCAAAGAGCAGGATCTCCACCGGGCACTCTTTGACGACTGGAAGAGGGTTAGGGCCAAAGAGCAGGATCTCCACCGGGCACTCTTTGACGACCGGAAGAGGGTTAGGACCAAAGAGCAGGATCTCCACCGGGCACTCTTTGACGACCGGAAGAGGGTTAGGGCCAAAGAGCAGGATCTCCACCGGGCACTCTTTGACGACCGGAAGAGGGTTAGGGCCAAAGAGCAGGGTCTCCACCGGGCACTCTTCGACAACCGGAAGAGGGTTAGGGCCAAAGAGCAGGGTCTCCACCAGGCACTCTTCGACAACTGGAAGAGGGTTAGTGCCAAAGAGCAGGATCTCCACCGGGCACTCTTCGACGACCGGAAGAGGGTTAGGGCCAAAGAGAAGGGTCTCCACCGGGCACTCTTCGACAACCCGAAGAGGGTTAGGACCAAAGAGCAGGATCTCCACCGGGCACTCTTTGAACACCGGAAGAGGGTTAGGGCCAAAGAGCAGGATCTCCACCGGGCACTCTTTGAACACCGGAAGAGAGTTAGGGCCAAAGAGCAGGATCTCCACCGGGCACTCTTTGACGACCGGAAGAGGGTTAGGGCCAAAGAGCAGGATCTCCACCGGGCACTCTTTGACGACTGGAAGAGGGTTAGGGCCAAAGAGCAGGATCTCCACCGGGCACTCTTTGACGACCGGAAGAGGGTTAGGACCAAAGAGCAGGATCTCCACCGGGCACTCTTTGACGACCGGAAGAGGGTTAGGGCCAAAGAGCAGGATCTCCACCGGGCACTCTTTGACGACCGGAAGAGGGTTAGGGCCAACGAGCAGGGTCTCCACCGGGCACTCTTCGACGACCGGAAGAGGGTTAGGGCCAAAGAGCAGGGTCTCCACCGAGCACTCTTCGACAACCGGAAGAGGGTTAGGGCCAAAGAGCAGGATCTCCACCGGGCACTCTTCGACAACCGGAAGAGGGGTCATAGAGCAGGATCTCCAAAGGGCACTCTTCAACGACCGGAAGAGGGTTAGGGCCAAAGAGCAGGATCTCCACCGGGCACTCTTTGACGACCGGAAGAGGGTTAGGGCCAAAGAGCAGGATCTCCACCGGGCACTCTTTGACGACCGGAAGAGGGTTAGGGCCAAAGAGCAGGATCTCCACCGGGCACTCTTTGACGACCGGAAGAGGGTTAGGGCCAAAGAGCAGGATCTCCACCGGGCACTCTTTGACGACCGGAAGAGGGTTAGGGCCAAAGAGCAGGATCTCCACCGGGCACTCTTTGACGACCGGAAGAGGGTTAGGGCCAAAGAGCAGGATCTCCACCGGGCACTCTTTGACGACCGGAAGAGGGTTAGGGCCAAAGAGCAGGGTCTCCACCGGGCACTCTTCGACGACCGGAAGAGAGTTAGGGCCAAAGAGCAGGATCTCCACCGGGCACTCTTTGACGACTGGAAGAGGGTTAGGGCCAAAGAGCAGGATCTCCACCGGGCACTCTTTGACGACCGGAAGAGGGTTAGGGCCAAAGAGCAGGATCTCCACCGGGCACTCTTTGACGACCGGAAGAGGGTTAGGGCCAAAGAGCAGGATCTCCACCGGGCACTCTTTGACGACCGGAAGAGGGTTAGGGCCAAAGAGCAGGATCTCCACAGGGCACTCTTCGACGACCGGAAGAGGGTTAGGGCCAAAGAGCAGGGTCTCCACCGGGCACTCTTTGACGACCGGAAGAGGGTTAGGGCCAAAGAGCAGGATCTCCACCGGGCACTCTTTGACGACCGAAAGAGGGTTAGGGCCAAAGAGCAGGATCTCCACCGGGCACTCTTTGACGACCGGAAGAGGGTTAGGGCCAAAGAGCAGGATCTCCACCGGGCACTCTTTGACGACCGGAAGAGGGTTAGGGCCAAAGAGCAGGATCTCCACCGGGCACTCTTTGACGACCGGAAGAGGGTTAGGGCCAAAGAGCAGGATCTCCACCGGGCACTCTTTGACGACCGGAAGAGGGTTAGGGCCAAAGAGCAGGATCTCCACAGGGCACTCTTCGACGACCGGAAGAGGGTTAGGGCCAAAGAGCAGGGTCTCCACCGGGCACTCTTTGACGACCGGAAGAGGGTTAGGGCCAAAGAGCAGGATCTCCACCGGGCACTCTTCGACGACCGGAAGAGGGTTAGGGCCAAAGAGCAGGATCTCCACAGGGCACTCTTCGACGACCGGAAGAGGGTTAGGGCCAAAGAGCAGGGTCTCCACCGGGCACTCTTTGACGACCGGAAGAGGGTTAGGGCCAAAGAGCAGGATCTCCACCGGGCACTCTTTGACGACCGGAAGAGGGTTAGGGCCAAAGAGCAGGATCTCCACCGGGCACTCTTTGACGACCGGAAGAGGGTTAGGGCCAAAGAGCAGGATCTCCACCGGGCACTCTTTGACGACCGGAAGAGGGTTAGGGCCAAAGAGCAGGATCTCCACCGGGCACTCTTTGACGACCGGAAGAGGGTTAGGGCCAAAGAGCAGGATCTCCACCGGGCACTCTTTGACGACCGGAAGAGGGTTAGGGCCAAAGAGCAGGATCTCCACAGGGCACTCTTCGACGACCGGAAGAGGGTTAGGGCCAAAGAGCAGGGTCTCCACCGGGCACTCTTCGACGACCGGAAGAGGGTTAGGGCCAAAGAGCAGGATCTCCACCGGGCACTCTTCGACGACCGGAAGAGGGTTAGGGCCAAAGAGCAGGATCTCCTTCGGGCACTCTTTGACGACCGGAAGAGGGTTAGGGCCAAAGAGCAGGGTCTCCACCGGGCACTCTTCGACAACCGGAAGAGAGTTAGGGCCAAAGAGCAGGATCTCCACCGGGCACTCTTTGACGACCGGAAGAGGGTTAGGGCCAAAGAGCAGGATCTCCACCGGGCACTCTTTGACGACCGGAAGAGGGTTAGGGCCAAAGAGCAGGATCTCCACCGGGCACTCTTTGACGACTGGAAGAGGGTTAGGGCCAAAGAGCAGGATCTCCACCGGGCACTCTTTGACGACCGGAAGAGGGTTAGGACCAAAGAGCAGGATCTCCACCGGGCACTCTTTGACGACCGGAAGAGGGTTAGGGCCAAAGAGCAGGATCTCCACCGGGCACTCTTTGACGACCGGAAGAGGGTTAGGGCCAACGAGCAGGGTCTCCACCGGGCACTCTTCGACGACCGGAAGAGGGTTAGGGCCAAAGAGCAGGGTCTCCACCGAGCACTCTTCGACAACCGGAAGAGGGTTAGGGCCAAAGAGCAGGATCTCCACCGGGCACTCTTCGACAACCGGAAGAGGGGTCATAGAGCAGGATCTCCAAAGGGCACTCTTCAACGACCGGAAGAGGGTTAGGGCCAAAGAGCAGGATCTCCACCGGGCACTCTTTGACGACCGGAAGAGGGTTAGGGCCAAAGAGCAGGATCTCCACCGGGCACTCTTTGACGACCGGAAGAGGGTTAGGGCCAAAGAGCAGGATCTCCACCGGGCACTCTTTGACGACCGGAAGAGGGTTAGGGCCAAAGAGCAGGATCTCCACCGGGCACTCTTTGACGACCGGAAGAGGGATAGGGCCAAAGAGCAGGATCTCCACCGGGCACTCTTTGACGACCGGAAGAGGGTTAGGGCCAAAGAGCAGGATCTCCACCGGGCACTCTTTGACGACCGGAAGAGGGTTAGGGCCAAAGAGCAGGATCTCCACCGGGCACTCTTTGACGACCGGAAGAGGGTTAGGGCCAAAGAGCAGGATCTCCACCGGGCACTCTTTGACGACCGGAAGAGGGTTAGGGCCAAAGAGCAGGGTCTCCACCGGGCACTCTTCGACAACCGGAAGAGGGTTAGGGCCAAAGAGCAGGATCTCCACCGGGCACTCTTTGACGACCGGAAGAGGGTTAGGGCCAAAGAGCAGGATCTCCACCGGGCACTCTTTGACGACTGGAAGAGGGTTAGGGCCAAAGAGCAGGATCTCCACCGGGCACTCTTTGACGACCGGAAGAGGGTTAGGGCCAAAGAGCAGGATCTCCACCGGGCACTCTTTGACGACCGGAAGAGGGTTAGGGCCAAAGAGCAGGATCTCCACAGGGCACTCTTCGACGACCGGAAGAGGGTTAGGGCCAAAGAGCAGGATCTCCATCGGGCACTCTTTGACGACCGGAAGAGGGGTCATAGAGCAGGATCTCCACCGGGCACTCTTTGAACACCGGAAGAGGGGTCATAGAGCAGGATCTCCAAAGGGCACTCTTCAACGACCGGAAGAGGGTTAGGGCCAAAGAGCAGGATCTCCACCGGGCACTCTTTGACGACCGGAAGAGGGTTAGGGCCAAAGAGCAGGGTCTACACCGGGCACTCTTTGACGACCGGAAGAGGGTTAGGGCCAAAGAGCAGGATCTCCACAGGGCACTCTTCGACGACCGGAAGAGGGTTAGGGCCAAAGAGCAGGATCTCCATCGGGCACTCTTTGACGACCGGAAGAGGGGTCATAGAGCAGGATCTCCACCGGGCACTCTTTGAACACCGGAAGAGGGGTCATAGAGCAGGATCTCCAAAGGGCACTCTTCAACGACCGGAAGAGGGTTAGGGCCAAAGAGCAGGATCTCCACCGGGCACTCTTTGACGACCGGAAGAGGGTTAGGGCCAAAGAGCAGGATCTCCACAGGGCACTCTTCGACGACCGGAAGAGGGTTAGGGCCAAAGAGCAGGATCTCCATCGGGCACTCTTTGACGACCGGAAGAGGGTTAGGATCAAAGAGCAGGATCTCCACCGGGCACTCTTCGACGACCGGAAGAGGGTTAGGGCCAAAGAGCAGGATCTCCATCGGGCACTCTTTGACGACCGGAAGAGGGGTCATAGAGCAGGATCTCCACCGGGCACTCTTTGAACACCGGAAGAGGGGTCATAGAGCAGGATCTCCAAAGGGCACTCTTCAACGACCGGAAGAGGGTTAGGGCCAAAGAGCAGGGTCTCCACCGGGCACTCTTTGAAAACAGAGCTCATGCCCAGCACTTCGTGAACTCCTAAGAAGTGGCATTCGTAACTATGGTGCAGGCGGTGCCACAAACCCACAGGCCTGGTGGGACCGTGGACTGCAGACTAAATATAAGGGTTTCTATTTATAGCTCCTAAAACACAGAGGAGGGCTCCGCTTCCCCTACAGGAGGCGGCGAGGCTCGCTTCAGGGAGTCTGTCTTATGCACAGGAGGAGAGTTCACATTGATGGTTTAAAGGAGCACTTGGTTTACACTGCAGGAAAGAGAAGATACTGCTCCCAGGAGAGGCGTTTCAAGGAACTACAAATAAACACAGACTCCATCATCAAGCAGACGCCTATAAACACGTGCATTATTCTATAAATAGCCTCTGCTTCTAAACTAAACCAGGGAATTAAAAACATAAATAAATGCATTTAAAAATAAAAGCGTCTGTGTATTTTCGAACTGACATTACCTCACCACCCCCTTCGCCGCTCTCATCCCTAATCATTTCCATCCTTAACCCCTGAAGTGAGTTTCCACTTAACGGAGGCCCTGTTTCATCACCCCCCCCCCCCCCACACACACTCAGGGCTCTGACAGCCCCGCCCCCTCATGCGTGCCTCTGGCCCACTGCCCGCCAGCCTTTTGGCATTGCCACTGCTTGTTTTAATGTCTCGTGTTTTCAAAACGTTATTGTTGGAGAATCTGCTGTGGGCCGCATCAATATAAAAAAAAATGGCTTTAAAGCAAAACATGTTTTGGCTTCAAAAAGCACACACTGAAAGAGTATGTCCTGGCACTTAAGAGAACTACTTTGTGTGTCAATGCGCCACTTGTGAAAGGGCGGAAGCCGTCACTCGCAGGGATGTTAGCCAATGGCTGAAGCCGGCCCCACCCAGTATCCTTGAGTGGACAGAAGAAAAATGTGAATGAAAAAACAACTGACCTTCCGAGGAAGAGGGCTGGCTGAAAACACTATCACTACAACAAGTCACGACTATTGGCTTTGCCAATGGTTGTTAGTTGCATAAGATGAATAAGAGGCAACTATGGCTTTTATATAATATTGAAAAAGCGTCCACTTAAAGCCCTGGTGACACCACGACCTGCTGCTCCTGAGTTTCAAAGAGAAGGGAAATGCAGAGAGAAAATGAATCTCTTTAAAGGATTTTCCTTCCCCTACAAGGCTCACCTAGCATGACGTCATGCCGTAACTTTTCCACTAGTGACGAATGAGCAGCGTGAGCAGCACACATCGATGTGCCTGCTGTCACTGCAGTCCGGAAAAAAACACACCGCCTGCGCCAGGACACCAAACACAGCCAGATAGAGGTAGGGTGACCAGATTCTCAAAACAAAAAACGGGGACAGGTCATAGACATAGAAGTAGGACTACAGTTTGCAGTAACTATCGACGTAAAAGTAGGACTATGTGACAGCTGTCAGACATAGAAATCTGAGAGACAGTGGTTATGGAGACTTGAGGGGCACTGTTAAAGGGTACTAGTGAGGGAATCCGTGGCCGAGGTGGCCTCTCCCTCCATCTGTCTCTCTCTGAATGTCTCCCTCTCCAACTGCCTCCCTCCGACTGCCTCAGTCCGACTGCCTCCCCCCGACCGCCTCAGTCCGACTGCCTCCCTCCGACCGCCTCAGTCTCCCTTCCTCTGTCTTACTCTTTCTGTCTCCCTGTCTGTCTGTCTCCCTCTGTCTCACTCCCTATCTCTGTCTCCCTCCCTGTCTGTCTCCCTCTGTCTCTGTCTTCCTCCCTCTCTGTCTCACTCCCTCCATCCGACTGTCTCCCTCCCTCTGTCTCCGTCTCCCTCCCTCTGTCTCCCTCTCCCCGACCAACATTCTGTGGGTTCCATAAGGGTCTGTGACAAAGAAGAAAACATGTTGCTTTCATTCTTAAATCGTTTAAATATTTTCCTGTATTGGTGGTGCCCAGGTGCGCAATGCCCCTCTCCACTCCCTCCCCCGCACTCCTCCATGCCCATGGCTCACAAGGGCATTTTCCATTGAACTGAATTGTTTAGGTTTTGTTTTCGTAGAGGTTACAAGCCACAGTGTGCAGAATGATGTAAATGTCAAAGCTTCTATAGGGCTTCTTGGCAGCTTTTCTTTCCAATGCACCGTGATCCAGGGGCTGCTGCAAACCCATGGCCAACACACTGGACCCAATAACCCACCGTATTCACCCATTGAAGGGCCCTTTGCCAAAAGGACTATCCACAAATGCACAGGGTGCAGCAAAGCTGGGTAGTGTCTGAGTTAAATGGATCTGACCTCTACATTCTTGCTGTGTGTACATTACTGCTCATAGAATTTATGGATTTTCTGACAGACCAAACCAATTTGCGTGATGTTAAACATTTTACGTTTCTAAACCCACTGTTTCCTTTAATCATGCATAAACCAGACCACAAGTTCTTCAGGGAAATGTTTTGTTATTTTGGTTTACCTTTGACGGCTGCCGAGCACCACGAAGTTTTTTAAAGAAAATCATTAATGGTGTATAATTGTGATATTGTAGTGGTTTGGGGATGCACAACGCTGAGAATAACACTGGGTTATATTTTTTTCTCACATAGAAGACCCTCTGAATCCCGCCCCCCCTCCGTCGTCTGTGTGTGCCTGGGCGGAGACAGCTTCCAGGGGACACACACACAGCCGCACCCGAGCACTTAAGAGGTCTTTAAAATACCATTTTAGTGCTAATGAGGCTTTGTTGTTATTCACCCCTTATCAAAGCCCCTGCAGCGCCACTCTGCCTGTTGCTGGAAGGCCCACGGCGGGGGTATGCTAAAACCGGGACATTTGAATGTTTTACCCGGACGCTGTTGCAAAACCCGGACATTTCTCTACTTTAGAGAAAAGTGTCGGGACACCGGGACAATTTTCAAAAAACGGGGACTGTCCGGGGAAAACCCGGACGTCTGGTCACCCTAGATAGAGGCCCGTTTCGAAAAAAACTGCTGGTGCTCACCACCGGTGAGACCCGGCCCAATTAAAGCCCTGCTTTTAGTAAAATGAAAAGACCTTGTCTGATGCCAGACATATACATGCATACACACATCTGATTCCATTGATCTGTTTAACTGGCATTCACCTGTTCATTCTGCCCACCACAGGATACAGCATGAGCGGACAGGGCAGGACACTTCAGTTACTGCCCGTCTTGTCCATTTTGATACATCAGGTGGGTAGATTTTCCGAAAATAACTGCACTTCAGAGCCAGAAAGGGTGAACCAACACTTTGCCAGTTACATTTTTCTTTCCATTCTTTATCCTTTTCAGTCATCCTAGGGAGGGTTTGAGTGATGCCCCCGTGTTTCAGTCATTCACAGCCAGCCCCTGTCAGTCAGAATCACCCACTCCTTGGAGGTGCATTAAAACTCATTCCGGACTCACCAGCAAAAAAACAAAACAGCCAAGGAAACGAAACGATAACGCTGGACACACTACTGAAGAAAATCACGGAAGGCAACGACCTAACAAAGGCCACAAAAAAGACCGTGGACAGTATCCAAATGGAGCTGATAGCAATAAGAGCCGAGCAAAGCAGAGCCAACGGAAGGATAGATGAAGCGGAAAAAAGAGTGAGCTATCTTGAAGACCGCACAAGGTCAATGCACAAAGACCTGGGCTTAGTGATAAGGAGAACCTCAACACTACAAAGAGCAATGGCGGAACAGGAGGACAGAAGCGCAAAGGTAACGTCAGACTGCTGGGAGTCCCCGAAGAGGAAGAAAACATCACCGGCGTGTGCGCCCTGATGCTGGAGACCATAATTCCGAAGCTTACCGGCCTTAGCTTCGACAGGGCATTCGAGATCGAAAAAGCCTACCGCATCCCAGCTAAGAAACCGGCAAACAGCAACATCCCGAGACCAATAATCTGCAAGCCCTTACGAGCCAACCATACGGACGCCATATTCGCTGTAGCTAGGAATGGCCAGCCAATGTTGATCAATGGCAAGAAGGTGACAATCACTCAAGACTTTTCAAAAATCACAGTTGAAGTAAGGAAAGGGTTCCTAGCCCTACGAGATCAACTGCGCAGAAACAACATCACCTTCACCTTCGCTGGCCCGTCCAGAATGAGGATAATGGACAGACATGGAAGCAAACTCTTTGAGGACCCCAGCGACCTACGGAGATACCTAAAAGGCCCGGAACCAGAGGAAATGGAGCTACTAAGCCCAGGAGCAAAGCGAAGAGCATCATCGGACGGAGCTAAGGGAGGAGCTGAGGGAGGAGGGGAGTGAAACAAGGGCAAAGAAGAATACAACACGGGCAAAACCTGTGTAACCTTGTGAGACCATGCCCCCGACCTAAAGCCGCAACAGAGACTACTTGCACGCACTGACAATCAAGAGAACTTAAGTGGAGCAAACGCTCGAGCCAAGCTAGGCGCGACACAAACTAAACTACCTCAGACAACGCACATTGGTGCACGCACATAGACACAACCGCATCTACCTCCACAGGGGAAGGGGAGCAGCTGCGGCCTACCAAGAAGAAGACAACCAGCTATATCCATTTTAAAACCCTGTAACCGAGACCGATTCAGAATAACAAATAAGAGACACTAACCGAACTAAGTGTGCCAACACCATGCAAAGACACAAGGGCGAGAGCGCTACACCTTCCCAACAGACAGAGACTTGGGGGGAGTGGGGGGGAGAGCGGGAGGACCTTTGCTGTCGCACACCCACAATTCCACAGGCGGAGGGTGGGGGGAGGGAGGGGGAGGACGAGGGAGAAGGAGGGGACAAGTAGACCGGAAAGCGAATGGTACAGTACGTAAATGTATAACTAGACTATCTTTTTTTTCTTCAAATATCTTTTTCCCACCTATCACCCCACATCCAACAAAACATTCAGCAATGCATCTAGTGAAGAACACGGAAGACAGCGATAACACCAGACCACCATGAATAACACACCAAAAGCCAAACTAACCACAAACCTCAAGGTGGTATCCATGAACATAAAAGGCCTCAACCACCCAATCAAACGGAGGAAAATACTAGACCACCTAGCCAAACTGAAAGGCGACATCTACACACTGCAAAACCAAGCTCACAGAAGAAGAAGCAAAGCTTTTGAAAGCAAGGTGGATCGGGGAAGTCTTCTGCTCGCCGGAAAAGGGGAAGAAACGAGGTGTAATCACCATACTGAGCAAGAAAGCTAACCTGACCCTGAAAAACTTAAGCGCAGATGAGGAAGGGCGAGTACTAATAACGTGCCTACTGAGAGGAGAAGAACAAATACATATAGCCAACATTTACGGGCCATACTCCGAGGATAAGAAATTCTGGCAGGAAGTGGAAACGATGCTCTCCAACATTCCTCAAGAAGACCTCTTGCTGGTAGCAGGTGACATGAACAGGGTAATGGACCAGGCAACGGACAGACACCCACATAGAATAAGCCACGAATCTCAAAACACCAACACCCTGAAGGACCTGTGCACCAAACTACACCTTGCTGACCCATGGAGGCTACAAAATCCAAGTGCACGTGAATACACCTTTTACTCGCATCCACATAATTCCTACAGTAGGATAGACTACATACTGATGTCTAATACCCACACACACCTAATCGACCACACAGAAATCGCGCCAATAACCATCTCTGACCATGCACACATCACACTATCACTACATGGAAGACACAACGAGAGACCAACGAGAAGATGGCGGCTAAATGACGACATCCTGCAGAACAAAGACAACGTGAAAGAAATCGAAGACGCAATAAACGAATACCTAGAATACAATGACAACGGTGAAGTAGGGAAAATCACCATCTGGGACGCCCTCAAAGCTACGCTAAGAGGGAAAATTATCAACATCAAAGCAAGAATGAACCGTGGCAGGAACAAGAAGATCAGCGAACTGGAGGAGGTAATAACACAACTGGAGAGAGGGCACTGTGCCAACATAACGGACAAGAATACCCTGACCACACTAACAAAGAAGAAATACGAGCTGAACAAAATTCTAAGTGAAAGAGCCGGCACGTGGCTGAATAAGTTCAAATCCATAAACGTATGTGCCGCCAACAAGGCGGGGAAACAACTGGCATCATACCTAAAAGCAAAAGAGAGGCAACACACAATCGCAGCCATAACAGACAAAACGAATAGGTCCCAAACAACGAACAAAGGTATACTCGAGGTATTCAGGCAGTTCTACCAGGAACTATACACCGAAGACAAGAACCTAAAAGCAGACGGCGGCACAGCCATGCTCAACGATACCACCCTGCCAGAACTCACTCCAGACGAAGGAACAGCACTAGAAGCGGACATAGCGGACACAGAAATCGAAATAGCATTCAACCAGCTCAAACCGAACAGGCACCAGGTCCGGACGGGTACACGGCAAAGTTCTACAAGATTTTCAGCCAACAACTAAAACCACTAATGGCGGAAACATACACTCACTGCATACAAAGAGGCAAGATGACTGAGTCCATGGGCGAAGCGAACATCACAATAATCCCCAAGGAGGGGAAGGATCCACAATACCCGCAGAACTACAGACCGATCTCGCTCATAAATGTTGACTGTAAGATATACGCGAAGATACTGGCCAATAGACTGAACAAGGTTCTGCCAAACCTGATACACAACTCGCAAGTAGGATACATCAAAAACAGACTATCGCAAGACAACACAAGACTGCTGTGCCATCTCATCAACCACACTACACACAGCAACAAACAGGTGGTGATGATAGCACTAGACGCGGAAAAAGCGTTTGACAGAGTCTCCTGGCCATTCCTAAACAACTGCATGAGCAGGTTCGGGCTAGTGACCAAATACAGATCGATGGTGATGGCCCTGTACAACGAACCAAAAGCAAAAGTGGTAGTAAATGCAAGCACATCGGAAACACTCACACTGGGTAGAGGCACCAGGCAAGGCTGCCCCCTCTCACCGGGCCTCTTCCTTCTAGCACTAGAACCTCTACTAGCCAGAATAAGACACAATAACGAAATAGCAGGCGTCAAAATCAAAGAAAAAAATGTCAAACTGGCAGCATACGCGGACGACATCCTCATCACAACTACTAACCCGTCAACGTCACTAACAGCACTCATGGACACAATAGGAGAATACGCTGAAGCCTCGGGGTACAAGCTCAACAAAGACAAATCAGAATGTAAGCCAATGAACATCCACACCACCTGAGAGGTGCTTGGTGACTCAGGACTGACATGGCAGACGAAACCACTCAAATACCTTGGCCTGCTTTTCGGGAGAGACCTAACATCCACATTAGAACACAACGAGGAGTCAACCCTGAAGAAGATAAAAGAAAGACTAGACCTGTGGTTACCCAAATACATAAGCTGGTGGGGCAGGATCGAAACAATAAAGATGATGGTAACGCCAGCCGTCAACTATACGCTCAGCATGCTACCGCTCCTGATGACAGACACATTTCACAGAAAACTGGACAAACTCATAAACAACTTCATATGGAGAAGCAAGAAACCTAGAATCAACCTACAGAAGCTAAGATTAACGAAAGACCTTGGAGGACTCAACCTATCGAATGTTAAAAATTTCCAAACAGCCTGCCTAGCGAGGCAAGGAAGCCTCTGGCTAGACAACACCCAAAGCTACGAACCTGTTTGGTTAGAGGTGGAAAGGAACATTCTAGAGGGGCTAAACCCCGTAGCGCTTCTAACCGCGAACAAGCACCCCCAAAGACTGAACCCGATACTGAGACACACAAAGGAGGCACTGATGAAAATAGACAAACGTATGACATGGAAACTGAAAGGCACGACATGGGAATCGATCTGGTTCAACACAAAGATAACCTACCAAGGAGCAACAATGCACAATGATACATGGATAGAGAAAGGAATAAGCCTCCCAAGCCAGCTAGAAACTAAACAGTCACCATTAACATTCCACAACCTGCAACAACTACATGGGCTCCCGAACCAGGAACTTTACACCTTCCTGAAGATCAAAACAGCCATAACGAAAGCGAACCTAAGCAAGGAAGAACCAACCATCATCAAATACTTGCAAACTCTAAACTCGGCAGGCCACCAAATGGCAAAGATATACAAGCTCCTCAACCCAACCGCATCGTCACTGAACAAGAAAGCAACGAACACGTGGGAACAGCTCCTGGGAAGGCGGCTAAACGACAGCGAACTAGGCAAAATGTGGCGCTCGGCATCGACAAACAAAATAGCCCCACAACTAGCCCAGACAAAATTCTGGTTACTCCACAGAGCCTATTGGACACCGTCAAGACTCCACAAAATAGGCATCACAGAATCAGGCGACTGCTGGAACTGCTGGAAAGAGGAAGGAACTCTAGAACACCTGATCTTCAGCTGCACTAAAGTCAGGAAGTTCTGGATGAAAGTGAACAGTTTCCTGAACGATGTATTCGATAAAGACTTAACAATCAGCTTTGTAAGCCTGGCCACAGAACACATGACAGCAGACCTAAACAGCAAAGAAGAAAGAGACCTACTAGACTTACTGATCACAGCAGCCCTAAAAATAATCCTGACGAACTGGAAAAACACAGCCAAAGCCAATTTTAAAACATGGATGAACTGGGTCACCTTCCTCAGAGGAGCAGACAACATAACGGGGAATTTCTCAAAGGAACACAACGCAAAAGAAGAGATGTGGGAGCTCCAAGATGCACAGCTGGCAAAACCCCAGCCAAGGACATACAACTAGCCCCCCCCTCACTCTTTCTTCCTTTTTCTTTTTCTTTTTTTTCTCCTCTCTTTCTCGGAGAACACGAAGGCGAAGCATACCACATTTTGTACTGTATATCAGAAAGCCAGATGTATATTCTACATTTTTATATTTTAATAAAAAAGTTTTTTTTAAATAAAAATAAAAAAGAAACTCATCTGTTTCTGCCCATGTTATTATCATACCTCCCTGTCTGCTCCGAGGAATCCACAGTCTGGTATTACAATTATGGGATTGTGTTGGTATTTTATTGCTAGCCGAATGCAACACGTCTGTGACGTGTTTTATATTTTACCATACTTTTGCGGCACGGGCTCGCAATGCAAAAATGAACCAGGGCAGCATCTTGCTAAGGCCAGGCCTATTGACTTTGCCAATACAGCAGTACCGCTCACAGCCCCGGCTGGCGAGGGGTTTAAACACCGCATCCTATGGGGCGAAGGGTGGCCCCAGTGAGAGACCTGTACAGACTGGGGAGGGACCGCAAGGCTCCTCCTGCCCGCATTAAAAACACAAATATAAGACCCTCTGCCTCCCAGTCATTGGCCCCTCACAGGCTGGCACGAGGCCGAGGGACAAGCAGCCACCCTCGAGAGCGACTGTAATAACTTGTTTACATAGCGCTTTGTCACGTTTCTGTCACTTCTAACCACAGTTAGAAGTGTTAGTATTAGCTAATGTAGAGTCCCACAGTTCAATGGCCTTGAAGGGTCTGTGACCTGCAGATCGAAGCACGTGGCACTGGAGAGGGTTCAAGCCACAGAGGCACCCACCAGTGTACCCTTTGGATGTACCCCTCCCCCTCCTTCATCCTTCAAGCCCCTTCACTTCAAGAGTCCTCTGCATTTCTGTAAAACAATCCAGAGGACTCAGAGGGGTGGGGAGGAAACCACAGAGGACCAGGAGAAGAATGGCAGAGCCCAAACAATCAAGCAAGGGCCTTTGACCCTGCAGGAGTTGTCACCTTTAATTCAGTATTGCTGCATTCGCTGCTCACTGTACTCCATCCTGAGAAGTAGGTAGCATGGGGGAAAGTGGGTGCATTTGTCCATTCCCTGCTAGGATCCGCCAACAGAGAATCCAATCAGCAGCGCTGGCTGGAGCATGTCTAATTGGTGGCCACAGACCAGACGCATTGTCCATTCCCTGCTAGGATCCGCCAACAGAGAATCCAATCAGCAGCGCTGGCTGGAGCATGTCTCATTGGTGGCCACAGACCAGACGCATTGTCCATTCCCTGCTAGGATCCGCCAACAGAGAATCCAATCAGCAGCGCTGGCTGGAGCATGTCTCATTGGTGGCCACAGACCAGACGCATTGTCTATTCGCTGCTAGGATCCGCCAACAGAGAATCCAATCAGCAGCGCTGGCTGGAGCATGTCTCATTGGTGGCCACAGACCAGACGCATTGTCCATTCCCTGCTAGGATCCGCCAACAGAGAATCCAATCAGCAGCGATGGGCGACGCATGTCTCATTGGCGGCCCCAGTTCCGGACGCATTGTCCATTTGCTGATAGAATCCGCCAACAGAGAATCCAGTCAGCAGCGATGGGTGACGCATGTCTCATTGGTGGCCGCGGCCCCAGACGCATTGTCCATTCGCTGCTAGGATCCGCCAACAGAGAATCCAGTCAGCAGCACTGGGTGACGCATGTCTCATTGGTGGCTGGGGGTCCAGACGCATTGTCTATTCGCTGCTAGGATCCACCAACAGAGAATCCAATCAGCAGCGATGGGTGACGCATGTCTCATTGGTGGCCGCAGTTCCGGATGCATTGTCCATTCGCTGCTAGGATCCGCCAACAGAGAAACCAGTCAGCAGCGATGGGTGACGCATGTCTCATTGGTGGCCCCAGTTCCGGACGCATTGTCCATTCGCTGCTAGGATCCGCCAACAAAGAATCCAGTCAGCAGCGATGGGTGACGCATGTCTCATTGGTGGCCCCAGTTCCGGATGCATTGTCCATTCGCTGCTAGGATCCGCCAACAGAGAATCCAGTCAGCAGTGATGGGTGACGCATGTCTCATTGGTGGCCCCAGTTCCGGACGCATTGTCCATTCGCTGCTAGGATCCGCCAACAGAGAATCCAGTCAGCAGCGATGGGTGACGCATGTCTCATTGGTGGCCCCAGTTCCGGATGCATTGTCCATTCGCTTCTAGGATCCGCCAACAGAGAATCCAGTCAGCAGCGATGGGTGACGCATGTCTCATTGGTGGCCGCAGTCCCAGAAGCATTTTCCATTCGCTGCTAGGATCCGCCAACAGAGAATCTAGTCAGCAGCACTGACTGGTGCATGTTTCATTGGTGGTCGCGGTCCTAAATGCATTGCATTGTTTAGCCGCTGCTAGGTCCACCAACAGAGAATCCAATCAGCAGCGCTGGCTGGAGCATGTGTCATTGGAGGTCACGGTCCCAGACGCATTGTCCATTCGCTGCTAGGATCCGCCAACAGAGAATCCAGTCAGCAGCGATGGGTGACGCATGTCTCATTGGTGGCCCAAGTTCCGGACGCATTGTCCATTCGCTGCTAGGATCCGCCAATAAAGAATCGAATCAGGAGCACTGGCGGGAGCATGTCTCATTGGTGGTTGGGGTTCCAGAACCATTGTCCATTCGTTGCTAGGATGAACCAACAGAGAATCCAGTCAGCAGTACTGGCTGCTGCATGTCTCATTGGTGGTCGCGGTTCCGGACGCATTGTCTATTCACAGCTAGTATCCGCCAACAGAGAATCCAGTCAGCAGCGATGGGTGACGCATGTCTCATTGGTGGCCGCGGCCCCAGACCCATTGTCCATTCGCTGCTAGGATCCGCCAACAGAGAATCCAGTCAGCAGCACTGGGTGACGCATGTCTCATTGGTGGCTGGGGGTCCAGACGCATTGTCTATTCGCTGCTAGGATCCACCAACAGAGAATCCAATCAGCAGCGATGGGTGACGCATGTCTCATTGGTGGCCGCAGTTCCGGATGCATTGTCCATTCGCTGCTAGGATCCGCCAACAGAGAATCCAGTCAGCAGCGATGGGTGACGCATGTCTCATTGGTGGCTGGGGGTCCAGACGCATTGTCTATTCGCTGCTAGGATCCGCCAACAGAGAATCCAATCAGCAGCGATGGGTGACGCATGTCTCATTGGTGGCCGCAGTTCCGGATGCATTGTCCATTCGCTGCTAGGATCCGCCAACAGAGAATCCAGTCAGCAGCGATGGGTGACGCATGTCTCATTGGTGGCCCCAGTTCCGGATGCATTGTCCATTCGCTGCTAGGATCCGCCAACAGAGAATCCAGTCAGCAGCGATGGGTGACGCATGTCTCATTGGTGGCCCCAGTTCCGGATGCATTGTCCATTCGCTTCTAGGATCCGCCAACAGAGAATCCAGTCAGCAGCGATGGGTGACGCATGTCTCATTGGTGGCCGCAGTCCCAGAAGCATTGTCCATTCGCTGCTAGGATCCGCCAACAGAGAATCTAGTCAGCAGCACTGACTGGTGCATGTTTCATTGGTGGTCGCGGTCCTAAATGCATTGCATTGTTTAGCCGCTGCTAGGTCCACCAACAGAGAATCCAATCAGCAGCGCTGGCTGGAGCATGTGTCATTGGAGGTCACGGTCCCAGACGCATTGTCCATTCGCTGCTAGGATCCGCCAATAAAGAATCGAATCAGGAGCACTGGCGGGAGCATGTCTCATTGGTGGTTGGGGTTCCAGAACCATTGTCCATTTGCTGCTAGGATGAACCAACAGAGAATCCAGTCAGCAGTACTGGCTGCTGCATGTCTCATTGGTGGTCGCGGTTCCGGACGCATTGTCTATTCACAGCTAGTATCCGCCAACAGAGAATCCAGTCAGCAGCGATGGGTGACGCATGTCTCATTGGTGGCCGCGGCCCCAGACGCATTGTCCATTCGCTGCTAGGATCCGCCAACAGAGAATCCAGTCAGCAGCACTGGGTGACGCATGTCTCATTGGTGGCTGGGGGTCCAGACGCATTGTCTATTCGCTGCTAGGATCTGCCAACAGAGAATCCAGTCAGCAGCGATGGGTGACGCATGTCTCATTGGTGGCCCCAGTTCCGGATGCATTGTCCATTCGCTGCTAGGATCCGCCAACAGAGAATCCAGTCAGCAGCGATGGGTGACGCATGTCTCATTGGTGGCCCCAGTTCCGGACGCATTGTCCATTCGCTGTTAGGATCCGCCAACTGAGAATCCAGTCAGCAGGACTGGGTGACGCATGTCTCATTGGTGGTTGGGGTTCCAGAACCATTGTCCATTCGCTGCTAGGATGAACCAACAGAGAATCCAGTCAGCAGCGATGGGTGACGCATGTCTCATTGGTGGTCGCGGTTCCGGACGCATTGTCTATTCACAGCTAGTATCCGCCAACAGAGAATCCAGTCAGCAGCACTGGGTGACGCATGTCTCATTGGTGGCCGCGGCCCCAGACGCATTGTCCATTCGCTGCTAGGATCCGCCAACAGAGAATCCAGTCAGCAGCACTGGGTGACGCATGTCTCATTGGTGGCTGGGGGTCCAGACGCATTGTCTATTCGCTGCTAGGATCTGCCAACAGAGAATCCAGTCAGCAGCGATGGGTGACGCATGTCTCATTGGTGGCCCCAGTTCCGGATGCATTGTCCATTCGCTGCTAGGATCCGCCAACAGAGAATCCAGTCAGCAGCGATGGGTGACGCATGTCTCATTGGTGGCCCCAGTTCCGGACGCATTGTCCATTCGCTGTTAGGATCCGCCAACTGAGAATCCAGTCAGCAGGACTGGGTGACGCATGTCTCATTGGTGGTTGGGGTTCCAGAACCATTGTCCATTCGCTGCTAGGATGAACCAACAGAGAATCCAGTCAGCAGCGATGGGTGACGCATGTCTCATTGGTGGTCGCGGTTCCGGACGCATTGTCTATTCACAGCTAGTATCCGCCAACAGAGAATCCAGTCAGCAGCGCTGGCTGGTGCATGTCTCATTGGGGCCGTGGTTCCAAAACATTGTCTATTCGCTGCTCGGATCCACCAACAGAGAGACTCTAGTCAGCAGCACTTTCCTAAAGCGCAGATCAACCCAAGGGATTTTTCCATCACTAAGAGAGTTGACAGGGATGACCCTTCAAGAAGTTTGCTGGACTCCTACTCAATGTATCTTTGTTGTTAATAGCATCCATGGCTACTATCTCTGTTTTTTCAGGTTGCCAGTTAATTGGAGCAGGAAGATAGGTCCTCGGTCTCTATGCACAACGCGTGTCATTACTGAAGGAGTGAGACAAGGTAGAGGGACTCGGGCCACATTATAAGTGCTCACTTAATCAAGATAAGTGGTGTAACAATACTTAATGACCCTATCGAAATTACAAGATCTGTAGGTACACTGAGTCTGGAGTTTTCACCCAGACACATCCATGCAAGTGTGAGAGTCTGCACAAAGGTTAAGAAAAACAGGCAAGTAAGAGCAATGAAACAATAATTCCTGCATGGTATAGCCTAAAATCTTATAATCAGTTCTAATCCACCCCCAGAATTACCAATGCCCATGGTACTGGTAGTTCTGGGAAGTGGGAGGAAATACGGGGCCTAAATTCCTCCCCACTTATAAATAGTCCCTCTTCCTAGAGGTAATGCCTAGATTACTTTGAGCTAAACTTCATTAACTATTTTATTTTTATTTTATTTATTTAATGCGATTGTATATAGCGCGACCATTACCCGAAGGTGTCAGAGCACTTTACAAAAGAACCAGTTGCGTTACATAAGGACTTTGGATTACATGAGTTACATAAGAGATAGAAACAGAAAAAAATTGCAAATGTACAAGCTGTAAAGTCACTCAAGGAAGAGAAAAATAGGGAAAAAAATTGCAAATGTACAAGGTGTAAAGTCACTCAAGGAAGAGAAAAATAGGAAAAAAATTGCAAATGTACAAGGTGTAATGTCACACAAGGGAGAGATAAAAACAGGAAAAAATTGCAAATCTACAAGGTGTAAAGTCACTTAAGGGAGAGAAAAATAGGAAACAATTGCAAATGTACAAGGTGTAAAGTCACACAAGGAAAAGATACAAACAGGAAAAAATTGCAAATGTACAAGGCGTAAAGTCACACAAGGAAGAGATAAAAACAGGAAAAAATTGCAAATGTACAAGGTGTAAAGTCACACAAGGAAGAGATAAAAACAGGAAAAAATTGCAAATGTACAAGGTGTAAAGTCACACAAAGAAGAGATAAAAACAGGAAAAAATTGCAAATGTACAAGGTGTAAAGTCACACAAGGAAGAGATAAAAACAGGAAAAAATTGCAAATGTACAAGGTGTAAAGTCACTCAAGGAAGAGATAAAAACAGGAAAAAATTGCAAATGTACAAGGTGTAAAGTCACACAAGGAAGAGATAAAAACAGGAAAAAATTGCAAATGTACAAGGTGTAAAATCACACAAGGAAGAGATAAAAACAGGAAAAAATTGCAAATGTACAAGGTGTAAAGTCACTCAAGGGAGAGAGAAAAATAGGAAAAAAAATGCAAATGTACAAGGTGTAAAGTCACACAAGGAAGAGATAAAACCAGGAAAAAATTGGAAATGTACAAGGTGTAAAGTCACACAAGGAAGAGATAAAAACAGGAAAAAATTTGGAAATGTACAAGGTTTAAAGTCACACAAGGAAGAGATAAAAACAGGAAAACATTGCAAATGTACAAGGCGTAAAATCACACAAGGAAGAGATAAAAACAGGAAAAAATTGCAAATGTACAAGGTGTAAAGTCACACAAGGAAGAGATAAAAACAGGAAAAAATTGCAAATGTACAAGGCGTAAAGTCACACAAGGAAGAGATAAAAACAGGAAAAAATTGCAAATGTACAAGGTGTAAAGTCACACAAGGAAGAGATAAAAACAGGAAAAAATTGCAAATGTACAAGGTGTAAAGTCACTCAAGGAAGAGATAAAAACAGGAACAAATTGCAAATGTACAAGGTGTAAAGTCACACAAGAAAGAGAAAAACAGGAAAAAATTGCAAATGTACAAGGTGTAAAGTCACACAAGGAAGAGATAAAAACAGGAAAAAATTGCAAATGTACAAGGTGTAAAGTCACTCAAGGAAGAGATAAAAACAGGAAAAAATTGCAAATGTACAAGGTGTAAAGTCACACAAGGAAGAGATAAAAAAAGGAAAAAATTGCAAATGTACAAGGTGTAAAGTCACTCAAGGGAGAGAAAAATAGGAAAAAAAATGAAAATGTACAAGGTGTAAAGTCACACAAGGAAGAGATAAAACCAGGAAAAAATTGCAAATGTACAAGGTGTAAAGTCACACAAGGAAGAGATAAAAACAGGAAACAAATTGGAAATGTACAAGGTGTAAAGTCACACAAGGAAGAGATAAAACCAGGAAAAAATGTTACATGTACAAGTTGAAAGTCACTCAAGGAAGAGATACAAATAGATAAACTCTAAAATCACGTAGGAATAGTAGTAAGTATAAAAGTGTACTACATACACTAGTGGTTAGAATTCTATATATACAAATAACAAATTCACACAGGAATACATTTTAACAGCAATTAGGCTTGGACAATTATATAATATATATTTACATATAAATTTAAGGCCGTCCAGGAAAAAGAGAAAAACGATCAAGGGTCATCAGACAAAATGGTGGGTCCAGGTCGTGGGTATAGACGAACAAGTTACTTACCTTCGGTAACGCTTTTTCTGGTAGATACAATATCTGCCTGTGGATTCCTCACCTTGTGAATATCCCCCTGCGTCAGCAACGTTCGGAAATTTTCTTCGTAGCACGCAGACGTGGACGACGTCACAGGAGTACGACCTCGCGCGTGACTCCGTCTGACGTCACGGGCTCCTTATCAGGCCCACGCCGGCGTGATGACGTCAGTTCCGCCCTTTTTTCCGTGCCTTCGAGGCACACGGACGGACCAACGACAGCAAATATGCAAATATACAGTGTACACAGTACATACCAATCAAATACGCACACAAAGCGTGCAGTAGAAATAGCATAATAGCAGCAAACATATATACATAAAGACCAGGTATAACAGAGTGGACAACGGGGAGGCGGGTGGGCATGTGAGGAATCCACAGGCAGATATTGTATCTACCAGAAAAAGCGTTACCGAAGGTAAGTAACTTGTTCTTCTGATAGATACATCTGCCGTGTGGATTCCTCACCTTGTGAATAGAGTCCCACAGCAGTCCCCACTCCCGGAGGAGGGTGTCCACTCTGCTATAACAGGAAATCTTGGAGAACAGAGCGCGCGAAGTGACCATCCCTCCTCACCTCGGTATCCAAGCAGTAGTGCTTCGTGAAAGTGTGGAGGGAGGCCCAAGTCGCGGCCCTGCAAATGTCCTCTACAGGCACACCTCTAGACAAAGCAGATGTTGGAGACTTAGCTCTAGTTGAATGTGCTCTAATACCCTCAGGAGGGTCCTTACCCGCCAGTGAGTAGCAAATCTTAATGCACAGGATTATCCACCTGGAAAGTGTGTGCTTGTGCACCGCTCTGCCCTTCTTGCAGCCAGCAAAACCAACAAACAGCTGGTCATCTATCCGGAAGTCTTTAATTCTGTCTAGATAGAAAGACACCGCCCTTTTAGGGTCCAGGCGATGCAGCCTCTCTTCCTCCTTAGAAGGGTGTGGGGGAGGATAGAAGGTAGGAAGGGTAACGGATTGTCCAAGATGGAAGGGAGATACCACCTTAGGCAGAAAAGCAGCCCTGGTCCTAAGAACCATCCTTTCAGCATGAATGGACAGGAATGGGGGCTTGGAACTAAGAGCCTGAAGCTCACTTACCCTCCTTGCCGAGGTGATTGCAACGAGGAAAATCGTTTTAAAAGAAAGGAGTCTCATGGGACACTTGTGCAAAGGTTCGAAGGGAGAACACATCAAAAAGGTCAGCACAAGATTCAAATCCCAATGAGGAATCACAAAAGGAGTAGGAGGGAACTTATTAATGAGTCCCTTCAAAAATCGCAAAACCACCGGAGACTTAAAAAGAGAGGGCTGATCCGGCAAACAGAGAAATGCCGATAAGGCAGAAAGATACCCCTTGACTGTGGCAACAGCAAATCCTTGCTGCGCCAGTGAAAGAGCAAACTGCAAAATGTCAGACAAATGAGCCCTCAAAGGGTCAACATCCCTCTCCCTGCACCAAGAGACAAATTTAGACCACCTATACGAATAAATGGACTTAGTGGAGTCACGCCTGGCAGAAAGAATGACATCCACCACATCATGAGGGAGAGAAAAAGAACTCAAGTTGCCCCGCTCAATCTCCAGGCATGAAGGTGTAATGTCCGGAGGTGGGGGTGTAGAACTTGCCCCTCCATCTGAGAGAGGAGGTCTGCCCTGTGAGGGAGACGGAGCGGCGGGTGAGAGGAGAGGTGGAGAAGGTCTGTGTACCACACCCTTCTTGGCCAATCCGGGGCGATCAATATGACTTGGGCCCGGTCTTGGCGAATCTTCCTCAGAACCCGAGGAATCAAAGGTATGGGAGGAAACGCGTAAAGGAGTTGAGAGTCCCAACTCAACTGAAACGCGTCCCCCAAAGCTCCTTGCATCGGATACTGGAGACTGCAGAATGACAGGCAATGAGCGTTCTCAAGAGTGGCGAACAGGTCCACCCGAGGAGTCCCCCACATCTGAAAGATGTCGTGAACAACCTCCGGGTGAAGCCTCCACTCGTGATCGGCAGAGAACTGCCGACTGAGAACGTCTGCACGAACGTTCAGAACCCCGGCCAGATGATTTGCCATCAGACAAATCTGGTGGTCCTGAACCCAGGACCAGAGACGCAGAGCCTCTCTGCAGAGACACTGCGACCCTACTCCTCCCTGTTTGTTGATGTACCACATCGCGGTCGTGTTGTCCGTCAGGACTTGAACTGACTGACCGCGAAGGGAAGGGAGGAAGGCCTTGAGCGCCAAACGTATCGCCCGCAACTCTAGAAGGTTGATATGAAGCAACCTTTCCTCTGGAGACCAAAGACCTTTGACCTCCAGATCCCCAAGATGAGCACCCACCCTAGAGTGGAGGCATCCGTGATCACTGTGGCAACCGATAGAGGCAGTTGGAAAGGCTTTCCTTGAGACAGATTGCCTTCCACGCCCCACCAAGACAGATCCGCTGCAGTTTCTCTGGAGATCCTCACTGACCCCCTGAGATCTCCGTTGTGCTGATACCACTGCCTGCGGAGGCACCACTGGAGTGCCCTCATGTGCCAGCGTGCATGATTGACCAACAGAATGCAAGAAGCCATCAGACCGAGCAGACGAAGGACCTTCAAGACTAGAACAACTGCTCCATTGTAAAATAAAGGAATCATTTCCTGTATGTCGTGAATCCTTTGAGGTGGAGGGAATGTACGACACACAGTAGTGTCCAGTACCGCACCTATGAACAGGTTGCGCTGGGAGGGCACCAGGTGAGACTTGGGTACATTTATCGAAAAACCCAACCTGTGCAACAACTGAGTTGTCTCTAGCAGATGATGAAGCACATTCTCCGGCGACTCCGCTTTGATCAGCCAGTCGTCCAGATAGGGGAACACAGGAATCCCCGATCTTCTGAGATGCGCAGCCACCACTGCCATCACCTAGGTGCAGTAGTAAGCCCAAAAGGAAGGACCGCAAACTGGTAGTGTTGCGATCCCACCGTAAAACGGAGATACTTCCTGTGCGACTTCAGGATTGGGATGTGAAAATACGCATCCTGCAAGTCGATCGACACCATCCAGTCTTCTTCCATCAGCGCTTGAAGAACCTGTGCAAGAGTGAGCATCTTGAACTTCTCCTGTTTGAGATAGAAGTTCAAAATCCTGAGGTCCAGGATTGGTCGAAGTCTGCCATCCTTCTTGGGTATCAGGAAATACCGGGAGTAGCACCCCTGACCCCTTTCCTGCTCTGGAACCACCTCTATTGCACCCTTTCTGAATAGTGCCAGGACTTCTTCCTGCAGGAGAAGAAGATGGTCCTCCGAACAATAACCTTGGCAAGGAGGGTAATTGGGAGGGAATTCCTGAAAAGGAAGTGCATATCCATTTTCTACGAGATTGAGAACCCAAAGATCTGATGTAACCGATTCCCAATCTCGTAGAAAATGAGTAAGCCGACCCCCTACCGGCCCCACATGATCCAGAATGGTGGATCTAGGGCTGCTTTGCTGATGCGGGTGGGGGTTGGGCATTATTAGAGGAAGTGGAGGAGGAGGAGACTTGACGCCCACGTCCACGACCCTTCTGTCTACCTCTATAGGAGGGTTCTGCTGTTGTTGCTGTTGCTATTGGCTTTGCCTGAAGGGACGAAAAGAAGATCTACCGAAGCCTCTAAACTTCCTAGTTGTCGATCCTCTCATCTGGAGGCCCAAAGATCTTGCAGTAGCCCTGCTATCTTTAAATCTTTCCAGTGCGACATCCGCCTTTTTTCCAAAAAGACCAGTCCCATCAAAAGGTAGGTCCAGCAACTTAGATTGCACATCTGCAGAAAAATCAGAGGACTTTAGCCATGCGGCTCTCCTGGTGGCAACAGTAGAGCCCATAATCCTGGCAACAGAATCAACTGTGTCCATGCCACTCTGAATAACCATGCGTGCCGCAGCCTGAGTATCAGAGACCACTTCATTAAAGTTCTTTCTATCCTCCTCTGGAAGCTTGGATGATAATTGCTTCACAGAATCCATCAACGCATGGACATATCTACCCAAAAGGCAAGTAGCATTAGTGGATTTTAGGGCCATGCTGCCCGAAGAGAAAATCTTCTTTGCAGATTGATCCAATTTTTTTGAGTCTTTGTCTGCTGGTACCTGAGGAAATGAACCTGCAGATCTGTTAGAACATGCAGCCTGCACCACTAGACTCTCCAGAGAAGGATGAGAAGAGAGAAATTCAGGGTCACCAGGAGCCACTCTGTAGCGTCTTGCAACAGACCTAGAAACAGCAGGAGCAGTCAATGGCCTCTTCCAGACCTCCTTTATCGGATCAGTTAAGGCATCCGTGAACGGCAGTGTAGGTTCAATAATAGAAGAAGGAGAGTGCAAAACCTCTGTAAGGATGTTGGGTTTGTACTCAACAGTAGGCAAGGTTAAGTTGAGAAGATCTGCAGCCTTCCTAATAACGACATGGTAAGGTGCCACTTCCTTGGATGGTGCATCCGAAACTGAAGGCAAACCCCATTCAGGAGAGAGCTCCAGACCACTAGCATTCTGTAGGTCTTCAAAATAATCATCATGATCAAGAAGCTCACCCTCTTCCATATCAGAATCTTCACCCCTTTTCTCTTCCAAAAGACGCTGAGCCCTGCGTCTCGACCACTCCACACGAACCGAAGTCGACGGATCCGGCAACGACTCCGACGGAGCCGGTTCCGACGTCGAGCGAAGAGCTGGGGTAACTGGAAGACGAGACTCAAGGACTGGCGTGGTACCTCGATCCAAACTACGAGGTCGATCCGGAGTCGGCGAAGCCGCATGCGGAGTCGAAGACCTCGGCGGAGCCGTACCGAGCCAAGGTGTAAGAGGCGCCGGCATAAATGGCACAAATGGAGCTGGGGCGTAAGACTGAGGAATGCCCAAGTTGTAAGCCAATGGACCCATGGGACCAACAGGTGCTCCAGTGGGGTACATTGCTCTGGAGTAAACTCCAAACATCGCATTAAGGAAATGCGAGGGGTCCTGTCCAGGACCAGGAAAAGGAGGGTAAGAACCTACCGGATGTTCTGAAGGAGGACGATCTGACATAGGCTCATTTTGACCTCCTTGATCTACAGGAGTTTCCATCGGAGTCGGAGTTTGAGGAATTACCTCCTCCTCTTCCTCATGCTCCAAAGAATGTTGAGATATCGGATCCGGTTCTTGTTCCGGAGTCGGAGAACCTCTGAGAGATTGAGCAGGAGACGGAGAAACGAAGTCCTTATGATGTTTACGAGACTTCTTCTTCGAATCCGAAGTATCCTTCCCCGAATGATGCCTAGAGCTGTGCTTCCTCCTCTTGTGCTTCCTCTTCGAGGAGCTTGAAGCGTGACCCGAAGCCGATTTGGATCCAGATCTCGATCTCTCCCTGGACCTCGACTTCGCTCCGGACCTCGATCTCGCTCTGGATCTCGACCTCGAAGCCGACCTCGACTTCGAACGAGATCCTTGTCTCGACTTCGAGCGTCTCGACGTCGACCTCGAAGATCTCCCAATCTCTCTACCTTTTATTTTCGCAAGAAGAAGTTTTGCCTCGCGCTCTCTTAGTGCCTTAGGGTTCATCTTGAAGCAAGACCGACAGTTCTTGACGTCGTGGCTTGATCCAAGACACCACAAGCAGTCGCCATGCGGCTCGGTGATCGACATCATTCGAGCGCAAGACCCGCATTGTTTGAAGCCTGTCTTCCTCGACGACATCCTCGATGAAAGAAGAAGAATCAAGGGAAAAACAGCAACACTGTAAAAATAGAAGATACAAAGTATCGCAGAAGATCCCAAAAAACCGTTAGCGTCGAAGACGCGGAAAAAAGGGAACTGACGTCATCACGCCGGCGTGGGCCTGATAAGGAGTCGGTGACGTGAGACGGAGTCACGCGCGAGGTCGTACTCCTGTGACGTCGTCCATGTCGGCGTGCTACGAAGAAAATTTCCGAACGTTGCTGACGCAGGGGGATATTCACAAGGTGAGAATTCCACACGGCAGATGTATCTATCAGAAAGAGGCCATCTCAAAAAACAAAACAAGGCGGGAAGCACACAAGTCACGAAAGTCAAGAAAAACAAAACCAAAAGGGTGTAGGGAGGCAGAACCTTTAGTAGACACCCACCACTGGGTCCTTCATACCAGGAAAGGTCTGCTGCGGTAGCTAGATGAATTCCTGCTGGGAGGTGCAGACTCAGAGAGGTGAGTAATGACCAGGAGGAGTGGGGTTAGGACAAAGAAAGATCACCATTTCTCAAGTGTGCATTAGAAGCGTGGAGGGTGCAAACACTTGTGAACTGCACTCCCTACAACATAGTTTTATTACACCACCCATGCCCATGGTCTCAGCAAAGGACCAATGTCCCCCAAGCATAAATCAATTCTTAATTCTAAAATATTTAACTTTTACTTCTTCTGCGCATGGACAGCGGTTTTACCCAAATGATCAATGCAAATTTGAAGGCTCCTCCGACAACATCTTGTGTTTTATTTAAATTTCATCCTGGTAGTCTTAAGAACAACCAGAAAAAAACCTCCCTTTGAGGCAGAGTCTAAAAATCAGCTTCAAAACAGCCTAAAAGTAGGACCCTGGTCATTAAAGAAACACTTCTGTGCCCTAATTACAGTCAACAGAATGGTGCAAAGTAACTTTTCTCCCAAGCCACTTTCATTTGTATATCTTCATTTATCATTTAGGGATGTACGACGTTACAACGCGTACTTTTACAACGCGTGCCGTTACTACGCAACTTTTACAACGCAAGTCGTTACAACGACTTGCGTTGGGGGGCGCTGGATAGTAAATATTTTAATTTACTATTCCAACTCCAGTCCCCGTGGATAGTAGGGAAGGAGTTGGATAGTAAATTAAACTATTTACTATCCTGGAGCGCCCCCCAGCGCAAGTCGTTGTAACGACTTGCGTTGTAAAAGTTGCGTGGTAACAGTACCGCGTTGTAAAACCTTCGTTGTAAAGGTTGTTCCCCATCATTTAGTAACTCAAAATTGGCAGAAAACGAATATTGGCCTGTGTTTGTAAATTTCTCTAGCTGTGAGACAGGCTCACTCTCTTCAGGGGACTGACAGACACTCACACTTCACTCAGACCTCAAACCTCCAACAGATGAAGGCGGAAAGGATACTGATCTCATTGTCTCTTTGTTGTAGGAGATCCCGGAGTTTCTGGACATCTTCTCTCTCTCGGGGGCTGTGTGGAGACTTGTCCTGTGTGTCTTCAGGTGCCGGGTCTGGTATGCGCGTCCCGGTCAGCATACGCTGTGAGTATCAACCAACAAGTGTCAGCCTGAGCATCTTCCAACACAAGCCACCTCTGCCTTCTCACTCCCTCTTTCCAAAGAGTACTTTGACTAGTATATATTATACCAAAAGCACCATTAAAGAAGAATTATGTTTACAGAAAACAGAGAGAGTTTTATTTGATGTATAGGATTAGAACATATGCAAAATGGAAATGGTTTTCTATATATATATAGTGAATATATTGTGTAATCGTTTTTAATGTATTATGTGTTTGGTATATAATGTTAATGTTTGTGTCTTATGTAATATTCATTTGACAGACATTTTCGTGGCTTTTCCTGAAGAAGGCGTGTCAAAACGCCAAAACGCGCGTCGAAAGAATATTAAAATTTATTTGTGCCACTTTTTAAGAAAAAATGTTTTTATGTACTTATATGAGATAGATATCTCTTTTTAATGTAATGTGTATTGATTGATGTACTATGTGAAAGAATATTAAATTAATTTGTGCAATTTTTTAAGAAAAAATGTTTTTATGTACTTATATGAGATAGATTCTCTTTTTTATGTAATGTGTATTGATTGATGTACTATGTATATCCTAGTTTAAGGATTTTTAAACAAAACCATTAAAAACTGTAAACCCCTTTTTTTCAACAATTTGCTCTACGCTTTCATTATTTGTTTTGCCACTTTAATTGTTGATTTGTGGATATTTTCTTCATAGATCATGTATGGTGCCATACACTAATGTTTATATTAGAGATTGCCTAGGAATGATAATACTTAAATGATATATCCCTGTCCTAGGAATCATTGTATACATGGTTCAGGGGGGTTCTTGTTATTCACATATCCCTCTACAGTCCGCCTTCCTTTAACAAATTGTACCTACAAGAACTTAAATACAAAAAATAATCTCTATGCTTCCTTTCTCGCTCCTGACCAAGCATGGTAGGATGACGTGGATGTTTGAAATTATTCTATGTAGTAGGAAAGTCCTAAATGTATTAAATACTTGGAGGTGAGTATTCTGTTTTACATTCCTGCTTTAATTCTTAGCAGGAGCAAGATTTAAACAAGGCAATAGTGGCTAAAAAGTGGAAATAAACACATGTCCTATAAGACATAAGGACGATAACTACTACTAGGTTCAGATCATCAAAATGTCCCATAAACATTACTGCCCAAGGTGCCACTTCTTCACACATTTACACATCTCCCTACATCATCAGTCACCTCTGTGAACACTGCAAAAAATAGATTCAGGTTCATGTATAGAGAAAATTATAAATGTATTCCTAATTCATAAAATCCTCTTTATCGATTCAATAAAACATATACAACATAATAAACTATGCAAGACATACGACACACCAACATGGAATATTAAAAAAAGACCTAATGCATTAGCCATAAACATACATATCTACCATATTCTGTCACTGTATAATCATCCATTAATTTTTCATACGTAATTATTCCGCGCCGGCAGATTATGATAGAATTTAGTTCACAATGTATTATATTTTGAAAAAGGAGGGGTACTTAACCGCATACCTCCACAGAGTCTGTGAATCCAAGTAAGTTCAGCTACTGGTTTGTCATACATGTACTCATGATATATAGAGACCTCTGATCTGTCATTATTAAAAGTTGTGCAGGCGTTGCCAGTCTTGGCTACGAAGACCGAAAACCCTGCCCCAATGGGATTGGAACCAGATTCCAAACAGCACCGAGCCATGCAGACCAGGGGGGCTTGTAAAGACCAACAGGTACATGCATCATTGTTGCCGTTTGCGATTCCTTAATTGCGAAAATTAAGGAATCGCAATTAAGGAATCGCAAACGGCAATGCATCAAAAAATCGCTATTTTTTTAGAGATTCCTTATTATTCCTTAATTGCGATTCACAATTTGCGAATCGCAATTAAGGAATCCCTTCCCATTGATTCCTATGGGCCAAAAGGCCCATAGGAATGAATGGGAAGACAATCTCAATTTGCGATTCGCAATTAGCTAATCGCAAATTGAGATTGCGATTTCAAGGGTGTAGGGGTGTCCAAAGGACACCCTGTTGCACCCCTGAAATCAATCTATGCACATATGTTGTGCACACACATGCCCTGAGGGCATGTGTGTGCACAACATGACAGTGTGAAAAGTGCAAAAAAATGCATTTTTTAGAATTTTCGCAAATTACCATGAGGTCCTACCTTATGGTAATTTTTTTCCTCCTAATTGCGAATTCGCTATTGTTAAGGATGTCATGGATTGCATTTAAGGAATCGCAAATTGCGATTCCTTAAATGCAATCGCAATTCTATAAATCGCAAAAATTAGCGATTTCTTGTCTTTTCTTTTTGATGCATCCCTAATAGTGATTTAGGAATCGCAAACGGCCGATTTTTGCGATTCGCACCGTTTGCGATTCCTAAATCGCTTGATGCATATGGCTGCAAGATTAGTTGATGATCTGGATAAAGCCTGGTGAATGGTCTGGGAGATGCAACCTACAACTAGCTTGGGCAGAGATTGAACACTTACCAGGGTGTAAAGGCAACTCTTGACCGTGCCCTGTTGAGATGTTGCCTAAAGCTTTGATGTCTTTGAGGGACAAATGTCACCCCGAACACTAGAAACGGAATTATCCCCGGTTAGAACAGGATTGGGACTGGCGATTCTGGGCAAAAAGACCAGCCGGGCGGTCCCAGGGGATCTAGATAGAGATCCACGGTCCAGAGATCTTACGTAACAAAGTCCAACCTTTATCAATAGATGTGAATGTTGTAATGTATTCGTAGATGTCCTTATTGAAGCTGTCCTCAAAACATAGGCTCTGAGATGACAATTCCGCAAGTGTGTGGTTTATTTTTATTAACAAACCCTTAGGGCCTTCTCGACAGAGCAGATTTAGAGCTCCCCAGGAAACAAATTATTCTTCAATACCAATTAACTGATAGGTAAACCCAGATTCTTCAGATTTTTCCACCTTTCCAGTTTTTTTATAACCCATACAATTGCTTCCAAGAGGTTGACATATAAGGATACCACACGCCTCATTACACTTTTTGGGATCTTTCTTTTGTAATCTTTCTTCACTTGTCGAAGAAAGCAATGAATTTGTTTTCAATCGTAAACTTGTTTCGCTAAAGCGGGCCTAGGGCATTCAACTATTCATTTATAGCAGACAAGTTCCTTTAAAGGAGACCTATGTGCTTCAGCCTATCTGAAATGAGTGGCGTAGTAGGCGACCAATCAGAAGAAATGGGCTGAACAACTAACACTGGATCTTCTAACTGTTCCCCCAGAGCATCCAACATTTCTGAGAGAAGAGGGGAGCTCACATTTTCATTGATACATTTACAGGATCTCTTAGCTCTTTTTTCCACCAGTGCAAGTCTGTGTTGTCAAGCACATCTCAGCCGGTATCAGCAGTGTGAGGTGTATTATCTGAATTGATTGGTTTAACATCGCGAGCTGTGAGCCTTCTCCCATATCCCCCAGTCGGAGGGTTGTATATCTGACTTAAAGCCAGCATCAAAGTAAGGTGGAGCAGCTTCAGGATTCACAGATACACCTGGATGAGTGAAGTCTATTTAACCTATTTCTGACTGATTTAATGTTTCCGCTGTATTTGTTTTTAATGTGATCAAGTGTCTGATAAAGCATGATGGGAAACCATTACTTCTGAGAGAAGCGAGGATGACAAAAAAGTTACTTACCTGCGGTAACCATCTTTCGGGTGGATGTTCCATCTACCTGCAGATTGCCCTCGTCAGTAGCAGACTGAACTATGGCAACGCACTCTACACAGGAATCCCAGCCAAACACCTACAACGACTACAACGAATCCAAAACGCCTCCGCCCGACTGATCGTCAACGTCCCCCGCCGCAGCCACATCACCCCCCCACCCGAGAAACCTACACTGGCTCCCCGTCGACAAGAGGATCACCTTCAAGCTCCTTACCAACGCAAACAAAGCACTCCACAACGCCGGACCAGCCTACCTGAACAGCAAACTCAGCTTCCACACCCCCACTCGCCAGCCTCGCCCTCGCCGCCGTCCCCTGCATCCAACGTACGACCTCCGGCGGCAGATCCTTCTCCTACCTCGCCGCCAAGACCTGGAACACCCTCCCTACCCACATACGGCAGACCCAAGACCTACTCGCCTTCAGAAGACTCCTCAAAACCTGGCTCTTCAAACAGTAGCAGCATCCCCCCCCCTCCCCTCAGCGCCTTGAGACCATCACGGGTAAGTAGCGCGCTTTACAAGTACTCTGATTGATTGATTGATTCCTCTCCTGTAGAATAATCTTAGGAGTCAGACAGGATCCAGAAGCTTCTAAGTGCTCATGTCGCGTACAGGGGGTGCTAGCTTCTTATTGACGATATCAACGAAGCCATATAGCACCCAACCCGGCGTAACAACATCAGAATCAATTTTTCCAAAGCCTACGAGGCACGTAGACGGACTGACAGAGTACTGCAGTGCCAAAATATATTCTGGGGTCTTATTAACATTCCCTTCAACAATCCATCAAACGGGGAGGGGAGCGGGTCACTGAGGAATCTACACAGAACAACCACAAACATCATTACCGCAGGCAAGCAACTTTTTCTTCTGATGGATATTTCCACCTGCAGATTTCTCACTTGTAGAATAGATAACAGAGTCATACCCCATCTAGGAGGGGAGCTGATAGACGGTGTTTAAACAATGGTTGGACAAGGAAATCCTGCAAGAAGGACCTGGCTGAAGGACCATATCAATGCACCTTGGAATCTAGACAGTAATATTTGACAAACGTGTGCAGAGAAGCCCACGTAGCTACCCCGCAGTATATCTGGAATTGGTCCTCCTCTTGCAAGAGCAGAGATGGTAGCTTTAGCCCTGGAGGTTCTTTCGTGGCTGGTGCATAACCGCTCTTCATGAAGAGGACAATCCACTTCGAAAGAGTCCTTTTTGGCATCACTTTGCCTTTCTTGGGACTACCATACCAAAACTAGAGCTGGTCATCCAGTCGTGTCCTTGGTGGTTTCCTAGGTAGTCACACACCGCCTGCTTAGGATCCAAACAATGAAACCGCTCCCCCTCCTGCGAGGGATGGGGCGGGGTATTGAAAGTCAGAAGAGTAATGGATTGCCTTAGATGGAAAGGAGTCACCACCTTAGGTATGAGAGCAGGCCTAGCCTCAACACTAACTTGTCCAAGCAAAAACATGTAAATGGAGGACGGGAACTAGGAGCTTCTAACTTGCTAACCCAGCTAAGGCTATTGCCAATAGAAAAACAATTTTCAATGTCAACATCCGTTCGAGACAAACTTTGCTAGGGCTCAAAGGGAGTCCTCGTCAAAAAAGTTGAAACCAAATTAAGGTACCAATGAGGAAAAGCAAAGGGGGTTTGGAGGATATGGATTAGTCAACCCTTTCAGGAAATACATCACAATCTGAGATTTAAATAAAGATGGCTGATCGTATAGTCAGAGGAACGTCGAATGCAGCTAAATACCTGTTGAAAGTACCAATCACACATCCTCTCTGGGCAAGGGAAACTGCAAACTGCAGGACCTTAGACAACTTGGCCTGCAAGGGGCCTATGTTATTCGTCATGCGTCATGCAACAAATTTGTAACATCTGCCAGAATAGGCCTAGTTTGTGATGGGGCGACGCACTGATAGTATAACGCCAACTACCTTCGGTGGCAGTGCTCCAGGTCCCACGGAACATCAGGTGGGTTTGAAGACCTGGCAAAAAAGAGGAATAATGCAAGGTCTGTACCCGGCTCCAGAACTACGGAAAGGAAGGCTGCACCACCGGAAAACCCTGGATTGACGGACTTGACGCCAATGGATATGAAGGTGCTGTTGGAGTTGGCTTGAAGGTCGGGTCTAGCTGTGGAACCGCCTCTGAACCGGTAGGAGTGAGGTGAGAAGCCTTTACCACGAATAACTGTAGCCAATGATGAATATAATGTGCGAGTCTGAGGTCATGAAGGCCACCTACCTCGCCCCTGCTTCTTGGGGTTTCTAGGTTTCTTTTTCTTCACTCTACAAGAGGGTGAGGAGAGAGATCCGGGCCTTGGTCTTGATGGTGACGACTTTGCGTCATCACGGGCCAGGGCCATGCAGATTGTGGCTTCTCACTTCTGGATGGTACTAGGGATCATTTTCAGACATGAGTCGTAAGCACAGGCATCGAGGTCAGAACCTAAGCACCACGAGCAGATGGTGAGTAGTACAGTGACGGACTTCCATCCATCCATCCATCGCAATCCCTACAAAGCATAAGGCCTGAACGCTTGGGAGGGGAGATCGTACTAAACAGAAAATTATGAGGGAGGTAAACTGACGACTCCGAACGCGACCTAGATCGAGACCTCGACCGCCTCGACCGAATCTTCGAAGCCTCCTTATCTTTTTTATTTTTCAGCTTCGCAACGAGGAGCTTCGTCTCCCTCTCCTGAAGGGCCTTCGGAGTCATCTTCTTGCAAGATGGGTAATCCTCGACGTCATGGTCGGAGCTCAGGCACCAGACGCAGCATTCATGCGAATCAGTTATGTACATAGTCTTGCCACATTCTCCGCAAGCCTTAAAACCAGTCTTCTTCGAAGACATCTCGAAAGAAGACAAAGTTACTACAAAGCTACTGTACGATCCCAGAAAACTGTTAGCGTTGACGACGCGGAAAAAAGGGAACTGATGTCATCATGCCGGCGTGGGCCTATTATGGTGTCGGTGACGTCAGCGGAGTCGCGCGCGATGCCGTGCCTCTGTGACGTCATGCCACGTCGGCGCGAAGCTACAAAAAGAATTTTCGAATGCTGCTGACACAGGGGGATATTCACAAGGTGAGGAATCCACTGGCAGATGTATCTATCAGAAAAAAGGGAGCGGACATTGTTAGGCCGGGGTAGGCGCTATATGGCTTCTGTGGTACCATGTCTGGCGTGAACACGAAGTTAGCGCCCCCTTCCGTCAACGTAAGAGCGTTGAAATTTCAGAGCCAATCTGAAGTCTTTGATGATCCTACAGGTGAGAAGTCTACAGGTGGATGTATCCATGGCAACTGCTACTACGATGAGTGGGTCTGTGCAGTGAACGCACCCCTGACACTTGTTGACAATTGACATGGAAGAATCAAGCTTTGCAGAGAGGTGCAGAAAGAATCATTAATGAGGAGGTGTAAACGTTATCAAAATACTTGTTGGTCAGCTGTGAAAATCCAGATCAGTAGACACTGTGTGACTTACACTCACCAGAAAACATAGAAACAAAATGCACGTAACAAATAAAACAACATGAGCCAAGTACCTCAATAATGCATGGAACTAAAAAAAAACACTTTTGAAACAGAAACTGAAAGCAGCAGCAAGAAATAAGTAGGCCTGTCAGAGTAGATGGATCACGAGCGTCCCAAGCAGGGCAAACTGACGAGAATACAGCGTCGGGAGCTGTTCCTATATCTCATGGGACAAGAAGTTTGTTACCTGCAACCACCACCGTCTTCTTGAAATCTGACGGCTGCTTGGAATTAAATCGGGAAAATAAAACATAAGAAGAGCTTTTGGTGCATACGTACAATTTTAGGAGCTGTAGTGACGTGATGACCAGACATTATGAGGCCATTTTTGGGCCTTTGCAGTAATTAACAAGTACCGCTAGGTGGCGCGCTAAGGATGCTGCTGTGGGCACCCCAGCCCTGGTACCCGTCGAACACAAGGATCACATGGGTACCACATACCAGCCAGTGCTGCAGTGCCCCTGGCACCAAGAACATAATATAAGTGAAACATGTGTGCGAGGCAGCATGAGTTACCATCCAAATATCAGCTCTAAACACGTATGCATTCATATACACATTCAACCATTCTCTTCAAACATGAGCTTATGAGCTCCGAAAATACACATTTATGTCTCAAATACACACTTTTCATTGTTGGGATACATCCATTAATTCAGTCAAATAAAAGCTTCTAGTTCAGTAGGCTAGGCTACACACAGGAGAGCTACTCGCAGGGATCCAGAGAGCTACTCACAGGTACCCGGAGAGCTACTCACAGGTACCCGGAGAGCTACTCACAGGTACCAGGAGAGCTACTCACAGGTACCAGGAAAGCTACTCACAGGTACCCGGAGAGCTACTCACAGGTACCCGGAGAGCTACTCACAGGTACCCGTAGAGCTACTCACAGGTACCCGGAGAGCTACTCACAGGTACCCGGAGAGCTACTCACAGGTACCAGGAGAGCTACTCACAGGTACCCGGAGAGCTACTCACAGGTACCCGGAGAGCTACTCACAGGTACCAGGAGAGCTACTCACAGGTACCAGGAGAGCTACTCACAGGTACCCGGAGAGCTACTCACAGCTACCCAGAGAGCTACTCACAGGTACCCGTAGAGCTACTCACAGGTACCCGGAGAGCTACTCACAGGTACCCGGAGAGCTACTCACAGGTACCAGGAGAGCTACTCACAGGTACATGGAGAGCTACTCACAGTTACCCAGAGAGCTACTCACAGGTACCTGAAGAGCTACTCAAAGGTACCAGGAGAGCTACTCACAGGTACCAGGAGAGCTACTCACAGGTACCCGGAGAGCTACTCACAGGTACCCGGAGAGCTACTCACAGGTACCCGGAGAGCTACTCACACCCGGAGAGCTACTCACAGGTACCCGGAGAGCTACTCACAGGTACCCGGAGAGCTACTCACACCCGGAGAGCTACTCACAGGTACCCGGAGAGCTACTCACAGGTACCAGGAGAGCTACTCACAGGTACATGGAGAGCTACTCACAGTTACCCAGAGAGCTACTCACAGGTACCTGAAGAGCTACTCAAAGGTACCAGGAGAGCTACTCACAGGTACCAGGAGAGCTACTCACAGGTACCCAGAGAGCTACTCACAGTTACCCAGAGAGCTACTCACAGGTACCCAGAGAGCTACTCACAGGTACCCGGAGAGCTACTCACAGGTACCCGGAGAGCTACTCACAGGTACCAGGAGAGCTACTCACAGGTACCAGGAGAGCTACTCACAGGTACCCGGAGAGCTACTCACAGGTACCCTGAGAGCTACTCACAGGTACCAGGAGAGCTACTCACAGGTACATGGAGAGCTACTCACAGGTACATGGAGAGCTACTCACAGTTACCCAGAGAGCTACTCACAGTTACCCAGAGAGCTACTCACAGTTACCCAGAGAGCTACTCACAGGTACCCGGAGAGCTACTCACAGGTACCCGGAGAGCTACTCACAGGTACCAGGAGAGCTACTCACAGGTACCTGGAGAGCTGCTCACAGGTACATGGAGAGTTACTCAAAGGTACCAGGAGAGCTACTCACAGGTACCAGGAGAGCTACTCACAGGTACCCGGAGAGCTACTCACAGGTACCAGGAGAGCTACTCACAGGTACCAGGAGAGCTACTCACAGGTACCAGGAGAGCTACTCACACAGGCACCCGGAGAGCTACTCACAGGTACCCGGGGAGCTACTCACAGGTAGCTGGAGAGCTACTCACAGGTACCCAGAGAGCTACTCACAGGTAGCTGGAGAGCTACTCACAGGCACCAGGAGAGCAACTCACAGGTACCAGGAGAGCTACTCACAGGTACCAGGAGAGCTACTCACAGGTACCCAGAGAGCTACTCACAGGTACCCGGAGAGCTACTCACAGGTACCTGGAGAGCTGCTCACAGGTACCTGGAGAGTTACTCAAAGGTACCAGGAGAGCTACTCACAGGTACCAGGAGAGCTACTCACAGGTACCAGGAGAGCTACTCACAGGTACCAGGAGAGCTACTCACACAGGCACCCGGAGAGCTACTCACAGGTACCCGGGGAGATACTCACAGGTAGCTGGAGAGCTACTCACAGGTACCCAGAGAGCTACTCACAGGTAGCTGGAGAGCTACTCACAGGTACCCAGAGAGCTACTCACAGGTACCCGGAGAGCTACTCATAGGTACCAGGAGAGCTACTCACAGGTACCCGGAGAGCTACTCACAGGTACCCAGAGAGCTACTCACAGGTACCCAGAGAGCTACTCACAGGTACCCGGAGAGCTACTCATAGGTACCAGGAGAGCTACTCACAGCTACCCGGAGAGCTACTCACAGGTACCAGGAGAGCTACTCACAGGTACCAGGAGAGCTACTCACAGGTACCAGGAAAGCTACTCACAGGTACCCGGAGAGCTACTCACAGGTACCCGGAGAGCTACTCACAGGTACCAGGAGAGCTACTCACAGGTACCCGGAGAGCTACTCACAGGTACCAGGAGAGCTACTCACAGGTACCAGGAGAGCTACTCACACAGGCACCCGGAGAGCTACTCACAGGTACCCGGGGAGCTACTCATAGGTAGCTGGAGAGCTACTCACAGGTACCCAGAGAGCTACTCACAGGTACCCGGAGAGCTACTCACAGGTACCCAGAGAGCTACTCACAGGTACCCAGAGAGCTACTCACAGGTACCCAGAGAGCTACTCACAGGTACCCGGAGAGCTACTCATAGAGCTACTCACAGGTACCCGGAGAGCTACTCACAGGTACCCAGAGAGCTACTCACAGGTACTCGGAGAGCTACTCACAGGTACCCGGAGAGCTACTCACAGGTACCCAGAGAGCTACTCACAGGTACCCGGAGAGCTACTCACAGGTACCCAGAGAGCTACTCATAGGTACCCGGAGAGCTGCTCACAGGTACCCGGAGAGCTACTCACAGGTACCCAGAGAGCTACTCACAGGTACCCGGAGAGCTACTCACAGGTACCCAGAGAGCTACTCATAGGTACCCAGAGAGCTACTCACAGGTACCCGGAGAGCAACTCACAGGTACCCGGAGAGCTACTCACAGGTACCCGGAGAGCAACTCACAGGTACCCAGAGAGCTACTCACAGGTACCCAGAGAGCTACTCACAGGTACCCAGAGAGCTACTCACAGGTACCCAGAGAGCTACTCACAGGTACCCGGAGAGCTACTCATAGGTACCAGGAGAGCTACTCACAGCTACCCGGAGAGCTACTCACAGGTACCCAGAGAGCTACTCACAGGTACCCGGAGAGCTACTCACAGGTACCCAGAGAGCTACTCATAGGTACCCGGAGAGCTACTCACAGGTACCCAGAGAGCTACTCACAGGTACCCAGAGAGCTACTCACAGGTACCCGGAGAGCTACTCACAGGTACCCGGAAAGCTACTCACAGGTACCCAGAGTGTAGTGTAGTTCCTATTATCCCAATAGGCTCTGCGCATTGGAATAATACCTTCAATAGTATAGGCCTAGACCAGACGTTAACTAGGTCTACTACTGTCGATATTAGACTTAAAGTTTTGGGTTTGCCAGCTAGCTCAGAGTTCACTAGAAACTTTCTCGAATAGGCAAGGAGGAGTTGAACCTCCCTGGATAGACAAGAAGGGATTTAGTTTCTGACAACCATAAAACATGACAACTTTGCTCTCCCCTAATCAAGAGTGTATCTCGAGAGTCGTGTGAACAAAAGGCAATTTATTTTACTCAGTCAGTACGTGCATTCTTAGTCTCATCAGATTGTAGAGAAAAGGAAGAGACGGGCGTGTTCAATAAAAGATGTTATTTATTGATCAGTCTTTTTTCTCATACAAGAGAAATGGATCGATATTATTGCAATACTTATGGTTAAGTAAAGTGCATACATTAAAAGCAGAAGTATGAAATAATACTGTAAAAACATTGATATGGTTTCTAAGCCATATGAAGGTTTAAAATGAATAAGATATATTACATACACATATACATTTGACTAATCGTACTCAACTGGTGTTTCTAACTACGCCTACCCCGTGTACCTGACCTAAGTCTAATGCGTGGGCGGGAATAGAAAGTTACAGTTTAAGTTAAGTTTGTTTTGCCAAGTGACTGACTAAAGAATTCTCTGTGAGGGGTTATTCAGTTCTGTACCTGGAATCTAGGATGGATGAGGGATGGTATCTCTCGTCTCTGGTCTCGATATTCCAGGCTGCCTGCGAGGGCTACCCGGAAGCGCAGGAGCTGGATTTCTCGGCAGGAGAAAAGGCAGCGTCTCGTTCTCAGCGCGTCAGGAAGGCGGGGCTGCGCCAGCGGGGTCTGCTCTGCTCTGGGCTTCGGCAAGTCTGGCTGCTCCGTTCTCGTCACCACCGCGTGTGTTTGCATAGGGCAATATCGGTAATATTTATACCTTTAAGGTGCCGAGATTGACGTAAGGATGGACATAGATACGTCAATAAGGATGTCATACGACCAGGTCGTTAGCACATTCTTTTGCTGAAGTTCTCGGTGAAATCAAAACAATGGCCGCAGGGTTTTTCCCAGGTCTGTCATAGGTTTGATTTGTTTTGAGAACTCCGTATGCCTTATCAGGGGCTGGAGGAATATCGCTTGTCTAATTAGATGGCAAGCGTTATGACCTAATCAGATAACACGTTCCTGTGCCGTAGTGTGGCTTTATCAGATAACGGTTCCTGCATCATGGGGGTTTTCTGCCTCATGGGATGGCTGCTAGTTAACTCGTTAGTTTGTTAACCAGAATAGGGTCAGGAATAGGGGGATCGATACAGAACCTATAGGAATACATCACACCCACTCCACGCTAACTATGGACATATTTACGAATCTATGCATAGTAAAACATACTGTAGAGTATCGTGTATACCTTACCACCCCAAAATACATAAATGCATTTTGAAAACATCAAATATACGGAAAACAGTCACATGTAATGTATGCACTCAAGCTGTAGAATAATGCTAAAGTAATCACGCATATCTATACATTATAACTAATATGTATGTGAGAATTTACACATGAAATGGCTCTTAATACAGAAAAAAGGTTCGAGACCATTTCATCACAGAATAAAAATAATTATGAACATACCAGCGGGCAGCTAATGTATATAAGCTATCTAAAATTAGAAATTTGAGTTCTCTAAGAATAGTTCTTACTTTAAGCAGAAGATAGTGTCCCGAAAAATATGCAAAAATATTTTGGGGCTGCTGAAAAAAGTTTCTGTCCGTGAACTGGAGGGAAAAATGTTCATGGTATTTTGCTTTTCTAGTTGAAGGCCAAATTCAGGGAACGCCGTGTACGAGCTTGCTCAAAAGTCTCTATTTCTGCTCTGGTGAGAACATCATATCATTCAGACTCTCGAAAAAGTTGTCAACAGCTTCCTGGGAGAGTTCCACTAACTCGGAAATAGGTCTAACCATGCATTCGTGCGCATGATTGTCTCCATTGACATTCTGATTAATGTCGCTGACAGAAGGTCGTACCTGATCGATGCTGCTTTCATCTAGAACTTCACTACCCCTTAATCGTAGTGGTGAAGCTTCCACGAATGCCGTCATCAGGATTGGTAGCCTTTGAGGGCAGCACAAAGCATGAGCCTTTATCGGACTCAACAATGTTTCTGCATCCATTGGCGCATCCGATTGTAGCGTCAGACAGGTGTCTAACACGCATTCTTCTCCGCATAGCAGGCACCTTAATACAGGTAAAACACATCGATGCCACATGGGTCGAAATGAAAGAAACCAAGTCATGTTCAGGTCTCTAAGCCGGGATAGTCCCAGGATTTTTGATATCCGGTCCCGGTATCCAATGGCTAGGATTGTTTCTTCCCTTGTCGCAGGTGTTTTGTCTGTGACATGGTTTGCCATAACGTAATATAAGGACCAAGAATAGGATTCCTGCAATTAGTCCCAAAATGAGGGGAAGTCCGCCAAAAATCGAATGGACGAAATCTGGAAAAATACCCAGTATGGCTTTGAATGGTGTTAATGCCATCGAAAATACTGTCTTAAATACTTTTGAGACTCCACTGGTATCAGAAATATTTAAGATTTCATTCAGGATTCCTGCGAAATGTATGGGGGAATTAGTCGATAACAATGAATGTATCTCTGCAGTCGTCCTTGCGACTAGGAGATCATACGTTTCTTTTGATGACGTGAGCCTTGTCGGCGTCTGAAGAAGCACTGTTTTCATTCTGCTTAAAGTATCTATTCGAATAGAAGTAATTTTCAAGTTGGGCCATGCCCTTGCCTCCCTGTCTGGAAAGGAGCTGGGGAACAATAAGCGTCCACAGCACTTGACCTTCGCAGTCGTAGTTACGAGATAAGGAGTCCCGGGCATAAGACTACAGCATCTGCGGTCCACAATTAGAATGTAACTCCCATTATAGAGTCTTTGAAAGAATGGTTCTATCTCTGTAGCAGGTGTGCCTAGCTGGTGACATGAAAGGTTATTTGAGTTCCCTTCACAGGCTCCATGCAAACTAATTCCGTTACACAGAAGTGTACCGCTTAGCGACATTGCACAATTATTGCCACTAAGAAACACTTTCTGTCCTTTATTACTGACACATGCATGTGAATAGGGCAAGTTCCATGTTGTTTTAATGTACCCTTTTCCCAATTTTTCGTACATGCCAGCCTGTATATATTTTTGGCAGTATTGAAACCTGAAGGTTGATATTGGAATATTAATTATCCCATGTATTATCCATTCACTGACAGGTCGTTCTGACATTGTCACTGGTAATCTTTCGAGTTTCTCAATGCTCAGGATTGTATAATCAGCACCCTTCTGGGCCATACTGATTTGTTTATCAGTAAGGTTAAAGATATTGAAAAGTGACGTTGTGTTGATTAAACGCCAAGGCACATAGCCTGAACGCAGATTTTGTAACGTCCAGCCAAGCTGTACAATAGAACGCAATTGAGACTGACCGTGTTGTAACAACAGTAAGTCTTGCGATATTATGTCGATTGCTGAAGACACAATGCTGTCCAGAGAAAAAATTCTGGAGGACAGAGTCATTAACCCATTGTCCACTACAGAAAGTGATTTTTCCAAATTAATACGGTCAATTTCCCGTATCCTTTCTGCTGTCTCAATTTGAGTAACCTTCCAGGCCTCGTTGTATGCTGCATATACAGAGGCTGCTATGAAACGTTTTTGACGCTGTTTGCGCGGTCCCATAATGAAATCACGCAAGTCAGCACCATCAGTAAGTAAAGTTAGGTGTTGCTTAATTTCTGCCAGTGTGGAAGTTTGTAGCCATTGAAGGCATAATTTGCCCACACTGTAGGTGGTTATTATTCCTGGGTGTTGTCTTTGGGAATATCTAGGGTCTGGCCTGGTCATTTTGAACCCCTGTGTTTTATTCAGGAATCTGTCTTGACAGTTATTAGTATCTGTGGGCCAGATCAACCACTGTTTCCAATCTGGATGTGTTCTGTTTTGGTTTAATACATAATTTACGTCTATCTCTTCATCTGTAGAGCTATTGCTGTTCATTGTTGGTTTTGGAATAGACGGTTTGTTTAAGTCTTTGATTTTGGCTAAGCCAAGACAGGTAGTTTGTTGAACAGTGTCATTTAAAAATATAATTTGTTCTGGGATCATGCAGGCTCTAAACAAAGATTCTATACCCTGTACTTGCCATTCTTTTGTACCCCAAACACTCTTTACTTCAACATTTTTGTCCCAATAATCAAAACCAAAAGTATTCATTTGTTCAAAGAATGAGTCTGAATATATCAATTTCGTGTTGGTTATCATGGTCTTTGTCCCTGTCTTATTTGACAATTTGAAATAAAATGTTTCAGCATTACTTATGTTAAAACCTGAAAAGTATGAATATTTGTCGTAAACGGTTCTTGAGCTTCCTTTTGGAGGGGTTGCACAATGTTCCCATTGATTATAATTTAAAACATTTCTAGGTTGTGCAGATCTATGTAAAAAATGGTTACCATAGTGGTTATAACAGTACATACTATCATAATTTGTAGAACCCTGCAAATAATCATGTTTGGTAAATTTAGCAGACATCACTAAGTCAGACATCATATTATTTATGCTTTCAAAGTCCCAATCATCAGCAAATGTGCTTGGTTTTACGAAGTCACTCAATGAGATTTTAATTTGGTGTGGATATTTCAGGATTTCAACCGGACCATATATTTCGTAGTCAGTGTTGTCCCATGCTACCCCACCCGGTATAGGATTGGCTGTGAAGTTAACTGAAGAAAGTTCTCTTTTCTCGACGTGTGAAGATGTGTGTGGTTTGAGGATCAAGTTGATTTTCTGACTTGTTGTGTCCATTTTAGCATATTTTCCCTCAATGAAGCGTCCCAAAGTTAGTATCATGATGAGCCAAAGTATGAGGATAAATGCACCAAAACCCACCCAAAATTCAATCCATGGAGAAATCAGATATGTTTCTTTCAGTTGTTTCAAAAGTTCTTTAGCTTTATCTTTAAAGGTTTTTGATGATGGCTGTGTTTTTGATTCAGTGAAGCCCTCGGAGGAATCATCGAAGTTTATGAAGTAGCCGGATGCAGTTCTGTCAATTGTTCCAATTGCTTCAGGATTACTGTTTCTTGCATAGTCGTTTGTTACTTCATTATAGGTTGGTGTGTCTCTGCTAAATGTTTTTATTTGGGTGTTCAGAGGTCTAAGTTCCATTGCATTGTTGCATAGTCCTTGTTGTTCTTCTGTAGGCGTTTCGAATGTGATTAGCCTCTTTGTTAGGACCTCTGTACTGGTAGCAAACCTTGGTGTTCTGCTACTTATGGGGAGTCCACTTGGCCTACTATTTGTTATCGGCCACATGATTGTGGTTTTACCAGGTCGATGGATACAACTCGGTTCTCCTTTTTACCAGCAAGCGGCGGTAATACTACTGATCTTGTCCCGTTGACAGACAAGACAGGAACTGCTTTTCTGTAAGAAGGCCCAAATTCCTTCTTTACCGCGATCTTTTCTCTGACTAGATCCCCGACTTTTGGAATCCAGACAGGTCTTGCTGGGACAGGTGGTGGTTCTTCAGTGGTTGTTGGCTGCTGTTTCAACTTTATGTTGCTCAGGTCTTTTCTTGTTTCGTTTAAGTCCTGTAAAATAGCCAAACGATCTTTGATATCAAAGCTTTTTTCCTTTACCACTGAAGTCTGACTGTCAAGGTCAGAGATTAACATCCTAGTTCCAAATAATAATTCGTACGGACTGAATCCCTTCAGAGAATTTCTTGGCAGGTTATTTAGACTACGTTGGACACTTATTAGATGTTTGACCCACCCAGGTCCCGAACCTAATATCCTTTCCGTTATAGATTGCTTTATGCCTTGGTTTTTTCTTTACACCATCCCGTATCCCTCAGGAAGGAAGTGAGAAGATTCCCGCTGTGCTATGCTCATTTGGCCATGTTTCCCCTCAGGCTCGAGCGCTCGAGTGAAAACAATGGTCAAACGTAGCATGCTCTTAGCGTATATGCCATTTAGACTCGCAAATCTTTGTATAACAGTCCAGACGTCAGCCGAGTGCTGGTGATCTACATTATAAGTGGAAACTAGCCTGTATATGTTAATCGCAAGCCTTGCTTTTTACTGTTGATTTTTTCTGGAGTGAAACGACACAGTATTACACCGTTTCTCTCACCACTGCGATTCCTGTTGCAGTTTGGGCACTTTTTTACAAACATGGTGTGATGCAGGCTCATGCCTGGCCACCAGTACCTTGATTGTAATTCTTCCAGAGAATCTTTTAGTTTGAGGTGTCTGAGACCCTCGCCCATATGTGCGTCTGCGATTAACAAGTTTCTCCTGTCCATGTTTGGAATCACTCTATCCCCCACTCCAGGGATTCGAGCAAAAGGGACGGAGTTTGCATCGATTATGTATGTATAATTGAGTGGATAGTTGATCGGTAGCGCTGAGGAGTCGCCTTTTGATGACGTTTTCACTGCCAGCACTGTTTCACCGTCAATATACTTCACTGTACGCTTTTTTCGAACTACGGAAGCCGATTTAGCTGCTACCGCTGTGGCTGTCTCAGCCAATGAATTCCCTGCAACGTGAACGCCATCACGCTGATGACTCAGTGAGTGTGTCACGTGAGTCTTTGGTAGTTCTTTTTGTAAAAGAGCTATTTGTTCCCAGAGCAGTTTCTGCTTTATTGTTGCATCTGTGTCATCTTTGTAACCGTTTTGAATCCATGTCTGCAAATCGTTGTTATATGATTTGACGCAGTAATATGAATCGGACACTATAAGTGTCGGGAATTCGCGATCCGCATTATCTAGCGCCATTTTCAATGCTATTATTTCAGTCTGTTGTTCTGAATTAGTTTCTACTGAGTGTGTTTTTGTTAATAGAGGTCTTAGTTTACCTCCGCGCCACACTTCTTTTGTAATCTCACATGTAGGGTTGTATGCTTGTTCCCCCCAAACGGAGGGTTGAGCATGTCCGTCTGTATAGATTACACAAGCGTATTGTCGTAAGGGCAGAATGTCGATTGGCAAAGGGAATGTTCTTTCATATTCTAGATTTTTCAGTTCCTCTAGTTCTGGATCAAAGTAGAAGTATACTTTGTCCGTTGTAATTGAATTCACCCATTGTATCCATTCCGGATTCAATGTTGTAGTTGGTAAATTACACGGTGTTGTTAATGCCTCAAAGGCTGATTCTGCTGTTCTGACTGTGATACGTCTACCGTTAGCTTGATCTTTTTCTCTAGCTATTGCGGTTTGAACTGCATGAACAATGTTTTCTTTAATGCTGAATTTCTTTTCAGCTTCCGTGTATAAGTGTGATTTGAATGCAATTGGTACCTTTTCTCCCTCACTAGAGGTCAGGTATGTGAATCCGCATCTTCCTGGGATGACTCGAATCACTAGATTGCGTGTGTTATCACGTGTTTCTAATTTTGCTTTAATTAACATGTCTGTTTGTAAGGATCTCAGAATTTCTGTGTGTATTTGAGTCCAATTGGTTCTTTTAAAATCTGGTTTTATTAGATCATAAAGGGGTTTGACCCTTTCTGCGTAATTTGCAATGTATGTTCTTCCGAAATTTAGGAAGCCTAGAATCGACTGTAGGTTTTTTAGTGTTCTAGGTGCTTGGAGTACGGCACATTTCTCTAGAAAATTGTCAGCCAGGCCACACTTGATAATTCATATCCTAAGAACAGGACTGTCAGATGGGCAATTCTGGATTTTTTAAAGTTGAATTTGTAACCCTCTGCTGCGAACCCAAGTATTATGGTGTTCACTCTCTTCAAGTGAGTCTCCAAGTCATCATCTGTTAAGTATATGTCGTCGACATACGATAATGCTTCGTCGTCATATGTTTGTAGTAATTCTGTTACTCTCGCTGAGAATACTCCTGGGCTGTTCTTGTACCCCTGGGCTAACCGACAGAATTGTTTTTGAGTGCCATTTATTGAGAACGCAGACAAATATCTGCTCTCTGGTGCTATGTTTTGACAAAATAATCCATTAGAGATGTCTAATGTTGTTTTGTATTTTTTGCGCACTATGTTATTCATTAGTGCAGCACTATGCGAGTTTTGCACTGCAAAAGTTTTGCAACATGAGTTAAGATGTCGGTAATCCAAGACTAGACGATATGAATTGTCTGGTTTGGAGACCGGAAACAAAGGGTTGTTCATTTGTGAGGTGCAAGTTTCAATCACCCCCTGGTATTCTAGCTGATCTAGGATTTCTTTTACCTGTTTTTTAGCTTCTTGCTTAATTGGGTACTGCCTTTGTGCAGTAGGTTGTGATTTTAACTGGATTTTGTGAGGAGGAGAGTCCTCATCCCATCCTACGTGATTTTTATATAAAGCAGGAGCTAGTGCTACTGCCCACTTTCTAGCAAGTGTATATTTTTTATGAATTGGGATATGATTTGAGAAGGCAGGCATAATTATTTCTTCGCCATGAGGGCACTCCCTGACAAACTCTGGTGGCCAGTCTTTTTCAGCTAGAAGGATGTCATAGCCCTTGGAGAGATTATCCCAAAATAGTCCCCTTATTTTTCTAGTCTTATCCCCTTCTATACGTAAAGTTATTTCATATATTTTGTGAGGTTTGCTAACTCTGGTGTCTGCAGTTTCCACTTGAAGATATTCATTCGTGTCCACTGTCTCCAGAAGATTCATAAGGACTTTGCGAGCTATGCTCACTTCTGCTGCGCTGTCTAGCATTGTCTGAGCCCATTCTCCGTTTTTCAGTTGTGTCCTCAGTATTCTCGGCATTGTTAACTACCTTGATACTGGCTACCTTCTGTTTTGGAAATTGTAATTTCTTTTTTAGAAGAGCAGGGTCCTTGTCTTTGGACTTGGCGTGCTCTTCTCTTTGTTCTGATCGTCCTCTCCTTTCCGATTTCTGCGAGGAAGTCTGAAAAGATTGAGAGGGACGTGTATCAATGTCTTGATATCTATCAGGCTTCTTTATATTATCCCTATTTCTAAGGTTATATCTTTTCCCAGAGGGGTCACTCTGGGGGGACCTGTTTCTTTGGTTCGGAGATTTTTCTCTTCGCCTAGGAGACCTTCCTCTGGACTGGAATTTCTTTTCTTTAGGATTGGATTGTTTGTTTCCATCCCAGCTCTTTTTTTGTGATGTTGAGTTATTATTAAAAAATATTTTTTCAGGACTTTCAATCTGTTGTGGTTTTACTGGTATTCCACCTAAACTATCTCTACCTAGTTCCTCATAGGATTTTTCTATGATTCTGGCAATTTCAGCTGGTTGGTCTGCTATATCTGTCTCCTTTAACCTCTGGCGGATCGCCACGTTTGCTGCTTCTCCCTTTATGTTGGCTAATAATATAGCCGAGACCTGCTTGAAGTCTTTTAGTAATTTCATACCAAGAGTTAAAGCGGGTTCTGGACCGTATTCGTCTTGAATTTGTTTTAGCACATCTGGTATTACCGAAATGGATGGAACACCGTGCGTTTTTGTGTAGATGGAAGCAAAGACTGTACCCCAAGTGTCACAGTCCTCAATGTGTGGTGCGATTCCCATGGGAAGACAGATAGTCAGAATCCTGTGTTTTTCTAACGGGGTTGTGTCTGGAAACACAGCCTCTATTTGGGTGATTTTTTGTGCTAACCAGAATGGTATTTGTTCCCTTTTAGCTGGTACTTTACCTAGGCAGGATTGTATGTTCTGTGGTGTAATTTTATTTGTGTTCCCCTGGTGAGGGGTCAGCTGTGGAATTTTAATTGCTGGCTGAATTGTTGAAGTCCGCATCACATATTGGACTAATTGTCTATGTATTTTTATTAATTGTTTTAGCTGTATTAGAAGCTCTGGTGCAGGCATCCTTTCGATGTCTGGATGTGGTGAGTATCCGGCTAGGACCGGCCACGTTGCTCCTGGTCTACCTAAAGGACCGAGCCTGGTAATGTGATTATTGTGTTTTAGGGCGCCATTAAATAAGAGCAGGTGCTCTTGAAATTTAAGTGGTACTTCCACCTCCTCGAAAGGAGTGTACTCTTCAGGAGGTTCCTCTATTTTGTAATAGTGGAAGTACTTTGTTACAGCATTTGCTGCTGGAAAATGTATCCATGAATAGTATACCTCTGTCTGCCGATATTCGTGTGCCTCAATTACGACTATGACTGTACCACCTCTAGGTGTCAGTCCATTTTCTATAAGTTTTAAGGTTATAGATTTCCTTTTGATGACCGGGATGAGTATTATATCCTGGTCTGCTTCTTGCAGTGCAGTATCAGCTGCTGCGAGTTCAGTTGCTAATCTAACTGCCTCTCTTTCATCATCACTGTCTACCATTTTACCGACAGGATGGTTACTTTGTTTGTTTGCAGATCAGGTTTCTTATGGAAACAAAGGTTGATTAAACCAAGTACCATACATAGGAGTTTCCTCCTGCGAGGTTTGGCGGATATTACCTTTTACCCACTCCAGACGTCTTTGGAGTATTATGGGAAAAAAGGGGTCTGAGTGAGAAAGCACGACTGAGTTACTCTAAATGTCTTACGTTCGTTTTATCGCCCTTCCAAACGCGTTGGGCGCCATGTAGTGTAGTTCCTATTATCCCAATAGGCTCTGCGCATTGGAATAATACCTTCAATAGTATAGGCCTAGACCAGACGTTAACTAGGTCTACTACTGTCGATATTAGACTTAAAGTTTTGGGTTTGCCAGCTAGCTCAGAGTTCACTAGAAACTTTCTCGAATAGGCAAGGAGGAGTTGAACCTCCCTGGATAGACAAGAAGGGATTTAGTTTCTGACAACCATAGAACATGACAACTTTGCTCTCCCCTAATCAAGCGTGTATCTCGAGAGTCGTGTGAACAAAAGGCAATTTATTTTACTCAGTCAGTACGTGCATTCTTAGTCTCATCAGATTGTAGAGAAAAGGAAGAGACGGGCGTGTTCAATAAAAGATGTTATTTATTGATCAGTCTTTTTTCTCATACAAGAGAAATGGATCGATATTATTGCAATACTTATGGTTAAGTAAAGTGCATACATTAAAAGCAGAAGTATAAAATAATACTGTAAAAACATTGATATGGTTTCTAAGCCATATGAAGGTTTAAAATGAATAAGATATATTACATACACATATACATTTGACTAATCGTACTCAACTGGTGTTTCTAACTACGCCTACCCCGTGTACCTGACCTAAGTCTAATGCGTGGGCGGGAATAGAAAGTTACAGTTTAAGTTAAGTTTGTTTTGCCAAGTGACTGACTAAAGAATTCTCTGTGAGGGGTTATTCAGTTCTGTACCTGGAATCTAGGATGGATGAGGGATGGTATCTCTCGTCTCTGGTCTCGATATTCCAGGCTGCCTGCGAGGGCTACCCGGAAGCGCCGGAGCTGGATTTCTCGGCAGGAGAAAAGGCAGCGTCTCGTTCTCAGCGCGTCAGGAAGGCGGGGCTGCGCCAGCGGGGTCTGTTCTGCTCTGGGCTTCGGCAAGTCTGGCTGCTCCGTTCTCGTCACCACCGCGTGTGTTTGCATAGGGCAATATCGGTAATATTTATACCTTTAAGGTGCCGAGATTGACGTAAGGATGGACATAGATACGTCAATAAGGATGTCATACGACCAGGTCGTTAGCACATTCTTTTGCTGAAGTTCTCGGTGAAATCAAAACAATGGCCGCAGGGTTTTTCCCAGGTCTGTCATAGGTTTGATTTGTTTTGAGAACTCCGTATGCCTTATCAGGGGCTGGAGGAATATCGCTTGTCTAATTAGATGGCAAGCGTTATGACCTAATCAGATAACACGTTCCTGTGCCGTAGTGTGGCTTTATCAGATAACAGTTCCTGCATCATGGGGGTTTTCTGCCTCATGGGATGGCTGCTAGTTAACTCGTTAGTTTGTTAACCAGAATAGGGTCAGGAATAGGGGGATCGATACAGAACCTATAGGAATACATCACAAGAGAGCTACTCATAGGTACCCGGAGAGCTACTCATAGGTACCCGGAGAGCTACTCACAGGTACCAGGAGAGCTACTCACAGGTACCTGAAGAGCTACTCACAGGTACCTGGAGAGCTGCTCACAGGTACCTGGAGAGTTACACAAAGGTACCAGGAGAGCCACTCACAGGTACCAGGAGAGCTACTCACAGGCACCCGGAGAGCTACTCACAGGTACCCGGAGCGCTACTCACAGGTACCCAGAGAGCTACTCACAGGTACCCAGAGAGCTACTCACAGGTACCCAGAGAGCTACTCATAGGTACCAGGAGAGCTACTCACAGGTACCCAGAGAGCTACTCATAGGTACCAGGAGAGCTACTCACATCTACCCGGAGAGCTACTCACAGGTACCAGGAGAGCTACTCACAGGTACCAGGAGAGCTACTCACAGGTACCAGGAGAGCTACTCACAGGTACCAGGAAAGCTACTCACAGGTACCAGGAGAGCTACTCACAGGTGCCCGGAGAGCTACTCACAGCTACCCGGAGAGCTACTCACAGGCACCAGAAGAGCAACTCACAGGTACCAGGAGAGCTACTCACAGGTACCAGGAGAGCTACTCACAGGTACCAGGAGAGCTACTCACAGGTACCCAGAGAGCTACTCACAGGTACCCGGAGAGCTACTCACAGGTACCCGGAGAGCTACTCACAGGTACCCAGAGAGCTACTCATAGGTACCAGGAGAGCTACTCACAGGTACCCAGAGAGCTACTCACAGGTACCCAGAGAGCTACTCACAGGTACCCAGAGAGCTACTCACAGGTACCCAGAGAGCTACTCATAGGTACCAGGAGAGCTACTCACAGCTACCCGGAGAGCTACTCACAGGTACCAGGAGAGCTACTCACAGGTACCAGGAGAGCTACTCACAGGTACCAGGAAAGCTACTCACAGGTACCAGGAGAGCTACTCACAGGTACCCGGAGAGCTACTCACAGGTACCCAGAGAGCTACTCACAGGTACCCGGAGAGCTACTCACAGGTACCCGGAGAGCTACTCACAGGTACCTAGAGAGCTACTCACAGGTACCCGGAGAGCTACTCACAGGTACCCAGAGAGCTACTCATAGAGCTACTCACAGGTACCCGGAGATCAGCCAGACCTCCTTTAACTCCAGGGATCAGCCAGACCTCTAACCTCCAGGGATCAGCCATACCTCCTTGAACTCCAGGAATCAGCCATACCTCCTTGAACTCCAGGAATCAGCCAGACCTCCTTTAACTCCAGGAATCAGCCAGACCTCCTTAAACTCCAGGAATCAGCCAGACCTCCTTTAACTCCAGGAATCAGCCATACCTCATTGAACTCCAGGAATCAGCCAGACCTCCTTGAACTCTAGGAATCAGCCAGACCTCTAACCTCCAGGAATCAGCCAGACCTCTAACCTCCAGGCATCAGCCAGACCTCTAACCTCCAGGGATCAGCCAGACCACTAACCTCTAGGGATCAGCCAGACCTCTAACCTCCAGGGATCAGCCATACCTCCTTGAACTCCAGGAATCAGCCATACCTCCTTGAACTCCAGGAATCAGCCAGACCTCCTTTAACTCCAGGAATCAGCCAGACCTCTAACCTCCAGGAATCAGACAGACCTCTAACCTCCAGGGATCAGCCAGACCTCTAACCTCCAGGGATCAGCCAGACCACTAACCTCTAGGGATCAGCCAGACCTCTAACCTCTAGGGATCAGCCAGACCTCCTTGAACTCCAGTAATCAGCCAGACCTCCTTGAACTCCAGGAATCAGCCAGACCTCCTTAAACTCCAGGAATCAGCGATACCTCCTTTAACTCCAGGAATCAGTCAGACCTCTAACCTCCAGGGATCAGCCAGACCTCCTTTAACTCCAGGGATCAGCCAGACCTCTAACCTCTGGTGATCAGCCAGACCTCCTTTAACTCCAGGGATCAGCCAGACCTCTAACCTCCAGGGTTCAGCCAGACCTCTAACCTCCAGGAATCAGCCATACCTCCTTTAACTCCAGGAATCAGCCAGACCTCCTATAACTCCAGGAATCAGCCAGACCTCCTTTAACTCCAGGAATCAGCCAGACCTCCTTAAACTCCAGGAATCAGCCAGACCTCCTTTAACTCCAGGAATCAGCCAGACCTCCTTAAACTCCAGGAATCAGCCAGACCTCCTTTAACTCCAGGAATCAGCCAGACCTCCTTAAACTCCAGGAATCAGCCAGACCTCCTTTAACTCCAGGAATCAGGCAGACCTCCTTTAACTCCAGGAATCAGCCAGACCTCCTTAAACTCCAGGAATCAGCCAGACCTCCTATAACTCCAGGAATCAGCCAGACCTCTAACCTCCAGGGGACAGCCAGACCTCTAACCTCCAGGGATCAGCCAGACCTCCTTTAATTCCGGGAATTAATACTATCTCCTTAATGTCCAAGAATCAGCCATACCTTTACTTCCAGGGATCAGCAATACTTTCTTTATCTCCAGGAATCAATGCTGTCTCCTTTACCTCTAGGAATCAGCCATACCTCTGTTATCTCAAGGGAACAGCAATACCTCCTTTATCTCCAGGAGTCAATATTATCTCCTTTATCTTAAGGGATCACTCAAATCTCTGTTATCTCCAGGAATCAACAATATCTCTTATCTCCAGGAATAAAAAATATTTCCTTTATGTCCAGGAATCGACAACACCTCGTTCATCTTCCGGGATCAGTAACACCTCTTTTATCTCCGGGATCAATATTATCTCCTTCATCCCCAAGAATGAATTGTTCCTTCTTTATCTCCAAGAACCAACAACACCTCCTTTATTTATCTTCTGTTAGTTGCTGTATTGCTGATATCTCCAGGAACCCACTCTACCCCGTTATCTCGGTCACATGTTGATTTTGGAACCACATAAGCTCTTTAACTCGCAATGGACTCTTTGGAAACAATACTCACTACTCAAATATTGTCGTATTTTAATATACATAAATAAGCACAGACATTGTAGTATAAGGATTCCATTGGCTGGAACCATGCCTCATTAAATTGTGGATGTGAACCTGGAATTTAAATCACGCTTATGCTCGTCCAGCTGGTGATGTTCTGAGGGCCACCAGTCTGGAGGGCCAACTTGGCAGCAACTACTCAATAAGTACACACACATATTAGAATTCATATCCCTGATCACAACCACAATAACAACAAGCAACAATAACTATCGCTGGGTGGGTTGAAGAGGGTTCCAGCATAAGGACCTCAAAACAAGAATCACCCTCAAACAAGAGCAAAGAGCACAAAGGTTCCTCAAGAACAGAGAAAAGGTCCTATTGGAGCAACCGTCCAACAATTACCACACCCATACTGTAAGAAGAGTCTCTAACTGGAAGTGTGTCTGTAGCCTGTCTGTCTGTACCATGTGCTGTAGTACCACACTGTAGACACCACGGTGTTAGAGCACACCTTCAATCTGTGAATGTAGATGAAGCCAGCTCACAATAATAAGTTACCATAAACACATAAATACATGAACTGGGTAAAGCCGGGTGAGTTCATACACGAAACGCCTGATGTGCCCCCTAAGCCTATCTAAACCATAAGAAGTAGACATATTTACAAGCAGTTATGAACTGGAACAGAGAAAGGACTAAGCTTCCCATACAGCTCTTTTATGGGCCCACAGAGAGCTGACACTAAGTTCTACCTTTAGGTTTTTGAAGCAGTGCTGGATCTTGCGCATGTCAGCCCCTACATCCAATGTGCACTCAGGATCCGTGTCTTCAAGGAAAGTTTTCATCAGCTCCTCCAGCCTGAAATGACAAAGAAGGTGGGAGTGACACGTCTCCAACTACCTAATCAGTTTATGCAGAAATTTCACTACCCACGATGCACTGAAGTTGACAAACAGAAGGATATTTTTGAGGGTTGTATTTATAAAGCTCTACATGTAACCTTTTCAATTGCCTAAAGCACTGCAGATGTCGCCAAAGACCATAGGGGTGTAGAGAGCCTGCCAGAACCTAGTTGGTGTAAGTTGGTCCTGAGTTCCACATTATAACTGAGGCCTAAGACCATCCTTCAGAACAGGAAAGTGCAAGAGATTGGTGTGAAATCTACAGTTATAAAGAGTATCCACCAAAAGGAACATTACAAAAGGTAAATAACTTTTTCTTCTGCTGAATACTTCGCCTGCAAATGTCTCAGCTTTCCGCTATTTGTTAAAACGAAGAATGATGCGAAAGCAAGTCTTGTAGAAAAGGTAGTAGATTTATTCATGAAATTACTTCATAGGTTACCAGTTACAGGATGTTAGTCTGATCCATAAAAGTGCCCCACCAGGAGCAGCCTCCTCGCTGCTCAGCCCTTCCACATCAACCGATGCTCCTTTCCATCCAAACACACTGAACATTCTTAAATGACCTCACCATAGGCTGAGCAGCAAGGCAGAGAACCTCAATAGGAAGGATGCATTGAGTAGCAAGTGCATTATAAGACTATTCCAGTTGCTAAACTTCTGCTCTAGCTCTCCCACAATTAAAGGGGGCTCTGGCCTCATCTTGACACCAGAGGCGAGGCTATGGTTGTGTCACTGGAGCCATGTAGAGCCCACCGCTGTGCCCCAATGTCGGTTCATGCCCCCTTTTTTCTGTGGCTATAGAGACAAATAAGAGGGTTGACATCAAATGATGCCCCAATCAGTGCATTCATCTATTCTGGAGTCTTATTATTAAGAAGATGGGCCATCCTTCAGAACGCAGAAGTGGGCGAAGTTAGTGAGGAATCTGCAGGTAAAGTATCCACCTGAACGATCGTACACTGAATATAAGCAAATCTTTCTTCTGATGGTTAATTATACCTGCAGATTCCTCACCTTTCAAACAGATTCCTAAGCAGTGCCCTCCCTAAGTGGAGAATCTAAATAATGGTCAGGTGAGTAAACCTTGTAGGACTGAGATTGAAAAATGGCCACACCTTCCCACCTCTGAGTCCAAGCATCACTGCTTGGAGAAGGTGTGAAACAAAGTCCACAACAGACCTCAACCATGGGAATCAACCTGTCCACGTTGAAGGTGGAACACTTTTCCCTGGTGGAATGAGCTCAGATTCCCTCTGCTGGTTCCTTTTCTGGAAGATGGTAGCATATTTTGATGAATAAAATTATCCAGCAGGACAACCTCCTCTTCTCGACAGCTGTAGCTTTCTTGCTGCCCATGCGTCCGATGAAGAATTGGTCGTCAGACTTAGCCACTTTGGTGCAGTCTTTGTAGAAACTGGTCACTCTCTAGGGTCCAGCCAAGTGCCCCTCCTCTATGGTGGGATGGGGTGGCGGGTAATAAGTGGGAAGGGTAATAGACTGCCCCATATGAAATGGGATCACCGCTTCAGTTCTGAGGTCAAGTTTGTTTGGGAGGAAACATGTGAACGGCATGTGGACGCAAAGTGCTTATAACTTAAAGGTAACAAAAAATCCAGATATAAGTGTCAGTAAACACAGCTGATAAATGTGAAGGGACTAACAGAAAGAGCCCATCAAAAAGTTCAAAACCAAATTTAAGTCCCATTGAAGTCTGACAAAGGGAGCGGGAGGAAACATAGTTGTCAGTCCCTCCAGAATCCTCATCATTATTGGGAATTGAAGAAGTATGGCTGATCCGGGATACACAGGAAAGCCGTCAAGCCTGCTGTGCATCCTTTGCCGTGCCCACTGCACAGCCTTAAAGGGCGAGCAAGAGCAAAAAATTGGAGAGTCTTGGACAGGCGAGCCTTCACAGGATCCGTGTACTGGTCTGCACACTAAGTGATGAATGTGCCCCCCTTCCCAAACAGACACAAAAGGGTGTGGTTGTGGACGGAGCACCTGAACCAATCAAACCTCACACCCAGTCAACAGATCTGGGTTTGATCCATCACCGTTCTTTAGCCCACTCTGCCACCCCAGTTCAGACATGGCTATATGCAAATCAGTCTGACCCTGTGCCTCATGGGAACAGTCCAGCCCAAACTGCCAAGCCATGTCTTCCCTGGACAGTAAACAAGCTTCCGAGGACCGGTTTCTGGCGTTCCAGCCGTCTTCAGCCCGGCTTGCTTGAATCCAGTGGCAAAGTGAGCAAGGGACTCACGTTTGAGCATACCCTGCCACACTTATGGCGGCCAAAGCGGTACAAAAGGGGGGTGGTGATGGACGGAGCATCTGAACCAATCAAACACTCACACCCAGTCAACAGATCTGGGTTTGATCCATCACCGTTCTTTAGCCCACTCTGCCACCCCAGTTCAGACATGGCTATATGCAAATCAGTCTGACCCTGTGCCTCATGGGAACAGTCCAGCCCGAACTGCCAAGCCATGCCTTCCCTGGACCGGAAACAAGCTTCCGAGGACCGTTTTCTGGCATTCCAGCCGTCTTCAGCCTGGAAAGCTTGAATCCCCCTGTCTCACTGCAGGGCCGTTATATGAAAATACGCATCCTGCAATCCAGGAACACCATCAAGTCTTCTGCTTCCAGCATCAGAGAGAGCCAGGGACAGAATCTTGAAACTCTCCTTGTGCAGACAGAGATTCAGGAGCCTTTCTTGGGTACAAGGGGAAGAACCTTTGCCATATTTCCTGCTCTGGCACCAACTCAACTGCTCCCTTTTGTAGCAGGGCTACAATATTCTTGTGCTATATTCTGAAGTGTTCCTCTGACTGAAGGGACTGGTGTGGAGAGGAGACTATTGGAGGAGTACAACATACATCCTTGCTACGATCTAAATGACCCTCTGGTCCAAAGTTATAGCCTGCCAGGCCTGTAGAGAGGAGGATACCTGTCGTCCAATAGGCCACACATGCTCCCACAGGGGTAAGCTAATGCAGCTTTCTGGGCAGTACTGGGTAGGAGGAGGAGAAAGAGTAATGTTGCCAGATGTGAAGCCCTCTTCCAGCTGCCTTTGTACTGACACACTAAGGGATTCAGTTCTTGTACTTGAAAGAGCTGGGAAGGTTGGCGTTGCTGAAATTGGAACCCTTTGGAAAAGCCCAGAAATTAATTCCTGAATATAGTCCTAAGTCTTTTGCAGGAGTTTAAAGACACTAGGTCGAGCAAGGGCCCTCTCAGACTTAAATGCTCACGGGAAGGGGTGGGCAGAACTCGAAAAGTTTCACTCTGAGGATTTATAGAAAAACTCAGGGAGATTCTATGTAATTCCACCAATGGGTGGAAAAATTGCAGCTCGCACTACAATTTTGCATATCACAAGCAGCGCTGGAAATCAGCATGAACGATACCATGTGTTGAGCAAGAGTGCACAGTCATTGGAGTTGATTTTTGTGAGAAGTTGGCCTGGTAGGGGATGTTTCCAATTCTGGAACCACCTACTACCTGACCAAACAATCCCTTATGGTGTCTGGTTGTAAGTCAACCTTATTAGACAAGCTATCCTAGGGGTAGCATGGACTAAGCAGCCTAAAGGCTTAACTTAAGAGGTCGTGTTAAGCGAGCTGTTTTACCACATACAATCCTGTAATACCAAATGAAAGGACACCACACAAGTATATATTATAAAAATATATGTGTTTATTACTAAAAACAATCCCCAGTATTCTTTATGAATAAAGGGGCACAAGCGTTAAATCAAAAGCACTGTTTAAACATACAAAGTTGCACAATTATGGATGAGGGCGGGGGGCCACTCAAACCATATACTAAACAAGTGGTATAAGAGAGGCCACTCGAACAGTGGTTAGGCCTAGGGCCTAGGGAATCGCTGGGAGCAGTCAGGACAAGCAATGCTGAAGTCGGGAATGGCCCTCGGGATTCGGGAGATGTGCGGAAAGCGCACGCATGCACCAATGTTAACCAATGGTGCGTAAAAGTCAAATAGTTAACGTTTAAGGACACTTCCGCTGAACCTAGAGGAACAAAACTTAACACACAGACCCTAGAGGTGTGCACCAGTGTGGGAACACCGGCGGAGCAAAGTTACCTCACCCACAGGAAGTGGGTGCACAGGGTCGAAGTGGCGTCGGGTTTTGACACGCAGGCTCTTGGTGCTTGAAGCTGAAAGGGCTGCAGGCAGGGTGAAGACGAAGTGTCCGGTGGAGTCCAAGGGTGGACTCAAGTTGTAGAGTACCTGAAAGCAGAGGGGACAGAGTCTGGGTCACTCAGCAGTGACCAGGGTGGAACCAGGACGGAACCAGGCAATGTCGGGCGCAATCAGGTGGTCGTCGAGGCGCTTCTCTTCGCTGTCACGTGGGCTCTGGGGCATCTGCGACGTCCAGGAGCAGGTCACGATCTGTCCCACGCAGGCTCTCACCGTCGGTGCAGTCGGCTTCCGGTTTGGAGCAAACAAGCCTTGGTAAGAGCAATCCACGCGGGATTGGAAGATGGCGTCTCACTCGGACCAGGAAGGTCAGAGTCGGGGCTCCCTTTCAGGGGAGCTGGTGTGGATCTGGAGCAACCAGAATCACGAGTCTTCTTTTGTAGTTCGTCGGCACAGGGACCACAAGCCAGCTGGCAAGTGACCGGGCCAACGCGTTGAGCCAAATCGTGCCAAAGGGCCCCACGCAGCACTCGTCGAGTGTGGAGGGCTGAACTTCGGCTCAGGAGTAGCTCAGGGTGGGGGCTTCTCAAACCCCGGTGTACAGCTTCGAGGGTCACTCGTGGGCTGCACGGTCAGCGTCTCGTGGTCACTTCAAGATGGCGTGCCCCACGCTTCCGGTCGCCTCCACGGGTCTCAGCTTTGCAGGGACTGTGGATCGGGCTGTTAGAAGCTGGGCAGGCTTGATCTCGTCGATCTCAGTCGCTCGAGTTCCGGCGGGAACTGCAACTAAGTAGACGTCGAGGGCTGGATGGTGCCTGCTGCTGCAGGGTGGTCACTCCTTGACCACAAGGGAGATTCTTCGGGCTTCCACGTTGAGATGGAGGGCGAAGGGTCCAGAATATCGTTTCAAATGTTTCTTCCAGGAAATCTGATGTGCATTGGCACTGCTCCCACTCTTATTCGAATCTGGGGGGCGTGATTACCTGCTAGGTCCCCTCCTATGGGTGGGACCCAGGAAGTGGGTGGATACACCCCCTTCCTTTGATCCAGGCCGCCCTGGCACGAGGGCTGGAGTGCCCCAGAACCGGTTTGGCCGGATTATGCAAGGGGCAGCCTTGTGCGCCCCAGGCAGTGTCTGGTTTCTTTCAAACCTCCCTGCTACAATACACTATCTCCTGTCTGGAGGGCGGTGACACCCTCCTGTGACAGGAAACCCTTTGTCCAGGACCCCCTTGACTGGGTTTCGGTCAGCTCCAGGGGTCCAGACATTTGTCTGTGGCAGAGGCATCCATTTTGTGGATCTTAAGGCCTTTGGAGAAATCAACCGCATTAAAGTGAAGTAACATGTCTTACCCCTCTAGAGGGGTGGAATGCCATCCCCGTCGCCAGAACTGGCGAGGGGATGGTATTCCAAAGCGTATGACACCTTACACGACATGTTTTGATAAAGCCAAACCAGAGTTGCTAAATAACCGCGAGGATTATAAGGCACTTAATAGTATATGGTATGGCATTATCCTGAAACAGCTTAGGGATTTGTTCCCGACGGCTGCAGACAGGCTCAGCTCATGCTAGAGCTCCATCTCACATAAAAACCAAGCACCCAGCCTCCAGGATTGGTGAGGCCTGTCTATAGGAGTGGCTCACAGGTTTACATGTGTCCAGATATAGGTTTAGACATAGGTATACTATATCTAAGCAAGGGGTGTGTACACCACCTTACCCCAGCTGAGGGATCAGCCAGTTGTGTCAATTTAAGAACCAGCCAGGGGTGGCAAAAGATATGCTGCAGCCCCTGGTAGGCCTTAGTGGCTCCTGTGCCCTGTGCACCTATAGTGCATTCTACAGGGGCTGACAAGGAGTCCATTTCCAATTGGTATGTACCTAGGGTACATGGAATCCATTTTACAGAGAGAGCAGATGGCCTGGGGCCCTGATTAGCAGGGAACCAGGTCAACTAAGTCAAAAAACCAGCTAAACACAGGCAAAAAATCTGGGGTAACCATAGTCAGGTAGCCACCTTCCTACATAACCCCCCCCCAAACGAAAGGAGATAAGGCTATCCTTGGCCAGGTAAGCCTATATTGCCTGAGTGGCCATATAAGGAAGTACCTGCACTAGCATGGGTACCCCCTGTCTCATGGTCCACTAAGCAGTCCCTCACCCTTTGGGTATTAGAGGGTCTCCACCATAGGGAATCACTACCTTGGGTGTGTTTATGCAAAGTTAAAGGCTGGTTTGGATATGGAGTATTGAAGCGAGGCTCTACTAATTTAGGGCTTAGCTTCCTCCAATTATCTTCCACCATGTGTGCCTTTCTCTCTTTAACTGAGTTGCACTGTGCTCTCAGGGTCAACCTCTGGCTACCTAAAGCTGGAGGCTGGGTCCCTCTGTTTGGCTTGCTGGAGGGACAGTTCAGGTTTGGGCCCCTTGGGTCCCAGGTTTGGCTGTGCCCAACAGAATCCATCTGTGGGAGGTCCCTAACTGTTTTTAAGGGGGCTCCCTCAGGAGTTTTTAAAGTTTTCACCTTACTAGGGCTACTAGTTTTGGTGCACCTAATCTTTTGATGGGGGTGCTTTATTTGACAGGGGGCCCTCTGGGTCTCACTGTCCTTCTTGTCCTCTGCAGCCCTGGGCTGGCTAAGGCAAGGTAGAGAGGGGCAGGTTACCTGCTCCAGACTGGGTCCCACCTGAGAAGGTTCCACTGACATCAGAGGTTCTGTCAGGCTAGGCCCAACCACCTCTGGGGCAGTTCCTTCATCAGGGGTAAGATCAGTTCCCTGAGGAGGCTGATCCTGTCCTAAAGTCTGGTGAGGGGGAGATTTCTCTTCCTCCTCCATGCTCTCAGTTTGTGTGGAGTTATCCATCATTTCAGGTTTCACAACACACGTGTCAGTTTGAGTTTGGGCTGTGGCCATCACAGCCCCACCAACCTTTTCAGGAGGAGACTCAGTTTGGGTTTCTGCTGTTACCATAACAGCTTTGCTATTCTGTTCAGGAAGAGCTTTTGCTAAAGATGGGGCAGAGAGTTTCTCAGCCCTACCAACCTTTTCAGGAAGGACATCTTGAATTGGGGCTGTAGCCATTACAGCCCCACTAACCTTTCCATTGGAATTCACCATTCTAGAATGGGTTTCCTGTTCAACCTCAGCCCAGGCTGAGATCTCCAAATCATTACCAAGTAGGCAGTCTACAGGCAAGTTTGGCGACACTGCCACTCTCTTTGGGCCAATGACACCTCCCCAGCTGAGACTTACTACTGCCATGGGATGATTTGTTTGGATTCCATCAATGTTTGTAACCTGGTATGTGGCACCAGGTAAAAGTTGCTTAGAGGGGACTAGGCCATCAGCCACCATGGTGATGCTAGCCCCTGTGTCTCTAAAAGCCTCAACTTTCAAACCATTGATGATGGGTTCTTGTCTATACTTGCTCAAAGTATTTGGGCAAGCAGAGAAGTTGGCAAACCCCATGCCAACCTCATAAACAAGATCATTGGGTGATGGGGACCTGGATAGGCCAGGGTCCACCTGATTTCCAAAAGTAAACCCACCCAGATTCCTGGGTGTGCTTCCACTTCCTGGGGGATTACTGCTGACAGTAACAGGAGGTGTTGAAGCTGGCTTTGGAGGTATATTTTCTTTATTGTTATTCTTGGGACAACAGTTGTCTGTTTTGTAATGCCCCACCTGTTTACAGGCATAACAATAAGGCTTTTTCTCAGTTGAAGAAGTGTCTTGGGACCCACCCCCATCCTTGGAGTTTTGGGGCCCTGGGGAAGTCTTTTCTTCATTTTTATCCCCACCCTTATCTTGAGGCTTGGTAGACTCCTTCTTCTGGTTACTGTCCTGATTCTTAGGCCTAATCCTGGTTCTGACCCATTTGTCTGCCTTCTTTCCCAATTCTTGGGGAGAGGTCAGATCAGAGTCTACCAGGTGCTGGTGTAAGAGCTGGTTCTGACAATTACTTAGGATCTGCTCCCTCATAATCAAATTATACAATCCTGTAAAGTCATGTACTTTGCTGCCATGTAGCCAACCCTCCAGAGCCTTAGTAGCACAATCTACAAAATCAGTCCAGTCCTGAGTCTGTGTCTTCTGGGTGTCTCTGAACTTGAACCTGTACTGTTCAGTGGTTAAGCCAAACCCATCTATCAGAACACTCTTCAGGACTTTGTAATTGTTTGCATCCTCATGTCTGACAGTGAGGAGCTTGTCCCTCCCTTTCTCTGAAAAGGAGTACCATAAGATTGCTGCCCACTGTTCCTCAGGAACCTGCTGTACCATGCAGGCTCTCTCAAGAGCAGTCATCCATTTGTGGGTGTCATCCCCTTCTTTAAAGGGGGGCACAATCTTTGTCAGGTTTCTACTGTCATAGGACCTGGGTTTCTCTTTAGGAATATTGCTGCCACCAGTGGCATCTAAGCCACACAATTTTTTCTCTCTTGCCAAGGCAAGTTTAGCTTGGGCCATGCTAAGTTTAGCTTGAGCCAAGGCTACCTCCTCCCTCTCTATTTGGAGTTGGACAGCCCTCATTCTGGCCCTATGCTCAGCTTTCTGAGAAGCACTCATGCCTCTCTCTGATTCTCTGGAGGCACTAGAAAGATGAGAGTCCCCTGAGGGAGATCTCACTCTTCTGTTGCCTGGGAGAATCACATGTTGGGTTCTGGGGAGGTGCTGGCCCTCTCCATTCCCCAGTAGGTCCAAGTTGGCCTGGCTAAGCCTACCAACTGGAACCTGGCTACCCTGATCCTGTACTTCTAAGTCCCCAGCATCTGAGTCCTCATCCAAGTCATCATCATCCTCCTCTTCAGGGGGATCAACTGCAGGGGGGTTCCCTCCAGTTCCTGTATCTAGGGAAGCTGCTTTTGCCTTCTCTAAGTCATCCTGTTCTAGGAGTTCTACCAGAATTAGGCAGGTGGGGCTTCTGCCCCTTTTTAACCCTCTTGCTTTGCACAAGACAATCAAGTCTCTGCGGGTTAGTTTGTCATATCCAGAAGTTGCCTGGGTAGGGTCAACTGTCACAGGACTAGACCCTGAGGCCTTTCCTGTGTCGGACATGGTTACTAGTGAGGTGTAAGTGGTGCACTTACCTACACTAAGTGTTTTCCTACTGGACCTTGCTAGTGAGTTGTAGTCAGGGGTGTGCTACTCCCTTCAACCTACAACTACTAAGTTCAGTAGAACTTAATATGCTAAGCTTTTGATTTTATATGTACCTAGAGGTACTTGATGTGATCTTTCAATTTGATATAAAGATTGCAATGGTAAAACAACAGCAAGCTCAAATCCGCACCGCTGCTCACCAATGTGAGAAGTTGGCCTGGTAGGGGATGTTTCCAATTCTGGAACCACCTACTACCTGACCAAACAATCCCTTATGGTGTCTGGTTGTAAGTCAACCTTATTAGACAAGCTATCCTAGGGGTAGCATGGACTAAGCAGCCTAAAGGCTTAACTTAAGAGGTCGTGTTAAGCGAGCTGTTTTACCACATACAATCCTGTAATACCAAATGAAAGGACACCACACAAGTATATATTATAAAAATATATGTGTTTATTACTAAAAACAATCCCCAGTATTCTTTATGAATAAAGGGGCACAAGCGTTAAATCAAAAGCACTGTTTAAACATACAAAGTTGCACAATTATGGATGAGGGCGGGGGGCCACTCAAACCATATACTAAACAAGTGGTATAAGAGAGGCCACTCGAACAGTGGTTAGGCCTAGGGCCTAGGGAATCGCTGGGAGCAGTCAGGACAAGCAATGCTGAAGTCGGGAATGGCCCTCGGGATTCGGGAGATGTGCGGAAAGCGCACGCATGCACCAATGTTAACCAATGGTGCGTAAAAGTCAAATAGTTAACGTTTAAGGACACTTCCGCTGAACCTAGAGGAACAAAACTTAACACACAGACCCTAGAGGTGTGCACCAGTGTGGGAACACCGGCGGAGCAAAGTTACCTCACCCACAGGAAGTGGGTGCACAGGGTCGAAGTGGCGTCGGGTTTTGACACGCAGGCTCTTGGTGCTTGAAGCTGAAAGGGCTGCAGGCAGGGTGAAGACGAAGTGTCCGGTGGAGTCCAAGGGTGGACTCAAGTTGTAGAGTACCTGAAAGCAGAGGGGACAGAGTCTGGGTCACTCAGCAGTGACCAGGGTGGAACCAGGACGGAACCAGGCAATGTCGGGCGCAATCAGGTGGTCGTCGAGGCGCTTCTCTTCGCTGTCACGTGGGCTCTGGGGCATCTGCGACGTCCAGGAGCAGGTCACGATCTGTCCCACGCAGGCTCTCACCGTCGGTGCAGTCGGCTTCCGGTTTGGAGCAAACAAGCCTTGGTAAGAGCAATCCACGCGGGATTGGAAGATGGCGTCTCACTCGGACCAGGAAGGTCAGAGTCGGGGCTCCCTTTCAGGGGAGCTGGTGTGGATCTGGAGCAACCAGAATCACGAGTCTTCTTTTGTAGTTCGTCGGCACAGGGACCACAAGCCAGCTGGCAAGTGACCGGGCCAACGCGTTGAGCCAAATCGTGCCAAAGGGCCCCACGCAGCACTCGTCGAGTGTGGAGGGCTGAACTTCGGCTCAGGAGTAGCTCAGGGTGGGGGCTTCTCAAACCCCGGTGTACAGCTTCGAGGGTCACTCGTGGGCTGCACGGTCAGCGTCTCGTGGTCACTTCAAGATGGCGTGCCCCACGCTTCCGGTCGCCTCCACGGGTCTCAGCTTTGCAGGGACTGTGGATCGGGCTGTTAGAAGCTGGGCAGGCTTGATCTCGTCGATCTCAGTCGCTCGAGTTCCGGCGGGAACTGCAACTAAGTAGACGTCGAGGGCTGGATGGTGCCTGCTGCTGCAGGGTGGTCACTCCTTGACCACAAGGGAGATTCTTCGGGCTTCCACGTTGAGATGGAGGGCGAAGGGTCCAGAATATCGTTTCAAATGTTTCTTCCAGGAAATCTGATGTGCATTGGCACTGCTCCCACTCTTATTCGAATCTGGGGGGCGTGATTACCTGCTAGGTCCCCTCCTATGGGTGGGACCCAGGAAGTGGGTGGATACACCCCCTTCCTTTGATCCAGGCCGCCCTGGCACGAGGGCTGGAGTGCCCCAGAACCGGTTTGGCCGGATTATGCAAGGGGCAGCCTTGTGCGCCCCAGGCAGTGTCTGGTTTCTTTCAAACCTCCCTGCTACAATACACTATCTCCTGTCTGGAGGGCGGTGACACCCTCCTGTGACAGGAAACCCTTTGTCCAGGACCCCCTTGACTGGGTTTCGGTCAGCTCCAGGGGTCCAGACATTTGTCTGTGGCAGAGGCATCCATTTTGTGGATCTTAAGGCCTTTGGAGAAATCAACCGCATTAAAGTGAAGTAACATGTCTTACCCCTCTAGAGGGGTGGAATGCCATCCCCGTCGCCAGAACTGGCGAGGGGATGGTATTCCAAAGCGTATGACACCTTACACGACATGTTTTGATAAAGCCAAACCAGAGTTGCTAAATAACCGCGAGGATTATAAGGCACTTAATAGTATATGGTATGGCATTATCCTGAAACAGCTTAGGGATTTGTTCCCGACGGCTGCAGACAGGCTCAGCTCATGCTAGAGCTCCATCTCACATAAAAACCAAGCACCCAGCCTCCAGGATTGGTGAGGCCTGTCTATAGGAGTGGCTCACAGGTTTACATGTGTCCAGATATAGGTTTAGACATAGGTATACTATATCTAAGCAAGGGGTGTGTACACCACCTTACCCCAGCTGAGGGATCAGCCAGTTGTGTCAATTTAAGAACCAGCCAGGGGTGGCAAAAGATATGCTGCAGCCCCTGGTAGGCCTTAGTGGCTCCTGTGCCCTGTGCACCTATAGTGCATTCTACAGGGGCTGACAAGGAGTCCATTTCCAATTGGTATGTACCTAGGGTACATGGAATCCATTTTACAGAGAGAGCAGATGGCCTGGGGCCCTGATTAGCAGGGAACCAGGTCAACTAAGTCAAAAAACCAGCTAAACACAGGCAAAAAATCTGGGGTAACCATAGTCAGGTAGCCACCTTCCTACAATTTTGCTGCCACTCGAGTAGAAAATCTACTCAAACGGCGGCCCTCTGACCGCAACCGATTGTGAATGACGACCGCAACTGCTCGTGAATGCCAGCGATCGCCCATGTTAGAAAATCACGCTAGGGTATGCCAAATCTCGCTCGCGTGCGCCAACTTGCATGTTCTTGAGCCTCGCTAGAGACATATTCCACCAAGCACCGACTGGAGGAATTTGGCCAGAACTCAGCATTAAGGAGTAAAGTGGAGTGGCCAAAATTCCAACAATTCCGCAGGCAGAACAGAACATTGCACCCATCCCTACTCAAGGGTCCCTTATGCCTGGTCTCCAAAGAGACATTCCCCGCCAAAAGACATGTCCATTAGTATGACGAACACCCTCCAGAAATTCAAAAACAGTCAGGCATGTCAGCGCAGGGCTATAAAGGACCCCAGGGCCCTGGCTATCGAGGTGTCCATGATCTCCAGTCTTGTGGGTGACCGAGCACCCACTACTGGTGTAGGAAAGCTACTTCAAAATTTCAGGATCCGGTCCAGTACCTGGGATTTTCAAAAGATGAGGAATCTGTGGGTAGGGGGATCAATCAGCAAGTCCAGGTTTAAGCTTTTCTTCAACACATGTTTCTTGGCTCCATCTTTGATGGATTCAATGCGCTCCACAGCCTCTATCCTAGAAATAAAGTCCAACCTACCTACCTGGGGGGCCCATTTTCAGAGTCCTTGGTTAACCCGCTGTGCCAAAGAATAGCATGCCACCCTGCCAGGTGCTCCATGCGGTTCTACTTTTTGAAGGCACCCTTGAGCTATGCCTCTGTAGACCTCGTTCGATGAACTTTAAACCTAATGTTCACTTTCACCGGGAGTCGATAACGCGGTGTAAAAATCTGGGTTGCTGTGCTGGTGTATTTGCAGGTTCAGGCACAGTCTGGCCACCTGATTCTGAGGTCTTTGCAGCACATCAAGAGCTTCCTTTGGAGTGTGGTGAAATGATGTTGTGGCAGTGTAAGAGGGCCATTACCAGCACTCTCCTGAACCATTTCTGGTGGTCAGAATGGAGGTGTGTGGCAATCCTGTAAATGTGTGTGTTACATCTCTCTACATCCCTGTGTGCACCCTTTCTTTATCTTGACTATTTGTGGGGCATCATCAGGTCCTTTGGAATGGTCTAATGAAGGTGGGCACAGAAGACCAGAGGCGGCTCATGTGGACGGATGGGATCTCCTTTACCTACAATTAACCTGTTGAACAAGTGTGCCTAGAACAGAGCTGCCCACATATGCCTAGAAGAGAGAAAAAAAATGAGTGTGCCTAGAAGAGAGCTGCTCACACACGTGCCTAGAAGAGAGCAGTGACAGTGTGTGCCTAGAACAGAGCTGCCCACACGTGCCTAGAAGAGAGCAGTGACAGAGTGTGCCTAGAACAGAGCTGCCCACACGTGCCTAGAAGAGAGCAGTGACAGAGTGTGCCTAGAACAGAGCTGCCCACACGTGCCTAGAAGAGAGCAGTGACAGAGTGTGCCTAGAACAGAGCTGTCCACACTTCTGCCTAGAAGAGAGCAGTGACAGAGTGTGCCTAGAACAGAGCTGTCCACACTTCTGCCTAGAAGAGAGCAGTGACAGAGTGTGCCTAGAACAGAGCTGCCCCCACTTCTGCCTAGAAGAGAGCAGTGACAGAGTGTGCCTAGAACAGAGCTGTCCACACTTCTGCCTAGAAGATAGCAGTGACAGTGTGTGCCTAGAACAGAGCTGCCCACACGTGCCTAGAAGAGAGCAGTGACAGAGTGTGCCTAGAACAGAGCTGCCCACACGTGCCTAGAAGAGAGCAGTGACAGAGTGTGCCTAGAACAGAGCTGCCCACACGTGCCTAGAAGAGAGCAGTGACAGAGTGTGCCTAGAACAGAGCTGCCCACACGTGCCTAGAAGAGAGCAGTGACAGAGTGTGCCTAGAACAGAGCTGTCCACACTTCTGCCTAGAAGATAGCAGTGACAGTGTGTGCCTAGAACAGAGCTGCCCACACGTGCCTAGAAGAGAGAAGTGACAGAGTGTGCCTAGAACAGAGCTGCCCACACGTGCCTAGAAGAGAGCAGTGACAGAGTGTGCCTAGAACAGAGCTGCCCCCACTTCTGCCTAGAAGAGAGCAGTGACAGAGTGTGCCTAGAACAGAGCTGTCCACACTTCTGCCTAGAAGAGAGCAGTGACAGTGTGTGCCTAGAACAGAGCTGCCCACACGTGCCTAGAAGAGAGCAGTGACAGAGTGTGCCTAGAACAGAGCTGCCCACACATGTACCTAGAAGAGAGCAGTGACTGAGTGTGCCTAGAACAGAGCTGCCCACACATGTGCCTAGAAGAGAGCAGTGACAGAGTGTGCCTAGAACAGAGCTGCCCACACATGTGCCTAGAAGAGAGCAGTGACAGAGTGTGCCTAGAACAGAGCTGCCCACACATGTACCTAGAAGAGAGCAGTGACTGAGTGTGCCTAGAACAGAGCTGCCCACACATGTGCCTAGAAGAGAGCAGTGACAGAGTGTGCCTAGAACAGAGCTGCCCACACATGTACCTAGAAGAGAGCAGTGACAGAGTGTGCCTAGAACAGAGCTGCCCACATATGCCTAGAAGAGAGCAGTGACCTAGTGTGCCTAGAACAGAGCTGCCCACACATGCCTAGAAGAGAGCAGTGACCTAGTGTGCCTAGAAATCGACTGCCCACATTTGTGCCTAGAAGAGAGCAGTGACTGGGTGTGCCTAGAACAGAGCTGCCCACATTTGTGCCTTGAAGAGAGCAGTGACTGAGTGTGCCTAGAACAGAGCTGCCCACACATGCCTAGAAGAGAGCAGTGACCTAGTGTGCCTAGAACAGAGCTGCCCACACATGTGCCTAGAAGAGAGCAGTGACCGAGTGTGCCTAGAACAGAGCTGTCCACACTTCTGCCTAGAAGAGAGCAGTGACCGAGTGTGCCTAGAACAGAGCTGCCCACACGTGTGCCTAGAAGAGAGCAGTGGCCGAGTGTGCCTAGAAAACAGCTGCCCACATGTGTGCCTGGAAGAGAGCAGGAACAAGCAGGCCTAGAACTTGAGATGCCCACACATCTGCCTAGAAGTAGGCACTTAAAGAGTGTCCCTAGATCAGAGCTATAAACAGTATGTTTAAAAAGAAATGTTCAAAAGGTATCCTGGAGCAGTGCTAGACAGAGGTATACTTACAACAGAGCTGGCTAAAAGTATGTTTGCAATAAACCTCTCCACCAGATGTGTCCACCTGTTTGTCTAGAAAGGAGCTGTCCACCCATGTGACTAAAACAGCTCTGTCAGTCAGTATGGTAGAATGGAGCTGTCCACGCACATGCAAATAGAGCTGTTCACAGACGTGTTTTCAATTCAGTTGTCCACACTTATACCTAGGATAAAAATTTTCACAATTGTGCATAGAGTAACAGTGCCCACAAGTTTACCTAAAACTGTGAATACCAGTGGGCCTAGACTGGAGCGGTCGCAAGGAAAGCATGGAAAATAGTTTTCCATCAATAGGCCTAGGAAATAGCTGTCCATGAGCATGGCTAGATTAGAGTTGTCCATCAGTAGGCCTAGAACAGAGCTGTCAATCAGTATGCCTAGAACAGAGCTGTCCATCAGTATGCCTAGAACAGAGCTGTCCATCAGTATGCCTAGAACAGAGATGTCCATCAGTATCCCTAGAACAGAGCTGTCCATCAGTATGCCTAGAACAGAGCTGTCCATCAGTGTGCCTAGAACAGAGCTGTCCATCAGTATGCCTAGAACAGAGCTGTTCATCAGTATCCCTATAACAGAGCTGTCCATCAGTATGCCTAGAACAGAGCTGTCCATCAGTGTGCCTAGAACAGAGCTGTCCATCAGTATGCCTAGAACAGAGCTGTCCATCAGTACGCCTAGAACAGAGCTGTCCATCAGTATGCCTAGAACAGAGCTGTCCATCAGTATGCCTAGAACAGAGCTGTCCATCAGTATGCCTATAACAGAGCTGTCCATCAGTATGCCTAGAACAGAGCAGTCCATCAGTATGCCTAGAACAGAGCAGTCCATCAGTATGCCTAGAACAGAGCTGTCCATCAGTATGCCTGGATCAGAGTTGTCCATCAGTATGCCTGGATCAGAGCTGTCCATCAGTATGCCTAGAACAGAGCTGTCCATCAATATGCCTGGATCAGAGCTGTCCATCAGTATCCCTAGCACAGCGCTGTCCATCAGTATCCCTAGCACAGTGCTGTCCATCAGTACGCCTAGAACAGAGCTGTCCATCAGTATGCCTAGAACACAGCTGTCCATCGGTATGCCTAGAACAGAGCTGTCCATCAGTATTCCTAGAACAAAGCTGTCCATCAGTATGCCTAGAACAGAGCTGTCCATCAGTATGCCTAGAACAACAGAGCTGTCCATCAGTATGCCTCGAACAGAGCTGTCCATCAGTATGCCTAGAACAGAGCTATCCATCAGTATGCCTAGAACAGAGCTGTTCATCAGTATGCCTAGAACAGAGCTGTCCATCAGTATGCCTAGAAGAGTTGTCCATCAGTATGCCTCGAACAGAGCTGTACATTAGTCTGCCTAGAACAGAGCTGTCCATCAGTATGCCTAGAACAGAGCTGTCTATCAGTATGCCTAGAACAGAGCTGTCCATCAGTATGCCTACATTAGAGCTGTCCATCAGTATGCCTACAACAGAGCTGTACATCAGTATGCCTAGAACAGAGCTGTCCATCACTATGCCTAGAACAAAGCTGTCCATCAGTATGCCTAGAACAGAGCTGTCCATCAGTATGCCTAGAACAAAGCTGTCCATCAGTATGCCTCGAACAGAGCTGTCCATCAGTATGCCTAGAACAGCGCTGTCCATCAGTATGCCTAGAACAGAGCTGTCCATCAGTATGCCTAGAACTGAGCTGTTCACCAGTGTGCCTAGAACAGAGCTGTCCATCAGTATGCCTAGAACAGAGCTGTCTATCAGTATGCCTACAACAGATCTGTCCATCAGTATGCCTACAACAGAGCTGTCCATCAGTATGCCTAGAACAGAGCTGTCCATCACTATGCCTAGAACAAAGCTGTCCATCAGTATCCCTATAACAGAGCTGTCCATCAGTATGCCTAGAACAGAGCTGTCCATCAGTATGCCTAGAACAAAGCTGTCCATCAGTATGCCTCGAACAGAGCTGTCCATCAGTATGCCTAGAACAGCGCTGTCCATCAGTATGCCTAGAACAGAGCTGTCCATCAGTATGCCTAGAACTGAGCTGTTCATCAGTGTGCCTAGAACAGAGCTGCCCATCAGTATGCCTAGAACTGAGCTGTCCATCAGTACGCCTAGAACAGCGCTGTCCGTCAGTATGCCTAGAACAGAGCTGTCCATCAGAATGCCTAGAACAGAACTGTCCATCAGTATGCCTCGAACAGAGCTGTCCATCAGTATGCCTAGAACAGAGCTGTCCATCAGTATGCCTAGAACACAGCTGTCCATCAGTATGCCTAGAACAGAGTTGTCCAGCAGTATCCCTAGAACAGAATTGTCCGTCAGTATGCCTAGAACAGAGCTGTCCATCAGAATGCCTAGAACAGAACTGTCCATCAGTATGCCTCGAACAGAGCTGTCCATCAGTATGCCTAGAACAGAGCTGTCCATCAGTATGCCTAGAACACAGCTGTCCATCAGTATGCCTAGAACAGAGTTGTCCAGCAGTATCCCTAGAACAGAATTGTCCATCAGTATGCCTAGAACAGAGCTGTCCAGCAGTATGCCTAGAACAGAGCTGTCCATCAGTATGCCTAGAACAGAGCTGTCCATCAGTATGCCTAGAGCACAGCTGTCCATCGGTATGCCTAGAACAGAGCTGTCCATCAGTATTCCTAGAACAAAGCTGTCCATCAGTATGCCTAGAACAGAGCTGTCCATCAGTATGCCTAGAACAGAGCTATCCATCAGTATGCCTAGAACAGAGCTGTCCATCAGTACGCCTAGAACAGAGCTGTCCATCAGTACGCCTAGAACAGAGCTGTCCATCAGTATGCTTAGAACAGAGCTGTCCATCAGTATGCCTAGAACAGAGCTGTCCATCAGTATGCCTAGAACAGAGCTGTCCATAAGTATGCCTATAACAGAGCTGTCCATCAGTATGCCTAGAACAGAGCTGTCCATCAGTATGCCTAGAACAGAGCTGTCCATCAGTATGCCTAGGACAGAGCTGTCCATCAGTATGCCTAGGACAGAGCTGTCCATCAGTATGCCTAGGACAGAGCTGTCCATCAGTATGCCTAGAACAGAGCTGTCCATCAGTATGCCTTGAACAGAGCTGTCCATCAGTACGCCTAGAACAGCGCTGTCCATCAGTATGCATAGAACAGAGCTGTCCATCAGTATGCCTAGAACAGAGCTGTCCATCAGTATGCCTTGAACAGAGCTGTCCATCAGTATGCCTTGAATAGAGCTGTCCATCAGTATGCCTAGAACAGAGCTGTCCATCAGTATGCCTAGAACAGAGCTGTCCATCAGTATGCCTAGAACAGAGCTGTCCATCAGTATGCCTTGAACAGAGCTGTCCATCAGTATGCCTAGAACTGAGCTGTCCATCAGTATGCCTAGAACACAGCTTTCCATCAGTATGCCTAGAACACAGCTGTCCATCGGTATGCCTAGAACAGAGCTGTCCATCAGTATTCCTAGAACAAAGCTGTCCATCAGTATGCCTAGAACAGAGCTGTCCATCAGTATGCCTAGAACAGAGCTATCCATCAGTATGCCTAGAACAGAGCTGTCCATCAGTACGCCTAGAACAGAGCTGTCCATCAGTACGCCTAGAACAGAGCTGTCCACCAGTATGCTTAGAACAGAGCTGTCCATCAGTATGCCTAGAACAGAGCTGTCCATCAGTATGCCTAGAACAGAGCTGTCCATAAGTATGCCTATAACAGAGCTGTCCATCAGTATGCCTAGAACAGAGCTGTCCATCAGTATGCCTAGAACAGAGCTGTCCATCAGTATGCCTAGGACAGAGCTGTCCATCAGTATGCCTAGGACAGAGCTGTCCATCAGTATGCCTAGGACAGAGCTGTCCATCAGTATGCCTAGAACAGAGCTGTCCATCAGTATGCCTTGAACAGAGCTGTCCATCAGTACGCCTAGAACAGCGCTGTCCATCAGTATGCATAGAACAGAGCTGTCCATCAGTATGCCTAGAACAGAGCTGTCCATCAGTATGCCTTGAACAGAGCTGTCCATCAGTATGCCTTGAATAGAGCTGTCCATCAGTATGCCTAGAACAGAGCTGTCCATCAGTATGCCTAGAACAGAGCTGTCCATCAGTATGCCTAGAACAGAGCTGTCCATCAGTATGCCTTGAACAGAGCTGTCCATCAGTATGCCTAGAACTGAGCTGTCCATCAGTATGCCTCGAACAGAGCTGTCCATCAGTATGCCTAGAACAGAGCTGTCCATCAGTATGCCTAGAACACAGTTGTCCATCAGTATGCCTAGAACAGAGTTGTCCAGCAGTATCCCTAGAACAGAATTGTCCAGCAGTATGCCTAGAACAGAGCTGTCCAGCAGTATGCCTAGAACAGAGCTGTCCATCAGTATGCCTAGAACAGAGCTGTCCATCAGTATGCCTAGAACAGAGCTGTCACCAGTATGCCTAGATCAGAGCTGTCCATCAGTATGCCTAGAACACAGTTGTCCGTCAGTATGCCTAGAACACAGCTGTCCATCGGTATGCCTAGAACAGAGCTGTCCATCAGTATTCCTAGAACAAAGCTGTCCATCAGTATGCCTAGAACAGAGCTGTCCATCAGTATCCCTAGAACAGAGCTAACCCTCAGTATGTCTAGAACAGAGCTGTCCATCAGTACGCCTAGAACAGAGCTGTCCATCAGTACGCCTAGAACAGAGCTGTCCATCAGTATGCTTAGAACAGAGCTGTCCATCAGTATGCCTAGAACAGAGCTGTCCATCAGTATGCCTAGAACAGAGCTGTCCATCAGTATGCCTAGAACAGAGCTGTCCATCAGTATGCCTAGAACAGAGCTGTCCATCAGTATGCCTTGAACAGAGCTGTCCATCAGTATGCCTAGGACAGAGCTGTCCATCAGTATGCCTAGAACAGAGCTGTCCATCAGTATGCCTTGAACAGAGCTGTCCATCAGTACGCCTAGAACAGAGCTGTCCATCAGTATGCCTAGAACAGAGCTGTCCATCAGTATGCCTAGAACAGAGCTGTCCATCAGTATGCCTTGAACAGAGCTGTCCATCAGTATGCCTTGAACAGAGCTGTCCATCAGTATGCCTAGAACTGAGCTGTCCATCAGTATGCCTAGAACTGAGCTGTCCATCAGTATGCCTAGAACAGAGCTGTCCATCAGTATGCCTAGAACAGAGCTGTCCATCAGTATGCCTAGAACTGAGCTGTCCATCAGTATGCCTAGAACAGAGCTGTCCATCAGTATGCATAGAACAGAGCTGTCCATCAGTATGCCTAGAACAGAGCTGTCCATCAGTATTCCTAGAACAGAGCTGTCCATCAGTATGCCTAGAACAGTGCTCTCCATCAGTATGCCTAGAACAGCGCTGTCCAACAGTATGCCTGGAACAGAGCTGTCCATCAGTATGCCTAGAACTGAGCTGTCCATCAGTATGCCTAGAACTGAGCTGTCCATCAGTATGTCTAGAACAGAACTGTCCATCAGTATGCCTAGAACAGAGCTGTCCATCAGTATGCCTAGAACTGAGCTGTCCATCAGTATGCCTAGAACAGAGCTGTCCATCAGTATGCCTAGAACAGAGCTGTCCATCAGTATGCCTAGAACAGTGCTCTCCATCAGTATGCCTAGAACAGCGCTGTCCAACAGTATGCCTGGAACAGAGCTGTCCATCAGTATGCCTAGAACTGAGCTGTCCATCAGTATGCCTAGAAGAGTTGTCCATCAGTATGCCTCGAACAGAGCTGTCCATCAGTATCCCTAGAACAGAGCTGTCCATCAGTATGCCTGGAATTGAGCCTTACACAAGTAAGTAGTCTTGGAAGAGAGCTGTACATAAGTATGTTTAGAACAGAGCTGTTGACGTGTATTCTTACAACCGAACTGTCCACCGTATGCCCAGGACTGTGTGGTACCCAAGTATTCTTCGAACAGAGCTGCTCACTAGTGTGCATAGAGTAGAGCATCTTACAAGTGTCCCCAGGGATAGAACTGCCTACAGCAGAACAGAGTAGTAGTCTACAATGATGCTTCCAGTAGAGCTGGTTTAGTCCCCTACATGGCATACAAATGTGCGACCCTGCCCTGAGTGCTCAACTGCATGTGAATCTGGCAGCCTGACTTTTTGTTTACCCCAGCCAGCAAGATATCAGAGCATGCACACTGGAGCTCTGCTTGTCCATGGTAAAGCCAAGGTCCAGAGCCTGTTGTATAACCTCAATCGATCAATCAGGGGAGTTTTAAGTGTGCTATTCGCCCGAGAGGGTCTGAAGGCGCTCGGGGGAGCCGGTCCGGTCACTTGCAGATCTAGGTCTTGAGGGTTTTCCTGAAGATGTGCAGGGCGGGGACGCTTCTGATGTTAATCGGCAGCTCGTTTCAGGTGTTGGCAGCGATGTAGAAGGTTCTTCCACCCGTTCTTGCTCTGCGGATACGTGGGGGTTCGTCTAGGTCAGCGGATCCTCTTGGGTACGTGGAAGGAGATTCTGTTGTTGAGGTACTGGGGTCTAGTATTGTGAAGGCATTTGTAGGCGTGGGTATCTTGAAAGTCACTCTTTTCTCGATGGGGAGCCAGTGTAGGTTACGCAGGTGCTCGGTGATGTGTTCATATCAAGGGATGCTGAGCACGAGTCTGGCTGCGGTGTTCTGTATGGTCTGGAGTTTGCGGATCAGAGACTTGTTGATCCTGGCGTAGAGGGCGTTTCCATAGTCCAGACTACTGGTTAGGAGTGCTCTGGTCACTTGCAGATCTAGGTCTTGAGGGTCTTCCTGAAGATGTGCAGGGTGGGGGCGCTTCTGATGTTAATCGGCAGCTCGTTCCAGGTCTTGGCAGCGTTGTAGGAGAAGGTTTTTCCACCCGTTCTTGCTCTGTGGATACGTGGGGTTTCGGCGAGGTCGGCGGATCGGCGGTTCCTCTTGGGTATGTGGAAGACGTTTCTGTCATTGAGGTACTGGGTGTCCAGTGTCGTGGAGGCATTTGTAGGCGTGGGTGAGTAACTTGAAAGTCACTCTTTTCTCGATGGGGAGCCAGTGGAGGTTACGCAGGTGCTGGGTGATGTGTTCATGTCAAGGGATGCTGAGCTCAAGTCTGGCTGCGGTGTTCTGTATGGTCTGGAGTTTGCAGAGCAGAGACTTGTTGATTCCAGTGTAGAGGGCGTTTCCGTAGTCCAGCATACTGGTTATGGGTGCTTGCGTGACGGTCTTCCTTAATTCGGGGGGAATCCATTTGAAGGTCTTTTGCAGAGGGTGCTGAAGCAGGTTGAGGCGACGGCGTTGACATGTCGAGTCATGAGGAGGAAGAAGTCGAGTACGATGCTGAGGTTCCGGTCGTGGTTTGTGGGGGTGGGAGGGCTGCTGAGGGTGGTGGGCCACACAGAGTTGTCTCATGCAGAGGGTCCGAGGACGAGGACCTCTGTCTTCTCTGAATTGAGCTTCAGACAGCTGCTGCTCATCCAGAATACAACGTCTTTCATTCCTTCCTGGAAATTGAGTCTGGTGGTGATGGACCTAAAAAGGCACAGTCCGTAGCAACATATCAAATTGTGATTTGAGTCGATACAGCGGTGGTGGCAGTATACCCATTTTTGAGGATTTATAGTTATGGGCGGAGCGTTTTTTATGTGAATTACAGGAGTTTATCCTACCAGCTCACTTGTGGATAGTTCTGCTGGAATGTGACAACCCCACTCTTGCACATATCACTTGTATGTCAAGTGCACGTATGCATGGCACATGTTTCCTAGTGAGCCACAGTGTAAATGTAAATGTATGTGTCTTGTAAAGCGCACTGCTGCCCTGAGGCGTCGTGGCACTGTAGACCGCAGGGGAACCCGTCCTGGTTTTCCCTGTGAGATGGTCCCTACTGGGTATCTCCAAGGTGAAACCAGGCATCCCCGGCGAATGTGGGGGGCCGTTGTAGAGATGAGGCAAGCTAATGCCCAGAGTTGCAGAGTGTGATCCCTGGTTAGAGTAGGCACAGAGGCGAGAATTATTGAGTCCGCTGACCCTGGTCCACGACCCTGCCGCGTCGGGAATTGAACCCTGGTCCCGGGTCGTTCTCTGCTTCCGGGTCTGCCGCCTCTAACCAGTGAGCCACACCACTCCACTCTTACTCACACCAGTGTGGTGTGAGTAAGAGTGCTGTGACCAGTGGAATCCATTCTAGATGGCCCTTGGTTTAGCATGACAAAAGAGGGGATGGGACAAGCGCCCCCAGGCAGTGGGAGTGCACTGCCTGCATTACTTCTACTAGAGGGTGGAGACTCAGACGCGTCACTGGGCCCTCGGTTTGGATACGTGAAGCCAGCATCATCAATTCCTGCTGTGGGAGCCATCACAGGGCATGAATGTTGTGTCTATGCTACAGCCAGAAAATGACATTTGTAAGGGATCCCTCACAAATTGGTTCCAGAACTTTAGACAGTGGATCAACACCCTTCACAGTACAATTAGTATAAAAGTGGGGCCCAAGCCACTGTACTTTGGCACAGTTCTCAGTTGTTATTAAACTAGAGAGGTGGCCCCACTGCCAAAGGGAACAGGGCACTACTAAACAGTAGAGAAAATATAACTTCCCCCTTGGAAACCAGGGGCTAGATGTAGGTAATTGAAATTTACCGATTCGAAAATACCGAATTTTACCGATTCAGTATTTTCGAATTGGTAAATGCTATGTAGATTGAAAAATCGGTAATCGGTGTACATGTGGCACACATACATGACCTAAGGGCATGTATGTCTGCCAGTGGAGTGGTGTGGCTCACTGGTTAGAGGCGGCAGACCCGGAAGCAGAGAACGGCCCGGGACCAGGGTTCAATTCCCGACGCGGCAGGGTCTTGGACCAGGGTCAACGACTCGATAATTCTCGCCTCGATGCCTACTCTAACGAGGGATCACACTCGGCAACTCTGGGCATTAGCTTGCCTCATCTCCACAATGGCCCCCCACATATGCCGGGGATGCCTGGTTTCACCTTGGAGATACCCAGTAGGGACCATCTCACAGGAAAAGCCAGGACGGGTTCCCCAGCGGTCTACAGCGCAGAGATACTCCTTCGGGAGTCGATTCTAGCGCTTTAGAAACCCACAATCAATCAATCAATGGCACTGGTGTAAATGCACAGATTTGCATTTACAGAGGTATTCGTTATTTACCACCAACTTATAGTTGGTGGTAAATAACGAATCCTTAAATCACAGAAGCAGTCTTCAAAGTGCTTCCTACATGTCATTTACCGATTCGGTAAATACCGAATCGGTAAATGATGATTCGGTAAATACCGAATCAGTAAATACCGATTCGGTATTTACCAAATATGTAAATTGCACACCTACAGCACAAAAGCCTATTACCGGTCAGTAACGGACAAAATTCGTTAATTTCGGGCATTACCGACCGGTAATAGCCTTCCAACATCTGGCCCCTGATGTCTAACATGCACCGACTCACTCACATACGATATACACAATACATGCAATACTAATCCGGGTAAAAAAGATCAGCCACACCTATTAATGTACCACCAAAGTCGAGATATAGCGTTGAAGATTTATTTAATGAATTAAAAACAACATATTATATCACAATATACTTTTGAAAATGAATAACATAAAAAAGGATGTAAAATTCATATATAACCTGCAGTATACGATAAAATGAAATATATACTAATATTTAAAAAACGGACGAGGTATCCACAGTGAAAGACAAAAGGAGAACAAATATGAACGGGGGACCCTTTTTGCACAGTTCTAAGTGAGCTGTTGCATAAGCTGATCCAAAACTACATATAAAGTTTGTATCCTGGTAGGTGTTCAAATCTATTCCTATCAGCAGAGACTCTCTGCCCTGCTCTCTCAGCTACTACTCCAACTCTGTCATTAGATGTGAACACGGACGCTGTGGCTCTAAATCTTTGGATAGGTAATACGTTGGATACCATCGCGCCTGCAAAAATCGCTACATCACGCAGAGAATCCCCTTCGGCCCCATGGTTCTCGACTGAGCTATTGGCTGAAAAAAGTCATTGCAAAAAACTTGAGCGTCTCTGGCGGATAAACTATTCCATATCAGCAAAAATTTGCTACAAAGAAGCCCTGCGTGTTTTCCACAAATCCATAAAAAAAGCAAAACAATTGTTCTTTGTGTCCTCCATTCAGCAAGCTGAGCAATCTAGCAAAGAAGTTTTTAAAATTGTTCAATCCTTCTTTAAACCTCGGGCAATTGAAACTGAAGTGACTCCGTCGGAGAAACTCTGCGAGGACATCTCGGTCTTTTTTGATAAAAAGATCGAGAAAGTCTACGACACCTTCACCAGTCCCGAGCCCACAATCATGTCCGACACAAATGATAATGTGGCACCCCTCCCCGCCTTAGCTCAATTCCATCCTATTTCCCTCGCCGAGGCCAAAAGGGAACTACAAAAATGTAAATCAGGGGCTCCGGATGACCCATGCCCGCCCAAGCTCTGGAAAATGATGTCGGACTCAATTACCACCTCACTGTTACATATCTGGAACACATCCATTGCAACAGGTCTATTCCCCGATTGCTGGAAACATGCCACACTCCTGCCTTTAAAAAAGAAACCAAATGGTGCCCCGGATGATCTTAGCAATCTCCGGCCAATCTCCCTGTTGGCAGCCCCCGGCAAAATGCTCGAAAAACTAATACAGCACCAACTAAACAGGTTCATAGAAGAAAGAGACATACTGCATGAAACCCAGTCAGGTTTCAGGGCGGGTTTTAGCACCGAGACCGCTCTGATAGAAGTGGCGGAGTCGATCAGGTGGTCTTTAGATTCAGGAGCATCGGCTATGTTGGTGCTCCTGGATCTATCTGCCGCTTTTGATACTGTGGATCATGGGAGGCTACTGTTAAGGCTAAAAAACACAGGCCTGGAAGATAAGGCTCTGGGCTGGCTACAGTCTTATCTCACTGATCGTACCCAGAAAGTAGCCTTGGGCCCCCTTTCTTCAAAACCCAAACCCCTCTGGTGTGGTGTCCCTCAGGGCTCGGCCCTCAGTCCATTACTTTTTAATATTTATCTGGCTCCACTCTTTTCTCTTATTGCTAAATGGGGCGTCAAGGCGATTTCATACGCCGATGACACACAACTAATTTTCCCCTTCTCGGATGTTTCAGAGGCAGCCTTCAGCAATATGAAGGGATGCTTGCGAGATGTTGCCAATTGGATGAATGCAAACAAACTCAAACTGAATGCGAGTAAGACTGAGGTCATCTTTTTTGGCAAACATACTCGGCCCCCCCCCCAAACCTGTGGTGGCCCTCCGAAATGGGTTTCCCTCCTCTACCCAGCACCAATGCGAAAAATCTGGGAGTAAGATGGGATGAGAGTCTTTCCTTCTCTCCACATATACAGCAGGTCTCTGCGTGCTGTCTCCATAAACTAAGAAACCTACGCAAATTTCTGTCCCTTCTGCCTGAAGACTGTCGCAAGACGGTGGTCCATGCTACAGTCACTTCCAGACTGGACTACGCAAACGGCCTCTACCTTGGCCTACCCAAATATCTGGTGCAACGATTGCAGATCGTGCAGATCGCGGCTGCGAGACTGCTAAAAAACATCCCTTTTAAACAGCATGTCTCTCCGCACTTGCGCAATCTGCATTGGCTCCCTGTAGCCTGCAGAATCAAGTTTAAGGCTCTAACTCTGGCGTTTAGAGCCCAAAAGGGGACCTGTCCCAACTATCTAAAGCTTAGACTCCCCAGATACTATCAGGAGAGATGCTTGCGCTCTAATTCACGACACCAGCTTTCTATCCCCCGCGCCAGGAGAGCCAGACTCGGAGGCAGATCTTTCTCTGCCTGCACGGCGACACTCTGGAACGCCCTACCGGCCAACATCCAATTGGCTCCAACGGAAGCCAGTTTTAAGAGGCAGCTAAAGACTTGGCTCTTTTCCCAGAATAACTAAACACTCCCTCCCCTTTCTCCGCCCTTTTTTGCCTGGAAAAAATGATTACTCAGCGCCGGGACACCTCCTTGCGAGGTAGCTGTTCGCGCTATATAAATATTGGTATTATTATTATTATTATTATTCCCAAGATGCCTTGTGGTTGGATTCAGAACTGATCGGCGTCAACACTTTCGGTGGTAAGTCACTTTATTTAAAAAAATACCTTCATCAGGAGAGTTAGTATAAAAGTGGGACCCAAGCCACCGTACTTTGTTACAGTTCTGAGTTGACCAAGGATTGGAAGGCTAGTTGCTGTGCAACTAGGGCTGGCGTCTACCTGACCGTCACCCAGAGGTGATGGGACATTACCTGAAGTCTGCCCAACTGCGAGGAGCTGTAGGTCGGCCTAGCACAAGAAGCCCTCCCTGCTCAGAGAGGGAAGGAGACTGCTTGGCTCTCCTGAAGGAGAGACTGTCCAGGAGAAGAAGTCGGTCCTGTTCCTGAAGTTTGTATCCTGGTAGGTATTCAAATCTATTCCTTCCCAAAATGCCTAGTGGTTGGATTCAGAACTGATCGGCGTCAACGCGTTTCGGTGGCAAGTCGCATTATTTTAAAAAAATACCTTCATCAGGACAGCTAGTATAAAAGTGGGACCCAAGCCACCGTAGTTTGTTACAGTTCTCCGTTGACCAAGGATTGGAAGGCTCTGCAGAGTTAATGTGCAACTAGGGCTGGCGTCTATCTGACGGTCACCCAGAGGTGATGGGACATTACCTGAAGTCTGCCCAACTGCGAGGAGCTGTAGGTCGGCCTAGCACACAAAGCCCGCCTGCCTGCTCAGAGAGGGAAGGAGACTGCCTGGCTCTCCTGAAGGAGAGACTGTCCAGGAGAAGAAGTCGGTCCTGTCCCTGATGAAAAGAATACCCAGAAGGAGCCGACTTGTGTGTGGTACGGCATTGGTGCCGACACATGACGAGAGAGGGTCCCCACTGGCCTCCTTGTGTGGGTCATTTGGCAAACTACATGACAACCATCCCCAACATAAAGAAGCAATCCAGCTTCTCCAAAGGGACGTGATGGCCAGTCGCAGCCAATGGTGAATGGGGTGACCCGACACCACCACCTATGAAGACTTCCCCAACGCACTAGAAGCCGCAACTGCCCACGAGAAGATGGCAGGTGATCTCAACCAGCCATGCTACAACTCCAATGTGACAAGAGAGTGGGTGCCTTCAGGACCCTGCCACTGATGCCAGAGACAGCCACAAAGAGTGTGGGCTGACCAGGAACCTCTGCCAGATGTGCTGTAACTCTACATGATCTAAGAGGCAGGGCAGTCTCAGCGACCACTCCTGCTGCTGGTGGACTCACCGTGTGATCCCAACAAGCACAGACTGCCACACACTGAATACTGACTGGGTGTGAGTGTTTGATTGGTTCAGATGCTCCGTCCATCACCACCCCCTTTTGTACCGCTTTTGGCCGCCATAAGTGTGGCAGGGTATGCTCAGACGTGAGTCCCTTGCTCACTTTGCCACTGGATTCAAGCAAGCCGGGCTAAAGACGGCTGAAATGCCAGAAACCGGTCCTCGGAAGCTTGTTTCCGGTCCAGGGAAGACATGGCTTGGCAGTTCGGGCTGGACTGTTCCCATGAGGCACAGGGTCAGACTGATTTGCATATAGCCATGTCTGAACTGGGGTGGCAGAGTGGGCTAAAGAACGGTGATGGATTAAACCCAGATCTTTTGACTGGGTGTGAGTGTTTGATTGGTTCAGATGCTCCGTCCATCACCACCCCCTTTTGTAACACACTGAACAGGGCTTCACCCTGCCAAGTAATAGGGGGCCATACATCAAACTCTGAGACAGGTCCCACTCCACTAGGCCTGTGATTTTATAAACATAGTAGAGTACTGCACGTCAACAGATTCTTACTTGGGACCCCCTTTTAGCTGACTTTGTGTACAGCTATGCTGGGGACATCACTGTGGTAGGGCATGAGTACCACCTCTGAACAGAGGGTGCAAACACTGACGCATGGATTAAATACCCGAGTAAGAAGAAGAACCCTGTACTTGAATTCACTATTGTGTGAACTACACATTTTGTTGTGCTAGTAAAGTGCTCTTTTCCACAAGAAAAGCACTGGGCTGGACAGCACCTTATTGTGTCTGTTGGTTGACTGTTGTCCGAGTTCATTGAAGCTTTCATTTTTCCTCTGCCTTCATCATTCTTTGCAATGATTCTTTTACTCTGAGGATCAGAGAATCGCTTTAGAAACAGGAGGAGGCTTTGCGATATTGTGTCTAGTCTGTGGCGTGAATGTAAGTTGTGTCCACTACAGTAGACTCTTGACGTGCAATGAGACAGCAGCCAGCACGTGCCCCTTTTGTAGATGAGCATAATATTGGAAATAAAAGCCACATCAGCGGCCCATTGGAGGAGAGTCCCGTTCTACGTTAACTTCATTTTAATGAGCAGAGTCCAAAATAGCATGCAATTTATTTTCCAAAACAAGCCTGTAATTGAGTTTTCTTTAAAGAATACCAATGGGTTAGGAAGAGCAGACCCCCCCTCTCATCCCTCACTCTCTGCCTGTCTCTTATTAGACGTGTGTGTGTCTGTCCTGGCCACGATGGAGCTCTCAAACCACACATGCCTTGCTGAGGGGATGAGTAATAGCTGCAATAAGTGGGACCTGTCGCCATGACTCTTTCTGTGGTTTAGAGGCCAGTGACCCCCCAGATTACCAAAACCACAAAACCGTCTGGAATCTGAAATACCTAAACCCCCTTTCTTCCTTCTTATCAGCGTTCCCACTGCTGAGTTTATTGTGTCTGGTTCTCAGCAGCAACCCTTTGCAGGCCAGACACAAAGACTTATATTGCAAAAGTGCCCTGCTATTCTGTTTCCTAGGAGCTTGTTTATGAAGGGCACCTGTGTGTTACAGGGTGACTAGGGGGTCCCGAGGGGAGCGGCAGATACAGGGTGAACTTTGATCCCTACAGTGTAGGTTTGTAGGAGTCTTGCAGCAGGAAAGCAGTTTGATCTATTGTTGGGTCCAACACATGGCTTGTTTCTGACCCTCCAAAGCTTCTGCGAGGGAACCCAGGGTCAGCTGTGGGACCCCAGGGCAGCGACAGGGCACCGATCAGGGCTCAATGGAGATGATTGGAGATGGATACATGGGTCAAGTTAAAGCACAACCCTCATTGAGGTAGGAGCCGGGCAGCCAGCCATCTTACAACGGCGGAGCCAGCAGAGGCACTTACTCCAGGAGTAGGGGCCGTCAAAGTAAGGGCGTCAGACCACCTGCCCTACTTAGAATGGACAGGCTGATGGTCTTTTGCAATGAAGGTAATGTAGTCCAGTAGGTGTAGATAAATGAAGGTTTATTGGTGCACTTCTTAGGTGGGATTGAAGATAGATATAGATCATTTGAACATTGGAACGTTGGGAGCTCGATTGAAAACAATGGAGTGCTCCGGGCTTATAATGGCTGGTATAAGCCTGGAGCTCCAACATTCCAATGCTTCTTTGTTCACAGCTCTGGCTGTGAACAAAGGCTCCAGGGAGCCTGAGGAGATTCCAATCCCCTCGCGCTCCCATAAGGCTTTGTTCTTTTTTGTTGGAACATTCTGTCCTCTAGTGGCAGAATGTTCTAATAGCCTTATAGCCCTTCGTAGATGGGCTATACCGGCTATTAAAGTCCCTCTCCCTTGTTAAAGGCCCTCGCCTTCGGCTCTGGGCCTTTAACGCTGGAGAGGGCCTTTAATAGCCGGTATAGCCCTCTACGGCGGGCTATAAGGCTATATTAAGTGAGCCCCACCAGGAGCAGCTTCCTTGCTGCTCAGCCCATCCTCTCAACTGACATTCCACAACCAGGCATCTCAACATTCCAGCACCTCGCCATGCACACCAACATTCCATCACATACTCACTGGCTGAGCAGCGAGGGAAAGGAAGCAGGGAAGATGCATCGCACTGGAAACCAGATACCACATCTTTTTTTCTTTTTCGACCGAAAAATAACCCCCACAATCTAGCAGAAACATCACAGGCCGTGGGGGTCCTTTTTTGTTTGTTTTTCAGAAGCAAATGCCCACTTTGAGAGTTTGTTTCATAAAACCAAAAAGCTCGGAGCCTGGCCATCAGAGCATGGAAGATGCGCACCAATCTCTTCGCGCCTTCACAAGAGGCGCCTTGAAGGCAGCTTCTGTGATGCCGCAGACATCAAGGCAGGGCTGGCAGCCATCTCTTCATTTGGCGTTTGACAGTCTGGCCAGGGGGCTGAGGAGAAGAGAAGCACACGGTGAGAGACGGCAACGGGGAGCCTGGGGGGAAGCACACGGTGAGAGACGGCAAGGTGGAGCCGGGGGAGAAGCAAACCGTGAGAGACGACAACGGGGAGCAGGGGGGGGGGGGGGGGGGCATGAAGCACACGGTGAGAGACGGCAAGGTGGAGCGGGGGGGGGAGAAGCACACGTTGAGAGACGACAACGGGGGGCAGGGGGGGGAGAAGCACACGGTGAGAGACGGCAAGGTGGAGCGGGGGGGGGGAGAAGCACACGGTGAGAGACGACAACGGGGGGCAGGGGGGGAGAAGCACACGGTGAGAGACGGCAAGGTGGAGCCGGGGGAGAAGCAAACCGTGAGAGACGACAATGGGGAGCAGGGGGGGAGGGGAGAAGCACACGATGAGAGACGGCAAGGTGGAGGGGGGGGGGGGGGGAAGAAGCACACGGTGAGAGAAGACAACGGGGAGCCTTGGGGGAAGCACACGGTGAGAGACGACAACGGGGAGCAGGGGGGGAGAAGCACACGGTGAGAGACAACGGGGAGCGGGGGGGGGGGGAAGCACACGGTGAGAGACGACAACGGGGAGCGGGGGGGAAGCACACGGTGAGAGACGACAACGGGGAGCGGGGGGGAAGCACACGGTGAGAGACGACAACGGGGAGCAGGGGGGAGAAGCACACGTGAGAGACGACAACGGGGAGCAGGGGGGGAGAAGCACACGGTGAGAGACAACGGGGAGCAGGGGGGGGAAGCACACGGTGAGAGACGGCAAGGTGGAGCCAGGGGAGAAGCAAACCATGAGAGACGACAACGGGGAGCAGGGGGGGGGGGGGGAGAAGCACACGGTGAGAGGCGGCAACGGGGAGCAGGGGGGGAGAAGCACACGGTGAGAGACGACAACGGGGAGCAGGGGGGAGAAGCACACGGTGAGAGAAGGCAACGGGGAGCAGGGGGGGAGAGAAGCACACGGTGAGATACGGCAAAGGGGAGCAGGGGGGGGAGAAGCACACGGTGAGAGACGACAACGGGGAGCAGGGGGGAGAAGCACACGGTGAGAAACGGCAACGGGGAGCCGGGGGAGAAGCACATGGTGAGAGACGGCAACGGGGAGCAGGGGGGGGGGAGAAGCACACGTGAGAGACGACAACGGGGAGCAGGGAGACGACAACGGGGAGCAGGGGGGGAGAAGCACACGGTGAGGGACGGCAAGGTGGAGCCGGGGGAGAAGCAGACGGTGAGAGACGGCAACGGGGAGCGGGGGTCTGAGGAGAAGAGAAGCACACGGTGAGAGACGGCAAGGTGGAGCCGGGGGAGAAGCAAACCGTGAGAGACGACAATGGGGAGCGGGGGGGGGAGAAGCACACGGTGAGAGACGACAACGGGGAGCAGGGGGGGAGAAGCACACGTGAGAGACGACAACGGGGAGCAGGGGGGGAGAAGCACACGGTGAAGCACACGGTGAGAGACGACAAGGGGGGGGGGAAGCACACGTGAGAGACGACAACGGGGAGCAGGGGGGGAGAAGCACACGGTGAGAGACAACGGGGAGCAGGGGGGGAAGCACACGGTGAGAGACGACAACGGGGAGCGGGGGGGAAGCACACGGTGAGAGACAACAACGGGGAGCGGGGGGGAAGCACACGGTGAGAGACGACAACGGGGAGCGGGGGGAAGCACACGGGTGAGAGACGGCAACGGGGAGCCGGGGGGAAGCACACGGGTGAGAAAGCAATGCAGGGGGAGAAGTATATGAGGACACGCGCTTCACAGAGGGAACGAGAGAAAAGCACAAAGGCCTGGGCCGGAGAAAGCAACACTCGGGGGCCCATTAGGATTGCAGGCGGATCGCCCCCGCCAGGCTGGCGGTAGCCACCGCCGGCGTGGCGGGGGCGATCCACCCGCCATCCTTGCTCTGAAAACCCCCCGCCATATTAGGATGGCGGAAAAGGTATAATATGGTTGGCGGTGTCTATGAGACACCGCCAACCATATTATGATGGGCATTTTTCAATGCCCTGCCGCCACGGAAAGGCATGCGGAGAATCCCTGCGGAGGCCCGTTGCGGGCCCTCAGGGACTCCGGGGGGTGGGGGGTGCCCCCGCATTCCAAAGTGCAACATGGCAGGCACCGCGCGGTGCCTGTCATGTTGTGCTTTGAAATGCACGACGTGCATTTTTACCATTGCGGCGGGCAGTGCTTTCAGCACCGCCCGCAGCAATGGTAAAAATACAGGATGCGCCCGCCACTGTGGCGGGCGCATCCTAATGCCACCATCGGTACCTCCGCCCTTATGGCGGGCGGTCCCTTTTTCCGATGGGATGGCGGGCGGACAAAGTCCGCCCGTCATCCTAATGGGGGCCTCAGTGTGCAAGAGGGGGAAAGACAAGTACACAAGGGAGGTAGCTGGAAAACACATGCACTCTCTTGAAGTGCTTCATCATAAAATGAAGCCGTGCCTGGAAAGTAAGAAATGGAAGGGCACAAGTAGCTAGGCCATGCTCCAGGGGAGGAGGAAATGCAAGAAGAGCCAGGAAAGCCCGCGCAAGACAACAAATAAAATCAAGTAAATGAGAGTGACAATATCAACAACAAATACTCAGCAATAGGCTGACTCGAGGCCCACTGATAGCTGACGAGATGTATTTTTCACAAACAGACACCTTGGATGAGGCCCAACGACTTCCCCCTCTGAGATTCAGGACGTCAGCTGTACAAAAGAACACAGACAGCATCCCACAGAAGTCCACTTACTTACTGCAAAGTTTTCCCACCAGCCCCTTTTATATTTTTGCAGAGAATCCGTGTATAATCACGAGTTTGTGAAATTGTAGTGATAATGAGTGTCAGCAGGAGGCCAATTCTGTTTACGCTGAGTGTAAAGCGGCTACAAACATCAGAACATTGCCGCAATACAGATACATTTAATGACCTAATAAGTATGCATTTTTATATATACTGTTGGATATAAATGCATCAGTTCTTTGTTCTGTGTATGATATACTCGAAGGCACCTTTAAGACCGAAGGTCCATAAAACAGAACTTCAAACTCCAGGTTCGTTCAACATACAAGAAGCTACACTTAGGGGACTGTGGGGTTTATTCCGCGCATCCTCGAGCGAGCAGGTCAGTCTTTAGATCAGCTCTTGTACAGAGCAACGGCTCCAGGGAAGCAGGGAGTCTATGGGCAGCAGGGCAGCTCCAGGGAAGCAGGGAGTCGATGGGCAGCAGGGCAGCTCCAGGGAAGCAGGGAGTCGATGGGCAACAGGGCACCCACAAGAGCCCCAGGGAAGCAGGGAGCCGATGGGCAGCAGAGAAGCAGGGAGTCGATGGGCAGCAGGGCACCCACAAGGGCTGCATGGAAGCAGGGAGTCGATGGGCAGCAGGGCGCCCACAAGGGCCCCAGGGAAGCAGGGTGTAGATGGGCAGCAGGGCACCCACAAGGGCTGCATGGAAGCAGGGAGTCGATGGGCAGCAGGGCGCCCACAAGGGCCCCAGGGAAGCAGGGTGTAGATGGGCAGCAGGGCACCCACAAGGACTGCAGGGAAGCAGGGAGTCGATGGGCTGCAGGGCTCCCACAAGGGCTCGAGGGAAGCAGGGAGTCGATGGGCAGCAGGGCACCCACAAGGGCTGCAGGGAAGCAGGGAGTCGATGGGCAGCAGGGCACCCACAAGAGCTGCAGGGAAGCAGGGAGCCGATGGGCTGCATGGCACCCACAAAGGCTGTATGGAAGCAGGGAGTCGATGGGCAGCAGGGCACCCACAAGGGCTGCATGGAAGCAGGGAGTCGATGGGCAGCAGGGCGCCCACAAGGGCCCCAGGGAAGCAGGGTGTAGATGGGCAGCAGGGCACCCACAAGGACTGCAGGGAAGCAGGGAGTCGATGGGCAGCAGGGCACCCAGAAGGGCTGCATGGAAGCAGGGAGTCGATGGGCAGCAGGGCACCCACAAGGGCTGCAGGGAAGCAGGGAGTCGATGGGCAGCAGGGCACCCACAAGGGCTGCATGGAAGCAGGGAGTCGATGGGCAGCAGGGCACCCACAAGAGCTGCAGGGAAGCAGGGAGTCGATGGGCAGCAGGGCACCCACAAGGGCTGCATGGAAGCAGGGAGTCGATGGGCAGCAGGGCGCCCACAAGGGCCCCAGGGAAGCAGGGTGTAGATGGGCAGCAGGGCACCCACAAGGACTGCAGGGAAGCAGGGAGTCGATGGGCAGCAGGGCACCCAGAAGGGCTGCATGGAAGCAGGGAGTCGATGGGCAGCAGGGCACCCACAAGGGCTGCATGGAAGCAGGGAGTCGATGGGCAGCAGGGCACCCACAAAGGCTGTATGGAAGCAGGGAGTCGATGGGCAGCAGGGCGCCCACAAGGGCCCCAGGGAAGCAGGGTGTAGATGGGCAGCAGGGCACCCACAAGGACTGCAGGGAAGCAGGGAGTCGATGGGCAGCAGGGCACCCAGAAGGGCTGCATGGAAGCAGGGAGTCGATGGGCAGCAGGGCACCCACAAGGGCTGCAGGGAAGCAGGGAGTCGATGGGCAGCAGGGCACGCACAAGGGCTGCAGGGAAGCAGGGAGTCGATGGGCAGCAGGGCACCCACAAGAGCTGCAGGGAAGCAGGGAGCCGATGGGCAGCAGGGCACCCACAAGAGCTGCAGGGAAGCAGGGAGTCGATGGGCAGCAGGGCACCCACAAGGGCTGCATGGAAGCAGGGAGTCGATGGGCAGCAGGGCACCCACAAGGGCTGCATGGAAGCAGGGAGCCTGTGGACAGCAGGGCACCCACAAGGGCTGCAGGGAAGCAGGGAGCAGACGGGCAGCAGGGCTCCCACAAGGGCCCTAGGGAAGCAGGGAGTAGATGGGCAGCAGGGCACCCACAAGAGCTGCAGGGAAGCAGGGAGTAGATGGGCAGCAGGGCACCCACAAGGGCTGCAGGGAAGCAGGGAGTAGATGGGCAGCAGGGCACCCACAAGAGCTGCAGGGAAGCAGGGAGTCGATGGGCAGCAGGGCACCCACAAGGGCTGCATGGAAGCAGGGAGTCGATGGGCAGCAGGGCACCCACAAGGGCTGCAGGGAAGCAGGGAGTAGATGGGCAGCAGGGCGCCCACAAGGGATGTATGGAAGCAGGGAGCCTATGGACAGCAGGGCAGCTGCAGGGAAGCAGGGAGTCGATGGGCAGCAGGGCACCCACAAGGGCTGCATGGAAGCAGGGAGTCGATGGGCAGCAGGGCACCCACAAGGGCTGCAGGGAAGCAGGGAGCCTATGGACAGCAGGGCAGCTGCAGGGAAGCAGGGAGTCGATGGGCAGCAGGGCAGCTGCAGGGAAGCAGGGAGCCTGTGGACAGCAGGGCACCCACAAGGGCTGCATGGAAGCAGGGAGTCGATGGGCAGCAGGGCACCCACAAGAGCTGCAGGGAAGCAGGGAGTCAATGGGCAGTAGGGCACCCACAAGGGCTGCATGGAAGCAGGGAGTCGATGGGCAGCAGGGCACCCACAAGAGCTGCAGGGAAGCAGGGAGTCGATGGGCAGCAGGGCACCCACAAGGGCTGCATGGAAGCAGGGAGTCGATGGGCAGCAGGGCACCCACAAGGGCTGCATGGAAGCAGGGAGCCTATGGACAGCAGGGCAGCTGCAGGGAAGCAGGGAGTCGATGGGCAGCAGGGCACCCACAAGAGCTGCAGGGAAGCAGGGCGTCGATGGGCAGCAGGGCACCCAGAAGAGCTGCAGGGAAGCAGGGAGGCGATGGGCAGCAGGGCACCCACAAGGGCTGCATGGAAGCAGGGAGTCGATGGGCAGCAGGGCACCCACAAGAGCTGCAGGGAAGCAGGGAGTCGATGGGCAGCAGGGCACCCACAAGGGCTGCATGGAAGCAGGGAGTCGATGGGCAGCAGGGCACCCACAAGGGCTGCATGGAAGCAGGGAGCCTGTGGACAGCAGGGCAGCTGCAGGGAAGCAGGGAGTAGATGGGCAGCAGGGCACCCACAAGAGCTGCAGGGAAGCAGGGAGTCGATGGGCAGCAGGGCACCCACAAGGGCTGCATGGAAGCAGGGAGTCGATGGGCAGCAGGGCACCCACAAGGGCTGCAGGGAAGCAGGGAGTAGATGGGCAGCAGGGCGCCCACAAGGGATGTATGGAAGCAGGGAGCCTATGGACAGCAGGGCAGCTGCAGGGAAGCAGGGAGTCGATGGGCAGCAGGGCAGCTGCAGGGAAGCAGGGAGCCTGTGGACAGCAGGGCACCCACAAGGGCTGCATGGAAGCAGGGAGTCGATGGGCAGCAGGGCACCCACAAGAGCTGCAGGGAAGCAGGGAGTCGATGGGCAGCAGGGCACCCACAAGGGCTGCATGGAAGCAGGGAGTCGATGGGCAGCAGGGCACCCACAAGAGCTGCAGGGAAGCAGGGAGCCGATGGGCAGCAGGGCACCCACAAGAGCTGCAGGGAAGCAGGGAGTCGATGGGCAGCAGGGCACCCACAAGGGCTGCATGGAAGCAGGGAGTCGATGGGCAGCAGGGCACCCACAAGGGCTGTATGGAAGCAGGGAGCAGACGGGCAGCAGGGCACCCACAAGGGCTGCATGGAAGCAGGGAGTCGATGGGCAGCAGGGCACCCACAAGAGCTGCAGGGAAGCAGGGAGTCGATGGGCAGCAGGGCACCCACAAGGGCTCCAGGAAGCAAGGAGTAGATGGGCAGCAGGGCACCCACAAGGGCTGCAGGGAAGCAGGGAGCAGACGGGCAGCAGGGCTCCCACAAGGGCCCTAGGGAAGCAGGGAGTCGATGGGCAGCAGGGCACCCACAAGGGCTGCATGGAAGCAGGGAGTCGATGGGCAGCAGGGCACCCACAAGGGCTGCATGGAAGCAGGGAGCCTATGGACAGCAGGGCAGCTGCAGGGAAGCAGGGAGTCGATGGGCAGCAGGGCACCCACAAGAGCTGCAGGGAAGCAGGGAGTCGATGGGCAGCAGGGCACCCAGAAGAGCTGCAGGGAAGCAGGGAGGCGATGGGCAGCAGGGCACCCACAAGGGCTGCATGGAAGCAGGGAGCCTATGGACAGCAGGGCACCCACCAGGGCTGCATGGAAGCAGGGAGTCGATGGGCAGCAGGGCACCCACAAGGGCTGCATGGAAGCAGGGAGTCGATGGGCAGCAGGGCACCCACAAGAGCTGCAGGGAAGCAGGGAGTCGATGGGCAGCAGGGCACCCACAAGAGCTGCAGGGAAGCAGGGAGTCGATGGGCAGCAGGGCACCCACAAGAGCTGCATGGAAGCAGGGAGTCGATGGGCAGCAGGGCACCCACAAGAGCTGCAGGGAAGCAGGGAGTCGATGGGCAGCAGGGCACGCACAAGGGCCCCAGGGAAGCAGGGTGTAGATGGGCAGCAGGGCACACACAAGGGCTGCAGGAAGTCGATGGGCAGCAGGGCACTCACAAGGGCTCCAGGAAGCAGGGAGTCGATGGGCAGCAGGGCAGCTGCAGGGAAGCAGGGAGTGTTACATGAGGTTAAAAACTATTCTAAGTGAGGAACCTGAGAGTACACATCCTCCTACTCAGGGACCGTGGGGCTGGGGTGGGGAGCACAGCATGGCTCTAACTGAGCTTCAGGACAGGGAGATGTGACTGACCATGTCCTGCACGAGTGAATATGACAGCAGTGAGGACGGTCCTGATTAATCAAACCTCTGTGGCAGGGGCATCCAAAGTGGGCCCAGAGGACAGATTCCCGCCAGGTTTCCATGAATGCCACATACATGTTTTTCATTCATTCACCCAACAATTTACAAACATTTATCAAAACATGGCAGTTCTGAAATGTCTTACGTGCTCCGGCATAAAGTCACTGCTACGTGGTACTTGGCGACGCCATTCAATTCAATGTTAAAGCTGGAGTTTGAAAAATATATATAGGAAAAGAAACTTTTACTTTGAAAAGGTTAGGCTTTGCGTTCCTGAAGCTCAAGGAGGCTTTTTAGCTGTAGGGTGCCTGCAGCTGCCCCCTGGCCAGTGCCCCCCCTTGATGACGTCTGAAAACTGCTCCCAGAGCAGAACCAATGGCGTGGGCATCCTGGCAGCGAGCCCTGGGTGTGAGGTATATGCCTCATGCTGACTTGGGAGAGGCGGCTGGAGAGGGGGCAGGGGCGCTCTGAACTTACCAAGGGTCAGGGTGAAGCCTGACCACTCAGAGCCAAGGGTAAGGGAGACCTGGGGAGGAGGGGTCCCCCCGACTAACGCTACAGCCAGTCTCCATCCGAGTGGGGGGCACAGAGGGTCCCAGACCCAGTTTGGTGAGGTTGAGGAGTGGGGACTGCTCATTTCCATAGACACACACCTGGTGGGGCCACAAGCCTCCTCCAGGGGCAGGTGGGTTTGCATGTAGGATCCCACCAAGACCAGTGCACGGTGGGACAGTTTGCAGTATGACCAAATGCAGACACATTTGTTTTATTGTAATGAGGTCTCAGACCCCACTGTTGAAACCCTTAGTTAGTGTGAATCTCTCCAATCATTTTTGCAGATCTTATCGAGTTAATATCACTACATCTATGACCTTCCAACCATGACACATCTGGACTAGACTAGTGAGCGAGTCTATCTCTGGCACCAAAGTTGGCCCAATCACCACCTAACTCTGCTGATACGGGGCCGTAACTATCAACCAGCAATCTCAACTCGACTCCACAGCTAGGAGAGCATGGCTGCAGCTGCGACTTCTGGGTCATCAAAGAACAAGGCCTCAAGACCTTATTCCAATCCCTACTGCAATCCTATGAGCTCCTGTCACGGCCACTTAATATAGCCTTATAGCCCGCCGTAGAGGGCTATACCGGCTATTAAAGGCCCTCTCCAACGTTAAAGGCCCCGAGCCGAAGGCGAGGGCCTTTAACAAGGGGGAGGGACTTTAATAGCCGGTATAGCCCAGCTACGAAGGGCTATAAGGCTATTAGAACATTCTGCCACTAGAGGACAGAATGTTCTAAGAAAAAAGAACAAAGCCTTTTGGGAGCGTGAGGGGAGTGGAATCCCCTCAGGCTCCCTGAAGCTTTTGTTCACAGCCAGAGCTGTGAACAAAGAAACATTGGAATGTTGGAGCTCCGGCTTCTACCAGCCATTATAAGCCCAGAGCACTCCATTGTTTTCAATCGAGCTCCCAACATTCCAATGTTCTAATACGGCACAATCAGACATCTCACATAGAACCTCTATAATCCAATCCATCCCTTCCAATACCTTTACAACTACCAGACACATTTCAAGAGGTATAGATGAAAACAACCTCACGCGAGTCCCCATACTGCACGATCTCTCTACAACTCCTATCAAACCTCGGCTAAAATGTATGCTTCTAAATTGTAGGTCAGCCTCAAAACATGCTGCCGACATGGCCGACCTCATACTCACCAATGACTCAGACCTTATAATTCTTACTGAAACCTGAATAAATGAATCATCCACACCCAGCCTAGACATTCCACTACCCCCAAATTACCACATCACAAGACTTGATAGAACGGAGAGGCCAGGTGGTGGTATTGCTTGCATACATCGAAGCAACCTCTCTGTGAATAGCTCTGACTCCCAGGTACCTACCTCCTGTGAATACATGTGCTTAGAGATCACTAGTAACAACAAATCAATTTGTTCATTACACACATTCTACCACCTTCAAGGGGATAACCTCACCTTCATCGAGCATTTCATGGATATCCTAGCTACAAATGCGGATCAACAAAATATTCAAATATTCCTTGGAGATTTCAACCTTCATTGGAATGACCTGGACGATCCAGGGGTCAATATCCTCAAAGCGTCCCTCTCTGACCTTAACTTCTCCCAAATCTGTGACAGCCCCACTCATGATAAAGGCTCAACCCTTGATCGTGTAATCTCCAAAGCGGACTGCACCCAGCTGGAATCGATCCTCCCCGGTGACTGGTCGGACCACCACATCATCACATTCCACATCAGTTAAAGCACTCTCTGTCCAACACCCGAGCAAGAAAATCTTGAAGAGAAACCTAAATATTGTGGGTCCCAACCTGCTCACATCCTCTAGCTCTAACTTCATGGATGGTGTATCCGATGTGCAAGATTTGACTAACCATTATTTCAATTCCATGAAAATGGTACTAGACAACTTAGCCCCATTACAGCTAAAAAGAGTCACCACAAAAGACTCAAAACCCTGGTATGATGGTAGGCTAAACGTAGATAGACATTCATTAAGAGTAATGAAATGACGACGGAGATCGGTACCATCCTCTGACCATCTCAAGCTACTAAGAAGCACAAGAAATTATTATTAAAGAAAGATAAGAAGATCAAAAACAGACTTCTCTAGTAAGCAGTTAGACCAAGCCAAGAATCCTCCCAAAACGCTATTCAATCTAATCGAATCTCAATCTAAGGGTATCTCGCACCTCCCCCAAGCTAATGCAGACACATTACTCAACTGCGAGGAATTTGCCTCTTACTACATTAGAAAAACAGAAATCATAAAGTCAGACTTGCACAATGACCTATTATCCCATACAGTTACTCACATGGGCACTCCACTGCCCCAGATATGGGACCCTCTCCTATCCCCATAAAGTTAGAACTCAAAAATAACGCCTCCTTTTCATCCTTCAATACTTACAGTGAAGAATCTATATTGAAAACGCTTATGGCCCTGAATCCCTCCAACCAGTACACAGACACTATTCCCGCAAATTACTTAGGAGACTTCATTCCATTGATCTTGCCTTTATGGACCAAGATTATAAACACCTCCCTCCTTCAAGGAACCATCCCTGAAATACTCAAAGCAGGCCAGGTATGCCCAATCCTAAAGAAGCCGTCGGCGGACCCTTCTGACCTGAATAACTATCGCCCAATATCCAACATTCCCACCCTGGTCAAACTGCTTGAAAAATGTGTTCACTCGCAGCTTGCCAACCACATAGGTAATTTCAGCTTGCTCGATCCATACCAATCGGGATTCCGTGCAGGACACAGCACTGAATCAGCCATGACCCACATAATTGACGATGCTTTAAAAATCCTGGACCAAAACGAAGCCTGTCTATAATCTTGCTTGACCTATCCTCGGCCTTCAACGCAGTCAAGCACGACAACCTGCTTGACCTCCTGAAATACAGAATGGGTCTTTCCGGTTCTGTTCGTAAGTGGTTCTCCTCCTTCCTTAAAGATAGAACACAAAGAGTCGAAATCAATCAATCCCTATCCAAGCCCACTCCAGTCACGTTAGGAGTACCGCAGGGATCGTCCCGCTCGCCTACACGTTTCAACCATTTTATGGAGCCACTCACCGAACTGCTCAGGTCTTCAAATGTCCATTATCACATGTATGCAGATGATACACAACTCTACATAAAGATCCACTCACTTGAGGACATCAAATCTCTTAATGCAACGCTCCAACTAACATAGACCAGGCTGGCCTAAAACCATCTGAAACTAAACACCCTCAAACCCGAATTCCTTTTAATTGCCCCTTCCCCCCAGCCAATCAACCATCATCCTAGATTGGCTGAAACACTTGACATCACTCAATGGGCAACCTCTTATTATCGAGTCAGCGAAATCGCTGGGAGCATAGATATGCAGAAACACATCAGCGCCTCCACAAAAGGAGCAAATTTTCAGTTGAACACCTTGAGAAAACTCAAACCCTTCCTGCCCGCTAAAGACTTTAAGCAGGCAGTCCAAGTGCTAGTAATCCATAGAGTGGACTATGGGAGTGTCTCTCTCTGCGGCCTTCCCAGATTGACGACAGCCCCTTTAAGAGCTTCAATCACCTCAGCGGCGAGACTCATCACAGGCCCCAAAAGAAACTGTCATATTTTCCCCGACCTTCGTGCCCTCAACTGGCTACCTTTTGAGGCCAGAATGCACTTGAAAATATCGCTTGTATGATGCACAGGGCATTACATTAAAAATACACCGAGTTACCTAGCGGACAAATTGGTGCTTTCTTGTGGTAACAGATCCACCAGGAGCTCAAATAACCTGCTACTGAAACCACAACGTTTTGCTAAGAAGAAAACTTACAATCGGACCTTCTCAGGAATGGCTCCCAGGATTTCGAATGCCGTGCCCCAAGAAATAAGGTGGAGCCCTTCCACGGCATTCTTCAAAAAAAAAAGTGAAATCTATTCTCATGGCCAAATTCACCTGAACTATTGGTATATCCTTGTATATATTTGTAAATTTTTATTCGTTTATTATTATTGTTCTTATTCCACACTTGTTTTTGTTATGCATGTTTCGATTAATCACATTGGCCTGTAAAGTGCTCTGATATCCGCAAGGGTCTTGTTCGCGCTATACAAAACTTTAAAAAAAAAAAAAATAAATACTGGTGTCCAGAATTAATTGAAAAATCCGTTACGAATGCATTCCAGCAGCTTGTGGTGTCACCCACAACATGGCGTCCTTGTTGACTGTACGCTTGCCTTTGACCCTGTACAGCGTTTTGCTGTATTTACAGCTATTTTTGTGCTATACAAATACCTCATTCATACATACATCCCGGGGAAAGGGAGCCACCTGGGAGGGACCTGCAGCTGACGAGGCCGCATCCAGCTGCCAGGCGAGGGTGGTCCATGCCAGCTCTCCGGCTGAAGATCCTGAGCATCCCCAGGTCAACGAATGTGAGATATGTGAGGCCTGGGGGACCCTCCTCATATTCTGGGGAGGAGGGGGTGGGAGCATGGGGTTTGGGAGTATGGGGGTTGGGAGCATGGGGTTTGGGAGCATGGGGGTTGGGAGCATGTGGGTTGGGAGCATGGGGGTTGGGAGCATGGGGGTTGGGAGCATGGGGGTTGGGAGCATGGGGGTTGGGAGCATGGGGGTTGGGAGCATGGGGGTTGGGAGCATGGGGGTCGGGAGCATGGGGGTCGGGAGCATGGGGTTCGGGAGCATGGGGGTTCGGGAGCATGGGGGTTCGGGAGCATGGGGGTTGGGAGCATGGGGGTTGGGAGCATGCGGGTTGGGAGCATGGGGGTTGGGAGCATGGGGGTTGGGAGCATGGGGGTCGGGAGCATGGGGGTTCGGGAGCATGGGGGTTTGGGAGCATGGGGGTTGGGAGCATGGGGTTTGGGAGCATGGGGGTTGGGAGCATGCGGGTTGGGAGCATGGGGGTTGGGAGCATGGGGGTTGGGAGCATGGGGTTGGGAGCATGGGGTTTGGGAGCATGGGGGCTGGGAGCATGGGGGCTGGGAGCATGGGGGCTGGGAGCATGGGGGTTGGGAGCATGGGGTTTGGGAGCATGGGGTTTGGGAGCATGGGGTTTGGGAGCATGGGGTTTGGGAGCATGGGGTTTGGGAGCATGGGGGTTGGGAGCATGGGGGTTGGGAGCATGGGGTTTGGGAGCATGGGGTTTGGGAGCATGGGGGTTGGGAGCATGGGGGTTGGGAGCATGGGGGTTGGAGGCATCATTCTGTGTTACACCACTAAACTGTTATTGCAAACATCAAGGGGTTGAGTGTTTACCATTTATGCTGGAGCGTGCAAAAGAAGATGAGACTTACCTCTGCAGCTCTTCCGGCGTGAGCTCCTCCGTCCGCTGCTCCCCGGTGACCATCGCGAGCTCGTCCTTCAGCGCCTGGACCTCCTTCTTCAGGCGCGCGATCATCTGGGAACAGAGAGGAAGGACAAGATGCACTGTTTTTATCCAGGGTGCAGAACACAGTTTACAAATCATGTGGCATGAGCCTAAAACAAGATGTAGGGTCAGGTTGAGAGATAGGGGGCAATGGAAGGCCCTTCGAGTTTTGGAGGACAAGCCGCCTCTGGGGGTACAGCTGTCGGTAGATTATAGCTAGATATGGTTACTACCTAAAGAGCAAGTTACTTGTTATGTTATGTTAATGGGTTTAGAAGGCTCAAATACCTGGTCGGTGTCTTGGCGCTACCTTAAGGAGGAGCGGTATCAGAGTGGAAGGGTCTAATTACTGATTGAAGAGCCACGTTTTTAATGCCTTTCTAAAATGAACAAGACTGGGAGAATTTTTCAAAGCAAGGGGCCAGGAGTTCCAGAATTTTGATGCGCCTGTCACAAAACTCCTAATGCCCCAAGGGATTTAAAAAATGTGAGGATAGTGATATTCCTGAAGGATGCCGACAGTAGAGATGGGGTAGGTGTGTACCATTGGAGGTATTGGATGAGGGTGGCCGGACCTGAACTATGGAGAGCAATACATAGGGTTTTGAACATACCTCTCTTTCTCACAGGCAGCCAATGACGAGGGGTCAGAAGAAGAAGTTGAATAAAACTTTGGAAGGCCTAAAGTAAGACATGCTGACACATTTTGGAGTGACTGAAGTTTGTTTAGAAGTTTTTGCTTAAGATCAATATAGAGATTTGTTACAGTAATCGAGTCTTGATAAAATCAGAGCTGATATTACAGATTTTTGGAGGTTAAATGGAATATAAGGAAGATATTTCCGAATGCTCGTTAACAAGAAGATTGAGCAGGCAGTTTGGTTGATGTGGGCTTCGAAGGAAGGGTGAGTATCAAAAATCACGCCCAAGTTCTTGACTTTTTCCACGGGGGTAGGAACAGATCCTAGCTTGGGTGGCCACCAATCAGGTGACCAAAAGAAATAATGTTTGCCAAAAAGCAAGATCTGTGTTTTGTTTGAGTTTAACCTGGGGCAATTTCGGTTCATCCAATGATCGATTGATACCATACAAAGTTTAAAGTTAGACAGACACACTCTTTTGTGTGGCGTCGGCGTAAGACACAACAGAGAAGCGGATGGTTTTGATAAGCTTTGATAAGGTCTATGGATACATACTGTTCCCTCTCTGTGGGGAAGGATGACAGGAGGGCCAATGCAGTATCTTTGATGCAGAAATCGTGAAGTCGAGAAATAAGTATGTGGTAGTCAACGGTATTGAACACCGCCGCGACATCGAAAACGAGCATTATTCCCGTTGTCCACAAGTTCTCAGTGGCAGCTCTGAGAGCCGTCTCCATGCTGTGCTGGCCATGAAAACCACACTGAGACCTGTCCAAAAGGTTGATGTCATTTATGAATGATGACAGTTGTTGGTGAAGTGCCCTGTCCAAGATTTTGGCCGGTAAAGGGAGCCGTGAGATAGGGTGATAGCTGCTGGATCAGAGACTAACGGGTTACTCTTCTTGATCAGGGGTAGGATAGAGGCTTTCTTCCAAGGTTTTGGAAAGTTCCTGATCTAATTGAAAATGATGGTTAGCTGAGTTGCTATCGTCTCAGATGCGAGGTGCAAAATTCTAGGGGGCAGGGGACATCCGGGGGAACCAGATTTGGTATGGGATAACATATTGTTGACTTGTTCGGTGGTGAGTGGCGTGAAATAGGATAGAGATGTCTTAGTGTCTTCAGACAGCAGGTGAGGTGAGTATCATTGACATTAGGACTAGAGTCAGCATTGTGAAAGGAAGAAAAAACACGAAGAACCTTGGATTGAAAAGATGACGCTAAAGTGCCGCGCAGGGGTTTACAGCAACGAACCTGAGCCAGAACCTGGCCCAGTTCCTCCAGCAGAACTTCAGTCTCCTGAAGGGCTCTCTCTCCTCAATGCTCAATTTGCGGGTGGGAAGGTAGGATATGAAGGAAGTTAAGTCGGCCACTTCAGGAGTATAGAATTGGGCATAGAGGTTGGCATAATACCCGCAAATTTGCAGGCTATAGGGAGATCCCCCATAAACCTCATTATCGCTGGTATCGGGATACGTGTGACAATGTCTCTATCAGAGTAATTTGAACTTAGCCAATGTAGTGTCTTGCTGGCCTTGCCCCCCATTGATAAATGCAGTCTGCGTTGCAAGCCCTGGGGTTCGTGCCTCATTCAGCAGGATCTATTGAAGGAATGATGGCAAATCCAGCCAGCCACAGAGGAGAGAAGGGTCATGAGGTGCAAGAAAGGGCAGCTCTAGGTTCAAGATGTGTCTCAAAGTCCATGACCTGCTGTTGCGATTCCTGATTTTGGCCCATGCGATAGCTGATGAACTTACCCCAAAGGGTAGCCTTGAGCGCCTCCCACAGCATCCGCAGGGAGCCAACAGAATACACATTGATCGCAAAGTATATAATTGTATATGATCCCAAGGAGGAAGCCTTTTAATTCCAGGGCCATTAGCATCTAGGAGCTGAGACGCCAAATCCTTCTGCCACCACATGTCAGGACACGTACGCCCTCCCCCTCCCCCCTCGAGTGCTCGTTTTTGGCAAGTGAAAATAATAAAGTCATTAGAATAATTTCTACTCCCCCTGAGAAAAATGTGAAGTGTCTATCAGTCAGGTGACAAAAGCCCAAAGCATCAAGCAGGCCCATTGCTTCTAAAATCCTAGCCAGATGCAAGAGACCTGTTCCTCTACCGGCCGGTGGTGTGGACCGCTCCAAGACCAGCTCTCCACTCCACTGAGGTCTCCCCACAATACCCAGGATCCAATGGGAAGTTGTAGCAGCACGTCACTTAAAAACCTAAGAAAACCAGCCAGCAGTGGGCCTGTACGTAGACACTAACCAGGGACAACAATTCTTCCTGACAGATCCCTGCCATCGCCACATAGCGACCCTGCCCATCATGCCAGGTTGGTTGAGCCTTGAAAGAGATCTGTACCTTTCAGCAGAATGGCCAACTCCCCGGAGCCTCTTCTTAACCCTGCACGGAAAACTTGTGAATGAATAAATGTATTTGTGGTTACTCAAAACCATTAAAATAAAACAAAACATAAAAAATAAAATGAAACAAACAGTGGAAAAAAAGAACATTCCATTATTATAAAAGATTAAATAATTAAAACATAAGCTTTGTTAACAAAAAACAAAAAAAAAAAAGAAACACTAAAATCTTAAATTCATTAGTCCGTTTGTACTCAGCCGGCAATCATGCCTGGTCTCAATGGGATGGGCTGTTAAGTCTCGACAATGTAAGAGATCAGTGCAAGTGCTGGCCCGGTTAATTAGCTGGGGAAGTCCATCAGTTTCCGACGGGTTTGTTGTATAAATTTGCTGAACATAGCCATATATTTCACTGTTTCCAATGTGTACAGATGATGCACAGCCTCCTTTGTGGTTCTGATCCCTTGCTGTAGTAAAATTGGCTTAAGGTAAAGTCTACGCTCTAAACACAGGACCGGGCAGCAAAATAGAATATGGGCCAAACTCTCATGTTTATATTTGAATAGCCGACACTCCGTATACCCCATCCTTATCAACCTCGAGGGATATAGTTCTTTAAGGGGGAGAGGATGTAATGTGAAACCCACATGTGCCAAGAAGGGACATCTATTGCCTACTCAGAGGATGTCAGCTCCCAATCAGCAAGCAGCCTTTAGCACCCCTCCCTGTTTGACTCCTGGACTGGACTCTTCACTGCGGTCATGGTTCAAAGACGCAAGTGGAAGCCAAGGTCCTGGTGTCAGTAGAGAGGAACTGTTTGGGTGGAACTCTTGACTGAGGTGATGGTTTTGAGACTCAGGTGGAGACCATGGTCCTAGGGTGGCTAGAGTAGAACTTCTTGGAAGGAGTTGACAGAGGGGATAGGTCTGAGGCAAATGTAGAAGCAGAGGTCCTGGTGTCGATGGGGCAGAACTTTTTGGAAGGACTCTTGACTGAGGTGATAGGTCCGAGGACCATGGAGAAGCTGAGGTCCTGCTTTCAGTGGAGGAGAACTGCTTGGATGGGACTCTTGACTAAGGTGATGGGTCTGAGGCACAGGAGGAGGCCAAGGTGTTTGTGTCAGGGGAGCAGAACTTTTTGGAAGGACTCTTGACTGAGGTGATAAGTCAAAGGCGCACACAAGAGGCCGAGGATCTGGCGTGGGTAGAATACAACTTGTTATAAGGACTCTTGACTGAGGTGATGGGTCAAAGGCGCATGGAGAGGCCGAGGTCCTGGTGTGGGTGGAGTCTAACTCCACTTGACTTGACTGAGGTGATAGGTCTGAGGTGCACAGTGAGGTCAAGGTGCTAGTGTGAGTGGGCTGGAACTGCTCGGATTGGACTATTGACTAAGGTGATGAGTCGGAGACGCAGGTGGGGGCCAAGGTCTTGGTGACGGTTTTTGGACACCAAAGGCCTGGAAACCGATCATCAGCTACACACTGATCAATGTCATTTCTAGCTTCTCTTGTCAAAGGTGAACCCCACAGGCCACAGGCACATGTGAGGGACCAGAGGGTCAACGCCTCATCCGCTGGATGGGTCTGTGAGCAACTTCAATGTCATATATTAGAGCTTGGGGGTATCTGGAATCACTCAGATTCCAAATCTCCCAAAAACGGAACCCAACTGTCTCTGGCAACAAGACCTTTCCAGAGCTACCTTCCAGGGGACCTAAGACCCTGTCAAACAAAAACACACTCAAACTCACCTGGGTTCGCATTTCAGCCTGAATCCTGTGTCTGTTTCTAAAAGTTACTGTGTAATGCGTGCCACCTCCTGTCTCCCTTCAGCTGGGAAACCGGCGGCGCAGCGCGCACTTTCACTTTCCCTCCCTCCCCTTCAAGAACCCGGACATTCCACGGCCACGGCTTGTTTTATAATGCTGTACAACACCATGCAACATATTTACACTCCACGAAATATCACTCAACAACACAATTAAACTCCACTCTCCTCAATACCACATAAATACACCCCACATAAATCCACTATATGCCACATAACAATCCACATACACTGCACACCATACCACATAGTTACACTCAACATAATTTCAGTCAACGTCACACAGTTCCTTGCCACACAATTCAACTCCACAAATTCCATTCCACACGACATTATTCTACGCCAAACCACATAATTGAACTACACAACACAATTACACATCACATATAGCCAGTTCACAACAAATAATTCCGCATCATGGTACAAAATTTAAAACCACAAAATTCCACTCCACTAAATGCCACTCCATGACACAGAATCCTACTCCACATAGTTCTAATATACTTAATGCCACATAATTTCTATCTACATAATTCCACAGCACATCATGGCAGATAATTCCACTACACACAACTCTACTCAACACCCCAGAATTCCAAACCACACTTTTACACGACAAACAATTCCAATCCAACGCACATACTTCAAATCCACACCACATACATCCAATTCACTCCATAACACATGGTTAAAACACATTAAGAAAGACAATGGCAATATCTCTCAAAAGCATAGCTAGCAACACTGTTCCACGCCACACAAATCAACTCCACACATTTCCAAACTAGACCATAGAATTTGACACCAAACCACATAATACAAATTAACACAATTACCCAGCACACCATACATCCAATGCACACCACACAATTACACATCATGTCACAAAATTCAACAGCCCACCCCATAATTAAACTCCACTACATATCACTCACAACACAAAATACCCTTCCACATATTACGCTCCATAACACACAATCCCACTCCACATAATTCAAGCACCCATTGCCCCATAATTACTATCCACATAATTCCATAACACACCATGCCACGTAATTTCACTCCAACCACACAATTCCACGCCACACAATTCCACAACTAACTATTGCCATCCAACCCACATAATTCCTCTACACACCACGTATAAACACTCCATAACACATATTAAAAATACATCTTTTTTTTGCAGATTTATATAGCGCAAACTCGACCCGAAGGTATTGGAGCGCTTTACACCAGCACCAGTTACATCGAACAAGGACACGTTCATTTTTGGTAGGCGCGGGGAGATGAAGGGATCTGCCCAGAATCGCAGGAAGCTGAGCCGAGGCTCGAAGCTGGTCCCCAGCTCCAAAGTCGGCAGCTCGGGCCGTTAGGCCACAACCTCTATAGCTCTAAATCACACACGTGCAAGCCCGTCTACATTTCCAATGCTTGTTTTAAACTTGTGCTTCGCTAATTTAGGCCACTCTGATTTTGGCGCCCGCGCCTAGTGTGGTCCCAATGCCACCCTCGCCACGACCGCAATCATCTGCAAATAGAATTGGACTGACACACACACACACGCACGCAGACACACACACGGACACACACACGCTCAGACACACGCTCAGACACACTCCACCACAGCAGAATTAAAGTTAAAATGTGTCCCATATTTGCACTCTTCCATTTGTCTCTGTGCAGAAAGCAGCGCTTCTCCTCCTCTAGGCGCTACTGAAGTCATTCTTAGGTAATAACGTCAACCGTCAATGAAGAGTGCACGCGCGTTAGGACTGGTTCATGGGGATCTGCAGAGCCCTCCCCCCCAGCGCTGTCATTCCCAGCAAAGACTCCTGCTTCTGACAGACATCCCAGACACCCCGCAGCGCCTCCGAAGTCTATTTTGGGAGGTTTTGGCTCCGGTGCAGGGGGGGGGGGGGTATGAGGCCCCCGGAGCAGCACCTCATTAAAAGAGGGGGCGGGGGCCACCCAGGGAGATCCCGAGGCACTCAGACAGGAACCGGTGGGGGCTCAGTCTAGGACTGGAGGAGATCATCACAAGGCGGCGCCTCGCAGCGCTAAAGAGTGCTTTAAACAGGTGCAGCGCCGAGGCTGGGAACGTGCAGCGCCGAGGCTGGGAACGCACAGTGCCTGGAGCGTGCGCAAAGAGGCTGACGCATTCAACACCTGTTCAAAGAGGCTGGCACCTCCGTGCCTGTCTGGAGCACAGTTAGCGCCTGGTGAGTTCGCATTCAACACCTGTTCAAAGAGGCTGGCACCTGTGTGCCTCTCTGGAGCACGGTCAGCGCCTGGTGAGTGCGCATTCAACACCTGTTCAAAGAGGCTGGTGCCTGTCTAGAGCACAGTCAGCGTCTGGTGCGTGCGCATCCAACACCTGTTCAAAGAGGCTGGCACCTGTGTGCCTCTCTGGAGCACGGTCAGCGTCTGGTGCGTGCGCATCCAACACCTGTTCAAAGAGGCTGGCAGCTGTGGGTCTGCCTGGTGCACGGTCAGCGTCTGGTGCGTGTGCATTCAACACCTGTTCAAAGAGGCTGGCAGCTGTGGGTCTGCCTGGTGCACGGTCAGCGTCTGGTGCGTGTGCATTCAACACCTGTTCAAAGAGGCTGGTAGCTGTGGGTCTGCCTGGTGCACGGTCAGCGCCTGGCGCGTGCGCATTCAACACCTGTTCAAAGAGGCTGACCGCTGTGTGTCTGCCTGATGCACGGTCAGCGTCTGGTGCGTGTGCATTCAACACCTGTTCAAAGAGGCCTGGCACCTGTGTGCCTCTCTGGAGCACGGTCAGCGCCTGGTGAGTGCGCATTCAACACCTGTTCAAAGAGGCCTGGCACCTGTGTGCCTCTCTGGAGCACGGTCAGCGTCTGGTGCGTGTGCATCCAACACCTGTTCAAAGAGGCCTGGCACCTGTGTGCCTCTCTGGAGCACGGTCAGCGCCTGGTGAGTGCGCATTCAACACCTGTTCAAAGAGGCCTGGCACCTGTGTGCCTCTCTGGAGCACGGTCAGCGTCTGGTGCGTGTGCATTCAACACCTGTTCAAAGAGGCTGGCATCTGTGTGCCTCTCTGGAGCACGGTCAGCGTCTGGTGCGTGCGCATTCAACACCTGTTCAAAGAGGCTGGCATCTGTGTGCCTCTCTGGAGCACGGTCAGCGTCTGGTGCGTGCGCATCCAACACCTGTTCAAAGAGGCCTGGCACCTGTGTGCCTCTCTGGAGCACGGTCAGCGCCTGGTGAGTGCGCATTCAACACCTGTTCAAAGAGGCCTGGCACCTGTGTGCCTCTCTGGAGCACGGTCAGCGTCTGGTGCGTGTGCATTCAACACCTGTTCAAAGAGGCTGGCATCTGTGTGCCTCTCTGGAGCACGGTCAGCGTCTGGTGCGTGCGCATTCAACACCTGTTCAAAGAGGCTGGCATCTGTGTGCCTCTCTGGAGCACGGTCAGCGTCTGGTGCGTGCGCATCCAACACCTGTTCAAAGAGGCCTGGCACCTGTGTGCCTCTCTGGAGCACGGTCAGCGCCTGGTGAGTGCGCATTCAACACCTGTTCAAAGAGGCCTGGCACCTGTGTGCCTCTCTGGAGCACGGTCAGCGTCTGGTGCGTGTGCATCCAACACCTGTTCAAAGAGGCTGGCACCTGTGTGCGTCTCTGGAGCACGGTCAGCGCCTGGCGCGTGCGCATTCAACACCTGTTCAAAGAGGCTGACCGCTGTGTGTCTGCCTGATGCACGGTCAGCGTCTGGTGCGTGTGCATTCAACACCTGTTCAAAGAGGCTGGCAGCTGTGGGTCTGCCTGGTGCACGGTCAGCGTCTGGTGCGTGTGCATTCAACACCTGTTCAAAGAGGCTGGTAGCTGTGGGTCTGCCTGGTGCACGGTCAGCGTCTGGTGAGTGCGCATTCAACACCTGTTCAAAGAGGCTGACCGCTGTGTGTCTGCCTGATGCACGGTCAGCGTCTGGTGCGTGTGCATTCAACACCTGTTCAAAGAGGCTGGCACCTGTGTGCCTCTCTGGAGCACGGTCAGCGTCTGGTGCGTGCGCATCCAACACTTGTTCAAAGAGGCTGGCCCCTGTGTGCCTCTCTGGAGCACGGTCAGCGTCTGGTGCGTGCGCATTCAACACCTGACAAAGAGGCTGGCAGCTGTGGGTCTGCCTGGTGCACGGTCAGCGTCTGGTGCGTGCGAATTCAACACCTGACAAAGAGGCTGGCAGCTGTGGGTCTGCCTGGTGCACGGTCAGCGTCTGGTGCGTGTGCATCCAACACCTGTTCAAAGAGGCTGGCACCTGTGTGCCTCTCTGGAGCACGGTCAGCGCCTGGTGCGTGCGCATTCAACACCTGTTCAAAGAGGCTGACCGCTGTGTGTCTGCCTGATGCACGGTCAGCGTCTGGTGCGTGTGCATTCAACACCTGTTCAAAGAGGCTGGCAGCTGTGGGTCTGCCTGGTGCACGGTCAGCGTCTGGTGCGTGTGCATTCAACACCTGTTCAAAGAGGCTGGTAGCTGTGGGTCTGCCTGGTGCACGGTCAGCGTCTGGTGAGTGCGCATTCAACACCTGTTCAAAGAGGCTGGTGCCTGTCTAGAGCACAGTCAGCGCCTGGTGCGTGCGCATCCAACACCTGTTCAGAGGCTTGTGCCTGCCTGGAGCACAGTCAGCGCCTGGTGCGTGCACATTCAACACCTGTTCAAAGAGGCTGGCGCCTGTCTAGAGCAGTCAGCGCCTGGTGAGTGCGCATTCAACACCTGTTGAAAGAGGCTGGCACCTTTGGGCCTGCTAGGAGCATCGTCAGCACCTGGTGAATGCCCATTCAACACCTGTTCTAAGAGGCTGCTACCTTTGCGCCTGTCTAGAGCACAGTCAGCGCCTGATGCGTGCGCATTCAACATCTGTCCAATGAGGTTGACACCTGTGCGCCTATCTAGAGTACAGTCAGTGCCTGATGTGTGCGCATTCAACCCCTGCTCAAAGAGGTTGACACCTCTGCGCCTGCCTAGAGCACAGTGAGCACCTGATGCATGCGCATTCAACACCTCAAAGAGGCTGGCACCTGTGTGCCTGTCTAGAATACAGTCAGCGCCTGGTGAGTGCGCATTCAACATCTGTTCAAAGAGGCTGGCACCTGTGTGCCTATCTAGAGGACAGTCAGTGCCTGATGCGTGCTGTTAGAAATGGGATTTCTGGTTGGCTGAGGCTTGCGCCAAAGCCAGGCAGAAACCACCATTCCCACGTCAGGGTTAGGAAGTCACATGCCAAGATAACCCCTGCTCACCCCCTTGGTAGCTTGGCACGAGCAGACAGGCTTATCCCCGAGGCGATGTGTAAAGCATTTCCGCACGCACCCACCAGCAACAACATCCAAGGACCCCCACAAAAGGAACTCCACACAAGGTATATGTAAAAATAGCCTTTGTTATTAGATAGAAACACACACTTTACAATGTGCCAACAGGCACGGGCAGAATTTACAGGGGATTATGTACAGGACAGGGCCGCAGGCACCACTGTCAGGAAAATGCAATTAGTAGAACTAGCAATTAGAACATATAACAATCAGAAGCTTCACACATGATGCATAGAAGATTCAGAGGTGTAGGAAAGACACGATGCATAAAACATTCAGAGGTGTAGGAACAAGGCACATGACGCATCAAAACACATTCAGAGGTGCAGCACAGGAGAACACAAGATGCATAAACATACATTCAGCGTTGTAGGAACAAGGCACATGATGCATCAAAACACATTCAGAGGTGCAGCACAGAATAATTAGCAGAAATCACATTAGCATGAACTCATAAAACTGTCCCCAGGCCAACTGGCCTCTCTGGGGCTAGGACACACTGTGTCCCAAATGTCAGGGCAGGCTGCAGGCAGCCAAAGAACAAGCCTAAACGTGGCAGCTGCCCACTAAGTGCTGGGCAGCTGAAGAACTGATGGGGCCAAAACGTGGGAGCCTTGTAGGCTCTAAAACAACCAACTGTGTCCTCGAAATGCAAAAATGCCCCCTGAGCCTCGTGGGCTCTAAATGACAATGGGCCCCTTCGTTGGAATCAATGATTGCCCCCTGAGCCTCTCGGGGCTCGTAAAACAAATATGGCCGGTCTGAGCCTCTCAGGTTCTAAATACACAAATATGCCCCGGTATCATTGGAGTCCCTCCTCGGGGGACTCGACTCAAAGGAATGCCGCCTTGAGCCTCTGCGGCTCCAACTACAAATGCCCCCTGAGCCCCTCGTGGGCTCGAGAAGCAATGGGGCCTCGCTGGGGCCTCTCGGCGCCCCCGCAAGGACTCTGCACCACTGGAGGGGGGGCGGGCACCGGCAATGTGCCCCGACGCACCCCTCTCCTCTATACAGCACCGGACCCCACTCACCGGTTACGAAGGATTCCTCTCCTTTGGGCGGCGGTAGCGGGGCTCTCCCGATCCCTGGGAGCCCCGCCCAACAGTGCCTCTGTTCAGCCGGTCCCCCATCTTGGGACCGGGACTTAGGGTGAGGCAGCCCCGGGGCTCTCCCCAGCTCACGGGAGCCCCGGGCCGCGGGAGGACTCTGCTTCTTCTTTCCAGCCAGGCGGGCATCCAATCACACCACAGCAGTGGGCGGGACTTCCCTCGCACATAGGAAGTCCCGCCCAACGTCAGGCACGCCAGTGCCTGACTTCCTTTTGTGGCGCGAGGGCTGCGGCGGTGATTTCACGGCGGGGGGCAAATGAGGGGTGAGCACCCTCGGTTGATAAAATAAACGTAGAAGTGAGGTGGGCACTTGCTAAGGGGCAGATAAAGGGGTGGCACCCGTAAATAAAAATATAACTAGGATCGGGCACCATGCAGGGTAGGCTCCTGCGAATCTCGGATCACGAGCAGATCAGAGAGCAGCTCCATGCTGCAAAATACAAATAAAGCGCTCTCACCGTGCTGGGGAGTCCAAGGAGTCCTGGGGCAGAGAAATGGAGCAGGCAGCTCCCAGTAAAAAAGAAGTCCTCCAGTTCCCCGCAGGCAAGGCAGAAGGGCCCCACAGGGAGAGAGCTCTCCAGGCATCCAGGATATCCAGGGGCTGGGCAGGGCCCAGGGAGACAAGCCTTCCCCTGGGCCCAAGCAGCAGCACGCCCCTGGTAGATTCGAGTTGGGAACAAGAACATTTTGTAAGGGGGGACAGCCCCTTTTTATACAGTGAATTCCTTTGTCTCAGGGTGCAGGGTGGGGGAAAAACCAGTCGCAGGTAGTTTTGGAGCACTGTGATGTGCTCAACCACCCTTTCCTTTCACTGGCCAGGCTAGGGACATTAGATGCACCACAGGGGGCGGAGCCAGCTTTGTGTGAGGAAAGCCCAGCCCTATTCAGGTCCCAGGTGCACCACTCCCTCACACATGCTAATCTCAACACTCACCACCGGGGCAGACCCATCATGACTCATGGAGCCTGGCACACCAGCCAGCTCCAGCCAATCACAAGCCAGCACATTCACTGCACAGACAGGCACACTTCTAGAAGTGGCACTTCCATATTAGATACAAACACGCTGCACACACCACTGAGCAGCATTCAATCACACGAGTCCGCACATACCAGACTCGAGCCTGCACACCCCACGCATCAGGAACTACCAGGGACACATACATTCCCCATGCATTCCTATGGGAGGGCAGGCCCATCTCCCCACCCGCACTCAGAGTGCGCCCGCACTTTCCACTGGGACACAGTGAAAGTGCGCAGAAACCAAGAATCACCACCCCCAGGTCACATATAAAAAGCAAAAAGTTCAGGGGTGAACCTGCCAGAAGGGCCAAGTCCAACACATGAGCATTCAACACCTGTTGAAAGAGGCTGGCACCTGTGGGCCTGCTAGGAGCATCGTCAGCACCTCAGTGTCTGCATTTAACACCTGTTCTAAGAGGCTGATACCTTTGCGCCTATCTAGAGCACAGTCAGCACCTAATGCGTGCACATTTAACATCTGTCCGATGAGGCTGATACCTGTACGCGTGTCTGGGGCATGGTCAGCGCCTGATGCGTGCACATTTAACATCTGTCCAATGAGGCAGACACCTGTGCGCCTTTCTGGGGCATGGTCAGCGCCTGATGGGTGCGCATTTAACACCTGTTTAAAGAGGCTGGCACCTGTGCGCCTGTTAGGAGCATCGTCACCACCTGGTGCATGCCTATTCAACACCTGTTTAAAGAGGCTGGCACCTGTGCGCCTGTCTAGAGCACAGTCAGCGCCTGATGCGTGCGCATTCAACACCTGTTCAAAGAGGCTGGCACCTGTGGGTCTGTCGAGAATACAGTCAGCGCCTGGTGAGTGCGCATTCAACATCTGTTCAAAGAGGCTGGCACCTGTGTGCCTATCTAGAGTACAGTCAGTGCCTGATGTGTGCGCATTCAACACCTGCTCAAAGAGGCCGACACCTCTGCGCCTGCCTAGAGCACAGTGAGCACCTGATGCATGCGCATTCAACACCTCAAAGAGGCTGGCACCTGTGTGCCTGTCTAGAATACAGTCAGCGCCTGGTGAGTGCGCATTCAACATCTGTTCAAAGAGGCTGGCACCTGTGTGCCTATCTAGAGGACAGTCAGTGCCTGATGCATGCGCATTCTACACCTGTTCAAAGAGGCTGGCAGCTGTAGGTCTGCCTGGCGCACGGTCAGCGTCTGGTGCGTGCGCATTCAACACCTGTTCATAGAGGCTGGTAGCTGTGGGCCTGTCTGGGGCACAGTCAGCGTCTGGTGCGTGCACATTCAACACCTGTTCAAAGAGGCTGGTAGCTGTGGGTCTGCCTGCTGCACAGTCAGCGTCTGGTGCGTGTGCATTCAACACCTGTTCAAAGAGGCTGGTAGCTGTGGGTCTGCCTGGTGCACGGTCAGCGTCTGGTGCGTGCGCATTCAACACCTGTTCAAAGAGGCTGGCAGCTGTGGGTCTGCCTGGTGCACGGTCAGCGTCTGGTGCGTGCACATTCAACACCTGTTCAAAGAGGCTGGCAGCAGTGTGTCTGCCTGGTGCACGGCCAGCGTCTGGTGCGTGCGCATTCAACACCTGTTCAAAGAGGCTGGCAGCAGTGTGTCTGCCTGGTGCACGGTCAGCGTCTGGTGTGTGCGCATTCAACACCTGTTCAAAGAGGCTGGTAGCTGTGGGTCTGCCTGGTGCACGGTCAGCGTCTGGTGCGTGCGCATTCAACACCTGTTCATAGAGGCTGGTAGCTGTGGGTCTGCCTGGTGCACGGTCAGCATCTGGTGCGTGTGCATTCAACACCTGTTCAAAGAGGCTGGTAGCTGTGGGTCTGCCTGGGGCACGGTCAGCATCTGGTGCGTGCGCATTCAACACTTGTTCAAAGAGGCTGGCAGCAGTGTGTCTGCCTGGTGCACAGTCAGCGTCTGGTGCGTGTGCATTCAACACCTGTTCAAAGAGGCTGGTAGCTGTGGGTCTGCCTGGTGCACGGTCAGCGTCTGGTGCGTGCGCATTCAACACCTGTTCAAAGAGGCTGGCAGCAGTGTGTCTGCCTGGTGCACGGTCAGCGTCTGGTGCGTCGCATTCAACACCTGTTCAAAGAGGCTGGTAGCTGTGGGTCTGCCTGGTGCACGGTCAGCATCTGGTGCGTGTGCATTCAACACCTGCTCAAAGAGGCTGGTAGCTGTGGGTCTGCCTGGTGCACGGTCAGCGTCTGGTGCGTGTGCATTCAACACCTGTTCAAAGAGGCTGGCAGCTGTGGGTCTGCCTGGTGCAAGGTCAGCGTCTGGTGCGTGTGCATTCAACACCTGTTCAAAGAGGCTGGCAGCTGTGGGTCTGCCTGGTGCACGGTCAGCGTCTGGTGCGCATTCAACACCTGTTCAAGGAGGCCGCAACCTGTCTGGAGCATAAAGGCATCTTTATTGCTCTTACACCTTCTGACCACCAGCATGTTTATTTTGGGGGTGCTGCAGCACCACTGTAGCCCTACTTCCAGCCCCTAAACCCATGTTGTTGAGTATATCTCTTCAATACAACAATCTCACGCGCACAGCTAGTTAGTGAGCACAGCTTTGCTGTCGGGGGTACTCTGTTCACTATCCGAGCTCACCATGTCCCCAGGAGACTCAAGGTTTTCCAAAGTCCTCTGTGTTTGTTACCCTGCAATGGGGGTAGATTAGTGTCAAAACACCAAAACTCGCACATCTAACCGAGGTCACTACTTCACAATGATGCTGGAACAATTTTCAGAGGGAGGCAGCCATCAATGTTACATCACCGAAGTCATAGGGATTGTGAAAAACCCAAGCATTACTGAAAATGAAACAAAGTGTAGCAGATGCATTTTTTATCCAAAAAATCAAATGGGGAAAGGATCACTTGTCCTGCATAACCTGGGTATGCAATATTCCGACGTGTCCCAATTTAGAAACCCTCATACACGTGTCTATTGGACGGTAGGGGCGGTATATCTTGGTTCTCCGCCTATTGAACACGTGTCTGCATCATCATCGGGTTAGTGATAATGCAACCTCCACCCGGAGGAATACCCCTGGTTAAAAAGAGTAGTGATCAGTGATGTGTTTGAAGGGGTAAGTTCTATAAAAAACTCGTACAGCCAGAATTGGATTTTAATAGGTCTGGATTCGAGTTAGTTAAAAATATATCTGTTGTGCGTTTCTAAGAGTATTTAGGACTCTCACGCACTGTAATGAGCTGGTGTACTTAAAATGGTCGACATGTTTCAGCCCTTGTTCGCACAGGTGTGTCAGGTGGGCTTTCTTCAGGATAAAGAATCGTTGGTGTCTCAGAAAGTGTGATCCTCAAAAGAGATTTTCTTTTCAGGAAACAATGTGAAAGATTAAGATATATTAATCTTAGTCTTAGTAAGGTCTTGTGGGTACCTGTAAAACACAAGAAACAAAGGGGAAGTGAAGGAGGAAAGGGAGTTTTTTTTTTTTTTACGGACACATATAAGAAACCATGTTTCCTTATTGGTTACAGCAACTAGAAAATGGCAATACTTCATGCATCTTTTATCCAGCCATGAGTATGAATTTGACCATAATTGCATAGGTGTCACAGCGTTATGCACAAAGCCGAGACCAGATATACTGGACGTGACCCTTGTTGAATCGGACCACACCCTTTCCGTTGATGGCTCTTTTCTGAGAGACAAACACGATAATTTAGGAGCAGTGTATGCTGTCTCTACCATAAGTGGAGTGGTGGTGGCATCCTACCTGTGCCAGGCAACTTCCGCACAAGTAGCTGAATTGACTGCCCTTACTCAACCCCTTCGATGGGTCTAGAGTCACTACATACACCGATAGCCAGTATGGATCCGATGTGGTGCATGACTTCGGGCAGCTGTGGTCCCAGAGGGGATACCTGACTTCGTCAGGCTCGCCGATCAAGAACAGCTTGTACTTCCTGAAGGTGCAGAATGCACTTCAGCTGCTGAGGGAAGTCGCAGTAGTGAAATGTGCTTCACACAAAAGTGGCGATGATTTTGTGACAAAAGTCAATAGATACGCAAACGTGATAGCCGCTATTCCGCTCTTGAGTCCAGAATGTCCCATTTAGATGAGCCATGTGGCGGAGAGGGAGGACCAGCTTTGAATATGCTTTTAAACACAATACACACCTTCAGTGAGCTAAAGAGGTTCAGCAGGAAGCACCTGAGAGTGAGAAAGACAGATGGGGAGAAGCATGTTGAATAAAGGATAGGAGTCACATATGGGTATCTAGCGATTGAAGACCAGTTTTGCCCGATTCCATACTGCCTACCACGGTGAGACATATGCATGGCCCAACCCATGTCTGTCGGGATGGAATGGTGATGACTTTCAAGCGATACCGGTACAACTCTTACTTTGGCGCGTGGCCGAATCCCTGTGCCAGCGTTGATCATCATCAGAAGCAGAATGTAGGCAAGAAAGTTGTTCTATAAGTTACATGGGGAAATCGGATCACCCCGTCAAACTTCTTCAGATGACTTCGTGGAGATGCCCGATTTAAACAGTTCAGGCACGTATTAGTCTTTGTGTGTTTATATTCTCTAGCTGGGTGGAGACGTATGCGACCAGGAGTTGTGACATTCTGACAGTTGCCAAACCACTGCTGTGGAAATTGTTTCCGTGATTTGGGATGCCAGTTCACCTCAAATCAGATCAAGTGAGTTGCTTCAAGAGCAAAGGGATGCCGCTTTTATGTACCACACTAGGGAGTGATTCAAGATTTCACTGCAGTTACAGACCAGAATCTTCAGGTGTAGTGAGAGGATGAGTGCGTTTTAGACAACATTGGTCCCTGAAAAGGAGAGGGAGTTAAGAACAATAAATAGACTCAATTGTTTCTATATTAGTTTGACATATCCAGCCGGATAGAGGTCTGATATTTACTTAGAAAAATAAGGGAGTTAAATACAACAATACACAAAGTGGGGCACAAGTCTGTGCCCTATTGAACACATCAACAACGTACAAATAAGCAACAAAACAAGAAACAAAGGGCTTTTAGGCAAAAGCTCAAGGTTTGTTGCACTAAGAATTGCACAGTGTCAAAGTACAACAGAACATCACCTACACCTTTACACTTTTTAGTACATATAAAATTTATTTCGAGTGTATAAGGTGTTTATAAATTGTCTACGGCGTTTCGATCCGCCTATAAGGTATGCGGATCATCATCAGGACATAAGTGTTATGCCTAAGGATAGCAAGCCTCAATTGCCGAAGATTAAAATCGGAAGGGATCTAGAAATGTATTGGGACACACAGCTCAAATGTGCGCAATGGCACCGGAGAATCCAATGGGGACCGGGAGATTGAGCGTGACAGGTATCGCTAAGGCCGGTCTAACAACGATCAACCTGAGTACAATGTTCAGCGCTTTGGAGCCGACAAGATAGTCTGTAATTAGGGGTTAAGGACTGCTCGATCCCGGGTTACTGTAGACTGAACACTTTGTGTATTGTTGTATTTAACTCCCTTATTTTTCTAAGTAAATATCAGACCTCTATCTGTCTGGATATGTCAAACTAATATAGAACCGACTGAGTCTATATTTATTGTTCTTAACTCCCTCTCCTTTCCAGGGACCATTGTTGTCTAAAACGCACTACTCCCAGGGTCCCTGTCTGACCTTTTTGGGCCCCCTTGTTGTTTTCAAATATATGTGAGAGGATGAATGGCACAATCAAAGCTAAACGAGCTAAAGCCTGTGCCTTGACGTCCCTCAACAGGCCGGATTAATTTCCCTTAGTCCTCATGAGCATTCGAAGCACTCCATGCTGGAGAACGGTACGCTCCCCCTACGAAGTAATAATGGGGAGACGCATGAGAATCCCATGAGTACAAACAGCCGCTCATGTGAATATCACAGATGACCCAGTTCTTACATATTGCAAAGCACTGGTGCAGGTCGACGTTGCAACTCCATCTGTGAGAGAAACTTCTTGCCATGATATGAGCCCTGGCGACAGAATTCGTGTAAGAAAACACATCCGAAAGTTGTGCTTGTAGGATCACAGGAGAGGACCCTATCAAGTCATCCTGATGACCAATACTGCCGTGAAGTGTGCCGGACTGCCGAGCAGGATATATGCCTTCTATACCCAAAGAGTTTGACGAGCAGAGGAAGAAGCTAGGCCAACATCCACTGACAATAAGAAGGAGACTTTTCCAGCCAAGTGGGACAAAATTTACCTTTCCAAACACAAGCAAACTATCCCAGACTAAATGACATACTATGTAACATTTTACGTTCTATGTGTAGAAGCTGTGAAATACTCATCAATGTACTAGAATGATGAGAGAATTACTGAATGTATTCTGTATTAAATATTTCTTGCTTCTCATTGGTGTAAAGCTCGAGAACCAGGTATTAAGACCCGTGAGCCCCCGTTGCATACAAGCTTTGGAGATGCACCTTCGCGCCCAAGAGGCAACGAAGCCTGTGACTGTTGTTTGGCAGCCTTCTCAGCCACCCCAGAACTGATCTCTACTGATGAGGGATATTATCCCGAAACACGAGCCGTGTCTAGAGATACTAGAAATACCAAGTACTTACTTGAACCAACCTCGGTGAAACACTTACAAACTTGTTCCTAACTCTTCAAGTCATATGAACTGCATGTACCAGAATGCAAAGGGGCGATCCGGCGGAGAGGTTAGGAGTGTGCTCCCATCTTTGAATATTAATATAGTGAGTATATGAAATAATTAGTTTAAAGTCCTATAAAAGAGTGCGATTTCTTCATGTGAGGAAGAGACATTTTCCCCATTCTGTGAAGGTCTGCAAGCATCTGGCGGCGTTCTTGGATACCTCGGGTCAGTTAGATCAGTCCCAACATGGCTTCAGGAGAGCACACAGCACGGAGACGGCCCTGACGATAGTGCTTGATAACATCCGCACTGAGGTCGATCAGGGCCATACTTCTCTGCTGATCCTATTAGATCTGACAGCCGCCTTCGATACCCTGTCTCCCTCGGTTCTAACATCTCGTTTGAGGGAGATAGGGGTAGAGGGCGTGGCTTTGAGCTTGCTGGCCTCTTTCCTGAATCAGAGGGATAAGAGGGTTAAGCTGGGAGACTTTCTATCTCCTCCCACACCTGTGCAATGTTGGGTCCCTCAAGGGTCGGCATTAAGTCCGACCCTGTTCAACATCTATGTGGCCCCACTTGCCAGGTTGGTAAGATCGTATGGGATGGAGGTAGTCTCCTATGCTGATGACACACAGATCTTGGTGTCCCTCTCTCGCTCAATGCATGCTCCCATTCATAACTTTAGAAGTTGTATGGAGGTGGATGCGGAGTGGATGATTAACAACTCACTCAAATTGAATAGGGAGAAGACCGAAGTTTTGGCCGAATGGTGGCCTCCTTTGTTGGCAGTCTGCCCTACACCTACAGATTCTGCTAAGAACCTGGGAGTAATTATTGACCTTGATCTCTCAATGGCACTGCAGGTCAATAGAACAGTCGCTACCTGTTGGGGCATTATTAAAATTCTTCGTAAAATTTAGCACTACTTGTCCCTGCAGGCTCGCAAGCACGTCGTCGTTGCACTGGTTGCTTCGCGACTTGACTATTGTAATGCTCTCTATGCTGGTGCCAACAAAGGCCTTATGCAGCGCTTACAGACAGTCCAGAACGCGGCGGCCAAATTCGTACTGGATGCTCCTAGACTATCTTCCGCCACGGCTGCCAGGAAAACCTTACACTGGCTCCCCATTGAGTCTAGGATTGCCTTTAAGACTCTCTGTGTGACCTATGGGGCGCTTACCGGTAATGGGGCGGAGGGCGTGAGGAAACTGCTGCATCAATATGTACCGGAGAGAGCTCTCCGTTCCTCAACCAAGAGTCTGTTGGTGGTCCCGCGCCCGTAGAACCAAATGGGGTGGGAGGGCGTTTTCTACAGTAGCCCCCAAACTGTGGAATAGCCTTCCTCATGAAATCAAATCCCAACCGTCAGTCCAGAACTTTCGGAAAGCCCTAAAAACGTGGCTTTTCTCCAAGGCGTATCCGTAGTGCTTGTTAACTGTTTTTTTAATCTCTTTTTTAGGCGCCTTGATGCCTCCGGGCTTAGTTGCACATTATAAGACTTCTTTCATTTCATTTCATTTCATTTCAAGGTCTGGATTAGTCACTCTTAGACCTCTACTGAGTTCTCTGGTTTCTCATTACTTACTGGACCTTTGATACTTTGATTTTTTTAATTGATGTCCCACCTTACTGATTGTTGTAACTATTTTATTTCGAGTAAATGTAAGAACTGGAGAGCCTCGCCTGTCATTCTTAGAGTGGAAAACATTCCTTCCTGTGTCCTATGACCAGAGCTCACTACAGCAAAAGAGAGACGGGTCCAGCGGAGAGCACCAAAGTCCGATAGGGTCTACACCGCTCCCGGTCAAAGCTGCCAGTCCACCAGGGAAGTAAACCAGAGGCTGTTTAGTGCACTGACAGAAGGACCACCGTGTCAGTCCTTCCTTGCACAGCTGGTGCATGTGGTTCGAGCATATTTAAAAAAGGATCACAGGAAGGAGGGGGGATTCACAACATAAAACTGTAGTTGAACAGACATCAACAAGAGAGTATTTTCCACCTTGGATTCACAGGTGTCATCAGTGCTTGATTGAGCTTCTCTCTTGCAGCCTATGATGTCACTCAGAACCCCTTTAAGATGAATCACCTTTGTAGAAACCAACAATGAACACTTCTTTATCTTCTCGATAGAAGCGACCGTACAACAATGGAACTGTTCTCCAAATGGAGTTGTAGGAACTCAATGTGTATAATAATGAAAAGCTTCAAGGGACACATAGAGAGGGGAAGTTACAGTATAAGAGTAAAGATAAAGGGTCTGACTTAAACGATAGTGGGTTGTACTCTGTCCATCATGGTGGTGGAAGACATAATATAGACAGCGTCCCACCATATTTAGAGATCACTGCCAGCCCAGCAGAGATGACTGAATCTTCGGAGTAACCACCCTCACAGCAGTTCCTCTGAAGGTGCCGGAAGTTTGGTGGATGATCCCATTAGGGTTACTAAGTGTTGAAAAGTCCATTGCTATTGTTGGAGTTATCCAAAAATGTACAGACAAGAAGTTGTCTGTAAGCCAAAATTCAGCCTTTCAGTGATCTGCCCTGATTGGTTAGAGTTAAGTGGATTAGCCAGGCCGCTTTGATGAGGTGATAAGTCGCCCCTGGGGTGAAAGAGCCATTCTGGGACGAGAGGGTTCTACTGCATAGGAATGCCAAAGCAAGAGGGTGGGGTCGTAAACCATGATCTTCAAATGAAGGAGGAGATGAGCAGGAGAAGCCTGTTTCATTTACACCAATACCCCCTGAACCCAGCCAGATGGCAGGCTTTAGAAAGGAATGTTCAGATGCCAGGGGGAGGGAGTATATGGAGATGAGCCATCCAGGAGGTGGGTATAGCCTGCTCTTGGCTCTCTTATTTATTTATAAAGTTTTAGATAGCGCAAACATGACCACCGGGGGTATCCAAGCGCTTTACAATATATGTGGCAAAAAGGTACATGTAATAACCAAAGAGAGAGAATCATATACATAAAATACCACAGCAGGAGAAAATAAACGAAGTGATAGTTACACAGTCATAGGTGTCCGAACCTCCTCATGACCCTTAAATGTCCAACATGGTACACACAGCTAAAATGTCACACTCAAAAGGGATCAAAGATTCTCCTGAGTCATAACATGTCAAGACCGTAATCTCTACTGAGACGTCAGCCATATTGAATTTTGGAGAAATATGCTTTCTGGAAGACCATTGTGCCACATTTCGGAGGAAATGGTCATGCCCTGGGGTGTTGCCCTGCACCTCATTTGACAAGAGTGCCCTCCTGTGTGACCCCAGAGAACACTGAATACCTATCTGTGAGGGGCAGAGGAAACGTAATTTGCACCATCAGGCACTGCATTCTGACTGAGTGCACCTGCTACATTATTTGGACCTACAGCCCTTTGGATGTACTTTGTTTCAAGAGGAAAAAAGAGTAGGCTCCCTGCAAGCTACAGGTTAACAGAGATCATCTGCATTAACTCTACCAAGAGTCCCCTGTCTGGATTGTATCCAGTAGACTTTTATGGGTATTTTACAGGTGCATTGTGGCAATTGTGGTCCCAACCTTTCAAGGATTATCTCGGGGGATTGCAGGCCGGTGGATTGTATTTTGGACACTTTGGACCCAGAAGAGGAATTTCAGGAAAAAGTTCCAGAAGTTTGGTGAACTTTTGTGAAAAAGCTCCAGAGGGTGACCGGACTCTCACAGAACGGCAATCCAGCAAACCCTCACCAAATCCGGCCTGCTGGATGAGGCTGCACAACATCGGGTGAGAAATCATCCAGAAAATTTTAAGTGTGAAGGTAAAATCTTGACCGGGCCTCCTGCTTAGTGTCTGCGACCAGGGCTCTATCGTGGTTGGCTTCAAACTTTGACTTTGTCCCAGTCTGAGGCGATAAAATGTCCAGAATTAGCACTATTGGTTTCTAAGCACTGGAAAGTATTTAACTTTTAAAAATTAATTCATATCCATGGCTCCGTACAGTGAATTATTTTCGTTTTGTTGTCATTTTCAAGCTATTCCCTATTTTTATAACTTGGTGTTGGATTTTTATTGTGTGTTATGTCTTAATTATTTACTGGATTGAAGTTTTTAAATGACTTACAAACCTGTCCCTTAACTCAAGCCTGCCTGCTTGCAGCCAAGCTACCAAGGGTTGAGCATGGGAATAATTTTCTGAGCCCTATAGTATGTTAGGGGCATTATTGTTAGAGGTAGATGCATATTTACCTCTACTAATAACCCACTTTCCAACACTAAGGTATAACAGTTGCACCGCTACGGAGAGGACAAGACCACGCCCCTCCTCCAGCCCCAAGCTTCAAGTGCTCTTCTTGCCGATGTATCGACACATAGATTCCCAGTCAGTTACCACCACACATGCCCCCGAATAGTACCAGGGTTTCACACAGGTTCACAAGCAACTAAAGGAAGACAGTGCACTAGAAAGTCACCAGAGATAGCCCAGCAAAGGAGAAGAGGATTCTGGAGGAATGAGGTTAGACATGCTCCCACTACCACTTATTTTGATCATATTTTAATCTAGACCCAATATATCTCCCTAGAATAAAAACATCAAATGAAATCTGCATCTCTTTACTGCTGGACTGCAAGTCGCATCTAACATTATTGCCACTCATAGTTCACCCACCAAACACTAATCAATGGAAACTCCTGCCCACCCTGGAACCAGCATGCAACACCCAGGACCCAAGGCATAACATCTAGGGCAGGGTAACGTTGCACCCAAGGCACCGCACATTGGTCACACGGCCACCCTGGAACCAGCATGCAACAACCAGGACCCAAGGCATAACATCGAGGGCAGGGTAACGTTGCACCCAAGGCACCGCACATTGGTCACACACCCACCCTGGAACCAGCATGCAATGACCAGGACCCAAGGCATAACATCTAGGGCAGGGTAACGTGGCACCGCACATTGGTCACACGCCCACCCTGGAACCAGCATGAAACACCCAGGTGCCAAGGCATAACATCTAGGGTAGGGTAACGTTGCACCCAAGGCACCGCACATTGGTCACAAGCCCACCCTGGAACCAGCATGCAACAACCAGGACCCAAGGCATAACATCGAGGGCAGGGTAACGTTGCACCCAAGGCACCGCACATTGGTCACACACCCACCCTGGAACCAGCATGCAATGACCAGGACCCAAGGCATAACATCTAGGGCAGGGTAACGTGGCACCGCACATTGGTCACACGCCCACCCTGGAACCAGCATGAAACACCCAGGAGCCAAGGCATAACATCTAGGGTAGGGTAACGTTGCACCCAAGGCACCGCACATTGGTCACACGCCCACCCTGGAACCAGCATGCAACAACCAGGACCCAAGGCATAACATCTAGGGCAGGGTAACGTTGCACCCAAGGCACCGCACATTGGTCACACGCCCACCCTGGAACCAGCATGCAACAACCAGTACCCAAGGCATAACATCTAGGGCAGGGTAACGCTGCACCCAGGCAGCGCACATTGGTCACACACCCACCCTGGAACCAGCATGCAACAACCAGGACCCAAGACATAACATCGAGGGCAGGGTAACGTTGCACCCAAGGCACCGCACATTGGTCACCGCCCACCCTGGAACCAGCACGCAACAACCAGGACCCAAGGCATAACATCTAGGGTAGGGTAATGTTGCAACCAAGGCACCGCACATTGGTCACACACCCACCCTGGAACCAGCATGCAATGACCAGGACCCAAGGCATAACATCTAGGGCAGGGTAACGTGGCACCGCACATTGGTCACACGCCCACCCTGGAACCAGCATGCAACAACCAGGACCCAAGACATAACATCCAGGGTAGGGTAACGTTGCCCCCAAGGCACCGCACATTGGTCACACGCCCACCCTGGAACCAGCATGCAACAAGCAGGACCCAAGGCATAACATCTAGGGCAGGGTAACGTTGCACCCAAGGCACCGCACATTGGTCACACGCCCACCCTGGAACCAGCATGCAACAACCAGGACCCAAGACATAACATCCAGGGTAGGGTAACGTTGCCCCCAAGGCACCGCACATTGGTCACACGCCCACCCTGGAACCAGCATGCAACAAGCAGGACCCAAGGCATAACATCCAGGGTAGGGTAACGTTGCCCCCAAGGCACCGCACATTGATCACACGCCCACCCTGGAACCAGCATGCAACAAGCAGGACCCAAGGCATAACATCTAGGGCAGGGTAACGTTGCACCCAAGGCTCCGCACATTGGTCACACGCCCACCCTGGAACCAGCATGCAACAACCTGGACCCAAGGCATAACATCTAGGGCAGGGTAACGTTGCACCCAAGGCACCGCACATTGGTCACACGCCCACCCTGGAACCAGCATGCAACAACCAGTACCCAAGGCATAACATCTAGGGCAGGGTAACGTTGCACCCAAGGCAGCGCACATTGGTCATAAAACAGGTGCACACAGATGTACTGGTAGGTCAATGTTGCAACCAAGACCCAGGGCATAACATCTGGAAAAGAACAACTGGTGTACAGCGATGTACTGGCAGGTCAATGTTGCAACCAAGACCCAGGGCATAACATCTGGAAAAGAACAACAGGCGTACAATGATGTACTGCATCCAAGACTTAAGGCAAAACACATCGGTCAGAAAAACAGGCGTACACTGATCTATTGGTAGGTTAGTTCCGCAACCAAGACGGAACATCTAGGGCATAACAGCCGGTGTTAAACTATGTACTGGTAGGGTAATGTTGCAACCAACACCCAAGACAGAAAACCTGGGGCAGACCAACACGCGCACATCAATGTACTGGCAAGTGTATGCTGCAACCAAGAAACAAGCCATGCCATCTGGAAAAGAACAACTGGCGTACAGCAGTGTACTGGCAACCAAGACTGAAGGCATAACATCTGGAAAAGAAGAACCGGCTTACACTAGTGTGCTGGCAATCAAGACCCAAGGCAAAACATCTAAAAAAAGAACAACCGGCATATGGCAGTGTACTGGCAACCAAGCCATAACATCTGGAAAAGAACAACCGGCGTACAGCAGTGTACTGGCAACCAAGACCCAAGGCATAACACCTGGAAAAGAACAACCGGCATACAGCAGTGTGGTGGCAACCAAGACTCAAGGCATAACATTTGGACAAGAACAACCGGCATATGGCAGTGTACTGGCAACCAAGACCGAAGGCATAACATTTGGACAAGAACAACCGGCATATGGCAGTGTACTGGCAACCAAGACCCAAGGCATAACATCTGGAAAATAACAACCGGCGTACAGCAGTGTACTGGCAACCAAGACCAAAGGCATAACATCTGGAAAAGAACAACCGGCGTACAGCAGTGTACTGGCAACCAAGACCCAAGGCATAACACCTGGACAAGAACAACCAGCTTACACCAGTGTGCTGGCAACCAAGACACAAGGTATAAGAGCTGGAACAGAAAGAAGTTTGTATCAGGATGTACTGGTAAGTTAATCCTGTAACCAAGACCCAAGGCAAAACATCTAAAAAAGAACAACCGGCGTACAGCAGTGTACTGGCAACCAAGACCCAAGGCATAACATCTGGAAAAGAACAACCGGTGTACAGCAGTGAACTGGCAACCAAGACCCAAGGCATAACACCTGGAAAAGAACAACCGGCGTACACCAGTGTGCTGGCAACCTAGACCCAAGGCATAAGAGCTGGAAAAGAACAACCGGCGTACAGCAGTGTACTGGCAACCAAGACCCAAGGCATAACATCTGGAAAAGAACAACCGGCGTACAGCAGTGTACTGGCAACCAAGACCCAAGGCATAACACCTGGAAAAGAACAACCGGCGTACACCAGTGTGCTGGCAACCTAGACCCAAGGCATAAGAGCTGGAACAGAAAGAAGTTTGTATCAGGATGTACTGGTAAGTTAATCCTGTAACCAAGACCCAAGGCAAAACATCTAAAAAAGAACAACCGGCGTACAGCAGTGTACTGGCAACCAAGACCCAAGGCATAACATCTGGAAAAGAACAACCGGTGTACAGCAGTGAACTGGCAACCAAGACCCAAGGCATAACACCTGGAAAAGAACAACCGGCGTACACCAGTGTGCTGGCAACCTAGACCCAAGGCATAAGAGCTGGAAAAGAACACACGGCGTACAGCAGTGTACTGGCAACCAAGACCCAAGGCATAACATCTGGAAAAGAACAACCGGCGTACAGCAGTGTACTGGCAACCAAGACCCAAGGCATAACACCTGGAAAAGAACAACCGGCGTACACCAGTGTGCTGGCAACCAAGACACAAGGTATAAGAGCTGGAACAGAACAACCGGTGTACAGCAGTGAACTGGCAACCTAGACCCAAGGCATAAGAGCTGGAAAAGAACAACCGGCGTACACCAGTGTGCTGGCAACCTAGACCCAAGGCATAAGAGCTGGAAAAGAACAACCGGCGTACACCAGTGTGCTGGCAACCTAGACCCAAGGCATAAGAGCTGGAAAAGAACAACCGGCGTACAGCAGTGTGCTGGCAACCAAGACCCAAGGCATAAGAGCTGGAAAAGAACAACCGGCGTACAGCAGTGTGCTGGCAACCAAGACCCAAGGCATAAGAGCTGGAAAAGAACAACAGGCGTACACCAGTGTGCTGGCAACCTAGACCCAAGGCATAAGAGCTGGAAAAGAACAACCGGTGTACAGCAGTGTACTGGCAACCAAGACCCAAGGCATAACATCTGGAAAAGAACAACCGGCATACAGCAGTGTGCTGGCAACCAAGACCCAAGGCATAAGAGCTGGAAAAGAACAACCGGCGTACACCAGTGTGCTGGCAACCTAGACCCAAGGCATAAGAGCTGGAAAAGAACAACCGGCGTACAGCAGTGTGCTGGCAACCAAGACCCAAGGAATAAGAGCTGGAACAGAAAGAAGTTTGTATCAGGATGTACTGGTAAGTTAATCCTGTAACTAAGACCCAAGGCTAAGTTAAGGAAAAGAACAGCTGGTGTACAGCAATGTACTGGCAAGTTTATGCTGCAACCAACACCCAAGGCTAACATCTAGAAAAGAACAGCTGGTGTACAGTGATGTACTGGTAGGTTAGTGCCGCAACCAAGACCCAGGGCATAACATCTGGAGCAGTACCAGTGGTGCACTGAAATACACCGGGATGAGAATGCTGGGTTCGACTGTGGGGCCCAAACGTCCAGGGTAAGACTGGCTGAAACACGGATCTTCCATTAATGCACCGAGTGTGGTCCACTGGAACCACAGCCTCCACCCACTACTCACTCCACACCGAGCAAAAGAAGTGCCCCAAGTCTGGAGGCACTGAGTCACCGGAGGTGGCGATGATGTCAGAGAGAGCACATCCATTAGAGGGACAGTTGTATAAAAATGTCTTACTTTAGAACATAAAGTGGCTTTTGTTTTCCTTTCGCAGAAACTACAAAAAGCTATGACTGGGTGTGGCTTTTCCATGTTTATATACTTGGCAGAGAACAAGCACTTTAAGAGGATTATAACTGCAGCAACAGACATGCTGATGTGCAGGAAAGAAAATGCAAACTATCTGTCATTTGGAATCAGTTATGTCAAAATCTGAAGTTCTTTGAATGAGAGAACATACGAAGGATGGGGGCAGGGGACAGGCGAGCTGCACTCCTGGGTCTCGTGCCAAACACTGAAGTGATGTGATGAAGCTTCAAAAGTTTTAATATCAGAGGTTCTGAGCCTCTCAGCAAACATAAGGAACTGAGGGTTCGGATAGGAACCTCTTAGAAAATGTTCGAGTAAATGTGGAGAGGCCTGGGGCAAAACTGTGCAGATGGGATGTGCCAAAGCTCTCTGCAAGCAGCAGGCACTATCCTGAGAAGACCTCCTCAAATCCTTAAAACGAGGCACGACCAGGTGGATGTACGTCAGTACAACGCGCTCTTTTAGATCGCAGTACTTACAACGCTGCCATTACAACGCAAGTCGAGACAACTTGCATTGGTGTGCGCGGATTGAGAATTATTATTATTTTATATTTCAACACCAGCCCACGTAACAGTAGGGAAGGTATTGGAATATAAAATATTCTTTATCCAACAGCGCCATCCAGCGCAAGCCGTAGTAACAAATTGTGTTGTAATGGCATCGTTGTAAAGGTAGTGCGGTGTAAACACCGCGTTGTAAACGATGTTTCCCGACCAGGTAGGGGAACTGATTTGTGTACAGTGAGCAGGCGCCCAGTGCCAAAAACCAACCGACCATGATGGTAGGCCTTGAGGGGGTGTCAGTGGCAGCTCATGGGTACCTGCTGGTGCTTACAGATGCCATGGAGTGGTGAGTGCAGACAGAAGTAAAATTCCGGACTCAGCCATCGCCTGGAGACCGGGACTCCAGGTGAGTGCGTCCATTGTGGTAAATAAATAATTTATTACCGGATCTATTTTTCAGAATAATCAATAAACAGATAGCTCAATAAATAAGAGTCAAGATTCGAGGTAACTGGAGTTTACAGGCTTTAATCAGGCATAAAGGACAGGAACAGGACAGCCTGCACGGGAATAGGATGGCAGCTGCCGGGGGCAGGATCTGGGAATAATGCGCTAACTTTTTAATAACAGTGCACAATATATATACTTAAACAAAATACATTACATTCAATACAGTAGGCGTAGCAGTAGGCGTAGCAGTAGGCGTGGTTCGTAACAGTCGCGAAAGATAAGGGCAAAATTATGTAACAAGAAGGCGTGTACAGGGCGTATACATAGACATGTGATGTAAACGTAACAGAATATGTCATAAAAGGGGCGGAAACATGGAGGGGGCTACCTGAGCAGCTGGGACCTCTAACCTAATGGTGCGCGCAAATGGGCAATGACGTGTTACCAGGGAGAACTGGGGGGCTATGACTTCTGCACTAGAAGAGGAGACTAAAGTCTGGAGTGTCAGAGCGACATGTACCCAGGCATATCTAGTATCTAGTGTTTAGAGTACATGTTGATAGAATCCAAGAGTTATCAGGGCAAAAGGCTAACAGACATTAAGACTGGTGCATGCATAATTCTACATGTATTGCGTGTGCGAGGAATATTCTATGAATATTAATACAGTATTTCTCTTACATGGAGACATAAAGGCTAGACCATGACGGAAACTATTGATGCGATTCAGTAACTTAGGAATGCAGAGAAGGAGGGCTGGACTGATAACTAGAAGCATAACATACTCTTGGCAGACTGGGAGGCAGAGCCAGGCCGGGCCGGGCACTGCGTGGCAAGAAAGTAAGCGAAGGGTCAGGGATGCAGGTGGGGGCTGTATCGCTCCTCGGAGAGGGTTCAGGAGACAGGAGCTGATTCTGAGTCCGGGCCCTTTTGAGGCCTAGAAACGGGGACAATTCGATGAATTAACGTGCACACTGTAAAATGTGGCAACGTAGGTTTACATAGGCCTAACATTCGTTGTTTTCACGAAGATTGGAAACTGGCATACTAGAGATGGACACAACTGTAATTGCGTCTTTAATCGATCAGAAGGGAATACATGCATATCGATCATGCACATATAACATAAGATGGGGAACACGTAGGCACATACAACATGGCAAAATTTACTTTTCCACATTCCCTCCTTGTGCCCTACGTTTCCATCAGGAAACATCAATATTCATGATACCATCTATCATTTCATATAGCATCATTTGCTCGTCTCGAATTGTCTTGGAACGGGACTTAGGACTAGGGATACAAGAGGTAGCACACATACCGCAAATCGCAGGGCCACATTGTATACAGAGGCAGCAACTGAATATGATCATTACTGCAATACCTAGGAATGACAATACTTTCCATCCCCAGGCAGATATAATACTCCAGAGCCAACCGGACCATGTCCAGGTGCCTGGATTCTGGTGTAACTGATGGGAAATTTTATGAAGTCTGGTTATAGCTGAATAAACAGACGGCGCGTTATTAGGAATGAAAATGCAACAACTAGATCCGATGACTCTACATGCTCCTCCTCTATCGGCCAGTATGACGTCAAGAACGAGACGATTTTGGAGCACGACAAATCTCATAGCAGATTGCTCTTCAGTTAAGTTACCTAGAGCAGAAGTAGTCTCATTCACTACTGCTTCAAGGGTTCTGGTTAACCTACGGATTAACTTACTATTCTGGACGGGGCCTATAAAGAAGAAGAAACCTTTATTGAAGTCTTGATACTGTTCTAGAGTGGTTTCAGTTTGATCGACAATTGGGGACTCAATCTCCCTTCTATGTCTGACGTGTACTAGATGTGTGTTTCTGTGATAATCAGATGGGGCTAGAAAAACTGGTGGCAGTAGGAAGGCAATGTAACATGTTCCATCCCAATCGAGGGGCAGACGAACATATGCGGTCTGGCCACAAACAAAATAAGAATGACGTGAAGCTTTGAAAATAGATTTCCCACTGTCACTATACTTGACAATAGTAGTACAATCACTATGTCCTACATGTGCGGAACCATTCTTTCTGACACATAATTCGCCTTTGACTGGTAGTACTGAAATAGCGGGCAAATCTGGAGTAGTATCAGACTGAACATTCAGGACCATAAAATTCGAGGAATAATTACCTAAATCATATACTTCATTTTCTAGATCTAACCCTGTTCTATGGGGGAGACCTTGCTTGTCTGGAAAACATGTTCTGTTCAGAAGGGACATATCATTGGAGGAGGACGTTAAAGTGGACCATGCTCCACACGAACCATTATGTGAAAACGGATAAGGAAAGTGTGGCAGAACTCCCTTCGGTGTCTGGAAAGGGGGGAGTCGACCACACACCCAACAATTAGTAGCATTGCTGGTCTGGTGTGAATAGTGTAACATTCTAATAAATGTATTATTTCTCATAGCAAGACGATAGGATAGCTCGTGAGGAGGCAGATCACTAAATGTGTGCTCTACTGTAGCATTAGAAAACTTGTTTACATGTGAACTTGGAAAACATAAATGTAAAGCATAACTTGTGCAGGTAACCATAAGACTCAGAAACAATATAAAACTTAGAAAAACAATACATCTTATAGAGTTTTGACTAACTCTCTCACTATGGGGGTCTATCTCATACATGTCAGAAACCTGTCTAACCGTTTCACCCGAGAGGGACTTAGACAATTAAACTGGCTGACTTATTTTACTAGACCGGAGTTTCAATTTATACTCCTGTTGTGGAGTTTTCTCTAACTGGGGTACTTTAAGTTCGGAATCAAGTTCAGAGTCTGTTTTTAGGCAGTCTTTAGTAATGGAACAGTCCTTAGCAAAATATTTTTTACGAAGTCCATGGAATTTTTTGACGTGGGACAGGTGGACCCATCCCTTCCTGCCCTCCAACTTCACTGCTGTCCTTGTAGTTAATAAGACTAGGCGAGGCTCCTTCCAACGGGGCTCCAGCGGGCTTGAACGATCAAAGTTCCGCACCAACACGAGGTTGCCTGGAATGACTTCATGCGGTTTCACCTCGGTGTTGTCTGGAAATGCGGCAGCAACCTGTGAACGACAAGAGTGTAGGGCAGACATCAAGGAAGCTATGTAATCTGTCAGCATATTACTGGAAACATCTGTAATACTGCGGGGTCTAGGTGTACCCCACATATTTGGGGGGCGGCCGAACACGACCTCATACGGGGACAGACCTGATCTGGAATGTGCAACCATCCGCATATAAAATAGGGCAACTGGCAGGGCAACTAGCCAGTCTACACCTTTCTCTTTACATACTTTGGCAATGCGAATTTTCAGGGTCTGATTATGTCTCTCTACGAGACCGGCTGCTTCAGGATGGCGCACACAATGGAACTTCCACTGGTACCCTAACAAAAGGGAAACATGTTTCATAAGTTCTGATGAGAATGGCTGGCCGTTATCTGAATACACGACCCTAGGGAGTCCATAGCGGGGAAAGAATTCACGAACCAACTGCCTGGCAGTGGTCGCTGCTGTGTAATCTGGAACTGGATATGCTTCTGTCCACCTGGACAAAGCGCATACAACTACGGGAACATACTTGAAACCTCGACATCGCTCCATCTGAATATAATCCATCTGGAGGACCTCAAAAGGGTGGTCAGGAGGTTGGAATCCACCTTGTTCCACCGGGACACTTTTACCTGGATTGAACTGGCAACATATCATACAGGTACGGACTTTCTGCTTGGCTGCAGCTCGTAAGTGCTTGTTGAACCAAAGGTTCTGAATACTGTCTAACATAGCTTTTTCTCCTAGATGTGCTGGACTATGTGCGGTATTGATAATGACTTGAACCATAGAGTCGGGGAGAAACCATGTGGCTTTTCCCTTCGTCAACCATCCCTGATCTGTCTGGACCCCTCCTTGTTCGGACCATTTCTTGATTTCTTCGGGAGTAGCATGTAACTGTATGTCTATGACATCTTGTGTAGGGTCCTTAACTGTCATACATGTAGTCGGATCTGGAGTGAGTGTCTGTGTCGGAATGTCTGGGGTCTGAGCTGTAAGCTTGGCTGTTCGATCTGCTAGATCGTTACCTTGGGAAATGATGTCAGTAACTTTCGTATGTGCCTTGCACTTTATGATAGCGATAGCTGTCGGTAAATGTATTGCATCTAACAGAGCTTGAATGAGGAGACCATGCTGAATCTTGGTTCCATGAGAAGTCATGAAACCTCTCTCCTGCCAGAGCACTCCAAAGTCGTGTACGACTCCGAATGCGTAACGTGAATCTGTATATATGTTCACTTTCAGGTTCTTGGCACGTATGCAGGCTTGGGTCAGAGCAACTAGCTCTGCTGCTTGGGCAGACAAGGTGTCAATACGGTGTGTTTCAATAACTTCGGTTTCAGTAGTCACTGCATACGCGGCTACTAGTTCTCCTGTACTTGTTCTCATACATGAACCATCCACATAAAGTGTCAGGTCGGGATTAGGTAATGCGATGTCTGTCAGGTCTTGTCTTGGCTTAGTCATAGTATTAACAACTTCCACACAGTCATGTGTGGCAGGATTTGAAGTAACTGACGGTAACAGTGTAGCAGGATTTAGAATGTTGCAGCGTCTGATTTCTATGTGTGACTGGAACAGTGTCAGTTCATAACCTGTTAAACGTGCAATTGTCAAGTGCTGAGTCTGTGTTCGGTTTAAAAGAACTTCCACGGAGTGTGGAACTTGTACTGTCAGGGAGTATCCTAATACTATGGAATCACTTTGTCTGATTGCTAGAGCTGTGGCTGCAACTGACTTGAGGCACGCAGGCAGAGCCTGGGCCACTGGATCTAATGTGCTCGAAAAATAAGCACAGGGCTTGTACTGTCCTGCTTGATCTTGTGTGAGAACAGATAATGCAGTACCATCACGTTCTGTGACAAAAAGTGTAAAAGGCTTACTGTAGTTCGGTGTAGCTAGAACAGGTGCTTGGCATAAGGCTTTCTTTAATTCATTAAAAACAAGTGTATGTTCAGATGTCCAAGGGAGGACAGTCGATACGGCTGCCTCCTGTGTCGTTAACTGTATCAGTGGCTTGGCTAAAAATGCATACTGAGGAATCCATTGTCTGCAATAAGAAGTGAGGCCAATGAAAGCTCGTACCTCCTTCTGTGTCTTGGGCTGTGGAAGACTCGCTATTAACTGGATACGGTCTGGTGTCAACTGCCTACCCCACTTGGACAGTAAGTGGCCTAAGTAGATCACTTGCTGGACACAGAATTGTAATTTGGAAGGGGACACCTTGTGCCCCTGCTCGGCCAGAAAATACAGGACTGTAAGTGACGCTCGCTCGCAGTCACGTTCAGAACGGGCTGTGATCAGTAGATCATCGACATACTGGAGCAGGGCAGTGTCAGTTGGCATGTGAATATTGTCTAGTTGTCTTTTAAGTGCTTGACTGTAAATGCTAGGACTTTCTGTGAAACCTTGAGGAGCTCGTGTGAATTTATAGCTCCTTCCATTTAAACAAAAACCGAAAAGATACTGGCTGTCTGGATGAATGGGGACACTGAAAAATGCGTTCTTGAGGTCGATAACAGTGAAAAATGTAGCTTCAGAATCAATGGCTGTCAATAGGGAAGAAATATCTGCGACTACTGGATACTGGGGTATGATACATTTGTTAAGTTCTCGAAGGTCAATCACTAATCGATATACTGGAGGTGCATTTGGATCAGTACGTTTCAGGACCGGAATGATAGGAGAATTACATACATTGGAGTCAGTTTCTACAACCACTCCCTGAGCAATAAGCTCGTCTATAATTTTGGATAAGGCTGCTACAGCCTCAGGTGGCAATCTGTACTGTCTGATTCGTGGCAAGACTATACCTTGTTTGAGAGTCACACGATGGGGTGTGATGTGCATACATCCTACATCAGTTGGACCTTGCGCCCATAAATGCTGCGGGACATTCAGTAATCTTGGATCAAAATCACGTAATACATAGTGACCTTTAAAGTCACGCAAGAACAATCGGACTCCTTCTGGGGAGCAGCAAATTACTGCACCTAATTCTTTCAGTGTTTTAATGCCTAACAAATTTTCTGGACATGACTTCGTAAGTAACAAATCAGTAGTTCGGGACAATGGACCAACTTCTAGGGAAACTGGTTTCGAAATTTCATTAACAATAGGCTTTCCTGAAAATCCAAGGGAAACATTTTTAGAGCCTGAGAGCGGAGCCCCTGGAACCTCGTCATGACTGATAGTAGTCCTACTTGCCCCTGTATCAATCAGAAACTTTCTGTCTTTCCCTAATACTTGACTGTGTACATAGGGACCCTCTTGATCTACAGGTATCTCGATGAGAGGCAAGCCTACCTCCCTCTCTAGGCTGTTTCATGAATACTGTTGATACTCTGGATACTCTGACTGGGCATACTGGTACATCTGCTGTGTAACGTGTTGTGTTGCAGCGATAGGCTGCGATGCTGGAACTGTCTGTTGTGCGTTCTGTGGTGACTGAGAAGTCTGTGAAACTTGTTCTTGTCTAGGCGGACGTGGTCTTTCTTTAGTTTTACCAGTAGCTATGTTGTGTTTCAGAACTGCACACTCGTTTATAAAATGACCTGGCTGTTTACAGTAATTGCAAGTCCCTTTAACAGGAGCTGCAGGATGACTGGCTTGATTCGGACCCCTCTTCTGACTGTCTTGTGGAACAGATTGTGCAACTAATACTTTCATTTTCGTGTCTTTCATACGTCTCCTTTCGTGTTCTTGCTCTTCCCTGATTCTATTCTGGTGATACTGGAGCATCTGGAGCATTTGTGACGGGGTATTAGCTTGCCAACTACTTTCGACTTTCAATACTCGATTTTTAACTTGTGGACTTGAATTCTCGACTAGTTTAGTAACAAAAAGATGAGGGTATGACTCGCTACCTGTCTTCAAACCACTGTTGATAATAAAACATTTTTCAAATCTAGAATAAAAATCACTAGTGTCTTCATCCTGTTTCTGTTTACATGCTGAGATTGCATCCCAATCTTCCTTTTTCGTGGCTAGTAACCTTGGCAAAACTTGTATCAATAACTCGGGCAATTCTTTACATTTGTCCCCAAGACCGGTACCTGGTACTCGTATTTTATCTTCAGCTTCTAGAGCTGCCCAATCAATCTTTTTCTCTCCCACCTCCCATTCTTTTTCCTTGAGTTTTTCATATACCCCTGCGGGCAACAGGACCTTTAGCATTTTAATGATATCTGGATACGTGTATTCTCCCATACGGAGCATGTCTTTTAATTCTCGATGGAACCCTGCTGGATCTTTGTCGTGACAGGGAATTAATTTCTTCATCTCTAAGAGTTCCATCTTTGTAATAGGGGTGTAAACGAATACTCGTTCTAGTCCACCACCCGTTGCCCTAACTGGATGTACTTCTCGTAACGGATGCTGTCTATCTATGTAAAATGGTTTACTTTCTGGAGGTGAGACGTGAACAAAATGCGGATTCAGAAACGTTCGATATTTGTGGCGCTGTTCTAGAATGACACTAATTAAATCAGTACCTAGACCTCTCCATCTATACTGGAGTAACTCGTTCAGAACATCATGTAACGGACCTGGATCCGAATGTTGTCCCTCATACAGTGTAATGAGGTGCTGGATCATATACATACCCACCAGTCGCTGCTCGGCTGGGGGCAGTTTCAGAAACATTTGTGCCACTATTTCGTCTGGAAAAGTGGTAGAATCAGTAGCCCATCGGACTGCTGATCGGGCTAGTTCTTGTTCATGCATGGTGCTAAGTTCACTATAACCGATTCGTGATTTCAGAATGTGATCGGTAGCTTGAAATACTTGCTCAAGAGAACCTTGTTCTGGTGCTGGAAGAGGAAAAACTTTCTTATGTTCTAGACGTGAATGTCGGTCGGGGAGTCTAGTTTTACCTACATACGCTATTCTGGTAGGACTCTCGTCGTCTACCTCTTCGGTAGCAGAGTCGTCTTCTTTCTCGGACACTTGTGCTGCTTTGCGTTTCTCGTGTAACCTTATTATTTCCTTACGAATTTTCTTGTACATACTCTCTATACAACCTAGTGTCTTGTGTTTTCCCTCGGCTATATGATCACTCCACCTTGTCAGGACTTTCATTTCGGTCGGATCTTTATTCGGATAATCTTGTTCCCTTATTAAACAATTAATTAGAAACTTTAAAAGCATGAGCTGAGTCTCGGCTTTCCTTTGAGACATGGCTTCGCCAATACTTTCTGGATCTACTCCTGTACGGATGAAACGATATATTCTGTCTAGATCTTCTTTCATATTCGGTAGGGTGTCCAAATACTCGGTCACCCGTCTTACACGTAATGAATATATAACCATATCATTATCGCCAGGGACTGGATCATAACGGCATTCAGTAAGAGCTCGCTTGATATCTGCAACGGACTGGGGTCTGGGCGTACGCTGTAGCGCACGTTCATGTAACTCGAGAAATGACGGACGTTTGTGTTGCGGCGGGGTACAAGGAGGACTTCCCCCCACCGCGGCTCCTAAACTAGAATCGTCGACTGGTACTATTCGTGCTGGCAGAGTGACTGATGTAGCGGGTACTTGTACTGTGGGCTGGACCGGGGGTACCGTAACAGGTGCTGTAACGGGTGCCCCGGTGGCTGGAGGGACAGGAATTACATTATTTACAGGAGCTGGCGGAACAGTATTTGCATATTCTGGGACTGTGTCGTCCAGATAGGACGAGAGAAAAATATCAGCTGCGGTCGGTTTGTGACGTAGCTTAATCGGAACTAATGGCGGCGGAAAATTACATGGTGCTTCCGGGGTTGCTTTCGGCAAGCCCTCGGCAAGAAGAGGATACATACCCTTAATAAGGGCATTTCTCTGTCTGTCTGACTGTTCGGCTTTAACTCGTTCACCTATTTCGATTAATTCCCTTTCTTGGGCTCTTTCTGAGGATTCCCTACTTAATTCTGATTTTCTGATTTCTTTTTCGGTTCTTCTATGAGATTCTTTGCGCCATAACTCGATGGCATCTTTCTGGGACTGTCTGGCTTTCTTTTTCCATAATGCTTCTTCTACTCGCATGATGCACTCGGCATCCCACGTACCTGATACGGGCCATCTATATTTCTCTTCTAATTCCTTGGTGTACTCCACCCATAAGTCTAGATATAATATGGCACTTATGCCATGCTTATGATACATAAAATGACCTGGACTGTCCCTAGGCGGGACAGGAACTGCTTCCTCGAGCAGACCTTTTCTGGTTTTTAACTGACGTAACTTCGAGAACAGAGGCATAACTCAGGCTGGAGTCTGGACACAATACAATACACGATAAACACAATAATAACTAGAAAAACAAATCATTCATACCACGACATTGAAAACACATGGAATAACATTTATAATAACAGTTCGGACAAAATACATGAATTTTCTCGAGAACAGAAACTTACTAGAATGACTAGATGCACTGCTAAAACAGTACGAAACTTACCGGTCCCATAAAGAGACACGTCAGGACCCGCGTCCACCTAGGTGAACACTTCGTGTTGGATCTGTGTACCCAAACCCACGGACCAGAGACAAATTAATTGACCCTGTCTAGATACTACCCCAGCAACGGTACTCACCGGGCAGCAAGAACGGAAGGCCTCGGACTGGACTGGACTGCTACGACGACGGACGGACGAACTTCGGACTTCAGTTACAGGTGGGCCTCTGGATACCTCGGACCTTGGACTCTCGGCTTGGGCTCTGGTCGGGACTCGCCGCGTTCCTCACCGCCTCGTCTGGACGCTGGACCGCAACCTCCGTCTCCTCCGTGGGCCTGAGGGATACTTGAAGCAGAAATATCTGCACGTGCACGGTATGGTTCTGTCACGGCTGCAGAGGATCAGGGGGCCTGCGTGGCTTCTCCGGCGCGTGGGGAAAGGGCAAGTCCCTGTTCGGGCGCCATTATGTGGTAAATAAATAATTTATTACCGGATCTATTTTTCAGAATAATCAATAAACAGATAGCTCAATAAATAAGAGTCAAGATTCGAGGTAACTGGAGTTTACAGGCTTTAATCAGGCATAAAGGACAGGAACAGGACAGCCTGCACGGGAATAGGATGGCAGCTGCCGGGGGCAGGATCTGGGAATAATGCGCTAACTTTTTAATAACAGTGCACAATATATATAGTTAAACAAAATACATTACATTCAATACAGTAGGCGTAGCAGTAGGCGTGGTTCGTAACAGTCGCGAAAGATAAGGGCAAAATGATGTAACAAGAAGGTGTGTACAGGGCGTATACATAGACATGTGATGTAAACGTAACAGAATATGTCATAAAAGGGGCGGAAACATGGAGGGGGCTACCTGAGCAGCTGGGACCTCTAACCTAATGGTGCGCGCAAATGGGCAATGACGTGTTACCAGGGAGAACTGGGGGGCCATGACTTCTGCGCTAGAAGAGGAGACTAAAGTCTGGAGTGTCAGAGCGACATGTACCCAGGCATATCTAGTATCTAGTGTTTAGAGTACATGTTGATAGAATCCAAGAGTTATCAGGGCAAAAGGCTAACAGACATTAAGACTGGTGCATGCATAATTCTACATGCATTGCGTGTGCGAGGAATATTCTATGAATATTAATACAGTATTTCTCTTACATGGAGACATAAAGGCTAGACCATGACGGAAACTATTGATGCGATTCAGTAACTTAGGAATGCAGAGAAGGAGGGCTGGACTGATAACTAGAAGCATAACATACTCTTGGCAGACTGGGAGGCAGAGCCAGGCCGGGCCGGGCACTGCGTGGCAAGAAAGTAAGCGAAGGGTCAGGGATGCAGGTGGGGGCTGTATCGCTCCTCGGAGAGGGTTCAGGAGACAGGAGCTGATTCTGAGTCCGGGCCCTTTTGAGGCCTAGAAACGGGGACAATTCGATGAATTAACGTGCACACTGTAAAATGTGGCAACGTAGGTTTACATAGGCCTAACATTCGTTGTTTTCACGAAGATTGGAAACTGGCATACTAGAGATGGACACAACTGTAATTGCGTCTTTAATTGATCAGAAGGGAATACATGCATATCGATCATGCACATATAACATAAGATGGGGAACACGTAGGCACATACAACATGGCAAAATTTACTTTTCCACACCATGAGTAAAGATACAGGCTCTACCATGCACAGGTGATGGCTCTTTAGGGGTGAGTGGTCACGTGGAAAGATCCAGACTATGCCATATCTTAGAAGAAACTAGCTCTCCTAGTGTGAACGGCCATACGCAAGGATCCAGAGTCGGGCGTATCCTAGAGGCCAGCTCTCCTAGTGTGTGCGGCCATATGTAAGGATCCAGAGTCTGCCGTATCCTAGAGGTTAGCTCTCCTAGTGTGTACGGCCATATGTAAGGATCCAGAGTCTGCCGTATCCTAGAGGCTAGCTCTCCTAGTGTGTACGGCCATATGTAAGGATCCAGAGTCTGCCGTATCCTAGAGGTTAGCTCTCCTGGTGTGTACGGCCATATGTAAGGATCCAGAGTCTGCCGTATCCTAGAGGTTAGCTCTCCTAGTGTGTGCAGCCATATGCAAGGGTTCAGAGTCTGCCGTATCCTAGAGGCTAGCTCTCCTAGTGTGTACGGCCATATGTAAGGATCCAGAGTCTGCCGTATCCTAGAGGTTAGCTCTCCTAGTGTGTACGGCCATATGTAAGGATCCAGAGTCTGCCGTATTCTAGAGGTTAGCTCTCCTAGTGTGTGCGGCAATATGTAAGGATCCAGAGTCTGCCGTATTCTAGAGGCTGGCTCTCCTAGTGTGTGCGGCAATATGTAAGGATCTGGAGTCTGCCGTATCCTAGAGGCTAGCTCTTCTAGTGTGTGCAGCCATATGCAAGGGTCCAGAGTCTGCCGTATCCTAGAGGTTAGCTCTCCTAGTGTGTGCGGCAATATGTAAGGATCCAGAGTCTGCCGTATCCTAGAGGCTAGCTCTCCTAGTGTGTGCGGCCATATGTAAGGATCCAGAGTCTGCCGTATCCTAGAGGTTAGCTCTCCTAGTTTGTGCAGCCATATGCAAGGGTTCAGAGTCTGCCGTATCCTAGAAGCTAGCTCTCCTAGTGTGTACGGCCATATGTAAGGATCCAGAGTCTGCCGTATCCTAGAGGTTAGCTCTCCTAGTGTGTACGGCCATATGTAAGGATCCAGAGTCTGCCGTATCCTAGAGGTTAGCTCTCCTAGTGTGTACGGCCATATGTAAGGATCCAGAGTCTGCCGTATCCTAGAGGCTAGCTCTCCTAGTGTGTACGGCCATATGTAAGGATCCAGAGTCTGCCGTATCCTAGAGGTTAGCTCTCCTAGTGTGTACGACCATATGTAAGGATCCAGAGTCTGCCGTATCCTAGAGGTTAGCTCTCCTAGTGTGTGCAGCCATATGCAAGGGTTCAGAGTCTGCCGTATCCTAGAGGCTAGCTCTCCTAGTGTGTACGGCCATATGTAAGGATCCAGAGTCTGCCGTATCCTAGAGGTTAGCTCTCCTAGTGTGTACGGCCATATGTAAGGATCCAGAGTCTGCCGTATCCTAGAGGTTAGCTCTCCTAGTGTGTGCAGCCATATGCAAGGGTTCAGAGTCTGCCGTATCCTAGAGGTTAGCTCTCCTAGTGTGTGCGGCAATATGTAAGGATCCAGAGTCTGCCGTATCCTAGAGGCTAACTCTCCTAGTGTGTACGGCCATATGTAAGGATCCAGAGTCTGCCGTATCCTAGAGGTTAGCTCTCCTAGTGTGTGCAGCCATATGCAAGGGTTCAGAGTCTGCCGTACCCTAGAGGCTAGCTCTCCTAGTGTGTACGGCCATATGTAAGGATCCAGAGTCTGCCGTAGCCTAGAGGTTAGCTCTCCTAGTGTGTGCGGCCATATGTAAGTATGCGGAGTCTGCCAAATCCTAGAGGCTAACTCTCCTAGTGTGTACGGCCATATGTAAGGATCCAGAGTCTGCCGTAGCCTAGAGGTTAGCTCTTCTAGTGTGTACGGCCATATGTAAGGATCCAGAGTCTGCCGTAGCCTAGAGGTTAGCTCTCCTAGTGTGTGCGGCCATATGTAAGTATGCGGAGTCTGCCAAATCCTAGAGGCTAACTCTCCTAGTGTGTGATTCTTAGCGGTTTGGAGAAGTTCCCGGGCAGAGCGGCTGCTCTACCATCCTTGGGTTCCCTGAATGGCGTTCCATACCTGCGGAGGTTGGGATTTAACCTCGTACGATTGTGACCGAAGCACGGACGTGCTCGGTGTTTTGTTTACTTCTGCCTCGCTGACCGGGAGGAAGTCATCTGGTTACCGGAGCGAGGATTTCCAGCTCTTCCATCCACAGGGGAGCGGATGGACGTATCTTGGAGTTCCCTGGCAGGGGTGTCTGTACCTGCGGATCGAAAGGGAATAACCACTGGTTCCATGGATGTTTCTTTGCAGTGATTATTCTTGACTGCTGTATCTCTACAGAGCCCTCCAGTGGAAACATAAGGTATTGTTTTTCTCTTATTTGCTTTTGACATTACCAGGACATTATTACCAAAGGATTTTTTTTGAGTGGCATACAGGGTATAAACATTGCTATTGGATTATCTCTTGTGAGCATAACAGGAGTCTTTCCTTATGGATATTGCCTTGGCATACAACCAATGACCGTCCTGTATCCTCTGGGGTTGGCCGTTTATATCCTTTCCTCTTTTGGGGTGCATGACATAGGGTATGTATGTGTGTTAAACTAAGTATTCGGAAGTCATTGTGTTCCACCTAGTATTAATGAACTTGTGTTTGGTTTTAGGTACCAGTTCATGAGATTCCAGGGTGAGAGAGGTATCTGCTACCGAGGAGTTTTCAGATATTGTCAGTGAAGTAGTATCACAGGTATGGGAATTGAATTAGCGAGATAATTCAGAGAGTAGATAAAATTGTCAGCCTTATGTAATTCTATGTTTCTTTTGTTACAGGTATCCCTATTCCCCCGCTGCACCCTTCCTAACCCTATCCCCCGCCTGATCACCTCAAATACTCTGGATATATGTCAGTCAGTGTTGGCGGAACTCCCTCTGATGAATGTGGACCGACTTATCTCTCTTATGTGACAGGTGAAATTGGGTTCCCCTAGTGACCCAGCACCTCCCCATATCCTAGTCTCTGTTACACAGACCATCCTCCCTACTTTGCTAGAAGTACTTAACACCTCGATCTCCACCAGCACAGTCCCAGTGGCTTGGAAACAGGCCATGGTGAGAGCCCTTATTAAAAAACCCAATTTGGACACTAAGAATCTTAACAACTTTCGCCCGATCTCCCTGCTGCCCTGGGCAGCCAAAATTCTTGAAAAATACATAAACGGTCTATTAACAACTTTTCTTGAACAAAACCAGCTGCTCGATCCTTCGCAGACTGGCTTCCGGCCCAAGCATGGGACCGAGACTGCATTGCTGGCTGTCACAGAGGAGTCCAGGAAAATCTTAGATCGGGGAGGATCGGTGGCAGTCATCCTCCTCGATCTGAGCGCTGCATTTGATACCGTTAACCACGGCATTCTTTTGCAGCGTCTCCTGGACACTGGAATATCTGACAGAGCCTTGGAGTGGTTCAGGTCCTACCTGAACGACAGATCCTTCCAGGTCTATGAGGGCAATGCCATTTCTATCAGTAAGCCTCTGGGTTGTGGAGTCCCGCAGGGATCCTCGTTGAGCCCGACGTTATTCAACGTCTATATGAGGCCACTGGCTGAGATCGTCCGTCCGTATGGTATCAAGATCATTACCTACGCGGACGATACTCAGCTGGGGGTCTCACTGGCTCAGGAGGGACGCTCCTTAGCGGACGTGGATCTTGCAGGCTGTCTGGAGATAGTCAAGAGCTGGATGACCAAGTCTTGTCTCAAACTCAATGGAGACAAGACGGAGCTCATGCTTCTGGGTCGGCTCACACCATCTTCCATCGATGCTTTCTGGCCACCTTGTTTAGGCCCTGTCCCGGCACCTAAGGATACCATCAAGAGCCTTGGTATCTGGCTAGATAGGTCCCTGTCATTTGACCAGCAAGCAATAAGACTATCTGCCATCTGTTTCGGCATCCTCAGAGTCATCAGAAAGATCCTCCCTCTACTCCCCTTTGATGCAAGAAAGATTGTGGTTCAGGGCCTGATCCACTCCCGTCTGGATTTCGGGAATGCCCTATACCTGGGAGCCCCTGATTTCACTCTGCGCAAACTGCAATTAATACAAAACTGCGCTGCCCGGACTCTTCTACAAATCCCTCGCAGATCATCAGTAAACTCTGGGATAAGGCGGCTACACTGGCTCCCCGTTAGGGAAAGAATCAGCTTTAAATCCCTTTGTATTGCACATCAGGCATTCTGGTCCTTAGGCCCAGCAATCAACCAATCCCTTATCACTCCCTACCACCCTGCCAGACAGCTGCGTTCAACCCATGCCACCATGGCCATAGTTCCCAAAATAAAGAAAACAAGATCGGGAGGCCGCTCTTTCTCATATAATGTGGCAAAGATGTGGAATGCTCTCCCCCAGCATCTAAGGTCCAACCCCGATCTCACCTCATTTCGCAAGCAGTTGAAAACGTTCTTGTTTCACAATTAGCAGTGTCAGGCTGATATCTTCTCTTCCCAAGCAACCAAAGTCTCAACTGTAATCATCAGCGCTTGGACGCCTCAGGGCAGCTATGTGCGCTTTACAAAAATCATTTTCATTTCATTTCATTTCATTTCAGAGTTGGGGGTATCAGGAGGTGGACCCCTTTGAGCATTGCCCAGATCCCGAGGAGTTCTTGTGGTCCCAACAGAATCACGTACCCACGAAAACACACTCCTCCTGGTCTGGGCCATACACAAGGATGGCGTCCTTAGATGATGTATTGCAAGCCTTAGTATTGGTACACCAGGAATTAGCCACTTCCATAGAAGAGACTGCGGCCCTGCGTGAGAGAGTTGACAGGCAGAATAGGAAACCTTTTGATGTGTCACCGCCGAACCCTCAAATACAGGTGACCGTACACCCCCCCCCCCCATTCCCTTAGCTAGTCCAGAGAAATATTCCGGCGACCCACACAAGATACAGACCTTCCTGACTCAGATAGCGCTTCATTTTTAGTGTCGACCCGCTTCTTTTCCTAATAATCTTTTGAGGGTTGCCTTTGCCATATCCTATATGACAGGAGATGCTGCCGATTGGGCGGTTCCTTTAGTCAGGAATGATGATCCCTTGCTGTCAGATTGGTCAAATTCTAGAAAGGAGTTTGAGAGAGTGTTTCACAGCCGGGCTACTACGTTAAGTGCCGACAGAGAGTTGTTGGAGTTGAGGCAAGGGAAAAAAGACCTAGTAACATACATGACCGCGTTCAATCGCTTGGTAAATGAAACAGCATGGCCGAAGAAGAAGAGAATGTCCCTTTACTATCAGGGTCTAGGTGAGGAGATGAAGGATGTGCTGGCCCAAATTGATCCCCAACCCACCACTTGTACCGACCTTATCAATCTCACCTTAAGGTTGGACCACTGAATGGCCGAGAGGGGAGGGGAAAGTAGATGAGGGGATAGGGTTTGGGTTGGGAGAGAACATGATGGTCGTTCCTCCAACACCATGAAAGAAACTGGATCTGAACCCATGGAGGTGGGAGCTGTTAGACCCCCGTTATCCAAACAGAAAGAGAAAGTCGCAGAGCACAGGGTCTCTGCATGTACTGTCGGGAAAAGGGGCACTATGTGCGAGACTGTCCTTTGAAGCCTAAGAAAAGGAATACATACTATTCTGGGAAAAAGGTGGCAATCACCACCGTAGGATCCACTGAACTCAGTGCATCCACCAAGATAGAAGGCCATACACCTTCATGTCCTCCTGAAACTGTTTGAAGATTGCCATCCTTGGCGGTCACCAAAGTAAGAAGCACTGAATCCCATATATTGCTGTCAATGATCCTTCGGTCGGGACAGCAAAAACACCAAGTATGTTCCATGATGGATTCAGGGGCCACTGGCAACTTTATTGACCATGGGTTAGTACAGAGACTGGGGTTGACAAGAGTTCCTAGTAACAAGCCCGAATCAGTGTTGGCTGTAGACGGTACTCATTTGAAGTCAGGTCCTATCACAGAACACACCGAGTTGGTACAATTGGTCCTTAAAGGTGATCCTCAGGATCACGTGGACGACATCACTTTGAATATGTAGTAAATGTAAATGTAGTTGAGCTTATATAGCGCACAGCTACCCGCAGTGGGTTTCCCGGCGCTTGCTTAGGGAACCCTTCCTGATATTCCCCTGTGAGATAGCAGGGTATCCACAAGGTGAAAGTCAGGCATCCCGCCGCGAGGGGCCGTTGTGGAGATTAAGCAAGCTATTGCCCAGAGTCGCAGAGTGTGAACCCGTGAGTCGAGGAGGCACCGGGGCGAGAATTATCGAGTCCGTGGAATTTTTGGCCCAAGACCCGCCGAGGCAGGGAATTGAACCCTGGTCCAGGACCGATCTCAGCTTCCGGGTCTGCTGCCTCTAACCCCTGAGCCACACTTATACAATATCATCGAGGCACCCCAATACGAAGTCATATTGGGCATGCCCTGGTTATGGCAACATAATCCTACCATGGATTGCAGGCAGAAAACCATCAGCTTTCACTCTCAGGATTGCTTGAGTAAATGTATGAAAGACAATTTCTCACATACCCTGGCTCTAACCCAAATCTATCAGGTGGCTACAGCAGCAGAAAAAATGGTAGTTCTGCCAAGGGAATATGCCTTGTATAGTGATGTATTTAGCAAAGCCAAAGCTGAGATATTGCCCCCACACCGCCAATATGATTGTCGCATTGACTTAGTGGATGGTGCCAACATTACCTCTTGTAGGGTCTATGCGCTATCCGAACCCGAGACTAAACATTTGCGGGAATATCTAGACCATTTCATGGCCATTGGGTTTATCCGACCATCTCGCTCTCCTGCGGCCTCTCCTCTTTTCTTTACAGCCAAAGCCAATGGCGAATTGAGGACGTGCATCGATTATCGCGTTTTGAACAAAAATGAGTGGAAGCTGATAGCGATTCCTCACTGTATTTTTGTTCAAAACGCGATAATCGATGCACGTCCTCAATTCGCCATTGGCTTTGGCTACCACTCATTCCAGATTTGCTGGACCAGGTGAGAGAGGCCACGATATACACCCGACTCGATGCGAGAGGGGCCTATCACTTGGTGCGCATACGCGAAGGGGATGAGTGGAAGACGGCATTCAAAATGCGGTATGGGCTGTTCGAATACTTGGGTTATGCCATTCGGGCTGTGTAATGCCCCGGCGACTTTCCAGTATTTCCTTAATGATGTACTCAAAGACTACATCGACAGGATAGTGATTGTATACATAGACGATATCCTGGTATATTAAGCTTCACAGGAACTACATGCCACCCATGTAACCTTGATCCTTGACAGGCTCCGAGAAAATAGCTTATTCTGTAAGTTAAGCAAATGTGAATTCAGCGTGACTGTAGTTGAGTTCCTAGGAGTCATGTTGAGTCCTCAAGGGTTTAGTATGTCTGAGAGGAAGTTGGAAGCGGTACAGGACTGGCCGGTTCCGAAGAGTGTGAGAGAGGTGCAATGCTTTCTGGAGTTCTCCAACTACTATCGGAGATTCATCTCTCATTTTTCCCAGTTGGCCGCTCCAGTTTCCAGGTTGTTAAGGAAGGTAAAGTCCTTTTTGCGGACCAGAGAAGCCATGGAGGCGTTTACTCAACTAAAGAGGGCCTTCTGTACCGCTACCATCTTGCAACACCCTCAAATCGACATACCCTTCATAGTCGAAGCAGATGCCTCGGACATCGCAGTCGGAGCGGTTCTATTTCAACGGGATAAGAACACTGGTCAGCTGCATCCCGTGGCTTTCCTTTCCAAGAAACTGAATCTGGCCGAAGCTAACTATACTGTGGCAGAGAAAGAGCTATTGGCCATCAAAAATGCCTTCCAAGAGTGGAGACACTACCTATGGGGGGCACGTCATCCCATAACAGTCTAAACAGACCACCGAAACCTTCAATTCATGAAGACGGCTCGACACCTCTCCCAGAGACGGATGCGATGGATGCTGTTCCTCACGGAATACGATTTTATGATCACTTTCCGTCCTGGATCCGACAACAGACAAGCAGACTCCCTGTCCAGACAAAGGGAGGTAGATGCTCCACAGAAAGAGATCCCAGAGGCCATAGTACATCCCGATAAGGTACTATGTGTGGTTACTGTGGAGCATTTCCTTAAACAAATCAAGACTCACCGGTCCCTAGACAGTGGCGGCAATGGGTAGATCAAAATCCACAGCGCACTCTCCAACATGGGGTTCCCTTGCATAACAACAAACTGTTTCTGCCTACACATGCCATCCAATTGAAGGCCTTCAACTGGTGCCACAATGCGGTACTGGCTGGTCATCCAGGACATTAGAAAACGCTACATCTAGTCCAGCGGTACTTTTGGTGGGACAAAATGGCTAAGGATGTGGAACATTGGGTAGCACAATGCGAAACTTGTGCACGGGCGAAAGGGGACCACAGCAAAAGCAAAGGAAAACTGATGCCCATGCCCACACCTTCACAACCATGGCACACAATCAGTCTGGATTTCATTTCGAGGTTACCAATGGACCAGGGGTGTAATGCTATTCCGGTTGTCATCGACAATGACTAAAATGGGTCATTTTATTCCATGTAAGAATCTACCCACGGCAGGACAAACCGCTCAATTACTCTTATCGCATGTGGTGCGATTACATGGGCTTCCCAGAGTCATAATCTCAGACATAGGCCCCAGTTCATTGCTCGATTCTGGCGGATGTGGTGCAAGGCCCTTCACGTTGAAGCTGCGCGCTCCACCAGCTTCCATCCGCAAACCAATGGACAAACAGAGAGGCTGAATCAGACTCTAAAACAATATCTGAGATGTTATGTGCAAGAGGCAACTGACTCCTGGGTATCTCTGCTGTGGTTGGCTGAACTATCCTACAATAACACTTGGCATAGCTCCATAAGAGAAACACAGTTGAAAGCAAACACAGGTTTCCATGCCGCCACCTTGCCTCTGACTATTCCGAGTGAAGTCCAGAATCATCCTAAGGTGCAGGCACAGGTGGAGTCCCTTCTGAAAATAGACAAATGCATCCAAGCAACTCTGGTCAAGCTAAGAGAACCTACAAGACATGGGCAGATAAACATAGACAGGAAGGTCCCACTTATCAGGTGGGAGATCGAGTATGACTCTCCACGAAGAACATTCGATTTTGTTGCCGAAGTATTTTTCACCGTTGCTTCATTGGTCTGTACAGTATCCACCGAAAAATCAACCCGGTGGCATACAAACTGAAACTACCGGCGTCCCTAAGGATATACCCTGTGTTCCATTGCAGTCTGTTGAAACCTGCCACTTGTGCCAGACGTCGAGTTCCGCCTCCAGTGGAAAAGGAGGGTCAGCTGGAGTATGAGGTGCATCGCATCCTGGATTCCAGATACCGTCAAGGCCGTCTCTGGTATCTTGTTGCCTGGAAAGGGTATTCGTCTGAGGATGACTCCTGGGAACCTAGTGCAGGGGTGCACGCTCCTACGGCGGTATGCTTGTTCTATTCCCGCAATCCTGGGAAACCTGGATATAGGAGGCGCATGGGAGGAGGCGTACTGTCAGGTTCTGATGCAGATGCGCCTACCTAGAACATAGGAACTACAACTCCCAGAAGGCCATCCTTCTGGAAGGCTGGAAATGTACTTAGTCACGCACAACGCGGTGAGCGTTGTACATGATTCTTAGTGGTTTGGAGAAGTTCCCGGGCAGAGCGGCTGCTCTACCATCCTTGGGTTCCCTGGCTGGGGTTCCGTACCTGCGGAGGTTGGGATTTAACCTCGTTCGATTGTGACCGAAGCAAGAACGTGCTCGGTGTTTTGTTTACTTCTGCCTCGCTGACCGGGAAGAAGTCGTCTGGTTACCGGTGCGAGGATTTCCAGCTCTTCCATCCACCGGCGAGCGGATGGACGTATCTTGAAGTTCCCTGGCAGGGGTTTCCGTACCTGCGGATTAAAAAAGGGAATAATTACTTTGTATTTCAGGGCTCACTTTTTAGTATTAATGAACTTGTGTTTGGTTTTAGGTACCAATTCAAGTGATTCCAGGGTGAGAGAGGTATCTTGCTACGGAGGAGTTTTCAGATATTGTCAGTGAAGTAGTATCACAGGTATGGGAATGGAATTAGCGAGATAATTTAGAGAGTAGATAGAATTGTCAGCCTTATGTAATTCTATGTTTCTTTTGTTACAGGTATCCCTATTCCCCCGCTGCACCCTTCCTAGCCCTATCCCTTGCCTGATCACCTCAATACTCTGTTATATCTGTCAGTCAGAGTTGGGGGTATCAGGAGGTGGACCCCTTTGAGCATCGCCCAGATCCCGAGGAGTTCTTGTGGTCCCAACATGTGTGGCTGTAAGTAAAGATTCAAACTCTGCCCATTTGAGGTAGTGCAAGGGAGCAGAGACCAACGAGTCAACCAAGCGAGAGCCGGGCAGGTTGTGAGAGTACTTGAGGCAGATCCCGTGAAGTGCCAGTGTCCTCATGCCCCACACAGATAGGAAACCCTAAACTTGCCGGCCCAGTTTTTGACAGGAAAAACCTGCCACATTCAGGGCATGGTATTAGCACCCTTGCACTGTTTTTAATTGCTGAATAAGAATAACATGCATGATTAGCACATAATGGCCCATTCCAAGGAGCATAAACGTGGTGCAAACTGTGCACCCGGTAAGTATAGAAGCCTGTTCAATTTACAACAGAGACCATAAAGTGCGCAGATGTTTTATTATTGGGCCTAAAACAGCCAGGTTGGAGATCCAGAGAGGAGTGAGAGAGAAGCACAAGACAACATCAATGAAAGAGGCGAGCAAGGCTGAGGAAGCATCTCCTCAACACAAAGCATGCAAACTACTGCAGAGTCCAGCGGCTCGTGGAGTACAAGTCATAACAGGGATGGCAGAGGTATCACTACTCAGACAGGATTTACAAACAGAAAGTGAAGGGGAAGAAAACATCTCCGTCTTGAGGATACAGTGACTACTCTGAAAGTGGACCCCGAAGCGGACAACGAAAGCAAAGGCTGTCAAGGGAAGGGACGACTAAGGACATTCCCGGAACACCGGCATCAGGATAGTTGGAACAATGGAAGGAAATAAAGGCGATAGAATGCGACCTTTACTGGAGAACTGGGGGAAAAACAGGATGTTCATAGATAGAGTCCATGCGTTTCACTGTAGAAATAACCATAAGCTACCAGGGACACCTTCAGATGCCAAACGTCTTAGCAAACTCCCTTTGCAATGTGTTACCTAGGCTGATCAAGATAGACTTGTTCCAGGTTGACAATACACCAGAGTTCTAACAAGAATTGACCCGCACCAATATACATATAAGTGAATTATATTTCAGTGATTAAATAAATCACAGTGTTGAGCAAGATTCACTCGAAAACTTCCCAAGGATAACATTTCAGAGTCTTGATTGAAGGTTTGTTATTTTCTTTATTCAATAATTCATTAAAATAATACAGAATTGCCTGTCGCCAACGTGTTTCGTCCCATCCGGGACTTCTTCAGGGCTCCGATAATAGTGTTCTTGTCCAATATCGTATCAACCTTCAAACTGTTTCTTTTTTGGCAGAATCATATATTATTCATATGTGGTCTTGGTTACTGAAACTCTTTCCATACGTACATCACAGGGAAAGTTCCTCCTGCATCCATCAACCTTTAATAATCCTATCAACCAGTGGCAAGTATTTGTTCGATTCTCCGTCGTCCGTATCCGTACTGTGATGTGATTCTAGCGATGTCGATACACCAGAGTTACTCTTTGACACAGAATTACTGATAATTACACGATTATTGGCCCTACAGTAGCTCTCCCTAGCGAGGGCACTGGGGCTGCGAGCAGCTGAGGAGACAGGAGAAAGCACGGACCTATGCGCACTGCTTTTAGCCTTTTAAAAATATAATTTGGAGCGCTTTTAAGCGTTTTAAGAATTTTACCGCATTTGTATTCTGGGGGCTGTTTTAGAAAGGGGAATTGAATTGGCAGGCACACTGACACTCTATACACCCTTACTTCTTATATTTGAGCCTCAATCCGCTTTGTAGGATACTTCACTCGGCGGTGGGCGCCATCTTGGGTGAGGAAGGCGAGGTCAGCGCTCAAGTCGGGCCGGCCTCCCGCCCTCCCACAGTATTTAGGCGCGCCCTGCCCAGCGCTCCCTGCCCTACAGTAGCTCTCCCTAGCGAGGGCACTGGGGCTGCGAGCTGCTGAGGAGACAGGAGAAAGCACGGACCTATGCGCACTGCTTTTAGCCTTTTAAAAATATAATTTGGAGCGCTTTTAAGCGTTTTAAGAATTTTACCGCATTTGTATTCTGGGGGCTGTTTTAGAAAGGGGAATTGAATTGGCAGGCACACTGACACTCTATACACCCTTACTTCTTATATTTGAGCCTCAATCCGCTTTGTAGGATACTTCACTCGGCGGTGGGCGCCATCTTGGGTGAGGAAGGCGAGGTCAGCGCTCAAGTCGGGCCGGCCTCCCACCCTCCTCCTCCCTATATCATGTGTCATCCAACCAGACGGCGCAGCGGGCTGGCGCAGCGGGCGCGCCGGAAGCGCGCCGAAGTCGAGCCAAAATCAAGCCCGTCTGCGCCCGTCCGGGCCCCGGACGGGCCCAGGGCCTCCCACTCTGCCCACACTCCCAGGCGACCCTATAACAACACCAGGCGGTACTCCCGCGGGTACCTCATGTCGCTTAAAGCGGATTACTGTAGATGCAACGCTGCATGGGATGTGGCTAACAGTGTGTCTCGGGTTTGCCAGGTGTGCAATTTTCGTTTCCAACCTACTAGTATCTATCCGCCCTCCCATCCGGCCGATTCCTCACTGGTCAAAGCCGGTTTGATTAACGCCAGGTCTCTGGTCAAACACGCAGCTGATATCTTTGAACTGCTGAGTGATAACCGGCTAGATTTACTTTTTATCACGGAAACCTGGCTTAATGAAACCTGTGCCCCCTCTGTTGAACTTGCCATCCCCCGCGGATTTAAAATATTTCGATCTGACCGCCCTTCGGGCCGAGGAGGTGGGACTGCGGTTGTCTTTAGAGAACTGTGGACTTTTTCTTATGATTCCCAAGAACAGCTGGCGGAAGCTGAGATGCTCCACTTTTCTCTAATATTCAATGCTCATTCATCCATAGGTGGCACGCTGGTTTACCGCCCCCCAGGTTATATCGGCAACTTTGTGCAGGTCTTAGAAGAGACCATAGTCCCCCGGATTCTACGTCATTCCCGGTATCTTCTCCTGGGTGACTTCAATATCCATGTAGATAGTTCGGACCTACCAGAGGCGGTTCGCCTTGCCGAAGCTCTTTCCATGGCCCAGCTAGAACAATGGGTGGTTGCCCCAACCCATCAAGGAGGTCATATTTTAGACCTGGTATGTTCGAACTTTGACATCAGTATGGCCCATCCTGAGACAGTGATCTGGTCGGACCATAAGCTTATTAGATTTTCCTGGCCTTCATTGACTTCTGCTGTGCCCCATCCTCATAGCGCCCATACGCAGAAGATTAACTTAGATATTCTCTCAGACGGCCTTGCTGCTTCTCGTCCAGTGTTCCCTCCTGATATTGAGGCCGCAGCCAGCACATTCAATCAATGGGTGGAAGGTGCGACGGCGGCATCAATCAAAAATAGCCGAGTCTGCAGACTTCGTGCTACCCCCTCCAAACCATGGTTTTCCCAAGCCCTCCGTACCCTTAAATCAGGCTGTAAAAAGCTGGAGCGGGTGTGGAGACAAGCGTATCTTCCTGAAGCAAAAAAGGATCTGCGGACTGAGCAAAAAAAGTATTACGCAGCCATCAGATCTGCCAAAAGTAGCTATTTTGCTGGTCGCATTAATAAAGCAAACAACAATAGTAGAGAAGTTTTTGCGATTGTAAAAAGTTTTGTATCTCCTTGTGCGTCACAACCTCTGCTGCGTGCATCAGAGGAATGGTGTGAAGAACTATCTGAATTTTTTGTTGATAAAATTGTTAGAATTCAGGTGGATTTGCAAAATGTTTGCAACGGCCTTCCACCTTCCCTAATAACTCCACTTCCTTTAATGCCCCCTCGCACCGAGAAATTGGCCACCTTCTCCCCTCAATCTAATTCTGACATCATTGCTATTGTTGCTGCCTTAAAATCCGGATCTCCTTCTGATCCATGCCCGGCTAGAGTTCTTGCGGGCTTAGCGGAAACAGTGGGAAATGAGGTTACCCAGATTATTAACCTCTCGCTTCTCACGGCTACTGTTCCCGCTTGCTGGAAACAAGCTAAACTGCTCCCATTATTAAAAAAAAATGGATTAGATCCAGCCACTCCGTCTAATTTCCGCCCAATATCTTTGCTTCCTGCGCTAGAAAAAATATGCGAAAAGACTGTCTTCAATCAGCTGGATAAATTTGTTGAATCCACGGAAGCACTACATCCAGCCCAGTCCGGTTTTAGGGCCGCCTACAGTACCGAGACGGCCTTAGTCGAAATATCGGAGGCTATTCGGGAGTGTTTGGACGAAGGCGGCAGAACGGCTCTGATTTTACTTGACCTCTCTGCTGCCTTCGATACGGTGCCTCACTCCCTTCTACTCTCCAGACTGGCCGACATTGGTATTGTGGGACCTGCTTTTGACTGGCTGACCTCATTTTTGAGTCATCGCACTCAACAAGTCTGGTTGCCTCCTTTTGCCTCCATCCCCAAATTACTTTCCACTGGTGTTCCGCAGGGGTCTACTTTAAGCCCTCTGCTTTTTAACATTTATCTCACCCCTTTGATTTATCTCGCAGAACAGTTGGGGGCTAAAATTATGGCGTACGCCGACGATGCCCAACTTCTGTTTACCTGGTCCAAAGATAATTTAGATACGTCGGCGGCCCAACTCTGTCTGTCCTCTATTTTTCAATGGCTTGCAAGTGCCCAGCTAAAATGTAATGAAAGTAAATCCGAGATTTTGTTGTATGGCTCTTTTCCCGAGTATTTTAGTGAACGTCTCTGGCCTGCGGACCTTCCCCCACCAAAAGCCTCATCTGGCCCGGTGAAAAACTTAGGGGTTTGGTTCGGTCAGAACCTTAAGTTTGAGGACCATCTAAAGAAACTCACTGGCGTTTGTTTTTCTACTTTAAAAACTTTACGCAGGTTCTTTCCCCTCCTTCCAAAAGAAGCTAAAGAGACTGTTATCCGTGCCTTAGTACTTTCTAGGCTCGACTACGCAAATGGACTATTCTGCGGATTGCCGGCATATCTGATCCATCGCCTTCAGGTTATCCAGAATGCCGCCGCTAGACTTCTGTTTAATGTCCCCAGGCGTTCTAGTGCTCGCCCTCTTCTCCACGCTCTTCACTGGCTCCCAGTTGCTCATAGGATTCTATTTAAAATGTTAGTGCTTGCCTACCGAGCTATTCATCAAACTGGCCCTGTTTACTTGAGAAAAAGATTTTCCTTGTATGTCCCTAACCGCCCACTGCGATCGGCTAATCTGTGCCAAATGTCCTTCCCCAAATTTAAATACTGCAGACTTGGCGGCCAATCTATTTCAGTAAGAGCAGCCAAATCTTGGAATACTCTACCCCTCCATTTGAAAACTGCATCCACTCTTAGTGCATTTAAGAAAGGTCTAAAAACTCATCTCTTCAATACTATAGTTTAAACCTCTCCCATGTAGTGTCTGCAGGTATCTGCTCTCTCTCAATCTGCTCCGCCCTCAACGCGCCAGGATACTATTTTTTTAGTAATAGAGCGCGCTATAAAAGCCTTTAATAATAATAATAATAATTATTCATCCTCGCCCAGTTAAGAGTAAAAAAACATAAAGCGAGAGCATATTTAGTGAGTTCTTTATGCGCTCGCTATTCATGTTCTGCTGCACTTCGCACTGTTTCTTGGTGGAAAATACACCCTTGCGTCCAATTCGGATGCAAGCGTGAATTTTGCGGTAAACAAATAGCGCTAAATGCTGGTAGAAAGTCAGGGGAAAATTCTACGTTAAGAGCACATTTAGTGAAGGGGCATTTGTGCAATAAGAAATAGCACTAGACACAGAATTACTCTTCTTGCGTAATTCATGCGTAATCTCGCTGAATTCTTAGGTAATTCCGCGTGATTATGCTGGACGGAATTACGCGAGGTATGTCCACCCATATTCTGATTACTAAAATCTATTAATTTTGGGGCTCTGGCTAAGAGGAAGACTGTCAGGCAGATGTGTGACAGTGGGGTAGTCAGTGATGAGCCATGCAGGTTGTGTACAACCTCTGTCCTTGTTATGATACTTCTGGTTAGATATGAAAGGCCACTGAGAAGGAAATAACAATATGTAGAAGCCAGATAAGGTGGATGTAACAAATTGGTTTACTTTTTGAGAGGGGTGTGAGCCCCACTCAATGGATAATCACGTACCTTGTCAAGGTGAACCACAAAAGTCACTAAATAAACCTATGCTGAACCCTCTGGTAGCCTGGCACAAAAGCAGGCGGGTTTAACATGGAGGTAAAGAATTTATGAAGCAAACAAAGTAATAAAGTGAAAACACAACACAAGAAAACCCCCCACTGGGGTGAGGGACTGCCCCAAGAATTATGAGAAAATATAGAATGCAAAGAGGTCCTATCAGGGTTTTGGAACTCTAGATATACAACCGGTGACAAACTGGTATAGTACCATTTGCTAAAACTTAATTAAGAACTAAAGTTCAAACCAAATTAGAAAAACAGTAATTTTAATAAATAAAATGAATCCTTAAATAAAATAACACCCAAACAACAGAAATCTAATAAGTAGAAACACAGATATGATTTTTTAAACTTTTCTGTAGAAATAGCACCAAAAAGCGCAAAGTGGCAATCGAGGTGGTGTGGTCATGCTGGACAGAGTCAAATTCAAAAGTTAAGGCCGACCACAATGGAGCAGAGGTCAGATAGAGGGACCAGGTTTGCCCTGGTGTAAAGTGAACTTTCTAATTTAATCCAGTTTCAAGGTAGGGCTGCAGGCTGGATCCAGAGAGGTGCTTGTCGACGTTGACTTGACAAAGTCTAGGCCTTGTCACAGCTTGGTGTTGGTGGGGGACTGTGAGGCGGTTGTTGTTGGCTGGTAGTTAATTAGAACATCATGTTGCCAGGAAAACACAGGGTGGGCGTTGTCAACACAAATGGCTCTGGGTGTCTCTCCACCCTCGAAGGCCTTGTCCGCAGTCAGATGTGGTTCCCACAATGACCTTAAAGTAATTGATGTACCTTTGCAAGGAGACTGGGGACGGTTCTTTTCGACACTGAGATCCTAAAGCTTTTCACTTGGAGTCCATTTTTTGTCATTTTAAGGTTTTCCAGGACTTGGGTGCACTTCTTGGAGGTTAGGACTCACTCCAGCAGAGGCCAGCAACAGGGTTTAGGCAGGTCCAGTTGGTACTGGGCAGCTGGGCAGTTGCAGGGAAAGGTGTCTGGAAACTTATTGTGTCCATGTAGCTCAAACAGGAGGTCAGTGAACTGACCCTTGGAGTCACTTCTGGGGTCATGGGTTCAAGGAAAGCAGATTCAGTCTTTTTCTGGGTTCAGACAGCAGGGTCTCCACGGATCAAGGAGAGCTCTGATCAGAGTTTGCAAGGATGTCACTTTTATGACCAGGGCCAGCCTGTGGCTGGGGACACTTCCTTTGTCTAACCTTAAACTGGTTCTGGTCAATTCCTCCCTTCCCCTTGGGTCTGGCGCCTGCCTGGCTAGTGAAACCAAGGACAGGCTTGCCAAGGTGTGAGCTACATTTGCAATCTGACCTCAGAAAGGGGCTAGGTGCAACTTCCCAGGCTATCTTATTCTGGAGTCCTCTCCCCACACCAAAGGTCCTTTAGACTCCTGTCTTGAAGGAATCCACATCACACCACAGGAGAGCCATTAACAGTCAGGTGATCCTGGACACTAGCTGGAAGGCACCCTTGGTTTAGGCAGAAAAACGCCAACTTTATAAAAGTAGCATTTTCAAAATAGTAATTCAAGATCCGACTTTACCATTAAAGCGGATTTTAAATTACAATTCAAATGAGTGGAAGAAGGAGTTCTCTAGTTGCTCCCAAACTGAAGTTATAACTTATTAAATTTAATATGATAACCCGGTGTTAGTCTATGGGAGGTTAACCTTGCCACAGTGAAAAACGTCCAGAACACTTCGCTCCTCTTCACTTAACCAACTGCTGGTTCAACGAAGTAGAACAGTCTCTTGGGGTGATCGCCGCTTTGCTATTGCAGCCCCCAAGATCTGGAACGCCTTACCGAACCACATCAAAATAAGCCCCACCCTCCTTCAGTTTAGAAAGAAATTAAAGACGTGGTTATTCAACCAGTAAACCTAGCCACCATCTTCTTGATCAGGGATAGACAGCATTGTTTACTAGCGCCGAGACGCCTACGGGTATTTGCACGCGCTCTACAAATGCTATTAAATAAATAAATAAATAAATAAAAACGACTTTGTTGTTTTTTTACTGCCAAGACATGTAAAGCATAAATATACATGTCTTACATTTTAAATGCAATGTACTCTGCCTTATGAATTGATGGGGATTACTTTAGGGGAGAATTATGGGGCACATGCATCAATGGAAATTGCATTCGCAAATGGTGCGAATCTCTAAATTCGGCCGTTTGCGACTGCAATTCCAATTTTTGGGATGCATTATCATTTTTGTAATTTTCGCAATTTAGGAAATCGCAATATTGCGATTTCTTAAATTGCGATTGCATTTAAGGAATCTCAAATTGAGATTCCTTAAATGCAATGCATCAAACTTTAAAAATGTGCAAATTCGCAAATAAGGGGAGCAAATTACCATGAAGTTGACCTTCATGGTAATTTGCGAAAACTTTGAAAAATGCACTTTAGTGCATTTTTCAAAGTTCCATTTTACACACACACAAGCCCTTGGGGCATGTGTGTGTGCAAAATGTACTTATAGGCAGATTTCAGGGGTGCAACAGGGTGTCCTTTGGACACCCCGGCACCCTTGAAATTGCATTCTTAATTTGCGATTCTCTAATGGTGAATTGCAAAATAAGAATGTCTTTCCATTCATTCCTATGGGCCTCTAGGCCCATAGGAATGGATGGGGAGGTATTCCTTAATTGCGATTCTCAATTAGAGAATCGCAATTAAGGAATTTTAAGAAATCGCTATTTTTTTAGCGATTTCTTGATGCATTGCAGTTTGGAATTCCTTAATTGCTATTCCTTATTTTTCGCAATTAAGGAATCGCAAAATGCAATATTGATGCATGTGCCCCTATATGTACTAGAATGGAAGGTTTAGGCCTGGCAAAATGTTTATTTACCAAGTCACAATAGCAGTTTAAAACTGCACCACAGAGACATGTTTTGCTGTACAACTTTAGTGGGTGGCACAAAGAGTACTGCAGCCTACTAGTAGCATTTAATGTACAGGCTCTGGATACACACAGTACCATATACTAGAGACTTATAAGTATGTTAAAGGTACCAATCAGGGGTATATCAATGTTACCATGGCAGAAAGGGGGAGCAAAAGCACTTTACCACTTGTTAGCAGGAATAAAGTGAGCAGAGTCCTAAAGCCAACAAAAACAAGTTCAGCAAAGGAAGGCACACATCTGGGGTGACCCTGCAGAAAGGGCCAGGTTTGACAGTAGTACTATATATAGAGGATTTGTTGCTGTAAGATAAGAAACCTCCGGAGGCCCAGTAATGTATTCTGTAGGTAAGGGAAGACTTTGGGTGACTTTACAGAAAGGGAAACATTAAGTTATTCGAAGGGAAGGTATTTGTTCTGAAAGAAAGGTTTGCTTAAGTAAGATGCAAGAGAATCTCTATTTTTTTTTTTCTCTTTTTTTTTTTTTAAAAACTGTTTATTGACATAAAGGCATAGTATACAGTCATCATGGTACTAATAAGTTGGTACACGTGTCTTCATATAATACATTTTTGAACTCTGAATCTGTAGTCGGTATTCTGCATTTCAATCTCGTTCGTCCTCACTAGTTCTAGTGCACTTCCCTCCGTACTTCCTTATACATGTAGCTAGCATATAACAATCCCCTCTCATTCTAAAATACCCAACATGGGAAACTTTCATATAACTCTAAAAGAAAGTCTCCCCCCCCCCCACCCTCCCAAACTTGGTCATCCCTCGGCGTAAAGTGAATAGTACTTCACCCTTCAGCAGTCCATCCTGTCCCAGAGTCTCATTCCAGATAGGTTATTCCAACACGTCGCTATTGCTAACACTAGGAAATATACCTCTCCAGCCCCGGCCATCACTCCTCCTCCTCCTCGGAGTCAAGATCGTCCCCCTCTGGTAGGGGTTCGCATATCTCACCCCTATAAACATTCCATGCCGTCCACACCTTATTCCATTTACGGGGGGCAGCCCGAAGGGCATATACAGTTCTTTCTGTGACCATCAGGACATCCATGTTTTTAGCCCACCTGTGTGCCGTGGGTAAGTCCGGAGCCCCCCATTTTTGTGCAATATCACGTTTAGCCACTGTCATGGCTAGTGTGGCCCAGATTATACCATATCTGTCGAGGTCATTGGGGTCCCAGACGTTCAAAAGGCACTTGCGTGGTTCTGGTGTAATGGAAATCTTGAGTGTTTGGGAAACTGTGCGCATTATCTTTCTCCAGAATTCCTGTATATGTGGGCAGTCCCACAGTGTATGGAGCAATGTACCCTCCTCCCCGCAACCCCTCAGGCAGAAGGGACTGGGCGCTCTGCGTATATTGTGGAGTAGTGTCCTGGTGTAATAAATGCGGTGTAGTATCTTTAGTTGCACCAGCCTGAATTTTGCTGAGATGCCCACCTCCCTCGGGGAGGCCAAGGCTTCATTCCACTCTGACTCATCTAGCATACCAATGTCCCCCTCCCATCGGTCCTTAAGTTTCAGCGTGGGGTCTGGTGAATTGTTGACCAGTTTTTTGTAAGTAAGGGAAGTGGTGCTCTGCTGCATGAAGTCTGTCAGTAGTCTGTCTTCAAGTGGCGATGATTCCGGCAAATCAGTGCCCGGTGGGATTGCCTGGAGTAGTGCGTGCCTGATCTGTATATATCGAAATGTTTCAGTGGGTCTGAGGTCATACTGCTGCTGGAGTTGTGGGAAGGGTATTACTGCGTCTCTTTCCCAGAGGTCCCCTACTGTAGAGATTCCTATCAGGTCCCACTGCGCAAACCCCTTGCACGCCCTAAGGTTGCCCAGTGACTTCGTGTCCCATAAAGGTGTCATTTTGGTGAGTCTACCTTTCCAGCCCAATCGTGCCTGCGCTACATGCCAGAGGGTCGCTGTGTGACGTGTCGGACCATGCAGAGTATTGAGTTGTGATTTATTATACAATACCGATAGCATGCATTCTGTCCCCAATTGTGCCCAATCTGCCCTGTATGCTGGGTCATCCCTCGGAGTGTGGATCCACTGGTTAATTACCTTAAGTTGAGCTGCCCAGTAATATAGCTGAATGTTGGGAAGTGCAATCCCCCCTTCATACCAACTTTTCACCAATTTGTCCTAAGCTATTCGTGCTGGACCATTGCTCCAGAGCAGGTTGGAGACCAGCGCCGCAATCTGTTTGAAATATCGTGAAGGAACAGAATGTGGGGTGTTTTCTAGTATGTATAAAAATCTGGGGAGTGACATCATCTTAAATAAGGCTGCCCTCCCCAGGAGGGTGAGGGGCAGGGTCGCCCAATGCTTTATGTCCGCGCGTAAGCGATCTAGCGGAGGCTTCAAGTTGTTAGCAAAAAATTCTGCTTCAGAATGTGCAATAACAATGCCCAAGTATTTAAAGGAGGCCGTCGGTGCCGCCAGTGGGCAGCTTTCCTGCAGTCTCGGTGCCGGACCCCGCAACGTGTATATCACCGATTTCGACCAGTTCAGGGTATATCCCGAGGATTTCCCATGGGTATTACAAATGTCCAGTAGGGCAGGGATTCCGTTGTCGGGGTCTACCATGTAGATGAGCATGTCGTCAGCATAGAGGGATACCTTGTCTTCCCATCCTGCCTCCCACTCAATGCCCCTAAATAGGGGTGTGTTCCTCAGCAGGATTGCTAAAGGTTCAAGCACCAATGCGAAGAGCAAGGGCGACAAGGGACAACCCTGCCTGGTCCCCCTGCCCAACGGGAACACTGGTGAGATGCGACCATTCGCCACTACTTGCGCCACCGGCTTGGTGTAGAGCAGTCGAATCCATGCTATGTATTTCGACCCAAAGCCCATACGTGCAAGCACCTCAATGAGGTATTCCCATTCCACTAAATCAAATGCCAATTTTGCATCAAGGGAGAGGATCACCGCCTGCTCTGTGAGGAGGTGTGATCGAGCCAGTACCCCATGTACCCTCCGGAGGTTCAGTGCCGTGCTTCTATGGGGCATGAAGCCCGATTGGTCAGGGTGGATCAGGGTGCTTAGGTGCGGCAGCAGACGGGTGGCCAGAAGTTTTGCCAGTACCTTGGCCTCCACATTTAGCAATGATATCGGACGATACGAGGTGCATTCGTCTGGGGGTTTACCCGGCTTAGGTATAGCCACTATTGTGGCCGTGCGTTGATCTAACGGTAATTCTGCCCGCTCCCTACTCTCCATATACATGTCCAGTAATGGCCCACTGAGTTCTGAGGCCACTGATTTATACCATTCAACAGGCAGCCCATTCGGTCCCAGCGCTTTGCCGGACTGTAGCGATTGTATTGCTAACTGGATCTCTTCCTCCGAAAGGTCCTCCTCTAAATCCCGTGCAGCCTCCGGTAATATACTGGGGATGACAATATCTGCCAGCGAGACTGCCGCCATGTGCGCCGTTACTTTACGTTCTGGGGTGTATATTGTTTGGTAATGACGTGCTAAGGTGTGTACAATGTCTTCCGGGTGAGTCAGTATGTGGCCGTCAGCGGCAGTCAGCCTCTGAATACCTCTCGTACCACTTTCCCTCTTATCCAGCCACGCCAACAGTTTCCCCGCCTTGTCGCCCACATCGTAAATTCTATGCGTAGTGTTCGTGATGTGTCCCTGCACCGTCACCCTGAGGTGGGCCTGGTATTGATGTTGCCGTAACTGCAGCGTGTGTGTCGTAGTCGGGGAGGGGTCTGCCATATGTGCTGTGTTTGCTTCGTGGAGCGCCAATTCCAGTTCAGAGAGTTCTTTCTGGGAGTCTCGTTTGTGCCCCGTGATAGCCGCTATTGCAGTCCCCCGTAGGACGGTCTTGTAGGCCTCCCACAGAATCGACGGCGAGGCCACCGTACCCTCATTCTCAGCAAAATAGTGTTTCGTGGCTAGTTTTAGCTTCTTTCTTATTTTTGGGACCTTCAGGTAATTAGGATAGAGTGGGTAGACCCTGGCGCTTTTCTGTTCTCTGGTAGTAAGGGTGAGTATGATCGGCGAATGGTCAGATATGCCCCTGGGTAGGATGTCGACCTTGTCCACCGAACCTAGCCCCTCCCCCAGGAACAAGAAGTAGTCTATGCGAGATGAGAATCTCTATTTAAGGTGAAGAACTGCACAGAGCTTTGGGTTGGATTCCCCTCAATTGATTAAGAGCAGGAGTCATTGAGCTCAATAGCTCTGGTCCCAGGCTCAAAGAGTTCTCTTGAAGCATTCTCACAAAGGCTTGAAAACATCCGATCTTCTTCTGACACACAAGTGCCCTCAAGACATTTAAGGGGCCAAACTGAGGCAGGGTCCAGTGGAGGCAGGGTCCAGTGGAGGCAGGGTCCAGTGGAGGCAGGGTCCAGTGGAGGCAGGGTCCAGTGGAGGCAGGGTCCAGTGGAGGCAGGGTCCAGTGGAGGTAGGGTCCAGTGGAGGCAGGGTCCAGTGGAGGCAGGGTTCAGTGGAGGCAGAATCCAGTGGAGGCAGGGTCCAGTGGAGGCAGGGTCCAGTGGAGGCAGGGTCCAGTGGAGGCAGGGTCCAGTGGAGGCAGGGTCCAGTGGAGGCAGGGTCCAGTGGAGGCAGGGTCCAGTGGAGGCAGGGTCCAGTGGAGGCAGGGTCCAGTGGAGGCAGAGTTCAGTGGAGGCAGAATCCAGTGGAGGCAGGCCAAGATTCACAAAGAAACTCTCAAAGAGAGAACGTAACTCGAGCGGGGCCATCAGACTCACCCGCAACGCCGCACCAGTCGTCCCTGGGTTCCCGACGCTGTTGGTCTCCCTGCCGCCGCCAGCAACATCCCGCCGCCGCAGAGGGGTAGACCACAGCTCCCAGGCAGCACAGCGACTGCCCCGCCCACTGCCACGCATCTCGTGCGCCCGGAGGCGCTTCAACACCGGAGGCTCCTACTGAGGAGCGGGGGAGAACATAACTCGAGCGGAGCCATCAGACTCACCCGCAACGCCGCACCAGTCGTCCCTGGGTTCCCGACGCTGTCGGTCTCCCTGCCGCCTCCAGCAACATCTGCGGGCGCAGAGGGGGAGACCACAGCTCCCAGGCAGCACAGCGACTGCCCCGCCCACTGCCACGCATCTCGCCCGCCCGGAGGCGCTTAAACACCGGAGGCTACTTCCGCGTCGCGGGACGCGCGGACGGCGCCGGGCTGAGCCCGGGCAGAGGGCGGGCCGTCTGTGGCCGTCCGGGGCAGGAGGAGGCAGGGCAGGGCCATACCCTTGACAAGTACCTTCCGACAAACGACCGGTGAGTGGCTTCTTATTTACATCTTTTCCCTGGTTCTCACCCTCACCTGCAGTATAACATAGGAAAGAATGCCATAGCCACTGCGACCAATTTAAATGCCATTGACACTGCACTGGAGCATGCTATGACCTTGGTGAGCAATGAAATTCAGATGGCAAAAATGAGATTGTCTGTGGGTTCCATCAAACAACCAGGCATAAACTCACATGACACCTCAGACAATAGCACGGCCCAACTACTGTCATGCACAGTAACTGTACATTTACCTCAGACTGTAATGGGAGAAACTTCTTTGGACTTGGATGGCCCGGATCTGACTAGTCCAGTTATAAATGTTGAAGCTGATTTAAGTCAAATCAATCATCACTCACTCATAGTGAATGTACCCACTACGCCTGACCCAGAAATATGTGGAACTAAAAAGAAGAGGAAGGCATCAAAACAGCCTTGCCCCAAACCCAAAAGAAAACAGCCACCTCGTCTGATACCCCAATGTGCAACCTTAAATAGATGGCTTGAGGGCAACTCCACTATCACTGACCTTACTATTGATCCTGAACCTTCCACAGATCAACTTCCAATTGACAACAGACGTAGCGATACTACTGTTCCAATCATTGTAGTTGAGGAGGACTTACAATGTAATTCTAAGGAAACACAATCTACACAAACTGGCTTTTCAGACTTTACATTGGGGGACACTGCAATCGATATTATTGTTGATACAGTTTGTAATCGTATTAAAGGGTTGATAGATTCAAGCTTTGATAGGTTGTGGAAACGATTAGATCGATTGGAAAGTTTAACCTTGAAATCCACACCGTCAAACAAGGAAAATAATGAACATGCTAATCCTTTTAATACCTTGAGAACTCATATGCCAGGAAAACAACTGACTATCCCCCTACCCTCAGGACCCAAAGTTGTAGTACCCAAGCCATTAGGGACATCACTGCTCTCCCCCGTACGCCCAGCAACTCAAATTGCAAAACCTTTGTTAGCCACCACTGATCGCAAAATTTCTACATGCCCTGGCTTACCATGCGACCCCAACTCAAACCCTGCCTACAGCAGGTCGATAGATAATGCCAGCATAGCTGCGGTTATGGATAAAGTGCCTGACGAACCTAATAAAGACATTTTGAACCTGCCACCTCCATCATACCCATACGTTTTAGTTCTTGCAGGGGTTCCTCCCCTACAGAAAAATAAATCTGAGTCTTGGGTTCAGCTTAGAAATAAATGTATGGATTGGTTGGCTAAACACAAAAGGTTCAAAAGGCCCAACATGAGCGAAATTCTAATGGTCCGCAGGGTGGGCTGGGTTGGACCCACACCAAAAACTATCAAAGGGGACTGTGAGGTTCCGTGACGATTTTACTCGTGTTTGTAACATTGTCGTAAATACATAATTTCGGTATCAGTGAACCGCAAATGATCCATTTAGTATATCCTGGTGTTTTCGCTATGCTACGAGCAAGAGCACTCCTGTTACAAACACATTTCTGTTTTACCCATGGCATCCATCTTAGACACGGAAGCCATTTTGTACTCCTTGCCCTCACATAGTCAATGGACACGCAATGACCTCTTTTTATTTAAGGACACGTAGGCTTTAGCCGGCGATTCACCTTGCGAGTGACACGTGCACCTTAGGCCAGCAACGCTGTGGCAGCATGACTCGGCAAGAGCTGCCTCCCCAGCCTGAGGCCAGTCCTGCTATACTGGTTCTTGTGTTCGTTGGCCTGATCATGATTAGGCGGCCGAAGCTGGTAACCGTGCCCATTTACGACCCACAAACATCTCTTATCCTGTCTTTCTATCTTCCACACCTGGCTCTGCTCCTTTCCTTCTGGGCCTTTATTAGGGGGAGGTAACGAAATTTACGATGAGGCGGTCCGGGTCTTGAATGAAGAATTGACATGGGATTATGATGGACTAGTGGGAACCCCTCATTCGTAATGTTTTGACATCAGATACTGTTGACGATTCCTGTGCAACGCCAAATATTTATTGTTTAAGACACGAATGTTTAGAACTGTGGTAACATGTAAAGAATTTGCCCCGAGCAGAATATTTAGTATATAAGGAACAACCCTCTTTGTACAAATTGAACAGGCTCCTAGACACTGCCCGTGTGCAGTTTCTGTGACTTCTGTGTCCCTGCAGTAATAAACCTTTGGTCTTTGACGCCACCATCGAGAAGCCCGTGTTTCTGTTTGTTTGTGCACCGAGACAGGTTGAACTCCGGGGTCTTCGGGTGTTTTCCCTGACACCTCTGGACGGAACCAAAAAGTCCAGAACTCCAATTGGCGCCCAACGTGGGGCGACGTCATTCGGTACCGGTCCAAAAGCCTGAAGAGTTCGAGGAGCTTCGTGTGAAGATTTCAGAGGGAGGCGCCCCACTTCATCGATCCCGGCATATCGCAAAAGTGGCCCCGACGTTCTCTTCCGCGAGGGTTCCCGTTCAGACGGCTGCAGTGGTCCGTTGCCTTGACCGTCGCCCTGTCTTGGACCCGAGGTGCAGTCCTTAGTACGGCGAGACGTGACGGGTTTCTCCTTGGTGACGTCTTCAGTACCTCAGTTAAGTATTTTGTGAGGGTTGCTCCTGTTTGGATAATCCTTTTAGTTCTCAGTTCAGTTCAGTTCTGTAAGATTATCACTGGTTATTCTGGTTACGATAATCATTCTGTTCAGTTCAGGTATCGATACGTTTATCAGTTCTGGTAGGCCTAAGTTCTTGGTTCAAGTGCGCATCTTTTCTGTTTGTGTCTTGTTTGTTTTGTGTTCCGGATTATAAAATGGTAAGTCGGAAAAATTGTATGTTGTCTTGTTTTAGTTGCAACAGTGATTCCCAGTTGGAGGACTCGTGTTTGGTTCCTCCGATTGGAACTCCCCTTTATGATCTATATTGCAAATTTGGTGTGGGCCCTATCTCTTATAACGAGGTATGGATCCGCTTCACAGAGAAAGATGGTGTCCTTAGTTGGCCACTACATGGTAGTTTTGAACCTGACGTTCTCGATAATCTAGAAAGAAGGTTGTTTAAGAAGAAAGCCCGGCCGGCAATGTTTGATTCTTTCCGTTATTGGCGAAAAGAATCTAAACAGAGAGAAATTAAAAAGTTGAAGAAAGAACAGAAAGAGCAAGAGTTGACTTTAGAACAGTCTGCTAGGCAGCTGCAACTCAACGAGTCTGAGAAAGCGATGGAGGTGGCCAATAGAGAACGTAATTTAGCGATAGACAAGTGCTATCCTGCTTTACCATCGAGTACGGCTAAGATAGTAGAGGACCCTGAAAAGGATCCCCTGTTGTCTTACTTGTTACGATCACCCCCACCGTATGCACAGGGTGCTACGGCTCCACCTATACCGAATGTTCAATTACCGGTTGCTGGACAACCTGGTGTCCCTGTTCCCGCTCCCCTGAATCAAGTTCCTGTACCTCCTGTGGTCAATATTAATGTTCCTTCGACAACCCCTCTTCCAGGGTTGCCGGCTTCTTTACCTATGCCTGTGTCGCTCACACCTGCTACTTCACAAGCTATTTTTCCTGCTACTCCTACTGTTCCTAATCTATCTGTTCCAACTGCTACTCTATTTACTGCTTCTGCTAATATTATGACTCCGCTTTCTGTTCGTCGGAGAATCACTGATTCTGTCTCCAATATTCTATCTCCCTTCTATAAAACTCTGATTAAGACTCCTACCTCTGACTCTGTACAGAGGCGTAGTCAGCTTCCCAGTACTGAAGAAAGAGGAATATTAGATTCCACTGCTCTTAGATGGGTTTCGAAAGTTGGAAGATATAATGTACAAGATGTATTACATACATTTATGCAATGGAATGAACCGACACAACGATATGTGTTCGATGAAATGTGTTTCCTTCTACGTGAGGAATTGGAAGAGGATGACCCTGAATCAAATCTAGGAGAATTAATTAATGTTCAGAAAGAGTTTGCTGCAGGTATGATAGTCGGTCAAAATATAAAAGAAGCAATGGAACTGGTTCTAAGTTATAGGACCGACTCATCCCTTCGTTCACCGAGAGAGTTAGAGAAACGCAGTACGAAACAAAATCGTCAATACCCAATGAGAGAGGTTCCACCAATTTGGCGTGAAGCTGTGCAAGCTAATGCAAACCTTGGTATTGCAGCCGCTCCGGCCCAATTCGAGAGAGTATGGATACATATTCCATGGAAGCGAGCTGAAGTATTAGCAGTGAAACAGGCCTTGCCAGATCCGCGTAAAAATCCTGCAGGGTACTACAAAGAGTTGGCTCAAACAGTTGACGCTTGTGTATTAAATCTTGCTGACATAGATCTGCTATTTGGTAATGTAGTACCGCAACCAATTTGGGCTAAAATTCGTAAAGAGAATCATCCAGTTGCCCTAGGTGGTGACTGGGCAGCTATAATTGCAGCGGATGGTCAACAAATAGGTGGTTCTAAACCTGAACCCTTAATTTCTAATTTGCCTGGTAGGATAATCGATTTAATGAAAACTTTGATGCCAGCATTGCGCGTTAACTGGGACAAATTGTCCGCGTGCAAACAAAAGAAAGACGAAAGCGTCTCCGACTTTTTCACAAGATTCGAGGAGACTTTCGTGGATCATAGTGGTCAGGATATGAGCACAGAAGGAGGCCAGAGATTATTTGTTGATAAATTTGTGCACAATCTGTTGCCAGAACTTAGTGGTAAATTAAAGAATTCTGAAAGTGCGTGGGCTGTCTCTACGACTGCGCAAATACTTGCGACTGCCCAGTACTATGAAAATAGGGATAAAGAAGAGAAGGAAAAATCAGATAAAAAGACGAAAGATTTAAAAACTAAAGTACTTTTACAGCAAGCTTATCCGCCTCGCACTAATCAGACTAATATGCAGCAAGGGTCATATCAAAGAACGGAATATAATTTTCAAAGACCACAATACCAATGGAATCAATGTGCTTATTGCAAAGTGGAAGGTCATTACAAAAATGAGTGTCCAGTTCGGGCACAAAATAATGCTGCGGCAGCTCAGAGAGGTCGTGGTAGTTCCATGCAAAACTCTAGAGGTCGAGGACGAGGTGCTATGCCTCCGCAGACGAGTGATCGCCCTTCTAATTATTTCGACCAGCGAAATGGACAATCTGCCCAACAGAATAGGTCTCCACAATATCATGTTGAAGACTATTATGAAGCTAGTGAGGAAGTTCAGCAAAGTGAGTACTAGGACAGCCATGGACAAAGAGAGGGAGTAGTATCAGTTCCAGTAGATCAGAGTGGGCCTTATGTCGCAGTAGCAACATCAGGTATAGTCGAACCGTTTCTGTTGGATACTGGTGCAGCAAAAAGTTCTATCATACATGCAAAACTCCCTGGCGCACCTTTGTCTGGCTCAACAAACGTTTCAGTAGGTTTTTCGGGCGCCCCTGTTCATAACCCTGTTTCTGGTCCTTTGTCTATTTCTGTTGGACCCTGCCACTTGAAAGCACCCCTGATTTTGACGACAGGTTGTAACGAAAATCTGCTTGGTTTAGACTTGTTAAAACGCCTGTACGCGACATTGTACTGTTCTCCAGCAGGAGTACAGCTTACGTTGGGTAAAAGAATAATCTCTCCGATGTACTTGTCGATGGATGCGCTCCCACCAGAGCTGCGTTCACTCCCTGATACTCTTTGGGCGACTGGTCCTAATGATGTAGGTCTATTGGAAATTCCACCCTATGTAGTAACTTTGAAAGCAAATGTCAAACTTCCACGAATTCCACAATACAGAATCTCTAGTGAAGGTGAGCGTGCGCTCCTACTGATAGTGCATGATCTGATTGAGAAAGACGTTATAGAAGAAACTAGAGGTAATGTCTGTAATAGTCCTGTACTGCCTATTTTGAAACGAACTGACCCTACAAAACCTCCAGTATATAGGTTTGTAATTGATCTCAGAGAGGTTAATAAAATTGTGATTCCACAGTTTCCTGTGGTTCCAGACATTACTGCATTGTTAACGTTGATTCCTGCCACAGCAGCATGGTTTTCGGTTGTCGACTTGAAAAATGCCTTTTTCAGCATTCCGATAGCCGAAGAAAGCAGAGATATCTTCGGTTTCTCTCTAGGAGGACGAAGCTTCAGGTTTAAACGCGCTCCACAAGGCTATTGTGAAAGCCCATCCATTTACAGTCAAGCATTAAAAAGCCAGTTAGATTCCTTCGTACTTCCTCCTGGTTCTGCTTTAATACATTATGTTGATGATCTTTTAGTGGCTGCTGATGACAAGGAAACTTGCAAAACAGCTACGATTTCTTTATTGCATCATTTGTCAAATTTGAATCACAAGGTGTCACCTTCAAAAATGCAATACTGCTGCCAAGAAGTGACCTACTTAGGTCATCTCTTGTCAAAGGAGGGAAGGAAGTTGACCCCAGAAAGAATAAAAGCAATTACGCAGATGAATGTTCCTAGCACGCAGAGAGAAGTACGTGCCTTTTTAGGTATTACCTCATATTGTAGGCAATGGATCCCAAATTTTTCTCTTTTAGCAAAACCATTGGTAGCCTTGACTGGGAAAGGTGTTCCGAGTCCGGTACCATGGTCTGCAGAATGTCAACAGAGTTTTTCTGAATTGCGAAATGCACTGTGTTCAGCACCTGTATTGGGTACACCCGACTACAGTAAGCCATTCACGCTCTATGTCCACGAGAGAGAAGGTTGTGCATTGAGTGTGTTGACGCAGAAATTTGGTGATAAACAACGCCCTTGTGCGTATTTTTCATCCACATTAGATCCAGTAGCTAGAGCGTTGCCTAGTTGCTTGAGAGCTACAGCCGCAGCTGCAGCTTCCATTCGACAATCTGCTGGTTTAGTAATGAACAACATGCTAGTGGTTATGGTTCCTCATGCGGTGGATACACTCATGAACCGAACCAAGACGCAACACCTTACCAGTGCTAGATTATCAGGTTATGAACTGACACTGTTAGCTAGTCATATTCAGATCAAAAGATGCAATGTATTGAATCCAGCAACATTGTTGCCGACTAGCCAAGAGTCGAGTGATTCCGAACCACACGACTGTTATTTCAAAACTGAGGAAGAAACAAAAGGACGAATTGATCTAAAAGACACTCCGTTGTCAGATCCAGATGGCACGCTGTATGTTGATGGGTCTTGCTTCAAATTGGAGAATGGTGATGTGACTGCTGCTTATGCAGTAACGACCTTGAGTACGATTGTGGAGACTGCAAGAGTGAGTCAGAATTCTGCCCAGGCTGCAGAATTGATCGCGCTAACAAGAGCGTGCGTTTTAGCTAAGGGAAAGAGAGTGAATGTGTTCACAGATAGTCAGTACGCGTTCGGCGTGGCCCATAGTTTTGGCCGTTTGTGGAAAGAGAGAGGTTTCATTACGTCCCATGGGACTAAGATTCAACATGGCCAGCTAGTTAATGACTTGTTGGAATCTCTAACCTTGCCGACTGAAGTTGCGATTGTGAAATGCAGTGCTCATAAAGCAATCACTGATGATGTTGGTCGTGGGAATGCTTTTGCCGATGAGACTGCAAAACAGACAGCTAGAAATATGATGAGTAGAATGTATGTTGCAACATCTGCAAGATGGATTTCTGAGTCTGGAATGTGTGAAGACACAGTAGAAAGCGTGAAAGAAATTCAGAAAGAGGCGACTGAGGAGGAAAAACTTGCATGGAGAGAGAGCACGGGTAAATTGGACTCGAGTGGGTGTTGGATTGACTTGTCGGAACAACAGCGTTGGATGTTGCCTGATGCGTATGTGCTTGCAGTAGTGACAATGGCACATGGAACAGCGCACATCAGCTCAAAAGGGATTTGTAAGATGTTGGCTCCGGTCTGGAAGAATGATGGGATTAGTAAGTGTGCAGAGAGAATGGTGAGAAATTGTATGGTATGCTTGATGCATAATCCTGGCAAGGGAATCCCCACACCTGCAGGTCACTTCGCTCCTCCTTCCTGCCCCTTTGAAGTGATCCAGCTAGACTTCATTCACATGGATCGTTGTAATAATCTAAAGTACGTCCTAGTGGTAGTTTGTGCTTTCTCCAGATGGATCGAAGCATACCCGCTAAAGGACAATACTGCCTTATCCACTGCCAAAATTCTTCTTAAAGAATACTTCCCCAGATACGGAATGCCACGGATTGTATGGTCAGATAACGGAAGTGAGTTCGTAGGGAAAGTTATGCAGAGTGTGTGTGCCGGCCTAGGGATTAGACAGAAGTTTCATAGTGCGAATCATCCCCAGTCCGCGGGTTTAGTCGAGGGTTACAATGGCACCCTTAAACTGAAACTTGCTAAGATACAAGCATCCACGGGTTTGTCCTGGCCAGACGCATTGCCTTTGGCTTTGCTATCAACAAGAGCAACTGTACATTCTAGAGTAGGGCTTAGTCCTTATGAAATAGTTTTTGGTCGTCCTGCAAATGTTTGGGGGGTACCTAGACCAAAAGAATTCAAGCAGCTGGAATACCCAATGTTAATTGATTACCTTTTCGACTTGACTGCTAAATTGAGTCTTATTCACCAACAGGTTTTCGATGCATTGCCAAAGCCACCGGAGAGTCCAGGCCATCAGCTGAAACCGGGTGATCAGGTGGTCATTAGAAATTTTGCAAGAACGAAAAATCTTCAGCCCAGATTCATTGGCCCTTTCCAAGTCCTACTAGCAACGAGAACTGCTATTCGTGTGGCCGGAAGGAAGAACTGGATCCATACGACACATGTCAAACGTGTGCCTTTGCCACTTCCTTACGACAACTGGGTAAAGAAAGGAATCGGTGCCTCTGAAACGGAACAAGTCCCCAGGTTCATACCTTTCAGCGATGCAGAACTGATCACTGATTCACCAAATTCTGACTCTCCTCTTGAAACTGCTCTTTTGAACCCTGAACATTTGTCATCCACACCCAACGAACATTTGCCATCTGCACCAAAAGAACATTTGTCATCTGAAAACGTGAACATTGCAACGTCAGCTGAAAATACATTGTTTCCAGACCAGACAGCTCCTGCAAAACTGAGATACAACTTACGTTCTCGCAATATGGACAAATAAAGCAGGAAACTGCCTATTTTCAGATTTGAATTTCCTATACACTGCCTCCAGCCAGGAAGTTTGCTAAAACTTTGTATTGTTTCTTTTTGTTTTAAAAATTGCCTTGCCGTCTGGGTAGCCGTAGGGTCGTGGCTGTGTGCCTAGTTGAATCTGCGGGGGTCAGACACAAGGTCGATCTTTCTGTTAGTTCTGGGAACTCCCAGGGCTGATAGAGGCATTTTCATCTACGTACACATCATCAGTGGTCGCGAACGGTCGTAGAAGATGGAGCTTCCTGAGCTGCAACGAGAAAATGTAATTTATGTACGCAGAAATAGACTGTACAGAATACTTCACAGCAAATGCTTTCTAATGCAATGTGCAGTTACATTTTTAATTGTTTTGATAACGTTGGTGGGTGGAATCGTCTTTGGTGTACATTTGATTTTTATGCCAGTAACTACAGTACCTCCCCTTGATCCTACTACTTCTACGGTTTCTTCTATGCATTCTTTTCACTCATTTCCTGAACACGAACAAGCTCGACGCTCAGAATTTATTAACAATACATTTGTACAGCTCTTGCATCAACACCAACTGGTAGTTAATACTACAGACTGCTGGGTGTGTGGCCTGATACCTCACACTATGGATAAAGGCATTCCCTATCTAGTCTTGCCTTTTAGCTACAATGGATCATTTCAGGCCTTTCAGACCATTTTTTCATATGCCCTTGAGACCTATCCTCCGCGTCCACCACGGTCCACTAAATACAACTCAGCCAACAAAGCTTTAGTCCAGGGAATTATTGACATGATTAAAGACGTCAATAATACTCCATCTTACCCTAGAGATGAATTACGGGTGTATTTGAGTTGGAACTCTACAGAGTATCGCCTTAGTTTGGGAGAAAGCAAGCGTAAAAGCTCCACTTCAGTTTGGGTCGTGCCTCACCGAGGTCAGGTCTGTTTGCAAGGAAATGGGAGAAATCTGAGAGCTCAGCTAGGGAGGAGTGAGTGCGTTGAGACTTACGTATTTCCGTCTAACTCCTCCCCTGCCTTCCTGACTGCTAGGGGTACCTACTTCATCTGTCAGGACAGAGCATATACATGGCTGCCTGCTGACTTTTCAGGTTCATGTTATATTGCTCGATTGTTACCTCCGACATACACTGCTTCTTCAGATTATCACAAGACCAGAGTAGCAAGAGGTGTCTTCAGCAAGGAAGATACCGCTGGTCAAGAAGCTGGAGACTTTTTCAAAGGTTTCCTTCCGTTTTGGGGGCCTATGGCCAATAGTAGAAATCTACGTCAACTAACACGGGTAGTTGAATCTACTATTACAGAAACTGCTGGTGCCCTTAGTAACTTAACAGCTGAGCTTCAGGCGGATCGTCTCATGACGTTGCAGAACCGTATGGTTCTAGACGTAATACTTGCAGATCGAGGTGGGGTATGCAGAATGATCCAATCGAGCTGCTGTGTCTTTATTCCAAATAATGCTCCAACAGTCTATGAAGCGATCTCTAAGCTTCACAAGATTTCCGACTCTATACACGTAGATAAGGGAAACTGGTCCTTCATGGAGTGGTTATGGACTCTGGTATCAGCGTGGGGATGGAAGGTTCTGATGGTCATTGGTGTCATCCTAGTATTTCTGTTCTCGTGCTGTCTTATTATCCAATGTGGTCCCGCTCTGTGTAGTCTCTGTGCTGCAACCTGTTTCAGAAAACCACCTGCATTAGGAGAAAAGGCACGAGACAGGATGATGATACAACAACATGTCACTGACCTAATGAGCATAGAATTAGACTCTGACTCTGATATAGACTGAGTAATTGCCTATGTAAGGGCAAAAGGAGGGTCTGAGGTTCCGTGACGATTTTACTCGTGTTTGTAACATTGTCGTAAATACATAATTTCGGTATCAGTGAACCGCAAATGATCCATTTAGTATATCCTGGTGTTTTCGCTATGCTACGAGCAAGAGCACTCCTGTTACAAACACATTTCTGTTTTACCCATGGCATCCATCTTAGACACGGAAGCCATTTTGTACTCCTTGCCCTCACATAGTCAATGGACACGCAATGACCTCTTTTTATTTAAGGACACGTAGGCTTTAGCCGGCGATTCACCTTGCGAGTGACACGTGCACCTTAGGCCAGCAACGCTGTGGCAGCATGACTCGGCAAGAGCTGCCTCCCCAGCCTGAGGCCAGTCCTGCTATACTGGTTCTTGTGTTCGTTGGCCTGATCATGATTAGGCGGCCGAAGCTGGTAACCGTGCCCATTTACGACCCACAAACATCTCTTATCCTGTCTTTCTATCTTCCACACCTGGCTCTGCTCCTTTCCTTCTGGGCCTTTATTAGGGGGAGGTAACGAAATTTACGATGAGGCGGTCCGGGTCTTGAATGAAGAATTGACATGGGATTATGAGGGACTAGTGGGAACCCCTCATTCGTAATGTTTTGACATCAGATACTGTTGACGATTCCTGTGCAACGCCAAATATTTATTGTTTAAGACACGAATGTTTAGAACTGTGGTAACATGTAAAGAATTTGCCCCGAGCAGAATATTTAGTATATAAGGAACAACCCTCTTTGTACAAATTGAACAGGCTCCTAGACACTGCCCGTGTGCAGTTTCTGTGACTTCTGTGTCCCTGCAGTAATAAACCTTTGGTCTTTGACGCCACCATCGAGAAGCCCGTGTTTCTGTTTGTTTGTGCACCGAGACAGGTTGAACTCCGGGGTCTTCGGGTGTTTTCCCTGACACCTCTGGACGGAACCAAAAAGTCCAGAACTCCAACTGCATTGTTATTAATTTTTCACACCCAAGGATTGCTGGATCCATACTTGGAGTCAAGGAAACTAGCAACCTTAGCCAAACTAACATCTGCGCTTTGCCCCTTGGGTTCTTTTATAAACGACCACTGACCCAATACTAAGTCTCTACTCTCCCCCAGCTCACAAACCAATATTTGGCCCTCTCTGATTTGGATACACTTGATTGACCTTCTGAGTCACCCATTTTTAATACCTCGCTGGCGTGTGGGAATGTGGACGTGATTGTCTCTGTCAACCCTGAAGTGTCCAACCCCTGTAAAGCTGATATTCCTGATTCCACATTGAAGGTCCTAAATTGGAATGTGGCAGGCTTAGTCCCAAAGTTAAAATCAGCAGAGTGGGTGAATATGATTAGAGAACATGATGTTCTTCTGTTCCAAAAGACTTGGGCCCCTAAAGAGTTATACCTTGAGGGATATGAATGTTTTAATATCATTCCCGCCACCCCTAGTCACGGCAGACCGATAGGGGGACTATCAATATGGCTCAGAATCGCCTCAGGGGGTAGAACAAAACTAATCCCTACTGGTCACACCAATTTCCAAGCTCTAATTCACACACGGGGTCCTTCTATTTGTTTTATTAATTTTTATAACAATGATTTTTTAAGCGCTCCGAATCCTAATTTTGTTCAACTTTTTGATTTTATTATGGATCAAGATAACCTACAAGGGAAATATAATTTGGCGGGTATTTTCTTGGGGGGTGATTTTAACGCAAAGATTGGAAGAGGTGTCAATGGACTCCCTTCTGACCTTAATATTCAAAACCCATGTAAAAGGGGGTATGAGCTAATAGATCATTTAGTAAACACCAGTCTCCTGAACGTAATGGACATTGCCCCTGTTAACATCAATGGGAATTTAACGCCCACCTACAGAGGATCAGGACGAGGGTCAGTTATTGATTATGTGTTTCTATCACCCTCGTTACAAAGTTATCTCCTCGGGGCAGAGGTAAAGCGGTCCACCTTTGGAGACCATAACCCCATAATTGTTCTGCTAAAGGTGGCACGTCGTGCAAACTTTAGGAAGGAACCAGGCGCTAGCAATCTACACCTCTCCACTGACACCTTGAGAGTCAAACGGAGAGGTTCAGACTACAAGGAGATCTTTGCGAAGATGGTAAAGACATACCCCACTTTATGGGAGACGTGCCTGGTCTTTGCAGACCCTAATCCTGTGGTTGTTATTGCATTTACCGAACTATGTGCAGGCATAAAAAACCTGATCTCTAGACCAGTGGGTACATGCAACTCTGACCCTAAATGGTTCAATAACACTTGCTCCAAAGCCAATAGGGAGTTGAGAGCGGCTCTGTCTGCAAACACCAGAGATCCTATGCTTATTCGCACACTAAGGTCAAATTATAAGAGGGCCTTAAGAACTAGGCGTGACACCGTTCTGAAAGAACACTGGAATAATTTGGCTTGTGCAGCTAACACTAAAAGCACAAATGCCTTTAGGTCCGCAACCAAATCCCTAAGAACTCTTGGGAATCCCCCCACGCCCCTTGATTGCAATATTTCCAGAGAAGTATGGGTTGCTCACTTTTCTAAAATATACGCCCCCCCCATTATATTGTGATAATAACTTGTCTATTATATGTCCTACTAAAATTTCAATAACTATAGGTGAGGTCGAGGAGGCAATATCCCAGAGTTTGGGTAATAAAGCACCTGGACCTGATGGCCTACCGATAGACCTCATAAAAGTAGGACAGGAATGTTGGGCCCCCTTATTATTAAATGTTTTTAATAATTTAATTACAACCGATATTCCTAGTACATGGTCAACTTCTGTAATTGTACCAATTTTTAAAAAAGGATCAAGATCGGATCCTAGCTGCTATAGGCCGATCTCATTAATCAACAATACCCTCAAAATTTTAGGAAGAGTTTTATTTAATAAAATCAGGGCATGGGCAGAGGAAGAAAATATTTTAAACAAATGCCAGTTGGGTTTCCAGAGCCATCTGGGTAGAGTGGAACAGTGCCTGAATTTGAACCTAATTATAGGAAAATACACCATCGCTCGACACAGTCCACTGTACCTGGCTTTTATGGACCTTTCGTCCGCTTTCGACTTTGTCAACAGGTCGAAGCTCTGGCAACGCCTTTTGGACTACGTTCTGGATAATAATCTGGTATACTTTTTGTGACATACCTGCATAGAGACCTAAAAGCCAGAGTAAGGATATGCATAGATGGAGCAGTGTCAGGAGACATAACGGTTGGCAGAGGCGTTAGACAAGGGTGCTTCCTTGCCCCTCTTTTATTTATTTTATATATTACCGAACTCCATAACGCCCTTTCTATTTTAACTTCCGATGTCCCTATAATAAATGGCACTAAACTCGCCTCCCTACTCTATGCAGACGATGCAGTTTTAATGGGTCGCACACCGAACGCCCTGAGGATTTTAGTGAGGGGATTTTTGGATTTTATGTATAGCCTTGACCTTTGCACTAATTTAAAAAAAATCGTTTTTAATGTTTTGTGGCCCTAAAAAACGTCACATTAATAGGATTGTCTTAGATCAGGGTTCACTGTTATGCACTCGCACTTTTCCGTACCTGGGCCTACAATTCGCCGATAACGGCTCATGGACCGCTCACTTGGCTTACGGTCGATCTAAGTTCATCAAGGCCATAAATTCCGTACTATCTATAAGACACAATGTGTCCCTGTTATGACATATGGGGCCGAAATCTGGGAATACTCAAACTTAAAAAACGCCCAGGCTGAGGAGAAGAGATTCTGCAGAAGGCTTTTGGGTCTACTGATTTCATCCTCCACCTTCATAAGCCACAATTAATTAAAATTGTTTTATTTGGAGGACTACATTAAGGCACGTCGGGTGTTGTTCTGGATTAAGGTTTGGAAAAACCCAGAAGCATCACTGACAAGGGAAATTTTGGCTGACTGCCTAAAATGTGATCAGGGTATTAAAATCCCATGGCTTGCCCAAGTTCGGGCAAGCCTGGCAGCAGTCAATCTTGAACACATATTTGACAACCCAAATGGACTAGAGGGGACTAACGTGAAGATAATACGGAATACCCTCTATAGGCATTATGGGGAGACTAGATACAACGCAGAACTAGCAAAATCTTCTGTGAAACGCTATATCCAAATAGAAGGCGACATTGTATCTACCTCGCTCACACCAGCCGGCTACCTCCTTAAAGAAATTACATGCTGGGAGCGCAGCCTCTTGTTTCGCCTAAGAGCAGGATCTATAAAGTACCTACTGTATTTCCCCTTGGGCTACCACTCTAACATTGAGAATCTGGTCTGCCCATGTCAGAACTCCTGGAAGCAAACACTAATGCACTTTTTGTTCTTTTGCTCCTATTATCAAAAATACAGTAAGCCCCTCCTGATACCATTTTTTAGAGCTAAAGGCATAAAAGATTTTAATGTGGCATTTAAATCTGTCTTACAGCTTAAAGATGATGGATTAATATACCGTGTGTGTACCTTTTTAAAAATGGCCATACGATCCCGTATTTCTATAAATTAATTCTTATTTAAAAGAACTATGTCACCTCAACAGATCGGAAAGAGGCCTCTTTGCACTTTGCACATTTGCACCTTAAATTTATGCTGCTATATGTAAATATGTGAATTGTTTTTCCCTTGTCCTCACTTTGGTAAATATGGAGACATAGATAACAATCTACTCCTAGATCTTTGGCTGCTATTACACTATGCACATTATTTAGATAGTCTAATAATTAGGATTTATGCCCTATGCACTTTAGAAAATCTGCGATTAAAATAATGCTGCCAAATATTTGTTCTATGTATATCTTGCTGCTAGTATAACGGTGATCTCTGTATATTTATATTTATTAGATAGAGTTATAGAAACATATAGGAATTGGTGGATATGGACATCAATGATATCTTGCACTTTTTACTTGTCATTGTTTTTATTAAGGAAAATGTAGTACACTTACTTTATTTTAACTTTGACCATGTACGTAATTATGAGTATGCTTTTATGGATAATGCAATATCCGAATAAAGGTTATTTTGATTTTTTGAAACTCTCAAATGACACATCATAGATTGTGTTCTATAAATTATGAAGATTTCCAACTTTCAGTCATTGTCAAAAATCAGTAGAAGTACTCATAGGAATACACTGAGTTCCATGCACACCCCTACTGCTACATACTTACTCGTGAGGAGCATATTAAGGCAGACTTGTATGAACAAATTTAGGAGAGTTCCGTACCCTTTCCTACCTTGGTGGCACACTTGCACCTATCCTTTGTAGCCATGCATGTATGTGTTTTTCCAGTATCCAGCTTTGTTGATATCTGCACTGTGCATGGCCACATGCCTACCCATGTTCCCACCCAACCATCCACTTAAGACTGTCAAACTTTCACCACACTCATGGAGTGTACGGTACACAGGAATATAGCACATGAAATATACAAATCTGATTATGGGAATCAGAGGTCAGAAATGTAGCCATGTATCTGAAACTTGCCACCACCCAGGTAAGATAGATGTCTCAATCTAAGAATAGCAAGATTACACCCATTGTACAGGACATTGTAAGGCGTTAGGCTCAACCAATAGCTGCTTATACTAACAATAAATATATAAACACGTGACACACATATTTGCCATGAAATGTCTCCATATGAGCCGGGAAGATGCCCTCTGCCACTAAGGAAATTATGCCACAGTCACAGTACTTGCTTCTAATGACACCATGAATTATCACTAAAAACAAAACTTGAAATGCACTCATTGTGTTCCCAACTACAGTCTTTCATTTTTAATAAATGCTTGACCCAAATATCAGGCATGTTCTCATTTTTAGGTCGAAGCCTGCGTTGCAGCGTATGCGCTGCTGCAGGCAAGAGACATTGTGAGGAGGGGATTTCAGTATGGCGTTAACAAAATGCAACCATATCCTTACAAAGCCCAAAGACAGTGAAGTGCTAGGCATCTCAAAAAATATAAAGGGTTGTCTTCACACACCACCAGGTGTCATGCTTCATCATTGGCAGTCCTTGGTTTAAAAAAAACATGTTTGATAGAGAGCAGGCCTACACCTGAAGACAGAGAGGCACTTCTAATAAGCTAAATGGGGGCCTGTGAATAAGTGATTTTAAAACCCAATGTGGTAACCCAAATACATTTATGCGCTGGGTAATACTTGGTATTAAAAGCTGAAGTGTGGGGATTGGGGGAACTATTACCGCATCACCACCTCTGTCGTCAACATGTTTAGGCCTTTGGCCCAGATATGTCTGTGGCATTCATCAGGACAAAACACAGGGCTCCTATCTTACCAATGCGGTCAGATATTACCACTATGTTAGGGTGACCTGTGCCATCCTCTTACTAAACTGGTCTTTCTTAAACCCCAAGTTAAGGTCCTAATTACCCCTTGGGAAGAGGGTAAAATGGACCACTTGTAGTTACACTTGCCTGAAGGTGCGTCCCTCGCCGTCCTCTTAGAGATGTCTACTCCTCTTCCAAGGTGTTATGTGTTGATATATTCCTTTTTAATAAACTAACTATTTTAACTCCACGGATCAGTCTGCAATTTTAGGACAATATACCATAGTCACTACCTTTCATTCTTTTACAAAATAAAGACATGCACGTCCTTTTCAGTCATTTTCATGTGTTCCCAACATAACAGTCAAAGTTCTCATATGTCCCCTACACCAGTAAGCAAAACAATGCCCTATGTGCCAGTCACGCACTAGTCTGTGAGGGCATGTTCGCAGATGTGCCCATATCCCAGTCATCACACCCTTCCACCGGGTGTGGGGAGGTCTTGCCTCTTGAAGGCTGTGTGTGACAACAGCAGGGAGCTGGACCAGGAGCTGAATTACTTTTCGTCACACTGTCCCCGTTTGCACAGAAAGGAACCGTGTACCTGATCACATACCTGCACTGTTTACTGTTCACATCCAAAATTGTGAAAGTTTGACTGGTGTTTTTTTTTCTTCTATATAGCGCAAACTCGATCTGAAGGTACTGGAGCACTTTACATGAGCGCCGATAACATGACACAAGGACACATTCTTTTTTTTGCATAATGGAGATTAAGGGCCAGATGTAGGTCGGTCGGTAACAGCCGAAAATCGGTATTTTCGGCCGTTACCGACCGGTATGTATGAATTGGTATGTAGGGGCATATTTTTACAGAATCGGTAAATTTACCGATTCGGTAAATTTACCGATTCTGTAAAATACCGAATCAGTATTTTTTACCGATTCGGTATATCCAAATGTAGGTGGCACTCCAGAGAGTGCCACAGGCCTTACAGATTCGGTATTTTACCACACAATCCAATTGTGTGGTAAAATACCGAATCCAGGTGTGCATGCACATGTGTGCAGCCATGTGACAGACAGACATGCCCTTAGGGCATGTCTGTGTGCCACATGGCTCACATGCCCGTCTTTGGGGTGCTAGAGGGTGTCAAAGTGACACCCCCTGCACCGTTGCTAAAATCGGTATTTACCGATTCTGTAATTACAGAATCGGTATTGCCCATTGATTCCTATGGGCTTCAAGGCCCATAGGAATCAATGGGCAATACCGATTCGGTATTTACAGAATTGGTAAATACCGAATCTTAAAGATTCTGTATTTACAGATTCTGTAATACCTACATCTCCCCCCCTTCATATTTACAGACTCTTAAATACCGAATCAGTAAAATTCGGTATTTAAGAGTCTGTAAATATGAATTACCTACATCTGGCCCTAAGAGATTTGTCCAGAATCATGAGATGTTGAGTCGATGACGAGACTTGAACCTGGGTCCCAAGGTCCAAAGCCAGCAGCTTTGGCCTTAACACCACATCCATGAAGCTACCGGCCCGCCATTCCCTGCAGATGGAGACTCGGCCTGACTTTAAAGGGGGAGCAGTGAATCATTCACAGGCGCAAGCACTCTCTGACCTCACTCGCGTGCAGGGATTATTTGAGGGGGAGGAGCTTGTAGTGTAGTTCCTATATTCCCGATAGGCTCTGCGCATTGGAATCATATATCCTATAGATTAGACGTAGGGCTTAGGTCGACTGGGTCTCTATCGAATATACTAGACTTAATTGTGCGTGCCAGTTAGCTCAGAGGTCACTAGAAACTTTCTCGAATTCACAAGAAGGGATTAGTCTCTGACAACCGCATAAACATGACAATTTTGTTTTCCCAAGATAAAACGTATCTTCAGAGTCGTGGAAACAATAGAAAGATATTTCACTTAGTCTTTCGTGCATGCTTCGTTTCACTAGAGGTGCAGAGAAAGTAGAAAGACGGGCGTTTTCAATAAAAGGTTTTATTGGGCAGTCTTCTTTCTCAAGCATAAGAAGTGAACTGCTACAATCGTAAAACTGGTTGTAAAATATAATGCATACAGTATAAATAGTAGAATAAAATAATACTGTAAGAACATTGTATGGTTCCTAAACCAAGTCAAGTCAAAGAAACTTTATTTCGGTCAATATGACCTAAAAAGTTCAACACAGAACAAACATTTACATAAAAAGGGAGAACTGCGCCAGCTGATAATCATAATTTAAAAAAGTTACAACCGATTATGATTATATACATTTTCTCATAGTGGAATTAATTAATTAATTTGGAACTTTGAGATGTGTAATACGGCAAGTCTTACGCAGTTAATTTCGGAAAGTGCGTAGTGCAATGTGTAAATAAATTAGCTAAAAGAAAAACAGGGAATATAAAAGAGAGCAAAAGCTACTGGCTAAAAAACTATACAATTAAAAAAACTATACATGAAATGCTACAGAGTTAGGGAATTGATTATACTAGATATGTATGTCATCGTAGGGCAATCAAAATGACATTTCATGATTTCAGATAAACCCTTCTAGTACACCACATTGAAAACAAAAAACCAGCAACCGAATATACTATTGGGATGCTAGTATCTGTTTTCAATATCCTGAAAATTTCGAGACTGCGTCTATTACCAAGGTTCCTGCACAACTGGACCAGCCAGCGTCTCCTTGCCTAAACCAAATATATATATATATATATATATATATATATATATATATATATATATATATATATATATATATATATATATATATATATATATATATATATATATATATATATATGTTCTCTCGAAATTCCCCAGCTTTAGGATCGCACTCTGCTGCTCTCGACCATCCGGCAGTGAAATGCAGCCTCGTGATTACCTTCGTTTCTTTAGTTACTGCCAACGCGTTTCAGGGCTTGACGCCCCTTCTTCCTGGGCTGAAAAAGGCACAACTGAAGCCAGCATGTCTTGTTAACCAGCATTTATTCCAACAATCATCCCCCAGAGGGCGTGTTACATCCAATCTCCACTGGTGCATTATGGGAGGTGGAGTGCTGCATGCGGCTGGTAGTCTCCTTATAGTAAGTTCATTTGTGTTTTTTCTCCATTATCAAATATTTTCCTCTAAGTGAGTCACGTTTTGGTATTCACAGGGCTTGTTTAAAAAAAAAAAAAAAAAAAAAAAAAAAAAAAAATCGAGTGAAATGGGAATTCATGTGGCTTGTCTTCATTGGGGCTCCTCTGCACATGACTGATGCTTTTGGCTTTTGCCCAGCCGAGAGGACAAACCCATCGCTGAAAGGCGGGTCCGTGCAGGCTCAGAAATACAGCCTGCTTTGTGGAATGAAGGTGAGCAGCGCGCTGCAGAACGACGCTGCTCAAAACTCGTTTTTGTTACTACAAAGCAGGGCAGATGGCTGAAGGGAGGAATTCACCTTTCCACTTGGAGAAAACTTTTACAGGTGATAATTGGGACTGAAAGACTCCCCCACATGAGGAATATTCAAAGACAGCACTACAATAACCAGGGAGCTTTGCACTGAAGCCCCACCCACTGAGGTAATATTTTACAAGTGCAAAACGAATTTGAGTGCATTCATTTCCCTGCCTGAGCCACTGAAGAAAGGATGTCAGTATCCTGAAACGCGTTTGGCAATGATAAAGAACTTGGTGAACTTTACCTTTCAGTCCGTCTGCTGGCAAGTAATGAAAAAATAAATCGAGTGAAATGGGAATTCATGTGGCTTGTCTTCATTGGGGCTCCTCTGCACATGACTGATATATATATATATATATATACATATATATATATATATACACATACATAAATAACAGAGGCTAAAAGTACTCAACTGGTGCTTCTAAAATACGCCTACCCCGGTGTACCTAACCTAAGCTTAGTACGAGGGAGGAAGTAAGTGAGGAGTAGCATAAATGTAGTATTCTTTTGCCAAGAATCTGCTCAAGATTTCTCGAAGGGTCTAATCAGCTCCGTACCTTAGTTTAGAATGAAGAAGGTCAGGCTCAGGACTCGATTTCCCAGCAACCCCCAAGGGTAGCCTGAAAACACTGGAGCTGGATTTCTCGGCAGGAGAAAAGACAGCGTCTCTCTCAGTGCGTCTACTGGAGGGTCGGCTTCCTTCGGCACTTGCTGTAGCAGAGCGCGTGGGGCAAGTAGATAGTCGAACTGCTCCAAACCATCGTGTGTTTGCTTGGGCGAGTGTGGGCATATTTATACTTTGAAGGTGCCGACTTTGACGTACAGTTGGACATCATAACGTCATCAAAGAGTCTCAGCTCTTTGAAAACTCCATGAGTTCTTGGACAAATCAATATTCAGGCAAGGGGAAGTCCCTAACTGCTGAAGCCGAGTTTTCAAAGAAATCGTTGTGGATTTTCGGAACTAGTGGAAGTAGCCCTGCCGTATTTGGACTGCATGAGCTATGCCTAAATATGGTTATGATTTCTTTGCCTATATAAGGATATGGCGATTTATACCTATATAAGGGCATGAATCGGGAAACTTACAATAGGGTCCTAAAATGATACATAACAAGCCGGGACCTTCACATGTGGTACCCAAGTTTCCCTCTTCAAGGCTTCTTTGCTCTACTGCTCATGTCTGTAATATGGCAGGGGTGCAAAGGCATAGGGTTCTCTGATTTGGTTGGGACTAGGCCCCCAAGCAAATAAGGGAATGCCCACCTCCAGCGCCTTGAGATTGCGCTAACAAGATACGCACCAGCATGATTCATACTACTGAGCCCCAAGTTACCCACAGGGCACTAAATGCTCGTGTCAATGGGATGCTGCCAGCACCTGGAGGGGCTACAACTTTTGATTGTGCCTGTGTGTTTATGGGGGGGGTCCAGTAGGACTGTCACGAATGGTCGGTGGTCCAGATCCTAACCCCGGGTGATAAACAGCTGACGAATGATTGAATGATGTTGTCAAGGAAGTTGTTGTCATCCTGGTCTCACAGCACAGATGCTACTGTACACTGTGTGACAAGGATGCCCCGCCTCCCTCCGGAGCAGGTGATGGAGCCCCTGCCTGGAAGTTTCACTGGGACAGCAGTGGTTCCACTTAAATGCTCCGAGCGTTTCCCAGGACATTAAGAGCTCTTACTGAAGGAACTTTAATCGAAATCTCCCCTGAGGCCAAAAAAAACAACATCAAGTCTGCCAAAGATTGAGGGAGATGCAGGGTAGACACAGTGCAGCCCAGTGACTCATGCTCTCTCCAAGCCCCCCTCAGCCTCTGACCTCACTGTGCACACCAGGACACTCATATTCTTACCAGTCTGGGGTCTATCTCTTCATTCAGAATAGCCTCGTTCTTAATCAGGGCAACTCTCTGCGCGAATCTGCAAGTCGATATGGACTCCTGCGAAGAGAAGGAGAAATGAGTTAACATCAGTGATGTGCAGCGTGAACGCCTCAGTATACTGCCAATGGAGACGCCATGTACAAGTGCATAAGGACTCCAGCGAACAGAAGGGGAACTGAGCTAACATCAGTGATGCGCAGCGTGAACGCTTCTATATAATATCAATGGAGACGCCATGTGCAAGTGCATAAGACCGCCCTGATAAAATAGGGGGGGCATAGCGGTCGTATACAAAGAGGGCTTAAAAATCTCTGTACTTGAACAATGTAGCAGCACTCTGATAGAAATAATGATATTTAAGGTCAGCTCTATTGCCAAAACTCACTGGAAGGGAGCTTTAGTCTATCGCCCTCCCGGGTCAGCGCAGGGTTTTGTAACGTCCGTTATGGAATTGCTAGCTCCATATATTAGGGCAAAGGAAGATTTTATACTCTTAGGAGATTTTAATATTCACGCAGATATCCCCACACACCCGGATACCCTATCCTTGCTCTCAGACTTATCTACACTGGGACTCCATATACAAAATAATGGGCCCACACATATAGGGGGTCATACTTTGGACTTGGTTTTTACTAACTGTTCCAAAATCCAATGTTGTCCCCACAGAAGTGTAAATTGGTCTGACCACTTTCTAGTGGAGTTTTTCCTATTAGGCATAGGTAAGCCCTCTCTTAGGTTTTCTCTTCCACCCTTCTGGCGCCGTCAATGGCATAAAGTAACTGTGGAAGATCTACAGAGGGAATGGAAGAAACCGGATTTTTTAGAAACAGATGATGTGGAATCTGCACTGCTTAAATTTAACAACTCCCTAGTAGAGGCAATTAATTACATGGCATTCCTTAAACTCCATAAACAACACCCTACTTCCAAACGTGAGGTATGGTATTCTGAACAGCTTAGAACAGAAAAGCAGGGGTGTAGAAAACTGGAGAAAGCATGGAGGAAAACTCGGACGGAGGAAAGAAAGAAAGCCTATTTAGAAGCCCAATCCACCTACTATAAACATATTAGATCAGCCAGAAGGAATTGTTTAACCATGCAAATAGCCGAAGCAGGCAACTCCTCTAAAGAACTATATAAAATTTTACAGACTTTTGTTAAACCAGGAGCTTGTGAAAGCCCAGATGATTTCTCCCAACTCCTTTGCAAAAACATCTCTGTATTTTTTTAGAATAAAATCGAGATGATACATGGAAAAATAATGAAGGCCCCCAGACCCAGTAATATCACCATTAATATCTTTCCCCAGTCATCCTGGTATGGTGATAGTTCGCTAATGATGTTCCCAGAAATTAATGACTCTGATTATGCATCCTTAATCAGTCATGTCAAAACAGGGTCCCCAGATGATTTTATACCTGCCAAAATGGTTGCCTCCCTGAGCACGTTGCTCAGGTCAGAGATGCAATTGGTAATGAATCGCTCCCTTAAGGAGGGAAAGGTACCCTTAGAGTGGAAGAAAGCTGGGGTGAACCCTATTCGGAAGAATACAACATTGCCCTGGACAGACCTTTCTAACCTCCGCCCCATCTCCCTCTTACCATATCTCAGCAATATGACCGAGAGGCATGTAAACACCCATTTGTCTAAGTATATCGAGGCGGCGGGAGGTCTGGCCCAATCTCAATCTGGGTTCAGACCTAACCACAGCACCGAATCTGCCCTCCTATCCGTGACCGATAACATCAGGATGGCACTGGACGGGGGGGGGGGGGGGGCTCTATGATTCTGGTGCTGTTAGACCTTTCCGCTGCCTTCGACACGGTGTCACATGGCATTCTTCTCAGTCGCTTGCAAAAGTTGGGGGTAGGAGGTAAGGCTCTGTCCTGGTTGGAGAGTTTTCTCTCTAACCGCTCTCAAAGTGTCAGGCTGGGCTCCCTATGTTCCATCTCTAGGGAGCTCACCAAGGGGGTGCCACAAGGCTCATGCCTAAGCCCTACACTTTTCAATGTGTATGTGGCCCCCCTGGCAGACATTGTGAGAGCCTATGGGTTCACCCCGGTGTCGTACGCCGACGACACCCAGCTTTTGTTCCCTTTTCAAACCCTTACATCTTTAATTAGGAATTCCTTTGTTGAAGGGATGAGAGCTGTGTCGGATTGGATGGCCTCTAATTGCCTCCAATGCAACGTAGGCAAAACTGAGGTCATGTTGTTCGGGGAGGCACCTCTCCTATGGTCACCAGATTGGTGGCCCCTAGATCTGGGGCCGGTTCCCTGTCCCAAGCAGGTAGCAAAGAACCTTGGAGTACGTTTTGACCAGGCCTTGCTGCTAAGAGAACATGTCAGTCAGGTGACTAGATCCTGTTTCCATACCATCGGACTTTTAAGACGTATTTTTCCATTCCTGCCTGATTCAGACAGAAAGACCCTTGTTCAGACCCTTGTAATAAGTAGATTAGACTACTGCAATGGCCTTTACATCTCTGCCAATGAGGAACAACTCAGTAGGTTACAAGTGGTCCAGAACACCGCGGCAAGACTGGTCATTAATGCCCCGAACAGATCTCCCTCCCGTCCCCTCCTTGACACACTTCATTGGTTACCAGTGCGACAACGTATTAAGTTTAAGGTTTGTTGCACTATATTTAAATGTCTTTCTGGCTCTGGACCAAAATATTTAACAGAAAAAATCATCCCTTACCTACCCAAACGTGCTTTACGTTCCAGCAACCAAATGCTTCTTTAGGTACCCCGCGTGAAGAAAGTAAGACAGGGAGGTCGAACTCTGTCTTACAAGGGTCCCATAATGTGGAACTCACTCCCCTTTGCCCTGAGACAGGGCACCAACTTCCAAACCTTTAAAAAGTCTCTTAAAACCCATCTCTTCCCGTCTGTATAACTATAGCACATCCTACTTGCGTCTGATGAGCAACATAGCTCTTGGCACAAGCGCGGAGATACCCCTACGGGGGTCGAATTCCTGCGCTATACAAGAAAAGAAAAGAAAAATAAATAAATAAATAAATAAATAAATAAGGACTCCTGCGTACAGAAGGGAAACAGAGTTAACATCAGTGATGTACAGCGTGAACGCTTCAGTATAATACCAATGGAGGCGCCATGTACAAGTGCATTAGGAATCCTACGAAGGGAAGAACTGAGCGAACATCAGCGATGCACAGCGTGAACGCTTCCTTATAATATCAATGGAGACGCCATGTACAAGTGCATTAGGACTCCTATGAAGAGAAGGGGAACTAAGCGAACATCAGCGATGCGCAGTGTGAACGCTTCAGTATACTATCAATGGAGACGCCATGCACAAGTGCATAAGGACTCCTACGAAAAGAAGGGGAACTGAGCTAACATCAGTGATGCAGAGCGTGAACGCTTCAATATACTACCAATAGAGACGCCATGTACAAGTGCATTAGGACTCCTACGAGGAGAAGAACTGAGCGAACATCAGCGACGCGCAGCGTGAATGCTTCAATATACTACCAATGAAGACACCATGTACAAGTGCATAAGAACTCCTATGAAGAGAAGGGGAACACAGTTAACATCAGCGACGCGCAGCGTGAACGCTTCAGTATACTATCAATGGAGACGCCATGTACAAGTGCATAAGAACTCCTGCAAAGAAAAGAGAACTGAGCTAACATCAGCGATGCGCAGCGTGAAAGCTTCAGTATACTACCAATAGAGACGCCATGCACAAGTGCATAAGGACTCCTACGAAGAGAAGGGGAACTGAGCTAACATCAGTGATGCACAGCGTGACCGCTTCAATATACTACCAATGGAGACACCATGTACAAGTGCATAAGGACTCCTATGAAGAGAAGGGGAACACAGTTAACATCAGCGACGAGCAGCGTGAACGCTTCAGTATACTACCAATGGAGACGCCATGTACAAGTGCATTAGGAATCCTACGAAGAGAAGAACGGAGCGAACATCAGCGATGCGCAGCGTGAGCGCTTCTATATAATATCAATGGAGAAGCCATGGACAAGTGCATTAGGACTCCTGCGAAGAGAAGGGGAACTAAGTGAACATCAGCGATGCGCAGCGTGAACGCTTCAGTATATTATCAATGGAGACGCCGTGTACAAGTGCATAAGGACTCCTGCGAAAAGAAGGAGAACTGAGCTAACATCAGCAATGCGCAGCGTGAACGCTTCAGTATACTACCAATGGAGACGCCACGTACAAGTGCATTAAGACTCCTACGAAGAGAAGAACTGAGCGAACATCAGCGATGCGCAGCGTGAAAGCTTCAGTATACTACCAATGGAGACGCCATGTACAAGTGCATAAGGACTCCTACGAAGAGAAGAACTGAGCGAACATCAGCGATGCGCAGCGTGAAAGCTTCAGTATACTACCAATGGAGACGCCATGTACAAGTGCATAAGGACTCCTACGAAGAGAAGGGGAACTGAGCTACCATCAGTGATGCACAGCGTGAACGCTTCAATATACTACCAATGTAGACACCATGTACAAGTGCATAAGAACTCCTATGAAGAGAAGGGGAACACAGTTAACAACAGAGACGCACAGCATGAACGCTTCAGCATACTATCAATGGAGACGCCATGTACAAGTGCATACGGACTCCTGCAAAGAAAAGAGAACTGAGGTAACATCAGCGATGCGCAGCATGAAAGCTTCAGTATACTACCAATGGAGACGCCATGCACAAGTGCATAAGGACTCCTACGAAGAGAAGGATAACTGAGCTAACATCAGTGATGCACAGTGTGACCGCTTCAATATACTTCCAATGTAGACACCATGTATAAGTGCATAAGGACTCCTGCGAAGAGAAGGGGAACTGAGGTAACATCAGCGATGCGCAGCGTGAATGCTTCAATATACTACCAATGGAGACGCCATGTACAAGTGCATAAGGACTCCTGCGAAGAGAAGGGGAACTGAGGTAACATCAGCGATGCGCAGCGTGAATGCTTCAATATACTACCAATGGAGACGCCATGTACAAGTGCATAAGGACTCCTGCGAAGAGAAGGGGAACTGAGTTAATATCAGTGAAGCACAGCGTGAACGCCAAAGTATGCTACCAATGGCCTGAGGGTTCCAAATGTGTCATGACCAAGTCGTGTGCAGGTTGTGCACATTCCCGCATAAGACACTGCGGCCGTAGAAAATCATGTCATTCTATGTAAATGTCATTGTTCCCAGAAGCTCATGAGAAGTCATGTGGCTCTAGACAGCATGCACGGTAGTGTCTTATACCTTTAACCTCTTCTATGGCGTGTGCAGTAGGAGAGGACCTTGGGTGGATCTGTAGTTTGATATCAAAATCTACACAGCTGAGGTCTCTAAAGGAGTAAGGGAGGACCAGGCACTCCACCGCAAGCATTATCCCGGTTCTGCTCTAGGTCACACCTATACCATCCCCTGGATGCCAGGGAGCATTAAAAGAACCATCTTCTAATGCAATAGACACATGGTCATCGCATCTTTGATATATTATGATCAATGCAATGTTAGGCAAATGGCGTTGGATGAGTAACTAATTATATTGTAGGTGAAGACCAGACAGATGTTTAGAAAAGGTAAGGAGTGAACCAAATAACATACCTAGACTGAATACTTTCAACCATTATTTTTTTTTCTAATCACATTGAAGGGCTGCATATTGCTTGCAGGTCTTAGCAAACACCGCTACTACCTTTCAGTTTGATAATGTGACCCTCCTCAATGAAGCAGGTTTAATGCTGTGATCTGGGGAGGGCTTAATTTTAGATGAGAATGAATTTCTCAAATTTTAGGAACATCTCTTGGGCACTGGCTGAGCTCATTATATGCCGCGTGTAACATGTTTATCATACACCTTTGCATTATTTGTCACATTAAAACATAGGACCTGTAAGTGGCATTGGATGTTAAATCTTTATTTAAAATTCTTCTAGAAGGTGATAGAACGAATGCTTAAAATTGCTCGTTACTTTTTACATATTCAGCAGAGATCAGCATTCTTTTCTGAGGGTGTAATATTTGAAGCTCAAAACATTGAGTATTCTTCATAATTTCATCCCATACTGATCCTGGTAAATCCTCATTTATCTCTTGTGTTGAATTCTGGCAAAGCCTCGGGATGCAGAATAAGCTTTGCTATTTGGTACCTTGTATAACTTATAAACAAGAAGGGTATGTGGGGGTCAAGGGGAAAGTTTTATGACCTGACTGCTCACTCCCCAATTACAAGATACAAAACACAAAAAGAGCAGAACAAGTCTAAAAAAGAGTGTGTGCCTACAACAGTAGCCGTGTGGTACTGGTGATGCATGCGTGAGACAAGGGTTGCCAGAACCATCGGTTGGAAGTTGAGGGAGGCTGACACGATTCCCATCAGACCACCCATGCGGTGGAGTTTGCGTCATGTGGGAAAGGTTTTGTCATGCCGTCCCACAACCGACCATATAGTGCCGGTGCAGGGATGGATGTAAAAGATATCATCACAGGCATGCATCCTAAAGTGATGGAAGAATGAGAAGAGTGCAGTGCTCAAATAATAGTGAAGATAAAATTAAAAATTCAACAGTCCGGACTCCTGGAGGCATTGCGACAGAAGTGCGGGTGTCAAAGATTAAAAGACACGCTGGGTAATGTGGCTACCCTCTAGCGTAGTGTGATGTGGTCGACATGTTTCTGCTTAAGGGCATCTCGCCCAGCTTTCTTCAGGACCGATAACAAGAAATCAGCTACTGCAACTACATACATAGTGTATACATGATGAATAATAAACCTGTACTGACAAAGTTACTTTTATATCAAGGGTAAGAATACTTAAGTGTCCACTGTAGGGAGAGAAATGAATCTTCTTCCTGTTAACAGACAAAAGACACTGTATCAGACAATACCAAGTTAGACACACACAACACGGGGCGTACACATAGAAACCGTGCAGGCACACATACATGAAAAATATATGATTTTTACATGGAACTAAAGCAAAAATGCTTGATCACACCAAGGCATTTCCTCAGCGTGATACTCACCCAGCTTTGTGTGGGTGACGACCTCACCTCACCCGGCAACCGCTCGGGAGGAAGAGGCCCCGCTCTGTAGTGCAAAAATAACAGACTCAGTAAGCACTAAACTTTACCGTGTCTTAGCCAAATGACTTTACACTGAAACCCAACAAACGTGTGATAGCGACCCTCCTGCCACAAACCACCACTGACAAAACCCAGGGCGCGTAGATCTCGCATATTTAATGACACTCAAAGAGTAATAATAATATAACAACTGTTATTGAGGAGTTGAACCTGTTAATGACGGTGGCCTATTAGAAAACAACACAAAAACGCTAAGGTGCTAGTAAAATATCTCAACCTATATCCATAGCTGGCTGCTTGGAAAGAGTTCCCATGTATGCAGTATTAAATTATAAGGGAAACAATCAAATAGCCTCCCTATCCCAGCGCAGAGACTGTAACACGTGTAAGACTCTCTCTGAGCCCACAAATCACAATACACCTAACAGAGGACTAAATCCTAGTTAGGTAAAGAAGTAAGGTTCAGGACAGCCGGGCGTCTCACCTTTCCGTCGGTACCTCGGTACTGTCGGCGAGCGGAAGTGGAGGTGAGTTAAAGACAGCGCCCTCCCTCCTAAAATAGCCTCGTTGTGTAGCGCGCCAGCCCTCCGTTGTCCAATGGCCACGCAGGGTAGCGCGTTGATACCGAAAAAGTTCCTCTCAAAGGGAGCGCATGCGCAGAGAGATGCCACGCATTACTCTCTCGCGCATGCGCATTCGTCCGCATTCTCGCGCATGCGCATTAGTCCGCCCACGTCGGATCTCCTTGTTGATCACAAGAATCCATAATAATGGTTCTATTTCCGTCTGGGGTAATCTAACGGACTAGGGATTTGTTATATTTAGCATAAGTCAACCTGGGGGACACAGTCATGTGTCCATGGAGGAGACACTGCTCCTTGGACAAAAACGGCGAAATACACCACTGAGGGTTCGGCAAGTGTATCAGGTATCATATTTGTTAGGGATGTGAGATGTGAGCATACATTATACCGCTGTAAAAATGAATTACAGTCGGACAGATTTAAACAAGGTCATCTTCCATTCGCATGCAATCATGTGATGGATATGTGTGAAGCGACCTATGGAAGAGAGTTTCGCTTCAGATACCTTGGGAAGGGACCAAAAGTGTCTGGAAATAGTTCTAACGCCAGTGATCAAGAGACAACTGTCTCATGAATGTTCAGTATATGTAGAGTCAAATGACTAACCACCTAAAGGGTTGCTTTTTGTTCAAACATCGATGGATGGGATGTTATAGTCCTGGGGTATGCAGTGGAGGCAGGCAGACAGTGGGTCACGCACACAAATAGGTTGGGTGAGCTAAAAGGAGTAAACTATACAGCGTTTACATCCTGATTAAATAGACCCGCAACTGAAAAGTTGCACTTAATACTATAAACAAGAAGGGTATGTGGGGGTCAAGGGGAAAGTTTTATGACCTGACTGCTCACTCCCCAATTACAAGATACAAAACACAAAAAGAGCAGAACAAGTCTAAAAAAGAGTGTGTGCCTACAACAGTAGCCGTGTGGTACTGGTGATGCATGCGTGAGACAAGGGTTGCCAGAACCATCGGTTGGAAGTTGAGGGAGGCTGACACGATTCCCATCAGACCACCCATGCGGTGGAGTTTGCGTCATGTGGGAAAGGTTTTGTCATGCCGTCCCACAACCGACCATATAGTGCCGGTGCAGGGATGGATGTAAAAGATATCATCACAGGCATGCATCCTAAAGTGATGGAAGAATGAGAAGAGTGCAGTGCTCAAATAATAGTGAAGATAAAATTAAAAATTCAACAGTCCGGACTCCTGGAGGCATTGCGACAGAAGTGCGGGTGTCAAAGATTAAAAGACACGCTGGGTAATGTGGCTACCCTCTAGCGTAGTGTGATGTGGTCGACATGTTTCTGCTTAAGGGCATCTCGCCCAGCTTTCTTCAGGACCGATAACAAGAAATCAGCTACTGCAACTACATACATAGTGTATACATGATGAATAATAAACCTGTACTGACAAAGTTACTTTTATATCAAGGGTAAGAATACTTAAGTGTCCACTGTAGGGAGAGAAATGAATCTTCTTCCTGTTAACAGACAAAAGACACTGTATCAGACAATACCAAGTTAGACACACACAACACGGGGCGTACACATAGAAACCGTGCAGGCACACATACATGAAAAATATATGATTTTTACATGGAACTAAAGCAAAAATGCTTGATCACACCAAGGCATTTCCTCAGCGTGATACTCACCCAGCTTTGTGTGGGTGACGACCTCACCTCACCCGGCAACCGCTCGGGAGGAAGAGGCCCCGCTCTGTAGTGCAAAAATAACAGACTCAGTAAGCACTAAACTTTACCGTGTCTTAGCCAAATGACTTTACACTGAAACCCAACAAACGTGTGATAGCGACCCTCCTGCCACAAACCACCACTGACAAAACCCAGGGCGCGTAGATCTCGCATATTTAATGACACTCAAAGAGTAATAATAATATAACAACTGTTATTGAGGAGTTGAACCTGTTAATGACCGTGGCCTATTAGAAAACAACACAAAAACGCTAAGGTGCTAGTAAAATATCTCAACCTATATCCATAGCTGGCTGCTTGGAAAGAGTTCCCATGTATGCAGTATTAAATTATAAGGGAAACAATCAAATAGCCTCCCTATCCCAGCGCAGAGACTGTAACACGTGTAAGACTCTCTCTGAGCCCACAAATCACAATACACCTAACAGAGGACTAAATCCTAGTTAGGTAAAGAAGTAAGGTTCAGGACAGCCGGGCGTCTCACCTTTCCGTCGGTACCTCGGTACTGTCGGCGAGCGGAAGTGGAGGTGAGTTAAAGACAGCGCCCTCCCTCCTAAAATAGCCTCGTTGTGTAGCGCGCCAGCCCTCCGTTGTCCAATGGCCACGCAGGGTAGCGCGTTGATACCGAAAAAGTTCCTCTCAAAGGGAGCGCATGCGCAGAGAGATGCCACGCATTACTCTCTCGCGCATGCGCATTCGTCCGCATTCTCGCGCATGCGCATTAGTCCGCCCACGTCGGATCTCCTTGTTGATCACAAGAATCCATAATAATGGTTCTATTTCCGTCTGGGGTAATCTAACGGACTAGGGATTTGTTATATTTAGCATAAGTCAACCTGGGGGACACAGTCATGTGTCCATGGAGGAGACACTGCTCCTTGGACAAAAACGGCGAAATACACCACTGAGGGTTCGGCAAGTGTATCAGGTATCATATTTGTTAGGGATGTGAGATGTGAGCATACATTATACCGCTGTAAAAATGAATTACAGTCGGACAGATTTAAACAAGGTCATCTTCCATTCGCATGCAATCATGTGATGGATATGTGTGAAGCGACCTATGGAAGAGAGTTTCGCTTCAGATACCTTGGGAAGGGACCAAAAGTGTCTGGAAATAGTTCTAACGCCAGTGATCAAGAGACAACTGTCTCATGAATGTTCAGTATATGTAGAGTCAAATGACTAACCACCTAAAGGGTTGCTTTTTGTTCAAACATCGATGGATGGGATGTTATAGTCCTGGGGTATGCAGTGGAGGCAGGCAGACAGTGGGTCACGCACACAAATAGGTTGGGTGAGCTAAAAGGAGTAAACTATACAGCGTTTACATCCTGATTAAATAGACCCGCAACTGAAAAGTTGCACTTAATACTATAAACAAGAAGGGTATGTGGGGGTCAAGGGGAAAGTTTTATGACCTGACTGCTCACTCCCCAATTACAAGATACAAAACACAAAAAGAGCAGAACAAGTCTAAAAAAGAGTGTGTGCCTACAACAGTAGCCGTGTGGTACTGGTGATGCATGCGTGAGACAAGGGTTGCCAGAACCATCGGTTGGAAGTTGAGGGAGGCTGACACGATTCCCATCAGACCACCCATGCGGTGGAGTTTGCGTCATGTGGGAAAGGTTTTGTCATGCCGTCCCACAACCGACCATATAGTGCCGGTGCAGGGATGGATGTAAAAGATATCATCACAGGCATGCATCCTAAAGTGATGGAAGAATGAGAAGAGTGCAGTGCTCAAATAATAGTGAAGATAAAATTAAAAATTCAACAGTCCGGACTCCTGGAGGCATTGCGACAGAAGTGCGGGTGTCAAAGATTAAAAGACACGCTGGGTAATGTGGCTACCCTCTAGCGTAGTGTGATGTGGTCGACATGTTTCTGCTTAAGGGCATCTCGCCCAGCTTTCTTCAGGACCGATAACAAGAAATCAGCTACTGCAACTACATACATAGTGTATACATGATGAATAATAAACCTGTACTGACAAAGTTACTTTTATATCAAGGGTAAGAATACTTAAGTGTCCACTGTAGGGAGAGAAATGAATCTTCTTCCTGTTAACAGACAAAAGACACTGTATCAGACAATACCAAGTTAGACACACACAACACGGGGCGTACACATAGAAACCGTGCAGGCACACATACATGAAAAATATATGATTTTTACATGGAACTAAAGCAAAAATGCTTGATCACACCAAGGCATTTCCTCAGCGTGATACTCACCCAGCTTTGTGTGGGTGACGACCTCACCTCACCCGGCAACCGCTCGGGAGGAAGAGGCCCCGCTCTGTAGTGCAAAAATAACAGACTCAGTAAGCACTAAACTTTACCGTGTCTTAGCCAAATGACTTTACACTGAAACCCAACAAACGTGTGATAGCGACCCTCCTGCCACAAACCACCACTGACAAAACCCAGGGCGCGTAGATCTCGCATATTTAATGACACTCAAAGAGTAATAATAATATAACAACTGTTATTGAGGAGTTGAACCTGTTAATGACCGTGGCCTATTAGAAAACAACACAAAAACGCTAAGGTGCTAGTAAAATATCTCAACCTATATCCATAGCTGGCTGCTTGGAAAGAGTTCCCATGTATGCAGTATTAAATTATAAGGGAAACAATCAAATAGCCTCCCTATCCCAGCGCAGAGACTGTAACACGTGTAAGACTCTCTCTGAGCCCACAAATCACAATACACCTAACAGAGGACTAAATCCTAGTTAGGTAAAGAAGTAAGGTTCAGGACAGCCGGGCGTCTCACCTTTCCGTCGGTACCTCGGTACTGTCGGCGAGCGGAAGTGGAGGTGAGTTAAAGACAGCGCCCTCCCTCCTAAAATAGCCTCGTTGTGTAGCGCGCCAGCCCTCCGTTGTCCAATGGCCACGCAGGGTAGCGCGTTGATACCGAAAAAGTTCCTCTCAAAGGGAGCGCATGCGCAGAGAGATGCCACGCATTACTCTCTCGCGCATGCGCATTCGTCCGCATTCTCGCGCATGCGCATTAGTCCGCCCACGTCGGATCTCCTTGTTGATCACAAGAATCCATAATAATGGTTCTATTTCCGTCTGGGGTAATCTAACGGACTAGGGATTTGTTATATTTAGCATAAGTCAACCTGGGGGACACAGTCATGTGTCCATGGAGGAGACACTGCTCCTTGGACAAAAACGGCGAAATACACCACTGAGGGTTCGGCAAGTGTATCAGGTATCATATTTGTTAGGGATGTGAGATGTGAGCATACATTATACCGCTGTAAAAATGAATTACAGTCGGACAGATTTAAACAAGGTCATCTTCCATTCGCATGCAATCATGTGATGGATATGTGTGAAGCGACCTATGGAAGAGAGTTTCGCTTCAGATACCTTGGGAAGGGACCAAAAGTGTCTGGAAATAGTTCTAACGCCAGTGATCAAGAGACAACTGTCTCATGAATGTTCAGTATATGTAGAGTCAAATGACTAACCACCTAAAGGGTTGCTTTTTGTTCAAACATCGATGGATGGGATGTTATAGTCCTGGGGTATGCAGTGGAGGCAGGCAGACAGTGGGTCACGCACACAAATAGGTTGGGTGAGCTAAAAGGAGTAAACTATACAGCGTTTACATCCTGATTAAATAGACCCGCAACTGAAAAGTTGCACTTAATACTATAAACAAGAAGGGTATGTGGGGGTCAAGGGGAAAGTTTTATGACCTGACTGCTCACTCCCCAATTACAAGATACAAAACACAAAAAGAGCAGAACAAGTCTAAAAAAGAGTGTGTGCCTACAACAGTAGCCGTGTGGTACTGGTGATGCATGCGTGAGACAAGGGTTGCCAGAACCATCGGTTGGAAGTTGAGGGAGGCTGACACGATTCCCATCAGACCACCCATGCGGTGGAGTTTGCGTCATGTGGGAAAGGTTTTGTCATGCCGTCCCACAACCGACCATATAGTGCCGGTGCAGGGATGGATGTAAAAGATATCATCACAGGCATGCATCCTAAAGTGATGGAAGAATGAGAAGAGTGCAGTGCTCAAATAATAGTGAAGATAAAATTAAAAATTCAACAGTCCGGACTCCTGGAGGCATTGCGACAGAAGTGCGGGTGTCAAAGATTAAAAGACACGCTGGGTAATGTGGCTACCCTCTAGCGTAGTGTGATGTGGTCGACATGTTTCTGCTTAAGGGCATCTCGCCCAGCTTTCTTCAGGACCGATAACAAGAAATCAGCTACTGCAACTACATACATAGTGTATACATGATGAATAATAAACCTGTACTGACAAAGTTACTTTTATATCAAGGGTAAGAATACTTAAGTGTCCACTGTAGGGAGAGAAATGAATCTTCTTCCTGTTAACAGACAAAAGACACTGTATCAGACAATACCAAGTTAGACACACACAACACGGGGCGTACACATAGAAACCGTGCAGGCACACATACATGAAAAATATATGATTTTTACATGGAACTAAAGCAAAAATGCTTGATCACACCAAGGCATTTCCTCAGCGTGATACTCACCCAGCTTTGTGTGGGTGACGACCTCACCTCACCCGGCAACCGCTCGGGAGGAAGAGGCCCCGCTCTGTAGTGCAAAAATAACAGACTCAGTAAGCACTAAACTTTACCGTGTCTTAGCCAAATGACTTTACACTGAAACCCAACAAACGTGTGATAGCGACCCTCCTGCCACAAACCACCACTGACAAAACCCAGGGCGCGTAGATCTCGCATATTTAATGACACTCAAAGAGTAATAATAATATAACAACTGTTATTGAGGAGTTGAACCTGTTAATGACCGTGGCCTATTAGAAAACAACACAAAAACGCTAAGGTGCTAGTAAAATATCTCAACCTATATCCATAGCTGGCTGCTTGGAAAGAGTTCCCATGTATGCAGTATTAAATTATAAGGGAAACAATCAATGGGATAGGGAGGCTATTTGATTGTTTCCCTTATAATTTAATACTGCATACATGGGAACTCTTTCCAAGCAGCCAGCTATGGATATAGGTTGAGATATTTTACTAGCACCTTAGCGTTTTTGTGTTGTTTTCTAATAGGCCACGGTCATTAACAGGTTCAACTCCTCAATAACAGTTGTTATATTATTATTACTCTTTGAGTGTCATTAAATATGCGAGATCTACGCGCCCTGGGTTTTGTCAGTGGTGGTTTGTGGCAGGAGGGTCGCTATCACACGTTTGTTGGGTTTCAGTGTAAAGTCATTTGGCTAAGACACGGTAAAGTTTAGTGCTTACTGAGTCTGTTATTTTTGCACTACAGAGCGGGGCCTCTTCCTCCCGAGCGGTTGCCGGGTGAGGTGAGGTCGTCACCCACACAAAGCTGGGTGAGTATCACGCTGAGGAAATGCCTTGGTGTGATCAAGCATTTTTGCTTTAGTTCCATGTAAAAATCATATATTTTTCATGTATGTGTGCCTGCACGGTTTCTATGTGTACGCCCCGTGTTGTGTGTGTCTAACTTGGTATTGTCTGATACAGTGTCTTTTGTCTGTTAACAGGAAGAAGATTCATTTCTCTCCCTACAGTGGACACTTAAGTATTCTTACCCTTGATATAAAAGTAACTTTGTCAGTACAGGTTTATTATTCATCATGTATACACTATGTATGTAGTTGCAGTAGCTGATTTCTTGTTATCGGTCCTGAAGAAAGCTGGGCGAGATGCCCTTAAGCAGAAACATGTCGACCACATCACACTACGCTAGAGGGTAGCCACATTACCCAGCGTGTCTTTTAATCTTTGACACCCGCACTTCTGTCGCAATGCCTCCAGGAGTCCGGACTGTTGAATTTTTAATTTTATCTTCACTATTATTTGAGCACTGCACTCTTCTCATTCTTCCATCACTTTAGGATGCATGCCTGTGATGATATCTTTTACATCCATCCCTGCACCGGCACTATATGGTCGGTTGTGGGACGGCATGACAAAACCTTTCCCACATGACGCAAACTCCACCGCATGGGTGGTCTGATGGGAATCGTGTCAGCCTCCCTCAACTTCCAACCGATGGTTCTGGCAACCCTTGTCTCACGCATGCATCACCAGTACCACACGGCTACTGTTGTAGGCACACACTCTTTTTTAGACTTGTTCTGCTCTTTTTGTGTTTTGTATCTTGTAATTGGGGAGTGAGCAGTCAGGTCATAAAACTTTCCCCTTGACCCCCACATACCCTTCTTGTTTATAGTATTAAGTGCAACTTTTCAGTTGCGGGTCTATTTAATCAGGATGTAAACGCTGTATAGTTTACTCCTTTTAGCTCACCCAACCTATTTGTGTGCGTGACCCACTGTCTGCCTGCCTCCACTGCATACCCCAGGACTATAACATCCCATCCATCGATGTTTGAACAAAAAGCAACCCTTTAGGTGGTTAGTCATTTGACTCTACATATACTGAACATTCATGAGACAGTTGTCTCTTGATCACTGGCGTTAGAACTATTTCCAGACACTTTTGGTCCCTTCCCAAGGTATCTGAAGCGAAACTCTCTTCCATAGGTCGCTTCACACATATCCATCACATGATTGCATGCGAATGGAAGATGACCTTGTTTAAATCTGTCCGACTGTAATTCATTTTTACAGCGGTATAATGTATGCTCACATCTCACATCCCTAACAAATATGATACCTGATACACTTGCCGAACCCTCAGTGGTGTATTTCGCCGTTTTTGTCCAAGGAGCAGTGTCTCCTCCATGGACACATGACTGTGTCCCCCAGGTTGACTTATGCTAAATATAACAAATCCCTAGTCCGTTAGATTACCCCAGACGGAAATAGAACCATTATTATGGATTCTTGTGATCAACAAGGAGATCCGACGTGGGCGGACTAATGCGCATGCGCGAGAATGCGGACGAATGCGCATGCGCGAGAGAGTAATGCGTGGCATCTCTCTGCGCATGCGCTCCCTTTGAGAGGAACTTTTTCGGTATCAACGCGCTACCCTGCGTGGCCATTGGACAACGGAGGGCTGGCGCGCTACACAACGAGGCTATTTTAGGAGGGAGGGCGCTGTCTTTAACTCACCTCCACTTCCGCTCGCCGACAGTACCGAGGTACCGACGGAAAGGTGAGACGCCCGGCTGTCCTGAACCTTACTTCTTTACCTAACTAGGATTTAGTCCTCTGTTAGGTGTATTGTGATTTGTGGGCTCAGAGAGAGTCTTACACGTGTTACAGTCTCTGCGCTGGGATAGGGAGGCTATTTGATTGTTTCCCTTATAATTTAATACTGCATACATGGGAACTCTTTCCAAGCAGCCAGCTATGGATATAGGTTGAGATATTTTACTAGCACCTTAGCGTTTTTGTGTTGTTTTCTAATAGGCCACGGTCATTAACAGGTTCAACTCCTCAATAACAGTTGTTATATTATTATTACTCTTTGAGTGTCATTAAATATGCGAGATCTACGCGCCCTGGGTTTTGTCAGTGGTGGTTTGTGGCAGGAGGGTCGCTATCACACGTTTGTTGGGTTTCAGTGTAAAGTCATTTGGCTAAGACACGGTAAAGTTTAGTGCTTACTGAGTCTGTTATTTTTGCACTACAGAGCGGGGCCTCTTCCTCCCGAGCGGTTGCCGGGTGAGGTGAGGTCGTCACCCACACAAAGCTGGGTGAGTATCACGCTGAGGAAATGCCTTGGTGTGATCAAGCATTTTTGCTTTAGTTCCATGTAAAAATCATATATTTTTCATGTATGTGTGCCTGCACGGTTTCTATGTGTACGCCCCGTGTTGTGTGTGTCTAACTTGGTATTGTCTGATACAGTGTCTTTTGTCTGTTAACAGGAAGAAGATTCATTTCTCTCCCTACAGTGGACACTTAAGTATTCTTACCCTTGATATAAAAGTAACTTTGTCAGTACAGGTTTATTATTCATCATGTATACACTATGTATGTAGTTGCAGTAGCTGATTTCTTGTTATCGGTCCTGAAGAAAGCTGGGCGAGATGCCCTTAAGCAGAAACATGTCGACCACATCACACTACGCTAGAGGGTAGCCACATTACCCAGCGTGTCTTTTAATCTTTGACACCCGCACTTCTGTCGCAATGCCTCCAGGAGTCCGGACTGTTGAATTTTTAATTTTATCTTCACTATTATTTGAGCACTGCACTCTTCTCATTCTTCCATCACTTTAGGATGCATGCCTGTGATGATATCTTTTACATCCATCCCTGCACCGGCACTATATGGTCGGTTGTGGGACGGCATGACAAAACCTTTCCCACATGACGCAAACTCCACCGCATGGGTGGTCTGATGGGAATCGTGTCAGCCTCCCTCAACTTCCAACCGATGGTTCTGGCAACCCTTGTCTCACGCATGCATCACCAGTACCACACGGCTACTGTTGTAGGCACACACTCTTTTTTAGACTTGTTCTGCTCTTTTTGTGTTTTGTATCTTGTAATTGGGGAGTGAGCAGTCAGGTCATAAAACTTTCCCCTTGACCCCCACATACCCTTCTTGTTTATAGTATTAAGTGCAACTTTTCAGTTGCGGGTCTATTTAATCAGGATGTAAACGCTGTATAGTTTACTCCTTTTAGCTCACCCAACCTATTTGTGTGCGTGACCCACTGTCTGCCTGCCTCCACTGCATACCCCAGGACTATAACATCCCATCCATCGATGTTTGAACAAAAAGCAACCCTTTAGGTGGTTAGTCATTTGACTCTACATATACTGAACATTCATGAGACAGTTGTCTCTTGATCACTGGCGTTAGAACTATTTCCAGACACTTTTGGTCCCTTCCCAAGGTATCTGAAGCGAAACTCTCTTCCATAGGTCGCTTCACACATATCCATCACATGATTGCATGCGAATGGAAGATGACCTTGTTTAAATCTGTCCAACTGTAATTCATTTTTACAGCGGTATAATGTATGCTCACATCTCACATCCCTAACAAATATGATACCTGATACACTTGCCGAACCCTCAGTGGTGTATTTCGCCGTTTTTGTCCAAGGAGCAGTGTCTCCTCCATGGACACATGACTGTGTCCCCCAGGTTGACTTATGCTAAATATAACAAATCCCTAGTCCGTTAGATTACCCCAGACGGAAATAGAACCATTATTATGGATTCTTGTGATCAACAAGGAGATCCGACGAGGGCGGACTAATGCGCATGCGCGAGAATGCGGACGAATGCGCATGCGCGAGAGAGTAATGCGTGGCATCTCTCTGCGCATGCGCTCCCTTTGAGAGGAACTTTTTCGGTATCAACGCGCTACCCTGCGTGGCCATTGGACAACGGAGGGCTGGCGCGCTACACAACGAGGCTATTTTAGGAGGGAGGGCGCTGTCTTTAACTCACCTCCACTTCCGCTCGCCGACAGTACCGAGGTACCGACGGAAAGGTGAGACGCCCGGCTGTCCTGAACCTTACTTCTTTACCTAACTAGGATTTAGTCCTCTGTTAGGTGTATTGTGATTTGTGGGCTCAGAGAGAGTCTTACACGTGTTACAGTCTCTGCGCTGGGATAGGGAGGCTATTTGATTGTTTCCCTTATAATTTAATACTGCATACATGGGAACTCTTTCCAAGCAGCCAGCTATGGATATAGGTTGAGATATTTTACTAGCACCTTAGCGTTTTTGTGTTGTTTTCTAATAGGCCACGGTCATTAACAGGTTCAACTCCTCAATAACAGTTGTTATATTATTATTACTCTTTGAGTGTCATTAAATATGCGAGATCTACGCGCCCTGGGTTTTGTCAGTGGTGGTTTGTGGCAGGAGGGTCGCTATCACACGTTTGTTGGGTTTCAGTGTAAAGTCATTTGGCTAAGACACGGTAAAGTTTAGTGCTTACTGAGTCTGTTATTTTTGCACTACAGAGCGGGGCCTCTTCCTCCCGAGCGGTTGCCGGGTGAGGTGAGGTCGTCACCCACACAAAGCTGGGTGAGTATCACGCTGAGGAAATGCCTTGGTGTGATCAAGCATTTTTGCTTTAGTTCCATGTAAAAATCATATATTTTTCATGTATGTGTGCCTGCACGGTTTCTATGTGTACGCCCCGTGTTGTGTGTGTCTAACTTGGTATTGTCTGATACAGTGTCTTTTGTCTGTTAACAGGAAGAAGATTCATTTCTCTCCCTACAGTGGACACTTAAGTATTCTTACCCTTGATATAAAAGTAACTTTGTCAGTACAGGTTTATTATTCATCATGTATACACTATGTATGTAGTTGCAGTAGCTGATTTCTTGTTATCGGTCCTGAAGAAAGCTGGGCGAGATGCCCTTAAGCAGAAACATGTCGACCACATCACACTACGCTAGAGGGTAGCCACATTACCCAGCGTGTCTTTTAATCTTTGACACCCGCACTTCTGTCGCAATGCCTCCAGGAGTCCGGACTGTTGAATTTTTAATTTTATCTTCACTATTATTTGAGCACTGCACTCTTCTCATTCTTCCATCACTTTAGGATGCATGCCTGTGATGATATCTTTTACATCCATCCCTGCACCGGCACTATATGGTCGGTTGTGGGACGGCATGACAAAACCTTTCCCACATGACGCAAACTCCACCGCATGGGTGGTCTGATGGGAATCGTGTCAGCCTCCCTCAACTTCCAACCGATGGTTCTGGCAACCCTTGTCTCACGCATGCATCACCAGTACCACACGGCTACTGTTGTAGGCACACACTCTTTTTTAGACTTGTTCTGCTCTTTTTGTGTTTTGTACCTTGTATAACTTTACATTTCTGACAGTACGATCAGTGTTCCTCATCAGTGTAAACATATTCCATGACCACCGGCAGCTAAAATCAAACGTACAAAAGCTCCTCATTGGGCGTTTTGGTGCAAAAGTCAATCAATTTCATCATTCTATAGGTCTTTCAGGTCAATCATTCCTCTGTGAACTCATACCCTATATCTGGTCAAAAGAATTGTTCTATATTGATGACACCATTTGTATTAGGGAAGAAAAAAAAAGAAAAACCAAAGGGGGTGATGGACGGAGCGTTGACAATACAAACACTCTCCCCCAGTCAACTGATCTGGGTTTAATCCATCACCGTTCTTTAGCTCACTCAGCCACCCCAGTTCAGACATGGCCATATGCAAATAAGTCTGACCCTGTGCCTCATGGGAACAGTCCAGCCCGAACTGCCAAGCCAGGTCTTCCCTGGACCGGAATCAAGCTTCCCAGGACCGGTTTCTGGCATTAGGACATTCCCTCAGCTAACAAATACCTTCTTCTGAAGAATTTGTCTTACTAAGCTCACAAAGTCCAAGTGTGCCAGGAAGTTGACAGAATTGTTGAGCCAAAGAAGGATTTAAATGATGTATTCCTTATACGTGTTTGCTTAAATACTACCACATTGGAGTTTCTTCATTATTTTCAGCTCGTTACCATTCTATTTTGAGACAATCGCTTTGTGATTTGGAATCAAAAACCATCTTAAACCATCTCCTCTGTATCAAAAATCCTAACTTAGCTCTTTGCTATTTTAGGTTTCTTGGCTGAAACCATGGGACTATCTTGATTATCTAACACAACATTTAAAGCTGATGCTAAAACGGACATGAAGCCACAGAAGAAAATCAGTCCTGTAATCAATCCACGGACGCAGTCTCCAGCTCTCAACATCTGACTGTAGTCTCTAAAGTACTAAGGGCCATATGTATCATGCCCAAATGCGTTTGCAAACGCCGAAATTCGCAAAATGGTATGTATCACACAAATCTGCATGCAAAATAAGGAATCGCAAAATTTGCGATTCCTTATTTTGCAATTGCAATTAAGGAATCGCAAATTTTGCGATTCCTTAAATGCAATGTAAGAAGCCAAAAAAATTTGCTAAATGTCCTTAAGGAATCGCAAATTACCACCAACTTCTAGTTGGTGGTAAGTTGCGAATTCCTTGAAAAATGCCCATTTTTGCATTTTTTATAGTGCCATGTGACGCACATACATGCGCTTAGGGCATGTACGTGCCCCACATGAACACCCATGCATATTTCAGGGGTGGAACAGGGTGTCCTTTGGACACCCCTGCACCCTTGAAATTATTCTCAATTTGCGATTAGCAAATTGCGAATCGCAAATTGAGAATAACTTCTCATTCATTCCTATGTACAAAAGCGATTTTGTACATACATACCTATTTGCGATTCTCAAATAGCGATTTCTTAAAAATCGCTATTTGAGAATCGCAAAACTGGATGATGATACATATGGCCCGGGTCATAGTTTGCGCCTTTGCTGTTGCATAGCAAGCCCGTTAATGTCATCGGTCAGTAGTTCATTTGATATCTGACACTCAAAATGTTTTACGGTGTGGAATGTTTTCCATGGCAACCTCTCCAGAGGGGTAATAATGCATGATTTTATCAAAATATCCTGAAGATGTAATATTTATTACATGCCAGAAAACTACAAGATCTGAATTTCCGGCTTCACTATGATGTGCCATTTGAGCATCTTATTACCTGGTTTCCTTTTTGATTGAATCTAGGCAAAAGATATAATTGTCTCTTTCAATTGCTTTAGCCAGGTGAAGATGCTTTTGTGCCTTTACGGACTCAAAGGCCCACAGAGTCTATTTTTCAAATGTGTTGCATCTGATATTTGCCATATATTTTTGCCACCAATTCTGTCATTGATAAATTAAGTTTCTTCCTTCCCAACTCACTTACAATGTGTCCTATTCCTTTAAATCAGAGTCTGGTGAGGAGTTCTATCAACATCCAGATTCGAACATAGTCCATACCTCTTGCAATATAGTGAGGCTCAGCTTTGTTTGTTGGCAACTGAGTTTGCTTCCGGCATGCTTGAAGTAAATTGACTTCTCTCCTGTGTTTCATTAAAAACTGTGCATGTGATTGGTGTAACTCATTTCTGAGAACAAATCTATTGATACAACCATCTGCTTTTACTGGTTAGTGTTTGATTGACAAGATCAGAAAGCAGGCCATTCACATATCTGGCTCCGTTGTATTGGAATAACACTGCCCTATCACATCACTGCTTAGCCTGCGTATGTCAGTTTTAGGAAACTGCTTAAGACAGCCAGAATGATCTCAGTAAGAACATTAGATTTACCTCCATAGTGGGGAGGTAGAGATCAAGGACATCAGCAGCTCTCCTAATGACGGTCATGAAGGATGTGCTTTCCGCCGTTGTTTTTCCAGGAGTGGAAACCAACCCAGCATCAGGTGAGGTGTCCGACCCACTTGCATATTGTAGAACGATGCACCCGTTATCCTCAATATAGGGTGGGGCACACTCTTCCACATCACTCCCACTGTCATCTCCATGGGACTGACTCGCGTCAGATTCTGAGTGAAAAGGTTGGTGCCGTGTCTAAATCAGAAGGAATTGAGTACTGGCCACACCACATTGGGATCTGGGGACAGCCTCGGTCAAGGTCAAGACAAATTTGACTGATGAGTCTGATACCACGATAGGTGGTAGATCCTCCTCTGGCACTGGTGACTGGAGGCCCTTGCAGTTCATCGGGGACCGAAGGCACGACAGAGGGAGCCCAAAGCATGCAGAAGATACGTAGAATGATCCCTCTAAAGGCTTCAACCTGCAGCAATGTCGCCAGTGGACCTGGAAACTCCATTAGCATCAGAACCAGGGCTGGAATCGACTCCTCGTTGGAGTGGGAGCGAGACCTAAAAGCACGATGATGCCTCTGCACCTTCTTGTGAGAGTTGGGGGATGGAGCTGAGTACTGTTCGGACATTTTATTTTTTAGAGGACGTAACTGAAGACTGATTACAAAGAAGATCTGCTGTGGTAACAATTTCGGGAGCAGGAGCTGGTCTGCACTTTCACCTTCGACTGGGAGCGTGATCTGTATGGAGTTATGCAGGGTTTTGCCATGCAGAGCTTTGCTTCTTGGATAGCTTTTGGATTCATCTTGGTGCAGTCATCACAGGCCTCGGAGTCATGCGCCAAACACCACAAATGTAAATGTAAATGTAAATGTAAATGCCGACATTTGTAAAGCGCACAGCTACCTCCACCGGAGGTGTCCCGGCGCTGTCTGTATACCGCATAGGAACCCTTCCTGGCTTCCCTGTGAAATGTCCACTCCTGGGCACCCCCAAGGTGAAGCCAGGTATCCCAGCGCTGTTGCGGCCGTTGTGGAGATTAAGCAAGCTATTGCCCAGAGTTGCAGAGTGGGACCCATGATTGGAATAGGCACCGAGGCGAGAATTATCAGGTCCGAGGAAATTGAGCCCAAGACCCGCCAAGGCGGGAATTGAGCCCTGGTCCCGGGCCAGACCTCTGCATCAGGGTCTGCCGTTCTAACCATTGAGCCACACTTCTCCACAAGCACACCTCATGGGGATCAGTCACAGAAAATTGTTTGCTACAGACTCCACAATTTTGAAACCCTGTAGCCTTCGGTGGTGACATGTTCCCTTGTACCTTGGGAGAATTTAAAAGATCAAATCTCTTCGAGGAATGAAGAAACAAGGAGCAGAGCTCAAGATACCCATCTGAAGATGCAGATCTAGAAGGAACTGACTTCAGCATGCAGAGGCGGCCCTAATATGAGTCTCCATTCATTACTTCCAGAGTGGAACAAGGTCAGCCTGGAGCCACACAACACCCCCTACTGGTGCGCAGGAGCACTGCTATTGCGTTCCCGGATCTAGTCTGGCACCTGGGAATATTCCTAAAGCGAGTAATCTGCGGTTAGAAGTATCCATCAGAAAGTTCGGTCTACCCCCGAACCTGACAGCTTTTGGATAGCTGCGTTTGTCCCGCTGTAGAATTTACACCCATCAGCTAAACACTGGCTTATATGACTAGTACATTGATGTGCATGGCCTTAGCTAGCACAGCCATCCCTTCTTCATTTGGCTAGTAAGGGAACGTGGACAGATGTGTGATCAGGATACACCCACCTCCTCCCACAGTTGTATATGAACAACAAGCAGCTCAGGCCAATCCAACCTTTCTGTATTGTCATTCGGCTCATCTTCATGAAGATGAATCTTGTAGAAAAGCTGCGGTGTTGTTTGTATCTTCAATAAACCATCAGCGCCACTGACGCTCCCCGATGAACTATGCGTAGATCTCATTGATCTACTATCTACCAATATCAGTTCCTAAGCTGAGCTATAAATACAAAAAAGTTATAAATACTCTATTTGTACTCTGTATATACTAAAAAAACCTTCCTGAACACAAGTCACCTGCTCCAAACACAAATGAAAGAACTGTCGAACTAACATGTTATCTGCAGAGGGGGAGAGCAATGTGATCCGCGTCAAGTCAGTATGATAGTTTTTAAGAAGTCTCACAGTACGTAATGCTGACAAATTTGGCGTCACGTCATGTTCCCTCTCATAGATTTCAACGGCCCACAATTCCCTATTTTCTATTGCATGTCCTATGAAAATTTAAAAAAAAAAAAAACTTTTCTTTTGCGACTATCCTCAAATATTCATCTGATCTACAACACCAGAAACTTCCAACGGACATAGCCTCTAGGTCAATTACAGTGGAAAGGTTGGTGTTTATTGATTCTTAGGTGTAGTTGAAGATTTGAGCATCAATCTGCATGCAGACTCGCATGTTCCATAGTGCAAACACTGGCATTTTGCCCATTCCAAGATGGAGGTGTCCATATACAAGACAATTCATTTCATCCACACCTAAGATGGTGCCGCTGTTCCAAATGATGAAGTTCCAGGTCAAGATTGGTAGAACAAGTATAAAATGAAGATTGAACTGCTCGCATGCCTAGCAAATGTGTCTTACTGGTTTTCTGCCGCTTGTTGGTCAACTTTGCACTCTTCTTTTTATGCGCCTCGCCTTTTTTGTTTTAAGCCATTCCTTCGGCATCCTTAAAGCCTGTGTTTTGGATGTTCTCTGGCTGGCAGTGGTGGCTCCTCCGCAATGGCGCAGGAGCGTTGCCCCACTGCCTGGCTCAGAGACAGCAAATTAAATATAAAACTATTTTTAAGCATTGTTTTATTTTTAATTTGCCGGCTGTAAATGTAAATGTAGTAGTACTTGTATTGCGCCTGAATCGACTCCCGAAGGGGTATCTCAGGCGCTTGTACGCATACCGCTGTGGAACCCTTCCTGGCTTTTCCATGTGAAGTGCCCACTCCTGGGCACCCCCAAGGTGAAGCCAGGGATCCTATCATTGTTGGGGCCGTTGTGGAGATTAAGCAAGCTATTGCCCAGAGTTGGAGCGTGGGACCCATGATTAGAATAGGCACCGAGGCGAGAATTATCAGGACCGAGGAAATTGAGCCCAAGACCTGCCGAGGCGGGAATTGAACCCTGGTCCTGGGCTAGACCTCTGCATCAGGGTCTGCCGCTCTAACCATTGAGCCACACTTCCCCACTGTGAGCCAGCGCTGTAAAGAGGGGTGGGGCCAAGGCATGGGAGGGGGGAAGAGTAGTGCTATGTGCACTCCCTACGTGCTCATATGTGTTTGGTCAGCCCTCTCAGGCCGCCCAAACACACACGCGCACTTAGGTTGCTCCAGCCCTGATGCATTGAACAGCTGGGCTGGTGAAACCCCACAGACTCCCTGGTCTGAGCAGATCGTCTCCCCAGCCCGCCCATGCAAATCCTTGCGCTCCCCATCCAGCGATCCCTCTGCCTGTCCACCACCCTTTGTTTGTGGCAGCGGCCACTGCTGAGTGGTCCTCAAATAAACATCAATAAAACACAGCTAAAACTTTTGGGTAAAGACCAACTTCAGTGGGATGTATCTTTTCTGTCCATCCAGCACGAGTGGTGTCCCAGCTGCCGATCTCAGTGTTAAACCGATGATTGTGGCCTTAGCTCGAGATCCATTATCCTGAAAACAGATGCAAGCTGGCTTCCTCCCAGTTTTTATCAGTTGTGGCTTCTCAGGAAAATGTTGTATTTATTCCCTAAAGACCACTAAGCTAAGGTGATGGACTCTTCTGTTTTATCGACATTAGACTACGGTAATAGTTTATATTTAAGAACTTCCTTCCGATATCTTTGTTAATTTTAACATACGCAGAACTTGGTAGCCCACACCGTAATGAAGCTAAAGATGTATCATGCTATAGTCGGTTGTACGGCATTACAACGCGGGCTTTTACCCCGAATGCCATTACAACGCAGTTTTTACAACGCAAGTCGTTACAACGACTTGCGTTGGGGGCGCTGGATAGTGGAATAGTTTAATTTTCTATTCCAACTCCAGCCCACATTGACAGTAGGGAAGGTGTTGGATAGAAAATGAAACTATTCCCTATCCTACAGCGCCCTCCAGCGCCCTCCAGCGCAAGTGGTTGTAACAACTTGCGTTGTAATAGCAGCGTTGTAATAGCAGTGCGGGGTAATGCCCGCGTTGCTATGGATGTTTCCCGCTAGAGTCGCCCACACAGATCCTGATTCACCAGGGTTTGATTTAAGGGACTTTGGGCCGGATTACGAGATGGCAAACATGGTTAGTCCGTCACAAATGTGACGTGTAGCCCATCCGGCAAATGACGATTCCATTATATCCTATGAAACTTGAAATACGGCGGACGGATATTCTTCATGTTTGTGACGGGGTATCCCATCTGCGAAACTCGTAACCAAGCCCTCTGCCTTCTTTACTTCATTTTCGTCACAAGTCTTTCCGACCCCTTCTTTCGAAGGCTCATACAATGCTTCACTTCCAATCCACAGAGAGAACGTCTTGCTGGGCGAGGGCCTGTTAGCTTTCTAGGTGTAAAATTGTGGAATAATGTACCATTGCAGCTTCGTCAGTCCTAGGCTCGATGGACTTTCAGGAGATCCTTCTATACTTTCTTTCTGTAAATCTGGTTTCATTCTTTCCAGTCCTGCTTTTCTTTTGTCTTTTGCCATTGGTGTCATATTAGGTTTTGCAAGACGTGCTCTTTGTTTGCGCCAAGAAGCCGTGTCTGGCAGATGTTGCGTTATAATTTTTTATTGACATTTTGAGAATTTCATAAGTACAATAAAGTTCATAATAACTTACAATTTGAATGATATGAATAAATATACAAAATATCTGGAAAAGAAAAAGAGAAAATGCATATATGATCAATACTATGCACCAGGCTGTTGTTTCTTGTGGATCAGGAAGAGGAGGACATACAAATACCAATTGTCCTGTATATTTTGTTTACCATCCTCTCTTGGCCAGTTTTTCATCAATGAAATTTGTATTATCTTTTGTCTGATTTATAAATTATTTTGATTGTGCTCACCAATGTGTGTTAATAAAATCCATGTATATATAAGAACCAAAATTGTTACTTGTGGTTGAATGTTTAGGATTTAGGCACAAAACAAGTCTTATTCTCTAATATATAAGCAATTAAATTGTCACAACTGAGTGCCGGGATATTGGTTCATATAGCTTAAATTACTTAGGGACTATCTTTGATATCCCTCTGTATATGTGCACCTAGGTAGTAGGGTGTTTTTTGTCCCGAGAGGCATCGACCCTAAATGTAATTATGCTGATGACTTATAATTTTTTACTCCTTAAATTGATGTCCTAATCTGTTTATACTGTCAAATGAGGTGCGCCTCAGTTGCATTACTGCCAGTGAAATTACACAAATACTATGCACCGATAAATAACACTTAGAACTATAAAGATAAATAGTAAGGTATACAGTTGAATAAATATGGTGTGAGAAACCTTAATTATTTAAATAATGCAAGCAACATATATAAGAAATATAAAAGTCTTAAACTATTATAGGTTAACTCAATAGATATATAAATTGAGTATAAAGATTAAACATTATACATAGCTCTGGCAGATGTTGGCGGTCTACACGTATGAACTCATCCTCCCACTTATGGAAGCTGCAGTGTGAGTGGAGGTGCCAGACCGTGATAGAAGCAGTCGGAAGAGATATCACAAGGGTGAACATTCATGGATCCGGGCATCTACTGAGTGTCGGACAGCGCTTGACCGCTGTAAGAGACGCAGACCAGAGGAGGCGCGTAGAGGAGTCGCGCCGGAAAATACTGAGGTGTCCTTGGAGTCTCCATTGGAAGCAAAGAGGTCCCGAGGTGCCACGAGGCGCTGCTTGGACAGCGACGGACGCTACTGTTCTCAAGTTAATTATGCAGAGCTCTGGTTTTAATTTCAATACACATGCGGATGACCCTCAAATTCTGCTTGTTCTAAACACACCCCGGTGGAATAGCTTGTAGCACAAGTTTTCTTGATGGTGAAGCATAACAATGTTAAGAAGAATCTTAACCAGCAATAACAATGGACAGTGACATTTCTTTCCATTGTTTTTTGCTCTTCGTGTCATCACAAGTGAATCACAGGGTTCTGGGTCGGTTTAAACTGGCCAATGATAAATCCCAAACAAGCATTGAAAATGCAATAGGTCTCGCCTTTGATTAAGTTAAAGCCTGGTCAAAAGAACTTTTTCGGGTAATAAACGTCGACCTTCGTAAGTCGTCATACACGAGTTGGTCACAGAGGTAATTGTGCATCTTGTAAATGGGACCATCGCCACCACAGACATGAACCCTTCTCCTTGACCATTCTAACAGTGACAGATGTGTATTCTGTACCGGATACAATCCAGGTAGATGCTAGCTTGGCAGAGCAGAGCGATCAAAGGTACACATTTGTTAGCCTTCTATGGTTGGCCAGGGTATTGGAAGGAGCTACAGCCAGACGCAGAAAGGCCAATGGTGAACAGAGGAGCGTGCCATGCAAAACCTGGATCAAGGGAGCTCAACTGAATATTCAACTTGTATGGGCCGGCAGACATTTTTTCCTCCAACATGGCCATCTCTCTTTGCTTCTTGCTTTTCTATGTCAAATGAACCAGACCACTGGTTAGCAGTCTAGTTGTTTAAGTGTTTAAGTTTTTGCGTGTCCTCATGTAACGTAACTGGTGCTATGTAAAGCGCTCTGATACCTGATTCAGTTCGGGTCTTGTTCGCGCTATATAAAACTCTGCAAAAAAAAAAAAAAGTGATCCAACACAGGATATGGCTACCTCGATAAAATGCAGTTGATTCCAGAGATGGAATCGGTCTGGTCCCTATATTCTGCAGGAAATCTTCAGTTAATTTCCAACATAGGATCTTATTTTTGATCTCACCTTTGAAGCAATTGCCCGGTTCTGCACAATCACCTTTTCCAAATGTCCTGGCCCAAAGTATCGAACTTTGCAGAAGTTACTGGGTTCAAAATCGTTTGCTATTAAAGACAAACGCTCTTACGCAGTTGTTAGTCTGGCCATGTCTAATTGGATTAGAATTTTAACGGATTCCTGAATTACTTGGACCTTACCAGAGCACAGCCCAATTCCATTCTAATTGCTTGGACCAGTATGAAAGTTCTCGAACCTACAGTCATAGAAGCATTGTGTTCTTGAGTTTTTCTGGTCAATTTAAACAGCTTTGAGCACAGACAGAAAATGCATAAGATTAAGAAATGAACATTGCACTATAGACCGTCAATGATGTCCTACGCAGGCCCAGGAAATACTGATTTTTCAGATTATCCACATAATAAAAATGTGAGCTCAACCATTTGCTATCTTGAAAATAAGATGTGGATCTGGACGTATATAGGATACCTCTGAATAAGACCAATCCTTCTCATAGGCTCTTGACAACTTAGGGCCAGATTCACAGAACTAACTTAAGACAAAATCCTAAACTTACTACTTTTGGTATTCACAGAAGTTAGGATTTTGTCTTAAGTTTGTCTTAAGTTTGTCTTAAGTCTGTCTTAAGTTTGTCTTAATTCTGTCTTAAGTCTATCTTAAGTTTGATCTTAAGTCTGTCTTAAGTTTGTCTTAAGTCTGTCTTAAGTCTGTCTTAAGACAAACTTAAGACAAAATCCTAAACTTACTACTTTTGGTATTCACAGAAGTTAGGATTTTGTCTTAAGACAAACTTAAGACAGACTTAAGACAGACTTAAGACAGACTTAAGACAGACTTAAGACAGACTTAAGACAGACTTAAGACAAACTTAAGACAGACTTAAGACAGACTTAAGACAGACTTAAGACAGACTTAAGACAGACTTAAGACAGACTTAAGACAGACTTAAGATAGACTTAAGACAGACTTAAGACAAACTTAAGTTAGGATTTTGTCTTAAGTTTGTCTTAAGTCTGTCTTAAATCTGTCTTAAGTTTGTCTTAAGACAAACTTAAGACAAGATCCTAACTTCTGTGAATACCAAAAGTAGTAAGTTTAGGATTTTGTTTTAAGTTAGCCCCTGTGTTTCCAGCAATCAACTCTAAACACACAAGTACCCTATACCGCGTACCTAAGTACACCTCAAAACGTATGCATTTTACGTGTGTTCCATCCATACTCTATGTTATTGATCCCAGCCAGGTTAGAGTTATTCCTAGCAGAGATTCCAGCAATATGTTCACTCTCCTCATCATGCTAACACATGTTGAATCATCCCCTTGAACCAATGTTGACGTGTTTTACCTTATAAAGAATGTCGATGGTGAAACTGGAATTGGAAAGAGTCTTATGTCATCATTGCACACAAGCACCAAAAAATGGTAAGCTACTCAAATATGTATAATATTTATTATTAGTATATAGTCAGAATATTATGTAATCGTCACTGCAAAGGAAGACAAAAAATAATCACCACCAAGCTGGTGCAAGGTTTTTGTTTATTTTTTTGATTGCAAGCATGTGCAACAAAATTGAAAAAAAAGAAAGCATCTCGGCTTTAGGAATGTGCAGACATAAACGTGCAATAAGAAAGAAACACTATAAAACATCCTAGCAGGGAGGTTACCTAGAACAAGGATAAAAACCCTTTTTAATTTTAATAAATTACAGGGGTTTAGTGGCATACAAAAAGATGATATTGGTTTTGAATTACTGTAACCTAAAGTCATGGTTTTATCATAAAACGGTGGCAATTTTTAAAAAACTTTTATGTAAAGAGTGGAAAAAAAAAAAACATGAGCAAAGTAAAGTACAGCCCAACCAGTTCTGCCACTGACGTGCACTTGGTCACAGGAAGAGACGCGCACATGCGAACGCACTAAATGCTGAGTGGAAGAGAGCCAGTTGGATTGAGCTGACCAATTGTCCCATGCTGCATGCCGTAGTGGGTGGAAGCAAAACGAGACTGATGTGTTAACAGGCCAATGAGTAAAAAGGGCTGACCCACTGCCCAATGCTGCATGCAGATGCAAATTGTGAATGATGCCTTAACAGACCAATGGATGAAGAGGGATAACCCAGAGCCCCTCTAGGTATGCGTTTTCCTTTATTTATGAAATTATTAGATTACATGAAATGAAATTAAATGAATTCGTAGTTGTATAGCGCACTTATACCCTGAGGTGTCTTGGCGCTGTACGCATACCGCTGTGGAACCCTTCCTGGCCTTTCCCTGTGAAGTGTCCACTCCTGGGCACCACCAAGGTGAAGCCAGGCATCCCAGCGCTGTTGGGGCCCGTGTGGAGGTTAAGCAAGCTATTGCCCAGAGTCGCAGAGTGGGGCCCATGATTAGAATAGGTGAGAGAGCACAAGTTTGAAAAAAAATGTATAAGTACGCCATATTTACAAGCACGTAGTTAGTTTAAACATGTTTTGCACACGAGTGTTTTATATCTAGGAGTGAAAATATACAGAGTGTTTTATATTCAGTGGCGAAATGTATAGAATGTTAAGTAGAGTAACTATAATTATAACGGTGTGAGATAATGTAGAAATGTTAGAATATATGTGAAAACCTCATGTTCTCATGTTAAAAGAATCATGTCCGAATTAAATGTAACTTTGAAATCCAGTATAATGTGTAGGCCTTAGGGCAATTCACAGCAAACCTGAACGTGCTGCTAAAATAATGTGAGATAAGGTTGACGTGGTTCTTCCAAATGTACTATTGAACTTAGGGTTAAAAGTATATGCTTTATAGATGTGTTATTTTAGAAACGTATGCTAGTTAAAAATGTTTGCTGTTTAAATCAAGTTAACGTTTTAAGAGTGCAGGGACCTGCTGCATGTAAATCAAGTAGGCCAGAGCAGATAATGTCATGTCGTTTAAATTGCCATGTGCTCGTTAGAGAAGAGGTCGTGAGGTGTCCAGCACAGAGCTTTGAGAGTGTTTTACGACTAAAGATATGGTGGAGTCTGGAATTTGAGGCCCACTGCAGGACGAGCTGTATGCAGGTGCGAGGGTCCTAATCAGCTCGAATGAAAGGGACTTTGTTCAGTGGCGCCTTGCGCAGGCCTGTAGGAGTTTCCAGGAATGTAGGGGGTATCGGCGCATTGGAGAAGAAGCCTGGGAACCAAGGTCAACTTTAACGAGGGTCTTCAAGAGTACCATCATGGAGTTTGCCGCGCACAGAGATACCACGTGAGGGGCGTCCCAAGGGGCGTTCCTATCAGAAATGTGATTTGGTATTAGGGAAAGAGACCCGGGAGGAGAGCAGAGCAGATGATTTTGGGAGCCTAAGGAAGCGGATGGGTAGGCAGATAGGCTGATCAGGAGAGACCCATTATCAGAGGAGAGACAAAGAGAAGTGCGTGATCTTCTTAGGAAGTCACCACGGCTGACACCTAGAAGGTTAAGATCTTGCTAAGTAGGGATGACACTTAGTATAGTGTAGGGACAGACTAACCTTAATTTTCTTTTCTGTAATGACTTTGAGATTGCAACTTATATCTATTTTGACAACCCTTATGGTTTTTGAGCTTGTACTTATTATTTTGTTTTTCAGACTTAGATTATTCAAGAAGTTCATGTTTATAGTGATACCAATTTACCTTTTGAATCTCATTTTGAGAAGTTTGTATCTTCAGTTATCTTTGACTTTATATTAAATCTTTAAAACTTAAATTTGGTTGGTGGTCATTTAGAGTGGTGTAAGTTCTTAAATTGATTGACTTATTGTGAGATTACCTTTTACTCAACGACAGGTACCAACGATTCAGTCGACATAGTTTGGGATTTGGTAAGATAATTAGTAACCAGTAATCCCGCGTTAGCAGTTGGTAGCAGAGTGAGGATGGTTATCTTCTTGAGGAAGGTAATCTAGAGAGGTTAGTTTACCCCAAGGCCCCGAGACGTCGAGAGACGAGCAGCGGAAGAATCGTGTGCCGAAAGGTGCAGACGGTGCGAGAAAAGCAGCAGTATCGGAGAGTGAGTATAAAAAGGGTCATGCGTGAACAGATTGCGGTGTTTTGTGTTGTATTTGTATTGTAATGTCTTGCGGAGTTGAATGCCTGTAGTGTGAATGAGAGAAGGTTGTGAGCGCGCGCAACCTGGTAAACTGGTAACCTGGTAAACGGGTGAACTGGTGAAATCTTAAGTTCAGGCCAGAGCTTAAGTGGTTTTGGGTGTATCGAACATCCAGGGTAGTTGTCGACCATAGTACGGAGGTCACGAGGTACCATTGACCGCCGTGGATCCAAGATAGGGGGAGTGTAAGAGTGAGTGTATGAGTAACGGACGCTGGTCGAAAGTTACTGTGTGTGAGTAACCTATCGGAGAAGGCGATTGTCTGGAAGTAAACGGAAAGACATTTCGCCAAGTTAAGGTGACAACTACAGAAAGACTGTGGGCGTACAGTCAAAGAAAGGTGATCGCTTGGACGGAAGTAATCATTTTTCGGAGTATGAATGGGACGCGTGCATGACCGAGGAGACGAGCTGAGAAAGGAGGGGAACTGCTGCGAAGGGGGACGGGTGACGTCGGCTAGAGCCGCGCTGTGATTGAGCGGTTGGTGTGACGTTAGTTAGAGCCGCGCTCTGGTTGGGCGGCTAGAGTGACGTCGGAGGAAAGTCGCGTACGGACAGGCCAGTTAGTGAGAACGGCGCTGAGATTGGTGGAGTGTCATCAGGAAGTAAACAAACGCAGAGAAAAGAGAAATCATGAAGTGTTTTAAGTGTTTGAAAGGGATTTTTAAACGTAAACGAAGTGAACATTATTATGGGGAAGAGGCTCCGCCGGAGGGTACGCCAGCTCATTATATGGCAACGAATGTGGGGCTGCATACCATATTGTGGATTGGGGCTTGGAATAAGCTTACGGAAGGGAATGAGGAAATGCAGTTCCCGAGGTACGGGACGTTTAAATTAGAGGTGTTACATCGGCTAAAAGCAACCATGTCCTCATTGAAACCCTCGCCCAGACCAACACAGTTTGAGGCCCTTAATGCATGGATTAAGGCTGCACACGACCGAAATTTGAACAGGCGTCAACAAAGGCTGACGCGATCGGTAAGGGCAGTGCGAGATTCCAAATGGGATGAGGAGGAAAAGCGTTGGAGGGTACAGGCTATTGAGGTGGAGAAAATGTATCCGATGAGGGAGGTGGCAGGAGGAGGAGGAAACCTCATGGAAGAAGACGAGGAAAGCGAGTCGGAGGACAATCTGATAAACAGATTGTTAATGGATAGACCACCTCCGAGAGTGGGGTTAATAGAAGATAGAGGGCTCGCAAGGGAAGATGGGAATGACATAGAGGGATATACACCACTCCCTATATCGGAATGGACACCTATCAAAGGCGGAGAAACACCTCCAAACAACACTGTACAGAGTGTAGTGGGAAGGTTTGTAGTGCAGAAAACGCCAACCACCGAAAGGGCTGAGTCTGTGGGATTACCAGACGCTCTTCAGGTGCCTGTTACCATAGGACCCATAGTTTCGATCTATAACTCTGAGAGAGATAGAGGGGAACAACAAAGGCAATTGGATAGAGAAAGGATCGAGATGGAAAGGAGGAATAACGTGACAAATGCATGGAAGCAATTGCCAGGTTCGGTAACATGGAACACCCCATTAGACACAACTGTCGGTCCCAATTCAGAACAGGGAGGTCCGAGAGGACCAATGGATCTAAGGGGACCACGGCCAAGATCCTATTCAGAGTTAAGAGCTGATTTGAGGGAATGGGACGGGTCCATAGTATCTCCGAGTAACAGGACAAGAACGGAACCAGAGTGGGAAAGCAGGGGTAACGGGACTGTATCTCATTGCGGGGCCAGCGAAAGCAGTCAGGGCCGGGAAGGCCAAAGTCAAGAGAATAGAGGGGATGCATGTCCTACAAATCAGAGAGAACAGCCGGAACAAAATACTAGGATTGTAGAATGTGAGGAAATGTCCCGTCTCTGGGGGAAAGGAGGAGATGAGGCGGTACGGGCTTTTCAGAATAGGTTTAGGTGCCTTCATCATACACTCGGGGAAGACGTTCAACATTGGAGAAAGGAGAACAGCGATAGGTCCCGCCACGCCTCGAATAATCAGGAATCACAGGGAAGTAGTGAAGAAAGAGGGAGTAATGGAACATCTTACCCTGCATCCCGTGAAACCAGCCAGGATGGGGAGAGAGGGGCTATGAGGCATGAAGGAGTGTTTCACCACCCACCCCGAGAAGATGGAAAGGCATGGGACCTAGAGAGATGGGAACAGGGGAGGACTCCCTATAACTCACCAATACCTAAACGTAGATCTCGGAGCTGGGATGGGAGAGATGCGGATGGAGGAGCTAAATTGAGTGTCTTAAAAGCTGAAATTAAGGCAAAAAGGCTCGATGTTACTAGTTTAAAATCAGATGTTGATGAGATAATAGATGGAACATTGCCTTTGGAAAGGATAGAATTGTATGAACAGGATGAGTTATTGTTCATGGCAAAGGATATTACTAGGAAAGCTAGAGCGTTTCATGAGAAACTGACTGATTTGGCAGACAGGTATGCTGTGGATTTATCTAGGACAAGGGCATTACAGAGTAACCACAGATTACAGTACGCAGACCAGGATCTAGATGAGAAGAGAACTACTGGATTAAAAACACACATAAGAGAGCTGGTATCAGGGATAAGAGTGTGGAGGGAACTGGATAAATGGGAAGAAAGGTGGTCGAAAAAGGGCACGGTTAGACGAAGTGCAAATGTGATGACCCCCGAGGGAAGGGTAATGCATATGGAGGCATTCCCTTTGCGAGAAATATCAAACGGAAATTATGTACATGTACCCTGGAGTAGAGGAGATTTAGCTGCATTTACCAACTCATTTCCGAAGTTGCGGGACAATCCAGTAGAGTGGTATAAGCAGGTAGAGAGGTTTGTTAAAATTTCGAAGGTATTGTGGATTGATTTGAACACGTTGTTTGACATCGTGGTCCCATCTGATCTGTGGACCCCTTGTAAGACTAGTGTCGAATGGCCAAATGCTGAACCATTGAGGGATGCTCGAACAAATGGACCATCTGAGATTGTCATGCGGAAGTATGAAAGGGTAATAGCTTGGCTGAAAGATAAGGTACCACCTCAGGATATAGATTGGGTAAAAATAGACCGAACAAGGCAGGAACCCAAGGAGACAGTTCACGAGTTTTATGAAAGATTGCTGAAAACATTCAAGCAATACAGTGGACTTGATGTAATGGATCCCAAAGATATAGGACAGTTTGTGTCAAAGTTTGTCTTGGGGTTGAGACCTGATATTTGTTTGATGATACAGCAACATTTAATCTGTTGGCAGAACAAACCACTAGATGAGATTTTACGTTATGCGAGGTACTGCAGTGACGAGATAGATTCTAAAGCCAAGAATCTAAAGGAGAAATTGATGGTGGTGCAAATGCAGTCCGCTGGGAAGGGTGGCCAGCAGAAGCAGGGGATGGGACGAAAACCAAACGGTCAGAATAAGGACAATGAAGAAGGGCAGAGACCTAGGATAGACTTTGCCACTTTAAAGAAAACGACAAAGTGTCATCAGTGTCACCAGGTGGGGCATTGGCGACGCGAGTGTCCCTTTAACCCTGAAAATGGAGAGCTAGAAGTAGAAGAGCAGGTCCAAGAAGTCCCAGTGCAAAAGGTGACAGTCCCAAGTAGTAAGGTGGCCAAAGGGGGGACTTCGGCTCCACGGGCCCAATTCCCACAGCCACCGAAGATAGCAGCTGGGGGAAAGGTCTTTAAACAAATGCCTCTGTTTGTCGAGGAAGAAAAGTGTTATTACATTGATCCATTGACAGGACAACGGGTGAGCAGTGAAGAGGATTGTACCCTCGGGGCAGTTCTAGAAGTGGATCAGAGAGGGCCATTTGTTGAGGCAGAAGTGGCAGGGTGTCCCACTACGTTCTTAGTGGATACTGGGGCTACTCGTTCGACTCTGAGATCAGCGGTGGTTCCAGACTTGCCAATGTCAGGGGAAACTATTCAGGTGGTAGGAGTCGCAAACAAAAGAATGACTAGTCCCTTGACAGAACCAGTGTCTGTGAAAATTGGAAACCATATGAACGAACATCAGTTTGTGGTTTGTGACTCGAGTCCGGTATGTCTGTTGGGAAGGGATTTGTTATGCAAATTGAATTGCACCATATACTGCACCCCACAAGGAGTGGAGGTACAGACTACCGACGATGATGCTACCTTTAAGGTGGCCAATTCAAAATTCTGTGTAGAACTATATCCTACTCTGACTGTAGAAGATCTTCCCCAAGATGTAAGAGATGCAGTGGCGTCAGAGGTGTGGGATTTCACAGGAGAAGATATAGGATTGATTAAAGGGGTAGAACCGGTAAAAATTTTGGTAAAACCAAATGTTGAGTTTCCAAGAACGCCTCAATACAAATTGTCCCAGGAAACGATTGCGGGAATAAAGCCTGTGATCGAGTCAATGATTCAACAGGGAATACTGAAAGAAATCGTGGGTAGTCCTTGTAACTCCCCGATTATGGGTTTGCAGAAACCTAGCGGGAAGTTTAGGATAGTTCAGGATTTACGAAAAATTAACAACATAGTTGTTTCATGTTGTCCCGTGGTACCGAATCCATCAGTGATACTGTTTCAAATACCATGTCAAGCAGAATGGTTCACAGTGATAGATCTTTGCCAGGCTTTCTTTTCAATCCCATTGGATGAAGAGAGCAGATATCTTTTTGCTTTTAAAATGGAAGATCGCGTTTTAACATGGTGTCGAATCCCACAAGGATTCACAGACAGCCCATCCATCTTCAACCAGTTGTTGAAGAAGAATCTTGAGAATCTAGTACTGCCACAGAACTCGGTTCTGGTACAGTACATAGATGACCTACTTGTTGCGTCAGAGACAGAGGAAGCTTGTAAAGCAGACTCAATTGCCTTACTGAACCATTTAGCTGAAAATGGACATAAGGTATCTCCAAGCAAGTTGCAGTATTGTTTGACAGAAGTACAGTATCTAGGGCACAGGTTAGAAAAAGGAAAACGCAAGGTGTCCCCAGAGAGGATTGAGGCGATAATGAAGATGAATGCGCCTACAACACAGAGAGAAGTTAGAATGTTCCTAGGAATAGTGGGTTACTGCCGACAGTGGATAGTTAACTTCTCCCTGAAAGCAAAGCCCTTACAGAAACTGACGCACAAGGAGGTGAGTGATCCGGTACCATGGGATGAAGAATGTCTGGTGGCGTTTTTACAGCTGAGAGACGATTTATGTCGTGCTCCGGCTCTGGGAATGCCAGATTACGAAAAGTCATTTTCACTCTATTGTTGTGAGAGAGAGGGATGTGCTTTGTCAGTCTTGGCACAGACCCACGGAAATGCCCGTAGACCAGTTGCATATTTTTCGGCTACATTAGATCCAGTAGCCGCAGCGTTGCCCGGATGTCTCAAATCCGTTGCTGCAACGGGTGTCAGCATTGAAAGGAGCGAGAGTATTGTGATGGGACATCCAGTGGTGGTGTATGTACCACATTCAGTTGAATTGCTAATGACCAGGACGAAGACGCAGCATCTGACCAATAGTAGGCTCACGCGCTACGAGCAAGTTATTCTTGCCGCAGAGAACGTGACTCTCAGGAAATGCTCTGTCTTGAATCCTGCTACTTTGATGCCATTACCCACTGTAATAGAAGGCGAAGGATGTGAAGACCACGATTGCCTTGATGTGACTGAACTATGCACGAAACCCAGACCAGATATTGTGGATGAGCCGTTGTCTGACCCTGATGAAATTTACTTTGTTGATGGCTCATGTTTAAGAGACGATACTGGTCGGTTGAGAGCAGCTTATGCTGTTTGCACCATTACTGGAGTGGTGGAAGCCGCTTGCCTGGAAGGAGTACATTCCGCACAGGTAGCAGAAATTATTGCCCTAACTCGTGCCTGCATAGCAGGAAAAGGAAAGAGAGTCACCATCTACACGGACAGCCAATATGGTTTCGGTGTGGTTCATGATTTCGGGCAGTTGTGGTCTCAGAGGGGTTACATGACCTCCTCTGGTTCGCCCATTCGAAATGGAGAATTTGTGCGGCTGTTGTTAGAAGCATTACAAGGTCCAGTTGATATCGCAATAGTAAAATGTGCAGCTCATACTAAGAATACAGATTTTGTGTCACAAGGCAACAGATACGCTGATGAAGTCGCACGCTATTGTGCGGAACAAAATTATTCTTTCTCAAAGGTGGAAATAGAAGGTGCAGAAGAAAAGACTGAATTAAGTATGATGTTAGAAACTGTAGACACTTGGGAGGATTTAAGAATAATGCAGGAGAACGCACCTGAAACAGAGAAAAAGGCATGGGAAATAGCAGGTTGTGTGCGAAGTGAAATGGATTTTTGGGTTTCAGCAGATGGGAGAGCTGTGTTACCTGAAGAATTAGCTAATCCCATGGCGAGAGAAATACATGGTCCAGTACATCTAGGAAGGGATGCTATGATGAGAGTGTTTAGGCAAACTTGGTATTGCCCTAAATTTAGAATAGCAGCAGAATCAGTATGTAAGCGATGTGTTACCTGCCAACAACTGAACGTAGGCAAACGAACACCAGTCACACTGAGTCACATTGGGAGGTCGGGGGGGCCTTTCAATAGAATGCAATTAGATTTCATCGAAATGCCAAGAGTCAATCGCCTTAGGTATGTGTTGGTGATTGTATGCGTATTTTCCAGATGGGTTGAAGCGTACCCTACACGTAGGTGCGATACACTCACAGTGGCTAAATTGTTGCTCAGGGAGTTGATACCGCGCTTCGGGGTGCCTGCCTCTTTGGAATCGGACAGAGGAAAACATTTTAACAGCGAAATAGTGAAGATGTTGTGCTCCACACTGAATATCGATCAAAAGCTGCATTGTAGTTATCGACCAGAAGCTTCAGGAATTGTGGAACAAGTGAATGGCACTTTGAAGAATAGATTGGCTAAAGTAGTGGCATCCACATCTTTGAGTTGGCCAGATGCTCTTCCTTTAGTGCTCATGAGCATGCGCAGCACCCCTGACAGGAGGACAGGTCTTTCTCCCCACGAGATCCTGATGGGGAGGGCCATGAGACTTCCTACAGTTCCAACTACTGCCCTATTGAATATTACAGATGATCTGATCTTGGATTATGTGGTATATAAATAAATAATACCGGATCTATTTTTGGATATATGAATGAATAACAGATAGCTCAATAAAATAAGAGTCAAGATTCGAGGTAGTAGGAGTTTCTGCAGGTTTATTACAGCATAAGGACGGGATCAGGACAACCTGCATAGGATGACCCAGCAGCTGCTGGGGCCGGGTCTGGGATGAGCGCGCTAACTTTTAATAACAATACATCAACTTATATACATAGCGCAAACACATAGCATTACATTGCAGTAGGCGTAGCAGTGGGTGGAGCAGAAGGCGTGACGCGTAGCAGTCGCGAAAGATAACAGTAAAAAGAGGTGTAACTGGGAGTATACATAGACATGTGATGCAAACGTAACAGAATATGTCATGAATGGGCGGAAACATAGGAGGGGGCTACCTAAGGAGCCGGGACCTCTAACCTAATGGTGCGCGTAAACTGGCAATGACGTGTTACTAGGAGAAGCTGGGGGCTACGAACTCTGTGCTAGGAGCAGAGACTAGAGTCTGGAGGGTCGGAGCGACATGTACCTAAACCCTATCTGGTATCTGATGTTTAGGGAACATGTTGATATAAACTAGAAGTCATGAGGGGAAAAGCTAACTTGATTCTAAGACTGGACCATGCATTATTCTACATGTAGTGCGTGATGAAGAATATTAAATGACCATTAAATACAGTATTTCTCTAACATGGAGCCGTATAGGCTAGACAATGACGGAAACTATTGATGCAGTTCAGTAGCTTAGGAATGCAGAAGAGGAGGACTGAACTGATAACTGGAACTATAACATACTTTTGGCAGACTCAGAGGCAGAACCAAGCTGCACCGGGCACTGCGAGGCAGGAAGTAAGTGAAGGGTCGAGGATACAGGTGGGGGCTGTATCGCTCCTCAGCGAGGCTTTCAGGAGACAGGAGCTGAATCTGATGTCCGGGCCCTTTTGAGGCCTGGAAACGGGGACTTTACAATGGAATAACGTGCACACTAAGAAACGTGGCAACATAACTTTACATAGGCCTGATATTCGTAGTATTCACGAGGACTGGAAACTAACATACTAGAGGTGGACACAACTGTAATTGCGTCATTAATCAGACATGGGGAATAACATATGCATATTGGTCATGCACACATAACATATGATGGATGAAGCGTAGGGACACAGAACATGGCAAAATCTACTTTTCCACATTCCCTCCTTGTCACTACGTTTCCATCAGGAAACATCAATTTTCATGATACCATCTATCATTTCATACAGTACCATTTGCTCGTCTCGAATTGTCTTGGAACGGGATTTAGAACGGGGCTTGGGACTAGGAATACAAGAGGTAGCACACATGCTGCAAATCGCAGGGCCACATTGTATACAGAGGCAGCAGCTGAATATGATTGCTACTGCAATACCTAGAAAGGACAGGCCTTTCCATCCCCAGGCGGAAATTATATTCCAGAACCAACCAGACCATGTCCAGGTGCCTGGGTCTTGGTGTAACAGATGGGCAATTTTATGGAGTCTGGTTATAGCTGAATAAACAGACGGCGCGTTATTTGGAATGAAAATGCAGCAACTAGATCCGATGACTCTACAGGCCCCGCCCCTATCGGCCAGTATGACGTCAAGGACGAGACGATTTTGCAAAACGACAAATCTCATAGCAGATTGTTCTTCGGTTAAGTTACCTAGAGCAGAGGCAGTCTCATTTACTACAGCTTCAAGGGTTCTTGTTAACCTACGGATCAGTTTACTATTCTGGACAGGTCCAACAAAGAAGAAGAAACCTTTATTGAAATCTGTATACTGTTCTAGAGTAGTTTCAGTATAATCGACAATTGGGGACTCCCTTCTATGTCTAATGTGTACTAGATGTGTGTTTCTGTGATAATCAGATGGGGCTAGGAAAACAGGTGGCAGTAGGAAGGCAATGTAACAGGTTCCCTCCCAATCGAGGGGCAGACGAACATATGCGGTTTGACCACAAATAAAATAGGAATGACGTGAAGCTTTGAAAACAGATTTCCCACTGTCACTATACTGGACAACAGTAGTACATTCACTATGACCTACATGTACGGAACCATAACTACGGACACATAATTCGCCTTTGACTGGTAGTACTGAAATAGCAGGTAAGTCTGGAGTAGTATCAGACTGAACATTCAGGACCATAAAATTCGACGAATAATTACCTAAATTATATACTTCATTTTCTAGATCTAAACCTGTTCTGTGGGGAAGACCTTTCTTGTCTGGAAAACATGTACTGTTAAGAAAAGACATATCTGTTGAGGATGACGTTAACGTGGACCATGCTCCACACGAACCATTGTGTGAGAATGGATAAGGAAAGAGTGGCAGAACTCCTTTTGATGTCTGGAAAGGGGGGAGTCGACCACACACCCAACAATTAGTGGCATTGCTGGTCTGGTGTGAGTAATGTAACATACGGATAAATGAGTTATTGCGCATAGCGAGGCGGTAAGAATATTCGTGAGGAGGCAGATCACTAAACGTGTGCTCTACTGTAGCATTAGCAGACATATTTACATGAGGAACTGGAAAATACAGATAGAACGCATAGCTGGTGCAGGAAATCATTATGCTGATGAATAATACGAAACTCAGAAAAACGATACATCTGATTGAACTTTGACTGACTCTCTCACTATGGGGGTCTATTTTATACATGTCAGAAACAGTCTAACCGTTTCACCTAGGGGAGGACTTATACAATCAAACTGACTGACTTATTTTACTAGACCTGAGCTTTAACTTATACTCCTGCTGCGGAGTTTTCTCTAACAAGGGAGGGGTTGTAATAATGTCTTGTGCGGGACAGTCCTTTAAAACGATGTTTTGGCAGTCTTTCGAATCCTGGGAAATGTTTTTAGAGACGGGTTTCAATCCATTAAAAAGTTTTACATGAGACAGGTGGATCCATCCTTTTCTGCCTTCCAACTTGACGGCAGTACGGGTGGTCAAGAGGACCTGACGTGGCTCCTTCCAACGTGGTTCCAGCGGACTTGATCTGTCAAAATTTCTGATCATCACCAAGGAGCCTGGAACGATCTCGTGCGGTGCCACCTCGGTATTGTCTGGAAAGGCGGCAGCAACCTGTGAACGACATGAGTTGAGGGCAGACATCAAGGAAGCTAGGTAATCTGTCAGCATATTACATGAAACATCGGTAATACTTCGGGGTCTAGGAGTACCCCACATGTTAGGGGGGCGGCCGAAAACGACCTCGTACGGGGACAGACCTGATCTGGAATGTGCGACCATGCGCATATAAAACAAAGCGACTGGCAGAGCTACTAGCCAGTCCACACCTTTTTCTTTACAGACTTTTGCAATACGGATTTTCAGGGTCTGATTATGTCTCTCGACCAAACCGGCTGCTTCAGGATGGCGTACACAATGGAACTTCCACTGGTACCCTAACAAAAGGGAAACGTGCTTCATTAACTCTGAGGAGAATGGCTGACCGTTATCAGAATATACGACTCTAGGGAGTCCGTATCTAGGGAAGAATTCACGAACCAACTGCTTGGCAGTGGTCGCGGCTGTGTAATCTGGGACTGGATATGCTTCTGTCCACCTGGACAAAGCGCATACAACTACAAGGACATACTTGAAACCTCGACATCGCTCCATCTGAATATAATCCATCTGGAGGACCTCAAAAGGGTGGTCAGGAGGCTGGAAACCACCTTGTTCCACCGGGACACTTTTACCTGGATTAAACTGACAACATATCATACAGGTACGGACTTTCTGCTTGGCTGCAGCTCGTAAATGCTTGTTGAACCAAATGTTCTGGATACTGTCTAACATAGCTTTTTCTCCTAAATGTGCTGGACTATGTGCGGTATTGATAATGACTTGAACCATAGAGTCGGGGAGAAACCATGTGGCTCTACCCTTCGTTAACCATCCTTGATCTGTCTGGACCCCTCCTTGTTCAGACCATTTCTTGATTTCATCGGGAGTAGCGTGTAACTGTATATCTATGACGTCTTGAGTAGGGTCCTTAACTGTCATACATGTAGTCGGATCTGGAGTATGTGTCATGTTAACTGGAATGTCTGGAGTCTGTGCTGTAAACTTGGCTGTGCGGTCTGCTAGATCATTACCTTGGGAAATAATGTCAGTAACTTTCGTATGTGCTTTGCATTTCATGATAGCAATGGATGTCGGTAAATGTATGGCATCTAACAGGGCTTGAATAAGGAGACCATGCTGAATCTTGGTTCCATGAGAAGTCATGAAACCTCTCTCCTGCCAGAGCACTCCGAAGTCGTGTACAACTCCGAATGCGTAACGTGAATCTGTGTAAACATTAACTTTCAGGTTCTTGGCATGTATACAGGCTTGTGTCAGAGCGACTAGCTCTGCTGCTTGAGCGGACAAGGTATCAATACGGTGTGTTTCAATAACCTCAGTGTCAGTAGTCACTGCATACGCGGCGACTAGTTCTCCTGTACTAGTTCTCATACATGAACCATCCACATAAAGTGTCAGGTCGGGATCTGGTAACGGAATGTCTGTCAGGTCTTGTCTTGGCTTTGTCGTAATGTTAACTACTTCCACACAGTCATGTGGGTCTGGATTTGAATTAACTGATGGTAACAGTGTAGCAGGATTCAGGACGTTGCAGCGTCTAATTTCTATGTGTGGCTGGAACAGTGTCAATTCATAACCTGTTAAACGTGCAATTGTCAAGTGCTGTGTTTGTGTTCGGTTTAAAAGAACTTCTACTGAATGTGGGACTTGTACTGTCAGGGAGTGTCCTAAAACTATGGAATCACTTTGTCTGATAGCTAGAGCTGTGGCTGCAACTGACTTGAGGCACGCAGGCAACGCCTGGGCGACTGGATCTAATGTGCTCGAAAAATAAGCACAGGGCTTGTATTGTCCTGCTTGATCTTGTGTGAGAACAGATAATGCTGTACCTTCGCGTTCAGTAACGAAAAGTGTAAAAGGCTTACTGTAGTTCGGTGTAGCTAGAACTGGAGCTTGACATAAAGCTTTCTTTAATTCGTTGAAACTAAGTGTATGGTCAGATGTCCAAGGGAGGACAGTCGATACGGCTGCCTCCTGTGTCGTTAACTGTATCAGTGGCTTGGCTAGAAATGCATACTGGGGAATCCATTGTCTACAATAAGAAGTAAGGCCGATAAAGGCACGTACCTCCTTCTGGGTTCTGGGCTGGGGAAGACTCGCTATTAACTGGATACGGTCGGGTGTCAACTGCCTACCCCTCTTGGACAGCAAGTGTCCTAAGTATACCACTTGCTGGACACAGAATTGAAGCTTCGAAGGTGACACCTTGTGCCCCATCTCGGCTAGAAAATACAGAACTGTAAGGGATGCTCGCTCGCAAGCACGTTCAGAACGGGCTGTGATCAGGAGATCATCGACATACTGGAGCAGGGCAGTGTCAGTTGGCATGTGAATGTTGTCTAGTTGTCTCTTGAGTGCTTGACTGTAAATACTAGGGCTTTCTGTGAAACCTTGAGGAGCGCGTGTAAACATATAGCTCCTTCCATTTAAACAAAATCCGAAAAGAAACTGGCTGTCTGGATGAATTGGAACACTAAAAAATGCATTCTTGAGGTCAATAACAGTGAAAAACATGGCTTCGGAATCAATAGCAGTTAACAGGGAAGAGATGTCTGGGACAACTGGGTACTGAGGAATAATACATTTATTAAGCTCTCGTAAATCAATCACTAATCGATATACTGGGGGTGCTTTTGGATCAGTACGTTTCATGACTGGAATGATCGGAGAATTGCATACATTGGAGTCAGTTTCTACAACTACTCCTTGAGCCATGAGCTCGTCAATAATTTTGGATAAGGCTGCTACAGCCTCAGATGGCAATCTGTACTGTCTGATTCGTGGTAACACTACACCTGGTTTGAGAGTCACACGATGGGGTGTGATTTGCATATAACCTACATCAGTTGGACCTTGCGCCCATAAATGCTGTGGAACATTAGACAATCTTGAATCAAAATCTCGTAATACATAGTGACCCTTAAAGTCACGTAGGAACAGACGTATTCCCTCTGGGGAACAGCAAATAACTGCACCTAACTCTTTCAGTGTCTTAATGCCTAACAGATTTTCTGGACATGACTTAGTAAGTAACAGATCAGTAGTGCGGGACAATGGACCTACTTCTAGAGTAACTGGCTTAGATATCTCATTAACTATTGGCTTTCCCGAAAATCCAAGGGAAACATTTCTTGAGCCTGAGAGCGGAGCCCCTGGAACTTCGGCGTGACTAATTGTGGTCCTACTTGCCCCTGTATCGATCAAAAACTTTCTGTCTTTCCCTAATACTTGACTGTGAACATAGGGACCTTCTTGATCTACAGGTATCTCGATGAGAGGCAAGCCTACCTCCCTCTCTAGGCAGTTTCATGAATATGACTGGTACTCCGGATACTCAGACTGCGCATACTGGTACATCTGCGATGTAACGTGCTGTGTTGCAGCAATAGGCTGCGGTGCGGGAACTGTCTGTAGTGCATTCTGTGACTGAGGAATCTGTGAAACTTGTTCTTGTCTAGGCGGACGTGGTCTTTCTTTAGTCTTACCAGTAGCTATGTTATGTTTCAGAACTGCACACTCGTTTATAAAATGACCTGGTTGTTTACAATAATTGCAGTTCCCTTTAACGGGAGCTGCAGGATGACTGGCTTGATTCGGACCCCTCTTCTGACTGTCTTGAGGAACAGATTGTGCAACTAGCACTTTCATTTTCGTGTCTTTCATACGTTTTCTTTCGTGTTCTTGCTCTTCCCTGATTCTATTCTGGTGATACTGGAGCATCTGGAGCATCTGGGACGGAGTATTTGCTTGCCAGGTGCTTTCGACTTTCAAAACTCGGTTTTTAATTTGTGGGCTTGAATTCTCGACTAATTTAGTAACGAAAAGATGAGGGTATGACTCACTACTTGTCTTGAGGCCACTGTTGATACTGAAACATTTTTCAAATCTAGAATAAAAATCACTAATATCTTCATCTTGTTTCTGTTTACAGGCTGAGATTGCATCCCAGTCTTCTTTTCTCGTTGTCAATAATCTGGGTAAAACTTGAATCAATAATTCTGGTAATTCTTTACATTTATCTCCAAGACCGGTACCTGGTACTCGTGCCTTGTCTTCAGCTTCTAGAGCTGCCCAATCGATCTTTTTCTCTCCCACCTCCCATTCTTTTTCCTTTAACTTTTTATACACCCCTGCGGGTAACAGGACCTTTAACATTTTAATGATGTCTGGGTAAGTGTATTCTCCCATACGGAGCATGTCTTTTAATTCTCTATGGAACCCTGCTGGATCTTTGTCATGACAGGGAATTAATTTCTTCATTTCAAGAAGTTCCATCTTTGATATTGGAGTGTATACAAACACTCGTTGCATTACGCCACCCGCCCCTTGGACTGGGTGGACTTCTCGTAACGGATTCTGTCTGTCTATGTAGAATGATTTACTTTCTGGGGGTGAAACATGAACAAAATGCGGGTTCAGAAACGTTCTATATTTGTGACGCTGTTCTAGAATGACACTAATTAAATCGGTAGACCTCTCCATCTATACTGGAGTAACTCGTTCAGGATATCATGTAACGGGCCTGGATCAGAGTGTTGACCCTCATACAGAGTAATGAGGTACTGGATCATATACATACCCACCAGTCGTTGCTCGGCTGGGGGCAGTTTCAGAAACATTTGTGCCACTATTTCGTCTGGAAAAGTGGTAGAATCAGTAATCCATCGGACTGCTGACCGGGCTAGTTCTTGTTCATGCATGGTACTTAATTCACTGTAACCGACTCGTGATTTCAGAATGTGATCGGTAGCTTGAAATACTTGTTCTAGAGAACCTTGTTCTGGTGCTGGATGATGGAAAATAGACTTGTGTTCTAGGCGTAAATGGCGATCTGGAAATCTAGATTTTCCTACATACGCTATTCTGGCGGGATTCTCGTCCTCTTCTTCAGGATCAGAGATACTTTCTTTCTCGCTTACTTGTGCTGCTTTACGCTGGTCGTGTAACCTTATTATTTCTTTACGAATTTTCTTGTACATACTTTCCATGGCACCGACGGTCTTGTGCTTACCCTCGGCTATATTATCACTCCACCTTGTCAGGATTCTCATTTCGGCGGGATCTTTAGACGGGTAATCTTGTTCTCTTATTAGACAATTGATCAGGAACTTTAATATCATGAGCTGGATCTCGGCTTTCCTTTGAGACATAATCTCGCCAATACTTTCTGGATCATTCCCTGTACGGATGAAACGATATATTCTGTCTAGATCTTCTTTCATATTCGGTAAGGTGACCAGATACTCGGCCACCTTTCTTACGCGGAATGAATATAAAACCATATTATCCTCGCCTGGGACTGGATCATAGCAACATTCGGCAAGGGATTTTCTTATTTCTGCAACAGACTGATATCTAGGCGTACGCTGTGATGCTTGTGCATGTAATTCGGCTAACGTTAAACGCTTGTGTGGCGGCGGGGTTTGAGGAGTAGCTCCTCCTGCGGCCCCTAGACTGGAGTCGTCGACTGACATTCTTCGTCCTGGCAGGGTCGGTAATTGTAACGTGGGCTGGACTTGTATGGCGGACTGGACCGGGGGTACCGTAACAGGTACTCCGGTGTCTGGAGGAGCGGGAAGTGCCTGATTTACAGGGACTGGCGGAGCGCGAACAGGATTTGCATATTCTGGGACTGTGTCGTCCAAGTAGGACGAAATAAAAATATCAGCTGCGGTCTGTTTGTGACGTAGCTTGGTCGGAACTAATGGTGGCGGGAAATTACTGGATGCCTCTGGGGTCGCTTTTGGCACACCCTCGGCAAGAAGAGGATACATACCCTTAATGAGGGCATGCCTCTGTCTGTCTGACTGTTCGGTTTTGACTTGTTCACCTATCTCGATTAATTCTCTTTCTTGGGCTCGTTCTTGGGATTCTCTACTTAACTCTGACTTTCTGACTTCCTTTTCCGTTCTTTTATGAGCTTCCTTACGCCATAACTCGATGGCATCTTTCTGTGACTGTCTGGCTTTCTTTTTCCATAATGCTTCTTCTACTCGCATGATACATTCGGCATCCCATGTACCCGATACGGGCCATCTATACTTTTCTTCTAACTGTTTGGTATACTCTACCCATAAATCTAGATACAATATGGCGCTTATGCCATGTTTCTGATACATAAAGTGACCTGGACTGTCCCTAGGCGGAACAGGAACTGCTTCCTCTAATAAACCCTTTCTAGTTTTTAACTGTCGTAACTTGGAAAAGAGCGGCATTGTAAACTTGAATCGGAACACAATACAATACACAATAAAAACACAAAATCACATCACACTCATACCACGACATTAAAATACATAAAGAACATTATAAATAACAGTTCGAACAGAATATTACCTGAAATACTGAGAACAGAAACAGAACAGATTTTCTCGAGAACGGAACAGACTAGAGTTACTGGATGCACTGCTGTAACAGTACGGAACATACCGGTCCCATAAAGGGACGCATCAAGACCCGTATCCACCTAGGTGAACACTTCGTTTGTGAGTCTGGGCACCACCAACCCACGGACCAGGAGTCAATTTAGATTGGTCCTGTCTAGATACTACCCCAGCAATGGTACTCACCGGGCAGCACGGAACGGAAGGCCTCGGACTGGACTGGACTGCTACGACGACGAACTTCGGACTTCAGTTACAGGTGGGCCTCCGGATACCTCGGACCTTGGACTCTCGGCTTGGGCTCTGGTCGGGACTCGCCGCGTTCCTCCACCGTCTCGTTCGGATGCTGGACCGCCTCCTCCGTCTCCTCCGTGGGCCTGAGGGATACTTGGAGCAGAAATATCTGCCAGTGCATGGTATGGTTCCGTCACGACTGCAGAGGGTCAGGGGGTCGGCGTGGCTTCACCGACGCGTGGGGAAAGGGCAAGTCCCTATTCGGGCGCCATTATGTGGTATATAAATAAATAATACCGGATCTATTTTTGGATATATGAATGAATAACAGATAGCTCAATAAAATAAGAGTCAAGATTCGAGGTAGTAGGAGTTTCTGCAGGTTTATTACAGCATAAGGACGGGATCAGGACAACCTGCATAGGATGACCCAGCAGCTGCTGGGGCCGGGTCTGGGATGAGCGCGCTAACTTTTAATAACAATACATCAACTTATATACATAGCGCAAACACATAGCATTACATTGCAGTAGGCGTAGCAGTGGGTGGAGCAGAAGGCGTGACGCGTAGCAGTCGCGAAAGATAACAGTAAAAAGAGGTGTAACTGGGAGTATACATAGACATGTGATGCAAACGTAACAGAATATGTCATGAATGGGCGGAAACATAGGAGGGGGCTACCTAAGGAGCCGGGACCTCTAACCTAATGGTGCGCGTAAACTGGCAATGACGTGTTACTAGGAGAAGCTGGGGGCTACGAACTCTGTGCTAGGAGCAGAGACTAGAGTCTGGAGGGTCGGAGCGACATGTACCTAAACCCTATCTGGTATCTGATGTTTAGGGAACATGTTGATATAAACTAGAAGTCATGAGGGGAAAAGCTAACTTGATTCTAAGACTGGACCATGCATTATTCTACATGTAGTGCGTGATGAAGAATATTAAATGACCATTAAATACAGTATTTCTCTAACATGGAGCCGTATAGGCTAGACAATGACGGAAACTATTGATGCAGTTCAGTAGCTTAGGAATGCAGAAGAGGAGGACTGAACTGATAACTGGAACTATAACATACTTTTGGCAGACTCAGAGGCAGAACCAAGCTGCACCGGGCACTGCGAGGCAGGAAGTAAGTGAAGGGTCGAGGATACAGGTGGGGGCTGTATCGCTCCTCAGCGAGGCTTTCAGGAGACAGGAGCTGAATCTGATGTCCGGGCCCTTTTGAGGCCTGGAAACGGGGACTTTACAATGGAATAACGTGCACACTAAGAAACGTGGCAACATAACTTTACATAGGCCTGATATTCGTAGTATTCACGAGGACTGGAAACTAACATACTAGAGGTGGACACAACTGTAATTGCGTCATTAATCAGACATGGGGAATAACATATGCATATTGGTCATGCACACATAACATATGATGGATGAAGCGTAGGGACACAGAACATGGCAAAATTTACTTTTCCACAATTATTGTAAAGGACTGTTTGACGCCATCCATTCTGTGTCCCTTCAGGTGCATGCGGCTGACGTTCCAGCATCGAGGAACCTGTGTCATGATCTGAACCCAGGGGACTGGGTCTTGGTTAAAAAACACGTCCGGAAGAACTGCCTAGATGTTCGCTGGCGTGGGCCCTTTCAGGTAATCCTAATCACGAACACCGCGGTGAAGTGCGGGGGGCTGCCAAATTGGATCCATGCTTCCCATACTCGAAGAGTTCCAGCACCTCTAGAAGGAACAGCTCCCATCCCAGACGAAAGCCCGGAAGTGGAAGAAGAGTTGCAAGAAGGGATTGAGGCAGCTGAGGGGGTGTCGGAAGAAGTTGGGAACGCAACGGATTCAGAAGAAGAGCGAAGGCAGGACGGCAGTGAGACGGAAGACGCAACTGAAGGAGAGAGCAGAAGTGAATACGACTCAGACTCAGATCCGTATCAGAGCGACCAAGAACCAAGTGAGAGGACAAGGAATAGGAGAATAAGGCTTGGAGCTGCCACTTGGCCAGCAAGGAGAAGAAGGCTAAGTTTGAGGTCGGCCCAAGAAGAAACGCTTGCTCCTATATCCGAAGACTCAGATCCAGAAGAAGATATCCAGGATCAAGCCGAGGAGGGTCTTAGAAGATCAAGAAGGGTGCGAGTGCCTAGCAGAAGATACTCTACTCCCGACTGGACCTACCTTGTTGCAGATGTCTGGGAGACACAGAACAGGGAGGATCAGGGAAGTGGAACTGATCAGAACTGACCCGATCATCACAGTGCAAATAAGGTTTCTACTGCCAGGAGCGGAGACCGAAAGGTTGCTGACACTCAACATCGTTCATCCTGCTCTCCTGAGTGGAATAAGAAAATTGATTTTAGAGACAGTTGAGTTTCCAGTTTGCTGTTCACGATATCCAATATTGGAGGGAACTCTTCTTCGTTTGGAAATGCTTGAGCGAGTAGTAGAAATGCTAGGAGCGCTTATTGTTGTGGATTAATATCATTACGAATGTCTTCAAAGGGGCGCAGAACTGGAAAGGTGAAGAAAGTGATCCTGATTAGAACGGACCCCTTTGTAATTGTGGATGTAGAACTGATAGTACCAGGAGTAGAAATTGAAAAAACGCTAACTCTCAATTTCGTCCGTCCACTTGTCCTGAGCGAAATAAGGAGAATAATCTTAGAAAAAGTTGACTTTCCATGTTGTGGTACGAACTGCCCAGAACCTGAGGGAATGATACTTCGGATGGACATTTATGAAGACGTAGTGTCACTCCTTGAACCATACATAACTTCAGACGGAGATAAGACTCTTGAAAAGACTTTGTAAAAACTTGTTGCAAGATAACCTAGCGCCGAGTGGAAGAAGAAAAATGGTAGGGGTTTCATTTTAGTGGATGGAGAAGGGCTAGGGTTGTCTAATTTCTACGGGACTTTGAACTGTTTTGCGGAAACAAATTGTCAAGCTTCCAAGTGTTCAAAAGAGAGACATTGCGAGAAAGAAAGACTTTTGGCTCAGGAAAGAGAAAAAGTGAATGCTGGAAGAAAGTCAAGAACTACACTGTTTGAGAACATGGAGGCTGGCAACCCGAACCGCAGGGCAAAATGTATAGTTGTTACACTTTTAGGAGTAGTGGTTTCTCTTATAATTTTAGTGGTAACTGTTTCATTCCTAGTGGGACACGAAGGGGATGAAACCGCAGTCAAGGAGGATAAGGGAGTATCAACACCGAAAACTACCATTATTAAGGAGAAGGGAAACATCAATGAGAAAGACAAAGCGTTGTTAGATGCAGAAATAAAAAGGCTTCACACAGATGAGTCACAGGGAAATTACAAGTCAAATGCTTATGCTAAATTGCTTTATGAATATGTTGATGCCATGGAAGTGAAGGATTGTTACGTTTGTATGCAATTACCAGCTTCAGTGGAGGAGGGTATCAGATACCATCATCTTCCGTTGACATATGGAATAACGTGCAGTTTATTGTTGAGCATGTTTTATGGACGAGAAGGATTCGAGTATTACTTCTCGAATTTCGACTCGACATTGCCAGAGGTCCCGAATTTCAAGCATTTGAACAAATGGGACTACTACAAAAGCGAAGACAGATTACACAAATGGTTTATTCCATGGAAAACGTTAGATACTTCACATGCTCGAAGAAACAATCTGACTTGTCAAATATCAGAAGTTGAGAAAAAGTTTATAGGACAGGTAGATACTAGATACAGGAGGCAGAAGATTTTGAAGGCATCAGGACAATGGGAAACAGATTGGACCAAGGAGGAAAGGGCACATCAAAGAAAAGGTAGTATTGGTCCAATTGCTTTGGATAAGGAGAAACGGGGGAAACTGTGTATTCACAGGAGTTACTCCTATTATGAAAACTTTTATGTAGGTCAAGTCAATTGTGAACATGCTTTTCAATTGGAGTATTACTCTAAGGACTTTTTGAAAGGGATGCAAGCAATACCAAATGTATATTTTGTATGTGGAAGAAATGCCTATGTGAAGTTACCAGATAATTGGTACGGATCATGCTATCTGGCTGTTGTCTTCCCTAAAATATATCATGTTGAGAATTTAGACACGCCAAAGAAAGAAATACCAACTAGATGGAAGCGAGGGCTGGGTGCAGCAGAGGTAGTTGGAGATGTACTAGGCGCTGCCTTCCCTATCTTAGGACTGATATTGACTGACATTAAGATCAGGAGGTTAGCTACAGTCATAGATAGACTATCTGCCAGTACTGCAAGATCCTTGATGCTGATAGAAGGGGAGATGCAATCGATTAGGGCAATGGTTCTTCAGAACCGACTTGCTTTAGACGTTCTGTTAGCTAAAGAGGGAGGAGTCTGTAAGGCCTTGAAGGTCCAGGAATGCTGTACTTACATTCCAGACAATTCAAAACCTCTAGAGAAGTATATACAAAACATCACTGCCATACACTACGAAGTTGAGGACCTGGCAAAGATAACTGTGTGGGAAAAAGTGGGTCATGGAATGAGTAAAGTTGGAAGTTGGTTTGCCAACTTAGGAAAGGGTATTGTTTGGTACATACTGAAACCCATCATCATAATAGTGATTTGTGTAATCACTTTGTGGGGATTGGTGCGTTTGTATCAATGTTATAGAGCAAATAGGTTGCAGAGAGCTATGAAGAAACAGGAAGAAGAGTTGACAGCGATGCAGGACACTCAATATAAGAGTCTGAAAGCATTAGAGAGTATGAAAAGAGGTGGCACTGCCCTGTCTTCACTTTGAAGGGTTCTACATTTTTTGGTGTCCTGGTGATGATGACCCCTGAAGGTCATCAAAGGGGGGACTGAGAGAGCACAAGTTTGAAAAAAAATGTATAAGTACGCCATATTTACAAGCACGTAGTTAGTTTAAACATGTTTTGCACACGAGTGTTTTATATCTAGGAGTGAAAATATACAGAGTGTTTTATATTCAGTGGCGAAATGTATAGAATGTTAAGTAGAGTAACTATAATTATAACGGTGTGAGATAATGTAGAAATGTTAGAATATATGTGAAAACCTCATGTTCTCATGTTAAAAGAATCATGTCCGAATTAAATGTAACTTTGAAATCCAGTATAATGTGTAGGCCTTAGGGCAATTCACAGCAAACCTGAACGTGCTGCTAAAATAATGTGAGATAAGGTTGACATGGTTCTTCCAAATGTACTATTGAACTTAGGGTTAAAAGTATATGCTTTATAGATGTGTTATTTTAGAAACGTATGCTAGTTAAGAATGTTTGCTGTTTAAATCAAGTTAACGTTTTAAGAGTGCAGGGACCTGCTGCATGTAAATCAAGTAGGCCAGAGCAGATAATGTCATGTCGTTTAAATTGCCATGTGCTCGTTAGAGAAGAGGTCGTGAGGTGTCCAGCACAGAGCTTTGAGAGTGTTTTACGACTAAAGATATGGTGGAGTCTGGAATTTGAGGCCCACTGCAGGACGAGCTGTATGCAGGTGCGAGGGTCCTAATCAGCTCGAATGAAAGGGACTTTCTTCAGTGGCGCCTTGCGCAGGCCTGTAGGAGTTTCCAGGAATTTAGGGGGTATCGGCGCATTGGAGAAGAAGCCTGGGAACCAAGGTCAACTTTAACGAGGGTCTTCAAGAGTACCATCATGGAGTTTGCCGCGCACAGAGATACCACGTGAGGGGCGTCCCAAGGGGCGTTCCTATCAGAAATGTGATTTGGTATTAGGGAAAGAGACCCGGGAGGAGAGCAGAGCAGATGATTTTGGGAGCCTAAGGAAGCGGATGGGTAGGCAGATAGGCTGATCAGGAGAGACCCATTATCAGAGGAGAGACAAAGAGAAGTGCGTGATCTTCTTAGGAAGTCACCACGGCTGACACCTAGAGGGTTAAGATCTTGCTAAGTAGGGATGACACTTAGTATAGTGTAGGGACAGACTAACCTTAATTTTCTTTTCTGTAATGACTTTGAGATTGCAACTTATATCTATTTTGACAACCCTTATGGTTTTTGAGCTTGTACTTATTATTTTGTTTTTCAGACTTAGATTATTCAAGAAGTTCATGTTTATAGTGATACCAATTTACCTTTTGAATCTCATTTTGAGAAGTTTGTATCTTCAGTTATCTTTGACTTTATATTAAATCTTTAAAACTTAAATTTGGTTGGTGGTCATTTAGAGTGGTGTAAGTTCTTAAATTGATTGACTTATTGTGAGATTACCTTTTACTCAACGACAGGTACCAACGATTCAGTCGACATAGTTTGGGATTTGGTAAGATAATTAGTAACTAGAAATCCCGCGTTAGCATAGGCACCGAGGCGAGAATGATCAGGTCCGAGGAATTTTGAGCCCAAGACCCGCCGAGGCGGGAATTGAACCCTGCTCCCGGCCAGACCTATGCATCAGGGTCTGCCGCTCTAACCATTGAGCCACACTGCTCCACGTTCACTTTACTTATCATGCTAAGACATGTTTAATCATCCCCTTGAACCAAGGGATGAGTGATGTGGTGGTGTCCCTGAGTGATGTGGTGGTGTCCCCGAGTGATGTGGTGGTGTCCCCGAGTGATGTGGTGGTGTCCCCGAGTGATGTGGTGGTGTCCCGAGTGATGTGGTGGTGTCCCTGAGTGATGTGGTGGTGTTCCTGTGTGATGTGGTGTTGTCCCCGAGTGATGTGGTGGTGTCCCTGAGTGATGTGGTGGTGTTCCTGTGTGATGTGGTGTTGTCCCCGAGTGATGTGGTGGTGTCCCCGAGTGATGTGGTGGTGTCCCCGAGTGATGTGGTGGTGTCCCTGAGTGATGTGGTGGTGTTCCTGTGTGATGTGGTGTTGTCCCCGAGTGATGTGGTGGTGTCCCTGAGTGATGTGGTGGTGTCCCTGAGTGATGTGGTGGTGTCCCGGATTACATGAGGCTGGTGAGATTACACTTAATCAAGTATTAATTGTCGCAGCAAGGACACAAAGCTAAGGAGTACCTGTTGTTCCTATTGCTCAAATAGCCCTGAAGCTGCTTTTCCAACCTCCTGTTCTGAGATGTTAAAAGAAGACCACCCAACTCAACCTCTCAAACTGCTGGTGAGTTTCAACTAAAGAAATGCCTTAATGTAGGCGACCAACCAAGAGGAAACACATAGTCAATATACATAATGAGGAATGACTGACAGGTAGTCTTCCGCCAGCGACAGAAAGATCTGGCACGCGAGGCGACTTACGTCTAGGTTTCTTTTCTCCAAAGACAGCGTTGCAATCATGGTGGTCATGCAGTTGCCTCCAAGACTGTCCCTCAGCACTGACGTCATCATGGAGTTCCTATAGGGGATGTGGGCTCGGTTCTTCTCGGCCAGAGCAATGATCACCTGTAAAGAGAAACAACAGTGAGTACAAGTTAAGTTACTTTGAACTCTTACAGTGCAATATTCGCCGTACAGCTCGGTTTCTTGGCGCTTGAGAGAAAATGGCAGCAACAAACTTTTTTCTTTTTTTTTTGGAACTGGAGGCGGGGGGCTACAACCTCAACCCACTTATATTCAATTGCCAGTCTTATACAGTCTCTCAATGGCCAAGAAAATTGCACATTTATAAATATGTGTTTATCAGTTCACTCTCTACAACAAACCCGCTACATAAAAAGGTGTGTGTAAACAAAAAATTGTGTGATGGTGAGAGAGTCCCTCATGTGTGCGTCACCAGAGGAGCTACTGGTAGGTTCTCACCAATTTCCCCACGTTTCTCATCATCGGTAACTCTCTCACCAGTGAGAATAGAAAAGAGAATAATGTGTGTCCAGTTAAAAGAGAAGAGGTGTAGACAGTGATATGTGCATGTCTAAAGGAGACCCCGCAATGTGCATGAGAATAAAGTTTTACTCCGGAAAAAATATAATACAATTGAGTTAGGACTCACGTGCATCACGTTCCAATTTTATTTGAGATTTTGAGTCCACTCAAACTTTAAAAGCAAATTGCAATTTGTAGACAGCAGCACTTTGTAGCAGATCGCCATTGAAAACGACGATGAAACCCAACATCAAAAGACACCTATGCACCTGGCTTCCCTGGGTGAGGTAACTCGGGTACTCCGGTGATCCCATGGGTATTGACTCTAGAACTGCCTAGTTCTAAAAGGGTTTGCTCCAAGTCCTCTTCTAAATGTCCTTAATCTTTAAAATTCCAACAGCGACTTTCCCCATAGAAGTTAATGGTGATTCGCTGCTGTGTTTAGACACTGCACGTGCCACGTTACCACTTCTTAAATACCGAATTTTACCGATTCGGTATTTAAGAAGTGGTAAAATAGAGGGGGGGGAGATGTAGGTAATTCCAGATGTGGAATTACCGAATCGGAAATATTCGGTATTTACCGATTCGGTAAATACCGAATCGGTATTTCCTATTGATTCCTATGGGCTTCACAGCCCATAGGAATCAATGGGAAATACCGATTCGGTAATTACCGAATCGGTAAATACCGAATTCTGCAAGGGTGCATGGGGTGTCACTTTGACACCCTCTGGCACCCAGGATGGGGGCTGGATTACCTGACTAGGTCCCTCCTATGGCTGGACCTGAGAAGGGGGTGGTTACACCCCTTTCCTTTTGTCCAGTTTCGCGCCAGAACCAGGGCTGGAGTGCCCCAGCAAGTGGTTTGAGCCGGGCTATGCGTGGAGCACCTTGTGCGCCCCAGGTAGTGTCTAGAAGCATTCAGTGAATGCAGCCCTCCCTGCCCCAATACACAAAACCCCTGTCTGGGGAGGTGCTGGCACCTCCCTGGACAGGAAACCTATTGTCCAGGCCGCCCTTGCTGGAGTTTTCCCGCGCACAGGAGGTCAGACTCGTGTTTGTGGCAGCAGCATCCATTTTGTGATGCTGAGGCTCTGTTTAACTTTAACATGTCTTTTCCCTCTAGAAGGGTGGAATGCTACCCCCGCCGCCAGAATTGGCGAGGGGGTAGTATTCCAGAGTCACATTTGATGACAAGCTCAGTTTCATGGCCCATGCAAATAAGGTGGCAGCTAACGCCCATTTTAAGCTCAAAATAATAAAAAAGATTATACCTTATTTACCAGATTCAGCAGCCAAGACGTTAGTCACCTCCCTGGTCCTGACATCGTTGGATTACTGCAACGGTCTATTGCTCAATGCACAAAGCAGAGTCACGAAAAAACTTCAGACTGTGCAGAATGCAGCGGCACGCATGCTATCCAAGAAACCCAAGTTTGCCCCCATCTCGGACACCTTGAAAGAGTACCACTGGCTATCCATCCAAAATAGGGCTAAATTCAAAGCGCTATGCATAGTCTATAGACCCTGCAGGATCAAGGACCGTGCTTCCTCAAGAAGCTACTAATTCCCTACAACCCGTCCAGAACACTTCGCTCCTCCTCGCTTAACCAACTGGTGGTTCAACGAAGCAGAACAGTTTCATGGGGTGATCGCCGCTTTTCTATCGCAGCCCCCAAAATCTGGAACGCCTTACCGAACCACATTAAAATAAGCCCCACACTTCTTCAGTTCAGAAGGAAACTGAAGACGTGGTTATTCAACCAGTAAACCCAGCTACCAACCTCCTGATCAGGGACAGACAGCATTGCTTATCAGCGCCGAGACGCCTACGGGTATTTGCATGCGCTCTACAAATGCTATTAAATAAATAAATAAATAAAGTGTTTGACACCTTACACGACATGTTTTGATAAAGCCAAACCAAAGTTAGCATTAACTGCGAGGATTATAATGCACTTAAGAGTATATGGTATGGCTATATCATAGAACAGCTATAAGGACATGGTTCTGAAAGCTGCAGACAGGCTCAGCTCCTGCGAGGGCACCCTCTCACATAAAACCAAGCACTCTGTCTCCAGGATTGTCGACGCCTACCATAGGAGTGGCTTATAGGTGTAAATGTGTCTATGTATAAAGGTAGATATAGGTATACTAAAAGTAAGGGGTGATTACACCACCTTACCCAGGCTGTGTGAACAGACCTGTGGTGTCAGTTTGGAAGGCAAACCAGGGGTGGCACAATACATGCTGCAGCCCCTGGTAGGCCTAGGGTGCACCTATGCCCTGGGTACCTATGCTACACTATACAGGGGCTCACAAGGGTGACCCAGTAACCAATCTGGTATGTACCTAAAGTACATGGTATCAATGTAGAGACAGAACAGCTGGGCTGTGGGTCTGATTAGCAGGCCCACAGCCATACTAAAGTAAAAAAAACAGAGAATCACAGCAAAAAGTGGGGGTGACCATAGGAAGCAGACCCTACTCTCCTACACTTCCCTTGGTGTGAAATTTGAAGTTTTCCTGCCAAAACCAATGGCTTCAGGGGGATCTCGTCCAACACCTGTCTGACTTTGTGAAGACTTCTTTGGATACAGCTTGCTGCCTTACCCCACTAAAAGTGGTCCAGGTCGAACCTGGTTGGTGCATCCGACGCGGTTGGCTTGAAATTGTGCAGAGGTCCTGGTCTACCACGAATATTGGGACTCCTTTGTGGTACAGCCCACTAGTCTACACCCCCTGGGACTCCTTTGAGGTGCGACCCACTAGTCCGCACCCCCTGGGACTCCTTTGTGGTACGGCCCACTAGTCCGCACCCCGTGGGACTCCTTTTCAGTGAATGCCTTGAAGCCTCCATGTCTGAATTGTGACATGTGACAGCTGCAGGTAGAAACCCACACTTTGAGGATAGGTCCTAAAATCTTAGCCTTGACAGACAATTTTTCCCGGATTGAGATTTCATCCAACTTTGAATATACATATTCCAACATGACCATATACAGACTCTGCTGGTTTTATGATGACTTACCCCACATCGGGGGCAGGGCAGTGCGACTGGTGCGGCCGCACTGGGCGCTGACCTGGAGGGGACACTGTTCTCAGGTAGGAGGGCGCTGAGTTTAGCAATAACGTATGATTGGAGGGATGAGGGGCTCTCTTGCCCGGTGGTAGTAAGGAAATCTGAGGGGTGTAGGGGCGCAAAAAATGATTGTGGCACTGGGCTCCACCAGCGTTAAACTGAGCGAGCCTTCCTAACATGCCAGGCAATTGCATGGAAATTGCTTAGTAATTTTTTTTTTTATTATTATATTTTTTTATTTACTGTAGCATAACATTAAGCACCTTTTTCCAATGTTTTCGTAGAAGGTGGGTTTTGTTTTCTTTATTGCATCTGATCCTTATAACCTACTTTCTTCATTCGTGTCACAAATTCTCTTTAACTGATTGTCTTTTTAAGTAACTTGGTTGGGACATTTTATGGTCTTTATTTTCTTACTTGTATTGTTGGTCACTGTGCAAGAACTGTGTGCATTTCCTAAGAGAGCCTTACCGCTTCAGTGTCCCAATGGACAGCCACAGATTTCTGGCAGAAAAAAAGGTTTTCCTTGTGGGTCAGTTTATTTGGGTCTTTTGGGATCTCATTCACAGGACCCATCAAAAATTGCAGTTGCACTCATTCCTGCATGTTACTCCCCATTTCTCGGGGGCCTGATTATTTGTCATCGGACAGCTCCAGGGGGAGCGCATGACTTCTCAAGCACTGCCAGTCTGTCTTGCAGTGAACACCTTTTCACTCCTTGCCTGACCTTAAGATGGCCACCAGGGGAGACTTCTCACAACGAGGAGCTCTGAACTTGGAGTCTGTCCCTTCCTCACCTCTCCTCTGGAGCCGGAGAACGTTGCGGAAGGCTCTTCCCAGTAACACCAGGACTGATGTCTCTCCTGACCTTACTTTCCTATTCCCCCCCTCCTCCCTACCCCTCTTGGCTTTGGATTACCTCCTGTTCCTCTCTCTATTCTGGTGGGACCCGAAACGCATACATGGCCGATTCCCGGTGGAGCTACACCGACAGCTATGAGGGGGAGATTGACTCCGACAGACCGCCATGGCCGTCACCTACCCAGCCGGACTTCTGATAGCTGTCTTGTTTCTTCCCTGCTGCTGCTTTTCCTCTTTAAATGTTTTCCCGTTGAGACCTAGCTGTGTGACTGATGCCCGGTGGAGCTACCTGATAGCTAATGAGGAGATGGACTGTGGACTTCCCCCTCGGTTGTCATCTACCCAGCCGGACTTGGGGCAGACCCTCCTTCGTCTCTCCATTATTTCTCTCTCCTACCCCCTTATACCCCACTCCTTACCCCTCTAAACTCCATTTATTTTGTCTTCTACACCCTTGAAATGTTTTTCTAGTAACTGATGTAACGTGTAACTGAAGTAATTTTATAATTTCTGTTGAACCTTATGTAAAGCGCTCTGATACCTCCGGGACTAGCCAGCGCAATATAAAACTTTTAAAATAAAATAAAATAAATAAAATGGGCGTGAATAAGACTCCTGGCTGGAACATCTCAGTAATAGGATGACAATTATCACTGGCAGTAGCTGGTGGAGCCTGGTAGTAGGAGAGGATGCAAACCATGTAGTGGTGTGTACACTTTCTTACATAACTGCAACCGAACATGCGCATACTCGGGCCCGTGTTCTGCAGCGCCCGAATGTACAGGAGTGTCCTCTGTGGGTGCTTCACAATATGTGAGGTGTATCCAACGTGCCCTGGAAGTGGAAAGAAGTGCGTGGGACGTCTCCCTTGAGTGGTTGAGGGGGAGGTGCGACCTTTGGCATGGACGGCGCCATCTTGCTATCCACCCACTCAAGAGCGGGGCCAAAAACACTCTTTTCCATCATTTACGGAAACCACCCGTCCCAGGACGGCCAGCTGAGCCAACCTCGCCACACATGCGATGAAACTCCGTATTGTTCGCTTGCTTCTCAATACAAGTTGTGTATGGACCACGGACCACGTCCCAGCGCCATCTCTGGACCCCTGGTGAAGCGCGCCATGTGCTCTTCGGACCCAAGGAAGGTCACTAGAGGGGGGTAAGTACACCATGATGGCCATTCATCCTTGGGCTTGAGGCATTTCTAAGACACTTACTGTGGGAAGAGAAGTGTTCCTGCTAGCAAGGCTCCAAAATAAACAATGCAAGAGCACAAGGCAAACTGTTTACTCAGAAACAACATGAATAGCGGCCATTGATGCCGGAGCGCCGCGGGCTCTGGCAGGTGCGGGGTCCCGCACGAGCGGTCAGGGGCTGTGAGTCGCACACCACCCACTCCACACACTCCTGGAACACATCCATAAGTGGAGGTCACAGCAAACCTCCAATCCATGCACACAGACGCGTCTGAGCAGCGGGTCCATCTTGGATGAGTGTCAGCTCAGGGAGTGGACTGTCCAACATGAGGTACATCAGCTTCTTAACACGCACAGAAATGTGACCCGCAGTTTCCGGGCTTTGGGGAGTTTCATTCTTGTGGGATTTGCAGTGGTGCCCGGGGCATGAAATCACTGCAACAAGTAGTGGGGTAAGGAAACCTTAGGGGACACCCCTGCAAGGAACAATGAGGGGGTCCTTTGCAATACCCATACCCTAGAGCTGACAAGTTAAGGAGGCCTCCCTTTATGTCTAGATGACTGCCACTCCCCCACACTCCAGGGGGCGTCCGTTACTCCCTGGACCACAAGATGATGAGCCAATGATGACCGCAGGTGGGAAGCTAAAGGCACATGACTCAGGATACCTGGGCTTGTAGACCGCCCCCTGGAGGAGCAACCAGCGTGTGCGCTTGTTTTCTGTGCCCCATGGCCGTGTTCGCGCCGGCACTATCTTAAGATGGCGGTCTCACAAGGCCTAGGTACTTAGGTCCAGCCCCCTGGAGTTATCTGTGACCTGTCCTCCGACCAGTCAAGGCGCTTGTAGACCTGGCTCCAGCACCTCAAGGCGCCCGCTTCGCACCACCTCCCTCCATCTCTCACCTTGTTCTCCCTCTCTGTGACTTTTGTGCCACTTCTCTCACACTTTGTGCCTTTTCTCTTGACGGTTTTCACTTTTCTCTCCCTCTTTCTGTGACTTTTTTGTGCCTTTTTACTCACTTTGTGCCTGTTCTTGCACGCTTTCTGCGACTTTTATGCCACTTCTCTGGTCACTTTGCTCCTTTTCGCTTGTTCTATGTGGCTTTTCTTTCACTCCTTTTCTGACCTGTGCGCCATCTCCCTCACTCTTTCTTTGACCTTTGTTTTATCTCTATCCATCTTCTCTGCTTGCCCCCTCCCTGATCCCTTTTCCCACCCTCTCTAGCAAAGGCCACCCCCGAAGGGGGCCTCGAGGGCCGCCAGAGCCCACAAAGAAACGGATCTGGTTTGCGCCGCCAGGAAAATACACTCGGCAAAACGCGCCTAAGGCCCTCCCCCTTCCAAGAACAAAGGGAAGAGAGGAAGGGGAGGGGGATATAAGGCGACGCTACCCCTGGGCAGCTCACTTTCACATCAGGGAGCTGGGGGAGCGGCACCAATGGTTTTTGAGTCCCACCCACCCACACCTACAACAGCAGCGTTGCAGTGCTGACAGCGACGAAAGGAACTAACGGTGCAATGGATGGCTATGGAGACACACCGATGGGCGGTGTGTGGGAGTTGGGCCACTCACTTTGGGATGCCTCGCGGCTGGGTGAAGTGGTGTCACTCACTTTGGGACGCCTCACGGCTGAGTGAAGTGGTCTAACAAAAGGGGGCAGCAAACAGACAGCACTCCCAGCCCAGCCCCCGCCAGAAGGCAAGGCACAAGAGTCTAACAAGGTAGCGAGTTGGGAGCCGAACTCCGGGAAGAAGCTACCCCCACGCGAAGAGAGCACAAAGAGTGCAAATCCGAGCAAAAAAGGATGGAAACAATAAGTGTATTGGTTTGGGTATGGAAACACACCAACAGCTACAGAACCAGAAACCATGCGCCGCCGACTCACCATTACACCGTCGTGTTCCTTCGCGCCTTGAATCTCAGACTTCCCAGCCCCCTCTGCTGCACAGAAGGGTCCATCACCTGCTCTCTGACTTTCCACCTGCCCCACCTCTCCTGCACCACCAACCAAAAACACAACCACTACACCCACCCCTACACACACTCAGACATCTACCAACAAACACAACCGCAGCCCTTACACACAAATAGCATGCATAGCCCTCCCTCTCACTCAAACACTTCACCGAGATCTGGGACATGCGGGAAAACGTCACCTGGACCCCCTCTTTGTTACAGAGACATGATTGACCACAGCATCAATGGCAGACATCGTCACCACCATCCCTGCCGGGTCCAAGATCACAAAGCAAGGCCACTTAAACAAGCCCGGAAGAGGAATCGCCATTATCTACAAAGACATCTTCACCTGCACTGCCTCCGCTAAAACATGTTCAAACTACATGGAGGTCCTCAACTTTATATCACAAATCATAGCAAGTTTCATCCTGAGTGGAATCCCAGTCTACCGCCCCCCAGGCCCAAGAGTCAACTCCGCAAACATCACAGATTTCATCAAACCCTCAGCCCTAAACTCAGGCACTTTCATTCTCTTAGGAGAACTCAATTTCCATCTTGAAAGCCGGACTGACAGCAACTCCAGAGCCCTACTTGACAGCCTTGAAAACCAGGGATTAACCGAAGGCATCATGGAGCCCATCCACGCCGCCAGACACATCCTGGATCCAAGTCTTCACATCCTTCAATAACATTACAATTAAAAAACCAAGACCAGTCACTTGGACAGACCATGAGCTAGTCAGTTTCACAATCAACATCCATCCGCACACAAGTAGCCCCACAAAGGGTCCAGCACGTCAACAGAGGTGGATTGAACGACAGCCCTCGACGAGAAAAAAACGGAACCCACGGGTCTCCTGGCACACAACAGCAAAAACGTCAACAAGTGGATCACCAACTGAGCAGACATTCTGCCCTCCACGAAACTAAGCCACACAGAAAACACTAAAACACAAGCCAGCTGGTACACGGAAGACCTCATAGTGACCAAGTGGCTCTGTAAAAAACTTGGACAGACAATGGAGAATGAGCACAGAGGAAGTAGAAAAAGACACTTTCAAAGCCGGCCAGAGAATGTGCAACCAGCTAATCAGATAAACTAAGAAGGCCCTAGTTGAATGAATCAACACCAGCTCTATCGGCAGCAAAGAAATCTTCGCAATCGTCAAGGACTTCACCACACCCACAGCTGCCACTGGAAGCATCAGACCATCACAAGATCTGGATAACATCCTCTCAAACTTCTTTTGCAGCAAGAGCACAACCATATACAGGAACCTGGTCCCACTACTGGACTCCCTGACTCACTCAGAAGTTTCTCAGTGACGAGCAAAGACAACACAATCACCACATTGGACACCATCAGCACAGAGGAAACCACAGCAATAATGACGAACATACACTCTGGTGAATCCCTGCCCCTATCATACCTTTGACAGAGGAGCAAACCCTTCTAGCGAGCTCTCACCCCCATCCTCAACGCCTCCATCAGAACAGACACCTTTTCGGAACCATGAAAACACGCAGCTGTCAACGCCCTCAAAGCCTGGATGACCCAACTAAACTCACCAACCTCCGACCGATATCCCTCCTTCACTTCCAAGCCAAGATCTTGGACAAAGCCATCAACACGAGCCTCACTGACCACCTCGCCAATCACCAGCTTCTAGATGCCACACAATCAGGATTTAGACCCAACCACAGCACAGAAACCACTGCAATCATAGCAGCTACTGATAACATCTGGATTATTCTCTACAGACTTATCAGCAGCCTTCAACACAGCCTTCCATCCAGGGCCAGTTGTAGGATTTTTGGTGCCCCGGGTGAAGGGGAATGTGCGAGGCCCCTCTAATATACATAAGTGACACCTTCAGGGCTCCAGGAGCTGCTTTGTACAGAGTCCTCCTGGGCTGCGGCTCCCCTCTCTGCCACCTACAAGCACCTGTTTCACAGCTCATATCCGGCTGAAGGTGTGAGAATAGCTTGGGGACAGAGTTAAAACTGTGCAGATAGTAACGTTTGACAATGGGTGTCTTGCAGTGTCTCTCAATAGGCAGCCAGGCAGGAGGTGTAATTGCAGGACAAAATGCATCTCCTTGCAACTGGCACAATATGAAGTGTACCCTTTACCTAGGCCTCTCCACACCATCCCTGAGAGGCCCTGGACGGGGGGCCCCTCTTGTAAGCCCAATTGAAAACAGACACCTTTCGGCAAAGGGGTCGGCAGGGGCACAAGAGGTTTGGTGGTTTGTAGCACTGGTGCGGGCCCCATGCAGGTGGGCTGAGTGTGAGTCCCTGGGTAGCTGTCCACGCTGCCCATGCCTAGCGCTGGCCCTGCTGCCATCCCATTCTAATCAGACGACTCCACGGAGTAGGCATTCAGTAACATGCCAATTGGGGGTGGGGTCGCACACTACTCACACCCCAGTGGGATCGTCCCTAAGGACTGTGGTAACTGTAGTTCGTGTTCCGCAATGCATCTTCTTTCGATTCTCTGCTATCTTCGCCATCCCTAGACACGTGTTTCGGGGTATTTACCCCTCATCAGCAGGGATTAGGCCATGTTCTGGGGTTGCCGGTGGCTGCCAAATATTGCCAGGTTTAGTACCACTCAGGCGCGCAGGTGCGGGGTCCCAGGCTCGTCAGCCAACTGCTCGAGGGAGCTTTAACATTACAATTGGGGGTGGGGTCGCATACTACTCACACACCAGCGGGATCGCCCCTAAGGACTGTGGTAAGTGTAGTTTGTGTTCCGCGATGCATCTTCTTTCGATTCTCTGATATCCTCGTCATCCCTGGACACGTGTTTCGGGGTATTTACCCCTCATCAGCAGGGATTAGGCCGTGTTCTGGGGTTGCCGGTGGCTGCCAAATATTGCCAGGTTTAGTACCACTCAGGCGCGCAGGTGCGGGGTCCCAGGCTCGTCAGCCAACTGCTCGAGGGAGCTTTAACATTACAATTCAGTAACATGCCCTCGAATAGGTCTGCTCCTTCCTCACCACAAGAACCCAAACTATCAACATGCCCCCTACTCCTCTGAAGCACGGGAACTAATCTGTGGCGCCCCACAGGGCTCCTCGCTTAGGCAAATGCTCTTCAAAATCTACATGACTTCACTGGCTGATGTCATACGGGCTCACAACATAAACATCCTCACATATGCCAATCGCACATAACTGATGCTGTCCCTCTCTGACAAAATAGCCAACACCAGGAACAAGTTCACCACATGCTTGATGTACGTAGCCATCTGAATGAAATCCAACTGCCTCAAATTGAACTCAGACAAGGCCAAAGTGGTGGTCTCCATGAAAGATGCCTCGCCATGGAACTCCACTTGGCGGCCCACAGAGATTGGATCAACCCCCACGACTTGGACAGAAGCAAGAAACCTGGGAATCATCACAGACAAACTGAACATGGCCGCCCAAGTCAATGCAGATTTGTCGTACTGCTGGAACACCCTAAGGATGCTGAAGGAAATCTTCAGACAACACCAGGAAAACAATCACCTACACTGTCATCACCAGCAGACTAGAGTATGGGAACACGCTGTACACAGGGATAACCAATCAGCTCACCAGAAGACTGCAGACTATCCAAAACGCAGCAGCCAGACTAGTCCTCAATCTCCCACACCACAACACCCAACACCACATCACATCACACCTTAGAGAACTAGACTGGCTCCTGATACACAAGCATGCACACCTCAAACTCCTTACAGACACTTACAAAGCACTCGACAACACAGGTCCTGCCTACCTGGAAAGTTGCATTAATTTCCATCAACCTTCAGACACCTCCGCTCTCCTGGTCTCTCACTAGCACATAACCCATGCATAATGCACACAAGCAGAGCAGGGGGCTGTGCCTTCTCATACCTGGGTCCTAGAGCCTGGAATGACCTCCCACAACACATCAGAGTATTCTCTCTTCTTGACTTTTGCAAGAGCTTGAAGACCTGGCTCTTTGAGTAAGCCCTCCAGGTCTGGCCTTACACACTGGCTACATAGTGCCTGGATACCCTCACAGGTGATTAGTGCGCTATAAAAACACAGATAACATTACAATGGGTAAAAGTGAGGCATGCTAAATATGGACGAATTGGCATCACTCAATAGTGACATGATTCAAAGTTCTCGCGGTACATTTTTGCATTTCAAAGGCCTGAATAGGAACAAAAGTCATATCCGAAAGTTGCCAGTGGAAGGTAGAAAAATCATCTGGACACCGCTATAATATTAATCAAAAATCGAATTTGGTATAGAACAAGGAGTTTTGTGAACTATACGACAATGATGGTGTCTAAAATCTTGGTTATCCCAGCCTCAAGCCTGGACAGTCCATGGGGTGGTTGGGTCACACCCTCAGCCCTACACTGACACCCATTAGACTCACCAGGTCTGTCTAATAGGCGTGACGTGGCTGTCCGGAAACATCAAAGGAGTATACGGTTTTCCTGATTTCACCTATTGTGGTGGAATCCAATGTCAGGATGACTAAATAATGCATAATGTGTGTCTGCATAAACACTGGTCATCTTCTCTATGGAGGCCATCCATGATGTCTTAATCGTTGCATTTTACATCTGCGCTGTTTTTCAGTTGTGACATATTTGAGCAAGTTAAAAAAATCCAAATGGAACATTTTGCAGTCCCCAGCAAGGCACCTGAAGTCTACTTCCAAGTCATTGCCGAGGCAGGATTCAAGCGCCATGGTGGAGGGGGTACGTACTGGTGTACAAAGCAGAGTAACTTAGGGCCTGGTTTAGAAATCGGCGCATGGGTCACTCCATCACAACAGTGATGGATATCCCGTCCGCCAAATATAAATCTCATTATATCCTGTGGGCAGTGCTTAACTTTGTAGTGTAGCTCCTATCTTCCCAATAGGCTCTGCGCATTGGAATAGTACCTACAGCAGTAAAGGCCTAGACCAGACGTTAACTAGGTCTACTACTGTCGATACTAGACTTAATTTTTGGGTTTGCCAGCTAAGCTCAGAGTTCGCTAGAAACTTTCTCGAATGTTCAAGGAAGGATTAACTTCCCTGATTAGACAAGAAGGGATTTAGTTTCTGACAACCATAGAACATGACAACTTTGCTCTCCCCTAATCAAGAGTCAATCTCAAGAGTCGTGTGAGCACAAGGCAATTATTTTACTCAGTCAGTACGTGCATTCTTAGTCTCATCAGAATGACGGGCGTGTTCAATAAAAGGTGTTATTTATTGATCAGTCTCTTTTCTCATACATGAGAAATGGATCGATATTATTGCAATACTTATAGTTAAGTAAAGTGCATACATTAAAAGCAATAGTATAAAATAATACTGTGAAAACATTGATATGGTTTCTGAGCCATATGATGTTTAAAATGATTAAAATATATTTACATACACATATACATTTGACTAAACGTACTCAACTGGTGTTTCTAAATACGCCTACCCCGTGTACCTGACCTAAGTCTAATGCGTGGGCGGGAATAGAAAGTTACAGTTTAAGTTAAGTTTGTTTTTGCCAAGTGAATAACTAAAGAATTCTCTGTGAGGGGTTATTCAGTTCTGTGCCTGGAAGTTAGGATGAATGAGGAATGGTATCTCTTTCTCTGCTCTCGATATTCCAGGCTGCCTGCGAGGGCTGCCCAGAAGCGCCGGTGCTGGGTCTCTCGGCTTGAGATAGCAGCGCGTCTCTCAGCGCGTCAGGAAGGCGGGGCTGCTGCCAGCGGGGTCTGCTTCTGCTCTCGGCTTCGGCAAGTGTGGCTGCTCCGTCTTGTCACCACGCGTGTGTTTGCATAGGGCAAGGTCGGCAATATTTATACCTTAAAGGTGCCGAGATTGACGTAAGGATGGACATAGGTACGTCAATAAAGATGTCATACGACTTGCTCGTTAGCACATTCTTTTGCAATAGTTCTCTGTGAAATCAAAACAATGGCCGCACGGATTATCCAGGTTGTCATAGGTTTGATTTGTTATGAGAACGTCGTATGCTTTATCAGGGGCTGGAGGAATGTCGCTTGTCTAATTAAATCTCAAGCGTTATGACCTAATCAGATAACACGTTCCTGTGCCGTAGTGTGACTGCGTCAGATAACGGTATCTGCATCATGGGGGTTTTCATGCCTCATGGGCTGACTGTTAGTTAACTAGCTAGTTAGTTTAACCAGAATACGGTCAGGAATAGGGGGATCGATTCAGAACCTATAGAAATACACGACACCCACTCCACGCTAACTATGGTCATATCTACTAATCTATGCATAGTATAACATAGTACTACATACTATAGAGTATAGTGTATACCTTACCACCCCAAAATACATAAATGCATTTTGAAATTTTCAAATATACTGAAAAATTGCAGTCATATATATCTTATGCACTTAAGCTATGAATTAAACGCAAAAGTAAACACGCATTGTTATGCATTATTGCTTTTTGGTATATGAGAAATACACATGAAATGGCTCTTAATATGGCTATACAGAAAGGAAGTTCGAGACCATTTCATCACATAATAAAATATTTGTGAACATACCAGCGGGCAGCTAAAGTCTATAAAGTCTCTAAAAATAGAAATCTTAGTTCTCTAGGAATAGTTTCTTACTTTAAGCAGAAGATCAGTGTCCCGGAAAAAAATATATAGAAAAATATTTTAGGGGCTTGCTGAAAAAATCGCTGTCCGTGAACTGGATTGTAATTGTTCATGTGACTTTATTTTTTTAAGTTGAAGGCCGAATTCAGGGAACGCCGTGTGCGAGTTTACTCAAAAGTCTCTATTTCTGTTCTGGAGAGAACATCATATCATTCAGGCTTTCGAAAAAACTGTCAACAGCTTCATGGGAAAGTTCCACTAAGTCGGAAATAGGGGTAACCATGCATTCGTGCGCATGATTGTCTCCATTGACATTCTGATTCGCATTGCTGACAGAAGGTCGTACCTGTTCGATGTTGCTTTCATCTTGAACTTCACTACCCTTCAATCGTAGTGGTGAAGATTCCAGGAATGCCGTCATCAGGATTGGCAGCCTTTGAGGGCAGCACAAAGCGTGAACCTTGGTAGGAACCAACAGTGTATCTGCATCCACCGGCGCATCCGATTGTAGCGTCAGACAGGTGTCTAACACGCATTCTTCTCCGCATAGCAGACACCTTAGTACAGGTAAAACACACCTTTGCCACATTGGTCGAAATGATAGAAACCAAGTCATATTTAGGTCTCTAAGCCGGGAGAGTCCCAGGATTTTTGATATCCGGTCCCGGTATCCAATGGCTAGGATCGTATCTTCCATTGTCGCAAGAGTTTGATCTGTGACATGGGTTGCCATAACGAAAAATAAGGACTAGGAATAGGATTCCTGCAATTAGTCCCAGGATCAGGGGAAGTCCGCCAAAAATCGAATGGACGAAATCTGGAAAAATACCCAGTATGGCTTTGAATGGTGTTAATGCCATCGAAAATACAGTCTTAAATACTTTTGAGACCCCTGTGGTATCAGAAATATTTAGGATTTCGCTCAGGATTTCCGCGAAATGTACGGGGGAATTGGTTGATAATAATGTATGTATCTCTGCAGTCGTCCTTGCGACTTGTAGATCATACGTTTCTTTAGATGACGTGAGCCTTGTAGGCGTCTGAAGAAGCACTGTTTTCATTCTGCTTAAAGTGTCTATTCGAATAGAAGTAATTTTCAAACTGGGCCATGCCCTTGCCTCCCTGTCTGGAAAGGAGCTGGGGAACAAAGAACGTCCACAGCACTTGACCTTCGCTGTTGTAGTTACTAGATAAGGAGTCCCGGGCATAAGACTGCAACATCTGCGGTCTACAATAAGAATGTAACTCCCATTATAGAGTCTTTGAAAGAATGGTTCTATTTCAGTTGCAGGTGCGCCTTGCTGGTGACATGAAAGGTTGTATGAATTCCCTTCACAGGCTCCATGCAAACTAATTCCGTTACACAGAAGCGTGCCGCTTAGTGACATAGCACAATTGTTGCCACTAAGAAACACTTTCTGTCCTTTATTACTGACACATGCATGTGAATAGGGCAGGTTCCAAGTTGTTTTAAGGTACCCCTTTCCCAATTTCTCGTACATGCCAGCCTGTATATATTTTTGGCAGTATTGAAACCTGAAGGTTGAGATTGGAATATTTATTATTCCGTGGATTATCCATTCACTGACAGGTCGTTCTGACATTGTCATTGGTAATCTTTCTAGTTTTTCAATGCTCAAGATTGTATAATCAGCACCCTTTTGCGCCATACCGATTTGTCTATCAGTAAGGTTAAAGATTTGGAATAGTGACGTTGTGTTGATTAAACGCCAAGGCACATAGCCTGAACGCAGATTTTGTAACGTCCAGCCAAGCTGTACAATAGAACGCAATTGTGACTGACCATGTTGTAATAACAGTAAGTCTTGCGATAATATATCGATTGCTGAAGACACAATGCTGTCCAATGAAAATATTCTGGAGGACAGAGTCATTAACCCATTGTCCACTACAGAAAGTGATTTTTCCAAATTAATACGATCAATTTCACGTATTCTCTCTGCTGTTTCAATTTGAGTAACCTTCCAGGCCTCATTGTATGCTGCATATACAGAGGCTGCTATGAAACGCTTTTGACGCTGTTTGCGTGGTCCCATTATGAAATCACGCAAGTCAGCACCATCAGTAAGTAAAGTTAGGTGTTGCTTAATTTCAGGCAGTGTGGAAGTTTGAAGCCATTGAAGGCATAATTTGCCCACACTGTAGGTTGTTATTATCCCTGGGTGATGTCTTTGGGGATATCTAGGGTCTGGCCTGGTCATTTTAAAACCCTGTGTTTTATTCAGGAATCTATCTTGACAGTGATTTGTGTCTGTGGGCCAGATCAACCATTGTTTCCAATCAGGATGTGTTCTGTTTTGGTTAAGTATATGGTTTACGTCTATCTCTTCATCTGTATCAGAGTTATTGCTAAACATTGTTGGCTTTGGAATAGACAGGTTATTTAAATCTTTGATTTTGGCTAAGCCAAGACAGGTGGTTTGTTGAACAGTGTCATTTAAAAATATCATTTGTTCTGGGATCATGCAGGCTCTAAACAAAGCTTCTAAACCCTGTACTTGCCATTCTTTTGTACCCCAAACACTTTTCAAATCAACATTTTTGTCCCAATAATCAAATCCAAAAGTATTCATTTTTTCAAAGAATGAATCTGAATATATCAATTTTGTGTTGGTTATCATGGTTTTCATCCCTGTCTTGTTTGACAATTTGTAATAAAATGTTTCAGCATTACTTGTGTTAAAACCTGAGAAATATGAATATTTGTCATAAACGGTTCTAGAGCTCCCTTTTGGAGGTGTAGCACAATGTTCCCATTGATTATAATTTAAAACATTTCTAGGTTGTGCAGATTTATGTAAAAAATGGTTACCATAATGGTTATAGCAATACATACTATCATAATTTGTAGAACCTTGCAAATAATCATGTTTTGTAAATTTAGCAGACATTACTAAGTCAGACATCATGTTGTTAATACTTTCAAAGTCCCAATCATCAGCAAATGAGTTTGGTTTTGCAAAGTCACTCAAGGAGATCTTGATTTGGTGTGGATATTTCAGGATCTCGACCGGACCATAAATTTCATAGTCAGTGTTGTCCCAGGCTACCCCACCAGGTATCGGATTGGCTGTGAAGTTGGCTGAAGAAAGTTCTGGAGAAAGTTCTCTTTTCTCGACGTGTGAAGATGTGTGTGGTTTGAGGACCAAGTTGATGTTCTGACTTGCTGTGTCCATTTTAGCATATTTTCCCTCAATGAAGCGTCCCAAAGTAAATACCATGATGAGCCAAAGTATGAGGATAAATGCACCAAAACCCACCCAAAATTCAATCCATGGAGAAACCAGATATGTTTCTTTCAGTTGTTTCAAAAGTTCCTTAGCTTTGTCTTTAAAGGATTTTGATGATGGCTGTGTCTTTGATTCACTGAAGCCTTCAGAGGAATCATCGAAGTTGATGAAGTAACCGGATGCAGTTCTGTCAATTGTTCCAATTGCTTCAGGATTTTTGTTTCTTGCATTGTCACTCGGTACTTCATTGTAGATTGGTGTGTCTCTGCTAAATGTTTTTATTTGGGTTTTCAGAGGTCTTAGTTCTATTGCATTATTGCATAGTCCTTGTTGATCTTCTGTAGGCGTTTCGAATGTGATGAGCCTCTTTGTTAGGACCTCTGTACTGGTAGCAAACCTTGGTGTTCTGCTACTTATTGGGAGTCCACTTGGCCTACTGTTTGTTATCGGCCACATGTTGTGGTTTTACCAGGTCGATGGATACAACTCGGTTCTCCTTTTTTCCAGCAAGTGGCGGTAGCACAACTGATCTTGTCCCGTTGACAGACAAGACAGGAACTGCTTTTCTGTAAGAAGGCCCAAATTCCTTCTTTACCGCGATCTTCTCCCTGACTAGATCCCCGACTTTTGGAATCCAGACAGGTCTTGCTGGGACAGGTGGTGATTCTTCAGTGGTCGTTGGCTGTTGTTTCAACTGTATGTTGCTCAGGTCTTTTCTTGTTTTGTTTAAGTCCTGCAAAATAGCCAAACGGTCTTTGACATCAAAGGTTTTTTCTATTACCACTGAAGTCTGACTATCAAGGTCAGAGATCAACATCCTAGTTCCGAATAATAATTCGTACGGACTGAATCCCTTCAGAGAATTTCTTGGCAAGTTATTTAGACTACGTTGGACACTTATTAGATGTTTGACCCACCCAGCTCCCGAACCTAATATCCTTTCTATTATAGATTGCTTTCTGCCTTGGTTTTTTCTTTACACCATCCCATACCCTCAGGAAGGAAGTGAGAAGATTCCCGCTGGGCTGTGCTCATTTGGCCATGTTTCCCCCCCAGGCTGGATTGCCTGAGTGAAAGAAATGGTCGAACGTAGCATGCTCTTAGCGTATATGCCATTTAGACTCGCAAATCTTTGTATAACAGTCCGGACGTCAGCCGAGTGCTGAGGATCTACATTATAAGTGGAAACTAGCCTGTATATGTTAATCGCAAGCCATTCTTTTTAGTGGTGATGTTATCTGCAGTCAGATTCCACCGTATTTTATTTTTTCTCTCCCCACTGCGATTTCTGTTGCAGTTTGGGCAGTTTTTTACAAACATGGTATGATGTAGGCTCATGCCTGGCCACCAGTACCGTGATTGTAAATCTTCCAGAGAAACTTTTAGTTTGAGGTGTCCTAGACCCTCGCCCATATGTGCGTCTGCGATTAACAAGTGTCTCCTGTCCATGTTTGGAATCACTCTATCCCCCACTCCAGGGATTCGAGCAAAAGGGACGGAGTTTGCATCGATTATGTATGTATAATTGAGTGGATAGTTGATCGGTAACGCTGAGCAGTCGCCTTTTGATGACGTTTTCACCGCCAGCAATGTTTCACCGTCAATGTATTTTAATGTACGCTTTTTTAGATCTACGGGAGCCGGTTTAGTGGCTGCCGCTGCGGCTGCTTCAGCCAATGAATTCCCTACAACGTGAACGCCATCACGTTGATGACTCAGTGAGTGAGTCACGTGAGTCTTTGGTACTTCTTTTTGTAAAAGAGCTATTTGTTCCCAGAGCAGTCTCTGCTTTATTGGTGCATCTGTGTCATCTTTGTAACCGTTCTGAATCCATGTCTGCAAATCGCTGTTATATGATTTGACGCAGTAATATGAATCTGACACTATAAGTGTCGGGAATTCGCGATCCGCATTATCTAGCGCCATTTTCAATGCGATTATTTCAGTTTGTTGTTCTGAATTAGTTTCTACTGAGTGTGATTTTGTTAATAGAGGTTTTAATATACCTCCGCGCCACACTTCTTTTGTAATCTCACATGTGGGGTTGTATGCTTGTTCTCCCCAAACGGACGGTTGAGCATGTCCGTCTGTGTAGATTACACAGGCGTAATGTCGTAGAGGCAGAATGTCGATTGGCAGAGGATACGTCTTTTCATATTTTAGATTTTTTAAATCTTCTAGTTCTGGATCAAAGTAGTAGTCTACTTTGTCCGTTGTGATTGAATTCACCCATTGTATCCATTCCGGATTCAATGTTGTTGTTGGTAAATTACACGGTGTTGTTAGTGCCTCTAAGGCTGATTCTGCTGTTCTGACTGTGATATGTCTACCGTCAGCTATGTCTTTTTCTCTAGCTATTGCGGTTTGAACTGCACGAATGATTTTTTCTGTATTACTGAATTTCTGTTCAGCTTCTGTGTACATGTGTGATTTGAATGCAATTGGTACCATTTCTCCCTCATTAGAGGTCAGGTATGTGAATCCGCATCTCCCTGGGATGACTCGGATCACAAGGTTGCGTGTATTATCACGGGTTTCTAATTTTGTTTTAATTAGCATGTCTGTTTGTAAGGATCTCAAAATTTCTGTGTGTGTTTGAGTCCAACTGGATCTTTTAAAGTCTGGCTTAATTAGATCATAAAGGGGTTTGACCCTTTCTGCGTAATTTGCAATGTATGTTCTTCCGAAATTTAGGAAGCCTAGAATTGACTGTAGGTTTTTTAGTGTTTTAGGAGCTTGGATTACGGCACATTTCTCTAGGAAATTGTCTGCCAGGCTTTTGCCTTCACTTGATAACTCATATCCTAAGAATAGGACTGTCAGATGGGCAATTCTGGATTTTTTGAAGTTGAATTTGTAACCCTCTGCAGCGAACCCAAGAATTATGGTGTTCACTCTTTTCAAGTGAGTCTCCAAGTCATCATCTGTTAAGTAAATGTCATCGACATAAGATAATGCTTCATCATCATATAGTTGTAGTAATTCTGTTACTCTCGCTGAGAATACCCCCGGGCTGTTCTTGTACCCCTGGGCTAACCGACAGAATTGTTTTTGAGTGCCATTTACTGAGAATGCAGTTAAATATCTGCTTTCTGGTGCTATATTTTGACAAAAGAATCCATTGGAGATGTCCAAGGTTGTTTTGTATTTTTTGCGCACTATGTTATTCATTAGTGCAGCACTGTGTGAGTTTTGCACTGCAAACGTTTTGCAACATGTGTTAAGGTGTCGGTAATCCAAAACTAGACGGTATGAATTGTCTGGTTTGGAGACCGGAAACAAAGGATTGTTCATTTGTGAGGTGCAAGTTTCAATCACCCCCTGGTATTCTAGCTGATCTAGTATTTCATTTACTTGTTTTTTAGCTTCTTGCTTAATTGGGTACTGCCTTTGTGCAGTAGGTTGTGATTTTAACTGGATTTTGTGAGGAGGAGAATCCTCATCCCATCCTACATGATTTTTATATAAAGCAGGTGCTAAGGCCACTGCCCACTTTCTAGCAAGTGTATATTTATTATGAATCGGGATTTGATTCGAGAAGGCAGGCATAATTACTTCTTCGCCATGAGGGCACTCCCTGACAAACTCTGGTGGCCAGTCTTTTTCAGCTAGAAGGATGTCATAGCCTTTGGATAGGTTATCCCAAAATAGTCCCCTTATTTTCCTAGTCTTATCTCCCTCTATACGTAATGTTATCTCGTATATCTTGTGGGGCTTGCTAACTCTGGTATCTGCAGTTTCCACTTGAAGGTATTCATTCGTGTCCACTGTCTCCAGATGATTCATAAGGACTTTGCGAGCTATGCTCACCTCTGCTGCGCTGTCTAGCATTGTCTGAGCCCACTCTCCGTTTTTCAGTTGTGTCCTCAGTATTCTCGGCATTGTTAACTACCTTGATACTGGCTACCTTCTTTTTTGGAAATTGTAATTTCTTTTTTAGCTGAGCAGGTTCCTTGTCTTTGGACTTGGCGTGCTCTTCTCTTTGTTCTGATCGTCCTCTTCTTTCCGATTTCTGCGAGGAATTCTGAAAAGATTGAGAGGGACGTGTATCAATGTCTTGATATCTATCAGGTTTTTTAATATTATCCCTATTTCTAAGGTTATATCTATTCCCAGAGGGGTCACTCTGCGGTGACCTCTGTCTTTGGTTTGGAGATTTCTCTCTTCGCCTAGGAGACCTTCCTCTGGACTGGAATTTCTTTTCTTTAGGATTGGATTGTTTGTTTCCATCCCAGTTCTTTTTTGGTGAATTATTATTATTAAAAAATATTTTTTCTGGACTTGTAGTCAGTTGCGGTTTTACTGGTATTCCACCTAGACTATCTCTGCCTAGTTCTTCATAGCATTTTTCTATGATTCTGGCAATTTCAGCTGGTTGGTCTGCTATATCTGTCTCTTTTAACCTCTGGCGGATCGCCACGTTTGCTGCTTCACCTTTTATGTTGGCTAATAATATAGCCGAGACCTGCTTGAAGTCTTTCAGTAATTTCATACCAAGAGTTAAAGCAGGTTCTGGACCGTATTCATCTTGAATTTGTTTTAGCACATCTGGTATTACCGAAATGGATGGAACACCGTGCGTTTTTGTGTAGATGGAAGCAAAGACTGTACCCCAAGTGTCACAGTCCTCAATGTGTGGTGCGATTCCCATTGGGAGACATATAGTCAGAATCCTGTGTTTTTCCAGCGGGGTGGTGTCAGGAAACACCGCCTCTATTTGGGTAATTTTCTGTGCCAACCAGAATGGTATTTGTTCCCGTTTAGCTGGAACTTTACCTAGGCAGGATTGGATGTTCTGTGGTGTGATTTTATTTGTGTTCCCCTGGTGAGGGGTCAGCTGTGGAAGTTTAATCGCTGGCTGAATTGTTGAAGTCCGCATTACATACTGAACTAATTGTCTATGAATTTTTAGTAGTTGTTTTAGCTGTATTAATAGCTCTGCTGCAGGCATTCTTTCGATGTCTGGATGTGGTGTGTATCCGGCTAAGACCGGCCACGTTGCTCCTGGTCTTCCTAAAGGACCGAGCCTTGTAATGTGATTGTTATGTTTTAGGGCGCCATCAAATAAGAGCAAATGCTCTTGGAATTTGAGTGGTACTTCCACCTCCTCGAAAGGAGTGTATGTTTCTGGTGGAACCTCTATTTTGTAATAGTGGAAGTACTTTGTTACAGCATTTGCTGCTGGAAAATGTATCCATGTATAGTATACCTCTGTCTGCCGATATTCGTGTGCCTCAATTACGAATATGACTGTTCCACCTCTAGGTGTCAGTCCATTTTCTATAAGTTTTAGAGTTATAGATCTTCTTTTGGCGACCGGGATGAGTATTATATCCCCGTCTGCCTCTAGAGCAGCATTATCAGCTGCTGCTATTTCAGCTGCTAATCTAACTGCCTCTCTTTCTCCATCACTGTCTCCCATTTTACTGACAGGATGGTATTATTTTTATTTGCAGATCAGGTTTCTTTATGGAAACAGAGATTAGATGCACAATATTTTGGAACTGTTTATCCTTCAACGTTGACTTGACCAAAAACCATACATAGGAGTTCCCTCCTGCGAGGTTTTGGAGGATATAACCTTTCACCCACTCCAGACGTCTTTGGAGTATTTGGGAAAAGGGGTCTGAGTGAGAAAGCACGACTGAGTTACTCTAAATGTCTTACGTTAGTTTTATCGCCCTTTCCAAACGCGTTGGGCGCCATGTAGTGTAGCTCCTATCTTCCCAATAGGCTCTGCGCATTGGAATAGTACCTACAGCAGTAAAGGCCTAGACCAGACGTTAACTAGGTCTACTACTGTCGATACTAGACTTAATTTTTGGGTTTGCCAGCTAAGCTCAGAGTTCGCTAGAAACTTTCTCGAATGTTCAAGGAAGGATTAACTTCCCTGATTAGACAAGAAGGGATTTAGTTTCTGACAACCATAGAACATGACAACTTTGCTCTCCCCTAATCAAGAGTCAATCTCAAGAGTCGTGTGAGCACAAGGCAATTATTTTACTCAGTCAGTACGTGCATTCTTAGTCTCATCAGAATGTAGAGAAAAGGAAGAGACGGGCGTGTTCAATAAAAGGTGTTATTTATTGATCAGTCTCTTTTCTCATACATGAGAAATGGATCGATATTATTGCAATACTTATAGTTAAGTAAAGTGCATACATTAAAAGCAATAGTATAAAATAATACTGTGAAAACATTGATATGGTTTCTGAGCCATATGATGTTTAAAATGATTAAAATATATTTACATACACATATACATTTGACTAAACGTACTCAACTGGTGTTTCTAAATACGCCTACCCCGTGTACCTGACCTAAGTCTAATGCGTGGGCGGGAATAGAAAGTTACAGTTTAAGTTAAGTTTGTTTTTGCCAAGTTAATAACTAAAGAATTCTCTGTGAGGGGTTATTCAGTTCTGTACCTGGAAGGTAGGATGAATGAGGAATGGTATCTCTTTCTCTGCTCTCGATATTCCAGGCTGCCTGCGAGGGCTGCCCAGAAGCGCCGGTGCTGGGTCTCTCGGCTTGAGATAGCAGCGCGTCTCTCAGCGCGTCAGGAAGGCGGGGCTGCTGCCAGCGGGGTCTGCTTCTGCTCTCGGCTTCGGCAAGTGTGGCTGCTCCGTCTTGTCACCACGCGTGTGTTTGCATAGGGCAAGGTCGGCAATATTTATACCTTAAAGGTGCCGAGATTGACGTAAGGATGGACATAGGTACGTCAATAAAGATGTCATACGACTTGCTCGTTAGCACATTCTTTTGCAATAGTTCTCTGTGAAATCAAAACAATGGCCGCACGGATTATCCAGGTTGTCATAGGTTTGATTTGTTATGAGAACGTCGTATGCTTTATCAGGGGCTGGAGGAATGTCGCTTGTCTAATTAGATCTCAAGCGTTATGACCTAATCAGATAACACGTTCCTGTGCCGTAGTGTGACTGCGTCAGATAACGGTATCTGCATCATGGGGGTTTTCATGCCTCATGGGCTGACTGTTAGTTAACTAGCTAGTTAGTTTAACCAGAATAGGGTCAGGAATAGGGGGATCGATTCAGAACCTATAGAAATACACGACAACTTGAGCTGGTCGTTTCTGGTGCTCGGCACCGGCACTTACTTGACAACACCGGTACTTCTGACAGCTGCCACATGGTGGTGCTGTTTGCGTGATTTAGATATCGGCGCATGGGTTACTCCGTCACAAAGTTGATGGTTATCCCGTCCACTCAAATATAAATCCAATAATATCCTATGGGATTTATATATCGGAAGACAGGATATCTGTTACCGTTGTGACGGAGTAACCCCTCCGGCAAAATCTAATTCAGGCCCTTGATCTTTAAGTATCCACGGCAGGTGCCCCAAGAATGTTTACACATGTTACACAGGATATTGAACGCAATTCTTAGTAGCACCTTCATAGCTTGGTCCCAGGTGCACAGCACAGTGTCGCGGCTGGGCCTGGATGGTCAGTGGGACACCCACGTACACAATGCAACATTACAGTCAGTGCAAGACAAATGTTCCTGTTCATTTGATAAAGGGGCGCTTTAGCAAAAGTGGGAGCACTTTTAAAGCAGCATGAACATCAGCTTTCTGTTTTCAATGACTATTTAAAAAACTGACACCCGAAATTCATGTCCCTTACAGGGTTCTTGATCTTGTAGGAAGAGGTCACCTCAGTGCTTTCCTTATCTGGCAGACATTGGATTCCACAGTCACATGTTTAAGTATAATAAAGGCTGATACAGATTCATTGTTCTGGGACAGATACAATTAGAGCAAAATGGAATTAAATTGTATTGCATTAATTAGGTATTTGTAGGTAGTGGCTATTGCCCATACCTTTACACCGTGCGCAGCAGAAAGCTTTGATGAGAACAATTTTATAAGCAGAAACATTTGATACATGAAGAGCGGTTCACATACCAGTATGATATGTGTATAAGTGCTTTCCACCTGCATGGTATGTGTATAAGTACTTTCCACCAGTATGATATGTGTATAAGTGCTTTCCACCTGTATGATATGTGTATAAGTGCTTTCCACCGGTATATTACGTGTATAAGTGCTTTCCACCAGTATGATATGTGTATAAGTACTTTCCACCAGTATGATATGTGTATAAGTGCTTTCCACCAGTATGATATGTGTATAAGTACTTTCCACCAGTATGATATGTGTATAAGTACTTTCCACCAGTATGATATGTGTATAAGTGCTTTAAACCAGTATGATATGTGTATAAGTACTTTCCACCAGTATGAATGTGTATAAGTGCTTTCCACCAGTATGATATGTGTATAAGTACTTTACACCAGTATGATATGTGTATACGTGCTTTCCACCAGTATGATATGTGTATAAGTGCTTTCCACCAGTATGATATGTGTATACGTGCTTTCCACCAGTATGATATGTGTATACGTGCTTTCCACCAGTATGATATGTGTATACGTGCTTTCCACCATTATGATATGTGTATAAGTGCTTTCCACCAGTATGATATGTGTATACGTGCTTTCCACCAGTATGATATGTGTATAAGTGCTTTCCACCAGTATGATATGTGTATAAGTGCTTTCCACCAGTATGATATGTGTATAAGTACTTTCCACCAGTATGATATGTGTATAAGTGCTTTCCGCCAGTATGATATGTGTATAAGTACTTTCCACCAGTATGATATGTGTATAAGTGCTTTCCACCAGTATGATATGTGTATAAGTACTTTCCACCAGTATGATATGTGTATAAGTACTTTCCACCAGTATATTATGTGTATAAGTGCTTTAAACCAGTATGATATGTGTATAAGTGCTTTCCACCAGTATGATATGTGTATATGTGCTTTCCACCTGTATGATATGTGTATAAGTGCTTTCCACCAGTATGATATGTGTATAAGTGCTTTCCACCAGTATGATATGTGTATAAGTACTTTCCACCAGTATGATATGTGTATAAGTGCTTTCCACCAGTATGATATGTGTATAAGTACTTTCCACCAGTATGATATGTGTATAAGTGCTTTCCACCAGTATGATATGTGTATAAGTACTTTCCACCAGTATGATATGTGTATAAGTGCTTTCCACCAGTATGATATGTGTATAAGTACTTTCCACCAGTATAATATGTGTATAAGTACTTTCCACCAGTATGATATGTGTATAAGTGCTTTCCACCAGTATGATATGTGTATAAGTGCTTTCCACCAGTATGATATGTGTATAAGTGCTTTCCACCAGTATGATATGTGTATAAGTACTTTCCACCAGTATGATATGTGTATAAGTGCTTTCCACCAGTATAATATGTGTATAAGTACTTTCCACCAGTATGATATGTGTATAAGTGCTTTCCACCAGTATGATATGTGTATAAGTATAAGTACTTTCCACCAGTATGATATGTGTATAAGTGCTTTCCACCAGTATGATATGTGTATAAGTACTTTCCACCAGTATGATATGTGTATAAGTACTTTCCACCAGTATGATATGTGTATAAGTACTTTCCACCAGTATGATATGTGTATAAGTACTTTCCACCAGTATGATATGTGTATAAGTACTTTCCACCAGTATGATATGTGTATAAGTACTTTCCACCAGTATGATATGTGTATAAGTACTTTCCACCAGTATGATATGTGTATAAGTGCTTTCCACCAGTATGATATGTGTATAAGTGCTTTCCACCAGTATGATATGTGTATAAGTACTTTCCACCAGTATGATATGTGTATAAGTACTTTCCACCAGTATGATATGTGTATAAGTGCTTTCCACCAGTATGATATGTGTATAAGTACTTTCCACCAGTATGATATGTGTATAAGTACTTTCCACCAGTATGATATGTGTATAAGTGCTTTCCACCAGTATGATATGTGTATAAGTGCTTTCCACCAGTATGATATGTGTATAAGTGCTTTCCACCAGTATGATATGTATATAAGTGCTTTCCAGTTTCGCTTGCTTTACTAAACCCAGATGTGGTGGTAGGGGGAGGGGTGGGCTGTACTAACCAGCACTGCCAGCTTTAACACACAGAGATTGAACATGTTAAAATATGTTACACATAGTTTCTAACATAGGTTGCTCAGAATCACATGATTTTTAGCCAAGTGCCAGGATTATAAACTAGGGCTGGTGGCTCCAGTGTTTACTAGCCCCTAGACCAAATGCCCCCATAAGGATACATTCGTAAATCTCAACAGCTCAATAAAGTGGGACACATGTGTGTGGTTCTTCTGCAAACAATTCTCAGATAGGTTTCAGCCACAAGTCTAGGTGGTATTCTATCTGGGGCAAATGCCTAGTCAACGCCTGGTTTGCTGATTGAGAGAATTGAACAGGAATCAACATGCAACAATGATGATGGACACACAGCCCTGCCAGTCCTACCTGCTCCAGGTAGTGCAGTGACAAGTTGATGTACTTGGCCTCGGTCAGGAGCTGGCCACCCACGCCAGTCTTGGCCACCCTCTCCGAGCCGGCCAGGTCCACCAGGTGCAGCTTGGAGCGCCTGACGGTCGCCGATCCGGGCTCCTTGCTGGAGATGTGGATGGTGAAGATGCAGTGAGAGCGGGTTGAAGCCTGGTTCATTGGCGTCTAGGTGGTAAGGGAGAAAAACAGGGATTCAATGTTTTCATTCTCTCTTATCAGCATAGTTACTTTGGATGGTTTCTCTTGCAAATGCACTACTTTTTAAAATGATAAACCCAGCGACAAACCTAAAAGTACAAACAAAATGTATAACAAAAACAAACACACCAACTTTAATGGAATGCAATCGGCCTGTAGATCTGTGGAGATCTTTCTAGTTGTTCCTGTTTGTGGAGGACAACCATCACAATGATCGTAGACAGCGCTACTCACTGCTAGTTTACTGCAATAGATAACATTATCCACTGCTAGTTTCCGGTAGTAGGCAAAGTTATTCACTGCTAGTGTCCTGAATTAGAACACCGGAATGTTGAGCGCTCCATTGAGGGAAATTGAGTGCTTTGGGCTTCTAATGGCTGGTAGAAGCCCGGCATATCAACATTCCAATGCCTCATGGAGCCCAAGGGGATTTCAACCTCCTCTGGCTCCGTGAGGCCTTTGTTTTACAAATTAGAACATCTGCCCTCTAGGGGAAAAATGTTCGAAAAGCTTTAGAGCCCTCCTTAGTGGGCTTTACCAGCATTTAAGTACTTCTCAGCAAGCTGGAGCACGGAAACGCACTCTACGCAGGAATTCTGGCCAAACTCCTGAGGCGGCTTCAAAGCATCCGGAACGCCTCGGCACGTCTGATTCTCAACACCCCCCCGCCGCAGCCACATCACTCCCCACCTGAGACACCTGCACTGGCTCCCCGTCGGCAAGAGGATCACCTTCAAGCTCCTCACCCACGCACACAAGGCACTCCACAACACGGGACCAGCAAACCTCAACAGACGACTCACCTTCTACACCCCCACCCGCCAGCTCCGCTCCGCCAGCCTCGCCCTCGCCGCGGTCCCCCGTAACCAACGAACGACCTCCGGCGGCAGATCCTTCTCTTTCCTCGCCACCAAGACCTGGAACGCCCTCCCTACCCACCTACAGCAGACCCAAGACCTACTCACCTTCAGAAGACTCCTCAAGACCTGGCTCTTCGAGCAGTAGCAGCACCCCCCCTCTCCCCACCCTCCCCTCAGCGCCTTGAGACCCTCACGGGTAAATAGTGCGCTTTACAAATACTGTGATTGATTGATTAATTGATTGATCTCCCTTGTAATGGTTGGTAGAGCCTGGTACAGCTGACTCTAAGGCTAGAATAGACAATGGTATTCACTGCTACTTTCCAGTAAGACAGTATTTGCTGCCAGTTTCCTGTAGTAGACAACACTAGACACTGCTAGTTTCCTGTAACAGACAACACTACTAGTTTCCTGTAGTAGACAACAGTACTCTCTACTAATTTCCTGTAGTTGACAACACTGCTAGTGTCCTGTAGTTGAGAACATCACTCACACTGCTAGTTTCTGGTAGTGACAACACTAATCCCCCAACATTATCCTTGCGTGAAGGTACCGGGGGTCGAAATTCATGACACTGGGCGGTGTCCATCTGAGATGCAGGGACTGCAAGTTGTTCGCCCCCTGAATGGGGAATAACGTGTGGAATCTGGAATATTGTACTCTAGTTAGTTAGCATGTTTTCTCCCTGGCTGCTAGTATCCTGTAGTTGAGAAATCTACTCACACTGGGAGTTTCCTGTCGTAGACAACACTACTCACGCTGCTAGTTGCCTGTAGTAAACAACTGTACTCTCTATTAGTTTCCTGTAGTTGACAACACTGCTCACGCTGCTAGTTTCCTGTAGTTGACAACACTACTAACTCTGCTAGTTTCCTGTAGTAGACAACAGTACTCTCTACTAGTTTCCTGTAATTGACAACACCACGTACACTGTTAGTTTCCTGTAGTTGACAACACTACTCATACTGCTAGTTTCCTGTAGTTGACAACACTACTGACACTGCTAGTTTCCTGTAGTTGACAACACTACTGACACTGCTAGTTTCCTGTAGTTGACAACACTACTCACATTGCTAGTTTCCTGTAGTAGACAACAGTACTCTCTACTAGTTTCCTGTAATTGACAACACCACGTACACTGTTAGTTTCCTGTAGTTGACAACACTACTCATACTGCTAGTTTCCTGTAGTTGACAACACTACTGACACTGCTAGTTTTCTGTAGTTGACAACACTACTGACACTGCTAGTTTCCTGTAGTTGACAACACTACTGACACTGCTAGTTTCCTGTAGTTGACAACACTACTCACATTGCTAGTTTCCTGTAGTAGACAACAGTACTCTCACTAGTTTCCTGTGGTTGACAACCCTACTCACACTACAAGTTTCCTGTAGTTGACCACACTACTCACGCTGCTAGTTTACTGTAGTTGACAACACTACTCACGCTGCTAGTTTACTGTAGTTGACAACACTACTCACGCTGCTAGTTTCCTGTAGTAGACAACAGTACTCTCTACTAGTTTCCTGTAGTAGTTAATAAGACTGACTGCCAAGGACATAAAAGTTTATTCAGTATAGGTTCTTTGGAGCTGAACAGGAAGTGTGTTCCACTGACTTGCTGCGCATACAGAGACAGCACAACTATCCACTCTCTATTTCCTGGTTGCGCAGGTGAATAAGTGAAAGGCAGTAGGGACCTTACCACTCGTGGTCACACAGTGTAGGAGTCGGTGTGTTAGAAACTGAGGCCGTCAAACTCTACGCCTGCTGACTCAGTGTTTGCAGTGCAATGTGCAGGACACTCAAGGTACAGAAGAAGAATACCCAGCATTCATGGGTCCCTAATGTTATTCCCCATTCCAGAAGAAATATCTCCTAATCCCCAGTATCTCCTATGGACATGCCAACCACAATCATTCATTCTGGCCCTAGTATCTACCCTCAGATATATAACAGATTTTATAATGGGGGTTCTTAGTGCTCCCCTAAGGGATGAAGGGAACCTTAGGAGACAAAGTGAAACAGTGGGGTAGGCGGCCATTTGAGATAGTCTATGTGCCTGACTTCAGTATGGCTGCCACATTGGGACACTCACACAAGAGAGATACTAAGAGGCGGCCATCAGAGTGGATCACTGCTCCATAGGAAGCTGCCTGGAGAAACCAAGCAAACCTTCAGAGGCGCCTTCACATAAAGGGTAAGAGGATCTTCATTGGAAGGGAATTGACCTGCGTCACACAACGAGACAAGCTGATTTGTTGATAAGGTCAATGTGGACCCAGTAACTAGCAATCAAACCTACTGTCTCAGGATTGGTATTCAGGTGTGTTATCCATCTCCAGGTCGTGAAAAAAAAAGCCAACTGGGCGCAGAGACTACGTGTTGAACTACAATTTAGGTACATAAACACCTATAGTTCACTATTTTTGTATAATACACTTTTATATATACATTCATGTGAGTAATGTGGGGAATTTTGTGCATTTCCCGTCCTGAAGAAGGAGTTTCGCACTCCGAAACATGTTCATGTCGACGCACTAAAAAGAGGTTAATGTACATTATTATACACCAGTAACCTCACACTGCACCCTTTTTTTTTAACAATACCAGCCCGGGGCTTAATTAAAGTTTTTTTTTCCCCCACGAGCCAGGTATTTTTTAAGGTATCACTTTCACCACTCCACCACTCACATTTAGAACCCCACACACATCCACACATAGTCCACAGAAAGTGCTCCCACGTAGTCGTCGGTCGTAGCATGCCGCATCCCGTAGAGGGGTGCGAAGACCCCAATGATGAAGCATGACACCAAGGGGCCTGTTGGTGTGTGAGGGGTATTTAAACAACACGGTGTGCTCCCCACCACAGTAGGGACCACCACCACCCCCCAAGTGGATTCCATTTTGTTTACTTATTACGTGTTATCCATCACTCCATTGGAGCTGGCCGCTTCCATGTATGAACAATGGCAGGTGTATGAAAGAAACAGAGGCAGTCACCAGAGAGATCAGAAGTTCAGGAACTATCAAGAGAAGGTGAAAGTGGGCACTGGTGCCCAGCCTACAAGCTTTCCGCACACGTACCTTTCACCAAGGTGCGCGCACACTGGGTTTACAGTCAGAAAAACAGATCCTTCTCACACAATGAGAGTTCAATATTTTCCTGATCCCTGGGGATAGATAATCTCTTAGCACGGAGGGATAGGGGACCGAACATGGGTGTCCCAGGGGAGGACAGGTGTGGCCCTTGTGAAGGTAGCAAACCAGTAGTGAACACCTTCCGAGCCGCAGGGAGATTCTTAAGCATTCACAAGCGTTACAAATTATTTTGCCACCGAATCCACAAATGTACATGTAGAACGCTAAAGGAAAGTGGGTACATTACTTATGTAAAACACCCAGAGACCCCCATGTTTGATGGAGTGAAGGGACAGGGATGTCTCTTGAGCAGCTTTGTGAATCAGATGAGGGGTCCCTGGTGCTTCCCGCAGCGCACTCCGCTTGCTTTGGAAAGCAGCATATCCATGTCCAGTTCCACCACTGAAGAGTCATCCACCTTTAGAGGAAGGTCATTCAGTGCTGGGGCCTGATCTCAGTCTTTTCATAGATTTGAACCTGCGGTGTCCCGATGAAGCGTCTCTTGAAGGTGGAGAAGTGCGGCTCAATGGTTAGAGCGGCAGACCCTGATGCAGAGGTCTGGCCCCGACCAGGGTTCAATTCCCGCCTCGGCGGGTCTTGGGCTCAATTTCCCCGGACCTGATAATTCTCGCCTCGGTGCCTATTCTAATCATGGGTCCCACTCTGCAACTCTGGGCAATAGCTTGCTTAATCTCCACAACGACCCACACAACGCTAAGGATGCCTGGCCTCCACCTTGAGGGTGCCCAGGAGTGGACACCTCACAGGGAGAGCCAGGATGGGTTCCACAGCGGTATGAATACAGCGCTACGAGACCTCTGGGTAGAAGGCGCTATATAAATACAAACACATTTACAATGGTTCCGCTCGTTTCTGAAGTGGACACCCCAATTCACCCCGGTACTTCTTGGTGCTACATAATGATCCGCTTTCTCTCCTCTGATTTTACATTTATATTAAACAAATTCTCTCTTTAGAGTGCAAGGAATGATCATACACAGAGACATTCAGATCTTTGCCCGTTTATCCCAACATTTTAAATCCTGCCTTGCTAAGCTCCATGACGGGTTGCGAGGCGTGCGGCGTTGGAGGGCCTTCATAGGTTAAGACTTATTTCACACGAACGGAAAATTAGAAATGGCTGATTTTTTGCAGGAACTAAGATTTGTGGCATGAAACCAATGGCTTAGGGACGAGTTCCCCATTACCCTTGCGGGAGGTACTGGGGTCGAAATTCATGACACTGGGCGGTGTCCATCTGAGATGCAGGGACTGCAAGTTGTTCGAACCCTGAATGAGGAATAACATGTGGACTCTGGAATATTGTGCCCGAGTTAGCATGTTTACTCCCTTCCAAGGGGAACAGAAAGCTCAAATCCACAAACATTTTGCTCCTGCTTGAAGCAGGTGATAAAGCGCTAGTTCAGGAGGGGGAAAGAGCTGAGCTAGAGGCAAGGAGGGGGCTGACTTTTGAAGCCGTAAAACTAAGAATAAATGTACACATCACTTATTAACAACTGAAGCACAGCACAGCTTACACAGGTAAAGGTGGACTAGAGTAATAGAAAAGATCACCCTTTGTAATCACATACAGGACAGCAGAAACGCATAACAAAGGGAAGTCCTAAATGGGGTGCCCTAAAGACAAAGTGAGCGGTGGATCAGCCATGGAACGTCCCCGGGGGAACCGGGTCAACGCTGTCAGGGACGGTAGCATCTCCAGTGATGGGGGATGGGCAGTTTTATACCGAATAGTTCAACAGCGCCAAATACGCGTCGGACCCCATAGAAGGACAGATTTTTTTCTCCAAAAGATACCGGCCAATACTACAAACTGGGAAGATTTACGTGTGCCAATGCTGGAGGCTTGGAACCTACTATTCCAGGTAGTATCCCCACCCTTAAAACTGGCAAATACCACTACTAGGCCCCACAATGGGAGACACCGCCTCAGACCTACGAATATTGGGGTGAATCTACATTTTCCCTGATTCCACAAACTATTCTACTGACATTTACCACCTGCACTGAGCAGGTTGTCAAATGTATGTGGGGGGGCAGTATGGGGCAGACGTAGGTCCATCCAGTGGACAGGGTGTCCAGGGTCATGAAAGATTGTGGCGTGGGTGGAAGGACCGTTGTGTGCTCCCCCATGGCGCTAAAGGAGGTAAGGCAGGTCCCGGGCTGTGTCTGTGCCCACCGCCCCAGACCCTTTGTGGTTGGAGCGGGTGTGGACCCACACGTGGTAAACTGGGTGCAGAACATTGGGCCACTTCTGACGAGGCAGGACCCACTGGTCTGCACAGGACAGATAAGTGGTGCGCATGCTCGAAGAGCTAAATCCGAGCCACAACCTCAGATGTACAGGAAGAGAAAGTCAAACAAATGGCCACACAAGAAGATGAGGGCCCTAGGGAATGAGATGACAGCAGCATTTCTACCCAAACAATAGAGAGACTGTTCCTGGAACTCTGACATGTGTACAGAGGATCCACTGTGCAGCTGGACAGCAAACTAGAAAACAAGACGCTACACATCTACGCCGCGCGCAAGCACTCAACCCTAGACCGCACTGTGGGTTTTAGAAGGTTAACTAAACATACGACTGGGAGGGGCAGGCTACTGCTGCAAGCAGCCAGGTGGTTTCAATTTATGAGTGTGACCTAAAATGAACCAACTACACAAGCAATATGAATAGTTCACACTGACCCATGCAGCACTTCCCTGGGGACTCGCTCGTCCGCGAGTGCTTACCATGGGCGTCCAAGCAAGCATCTCAAACCCTTCCCTGGGGACTCGCTCGTCCGCAAGCGCTTACCATGGGCGTCCAAGCAAGCATCTCAAACCCTTCCCTGGGGACTCGCTCGTCCGCAAGCGCTTACCATGGGCGTCCAAGCAAGCATCTCAAACCCTTCCCTGGGGACTCGCTCGTCCGCAAGCGCTTACCATGGGCGTCCAAGCAAGCATCTCAAACCCTTCCCTGGGGACTCGCTCGTCCGCAAGCGCTTACCATGGGCGTCCAAGCAAGCATCTCAAACCCTTCCCTGGGGACTCGCTCGTCCGCAAGCGCTTACCATGGGCGTCCAAGCAAGCATCTCAAACCCTTCCCTGGGGACTCGCTCGTCCGCAAGCGCTTACCATGGGCGTCCAAGCAAGCATCTCAAACCCTTCCCTGGGGACTCGCTCGTCCGCAAGCGCTTACCATGGGCGTCCAAGCAAGCATCTCAAACCCTTCCCTCGGGACTCGCTCGTCCGCAAGCGCTTACCATGGGCGTCCAAGCAAGCATCTCAAACCCTTCCCTGGGGACTCGCTCGTCCGCGAGCGCTAACCATGGGCGTCCAAGCAAGCATCTCAAACCCTTCCCTTGGGACTCGCTCGTCGGCAAGCGCTTACCATGGGCGTCCAAGCAAGCATCTCAAACCCTTCCCTGGGGACTCGCTCGTCTGCGAGCGCTTACCATGGGCGTCCAAGCAAGCATCTCAAACCCTTCCCTCGGGACTCGCTCGTCTGCAAGCGCTTACCATGGGCGTCCAAGCAAGCATCTCAAACCCTTCCCTGGGGACTCGCTCGTCCGCGAGCGCTAACCATGGGCGTCCAAGCTAGCATCTCAAACCCTTCCCTAGTGACTCGCTCGTCCGCGAGCACTTACCATGGGCGTCCATGCAAGCATCTCAAACCCTCTTCTGGGTGACCATTCGATCACCGAAGTCTGTGAGAAGGGGTTCGACAAGCTTGATAGATCATGGATCCCATGTTAACATAATGAACTTATGACGCTATCTCTACTCTGTGGGCTGTAGCCACCTCTTCTTACAAGTGTCCCACTTGTAGCAGTGGTAGACATCGAGACAGAGGGCCTAGCAGACACAGGGTGGTAGCAGTAAATAATGTGATTCGTGCTATAGTTGGTGGAGCTTCCTTAGCGGAAGAACCACTGCCATAAGATACAACAATATAACAAAGGGAATCTCACAGGAGGACCAGAACTCTACAAAGGTCCACAGTCCTTTCACCAAGCACAGCTGCAATACAAAGACCACAAGCGTCTTATGCGGCCGCTGAAGCTTCTGTGTCGCGGGTAGTCAAACAACAAATGTGATCAGGTGACCTACCCGCTGCACTCTACCAGTGGGAGGATCATGGAAACACTCTTGCAGTCCGTCCGGCACACTGGCATTTGTACATCCGTCGTGTTCACTCGGCCAGCAAGGCGGTCACAGACTTCTGCCAGACACCCCAAAGGCAGGCACCTATGATGAATGCAGCTTAATAATGTAAATGTGTAGTACTTGTATAGCGCACAAATCACCCATGAGGCATCTCGGCGCTTGTACGCATACCGCTGAGGAACCCTTCCTGGCTTTTCCCTGTGAAGTGCCCACTCCTGGGCTCCCCAAAGGTGGAGGCCAGGCATCCCAGCGCTGTTGGGGCCGTTGTGGAGATTAAGCAAGCTATTGCCCAGAGTCGCAAAGTGGGACCCATGATTAGAATAGGCACCGAGGCGAGAATTATCAGGTCCGAGGAAATTGAGCCCAAGACCCGCCGAGGCGGGAATTGAACCCTGGTCCCGGGCCAGACCTCTGCATCAGGGTCTGCCGCTCTAACCATTGAGCCACACTGAGGCTGGATTGCCTATGGGTTCCGCTATAGGCACAGTGGAAAGGTACACAGGAGTCTTGACTTGCTGTATCAATGCCATCCAATGACCCCTGGCAACTGCACCACTTTGTGTTAGACAGGACTGAATAAAGAGGGGAAGTGAGGTGACAGGAAACGCAGAGAAAGAAGGAACCAGTTGTGGAAGGATGCTTATTAGAAGAAGTAGATACTGATAAATTTGAGAGAAATGGAGGGTAACAAGGATATAGAGAGATACCTAAATATTAGGTGGCGATATTGGCAAGATGGAGAGAGATGAAAGGAAACTAAGAGATATAGAAGGGCGCTTAGATATTAAACAGCACTGCCAGAGACATGGAGGAAAACAAAGAAATGTCATCAAATATTAGATACCAAAGTAGGAATGCAGCCGAACAAGAGGGAAGAAAGTTAAGAAACGTAGAGGGATACTTAAAGATGAGATGGCAATACTGGGAATATGGGCGCGAGAGAAGGAGAGAAATAGAGACATTGAGGGTAGAGAGATAGAAGGAAACTAAAGGATGATGAAAGATACCTAATTTTAAGAAGGAAATGTTGGGAAATGGAAGAGACAAAGAGGAAACTGAGAAATAGAGGGATACTTAAAGATTAAGGGCCATATGTATCAAGCACTAATGCGTTCGCAAACGCCGAAATCCACCGAATTTCAGCGTTTGCGAACGCATTAGTGCTAAATGGTATGTATCAAAGAAATCTGCGTGCAAAATAAGGAATCGCAAAATTTGCGATTCCTAATTTTGCAATTGCATTTAAGGAATCGCAAATTTTGCAATTCCTTAAATGCAATGTAAGAAGCATAAAAAAAAATGCTAATTGGCCCTAAGGAATCGCAAATTACCACTAACTTCAAGTTGGTGGTAATTTGCAAATTCCTTGAAAAATTCACTTTTTTGCATTTTTCAAAGTGCCATGTGACGCACATACATGCCCTTAGGGCATGTATGTGCGCCACATGTGCACCCATGCTTTTTTCAGGGGTGCAACAGGGTGTCCTTTGGACACCCCTGTACCCTTGAAATTATTCTCAATTTGCGATTCTCAAATTGCGAATCGCAAATTGAGAATAACTTCCCATTCATTCCTATGGGCCTCCTGGCCCATGGAAATGCATGGGAAAGTATTCCTTAATTGAGATTCACAATTTGCTAATCGCAATTAAGGAATACTAAGAAATCACTAAAAAAATTGTGATTTTGTACATACATACCTATTTGTGATTCTCAAATAGCAATTTCTAAAAAATCGCTATTTGAGAATCGCAAATCAGGTTGATGATACATACGGCCCTAAATAACAATATTGGCATGGTGGGAGAGATAAAGGGAAAGAAAGATGTATCAGATTATTAAGTATTAGCTAACTGAAAGATGCAGTAGAGGGAAGGAGGAAAACTGAGAAGTATAGTAGGGTACTTAAGACGGGGAGAGAGGGAGGGAAGCAAGCATGACATTTAATTACTTCATGGTGAAATTATGAAGCTAGGGAGATAGAAAGACAAAGAGAAAAACAGTGACAAGAATTCAATATGAGAAAACAGCACACCTGAAGAGAAAAAACAATCTATAGCCAGAATTAAATTTAATATAAATAGGAATATAAACAAAAAAACTTCAAGAGAAGAGCGGGTGAACCAAATAAGGAAAAAACAGGCAACCATGTCAACAGTCCTCTCTAGAAATGCAGATGGAAAAACGAAAGACCCTCAACCAGCAAGAACACAGGTGCTTTATACAGGAGCCCAGAAGAAGGAAAGAAACCAGAACAGGAAAGTGGAGGAAGAACACTCAGGAGACAAACAGAAACCTGGCAATCAAATTTCTCGTTACCAGTTGACCAAAAAAGAAGTTTTTGTTTTTCAAAAAGGAGCACCATTCATTCCCACATTCTACACACATTTAACAGCGACAGAGATAGTGTTTCCCTGGTTCATGTGAACTTTAAAACTGCAAACTTAGTTTTCAAATATTTAATCATCAGAAGTACAAATCGAAACCTTGGAATGCATAGAATGTAAGACCAAATCCACAAAATAATTGATCTGAACAAAAAACATCATAAGGATAACATTTACCATCAAAATACAAAAGAAACTTATAACCATTTTGTATGCAGAGTTATTGATCAGCAAAGAGGAAATTAAGACATCAACATCAAACCCACCAACAAAAACCGCGTATTACTTTAAAACAGCTTTAATGCGGGTGTGACAAAAGCAAAGATGGCGCTCTGGCCAGGTGACCACCGCACTGGGCGTCCCACACCTGAAAGTGAGGACACAATTATGACTCCATAAGGCGGCGATGTCCCGCTAAAGGGATGTGGCACCCTCTGAGCCTGTTTGCACCCTACAGGGCTTTGCATTGAGAAGCAGACCGCTGCCTCACCCTATGGCTGCGGGGACTAGATGCGCCAGCCATCTTGACGCCTTCGCTTTGTACGCAGCACAAGAACAAGACAAGGCTCAAATTAACCGCCGGCTTGGAAACTAGACATGGAGGTGAGGCATAACATACTCTGCTCAGCCTCTGTGGGGCAAGAGGTGAAAGCACAAGATGTGGCGCCCGGGCGCGTAAGTCCAATGTGATGCCTGAGAGACGCAAGGGTATTCTGCAAGGATCATTGCAGCTTTTCTCTACTTTACAATTTGGTCACCTGGCAGGTCCTAATCTCTCTTTTGTTTTCAAACTGGAGATCTCTTTGCCCCTGACTGAGGCTCATGTTTAACTGTGACAGGTTCATCTGCTTAAGTGTTCAATCCCAAAATTGATATAACTATAGTTTGAAACCTTCACTGCAATGACCAGGTAGGAAAAGATTTTAAGGACCACTGGCGGAACACGTCTGGAGGTAAGGCATTAAAATTGGATAGGAGCCGGCAGGTTTAATGGTGGTAAAAACATAGTTCACCTCTCTCTTAACTAAGAAAGACTTGAGGCTGTTCCTCCTGGAGAGCACAGACAATATCGGACATAGTCATGGCACAGTCACAAACGCTGAAATCCAAGAAAACTACAGTACTAGCAGACACAGACATACAGGTATCAGGCATTGTGTGATCACTAATGAAGATGACATAGTCCTCCCAAGCCAGGAAATGGAGTCACAATCATCCTAAGGTCATCTAGAAGAAGAACTGAAAGTGTTTCAAGACAAATGCATAGACCTGGAAGATAGGCTGCATACAAATAATGTCAGGATCCACAATGTTAAGGAGGAGGAGGAAGGCGCTGACATTGCGAAACACTGTGCTGAGCTCTTTAGAGCAATGGTCACAATGGTGTGAAGAAACCATTCTCTCGTGCCCTACTTCACCCACCTGTCTCTCTTCGTGGGGTCAACTCTCAACAGAAGAAGTAGGAAACACGCTTAAATCCATGAAGAGCGGATCTCCCAGAGACCCCGTCCCACTCTGGATCCTCAAGGAGGTAGCCCCCACGATCATCCCCTCCCTTACTCACCTGATTAATGCCTCACTCCAACAAGGAGCTGTACCCCCGAGTTGGAAGATGGCCGTTGTAAAAGTTTATTAAAGAAACCTTCCCTTGACCCTGATAATCTAGCTAATTACAGGCCCATCTCCCTACTCCCAGGAGTCAGCAAAATTGCTGAAAAATTGGTCAACAGGAAGCTCTCGCAGTTTCTGGAGGTCAACAATAAACTAAAAAGTTCCCAGACGGGCTTCCGACCAGGACAGGGCACCGACATCGCCCTCCTGGCAGCGGTAGAGGAGGCCAGAACACTATTGGATGGGGGAGGATCAGTGGCAGTGATCCTCCTCGACCTAAGTGCGGCATTCGATACCGTTAACCACCAACTCCTCATCGAAAGACTCAAAAGAGTTGGTGTGGAAGGCCCAGCCCTATCCTGGCTTTCATCCTTTTTAGCCCAACGGACCTGACTAACTTTGAAGGGTTTTTGGATTTCAGTGGAGATAGGGCGCACTGCCTAGAATCAACGTTTAAGAGTAAATTAGCGACAAACAGAAGATGCGGTGCGTGAAGAGCGAACGGAGAAAGCCAAAGGTTGTTACAAACATACACAAAGCAAAGCTCTCGCAACCACAATTTAGTATAGACAAAGATAAATGTCTCAAAAGGTAAATAACAATTTGGTAATAAGCAACAGCGAATCCGTATGTCTTTAGGTCTTGTCCTTCAGGAGGGTTGTTTATTTATTCCACATTCAGCCGACACGTGTTTCGTCGTGTTAAAGTTGAGTCAACACGACTCTTCAGGGCTAGTGGACAGACCCACCGGTCCGTAGGTCCAATTCAAAAGATGTTTCTAGTGAAGGATTCGATATGTGAGGGTATAATAGTAACCCTGAGAACACTAGTTCGAAACACGGCGACCGGGAACACACAGAGGAGGGATACCATAACACCGTTCGTAATCCACGGAGGGATCGAACCGTCACTAATTTCTAGAAACTGTTGTTTTGGATCCCCTCCCGGTAGGGTCTGGTACACACACGTATCCAGCATTCCTGTGGGACGTGACCAAGCTTGATAGGAATTTTTCGTCACTGAAGAATATCAACTGCTCTATATCCGGAGCGGGAGATTTAAAGATACTAGTGTTCTCAGGGTTACTATTATACCCTCACATATCGAATCCTTCACTAGAAACATCTTTTGAATTGGACCTACGGACCGGTGGGTCTGTCCACTAGCCCTGAAGAGTCGTGTTGACTCAACTTTAACACGACGAAACACGTGTCGGCTGAATGTGGAATAAATAAACAACCCTCCTGAAGGACAAGACCTAAAGACATACGGATTCGCTGTTGCTTATTACCAAATTGTTATTTACCTTTTGAGACATTTATCTTTGTCTATACTAAATTGTGGTTGCGAGAGCTTTGCTTTGTGTAGCCCAACGGACCTACCAGATCTGGGAAAAGAACGCCCGCTCCTCCGAAATGCCCCTCCAATGTGGTGTGCCTCAGGGCTCCTCCCTGAGCCCCACATTATTTAATATCTATATGTCCACATTGGAGGAGGTCATCACCCCATTCGGAGTGAGCGTCGTCAGCTACGCCGACGACACACAACTAGTGGTGTCCTTGTCCCACCCCAAACAACATACAGCTGACCTATATAACTGCCTCACGCAGGTTCATTGCTGGATGAATAGGTCAGCCCTAAAGCTAAATGGGACGAAAACTGAGGTCCTTCTTCTTGGCCCGAAAGGCATTTCACTCTCCCCGAACATCTGGCCAGCCTGTCTAGGTCCTCCCCCTGACCCAAAAGCAGAGGTAAAAAGTCTGGGGGTGTGGATCGACACGGATCTCTCATTTATTATACAGGCAAAGAAGGTAGCCGGGACTTGCTTTGGACTCCTGAAATCCCTTAAGAAAGTCCTCCCCCTCCTACCCTTCAACTCACAAAAACTGTTAATCCAAGGCCTAATAATATCGAGGCTTGATTACAGTAATGTGATTTATCTAGGCGCTCCTGAAGCGACTTTTAACAAGCTTCAGAGAATTCAGAACACCGCGGCCCGGATTATCACAAATACCCCTGCCAGAACCTCTGCTAAACCTGCTCTCAAACTCCTCCATTGGCTCCCCATAAAGGAGAGAGTCAAATTCAAGGCCTTATGCCTAGTCCATAAATCATTGCAAAATCAAAGCCCCCCAATTCTTAGTAAATTCATCATCCCCTATAACGCTACAAGATCCCTCCGTTCAGACACAGAAAACTTTATTAACACCCCCAGATTCAAGAAAGTTCGATCAGGAGGAAGACGTTTCTCGGTCCAAGCTGCACGCCTGTGGAACTCGCTTCCCCGCGACCTACGACGTGAATCACAATATCTGCGCTTCAGGAAGCTGCTAAAGACGCATCTCTTTCCCTAGCACTCTTGCCCTCCCACTTTTCCGAGTTTCTTTCCCCACCCCCCCCCACCCCTCCCCCCCTTTTCACTTTCTGTCTCTTCCATGGCCCGCTGAAATGCAGAGTTAGGGTTCCTAGCGCTGGGATACCTCTGGGTGACTATGCGCTCTACAAAATAAATAATAATAATAATAATAATAAGAAAAGCAGGACTCCCAGTCCCAACTGCGAGGAATCACAGAGTGGGAGCCCCCGTGAAGTCCCAGGAACTCAGCCTAGAGACACCCTAGCAAAATCCGGATCAACATAATCAAAGTATCATAAAAGAAGTCACGAAGTCTGAGGGCGTTGCCCCAGAGTACAATCTGTCTCCTTATTTAAAGACCTCTCACAGAGCACAACTTAGCAGAAGATAAGTTTGTTACAGACCGATCTTTTCATTCACATTTGTGATACGAAATCTGGGGGGACAGAGGATGCTAAGCAGATGGCAGCTCGGGAAAAGCCGGTCCCAAGATGGGATAGTGGGATAAACATAACAGCCAACAAGAGCAATTCATAAACCTTACGGAAGAGGTATTCATCTCGAAGGGTGATACCAGGATCCTGGAAGAATAGGCACACTAATTTCCACTGTGAAGCACACGCCTATTGACAAATGCTACAGGAGGGGTAGTTGGCCCCCAAGGACATCCTTGGGGGCCAACTCCTCCTCCTCCTCCTCTTGCCTCTAGCAAGTTCCATAAAACAGGATAGTTGAGATTGGATAGCAGGCCACGCCTCTTTCACCACCACTCTGCAAACGTGCCTCCTGGCACACAACTAGTAGCGGGATAAAGTCCCCTTGGCTATTGAAGGCCTTTTGTTCAAGTTCATAAGTTACAATTCATCTAATAAGGAACATTGAGATATTGAAATTAACCCCTTGGCCGCGGCGGTAATTCCGCCGCGGCGCTAGGGGGCGGGGGAGGGGGGGCTGCGCGGCGCCACCATGCTCGTGACGGAACCACTCCGTCACGAGCCGAGGTGGCGCTGTGCTTGTGACGGAGTTGTTCCGTCACGGCCCCACCCGCTCAATAGAACGCGCCGCGCAGGCGTGAAATCAGCGCCGAGCAGGCACGGTGGCCAGGCCGTGACGGAACCATTCCATCACAAGCACAGCCCCACCGTGGCTCGTGACGGAATGGTTCCGTCACGAGCGCACAAGGGGTTAAAGAGTTGCAAGCTGCAAGCACGTTTAGTACCTTATTGTTTTTCAACATTCTTTACCTAGTCTAAAAATACTAAAAAGGGTTCCTTTGGGTAGTGACACAATTTATTAGCATGAGACCCCAAACAGTGTGTTATGAGACAAATTCCGAGTTTATGGCGGATTTATCAACTCTCTGAGCCGTGTTTGCATCTCAAGTGCAAGTAGCGCTATGAAGTAGATACATGTGAGAGAGGAGCTAAGAAGAGACAAGGACACCATTGAAGGGTGATAGAGAATCCGTCGAGGGGAGTCATTGCGGGTGAGGGGAGGGGTGCCAAACAGGGCTCGAGTCGGGGTACGACGCGGGTGGACGGCGTCCCCCCACTTATTTTACCGGAAGCTCGATAACTGGAGCTAATGGAGCCACACATTCACTCTTTGGCCTCTCAGGGGCGAGATCGGAGCTCATTCAGAACGCTGCTCACGCGCTGGCTTCTCTGATGCAATCGCATCTAAGGGGTGAGCGGGGGGAGGCAATGGGTCTGATGGTGCAAGCCACCTTTCGTGACGTCACTTACCGTCGTGACATCAGCGTCCCCCCACTTCTTTTTTTAGGAATTGTGCCCTGGTGCCAAACCAGACCGTCGGCCAGGGCGCCACCGATGGAAAAGCCGTCTTTGGGGGTCACTGAACTCCGTGCATCCGATCTCTTCCTATGCTATTGATGAAGCAAAGCTTCGCATATTTTGCGACTTGCTGAAGTCAAGAACCTCGTTTATGTGTAACAAAGTAATAAGTGTAAGTCTTACTAACGTTTATATTTAGTTTAAATAAAGATTAAGACGCTTGCCTATATGTTTTACTAAAATAATTTACTCGAGTCACTTAAAATGGCTGCCGCTTGTATTTAGTTACTGCGCATGCGTCAGCCACACTCACGTGTCCTGACGCGTCTGCAGAGTTGGAGGGAAAATTATGCGCATGCGTAATACATAGCTGTGCCCATCATGTGGTACTGCTCGTGCCACTGCTCTTGTGCCTGTTTCCATGTAGCTAACATTTAGACTGCATAAGTATATGTTATGATGATAAGTTGAAAGTACAACCCTGTGAATGTGATTTCATAACGTTATTTCTGTGTATTAATTTGTTCTCGCTTACTTTTCATGTGCCGTGGGGAATGGGGGTCCAAACTGATTGGGAGCCATATTGACGGTCTCTTCTGCGCATGACCAGGGAGCATTGAAAGGTGGCCACTTTGGACAGTGGAACTCAGCCAGCTGGCAGCCACAGTCAAGATGCGCCTGGGAAAGCCACCTCTGCGCTACGAGAACGGCGAATGTTGCTCCTCATGTGTTACAATGTTAATTTTCACTCGTATTTCTGCACAGTTTCTCATGAGAACCCCAATCTCTCTAGGCGGTACCCAAGTATGCTAATATAGGCTCAAATTAGCGTGTTCTGATTGGTGTGTTACCCAAATCCTACTTTAGGACCAATCCAAATTGAGGGATTCTGACACTTTGCAACATTGGGGGGTGGTACACCGTCCCAAAAGAGTATATCTACCCTGGGTTTACCTAGGGAATTGTCCGACTTGTCTGGTTTAGCTGACCTGTCACTGACCCATCGTACTCAATAGGTGACTGAAGATACAGAGAGCTGCAGAGCACTCTGTCCGAAATTGACCATAGACTGAGGTTCTACTGAACCTTAAAGTGCTGGCAAAGCACTTTGCTGGGAGTTCGTTGACCCAATCGGGGTCTTGATCGATAGCTGCAGAGAGGGTGGAGCGCAGGCGTTGCTTCCAAACTGCGGGTGCGGACCTGTCCTGAGCGGTCCTGTCCTGAGGGTTTGCTGTCCTGTCCTGAGGTCCTGTCCTGATTCCTAATCTGAGGGTATCCTGTCCTGTTCGGGGTGTCCATTCTGCACCTGCTGTCCTTTGAGGGGTATCCTTCCTTGAGGGTTTCCTGTCCTTAACTGACCCGTGGCCAGGGTTTGGTTTCCACACCAGTCTAGGTAAATACTGCTCTAAGTTCTTTTAAACTTGCATCTTTCTACCTTTTGCTATAATAAAGTGACACCTTTGCATATGTTGATTTTCCATGCTTTTACCGCAAACTATTGAACGAAAGTCATTTGCATATGTTTCATGATATGTTCCCATGTCTCTCAATCTTTTAGAGATTATATTTTGCATTGCTGTTTGTCATTTTCTGATATGGTCTAGAACCTCCTTACCTAGACTGTTTAAAGGTCCCTTTACTTTAAGTTTAGCGTGTTACTCTTTATAGGCCCTCCTATAGTAACCCATGCATAGTCTGTCCAGGCTTAAACATTTCTGAGATTTTAGTATTTTTCCCATTTGCATTCCATATTACATTTGAATGGTTACCCTGTCGTTATTTCTCTATAGGTATATCATTTACATTATCTTGGTTATTGATTGCTTCATACTTGTGTATCTAATGCTTGATGATAACGAACTTTAGATAAACATTTTAAAACTTCCAGTTGTCCGTGGTCATTTAAACAATATTGAATGTTATTTGAAATTTGCATTTGCTGCCTTTCCTTTTACAGCTAGGCCCCTGATTCATTGAAGTCATAGGTACCCGTGTCGGTGGATGGTAAGTCGGGTACATTGAGTCATAACAATAGGGAACGCACACACAATTGATAGCAGCCCGTGAAGTCGCCTGGTCAATGAATAGTGTGAATTGAAAGTATATGGGCCCTGAAGCCGGAAACGGCGTAATCATTGGCTGGGTGACCTCGCGCGCTCTATCAGTTTTCTGGTAGCAGAGGATGGTTAGGGACTAGCTAAAGGTTAGGCAGGATTAGTTAGACTAGTTGAGTCGGAAGCTGCTAGTACATTAATGCTGCTAAAAGAGCGGCTGTTCTAAGAGACCTGATCAATCTCTTGTGAATACGCACGAATAATATCTTGTAAAAAAAACAATTCATGAATTGCTGTATTGTTATTATTCTTGTTCTTATATTGTTATATGTATTAATCCATGCGTTCGTAAACCGTATTGTTTCGTGTTGTCCGAACTCCCCGGGGAATTGAAAGGGCAAGTGGTGAATAGAATCCATTGTCCTGAGGTCACAGGCTTAAAGGAAAGTTAGGTGCAGGTTAGGATAACCGGGAAGCACTAACTAGGGTTTTCTGAATACATGTGTGAATAAATGTCAGTAACGAGGTTCATTGGCAAAATTCCCATAGTGGCGTAACCTAGTAAGGGTCACATCGGAAAAGTAGCAGGTTCCTCGGAGCTTGGGTGAAAGCAAAGGGGTCCGCTGAGAAACCTTAGACTCGGAACATATCCCGGAAAGAAGTGGATGAGTTTAGGGGAATAACAGGTTCACTGATGCTAGAGTGAAGGGTAGGCGGAAGAGATCTGCCCGCAGCGCGTGAAAAGTAAATGGAAGTAGTTTACTTGCAGCGAAACAAAGCTATACTGTCTAGACACTTGAGCACTGTGGCGAATGTGTATTTGTTGTAAAATAACCAAGCACTGAGCACTTTAGAAAGAAAGAAAGTTTCCGTTACCTTGTGAAGGGAGGGAGTCAGCCGCGAAGCGTCTCTGACGTCACTCCGTGTCGCGCTGGGATTGGTAGAAGCAGCGGGCGGGTAGCGGGGCTGGAATTGTAAAGGAGGGGTGAAGCGCCGAGGAGTGGGAACTGTCTCACGAAGGGGCCGCGCACCCATTGGTCGAAATTATTTGAACGCGTGCACCTCATTGGTCGCACAGAATTGCAAGGCGCGTTCTGATTGGAGGTAGCTTTGTAAACAAAGTTAAGCGTAGAAATCGTATGTGGCACTCGTATTGTCCAGAGACTAGACCCGATCCGAGAAACCAAGGGTTTGAAAGGGATCAGTGGAAAGCCAATAGATACGATATTATGTACGGAAGAAAGAGAAAGATGTCCCTTGTAAGTAGGGTAAAGAATTATTTCAAAACGGACAAACCGATTAAATCTAGGGAAGGCGTAGTTGTCCCGCCACCGAATACTCCTGCCTCATTCATGATGTTTGACCGAGGGTACAACACCTGTGTGTGGTTGGAGAATTGGGTGAAGTACACAAAAGATGACGGAGTATTGGCTTTTCCGTTAGACGGTACTTTTAATGGTAGAATTTTATTCAATTTGAGAACCCGCATGAATGAATTACATCCCAGACCGAGACTAACGCAGTATGAGGCATTAGAAGAATGGGAGATTGAGGCTTTTGAAAGAGAGAAACCCCGAATGGACAAAGGTCTGACTAAATGGTACCCCAGGCTGAAACAAGAGACCAGGGATAAGAGGATGAAACAGTGGAGGCAGAGCATGATTGTTGAGGGTCTGTTTCCCATGATGCCAGCAGGTAACCCTTCTGGGGGAGAGAAAAGGACAGAAAAGAGTAAGCATTGGGGAGCTCCTGGGGAGTCAGACGATGAATTTTTAGATGACATTTTTACGAGAAGTCCGCCACCTTATAATGAGGGAGCCCGAACTTCCAGTGCAGGAGAGAACCGCCAGCGTCCATCTATTAAGGAGGAGGACAGATCCCTATGTAGGGGGGGAGGGGGCCAGGTATTGCCCTATTTTGAGAAGCCCGAGCCCCCAGAGGTACGAAATATATATCCCAGTATGCCCGTGAACCAGGAGGAAAAATATTCCCGTGAAAAGCTCTTTTACCCCAGACCTCTTTATGAAAACGAAGAGAAACCATTAAGTTCAGGAGTACCCTTTTTGCAGCCTCCATATGGGGAAGAGCGTAGGTCATTTGGCACGGGAACTTTGTTCCCGAAACCAAATTATGGTGGGGGACCAAGTGAGACGCATCCTACTGCCCCGAGTTTTACGCCTCAACTGACCCCACAGATGATACCTGACCGAACATTAGGAAGAGTGTTAGATGAAAGGGAGCAAGAGGCCATAGCTAAACAGAGGTCAGAAATAATTCAGAAAATTTCCCAGTTAAATACCAGTCCTGAAGCTTTGACTATTCCGGTAACAATCGGACCAGTGGTTCCGTTGTACGGGAATAATCAAGGAGGTCTGAACCCTCCAGTTATGAACCCGATAATGGCCCCGCCGAGGCAAGAGCCCTTACTAATAGACGATCAGTCCAGTGAGTGTGAGTCTGATGTTGTGTTCTTGGATCTGCCAAACAAACAGACCGGCAAGGGAGTGCAGAAGAGGCATAATCCTTTTGATGCGAAAGAAATTAAATTAGAATCAGCAACAGGGACTAGGAGTGTCTCTTTGGTAACGCCGGAAGAGATTGAAAATTGGAGTCGTGATTTAGAAAAACAGGCTCCGCAAACGAAACCTTTAGACCTCTACAAACTGAGAGTAGAAATAGAGGAATTAATGGCAGGAAATGTGGGGTTAGACAGATTGAATACCTATTCTGAAGAAGAGTTGCTGTTTATGTGTAAAAGTCTTACCCAGAGTACTAGGGTGCTCCATGAAAAACTGACCGACACTGCAGCTAGTATGGGGATAGATATATCAAGATCGAAGCCCTTGCAGAAACCATACCGAGCTGAGTTTTCCGACAAAGATTTAGAAAGTCTGAATGTATCAGGAAGAAAATTGCAGATTAAAGAATTGCTTGCAGTCTTGCAAAAATGGGGAGACGTGGAAAAATGGAAAACAAGGTGGGTACATAAGAAAGAGGAGGCTCGCTCTAGACAAGCTACCCCTGAGTTCCCTCTGAGAGAAGTAGACAAGCCCGAAACTTTATGCCCCATGCGCGAAGTACCCGGTGGGAGGTATGTGCACGTTCCGTGGTCCAGACAGGATATTGTGTCCTTTACTAACGATTTCCCAAAATTGCGGGAGAAGCCAGTTGAATGGTACCGGCAAGTGGAAAGGTTTGTAAAGGTACAAAAATGCCTGTGGAAAGACCTGGATGGGTTTTTCGACATTGTGGTCCCAGTCGATCTATGGACCGAGTGTAAAATAGCTATAGCCTGGCCTAGTGAGGAATACCCGAGAGATGAAAAAACTGGGGAACCATCGAAAGAAGTGATGAGAAAATATGAGCAAGTAATTCAGCATCTGAAACTAAAGGTCCCAGCAAAGGAAACTGATTGGACCAGGATAGACAGAACAACGCAGGAAAGAGAGGAGACAGTGCACTCCTATTATGAAAGGCTGTTACAGGTGTTTAAAACATACAGTGGTATAGATAACATCGAGATGAAGGACATGACGCACTTCATTTACAGGTTTGTAAATGGTTTAAGACCTGAGATTTGTCAGTGGATAAAAGATAACAAAATCTGTTGGCACTCCAAAAAGGTAGATGAGGTCCTGCGGTACGCAAAGTACTGCGAGGACGAGATGGCAGAAAAGAAAAAGGCTCTCAAGGAAAAGGTGATGTGGGCTCAGGTGAAGCTCGCAGAGCAGCAGGAAAAGCAGTTGAGTAACTTGGTCAAAAATGTTAAGAATGAAGGCCCTGGGGGAGGGGGAGGAGGCAAGCCCCGGCCCAAAATGAGCAGGGAAGAGGCTATGAAGAAATTTCCCTGCCATCAGTGCGGCGAAATTGGGCACTGGCGTAACGAGTGTCCTTACTTGCCCGAAGATAACCCTAAAACTCCTGATTTAACTCCACAGACGCAGAAAGAGAGACCGAGAAAGACTCAACCACAGGTAAAAACAGTTCAGGTGCCCCGAGCACCAAAGCAAGTATACAGGGGAAAACAGGCAGAAGGAGATGAGATAGAAGTCTGGGAAAGCAATGAGAACAGAAATGCAGCAACTTCGCAGTATCTTTTAAATGATACCTTCCTTTGTGATGACCAGTACTGACGGGGCCTGAGAGGGGAGGACGAGGAGTGCGTACTTGGCGCCTCCTTGCCGGTAGACCAGTCCGGACCATACATTGAAGGAAAGGTTGACGGAAACGATGTCACCTTTCTGTTGGACACTGGCGCTACCCGTTCTACTGTGAGAACAGTGGACGTTCCAAACCTACCCCTCTCGGGAGAAGCCATCCAAGTAGTGGGTGTATCTAACCAATTGATTAGTACTCCTGTTACCAAGCCCATGGAGATATCAATTGGAAACTTTAAGGAAATGCATAGATTTGTAGTTTGCGACACCAGTCCAGTAAACTTACTGGGACGTGATTTGCTGTGCAAAATGAACTGTACCATCTTTTGCACACCAAAGGGTGTTGAAATTCAGACCCCAGATGAAGACGGCATTTATAAATTAATGTTAGTCCGCCCTGACTCGGAAATTAAACGAATGACCATGCAGGATTTACCCAAAGAACTCCAGGAAGCAGTGAAGCCGGAGGTGTGGGACTTTACTGGGAAAGATGTAGGGTTGATGAAAAATGTGGACCCCATACAAATAGCAATAAAGGACAATGCAGTATACCCCAATACTAAACCCTACAGGATGAATGCAGAAGTGAAAGCTGGTGTTGCTGTGGAAATAAAGAAATTGTTAGAAGGAAACATCATACAGGAGGTGATGAGTAGCCCATGTAACTCTCCGATTATGGGCATTAAGAAACCTAGTGGCAAGTACAGAGTAGTGCAGGATTTGCGAAAAGTTAACAAAATAGTAGTTCCCTGTTGCCCTATTGTCCCGAACCCAGCAGTGATTCTGTATCAGATTCCCTGGGATGCTGAGTGGTTCACAGTGATAGACTTGTGTCATGCATTCTTTTCCATTCCTTTGCATCCAGATAGCAAATTTCTTTTCTCATTTGCCTTCGAAGGTCACGTGTATTGCTGGAACCGGGTCCCTCAAGGGTATACAGAGAGCCCCTCTATCTTTAATCAGATCTTGAAAAAATGTTTGGAAACTTTGGTCTTACCTGGGAACTCTGTCTTAGTGCAATACATAGACGACCTCTTGGTGGCGTCTAAAAGTCATAAGGATTGTGTGATTGACACCATTGCCCTACTGAATCATCTGTGTGAAAAGGGACATAAAGTGTCCCCTGACAAGTTACAGTTTTGTGCAAAATCAGTGAAATATCTGGGGCACCAGATAGAAAAAGGTGTCAGAAAAGTGACATCGGAAAGAGTGAGGATAATTCAAAAGATGCAGTTACCCCGTACTCAAAAAGAGATCAGAATGTTCCTGGGCGTGATAGGATACTGCAGGCAGTGGATTCTGGGATTTGCAGTCCTAGCCAGGCCCTTGATAAAAATGACTAAGAGAGGAACACCCGAGATTATAGAATGGGATGATGAAAGCTTAACAGCCTTCACCAAACTACGAGATTGTCTGTGTACTGCTCCTGCACTGGGAATGCCAGACTATTCCAAAGAGTTTGCCCTATTCTGTGACACTCGCGATAATTGCGCATTGTCAGTCCTAACTCAAGAACATGGCACAACGAGAAGGCCTGTGGCATATTTCTCTGCCACCTTAGATCCCGTGGCTGCTGGATTACCAGGTTGTCTGAAAGCAGTAGCTGCTACCTGTGCTAGTTTGGAACAGAGTGAGTCAATTGTCATGGGACATCCGGTAACTGTGTATGTTCCGCATGGAGTGGTAATTTTGTTGACCAGAACAAAAACACAGTATCTCACCCCTAGTCGGCTGACTAAATATGAGAGGATTCTTGTGGGTGCTGCAAATGTAAACATTGTCAGGTGCAGTATTCTGAACCCAGCCACTTTACTCCCCGACCCAAAGGATATGGAAGGGGGGGTGGATGATGAACACGATTGTATTGACCTAACTGAATTCAATACCAAGCCACGGCCAGACATAAAAGAAACGCCCTTGCCTGAGCATGACAAAGAATTATTTGTAGATGGTTCATGTCTAAGGCATGAACAAGGAGGCCTGAGTGCTGCCTATGCAGTAGTGTCCTTCGAGAAAATTGAGGAAGCAGGTTATTTATATCACATCAAGTCTGCACAAGTAGCCGAATTGATTGCTATGATAAAAGCTTGCCAAATTGGGAAGAACATACGCATAACAGTGTATACTGACAGTCAGTACTGTTATGGGGTTGTGCATGACTTTGGCCAGTTGTGGCTGCAGAGGGAGTTCCTGACTTCATCGGGTACTCCTATTCGAAATGGAAAAGTTATTCAAGACCTTTTAGAGGCAATACAGTTACCAAAGGAACTGGCAGTGGTAAAATGTGCTGCTCATAAGAAGAGCATGGACAAGGTATCACTGGGAAACGATTATGCTGATCGAGTGGCCCAATGTTGCGCTAGAGATTGGTATATCGTAAATCCGAAACGAGGGGGGCCAGGAACCAGCTGCCAACTTCAGGTGTTTGAGGAAGTGCCTACATGGGATGAGGTGAAAGAGTGGCAGCAGGCGGCACCTTGGCAAGAAAGAGAGAAGTGGAAGGAAGATGGATGTAGACCAAGACGTGTGGATGGTGTCATTATAGGTCCAACTGGTATGCCTGTGTTACCTAGACACCTACTTAGCGCAATGGCGAGGTTGATACATGAAGGATCACACATTGGTAGGGACGCCATGATTTTAGTGTTCCAACAGACTTGGTACAGTAAAAAGTTCAGGAAAGTAGCAGAGTCCCTCTGCCAGAGGTGCTTGTCATGTCAAAAGATGAACCCAGGGAAGAAGACTGTAGTGGAACTGGGGAAAATTGGGAGGTCCGGGGGTCCCTTTGTAAGGATACAGGTTGATTTCATCACCATGCCCCATTGTGAAGGGAAACGATATGTCCTTGTCATGGTCTGTTTATTTTCAAAATGGGTGGAAGCTTTCCCTACTCCCAAAAATGACGCAAAAACAGTAGCTAAGTGTTTATTAAAAGAACTGATACCTAGATTCGGGGTGCCAGTCACTATTGAATCAGATCAAGGCTCACATTTTCATAATGACGTCATCGATGAACTCTGTAAGGCCTTTGGAATTGCACAAAAGCTACACTGTGCCTACCGTCCAGAGGCTTCTGGAGTGGTGGAACAAATAAATGGAACTATCAAAAACAGACTAGCAAAACTGTGTGATGCAACTAAATTGAACTGGGTGAAGGCCCTGCCCTTGGTCCTAATGGGACTCAGAAGTATTCCTGATCGCAAAACAGGCCTAAGTCCCCATGAAATAATTATGGGAAGAATAATGAGACAAGCATGGGTACCAGGAAGCAAACTGTTGAGTATTACTGATGATTTGGTACTTGAATACTGCAAGAGATTGGGTGACCAAGTGCGTTCTATCTCTCGCCAGATCGGAGAAGACGCCATCCTCAATCCAACGACTCCTCTCCACAAACTGGTCCCGGGGGACTGGGTGAAGATAAAGAAGCACACTCGGAAGACCTGCCTGGAGCCAAGGTGGGGAGAAAAACGTCAGGTGATTCTGGTTACTACCACAGCAGTCAAGTGTGCCGGGGTTCCGCGTTGGATACACGCCAGCCACACCCAGAAGGTACCACCAGACGAAGTGCCTGAAGCAGAAGGACGTCCAGCAGAGGACTCTGCAGGAGCCAGACCAGAAGTAGCTGACAGCGTACAGCCCAGTACCAGTCAAGCTGCAGAATCAGCAGACGTTGGCCCAAGAATAGTTGACAACGAACTACCAGGAGTCCAGCCTGCTGAAGGGGTCCAAGAAGCTGAGCCAGAAGTAGCTGAAGACGAGCTGCCAAGCATATGGCCAGAAGAGTGGATTCCATTGATTGACCTCACTGAAGACCCTATTCGAACAAATGAAAGACTTTGGGAAGGTAGAGAGTGGACTAGTCAGGAAAAGCAAGGCATAGGCGAAGAGCCTCAGAATCTTGAGATTCACATCAAAACTGAGGAAGGAGAAGGTCAGACAGGGACAGAGCACGTGATTGATACAGAACAAGTGAATAAGACTGAACAAGTGCCCGATACTGAACAAGTGAAGGATCTTGAACAAGAGAGGAATACAGAACAAGTGATTGATACTCCACCACTGACACCTGATATCGGGAAGGGACAGACTAGACATAGTGTAATAGTTCGAGCAGAAGAAAATCAAGAGATCGAAGAGCTTGAACAGGATCAGATAGGATTAGGAGAAAGTGTTCAGGAAATAGAATCAGAGACACTTGAAGAGCAAACACACAGTATACCTGAACAAGGCCAGATTAGTACCCAGGCAGAAGAAACAGATACTAGCCCTGGAATTAGTCAGATAGAAGAAGAAGAAACTGAAGCAGAATTGCCACAAGCTAATGAGAATAAGAGGGCAAGAGAAGGAAAAGGGGTTGACAAACTTCTTCTGAGCCATAATGTCTGATTCAACCGTGAGTGGTAGACCTAGTCGCAGCTGTTGCAAAACTTGCTGCAAGGTATGTGTCTGTAGTGTAGTTGTCCTGATATTACTTTGGATAGGACTAACAATTTTTATACCCTTTGCTGTGAGTAAAGATACTAACATTGTCCCTACTGAAATTGTAAATATTGACAGTGAAGAGCTGACAACTCAGAGTGTAGCTAGACATGAAAGAGCACTGAGACAAACAAAACGAGACTTAGAAGCATCAGATGAGGAACTACATTATCATAGAATCAAAAACAGGACACGCTTAAATGTTTTCGCAAACTTGTTAATACACTATGTGGAGACTATGGAAATTGAAGATTGCTATGTCTGCATGAAGCTACCTACTTCTGTAGCTGAAGGCGTGACATACCATCACTTGCCACTGACATACGGAATTTCCTGTAGCATTTTAGCTAGCTTATTTTACAAAAGAGGACCGTTACAGTACTATTACTCTAACAATGACGTGATCTTTTCTGAACTTCCTATACGTGGGAACTTGAATCCTGTACATACAAAAAGTGACGCAATACGATACATGGGAGATTATTTCCTGACTATAGGTAACATTGACATAGCGGACGCACACAGAGATAACTTGACTTGTTCTTTGCATGAGCAGGAAAAGATGTTCCTAAACATGGCAGAGAAAAGGAGAATTAAAATACAAAAGAAGGCTAATGACGAAAGTCAGAAAAAGCCAAAGTGGGCAGAGAACATGGAAGGCACCTCAACTGGTGGGGCAGGTCCTGCTCTGTTGCTGGATTTTGAAAAGAAAGGCAAGCTATGTCTTCACCGCGAGAAGACTAGCTATTATAATAACATTTTCATTGGTTCCAGTGAATGCGAACATAATTACAAGGTAATTGGAGGTTGGGGTTTCAAAAATGGGTCAGAGCCTGTGTTTCCTGGAATTTATTATATTTGTGGGGACAAGGCTTATTTCAAATTGCCGGATCACTGGTATGGAAGTTGCTATTTTGGCATTGTCTTCCCGAAAATATACCATGTGAATGGAGGCGCTGGAAGCAGTGAAAATACTAATGGCTTAGTGCGTAGTAAAAGAGAAAGCATAGGTGAAATAATGGGTAGTATTTTCAGTGCACTGATACCTGGAGTGGGAGTGGTTCTGAACACTCACAGAATTTGTAAATTGTCTACTATAATGGATGTATTGTCTACTGAGACAGCTCATGGATTTCTGCTGGTCAATACCGAAATGGTTGCGATCAGATCAATGGTTTTGCAGAATCGACTTGCTCTTGACACCTTATTAGCGAAAGAGGGCGGAGTCTGCCGGATGTTGAAGGCGCAACATTGTTGCACTTATATTCCGGATAAAAGTGTACAGATCAAAAGATATGTGAAAAATATTACTAATTTGGCAAAGGAACTCAGACCACTCGAGGTTGATAGTGCCTGGAAGAGACTGGTAGATGGTCTCTCAAATATAGGTCATTGGTTCGCTAGTATAGGTAAAGGCTTATTGCTCAAAGTACTGATGCCAATTGGAATTATAGGTCTCATCCTATTTTTCATATTTGTCTGCTGCAAATGCCGCAAGCGCACCGGAAAGCATGAAGTGAATGCCAGAGGGGTGAAACGAAGTGTGGATGAGATTGAATTAGAAGAAGTGAATGATCAGATATACAAAAAGGTGAAGACTTCTCACCCTACCAAAACTGAAAGAGAGAAATTGGAACGATTGCTGGAAGAGATAGAATTGTATAAAGTGTGAAAGAAAGTTGGCATCTGGTTCCATTTATTTGTGATGATAGTAAATATCATCAAAGAGGGGATTGATGAAGCAAAGCTTCGCATATTTTGCGACTTGCTGAAGTCAAGAACCTCGTTTATGTGTAACAAAGTAATAAGTGTAAGTCTTACTAACGTTTATATTTAGTTTAAATAAAGATTAAGACGCTTGCCTATATGTTTTACTAAAATAATTTACTCGAGTCACTTAAAATGGCTGCCGCTTGTATTTAGTTACTGCGCATGCGTCAGCCACACTCACGTGTCCTGACGCGTCTGCAGAGTTGGAGGGAAAATTATGCGCATGCGTAATACATAGCTGTGCCCATCATGTGGTACTGCTCGTGCCACTGCTCTTGTGCCTGTTTCCATGTAGCTAACATTTAGACTGCATAAGTATATGTTATGATGATAAGTTGAAAGTACAACCCTGTGAATGTGATTTCATAACGTTATTTCTGTGTATTAATTTGTTCTCGCTTACTTTTCATGTGCCGCGGGGAATGGGGGTCCAAACTGATTGGGAGCCATATTGACGGTCTCTTCAGCGCATGACCAGGGAGCATTGAAAGGTGGCCACTTTGGACAGTGGAACTCAGCCAGCTGGCAGCCACAGTCAAGATGCGGCGAATGTTGCTCCTCATGTGTTACAATGTTAATTTTCACTCGTATTTCTGCACAGTTTCTCATGAGAACCCCAATCTCTCTAGGCGGTACCCAAGTATGCTAATATAGGCTCAAATTAGCGTGTTCTGATTGGTGTGTTACCCAAATCCTACTTTAGGACCAATCCAAATTGAGGGATTCTGACACTTTGCAACATTGGGGGGTGGTACACCGTCCCAAAAGAGTATATCTACCCTGGGTTTACCTAGGGAATTGTCCGACTTGTCTGGTTTAGCTGACCTGTCACTGACCCATCGTACTCAATAGGTGACTGAAGATACAGAGAGCTGCAGAGCACTCTGTCCGAAATTGACCATAGACTGAGGTTCTACTGAACCTTAAAGTGCTGGCAAAGCACTTTGCTGGGAGTTCGTTGACCCAATCGGGGTCTTGATCGATAGCTGCAGAGAGGGTGGAGCGCAGGCGTTGCTTCCAAACTGCGGGTGCGGTCCTGTCCTGAGCGGTCCTGTCCTGAGGGTTTGCTGTCCTGTCCTGAGGTCCTGTCCTGATTCCTAATCTGAGGGTATCCTGTCCTGTTCGGGGTGTCCATTCTGCACCTGCTGTCCTTTGAGGGGTATCCTTCCTTGAGGGTTTCCTGTCCTTAACTGACCCGTGGCCAGGGTTTGGTTTCCACACCAGTCTAGGTAAATACTGCTCTAAGTTCTTTTAAACTTGCATCTTTCTACCTTTTGCTATAATAAAGTGACACCTTTGCATATGTTGATCTTCCATGCTTTTACCGCAAACTATTGAACGAAAGTCATTTGCATATGTTTCATGATATGTTCCCATGTCTCTCAATCTTTTAGAGATTATATTTTGCATTGCTGTTTGTCATTTTCTGATATGGTCTAGAACCTCCTTACCTAGACTGTTTAAAGGTCCCTTTACTTTAAGTTTAGCGTGTTACTCTTTATAGGCCCTCCTATAGTAACCCATGCATAGTCTGTCCAGGCTTAAACATTTCTGAGATTTTAGTATTTTTCCCATTTGCATTCCATATTACATTTGAATGGTTACCCTGTCGTTATTTCTCTATAGTTATATCATTTACATTATCTTGGTTATTGATTGCTTCATACTTGTGTATCTAATGCTTGATGATAACGAACTTTAGATAAACATTTTAAAACTTCCAGTTGTCCGTGGTCATTTAAACAATATTGAATGTTATTTGAAATTTGCATTTGCTGCCTTTCCTTTTACAGCTAGGCCCCTGATTCATTGAAGTCATAGGTACCCGTGTCGGTGGATGGTAAGTCGGGTACATTGAGTCATAACAATAGGGAACGCACACACAATTGATAGCAGCCCGTGAAGTCGCCTGGTCAATGAATAGTGTGAATTGGAAGTATATGGGCCCTGAAGCCGGAAACGGCGTAATCATTGGCTGGGTGACCTCGCGCGCTCTATCACTTGTCCATTCCACACCTTTGCTTTTGGGGGGATCTCTGTTCAGCCTTTACACCATTTCTCTCTTAATAATTACCCTGGCTCGTTTTCAGTTCCCAGCGACTGAAGGCAGACCCAGCTCTGACTGCCCGGCCTCGGGCCCACATCACACCCTGCCCGTGGCTGTGCGCTTTAATGCCAGTCGACAGCTGGTTGACCCGCCCGGCCACGGGTGTGCAGCTTACTATTTCAAAGAGATGGAGGAGAAAAGCAACATTCATTCACCACCGCTTCTCGCATTCTTTCAATGCTCGTTTATGCGCCTTGTAATAATAATTACAGCGCTTCCTTACCAGGCTCTTAACCTGTGCCATGTAAACAGCTGCACGTGTCATTCAGCTCACTGAGCTACCACGGGACCAGTACACACATCTATTATTATTATTCCTGATTTATAAAGCGCATGGATGCCCCGAAAAAGTTTCCCAGCGCTATGTTCTGCAGCAGATGCTCACTGCCACACGAGGTGTCAGTGGAGGCCAGCGCTCACCTCATTGGCCCATCTTGACATGACATGAAATAGAGCAACAGTTGTTTTCTCTCACTGAGGGGTCTGCGACCAGCTGCGCGGATGGAAGTGAAAAGCACATGCAAATGCCACGGGTTTGCTTTACGTAATCTACAAGGTTCGCTCTTATGCTCTCTGCCCCAACAGCTGTGCCCGGGCTGGTGCTCCCCCTCAAGGCTCGTCGCCCCCCTCCCTCCCCACCTGGGGCACTAGGCAGCTTCTCCGCAGCAGGTGCATGGACCCACACAGTTACCCCGAGCTGCATCCGTGTATAGTACCTGCAGACGTGTGCTAGGGGGAAACTTCCTTTACCACGCAACTTTTACCACGCAGTGCTTTTACAACGCAGGTTTTACAACGAAAACCATTACAACGCATTGCACTGGGGGGTGCTCTAGGATAGGGAATAGTTTTAATTTACTATCAAACACCTTCCCTACTATCCACTAGGACTGGAGTTGGAATAGTAAATTAAACTATTCACTATCCAGCGCGCCCCCCAACGCAAGTCGTTGTAAAGGCTTGCGTTGTAAAACTTGCGTTGTTACAGCATGCGTGGTAAAAGCATGCATTGTAACAACGTACATCCCGCCAGCCTCTGGTCTGATGGCGCGGGGCGAGTGAGCGAGAGGTCAAAGGTTGCATGTACCATCCAGGCGCAAGGTATGGGGTGCCTGGTCTGATGGCGCGGGGCGAGTGAGCGAGAGGTCAAAGGTTGCATGTACCATCCAGGCGCAAGGTATGGGGTGCCTGGTCTGATGGCGCGGGGCGAGTGAGCGAGAGGTCAAAGGTTGCATGTACCATCCAGGCGCAAGGTATGGGGTGCCTGGTCTGATGGCGCGGGGCGAGTGAGCGAGAGGTCAAAGGTTGCATGTACCATCCAGGCGCAAGGTATGGGGTGCCCCCTCCAGAGACGGCTGTTATTTCCACCAGTACCACCACAATCCCACGAGGGGCTCGCCCAGTCCTTATCCACTCTCTGCCGCCTGGTATCACCAGGTCTGCCCTGTATAACCAGACATGGATGCAAGGAGCACAAGCATTGGCAACGCCAACAGGTCTGCCTTGCAGTTTCAGCTATAAACCAAGTCAGTTGGTTCTGCCAATGCTTCTTTTAGTTTGAACGTCGAAGGCTATTCGGGGGGTTTCCTGCAGAGTACAGAGTGGCGTGGGAACGGGGGGTGCGGAGGGTGTCGCAGCACCCCCTTAAAACCTAAAAGACTCTAGATGGAGGTGAACAGAGGAGGGCCCTTCCTGCAGCATTGCTTGTGTTTTAAAGGTTCACTGTCAGATATCTCTGTTTGGACAGCACCCCCACTCTGAAAATCGTTCCCTCCCCCATGGGCCGCGCAGGCGGCTGCTGCCTGCTTGGTTTGAGTCTCTTTAGGAGGTTGGGCACAGGTCCATCAGGCGCGGAGGTGCGGCGGGACCCCCCACTGGATTCCTGCCTGCACTCCCGCTGGTCTGGTATGTGAGTAGTCCTGGTACGTGCTGCTGTGCTGCGTAGCATTCGCTGGTCCCAGATTAAGAATTCTACGTACCGTAGGGTGGTCTCAGATTAAGCGTTCTACGTACTGTAGGGTGGTCTCAGATTAACAGTTCTATGTACCGCAGGGTGGTCTCAGATTAACAGTTCTATGTACCGCAGGGTGGTCTCAGATTAAGCGTTCTACGTACTGTAGGGTGGTCTCAGATTAACAGTTCTATGTACCGCAGGGTGGTCTCAGATTAACAGTTCTATGTACCGCAGGGTGGTCTCAGATTAAGTGTTCTATGTACCGCAGGGTGGTCTCAGATTAAGCGTTCTACATACCGTAGGGTGGTCTCAGATTAAGAGTTATACGTACCGTAGGGTGGTCTCAGATTAAGAGTTCTATGTTGTGAGAAGTTGGCCTGATGTGCAGTGTTCACTATTCTAGTGATCACTATATATCAGTCCAAACAACCCTTATTGATGATTGGTTGTAAGTCAACCTTATAGACCAGCTATCCTAGTAGCATGGATACGAGCAGTCTAAGGCTAAGACTCTAGAGGGCGTGTTAAGCCAGCTGTTTTACCATCACATTACCCCTTGAACACCCAGTGAAAGGACACCACACAAGTTGTTATGAAAATAAACAGTGTATTTATTAGAATCACAACAACCCTGTATTCTTTATGAGGACAGGGTGCTAGGCACACAACAAAACTCTTACGAAAATACTTAAGTTAGCACGTTATACACAAATGCCCGAGGGGCACGAAAAACCATATATTCTAAAAGTGGAATGCGAAATTACTAGCAGGTAAGTACAGTACTAATAGGCTTTGGAATCGCTAGGACTTGACTATAGAATCGTTAGATTACTTCTAGGAGACCTAGGGGACTCGGGTGCAGAGTGTGCACTCTCACGCGGGATGCGGGACAAAGTCTATGGAAGCTAGTAAAGGCAAAGTTAGTGTTCACGGGCGAACCCGACCTGGTAGGAAGAAAACGACAGTGGATCCTGACCCTAGGATAGTGAGGCTATGCTGGGACACCGAAGTGCCGAAGTTACCTAGCCCAGGGGCTGCAGCTGCATAGGTCTGAAAAGACGTCGGGGATCTCGTTGCCGGACCAGGAGCCTGGAAGAAGGAAGTTGCTGGCAGGCGACCAGTGAAGGAAAGTTCGATGGATCCAAGCCTGGATCAAGGAAGAAGAAACCTGAAAGCAGAGGGGACCAAGTTCTTGAATCACTAGCCAGTGATTAAGTGGGCACCAGGATGGCACCGGGCGAAGTCACCTCGACTAGGTGAGTGTGCGACGCTGGCTCTGCAGATCTCACGGACCAGGAGGCGTTGTCGGCGACCAGGATGGAGAGGCGAGCTGTCCCACGATGGATGAAGCTGTCGGCGTCGAAGTTACCCAGGATTGGGCAACAAGCCTTGGCTAATTCAAGCCCACGCGGTGGACTCAAAATGGCGTCTTGAGTGGACCAGGAGGGTCCGGGGTGCTCCTCTTTTGGAAGGGAGCAAGGGCCAGCCTGGAGCAACCAGACCAGCAGCAGAAATGTCGTCGGGCGTCGTTCAGAAGGCCACAAGCCAGCGGGCTAGTAGCCAAACAACGCGGTGAGCAGCAAAAAGCAGAAGGGCCCCACGCAGATCGTGGAGATGCTGGGAGGCTGCACTTCGGTGCTGGAGCTGCTCAGGGTCGGGGCTTCTCGGACCCCAAAGCACTCACCAGGAAATTACTCGGCGGGCTTGCTGGAAAGAAGTCGTGCAGTCTTGAAGATGGCCGGTCCCTCGAGGTCTCGTCACACCCACGAATCTCAGCGTGACTGATGATGCAGGTAGAGGTCAGAGGTGCCAGGGAAGCCGGTTCTCGTCGAGCTGGGCAGTCTTGATCCGGAGGAGAGACTTGCAGCAGACCGCAGTGTTCTTAAGATGATGCCTGCGGATGCAGGGTGACTACTCCTTAGTCACAAGGGAGAAATCTTAGGAAGAAGTCTTGAGTTCCTTTCGTGGAAAGTAGTTTCAGGATTCAAAGATGATCTGATCTGGAAGGGGGCCAGTTCCTACCTTTATCCTGTAAAAAGGGGCTGGCACGCGACTAAGTCCTGCCCTAGGGGTGAGACTAGGAGGGGGGTGGTTACACCCACTTCCTTGGCGGGCTTTTCCCCAGCACAGGGTCTGGAGTGACCCTGGAACTGGTTCCAGCCAGCCTATGCACAGTGAGCACCGGGGTGCCACGTGCAGTCACCTTCCTCTAAAGCCCTGCCTACCTACAATACACAAAACCCTGTCTGGGACGGTGCTGGCACCGCCCCTGGCAGGAAACCCTTTGTCCTTATCTCCTGCTCTGGGAGGACTCCCAGCAGCAGGAGGGCAGACTTGTGTCTCGGTGGCAGCATCCATTTTGTGGAGCTGAGGCTCTGTTTGACTTTAACCGGGGTTAGGGGTTACATACATGTCGTGTCCCTCTAGAAGGGTGGAATGCTAACCCCGTCGCCAGCATTGGCGAGGGGTTAGTATTCCAATTCGTATGACACCTTACTCGACATGTTTTGATAAAGCGATACCAGAGTTGGCATACAACCGCGAGGATTATAATGCACTTAAGGGTATATGGTATGCGATATCATGGAAACGGCTAAGGGATGGATCCCGAAAGCCGCAGACAGGCTCAGCTCATGCCAGAGCACCATCTCACACGATTCCAAGCACTCTGCCTTCAGGATTGTTAAGGCCTGCCATAGGAGTGACTGATAGGAGATCTGTGTGTCCATTTTAGGGTTAGATATAGGTATACTATATCTAAAGCAAAGGGTGAGTACACCACCTTGCCCCAGCTGTCGTGCAGCCAGTTGTGTCAGTTTAGTTAGTCAGCCCAGGGGTGGCATAATACATGCTTCAGCCCCTGGGAGACTTCTGGGTACACCTCAGCCCTGGGTACAGGGACTTGGAGAGGGCCCAGTGCCAATTCAGTACCTGAGTACAATTTGGATAGAGAGAACAGCTAGGCTGTGGGTCTGATTAGCAGGCCCACAGCCAGGGAAAGTCGTAAACCAGTGCAGCAAAAAGCAAAAATCTGGGTGATCATAGGATTGCAGACCCTACTCTCCTACATGACCCCCCCCCCAAACTTTGGGACAATAAACTAACCTTGACCAGGTGAGTCTTCTTGTTCTAAGTGGAAATACCTGGAGAGCCCATCAGCATTGCTGTGATCAGTACCAGGTCTATGCTCCACTGTAAAATCCATCCCCTGTAGGGAAATGGACCACCTAAGCAGTTTGGGGTTTTCACCCTTCATCTGATTTAGCCACAAGAGGGGCTTATGGTCTGTCTGAATGGTGAAGTGAGTGCCAAACAAGTAGGCCCTCAGCTTCTTCAGGGCCCAGACCACAGCAAAGGCCTCCCTCTCAATAGCTGACCAATTTTTCTCTCTGGGTGTCAACCTCCTACTAATGAAAGCAATAGGCTGATCATTACCATCAAAATTCAGTTGAGACAGAACAGCCCCCACACCCAACTCAGAAGCATCTGTTTGGACAATGAATGGCTTGGAGTAATCTGGACTCTTTAGGATAGGTGCTGTGCACATGGCCTGCTTTAGGTCATCGAATGCTTTCTGACAGCTTGCTGTCCACTGAACTTTCTTTGGCATCTTTTTGCTTGTCAGGTCATTAAGAGGGGTCACTATGGACCCATAATTTCTGACAAACTTCCTATAGTACCCAGTCAGGCCCAAGAAAGCTCGAACCTGAGTCTGGGTGATTGGAGGAGTCCAGTCCTTGATGGCGTGTATCTTACTCTCCAGTGGCTGAACCTGGCCTCCACCCACAAGGTGGCCCAGGTATACAACCTGTGTCTGCCCTATCTGGCACTTTGTGGCCTTGATAGTGAGGCCTGCCTTTTGCAGGGCCTCTAACACTTTCCTCAGGTGGACCAGGTGATCCTCCCAGGTGGAGCTAAAGACAGCAATATCGTCAAGATAAGCTGCACAGAAGTCATCCAGCCCAGTGAGGACTTGATTCACCAACCTTTGGAAGGTGGCAGGTGCATTTTTCAGTCCAAAGGGCATTACCACAAATTGATAATGCCCTCCAGGGGTAGAAAATGCTGTCTTGGGTTTGGCCTCCTCAGCTAACCTGATTTGCCAATACCCAGCTGTCAAATCAAATGTACTTAAGAAGTTGGCAGAAGCCAATTTATCTATAAGTTCATCTGCTCTTGGTATTGGGTGGGCATCAGTCTTAGTGACTGCATTGAGGCCTCTGTAGTCTACGCAAAACCTCATCTCTCTCTTACCACCCTGGGTGTGAGGCTTTGGCACTAGAACTACTGGGCTAGCCCAAGGGCTATCTGAGGGCTCAATGACTCCCAGCTCCAACATTTTCTGCACTTCAGTTTTGATGCAGTCTCTAACATGATCAGGCTGCCTGTAGATTTTACTCTTGACAGGCAGACTGTCTCCAGTGTCAACATCATGGGTACACCAATCAGTTTGGCTGGGTGTCAGAGAGAACATATGTCTGTAGGATTGCAGAACTTGCCTGCAATCCTGTTGCTGATGTTCAGTGAGGCTGCCACAAAAGACAACACCATCAACTGATCCATCATCAGGATTCTGAGTGAGCAGGTCTGGGAGAGGGTCACTCTCTTCCTCCTGTCCCTCATCTGTGGCCATGAGCAAGCTCATGTCCTTCCTGTCAACACATGCCTTGAGCCTGTTAACATGGAGCACTCTGAGAGGGCTCCTGGGAGTTCCAAGGTCCACCAAGTAGGTAACCTCTCCCTTTTGCTCAATGATGGTGTGGGGCCCAGACCATTTGTCTTTCAGAGCTGCTGGGGCCACTGGCTCCAGCACCCACACCTTCTGTCCTGGCTGGTACACAGTCAGAACAGCCTTTTGGTCATGCCAAGCTTTTTGAAGTTCTTGGCTGGCCTCAAGGTTTTTGGATGCCTTTTCCATATACTCAGCCATCCTGGAGCGGAGACCAAGTACATAGTCCACTATGTTGGTTGCAGGCTTTTTGAGAGGTCTCTCCCATCCTTCCTTCACCAAACACAGGGGTCCTCTTACAGGATGCCCATACAGAAGCTCAAAAGGGCTGTAGCCAACCCCCTTCTGTGGGACCTCTCTGTAAGCAAACAAGAGGCAGGGGATCAGGACATCCCATCTTCTCCTAAGAGTTTCAGGTAGTCCATGAATCATCCCTTTCAGGGTCCTGTTGAATCTCTCAACAAGCCCATTGCATTGTGGGTGGTAGGGTGTGGTGAACTTGTAGTTCACACCACACTCCTTCCACATTGCAGTCAGATATCCTGACATGAAGTTTGTACCTCTGTCAGAAACGACCTCCTTAGGGAAACCCACTCTGGAGAACACTCCAACTAGGGCTCTTGCCACTACAGGTGCTGTAGTGGTCCTAAGTGGAATAGCTTCAGGATACCTGGTGGCATGATCCACTACCACCAGTATAAACTTGTGGCCTGATGCTGTCTGGGGTTCCATTGGACCAACAATGTCAATCCCCACTCTTTCAAAGGGAACCCCCACCACAGGTAGTGGTATGAGGGGGGCCTTTGTTGTGCCACCTGACTTACCACTGGCTTGGCAAGTGACACAGGAGCAACAAAACTCCTTGGTATTCTCATTCATATGGGGCCAGTGAAAGTGTGAGACAAGCCTGTCCCAAGTCTTTGTCTGACCTAAGTGACCTGCAAGGGGAATTTCATGGGCCAAGGTGAGAAGGAAACCTCTCAGAGACAAGGGGATGACCAGCCTCCTGGTTGCACCAGGCTTGGGGTCTCTTGACTCAGAGTACAGGAGTCCATCTTCCCAGTATACCCTGTGGGCACCTGTGGCATTCCCTGCAGCCTCAGCAGCAGCCTGCTGTCTGAGGGGTTCAAGGGAAGGGCAGCTCAACTGTTCCTTCCCCAGGTCTGCTCTGGAGGGTCCCCCTGAGCCCAGAAACTCAACTTGATCAAGTTCAAGCTCTTTAGGCTCAGTTTCCCTCAGCTCTTCCAGATCAGCCTCCTCAGAGACTTGATCCTCAACCTGGGGCAAGGGGGAAGGCAAAGCCTTACCCTTACTGCTCTTCTTCTTGGAAGGTGTCTGGTCCATCATTTCAGGATCCAGCACCTGTTCAGTGGGGCATTTTCTGGCCTGTGACCTAGTCACAGCAAGCACATGTGCTGGCAAGCCTAACATCTCCATGTGAGTCCTCTGCTCCACTTCTGACCATTGTGATGACTCCAAATCATTGCCCAACAAACAATCAACTGGGAGGTCTGAACTGACTACAACTTTCTTTTGTCCCTTCACTCCACCCCAGGAGAAAGCCACAATTGCCACACTATGACTAGTAGTGACATTGCTGGCATTGGTCACCAGGAAATCAGTACCTGGCATGATCTGTCCAGGGTCCACAAAGTTAGGTGTCACCATGGTGACACTGGCACAAGTGTCCCTATAGGCCTGAGCCATTTTGCCATTTATCAAAGGTGTCTGCCTGTATTTGCCCAAAGTATTGGGACTTATTTCAGGGGACATATCCATATCCCCTGTACAGACAAGGACAGCCTGAGTGAGTGTGCCAACTAAGTTGTCAGACCCCTCAGTACCCAAGGTTAACCCAACTAATGCCTTGGGAGGTACACTACCACTACTGACTGTACTAGGGGGTGCAGTTGCCTTAGGGGCTGTAGTGGCAGGAGTTTGTCCTCCTCTTTTGGTGCACTCACTAAACCAGTGAGATTTACTTTTACAGTACTGGCACCACCTTTTTGACTGGCCTTCTTGAGTCTTCTTCTTCTGGGAAGCCTGACCCCCACCCTCTTTGGTTTGTTGGGGACCTGGTGAAGACTTCTGGTCATTTTGCTCATTCTTAACATTACCCTTCTAGTCTGCTTTCTTCTGACCACCCTGGTTCTGGTTCTGGTTCTGCTTGATGCTTGTCCTGACCCATTTGTCTGCCTTCTTTCCCAATTCTTGGGGAGAGGTCAGATCTGAATCAACAAGGTGCTGGTGCAACAACTGGTTCTGACAATTGTTTAAAATTTGTTCTCACATCATTAGATTATACAATCCTGTGTAATCTGTAACCTTGCTACCCAGCAACCAGCCCTCCAAAGCCTTAGTGGCACAATCCACAAAGTCAGACCAGTCCTGAGACTGAGTTTTCTGGGTATCTCTGAACAGCAACCTGTACTGCTCAGTGGTTAAACCAAACCCATCAACCAGTGTATTCTTCAGGACCTGGTAATTGTTAGCATCCTCTACTCGTGTAGTGAGGAGCTTATCTCTACCTTTACCATCAAAGGAGAGCCACAGTATAGCTGCCCACTGACTCTGGGGAATGCACTGCACAGTGCAGGCCCTCTCCAGAGCAGCCATCCATTTCTGGATATCATCCCCTTGCTTACAGGGGGGCACTATTTTAGTCAGGTGTTTAGTATCTAAACCCTTCTCTCTATCTCTTGGGAGATTGCTGCCACCAGTAGGAGCTAGCCCACTCATCTGCTGCTCTCTAGCAAAGGCAAGCTTTTCTTTGGCCAGGGCAAGTTCTTCCCTTTCAATCCTCAGTTCAGCTTGTCTCATTCTAGCTTCATGCTCTTTTCTCTGAGGGGAAGTAAATCTCCTCTGTGGAGGATTCCTTCTCCCCTGAGAAGAGGCATTAGAGTGCAGAGATCTGTTGTAGTCCCTAGAAAGAGATCTATCTCTCCTAACTCCAAGGTTAGGCCCACTTCGGGTTAGTACTGGGGGTCCCCCAGATCCCAGCCCAAGTAAGTCTAAGTTGGTTCTAGTTAGCCTTCTGACTACCTCAAGACCTTTGTCTACCTCATCCCCAGAGAGTTCCTCCTGATCCTCCTCCTCCTCAACTGCAGTAGCAGTGTTGGGGAGGTCTGGATCCCCAGAGGTTCCCTCTAAGGCTGGCATGTTCTCATGTAACTGAGAAAGCTTTCTGGCATCATATGTCTCTAAGAGACCTATCAGAAAGGGAATGGTGGGGTTAGACCCCTGCTTCAGTTTTCTGGAGACACAGATCTGTCTCATCTCCTGGAAACTGAGAGCTGCATATCTTGAAGTGACCTTTGGAGGGTCAACACTGACCAGGGGAGTCTCAGTAGAATCTCCCTGGGTAGACATGCTTTTCTAGTGAGGTGTAAGTGGTGCACTTACCTACACTATATGTTTGCCTACTGATCCCTTGCTAGAGTTGTAGTTTAGGGTGTGCTAGGCCCTAGGAGCTACAACAGCTGGTTCAGTAGAACTCAGAGTATTCTAAGCTAAGTTATATGTACCTTTAGTACTTATGTGATCTTTCACAAGATATTCTTAGGGCATGTGTGGTAAAACAACAGCAAGCTCAAATCCCAACCGCTGCTCACCAATGTGAGAAGTTGGCCTGATGTGCAGTGTTCACTAGTCTAGTGATCACTATATATCAGTCCAAACAACCCTTATTGATGATTGGTTGTAAGTCAACCTTATAGACCAGCTATCCTAGTAGCATGGATACGAGCAGTCTAAGGCTAAGACTCTAGAGGGCGTGTTAAGCCAGTTGTTTTACCATCACATTACCCCTTGAACACCCAGTGAAAGGACACCACACAAGTGTTATGAAAATAAACAGTGTATTTATTAGAATCACAACAACCCTGTATTCTTTATGAGGACAGGGTGCTAGGCACACAACAAAACTCTTACGAAAATACTTAAGTTAGCACGTTATACACAAATGCCCGAGGGGCACGAAAAACCATATATTCTAAAAGTGGAATGCGAAATTACTAGCAGGTAAGTACAGTACTAATAGGCTTTGGAATCGCTAGGACTTGACTATAGAATCGTTAGATTACTTCTAGGAGACCTAGGGGACTCGGGTGCAGAGTGTGCACTCTCACGCGGGATGCGGGACAAAGTCTATGGAAGCTAGTAAAGGCAAAGTTAGTGTTCACGGGCGAACCCGACCTGGTAGGAAGAAAACGACAGTGGATCCTGACCCTAGGATAGTGAGGCTATGCTGGGACACCGAAGTGCCGAAGTTACCTAGCCCAGGGGCTGCAGCTGCATAGGTCTGAAAAGACGTCGGGGATCTCGTTGCCGGACCAGGAGCCTGGAAGAAGGAAGTTGCTGGCAGGCGACCAGTGAAGGAAAGTTCGATGGATCCAAGCCTGGATCAAGGAAGAAGAAACCTGAAAGCAGAGGGGACCAAGTTCTTGAATCACTAGCCAGTGATTAAGTGGGCACCAGGATGGCACCGGGCGAAGTCACCTCGACTAGGTGAGTGGGCGACGCTGGCTCTGCAGATCTCACGGACCAGGAGGCGTTGTCGGCGACCAGGATGGAGAGGCGAGCTGTCCCACGATGGATGAAGCTGTCGGCGTCGAAGTTACCCAGGATTGGGCAACAAGCCTTGGCTAATTCAAGCCCACGCGGTGGACTCAAAATGGCGTCTTGAGTGGACCAGGAGGGTCCGGGGTGCTCCTCTTTTGGAAGGGAGCAAGGGCCAGCCTGGAGCAATCAGACCAGCAGCAGAAATGTCGTCGGGCGTCGTTCAGAAGGCCACAAGCCAGCGGGCTAGTAGCCAAACAACGCGGTGAGCAGCAAAAAGCAGAAGGGCCCCACGCAGATCGTGGAGATGCTGGGAGGCTGCACTTCGGTGCTGGAGCTGCTCAGGGTCGGGGCTTCTCGGACCCCAAAGCACTCACCAGGAAATTACTCGGCGGGCTTGCTGGAAAGAAGTCGTGCAGTCTTGAAGATGGCCGGTCCCTCGAGGTCTCGTCACACCCACGAATCTCAGCGTGACTGATGATGCAGGTAGAGGTCAGAGGTGCCAGGGAAGCCGGTTCTCGTCGAGCTGGGCAGTCTTGATCCGGAGGAGAGACTTGCAGCAGACCGCAGTGTTCTTAAGATGGTGCCTGCGGATGCAGGGTGACTACTCCTTAGTCACAAGGGAGAAATCTTAGGAAGAAGTCTTGAGTTCCTTTCGTGGAAAGTAGTTTCAGGATTCAAAGATGATCTGATCTGGAAGGGGGCCAGTTCCTACCTTTATCCTGTAAAAAGGGGCTGGCACGCGACTAAGTCCTGCCCTAGGGGTGGGACTAGGAGGGGGTGGTTACACCCACTTCCTTGGCGGGCTTTTCCCCAGCACAGGGTCTGGAGTGACCCTGGAACTGGTTCCAGCCAGCCTATGCACAGTGAGCACCGGGGTGCCACGTGCAGTCACCTTCCTCTAAAGCCCTGCCTACCTACAATACACAAAACCCTGTCTGGGACGGTGCTGGCACCGCCCCTGGCAGGAAACCCTTTGTCCTTATCTCCTGCTCTGGGAGGACTCCCAGCAGCAGGAGGGCAGACTTGTGTCTCGGTGGCAGCATCCATTTTGTGGAGCTGAGGCTCTGTTTGACTTTAACCGGGGTTAGGGGTTACATACATGTCGTGTCCCTCTAGAAGGGTGGAATGCTAACCCCGTCGCCAGCATTGGCGAGGGGTTAGTATTCCAATTCGTATGACACCTTACTCGACATGTTTTGATAAAGCGATACCAGAGTTGGCATACAACCGCGAGGATTATAATGCACTTAAGGGTATATGGTATGCGATATCATGGAAACGGCTAAGGGATGGATCCCGAAAGCCGCAGACAGGCTCAGCTCATGCCAGAGCACCATCTCACACGATTCCAAGCACTCTGCCTTCAGGATTGTTAAGGCCTGCCATAGGAGTGACTGATAGGAGATCTGTGTGTCCATTTTAGGGTTAGATATAGGTATACTATATCTAAAGCAAAGGGTGAGTACACCACCTTGCCCCAGCTGTCGTGCAGCCAGTTGTGTCAGTTTAGTTAGTCAGCCCAGGGGTGGCATAATACATGCTTCAGCCCCTGGGAGACTTCTGGGTACACCTCAGCCCTGGGTACAGGGACTTGGAGAGGGCCCAGTGCCAATTCAGTACCTGAGTACAATTTGGATAGAGAGAACAGCTAGGCTGTGGGTCTGATTAGCAGGCCCACAGCCAGGGAAAGTCGTAAACCAGTGCAGCAAAAAGCAAAAATCTGGGTGATCATAGGATTGCAGACCCTACTCTCCTACATATGTACCGTAGGTTGGTCTCAGATTAAGAGTTATACGTACCGTAGGGTGGTCTCAGATTAAGAGTTCTACGTACCGTAGGGTGGTCTCAGATTAAGAGTTCTACGTACCGTAGGGTGGTCTCAGATTAAGAGTTATATGTACCGTAGGGTGGTCTCAGATTAAGAGTTCTACGTCCCTTAGGGTGGTCTCAGATTAAGAGTTCTATGTACCATAGAGTCGTCTCAGATTAAGAGTTCTACGTACCATAGGGTGGTCTCAGATTAAGAGTTCTACGTACCGTAGGGTGGTCTCAGATTAAGAGTTATATGTACCGTAGGGTGGTCTCAGATTAAGAGTTCTACGTCCCTTAGGGTGGTCTCAGATTAAGCATTCTACGTACCGTAGGGTGGTCTCAGATTAAGCGTTCTGGTCTCAGATTAGGCGTTCTACGTAACGTAGGGTGGTCTCAGATTAAGCGTTCTACGTACTGTAGGGTGGTCTCAGATTAACAGTTCTATGTACCGCAGGGTGGTCTCAGATTAACAGTTCTATGTACCGCAGGGTGGTCTCAGATTAACAGTTCTATGTACCGCAGGGTGGTCTCAGATTAAGCGTTCTATGTACCGCAGGGTGGTCTCAGATTAAGCGTTCTACATACCGTAGGGTGGTCCCAGATTAAGAGTTCTACGTACCGTAGGGTGGTCTCAGATTAACAGTTCTATGTACCGCAGGGTGGTCTCAGATTAAGCATTCTACATACCGTAGGGTGGTCTCAGATTAAGCGTTCTATGTACCGTAGGGTGGTCTCAGATTAAGAGTTATACGTACCGTAGGGTGGTCTCAGATTAAGCGTTCTATGTACCGTAGGGTGGTCTCAGATTAACAGTTCTATGTACCGCAGGGTGGTCTCAGATTATGCATTCTACATACCGTAGGGTGGTCTCAGATTAAGCGTTCTATGTACCGTAGGGTGGTCTCAGATTAAGAGTTATACGTACCGTAGGGTGGTCTCAGATTAAGAGTTCTACGTACCGTAGGGTGGTCTCAGATTAAGAGTTCTACGTCCCTTAGGGTGGTCTCAGATTAAGAGTTCTATGTACCATAGAGTCGTCTCAGATTAAGAGTTCTACGTACCATAGGGTGGTCTCAGATTAAGAGTTCTACGTACCGTAGGGTGGTCTCAGATTAAGAGTTATATGTACCGTAGGGTGGTCTCAGATTAAGAGTTCTACGTCCCTTAGGGTGGTCTCAGATTAAGCATTCTACGTACCGTAGGGTGGTCTCAGATTAAGCGTTCTGGTCTCAGATTAGGCGTTCTACGTAACGTAGGGTGGTCTCAGATTAAGCGTTCTATGTACTGTAGGGTGGTCTCAGATTAACAGTTCTATGTACCGCAGGGTGGTCTCAGATTAACAGTTCTATGTACCGCAGGGTGGTCTCAGATTAACAGTTCTATGTACCGCAGGGTGGTCTCAGATTAAGCGTTCTATGTACCGCAGGGTGGTCTCAGATTAAGCGTTCTACATACCGTAGGGTGGTCCCAGATTAAGAGTTCTACGTACCGTAGGGTGGTCTCAGATTAACAGTTCTATGTACCGCAGGGTGGTCTCAGATTAAGCGTTCTACATACCGTAGGGTGGTCTCAGATTAAGCGTTCTATGTACCGTAGGGTGGTCTCAGATTAAGAGTTATACGTACCGTAGGGTGGTCTCAGATTAAGAGTTCTACGTACCGTAGGGTGGTCTCAGATTAAGAGTTCTACGTACCGTAGGGTGGTCTCAGATTAACAGTTCTATGTACCATAGAGTCGTCTCAGATTAAGAGTTCTACGTACCATAGGGTGGTCTCAGATTAAGAGTTCTACGTACCGTAGGGTGGTCTCAGATTAAGAGTTATATGTACCGTAGGGTGGTCTCAGATTAAGAGTTCTACGTCCCTTAGGGTGGTCTCAGATTAAGAGTTCTATGTACCATAGAGTCGTCTCAGATTAAGAGTTCTACGTACCATAGGGTGGTCTCAGATTAAGAGTTCTACGTACCGTAGGGTGGTCTCAGATTAAGAGTTATATGTACCGTAGGGTGGTCTCAGATTAAGAGTTCTACGTCCCTTAGGCTGGTCTCAGATTAAGCATTCTACGTACCGTAGGGTGGTCTCAGATTAAGCGTTCTGGTCTCAGATTAAGCGTTCTACGTAACGTAGGGTGGTCTCAGATTAAGCGTTCTACGTACTGTAGGGTGGTCTCAGATTAACAGTTCTATGTACCGCAGGGTGGTCTCAGATTAACAGTTCTATGTACCGCAGGGTGGTCTCAGATTAACAGTTCTATATACCGCAGGGTGGTCTCAGATTAAGCGTTCTATGTACCGCAGGGTGGTCTCAGATTAAGCGTTCTACATACCGTAGGGTGGTCCCAGATTAAGAGTTCTACGTACCGTAGGGTGGTCTCAGATTAACAGTTCTATGTACCGCAGGGTGGTCTCAGATTAAGCGTTCTACATACCGTAGGGTGGTCTCAGATTAAGCGTTCTATGTACCGTAGGGTGGTCTCAGATTAAGAGTTATACGTACCGTAGGGTGGTCTCAGATTAAGAGTTCTACGTACCGTAGGGTGGTCTCAGATTAAGAGTTCTACGTACCGTAGGGTGGTCTCAGATTAAGAGTTATATGTACCGTAGGGTGGTCTCAGATTAAGAGTTCTACGTCCCTTATGGTGGTCTCAGATTAAGAGTTCTACGTCCCTTAGGGTGGTCTCAGATTAAGCATTCTACGTACCGTAGGGTGGTCTCAGATTAAGCGTTCTACGTACCGTAGGGTGGTCTCAGATTAAGCGTTCTATGTACCGTAGGGTGGTCTCAGATTAAGAGTTATACGTACCGTAGGGTGGTCTCAGATTAAGAGTTCTACGTCCTGTAGGCTGGTCTCAGATTAAGCATTCTATGTACCGTAGGGTGGTCTCAGATTAAGCATTCTATGTACCGTAGGGTGGTCTCAGATTAAGCATTCTATGTACCGTAGGATGGTCTCAGATTAAGCGTTCTATGTAACGTAGGCTGGTCTCAGATTAAGCATTCTATGTACCGTAGGGTGGTCTCAGATTAAGCATTCTATGTACCGTAGGGTGGTCTCAGATTAACAATTCTACGTACCGCAGGGTGGTATCAGATTAAGCATTCTACGTACCGTAGGGTGGTCTCAGATTAAGCATTCTACGTACCGCAGGGTGGTCTCAGATTAAGCATTCTACGTACCGTAGGGTGGTCTCAGATTAACAATTCTACGTACTGTAGGGTGGTCTCAGATTAAGCAATCTATGTACCGTAGGGTGGTCTCAGATTAAGCAATCTATGTACCGTAGGGTGGTCTCAGATTAACAATTCTACGTACCGCAGGGTGGTCTCAGATTAAGCATTCTACGTACCGTAGGGTGGTCTCAGATTAAACGTTCTAAAAACTGAAGGGAGGTCTCAGATTAAGTGTTCTACGTACCGTTCGGTGGCCTCAGATTAAGAGTTCTACGTACTGTAGGGTGGCCTCAATTTAACCGTTCTACGTACTGTAGGGTGGTCTCAGATTAAGCATTCTACGTACTGCAGGGTGGTCTCAGATTAAGCGTTCTACGTACCGTAGGGTGGTCTCAGATTAAGAGTTCGATGTACCGTAGGCTGGTCTCAGATTAAGCATTCTATGTACCGTAGGGTGGTCTCAGATTAAGCATTCTATGTACCATAGGGTGGTCTCAGATTAAGCATTCTACGTACCGTAGGGTGGTCTCAGATTAAGAGTTCGATGTACCGTAGGCTGGTCTCAGATTAAGCATTCTATGTACCGTAGGGTGGTCTCAGATTAAGCATTCTATGTACCGTAGGGTGGTCTCAGATTAACAATTCTACGTACCGCAGGGTGGTCTCAGATTAAGCATTCTACGTACTGTAGGGTGGTCTCAGATTAACAATTCTACATACCGCAGGGTGGTCTCAGATTAAGCATTCTACGTACCGTAGGGTGGTCTCAGATTAACAATTCTACGTACTGTAGGGTGGTCTCAGATTAAGCAATCTATGTACTGTAGGGTGGTCTCAGATTAACAATTCTACGTACCGTAGGATGGTTTCAGATTAACAGTTCTATGTACCGTACGGTGGTCTCAGATTAAACGTTCTAAAAACTGAAGGGAGGTCTCAGATTAAGAGTTCTACGTACCGTTCGGTGGTCTCAGATGAAGAGTTCTACATACCGTAGGGTGGTCTCAGATTAAGCGTTCTAAGTACTGTAGGGTGGTCTCAGATTAAGCGTTCTAAGTACCGTAGGGTGGTCTCAGATTAAGAGTTCGATGTACCATAGGGTGGTCTCAGATTAACAATTCTACTTACCGTAGGGTGGTCTCAGATTAAGCGTTCTATGTACCGTAGGGTGGTCTCAGATTAACAATTCTACGTACCGTAGGGTGGTCTCAGATTAAGCATTCTATGTACCGTAGGGTGGTCTCAGATTAACAATTCTACGTACCGTAGGGTGGTCTCAGATTAAGCATTCTATGTACCGTAGGGTGGTCGCAGATTAAGCATTCTATGTACCGTAGGGTGGTCTCAGATTAACAATTCTACGTACCGTAGGATGGTTTCAGATTAACAGTTCTATGTACCGTAGGGTGGTCTCAGATTAAACGTTCTAAAAACTGAAGGGAGGTCTCAGATTAAAAGTTCTACAAACCGTTCGGTGGTCTCAGATTAAGAGTTCTACGTCCCTTTGGGTGGTCTCAGATTAAGAGTTCTACCTCCTTTAGGGTGGTCTCAGTCTAACCCTGTTACAGGCCTTTGGGTGGTCTCAGATTAAGTGTGTTATGTACGATCTGATAGTTTCATAAAAAGTACTATACATATATGTATGTATTTAATGCTTATTAAGCGCAACTGTCACCCAAAGGGTATCCTGGTGCTGAGACCATATCTAACCATCAGGTGAAGTGCACTACATTGCTCTTGGAAACAGGTAGGTCTTGAGATCCCTTTTGAAAGAGGACAGATCTTGTCTACTCCTCAACGTCAGAGGTAGGCTATTCCATAATGTGGCGGCCGTGAAACTAAAAGCACGGCCGCCCATCCTCACTCTGTTGATCCTGGGAATCCTCACCAGGAACGCGGAGGAGGATCTCAGAAGTCTAGCAGCTTGATACCAAGAAAAGAGATTTTTAAATGGTATCGATCCTAGTCCGTGCAGAGCCCTAAAGACAAGGCATAAAGCCTTAAAGGCAATCCTCTGCTGGACCGGTAACCAGTGAAGATCAGCCAATGCTGCAGATGAACAAGCAGAGCGAGGACGCGATAGAGCCAGTTTAGCCGCCATGTTTTGTATCCTCTGCAACTTTAGGATCAAGATCTTAGGGGCTCCCATAAGTAGTGCGTTACAGTAGTCTAACCTACTGAGAATAGAACTACGCACTACCTCTGCTCTGGCTCCCCAGGGAAGTAGTGGCAGGATGTTACGTAGGGCACGAAGCAGGCCCATACAGGTCGCTGCAGTCCTATTTACAGAGGCATCAAGCTGTAGGTTAGGTTCAGACAGAACTCCCAAGTTACGAGCCGATTCTGCGGCCTCCACCGAGCCCGGAATGGAAGTTGGCCAAAAGTCATCCGGTAGCGCACGGGGGAGTCGGTCTAGGGAGCAGTGGAGTACCTCCGTTTTTGACCCATTAAATTGGAGTGAGTTAGCTCGCAGCCACTCTGCTGTAGCCGACATACAACGGTGAAAGGTGTCCCTCGAAACGATCTCAGTACCCTCAAATGAAAAAATCAATTGAGTGTCATCAGCATAATTGATGACTGATATGCCAAATGACTTTATCAGATCTACCAGGGGTCGGAGATATAAGTTAAAAAGGATTGGACTAACCGCCGATCCTTGGGGGACACCTTGGTTCACCTGTTGTGTGGCTGATCGAAAAGGTGGTAACGCCACAGCTTGCTGTCTGTTGCAGAGATAAGATGTTAACCAACTTAAGGCCAGACCGGTTATTCCTACGCTCCGAAGGTGACCCAATAGAACCTCATGGTCCACCGTGTCGAACGCGGCCGACATGTCAAGCAGCACTAAAAATGCTGACTTTCCCCTGTCGACACGCGTTCGTAGATCGTCCAACACGGTAACCAATGCGGTCTCAGTGCCATGGGCCGGTCTGAAGCCAAATTGGGTTGCATCCAGACAGGAGTTTGTTTCCAGGAAGTTGGACAAGGCTCTCGTGACCCACTTCTCGATAATTTTTATCGCAAATGGTAGGAGCGAAATGGGCCTATAGTTGGCCGAGCATAGAGGGTCCACAGTAGCCTTTTTTAGCAGTGGTGTTACTATTGCCAACTTCCAACTGTCTGGGACTGATGCTGTGGTCAGCGATTGGCAGCAGATGGAATAGAGCGGAGGAAACAACTCATCTTGGAAAGCCTTCCAGATCTTGTGTGGCATTGGGTCAAGCGGTGAACCTGTGGAAACGCAGTTGGCCAAGACGCAGAATTCCTCCAACGAGGGAATAGGAAAACAGGACAGCTGGGAGGACTCTTCCTTATTGTCGTCCCGTTCGGATTCCGAATGGCAGGGGAATTCCGAAGGGGGAGACAAAGACGGCGCAGACTGTCCGGATACCATGAGTCCGTTCAGGATGTTCCTAATTTTCTCCTCGAACGCGAGGGCCAGAGAGTCACATAGTTCCTGAGAAGCCGGGATGGCTGGTACTGTACAGGACGGGTTAGATAGATTATTAACCAGCTTAAATAGGGTCTGCGATTTATTAGGAGCCTTTGCCAAGGTGTCTTCTAGGAACTTTGCATTTGCGCTCCTTAGCTGGACCTTATGTTCCTGCAGGGCCACTTTATACGCTGCCCTATCCAGCTCCTTATACCCTCTCCTCCAGGTACGCTCCGCCTGTTTACAACGAAGCTTGTACTGTCCAAGATCGTCAGTAAACCAGGCATTGGCTCCTCTAGGTCTGTCCCTCACCCTTCGTAAAGGGGCCAACTCGTCCAATGATGTCAAGATTTGCTGGCAAAGGACTGCATAGCTCTTATCCACACTATCCTCCACCAAAAAAGTCCTGGGCAGTAATGTGGGTCGAGTCGGCTCCCTAAGAAGGCGAGACCATTGTCCGTTGAACTTAGTGCCGCCCGGTTTGCTTGGTTTTAACAGAGCAGGCAAAACAATAGACATAATAATCAGTGAATGGTCGGTCCAGCACTGATCCACAACCTCTTCCACTACAACCAGCTCCTTCTCAGCAAATACCAGGTCTAGAGTGTGCCCCTTAGCGTGAGTAGGTGACAAGACCAACTGTACAAGTTGAATATTACTACACGCTTGGCAAAGTTCTCTATAGGCCAGATCTTGAGGGCCGGAGGGCCAGAGATTAAAATCACCCAATACCAAAAATTTAGCATGAGAGTTTGAGAGGTCATAGATCAGATCAACCAGTGACTGAAGGGCCGTTGTGGTCAAAGAGGGTGGCCTGTAGCATAAAAGACCTGCTATCAGAGTACCCCCCTGGATAGAGAAGCCCATGAGCTCGAATCCCAACACTTCTTTTACCACCAGCTGCGAGAGGGATATTGAGTCTCTGAAGATAAATCCTACTCCACCCCCCCTACCAGAGACTCGAGGAGTATGTCTTATAAGGTAGCCCGGTGGGCAAGCCCAACCGATTCCACCCCACAGTCCGCCTTGGCCCAAGTCTCGGTCACAAATAGTATGTCCAGATGTGAAGATTCTATTACAAGAGCAATCTCAGCATAGTGCTTTACAAGAGAGCAAACATTTAACAGGCCACAGGAAAGAGACCTAGGGGAGGATGAAGTCGACAGGTATTGCTCACCAACATCGGTATAACTCGATAAATTATACGAGTCCTCACGAGGATCTGCCAGATGAGAGGTAGCCGTTGCGAGCACACCGGGAGCACCCAGGACGCGAACGGGCGCAAACTGGCTTACCTCTGGCGCACCTCCGGCGCGTCTACGGCGCGTCCGCTGCGCGCATACGCTGCGTGCCTGCTCGCCCATACCTATTTATAGTATTACGCCGCGCGGGCTTCCGGCTACTAGAGCCTTAGACCCGACCAATATGGCGCCTGAAAGTGGCCCAAGCGTCAACACCCACCCAAGATGGCGGTCGGAGCGCCACCACCAGGGATCCCACTTCCTAAGTCCCGCCAAATGCGGGTGAAAAAACAATTATATGCAGGTAAGCCTGACTATGCCCTCAAGTTGCTGTAGTGGCAAGCGCCTAATGAGTAGGCAGAGAAAACCACAGCGGGATCAAAGCAGCGCGATTTAAAAAACAATATGCCCAGGAATATAGAAATCCGATTTTAAAATATGTACAGCAATGTGCAGCAATGCGCGCGATGAGAGAGAGGTCTATAGAGCGTACCGAGAGAGCAGCTTAAATAAGCTCTCCAATGCGCGGGCTTCCGGCTACTAGAGCCTCTAGACCCGACCAATATGGCGCCTGATAGTGGCCCAAGCGTCAACACCCACCCAAGATGGCGGTCGGAACACCACCACCAGGGACCCCACTTCCTAAATCCCGCCAAATGCGGGTGTACCACAAGGTGGTCTCTCTGTAGCCTCAGTTTAAGCATTTTATGTACCATAGGGTGGTCTCAGATTAAGTGTGTTACATACGGTATGGTGGTTTCAGATGAAGTATTATACGTACCGTAGACTGGTCTCATATTAAGCATTCTACGTACCATAGAGTGGTCTCAATTTAAGTGTTCTACATACCGCAGGGTGGTCTCAGATTAACCGTTCTACGTACCGTAGGGTGGTCTCAAATTAAGAGTTCTATGTACCGTAGGGTGGTCTCGGATTAAGAGTTCTACGCACCGTAGGGTGGTCTCAGATTAAGAGTTCTACATACCGTAGGGTGGTCTCAGATTAAGAGTTCTATGTACTATGTACTGTAGGGTGGTCTCAGATTAAGCGTTCTATGTACCATAGGATGGTCTCAGATTAAACGTTCTAAAAACTGAAGGGAGGTCTCAGATTAAGAGTTCTACGTACTGTTCGGTGGTCTCAGATTAAGAGTTCTACGTCCCTTTGAGTGGTCTCAGATTAAGAGTTCTACGTCCCTTAGGGTGGTCTCAGTCTAACCCTTCTACGGGCCTTCGGGTGGTCTCAGGTTAAGTGTGCTATGTACGGTCTGATAGTTTCATAAAAAGTACTATATGTACCACAAGGTGGTCTCTCTGTAGCCTCAGATTAAGCATTTGATGTACCATAGGGTGGTCTCAGATTAAGTGTGTTACGTACGGTATGGTGGTTTCAGATGAAGTATTATATGTACCGCAAGGTAGTCTCTCTCTAGTCTGAGATTAAGAGTTCTAGGTGCCATAGTGTGGTATTCTTTGACTCTCTCATTAGCTGGAGTCACCAGCGCGATTTATAAGTTTACCTACATCCAAATGAGTCTACTTCTGAGTCTCCTTCTGTGTGTTTAAGGGAATTACCTGCTGGTAAATCTGTATCCTCTGGTGGGTCTTGGCCTATAACATTTTCAAAAAATGTTGATTGTAAATTAGGCTGTCTCAAAAACTATGTACACCTGATCAAGTTGAAATCAGATATCACATCAAGAGTAGCAAAAGTTAGAGATGTCCCATTGTTGGTCAAGAGTAAAATGAGAATGGAATTGGACAAGTTATTGAAGAATGGCCTTATAAAAGAAGTAGAGGCCACTGAATGGGTTTCTCCAGTGATTATGGCCCACAAGCCCAATGGTGAGGCCAGATTGTGTGCCGACTTGAGAGAACTGAATAAAGCTGTTGTTTCTCATTTTGGAGATGCTGTCCTCTCTTGGTGATGCTACCCATTTTTAAAAATTGGACCGCTCTTCGGCTTATCATCAAGTCAGACTTCATCCCTTATGTCAGGATCTCACGGCATTCATAACCCAATTTGGAATTTGTAATTTTCTAAGGATGCCGTTTGGATTAATATCTGCAGCCTTTGTGTTTCAGAGGGTGATGGAAGGTGTTCTGACAGGCATTGAAGGGATCAAAATTTACCAAGATGATATTTTAGTCTATGGGGCAGACTTGCAAGAGCATGACAAAAGGTTGTCTTAAGTGTTGTAAAAGCTGCAAGAAGCAGGTTTGACCCTGAAATTGGACAAATGTAAATTTGATGAAAGAGAGATAGAGTATTTAGGGCATTTGCTCTCAAGATCAGGTATCAGGCCCAAACCCTCCTTAGTTGACACCATTTCTCAATTTAACTAGCCCTAAAACATAGATGAGCTTGTTAAATTCCTAGGCATGGCAGAGTTTTACAACAAATGTTTGCCTAGTTTTGCACAGAAGACTGACTGCATGAGAGGGCTGTTGAGAAAAGGATGTGAGTTTGCCTGGGATGAGACTTGTTGTGAAGAGTTTGACGTGATTAAGAAATGCTTGAATGTATCTCCGAATTTGTCAAGTTTTGATCCTGCAAAGGATTCATACACCATGACTGATGCCAGTTCTAAAGGCTTAGGTGCTCTTTTGTTACAAACTGGTGAAGAGGCAGACAACACCATTTTGTTCATATCGAGGCCTCTTATGGGGGGTTACTGTAACTACTCAGTTGTTGAGAAAGAAGCTTTGGGTGTCTATTGGGCAGTTTGTAAACTCAAGAAATTGCTGTGGGGTAAACACTTTTCTGTGGTTTCTGATCATAAACCTTTGAAAGAGGTGTTTAGTAAGAAAGGTGTTGATTGTGTCTCTCACAGAATAAGGAGGTGGGTTGTTGCTCAACAGGAATTCGACTTTGGCAGAGTATTTGCCAGGGTCATGTAACATTTTGGCGGATTGTTTGTCTAGGCTTGGTGGTTGTTCTGAGATCCAAGATTGTCTTGAAGGTGATGATTATTTTGCAGGTGAGGAGGTTGAGGAAGATTTTAAGGTTTGTTTGATCAGTGAAGGTTTTTTAACTGAGGCTGAGTGGTTGGAGTGCCTTGGTACTGATCCCACTTTAACACAAGTAATGGCCTTTATACGTGGTGGATGGTGTGAGAAGTGTGATTGTTCTGACCAACCCAAAGTGTTTTGCTGTGTAAAGGATGAGCTATCTATATTGAATGGTATTCTCTTGGGAGGAAGCAGGCTGGTGGTGCCCGAGAAATGACATGACAAGTTGGTGGCTAATGCCCATGCCAGTCATATGGGTAAAGCAAAACCTAAGGAGAGGATTAGGGAGGCCTTTTGGTGGCCTGCGATGGATGTACATATTGAAAGGACTGTGCGCAACTATTCCCAGTGTGCTAGCAGTGATAAAATTCTGAAGTGTAGAACACAACCCATGGTGATCAGTAAACAATATAGTGGTCCTTGGGTTGACGTAGCTGTGGGCATTTTGGTTCCAGTGAAGATAAGGACAATGGATAGATATGTTCTTGTTTGTGTTGACATGTTCTCTAGGTAGCCCGAGGTAAAAATTGTTAACTTCGTTGATTCTAGAACTACTGTTAATTTTTTGAACGCAGTCTTTGAGAGGGAAGGATTACCAGCAATGGTGTTTAGAAAGATTTATTAAAGTGTTGAAGGGAGCAATGCAATTAGCTGTAGTCTCTGGTGGTGACTGAGAGGATGCTATAAAGAAAAAGGTATGTGAGTACAGGTTCACTCTGCATAGTTCCACCGGGGTTTCAACCTTCAGATTGTTCAAAGGGAGACTGGTTTATACCAAAGTCATATATACAAGAGTATTATGCCAGTTGAACCTGATTGAATGTGTTCCCCATAGTGTTGATTTGTCAGTAGAAATATGTATTTACAATGTATGACCATCAGAATATAAATGAATAACACAAGCGAAAATAATAGAAGTCCTGGTATAAATTGTGAAACAAGTAGGGTACATGGTATTAATTGTATATATTTGTTTTTATATTAAAGATGTGATGTTTTTAAATGTTCTGTACTGAGGAAGGTGTTTATACATAAAGAAAAGACACCGAAACGAGTCGACAAAAGGATTACTTGTTTTCAACATTGTGATTGTATTGTACTATGATTATGCTTTGATAGTGAATATTGTTTGATTTATGTAAAAGAAGACACCCTCAGTGTTTTACCCAAATGTAAAATTTGATTAAATAATTTTTGTTGTGTCTGGAATATCATGAACATAGATGTTGTTAATTGTATAAGTAGATTGTATGGATTCGAGTTCGAAAATCTTTATTTCGATCACATGATCATAAAAGATATACATGACATCATAAAACAGTTCATTTACAATTTAAGAACGGATTAAATAACAGTAGTGATCATGGTTAATTAATATGATTGGGGTATGCCAGAAATCGAGACTATACTAACTCACCAAGTCTCTTAATATAGCGTTTACGGGCATACCACATTGAAGTTAAAAATTTAGATAATGCAAATACCAGAGTTGGGGCCAAATCAGTCTTTAAAACTCTATAGGCAGGCAAGGAAGTTCTGAATCTCATGTTTTTAAGTAAAGGAACGAGCCAGTACTTCCTGCTCCTCTCATAGGCTGGACAGAAAAAAATCACATGTACATCGTTCTCTTTTACATGGGGACACGCAGGGCAATTTTCTGTAGAGGAGTGGGAAGACCATGCTGCTGTGAAAGATGCTAGAGGGAGAGTCCCATATCTCCATTGAAGGAATAGTTTCCTAGTTATTGCCGGAGTCATGGCATCTAGGACATTTTCCAGTTGGTAGGAATCTTTGATTTTTATGAACTGATTGGTTAGAGATCCGTCTCGGATGCCATTGATGGATTGTAAGAGCATTTGGTCATAATAGGCTCTCGATAGTACTTTTCTGGAGATCCTATTTACTTATGTTAACCGGATCTGACCATATGTTAACCGGATCTGATTCACATTCAGACTTGTAATAAGTTATAAATAAAATCAAGAGAGGGACATGACCCCATATGTTCGAGATCTATGCATTCCTAGTATTGTTTTTTCCGATGGTCCACTGTACACACTTGTCATTTATCACAGCATAATTGAGTAACACAGAAAGGAACGTTTTTGGTTTATTACTTGTATTACCCAGTCCTTTCTGGTATATCTGGGGAACTCTCTTTGTTTGGAGGTAATACCAAAGTCACGCCTCTTTGGGTTACTTCTAGGAGAAAGGAGGCTGGTGGCGTGATGGACTGTCCTGATGTGTGGAAAGAGATTTGGAGAGGATGGAAAAGAGGAAAATTTGTTTTGATTCAGGAAAAGCTGTAAAAAAACAGTTGTTGAAGGTGGGGATTTCGTTAGGGTAAAACTTCCCAAAAGGAGTAGGAATGTCAAAGTTTGGTCAGCCAATAAAAGTTATCGAACTATTAGGCAATGCTGTCAAAACTCAAGATCATAGAGTTTGGAACCTCAACAGGATTGTAAAGTGTCTACCACGATGCTCAAGTGATGATAGGGGTCAAGAATCTTCTTGTGCTCCTCAAGTCTTGAGAAGAAGGTCTGGACAAAAAAGGGTTCCTTTACGCTTACAAGATCGTGTTTCTTAATTGTTTTTTTAATTTACTTATTTCTTTCTTTCACCTTGTTCTTTCTTTGGTTGCTGTTATTTTATTATTGGAAAAGGGGAAGGTGATGTGGTATTCTTTATTATTACTATGTTCTATCTTGTTACTAAGGTCTCTTGTTCCATAAAAGAATGGTCTATTGTTAGGAATGTTAGGGGTAGATGTGTCAACATACCCTTTTGCGATTTTTAAGGTATCGCTATTTAGAAATCGCAAAATTGGATGTATGTAGAAATTCGCTATTTTTTAGCGATTGAAATAATTTCCCATGAATTCCTATGGGCCAGGAGGCCCATAGGAATGATTGTGAAATAATTCGCAATTTGTGAATCGCAATTTGCTAATCTCAAATTGATAATAATTTCAAGGGTGCAGGGGTGTCTCAAAGACACCCTGCTGCATCCCTGAAATCTACATGTGTGTGCATATGGCGCACATACATTCCCTATGGGCATGTGTGTGCGTCACATGCCACCTTCACAAATGCCAAATTGTGCATTTTTAAAAGAATTTGCAAATTACCACCAACTACAAGTTAGTGGTAATTTGCGATTTCTTAACCTAAATTCGCAATTCCAAAATGTTACATACATGGCATTTAAGGAATCCCAAAATTGCGATTCCTTAAATGCGTAAGCAAAAAAAAGAATCGCAAATTTTTGCGATTCCTTATTTTGCGATTTTTTGTTACATGTCAAAACATGCAAAAAGACCATTTGCGATTCGCAAACGCCGGAATTCTGCGAATTCCGGCCTTTGCGAATCGCAAACGGCTTGATACATCTACCCCGTAGTGTTTGAATTAGAGTCAGTTGCTGCCTGTACTTAGAGGATGAGGTTTCATTGGATGTGCCCTGCAATAAAGAAACCTACTACAAGCCCAATGCGGGTCCTCATTTTTATTGAAGGACCTATTTGCCTCACATAGGGTGGTCCCAGATTAAGTGTGTTACGTACGGTCTGGTGGTTCCGGATGAAGTATTTTATGTACTGTAGGGTGGTCTCAGATTAAGCATTTAACGTACCGTAGGCTAGTCTCAGATTAAGTGTTCTACGTACCACAAAGTGGTCTCTCTGTTGCCTCAGATTAAGCATTTGATGTTCCATTGGGTGGTCTCAGATTAAGCGTCAATTGTACGATAGGGTGCTCTCAGAATAAGTGTTCCTGTACCACTGAGTTCTCTAAATTTAGGAAGGTGCCGGTTTGTGGAACCCCTCCACCGATGGAGTTGCCAGGAGGTCTCACGTCATCACTGATACCACATTACCAAAGCTATAACTGATGCATGCCCTTAGCCTCAGAATATCATCATTCCTGCTTGAGCCGTCTACTGAAGTCGCCATCTTGTGAATGATGTCAAAATAGGTCTCATAACCCAAGGGGACCTCATCAAACTAAAGAACATCCTCGAATGCTTATTGGTGGCGATGCAGGAGTGGAAAAAGAGAACCAGAAAGTGCCTGGAAAGAGCAAAATGTCAAAAGAGATCCCTTCAATCATCTCATGACATTCTTCGGGCAGACATCTCGCCTAATCTACGGCAGATGTGCCTCTTAGATAGAGCACAGTTCCCATATGGTGATGGACAATAAATGGTCTCAACACCAGACACCACTGATCACTTTTAATCCCTGTAAAGCCAATCACAGGTTCTCCTGAAAGGGAGATCACACCCACATACCAACACTCAGCAGAAGCTAGATGGGGCTGCCTGATCTCCAGCGAATCCGGAGACTGGAAATGGCCACAGTAACTTAAGTTACTTCAGCAACTATTCTATGATAAATCAATTGCGGGACACCGCCTTATCCGCCCTTTGTAGAAGAGTTGGTTAAACTACCAACGTTGTTAAAGGAAAGGAACCCCTCTGTCCCCTAATGTTTCAAACATGGTGCCCGTATTTCATGAAACATCAAGGGCGTCAACCACCAATGGAAGCACTGTTGTTGTATGTGACAATGCTTGTTTTTCTATCTGTAGCCTGTGGTGATGTAACAGTATTCGACTTTTGAAGGAAGGCATTTAGAGAGAAACGACACTCTTAAAACCTTGCCATTTTTCGGTTCAACGCGAAGGCACTCTCTTTTCTGATGTGAAGCTCACTTGACATCTACTGCACCTTCCTTCCCAACCCCCATTCCTTCCAGTTGTATGCTCAACGTTAGACGAGTCTTTCAGGGACCTGCAGCACTGCGCGAGCGCCTTATGAAGCACCTTACTGTCAGGCAGCAGACAGATGAATCCTATAGAGCTGAGGACTGGTGACCATCCAAGCCGGAGGCGCAGTCAGAGCAGGAAGCAATAGCATTTGGAACAAGGCTACCCTGGAATCCCACCACCATGAAAGAAGTGAACTTGTTCCATCCTCCAAGAGATCATAAGGGCAATCTGAAACACAGGGACAGAGACTGCTGCTCCTTGTGATACATTCACACGAGCGTGACTGGCCTACACAAACCTGCACAGTCTGGGTCTCTATTACCTACTGGTTAAAGGGACACCTAGGGTTCCCACCGGAGGGCTGAACTAAGCCGACCACAAGTTCTGAGTTAATTCATAGCTCAAACTCCAGTCCCAAGGGAGCAAGAATCCTCAGTGTCCGCGGTTCGGTAAGTGCCATGTACAAGGTAGGATGAGGACTTATAGGGTGAAACACCAATGTCAGCTCTTCAGCCTTATAAGGTTGATGAACCGAGGACCATCGGAGTGAATAAGAAGTCTCTCTATGGTTCACAGAACTAAGAAACCCAAAACAACATATTTAAGAGTTATTAAAAAGTCATTTTCAGTCATCCAGAGTTTTTCCCCTTGAAGGCCATAAGAACTATCCTTATGTTCATGTGCACTACAGGTTTTCAGGCAGGGATTCACCTAGAAACTCACAAGAACCAATGTTCACCAAAGGGGTCTATAGGAATGTTTCCTTCCTGGATCCATCAGATTGGTTAAAAAGAAAGCAGGCCACTTCCACCCTAAGAAAAAGATGGCAAGACATCTGTCATGTCCCTACTAAGCCGCTGAGCTCATATGTTGACAATCTTGGCCGGTACGGAGAGCAGCTGTTGGCCTGTTAGAAGAGAGTCACAGAACTCGTTCAACGGAGCACATGACCGTAGGTTCAATCTCTCCTACACGTCAACGACTCTAAATGATTGAACCCTAGTGGGAGAAGATACCTGGGTTGAGAATCCAAAGTGACACATGTTGGCTGTCACAACACATTCAACCAATCCTCCTGCTCTGTTGGTCGACGTTCAGCAACCCAACTTGTTTCATTAGTGGAGTGAGGACTGTGTGGGTGGTGTGCGGCCATCTGGCCCAGTCATTGGGATGAGGCCATCCATGAACTGAAGAAAATTCAAGAGAACATCTAATAACTTACAGAGAAATACAACTGGCAGTCGAGGCCTTTAATAAAACATTCCATAGAGATTTTAATATATTTTATTCAAATGAAGGATTTTATTAAACATATACACACATCACTCACAATTGCAGCCCACAGTGAAATCACATGCAGAAACTGTGACTACGCGGTTACACTGAAGGTTCTCTCAATTAGCTTTAAAGAGTCCTCGAGGGAGTTAGAACCCTGATCACATTCAGATCATTGTAAACATTTTATTCAGGTTTATTTTAAGTTCACTTGCCTGGGAGATTTCGGAGAAGCTGACCGTTAAACGTTGCAGGCCGTTAGCAGTCCTTGACAACAGGACAACATCCTTTACCCAATGGAGGACTGCTAATCAATGCTAACGTGCTTTTGCCCACGCCTTAAAACATGCTAACATTGCCATACACCCGATTGGAATATTTAATTTACTTATAAGTCCCACTAAAATGGTATACCATATTCCCAGGACAGGTATATTAAATGCTACTTGTGAACCTGCAGCAGTCACTGTGCCACGCACTTAAGTACCCCTGTAGAGCATGTCTCAGGCCTGCCACTGCAGCATGTGAGAAGTTTGAAACTACCTATTCAACTTGGCAAACAAAACCTTCCTCTAACCTAAAACTCCATTTTAAATACATATATGTAATCGCTAAGATAATCCCTTAAGCAGCCATAAGGCAGGGTGCCTTGTATTTAACAGTTTGGACATGTACTTTCAAGTTTTAAATGTTGTGGTAGTGGAAAACTCACAAATTTGTTTTTTACTACTGTGAGGCCTACCTCTACCATAGGATAACAAACGTTTAACTTTTAATAAGTATAACTTTTGTTTGGGAACAGGTAAATATATCATGTTTGATGTCTAATGACTTGTAATGTAAAATTTTGGTTAACAATAAAGTCGGATTGTACATCACAATTCTGAAAACGCCATTTTTAGAAAGTTGCCATTTTCTTGTCCTAACCATTTGGTACCTGCAGCCGGTTTCCTGGAGCACACAACTAGATATAATTGGCAGTTGACCTTTGTGCATTCCTATACTACACCAAAGAACTAAATGTCATTAATGTGGGACAAACACAGCATTTGCAGAGTACACTGGATGGGAACTAGAATAGTTTGGGGACGAGAGCCGTCACAAAACCATTGGGTGGCATGATACATCATCTGGCCCCTCCTAGTACCTTCCCAAAAGTAAGTAAGTAAAGAAGTTATAGAGCGCGCGAATACTGAAGTGTCTTGGCCGCTAGTGTAACCTCAAAACATCTATAAAGTAGAGCACAGAGCTTATTTAGAAAAGGAGACAAAAAAACATGTCTTTTAAATTTCCTAAAGAGGGTAATGCTTGTTTGGGATCTTAAGGACAGAGACAGAGTTCCAAAGTTTGCTTGCTAAAAATGAAAAACTCCTGCCATCCAAGCTGGAGTTTTTTTTTTTTTGGGAATGACCACTAGATTGGAAAGGGAAGTCCTCAATTCTCGCCGTGGGGAGTACCACTTAAAGGTATTTTGAAAATAGAGGGGACCAGAGAGGTGCAATGCTTTATGCAGTATGCAGAGAGCCTTACATTTTACCCTCTCAGACACAAATAACCAATGAAATTCCTGGATCTTCTTTCTGATGGAATGCCACCACATTCTGAAGTGATTGGAGACGTTTACGTATTCCTAAATAGAGGGCATTACAATAATCTATCCTAGACAGGATCACAGCTACCCCAACCATTTTTTGCAGGTCACGGGGAATGAAAGGAAATACCTTTTTTAGCACCTTGATTATACAGGAACAAGAGGATGTTATACAATTCATCTGTTCCGAGAAGTCTAAATGCTCATCAAATGAAATCCCTAGATTTCTCACCTTCTGAACGGGAGAGGGTAGCGGGCCAAAGGCACCAGGCCACCACGAATCACCCCAGAACCCTGTTTTCTTTCAAAAACAAAATTACCCCCGTTTTCTCTGTATTTTAAGCAGTTTACTTGCATCCAGACTGAAATCTGGGCGAGACAGCTGTTAAAAGAACAAAAGGGTTCTATGGTGCCAGCCAATTGTGTTTTTGTTTTTTTTTAGCTTTAGAGGGGATATTTTCATGGCAGTATTGATATTCATATGGTTTGTCAAGAGTGAAGACTGTGTGAAGAGGGGAAACAAAAAAAATGAGAATGAATGTTCAAACAACCTAGTGGGTGGAAATATTAATTTTATGGAATTTTCCAGTGGTGCCTTTAAAATAGAAGTGGGGACCACTAGTTCAACCTCATGTCTACCTCATCTAGTTCAACTAACTAGATGAGGTAGACATGTTTCATGCCTTTACAACGCAGGATTTACAACGCAAGTCGTTACAACGACTTGCGTTGGGGGGTGCTGGATAGTGAATAGTTTAATTTACTATTCCAACTTCAGTCCCCGTGGATAGTAGGGAAGGTGCTGGATAGTAAATTGAACTATTACCTATCCTAGAGCGCCCCCCAGTGCAATTCGTTGTAATGACTTGCGTTGAAAAACCTGCATTGTAAAGGTACTGCGTGGTAAAAATTGCATCGTAAAGGATGTTTCCCGTCCATTCAACCCTTTGAGGTGTCATTAGCATCCTTCAGGACTGTGATCATTGACCCGGATTGGTCAAGTTTTAGAGTTTCTGTGTTACACAGGTCTTGGGTTTGCTGACACTATGGTTAGGAGTATTCTCACTAAACCTAGCTTTTTATATTCTAACGCGACCCAGGCACTGACGTAGATGGAAGATTGGGAGAAACTCACAACCTTAAAGTGACAGGTGAGAACAGCCTTACATGTTGCAATAATGGTTGAATACTTGAGTAGCAATTGTGTTCCACTAGGGTTGATTATTGCAAATGAGCCCAGGCTTTTTCATGAAGATATGCGAGAGATTGGTTCATTCTCATCATTGATAATAACAGAAGAAATATTTTAAGATGACCTAGTCATACTAATCCAGACACTGGAAAACAACATGAAAGTGACAGCAAACTTACCTAGTTTCAAGAAATGGTTGGAGGAGGTCAACAAGACGATATCGGAAATAAAATTATTTTTGACGTAATGTAAGATTACAAAGTTGAAGAAGGATGCAAGACGTTTCTCCCAGGAGCACGGCTACCCATATACCAAGGAGAACTACTACAAAGATACTCAACTAAGAAACATCACAAAAGGTTGGAGAAAAGACCCACGGGCCTGGACGTCTGACTCCAAGAGCTGGAGCACTAGTAGTGAAGAACCAATGAGGGCACAGACACACAAAAGCCTTGCCACATGTGAATTAACCCCAAGGATTTCCAGGAGCATACGGACCACCTCAACCATGGTAGGGACCTCAAATGTGGGGATTTCAGATAGGACCAATCTTTTTCCTACTCACTTTGGCTCAACATCTTTTTTTTGAGACGAGGCCACTCGCGAGTAAGAAGGACGAAAACAGTAAGTGAGCAGGAGCCCACCTCTCTCACCACGATGGACAAGAAGTTAGGTGCAGACCAACAAGCTGTGTATTCAAGGAAATTCTTGTGATTTATGTACATATTATATTTGTGATGGAATATGATAAAATGAGAAAAGAAATAACTTTTGATACAGATAATGAATGAAATAAATATAAACGCAAAAAAAAGTTTCTTACACAAATGAAATAAAAAGAAGTGTTTTGAGAAAATGAGATATAGAATGTTCTATTTCTTGGCTGTCACAAGTGTACTTTAAAATGGATTGTGATTAATTTCTTTAGTGAAGTGCTATGGTCAATGAGGGAAATCCGAATTTTCTTGTGCAGAACCAACAAGCATCAACCAGGCAGAGCAGAAAACAATAGTGAATCTTAATGATTATCAATTGCCTAATGAAGATATGAAGATATTAAGCTGGGGTTTGGCCTTTGTAACTACACATGCTGGAGACCTCTTTGAGATAAGAAGATAACAATTTGAAGTTTTCTGAAAAATAACCCTGAAAAGTTTTTTGACAACATTGACTCAATTGACAGTGAGCTACATACCTGTTTAAAGAAGAAACCTATATATATATTCCCCCGCCACACAGAAAACCACAAAGTCCACACCTTTGAATAAACAACCTTTAAAAGTCAATACTACACTTTATCCAGTCACAAACTGAATATCATTGAACACCTGGCAAATGACCCCAGCGTCACCAACAAACCTGAAGACAAGGGAGGAGCTACTATCCTATTACGAACAGTGGAATATAGGCATGAGTGCGTGAGACAGCCGAGCAGCACTACTTTTTATCGACCATTACATCAGGACCCTACTAAACAATTGCAACACAAGAACAAATTGATAACTGAAGAAGCTTATGAACAGGATTGGATTACTAAGGATGAAAAGGATTTCCTTCATGAACCCCCATGGAACCCGTATTTTATACTTTACCATCGATTCATAAGAACAAGGTTCTGCCACTAGGGAGACGTTAAGAATAGAAGATTGGGTCCTTTTTGAAACCGCTCTCTAAGATTGTGGATTTTTTTCTCCAGTCTCACGTTCACAACATTCCAACACATTTAAAAGAAACTTAAGCAATATTGAATTTGTTGCCAGACATAAGATTAGACCGAGAGGTGAACATCTTGTTGGGACTGGATGTGGAATCTTCATATATAATTATTTTTTTTATTTTTTTAAATAATAGGACTTTGTATAGGAATAATAGGAATTAATGTATCAAGATTTCACACTGTAAAAATAATGATGAGATTTAAAGTATATACGTGATATTAATGTAATTTCTGTATGCATATCTATTATTATCTACAGGTTAATGTGTGGCTTTTCCTGAAGAAGGCGTTGTGTATGCCAAAACGTGAGTCGGATTTGAATTGTGCCACGAATTGTATTGATTTTCTCCTTGTTTTTTAACAAATATACTTTATGTGTGAATTGTCTCTTTTTTAATGTACAATTGTATGAATTGTGTCAGAACACAAAAAGTTTTTATAAATATTGTCGAATTGATGTCATTAAAATGAATGTTTTTTATATATGTTGTTTCATGCCTGTTCCCTTTCCGACTTGTTTCCTATTATCAATTGCCTAGGAAGTTTTTTACTTGTGTAGTTTTTTTTCCCTGTCCTAGGAATTGAACATATTACTGTTCAGGGGGTCTTTTTTTCACAATTATCGTCATATATACATACATACCCCAACAGGAAGCTCTTAAAGTAATGGAGGGGCTCCGGCAGGAAGGAAAAAACTCCAGAGATGGCACCAATACAGTTTATGGTGTCATGTGCATAGATGTCTCGGACAGAGAACTATTTCCAATTTGAAGATCAACCGTACCTACAAATCACAGGGACGTCAATGGGCAGTGTGTTTGCTACTCATGTGGCAAATCTGTACATGGACTTTATCGAAACAACCCATACTTATTCCTCTAGCAATCCTTTCAACGCCTATATCGTAACTAGGAGAAACGGTACGCAGGGGATATTCTTGTGATCTGGCAAGGATATAAGACCAGTATTACCCAGTTTCTTGAGTGGTTCCCCATTTGAAGTTTACCCGCCAGACCACTCAAGAAAGTCCACCATTTTGGATCTGTTGATTTAAAGTAAAAATGGCACTTAGCCACAGACAAAAACTGTCCGATAGCATTGCAAGAAAAACTCCCAGGGAGGCAATTTTCAGTTTGTGCAGAAATTGTTCCGTATTTACATCATATTACACACGTGCTGATCAGGCTCGCATAGTGTAAAGCCGTCCTGCTCAGGCCGGCACAGTGTGAGGCCCTGCTGATCAGGCCGGCACAGTGTGAGGCCGTGCTGATCAGGCTGCACAGTGTGAGGCCCTGCAGATCAGGCTGGCACAGTGTGAGGCCGTGTTGATCAGACCGGCATAGTGTGAGGCCCTGCTGATCAGGCCGGTATAGTGTGAGGCCCTGCTGATCAGGCCGGCACAGTGTGAGGCCCTGCTGATCAGGCCGGCACAGTTTGAGGCCCTGCTAATCAGGCTCGCATAGTGTAAAGCCGTCCTAATCAGGCCGGCATAGTGTGAGACCTGCTGATCAGGCTGGTACAGGTTGAGGCCCTGCTAATCAGGCTCGCATAGTGTAAAGCCGTCCTGATCAGGCCGGCATAGTGTGAGGCCATGCTGATCAGGGCGGCATGGCGAGAGGCCCTGCTGATAAGGCCGGCACAGTGTGAGGCCCTGCTGATCAGGCCGGCATAGTGTGAGGCCCTGCTGATCAGGCCGGCATAGTGTGTTGCCCTGCTGATCAGGCCGGCATAGTGTGAGGCCCTGCTGATCAGGCCGGCATAGTGTGAGGCCCTGCTGATCAGGCCGGCACAGGGTGAGGCCGTGTTGATCAGGCCGGCATAGTGTGAGGCCATGCTGATCAGGCCGGCATAGTGTGAGGCCCTGCTGATCAGGCTGGCATAGTGTGCGGCCGTGCTGATCAGGGTGGCATAGTGTGCAGCCGTGCTGATCAGGCTGGCATAGTGTGAGGCCCTGCTGATCAGGCCGGCATAGTGTGAGGCCCTGCTGATCAGGCCGGCATAGTGTGCGGCCGTGCTGATCAGGCTGGCATAGTGTGAGGCCCTGCTGATCAGGCCGGCATAGTGTGAGGCCCTGCTGATCAGGCCGGCATAGTGTGAGGCCCTGCTGATCAGGCCGGCATAGTGTGAGGCCCTGCTGATCAGGCTGGCATAGTGTGCGGCCGTGCTGATCAGGCTGGCATAGTGTGAGGCCCTGCTGATCAGGCCGGCATAGTGTGCGGCCGTGCTGATCAGGCTGGCATAGTGTACAGCCGTGCTGATCAGGCCGGCACAGTCTGAGGCCCTGCTGAACAGGCCGGAATAGTGTACGGCCGTGGTCATGCAAAATGCCTAAGATGGGCATGCAAGATCTGCTTGCTCAACAAAGTGGGAGGAGAGTTACTTCTCCATACAGCAGCAAAAATAGCCTGACAGTTATACAAAATGATTCAGAAAAGGGGGTGGTGATGAACAGAGTGTCTGAATTAAGCAGACCACTCTTACCCAGTCCAAAGATCAGGGCTTGATCCATCACCGTTATTTAGCTCACTGCCCCATCCCAGCTCAGAACCTGGCTATATGCAAATTAGTCTGTCCCTGGCCGAGTGCATCATGGGAACAGGGCAGACCAAACTACCAAGCCAATTCTTCACCAGAAAGGAGACAAGCTTCCGGGGACCGGTTTCTGGCATTTCAGCCTCTTCGGCCCAGCTTGCTTGAATCCTGATGGAGCAGTGAGCAAGGGACTCATGTCTGAGTATACCCTGCCACACCTATAGTGGCCAAAAACGATTCAGAAAAGGGGGTGGTGATGAACAGAGTGTCTGAATTAAGGGATGGTGCATTGAGCTAAAAAACGGTGATGGATCAAGCCCTGATCATTGGACTGGGTAAGAGTGGTCTGCTTAATTCAGACACTCTGTTCATCACCACCCCCCTTTTCTGAATCATTTTGTCCACCATAAGCGTGGAAGGGTATACTCAGATGTGAGTCCCTTGCTCATTGCACCATCAGGATTCAAGCAAGCCGGGCCGACGACGGCTGAAATGCCAGAAACCGGTCCCCGGAAGCTTGTTTCCTTCCCAGTACAAGAATTGGCTTGGTAGTTTGGTCTGCCCTGTTCCCATCATGCACTGGGACAGGAACAGACTAATTTGCATGTAGCCAGGTTCTGAGCTGGGATGGTGCAGTGAGCTAAAAAACTGTGATGGATCAAGCCCTGATCTTTGGACTGGGTAAGAGTGGTCTGCTTAATTCAGGCACTCTGTTCATCACCACCCCCTTTATGAATCAGTTATACAAGAGGAGCAGGTGCATTGTACTAGCTAGGCCCTTCTGAGCATGTGCAAGGCTCTGAAGCGGGAAACAGCACATGACGAGCACATGGCTGCCAAATACAAAAGGGCTTTCAGCTCATGCTAACAAATCCCTGCAATCTTCAACAAGCATAGTGTGAGGCCCTGCAGATCAGGCCGGCATAGTGTGAGGCCCTGCTGATCAGGCCGGCATAGTGTGAGGCCCTGCTGATCCGGCCGGAAAAGTGTGTGGCCCTGCTGATCAGGCCGGCATAGTGTGAGTCCCTGCTGATCAGACCGGCACAGGGTGAGGCTACGCTGATCAAGCCGGCATAGTGTGAGCCCGTGCTGACCGGGCCGGCACAGAGTGAGGCCGCACTGATCAGGCCGGCATTATGTGAAGCCGCGCTGATCAGGCCGGCATAGTGTGAGGCCCTGCTGATCAGGCTCGCATAGTGTAAAGCCGTCCTGATCAGGCCGGCATAGTGCGCGGCTGTGCTGATCAGGCCGGCATAGAGTGAGGCAGTGCTGATCAGGCTCGCATAGTGTAAAGCCATCCTGATCAGGCCGGTATAGTGTGAGGCCGTGCTGATCAGGGCGGCATAGTGTGAGGCCCTGTTGATCAGGCCGGCATAGTGTGCGGCCGTGCTGATCAGGCTGGCATAGTGTGTGGCCGTGCTGATCAGGCCCGGCATAGTGTGCGGCCATGCTGATCAGGGAGGCATAGTGTGAGTCCCTGCTGATCAGACCGGCACAGGGTGAGGCCGTGCTGATCAGGCCGGCACAGTTTGAGGCCCTGCTGATGAGGCCGGCACAGTGTGAGGCCCTGCTGATCAGGCCGGCACAGTGTGAGGCCCTGCTGATCAGACCGGCACAGGGTGAGGCCGTGCTGATCAGGCCGGCACAGTTTGAGGCCCTGCTGATGAGGCCGGCACAGTGTGAGGCCCTGCTGATCAGGCCGGCACAGTGTGAGGCCCTGCTGATCAGGCCGGCACAGTTTGAGGCCCTGCTGAGCAGGCCGGCACAGTGTGAGGCCCTGCTGATCAGGCCGGCACAGTGTGAGGCCCTGCTGATCAGGCCGGCAAAGTTTGAGGCCCTGCTGATCAGGCCGGCACAGTTTGAGGCCCTGCTGATCAGGCCGGCACAGTGTGAGGCCCTGCTGATCAGGCCGGCACAGTGTGAGGCCGTGCTTATCCGGCTGGCATAGTGTGAGGCCGTGCTGATCAGGCCGGCACAGTGTGAGGCTGTGCTGATCAGACCGGCACATTGTGAGGCCCTGCTGATCAGGCCGTCATAGTGTGAGGCCCTGCTGATCAGGCCGGCATAGTGTGAGGCCCTGCTGATCAGGCCGGCACAATGTGAAGCCCTGCTGATCAGGCCGGCACAGTGTGAGCCCGTGCTGACCGGGCCGGCACGGTGTGAGCCTGTGCTGACCGGGCCGGCACAGTGTGAGGCTCTGCTGATCAGGCCGGCACAGTGAGAGGCTGTGCTGATCAGGCCGGCATAGTGTGAGGCTGTGCTGATCAGGCCGGCACAGTGTGAGGCCCTGATGATCAGGCCGGTATAGTGTGAGGCCGTGCTGATCCGGCCGGCATAGTGTGAGTCCCTGCTGATCAGGCCGGCATAGTATGAGGCCTTGCAGATCAGGCCGGCATAGTGCGCGGCTGTGCTTATCAGGCCGGCATAGTGTGAGGCCCTGCTGATCAGGCCGGCATAGTGTGAGGCTGTGCTGATCAGGCCGGCACATTGTGAGGCCATGTTGATCAGGCCGGCATAGCGTGCAGCCGTGCTGATCAGGCCGGCATAGTGTGAGACCCTGCTGATCAGGCCGGCATAGTGTGAGGCCCTGCTGATCAGGCCGGCACAGTGTGAGGCCCTGTTGATCAGGCTGGCATAGTGTGAGGCCCTGCTGATCAGGACGGCATAGTGTGCGGCCGTGCTGATCAGGCCGGCATAGCGTGCAGCCGTGCTCATCAGGCCGGCATAGTGTGAGTCCCTGCTGATCAGACCGGCACAGGGTGAGGCCGTGATGATCAGGCCGGCACAGTGTGAGGCCGTGCTGATCAGGCTGGCATAGTGCACGGCCGTGCTGATCAGGCCGGTATAGTGCACGGCCGTGCTGATCAGGCCGGTATAGTGTGAGGCCCTGCTGATCGGGCCGACACATTGTGAGGCCGTGCTGATCAGGCCGGCACAGTGTGAGGTCGTGCTGATCAGGCCAGCATAGTGCACGGCTGTGCTGATCAGGCCGACATAGTATGAGGCCCTGCTGATCAGGCCGGCATAGTGCACGGCTGTGCTGATCAGGCCTACATAGTATGAGGCCCTGCTCATCAGGCCGGCATAGTGTGCAGCCATGCCGATCGGGCCGGCACGGTATGAGGCCCTGCTGATCAGGCCGGCACGGTGTGAGGCCCTGCTGATTAGGCCGGCATACTGTGCGGCCGTCCTGATCAGGCCGGCATAGTGTGAGGCCATGCTGATCAGGTCGGCACAGTGTGAGGCCGCGCTGATCAGGTCTGCACAGTGTGAGGCCGCGCTGATCAGGCCGGCACAGTGTGAGGCCGCACTGATCAGGTCGGCACAGTGTGAGGCCGCGCTGATCAGGTCTGCACAGTGTGAGGCCGCGCTGATCAGGCCGGCACAGTGTGAGGCCGCACTGATCAGGCCGGCACAGTGTGAGGCCGTGCTGATCAGGCCGGCACAGTGTGAGGCCCTGCTGATCAGGCCAGCACAGTGTGAGGCCGTGCTGATCAGGCCGGCACAGTGTGAGGCCGTGCTGATCAGGCCGGCACAGTGTGAGGCCGTGCTGATCAGGCCGGCACAGTGTGAGGCCCTGCTGATCGGGCCGGCACAGTGTGAGGCCGTGCTGATCGGGCCGGCACAGTGTGAGGCCGTGCTGATCAGGCCGGCACAGTGTGAGGCCATGCTGATCAGGCCGGCACAGTGTGAGGCCGTGCTGATCGAGACGGTACAGTGTGAGGCCGTGCTGATCAGGCCGGCACAGTGTGAGGCCCTGCTGATTAGGCCGACATAGTATGAGGCCCTGCTGATCAGGCCGGCACAGTGTGAGGCCCTGCTGATCAGGCCGGCACAGTGTGAGGCCGTGCTGATCAGGCCGGCACAGTGTGAGGCCCTGCTGATCAGGCCGGCACAGTGTGAGGCCCTGCTGATCAGGCCGGCACAGTGTGAGGCCCTGCTGATCAGGCCGGCACAGTGTGAGGCTGTGCTGATCAGGCCGGCACAGTGTGAGGCCCTGCTGATTAGGCCGACATAGTATGAGGCCCTGCTGGTCAGGCCGGCACAGTGTGAGGCTGTGCTGATCAGGCTGGCACAGTGTGAGGCCGTGCTAATCAGGCTGGCACAGTGTGAGGCCGTGCTGATCAGGCTGGCACAGTGTGAGGCTGTGCTGATCAGGCCGGCACAGTGTGAAGCTGTGCTGATCAGGCTGGCACAGTGTGAAGCTGTGCTGATCAGGCCGGCACAGTGTGAAGCTGTGCTGATCAGGCCGGCACAGTGTGAAGCTGTGCTGATTAGGCCGGCACAGTGTGAGGCCCTGCTGGTCAGGCCGGCATAGTGCACGCCGTGCTGATCAGGCTGGCACAGTGTGAGGCCGTGCTGATCAGGCCGGCACAGTGTGAGGCCGTGCTGATCAGGCCGGCACAGTGTGGGGCCGTGCCACCGCCAGAGAAGGCCAAGTGTAAAGACGTGTGACGACGGGTAAGATCAATGCAGGTGCTTCGAAATGTTCTGGGCAGGGTAGCTTCATGGCCCGGAATAATTATAGAGCTACCAGCATAAACAACACACGCCCCCTTGTGACACATTCTCGAGCCTAAAGAGCAGTTTGAAAAATAAACAAAATAATGAACATACCTGTGCTAACTTATCTCTGTACAAAATCTGCAAACATCAACAGGATGCTAGTATTTTTAAAACCACATTAAAACAATGTAGTAAAGGAGGCATGGGTGATAAGACCGGTATACCCATTGGGTGGTTTTTGTAAGCTGTTTGGCACCTGTTGCAGGCTTTTCTGATGCCCACTTAAGAGGCAAAGGCAGCACTGGTAGAACCAGATCTTGACTGGCCCTGCAACCTGAATCTAAAACTTAACTCACAGAAGAAGTAGAATTCTTTTTTGTTGTGGGTGCAAAAGTTTGTTTTTTAATTACAATTTAAGTAAAGTCATCAATATTAATCAATCAATCAGGGAATTGTAAGCACGCTACTCACCCGCGAGGATCTCAAGGCGCTGGTGGGGGGGGAGGGGTCAAAATGCATACTTCAAATTCATGTCTTATCGCGGGAACATCATTCACACGCTATCCTTCTTTATAATTAAGCATGGGCGTAAAATCCGTTCCGCTCGCGGAATTTGCGAATTTTTGACAAATTAGCGTTCCGCGAATTGCGCGAATTTGTCAAAAAATTCGCAATTCGAAAGCTTGCGGATTTTTTTGCTTGTTCGCAATACTTTTTGACAGCGAGCACGCAAAAACGGACGCGAACACGCAATTGCACAACGCGAGCATGCAACTAGCCCATGTACGACCGCATAGGTAACCTCGCGGTAGCCGCGCTGAAAAAACTCCCACGAACACGCAAAAAGCCCGCGAACACGCACATTTTTTTTTTCAAAATCGCGGATTTCGCGGACCGCGAATTCGCTGTTACGCGAATTCGCAGATCGCGAATTCGCTAATTTCACCCATACTTATTTATGATGCTGCAGCGTTTGTATGCTTCTCAGCTAGCTGTCAGGTGGCCCCATGTCCTGTGACTGTCATAAATGTGAATTGTTCGTGCTTTACATTCCAAGCCCATTGGCGGAGTGGCTGTTAACCAACTTATGGTATGGCCGGTTTAGAGCAGCTCCATGCGCATGCGCCACACTCCTTATTTGCATCAATGCAAATAAAAGTTTCTAAAGCACCACTGTATTTTCTTTGATGGAGCTCTTACCTCCCTGCACAGGAATGCTGGCGCTCCCGGACACGGGCACACAGCTCACCGTAGGGTTGTGTGCACCTCAGGGCAAGAGTTAACTCCCTGCTTCTGATTGTCATAGGGTCACTCTAAGTGGCAATGACATGTCACACGCAGGCACATTGACAACACAGGAATGTCATGCATGAGCAATCTAAACACGTGGCAGCTATGTGCTGCTGCGGCGTCCAGAGCACCACGCAGATAGGGGCACGTTTGCTTCGTGCACTGCCAATGCGGACGGCCCCCAGTGGAAGTAGGGCCGCAGACCAGTGCCCACATGCATCAAAGGTAATTGCATTCGCAAACGGTGCGAATCACAAAATTCGGCCGTTTGCGAATGCAATTTCATCATTTGGGATGTATCATGTTTTTCAATTTTTTCACAATTTAAGGAATCGCAATTATGTTGCGATTTCTTACATTGCGATTGCATTTAATAAATCGCAATTTGCGATTTCTTAAATGCAATGCATCACACTTTAGAAATTGCGAATTCGCAAATAAGGAGTGGTAAATTACCATGAAGTTGAACTGGGGCATGTGTGTGTGAAAAATGTTCTAAATTTCAAGGGTGCAGGGGGGATCCTTTGGACCCCCCCTGCACCCTTGAAATAGCATTCTAATTTTGCAATTCCTTAATTGCGAATCGCAAAATGAGAATGGCTTCCCATTCATTCCTATGGGCCTCAAGGCCCATAGGAAACAATGGGAAGGGATTCCTTAATTGTGATTCGCAAATTGTGAATCGCAATTAAGGAAAATTAAGAAATTGAAAAAAAAAATTGATTTCTTAATGCATAGCATTTTGCAATTTCTTAATTGTGATTCCTTAATTTTCGCAATTAAGAAATCGCAAAATGTAACAAGGATGCATGGGGCCGCAGGTTTCCCCCGGGGTTTTCGCACAATAAGGGTCCGGAAGGACAAGCTGTGAGGGGTCAGGGTCTTGGTCTAGGGTGGGGTCGAGGGGCAAGGTATAAGGGAGGAGACTCGCCCTCTTCCTGCGCCCACCACCACTGGGGAGGTGTGAGGAATTTTTGACCACCCACCCACCCTACAAGGTCTTAAGTGCAAGGTGATGGGTAGGTAAAAGCGTGCCAGTTTAGGACGAGTTAAGTTTGGCTTTGGCAGTATTTTGGTGGGGTGGAGAGTCTCAGACAAGCATACCCAACCCTCTGGGGAGATGGGATGAGAGAAACAGGGGAATGATGGGGGTGCGGGATGCAAGAGTGCGTCCGCGGGAGATACAGGAGAGGATGTTGAAAGATAAGTGAGGAGGTGAATGGAGAGTTGGAGGAGGTCACAGAGTGGAACAGGAAGTGAGCAGCAAGAGTGGAAAGAGAATGTATGGGGTGAATGTATTGGGTTGGGGATTTTTAGAGTTAAAATTGATGTTTTGGTTAAAGTTTTGTGTTTTTATAACCTGTCCTAATAAATGGCCTTTTACGCTTCAAAAACAGCGTAAGACTAGGTCCTCGAGGGAAATGCTGCCTGGTCCTGATCAGATCGTGCCGAGTCAGACTGTGCCTGGAACAAACCGGGACTATGTGCCTGGCGTAAAAACTGGTGGGGTGTCTCCACCATTGACGCAAAGATCGTGCACCTGATGCACGTGAGGAATCTCACCAAAGAGGTTGCTCCAGGCGTTTCATCGCGGCAGCCAAGAAAGTGCTGAGCGGTGTTTCTGCGTTCTGCGGAGTGAACAGTTGTCTGTCGTCCGCACTGGGGCCTCTCACATCCGGTTTGGAACAGTCGGGTCCCACAGTGCCCTTCCATTTCTGGGGCTTTGCAGCAGTTTAACCCCTTCCATGCTGATGACAGCCGGGAGCCGTCAGAGCACACAGTGCTCGTGTGCTGTTGACGGCTCCCGGCCGTCATGACCGCACCCGCGATCGGAATGTGTCGCACAGGCGAAGAATCGCGGCCGCGCCCAAGGGGTTAAAGATCTTCTTCGAGTGTCTTGTTGCCCAAATGGGTGTAGTTCCTGATATTTATGTTTTACTCGTCTTCATTGGTTGATTTTGCTCGTGAGAAAGTGTCACTCATGACCGCTGAATGTCACTCATAATTGCACTGAAATTATGAAAATGTCACACATAGCAATCTGAAACCTTAGGAACTATGAAGACACATACATATAGAGTCTTTAAGTGTGAGCAGTGCCCATCAACATCAAGTCACAATCCGCGCTTATCGCAACTACAGTTCCCAGCAATCGGAGAATCCAAGTACTATGTAGTTATGGCAATATTACACGCAGGTCAAAATCTGTACATTGAGTCAGCCATTCATTAGGAGAACAACTTGATTTTTTGTTGTGGCTTGTAGAAACTTCTGATCCTTGTTTATTTGTGGGACTTGTCTCACTCTTCCCATGATTGCCGACTACAGTTGCCGGTACACTAAGTGGTAGAGTAGCGTGACGTTGTGAGCTCATCACGCCACGCGCAATCATACATAGATTTACGCTTCCCATGGCATTTCCCATGGGACTGCGGGAGGTTTTAGGTCCCCTCTTGTGGAACACCATGTACCGAGTGTTTCCACCTAAGCATGTTACATTGATGTGACCTATTTGTAACAATAAAGTAATGCAGACTCCTTGTGATGACAGCAGGAACTATTGACGCGACGTATACTAACTGCAGTTCAATAACAACCGATGGTACAGGACGGAGTAGATTCTCTTGCTGCCTCCATTATATGTAAATGTAAATGTCGTAGTACTTGTATGGCGCCCGAATCACCCCAGATGGGGTCTCTCCGGCGCTTGTACGCATACTGCTGTGGAACCCTTCCTGGCTTTCCCTGTGAGGTGTCCACTCCTGGGCACCCCCAAGGCGGAGGCCAGGCATCCTCGCGCTGTTGGGGCCGGTGTGGAGATTAAGCAAGCTATTGCCCAGAGTTGCAGAGTGGGACCCGTGATTAGAATAGGCACCGAGGCGAGAATTATCAGGTCCGGTGGAATTGTCTCCAAGAGCCGCCGAGGCGGGAATTGAACCCTGGTCCCGGGCCAGACCTCTGCATCAGGGTCTGCCGCTCTAACCATTGAGCCACACTTCTCCACCACTCCACTATTTAGCCTACCCGGAACTAGTTGAGTACTTGCTTGAATAAGGTTGATGTGTTATGTTATGGTGTGATTTTTGTTGCTTTCTCCATTCAGGGCCATGACCAACATGCTCCCACATTGGGGATGACATCAAATAGAAACACCCATTGGGTGAGCTACAGTGTGACCCACACATTTAGGCTGGGGATGCATGCATTTGCCCACACTTATGCACGGATCCCCTCAGTTGATATTCAATTTGCTGAGCACATTCATGAAATCGTAAAGCAAAAAATGATAGACCGGTGTAGTCAGTCCATATATAATTTTGCTTCTAAATGATATTTGTTTACAGGTTTCATATCTGTGGCAATTTAATCAATCACCCAACATCATAACTCCTTCAGCAGAAGCAGGTTGGATTTATTTGACTTTTGTATCTCTTTCCTTCTACAGCAAAGAGGGCGATCATGGCCCTGAAGAATGCCCATGACACCTCCATAAGGGGTTGAGTGGGCAGAAACATGTTGACCTCTGCTAGAGGGTTGAATGTTCCTCCACTTCCCTTTAAACGTCACTACTGGGAGATTCTTTTTTTAATTTTTTTTATTTTATTGAAATTAACAAGAAACAGGAAAACAAAAAACTACTGGGAGATTCAATAAAATGAATATTTCCACCCAGCAGGTTGCTGTAACAGTCACAGTCACAATGTGTGTTTCCCCTCTGCACAAAATCTTCATTCTGGGGAGACCATGTGACAGAGCAATACAGCCATGAAAATATTCCCCTAGAGCTATCTAAAAGACACCAGTTGGGTAGGGAGCTGGCACCACAGAACCCCTGATGTCCTTCACTTGGAGGTGGATTTACCGTTTTCTTACCCTTTTGCCTTGAGGAGGGAATACTTCGTGCAGCTCTGAAGTTTGATTTTTTTTTTTTCTTCAAAAAGAAAAGAGCGCCTTTTATATTTCTTTTAAATTGTCTCAAGAAACTTTTGGGGTTGGTCCGAATTCAAGCTCTTTTATGTCTAAGCTCCTTTTAAAGAGCTATATAAAAATAGTATGATTAAATAAGTCAGGATAGAGACACTGCTTTCAGCCAGGTAAATCCGCGAAACCAGGTGGTACAGGGACACAATCTAGGGAACAAACCGCAGCCTTATTGTATCTGGAATCTGCCCCATGGGGTTAGAAGACGACGGATCCTTTTGATAAGATTGGATTGCTCCCCCTGATGTGTTATCACTGGTATTTCGGATAAAGTCCCAAAAACGAGAGTATCTTTGGGTTTTGCCAGCCACATATTCTTAATAATGTAATATCTGCATGCCCGGCGTCACTTTCTAAGGCCACTGTTCCTTAAATATGATCTACGCTTTGCTTTGGAGACTCACACGCGTTGAATGTGTTCCAATGAAATGGCTTGTAATAAGATCTTTCCAATTTTTTAAAATATGTATTAATGAATCCGGTTGTAATACTAGCTTGGTCTGTGTTCTACAATGCACGTGGTCACCTTTTAAGGCCCTTGTTTTTTAGACACCCATTGGTCTGTTTTGTCAGTTGCGTTTGTAAGACTTTAAGGGCAAGATTCACAGAACTAACTTAAGACAAAATCCTAAACTTACTACCATTTTGGTATTCACAGAAGGCACTTACTCATTTTGGTATTCACAGAAGGCACTTACTCATTTCGGTATTCACAGAAGGCACATACTCATTTTGGTATTCACAGAAGGCACTTACTCATTTTGGTATTCACAGAAGGCACTTACTCATTTTGGTATTCACAGAAGGCACTTACTCATTTCGGTATTCACAGAAGGCACATACTCATTTTGGTATTCACAGAAGGCACTTACTCATTTTGGTATTCACAGAAGGCACTTACTCATTTCGGTATTCACTTACCTGTGCTGGGGGGACGAGGGGAGTCCCTTTCCGCTGCCGCCACCGCCAGGAGTCACCACAGTCTTGAGACAGCGCCGCCGCCCCGGGACTGCAAATCCCGGCTGCCTTAGCGGCGGCGCTGATTGGCCACGCACCGCAAGCGCCAGGAGGCGCCTACAAACAGCGCTCTGCTTGGCGGAGCAGGGGGGCATCACTTACCTGTGCTGGGGGGACGAGGGGAGTCCCTTTCCGCTGCCGCCACCGCCAGGAGTCACCACAGTCTTGAGACAGCGCCGCCGCCCCGGGACTGCAAATCCCGGCTGCCTTAGCAGCGGCGCTGATTGGCCACGCACCGCAAGCGCCAGGAGGCGCCTACAAACAGCGCTCTGCTTGGCGGAGCAGGGGGGCATCACTTACCTGTGCTGGGGGGACGAGGGGAGTCCCTTTCCGCTGCCGCCACCGCCAGGAGTCACCACAGTCTTGAGACAGCGCCGCCGCCCCGGGACTGCAAATCCCGGCTGCCTTAGCGGCGGCGCTGATTGGCCACGCACCGCAAGCGCCAGGAGGCGCCTACAAACAGCGCTCTGCTTCGCTTCGCGGGACGCGAGCGGGACGCCGAGCGAAGCCCGGGCAAAGGGCGGGCCCTCTGTGGCCCTCAGAGGACCCGAGGAGGACGGGACGGGCCATCACTCTTGGTTCCATCATAGGATAAGGTATAGTCAGGTTCTATCCTTTTAACCTCTAGCGCTTTGAACTATTTACTGTTGTCGTCCGGATCCAGACTACAAACTATAATGTCCATCTGGGAAGAGCTGAACGATCTGTGTGGCACAAACTATATCCCAGATGCATTAACACCCCCTATAGTGGCCAGAGACACTGATTTAGTATATTTCTCTCCCCAGGCATCTCCCGATATAACCCTCTCTCTATCCAATAAATGCAGCTCCTCTCTACTTGCTCCCACCCCAGCCACATCTACGTTGGATAAAGCAGAGACTCGTTCTAATGACTCTTCATCCCCCCTACAAGTGACCCTCCTGGCCCAAATAGAGCAACTGCTCATCACTGCTCTATCTCCACTGGTAGCAAAAGTAAATGACTTGGGGGACAGGCTGGCCAGAATTGAAAAAACTGTAATTGGGTCATACCCAGTAACTGGTAATACTGTTATACCCACACGTTCTACCGCTTCTAATATCCACCATAACATCCGAGAAAGGTCTAACAATGCTCCCAGGATAATTCAAACTTGCAACTCCCCTCTGATACCACCCACTCACACTGTTCAAAAAGTGACTTGTAATTTTGAACATGCCCCACATAGAGCTCATATGATCCCCCTAGAAAGAAGACATCGTATTGATCTACCCCCCGAAGCCGCCCCATACGTCACTGTTTGTAAGAAATGGGACCCCCGGCCGGCCAGGGCTTGCACCCCAGCCAGTCAGAGACCGCCACTCCCATATAAAGTCGACCCCTGCTCGCCCTCTAGGTAACGCGGCGCGGGCAGTCAGGCCTATCTCGGAGGACATGTGTGAAGCATTTGCGCACGCACCCACCAACAGCAACCTCCCCGGCCTCCCACAAAAGGAACTCCACACAAAGTATATAGGAAAATAGTCTTTGTATTAGGAAGGACACATAGGAACATACACTTTACAATGTGCTCAAGGCACGGCAGGGGTTACCGGGGAAAAGGTACAGAGCAGGGCCAAGGGGCCACTGCCAGGAAGGTGCACAGGATGGAGTTGGCATTTAGAACATATAACAACTGGGAGCTTCCTCGGACTAGGACTAGAACACATAATCACCAGGAGCTTAGCATTAGAATACGTCACGCCCCGGTGTCTCATAGGACTAGCAATAGAACTCACTCTAACCAGCATAGACATACATGAGGCAAGGTACATAACACAACAGAGGCCCCCATCAGCGGGGCTACACATAAGAATTCTCAGCATCCCATTGATAATAGTCAGTAGCGCCCCCTAGGCCAGATGGCCTTCCTGGGGCGAGGGCGCCTTAGAGTCTCGATGTCCAGAGTGGGCTACAAGGGGCCCGGGGCAAACCTAAACGTGGCAGCGGCCCACGAAGTGCTGGGCCGCTGAGGGACGTGGACGTAGCCCTGCAGGCTCGGGGGGACAGGGGGGCAATGGTGGAGCCTCTCGCAGGCTCGGCCGGGTCAGGGACACATGGTGGGGCCTCTCGGGGCCCAGGCAGGGCCAGGGACACGTGGTGGGGCCTCTCGGGGCCCAGGCAGGGTCAGGGACACGTGGTGGGGCCTCTCGGGGCCCAGGCAGGGTCGGGGACACGTGGTGGGGCCTCTCGGGGCCCAGGCAGGATCAGGGACACGTTGGAGCCTCCTCGGGGCTCGGGGCAAGAACGGTGGGCAGGCGGGGCCCCCCTCGGGGGACCCGGCATCACTGAGGGCCCCCGGGGCCGTGACGGAGCCTCGCGGGGCTCAGGGCAAGAACTGTGGGCCGGTTGGATCCCCCCTCGGGGGACCCGGTAGCACTGGGGGGTCCGCGGGCCTCCCGGCCCAAGTGCGCTCGCGCTGGAGGGGAGGGGCAAGCCCGACAATGTGCTCCGACACCCCGCCTCCCCTCCGGCAGCACTCACCGGTTCTGCGCTGGACTCTCCTCGCTCTCCGGAGGCTCGGCGGCATTGGGGGACAGTACAGGCACGCGGAGTAGGCTCCCGCTACTACCTGTCCTACTTCTGCTTCGTTCGGTCCCCTCACGCGGCGGCCGGGTTCCCTGGGCTTCCGGGTGCGCGTGGGGACGCCCCCAAGGTTGGGCCAATCCCCGCGCGGCCCAGCAATGACGCGGGAGGAGTCCCGGCGGCCAGGACCAATGGCAGTGGGACAATGCCTTCTCCGGGGCCGCCAATGGCAGCGCGGCCCTGGAAGGGGAGGCGGGTGCAGCGCCTCCACAGCCGAGTCCGGGCTGCAGCGGTGACTCGGGGAGGTAGCGAGGAGTAGGCTCCCTCGTAAATATGCCAAGCAAGGGGATAGGCGAGGTAGGCCAACCCTGAGCCCAACCAGCAGCACGCCCCTGGCAGGCTTCCAGTCAGGACCAGCAGGAAGAAGAAGAGAGAGAGAAAAGGGCCCACCCCCCTTTTATACAGGAGCGCCCTTTGTCTCCAAAAGGGGCAGGCAGGGAGAGAACCAGCTGGAACTGGTTACAAGGAATTTCTTGGTGCTGGCCAGGCCAGGGACACTGGACGCACCCCCGGGGGGGTGGGGCCAGCCTGGTGGGGGAAGGCCCAGCCGGGTTCAGCCAATCAGGCGCCAGCACATCTACTGCACACACACACCAAGGTCTAGAAGGGGTCCTTCCCTTCTAGCCACACGCATGCCGCAGACATCATCTTGTAGCATTCAACCTCACGAGCGCACACATACCAAACACGGCCCGGCACGCCCCACGCATCAGGAACTACCAGAGCCACATACATCCCCCATGCATTCCTATGGGCGGCAGGTCTCTCTCACCACGCACACACTCAGGAGGGGACTCACCATCCCCCGGTCACATATACTAAGCACAAACTTCAGGGGTGGACCTGCCAGACGGGCCAAGTCCAACACTGTTCTTTCTGGGGTCCCTCCTCTCAGTCCGGGCAAACGCGAGCTACACCAGGACCTACTGAACAAAGCCATCTTTTGGCTCAAAAACAATAGATCATTACCACCTACGTTAGACGGCGGGATAATGAGCGTCAGAAGAGTGGGGTGGCTTGGTCATCTACCCAAAAATGTTTCGGGGGACTTGATCTTAATTAAATTTAAATACAGGAATATTGCCCCTTATTTGAGATCTACCAAACCCAAACTTGGAGATGGTCCCATCTGTATCTGGGACCTGCACGATTTCTATCCTGGTCACCGACCACCGATTCACCATAACATCGGGTGAAATAGGGGGGATTCTGTGTATCTTGGGTTATTACTTTGAATAGTAGTTTTTGTTAAACTATTTTAGTTGGGTTCAAATTATTTCCTATTTTTATTATGAAATGTATTGTTGAGATATTTTTGTATGAAATGCACTTCTTTTTGCTGCTTTTATGGTTTTTAAAACTCAAAAGCCGAATAAAGCTTATTTTGATCCTTTGATCCACAGAAGGCACATACTCATTTTGGTATTCACAGAAGGCACTTACTCATTTTGGTATTCACAGAAGGCACTTACTCATTTCGGTATTCACAGAAGGCACATACTCATTTTGGTATTCACAGAAGGCACTTACTCATTTTGGTATTCACAGAAGGCACTTACTCATTTCGGTATTCACAGAAGTTAGGAGTCCTAACTTTAAGACTCCTAAATGTCTTCTGTGAATACCGAAAGTCTTAAAGTTAGGATTTTTCTCAGTTTAAGAGCAGTAAAGTTAGGAGTCCTAGCTACTTTAAAAATATATACTAATGCATTTGGTTGTTTGAACATACAAATTGTCAATCACGTCATGGTTGGGAGGAACCATGTTTAATAATGTTGGATTTTATAATGTGTCATGTATTGGTGGTCCATATCATATTACAGCTTGCATTGAGTTGAACTGAGGGCTCTCACCCTTAAAGTATTCCAGTTCCCACCCAGTGCCCTCTGCACGCGGTGTTTGTACCACATTAGTGGCAGTTAGTTCTTTTCTGTATTATTGCATTGGTAGAAGCAATGAACTGACTGCCCTTCTTTGTCCCAAACCCTTTGTGTTAGATGCTTTGTGTATTCCACCCAGACAGACACACAATAGGGGAGCTGGGGGGTGGCAGGGTGGGGGGGCGGAGCTATGCAAAGCCCCACCTGTTCTTTAAAGACGCTGCCTCAGTACACACACAAAGAACTTCACACTAGCTTTTGGTGACTCCAGCTATCATCGGACCAGGGCAGGAGGCAGGAGATTTCAGACACTTCTGTGGGGGGAAGACTCCAGAAGTTCCTTCCACTTCAAAGCTAGCCCCTGATGTAAAAAATAGGCCCCTCCAACCCACTCTTCAGTGACTCCAGGGCCAGTGGAAGATTCAGAAGGACTGCCTCTTGCCCTGCTGTTTGAATGACTGACCTTCTGCCCTGCTGCCAGAAGGACTGCCCTGCAGACTGGATAAGGAATGGACCTGCTTCTTGAACCCGGGGCCACCAGAGTGACTCCAGGGCTAGCTGGCTGGCCTCCTGTCCTGAGCTACAGGGACATAAGATCCAGCACCCCTTCAACTATGCGCCTGGACTCTGCCCTACTGAGTCCTGACCCCACCCCCTCCCAATTGGTGCCCCTCCAGTCCTGGACCCTGGAAGTGGGGATAAAGGTGCTGTGGCAGCCTAAATGTGGGTTCCATCAAAAACAACGCAGCACAATGCAACGCAGCCCTCACAGCTCCTCAGTGGAACCGACAAAGTACAACTCAACTCGACACAGGACCTCATATTCTAGCCCTCGCAGCTCTTCCTCAGAACGGACGCAGTGCGCCGCAACACTACACATCGAGGACATAAGGTACAATTCTCAATGAGACTAAACTGGTCCCTGTACCCGGCCCGCACTCCTTCATGATTGGCCTGAACCTGTGACTATGTCCCGGTCCAGCGTGACCAGAAAACAAACCGTTGGCACTTATTGCCCATCACACTACTGTTTGTACCGCTGGCCACTGCTTCCTTCGTGGTGACAGATGTTGGAGCATGGCAAGGATAAGTCAATAGTAATGGTCAGCAGAGTTTTCTTTTAGAAGTATCCTTGACTTTATTCTTCTCCAAATCTTCTCATCACATACAACACATCTCCAAAGAGCAGCCGACACGAGTTTCGTCTAAAAGAGTCTAACGTTAGCTGTTGGGACTCTTTTGTATGCTTTGGTACCATTTTCTCCTCACCACAAGCTACCAGTCGAGGCCCTGTACGGAAGGGACCACAAGCAACCCAGACCCGTTTCAGGCTTGTTCGGCCTCGTCAGTGAGGGGTCGCTTCGATCTTGTGGTATAGCCAGTGTGTGGTTTAACAGCCCAACTAGCCAAGGGCATGCCCAGTCATGGGTCCCTTGCTGGCTGTTTCACGGTCTTCTACTCCATTGGTGCAGCGTTCCATCTCATATTTTGTGTAGGCAGCACCCTTGCAAGAGACCACTGACCCTATGCATCCAGTCTGTCCTCGCTCCAGAGACAGCTATCCGTCCCACCCCTTAGGGTTTTACCCAGCCTTAACGTGAAAGAAATCTCTCAAGGTCTCATGCCTGAAGCCCTAAGATCAGCAATCTTGGAGGTCCAAATCTGGGGACTCCTTACCACCTAAAGCAAAACAAAATCACAAGTATGTGATGGTAGAGTTTACAGTGCTGCTATTGTGCCTTCACATATTCCGCATTCCGCTAGGCTCTTAACCCCTTCACTGCGGCGGCTATTCCGCCGCAGTGCTAAGGGGGCGGGGCGGCGGCGCGGCGTCCGCATGCTGGTGACGGAACCGCTCCGTCACCAGCGTCGGTTGAGCTGTGCTCATGACGGAGCGGTTCCGTCATGGCCCGCCCCGCTCAATAGAACCCTCAGCGCAGGCGCGGAATTCGCGCCGCGCATGAGCGTTCTATCGAGCGGGGCGGGCCATGACGGAACCGCTCCGTCATCAGCACAGCACACCCGCAGCTGATGATGGAGCGGTTCTGTCATCAGCGTGCAAGGGGTTAAGAAGGGTCCACCATATTCAGAAGTCCGACCCCACTCTGCCCCAGTAGCTTAAAATACAAACTTCTACACATTTCCATTACAACTTTTGGATTGTCATACTTAAAATACAACAATTCTGCACAGAATATTTAGTATACATGGCTGGCAAGATGAGGGACCGGTGGTACCTGGGATCAGCTGTCGCGACTACCAGGAAGCGCCTTTTAGATGATGAATGTTTCCCTCCAGGGCTTCAATGAAACCCTCTTGCTAACTCACACATCGGCAGTACGTGTCAGCTCGGACGTGTACAACACCAAGAGTGTACTCTCTCCTCACCAGGAGCAGAGCAGGCCGTGGTCGGGTCATTTATACTGACTACCTCTCAAAGAGCATCTGGGGACTCAATGCCACGTGATACCAGAAGCCCCAAATGTAATTGTAGTTACATAGCGCTTCCTACCCCTGACAAACCACAAGTGCTTTTTAGCGAGTAGCACGCTACTCTGGAACCCAAAAAGGATCAGTGGAGAATAATTATAGGGAAATATGAATTAATTTCATGGGTGGACATGCGAGTCTGTGAGCTGGGTTCAAAAGGATAATGGAGGAATAGAAGAGGAAAGAGTCGAGAAAGTGTTTATTGGGAGATGATAGTACTAGGGAGGTCCGAGTAGTAAAATGAGGTCTCTGATTAGTCTTTGGAGGGATACATGAGGGAAGAATTTAGAAAGGGTTGTTTGGGAGAGATCAGTAGTAAAATGAGGTTTGGGGTGATGCAAGGTGGAGTGGAGGAGTCAAAAGTTAGGAAAGGGTTATTTTGGAGATCAAAGTAGTAGAATGAGGCTTGGGATGAGTCAGAGAGGGAAGGTAGACGATATACTAGGAGAGGTATTGGGTGAAAAGTAGGGTAGTGCATTAAAGAGATGCAAATGAGTGTGTGTGTGGTTTTATTAACAGTAGGAGTAAAGTAATATATAGATACATGTGCAGTTTTAAGCTGTATTTGCATTACGAACAATCTGGATATTGGAGAATCAGCCTTGGATTCCGCAGGTGAGTAGGAACGTCACGAGCTCTGCTACCGATACAGTGCGCAGAGGTCGGTGGAGAGGGCAGGTCTCTGCCTTTAAATCAATCTGTCTTCTTTCATTACAAAGGATCACAAGAGAAACAAGTTCTGAGTTAATTCCTAGCTCCAGTCCCAAGGGAGCAAGAATCCTCAGTGTCCGCGCTCCGGTAAGTGCCATGTACAAGGTAGGATGAGGACTTATAGGGTGAAACACCGATGTCGGCTCTTCAGCCTTATTAGGTTGATGACCGAGGACCATCAGAGTGGATAAGAAGAATATATATGGTTCACAGATCAAAGAAACTCAAAACAACATATTTAAGAGTTATTACAAAGTCATTTTCAGTCATCCTGAGTTTTTACCCCTTGAAGGCCACGAGAACTATCCTTATGTTCATGTGCACTACAGGTTTTCAGGCAGGGATTCGCCTAGAAACTCACAAGAACCAATGTTCACCAAAGGAATGTTTCCTTCCTGGGTCCATCAGATTGGTTCAAAAGAAAGCAGCCCACTTCCACCCTCAGAAAAAGATGGCAAGACATCTGTCCTGTCCCTACTAAGCCGCTGAGCTCATATGTTGACCATCTTGGCCGGTACGGAGAGCAGCTGTTGGCCTGTTAGGAGAGAGTCACAGAACTCGTTCAACGGAGCACATGACCGTAGGTTCAATCCCTCCTCAGCGTCAACGACTCTGAATGATCGAACCCTAGTGGGAGAAGACACCTGGGTTGAGAATCCCAAGTGACACATGTTGGCTGTCAAAAGACATTCAACCAATCCTCCTGCTCTGTTGGTGGACGTTCAGCAACACAACTTGTTTCATTAGTGGAGTGAGGACTGTGTGGGTGGTGTGCGGCCATCTGGCCCAGTCATTGGGATGAGGTCATCCATGAACTGAAGAAAATTCAAGAGAACATCTAATAACTTACAGAGAAATACAACTGGCAGTCGAGGCCTCTAATAAAATATTCCATAGAGATTTTAATATATTTTATTCAAATGAAGGATTTTATTAAACATATACACACATCTCTCACAATTGCAGCCCCCAGTGAAATCGGGCTGGACTGTTCCCATGAGGCACAGGGTCAGACTGATTTGCATATGGCCATGTCTGAACTGGGGTGGCAGAGTGGGCTAAAGAACGGTGATGGATTAAACCCAGATCTGTTGACTGGGTGTGAGTGTTTGATTGGTTCAGATGCTCCGTCCATCGCCACCCCCTTTTGTACCACAGTGAAATCACAAGCAGAAACTATGACTACGCGGTTACACTGAAGGTTCTCTCAATTAGCTTAAAGAGTCATCGAGGGAGTTAGAACCCTGATCACATTCAGATCATTGTAAACATTTTCTTCAGGTTTATTTTAAGTTCACTTGCCTCGGTGATATCAGGGAAGCTGACCATTAAACGTTGCAGGCAGTTAGCAGTCCTTGACAACTGGACAGCATCATTTACCCAATGGAGGACTGATAATCAATGATAACGTGCTTTTGCCCAAGCCTTAAAACATGCTAACATTGCCATACACTCGATTGGAATATTAAATTTACTTATAAGTACCAGTAAAATGGTATAACATATGCCCAGGACAGGTATATTAAATGCTACTTGTGAACCTGCAGCACTCACTGTGCCACGCACTTAAGTACCCCTGTAAAGCATGTCTCAGGCCTGCCACTGCAGCATGTGGGAAGTTTGAAACTACCTATTCAACTTGGCAAACAAAACCTTCCTCTAACCTAAAACTCCATTTTAAATACATATATGTCATCGCTAAGGTAAACCCTTAAGCAGCCATAAGGCAGAGTGCATTGTATTTAAAAGTGTGGACATGTACTTTCAAGTTTGAAATGTCGTGGTAGTGAAAAACTCACAAATTTGTTTTTTACTACTGTGAGGCCTACATCTACCATAGGATAACAAACGTTTAACTTTTAATAAGTATAACTTTTGTTTGGGAACAGGTAAATATATCATGTTTGATGTCTAATGACTTGTAATTTAAAATCTTGGTTAACGGTAAAGTCGGATTGAACATCACAATTCTGAAATGCCATTTTTAGAAAGCTGCCATGTTCTTGTCCTAACCATTTGGTACCTGCAGCCGGTGTCCTGGGGCACACAACTAGATATAATTGGCAGTTGACCTTTGTGCATTCCTATACTACACCAAAGAACTAAATGTCATTAATGTGGGACAAACACAGCATTTGCAGAGTACACTGGATGAGAACTAGAATAGTTTGGGGACGAGAGCCCTCACAAAGCCGTTGGGTGGCATGCTTCATTTGCTGGCCCCTCCTAGTACCTTGCCAAAAATAAGTAAGTAAAGATGTTATAGAGCACGTGAATACTGAAGTGTCTTGATGCTAGTGTAACCTCAAAACGTCTATAAAGTAGAGCACAGAGCTTATTTTGAAAAGGATACAAAAAACATGTATTTTAAATTTCCTAAAAAGGGTAATGCTTGTTTGGGATCTTAAGGACAGAGACAGAGTTCCAAAGTTTGCTTGCTAAAAATGAAAAACTCCTGCCATCCAAGCTGGAGTTATTTATTTTTGGAATGACCACTAGATTGGAAAGGGAAGTCCTCAATTCTCGCCGTGGGGAGTGCCACTTAAAGGTATTTTGAAAATAGAGGGGACTAGAGCGGTGCAATGCTTTATGCAGCATGCAGAGAAGCTTACATTTTACCCTCTCAGACACAGGTAACCAATGAAATTCCTCATGGAATGACACCACATTCTGAAGTGATTGGAGTTTAGATTGGAGACGTTTATGTATTCCTAAATAGAGGGCATTACAATAATCTATCCTAGAAAAGAAAAACAGCTACCCCAACCATTTTTTGCAGGTCATGGGGAATGAAAGGAAATATCTTTGTTAGCACCTTGATTATACAGAAACAAGAGGATGTTATACAGTTCATCTGTTCTGAGAAGACTAAATGCTCATCAAATAACATCCCTAGATTTCTCACCTTCTGAACGGGAGAGGGTTGCGGGCCAAAGGCACTAGTCCACCACAAATCACTCCAGAACGCTGTTTTCTTTCAAAAACAAAATTACCTCAGTTTTCTTTGTTATTAATTTTAAGCAGTTTACTTGCATCCAGACTGACATCTGGGCCAGACAGCTGTTAAAAGAACAAAAGGGTTCTATGGTGCCAGCCAATTGGTGGTTTTTTTTAGGTTTAGGGGGGATATTTTCATGGCAGTATTGATATTCATATGGTTTGTCAAGAGTGAAGACTGTGTGAAGAGGGGAAACAAAAAAAATGAGAATGAATGTTCAAACAACCTAGTGGGTGGAAATATTCATTTTATGGAATTTTCCAGTGGTGCCTTTAAAAGAGAAGTGGGGAACAGTTCAACCAACTAGATGAGGTAGATATGTTTCTGTCCATTCAACCCTTTGAGGTGTCATTAGCATCCTTCAGGACTGTGATCATTGACCCCGATTGGTCAAGCTTTTAGAGTTTCTGCGTCTTGGGTTTGCTGACCCTATGGTTAGGAGTATTCTCACCAAACCTAGCTTTTTATATTCTAACGTGACCCAGGCACTTACGTAGATGGAAGATTGGGAGAAACTCACAACCTTAAAGTGACAAGTGAGAACAGCCTTACATGTTGCAATAATGGTTGAATACTTGAGGAGCAATTGTGCTCTTCAGGGGTTGATTGTTATAAAGAGCCAAGGCTTTTTCTTGAAGATGTGCGAGAGATTGGTTCATTGTTCTCATCATTAATACTGCTAACAGAAGATATGGTTTATGATGACCTCATCATACTAATCCAGACACTAGAAAACAACATAAGAGTTGGTTGAAGAAATGGTTGGAGGAGGTCAACAAGACGATATCGTAATGTAAGATCAAGTTAAAGAAGGATGTAACACGTTTCTCCCAGGAGCACGGCTACCCATATATCAAGGACAACTACTACAAAGATGCTCAACTAAGAAACATCACAAAAGGTTATAGAAAAGACACACAGGATGTCTGACTCCAAGACCTGGAGCACTAGTAGTAAAGAACCAATGAGGGCACTGACTAACAAAAGCCTTGCCACATGTGAATTAACCCCAAGGACTATACGGACCACCGCAACCATGGTAGGGACCTCAAATGTGGGGATTTCAGATAGGACCAATCCTTTTCCTACCCACTTTGGCTCAACATCTTCTTTTAAGACGAGGCCACTCGCGAGTAAGAAGGACAAAAACAGTAAGTGAGCAGGAGCCCACCTCTCTCACCACGATGGACAAGAAGTTAGGTGCAGAACCAACCAGCATCAACCAGGCAGAGCAGAAAACAATAGTGAATCTTAATGATTATCAATTGCCTAATGAAGAAATGAAGAAATTAAGCAGGGGTTTGGCCTTTGTACCTACACATGCTGGAGACCTCTTTGAGATAAGAAGATAACAATTTGAAGTTTTCAGAAAAATACCCCTGAAAAGTTTTTTGACAACATTGACTCAATTGACAGTGAGCTACATACCTGTTTAACCCCTTCGCTGCAGGGGGGGAGGGGCCGCGCGCAGGGCCCCCATGCTGGTGACGAGCTGAGCTCGTCATGGGGCAAAGCGGAGCTACCCTCATGACGAGCTGAGCTCGTCACGGCCGCACCCGTTTTTAGAACGTTCAGCACAGCGAGGAAATTAGCCCCGCGTGCGAACGTTCCAACGGCCGTGACGAGCTCAGCTCGTCATGAGTGCAGCTCAACTGTACTCCATGACGAGCTGAGCTCGTCACCAGCATGGATGAGGTTAAAGAAGAAGCCTATATATATTCCCCGCCACACAGAAAACCACAAAAGTCCACACCTTTGAACAAACAACCTTTAAAGGTCAGTACTACACTTTATCCAATCACAAACTGAATATCATTGAATACCTCGCAAATGACCCCAGCGTCACCAACAAACCTGCAGACAAGGGAGGAGCTACTATCCTATTACGAACAGTGGAATATAGGCATGAGTGCGTGAGACAGCCGAGCAGCACTACTTTTTATCGACCATTACATCAGGACCCTACTAAACGATTGCAACACAAGATCCAATTGATAACTGAAGAAGCTTATGAACAGGATTGGATTACTAAGGATGAAAAGGATTTCCTTCATGAACCCCCATGGACCCCGCATTTTATACTTTACCATAGATTCATAAGAACAAGGTTCTGCCACTAGGGAGACGTTAAAAGTAGAAGATTGGGTCCTTTTTGAAGCCGATCTCTAAGATTGTGGATTTTTTTCTCCAGTCTCACATTCACAACATTCCATCACATTTAAAAGAAACTTAAGCAATATTGAATTTGTTGCCAGATATAAGATTTGACCAGATTTCCACGGACAGTCCCAGTTTCAAGAGGACTGTCCAGGTGTCCTGACACACTAATTCATTTTAGGTAAATATCCTGGTTTTTGGGACAAAGGTTAGGCCATTCTGTAAAGCAGATATACCTTCATTCACAGGCGCCTCTAAAGACTGAAACGTTTTAAAGAAATGTATCTGTCAGGCAGCACAGGAGGGGGACGGATGCCTACTCTCAGCAGAGACTGGAGGGCTCCTGCCATATATATATATATATATTCACTGAAAAAACCATAGGTTATAGACCATATATAGTTAGGGATTAGCATTTACAAAACCTTATTTTACTCGCACAAAACCATTGAAATTCGCATATATAGTTAGTTGCACTAACTATATATCGCGCACCCGCAATCCACTGCTGATGATGTCACATATTTCATGACATGGTTAGTGACATCACTGATGACATCACTGATGGTTAGTGACATGGTTAGTGACATCACTGATGACATCACTGATGACATCTCAAATGACATCACTTATTCTAATGATGAAACGCTTGGTCAAATGACCTAAAAATTACACTTTTTATTACTTTCGAACATTATTTTTTCTTAAACATATATGTTATAATGTTCCAGGCTAATGTACTTTCACGGAAAATTTACAACTGTCCTGCAAGTAAAATATATTCCTTTTTCGAGAAAAAAGGCGTTTCTTCGTCCCATGACGGAGCCGTTGAGAAAAAGAGGCTCGGCCTGCTGTCTTAGTCGCTGATACGCCTGAATATCAGATTCTTATCGATCACTTTATGTTGCAGGAGTAGAAAACACAACAGCCCTTGACCATTTATCTTTACTGCGTTCCTGCGTATTATACCTTTTACCCTTCATGTAATTGGACTGCTTTATTTCACTTGCCTTTTACTGATTCGAAAACAGTGACTATTATTAAAAACTTTACCAATGTAAATACTACTACCATGTTTTCTTTTAAAAACCTTTATTGTGAAAATGTCAGTATACAAATACGGGCCTATAACCACGTGGGCCGGCCACGGAGCAAACTGTAATCGTATATGATGAGGAGACATTTACACTGTAGAGGAACGTAACGGGCGGGCCATTAGGTTGCAAGAACTAAGGTGTCTAACAGTTGCGGAATCGGTGGACGTACATTTTATAATTAAAATACGACAGGGCCAGTTACAATAAAATAATCTAGATATACATTTGCGGGCAAGTACCATGGGTGACGTTAATTCGAACTTTCAATAGTACAGTAATCAATAACACATCAGAACTTAATATCAATAGGGATGTCGAAATATTCAATCAATTCTCGTCCCCGCCCGCCATGTGCTTCAAAACTGCATACGTATCTCGTGATATCAAGGTTGTTCAACCAGTACACAACAAGGAGTTACGAGTCCCATTTATTCCGGCGCCATTTTGGGCGAGGACGGGCAGGTCCAGGATATAATCAAAATGTCTCTACCAACCATCGACTATGATGATGTTCATATGCTGTATTTATAAGAGTAACACTCATCTGTCCAAATTAATTTGCCACAATCTAAACATGTCATTTTAATCTTTCCAAAGTTCTTCTGAATATTTGGGACCGTTTCCCTTGCCTCTGATGCTGTCAGTGCCACTTCTTTGGTGAATGTACTGGCAGGTCGGGGGTTGTCCTCCAAATCTCTCTTTTGTGCAGCACTATAATTAATTGGTGCCACCTCTCCATATGACGATGCATGGTATAATTACCATAACTATATTTTTTTTCGGTTCCTCTGGAGAGTACATCGTGGCAGATGAGGCAGGTAACGTACCGGGCATTTACCTTTTTTGCATGTAGAGGAAAGGAAAAAAAATTCGAGCGTCCGAGTTCTAAGGTGTCCCAGGGCCATTTTAGTGGACCAGGCCCAAATCCAAAGAACAGGCCGCCATTTTGAGAGTCCTGTTGCAGCCGCCTGTCGCTGTAGCAGCAAGAGCGGGCGAAACTCAGCTAGACGGCGCTCGACTGCAGATGAAGTGCCTCAACCTGGAGAGGCGGGAGAGGCTCGTTTGCGCCGCCTCCCCCCCCCCTTCGGGCACCCCACGCTGTCTTTCGGCGCAGCATTGTAGGATGGCCACACCAGTGCGGCAACTTGCTAGACACCACCTCGGTGCCATCCGGATCTCGGCGCCTTGTGGTGTCTTCCATTCCGAAAATATTGTTGGCAGCATTTTGAAAGGAAAGATAAACAGCCGTTTGTGGCCCTCACTACACCGTTCTCCTAGTGAGTCTCACATTGTTACATTTAGGAAGAATGCTGAAGAGTAGTATGTTGAAAATCTGAAGCCATTGTTCTACAAACTCTCAACCAGCCTTGGATGGAAAAATCCTGAAGAATGTACAAACTGAAAACCAGTTTTTGTCTGTATAGCATCAGCAGCAACGCTTGAGTCAGCTTTGTGTGAAGCCGCCATTTTGATTCAATCAATAGCGTCCCCCTGCACACATTCAGGGACCTGGTCGTGTCTTCAGGTCAAACGGATTGTGGGACAAGATGCACAAAGGAAAAGGAAAAAAGTTCCGCCGGACCCCGGGAGGCGGCCGCCTATGTCATGGGCGATCTTAGGCCACACCAGGGCAATAGTGAAGCTGCAGCAGGTGCAAATAAGCTTCAGACAGTGTTACAAGCGCTGCTCAGAACTCTCAACTCACAGGCCAACGGGGCACCCCACGCCGACTTTCGGCGCAGCATTGTAGGATGGCCACACCAGTGCGGCAACTTGCTGGACACCACCTCGGTGCCATCCAGATCTCGGCGCGTTGTGCTGCCTTCGGCCTATTCGCCACAAGTGCGCACGCAACTCAGCTGCATAGCGAGTGAAACACCAAGGGGCGCCCCACTGCAGCCGAGGAACCTCCATCTTGGGGGCGACGCACAGCATCACATTGCTTTCCAATGCAGTCAGATCCTCAAACAGCCCCCACTGACTGACGCGAACTCACAGGCCAACGGGGCGCCCCACGCCGACTTTCGGCGCAGCATTGTAGGATGGCCACACCAGTGCGGCAACTTGCTGGACACCACCTCGGTGCCATCCGGATCTTGGCGCGTTGTGCTGCCTTCGGCCTATTCGCACATCGGTCCGCTACTGACGCCGCCTCACGTGCCAACGGATTTTCTACGCTTTTTATAGCCCTATGCCGCATAACAGGTCATGTGACTTGTTTATAAAACTTTTCATTGGTTCATTTTACTTTTGGTTTCCTAATGATGGAAGGCTTGATCATATGACCTAAAAATAACACTTTTCATTGGATTAAAACATTTTTTTTTCCCAAACGATGAAAGCCCCACCTTGTTTCTGGATGTTTCAGACTGAAGCTGGCGTCAGCATGAAAGCACCACCATCTCGTGGCTCCGTCGTGGTCATTCCGCGAGCAATCATGGCAGCCGCTCCCCACCGGAAGCCTGCAGGAGTCGGGGGCCCCCAAGACTTTTGTAGAATCTTCAAGGCTGAGGGGACGCTTTCGAGAATGGGGTCCAAGACCTAGCAGACAAGCGTCCGAGTTCCAAGGTGTCCCAGGGCCATTTCAGTGGACCAGGCCCAAAAAGGAAAGAGCCTGCCGCCATTTTGAGAGTCCTGTGGCAGCCGCCTATCGCTGCACCGCAAGAGTGGGCACAACTCAGCTGAATGGCGGATTTTGGCACAGTGTACCAAAAGCGGGCGGAATGGCAACTGAAACGGTAAAGGGGCGCCCCACTACAGCGGACGAGCCTCCACCTGGGGAGGCCCGTTCACGCCGCCTCACCCCCCCCCCCCCCCGGGGCGCCCCACGCCGTTATTCGGAGCAGCATTGTAGGATACCAAAACCAGTGCGGCAACTTACTGGACATCACCTGGGTGCCATCCACATCTCAGCGCGTTCTGCTGCCTTGGGACTATTCGCACAACAGACCGCTACTGACGAGGCCTCCCCCCGCACCCACCGGGACGCCCCACGCCGGTTTTCGGAGCTGCATTGTAGGATACCAAAAACCAGTGCGGCACCCAGGTAACATCACCTGGGTGCCGTCCAGAACTCATCACGTTGTGCTGCCTTGGGACTATTCGCACAAAACACAGCTACTGACCATTGTTGCTTCTTTTTTCAAAAAAATGTTTAAATGTATTTACTGTTTTTGTTGCGTTGTATATATTTATAAGTTATTAAAGTTTTATAATCCTACTACTTTGTTGGAGTGCTATATATTTTTAATGTGACACATAATTGTAAAAACTTTGATGTACAAAGAGGCATCCCTGGAATCTTCCGCTTCAGGCTCGGTCCCCTCCCCAATCACAATACAGGATGGTTTTCAGATAGTAGGAACGTGTGTGGTGTGACGGATCTCATCGGGTGGGGGCCTTGATCTACTGTAACTCCTTTGAAGAGGGGTGATTCTTCACAGCTGGGGCCATAAACTACATCTGCAAGGCTAGGTGATAGCCTGGGACCGGCCTGGACAATCGGACACAGAGGAAGAGGAGTGTCAGAGGGTGCGGTAGTGAATAGGGCGAAAGGGAGGTGTCGGGCGGGCACAGGGTGTGATTCTCAAGGAAGAGCAGCGCAGATGGGGGGAGGTTTATTGCCCATGCATAAGACAGAGAGCGGGGGTGACCAGTGCCTGGGGGAGATGCTTGCGAGGGTGGGGAGCCATGCTAAGGATCGACAGCGTGCAGAGAGTGGGTCTGGTCAAGGCATCTAAAATGGCTGCCGTGCACGACAAAAGTGTGGCATTTGAAAAAAGGCAAGATGGCACAGACAATGTTTTTCAACACTTCCTGATTTCCTTCGAATCGAACGTTAACAGACGTTATCTCTCCCCCACTACCGGTCCCCCTGGGCTTAAACGCCGAGATGGTAGGGACTGCATCCCGTGGAGATAGGCCGAGACGTCACTCATCAGAAAAAAAAGAAAAAAAAAAGTCTATAAACATACAATAAGTTAAAAGTCAATCATTCTTGTTTCCTTGTAGTACGCTCCCCAGTCCGCTTTCCGTTACGCGTACCGGGCGCACCCCACAAAAAAAAAAGATTTTTTTTTTTTTTTTTGCCCCGCGGGGCCCTTTTAAAGCCTCCACATCAAACCTAGGGGGTCAGGGAGGATCTACTATGCCCCCTTATGGTCATTTCCCCCTTTGTTTTGGCCTCCTCTTGTCTCTCGATCCTACCGAAAGACAAGATGGCGGCCGCTCCGGACTGTTTAGAATGTTGACAGACACCGGAGAGCCAATCAGCTTCGCTTCGCGAAGTTCCGTTACGCGTCAAGTACGCGAACCGGAGCGCTACCCGGAGCGCTGTTACAGATATATATCTTTTTTTGAACGTTAATTTCTCAAAATCCACTGGAGCACATATATTGAGACCTAGCAAAGGCACATCGGGCTAACAGTCCCTACAATTTTGCCAAGTTTCGGGCAAATCCATTCAGCCGTTCGGGCTAAAAGTGAGGCCAACCGCCCTATGGAAATTAACATAGGAAAAACGCGTTTCGGGACCCCCCTTTTTTCTCGGCCCCCCCTTGACGAACCCCCCCAAATTTTCAGTGGCTGCTCAGAAACAAAATGTTCAATTTTCCTGAAAATTTCAGCCAATTCCGTCCACAAACGCCAAAGTTATTAGACATAGAATTTCCAAAAATCCCATAGAGAAAAAATCCTAACTATATATACCTACTGGCGACCGCCAGTAGGTAATATATATATATATATATATATATATATATAGCGACATTTTTGCACTAAATAAATCTTCAGCACGAAGAAACTGGAGTCCGTTTCTCTTTTTGCAAGTTCCTTAGAAAATGGGAGCTTAAAAGTTGGAAAATTGACATATATATATATATATATACACACGCACACACACACACACACACACACACACTGTTACAAGCTTAGCATGCGCGTGTGACTGCGTTCTGGAGTCTATGTAAGAGTTGTCTGGAGATTCAGGCGTAGAGAGTGTTGCCATAGTCCAGCCTGCTAGTGATAAGTGCTTGTGTGACGGCCCGTCTGGTGTTCTGAGGCAACCATTTGAAGACCTTTCGTATGATGAGGAAGCAGGAGGTGCCCACTGTGTTGACTTGAGCAGTCCTGTTGAGTTTCTCATCTAGGATGATTCCTAGATTTCTTGTGTGGTTGGTGGTGCTGGTCCTAACTTTGAAGGCCACCAGTTGGAGTGTACGGTGACCGAAGGAGTACCCGATGAAACTGGCAGATCTCTGCCCTTGCCTCTTAGGACAGGCTCTGCTGGCTGTACGGTGGTCGAAGGAGTGCCCGATGAAGCAGGCAGATCTCTGCCCTTGCCCCTCAAGACAGGCTCTGCTGGGTGTACGGTGGTCGAAGGAGTGCCCGATGAAGCAGGCAGATCCCAGCCCTGGTCTCTCAGGACAGGCTCCGCTGGGTATACGGTGGTCAAAGGAGTGCCCAATGAAGCAGGCAGATCCCAGCCCTGGTCTCTCAGGACAGGCTCCGCTGGGTGTACGGTGGTCGAAGGAGTGCCCGATGAAGTAGGCAGATCTCTGCCCTTGCCTCTCAGGACAGGCTCCGCTGGGTATACGGTGGTTGAAGGAGTGCCCAATGAAGCAGGCAGATCCCAGCCCTGGTCTCTCAGGATAGGCTCCGCTGGGTATACGGTGGTTGAAGGAGTGCCCAATGAAGCAGGCAGATCCCAGCCCTGGTCTCTCAGGACAGGCTCCGCTGGGTGTACGGTGGTCGAAGGAGTGCCGTATGAAGTAGGCAGATCTCTGCCCTTGTCCCTCAGGACAGGCTCTGCTGGGTGTACGGTGGTCGAAGGAGTGCCGTATGAAGTAGGCAGATCTCGGACCTTGGCCCTCAGGACAGGCTCTGCTGGGTGTACATTGGTCGAAGGAGTGCTAGATGAAGCAGGCAGATCCCTGCCCTTGCCTCTCAGGACAGGCTCCGCTGGGTATACGGTGGTCGAAGGAGTGCCCAATGAAGCAGGCAGATCCCAGCCCTGGTCTCTCAGGACAGGCTCCGCTGGGTGTACGGTGGTCGAAGGAGTGCCCGATGAAGTAGGCAGATCTCTGCCCTTGCCTCTCAGGACAGGCTCCGCTGGGTGTACGGTGGTCGAAGGAGTGCCAGATGAAGCAGGCAGATCCCTGCCCTTGCCTCTCAGGACAGGCTCTGCTGGGTGTACACTGGTCGAAGGAGTGCCCGATGAAGTAGGCAGATCTCGGACCTTGTCCCTCAGGACAGGCTCCGCTGGGTGTACGGTGGTCGAAGGAGTGCCGTATGAAGTAGGCAGATCTCGGACCTTGTCCCTCAGGACAGGCTCTGCTGGGTGTACGGTGGTCGAAGGAGTGCCGTATGAAGTAGGCAGATCCCTGCCCTTGCCTCTCAGGACAGGCTCTGCTGGGTGTACATTGGTCGAAGGAGTGCCCGATGAAGTAGGCAGATCCCTGCCCTTGCCTCTCAGGACAGGCTCTGCTGGGTGTACATTGGTCGAAGGAGTGCCCGATGAAGCAGGCAGATCTCGGACCTTGCCTCTCAGGACAGGCTCCGCTTGGTGTACGAAGCCTAATATATATCTGTCCAACATGGGTCGGGAGAAGTTCCACAGGGAGGCATTTGCAAATATACTACAAGAGGCGGTAACTATAGTTCATAGGGGATGGCTTCACTATAGTCAGGAATTGGTGTTGTGTGTAACACACACCAAAAGGAACAATGAAAAGGACAATTAAAACTGCTCAAAACACAATTAATTATGAATAGATATTGCCCTTTATTTGACAATACCAAATTCCACTTGTAACACATACATTGTATTTTGTAATAAATAGTAAGCCCCAGTCGGGTAGTGAAAGGAAGAAGGGGATGTGCTCAGGTAAGTGAAAAAGTCATGGAAAAATAGAAATATTCAACAAAATTGCAATAGCTAAAGTTTTCAGAACAATTCAAAAATTATATATAGGACAACATCCCTCCCTTTATCACTGTCCTGATGAAGACCCCGTTCATAGGCATAAAAGTAACCTACGGCTAGGGGTCGAAACGTCGACGCCTTCTTATTTTTTGGACATCCGGCACACGCCCATGAATTGTTGTAATCATGTATATTGCCGTGGAATGTTCTTGAATGAATGGTTTTCAAATAAGGCCTTAAAGCTTTTGGGTCCTATATATAATTTTTGAATTGTTCTGAAAACTTTAGCTATTGCAATTTTGTTGAATATTTCTATTTTTCCATGACTTTTTCACTTACGTGAGCACATCCCCTTCTTCCTTTCACTACCCGACTGGGGCTTACTATTTATTACAAAATACAATGTATGTGTTACAAGTGGAATTTGGTATTGTCAAATAAAGGGCAATATCTATTCATAATTAATTGTGTTTTGAGCAGTTTTAATTGTCCTTTTCATTGTTCCTTTTGGTGTGTGTTACACACAACACCAATTCCTTGCGGGGACCCCCCTTCTAGTATATCACATAACGCCCAGGTCCCCGCGACTGCATGGGTTCAACCCCCCTTTTAGTATCGTCACTATAGTCAGGGACATGAGGAGCAGGCTCAGTAATAGATCCTCCATGAGGATTGGACAGGTTCCGTCATTCAGCGACGACTGTCGAAGCCAGCTTCTGGTTCCCAGACACATGACAGCAATAGCACACAACATGAACAGGGCTAGGCATGAGATGAGAGAAAGGCCAAAGCTGCAGCTGCAAGAAATGGGAGAAATGTATTCCAACTGGTATAAATGAAGAGCGGCTAAAGCACAGGCCAAGGCATTAGACCCAGACGAAGCAGACTACACTATGATCTAGACAATGGTACGACAGTGCAGCTCACCGCAGTAAACTACTGGACGGTAAATTAAGAGCTAAGATGGTAACAGAATACCAGCAATGAAGGATGCAGAAGAAGTTCTGACTGACTATGGGATAGCAGGAGCTTTTAAAGTTCTTGGTGAGCTGAAGAGGGTCCCTCGGCCCATGCCAGAACTTCTACGGAAGGCTAGCAAGTACAGAATCGAAGACCTGAAATACCAGAGCTATTAGATCAATTCTCACATATCAAAGGAACCACTGGCAAAGCCATATATAAAACAGGTACATCACCAGGACCGTGGATCTATAAAACCCTCGGTGGGGTTCTAGATCCGGTGCCGACTCGTCTTGTTAACTCCTTTGCTGGTATTCGCGCGGCGGCTCCTTCTATAGCCGGAGCGATGATCACAATCAAGCCAGGCATGTAACACAATCAATGCAGCTCTTAAGGACCAGTCTCCCAGAAGTCCCAGAAGACTCAGTAGAGAAGTGTGGCTCAATGGTTAGAGCGGCAGACCCTGATGCAGTAGTCTGGCCGGGACCAGGGTTCAATTCCCGCCCCGGCGGGTCTCGGGCTCAATTTCCTCGGACCGGATAATTCTCGCCTGGGTGCCTATTCCAATCATGGAGTCCCACTCTGGAACTCTGGGCAATAGCTTGCTTAATCTCCACAACGGCCCCCACAACGCTGGGATGCCTGACTTCACCTTGGGGGTGCCCAGGAGTGGGCTCCTCACAGGGAAAGGCCAGGAAGGGTTCCTCGGCGGTATTCGTACAAGCGCCGAGATGCCTAAGGGTAGTCGTGCACTATACAAGTGCGTAATCATTTCATCATTTCATCATCATCATTTCAACATCATCATCATCATTTCATAATTTCATTTCATTTCCCTACTCCATGTGGACACATAGCTTTTGAAAGGAGTGCTGCCATCCAGGATGGGGCCGGGCCTCACTGACCCCGAGCAGTCCAGATTCATCAGGAAGCAAGCTGTGGGGTCAACAGTAAACAGGTCCCACACCAAATAAAATATATTCCCCTAATGCAAAAAATCACACACTGCTCCTCTCGCTTGATGCTGAGAAAGTGACTGGTGATTCCAGAGAGAGACCCTAGTAGCCTTTGGTTGTGGATCTACAATTCAAAACAGAGTGACGTTGGGGTACCAAACGTATGCCGGGCACACGGGTAGAAGGTGCCATGTATTGTGAGGAGGTTCTTTGGGTGGTTTTCATCTCCCAACAGGAGGGCTGCACTGGGAGGGTAAGACAGTAGCGACAAAGTTATGTATGACCCCAATCTCATCCCCCTTTACCCCAGTCCTGGAGAACCCCAATTTACCCTAGTGCTTTAGAGAGGGAAACCTGTTTGACTATCAAAGAATTATATCCTGTTTGACTATCAAAGAATTAAACCCTTTGGGATGCTGAAATAGTCAGATCTGCCCAAACCAAAGAGGTTTAGGTGCAGCCAAGTTCCTCACTGGGCCATGCATCACACTATCAAACCTCAGGCTAGTTGGTCACTGACAACGCTTGGAAGGTGGCAACTAACGACTAAGAAGACAGGATCTAATTTCCAAAAGATAGTTTCATGGTAAACTATTCTGCAGCGGAGTAGTCTCCAGGACTGTGAGGGGTGGGATAGGGTTGTTTGTGTTATTGTTTTGGGAATTATATTCTCAGTTTTCTCAACGGCCAGTGGTTGTAGGCCAGCGTATGTGTCCTAGACAACTACTGAAAAGATCTGAACTATAAAGGCACTCGATGATAGCTTCGGGTAGTGTCATAAAGTCTTGGTGTGGTACAGGGTGGGATGCTCAATGGATGCCGCACTACGGGTTCCCGGTCTGATACCGGTACTATAGACCTCTCGAGGCTTGGACTTGTCAAGGCAGATCCTGAACATCAAATGAAGACTCCACCTGAAACACTCACGGTTGGGTCCTCAAGCCCTTCCCGAGACACTCCTTAGATTGGAATCAACGAACGACCGTTCGACCATGGCCAGCAGCAGAGCGTTGCAAGAAAGCGACCGGGCAGACTTGCAGGAGTCCATAGGATGACTCCACCTGAAACATTCACGGTTGGGTCCTGAAGTCCTTCTGCGACACACTTCTTAGATTAGTATCAACGAACGACCGTTCGACCATGGCCAGCAGCAGAGCTTTGTGAGACAGCGACCGGGCAGACTTATAGGAGTCCATAGGATGACTCCACCTGAAACATTCACGGTTGGGTCTTGAAGTCCTTCCGAGACACTCCTTAGATTAGGATCAACAAACGACCGTTCGACCATGGCCAGCAGAAGATTTGCAAGAAAGCGACCGGGCTTTCGGTCAAGAAAACGACCGGGCAGACTTATAGGAGTCCATAGGATGACTCCACCTGAAACATTCACAGTTGGGTCTTGAAGTCCTTCCGAGACACTCCTTGGATTAGGATCAACAAACGACCGTTCGACCATGGTCAGCAGCAGAGCGTTGCAAGAAAGCGACCGGGCAGACTTGCAGGTGTCCATAGGATGACTCCACCTGAAACTTTCACGGTTGGGTCTGAAGCACTTCCTGAGACACTCCTTAGATTAGGATCAACGAACGACCGATCGACAATGGCCAGCAGCAGAGCTTTGGGAGACAGCGATCCGGCAGACTTACAGGAGTCCATAGGATGACTCCACCTGAAACACTCATGGTTGGGTCGTGAAGTCCTTCCTGAGACACTCCTTAGATTAGGATCAACGAACGACCGTTCGACCATGGCCAGCAGCAGAGCTTTGCGAGACAGCGATCGGGCAGACTTACAGGAGTCCATAGGATGACTCCACCTGAAACACTCATGGTTGGGTCTTGAAGTCCATCCTGAGACACTCCTTAGATTAGGATCAACGAACGACCGTTCGACCATGGCCAGCAGCAGAGCTTTGCGAGACAGCGATCGGGCAGACTTACAGGAGTCCATAGGATGACGTGTGAGACTTGCAAGGATCTCTGACCCGACTCAAGCGGATGCTCAAGGCTCATGTTTAACATCAACACGTTTGTAGCAGCCACTGAAGCAGGCTTGCTCCAGAGCTTGGCCTGAGAGGCAGGCTCCCAGTGTTGGAGAGAAAGACTTCTGTTCTGTGACAACTTCAAACACAAGACAGTATGTCTGGAAGAGGCTTTAATAATGCCACATAAAAGCTGGAGGCCTCTGAGCTATTTATGTGTGTACATGTGGTGCACACAACATTGGGAAGTTAGTCAATGTGCTTTTCATTGGAAAAAGCTGCAAGTAGGCTTCGTTTATCCAAACTGAAGCGAAGTATTGAGACATCATGAGCAGCCAATCAAATGAGTGCATGACTGGGCACAAAGTTACTCAAAGTTAAGGGGGTCGAGCATCTGTGGTTCAGAAACAGCAGGAAAAGTGTTATTACAAGCGGTGTCAGGTCAGCTGGCACGACTAACTGTGTAATATAAAACACTGGTAACAACGAAAAGACACTCTGTACAAGACCAAACAAAAATAGAAGCTTTTGGGCAGGACCGAAGGAGCCTGGAAGGGTAATGAGGAGCAAGCATCTTAGATCTCAGAGGTCACATGCATTTGTGTAGCGCTTGAGTGAAGTTTTCTTGTGAGTGTGCCAAGGCGGTAGCCTCTGGGCGCTTATGTTTGAGAGCGGTGATGTCATCTGTTGAAGGCTCTGCTGTCCCTAACTAGACCCATCTGCTTCAAGCATGGCTCCTCCCTGTGTGCCAAGGCTGCTAGCCCACCTCTGCTATTTTCACTTGGATACATCACCCTGATTCAGACGCCTTCACCAGGATATAGCACGGGGCACAAGATGGCCACCAGGATACAGCATGGGCAAACGATGGCCACCAGGATACAGCACAAGGCACAAGATGGCCACCAGGATACATTATGGGGCACAAGATGGCCACCAGGATAAAGCATGGGGCACAAGATGGGCACCAGGATACAGCACGGGGCACAAGATGGCCACCACGGTACAGCACAGGACACAAGATGGCCACCAGGATACAGCATGGGGCACAAGATGGCCACCAGGATTCAACACGGGGCACAAGATGGCCACCAGGATACAGCATGGGGCACAAGATGGCCACCACGGTACAGCACAGGACACAAGATGCCCATCAGGATTCAGCACGGAGCACAAGATGGCTGCCAGGGTACAGCACAGGGCACAAGATGGCCACCAGGATACAGCACGGGGCACAAGATGGCCACTGGGATACAGTATGGGGCACAAGATGGCCACCACGGTACAGCACAGGACACAAGATGCCCATCAGGATTCAGCACAGGGCACAAGATGGCTGCCAGGGTACAGCACAGGGCACAAGATGGCCACCAGGATACAGCACGGGGCACAAGATGGCCACCGGGATACAGTATGGGGCACAAGATGGCCACCACGGTACAGCACAGGACACAAGATGCCCACCAGGATACAGCACAGAGCACAAGATGGCCGCCAGGGTACAGCACGGGGCACAAGATGGCCACCAGGATACAGCACAGGGCACAAGATGGCCACCGGGATACAGTATGGGGCACAAGATGGCCACCACGGTACAGCACAGGACACAAGATGCCCATCAGGATTCAGCACAGGGCACAAGATGGCTGCCAGGGTACAGCACAGGACACAAGATGCCCACCAGGATACAGCACAGAGCACAAGATGGCCGCCAGGGTACAGCACGGGGCACAAGATGGCCACCAGGATTCAACATGGGGAACAAGATGGCCAACAGGATACAGCACAGGGCAGAAGATGGCCACAATGGATACAGCATAGTGCACAAGATGGCCACCAGGATACTGCATGGGGCACAAGATGCTCACGAGGATCCAGCACGGGGCACAAGATGGCCACCAGGATACAGCACGGGGCAGAAGATGGTGGCCAGGGTAGAGCACGAGGCACAAGCTGGCCAACAGGATACAGCACAGGGCACAAGATGGCCGCCAGGGTACAGCACAGGGCACAAGATGGCCGCCAGGATACAGCACAGGGCACAAGATGGCCACCAGGATACAGCACAGGGCACAAGATGGCCACCAGGATACAGCATGGGGCACAAGATGGCTACCACGGTACAGCACAGGACACAAGATGCGCACCAGGATACAGCACAGGGCACAAGATGGCCGCCAGGGTACAGCACGGGGCACAAGATGGCCACCAGGATTCAACACGGGACACGAGATGGCCACCAGGATACAGCACAGGGTACAAGACGGCCACCATGGTTCAACAGGGGGCACAATATGGCCAACAGGACACAGCACAGGGCACAAGATGGCCGCTAGGGTACAGCACGGGGCACAAGATGGCCACCAGGATTCAACACAGGGCACAAGATGGCCACCAGGATTCAACACAGGGCACAAGATGGCCGCTCTCAGACGGAGGCCCTCCCAGGGCCACACTGGGAACTTAAAACAGCCCTGGCAAAAAATATACATTCAGTCCCCATGTGCAGACGTTCTAATGCACGCTAGAAACAGAGCAACTCTTTCAAGTTACAGCTGGGATTGTGTAGAGTGCACAACCGCTCCTGGAGGCCGAAACCGGCCTCCAAGTGACAAAATTGGCCTCTGGGGGCTCCAGCCTCCCAGGGACTACCCGTTTGCCCAGCTGGCCAGTCCAGCCATGGGTCCTCCACTCGTCGATGATAAACGGGCAATGTCTGTCTGAATGGAGACATCTGTAGCGCTGCGTGTAGGAAGCAGAGGGGGTTGTCTGTGATAGTTTAAGACTTCCACATCATTAAGACGCGGTTTCTATCTTGACTTACTAGCTCGCGGCTGCCACCTGAAGGCTGTGAAGCATGCCATTACCTATGGAGATACTACACACCAAGCAGCATGAAGCGATCTTCATGGCGCTTGCTTGCTGCTAGTTCACTAGCAGATCTGGTGCAGACATCTCTCGAGCGGAAGGAGGCAGGTCACAGGGCACTGTGCTTGATGATGAATATGCTACTTACCAGTATGCATCTGTTCTTGGCATGTAGGGCTGCTGACATTCATATCTATAGCATAGATCGCCGCCTAGTGTTGGGTCCGGATGATTGCACATTGTTGTCCTGGAAGAGTCTTCGAAGTATCACGAGATAGTTGGCTCCTCCCCTGGACTACAGTGCCCATGGGCAGCGACTCCATCCACAGATTGTTTTTAGCCATTGTGGCGAAGATGGAGTGTAACAGTGTGAGCGATGACCATGCTAAGAATAAGTGTAAATTCTGCAGTCGCTACAGGCGCCGGGGAGTAGGGCGGGCGATATGAATGTCAGCAGCCCTACATGCCAAGAACAGATGCATACTGGTAAGTAGCATATTCAGTTCGAGGCATGTGGGCTGCTGAATTCATATCTATAGCATAGAATAAATAGCAGTCCCTCCATTAACGGCGGCCGCCTGTGCCAGCTGCAGATGTCTGAAAAAGTGTCTTTAGAACAGCCTGCCCTACAGCTGCTTGGAGTGCACATCTACACAGTAGTGTTTAGTAAATGTGTGTGGGGTAGACCATGTGGCTGCTCTACAAATGTCTTCCAAAGGGATATTACCAAGGAAAGCCATGGAGGCCCCCAACTTGCGGGTGGAGTGGGCTCTAGGGGGGACCGTTAAAGTGCGCTTAGCCTTGTGATAGCAAATCTGAATACACTTAACGATCCACCTGGCTATACCTGCTTTGGAAATGGGGTTGCCTTTGTGCTGGGCTGAAAAGGCAACAAAGAGTTGTTGTGTCTTTCTAAAAGGTTGTGTTCTGTCAATATAGTACATTAGCGCTCTTTTGACATCAAGCGTATGGAGCATTCTTTCCGCTACTGTTTCTGGGTTTGGAAAGAACGCGAACAGCTCAATGGTCTGATTGACATGGAACTGTGAAACCACTTTAGGAAGAAATGTAGGGTTAGTGCGCAGCACCACCCTGTTGGAGTGAATCTGTATGAATGGCTCTTGTACAGTGAGCGCCTGTAGCTCACTAACACGTCGCAGAGACGTAATGGCAATGGGAAACGCCACTTTCCATGTTAAGAACTGAATCTCACAGGAATGCAGAGGCTCAAAAGGTGGGCCCATCAACCTGGTGAGGACCACATTGAGGTTCCACACAGGAGCTGGCGGGGTCCTGGGAGGGATGACCCGCTTCAGGCCTTCGAGGAAGGCTTTAACGGCAGGCACCCTGAAAACAGAGAGATGCTGCCTGTTTTGGAGATAATCCGCTATGGCGGATAAGTGTATCCGAATGGAAGCATATGCTAGATTGCATTTGTAAAGATGTAACAAATAACAGATGATGTTGGGAATGGATGCATCTAGCGGGTTGATGTGGCGTTCAGTACAGTAAATGACAAACCGCTTCCATTTTGCTGCATAGCAGACCCTGGTGGTGGGCCTTCTAGCCTCCCGTATGACATCCATGCATTCAGGAGGCAAGTCAAGGTAGCCAAACTCTAAGACCTCAGGAGCCAGATCGCCAGGTTGAGCTGTTGCGGGTCTGGATGCTGAATGTCGCCATGGCTCTGCGTCAAAAGCCTGGGTGTGAGGTGCAGCCTTTGATGCAGTACCACGGAGAGTTCTAGAAACGTGGTGTACCATGGTTGGCGTGCCCACGTTGGAGCAACCAGGATGAGCGTCATCGAGTGTTGCTTTAGCTTTCGTGCCACCAGCGGTATGAGAGGTGCTGGGGGAAAAGCGTACGCAAATCTGCCTGACCAGTTCATCCATATCGCATTGCCCTGCGACTGTGGGTGAGGGAACCTGGCGGAAAAGCTTTGGCATTTTGCGTTTTCCCTTGTGGCAAACAGGTCTATCTCTGGATGACCCCACTGCTGGAAGTACGGGTGGAGTACTGATGGATGTATCTCCCACTCGTGCATTTGGTGGCTGTACCTGCTGAGCAGATCCGCCATTTGATTGTCCTTGCCCGGGAGGTGTTCCGCCATGAGGAAGATGTTCCTCTGAATGGCCCACTTCCACACGCTCTGAGCCAGATGAGACAACTGTGGAGAGTGTGTACCTCCCTGCTTTTGGATGTAGTACATGGCCATCATGTTGTCCGTCCGGATCAACACGACCTTGTTGCACAGATGTACTTTGAACGCTTTCATTGCCATGAAGATTGCCATCAGTTCTAGGTAGTTGATGTGCATCTTCTTTTGCTGCGTTGTCCATAGTCCCTGCACCGTGTAGTGGAGTACATGAGCTCCCCATCCCTGGAGAGATGCGTCCGTCGTCAGGATAATCTGTGGCACAGGCTCCTGGAACGGTCGGCCCTTGCAAAGGTTGTGTGGATTCCACCAATGCAGAGAGTTGTATGCCCGACCGGTCACTAACACTAGGTCGTTCAATTGTCCTTGAGTCTGAGTCCACTGATGAGCCAAGCATTCTTGGAGCGGACGCATATGTAGCCTCGTGTGCGGGACTATGAAGATGCAGGAGGCCATCATGCCTATCAACTGCATGAACACTCTTGCCGGAAGCGAGTGTTGCGGTCTGAACTTTTGGATCAGTGACTGAATGTTGTCGCTCCTCACTGAATTTGGCTGAGCTGTGGCTGCCAGAGTATCTATTGTCGCTCCCAGATACTGCCGCACATGGGCTGGCTGAAGGTGCGACTTCGGATACTTTAGTGAGAAGCCCAGACCGTGAAGAAGGTGAATGGTGTGGGACATGTCTGCGGCGCACTGCTGGGCCGACTTTGCCTGAACCAGCCAGTCGTCCAGATAAGGGTAGACATGCACGTTCTGCCTCCTGAGGTGCGCAGCCACTGTCGCCAGACATTTCGTGAACACTCTGGGGGCTGTGGTCACTCCGAAAGGAAGGACCTTGAATTGATAATGCCGACTTTGAATGGTGAATCTGAGGTATTTCCTGTGTGAAGGATGGAGAGGAATGTGAAAGTAAGCATCCTTGAGATCCAAGGTTGCGAAGAAGTCTCCCTGATTGAGTAAGGGAAGAACCTGCTGCAGTGTTAGCATGTGGAAGTGTTCTGAGAGAATATACTGGCTTAGGGGTCTGAGGTCCAGAATGGGTCTGAGTGACCCGTCCTTCTTTGGGATTAAGAAGTACAGGGAGTACACTCCTGTGCCTTCTTCCTCCACTGGCACGAGCTCTATTGCGCCTTTTTGCAGCATGACCAGAACCTCCTGCTGCAATAAGTGAAAATGCTCTGTGGACATAGGACGGTATTTTGGTGGCATGTTGGGTGGAGTGGATGTTAGCTCCAGACAATAACCGAATTGGATAAGCTTCCTGACCCACCTGTCTGTGGTGATGGATTTCCAGACTGGCAGGAACCACTGGAGTCTCCCCCCGACAGGTGTGGAATGGTCGGGGGCAGTGACAGGGCGTCACTGTTTGTTGGTGGCGGAGGAACGGGAGTTGTTGTTACCCCTGCCTCTGCCCTTGGTGCTGTTGCCCCGATATCCACCTCTATTTTGCTTGGTGTAAGAGGATTGCGCCCCACCTTTATTGAATGGTGCTTGCTGGGACATCTGGCCTCTGGAAACACCTCTATTGCCTGAGCGACGAAAAGTGCTCCCCCGAAACTGTTGGGACTGGAGAGCTCCCATGGACTTAGCAGTCTCGGTATCCTTTTTTATTTTTTCCAGGGTGGTATCCACCTCAGGACCAAATAATCTGTCAGGGTTTACCGGCTGGTTGAGGATGGTAGTTTGTATCTCCGGTTTGAACCCGGAGATTCTGAGCCATGCCTGACCTCTCAACATCACACTGGTGTTCATTGCCCTGGCGGCAGTGTCCGCAAAGTCTAGTGCTCACTTAATAGAAGCGTTGGAGATGAGTTTCCCTTCCTGAATCAGCATCTCCGCTGCCTCCTTATATTGATCTGGGAGATGTTGCAACAGGGTCTCTAGTGTGTCGTAGTGAGCCCTGTCGTATCTGGCCAAGAGGGCTTGAGTGTTTGAGATACGCCAGATATTAGCTGCCTGAGCTGCTACCCTTTTCCCTGATGCCTCCAGCACTTTGGATTCTTTGTCTGGGGGAGGAGCTTCACCAGTGGTTTGCGAGTTCGCCCTTTTACGGGCATTAGAAACGACCAGAGAGTCCAATGGCAACTGGCCCTTGATGTAGGTAGGATCGCCAGGTGCCGGTCTGTATTTTTTCTCAATTCTAGGGTTGACCACCCTCGCCCGCGTGGGTTCCTTGAAAATGTCTGCAGCATGTTTCAGTACCCCTTTCAGCACAGTCTTTTCAGCTGTTGAAAAAGTGTCAAAGAGGAAGTCCACCTCAACAGGGTCAGCATGCAGCTGAACGTCCTGGTTCTTGGCGCCCTCTCAATCAAGGCATTAAATGCAGCAGAATCCTCAGTGGGAGAGGTCTTGACATGGTACACCGGAGGGTCCTGGGCAGTGTGCTGATCCCCTGTGTCCCCTGCATCTGTCCAGGAGTCCTGTTGTTCATCAGGATCTGTGTTGGCAGGGAAGTTATATTCCTCGTCCTCATCCCCTGCATCCTCCGCATCCGAATAAGTGGGTGAGGGTGTGGCAGGTCTTGGAGTCCGAGGAACCATCGGTTCGACCAGAACCGGGGAATCCGAAGCAGGCTTCTTGCGCTTTAAAGGAATCGTGAAGGACTCCAAAGGCTGCGTCGCCGTGATCTTCCTTTTGTAAAGGGTAAGTTTCCCGGTGTCGGCATCGATGAAATGTTCCGACTGCTCCTCCACCAAGGGCTGTCGATGCTTCGAGCTCCCAATCGGGTGAGTCGGCGTCGATCCCGCAGATCCCTGCAAGTGCGCTTCGGGCACCGATCGTGGTGCGAAGTCCTTCGGTGCCACCTTCGGCGGCAACGTGAAGAGGATTGGCATCGAAGACTTTTGCGTCGTGGCAGTTTGCTTCGGGGTGGAAGTCGCCTTCGGGTCTTCCGCAGAAGCCTTGTGCCTGATGCGTTTGAGGGAGTCCGAGACCTGCTTCGTAAAGGAAGCGGACGGCTTCGTCGACCCGACGGACGCTCTTGGTGAAGGATCGAGCGTCGATGCCTTTGGCTTTTCCGGCCTCGGCGGAAGGGGCTCCTTTGTAGGTGCGCCACGCCCTCCTTCCGGGCCGACAGACTTTGGCACCGACGTTTTTGGATCGGCGGCCTTGACTACTGGAGTCGGGGCACCAGTTTTCAGCTCGACGGCCTTACTTGACTTCGGCTTGACGCCCTTGCTTGACTTCGGCTCGACGCCCTTCTTTGACGTTGGCTCGACGCCCTTGAACGTTTTGACTTCTACGCCCTTGGTGGACTTCACCGGGTCGATAGATTTCTTCGGCTTCGGGTGTCCCGACACCTCGGAAGACGAGGGTGTCGATAGAGGAGTCGACGTCTTTGGTTTCGATGGCGGCTCCATCACTTTCGTTTTTGCCGACACCGATGGATTCACTTTCGGTTTCGTTTTCGGCAATGGCGGCTCCGCCGAAGTGTCCGTAGCCGGGCCCGTAGGCGAGGCCTTGGATCTGGGTGGAAGGTCTTGGGTAAGGCCGTGTGGCGATCCCTCGACCTGAGCCTTAGTAATTGTACGTTCGGGGCTTAGCTCTTCACATGAGCTATCTTCCGTGGCCCCGTAGGCCTCTTCGTCGTCTCCTACCTCATCGACGACGTCTTCTGCCTCGACCACCTCGACGTCCGCATCGTATTTGTAGTCGATCTCCTCCGCCGGAGGGGAAATCTGCATCTGAACTTCCTGTTCGTCTGCTTCTTCTCTGTCAAAGATGTCCACCGGTGCCAGGGCCGATTGCCGGGCCTCCAGACGCGCCACGCGCCGAAGTCGAATCGTTTTCTTCGATCGAAACCTGGAACAAGCCATACAGTTGGCTTCATCGTGGTCCGGCGACAGGCACTTGTTGCACACAGGTTGTACGTCGATGTGTGGGTACTTAGATCCGCACATGGGACATTTCTTGAACGGACTCCGTTCCATGATGTTCCGTCGAAGGTCTTGCTGCGTCGACTGGGCCTCGAGCACCGAAGAGCCACGCGACTCCTCTGGACGTCCGACTCGGGAACTGAGCCGGAACAGATCAAGGCACCGACCGCAAAACAATATCGACGGTATAGGAAAAGGCCTTCAGGCCTTGAGAAAATCTATATCGATTCCGAACTGGAGATGTCGAATATACATCCGAACCCAATGGCGGAAAAAAACAATCTGAGGATGGAGTCGATGCCCATGCGCACTGTAGTCCAGGGGAGGAGCCACCTATCTCGTGATACTTCGAAGACTCTTCCAGGACAACAATGTGCAATCATCCGGACCCAACACTAGGCGGCGATCTATGCTATAGATATGAATTCAGCAGCCCACATGCCTCGAACTCAAAATTATAACCCACAGCAATGTGAAGCCGAACTGAACCAGGAAAGACATTCATGTAGGGGTAAGGCACCATCATTTTTGTCTCACCTGGAAAGCTATCAGGAAAGCATGTACTTGGATTACAGAGGGTAATAACATATATAAAACACATACGTCAGGACGTTGCTAAGGAAAGAATTGCAGTCATTAATTTGAAGCAATTACAAATAGCTTGGATATCAATACGATTTTTTCATCTATTGCTAATGACCTTTTCAAATGAGGTGACCAAGTACTTGATAAAACAAGCATTTGCAATGCAATGAGTCTCCCAGAGTTTAAGCTATTGGCATTGTAAATGACAATGCTTTTTATTTATCTGTTTTGAAAACCAATACAAAAAATAAAAGGCATTGTCATTTACAATGCCAATAGCTCACGCTCTCGCAAATGCGAGACCTATTGCATTGCAAATGTTTGTTTTTTAAGCAGCTGAGTGATGCAATTTGCACAGCGCTATTGCCATTCGTATGGACAAGCTGACAAAAAAAAGAATATTACCGTGAGTAATGAAAAACCGGTGCTTATGTAAAGTGCTCGAGATCGCTTTGTATAAAGCTGCAAAAAAAACAAGCATTTGCAATGCAATAGGTCTCGCATTTACGCGAGTTTAAGCTATTGGCATTGTAAATGACAATGCCTTTCATTTATGTTTTAAAAAGCAAAACAAAAATAAAAGGCATTGTCATTTACAATGCCAATAGCTCAAACTCACGTAAATGCGCGACCTATTGCATTGCAAATGTTTGTTTTATTATGTCTTGGAAAGGTGGCAACCCTACTTCCCATGAGGAACCATTGAGACTCGGCGCCCCCGACACGAAGCGGATCCCAACTAGATCTTAGAGTGAGGCAAAGAAGAATCTCATTTGAGTGGAAAGGGTGTGCTGCTCACCGCTCCACTCAGTCTGTCTGGGCAGCAGGATTTCGCTCTCCTCGGACTTAGGGCCACATGCATCATTGTAGGAATTTGCGATTCCTAAATTGCGAAATTAAGGAAAAAATTAAGGAATCGCAATTTAGGAATTGCAAAATCCTATGCATCAGGAAATTGCAAAAGTTTTTGCGATTCCTTAATTTTCTTTATTTGCGATTCCTTAATTGCGAATCGCAAATAAGGAATCGCATTACATTGATTCCTATGGGCCTAGAGGCCCATAGGAATCAAAGGGAAGGCATTCTCATTTTGCGAATTCGCAATTAAGGAATCGCAAAATGAGAATGCAATTCCAAGGGTGCAGGGGGGGTCCAAAGGAACCCCCCCCTGCACCCCTGAAATGTCACATAAGTACATTTTACTCACACACATGTCCCAAGGGCATGTGTGTGTGTAAAATATAAGTTTCAAAAATGCACTTTTGTGCATTTTTAAAACTTTTCCCAAATTACCACGAAGGTTTACTTCATGGTAATTTTCCCCTTCCTAAGTGCGAATTCGCAATTTAAAATAAATCATGCATAGCATTTAAGAAATCGCAAAATTTGTGATTTCTTAAATGCTATAGCAATTTAAGAAATCGCAAAAAATTGCGATTTCTTAAATTGCGAAAAAAATAAATAAATGATGCATCCCAAAAATATTTTTTGCATTCGCAAACGGCCGAATTTTGCGATTCACACCGTTTGCGAATGCAAAAACCAATGATGCATGTGCCCCTTAGTCGCCTCGTAATCTCTGTCGCCTGCCATGCACTGATTCCGTCTGGGCTCGACGGGTTGATGTGTCCTGCTTTTCAAGGGGGTGAACTTCTGGGCACTTGGCCTTCACCTCTTTCGGCTCACCCCCCTTAGCCATGACCAACTCACTCCTACGCCAGACTCGAAGTCTAGCTGTGGGAGCGACTGGGGAAAAAATGAAATCGTGTGCGAAATCTTGAGATGTGCGGAGTGTGAGACCTCTGAGATATGTTTGCTGCAGTTTCCATGTCCGCTCTACAATAGCAAAATAAATGTGCAGCCATTGAGCAGCAAGGGGTGCAGAGAGGAAAAGAGGGAGACAGTGGTAAAGTGAGACAGTGCAGCAGAGAAGGTGTAGGAAATGGCACTTATTTAAAGATAGGGGGGGCTAATCGTACCTGGATGGCTCGATCTCGAGGGAGAAGGTGTTAAGGACGAAGGGAGAGAAAGAAAGAGACGTGTGACACATCTACACAGTAAGCGTCCAAAATTGAGATTCAATTATACAAAGAGTACAGACATGGAAAGAGATACATACACAAATAAACGGAAACGATGCTGCAGAAGAGGTGACCTTCCCAGCATAAAGACAATTTGCATTTGGGCATGGCGGCTTCATGCTGAATATCTGGTGATAAGAAAATCGTTTATCCGTTGTTTTACATATGGGACATTCTGTGTCTTTCTGTGTGTCTGTGTAGCACCAAGAAGTGCCTATAAACAACACAAGAGCTCACATAAGTCGCTCGGGGGTACAGTGACCCGACGAGTCCTTGAGGCGAGCACAGGCACTGCACACTGCTTTGGTGTGAAAGAAGCGCAGAACACAAGCCAGCTTGGACGCCGTCAGAGAGACACCAATGCTTGTTTAAAACCATGGTTTGTTCGGAATCTGCAAGAGCGGCAACATACGTGCAAACCTGCACTCTAGACCACTAAATGGAAAGGCGAATAGTTGTACGGACCCGACAAATTAAGCAACTGGTTAGACACATAAACAAGGAGTGTGACAGAACGCAGAGAGTTTATTGTAATACAGCCGATCACCACATCCTTCCGTTGCATGCCCTTGCCTGTCAATCACATTGCCAGTGTGACCTAGGGCATGCCACTAGTTATAGAGAGTTAATGTATAGCATTCAGCTGGAGACCCGTAGGAGGAATTTTGGTCCCCCGCCCCACCCCCCCTTCAAACATAGCGTTATGAGTCAGTGGTTCAAAGAGCAAAAGTGTTTATGTTTGATGGGAGAGCATCGAGTCACATCACACACGCACAGTTCTTTTCTTTTGCCGGAAGAAATGCCACGCAAAACATCTGGCAATTCGAGAGGCAGGGGCACAATTAAGAGAGCACCGCCAGCCCACTTCATAGGAGAGCAACCACAAACCCTCTGTCCTACTTCCTGTAAAGAATTGCAATATTAAGCTTGGCACAACTTTAAAAACAAGCAGTGTCGGGTACACCTGACAGCCTTTGCATGCGTGGCGGGGCGTGTGACAGCGTCCAATGGTAGGCAGTGACGCCGGCCCAGGCGGGTGTCCAGGAGGTGGCAGAAGGCAGGGAAGGGGGAAGATAATGCAATTTCGCTGTCTCTTCCATCAGGAAGTGCATGTAATACTTAAACAAGCTGGCTCAGTGGAGCCGACGGGGGGAGGGAAACTGAAAGCGCGCATTGCGCGTGCTGCCAGACTCGGGGGACAGGAGATGTGCACGCGTGCTGAGTGCACATCTCCTGTCCGTACGCGTGCACATCTCTTTTCCTCGCTTGCCATCTCCTGTCTCCCTTCGGCACAGAAAGCGGCAACAATAGAGACTCGCAAGGCGATGCAGCGCATGCATTTCGTTCGCTAGCGAGACCTAAAAAGCAACTACTATGGGCATAGTTCTCTCAAACCTGTCGGAGTTGGCATGCAGGGCCAAGAATGAAACGCTGTGTTTGTCTGGATTCAAAACTCATTCATGTCTTATTTTGATGCCTGAGAATTAACAGCAGCAAAGATTTGACTATCATTTTCCATAGCAAGCACGCGTTAGTTACTTGCGCCCTTGGGCACACACCGGATGTGAGGTGGTTTGCCATTCGAACTGAGCGTCACAACAAACGCCACAAGGACTTTGGGAAGAGAGATTGTGAGCAGGTGTTACCTAATTGGGGCAGCACTTGCGAAGGGGCGATTTTCGTACCTGTTTTAACCGCCAAATGGACGTTATCTTGCAACATATGACACAGTTGAAAAGACACTATCTGCAAAGACGCAACGACGTGGGTTTTGTGGGATTTTCTTTTTACAAAAAGTTTAAACTTACCAGTCATTAGACCTCAGTAAGCTCTGCCATTCACTTGGAAGTGTCAACAACTGAAAGTTACGACATCATGGGCGGGATCACAAGAAGTGAGCCCTGGAACTGCTTATTTAAAATAGGTTTCTGCCACATTTTTGGCCTGACTTTTGTCTTAAATAGTTGAGAACACGGAGCAGCATCATTTTACCACCTTTGAAGGTGATAATGCATTGTTTCTGTGGGAACCTTTAAGACGTAATCTACTGAGAACTAGCAGCACTTGTTTGCATGTCTATAATAACCAAAAGATCTTAAGACAATGATGTACACACAGCGGCTGAACAAATTTTTTTGTGAGTTTCATATACCGTGAACTCTACAGGAAGGTATCAAAGCCCTTTACATGAGCGCCAGTTGCGTTACAGACTGACACATTTATATTCTGTTAGGCACGGGGAGATTAAGTGACTTGCCCAGAATCACAGCGACCATGCCAAAACTCGAACCCCGTTCCCCAGCTTCGAGGTCGACCGCTCTAGCCCTTATGACATATCCTCTCCCCTGAACTCAAACAAGGGGGACAGCTCAAGAAAACAGTCAAAACAGCACAACACAACAGCCAAAGCATAACACATCACAATGCAACGATGCAGCACAAAAACCCCACAGCACAAAAAAACAATATTTCACCACTGTAATACAATTATAAACAATATCAATGCACATTCTCTGTCACACATTACCACTTCAAGTAATCTGCATTCGTAATACGATGGTAATAGTGTATTTGCAGCTAGCACTGACTCACTTTCAACCAAAGACCTGAATTAGAGCCAGACAAAACTGTTGTGTGATCCGGTTATCCACCACCGGAATGTGAACGCCTGCCCGACTGTTAGGATGCAGAATTGAATTGACAGAACGTGGTGTGCTGTGCACGTATGTACTGTGCAAGGAAAGCCTGGACTTTTAAACGTATTTTTAAAAAATCACAAATTTGTAAGGCTAAAATTTAGATTATTGAATGAAAACTCGTCGCTATTTCCAAGGACAATCCTTTACGGCACCATCACACTACCACATCTATCATCAGACACTGTCCCTGGGATGTCACTGAGGGGGAGCTGTGCCTCCCTCTTTAATGAGGAGTTACAATTCCCAGTACCCCCATCTCTGCTGCTGGGGATATCCTACTTACTTACAGATTAGGGCCATTTTATATTATACATTCTGGGAGAGAGAAAACGAAGACTCCTTACCATGCGCAAAAGACTTCTCTAAGTACAATAAAATACTTGAACTTAAAAAAAAGGTAAATAACTTCTTTCAAAGTCATTATCTAATTCATGATATGAAATCTGCCCATATATGTTTCGGTGCCTTAAAACAACTTCATATTCTTCAATCGTGAAAGCTGGGTGGGGGTGGGTGATTTGATTGCTAGAAATATATATTTTTTGTGATAAAGTTGGTTCAAGGAAAATGTTCTTTAACCCAAAGTGAGAACATCTCAGGTGGAATTCATCTCTGGTAGTCATTATCCTCTCCACATGTACACATTCACTGTTCTGATGTTAAGGGTTAAAAAACACGATTAATGTTATACTGTTTTTAATGGCAAAAGCAATGTCAAAGTCATTGAGCATAGGCCCTTCACCTTCCTGGTTCTCTACATGTGACAAATACTTAAACAAGCTGGCTCCATGGAGCCGACAGGGGAGGGAAACTGAAAGCGCTCGATGCGCGCTCTGCTAGCCTCCGGGGACAGGAGCTGTGCACGTGTACGGAGTGCACATCTCTTGTTCGTACGCGTGCATATCTCCTGTCCGCGCGTGCCATATCATGTCTCCCTTCGTCACAGAAAGCGGCAACAACAGAGTCTCGCAAGCGAAGCAGCGCATGCGCTGCATTCGCTAGCGAGACCTAAAAAGGTGTGGGAAATCAATATAAAGCGTAAAGAGGTCTCGGCCTCTGAGGGTTGGCGGGAGGGCTGAGAAGGTGTTGGGCACAGCACCGGAGACCCGTGAAATCGGGGAGATGAGTTATGGGCAAGCTGACAAAAAAAAAAGAATGTTTAGCACCCCTACTCGCACGACTCTGAAAGTGTGGGACTCGCTTGCCGGTAATGAACAGTGGACCGCGTGCCCCTCGCCACGCATGCCCTTTCACTTTAATCCAATCTTCCCCCCCAGCATTATACGAGGGTCCCTTTGACATCTGGCTTGAAGGAGGATGCCTAGCTCTGACACACCTGTTCCACAACGCCGACCCCCTCACTTTTGATAATTGCAGAAGAGACTACGGACTAGAGAAGTCGGAGCACTTCCACTACATTCAGTTGACGCACTGGGCCCTCACTCCACACATACGAGAGGCGGCCACTCGACCCTCACAAAATTCAAGACATTTATCTTAAACGCCACCTCCGAGTGCAGAGACTTCCCTACACCTGCGGGACCTCCTCCTCGAGCGTGGAGGCCCTTCGTGAGTCAGGCTCTCCTCACTGTCTTTACTTGTGATTTCATTCAGCCCTTAGCACTTATTTTGTCTGTTTGAACCAATCCACTACCATGTGGCACTGTGGCCTTCAGAACACAGAGACATTCTTAGTCTCCCCTGACCAGCAGCTCATCCGTTCACACAACATAGCACTTCAGTTTGTTGAATCCATTGTTTGCTTGTTCAATAGCACTTCTTCCACACCCAAAATCACTGCTTCACATTAGGGAGGCGTGCTTTGCACTCTTTTGTACTATAAGTCAGCTTCCACCACACTGACCAGTGTCATCTTTAATTACTTTAATTTTTCCAGGCACCCAGAATTTCCTATTTCTTTAACATTGTGGAAATATGTAGAGACAAATGTCAATTTTCTTAGAAGAATGTGAAGGTGATGTTAAAAAAAAACTATACAAAAAGGAGAGTAGTGCAGTTCTTCCAAACAGACCTGTAATATGCAGTTCCACAACAGTCTGGCAAGTAATGTATTGACCGGATATTTCATAGTAGGCCCACCGGGCTACAATCTGGAAACACTGCCTGATGATGCAAGTCTTTCTCTAATATACATACTCTCAGGAGGTGTAACTTTTATACATTTCTCAGCCCCCACTGTTACTCACTTCCGCGATCATCCTGTTGGTGTCGCCCAAGAAGAGCAGATTCAAGGCCTCTTCCTCATTGGTCGCCTGCTGGAGAGACAGGTTCTTCAAGTGAATATTCTGATCTGGGTCCTCCATAATAGTCACTTTCCTAGTGTGACAAAATGCGCATTAGTTGAATGGAAAAAGACATTAAAAATCATGCTGTTAACTGCATACAAATATGAATATATATGTTATGTCTCTGTCATCACCATTGTACTCATGCTCTACTCAGTCAAATAGCTTGCCTCCAATTATTTCTAAAGCTGTAGAATTCCAAGTGTCTTGGCGCTGGTAAACCCATACGGCAGTGGTTAATTTGTAAAAAACATAGGTGCCAGGGCTCATGTCATGAGATCACTGCAGCTTGCACCACACATTGCCCCTGGTAGGGCTGTCATTGATAGTATCAAGACAACTACTAACTATCACACTCTTGACAATTCAGACTACTCCATTCCACCAACACTATAAGAATGGCATGGGCTGCAGGTAATAGTCATTTTTAGTGTTTACTGAATTAACAAACAACAGCGCTGTGCTCATCTCTAAATTAGACAGACAGCGCCACCAAGTGGCAGACTGCCACAAGAACCAGTGTTTCCAAATAACTGCAAGTGTTGAGCACCAGAAACCACCAGCTGAAATAAAGCACTGCCATAGGGAATCTTCTATCATCGACCACCAGGTCTTACTTGGATCCCTACATTGCATCATTAACATTATCCTAAAAGGGATCACCTGACACATCCCAGGGCAAAACAATTTCTACAACTTGCTGTCTCTTCACCAGTTCCCATCACCTGAAGGGTTCCTCAGGGACCTGTGCGCTCATCCGTTCGCTGCTCAACCTGAAGGAGCTTGGAAGGGCTACTCAGTCAATATATCCAGGAACACAGTGACCTGCCTTGAACCCAACTAATCCATTGTCATCAAACAGCAGTCTCTGGTTCAGAGCCTGCATGGAAGCCACTGAAACTGTATAACAAGCAAAACCAAACAAAGGTACAGCTCATCCTCATTAATGTAGAAACCTTCAGGCCTATCACTGATAGAACCATACATGGTTTCTAATCAACATCCTCAAATTTTGTACTCCATCCTTAGTCCAAATCAAGAAGAAATCTCTTCTTGTACTCTAGTTTGTGGTCCACAAATTCACCCTATCACACTGTAGGAAAGTGGGTTATTAGAAGTGGTAGATATGCATCTACCACTGGCAATAATACAACCAACACAATATAGGGCTCGGAATAGGTCTTAGAAAACTATTCGGATGCTCAATCCCTGGTAGATTGGCTATGAGTAGGCAGGCTTAACTTCAAACCGGTATGTAAAGCATTTAAAAAACATCAATTCAGTAAATAATTAAGACAAAACACACAATAAAAATCCAACACAAATTTATAAACATAGGAAATATTTTTATCTTTGAAATAACACCAAAACGTAAACAATCCAATGTAGGGAACCGGAGATATTAATTTTTAAAGGTTTAGACAATATAGCAAACAGAAACCTATAGAGCCTATTGGGACATCTGGTTGCACTAGACCGGGACAAAGTCCAAGTTTCAGGCTGACCGCGATAGAGCCCTGTGTGGCTATTAGAAAATTTAGGAGGCCCCCTCTGTAGGATTGTCTGGGACCAGGGGGAATAAGAAAAAAAAACATGTGGTGTCCCACACTACAAGTCCTCACGCTAAACTCAGGGACCACTATGTGGATATTGTTGTGGATCTCACAGTAATCACAACTAGACCTATCTGAGGTTGTTCATTTCTATGAATAAAATTGTCAATTTTTGATTCTTTTTAATGTATTATGTTTTGTATTTTATGAATTGTGTAGTAAATTCAAATGTATTTTTCTCCATGTTTTTAATCAATTGTTGTCAAAACATTTTTACGAGATATCAATAATAAAATTTGCATATGGTTTTTTACCATTAACTGTTGAGAACAACTTTATTCATATAGTGCGTGTTAGAATTGTGTACCAAATGTCAGGATAAGCGGTGGAACTTTTAATTTATAATTTTTAATTTATACTTTTGTCAATATCTCGCTGTATTGGAACCTCTTACCTCTCGTTTTTTGTCCTTAAATGAACAACCTCAGATAGGTCTAGTTGTGTTTACTGTGAGATCCACAACAATATCCACATAGTGGTCCTTGAGTTTAGCGTGAGGACTTGTAGTGTGGGACACCACGTGTTTTTTTTTCACCCTGTGTGGCTACCCCTCACGGTAGGTCTCGGTCAAAGTATTTACCTTCGGGCTTAGAAACATTTCTGGAGCTTTTCTTCCCGGGGTCCTTTAAAGCGCTCAGCCAGTCCAGGTTCAGTGAGGGTTCGCTGGCTTGCCTTGCGACAAGCTACTAGTCAAACTTGTGGAAGCCAGACCTCAAGAGCTTTCCAGCGGGACTAACCAGGGATTTAGGCCGGCTCGCGGTTGAAGGTGGGCGGCTTGACTCTCGCGGTTGGTACTGGTTAACTCTCCTATGTTCGGACTTAGAAACTTTTATGGAGTTTTTTCTTCAGGGGGTCTCTCGCTGCTCTTCAACAGGCTGGCTTCGGTAAGGGTTCGCCGGCTTGGGTTTCAGCCAACTCCTGGTCAAACTCTGGAAGTCGGACCACCAGAGCTTTTCAGTGGGATGAGCCTAAAACATAGATTCAAGAGCAGCATAGCTTAGTCCTGATGAAAGCCCCGGACCCATTGGGCCTGTGTAATGGGCTGAAACATGTCAATGACCCAGAGGGAATAGGGGCTGCATCTTCCAAAGACACCCCAAACAAGTATGTGTTTCTAACAATACCAGGAACACCCCCTGATTAAAGGGATACAAGGATGTTCCAAGATATTTTTATCTCCTAGAAGTCACCGGCACAATATTATCTGAAGAGTTTCCTGGAACATAGTTGATCCCATCCTGGTTTTTAGGGACCAGGATGAGACCCGATGATGAAGCATGAGAGTCTAACAATCTTATAGGTTTCAGATGGGTCAAGCATTCCTTGTATTAATCAGACAGGGTTGCTTTATTTAGGCAGTAAAGGATTGCCATTTAAAGACATTATAGTTTGTAGTATACCCTGCGTGATTTGAGTATTAAATTAGGGAGGATGTGTCCTACGATCCCTTAATGACCTTTCTCCTCTTCCCAGATAACTCCTACTATCAACTGGGCACTTTGAATTGGAAAGCTACAAAAAGGCAACCAGCAGGTAGGTATACTCAAGTCCACCAGCAAGCATTTCACATGGGACTCGCACCTTTTATAATGGGCAAAGACAGGGCTCTCCAGAACAGCTACCAGAAAGAAGGGCAATACAGAGAAGAGGGTTGAGAATGGGTGAAGTACCTTCCATCAGCTCGCACTATACAAAACCCAGAACTATAGGGCAGAGTAATGGAGTGCTGTAAATCCAAGAAGGCCCTTACAAGGAGGCAGAATTCCTTTGGCATCAGGAGTAACAAACAAGGAAGGTGGATCAAGTGGACCTGCAATAAACTATGATTTATTCCCCACAGTGGAAAAGACAAAAGACTGAAATTCTATTATGAGACCAAAACCACGAGAGACAAATGATCTCAGCCAGGAATAATAAAGACCATATACTCAATACCAAGTGCTGGGTCCTGGTGGCTCGCGCCTTGCTTCAACACTCAGTACAAAAGGGGGTGGTAATGGACGGAGCATCTGAACCAATCAAACACTCAGACCCAGTCAACAGATCTGGGTTTAATCCATCACCGTTCTTTAGCCCACTCTGCCACCCCAGTTCAGACATGGCTATATGCAAATCAGTCTGACCCTGTGCCTCATGGGAACAGTCCAGCCCGAACTGCCAAGCCTCAACACTCAGCAATGTTTATTTCTAGCCTTGAGATTGGTCACGTGTATTAGGTTCCAATTGAATAACATGTTTCACTTAATGTTAATCTGATGAACTCCAGGGAGAGGGCAGCATTAAACTTTGGCTTTGAGGTGGTAGAATGTTGGCTTTATAGCTGCTTTATCGCTAAAACACTAAAGTAAGGGTCCAGGAACAGACAACAAACCGAAATGCATCGCATAGACTGCCACATTTATATTCAATTCTGAAATGTGACGGTCATCCAAAGTACCCTGGAGTATCAGTTATCAAAAGTGATTTGAATGTTCGCTGAGTGACTCTTGTTCTTGTACATGGGCATCAATTTTCTTTCCCCTTTAGCCTTCTGTAATCTATCCATAGTTTTGAGAAGTCAACAGCACTCACTGTGGTCTCAGGAAACACAAACCCACACTGACACAACAGCAACCTCAGGTATTGCAGTTCAAAGGTCAAGGGTACAATGGCGGACAAGTAACCACCACTGCAGTTTTTTCGCACTCTCCTTCGACACCTGGATGGACTCTGATAGGTGCCCCTGGGGCCAAGCCCACTGAGACTTTAGACCCCACTGCAGTGTCCAAATGAGCTATATGGTGTGGTCCACTATTACGATGCAGGAGGCCAAGGGGCCCAGAAACCTCAGCAATGCTCTCGCTGTGATCCGGGTCAAGGGTTCAAACATCAGGATCATAGCCTGAATATCCTGGACTCGTTGAGGTGGAGGGAAGGCTCGGAAAAGCACGGTGTCCAGGATGGCTCCAAATGAAGGGGAACCGCTATGAAGAAGTCAGGTGTGACTTTAGTCACCAGTCATCTGGAGGTGACTTATGAGCGCTTGAGATGAGGGGGGTGGGGGTGGGGGGGGGGGGAGATGGACATGGCCAAGATGGCGACCGGCGAGAATGAGGAATAGCAAAGCTCTGCCCTCCGAGCCAGGCAGACACCATCGTGACAGCTCCTGAGCTCTGCAGTGGGTGATGAAGAGTGCCCAGGACTACCCCGAGATGATCAGACTTGCTGCGGACCCAGAAGATGCACACCCGCCCACAACGCAACCGCGTGTGAGCCGCGGCCAGTCTAGACCAGAAGCCACGGTCTCTCCTGTATAAGCCACCAGTGCTGGGTTGGACTGATGTGGGTGGCGTATGCTGCTGGATGCACTTCAGTGGCGTTCTTGGCCCTGGCCTAGGTCCGCGGCAGAGTGCCTTCCAGATTGAGGGACTGAGGGCCGCATTCTGTACAGAGTTATCTGGCATGCAACCCTGTAGGCGGAGCCCAAACCTACGGACCTGCAGGAGTGCAATCTTCGCTCCATGTGCCGGAGCGCTGTCGGGCCAGGTCACACGCAACCCGCCACGGACAGTTAACAAAGCGGGAGGGGTGTATGGGAGGCCGCCCGACTGATGAGGATCAACTATTTTGTTGGCATCTGTTCTTATAGGGCACATACTGGGGAATACTAGGAGAGACCTCTGCAAAACTCCATCAGCAGGCGTAATTCAGCCACTGCCTGCTGAACACCCCAGCTCTTGAGATTGGCATCTCTGCCTGTATTAGGATACTCGAGCACCCTGGACTGTGGGCGCAGCCCTGGTGGGCAATGTGTCTATTGTGTTCCACTGGAGAGATCCGGTAGCTGCCTACCTGAAATGTGCTTCGTGGGCCCCCCCCAGGCTACAACAGGGCCCACCTGACTGTGGGGTGAGCAGTGTGACTGTTTGTACGGGAACTTGGCACTTGCCAGACCAGTGGCACCCCTTGTTCGCCAAGGACAAAGAATTGGCAGAATGCCTGGACCTATGGCATCCAGAGAGCGTGCCTTGAGTGGGTTTAGGGGTAAAGGTCCCCCTTTTGGCCTGGCTCTGACAGCTCCCCTCCCACTTGCTACTACTTCTGAGAAGATGGTGAAACAGCAACCTTCCTAGAGTGGTGGGGAGGAGGGAGGTGGCCCCATACTGCCCCCTCTTCATGTGGGGCCAGGGCTTGACACCACCCTGCTGGCACCACAACAGCAGTATGAGGACTTTTATGAACTCTTGAGGGCCATTTAGGATGTGAAAACCGCATTGGTACCCAAGCAGGAAGCGCTAGTGATTAATGTGGGCCTACTGAGAGTCGACCAGGCTAAGCTCAGAGACAGGGTGGAGGCGAGCGAATCACATTAGCTGGGATGCACCCCTCACTAGCGGAGATGCAGTCCCATATTAAAGTGCTCCAATCAGAAGCTGCTCATTTGTGCAACAAGGCCGAGGATGCAGAGGGCCAGACGCGCTGGAACAACATTTGACTAATGGGCCTCATGGAGGGGGCTGAGGAACCCAACATGGAAGTGTTTCTTGAGGACTGGCTCATGCAGACAGTACTCGGCAGCAAAAGACTCACCTTCTTTTCCATGGAGAGGGCCCACAAGGATCTAGGCAGCCCCCCTCCAACCCTTTCAGGTGTGCGCTGCCCAGGCCAGTGGTGGCACACCTATTTAATTAAAGGGATCATGACCACAACCTGCAAGTTGTGCTAACCAAGGGCTCTTGGTGGGTCGATGGTGGAATCTACCCAGGATTACAGCGTAAAAGTTCATAGACTCAGTGGCTGTTTTCGGCTAGTTAAGCAGAAGCTACATCAGCTGGGCATGAAGTACTGTTACCAGCCAAGCTGTGGGTTGTGTACAACACTACCGTGTTTTTTTTCAGGACACCTGAAGATGCTTGGGAATGGTTGGAATCAAAGAGGGTGTCCCAGAGCCCCCAGAGTACATAACTGAAAGTAGACAGGAGGCATCCTCACATGGGCACACATTTGCACAGGCCCCCCAGGGGCAAACCCACGAACAAACAGGCTGTGTACAAGCGGGCCGAGGTGGTGCTGGAGTCGAGGCGCAGCCTGTTGCCGACTGGCTTTGGAGCCACCTCTATGGGGGCGTGAAGAGTCACTTGCAATGCAGGGCATCAAGCAGAGCTGCAATTAGGACTAGACCTCTCTCCGATGATAGTGGAGCATCGGATGTGACCATTGATACAGTATGAGGACTCTTGTCGTCTGATCTGCCAGAGTGTTGGGACAAAGAGTTGTGGCCCTCCTTGCCCTACAGGAGAGAGGGCACATGTTGAACTTGTAAATGGGCTTGGACTCCATGCACCGCTACATTTCTGTTGCTGAGGCTCACCCCTGATCCAGTTCGAACGCACTATTTGAACCCCAATTATGGTTTGTGAGTTAGTTGTGGCCCTGACCAGGGAGTGGGAGTTGGGGATCTTGAGTTGAGATTAGGTTCTGTGGAGCAGCAGCATCGAATTCTACATTTCAACAGGGGGAAGAAGCCGGATGGGACAGGGTAGGATCGACGTAAGGGAGTGGTAAAGGGTGGCTTGAGGACACATCATCATGGCAACACACCTGCACACACAACTGTCTACATATAATGCTATTTCTTCCGGGAGATGGCTACCCCTAGGCGGCATCACCTGATATATTCCTATCTGAAGCGCAGACAAGCCAACATTGCATACTTGCAGGAAACATACATGACCACCATGGAGCTCCTTTAAGGGAAAATGGAGAGGTCAAATAGTTGGCACCATCTATTCAGACTATACCAGCGAGGGTCTTCACCAGGGTGGCTCCTATATTTTGGCCCCCAGCATTATATCCATTTATTTAGACCTGTGTTTTTTTGTATGCCCACCTTGGACCCTTTTGATGTGCTGCCCATTATCCTGACACCCTCCCTTCAGAGCTGGATTTGGAAAATTATAGTTTCTCTATTCTGATTTATGAACCTTCCTAAAATGTCCTTCACTGTCAAAATCTACAAAGCCACAAATCAGTCTATGAATGGTTAAATGCATAAGTGCTCATACCTTCACCTTACCTGCTACGCTTGGACAGTTAACGACAAACTGCTAGACTGTTCTCATGTAGCTCCACTATAAGCCATATTAGAACATTGGAATGTTGGGAGCTCCATTGCTCCCTGCTTCTACGGGCCGGTAAAGGCCCGCAGAGCAACATTCCAATGTTCTACAAAGGCTTCTCGAAGTTCGAGGGGATTTATATCCCCTCGAGCTTCGAGAACCCTTTGTTTAATTTGTTAGAACATTCTGCCCTCTAGTGGCAGAATGTTCTAATAGCCTTATAGCCCTTCGTAGCAGGGCTATACCGGCTATTAAAGTCTCGCTGTCTTGTTAAAGTCCCTCGCCTTCAGCTCGGGCCTTTAACGATTCAGCGGGCCTTTAATAGCCGGTATAGCCCGCTACGGCGGGCTATAAGGCTATAGTCGTTCATGGCTGACCATGGACAAAGCACAGAACATTACGGCTTGTCTCTGAAAAAGTGAGGTATGCAGTAGGAATAAACACAGTTTAAGAACACAGGGCTTTTTGCAGATGCCCCCCCCCTTTTGCCCCATTTGGATTAGCTGCTGGTTTTTGACTCTGACAGTTCCCTGAAACCTGCGTCAGTGTCAGTGCTCTCTCCCTAAAATTGATGTGTGTAAATTGGCATAGTATATGGTACCAGTGGCACCCAGGGCATGGGTGGTAGAGGAGTCCCCAGGGTTTGCAGCACAGCTTGTGACAGCCTGAGTGACCCCAAGAAACGAGTGACAGCAGGCCTGCCATTGGAAAATGCAGGGGCAGCAAAAACTGCTCCATTACAACTTTGCCCTCACTATTTGTGGCAAAGTCATTTCACATTTAGTATGTCAGTCAGTCACCCCTGAAGAAGGCCTCCCGATCCCAGGAGGCAGTATATTAAGGGTGTAGATATGTAAGTGCAAGCCTATATGTCTCTATAGTGGTCTTTACCATTAAAGTACATTATAAGTGAAAGACAGTCCATAGGATAACATGGGCTGGCACAGGAGCAAACCCGTGGCTGGCAGCTCCATTATGGTACCACCTAAATATATCATGTTTGATATCAAACAACGTGCCTTCTCACCCCTGACATTAATCTTATGTCGAGGATGATGTGGCATGCACCCAGGTGGCTATCCTAGAGGTTGCCACCTGGTTGCCCCAGCTTCTATGTGCTCCGGCTGGCAAGCCCGCGCTTCCCACATTTGCTGCCTCCAAGACAAGATTCTAGCCTCCTGCCAGCAGTGTGATTACTCCCAGGAGTCCGGAGCACAGGCTTGGGTAGGAAGGAGGTCACACCTCCCTCCTCTAATGGGAAATTAGTTAGTCAAGGATTTGGATCCTTCACTAATGGATGTGTACACCCCCAGAAGGCTAGCTTCACCTCCAGAGTGAGTAGCCTGGCCTGTACACAAAAATTAGATTTCTGTCATCTTTAGGAGTGGCAGAATAGAGGGTTCTGTGTAGAAAAGGTGCCCATACCCCCGGATGTCGTCACCTTAGCAGCTGACTAGCCGTAGGAACTAGCAGCCCATTGGCTACTTGCTCCCACACCCCTACATCCCCATAATCTAAGATTTAATGGACACCCCTGACAACAGAACCTCAGTACAGAACAACCTACATCAAGGAAGACAGAAGAGACCTGTGTCAGCGACAACAGGACTTGCACAAAGCAAAAGAGGGAGAGACTGCACCAGTGGCAACGCTCCTAGAACAGAGGGACCCCAGTGGAAGCCTGAAGCACCGTCAGACTCTCCTGGATCAGTGGCACTTGTCCTCTGCAAACCTACAGGAAAAACAATGCTGTGGATCCGAAGAACTGCTGGCCATCGGGCCCTCTGAGGGATTGCCCAAATCCAGCTGGTCCAGTGCATTGTGGGAACTGTAGTCCTGCCTTCCACGAAGTTACAGGCAGCTACTGCATTCTCTGGGACCATCGGAAGTTACTTTCTGCTCTTTTTACCGCTGCCAAGGCTTGTTGGTCGCCAGTACGGAAATTGACCCTTGACTCGTTTTAGGCTCAATCTTTTACATCATATCCTGGCAAATCCTGTAGGTTTTACACATACAGTTGAGCAGAAGGGTACCTGCGGCTGCGACAATAGGTCTCCGCAGGATACCCTTCATTTTGTATTATTATGTTCATTTTATTCTGTTCCAAGGCGTACATTTTTAGTGGGTATTTTAAAACAGTCAACGTTTAAATGTGCCAAGCTTGCTTTGTTGTTCTTACAAAAGGCCAATACCCCCACATGCTGTTTTGTATAATGAATTTTATCAAGATTGCTGTAAGGTTGAGGACCTCAATGGGAGAAGGAGTATATATGGAGACGAAATGTATATGTATGGGACCCTTGAAATGTATTTTTAATGTGTGAACCACTTTATGTACTTTTATGGTATTTTTTAAATACCGAATAAAGTTCATTGACTGACTGACAACTGACCCTTGCATTCAACACTGCACCTAGAGGAGACTCTTTCTGATGTTCATCCGACATCAGCAGTGGGCCCATGGTTGTCTTTTTGCATCCTTTTCCCCCGCAACACCATTTCAGCAGTAAAAGCAGCTCTCCTACGGCTCCCGTTCAGCACCTGGGACAGCCGGGACAACTCTGCACCCGGGCTCCATGGGCCAGGTAAAATTGAATGACTGTCGTGTCTTGGTACTGGGACCCACATTATCTTTACCCTGTAAGAGTACAACGCAACTCAGCCTGCAAGTAACCAATTGTCACTAGTGGTTTTTCCCATTGACCGCAATGTTAAATTTTCACTCTATTATTTGCACTGATTTTTTACTGCTTCACAACTCTATAACTCCAGTTATGTGTATGCTATCTATTCTCTTCATTTTTGTGACTAAATTAAGATAGAAAAACACTCTAATTTCATAAATTGGCGTTGGATTTCCCTCGAGTCGTGTCAATTACTTATCGTCCATGTTGGTACTCTGAAATGCTTAACATATTTTCCTCTAGTAAAACCTAACTGCTCTTTGCCACACTACCAGAACTGAGCTAAGGATTTATTGATTTGAATCCAAGGACCATCTTTGGGGTATTGTGATAGAATTACATGGTGAGGTCTATCCCCCACACCACATAACATCCCAACTTCCTGCACATACAACTAAATGTTCACAACATGTCTTTCTGTGTTCATGCCATTTTCAGCTTTGTATGTATATGATGTAAATCAGAAAAGAAAAATGTTTGTTTCCATCCCTTTAACACATCCCTCTTAAAATCCAGATGTGTTACCTTTGTCAATGCTTATTGCTAGGGTGACGGACAACTGCCACAATGAAGAATGGGTAATGGGTAGCTTAGCAAGTCCTTTCTTTCTCATCACAATCCTTATATTTGAAGTTGCCTCTGAAACAGATATTCATAGGAACAAACTAAATAAAATAAACAGAGGCACCCAATAGGTCTTGGGTTCATTTGCACAGGAGAAGCCAGCAGGAGCAGACCGAGTGGGCTATATTTGTAAAATAGTCCCTTATGTAGTTCAATGCAAGGTCTGGAACGAAAGTGGAAGGATACCCTCAAACAGCCAATAGCACTGGAATAGGGATAAATACTTTGCTGGGATGCCTAAGACATGATTGACAAAGCCTCAAGCCAATGGACGAAGGAGGCTGGACGAAGAAAGCCAATGGCTGAAACAGAGGGGCCCAAAGCCCACAACATGCACATTGCTAGCAAGAGTTCGCTTAGACAGCTGCACTGTAAAAACCAGTCCTAAAATGAATTAGGTTAACAATAGTAAACTTTTTGGGGGTCCATTAGGATGGCGGACGGATCGCCACCGCCATGCAGGAGGTGGCGTTCCATCCGCCATCCCTGCCCGTCCGCCACCTTTCTTACCCCCGCCATATTACGTTGGCGGGGGGGCCGTGGCAGAGGGAAAACCGTCCGCCACTTTTCCGCTGCGGTCGGCTTGCGACCGTGGTGGAAAAGGCCTGATATGGTGGCGGTGTCTATCAGACACCGCCAGCCATATTAGGATGGCCGATGAGGAATGCCTTTCGTGGAGGCAATACCGCCACAGAAAGGCATACGGTCTTTGCTTTGGGGGCCCGTTGCGTGCCCCCAGGGTGAAGGGGGCGTGGGGGGTGCACATTGGGGGTACCTATGGTACCCCCCGCATTTCAATGTACACCATGACAGGCACCGCGAGACAGAATAGAGAAGTAATTTCCTTTGAAAACTACATTCTGTGATGTACAATACTGGGGGCCCATGGTCCCGAACTGGAAAACAGGAATCCCAAATATGGGAAACTATTGCCACTAGTTAAACGGTTTTCACCCACTTTCAAAGAGGGAAGTTGAATGCATGGTGGACCACATGCCATAATGTGAGGCATCGAGAAATGAGTACGTAGGTCGCGATTAGTCATAAATTCAATTAAGCAAATACTAGGAGGTGCAGTGCTTTAGGCGTGCAAGCAATAAGCACAGCCTCATCCGCATATAAGAGTGTAGGCTGTCATCCCCCTTTGACTGTGGGAACATTATTGGCAAACTTTACTAACAAATCATGAATGTATAAAATAAACAAAAGAGGGGCAAGCATACACCCTTGTCGGACGCCCCTGCCAACCTCGATATCATTGGACACATTTCCATTGTCGCGAACTCTAACCGTAGCTCTCATATCCGTATGCAAAGAAATGAACAAGGGAGACATCCAAACTACGGAACAGCAGCATATGCCATAATTTGGGTCGACTTACACAGTCGAAAGCAGCACTTAACCCATAAAAGCCAAATACAGAGGCGCGCGCTTTGCAACAGTATATTTGTATATTACCAAATTCAGGTTAGCACATTGCTTGATTGGCCCAATCTTTACTTCTGAACCCGTGCTGGGAAGGATGCAGCTTGGGCCACTCCTGGATTCTATTGTAAATAATGTGCCTCAAGATTTTCACTGTGGTATAAATCAGCGATATTGGCCTGTAACAGCTGGGGTCATCTCTATTACCCTTCTTAAATATAGGGACAATGATGGAGGTACGTCAGGAGGCAGGCAGATCTGATAAATACATTAGTTAAGATAGGGGACCAAAGATCAGTGTTATATCAAAGCGCCAGGACACCTACGGGTAACAGAGCACTGTACAAATGTCAAAAATAAATAAATAAAATAAATAAATTATATTTAAATATGTCAATCTGGACACCGTCAGGCCCAGGGGCTTTTCCCCCTACACTTTGTGCAATGGCCTCCTCCACCTCATCCACTGTTATCTTAACATCTGCTAATATCCGGCTCTCAATTTTTAAAATATCCTCCTTTTTGGGGGCAGCATAAACTTTTCTAAAAAGGGCTTCCTAGGCTTCACTCGCAATATGGCAGGAGACCGGAGAAACAAACAGATTTTTACGTCTCATATCCGAGACGGTGGCCCAAAAATGCCTGCTATCTTTCATACAGGCTGCCTGTGCTAGTGTGTCTCACTGGTCTGTTGCAACGACCAGCCTTCGTTTAGCCGCGACAACCTTATATTGTTTCTTCAAAATGGAAACTAGTGCTTGATCTCTAGGTTTTTTCCCCCAAGTGCTGTTCTCAACTCTCGGTTAGCTACAGTACAATCATGATCAAACCAGCCATGTAGCTTATTAAGAAGGTGTACCAGTTTAACCTTTTCCATGCGTCGGATGGCCGGCGGCCATCCATTGTCACAGTGGGCGTGCCAAACTGCGCATGCGTCATTTTTTTTCGCACCTTGACGGAATGTCCGCCAGTGAGAAGCGGTTAAGGAGGGTGTTTTTCATACTGGAGAAGATCATTAAATGTGCCCACAATACAGAGTGTACTGTCCTCTTCCAAAAGACAAACTTCCACTAGTCTCATATTCTTTTTTAGAATTGCTTCTTGAGTTCATGTAGGATCACACATTTCCCAGCTTTAAATTATCAGTTGAAAGATACTAGCCCCAATCTCTCTCTTATGCGCTTTCCTTAACCCCTTCCATGCTGATGACGAGCTCAGCTCGTCATCAGCGTTACCTGCCGTACGCTGATGACGAGCTGAGCTCGTCATGTAACGCGGTAATTTTTAAAATGCCGCATACAGCGGGAAAAGCCGGGAAAAGCAGCCGCACGCATGCGGTTAAAACCATTAAGAGAGCAACCTAAAAAGTAGCTGAAAGTAGATAAAACAACAGATCCATACAGCAAAACCTCCGCCAAACTCTGTGTAATAAATATATAATCAATCGTGGAGGGTGCCCCACTACCTTTACATGTTGGTGGGGCAATGATATCTTTCTCTGCAGTGCCCATTTTGTCCAATAAATCAAAGGATGTTACTATCATCTCCAACTCCTGGCTTCTTGCATCCAACACCCCCCCCAAAAGCAGCTGGAGTATTTCCACATGTAGGGAGACAAACGTTGAAATCGCCGGCAAGTCACGAATACAGTACGTGGCCTAGGGTACCAACCTTGTCAGATGACTTCGTAAGATAGTTGAACAGTTCTAAAAACTTTGGATTAGGTACATTGACAAAATCGGTGTTATAAAAATTAACCAGGCAAAACAAAAACTAACCAGGTAAAGATTAAGCTGGGTTCTCCAGCGTAACACCTGGAAGCTCGCACTAGCTGTTTCCAGAACCTCCACGTGGTCACCTAGAGCTATTTTCAACCAGCGCTCGCACAACGTGAGCTGGCGGCTGGGATACTATAACATTGAAACGCATCAATAAGAGAAGGCACAAGCTCACTGGTTAGAGGCGGCAGACCCGGGAGCAGAGGACGGCCCGGGACCAGGGTTCTATCCCCGACGCGGCAGGGTCGTGGACCAGGGTCAGCGGACTTGATAATTCTCGCCTCGGTGCCTACTCTAACCAGGGATCACACTCGGCAACTCTGGGCATTAGCTTGCCTCATCTCCACAACGGCCCCCCACATACGCCGGGGATGCCTGGTTTCACCTTGGAGATACCCAGTAGGGACCATCTCACATGGAAAGCCAGGACGGGTTCCCCAGCGGTATACAGCGCAGAGATACTCCTTCGGGAGTCAATTCTAGAGCTATAGAAACCCACAATTAATCAATCAATCAATCATGTCTCCTGCAGCATGATAATGTTGTAGCTTTCGATAAATGAAAGCCAGTCAGGCAAACATAACCTAGAGTGTATCCCTGCGGCATTCCAGCTCACAAGTCATACCGTAATACTTTTAGCACGTAAAGCAACAACGATGGGGTTAACAGCCATGGGAAAGTTGGCAAAGAATGCTCAGGGGCCACAGCCGCTGGTAGTCATTCAACATCTTCCAAACTATTAGGTACATCAAACCGGTTTGTGCAGGTTAATGGGTACACTTCGCTGGAGGAGGCATCTAGAAAAGGTGGTGGTACTACAGGGGTTGTAAAAATAACCAAGGAACACAATCTGGGAATTGGTGTGATGTGGTGATTCTCTCTGTTTCAAGATGTTGCGTACATACATTGGAGCCCTAAAGCTTACCACTATGCAGTCAACCTGAAATGTCCATACGCCTTTGGCCCACCCAACCAACCCTCTGCAGCATAATCATTTCCGCCGCTTCCTGTATCAAAATATTTAAATCTATTTAACCAATGCACAGTTTTGGTCTTTAGTTGTACCCAAGACTCAGCTGGGCCAGACTTCAAGGGAGGTACACCAGCAACTACCAATACCAATGGGCGAGCCGCGGGTGGTAGATTCAGGATGCTCTTAAAGGGAACAATAGACTCCGGAGCTCCTCCCAAGAGGCCAATATGTTTACTCTTCTCACTCACCGTCTCCTTCGTTGGGTTGGTGGTGCCAGTGTCGACAATCATTGTAGCCTTAGCCTTGCTTAACTGGCGTCTGATAGCATGTGTAGAGTTCCTTGTAAATTATCCACTGTAGCAGGAGCACTGTCCATCCTTATTTGGTGACAATTCCATTGGGTCGGTGGAAGTGTAGGACATGAGGTACTCCTGGTATTAGACGCCTTCGCTGGCTCATGATGTCCAGATAGAAGTCTTTCTATCAAGTACGGGAGTGTTATAATAGGGCTCTGTTTTTGGTCCAGAGTCACAGACCGGGCGTGTACCACGCTGCGGGAGCCCAGGTCCAATTTGAACAGGCACCTCCGGGCCCGGTCGTTGCGGTGCGCCTTCCTGACGCGAACGTGACTGGGGCTTGTGGTCTGCCCTCGGTCTCTCCCTCGTGCTGCGGGAGCCCAGGCCCAATCTCAACAAGCGCCTCCGAGCCCGGTCATCGCAGTGGCGGCATCCTGCCCAGATGGTGTCTGGGGCTTTTGGTCTGCCCCCTGTCACAGTCATAACAGCTTGCAGGTTATCAGTAGTGTTATCCACAGGATCCTACAGTGTGTACGAAGGTGTGCCGTCCTGTCCTGATCCTCTCTTTCCTCATCGGGCTCAGAATCTGACGCGTTCCTTCTCAGGGAGTACAATGCTCCGATGGACCGGCGAGTCGTGCTTGCGCTTAGTGTGAAGCGGCTAGTGCTGCAACATAGGGCTGCAGGGACAATGACGATTAGTTCAAATTGATCCCATTGTGCATGGGCACACGTCTTCTTACCTGTATCCACGGAAGAGTGCCCACCAATCCCCTGGGGTGCATGTATATTCGGCCACACATCACGTCCCCAGCAGTGAATGTTCTGCTTACTTGTGTGATATGGCTAGAGGCTCTGTACTGTACAAAGTGTGACTTCTTGCACAAAAAGACATACTGCATGTCACAAACGGCATTACACCTTATTCTAGATCCTGAGCAGTAATTCACAGAGAACTGCCAGGAAAATGCACTGTCCAAACATGCATCATATGACTGGCTGTGACTAGTACCACCAAGGCACAGCTCTTTCCAGATTTTCCCCCAAGGACCCCTGCCCACCACACATCTCCCACAGAGCCACCGCTGCCGTAGCTCCCAAGCAACGACGCACTACCAGTGCCTCCTTTGGATTCCGGTACTGTCTCCGACTACTGGAAACACGTGGAAGTCAGGCCCCTCCTCAAGAAGCTCTCTGCAGACCCTACTGACGTCAAAAACTACAGACTCATCTCTCTCCTCTCCTTCGCTGCTAAAGTCACAGAAAAGATCACCAACAGCCAACTCACAAACTTCATCACAGCAAACTCTATCCTTAACTCCTCCCAATCTGGATTCCACAAAAACCTCAGCACCGAGACCGCCCTCCTCGCCGCCACTGACAGCATCCGCACCCTCCTGGACCAGAGCCACACGGCATCCCTCATCTTACTTGACCTCTCTGCAGCCTTCGACTCCGTCTCCCACAGCACTCTCACCGCCAGACTCCAAAACTCCGGTATACAGGGAATTGCCCTCGACTGGATCTGCTCTTTCCTCAACGGCCGAACCAAAAGAATCAGACTCCCGCGCTTACTCTCCAAACCCACAGAGATCAACTGCAGAGAACCTCAAGGATCGTCGCTCAGCCCGACGCTCTTCAACATCTACAGGGCCCTCCGCCGCCATCGTCAGAAAACATGGGCTCAGCATAGTATCCTACGCCGATGACACCCGGCTCATCCTCTCCCTCACGAAGCAACCCAAAATAACCAGACTCAGCTTCCAGGAAAGAATGGAAGATGTTGCATCCTGGATGAGCAGCAGCTGTCTGAAACGCAAGTCGGAGAAGACAGAAGTTCTCATCTTCAGACCCACTCCCTCAGCATGGGACAACACCTGGAGGCCCCCGTACTCAGCACCCCCACCCCACTAAAACGGACCATGCCTGCAACCTCTGCATCATACTCTACTCTTCCCTCACCATGACCGACAGATTAACGCCGTCTCCTCTTCGTGCTACAACACACTCTGCATCCTTCGCAAGACCTTCAAGTGGATACCCCATGAATCAAGAAAGACTGGCACCCACGCACTCATCACCAGCAGACTGGACAATGGAAACACCCTCTATGCCGGAATCAACAAATCCCTGCTCCTGAAACTCCAGACTATCCAGAACACAGCCGCCAGGCTCATCCTGGGCATACTACGAGACGAGCACATAACCCAGCACCTACGACACCTCCACTGGCTCCCCGTCGAGAATAGAGTAATCTTCAAGCTACCCACTCACGCCTACAAATCCCTCCACAACATTGGACCCCAATACCTCAACGACAGAGTCTCTTTCCACGTACCCAAGAGAACCTTCACTCCGCTGACCTCGCTCCCACCAAAACCCCGCGCATACGCAGAGGCAGAATGGGCGGAAGAGCCTTCTCCTACATCACAGTTAAGACCTGGAACTAACTCTCGTTCCACATGAGAAATTCCCCCACTGTGCACACCTTCAGGAAGAACCTCAGAACTGGTGCCTTGGCTGAATCGGAGCTGCACACCTCTCCCTTACCCCTTCACCCCCCAGTGCCTTTAGACCCTCACGGGTAAGTAGGGCGCTTCACAAATCATTGATTGATTGATTGACATCAGATTGATTGATTGACATCTCCAAGCGTTGAATTTTGAGGCAGCCCCCATCTGCTATTAATACACGGATCCTGGCCGCCATCTTAGAGAGAAGCCGCACGCATGTTCAGCTCAATGTATATTGCAAAAAGGCCTTCAAGCAAAAAAAAAAAAAAAACATGCTTACATGTGTTGTAGAAAAGTACTCAACATCAAAAGTTATAATAAATATTCTGGTAAGACTACACTGAGAAAAGGCCTATGAGGCGGAGATGGGGGGAACAAAAATTCCACTTTTGTGAACAAAAAATTCCACTTTCATTAGATGCTTTCTTAATTAGAAGCAGCTGCATGATTATAGAATGTGATCTGTACCAAGTATAGAACGTTCTGCAACTACATGTCTGAGAGGAAAACACATGTTGTCATTTTCTTGAAGAATTGTTTAATAAACAGATTGATATAAAAAGCTGCATCCTGTTTATGACTGAACAGAAGGAATGAATTGTCACAGTCTCTCACACACTAGCAGTCCTTTCATCACTGATTGCACATGGGGGCCCCTTTAGGTTGTGTTGTGCACTTGTGTGTGACAGCAGGCCCAGCTGCCAGCACACACTGCCCTGGACACATGGACGGTTCTTGACACAGAACTGGAACAAGACTGCAGGCTGAGGCGAATACTGTGTGCACCGGTAACTACCCCCCTTTAGCTCTGCTTGTGAGGCATCTCTATATGCACCCCTCCATTTGGCATCTGCTCCCCAATGGGTGATGAAAAATCATAGGCCTACATCTGTCTTCTGGTAAGTAACCTGTACAGACCTTTGTCCTGCCCTGAGAACAGATCCTGTGCACACGCACGTATGGTAGCCAGCCAACACGTGTTTCGTCACACCGTGAAGGAGGTGTAACTCATCAGGGCTGTAGGGCTACAAGGTAGGCGGAATCGTGTGGATAAGGAGCGGCGGAGAAACGACCCCATCCGTATGTGCAATAAGGTGATAAAACGCCTAGTAGTTGCTGGGTCAGACAAGGGTAGCAGGGCCAGTGGCGTCCTGGGAAAGCGGCTGAGCGTAAGGAGGGAACGCACGCAATCAGTGCGTATAGCGGCGTGGAGAAGGCATCCGGGTAGTGGATCGGCTACCCGGATGCCTTCTCCACGTCGCTATACGCACTGATCGCGGTAGTTTCTCCGCCGCTCCTTATCCACACGATTCCACCTACCTTGTAGCCCTACAGCCCTGATGAGTTACACCTCCTTCACGGAGTGACGAAACACGTGTCGGCTGGATACTTCCTTACTGTACTGTCCACTGTTTGACTTATAAAAACTTTATTCACATGAATCTTGACTTTTCACGCTTCTTTTTTTCAAGCATTTACTCTTTATGAGTAGAAAAAGTTAGTCCCGACACTCGGACTATCAACCATACGTGCGTGTGCACAGGATCTGTTCTCGTTCCAGTTGGTCTAGGCTCGCCTAGATCATTTCAGGGACTTTTTTTCCAAAGGGTTTGTGTTCCCCTGTCCTGTTTTGCACCACGTGCCTACTGCACCCTGATCTCAGCCACAACATCATACTGCTCAGAGCGCCACTACTTCCTACTTCCCAACACAAACCCAGTCTCCAACCAAAATTCTTTGTCCTGCCCTCAACAGTTGTAATTGCCTGCGTCTAGCATCTCCGACTCTGCTCCACTCTACTTTACTAATGGAATTTATGTATTTATAGAATGTGCTCTTCTAACTTGGAAGGGCAGTATGACCCGAAGCAAAGTGGATGCTAACACCCAGACATCCTCAGTCACTGCCCTCACCACTCCAGGTCTTCAATAAGCCTGGGCGGTGAATTACTCTTCGTTCGCAGAGTTTTTTTAACTCTGCGCTCCGTGGAGTTCGCGGGAGCGGAGCTTTTTCCTCGTTCTTACGTGCAAATGGTAAATTGGCGAGCACGGAAAATCCACCGCTAGACCACGTCCCAGCGAGATTTCTCAAAGCAGGCGATCTCTGATGGTCGCTACCGCTCAAGTTGAGAAACCTTCCATTCACATTGAGGAATCTGCCACCCGAGCAGAACTTCTACTCGAGTGGCAGAAAGAAGGAGCGCCCTCTTCCACTGTGTGGGATACCTTTTGCATAGATTTTACAGCACGGGACTAACACCTGGCACTAAAAATCAGTGCTAACGGCGTGAAGTAACCCACCCAGCTGCTCGTGGAACTCTGCGTAACATGGTGGAGTTTTTAGTTTTTTTTTGTCACTTCGCAGAGTTCCACGTAGCGGAACTCCACGAACTCTGTCCAGGGTTAGTCTTCAGCCAAAGTTCAGTCTGCAATGTGCACATGTAGGGATTAACCAGTCAGAAAGGGGTGGGAACCTCAACAACCTTGGAAAGGGATACGTTTTCCCAAAGACTGTGAGCAGGGCGTGGCCCTCACATATCCAACATGCAGGCCATGCTTGGCTACTCACGGTAAGACTTCCAGCCTCCAGCCTTGTGACTGGGGTTTACAGAGGAGCCGGCACCTCAATAACCCCAACCTGTGACTTGGAAAGGGGTGCATTTTCCCATACCCCCTAAGCAGGGTGCAGCCCTCACACATACAGCATGCAGGCCTTGCTTGGCTACTCACGGTAGGTCTTCCAGCCGGGAGGCCTCGTGCCGGGGGTCCAGCAGGTCGTAGCCACACTCGTTGTAGATTTCCAAGTAGGAGAAGTAGGTGGTGTAGATTTTGCTGCTGTCCTAGAGAGGAGAGGAAGGTAGACACAGACAAGATTAAACAACGAAGCTGGGAGAAGGGCAGGCATGGCACTTCTGACAACACATTCCCGCCTTCACTAGCTCATCTCTGTTCGTGGTTGCATCTCCGGGGGTGGGTTTAAGTGCCGCACTTCAAACACCCCTCTTGCAAGAGTGGTATTTTCCGTGCGCAGGGAACGCTTCAGAAATTGTTGACGTCCTGGATGGGGGTGGCTTCTCACTGTTATTTTGTATTAGAACATTGGAATGTTGGGAGCTCGATTGAAAACAATGGAGTGCTCGGGGCTTCTAATGGCTGGTAGAAGCCCGGAGCTCCAACATTCCAATGTTTCTTTGGCTGTGAACATCCATTATAATATTTTGCCTCTTGCAATGCTATGTATGTATTTCCCGTTGTCTGTGACTACAGAAGTCGCAACCCCTGATCAGACCAGGAAGTACACTGATAACCGTAACAGGGTAAGGGATTCTGACTCTCATAGAAATGTAGCAGCAGCATAGTGTGTGGCGTATTTTCAAATTTATTTGTGGGGAACACAATTCCTATTAGAACATTGGAATGTTGGGAGCTCCATTGAAAACAATGGAGTGCTCCGGGCTTATAATGGCTGGTATAAGCCTGGAGCTCCAACATTCCAATGTTTCTTTGGCTGTGAGCAAAGGCTTCAGGGACCCTGAGGGGATTCCAATCCCCTCACGCTCCCATAAGGCTTTGTTCTTTTTTGTTAGAACATTCTGCCCTCTAGTGGCAGAATGTTCTAATAGCCTTATAGCCCTTCTTAGCTGGGCTATACCGGCTATTAAAGTCCCTCCTCCTTGTTAAAGGAAGGCCCTTGCCTTCGGCTCGGGCCTTTAACGCTGGAGAGGGCCTTTAATAGCCGGTATAGCCCTCTACGGCGGGCTATAAGGCTATATTATTGGCTCCAGGTGTGTGTCGCATGCATGCACAGATCGAGTCTGACCTCTGCATTTCTAAAGTGCCCTGATAGCTGCAGAGGAGCTGAGTGCAAGGCTCTGAAGCTGCAGGGTAAGTCTTTCTCTGGGGGCTGCTGTGTAAGAGCGCCAGCCACATTCCAGGACATCTACCCAATGGACCACTCATCAGCCAATCCCCTGCAACCCTTCGGGTTTGTTCAAATCCTTTTAAGGAACACTGAACGGCTCCCACATCATTAAACTACTCAAAGGCCGAAGGCCCCCCTTTAATACTGAACTGCCCGACCTCCGAAGTCGGAGGGCTTTAACCACATCGCTGCGGCGGCTATTCCGCCGCAGAGCTAAGGGGGCTGGGGGCCGCGCAGCGGGCACATGCTGGTGACGGAACCGCTCCGTCACCAGCCGCGGTTGAGCTGTGCTCATGACGGAGCGGTTCCGTCCTGGCCCCCGCCCGCTCAATAAAATGCGCCGCGCAGGCGCAAAATCAGCACCGCGCAGGCGCAGCGGCAGGGCCATGACAGAACCGCTCAGTCATCAGCACAGCGCCACCGCGGCTGATGACGGAGCGGTTCCGTCATCAGCACGGAAGAGGTTAAACATGTTTGATCTGAGCCCCCTCAAAGCAGAATGTTTTGAAGACTGGGAAGAGGGGAGGGGCCTGGAAGTAGCGGTGGGGACAGGGGCACCTGGGTGCATGAGAACATTTCGAGGATACATTCTCCATAGCTCATAATCCACATCAAATGTGACACCTATAAAAGAGAACATTTAAAAGACAAAAACAGAAATGGACCAAACACCTCTGGTCCTCATAATGTGGGTGTTATGAGCCCCACACACCGCTGTGCCCCAAAGCTGCACTAAAGCCGGCTATCTCCTCTGCCTCTGTCACCCCTTGCCCACCATGCCAGGTCATCATGCCAATGTTGAGCCTGGCTCTGTCACATTTGATGGGAGTTTTTTGTCCTGCAAACGCAGCGTGAGGGCATTGGTGAACTTTGAATGAGCACCAGTTACTCCGCACGAGGGCAGGTTAATTTTTTTAGCCATATGGAGAATAAGTGAGTTGCCCAGAATCACAGAATGTTGAACCAATGCAAGGAACAGAACCTGGCCAGGTCCTAAGTCGGCAGCGCTCCCGTTAGGCCACATTTCCTCCTTCTAAGGAAAAAAAAAGACAAGCTCGTTGCTCCCTTTTTAGGGGGTAGGCGCCCTTGGCTCCAATGCTACCAAGGGAAAGGAGCCCACACATTTTTTTAAAGAAAGAGTCATACTGAGAGAGTCCGCCTCCCTCCCTTCCACTCAGTGGCTACCGAGATCATCTGCGGCATACCCCAAGGCTCCTCGCTCAGCCCTACCCTCTTCAATTTCTACATGAGCCTCCTCGCCGCCATCGCACGCAAACACAACATCAACATCATCTCCTACGCCGACGACACCCAACTGATCCTCTCCCTCACCAAAGACCCAGCCACCGCCAAAACCAACCTCCAAGAAGGAATGAAAGACGTCGCAGAATGGATGAAACTCAGTCGCCTGAAGCTGAACTCAGACAAGACGCAGGTCCTCATCCTCGGACAATCCCCATCCGCCTGGGACGACTCCTGGTGGTCCTCAGCTCTGGGCTCTGCGCCAACACCCTCGGACCACGCACGCAACCTGGGATTCATCCTGGACTCCTCCCTCACGATGACCAAGCAAGTCAACGCCATCTCGTCATCTTGCTCCAACACCCTGCGCATGCTCCGAAAAATCTTCCGATGGATCCCCACCGAAACCAGAAAAACCGTCACCCAGGCCCTCGTCACCAGCCGACTGGACTACGGAAACGCCCTATACGCAGGGACCACAGCCAAACTTCAGACACGACTTCAATGCATACAGAACGCCTCCGCATGACTCATCCTCGACATCCCCCGCCACAGCCACATATCCGCCCACCTGAGAAACCTGCACTGGCTCCCCGTCTGCAAGAGGATCACGTTCAAGTTCCTCACCCACGCACACAAAGCGCTAAACGACAAGGGCCCGAATACCTCAACAACCGCCTCTCGTTCTACACCCCCACCCGCCAGCTCCGCTCCGCCAGCCTCGCCCTTGCCACCGGAGGAAGATCCTTCTCCTACCTGGGAGCCAAAACATGGAACTCCCTCCCTGTGCACCTACGACTGACCCAGGACCATCTCACCTTTAGAAAACACCTCAAGACCTGGCTATTCGAGCAGTAGAGGCACCCCCCTCCCTTCAGCGCCTTGAGACCCTCACGTGTGAGTAGCGCGCTCTATAAATGTAATGATTGATTGATTGATACAGTGGCTACCTCGGCTCCCTGGACCCCGCTGTTGCTGCACCTGCTTTACTAACGATAGCTCTTGAAGTAGCCAGTAAGCCACATCGCCTCCTGTGAAAGCTCGGCTCCTATTGGGTACGAGACTCTGGGAGGATCTTGAGCCGATCTGCGCAATACTTCTGGCTCTGGCTCCAGCTTTCAGTGGCTCGCCCGCCTTTATTTCTAAAATATATAGATATACATATAGTGCTTTCTGTCACAGGCTGGTATCTCGTAGCACTATAAATACACAAGTCACTATTCCCCACTGCGCCAACCAGGATTCAATCCTGTGACTCTCTGGCCGCACACAGCCATATATCCGCATCACATTAACCAAATGAGGTTAAGGTCATAAAATAGAACATTTCCAACCGATTATTTTTAAAATATTTCATTTAATGCGCATGCCTGTTTTTTATGTGCAGTTAGCTGAAGTTGACAAAAATACAAAGTAGCTCCAGAACATTCTGTTCTTTTCAGCCCCATCTTTGATGGAGCCACCCCTCACTGTCATTTATTTACAAGTGCTCCCGGATGCAGCTGCGTCCCCCTGGGAATGCAGCCATGGGCCCCCAGGGGGCGCACCCCACAGACTGAAGGTCTCTGCTCTAAGCCTTGTTTACAGACTGGCGCCATCTTGGATATTTCATTGCTGCTCCAGGGTGTCACCCATCCTCAGCCAGATGACAGCAAATATATATTTATTTCTAAGTGGTATTACTGTTTATGTAGTCCACATCAGTGCTTAATTTGTAATAAATAACTGCCAGAGCTCTCACCAGGTCCGACAGAGAGACTAGCAGAATATGTGGATGTGGTTTTGGGTCCCCTGGTGAGAAACTTACCGTCTTATATCCAAGACTCCAAACACATTCTCAACCTTTTGAGTGACTTGGAATGGCAACCAGACACCACCTTGGTTACCATGGATGTGGTAGCACTCTACACCAGCATCAATCCGAGTTTAGGGGTAGAAGCAATTACTCGAGTCCTATCCAACCGGCCGGCATCCCTTTGGGCACACACGCAGATGCTGATCACCATGATGAATCTCATATTGAACAATAACTTCTTTATTTTTCACAAACAATGGTACCAACAGAAACGAGGAGTAGCCATGGGCTCTAAGTTTTCACCATCTTTCGCTAACTTGTTTATGGGTGCATTTGAAGCAGACCACATTTGGGGCACAAAAGGGAGTCTCTACTGACTCAATCTTGTTTTGGGGTCGGTACATAGACGACTGTATCCTACTATGGACTGGCTCCGACGAATTACTGCAGAGTTTTTTCAACCATCTTAACTCCAATTTGTGGGAACTGAGTTTTACTATGAAATACAGCAAAACCAACATAGAATTTTTAGATTTAGAACTCTATGTGAAAGATAACACCTTACAAAGTAAGTTACATAGAAAACCAACATCCTGCAATTCTGTGCTACGAGCAGACAATCATCATCCATTTCACCAAATCAAATCAAATCAAAATAAGCTTTATTCGATATTACCAAAGAATATCATATAAGCATACAGTAACAGAAAAAATAATACAGTACATTTAGACAATTTCATTCAAATAAAAATAAAAAGAAAAAGATGATCATCATTTAAAAAGAAAAATCAAAAGCAACTTAAATAAAAGAAAAAAGGTTAAAAAGTCTAAAAAGAGGAGTAAATTTAGGTAGGACTAAAAAGTCTAGAAAGAGGAGTAAATTTAGGTAGGACCTTGCAAAGTTCAACAACACTCCGCGATTGCCAAGTCCAATGTAATCCAAAAACAGTAGGACAAGGTCCCAAACATAATTAGTTCCCTTCCACCCCCGGATTGAGATGGTGAAAATGGGGGTTAGAATTAGTTATTACCACTCCCAGTATCATGATGTAGACCGATCATGTAGGGTATGATTTCGAAAAAAGGGGAACACCAGGGATTGAGGGATAGAAGTCATATAAGTCCCATATAGATATTGGGCCGTCTGTCTCTTGTGGCGGCCAGGTTTTCAAGTAAGGGACAATGTTTGTGTCTCTGAATCTCACGAGTACCAGGTCCCCAGGAAGATCCTTATGAAGGGAACCCAGCCAGTCCACCCTCCTGACGCTCCTTATTGCTCCATATAGGTGACGAGGCAGTGGCCTATTTTTTGACAGCCAGAATTTGGTTTTGTTAAGTAAGTCATGTTGACTCTCCATTTTTCCAGGGGGAAGAGCAGGGACGCCAGCAAGTATGCACACGAATGGGGCTGCTTCTGGTGGTAGATGGATTGATTTAATCTTATCATGAACAGCTCTAGGTGCGGTCAACTGGGGAAAGGAGACACTTGGAGAGTGTTTGGTTACTTTTTGCCCCACTGTACTAGGGCCAGTTAATTGTATTTGACAGCTTTTATCCCGTTTAATGCCTTCGTGAGTAGGAGGTGACTTTGGACGGTTAAATGTGTCACAGTGTTTGTCAGCCGACAAATTTGACTTGATTGCTGACTCTAATCCAGTAAGCCTATCCCCTAACATGTTAATTTTTTCCAACAACGGGGCTATCAGAGAGCTAAGCAATTTTTCAATGAGCGGTAATATATGCGGGTGTATAAGAGGGCTTAAGGGATCTTGGGCCTCCGCAGTCGATGGAATCGTTGGAGAATTAACAATGCGTGAGCCTGGAGGCGGTGTTTGAGTCCTTTTCACCGATGAAACCTGGGGGGGTGCAATATGAGGACTACAAGTTTTATTGAGTAATGCGGGCTGCTCCGAAAGAGTGGAATTAACTGATAGTATGAGGTCGCTTTTGGGCGAAAGGGGGGTTTCTGATGGTGCATAGGTGGTTTGACATAAGAGGTTTAGCTCGTCTAACCATGAAAACTTTTGCCCAGTTCCTGCAACGCTAGGTGGGTGATCCACTTTAGAAGTCATGATAATAAGGGAATACCAACAGATGGATGAGAAATAGTCTTTACCTTCGTGATGTAGTATCAGATGTGAAAACCAAAGGGGGTGGCCCGCCCCGTCCTCCTCAGGTCCTCTGAGGGCCACAGAGGGCCCGCCCTTTGCCCGGGCTTAGCCCGGCGCTGCCCCGCGCGCTCCCGCGACGCGGATACAGCCGGTGACTTTTCAACGCGCCTCCGGGCGCTCCTCCTTCACTTCCTGGACCTGGGGCACCTGGGAAACGTAGTCTCCCTCCGCTCGGCAGCCGCGGTGGTAGTTGCGGCGGCGGGAGGGAGACAGGACAGTAGCAGGACCTCTGTGGTCGCCTGGCAAGGTAACGGTGAGCTCTCCCCACACGCAGCTCAGCCCCCGCTCCACCGACACAGCCGGTGACTTTTCAACGCGCCTCCGGGTGCTCCTCCTTCACTTCCTGGACCTGGGGCACCTGGGAAACGTAGTCTCCCTCCGCTCGGCAGCCGCGGTGGTAGTTGCGGCGGCGGGAGGGAGACAGGACAGTAGCAGGACCTCTGTGGTCGCCTGGCAAGGTAACGGTGAGCTCTCCCCACACGCAGCTCAGCCCCCGCTCCACCGACACAGCCGGTGACTTTTCAACGCGCCTCCGGGCGCTCCTCCTTCACTTCCTGGACCTGGGGCACCTGGGAAACGTAGTCTCCCTCCGCTCGGCAGCCGCGGTGGTAGTTGCGGCGGCGGGAGGGAGACAGGACAGTAGCAGGACCTCTGTGGTCGCCTGGCAAGGTAACGGTGAGCTCTCCCCACACGCAGCTCAGCCCCCCAGATCTATACCTTTTGGAGAATTTCTCCGCGCTAGACGGAACTGTAGTGAAGATAACGAGTTTGACTTCACGTTGAAAGACATGAATAGGCGTTTTGTGAAACGTGGCTATTCTAAAACAATCCTCACAAAAGCAAGTAAGAAATCGAAAAAAATCAAGAGAGTGGAAACTCTAAAAGGAAAATCCAACCAAAAATTGCCAGAGAAAACAATGAGATTAATTACAGAGTTCAATGCACTCCATCATCAAATCAGGAATAGCATGACCAGACACTGGCGTCTGCTTAAAGAAGACGCAATCTTAAAAGACATGATCCCAGAAACTCCGCAGATCACCTTTCGCAAAGGGAGAAACCTAAGGAATAGACTTAGTCCTACTGTTCCTCGTAGTGACATTGCTTCTAACTGGCTAACTCAAAAAAGCAATGGCTTTTTCAAATGTGGTTTCTGCACTATGTGTAAGTGGGCTAAGCATAACACTAAGTTTTTCATGGGCCCTTCTGAAGAAACATATGACATCAGGGTCAACATCAATTGTACCACTAAATACGTAATTTACATCATTGAATGTACATGTGGCAAGCAATACGTTGGGAGCACAATCAGAGCTTTGAAAGATAGAATCGCCGAACATATGAGGGCTATCCAAAAACAGGACCCCAAATATCCGGTTGCCCTACATGTAGCCACATGTCAGAAAAACGTGGAAGATTTCCGAGTCTGCTTCTTTGGCATAGAAACAGTTCCTATGCACGTGAGAGGAGGTAACCGCGAACTCTGTCTAAGACGGAAAGAGGCAACTTGGATTATGCGTCTGCGGAGCATTGAGCTCGGATTAAATTATGACCCGGAGCTTCAATTCTTTCTGGGCAACTAAACACATTGAAATGATAGACTGTAATGAAACTTTGAGGAGACATCTCCTACAGACTTTTGACTTATTTCTAAAACGTATGCAAAATCATTGATTGTATATATTTTGTTTTTTCAATTGCGCCGTAAATTATCTGATAACGTTACTTACATTTTATATACTGTGAAAAAAAAAACCTTTTTTTCACACATATTATTTTTTCACACATATTATTTGTTCACATATTATTGTTGTTTTTATTTTTTTATTTTATGCAATGTGGTCGTTTTGTGTTTCTCACAAAACACTAGAGAGGTATCACTTTCTTGACAATACAGGATGTATACAGAAGTCTACACTACACACACAGTACTAAAAGATATAAATTTGTCGTCGTTTTAAACCCGATTACTATAATTAAAATAATCATTACTCCGATGAGATCACTTGATTTCATAAATGGAAATTCCAATTCTAACAAAGTTAACGAGAGCCAAACAAGCATGAAATAAGAAACTGAGCCTGCGAGGGTTAACAACAGCAGAGAGTAACTCTTCTCTTTTTTGCCGTAACTTCGCTAGGGAACACACAGACGTACAGTCTAGTGTTTCTCAACAAAGGAGAGAAAAAAAGCACTTATACCGGCTTCGCTTCCGGCTCGGTGTCCGTCTTTGAAAAACGGCGCCGGGCATCTCAAGAGGGAGACGTAGAATAATTAGGTAAGCGTTTTTTCAGGGTAAAAGATACGACAGTAAGCCGGCTACCAAGGGTGTTGACAGATTTCTGCCTATAAGTGTACTCGCTTATAGAAACCGTCTACAAACTTTATCGACAAGAACCCCTTTCTCTTTTTGTCTATTCTGTCTATAGGTGCTTTCACAACGTGGCTGCTAGGGTATATCCGCCCAACCACGACCATTTTCTCCGCCCGGTTAAGATATAGACCGAGTGACACCAAGGTATGTCTTACTCGGAGTTTTCAATTTGCTGTAGCCGAATGCAATATAAAGGCTTATTTGTAATATACACACATGTCATGCTATTCCTTAGATTTTGGGATCACGATTTTTGAATTATCTCGACGACTACAATTTACTAACGCCCCGACCGGGTGACATCCATTATGCTAGTACTTTTCCTCTGAAGGTGAGTGCTAATATAACTTCGCAATTCACATCTCGCACACCACTTTTGAGGCATGCTTACGACTAGGGGAATAACGACAAAGGCATATGGCCTTAAGTCTGACACCATATTGTTGGTGTCTTTTAACCATATAACGTAGTAATAACTGGATAAATTCTTTCTCTGATAAAATCAGCACTTTTTCCTTGTCCAATGCAACATATTCCATAACGCCAAAGAAGGCATGACATGGACAGGCCGATTATTGCGCACAATAACTGTTTTTTCTTTTTTTTCTTTTCCATTTACGTCATGTCTATCAAATAGCTGTTTGACAAACTCAATAGGTTATAGGAGTATTATTTCTAATTTTGTGAAACAAACTGTGCATTTCGAAATGTTGTGCTTCTCCTCACCATTTATAGAAATATCACTATTCGTAAGTCACTTGGGTTCTCGTGTTGTTTTAGGTATAACTTACACATTCACGCGCTCACCTTTAGCTACGGCAGACCAGTCGTCTGGTTACATATCTACCTCTCTAGTGCAAATAAACATACAGTATAAAGGAATATAAATTTTGTTAAATTCTTGACATCTGTGTCTGAAAACACACAAAGTCACATTAATGGCATGCTATTTTTCACTTGGGTGTAAACCACCAAGTCACGATTGGAGTCTGTCTGGCAACAGAACATGCTCCCAAAACAATTTATTTCTGTTTTTATCCAGCCCTGAAGATTCGCAGTTGTTCCCTGCGATGAAACACGTGTTGGCTTGTGTTATGGAACAATAAACAGAAGTATCTACACCAACGAAACTGGATATCCATCTGTATATCTTGAATTAGGATTTATTGATTCTTGAAGAGCTAGTTGCGTTTGATATTGATGCTAATATCTACAATTTGTGACCTAAGCACTAAACGTACAGCGTGATCAGGATATTTGAATGTGTACATGTGCAGGGGCATAGTTGTTTAACTCTCACCAGGAGGCCACTGCAGCCTCCACCACACATAGCCCCTGCCGCGCTGCCAGTGATACTAACAACACAACTACTGACCATCACACTGCTACAAGTGTGACATTTCAGTCTATTCCAGGCAACCAAAGCTATCAGAATGGCTTGGGCGGAAGGTAATACTCATTTTTAATGTATATTGAATTAATAGCTACTTGCTGGTGTGCTCATCTCTGAATTAGCCAGACAGCGCCACCCTGTGGCAGACTGTCAGAAGCGCTGGTGTTCACAATTTAGTGCTGGTGCCGAGCACTGGAAACCACCGGCTCAAATTAAGCACAATGCACAAACCCCCTAAGCTTTGAGTGGGATGAAAAAAGTGTGTTTATGGGGGGGGGGGGGGGGTGTTCTCTGAAAGGGGCTTGGTCTAAAAAGCATAAATTGAAATCTTTTCCAAGAGACTTGGCCTATATAATTAAGAGTGTGGCTTTAAAAACCTATAACTTAAACTCTGTGCTCCTCCATAGTGTACCACCCAAGCAGTATGTTGGTCCCTCTGGGAGCTTTCTGTTATTACATTCAGACACATTTTACAGTAACGGACACGCACGTAAAACAAGCCAAACCTGTTGCTTGTGCCAATGCTTGTGGCAGTGCCAGATAAATGATTAACAATGATTTTATTGTGAATAATTAGACTTGGGAATGTTTGAAATCTGAAAATATGAGACAGTGAATTAAACATGTTTCGAGAGCTGTGTCCCTCCGACTCACACTTTCACCCTCAATCGCAATTACAACGGGCCAACATGGCCATCGCTCGGGGCATCTGCAGAGAGGCCAAGGTTTGGATGAGCATGTACTGTGAACACGTTCATGAACCACTGCCTGGCACTGAGAGAAGCTGGCACTGCCTTCAGTCTCCACACTCCAGAGCTCTCTATCGAGCCCTGTCGAACACACCCAGACACAGCCTGAACTCACTCACACACCGAGAGACACTCAGTTCACAGTACACAGTATAAAAGAGTGATATGCCGCAAAAAAACTACAGAAACACATCATCTTTAAAAATAAAAAAATAAACTCTTATGGATACAAGATTGGGAGAAATGTAAACAGGAACTGATTGGTTATCGGCTTTTACAGTCATTAGTCAGATATTGATCTGGCACATGTTGCAATGTCAGTGTTTAATTACTACCGCGTCTGGGACCTGGGGGGACCCGTCCCACTTAAAGCTCTGACAAGCTCAGTGCCTCATTGCGCCCCCCCCCCCACACACACACTCTCTATCAAAAAAATAGATGTGTATGTACAGTCTGTATGGGGGAGAAAGAAAAATCCATGCATCCCCCAGCTGCAGAAACTAACCTCGCCCTCACTAGTCACACACAGACCTCTCACATAACACACATGGAATGGAAACCCCCAACTTGCATCAGAAAGATCGGAAATCCAACTATACCTGCCTATCTGCAAGCAGTGGCGTCTGTAGAAGTAAGCCCTAGGAAGAGAAGGGGGGGGCACACATGGGGGCAACCAAACAGAGACATCACGTTTGTAAAATAGACAGACAGATAGATAGATAGATAGATTTAAATTGATTATTTGTATGGCTTCAGTAAAAGGGAGCCTGTGCTTCGTAAAGTACTATTCTCGCCTGGTAGGATGGATTACCTGGCCAGGTAAATTGGAGTGTCGTGGTGAAGAGCTTTATGAGTCAAGATTAAGAATCATGAATTTCCCATGCCCACGGAATGTATTCTAATTTTGTGACAATGAAATTAAGAAGAATGTTTTCTGAACTCTGCCCGGAAGAGCTGTAATGGAATACATCGCGAGTCTGTTTTCCGAGTGCGCTTTTATTTCAAAGACGGGGTTTAATGTATTGTGAACATTAAGAATTAATACTGCCAAAATGAAGTTACTTTTGTAGAATTTTCGCTGTAATATATTTCTGATTAAGGATGCGCAATTGTGTGTTTAGAGTCACAGTCTGTCATCACTTTTCATGTACTGAAAAATCACGTGTTATGTTATTTAAACAAATGAGATTGCACTAACGGAACTCGTGATCAAGGGACTAGGTCCGAAACAAGTCGAGTTGCCGGTATTTTTTAAAAGAATTTACAACGACAAGGGCGGCCTCCTGGTGCCGCACTAGCCTTGGGCAGCGTACTCGAAGTAAGTTTAAGGTTAAATAGAGTGGAGGGTGTGCACTGTCGTCTCCTGCACCTGCCGTTGGGGGGTGCAACCCGCAAAGGCCGGGAACAAATGAAAATGAGCAATGGAGTGGTGCACTTCCCAAGTCTTATAATGTCCAATAAGGAAGACAAATCAGTGTCTTCTTAAGAAAGAACTTTATTCAGGTGCATCAAACATGACAAGCAAACATCAGCCAACGCGTTTCGTTCGTGTTTCGAACTTCGTCAGGGCGTATATGTTGTGTTTTGGACAGCGTGCGCTTGTCAGTAAAAAAGGTCCAAGATCGTCAGAAGCAAAAGTGTAGTCAGCGAACCTGGGAAGCCTCCATGTTAAGGGCTTGCGTTTGGTTTTCTGCCGCGCGGGTCCGGGCTTTCGAATGTGCTGAACTGCCGGTATTTTTGCTTAAATAAAATACTGCTCTTGCAAGCATATAAGAGTCCGTGGTTGATGTTTTCCATTGGAATTCTTTGGATTGTGTCAGCGTTTCTGGATTGATATTAAGGCTCGCCCCCTTGATATTAAGGCTCGCCCCCTTTTCGACGGACCGACGTCATAAGCGGCAAGGACATTGCGTTCTACATTTTGTACCGAGTTTGGTAAATTGGAGATATAAATATATTCACTGAAAAAAACATAGGTTTCCACACGTTATAGTTAGGAATTAGCATTTAAAAAACCTTGCAAATTCAGTGAAAAAACCATAGGTTTCACACATGTTATAGTTAGCTGGACATTTCTCTCATACAAAACCATTGAAATTGCCCCGTTATAGTTAATCCAGCTAACTATAACTCGCGCGCCCGCAATGCACTACTGATGACGTCACATATTACATCACTCATGACATGGTCAGTGACATCACTCATGACATCACTGATGACCTAGGCACTTTGACTGGGGTAGGTCTGGAAATGCTTTTAAAGAACACTTTTGGGCAATTGATGTCACTTTTTCCACAAACTGCCTTTGTATATTCAAATATATGCCAAAGACAAAAATGGAACTGCCCCAACGAATATTGCCCACAGATTGAGAAAGCAAGGAAACATGTGAATAAGTCTGTTTCTGCTTTCCTCAGAGACTATGGCATGGGTTCTATATACCACAACAACTTGCGTTACAACATGCAAGGCATCTATAGGAGAGATGGTGTACATTTTACAGATGAGGGGAATAGAGTCTTCCTTTTAAATGTACGACTCTGCATCGGTACTTACTTGTAGGTACCCAAAACACTTTATAAACACAACGGCTCTTTTTAGAGCCAACCAACATCTAAACTCGCAAACATGTTATTTAACTATATATTTTTTTAGTGTTTGTTTGTCGACGTGCGCGCACCTCGCGGTATTTTTTTTTCCTCGAAAAAAAATATTTTTTTGCCCGTTGGAGTTCTTGAGGAACCCCCTGAGAAATCCTAGGGGGTCAGGGAGTCTCTACCTTGCCCCCTTTCCAAGATCTCCACTATACTTTTTCACACTCTTGTAAATCGAGGTGCGCGACCGGGTGCGCACACCTCGCAACTGTTTAGGAAAAAAAATGGGTTTTTTGGCCTTGGGGGTCCTTAATGGACCCCCTGAGAAAACCTAGGGGGTCAGGGAGTCTCTACCTTGCCCCCTTTCCAAGATCTCCACTATAGTTTCTCACACTCTTGTAAATCTAAGTGCGCGACCGGGTGCGCGCACTTTGCAACTTTTTAGAAAAAAAAAATTTGGGGGGCCTTGGGGGTCCTTAATGGAGCCCCTGAGAAAACCTAGGGGGTTAGGGAGTCTCTACCTTGCCCCCCTTTCCAAGATCTCCAGTATAGTTTCTCACACTCTTGTAAATCGAGGTGCGCGACCGGGTGCACGCACCTCGCAACTTTTTAGAAAATAAACACATTTTTTTTGGGCCTTGGGTGTCCTTAATGGACCACCCTGAGAAAACCTAGGGGGTCAGGGAGTCTCTACCTTCTTCCCTCTCCATGTTCTGCCCCTTTGTTCTCTACAATATGTTGACTCGCACTGACAAAATGGAGGTCAACACTTCCTGATTTCCTCGGAATCGAATGTTGACAGACGTCAAACAGCAAATCAAAATTCTGCTCGCGCACAGGGGAGCGCATGGTGCGCGCTTATAGATATATAATTGATTTCAACTTTAATTTTCTCAGCAACTACTGGAGGGATTTACACCATTTAAAGAAAAGTGTAATCTGCGAACCGGACTCTACCTTTTTGCCAAATTTCATATAATTCTATTCAGCCGTTCGGATCCCCCTTTTATCTCAGCCCCCACTTGACGAATCCCCCCGAACTTTCAGGGAAGGAGCGGAGCGGGCCATCTTCTTTGAGAAATGCGCAAAGATTCGTCCACCGGCACCAAAGTTATTCCCAATAGAATGTTGCGGATTTCCTATGGAAACTAGGTCCCAACTATAACTACCTACTTGCGACCACCAGTAGGTAATATATATACATATATATTATATATCTCTCTATACATATATAATATATATATATTCATCCAAATATGCCCCTGCATTGAAGAAGCACTCCTCCAGTCAGTGAGTTTCAAACTTTTTATTGGTAAAGAAACAGGATTCCAGCTCCGCTTTTCTGTCCATTTACCTAACGCGTTTCAGAGCATTCATGCTCTTTCATCAGAGGCAGGTTGAAAAAGGCACATCTCTTTTTGCCCATACCCACATTTCCCAGCGTGCTCAATTTAATTTGTTTGGCCTCCGGTGTGCCATTCTTAATTAATTCAGTTCACAAATGCATGTCGGAACTTGTAGTTTTAATTTAATGCACAATGTTACCTCGAGTGGTTGTGTGCCTTATTTAACATTTTCTGGACTGATAACAACCTTTCAGTGGGCCCCAGAGCTGAAAGCTTGCTTCAACTTTCCAGCACCATATGTATATAATTCTGGGAGCATCTGACGAAGGCTAAATGCCGAAACCGGTCGTGCTGTACCCATATTAAAGCTAACCTCAACGAAATCCCAAAGTGTCCTTTGATTCCTTTTCGCTGCTAGTGAGGAGAAATTGATTTCATAGTATTGCTCTGCCCGTGAGCAAACGAAGGACCCTCTCAAAGAAGTAGGACACGGAATAAGGGCAACTACTGAACTTACCCAAGGCATTGGATTGAAGCCGTGACCCGCCTCATCAGCTCGCCTGGTGACAAAAAGCTGCTGGAACACGGCGGGCCTGGAGATCCAGGTGAGACGCCGAAGACTGTTTGGTGTCTCCTTTAAGTGCGCGAGGCAAGTTGTGAGGCTGAGAGAAAGGGAGCAGAGGGAGTGAAAGAATGAAAATCAGAGCGGCTTCCCCAAACACCGGACTGCCACCATGCAGCATTGTGGGACTGGTAGTCCCCAGTATCGGCGCTAGTGGCGGAAACGGAAGGAGGTGGGGCTCTGAAAGCCATCTATAGCGGAGCCCTTTTAAACCTATGAAGCACGCAATTCTGGGAGCATCTGACGAAGGCTAAATGCCGAAACCAGTCGTGCTGTACCCATATTAAAGCTAACCTCAACGAAATCCCAAAGTGTCCTTTGATTCCTTTTCGCTGCTAGTGAGGAGAAATTGATTGATTTCCAGTAGGTAGTTATAGTTAGGACATAGTTTCCATAGGAAAAGCGTTTTTTGATTTGCCAATATCTTTGGCGCCGTTTGGTGAATGTTCGTGAAAATTTTTTAAACTAATGGTTCACTCAGGTCAGCTTCTGCCTTAAAAGTTTAGGGGTGATTCGTCAAGCGGGGGCCAAGAAAAAAGGGGGGTTCCAAAACACATTTTCACCAAGTTAATTTCCATAGGAATTTTGAAACAGGCTCCAGCTCGATCTGCTGAATGGAATTACACCAAATTTGGCAAAAAGGTAGGTCTTGGTCTAGAAAGCGTGTTCTTTTTAAATGGTGTAAATCTTTTAAGTAGTTGCTGAGAGATCATTTTTTTATATATCTGACCACCGAGGAGGATTTGCGGACAGCACAGCTCCTGCCCTGTCATAGCAAACCTCTTGTTACCTCCAGTAAGTCCCACACAGAGGGATTGCGAAGACCTCTTCGGAGGCCATGCCCCCTTTCTACACCCCTCTGCAAATGCACCTAATGGCCGACTACTGGATGGGGGATGAAGTCCACTTAAATCCTGAGGGACTTTGGGGGCCAAGAAGCCCTTCTGGTACCGCCTGTAAATCCTACGCAGCGGAATTCCTGAGCGCTTGTCAGCGGCCCAGCACCCTTTCTCCACCACTCTGCAATCGCGACTACTAGTTAAAGAAGTGTTTGCAATGTGATAGGTTTCGCAGTTGCGAGAGTTAGAGCTATTTGTTTTGTAAATGTAAACATTTTTAGGTCTCGGCATCGAGACCTATTGCAGTTGAGTTCGGTCTCAAGGGAGACAGATCTGGGCACGCGGGTAGATTTAACATCGTGGACGCGCATGCCCAGCCTCCCGGCGTGCACATCTCCTGTCTGTCCCGCATTCACACAGGCCTCTCTCAATCACGCATGCAGCCCCCCCCTGAACACACATACAGAGACGCACATGCACATATACACACATACACATACATACACACACACACACACCCGCCACCCCTACAACTAAACCCCACTCACCGCATTGACGTCCTCAGCCGCCCCTCCTGACTTCTGCAGCCACCGCAAGACAGCTGTGACGCTCCCGAACTTCCGGTTGGGACGTGTACGCTCACGCTCACGGCTTGTTTAAGATTGGGCTTTGGCTGCACGCTGGCCTGTTGAATGTTACCTGCAGAGGGCAGTGTGGTACCTTCGTTAAGAGATGGAATTTCACCGCAAGTTCAACTATTAGTCGTCATGATTATACTCAAGGTCGGAGTTGTAGACTGGGGTCCTATCACAGCACGATAACTGGGTAGGTACTGTCAGGTGACGATTACCTGTCCTCCTTTAATTTGACTGGCAAGGCGCACACACTTCTGCGTAGGCTTCTTACTTCTTATGGTAGAGTATTGGCACTTTTATGAAGCAACAGGTTACCTGTTACAGTGCCAGTACCTACTTTGTGCAAGTGGTTGATAGCGGGTCCACAGCACTTACTTTAGGGAGACGATTCTCTGATAGCAAAGCCGTCAGGGTGGTGTTACAGCACCCCCAAAATAAGCATGCTGGATTTCCGAAAGTGAATGAACGCTAAACATGCCTTTACATTTAGCTTTTATCTTGTTGCATTTGCAAAGCGTTCAAAGATAGGGGTCAAATGTCAGGTTATGTCTTCTGACAAAATGCTTCTCATTTTTGTAAAAGGGATATTGATTTTTACTTTTCATCTTATGACTGCAAAGTGAAAAGATTTTATAAAGTGACCTATGTCACAATATTGCTGTGGTATAGGGAGTATGAAAGGAAAGGCGGTAGGGTGCCCATTTTTTTCCTAACTTGCAACAAGATTTAAGTATCTGTAAATGGACTGTACCATTATTTCACGATACACTAGCAGCAAGGAAAGCTCAAATGAGGCACATTTTTATAGTTGTGAAGTGTGACGGAACAAAGATTTTAATATGATCAAAACGAACCGAGACACTTGGTGATACGCAAATGATGAATATACACTGAAACCCGTTTTCCACTATTATTATTTGTGCTTTATATATGGTTTTATCAATACAACTGCAAATTTATTGGTCATTTCAATTGAAAATGTGATGTCTGTAAATGACACTGAGCAGATACACCATTCTTTAGTAATACATTTACGAAAGTGTCCTCCAAATGACTCCATCCCCCTCACACAAACTACACCTTACCTCTACCCTGCTGAATGGTTGAGACCGATTTGTTACACTTGTTTTATTAGGTCTCGGGAGCGAGACCTATTGTTGTTAAAATGCCTCCCAAGGGAGACAGACAGGTGCACGAGCCGCTTAGGGTATGTGGATGCGCGCATGCGCACACACACAGCGTTACTGAAGGCCAAAGGCACTCACAAACACGCATACACACACACAGCATACACACACAGGCGCGCACACACACACACACACACACACACCCGCCGCCCCCCCCCACACACACACACACACATACACGCCGCCGCCTCCCCCCCACAATTAAGCCCCACTTACCGCATCAGCGGCCTCATCCATGTGGTCGCTGTAACTGCGGCCTGCATCGGGCCTCGGGCCGGTCCACACCGTGGGGGCTCCTCGTTCTCTCAGGCAGGGGCTGCGCACTGCTGTGCACGTGTGCACGCCCCTGGTGACGTGCGCGCCCCTGGCGACCTTCACGCCTACTGCGCTCACTTCATCCCTATGTGAGGCAGAAGGTGAGTGTGAGTGCAGAGTGCGCAGAGTGCAGAGTGTGAAGTAGTGAGTGCAGAGTGAGTGTGCAGAATGTGAGTGCAGAGTGAGTGTGCAGAGTGCAGAGTAGTGAGTGCAGAGTGCAGGGTGTGAGTGCAGAGTGAGTGTGAAGAGTGAGTGTGCAGAGTGCAGAGTAGTGAGTGCAGAGTAGTGAGTGCAGAGTAGTGAGTGCAGAGTGAGTGTGAAGAGTAGTGGGTGCAGAGTAGTGAGTGCAGAGTGTGAGTGTGCAGAGTGCAGAGTAGTGAGTGCAGAGTGCAGAGTAGTGAGTGCAGAGTAGTGAGTGCAGAGTAGTGAGTGCAGAGTGCAGAGTAGTGAGTGCAGAGTAGTGAGTGCAGAGTAGTGAGTGCAGAGTAGTGAGTGCAGAGTAGTGAGTACAGAGTAGTGAGTGCAGAGTAGTGAGTGCAGAGTGCAGAGTAGTGAGTGCAGAGTACAGAGTGCAGAGTGTAGAGTAGTGAGTGCAGAGTGAGTGTGCAGAGTGCAGAGTAGTGAGTGTAGAGTAGTGAGTGCAGAGTGCAGAGTAGTGAGTGCAGAGTAGTGAGTGCAGAGTAGTGAGTGCAGAGTGAGTGTGCAGAGTGCAAAGTACAGAGTGCAGAGTGTGAGTGCAGAGTGAGTGTGCAGAGTGCAGAGTGAGTATGCAGAGTGCAGAGTAGTGAGTGCAGAGTGCAGAGTAGTGAGTGCAGAGTGCAGAGTAGTGAGTGCAGAGTAGTGAGTGCAGAGTAGTGAGTGCAGAGTGAGTGTGCAGAGTAGAGTGCAGAGTAGTGAGTGCAGAGTGCAGAGTAGTGAGTGCAGAGTAGTGAGTGCAGAGTAGTGAGTGCAGAGTAGTAGGTGCAGAGTGCAGAGTAGTGAGTGCAGAGTGCAGAGTAGTGAGTGCAGAGTGCAGAGTGCAGAGTAGTGAGTGCAGAGTAGTGAGTGCAGAGTAGTGAGTGCAGAGTAGTGAGTGCAGCGAAGTGAGTGCAGAGAAGTGAGTGCAGAGAAGTGAGTGCAGAGTAGTGACTGCAGAGTGCAGAGTAGTGAGTGCAGAGTAGTGAGTGCAGAGTGCAGAGTAGTGAGTGCAGAGTGCAGAGTAGTGAGTGCAGAGTAGTGAGTGCAGAGTGCAGAGTAGTGAGTGCAGAGTAGTGAGTGCAGAGTAGTGAGTGCAGAGTAGTGAGTGCAGAGTAGTGAGTGCAGAGTAGTGAGTGCAGAGTGGTGAGTGCAGAGTGGTGAGTGCAGAGTAGTGAGTGCAGAGTAGTGAGTGCAGAGTAGTGAGTGCAAAGTGGTGAGTGCAGAGTAGTGAGTGCAGAGTAGTGAGTGCAGAGTAGTGAGTGCAGAGTGCAGAGTAGTGAGTGCAGAGTAGTGAGTGCAGAGTAGTGAGTGCAGAGTAGTGAGTGCAGAGTAGTGAGTGCAGAGTGAGTGCAGAGTAGTGAGTGCAGTGCAGAGTAGTGAGTGCAGAGTAGTGAGTGCAGAGTAGTGAGTGCAGAGTAGTGAGTGCAGAGTAGTGAGTGCACAGTAGTGAGTGCAGAGAAGTGAGTGCAGAGTAGTGAGTGCAGAGTAGTGAGTGCAGAGTAGTGAGTGCAGAGTAGTGAGTGCAGAGTAGTGAGTGCAGAGAAGTGAGTGCAGAGAAGTGACTGCAGAGTAGTGAGTGCAGAGTGCAGAGTAGTGAGAGCAGAGTGCAGAGTAGTGAGTGCAGAGTAGTGAGTGCAGAGTAGTGAGTGCAGAGTAGTGAGTGCAGAGTAGTGAGTGCAGAGTGGTGAGTGCAGAGTGGTGAGTGCAGAGTGGTGAGTGCAGAGTGGTGAGTGCAGAGTAGTGAGTGCAGAGTAGTGAGTGCAGAGTAGTGAGTGCAGAGTGGTGAGTGCAGAGTAGTGAGTGCAGAGTAGTGAGTGCAGAGTGCAGAGTAGTGAGTGCAGAGTAGTGAGTGCAGAGTAGTGAGTGCAGAGTAGTGAGTGCAGATTGCAGAGTAGTGAGTGCAGAGTAGTGAGTGCAGAGTGCAGGGTAGTGAGTGCAGAGTAGTGAGTGCAGAGTGCAGAGTAGTGAGTGCAGAGTAGTGAGTGCAGAGTAGTGAGTGCAGAGTAGTGAGTGCAGAGTAGTGAGTGCAGATTGCAGAGCAGTGAGTGCAGAGTAGTGAGTGCAGAGTAGTGAGTGCAGAGTAGTGAGTGCAGAGTAGTGAGTGCAGAGTAGTGAGTGCAGAGTAGTGAGTGCAGAGTGGTGAGTGCAGAGTGGTGAGTGCAGAGTGGTGAGTGCAGAGTAGTGAGTGCAGAGTAGTGAGTGCAGAGTGCAGAGTAGTGAGTGCAGAGTAGTGAGTGCAGAGTAGTGAGTGCAGAGTGCAGAGTGCAGAGTGCAGAGTGGTGAGTGCAGAGTGGTGAGTGCAGAGTAGTGAGTGCAGAGTAGTGAGTGCAGAGTAGTGAGTGCAGAGTAGTGAGTGCAGAGCGCAGAGTAGTGAGTGCAGAGTAGTGAGTGCAGAGTAGTGAGTGCAGAGTAGTGAGTGCAGAGTAGTGAGTGCAGAGTGCAGAGTAGTGAGTGCAGAGTAGTGAGTGCAGAGTAGTGAGTGCAGAGTGAGTGTGCAGAGTGCAGAGTAGTGAGTGCAGAGTAGTGAGTGCAGATTGCAGAGTAGTGAGTGCAGAGTAGTGAGTGCAGAGTGCAGAGTAGTGAGTGCAGAGTAGTGAGTGCAGAGTAGTGAGTGCAGAGTGCAGAGTAGTGAGTGCAGAGTGCAGAGTAGTGAGTGCAGAGTAGTGAGTGCAGAGTAGTGAGTGCAGAGTAGTGAGTGCAGAGTGGTGAGTGCAGAGTAGTGAGTGCAGAGTAGTGAGTGCAGAGTGGTGAGTGCAGAGTGGTGAGTGCAGAGTAGTGAGTGCAGAGTGCAGAGTAGTGAGTGCAGAGTAGTGAGTGCAGAGTAGTGAGTGCAGATTGCAGAGTAGTGAGTGCAGATTGCAGAGTAGTGAGTGCAGAGTGCAGAGTGCAGGGTAGTGAGTGCAGAGTAGTGAGTGCAGAGTGCAGAGTAGTGAGTGCAGAGTAGTGAGTGCAGATTGCAGAGTAGTGAGTGCAGAGTAGTGAGTGCAGAGTGCAGGGTAGTGAGTGCAGAGTAGTGAGTGCAGAGTAGTGAGTGCAGAGTGCAGGGTAGTGAGTGCAGAGTAGTGAGTGCAGAGTAGTGAGTGCAGAGTAGTGAGTGCAGAGTAGTGAGTGCAGAGTAGTGAGTGCAGATTGCAGAGCAGTGAGTGCAGAGTAGTGAGTGCAGAGTGCAGAGTAGTGAGTGCAGAGTGCAGAGTAGTGAGTGCAGAGTAGTGAGTGCAGAGTAGTGAGTGCAGAGTGGTGAGTGCAGAGTAGTGAGTGCAGAGTAGTGAGTGCAGAGTAGTGAGTGCAGAGTGCAGAGTAGTGAGTGCAGAGTAGTGAGTGCAAATTGCAGAGTGCAGAGTGGTGAGTGCAGAGTGGTGAGTGCAGAGTGGTGAGTGCAGAGTGGTGAGTGCAGAGTGGTGAGTGCAGAGTGGTGAGTGCAGAGTAGTGAGTGCAGAGTAGTGAGTGCAGAGTAGTGAGTGCAGAGCGCAGAGTAGTGAGTGCAGAGTAGTGAGTGCAGAGTAGTGAGTGCAGAGTAGTGAGTGCAGAGTGCAGAGTAGTGAGTGCAGAGTAGTGAGTGCAGAGTGCAGAGTGCAGAGTGGTGAGTGCAGAGTGGTGAGTGCAGAGTGGTGAGTGCAGAGTGGTGAGTGCAGAGTGGTGAGTGCAGAGTGGTGAGTGCAGAGTGGTGAGTGCAGAGTAGTGAGTGCAGAGTAGTGAGTGCAGAGTAGTGAGTGCAGAGTAGTGAGTGCAGAGTAGTGAGTGCAGAGCGCAGAGTAGTGAGTGCAGAGTAGTGAGTGCAGAGTAGTGAGTGCAGAGTAGTGAGTGCAGAGTAGTGAGTGCAGAGTGCAGAGTAGTGAGTGCAGAGTAGTGAGTGCAGAGTGAGTGTGCAGAGTGCAGAGTAGTGAGTGCAGAGTAGTGAGTGCAGAGTGGTGAGTGCAGAGTGGTGAGTGCAGAGTGGTGAGTGCAGAGAAGTGAGTGCAGAGTAGTGAGTGCAGAGTGCAGAGTAGTGAGTGCAGAGTAGTGAGTGCAGAGTAGTGAGTGCAGAGTGGTGAGTGCAGAGTGGTGAGTGCAGAGAAGTGAGTGCAGAGTAGTGAGTGCAGAGTGCAGAGTAGTGAGTGCAGAGTAGTGAGTGCAGAGTAGTGAGTGCAGAGTGGTGAGTGCAGAGTGGTGAGTGCAGAGTGGTGAGTGCAGAGTGGTGAGTGCAGAGTGGTGAGTGCAGAGTGGTGAGTGCAGAGTGGTGAGTGCAGAGTGGTGAGTGCAGAGTGGTGAGTGCAGAGTAGTGAGTGCAGAGTAGTGAGTGCAGTGTAGTGAGTGCAGAGTAGTGAGTGCAGAGTAGTGAGTGCAGAGTGCAGAGTAGTGAGTGCAGAGTAGTGAGTGCAGATTGCAGAGTAGTGAGTGCAGAGTAGTGAGTGCAGAGTGCAGAGTAGTGAGTGCAGAGTGAGTGCAGAGTAGTGAGTGCAGAGAAGTGAGTGCAGAGTAGTGAGTGCAGAGTAGTGAGTGCAGAGTAGTGAGTACAGAGTAGTGAGTGCAGAGTAGTGAGTGCAGAGTGCAGAGTAGTGAGTGCAGAGTAGTGAGTGCAGAGTGCAGATTGCAGAGTGCAGAGTGCAGAGTGGTGAGTGCAGAGTGGTGAGTGCAGAGTGGTGAGTGCAGAGTGGTGAGTGCAGAGTGGTGAGTGCAGAGTGGTGAGTGCAGAGTAGTGAGTGCAGAGTAGTGAGTGCAGAGTAGTGAGTGCAGAGTAGTGAGTGCAGAGCGCAGAGTAGTGAGTGCAGAGCGCAGAGTAGTGAGTGCAGAGTAGTGAGTGCAGAGTAGTGAGTGCAGAGTAGTGAGTGCAGAGTGCAGAGTAGTGAGTGCAGAGTAGTGAGGGCAGAGTGGTGAGTGCAGAGTAGTGAGTGCAGAGTAGTGAGTGCAGAGTAGTGAGTGCAGAGTGCAGAGTAGTGAGTGCAGAGTAGTGAGTGCAGAGTAGTTAGTGCAGAGTAGTGAGTGCAGAGTAGTGAGTGCAGAGTAGTGAGTGCAGAGTAGTGAGTGCAGAGTAGTGAGTGCAGAGTAGTGAGTGCAGAGTGCAGAGTAGTGAGTGCAGAGTAGTGAGTGCAGAGTAGTGAGTGCACAGTAGTGAGTGCACAGTAGTGAGTGCACAGTAGTGAGTGCACAGTAGTGAGTGCACAGTAGTGAGTGCAGAGAAGTGAGTGCAGAGTAGTGAGTGCAGAGTAGTGAGTGCAGAGTAGTGAGTGCAGAGAAGTGAGTGCAGAGAAGTGAGTACAGAGAAGTGAGTGCAGAGTGCAGGGTAGTGAGTGCAGGGTAGTGAGTGCAGAGTAGTGAGTGCAGAGTAGTGAGTGCAGAGTAGTGAGTGCAGAGTAGTGAGTGCAGAGTGGTGAGTGCAGAGTGGTGAGTGCAGAGTAGTGAGTGCAGAGTGGTGAGTGCAGAGTAGTGAGTGCAGAGTGCAGAGTAGTGAGTGCAGAGTAGTGAGTGCAGAGTAGTGAGTGCAGAGTAGTGAGTGCAGAGTAGTGAGTGCAGAGTAGTGAGTGCAGAGTAGTGAGTGCAGATTGCAGAGTAGTGAGTGCAGAGTGCAGGGTAGTGAGTGCAGAGTAGTGAGTGCAGAGTAGTGAGTGCAGAGTGCAGAGTAGTGAGTGCAGAGTAGTGAGTGCAGAGTAGTGAGTGCAGAGTAGTGAGTGCAGAGTAGTGAGTGCAGAGTAGTGAGTGCAGATTGCAGAGCAGTGAGTGCAGAGTAGTGAGTGCAGAGTAGTGAGTGCAGAGTAGTGAGTGCAGAGTGCAGAGTGGTGAGTGCAGAGTGGTGAGTGCAGAGTGGTGAGTGCAGAGTAGTGAGTGCAGAGTAGTGAGTGCAGAGTAGTGAGTGCAGAGTAGTGAGTGCAGAGTAGTGAGTGCAGAGTGCAGAGTAGTGAGTGCAGAGTGCAGAGTAGTGAGTGCAGAGTGCAGAGTAGTAGTGAGTGCAGAGTGCAGAGTAGTGAGTGCAGAGTAGTGAGTGCAGAGTGCAGATTGCAGAGTGCAGAGTGCAGAGTGGTGAGTGCAGAGTGGTGAGTGCAGAGTGGTGAGTGCAGAGTGGTGAGTGCAGAGTGGTGAGTGCAGAGTAGTGAGTGTAGAGTAGTGAGTGCAGAGTAGTGAGTGCAGAGTAGTGAGTGCAGAGCGCAGAGTAGTGAGTGCAGAGCGCAGAGTAGTGAGTGCAGAGTAGTGAGTGCAGAGTAGTGAGTGCAGAGTAGTGAGTGCAGAGTGCAGAGTAGTGAGTGCAGAGTAGTGAGGGCAGAGTGGTGAGTGCAGAGTAGTGAGTGCAGAGTAGTGAGTGCAGAGTAGTGAGTGCAGAGTGCAGAGTAGTGAGTGCAGAGTAGTGAGTGCAGAGTAGTTAGTGCAGAGTAGTGAGTGCAGAGTAGTGAGTGCAGAGTAGTGAGTGCAGAGTAGTGAGTGCAGAGTAGTGAGTGCAGAGTGCAGAGTAGTGAGTGCAGAGTAGTGAGTGCAGAGTAGTGAGTGCACAGTAGTGAGTGCACAGTAGTGAGTGCACAGTAGTGAGTGCACAGTAGTGAGTGCACAGTAGTGAGTGCAGAGAAGTGAGTGCAGAGTAGTGAGTGCAGAGTAGTGAGTGCAGAGTAGTGAGTGCAGAGAAGTGAGTGCAGAGAAGTGAGTACAGAGAAGTGAGTGCAGAGTGCAGGGTAGTGAGTGCAGGGTAGTGAGTGCAGAGTAGTGAGTGCAGAGTAGTGAGTGCAGAGTAGTGAGTGCAGAGTAGTGAGTGCAGAGTGGTGAGTGCAGAGTGGTGAGTGCAGAGTAGTGAGTGCAGAGTGGTGAGTGCAGAGTAGTGAGTGCAGAGTGCAGAGTAGTGAGTGCAGAGTAGTGAGTGCAGAGTAGTGAGTGCAGAGTAGTGAGTGCAGAGTAGTGAGTGCAGAGTAGTGAGTGCAGATTGCAGAGTAGTGAGTGCAGAGTGCAGGGTAGTGAGTGCAGAGTAGTGAGTGCAGAGTAGTGAGTGCAGAGTGCAGAGTAGTGAGTGCAGAGTAGTGAGTGCAGAGTAGTGAGTGCAGAGTAGTGAGTGCAGAGTAGTGAGTGCAGAGTAGTGAGTGCAGATTGCAGAGCAGTGAGTGCAGAGTAGTGAGTGCAGAGTAGTGAGTGCAGAGTAGTGAGTGCAGAGTGCAGAGTGGTGAGTGCAGAGTGGTGAGTGCAGAGTGGTGAGTGCAGAGTAGTGAGTGCAGAGTAGTGAGTGCAGAGTAGTGAGTGCAGAGTAGTGAGTGCAGAGTAGTGAGTGCAGAGTGCAGAGTAGTGAGTGCAGAGTGCAGAGTAGTAGTGAGTGCAGAGTGCAGAGTAGTGAGTGCAGAGTAGTGAGTGCAGAGTAGTGAGTGCAGAGTAGTGAGTGCAGAGTAGTGAGTGCAGAGTAGTGAGTGCAGAGTAGTGAGTGCAGAGTGAGTGTGCAGAGTGCAGAGTAGTGAGTGCAGAGTAGTGAGTGCAGATTGCAGAGTAGTGAGTGCAGAGTAGTGAGTACAGAGTAGTGAGTGCAGAGTAGTGAGTGCAGAGTAGTGAGTGCAGAGTGGTGAGTGCAGAGTAGTGAGTGCAGAGTAGTGAGTGCAGAGTGCAGAGTAGTGAGTGCAGAGTAGTGAGTGCAGAGTAGTGAGTGCAGAGTAGTGAGTGCAGAGTAGGTAGTGCAGAGTAGTGAGTGCAGAGTGGTGAGTGCAGAGTGGTGAGTGCAGAGTGGTGAGTACAGAGTGGTGAGTGCAGAGTGGTGAGTGCAGAGTGGTGAGTGCAAAGTGGTGAGTGCAAAGTGGTGAGTGCAGAGTAGTGAGTGCAGAGTGGTGAGTGCAGAGTAGTGAGTGCAGAGTAGTGAGTGCAGAGTGCAGAGTAGTGAGTGCAGAGTGCAGAGTAGTGAGTGCAGAGTAGTGAGTGCAGAGTAGTGAGTGCAGAGTAGTGAGTGCAGAGTGGTGAGTGCAGAGTAGTGAGTGCAGAGTGCAGAGTAGTGAGTGCAGAGTAGTGAGTGCAGAGTGCAGAGTAGTGAGTGCAGAGTAGTGAGTACAGAGTAGTGAGTGCAGAGTAGTGAGTGCAGAGTAGTGAGTGCAGAGTGGTGAGTGCAGAGTAGTGAGTGCAGAGTAGTGAGTGCAGAGTGCAGAGTAGTGAGTGCAGAGTAGTGAGTGCAGAGTAGTGAGTGCAGAGTAGTGAGTGCAGAGTAGTGAGTGCAGAGTGGTGAGTGCAGAGTGGTGAGTGCAGAGTGGTGAGTGCAGAGTGGTGAGTGCAGAGTGGTGAGTGCAGAGTGGTGAGTGCAGAGTGGTGAGTGCAAAGTGGTGAGTGCAGAGTAGTGAGTGCAGAGTAGTGAGTGCAGAGTAGTGAGTGCAGAGTAGTGAGTGCAGAGTAGTGAGTGCAGAGTAGTGAGTGCAGAGTGCAGAGTAGTGAGTGCAGAGTGCAGAGTAGTGAGTGCAGAGTAGTGAGTGCAGAGTAGTGAGTGCAGAGTAGTGAGTGCAGAGTGGTGAGTGCAGAGTGGTGAGTGCAGAGTGGTGAGTGCAGAGTGGTGAGTGCAGAGTGGTGAGTGCAGAGTAGTGAGTGCAGAGTGCAGAGCAGTGAGTGCAGAGTAGTGAGTGCAGAGTAGTGAGTGCAGAGTAGTGAGTGCAGAGTAGTGAGTGCAGAGTGAGTGTGCAGAGTGCAGAGTAGTGAGTGCAGAGTAGTGAGTGCAGAGTGAGTGTGCAGAGTGCAGAGTAGTGAGTGCAGAGTACAGAGTGCAGAGTAGTGAGTGCAGAGTGAGTGTGCAGAGTGCAGAGTAGTGAGTGCAGAGTAGTGAGTGTAGAGTAGTGAGTGCAGAGTGCAGAGTAGTGAGTGCAGAGTAGTGAGTGCAGAGTGAGTGTACAGAGTGCAGAGTAGTGAGTGCAGAGTAGTGAGTGCAGAGTGAGTGTGCAGAGTGCAGAGTAGTGAGTGCAGAGTACAGAGTGCAGAGTGTGAGTGCAGAGTGAGTGTGCAGAGTGCAGAGTGAGTATGCAGAGTGCAGTGTAGTGAGTGCAGAGTAGTGAGTGCAGAGTAGTGAGTGCAGAGTGCAGAGTAGTGAGTGCAGAGTACAGAGTGCAGAGTGCAGAGTAGTGAGTGCAGAGTGAGTGTGCAGAGTGCAGAGTAGTGAGTGTAGAGTAGTGAGTGTAGAGTAGTGAGTGCAGAGTGCAGAGTGGTGAGTGCAGAGTGCAGAGTAGTGAGTGCAGAGTAGTGAGTGCAGAGTAGTGAGTGCAGAGTGCAGAGTAGTGAGTGCAGAGTGCAGAGTAGTGAGTGCAGAGTAGTGAGTACAGAGTAGTGAGTGCAGAGTAGTGAGTGCAGAGTAGTGAGTGCAGAGTAGTGAGTGCAGAGTAGTGAGTGCAGAGTAGTGAGAGCAGAGTTGTGAGTGCAGAGTTGTGAGTGCAGAGTTGTGAGTGCAGAGTTGTGAGTGCAGAGTGCAGAGTAGTGAGTGCAGAGTGCAGAGTAGTGAGTGCAGAGTGCAGAGTAGTGAGTGGTGAGTGCAGAGTGCAGAGTGCAGAGTAGTGAGTGCAGAGTAGTGAGTGCAGAGTAGTGAGTGCAGAGTAGTGAGTGCAGAGTAGTGAGTGCAGAGTAGTGAGTGCAGAGTGCAGAGTAGTGAGTGCAGAGTAGTGAGTGCAGAGTGGTGAGTGCAGAGTGGTGAGTGCAGAGTGGTGAGTGCAGAGTGGTGAGTGCAGAGTGGTGAGTGCAGAGTGGTGAGTGCAGAGTGGTGAGTGCAGAGTGGTGAGTGCAGAGTGGTGAGTGCAGAGTAGTGAGTGCAGAGTGCAGAGTAGTGAGTGCAGAGTGCAGAGTAGTGAGTGCAGAGTAGTGAGTGCAGAGTAGTGAGTGCAGAGTAGTGAGTGCAGAGTGAGTGTTCATAGTGCAGAGTAGTGAGTGCAGAGTAGTGAGTGCAAAGTGAGTGTGCAGAGTGAGTGTGCAGAGTGAGTGTGCAGAGTGCAGAGTAGTGAGTGCAGAGTACAGAGTGCAGAGTGAGTGTGCAGAGTGAGTGTGCAGAGTGAGTATGCAGAGTGCAGAGTAGTGAGTGCAGAGTAGTGAGTGCAGAGTAGTGAGTGCAGAGTAGTGAGTGCAGAGTAGTGAGTGTAGAGTGCAGAGTAGTGAGTGCAGAGTACAGAGTGCAGAGTAGTGAGTGCAGAGTGAGTGTGCAGAGTGCAGAGTAGTGAGTGCAGAGTAGTGAGTGCAGAGTGAGTGTGCAGAGTGCAGAGTAGTGAGTGCAGAGTACAGAGTGCAGAGTGTGAGTGCAGAGTGAGTGTGCAGAGTGCAGAGTAGTGAGTGCAGAGTAGTGAGTGCAGAGTAGTGAGTGCAGAGTGCAGAGTAGTGAGTGCAGAGTACAGAGTGCAGAGTGCAGAGTAGTGAGTGCAGAGTGAGTGTGCAGAGTGCAGAGTAGTGAGTGTAGAGTAGTGAGTGTAGAGTAGTGAGTGCAGAGTGCAGAGTGGTGAGTGCAGAGTGCAGAGTAGTGAGTGCAGAGTAGTGAGTGCAGAGTGCAGAGTAGTGAGTGCAGAGTGCAGAGTCGTGAGTGCAGAGTAGTGAGTAGTGAGTGCAGAGTAGTGAGTGCAGAGTAGTGAGTGCAGAGTAGTGAGTGCAGAGTAGTGAGTGCAGACTAGTGAGTGCAGACTAGTGAGTGCAGAGTAGTGAGTGCAGAGTAGTGAGAGCAGAGTTGTGAGTGCAGAGTTGTGAGTGCAGAGTAGTGAGTGCAGAGTGCAGAGTAGTGAGTGCAGAGTGCAGAGTAGTGAGTGCAGAGTGGTGAGTGCAGAGTAGTGAGTGCAGAGTGGTGAGTGCAGAGTAGTGAGTGCAGAGTAGTGAGTGCAGAGTGCAGAGTAGTGAGTGCAGAGTGCAGAGTAGTGAGTGCAGAGTAGTGAGTGCAGAGTAGTGAGTGCAGAGTAGTGAGTGCAGAGTGGTGAGTGCAGAGTAGTGAGTGCAGAGTGCAGAGTAGTGAGTGCAGAGTAGTGAGTGCAGAGTGCAGAGTAGTGAGTGCAGAGTAGTGAGTACAGAGTAGTGAGTGCAGAGTAGTGAGTGCAGAGTAGTGAGTGCAGAGTGGTGAGTGCAGAGTAGTGAGTGCAGAGTAGTGAGTGCAGAGTGCAGAGTAGTGAGTGCAGAGTAGTGAGTGCAGAGTAGTGAGTGCAGAGTAGTGAGTGCAGAGTAGTGAGTGCAGAGTGGTGAGTGCAGAGTGGTGAGTGCAGAGTGGTGAGTGCAGAGTGGTGAGTGCAGAGTGGTGAGTGCAGAGTGGTGAGTGCAGAGTGGTGAGTGCAAAGTGGTGAGTGCAGAGTAGTGAGTGCAGAGTAGTGAGTGCAGAGTAGTGAGTGCAGAGTAGTGAGTGCAGAGTAGTGAGTGCAGAGTAGTGAGTGCAGAGTGCAGAGTAGTGAGTGCAGAGTGCAGAGTAGTGAGTGCAGAGTAGTGAGTGCAGAGTAGTGAGTGCAGAGTAGTGAGTGCAGAGTGGTGAGTGCAGAGTGGTGAGTGCAGAGTGGTGAGTGCAGAGTGGTGAGTGCAGAGTGGTGAGTGCAGAGTAGTGAGTGCAGAGTGCAGAGCAGTGAGTGCAGAGTAGTGAGTGCAGAGTAGTGAGTGCAGAGTAGTGAGTGCAGAGTAGTGAGTGCAGAGTGAGTGTGCAGAGTGCAGAGTAGTGAGTGCAGAGTAGTGAGTGCAGAGTGAGTGTGCAGAGTGCAGAGTAGTGAGTGCAGAGTACAGAGTGCAGAGTAGTGAGTGCAGAGTGAGTGTGCAGAGTGCAGAGTAGTGAGTGCAGAGTAGTGAGTGTAGAGTAGTGAGTGCAGAGTGCAGAGTAGTGAGTGCAGAGTAGTGAGTGCAGAGTGAGTGTACAGAGTGCAGAGTAGTGAGTGCAGAGTAGTGAGTGCAGAGTGAGTGTGCAGAGTGCAGAGTAGTGAGTGCAGAGTACAGAGTGCAGAGTGTGAGTGCAGAGTGAGTGTGCAGAGTGCAGAGTGAGTATGCAGAGTGCAGTGTAGTGAGTGCAGAGTAGTGAGTGCAGAGTAGTGAGTGCAGAGTGCAGAGTAGTGAGTGCAGAGTACAGAGTGCAGAGTGCAGAGTAGTGAGTGCAGAGTGAGTGTGCAGAGTGCAGAGTAGTGAGTGTAGAGTAGTGAGTGTAGAGTAGTGAGTGCAGAGTGCAGAGTGGTGAGTGCAGAGTGCAGAGTAGTGAGTGCAGAGTAGTGAGTGCAGAGTAGTGAGTGCAGAGTGCAGAGTAGTGAGTGCAGAGTGCAGAGTAGTGAGTGCAGAGTAGTGAGTACAGAGTAGTGAGTGCAGAGTAGTGAGTGCAGAGTAGTGAGTGCAGAGTAGTGAGTGCAGAGTAGTGAGTGCAGAGTAGTGAGAGCAGAGTTGTGAGTGCAGAGTTGTGAGTGCAGAGTTGTGAGTGCAGAGTTGTGAGTGCAGAGTGCAGAGTAGTGAGTGCAGAGTGCAGAGTAGTGAGTGCAGAGTGCAGAGTAGTGAGTGGTGAGTGCAGAGTGCAGAGTGCAGAGTAGTGAGTGCAGAGTAGTGAGTGCAGAGTAGTGAGTGCAGAGTAGTGAGTGCAGAGTAGTGAGTGCAGAGTAGTGAGTGCAGAGTGCAGAGTAGTGAGTGCAGAGTAGTGAGTGCAGAGTGGTGAGTGCAGAGTGGTGAGTGCAGAGTGGTGAGTGCAGAGTGGTGAGTGCAGAGTGGTGAGTGCAGAGTGGTGAGTGCAGAGTGGTGAGTGCAGAGTGGTGAGTGCAGAGTGGTGAGTGCAGAGTAGTGAGTGCAGAGTGCAGAGTAGTGAGTGCAGAGTGCAGAGTAGTGAGTGCAGAGTAGTGAGTGCAGAGTAGTGAGTGCAGAGTAGTGAGTGCAGAGTGAGTGTTCATAGTGCAGAGTAGTGAGTGCAGAGTAGTGAGTGCAAAGTGAGTGTGCAGAGTGAGTGTGCAGAGTGAGTGTGCAGAGTGCAGAGTAGTGAGTGCAGAGTACAGAGTGCAGAGTGAGTGTGCAGAGTGAGTGTGCAGAGTGAGTATGCAGAGTGCAGAGTAGTGAGTGCAGAGTAGTGAGTGCAGAGTAGTGAGTGCAGAGTAGTGAGTGCAGAGTAGTGAGTGTAGAGTGCAGAGTAGTGAGTGCAGAGTACAGAGTGCAGAGTAGTGAGTGCAGAGTGAGTGTGCAGAGTGCAGAGTAGTGAGTGCAGAGTAGTGAGTGCAGAGTGAGTGTGCAGAGTGCAGAGTAGTGAGTGCAGAGTACAGAGTGCAGAGTGTGAGTGCAGAGTGAGTGTGCAGAGTGCAGAGTAGTGAGTGCAGAGTAGTGAGTGCAGAGTAGTGAGTGCAGAGTGCAGAGTAGTGAGTGCAGAGTACAGAGTGCAGAGTGCAGAGTAGTGAGTGCAGAGTGAGTGTGCAGAGTGCAGAGTAGTGAGTGTAGAGTAGTGAGTGTAGAGTAGTGAGTGCAGAGTGCAGAGTGGTGAGTGCAGAGTGCAGAGTAGTGAGTGCAGAGTAGTGAGTGCAGAGTGCAGAGTAGTGAGTGCAGAGTGCAGAGTCGTGAGTGCAGAGTAGTGAGTAGTGAGTGCAGAGTAGTGAGTGCAGAGTAGTGAGTGCAGAGTAGTGAGTGCAGAGTAGTGAGTGCAGACTAGTGAGTGCAGACTAGTGAGTGCAGAGTAGTGAGTGCAGAGTAGTGAGAGCAGAGTTGTGAGTGCAGAGTTGTGAGTGCAGAGTAGTGAGTGCAGAGTGCAGAGTAGTGAGTGCAGAGTGCAGAGTAGTGAGTGCAGAGTGGTGAGTGCAGAGTAGTGAGTGCAGAGTAGTGAGTGCAGAGTAGTGAGTGCAGAGTAGTGAGTGCAGAGTAGTGAGTGCAGAGTAGTGAGTGCAGAGTAGTGAGTGCAGAGTGCAGAGTTGTGAGTGCAGAGTAGTGAGTGCAGAGTTGTGAGTGCAGAGTAGTGAGTGCAGAGTAGTGAGTGCAGAGTAGTGAGTGCAGAGTAGTGAGTGCAGAGTAGTGAGTGCAGAGTAGTGAGTGCAGAGTAGTGAGTGCAGAGTGCAGAGTTGTGAGTGCAGAGTTGTGAGTGCAGAGTTGTGAGTGCAGAGTTGTGAGTGCAGAGTGGTGAGTGCAGAGTGGTGAGTGCAGAGTGGTGAGTGCAGAGTGGTGAGTGCAGAGTGATGAGTGCAGATTAGTGAGTGCAGAGTGGTGAGCGCAGTGCAAAGTAGTGAGTGCAGAGTAGTGAGTGCAGAGTGGTGAGTGCAGAGTGGTGAGTGCAGAGTGGTGAGTGCAGAGCAGTGAGTGCAGAGCAGTGAGTGCAGAGTGCAGAGTAGTGAGTGCAGAGTGAAGAGTAGTGAGTGCAGAGTAGTGAGTGCAGAGTAGTGAGTGCAGAGTAGTGAGTGCAGAGTGCAGGGTTGTGAGTGCAGAGTGCAGAGTTGTGAGTGCAGAGTGCAGAGTTGTGAGTGCAGAGTATTGAGAGCAGAGTGCTGAGTTGTGAGTGCAGAGTATTGAGAGCAGAGTGCAGAGTTGTGAGTGCAGAGTAGTAAATGTAAATGTAAATGTAGTATACTTGTAAAGCGCACAGCTGCCCCAGCAACGGGGCGTCCCGGCGCTGTATAACTCTGGGGAACCCGTCCTGGCTTTCCCTGTGGGATGGTCCCTTGCTGGGAGTCCCCAAGGTGGAGCCAGGCATCTCCGGAATTGGTGGGGCCGTTGTGGAGATTAGGCAAGCTAATGCCCAGAGTTGCCGAGTGGAACCCCTGATTAGAGTAAGCACCGAAGCGAGAATTATCGAGTCCGCTGACCAAGGTCCACGACCCTGCCGCGTCGGGAATTGAACCCTGGTCCCAGGCTGACTTCTGCTCTCAGGCCTGCCGCCTCTAACCAGTGAGCCACACTCCACACTACTCCAGTAGTGAGTGCAGAGTAGTGAGTGCAGAGTAGTGAGTGCAGAGTAGTGAGTGTGTAGAGTAGTGAGTGTGTAGAGTAGTGAGTGTGTAGAGTAGTGAGTGTGTAGAGTAGTGAGTGTGTAGAGTAGTGAGTGTGTAGAGTATTGAGTGTGTAGAGTATTGAGTGCAGAGTATTGAGTGCAGAGTATTGAGTGCAGAGTGTGAGTGCAGAATGCAGAGTGAGTGTGCAGAGCAGTGAGTGCAGGTGCAGAGTGGTGTGTGCTGTTGAGTGCAGAGTGCTGTGTATTGGCAATGTAAATGACAATGCCATTTATTTATGATTTAAAGAAAAAAAAGAAAGTCATGAGCAATGCCAATAGCTCTACCTTTAATGATGCCGAGACCATTGCATTGTAAATGCTTGTTTACTAATGTTTTTTGGAGTGGAGTGGATGTACGTTGTGTGTAGTGGAATTATGTGGTATGTTGTGCAGTGAAATTATGTGGATAGAAAGTATGTGCTATTTAGTGAATAGGAATTATGTAGAGAGGGATTATGTGTTATGGAGAGTATTTATGTGGTATGGTAGTCTGTGGTGTGGAGTGATAACATCAGGTTTAGTCTTCCTCGTTTCCATAGAAGCTCAACTATGAACTAGTCAGAGGTATGAGCAGGGCCACTGGAATTATGCGACTGTTTGGCTGCATCGACTTTCGCACAATTATACATTTTCTGCATTAGCCACATAATTCATCATCTGCTCCCTAATCTGCAGATTTGAACAAAAAAAACCTTGTTTCTAGCTCAAACGGCTCAAATGTTACCAAAAAAGCAGCGACAAGTGTTACAGCGTGGTGGAAGGTCCTTTGCAAACCTAGAATGGACATCTGTTACTTATTGCTAAATGTGGATGTTAAATTGGTACTAATGGTGTGACAGCCACTCTTGCTTACCTCTGCGCCTCTCTTGTATCTTTCTGCATTTCTGTTCCTTCTTTCTGCACATTTCTTTTTCTGCACTTCTCTTGCCTCTTTCTGCAAATCTCTTCACCTTTCTGCACTTCTCTTCCCTATTTCTGCACGTCTGTTGCCTCTTTCTGCACCTCATTTGCTTCTTTCTGAGCCCCACTTGCCTCTTTTTGCACCTCATTTGATTCTTTCTGTACCCCTCTTGCCTCTTTCTGCACCATTATTTCCTCTTTCTGCACCTCTCTTGCCTTTTTCTTACGTCTTTCGGCACCCTTTGTGCCTCTTTCTACACCTCGGTTACTTCTTTCTGCACCCCTCATGTTTCATTCTGTACCTCACTTGCCTCTTTCAGCACCTCTGTTGCTTTTTTTCTGCAGATCTCTTGCCCCTTTCTGCACCTCACTTGCCTCTTTCAGAACCTCTGTTGGTTCTTTCTACCCCTCACTTGCCTCTTTCTGCACTTCTCTTGTTTCTTTTTACACCTCTGTTGCTTCTTTCTGTACCTCTCTTGCCTCTTTGTACACCCCTCCAACCTTTTTCTGCACCCCTCTTGCCTCTTTTTGTACCTATGTTGGTTCTTTCTGCACTGCTCTTGCTTCTTTCTGCACCTCACTTGCCACTTTCTGCACTTTTCTTGCTTCTTTCTACACCTCTGTTGCTTCTTTCAGCAATTCTCTTGCCTCTTTCTACACTTCTCTTCTTTCTTTATGCACTCCTCCCGCCTCTTTCTGTACCCCTCTTGCCTCTTTGTGCACCTCCCCTACCTCTTTATGCACCCCTCTTACCTCTTTTTGCACCTCTGTTGGTTCTTTCTGCACCTCAATTGCCTCTTCCTGCACTTCTCTTGCTTCTTTCTAAACCTCTGTTGCTTCTTTCAGCAATTGTCTTGCATCTTTCTGCACCTCTGTTGCCTCTTTTTGCACTTCACTTCGCTACTTTCTGCACCTCTCTTGCCTCTTTCGGCACCTCTGTTGCTTTTTTTCCTGGAACCCTTCTGCTGCTTTCTGCACCCCTCTTTCCTATTTGTGCAACGCTCTTGCCTCTTTCTACACCTCTCTTCCCGCTTTCTGCACTACTCTTCCCTCTTTCCGCACCACTCTTGCCTCTTTCTGTACCCGTTGCTTCTTTCTGTACCCCTCTTGCCTCTTTCTGCACCCCTCTTGCCACTTTTTGCACCTCTGTTGCTTTTTTCTGCACTGCTCTTGCTTCTTTCTGCACCTCACTTGCCTCTTTCTGCACTTCACTTGCTTCTTTCTACACCTGCTGCTTCTTTCAGCAATTCTCTTGCCTCTTTCTGCACTTCTCTTGCTTGTTTCTGCACCTCTCTTGCCTCTTTCGGCACATCTGTTGCCTCTTTCTGCACCCCTCTTGCCTCTTTCTGCACCCCTCTTCCCTATTTGTACAACTCTTGCCTCTTTCTACACCTCTCTTCCCTCGTTCTGCACCACTCTTGCCTCTTTCTGTACCTCCGTTGCTTCTTACTGCACCTCCGTTGCTTCTTACTGCACTTCTCTTGCCTCTTTCTGCACCCTTTGTGCCTCCTTCTGCAGCTCTGTTGCTTCTTTCTGCACTTCTCTTGGTTCTTTCTGCACTGCTCATGCCTCTTTCTCATTCCCTCTTGCCTCTTTGAGCACCTCTTTTGCTTCTTTCTGGACTTCTCTCCTCTTTCTGCACCTCTGTTGCTTCTTTCTGCACTTCTATTGCCTCTTCCTGTACCTTTCTTGCTTCTTCCTGCACTCACTTGCCTCTTTCAGCACCTCTGTTGCTTTTTTCGGCAGATCTCTTGCCCCTTTCTGTACCCCTCTTTTCTCTTTCTGCACTTCTCTTGCTCTTTCTGCACCCTTCGCGCCACTTTCAGCACCTCTGTTGGTTCTTTCTGCAATTCTCTTGCCTCTTTTTGCACCTCACTTGTCTCTTTCTGCACTTCTCTAGCTTGTTTCTGCACCTCTCGTGTGTCTTTATGCACCTCTGTTGCCTCTTTCTGTACTTCACTTGCTTCTTTCTGTACCCCTCCTGCCTCTTTCTGCACCTCCTTCCCAATTTGTGCAACTCTCTTGCCTCCTTCTGCACCTCTCCTCCCTCTTTCTGCACCACTCTTGCCTCTTTCTGTACCTTTGTTGCTTCTTTCTGCACTTCTCTTGCCTATTTATGCACCCTTTGTGCCTCATTCTGCACCCTTTGTACCTCTTTCAGCACCTCTTCCTTCTTTCTGCACCCCTCGTGCCTCTTTCAGCACCTCTGTTGCTTCGTTCTGTGCTCCTCTTCCGTCTTTCTGCACCCCTCAAGCCTCCTTCTGCACCCCTGTTGCCTCTTTCAGCACTTCTCTTGCTTTTTTCTGCACTTCTATTGCCTCTTTCTGCACCCTTCGTGCCTCTTTCAGCGGCTCTGTTGCTTCTTTATGTACTTCTATTGCCTCTTTCTGCACCTCTCTAGCTTCATTCTGCACTTCTATTGCCTCTTTCTGCACCTATCTTGCTTCTTTCTGCACCTCTCTTGCTTCTTTCTGCACCTCACGTACCTCTTTCAGCACCTGTTGCTTTTTTCTGCAGATCTCTTGCCTCTGTCTGCACCTCTCTTGCCTGTTGCTTTTTTTCTGCAGATCTCTTGCCTCTTTCTGCACCCCTCATTTCTTTCTGTACCTCTGTTGCCTCTTTATGCACTTCTCTTGCTCTTTATGCACCCTTCCTGCCTCTTTCAGCACTGCTCTTGCTTTTATCTGCACCTCACTTGCCTCGTTCTGCACTGCTCTTGCTTCTTTCTACACCTCTGTTGCTTCTTTCAGCAATTCTCTAGCCTCTCTCTAGCCTTTTTGCACCCCTCTTACCTTTTCCTGCACCCCTCTTGCCTCTTTTTACACCTCAGTTGGTTCTTTCTGCACCTCACTTGCCTCTTTCTGCACTCCTGTTCCCTGTTTCTGCACTTTTCTTGCCTGTTTATGCACCTCTCTTGCCTCTTTCTGCACCTCTGAGTTAGAAGTAGTTTTAACCCCCCTGCCCTATTATGTACTAGGGCTGTACAGGGGAGGTCATGCCAATCATAGGGGTACCCCAACCCATATTGTATCCTAGTGTATGCAAGTGTTTTCACTGTTTTCTAATGGTCTTTCAGCATAGCACTGGCTCCGGGCCTGGTTAGTCAGTCAGTTACCACCAGTACCAGTCAGTAAAAAGTTGGGGGCAGAAGATGACTTTGCAACAAGGCCTTTTTCTGCACCTATGTTGGTTGTTTCTGCATATCTCTTGCTTCTTTCTGCACTTTTCTACGTCTTTCTGCATTTGTCTTGCTTCTTTCTGCGCCTTTCTTTCTCTTTCTTCACATTTCCTACCTCTGAAGGTATAGTTAGAAATTAGCATTTAAAAAACCTTAGAAATTCACTGAAAAAACTATTGGTTTCAGGGACGTTATAGTTAGAAATTAGCATTAAAAAAAACCTTTGAAATTCATTGAAAAAAACATAGGGTTCAGGGATGTTATAGTTAGACATTTTCATTTAAAAAACCATAGAAATGTATTGAAAAAAATACAGGTTTCAGGGACGTTATTGTTAGTTGGACATTTCACTCGTACAAAACCAGAAAAATTCTGCTGTTATAGTTAGTTCAGCTAACTATAACTTGTGTCCCCGCAATGCACTGCTGATGACGTCACATATTACATCATTCATGACATGGTCAGTGACATCACTGATGACATCCCTGATGACATCACTTCTGGAAAGAACAAAGGTTAAAGTAATGTTTTAGTTAGATCAGGGACAACATTAACATTTTCAACAAAAAAAAACACAGAAATCCATCAGTTAACTATACCTTGCACCCCAACATGCACTGCTTATGACCTCACATGTAACATCACTCATGATATGCTCTATGACATCATTTATGACATCACTGATGACACAATTCAATCTTCTTTTGTACACATTGCTCTTTAAATGTAGAGCTATGAATGTAAGTGGAAAATAGCTCAGAATAATATGAAATGTCTTTACTGCTTTCAAACATATAACCCCATAGCTTAAGCAAGCTTGTGTTATTTGCAACATTGACCTATACCATACACTTCATAGGTAGCCGAGTTCATGTTGGCTGTGAAATACAGATGAAAGGGCAGCCTATCCTGCAGACAGTGTTGAATCTGTATACATCTGTGCAGGGAAAACCTAGTTCCTCCAGATACTCAAGCCATGTTACACACCAAATGCCCTACTACAGACACCCTTTACCAGTATCAAATCCCTGACAGTCACTGAACCTACATTGAGAGATGAAGTGGATAGAAGTAGAAAAGTGGGTACTGTTAAACTTGTCCAAAAACAGACTACCCACTATAGATATCCGAAGTCTTTAGGTGCTAAAGATCATACTGCCTGCAGCCTTCATAAAACTTTACAGATAGTCCATCTTCTGAAGCAAAACATGTATATAGGTTAGCCCCTGGTTCACACAGTCCTCTATGTTACGTAGAAATTGTCATGCTGAGACGATTCTGTCTGATAACTCAATGCTGCTTACAATACTTAGTATATAGAGGCTTCGCCCTGTTGGAAGCCTTTTCTGCAGTACCAAAAAACTTGTGTGGAACATAATGAACACAAGTCAACTGACACCCCCACACAGAGTTACTCTTCAATACTAAGAATGATAATGTTTAAATGCCTTTACACACCTCTAGTGTATTAGGAGCACATGTGTTTGGTAAACACTTATACCAATTAGGTTGACAGCCTGTGCAAAATTAGGTAGAAATTTAATATGGCAGTTGTCCGCCACTATGTAAACTATAAAAAAAACTAACACTCATTGGAATTTGTCATTATTGATATCATGAATGATGTCATTTGAGACGTCATCAGTGATGTCATAAATGATGTCATAGAACATGTCATGAGTGATGTCATAAGTGAGGTCATAAGCAGTCCATGGCCGACGCGCAGGTTATGTAGAAAGCAGGGTTGACTATAACTGACGAATTTCAGTTTTGTTTCAGTTCAAAAAGTTAAAGTTGTCACTGACATATTCACCTAACCATAATGTTACTTTAACCTTTGTTTTTTCATTGAATTTCTAAGGTTTTTTAAACGTAAAATACAATGTCCCTCATAATGCACAGTGGGAGGTTGGACGCAGGATCTGGCCTGGCATCCGTTTGGCTGCCCCAGTCCAAGCTTGCTGCTCCCCCTCTTAGCCTAAATTCTCCAAGTCCATACCTCTGTCCCCTCATCCAGCCCTTCGTGATCATTATTCTGTCACTGCTCTTCCTGCCTGCCCTGCGCAGTTAGCTTGCTGCCCCTACCCACTTTCTTCGTGCCCTCTGTTGTCCTAGTCCATGCACTTGCTCCCTCCCTCATGGCTCGCATGGTCCGATGTGCTCCTACTGCCCTTCAGTTAGCTTGATGTCCATGCTCACTCCTACTGCCTTCCTTTGCCTGAGGCTAGGCACCTATCATTGCCCTCCTGCTTAGTCTCCATACTTTGCTTGCTACCCTTACCCTCCTCCCCCCTGCCCTCAAGTGTCTGTGTGCATGCCCCTGCTGCCCACCATGTTTCATGGACCTACCACTGCCCCTCTTGTCTGCTCGGAGTGTTCTGTTGAGCTGCCACTTATGCTTGGTCTTTTGTGCTAGCACTGCCCCTCCCATCTGCCCTGGGTGGTTAGCGTCTGCCCCTGACTTCCTCCCACCTTCCCTCCATTGTCTGTGTGTATGCCATTTTAGTCTCCCTGTTGCCCTTAATGGTGTGCAGTGCTTCCAGTGCCCATCCGCCTCACCTGCAAGGTCAGCTTGTTGCTCCTGCCCTGCCCTACATTTTCCATGTGCCCACTCACTCACTCATACAGCCAGTCACACAACCACTCACTCTTACACATACTCATGAAACCAGTAACTCACCCGGGCAGCCAGTCGCATAGCCACAAACTCACACACCCACTTATTTACTTATACAGCCCCTCACACACCCACTCACTCTCCCATACAATCCCTCACAAACCCACTCCCACACCACCATTTACATATCCATTCACACACCCATACATGTACTCACACATCCACACACTCACCCATGCAGTCATTCACAGACACACACTCTCCAATACAGCTACTCACACACAAACTCACTTAACCAAATACCCACTTAAACAGCCACTCGCTCATACAGTCACTTAGACACCAAGTCACTCACTCAGACCCATTCAGATACCCATTCACTCACCCATACAATCACTGACATACCCACTCACCCACCCACAGAGCCACTCACATAGCCACTGACACACCCATAAAGCCACTGACACACCCAGTCACTCACCAATACAACCACTAAGAAAAGCACACAGCTACTCACACACCCACTTATTCACTCATAGTCACTCACACACACACACACACACACACAGATACACACAGTCACTCTCATAATCAATGTTAAAAAATGGAATCAATCCGTAGTGGTGCAGAAAAGATATACTAATTTAACTTTTGCAGTACCTTAGTATACATGTTTAACACTCAAATGTCTAGGTGACATTCACAATCCCTGGATGATGTAATATGTGAGGTCATAAGCAGTGTACTGCGCGGTGTAAGTTATAGTTAGCTCTGGAAACTATAACCGCTGAATTTCACTGGTTTTGTTTGAGTGAAATCTGAGCCTAACTATAACATTCCTGTAACCTTTGTTTTTTTCAGTGAATATATACACATATATATATATATATATATATATATATATACTCTCCACCCCATCTGACGATAGCGAGTAGGTAGTTATAGTCAGGATACATTTTTCCCATAGAAGAAGCATTTTTTGTTTTGCTAATAACTGACGCAGTTTGATGAATCTTCACAAAATGTTCAAAACCAGTATCCAAGTAACTTTAGCTGCTGTTTGGAAAGTTTTGGGGTGATTGGTCAAGCAGGGGCTAAGAAAAAAGGGGGTCCCAAAACACTTTTTCCCCATGCAATGTCTATGGGGAATTTGCATTTTTGAAAACGACAGCCAAATCCGCTGATCGGAATTATACCAAATTTGGCAGAAAGGTAGATCTTGGTGCAAAAACCGACCTTTTTGTAATTTGGTGAAAATCCGTTCAGTAGTTTGTGAGTTATTAAAGAAAGAAATGTATAGCTATGTAGGGACTCGGATCTGTGATCCGAAGTCCAATTCTGAAAAAAATCTCACCCAATATTACTTTACATGAAAAAAAAAAACATAGATCACTGAAAAAAACAAAACGTTATGGGCACGTTCTAGTTAGGTTGACGTTTTACCAACAAAAAAACTGTATTTGGACAAAATATTGTGTCATCGATATAGAGGCACTCAAATATCGATATTTAGGTAGGTATTATCATTAGCAATAATATTGGTTTTTAATATAGTTTGCAATGTCGTTGTAAGAAATATTTCGTCATTTTTTATGTGTTTTAGTTAATATTTTAATTGCATAAGTTATATATTGTTTGTATAATTGTTAATTTTATATTAAAGTTTTTTATTTTAAGTTAGTGATATTTTTGTCTTCAATTGTTAATAGTAATTTATAGCGTCATGGCAGGTTGTGAGGTTTGCAGGGGTACAGGGTGGGAAGTTAATTAAGTATAATTAATCATACATTTTTAATAAATAATTATTTAATTGATAATTAAGTAAATTGTGTAATTATTTTATTTTGTAAGTGATATTTTAGGCGCAGGTTGTTTTGTTTGTAGGGGTATTGTTTATTACTAATTAGTTCATTAACAATTATGTAAATTGTGCAATTATTAAAAAACGTGTGATGTTTAGGGTGGTTTTTGCATTTGTAGGTGTTATAGGGTGTGAACCTAAGTAATAATTCATCAATTATGAATGTAATATTAAATATTTTATTGATAATTAAGTAAATTGTCTGTTTTTTGTATGTTATATTTTAGGTGCAGGTTGTTGTGTTTGTAGGGGTATAGGGTGGGAAGTAAAGTAATAATCAATTATCAATTAATTATATATTGAATTTCTTAATAATTATGTAAATCGTCTAATAGTTATATTTTGTGTTTTGTTTGTAGTGGAATAGGGTGGTAATTCATTCAATTATAACTAATTAACACAGTTTATAATTTTATAATAAATATTTTATATACTACTTACATTAATTTTGTTTTTTTATTACAAGTATATTTTAATTGTGTACTGCTAGGTTTGTGGGAGTATAATGTGGCATTAATTACAGAATTTTAAATGAACTATACATTTTTTAGATAGTTACTTTTTTAAAATATGTTTATATTAATAATTTTATATTTTTGGTCAATTATTAGAGATATTAACATATGTTATGTGTTTGAACTGTAAGTATTATTTTATTTTTTTACTGTTGCACAGACTGAAGTGGGATTAGTACATTTTACCCCTCCAGTGTCCAACACTTTCCCCACTGTTGCACAGAATGGAGTGGAAATAGTACATTTTATCCGTCTGGAATTCAACGCATTCTCTACTGTTGCCCAGACTGAAGTCAGAATAGTAAATTTTACCCGTCTGGAATCCAACGCTTTCTCTACTGTTGCACAGACAGGAGTGGAAATAGTACATTTTACCCCTTCGCAGTCCAATGCTTTCCCTACTGTTGTGAGACTGGAGTGAGACCCTTCAATTGTCCAACGCTTTCCATACTGTTGCACAGATTGGAGTGGGAATAGTAAACCTTACACTTCCGGAGTCCAACACTTTCCTACTGTTGCACAGACTAGAGTGGGAATATTACAGTATAATAGTATGTTTATTTTTTTACATAGTTTAGCATTTATTTCATTATTGTTTAAATATACGTAAAAATAATGTGTATACATTTTTGTTTAATTCAAATTTTTTAGTAAATGTGCTTTTTAATTTTATAATTTTTTATTTCTACATTTTAAATGCTTTTTTGTAATTATTAATATATAAATATATGTGTGTTGCATGTGTACCGTAGAAGCCCAGCCACATCCACCTATCTGGGCTGGTGCAAAACAATGGGAACAGGTGCCCTATTAAATTGTCAAAGTGGCGCTCACAAGTCAGTGGGGGCACAAAGGGATTGCACTCAGCGTTCCACTTTCAAATCAGTTTATTTTTGGCAACGCGTTTCAGCGTCAGCAGGTCTTCATCACTGCCTCATTTTGGAATATATAATATATATATAACTTAATATCATGTAATATACGTATTATAGTTATGTGTTAACGTTTTTAAGTTATACCATTTTTAAATGTATATTTATGCAAAAAAACTATTTTATTTGTTTATTGAGATTAGTGTAAACAATATTTTTGGGGGGATAATTTAGTATTTAGCTTTATCAGTATAGAAAAACTAAATTTATGACAACAATATTTTTGATACAATGTTTGTGTGTTCGATATTGTGTCAGTGAACCCACAAAACCACAGAAATTCACCAGTTATAGTTATACTTATCTGAAGAAACCATAACTCGTGCCGCTAAGTAGCTTTAGGCCACAAGTTAAAATAGAACTATACGTATAATTATATCTGCTGAATTTCTATGGTTTTGTGTGGGTATATTGTCAACCTAACTATAACGTCCCTGCAACCTTTGTTTTTTCAGTGAATATATATATATGCTGTGTGCACACACAGCAAAGCCAGGACGATGGTGGTATGCACATTCTGGGGAAACCTAACTGCAGGAAAACACATTAGACAAAGTGTTTCACAAACTTGGCTCACTTGAGGAGTGACTGATAGGTCTAACTCCCAAGTTTTAGATTCCAGTTGATATTAGCAAGGTGTTGGGACAAGCTCCTGGTGCCTGATGGGCGTACGTTATTAATCCTTATAATTTCAATCAGTGAGGATCTTAGTTGTGGATGAGTTTAGTTGCAGTTGATTGAGTATCATTCGTTGGTAAAAAGCTCAGAGACATTTCTAACTACCTGATGATCTGAGGGTTGCCTTTATAGCTGTAGAAAGCTATAATGGACAGAGGTAAAGCCTTGAAAAGGAGTGCAGAGATGATAGAAGCCTATAGCAACCCAGACTTAGGGGTCCATTAGCCGCCCTTCATCCTTCCGGTGCTTGGGACCACCCGCCATAAGGCCGGGGGTCCCGTCCTACAGATTAGGATGCGCCCACCACAGTGGCGGGCGCTTCCCGCATTTTTAGCATTGCGGCGGGCGGTGCTGAAAGCGCCGCCCGTCGCAATGCTAAAAATGCACGTTGTGCATTTCAATGCACAACATAACAGGCACCGCGAGGTGCCTGTCATGTTGTGCATTGAAATGCAGGGGGGTACCATAGGTACCCCCCATGTGCACCCTCCACCCCCCCGGAGTCCCTGCGGGCCCGCAACGGGCCCCCACAGGGGGACTCCGCATGCATTTCTGTGGCGGCATTGCCGCCACGGAAAGGCATTGAAAAATGCCCATCATAATATGGCTTGCAATGTCTGATAGACACCGCCACCATATTATTCCTTTTCCGACCCGGCCGCAAGGCGACCGGGGTGGAAAAGTGCGGACGGTCTTTCCGTCCGCCGAGGTCCCCCCCGCCATACTTATATGGCGGGGGGAAAACGAGTGTGGATGTCGGGCGGATTGCCCCCGCCAGGCTGGCGGAGGCTACTGCCAGCCTGGCGGGGGCAATCCGCCTGACATCATAATGGGCCCCTTAGTGTGGATCGGAGCTGAGGAGTATGAAGAGAGCAAGATGATGCTTCACTTGTCAGAGAGGCTGGAGGAGATCCAGTCTGGGATGGTTCTTGGATGCCAAGATCTTCAAGCCTCAGTTTTAGGAAATGGTAATGAACTGAATAAAAGGTGGCAGACAGGTCAAAAGTAAAAGGACAGCAACTATATATTTTTTTAAATGTGAGTTTTGAGTCATCTCAAATCCAGATCAGAGAAGAATTTACCCTTCTCTGCATGGTAGAAGCCAGGTCAGTGATCAGAGAGTAAGTGGTTTCTAGAAAGTTGGATATCTTAGTGAAGGTGGCTTTTTCACTCGGCTTGACTAGGAATATCCATTGATAATCGGTCAGTAGCCGGCTGCCTGTGCTGGATCAAGGCGCTCTTTTTCATCGGCTTGATGTATGACGTACTGAGGAGGGAGGGAAGATGACTGTGGTTAGGAAGTTGTTGATTCTGGCTGTGGCAGTGCCATTAGTGGCGAGACGGATGTTCTTCAAAGCATTAGGGGACCGACGGGGACCGACGGGTGGCAGAAGGCTACTTGCCTTGAGTAGTTCTTTAAATTCAGTGGGTAGGGTAGATTGAAGGAACACAGATCTTGGAATCTTCCAGCAGACATCATGTTGTTCTTCATAGTTTGAGGAGGTAGCATGTTGGATAGGTTGGTTCTGAGTTAGTGTTCCATGGTCTGTCTTTCATAGCATGACCCTTTGCAATGACATCACAGAGAGCTTGGTACTCCGGTATACCCGTAGGACTGTCAGGTTATGGAACTCTGAAAGGATCCTGTGCAATCTTTGGATGGGTATATTTCTTTGTTACAGGAGTAGTGTTATTTTTGATGTTGATTTATTTTTCTTTCTGTGATAATGGAAGCAGAGCTTGTCATTGGGATCATTTGATTTCCTCCTCTGACAAGGTTTCCTTTTCTGCCTTCAATGTCTTTAAATTTGTACTGAAACAGGAGATCTTTGGCTGAGCGGTTCAGAGAGGGCTTGAGAGCTTTCAGTCTATTGAAAGCCAACAACAGAATTGTTTCACATCAGTTATGTGACCTGCTGGTAAAAGGGCAGCATATAGCTCAGTGTGTATGCTCAGACACAACGTGGAAGAAGTAGAGAGTCTATAGGCTTGACATGAATTATTTTGTTTGAGTGAGGTTTGGTAGGTCAACTCTCCAAGGATGCATGGATTGTTGCGGGTTACAGTGGTGACATCAAAGAAGACATCCGTAAATGTGAAGTTAAGTGGAAGCTTGCATATCCGTAGTGTGAGTGTAAGTGAGGAGTGGTCAATAAGAGATTCACATTCATCATCAGTAGTCAATTCTTTGAAACATGAGATCCTATAGAATTCCTAATCTTGTCTGCAGTTTTCCTTGGGGCGGTATCCATGTGGGATGGCTTCAAGGCTGGGTGGCACACCGTCTCTAAGCCAAGTTTGGCGATCAAGAGGTCTGTGATGGAGTCGGAGATCAGGATGCAGATCTTTAGACATCCTAGATCGTGCACTAATTAGAAGACAGACCATCAGGTAAGAAGGATACATAAAGTGGGGCTAGGAATCAGGATTAGTTACTGGGGTGAGGGTTAATCGAGAAGGAGGAGGGTTAGTAGAACCGTCTTTTGATTCTCAAGCAGTTGTAAAGCAAGTTAGTGGTTTCAGAGGGTGGCAGAGCAAGTGAAATGGGTTTGCTTGGTAAGTGAGAGTGTCATATTTGTGTTCATTTTCAGGTTTTCACCCTGCTCCTTACAAGCGGGTTCTAGAGATAACATATGGTTTGTGCATGTATTTGTGGGGTGCAAGCTGAAAAAGTCAAGGATGTGCACTGCGACAGTGATGAACGATGCTATACTTATTTAAACAAATGGTAAGCCATAACAGAAAGTTAGGGTAAGGTAAACTCTTAACAACCCTGGAAAAATGAAGTATGGCTGGCAAGCAAAGTATTTAAAGTATTGCAGTGGTGGCTGGCAGGGAACGGGGTGGAGGGAGACAGAGGTGAAAAAAAAACAATAAAAAAAACACTTACCTCTTTGGCTGGCCGTGTCTCTCCTCCGCTTCCCTTCCGATGAGTCCCGGAATGGAAGCAGGAACCATACAGGCCCCTCTAAGCTATTCACAACACTACAATGCAGCATTGTGATTGGTCTGAGCGCTGTGGTTCAGTGCTCAGATGGGGACTATGACCCTGTGCATGTTCTCCACCAAGTTGTGCATTACAGCCTGATCTTCCCACCTCTCCTCCCCCTGTGACCCCAGCCCCGCCCTAACCTAGCCCTGTAGCTACAAAAATAAAATGATACTAATGATGTTAATACCATTTTTGTTTTCCTTTTTTCCCTGCTCTGAGAGCAGTGGAGCGACGCCCCTCCGCCTTAGCAGAGGAGCCGCCCCTGAAGTATTGGAATAACTCATTAGTATCCCTTAAGAATCTATGAACTGATAAACAATTTAGGGAAATTGTGCAGCAAAATCCAGCATTATGCTCTTTTTTCCACATTTTGTCCAGAGAAAAACCTATGCAAACAACCCTGAAGTCAGGCTCACTTCTTCTGTTCAAGGCGGGTATTCAAGCTCCTGCACTTTTATAGTTCACCAACCACCACTGCTATCTCTTCGTTAGGGCTGGCAGAGTCAGAAAACATTAGATATGATGTGTTTGGCTTTTGTCCTGGTGGCATTGTGATCTGATCCGCCATTGGAGCCATGTTTCTCTAGCCCAGTCTCAATGGCATCACATTCAAGTCCAAGTGTGACGCGAGTGTCGACGCGGCGGAGGCGTGGCTAGCTGCAGGTGGCCGAGCTGGGCGAGCTGTGCGAGCGAGCAGGCGAGGAGGAGGGAGACGCGGAGGCGCTTCCGAGCTTCCGACAGGACGGAACGGCGTGGACAAGGTGACCGGGGCTCTGTGGTCGGGGTAAATACGGCAAGAGAGGCGGCAGTAGCAGAGCTTGAGTAAGTTGAGGGGGGGAGCGGCGGGAGTGATGCCGCCTTACAGCGCGGGTGCCATACAGCCGTGGGCAGGCAGTCACAAGCCACGGCTGAGCCCTGACCAAACGTGCTCCTCCCTGGTCCGTACGGTGTGTCGGTCAGCTCAGCTCTCGCTATACCGCTAAAACTCTGCCTACACCACCAGTTTCACCCCCAAAGGGCCGCTGTCTTCAAGCCCCCGGCGGTTTTAAAGAAAGTAGTTCTTCCTCACGCCCGGCTCTGCTCGTCAGCGCTCGCTCCTCTTGTGGTGTGCCGCCCCCCCTGCTGAGTCGTTCATTCTGGGCACTACCCCTTGCTCTCCTCGCCCCCTGTCCAACTGAGCCCCTCCCCTGCCTCGCCCTCGCCCTGTGATCTCTCGCCTGGCGTCTTCCATCTACCGGTGACCAGGCTGTGAAGGCACACGTACCCCTTCCCCTTACGTGGCCGTAGCTTTGCACCAGGGGAGCGTGTGGCTCGGTGCCAGGCACAGTTCCTCGGCCACCCGGAGTGGTTGGTCCAGTTACTGGGTGGCTACAGGTTGCAGGGAGGGTGGCTGGGGGGGTAAGGTGTGAGCAGGGGGTAGTTGGGGGCAGCCTCACGCGCGTCCCCTATAACAAACAGCAACAACAGCAGTAACAACAGACTCCTTGCAGTTTGATCTCCCCGACACAAGATAGACAAGCAACATTTTGAAATCCTGCCAGAGAGGCAAAAGGGGATCCTGCCTCCCATTGCTCCCCACGTCTTTACGTTCAACTTAGGAGCCAGCAGCTAGTAGTACCTCCCAAGAGAAGACCGGAAACTCCAGAAGAAGTCACCATTTTATTGGTCCCACCACCAGCGGTCCCTTGAGATCTGGCCTCCCAACAGAAGCAATGAGATTGGGGAGAGTAAGAAAAACTACCACCACAGCAACAAAAAGGAAGAAGGCTAAACCAGAGGCTGTCCTCGAAACCACTCTTACGAGCCCTCGTAATTCACGGAAGCTCCAAAATTCGCCCGCATCTGGGAAGCAATACCTCAGCAAGAACAACAAGATCCTTGGCCAGGCACAAGCCTTGAGCGGGCCAAAACCCCGGTCGCTACTGGACTACTTTAAAAAAGCGCCGGGTTCACTAATGCCTACTTCTCCCCCTCAACTGGGGGAGGCTACGAACTCCGGCATCATAGGACATACAGGATATTTGTCAAAACCGGAAAAGTTAAACAGGCTCTCACTGCAAATGCTGTTTTCAACAACTACTAAAACGTCGGCCGCCGACCAAGAAGTATTCATCTTCGGGTCCGTATTTAACGACCAGAGACTAGCCCTAGAGGGCGGCGGGAGAACGGCGGAAGACTTGTCATCAGGCAACCAGCCTCCATTGATACAGCCCCATCGACCACTTGCCTCCAACAAGCAAGAGGCTGGTTGCACCCCACCGCCCGCTGGGTCGCCAACCACCGACACACTCCCCCAAGCAAGCCAGCTAGTGACCTCACCACCTCAGTTATCTCAATATTTTAACATCCCAAAGGAGGTTATTTCAGCTTCTCACCGCCAATTAATTTTTCCACAAATTCACAAGTTCTCCAACCTGGCATTTAACAATGTCATTGATAACCCACCACAGCTGGACACCAATAGTCCTCCAAAGGGAAGTCCGGTCCTGCCCAATCAACAACAATGCCTGCTCTCACCACTAACAGCAAAAATAACTACACCTAAATCACCCTACAAACCTGATATAAACGATCACTTCCTAGCGGACTTGTCCCTTTTTCTGAAAAATTCGCAAACCCCTTCTATTCCAAGCCCGAAAATAATCAAACAGCAAGAAGTACTTACTACACAGAGTCTTTGGCCCCAACTACTTCAAACACTCCAATCGACAGTTATTGCATTAAACTACCATTCAGATAAACTGGACACGCAGGTTGACTTATTGAACACGCTAGCAGTATTTACAGCAGGGATCGACAATAAACTAGACAAACTGAATAATTTAATCATCGACGCACAAACATCCTCAAAACTAGTACAGTCGGTTTGCCTGCTGCTCACCAATTATTGACTCACTCTCTCCTCTGCCAGCCATTCTCTCCATCGTTATAGACGAGGTTAAGCAGCTGAAAGAAGGCGGCTCGCAAAAAAACCTACACAAGAAATCGCAAACCACCACAAACTCGTGTTTAGAAACTGATAACGCCCAGTCATCCCTTGCATCTGCTCCCCAGACAAGTGGGGATCAGGATCCCCAAATAGGCGATGGCAATAACCAAACAACACCACCTCTACAACGAATGCCCTTAAGGACCCCAGCTCCGGTCCCAATCGGGCTAGTAAACTACACCAGCCCTAATGGGGGAGAGCAGCAAGGTAGCCTGGTGACCTCTGAATCCCTCAACTCAGAAATATAGTCCGCTCCTATGCCTCCCCTTTCCAAGAGAGAGCGCAAACACCAAGGCAAACATAGAAATAAACTTAAAGTCAAAGAAACATCTGCACTCCAGAAATTATTTCCCGTTTTCACAACGACTTCTAAGAAGGCAGGTGTAAACACTTCATCACCACCTCCAGCCCCTATAAATTCAGCGCACAATGATCCACTAGGGGGCCTATCCCTAAGTCCCCGTCAAAATCCCTCCTCATGCGGTCGTGCCCCAAGTACCCCATCTGGCCCCTCAGGGGCTCCTGCACAAACAGAGGGACCCGATCCGCAGCTCGATGCAGAAAAACCAAGGGCTCCACTCAAGGATCCTCCCACCTCGAGGCACATAGGCATCGATTTACATCCCCAATCAGCCCTTCAACCTCCTATGGCAGAGCAAGAAAAACTCAATACCGATACCATTCCTTTAAAAACAATCTTCATTCACAAACTAACAAATCCGCAAACCAGGCAGGTAATGTGGCCAGGATCTCAACATCAGCCTCTTCCCCATCAAAGAGCAGACTTAGGGGTCCCCCCTGAAAAAGCCCCCGGCACAACCAAAACCCACGGCCTCATAGGGACCAAAAGTGGCCTAAATGAATATGCTACTTACCAGTATGCATCTGTTCTTGGCATGTAGGGCTGCTAACATTCATATCTGTAGCATAGATCGCCGCCTAGTGTTGGGTCCGGATGATTGCACATTGTTGTCCTGGAAGAGTCTTCGAAGTATCACGAGATAGGTGGCTCCTCCCCTGGACTAAAGTGCGCATGGGCATCGACTCCATTCTCAGATTGTTTTTAGCCATTGCGGCAAAGATGGAGTGCAATAGTGTAAACGATGACCATGCTAGAGATTAAATGCAAGAAAAGTCTGCAGCCGCTACGGGCGCCGGGGAGGAGGGCGGGCGATATGAATGTCAGCAGCCCTACATGCCAAGAACAGATGCATACTGGTAAGTAGCATATTCAGTTCGAGGCATGTGGGCTGCTGAATTCATATCTATAGCATAGAATACATAGCAGTCCCTCCATTAACGGCGGCCGCCTGTGCCAGCTGCAGAAGTCTGAAATAGTGTCTTAAGAACAGCCTGCCCTACAGCTGCTTGGAGTGCACGTCTACACAGTAATGTTTAGTAAAGGTATGTGGTGTAGACCATGTGGCTGCTCTACAAATATCTTCCAAAGGGATATTACCAAGGAATGCCATGGAGGCCCCCAACTTGCATGTGGAGTGGGCCCTGGGGGGGACCGTTAAAGTGCGCTTAGCCTTCTGATAGCAAATCTGAATACACTTAACGATCCACCTGGCTATTCCTGCTTTGGAAATGGGGTTGCCTTTATGCTGGGCTGAGAAGGCAACAAAGAGTTGCTGTGTCTTTCTAAAAGGTTGTGTTCTGTCAATATAGTACATTAGCGCTCTTTTGACATCAAGCGTATGGAGCATTCTTTCCGCTACTGTTTCTGGGTTTGGAAAGAATGCGGGCAGTTCGATGGTTTGATTGACATGAAACTGCGACACCACCTTCGGAAGAAACTTGGGGTTAGTGCGCAGCACCACCCTGTTTGAATGAATTTGTATAAATGGCTCTTGAATTGTGAGTGCCTGTAGCTCACTAACACGTCTTAGAGACGTGATGGCAATGAGAAAAGCCACTTTCCATGTTAGGAACTGAATCTCACATGAATGCAGAGGTTCAAACGGGGGACCCATCAATCTGGTGAGTACCACATTGAGGTTCCACACAGGAGCTGGCGGGGTCCTGGGAGGGATGACCCGCTTTAGTCCTTCGAGGAATGCTTTAATGGCAGGCACCCTGAAGACAGAGAGATGCTGCCTGTTTTGGAGGTAAGCCGCTATGGCGGATAAGTGTATCCGAATGGAAGCGTATGCTAGTTTGCATTTGTAAAGATGCAACAAATAGCAGATGATATTGGGAATGGATGCATCTAGCGGGTTGATATTGTGCTCCATACAGTAGATGACAAACCGCTTCCATTTCGCTGCATAGCAAGCTCTGGTAGTGGGCTTTCTTGCCTCCCGGATGATGTCAATGCATTCAGGGGGCAAATTAAGGTAGCCAAACTCTAAGACCTCAGGAACCAGATCGCCAGATTGAGCTGTTGCGGATCTGGATGCTGAATGTCGCCATGGTTCTGCGTCAAGAGCCTGGGTGTGAGGTGCAGTCTTTGATGCGGTACCACGGAGAGTTCTAGAAACGTGGTGTACCATGGTTGGCGTGCCCACGTTGGAGCAACCAGGATGAGAGTCATCGAGTGCTGCTTTAGTTTCTTGCCACTAGCGGAATGAGAGGCTCTGGGAGAAAAGCGTACTCAAATTTGCCTGACCAGTTCATCCATATCACATTGCCCTGCGACTGTGGGTGAGGGAACCTGGCGGCAAAGCTGTGGCATTTTGCGTTTTCCCTTGTGGCAAACAGGTCTATCTCTGGATGACCCCACTGCTGGAAGTACGGGCGGAGTACTGATGGGTGTAACTCCCACTCGTGCATCTGGTGGCTGTACCTGCTGAGCAGATTCGCCATCTGATTGTCCTTGCCCGGGAGGTGTTCCGCCATGAGGAAGATGTTCCTCTGAATGGCCCACTTCCACATGCTCTGAGCCAGATGAGACAACTGTGGAGAGTGCGTACCTCCCTGCTTTTGAATGTAGTACATGGCCGTCATGTTGTCCATCCGGATCAACACAACTTTGTTGCACAGATGTACTTTGAAGGACTTGAGAGCCATGAAGATTGCCATCAGTTCCAAGTAGTTGATGTGCATCTTCTTTTGTTGCGTCGTCCATAGTCCCTGCACTGTGTAGTGGAGCACATGAGCCCCCCATCCCTGGAGAGATGCATCCGTCATCAGTGTAATCTGTGGCACAGGCTCTTGGAACGGTCGGCCCTTGCAAAGGTTGTGTGGATTCCACCAATGCAGAGAGCTGTATGCCCGACCCGTCACCAACACTAGGTCGTTCAACTGTCCTTGAGCCTGAGTCCACTGATGCGCCAAGCATTCTTGGAGCGGACGCATATGCAACCTGGCGTGCGGGACTATGAAGATGCAGGAGGCCATCATGCCTATCAACTGCATGAACACTCTCGCTGGGAGTGAGTGTCGCGGCCTGAACCTCTGGAGTAGCGACTGGATGTTGTCGATCCTCGCTGGGTTTGGCTGAGCTGTGGCAGCCAGAGTATTGATTGTCACGCCCAAATACTGCCGCATATGGGCTGGCTGAAGGTGCGACTTTGGGTAGTTTAGTGAAAATCCTAGACTGTGAAGGAGGTGAATGGTGTGGGACATATCTGCGGCGCACTGCTGGGCTGACTTTGCCTGAACGAGCCAGTCGTCCAGATAAGGGTAGACATGTATACTCTGTCTCCGGAGGTGCGCCGCCACTGTCGCCAGACATTTCGTTAACACTCTGGGAGCAGTGGTCACTCCGAAGGGGAGGACCTTGAACTGGTAATGCCGGTTTTGGATGGTGAACCTGAGGTATTTTCTGTGGGATGGGTGGAGTGGTATGTGAAAGTAAGCATCCTTGAGGTCCAAGGTTGCGAGGAAGTCTCCCCGTTGTAACAAGGGAAGAACCTGCTGCAGTGTCAACATGTGGAAGTGTTCTGAAAGAATGTACTGGTTCAAGGGGCGTAGGTCTAGAATCGGTCTGAGTGAGCCGCCCTTTTTTGGGATTAAGAAGTACAGGGAATAAACCCCTGTGCCTTCTTCCTCCACTGGCACGAGCTCAATTGCGCCTTTTTGCAGCATCACCAGAACCTCCTGCTGCAATAAGTGCAAGTGCTCTGCTGACATAGGACGGTGTTTTGGGGGTATGTTTGGTGGAGTGGATGTCAGCTCCAAACAATAGCCGAACTGGATAAGTTTCCTGACCCACCTGTCTGTGGTGATTGACTTCCAGACTGGCAGGAACTGTTGGAGTCTCCCCCCGACAGGTGTTGGATGGTCGGGGGGCAGTGACAGGGAGTCACTGTTTGTTGGTGGCAGAGGAACGGGAACTGTTGTTGCCTCTGCCTCTCCCCTTGGCACTGTTTCCTCTGTATCCACCTCTGCCCTGCTTGCTGTAGGAGGATTGCGCACCACTTTTATTGAATGGCGTCTGCTGCGACATGTGCCCCCTGTTAACACCTCGATTGCCTGAGCGACGAAAAGTGTTCCCTCTAAATTGTTGTGACTGGAGAGCCCCCATGGACTTGGCAGTCTCGGTATCTTTTTTGATCTTTTCCAGGGTGGTGTCCACCTCTGGACCAAATAACCTGTCCGGATTAACGGGCTGGTTGAGGATAGTAGTCTGTATCTCTGGCTTGAATTCCGAGATGCGGAGCCATGCTTGACGCCTCAACATTACACTAGTGTTGATTGCTCTCGCTGCCGTGTCCGCAACGTCTAGCGCACACTTTATACCAGCGTTGGAGATGAGCTTACCCTCCTGGATAAGCATTTGAGCTCCCTCTTTAAACTGGTCTGGCAGGTGTTGCAACAGCTTCTCTAGGGTGTCATAGTGTGCCCTATCGTATCTGGCCAACAGAGCCTGCGTGTTTGAAATGCGCCAGATGTTGGCCGCCTGAGCTGCTACCCTCTTCTCAGATGCCTCCAGCACTTTTGACTCTTTGTCTGGGGGAGGAGCTTCACCCGTGGTTTGTGAGTTTGCCTTCTTGCGGGCATTAGAGACCACCAAAGAGTCCAAAGGCAACTGGCCCCTTATGTAGGTCGGGTCGCCAGGTGCCGGTCTGTATTTCTTCTCTATTCTTGGGTTGACAACCCTCGATCTTGTGGGTTCCTTGAAAATGTCTGCCGCATGCTTAAGGACCCCTTTCAACATTGGGAGAGTCTTGACAGTTTTTTCCGCAGCAGAGAAAGTGTCAAAAAGGAAGTCCACCTCCACGGGGTCAGCATGCATTTCCAGTTTATGGTTGTAGCTGCCCTTTCAATCAAGGCATTAAATGCCGCAGAATCTTCAGTGGGAGACGGCTTGACGTTATAAACCTGAGGATCATGGACCGTTTGCTGGTCCCCTTGATCACCTGTGTCCATCCATGACTCCTGTTGCTCATCAGGCTCTGTATTTGCAGGAAAATTGTACTCCTCATCCTGCTCCCCTTCATCCCCATCAGAGTATGTGGGTGAAGGTGTTGCACTCCTACTAGGCTGTGGAAGAATCTGTTCAACCAGTACTGATGTTTCTGGTGCAGGTTTCTTGCGTTTTAGAGGAATTGTAAACGACTGCAAAGGCTGTGAAGTTATTTTCCTCTTGTATAGCGTGAGCTTCCCGGTGTCGGCATCGATGAAATGCTCCGACCGTTCTTCAATTAAAGGATGTCGATGACTCAAAGTCCCAGCCAGGGGAGTTGACTTCGACACAGTGTCCTTGGGCACCGACCGTGGTGCAAAGGCCTTCGGCGCCACCTTAGGCAGTAACGTGTAGAGGATTGGCGTTGAGGTGGTTTTCGGTGGGTCAGCTGGCTTCGGTGCGGAAGGAGTCTTCGGTTCCGATGCCAAAGCCTTGTCCTTAAGTCGCTTGAGGGAGTCCGAGACCTGCTTCGTAAATGAAGCGGATGGCTTCGGTCCGCCCCCAGGGGAAGACCCGAGCATCGATGACTTCTGTTTGTCTGGTCGAGGTGCAGGAGCACCCCCGACCGGTGCGTTTCAATCACTGTCCACGGCCGCAGACGTCGATGTCAACGGATTCGGATCGACAGGTTTTCCTTTTGGTGACATAACCCCAGACCTTGGCTCTGCGCCCTTGACTGACTTTGCCTCGACGGGCCCCTTGGCCTTCGGCTCGACAGACTTTCCCGCTGTAGGCTCGACAGCCTTCTTGGATGTTGGCTTGTCTGCCTTGGTTGACACCGGCTCGCAGGCCTTCTTCGAGCTTGGCTCTTTGACCACCCTCGACACCTTTGCCTGGTCGACAGTTTTCATTGGCTTGGAGGCCCCCGAAGACGACGGCGTCGATGTTGGAGCAGACGTCTTCGGTTTCGATGGCGTGTCGGCCATCTTTGGTTTCGTCGATACCGAGGTTTCGGTTTCGATTTCAATAATGGCGGCTCCGCGGAGGTGTCCGTAGCCGGGCCGGAAGGCGGGGCCGTGGATCGAGGTGTAAGGTCTTGGGTAAGGCCGTGTGGCGATCCCGTGACCTGAGCCTTTGTAAGAGTACAAACGGGGCATAGCTCTTCCTCTGAGCTATCTTCCATAGCCCCATATGCTTCTTCGTCGTCCCCTACCTTCTCGACGATTTCTTCTATTTCTTGGCTTTGGACGTCCGCTTCGGAGTCGGACTCGACCTCCACCGGTGTAGATGAAATCAGCAGGTGACGCACTTGCTCGTCTGCTTCGGGGTCGTCGAAGATGTCCACTGGTGCCGGAGCCGATCGCTGGGCCTCGAGGCGCGCCACGCCGAAGCTTGATCGTCTTCTTGATCGAAATCTTGAACAGGCCATACAGCTGGCCTCGTCGTGGTCCGGCGACAGGCACTTGTTGCACACAGGATGGACGTCAATGTGTGGGTACTTGGATCCACACACGGGACAGCGCTTGAACGGACTCCGATCCATGCCGTCGAAGTCTTGCTGCGTTGACTGGGCCTCGATCACCGAAGAGTCACACGACCCCCTGGATATCCGACTCCACGAGTTGGAAGATATACGGGACCGAACGCGAACAATACCGACGGTGCAATGAAGGCCTTTTGGCCTTTAAAAAGTTCTATAACGATTCCGAACAGGAGACGTCGAAATCACATCCAAACCCAATGGCGGAAAAAAACAATCTGGGGATGGAGTCGATGCCCATGTGCACTGTAGTCCAGGGGAGGAGCCACCTATCTCGTGATACTTCGAAGACTCTTCCAGGACAACAATGTGCAATCATCCGAACCCAACACTAGGCGGCGATCTATGCTACAGATATGAATTTAGCAGCCCACATGCCTCAAACACATACTTCGATCCTATTAGTCCCCGAATATAAATCAAGGGGGAGGTATGATACCCTTAACAGGTCAAATATATTAAAACTAGTAAACGACATCCCGGGGTTTGAAGCACTATTATCGGATGATATAGACTCAATTGAATTCCTTCCCCCAAGGGGCTCTCAACCTTCGGAGGCAACCCTGGTGTCATTTAGATGATCACCCTACTGGGCAGGAGTGTTCATGGACCACAAAGCCACCTTCCACGATTGGGGCATCAGAATTTACCCTTACTCCACCCCTGGCTACCCCTCAGTGTTTTTAAATCGGCCAGGAGTAGGAATAAAAGCAGAATGTCTCCCCGCTGGCAACAAAACTAAGCCTTACTCAATCCTAAAAAACGCGCTGGGGATCGCAGATACACAGACACCCCTCTCTACTGGGGAATACGACCCTGACAACATCCAGGGATGGGGATGGCTTCCGGCCGTCCTGTCATGCGGGAAAACAGTCTGACCACAGGATGTGCCTTCAGTGGATCAAAACCACAAAGCACCGATACAACCATACCTTCAAAAATCTGTGACAAAGACAAAGACAGACTCCGTTTTCACACTGTGTTCATGGAACATCAGTGGCCTCCAGCACAAATTAACCAATCTAGAGACACACTCCTTCATATACGGGCATGCACTAATTGCCCTGCAAGAAACATGGGCCACCCAAAGCTCACCAGTGACAGGGTTTATTGAATTATGGAAGCCAGGAATCAGAGTCTACCGCTATGGCCACCCAAAAGGGGGACTGTCAATCTATGTTTCAAATACCCTAACAGACCCGATTGTTCCGCTAAACTTTGAGGAAGATTGGCTACTTGGGGTTAAAATCAAATCATTGTCCAAGCAACGCTCACTCCTTCTCCTCAATGTGTATATCAACCCAAGCACGCGGACAAAAAAAAGGACATCTGGCACGCTTATCCACAATCATGAGCGATTTGGACGCTGACCACTCCGATTCGGATTGCATAGCAACTGGGGACTTCAACACAAATCTCTTCCAGGGCAAACCTACTGACCTTGACGGACTTTCTCCATTTACTCAACTGGAGGTGCCAGACCAATCTAAGCCTCCAAATCAAGCCCATTGTGCCCTGGGTGAGCTCCTCGTGTTACAATTCTACAGCGCTGGATAACTGGTAATGAACGGAAGGACACCGGACGACACCCCCCCAAATTGGACCTGGACAAACGGGCACAAGAAAACCTTTCAGGACTTCTCTATTTGCAACTCAGACCTGTTCCATCATCGGGCCAGCTTTAGCATCCAACCACGGCGGGAAAGTGATCATCGTCCACAGGTCATCACTCTTAACATAAAGCCGGAGTACTATACGTCTGCCTTAAGTACTAGTACTGGGATCTACACCGAGAATCTGAGGCGCTTAAAATGGAGCGATGATATAAGCCCTAACATAATGAAGACAAGTTTGGCTCTCTTCAACGGGGTAACAAATCAAACGGCTTCCCCGATTGCCATATGGACGACTCTCTGCGTACAACTGGTCACGCTTTTTCCTGTTAAACAGCACCAACACAATGCCAGCACAATCCGGCAGTTCTCACTCTCAACCCAGTCGAGGGCGCTGAAGAAAGCCAGGAACAACGCCTTGCGGGCACTTACAAAATCCCCAGGAAACAATGATCTCAGTCATGTGTACAAATTAGCGCAAAAATCATTCAGGATGGCCTCACAAAAAGACAAACCTCTATATCAAAACCAGCTATGGGCCAAGCTCCTTTGGGAAAGCAAAAACCGCAATGCGAGAACATTTTGGGCCTTGATCAACCGCTCCAACTCGGTGTCATCAAAAGTGGAGTCGGCAAACATACAGGAATCAGACTGGGCCGCCTTCCTGACCGACCACTTTAGGTCCCCGGAAAGCACAGTGATAACAGGAAGCAGCTCCCCTAAAGCGGTAGAAGCACCCCAAAGCATCTGCAGGTGCAAGAACACAAACTGTGCAGGCTACTGTACAGATGACATCAAGATCAACGAAGAAATGGTCGCCAACGCTGTGTCAAAAGCAAGATCGGACGGGGCCCCGGGCCCAAACGGTTTGCCTCAGAGACTGTTCAAATCCAACAAAGCTCTTTGGTCGGGGCACTTAACCACCTTGTTTAACTTTGTGCTTAGGACTTCAACTGTTCCAGATTCCTGGCGTGGGGCTATAATTCACCCAATCCATAAATCTGGCTCCCGTGCCACTCCAAGCAACTATAGACTAATTGCCCTCCTTGACATCGAGGCAAAGCATTACGCAGGCATTCTTCTGAAGGAGCTGAAGGCATGGGCAGAACAGCGTGACTTGTTACCAATGAACCAAACAGGCTTTACTGCCAACTCAGGGACCCAGACTAACTTGCTTACATTGTCTATAATTCATCGACAAAACGCTTTTATCATCAAGATCTGTGCACTGTTGTTTTGTTGATTTTAAAGCAGCGTTTGATCGGGTCCCAAGGGCAGCTCTATGGGGTAAACTGAAAAAATGGGGGATCCCTGAAAAACTTCTGGATGCGATAATTCAACTTCACTCACACACCTGGGTTCAGGGGAAGCTGGGGTCCGGCACGCACCTCTCACGGAAAATCATGACAACCAGAGGAGTCAAACAGGGGTGCGTGCTGGCCTCCCTCCTTTTTAACCTGTTCATTGCAGACCTGCCGGTCACACTTGATGAAATAAACAGTCACCCCCCTAAGGTTGGAGGCGTAGCAATAAGTAATCTTCTTTACGCCGACGATCTGGTTCTTTTCAGCCTTACTCGGGTCAGGCTTCAAAGGCTTTTGGACAGGCTACACAGTTACACAATTAAGAACCAACTTGAGGTAAACTTAAAGAAACCCCAAGTTGTGTCCTTTGGAAGGAAACGCAACGGTGGCGGTGTGTGGTCATATAACAATAATAATCTAACAACAGGATGCTCATATAAATACTTAGGGGTCCACTTTGATTCCAGGGGTAACTTCTTCAAACAGCGTGATGAAATTGCAGTAAAAGCCACGATCCTACAGGTTACTTTATCTAAGCTGGCTAAAGAGCTGTCCGGTCCAACCCTCTCATTCCTACTGGAAATTTTGAGAGCAAAAATCGGACCCACCCTTACGTATGGTAAAGAAATATTTAGGGGTAAGCTAAACACAACTTTGAACCAACTTGTGACCAAGATTTACAAAAAAGTGCTACATTTGCCCAAATCTGCCTCTGCTGCCCAGATCAGGCTAGAACTGGGCTTATTAAATCATGAGGCTTTCAACACCGGCACATATCTAAACTTTTCTCACAAACTAAGAAAAGCAGCTATAGGTACTTTAGAGTCTCTAGTTTGGTTGGAGATCAGTCAGAAGAACCCTGGGGGCTCGTATGGCCGCCTTTTTACAGACTCTATCCGCGAAATGGCGGCGGGTGTTCTATGGGCCCTCAATCCCAGCGTGACAGCATTTAAAACATGTATCAAAAAGAGCGTCAGAATGTGCTCACTCATTATGGACAAAGCGCTACTCCGCAGACGCAGCCATGCATGGTCAGTCATGAACTCTTATGGGCGCATATCTCCAGCTACTTAACTCTCCTGTACTTATTCATTGCACTTAAAGCAGAGTTTTCTGGCCATCAGTTTGGGGGTTTGGCGTTTTTTAAAAGATCTGCCCATATGGCAGCGTACCACGGAAGATCTAACTTGCAGAGGGTGCGGCATGACAACTGAAACGCTAGAGCACGTGGTTTGCTTATGCCCCGCACTTACATCCCAACGTAGACGCAAACTCAGAGCAGAGTGGAACAGGTTGGGTGTTCGGACCTGTAGACAGGCAATTATCACCTCTCTGAGCCCAGAAAACATAGCTCTGAATATCGCCTTTACAACATATATTCGGGATGGTTATTGCATCTTTACAGCTAAGGCGGAAGGAGCAGCAACCCCCCGCTCTGTCCCGTTCAGTGACCCATCCCAAGCTGAATTTTAGCCTTTAGTTTTAAGTTAAAAAAAAAAAGAAAATAATAAAATTATGAGTCGTAGTTGTCAAACGCCAGTACATCAATTCCCCCTGCTCTTTTGCTAGGTGTTATCGCTGTCTATTACACAATTGTTTTAATTTTTAAGGTATAATATAAATCGAGTAACAGGTGTCAATAGATTTTTACTGTTTAACTGTGAAAAAATATGTTTTGAAGCTTTTTTAATTACAATTTGTGGATTCAATTTGTAATGCTTTTAAGGATATTTTTCTTTTATCCAAATAAAGATTTTTTACTGCTTTACATGGTGATTTAAGTTCAATGTATAGTGACACCCTCTTCCAAAAATGAACACTCACGTCAGTTAAGAAAATATTGGCACAAATTACAATCTAAAAGAAATAATTTACTTGGAAACATATAGTGGGGTGTTTTGCTATAATACTCACCTCAGAGATGTTATTTGCCCAGAAGTCTGGTATACATTTTGGGCCAGATGTAGGTAAATCTCAATTTACCTATTCTTAAATACCGAATTTTATCGATTCGGTATTTAAGAATAGGTAAATGGGATGTAGATAATTTTTCAGTAAAAATTACCGAATCGGTACGATTCGGTAATTAAGAATCGGTATTTACCGATTCGGTCTTTACCGAATCGGTAAATACCGATTCAGTAATTCCCATTCATTCCTATAGGCCTAGAGGCCTATAGGAATGAATGGGAATTACCGATTCGGTAAATACCGATTCGGTAAATACCTAATCGGTATTTTAAGAATTCGGTAATTTACTGATTTCTTAAATTACCGATCCGGTAAATTACCGAATCCTGAAATGTGGCCTCCTACATCGGTAACGGCCGAAATTCGGTAATTTCGGCCGTTACCAACCGGTATTAGGCTTCCTACATCTGGCCCAAATTACCTTCGCTCTAGTGCATCTCTAATAACCACCCACTCTGCAAAATAGACCCTGTACGGTAGGGCCAGTGCCAGGTTTTTTGGGTAAAACAAAGATGGGGAAAATAGAGGTGGGTTTGATTGTTACTGCATTTTATCATTTGTATCGAAGGCTATGTTGTGACATTTCTTAGTGCAATTTATTTGTTCCATTTCCAGAGCAATAGTCATGTTCTGTTTCTCCACTAGCACAAAAGTCACATTATTGCTTTTAAAGAAATATGAATAGAAAACATTGTACCTGTTGGAGTTGCTCGAATATGTAGGATAACGTTCGCGGAATAATGCCCCGGTCATTGTATCGCTCTGCTCCGCCAGTTATTGTGAAGGTCTTTCCACTTCCCGTCTGTCCGTATGCAAAGATGGTGCCATTGTAGCCAGCGAGGACACTGAAAAGGAGAAGAGAGGCCATGTCTGGGGGTCTTGGAGCAGACATCTTGGAATGGGCTCACCTGCTCATGCGAGCAACAATTTTACAGCTGACTGAATGATGTCAGCCAGTTGTGGATTCTCGTGCACAACAGAAGAGCCAGCCACATGTTAAGCCCTTCCATGCTGATGACGGCCCCCAGCCGTCATGCACTACAGTGCTCATGTGCTGATGACGGCTGGGGGCCGTCATGACCGCACCCGCGCTGAAATCTTCAGCACAGGAGCAGAATCGGCCCAGCATGGAAGTGTTTAAGGCCACATGGAACTCGGCACGGGCAACATCTGCACCCCACCCTCCCCCAGAGACCCCAGTGTAAATGGTATACTAGTGTCACCTGTATAAGGCTAAACTGAGCGGTGCATTTGTAAGCCGCACACGCTAACCCCTCCCACACCAGGCACAAGTAAAACCCCAATGCATTCAAACATAGCAAAAACATATGTGCTACAAGCCCAATGGTTACCCATTCCCATGAGTTCTCCGTCTCGCTTAGGCTTGGTGTGAATGAGAGTGGAGAATTATCATAATAGCAACAATTCCAACAGGAATAAAAATTACAATTATAACAACAACAACTAAAGCAATAACAACTACAATAATAATAACGATAATGTTGGAACAAGCTTCCGGTTACTCTACGTGCCTGTCAAACTGAAGCGGCATTTCGAAAGTACTAAAGACCCACCTTTTCGCCATATAATGTTCTCCTCTTCTCCTACCCCCACTGTTCCCAGTTTTTCCAGCGCCGGGACGCCCCGTTGGGGCAGCTGTGCGCTTTATAAAACACACAAATAAATAAAATAAATAATCAAGCAGAAGTAATGGTTGTATGAGGGCTGACGCAGTGGCGTAACAATCACTCAGGAACTCTCAGCCTAGGGTACTGTGCTGAGGGGCCCCCCCGGAGCCTGGGCCACCACACCACAGGGGCTGTGGGGGCATTTGTTATGCCTCTGGGCTGATGTACTATATCCCAGATTAGGGAGGCAGCTCTACTACTGTGCGGACACACATACGCCAATTCCCAACCTAAAACTGGTAGAACTGCAAGGCAAACTGGAGTGGATTGTCTGTGACAAACAACACTACACTGACCGCATGCCTCGACTGAGCAGCACAGCTTACTATCGTGTACTCCCTTGATTCAGGAGAGTAGGTTTTTACAGTGGCCGGGTCTACCTCGATTCAGTAGTAAAGGCTTCCACAGTGTCCGTGTCTACCTCGATTCAGTAGCAAAGGCTTCCACAGTGTCCGTGTCTACCTCGAATCAGGAGAGTAGGTTTCCACAGTGTACGTGTCTACCTCGATTCAGTAGTGAAGGCTTCCACAGTGGTCGTGTCTACCTCGATTCAGTAGCAAAGGCTTCCACAGTGTCCTTGTCTACCTGGAATCAGGAGAGTAGGTTTCCACAGTGTCCGTGTCTACCTCGAATCAGGAGAGTAGGTTTCCACAGTGTTCATGTCTACCTCGATTCAGGAGAGTAGGCTTCCACAGTGTCCTTGTCTACCTTGATTCAGGAGAGTAGGTTTCCACAGTGTCCGTGTCTACCTCGAATCAGGAGAGTAGGTTTCCACAGTGTTCTTGTCTACCTCGATTCAGTAACGAAGGCTTTCATAGTGTCCTTGTCTACCTTGATTCAGGAGAGTAGGTTTCCACAGTGTCCGTGTCTACCTCGAATCAGGAGAGTAGGTTTCCACAGTGTTCGGGTCTACCTCGATTCAGGAGAGTAGGCTTCCACAGTGTCCTTGTCTACCTCGATTCAGGAGAGTAGGTTTCCACAATGTCCATGTCTACATCGAATCAGGAGAGTAGGTTTCCACAGTGTTCGTGTCTACCTCGATTCAGGAGAGTAGGCTTCCACAGTGTCCTTGTCTACCTTGATTCAGGATAGTAGGTTTCCAGAGTGTCCGTGTCTACCTCGAATCAGGAGAGTAGGTTTCCACAGTGTTCTTGTCTACCTCGATTCAGTAACGAAGGCTTTCATAGTGTCCTTGTCTACCTTGATTCAGGAGAGTAGGTTTCCACAGTGTCCGTGTCTACCTCGAATCAGGAGAGTAGGTTTCCACAGTGTTCGTGTCTACCTCGATTCAGGAGAGTAGGTTTCCACAGTGTTCATGTCTACCTCGAATCAGGAGAGTAGGTTTCCACAGTGTTCTTGTTTACCTCGATTCAGTAACGAAGGCTTTCATAGTGTCCTTGTCTACCTTGATTCAGGAGAGTAGGTTTCCACAGTGTCCGTGTCTACCTCGATTCAGGAGAGTAGGTTTCCCTAGTGTCCGTGTCTACCTCGATTCAGGAGAGTAGGCTTGCTATTTCCTTGTCTACCTCGATTCAGGAGAGTAGGTTTCCACAGTGTCCGTGTCTACCTCGAATCAGGAGAGTAGGTTTCCACAGTGTCCGTGTCTACCTCGAATCAGGAGAGTAGGTTTCCACAGTGTCCCTGTCTACCTCGATTCAACAACCCGGGGAGTTTCTGCAGGTCGAAGGATCCATTCGCAGTGCAATAGATCCTGATGTCGGCGGGTCATTCCAGGAGACGTGTCGGAGACTACATATTCCAATCCCGGATCGATCATTCAGGAGGAGTCGGGATCAGCTGAATAGAGGTTTATGTACCCTGTAGGTCAAAGCTCCGAAACCCGCACAGATGACGTCAGTGTCTGTTGCAGAAATCTGTGTGTAGTATCCAGGTCACAGGTTTAAATCCTAGTAAAAACGTGTTGAGCGCGCATGCGCATTAGAAAGTGAAACTGTATGAGGCTTGCGTGGACGGAAGGGGGACAGGAGATGTGCACATCGCGTGTCTGTACGCGTGCACATCTCCTCAATAAAAGAGACGCCATACATGTGCACATCGCGTGTCTGCACGTTCTTTCAGAGAGGGGGGACCGGTGTCCTGGAGCTGTCCCTGAGCAAGTGAGCGTTATGTGGCAGAGTAATTAATCGACAAAGAGGGGTTGCCGGGAGGCCCGCGCCTGATCTCTCCCATGGGGTTTGCAACGGCTTAAGGTGGGGGTCCATTGTGGAAGTTCGTTTTCAAGCTTTCTGGAACTAATTTAGGTTAACGGTGTGCTTTGATTCGGCTGCTGTCAGTCAGAGAGCTGTTATATGATAGACAGGCTGTTAGAATAAAAAGCGCAACAGATGGGGTGTGGCAGAGTCCGCCTCACTGGAGGGGCCCACCGGAGTCCCCCCAAAGTGGTGTGATGACAGTGGAAGGTGGAGGCGATGACCAATGCCCTATGTCGATCCTTTTCTGTTTGACAATTCGCACGGAGGATCATACTGCGGGGAGGGCGAGCAGTGAAGCAGCAAGGGTGTTATGCCAATGCACCCATGGTAGGAAGCTGCTCCTAGTATGCTAATGCCACCCTTCCAGTTGAGAGCACAATCTGTTCCGTGCATCCTGTGCCTCCACAAGGTTTTCAAAGAAGTGGATGGTGTGGGTGTCAGCGACTGAGTTTGGCCAGGAACAATAAGGAATGTTGCAGTCCCAACAAACAGAGTTTGCATTTATTACACAGAGGAAAGAGGAGAATTGGTGTTGGACCGCTATCATGTAGTTAGGGAACAGCAGCATGCGATGCTTGTCCACAATCAGTGGAGCAAGTGCCGGACCTCTCTTAGGATTTTTTTACAGTTCTTAAAATGGAGGATCTTGGCGACCGTCAGGCAAGGTGCCTGGCCAGGCACGGTTGGCGTGTAGGAACCCAGTAGACCCACTCAATAGATAAGAAAGAGGTACGTCTATGCCAAGGCATGAAACTTTTGATCGAGGTCTCGAGGTAAGTCATTAAGGTCCTCCCCTCTGCACAATCCGGGAAGCCCATGATTCTGAGACGACTTCTTTGGGCATGGTCTTCAGCTTCCTCTGCCCTACCCGCCCATATTGTCACCCTGTCTAGGAGGTCTGTGAATATTCTTCCATCAGCAGAGGTTTCAGTTAAGAGAGCGCTGACTCCAAACAGGAGACTCGGTCAGCTAATTTGCAGTGGTCCTCATCGAGCAATGTAAGTTGAACAGACAACGCATCTATTTTGGTTTCCAGTGAGGAGCGGATCCCCACTATGGCGGTAAGGATAGAGTCTAGTTTGTTAGCATCGTGCCATGTGATCAGTCAGAGTGGAAGCTGGCAAGGAGGGCTCCGGAATTGAAGTGCCGTTGGGTAGCAGTCCACGCGGGCAGATACCCTGGTTTGTAACTTGCCCATAGTGAAGCCCAGAGTATAGTGGTCCATGTAGTACCACAATAATGCAGAATCAGGCGGCGCCGCTCATATTTGTTCCCGCTTGTGGGTACACAGGCCTCACCCCAGGGAAGAAAGGGGGCGGGAGGCAGGGAGAACTTATAGCATACCACCACAGAAGTAATCCGCTGAGAATGCCAATACACAGTATTACTGCAAAGTAAGGATCCGATCATCAGTAGTGGCAGGGCATGGGAGTAAAGGGTAATCGGGCAGAGGAAACCGAGCCAGAGGACCCACACACCTTCACCAGCAGATTTCTCCAGTCTGACCAGTGGGGGAGAATGCAAGGCAGTGATGCCCAGTCAGCCCCCAAGGATATTCAGAGGAGGGTTCAAGAGGACTGTGGAGTACATTTGCCCAAGGCGCAAGAGGCATCCAATAATGCCAATCTGAACAGGGAAGGAAGAGGCAACTATCAGAGGATGTAGAGGTCGCAGGCCAGTGCCCCCAAAATGTTAGCGAATCAGGGAGATAGAGGGTCCAGAGAGCTGCAAGGCGCTAGATCCATTGAGACAGGGAGGACTGACCTGTTCGCTGCAAGAGAGTCTTTTGTTGCAGGAGGTCGAGTGTGCCTCCAGACGGAAAGCCACATTCAGGGACCCACTACTGGCAAGGAATTAGGCATTCGTCCCTCAGATCCACAGGGCAATGTTAGGCGGGCACGCCACGCCCCGCGATTGAGCCCAGGGCAACAGTCCAAGGACTGGGGTCCTCTAATACTCTGAGCTGTCCTTTGCTCTCTAAGGAGCTGTCATCTCAGCCCTGTGGAGCTCTGCTGCCCAGCGAAATCCATGCCAGGTAGGGCGTCCGGTGTCCTGAATGGCCTTGATTTAATTTGATGGCACCGGAGGAGAGCAATGGCGCAGGATATAAGGCCACAGGGAGCAGAGCTACCAGGTTACGCATCTACCATCTCGGCACGTGTAGCCACGCCCCCATGACTGTTGCTGATGTTGACTGTTCTTGGCATAGCAGAGAAACAAGAATGCTCGACGAATGACGACCAAGAGGTATACCGTAGTGTCCAAAGAATGCTCGACAAATGACGACCAAGAGGTATACCCTAGTGTCCAAAGAATGCTCGACGAATGATGACCAAGAGGTATACCCTAGTGTCCAAAGAATGCTCGCGAATGACGACCAAGAGGTATACCCTAGTGTCCAAAGAATGCTCGACGAATGACGACCAAGAAGTATACCCTAGTGTCCAAAGATCTATAGAAGTCAGCTCTCAATATTGACGACACTGTATCTGGGAAGTCTGACATGCATAGCAGCTTTGGTCTTGAGGGCTTCCCTCTGCTTTGACCCAGGTGACCAGCTTGAGTCATTTCTAACACCAGATGATCTACGCCCAGTGAGGTTGATAGTTCGTCGGCATACTGCTTGTGGTAGGACTAGCTTGGTGCCATGAAGGATGATTCCTTGTTTAGTTTCAGACAGCTTTTCCTGCATGTTCTTGAATACAAGTATCAAGACCTGGCTCTTCAAATGACCCCAATGGAGCTGCTCCCCCCCCTTAGTGCCATGAGAACCTCATGGGTGAGTAGCGGGTTTTACAAACCGTGATTGGTTGATTGATCCTTTCCCTGTATACCCCTCGATTGTATTAACTGTTGTGGTTGGCAACTTTATCTATGTTTTCTCATTATGTTTCAAACTTATCCCAGTGTGAGGTGTAATTCTTGCATAAATTCCTCTAGTGTGGTCAGAGCCGAGCGTTCTGTCGCAGTCAAAGATTGAGGTACTCCTCTGCCAGTGATGGTGTGGGGCGAGTGTTTGGAAGCGGGTGTCTGAAGATTTATTCTGCAGGGTTGTGTTCTCTCCCAGGTTTGTGCACTATCTTGAAGTCATAGTCCATTAGGCGTATTCCTCACATTTCTATAAATGGTGGGATCTTGCGGTCGGGTTGCCATAGATGGATAGTAGTGCTTGATGGTCCATTATGATTTTAAATGGCTCGCCATACAAGAACATGGGATGGGGTTCACATTCCCACACAATGACCAGACTCTGTTTCACGTTGAGAGTACTTTTTCCCATCTCTTTGAAGCTCCTGCTTGCATACGCAATAATTCACCTGGTAGAATCACATCTGGGCTTGTGCTGTGCTAGACTGGCCCCTGTTTCTCTGGGGCTAGCATCTACTGTCAGTTCTGTGCATAATGATGCATCAATATAGACCAGATGGTCCATAGACGCTATAGCCTCTTTGATGTTCTTGAAGGCTTCTGCACATTCTGTGGTCCATGTGCTTTTTGTCTTTGTTTGGTGAGGTATCCAAGTGGTGTGCTTCCTAGCAGTAACTCGCCAGGCCCCGGAAGGACCAAAGATCTGCTACATTAGCTTATTGAGTGTTTTGACCTTGGCTAGATCTGGTTGCATTTCTCGTAGGGAGAAAATGTACCGAATGAAGATCTTTTTCCAACTCGTATTTTCCTCGGTTCCGGGTCAGTCTTGCTTCTTCTGTACGGCTGCACATGTCCTCTGTTGCTTTGTCAAGCTCCTCTTTTGTGTGACCAAACACAAGGATGCCATCATTGTAGTTTAGACAGATTTTCACAGGCCATATGACTCTCCTCTCAATTTCCTGACATATCTCGGCATCTGACGGCGGTGTTTGTATACTAGTAGCGTGGAGAAGGCTGCGATCTAGCCTGACTTAGGAGCCAGTTCTTGTTGGTGGTATCCTTTGTAGAGGTCTAGCTTGGAGACCATGCAGGCTCGATTGAGGCAACTGATTAGGTCATCTCGGTGAGGGCCTGGGTGTGTCTCCTTTGTATTGTTGTGTTTGGTAGACGCATGCCCACAGAGATGCAAATTTTCCGTGTGTTTCATTGTGGTATGGCAATGATGGGAGGGGGGACATCCACGGAGTCAGTCCATTGACCGGTTCAATGATGTCTTGCTCTAGTGACTTCGAATTTCATCCTCGACTGGAGTTGTAGATGCACTGATACACACCGGTGGTTTTGAGCTTCATTGATACTGAGTGTGACCTGCTCTCCCTTCAGCTTCCTGCTTCCCTGGAACCGTGCTGAATGCTTCTTCAACACATGATGAGGAGTCAGCACTTCATAAGTCATGGTAGCAAGACCCAAAAGTTGTGAAGTCAGGTTGTTGAGACGGCATGGTGCTGGCACTTCACCTCTTTAGACATGTACTTTACCTTGTAGGGAGGTTTTGTTGTAAATTAGAGTTTCAGAGAATTTGCCTAGATCAGCTACTTGGCGCTTTGCCCTCCAGTAGAAGACACCCACGTTGGATGGTAACAGTTCAGGTTTGTTTTCGATCTGGTTGTATTCAGATGCACACGTCGCTTGAGGCTTCACTCTCCAAAACAATGCGGCTTCATGTTTTTCCTCTTGTAACTGCACTGCAGCGGTTTTATAATCACCTTTTTCTCCAGCATCTGGATCTGTTCGGATTGTCTTTCTGGTGCTGCAGTTTCAATCATGAGGCATATGTGCACTCTCCTGTTCCTTCGAGTGTGTGCCTCTATTCGTCTTGTACGGTGGCTTGACTTTATCCTTGGTTTTTGGGTCGTCCTCCGTTTGCTTTCAGCCACCCAACCTTCTAAAATGGTTGACTTTGCTGCCTTTCCTACACTTTTGCCCCATTGCGGGGCAGACACCAGCATGAATGGACACATCGATACCATGCTCGGTCATTCTTGCTTGACGTCAGTTTGTCCAGCTCTTCCCTACTGCCTGAAATCCGATGTACTTGTTCAAAGGTTCATGCCAACCCATTGTCCATGTTTTTAGCATGTGTCGTGACCATCGGTCAATCTTTGCTATGGCTAGTATTTTGTCCAGGGTATTATTTTTTCTATTAAAATCCTGGGGCGATAACTTTATAAGTAGCACCCTTCGATGCAATCTTATTGCTTCCTCATTGTTGAATTCTCCAAACTCGCAGTACCTTTCAAGCTTCCATAATCTGACTGCAAAGTCATTGGAAGATTCATCAGCCCCGACGTGTGCTGCTGCAAGTCAAGGCTCTACGCTACGCATTTGATCAGACCTTTGAATGTAGAGTGGTCTTTGGCGAACTGTAACAAGTTAATGTCCTGCATCGTATACGACCAACTTGAGGAACAGGTCTTTGGCTGGTCAGTGTAGTTCTTGTGTGCGGCTCACAGGGCTATTCCATTTTCCACACCGGGCTCCTTTGATCTGGGGGTTTGTGAGGTCAAAGGGTAGAGGGCGTCAGAAGATGGAGCTAGGCATGACTTCTTCACCCATTCGAAGGCCCTAGTTAAGGTGTTATTGGCTGCAGCCGTTGAAGCGGGACTAGTGATGAAGAATTCTTTATGTTCGATGCTGCAATCTACTTTTCAGGTGTTCAGAAGACCACATTTTGTGAGTTGCCAGACTTCAAAATGCCCGCCACCATTGATTCTAAAGAGATTTGTGACTTGCCTGACCTTAAAATCGGCAGTTCCATACATTTCTGTGGCGCTTTTAGTTTGCCTCATTTCAAGATGACGGGTACCATTACTACGGGAGAAGAAACTGTATCGATGCCTGGCTCCAAGATGGCTCTGAAAGATCTTGCCTTCTGACCAACACAATATCTTCTGGGACGCTCATTTCAACACACTTGTGCTTGATTTCAAATTGACCGCCGGGATTTCTAGGGTGTGCTAATGGGCAGGCAATGTGTTCACTTGCAGAGCAGACTCGGGGGGTTTCGCGAGTGCGTTCTCGTGGCGCTGAGGATTCTGGGGAGCTCACATTTGCTGGCAGCCTTCCATCTTTAATGGTCATACCATGGGGTCTGCAGAGCACTATGCTGTGGCGGGCGACCACAACAGCTGCCTCGGTTGTTGCTTTCTCGCCTTTGTCACTGTCGGTTTCTAGGGAGGTTGTAGAGGGATACCGGCCCACCTTCTTTTGCCAGAAGTCATGTCCTGGTGACCAAAGAAGGCAGATTAGCTCCTCATCTTTTATTGTTGCCAATCTAGGGAGCAACATCTCACCCTTCTTCCCTTGTGGTCCCTTGGAACGTGTGTCAATCCCCACCTCTTCCTGTTCCCCAACCGATTCGACCGCTCTTTCTCAGTGTCGGCAGTGGGGCTCACTCTTTGCTGCAGGGTTCTAGTGCCCTTGGCTTGTCCCACTATGACAAATGCCAGGAAGTAACCCATACCCAAGCAATGCTCCACTCCTGCGACCCACTCCAGATGGTTGAAGGAATCCTTCTACCAGTGGTATCACATCACTCGGTGCTTTAACATCCGGGTGGTTTCAGGTAGCATGTGGGATGCTGGACGAGGGATGCTGGACGAGGGATGCTGGACGAGGGATGCTGGACGAGGGATGCTGGACGAGGGATGCTGGACGAGGGATGCTGGACGAGGGATGCTGGACGTGGGATGCTGGACGTGGGATGCTGGACGTGGGATGCTGGACGTGGGATGCTGGACGTGGGATGCTGGACCAGGGATGCTGGACCAGGGATGCTGGACCAGGGATGCTGGACCAGGGATGCTGGGCGAGGGATGCTGGGCGAGGGATGCTGGGCGAGGGATGCTGGGCGAGGGATGCTGGGCGAGGGATGCTGGACTTGGGGTGCTGGACTTGGGGTGCTGGACTTGGGGTGCTGGACTTGGGGTGCTGGACTTGGGGTGCTGGACTTGGGGTGCTGGACTTGGGGTGCTGGACTTGGGGTGCTGGACGAGGGATGCTGGACGAGGGATGCTGGACTTGCGATGCTGGACTTGCGATGCTGGACTTGCGATGCTGGACTTGCGATGCTGGACTTGCGATGCTGGACTTTGAACTCCCTCCTAGCTGATAATCTTATTAGTGAACAGGGAGATGTTAAAATGCCAGAGTCAGCCTTGACCACAAAGGTTACTGCTAGCTATTTTATAAAACAAGCTTCTTTAGAAATGTGTGCCTTGAAGTGAAAGCGGTATATGAATTCCATCAAGACTGGACGCTCTGCACTTCTCTCAACGTCTACCAGTTAGTAGGTTACAAAGCTGCACTCTTATTCAAAAGGAGTCTTCAAAGTATCTACAAAATATTGTCATGTCTCTTCCTGGTCTACAGGTTCTAATACTTCATTCCAAGATGCTCACTACAGCAGCAAGATGCCCTGCCACATGGGACACCTTCAGCCAGTACTGGCTTTTGACTAGCGGAAGATTGAATTCTGTAACTTGGAACCATGACTTTAGCTTGATAAGTGCGGATTTAAAATCCCACCATACAAAGTACTGTAAGGAATAGAATATGCTCTTTTAATGAACTAGAAATAAAAACATTGTGTTTAAGAACAAGGGTACCCCTGACACAAATTCCTAAATCAGGGAAAATAACTAGAATGTAAAATCACAATATAGGAAAGTTGAAATAATAAGTTTGAGGCCCTCCCGACCCCAGTTCAGAAGTCATCCTTCTGATTTCACGAGGTTTCATTGATTATGTACATGGCTTCCTGATAAAGGCCTACAGCCGAAACGCGTGTAGGACACAGATTTCCAAGAGCCATGCCAGAAATGAATGTCCTCTGTGTATGATGCAATGATTATTCGCTTACTATGTATATGTCTTGATATAAATTGAACTATTGTAAACAACTCTTTTTCAAAGACATCCACTTTTGATACTGTGCGAAATGTACTTGATTTTGGGCAAATATGAGAATTTATTCTTGAACCTTACTGCAAGATCATTGTGCATATTTGAGTATAGAGGAGTATTTGTTTTCTCTCCTTTTTTAATGTGTACATTCAGCATAATTGATTTGTAAAAATAATTATTAAAAAATGTGATACCATGGAATAGAGGTTGCATGTATGTATTTATGACATGTAATATTTAGGTCCACTAATTATTTCAACTTTCCTATATTGCGATATTTACATTCTAGAAATATAAACACAAATGTTCAAAAATAAACATGTTTTTAAAACATCTTGGCACATTTTACGTGACATATTTACGACAATGTTTATGATGTAAGCACATGCTTTAATAAATAATTTGTTGCAGGGCCGATATGATAATTATTTTTAAATCCCGGCTCGTGCTTAGCAACTTCGAGCCACGGCCGATCCCAGGCCCGGCTCTTTCTCCCTTCTCTTGGCTGCCATCTCTAAGGTAGCAAGGGCGGGTACAAAAGATGAAGGCAGAGGGCCTGAATTTGGATCTTGGTGGATGGGTTACTCCGTCACAATGGGATATCCCGTCCCGTGAAATATTAATTCCATGGGATATAATGGGATCTAAATTTCGGCAGATGGGATATCCGTCACCGCTGTGATGGAGCAACCCATCCACCCAGATCTATATAAGGCCCAGGGTCCGCACATGCTCCCCCCCCCCCCCCGCTACCACCAACTGGCCTCCATGAGACTTGAAATGTGATTATAGTGCGTCCACTTTATTCAACAGCAAAATCAACAGACAACTTGGCTTTATACCACATTGCAGTGCACATGCAATATGCCACGGGGACTTATTTTCAGGTTTAACATGAAGTTGAGCTTGTGCTATTCACGTCCAAGGGATTGTATAGTGTACTTAGTCTAAGGGGCTTTGGTTTGGCCTTCTTCAGCCATTGGCTTCTTTGGCTCAGAAGCCTCCCACTATTGGCGTGTGACGTTGTCAATCACATTTTGTATCCGCCCTTAGGAGGTAAGCAGTCTCATCTTCTTTGTATTCGTTGTTTGGAAATGTCCTTCTGCCTCCTTTAGAATGAGGGACTATCTAACCTATTAAAAGGACACTCTATCACTACACATTTAGCTCATCCATTGACTGTATACAAAAAACAATCATTTAGAAATTAGAGACAACTTCCTGGTGCAGCTGGTGCTTAATTTTTGCTGGTGGTTTCCGGTTCTCGGCACCAGCACTTAATTGTCACCATCGGCACTTATAAAATTCTGCCACATGGTGGCGCTGTCAGTCTAATTCACAAATGAGCACAACTGCCGCATTGTCGGAAGAGCGATGGTCAGTAGATGTGTTGGTGCTGGCATTGGCATCCCTGGCGGGGGCAATAGGTGGTGCAAGTTGCGGTGGGATCCTGAAGGGGGCCCTGGCACCAGCAGGCAGGAGCCACCCCAGGTTTCCCATAAACTGGGGTGCAGTGCAAGCTTCACGCGGGAGTGAGAGTTACAGATTTTTATCGCGCACAAATTCGCTCCTTTAGAAATTATATAACCAAAACTTGGTTTTAATGGTCACCTCCAGCAGAACGACTGAAGGTGCAACAATAAATCACCGCGGGACACCGGGTTTAAAGCCGAACAAAGGGGGTTCTGGAGGGGCAGAGGCAACACCTCGAGGCTGCTGGTCTTACTCCAGTCTGAGAATGATGTGAATTCCTCTTGAACTCTCCGTTCCCACTCACAAAGGTTCGTCTGTGAGTAGCCGAGTCTTACTCCAGGCGGAGATGTGCCAGTGGCGGCTCCTTATGTAAGGCGGAGCAGCATCGCCCCACAGAAAAAAGGAAAAATAAAATGATAACTAGTGTTATTATCATTTTATTTTTCCTAGTCAGTGGGTCTCAGGCGGGGCTGGCAGAGCTGGGAGAGGAGTGGTTTTCACTCCGGAAGTGCGCAGGATGTCTTGGCCGGCCCTCTAGGGACGCCCCAAGCAGTCCTGCGCTCGTTGCATGTCCCCCACCAGGCTGCATTACGTGCAAACACTCCCAGTCCCCATCTGAGCACTGCTCCACGGCGCTCAGACCAATCACAAGGTTGCATTGGAGTGTTGTGATTGGCTATGGGGAGGCTGGTAGGGCGGATGCTCCCTGCTGCCGGCAGGGAGTGTAGGAAGATGTCAGAGGGACAGAGGATGAAGGAGAGGCGGCGGCCGTTTCAGGCAAGTGTATTTTTTTTGTTTGGGTTTTCTTTTTTGTCCCCGCCGTGTGGAAAAGTAAATTTTGCCATGTTCTGTGTCCCTACGCTTCATCCATCATATGTTATGTGTGCATGATCAATATGCATATGTTATTCCCCATTTCTGATTAAAGACGCAATTACAGTTGTGTCCACCTCTAGTATGATAGTTTCCAGTTCTCGTGAATACTACGAATATCAGGCCTATGTAAGTAATGTTGCCACGTTTCTCAGTGTGCACGTTATTCAATTATAAAGTCTCCGTTTCCAGGCCTCAAAAAGGGCCCGGACCACAGATTCAGCTCCTGTCTCCTGAAAGCCTCGCTGAGGAGCGATACAGCCCCCACCTGTATCCTCGACCCTTCACTTACTTCCTGCCTTGCAGTGCCCGGTGCACCCCGGCTCTGCCTCTGAGTCTGCCAAAAGTATGTTATAGTTCCTGCTATCAGTTCAGTCCTCCTCCTCTGCATTCCTAAGCTACTGAACTGCATCAATAGTTTCCGTCATTGTCTAGCCTTCTCGTCTCCACGTTAGAGAAATACTGTATTTAATGGTCATTTAATATTCTTCACGCACTACATGTAGAATAATGCATGGTCCAGTCTTAGAATCAAGTTAGCTTTTCCCCTCATGACTTCTAGTTTATATCAACATGTTCCCTAAACATTAGATACCAGATAGGGTTTAGGTACATGTCGCTCCGACCCTCCAGACTCTAGTCTCTGCTCCTAGCACAGAGTTCGTAGCCCCCAGCTTCTCCTAGTAACACGTCATTGCTAGTTTTCGCGCACCATTAGGTTAGAGGTCCCGGCTCCTTAGGTAGCCCCCTCCAATGTTTCCGCCCATTCATGATATATTCTGTTACGTTTTGCATCACATGTCTAAGTAAACTCCCAGTTACACCTCTTATTACTGTTATCTCTCGCGACTGCTACGCGTCACGCCTCCTACTCCACCTACTGTTACGCCTACTGCAATGTAATGCTATGTGTTTGCGCTATGTATATAAGTCAATGTTTTGTTATTAAATGTTAGCGCGCTCATCCCAGACCCAGCCCCGGCAGCTGCCGGGCCTTCCTATTCCCATGCAGGTTGTCCTGATCCTGTCCTTATGCTGTAATAAACCTGCAGAAACTCCTACTACCTCGAATCTTGACTCTTATTTATTGAGCTATCTGTTATGCTATAAGTCTAGTCAAAAATAGGGTATTATTTATTTATTTACCACATAATGGCGCCCGAATAGGGACTTGCCCTTTCCCCACGCGTCGGTGAAGCCACGCCGACCCCCTGACCCTCTGCAGTCGTGACGGAACCATACTGGCCAAGTGCAGATATTTCTGCTTCAAGTATCCCTCAGGCCCACGGAGGAGACGGAGGAGGCGGTCCAGCATCCGAACGAGACGGTGGAGGAACGCGGCGAGTCCCGACCAGAGCCCAAGCCGAGAGTCCAAGGTCCGAGGTATCCGGAGGCCCACCCGTAACTGAAGTCCGAAGTCCGAAGTCCGTCGTAGTCCAGTCCCGTTCGAGGCCTTCCGTTCCGTGCTGCCCGGTGAGTACCATTGCTGGGGTAGTGTCTAGACAGGGTCAGTCTAAATTGACTCCTGGTCCGTGGGTTGGTGGTACCCAAGCCCACAAACGAAGTGTTCACCTAGGTGGATACGGGTCTTGATGCGTTCCTTTATGGGACCGGTATGTTCCGTACTGTTATAGCAGTGCATCCAGTAACTCTAGTCTGTTCCGTTCTCGAGAATTCTGTTCTGTTTCTGTTTTCAGTATTTTCAGGTAGTATTCTGTTCGAACTGTTATGTTATGATATTGTTTAATGTATTTCCAATGTCGTGGTATGCCTGAATTGTTTTCCCAATTGTTATTGTTTTTCGTGTATTGTATTGTGTTCCGATTCAAGTTTAGAATGCCGCTCTTTTCCAAGTTACGTCAGTTAAAAACTAGAAAGGGTCTGCTGGAAGCAGCAGTTCCTGTTCCGCCTAGGGACAGTCCAGGTCACTTTATGTATCAGAAACATGGCATAAGCGCCATATTGTATCTAGATTTATGGGTAGAGTATACCAAACAGTTAGAAGAAAAGTATAGATGGCCCGTATCGGGTACATGGGATGCCGAATGTATCATGCGAGTAGAAGAAGCATTATGGAAAAAGAAAGCCAGACAGTCACAGAAAGATGCCATCGAGTTATGGCGTAAGGAAGCGCATAGGAGAACGGAAAAGGAAGTCAGAAAGTCAGAGTTAAGTAGAGAATCCCAAGAACGAGCCCAAGAAAGAGAATTAATCGAGATAGGAGAACAAGTCAAAGCCGAACAGTCAGACAGACAGAGGCATGCCCTTATTAAGGGTATGTATCCTCTCCTTGCCGAAGGCTTGCCAAAAGCGACCCCAGAAGCACCCAGTAATTTCCCGCCACCATTAGTTCCGACCAAGCTACGTCACAAACCGACCGCAGCTGATATTTTTATTTCGTCCTATTTGGACGACACAGTTCCAGAATATGCAAATTCAGTTCGCGCTCCGCCAGTCCCTGTAAATCAGGCACTTCCCGTTCCTCCAGACACCGGAGTACCTGTTACGGTACCCCCGGGTCAGCCTGCCATACAAGTTCAGCCCACGTTACAATTACCGACCCTGCAAGCACGAAGAATGTCAGTCGACGATTCTAGTATAGGGGCCGCAGGAGGAGGTCCTCCTCAAACCCCGCCGCCACACAAGCGTCTATCAGCACTCGAATTACATGCTCAAGCATCACAACGTACTCCTAAAAGTAATAAGTCTGTTACAGAAATCAGACAAGCCCTTGCCGAATGTGTCTATGACACAGTCCCAGGCGAGTATAATATGGTTTTATATTCCGTACGCGTAAGAAGGGTGACCGAGTATCTAGTCACCTTACCAAATATGAAAGAAGATCTAGACAGAATATATCGTTTCATCCGTACAGGGGATGATCCAGAAAGTATTGGCGAGATTATGTCTCAAAGGAAAGCCGAGATTCAGCTCATGATATTAAAGTTCCTGATCAATTGTCTAATAAGAGAACAAGATTACCCATCTAAAGATCCCGCCGAAATGAGAATCCTAACAAGGTGGAGTGATAATATAGCCGAGGGTAAGCACAAGACCATTAGTGCCATGGAAAGTATGTACAAGAAAATTCGTAAAGAAATAATAAGGTTACACGAACAGCGTAAAGCAGCACAAGTAAGCGAGAAAGAAAGTGTCTCTGATCCTGAAGAGGAAGACGAGAATCCCGCCAGAATAGCGTATGTAGGAAAATCCAGATTTCCAGATCGCCATTTACGCCTTGAACCCAAGTCTATTTTTCAACATCTAGCACCAGAACAAGGTTCTCTAGAACAAGTATTTCAAGCTACCGATCACATTCTGAAATCACGAGTCGGTTACAGTGAACTAAGTACTATGCATGAACAAGAACTAGCCCGATCAGCAGTCCGATGGATTACTGATTCTACCACTTTTCCAGACGAAATAGTGGCACGAATGTTTCTGAAACTGCCCCCAGCCGAGCAACGACTGGTGGGTATGTATATGATCCAGCACCTCATTACCCTGTATGAGGGTCAACATTCTGATCCAGGCCCGTTACATGATATCCTGAACGAGTTACTCCAGTACAGATGGAGAGGTCTAGGTACCGATTTAATTAGTGTCATTCTAGAACAGCGCCACAAGTATAGAACGTTCCTGAACCCGCATTTTGTTCATGTCTCACCCCCGGAAAGTAAACCATTCTACATAGACAGACAGAATCCGCTACGAGAAGTCCACCCAGTCCAAGGGGCGGGTGGCGTAATGCAACGAGTGTTTGTATACACTCCGATATCAAAGATGGAACTTCTTGAAATGAAGAAATTAATTCCCTGTCATGACAAAGATCCAGCAGGGTTCCATCGAGAATTAAAAGACATGCTCCGTATGGGAGAATACACTTACCCAGATATCATTAAAATGTTAAAGGTCCTGCTACCCGCAGGGGTGTATGAAAAGTTAAAGGAAAAAGAATGGGAGGTGGGAGAGAAAAAGATCGATTGGACAGCTCTAGAAGCTGAAGACAAGGCACGAGTACCAGGTACCGGTCTTGGAGATAAATGTAAAGAATTACCAGAATTATTGATTCAAGTTTTACCCAGATTATTGACAACTAGGAAAGAAGACTGGGATGCAATCTCAGCCTGTAAACAGAAACAAGAAGAGGATATTAGTGATTTTTATTCTAGATTCGAAAAATGTTTTAGTATTAACAGTGGTCTCAAGACAAGTAGTGAGTCATACCCTCATCTTTTCGTTACCAAATTAGTCGAGAATTCAAGTCCACAGATTAAAAACCGAGTTTTGAAAGTCGAAAGCACCTGGCAAGCAAATACTCCGTCCCAGATGCTCCAGATGCTCCAGTATCACCAGAATAGAATTAGAGAAGAGCAAGAACACGAAAGAAAACGTATGAAAGACACGAAAATGAAAGTGCTAGTTGCACAATCTATTCCTCAAGACAGTCAGAAGAGGGGTCCGAATCAAGCCAATCATCCGGCGGCTCCCGTTAAAGGGAACTGCAATTATTGTAAACAGCCAGGTCATTTTATAAACGAGTGTGCAGTTCTGAAACACAACATAGCTACTGGTAAGACTAAAGAAAGACCACGTCCGCCGAGACAAGAACAAGTTTCACAGACTCCTCAGTCACAGAATGCACCACAGACCGTTACCGTACCGCAGCCTATTGCTGCAACACAGCACGTTACATCGCAGATGTACCAGTATGCACAGTCCGAGTATCCAGAGTACCAGTCATATTCATGAAACAGCCTAGAGAGGGAGGTAGGCTTGCCTCTCATCGAGATACCTGTAGACCAAGAAGGTCCCTATGTTCATAGTCAAGTATTAGGGAAAGACAGAAAGTTTTTGATCGATACAGGGGCAAGTAGGACCACAATTAGTCACGCCGAAGTTCCAGGGGCTCCGCTCTCAGGCTCAAGAAATGTTTCCCTTGGATTTTCAGGAAAACCCATAGTTAATGAGATATCAAAGCCAGTTACTCTAGACGTAGGTCCATTGTCCCGTACTACTGACCTGTTACTTACTAAGTCATGTCCAGAAAATCTATTAGGCATTAAGACACTGAAAGAGTTAGGTGCAGTTATATGCTGTTCCCCAGAGGGAATACGTCTGTTCCTACGTGACTTTAAGGGTCACTATGTATTACGAGATTTTGATTCAAGATTGTCTAATGTTCCACAGCATTTATGGGCGCAAGGTCCAACTGATGTAGGTTACATGCAAATCACACCCTATCGTGTGACTCTCAAACCAGGTGTAGTGTTACCCCGAATCAGGCAGTACAGATTGCCACCTGAGGCTGTAGCAGCCTTATCCAAAATTATTGACGAGCTCATGGCTCAAGGAGTAGTTGTAGAAACTGACTCCAATGTATGCAATTCTCCGATCATTCCAGTCATGAAACGTACTGATCCAAATGCACCCCCAGTATATCGATTAGTGATTGATTTACGAGAGCTTAACAAATGTATTATCCCTCAATACCCAGTTGTTCCAGATATTTCTTCCCTGTTAACAGCCATTGATCCCGAAGCCATGTTTTTCACTGTTATTGACCTCAAGAATGCATTTTTTAGTGTTCCAATTCATCCAGACAGCCAGTTTCTTTTCGGATTTTGTTTAAATGGAAGGAGCTATATGTTTACACGCGCTCCTCAAGGTTTCACAGAAAGCCCTAGCATTTACAGTCAAGCACTCAAGAGACAACTAGACAACATTCACATGCCAACTGACACTGCCCTGCTCCAGTATGTCGATGATCTACTGATCACAGCCCGTTCTGAACGTGCTTGCGAGCGAGCATCACTTACAGTTCTGTATTTTCTAGCCGAGATGGGGCACAAGGTGTCACCTTCGAAGCTTCAATTCTGTGTCCAGCAAGTGGTATACTTAGGACACTTGCTGTCCAAGAGGGGTAGGCAGTTGACACCCGACCGTATCCAGTTAATAGCGAGTCTTCCCCAGCCAAGGACCCAGAAGGAGGTACGTGCTTTTATCGGCCTTACTTCTTATTGTAGACAATGGATTCCCCAGTATGCATTCCTAGCCAAGCCACTGATACAGTTAACGACACAGGAGGCAGCCGTATCGACTGTCCTCCCTTGGACATCTGACCATACACTTAGTTTTAACGAGTTAAAGAAAGCCCTATGTCAAGCTCCAGTTCTAGCTACACCGAACTACAGTAAGCCTTTTACACTTTTCGTTACTGAACGCGAAGGTACAGCATTATCTGTCCTCACACAAGATCAAGCAGGTCAATACAAGCCCTGTGCTTATTTTTCGAGCACATTAGATCCAGTCGCCCAGGCGTTGCCTGCGTGCCTCAAGTCAGTTGCAGCCACAGCACTAGCTATCAGACAAAGTGATTCTATAGTTTTAGGACATTCCCTGACAGTACAAGTTCCACATTCAGTAGAAGTTCTTTTAAACCGAACACAAACTCAGCACTTGACAATTGCACGTTTAACAGGTTATGAATTGACACTGTTCCAGCCACACATAGAAATTAGACGCTGCAACGTCCTGAATCCTGCTACACTGTTACCATCAGTTAGTTCAAATCCAGACACACATGATTGTGTGGAAGTAGTTAACATTACGACAAAGCCAAGACAAGACCTGACAGATATTCCGTTACCAGATCCTGACCTGACACTTTATGTGGATGGTTCATGTATGAGAACTAGTACAGGAGAACTAGTCGCCGCGTATGCAGTGACTACTGACACTGAAGTTATTGAAACACACCGTATTGATACTCTGTCCGCTCAAGCAGCAGAGCTAGTCGCTCTGACACAAGCCTGTATACATGCCAAGAACCTGAAAGTTAATGTTTACACAGATTCACGTTACGCATTCGGAGTTGTACACGACTTCGGAGTGCTCTGGCAGGAGAGAGGTTTTATGACTTCTCATGGAACCAAGATTCAGCATGGTCTCCTTATTCAAGCCCTGTTAGATGCCATACATTTACCGACATCTATTGCTATCATGAAGTGCAAAGCACATACGAAAGTCACTGACATTATTTCCCAAGGTAATGATTTAGCAGACCGCACAGCCAAGCTTACAGCACAGACTCTAGACATTCCAGTTAATCAGACACAGACACATACTCCAGATCCGATTACATGCATGACAGTTAAGGACCCTACTCAAGATGTCATAGATATCCAGTCACATGCTACTCCTGATGAAATCAAGAAATGGTCTGTACAAGGAGGGGTCCAGACAGATCAAGGATGGTTAACGAAGGGTAGAGCCACATGGTTTCTCCCCGATTCTATGGTTCAAGTTATTATCAATACCGCACATAGTCCAGCACATTTAGGAGAAAAAGCTATGTTAGACAGTATCCAGACCATTTGGTTCAACAAGCATTTACGAGCTGCAGCCAAGCAGAAAGTCCGTACCTGTATGATATGTTGTCAGTTTAATCCAGGTAAAAGTGTCCCGGTGGAACAAGGTGGTTTCCAGCCCCCTGACCACCCTTTTGAGGTCCTCCAGATGGATTATATTCAAATGGAGCGATGTCGAGGTTTCAAGTATGTCCTTGTAGTTGTATGCGCCTTGTCCAGATGGACAGAAGCATATCCAGTCCCAGATTACACAGCCGCGACCACTGCCAAGCAGTTGGTTCGTGAATTCTTCCCTAGATATGGACTCCCTAGAGTCGTATATTCTGATAACGGCCAGCCATTCTCATCTGAACTCATGAAACACGTTTCCCTTTTGTTAGGGTACCAGTGGAAGTTCCATTGTGTACGCCATCCAGAAGCAGCTGGACTAGTCGAAAGGCATAATCAGACTCTGAAAATCCGTATAGCAAAAGTCTGTAAAGACAAGGGTGTGGACTGGTTAGTAGCTTTGCCAGTCGCTCTGTTTTACATGCGTATGGTCGCACATTCCAGATCAGGTCTGTCCCCGTATGAGGTCGTTTTCGGCCGCCCCCCTAACATGTGGGGTACTCCTAGACCCCGAAGTATTACCGATGTTTCATGTAATATGCTGACAGATTACCTAGCTTCCTTGATGTCTGCCCTCAACTCATGTCGTTCACAGGTTGCCGCCGCATTTCCAGACAATACCGAGGTGGCACCGCACGAGATCGTTCCAGGCTCCCTTGTGATGATCAGAAATTTCGACAGATCAAGTCCGCTGGAACCACGTTGGAAGGAGCCACGTCAGGTCCTCTTGACCACCCGAACTGCCGTCAAGTTGGAAGGCAGGAAGGGGTGGGTCCACCTTTCTCATGTAAAACTTTTCAAAGGATCGAAACCAGTCTTCAAAAACATTTCCAAGAACATTTCCCAGGATTCGAAGGATTGCCAGAACATTGTTTTAAAGGACTGTCCCGCACAAGACATTATTACAACCCCTCCCTTGTTAGAGAAAACTCCGCAACAGGAGTATAAGTTAAAACTCAGGTCTAATAAGTCAGCCAGTTTGATTGTATAAGTCCTCCCCTAGGTGAAACGGTTAGACTGTTTCTGACATGTATAAAATAGACCCCCATAGTGAGAGAGTCAGTCAAAGCTCAATCAAATGTATCGTTTTTCTGAGTTTCGTATTATTCATCAGCATAATGATTTCCTGCACCAGCTATGCTTTCTATCTGTGTTTTTCAGTTCCTTATGTAAATATGTCTGCTCATGCTACAGTAGAGCACACGTTTAGTGATCTGCCTCCTCACGAATATTCATACCGCCTCGCCATGCGTAACAACACATTTATCCGTATGTTACATTATTCACACCAGACCAGCAATGCCACAAATTGTTGGGTGTGTGGTCGACTCCCCCCTTTCCAGACACCGAAGGGAGTTCTGCCACTCTTTCCTTATCCATTCTCACACAATGGTTCGTGTGGAGCATGGTCCACGTTAACGTCATCCTCAACAGATATGTCTTTTCTTAACAGTACATGTTTCCCAGACAAGCAAGGTTTCCCCCACCGAACAGGTTTAGATTTAGAAAATGAAGTATATAATTTAGGAAATTATTCGTCGAATTTCATGGTTCTGAATGTTCAGTCTGATACTACTCCAGACTCACCCGCTATTTCAGTACTACCAGTCAAAGGCGAATTATGTGTCCGTAGTTATGGTTCTGTACATATAGGTCATAGTGAATGTACTACTGTTATCAAGTATAGTGACAGTAGGAAATCTATTTTTAAAGCTTCACGTCATTCTTATTTTGTTTGTGGTCAAACTGCATATGTCCGTCTGCCCCTCGATTGGGAGGGAACCTGTTACATTGCTTTCCTACTGCCACCTGTTTTTCTAGTCCCACCTGACTATCATAGGAATTCTTTCTTAGTACACACTAGACACAAGAGAAATCTCCCGATTGTCGATTATACTGAAACCGCCGCAGAGCAATTCATTGATATAGATAAAGGTGTTTTCCCTTATTTAGGTACAGTTGTAAATAGTAAGCTTATTCGTAGGTTAACAAGAACCCTTGAAGCAGTAGTAGATGAGACTGCCTCCGCTCTAGGTAACTTAACTGAAGAGCAATCCTTTATGAGAATTGTCGTTTTACAGAATCGTCTCGTCCTTGACGTCATACTGGCCGATAGGGGCGGGGCCTGTAGAATTCTCGGATCCAGTTGTTGTATTTTCATTCCAAATAACGCGCCGTCTGTTTATTCAGCTATAACCAGACTCCATAAAATTGCCCATCTGTTACACCAAGATCTAGGCACCTGGACATGGTCCGGTTGGTTCTGGAATATAATTTCCGCGTGGGGTTGGAAAGTCCTGTCCTTTTTAGGTATTGCAGTAGCGATCATATTTAGCTGCTGCCTCTGTATACAATGTGGCCCTGCGATTTGCAGCATGTGTGCTACCTCTTGTACTCCCAGTCCCAAGCCCTGTTCTAAATCTCGTTCCAAGACAATTCGAGACGAGCAAATGGTACTGTATGAAATGATAGACGGTATCATGAATATTGATGTTTCCTGATGGAAACGTAGTGACAAGGAGGGAATGTGGAAAAGTAAATTTTGCCATGTTCTGTGTCCCTACGCTTCATCCATCATATGTTATGTGTGCATGATCAATATGCATATGTTATTCCCCATTTCTGATTAAAGACGCAATTACAGTTGTGTCCACCTCTAGTATGATAGTTTCCAGTTCTCGTGAATACTACGAATATCAGGCCTATGTAAGTAATGTTGCCACGTTTCTCAGTGTGCACGTTATTCAATTATAAAGTCTCCGTTTCCAGGCCTCAAAAAGGGCCCGGACCACAGATTCAGCTCCTGTCTCCTGAAAGCCTCGCTGAGGAGCGATACAGCCCCCACCTGTATCCTCGACCCTTCACTTACTTCCTGCCTTGCAGTGCCCGGTGCACCCCGGCTCTGCCTCTGAGTCTGCCAAAAGTATGTTATAGTTCCTGCTATCAGTTCAGTCCTCCTCCTCTGCATTCCTAAGCTACTGAACTGCATCAATAGTTTCCGTCATTGTCTAGCCTTCTCGTCTCCACGTTAGAGAAATACTGTATTTAATGGTCATTTAATATTCTTCACGCACTACATGTAGAATAATGCATGGTCCAGTCTTAGAATCAAGTTAGCTTTTCCCCTCATGACTTCTAGTTTATATCAACATGTTCCCTAAACATTAGATACCAGATAGGGTTTAGGTACATGTCGCTCCGACCCTCCAGACTCTAGTCTCTGCTCCTAGCACAGAGTTCGTAGCCCCCAGCTTCTCCTAGTAACACGTCATTGCTAGTTTTCGCGCACCATTAGGTTAGAGGTCCCGGCTCCTTAGGTAGCCCCCTCCAATGTTTCCGCCCATTCATGACATATTCTGTTACGTTTTGCATCACATGTCTAAGTAAACTCCCAGTTACACCTCTTATTACTGTTATCTCTCGCGACTGCTACGCGTCACGCCTCCTACTCCACCTACTGTTACGCCTACTGCAATGTAATGCTATGTGTTTGCGCTATGTATATAAGTCAATGTTTTGTTATTAAATGTTAGCGCGCTCATCCCAGACCCAGCCCCGGCAGCTGCCGGGCCTTCCTATTCCCATGCAGGTTGTCCTGATCCTGTCCTTATGCTGTAATAAACCTGCAGAAACTCCTACTACCTCGAATCTTGACTCTTATTTATTGAGCTATCTATTATGCTATAAGTCTAGTCAAAAATAGGGTATTATTTATTTATTTACCACAGCCGCACCTCACGAGTCTGGTATCAGCCTCTACTGGATGTGACTTAATCCTTAACTCTCAGGTCCAGTTCAGAAAGATTTCATTGTGAGTATCTGAGTCAGGGCTGGACTGGCCGTGGCGGGCACCGGGTAGATCCCTGGTGGGCCGCCAGGGTGTGGGCCGGTTTTGTGTCCCTTGGGGACTGTTTTTGTTACCGGGGGCCGCAAGATCGGCCCCCTGTAACAAAATCACCCGAAACCGGCACTTCCAAACAGTTCAGCCGCACCCCCCAGGGGTGCCGGCCGCGCAGTTCGCCAGGGCCGATTTCGGTTTCCAGTCCAGCGCTGATCTGAGTCTTACTCCAGGTCAAGATGGGAAGTAATCTTGCACTTCAGGTCTGATTCACAAAGGTTTTTCTGTGAGTTTAAGGGAGAGGTGTGGCGTAGTGGCCAGGGCGGCTGACTATGGAGCACAGGGCTCACTGTTCGATTGCGGTGCGAGTGGCAGCTCAGACCAGCACCATGGGACTCTGGCCAATAGCTCTTTTAATCTCCCTGACGGCCCCCAGCGGGCCTTGAGACCCTTAGGATTCCTAACTCCCAGGTCCAATTCACAGGGGATTCTCTGTGAGCAGCCGAGTCTTACTCCAAGCCGAGCTGTTAATCCTCAAATTCCAGGTCCGATTCACAAAGTTTTCTCAGTGCGTAGTTGTGTTTTACTCAATGCTGAGCTGTGAACTTGTGCTGAAATCCTAGGTCTGATTCAAAAAGGTTTCTTTGTGAGTAGCCGAGTCCTAATCCAGGCTGAGATCTGACTTAATCCTGAACTTCCAGATCCATTTCACGGGGGATTCTCTGTGAGTAGCCGAGTCTTACTCCAGGCTGAGATCTGAATTAATCCTGAACTCCCAGGTCCAATTTGTCAGGTACTGAACTCGCGCCTGCCGAACTACATCCCCCATGATGCTCTGGCCCGTAAATACATCTCCCATGATCCTTTGCGGCGCCGTGGTTATAGCGCGACTGGATCATGGCGCGGGTGTACTTGATTCTTCCTGATCGCCACGGATGCTCTGGCGGCTCGCTCGGCTGTGAGCGTCAAAGGCTGTGGATATTTTCTGAAGGTATTGCCGGCATGGATTCTGAGTACTGGTAAAGCACCGCGCCTTGTGAGGCGCGCCTGTTTGTTACAAACTAGACTTTGCACACGTAAATGAGGCTGGGCATTTTGCAGTCTCCATTGCTGGACTTAGGACTGTTAGAGGAAGTGAGTGGCTACTCGCTTCCCAGCTGCTGCTTAGTGCTAATTGGATGCGACTAGTGGCGGAATGTTGAGGGGGCCCTTCACATTGCCGTCATGAACTCATGACAATAGGATATCACGAACGTTTGCGGATTTCAAGTACCAAAGCGGAGGGCTGCAGTGCAGGAACTGCGCCTTGCCGTATTTGGGGTTTATAACTAAAGGTGTGTTGTGGATTACAGGTACCAAAGCGGAGGGCTGCAGTGCAGGAACTGCGCCTTGCCGTGTTTGGGGTTTATGACTACAAGTGTGTTGTGGATTACAGGTACTAAAGCGGAGGGCTGCAGTGCAGGAACTGAGCCTTGCCGTGTTTGGGGTGCATGATACCATTAACTGCAATCTGGAACTCATCAGGGTTGTGGAGGCAGGAATCGAACTAAATGCCTCTTGTTACAGCGGAGGTAGATTGGAGCTGGTGGTTACTTCACCAGGGGTAGGTCCCTTTCCTGAAAGGTGTATATACGATAGGTGCTGTTTCATACACGTTTTCTAATGCTGACATTCATGTTATACAGGGAAGGAGAGCAGAAGGAGTGCTTGTTGGCTGGACGCTCAAAGGGCAGCAAAAGGCAGGTGGCATATCTTCTAATGTTTTAGCGAGAATTGAATGAGAGTAGGGTTTATGAACTGTATTAACCTGTGCGCCTTTCTTTTCACAGCTACCCTTTCCCAGCTGCTCCCTTCCTTTCCTTTCCCGGGTTTTTCCCCTTTTGGGGTTTTTCCCTCGCTGTATCACTTGAACTCCCTGTGTATACATATTCGGGGTGTTCGAGAGATCCGGAGGTGGAGCTTTATTACGACGCATCGATCCTGCGGAGTGCGGAACCTGACAGAATCAAGTACCCACGAATTTACACTCTGCCTGGTCGGTGTTGTCGTGATAAATGGCGTCCATGGAGGATGTGTTACATGCGCTAGTGTTAGTGCAGCAGGAGTTGGCTTCTTCCAAAGCCGAAACTGCTGCGCTGCGCGACAAGATAGAACAATTGTCAAAGAATCCTTTTAATGCCTCTTCTGCTGCTTCTTCTATACAGGTTACAGTACCTCCGCCCATTCCTTTAGCTAATCCTGAAAGGTACTCTGGGGATCCAGGAAAAATACAAGTATTTTTGACTCAGGTGTTGATGCATTTTTCGTGTAAACCAGCTTCGTTCCCTACTAATCATTCCCGAGTGGCGTTCGCCATATCTTATTTGATAGGGGACGCCGCCAATTGGGCGGTGCCATTGGTAAAAAATAATGATGCCATTTTGTCTGACTGGTTGGCTTTTCGAACCGAATTCGAGAAAGTGTTTGACCGCAGGGCGACCAATTTTAGCACCGATAAGGAGCTTTTGGAGTTAAGACAGGGAAGGGGCGAGTTGATCACCTATTTGACTAAGTTCAATAAATTCGTGGCGGAGGCTGAGTGGCCCGAAGAAAAGAGGATGTCCCTCTTTTATCAGGGTTTGAAGGAAGATCTAAAAGATGTCATAGCTCAGGTGGATCCCCAACCTAGGACATGCGTAGACGTGATTAATCTTGCATTGAGATTAGATAGCAGAATGACGGATAGAGGGAGCTCTAGGAGAAGGTGGGAAAGAGGTTCATATTATGTGGAACGTTCCCCTCGTAAAGTGCCAGGGGGAATGGAGAGCAGCCCGGAACCAATGGAGATAGGAGCACTCAGAGCCCCGTTGTCCAGAGAAGAGAGGGAAGTCAGGAGAACACAGGGGCTATGTATGTACTGCGGTAAAAAAGGGCATTACGTACGTGAATGCCCTTCCAAGCCAAAGACATCTGCTGGTAATCGATTCAAGAAAGTGGCAGTGTCTGCCACCGGTAGTGAGACAGAACAGACCAAGGACAAGAGGCAGATGGTGGACGAAGAGAAGGAGTGGAAACTCACTTCTCGCTCTACTATAGGGATAGGTGAGACGGAATCCCATCTGGTTATAGACATGACCTTGGAATGTGAGCAACTGTTCCATCAGGTGTTGGTCATGTTGGATTCCGGAGCCACTGGTAACTTTATAGATGATGGATTGGTGTCTAGGCTGTCAATACCTCGGGTACCCAGAGACAACCCTGAGGAAGTCCTGGCTGTGGATGGACAGCCATTGAAGTCCGGACAGATAACGGAAAAAACCTGTGAGATAGGGTTATCGGTGAGACAGCAAGGAATAGTCCACTCAGAGACTCTATCACTAAACATCATAGCGGCTCCCCAGTATGAGGTGATCCTTGGAATGCCCTGGTTGTGCCATCACAACCCTATCGTGGACTGGAAATCCCAAAAATTCCGGTTCTTACCCGAGATCTGCGGGGCACATATGGTGTCCTGTCTTTCCTCACACATTGCAGTTCTGACTTCCTCTTATTCTGCAGCCACGGCAGTTGAAACGAACGTGCAGCTTCCAAGTGTCTACAGTCGTTATAGTGACGTTTTCAGTGAGAGCAAGGCAGAAACCTTGCCCCCACACAGGGACTACGATTGTCGCATCGATCTGGTGGAGGGGGCTACTATACCTTCTTGTAGGGTATATGCGTTATCCGTGCCCGAAACCGCTCATTTGAGGGAATACATTGACCATTACCTGAGGCTGGGGTTCATTAGACCTTCCCGTTCGCCAGCGGCCTCCCCTTTGTTCTTCATAGCGAAAGCCAATGGAGATCTCAGGGCTTGTGTGGATTATCGCGTCTTGAACAGGAACACCGTGCGGAATCGTTACCCTCTCCCCCTCATTTCTGTCTTGCTCGACCAGGTGAGAGAAGCCAAGATCTACACCCGGTTGGATTTACGGGGGGCTTATCACCTGGTCAGAGTTCGTGAGGGGGATGAGTGGAAAACCGCGTTCAAGACGCGATATGGGCTCTATGAGTACCTGGTTATGCCTTTTGGGTTGTGTAACGCCCCTGCGGCGTTTCAGTTTTTTATCAACGACGTGCTAAAGGACTATGTGGACCGTTTTGTAGATGATATACTGGTGTACTCACAGAACGAGGCGAGTCACACAACGCAAGTGAAAATGGTCTTGGATAAATTGAGAGAAAACCAATTATACGTCAAGCTGAGCAAGTGTGAGTTCGGGGTCAGCGAGGTGGAGTTTTTGGGGGTCAACCTCAGTTCACAGGGACTGCAGATGTCCGAAAGGAAAGTGCAGGCGGTAAAGGAGTGGCCCGCCCCAGGGAATGTGCGTGAAGTACAAAGTTTCTTGGGGTTCGCCAATTATTATCGCCGATTTATAGTCCATTTCTCACAGATAGCTATCCCCATTACCAGACTGTTGAGAAAGGGGGCACCTTTTGTGTGGACTACGGAGGCGGATGAGGCATTCAAGACCTTGAAAATGGCATTCACTTCAGCTCCGGTGCTGGCCCACCCCGTTTTGGAACATCCGTTTGTGGTGGAGGCCGACGCTTCGGACGAAGCGATAGGAGCGGTCTTGTCTCAGCGAAATCCTCTTACCGGTCAACTCCATCCAGTGGCCTATCTCTCTAAGAAATTGACCCCTGCTGAATACAACTACACCATTGCAGAAAAAGAACTTCTAGCCATTAAGAGGGCTTTTCAGGAATGGAGGCAGTACTTATGGGGGGCTTGTCATGCAGTGACCGTATACACTGATCACAGAAACCTGCAGTACATGACCTCCGCTAGGCATCTAACGCAAAGACAAATGCGCTGGATGCTTTTCTTTGCGGAATACAATTTCGTGGTGACCTTTCGACCAGGTACAGATAACAGAAAGGCTGATGCGTTGTCTAGACAGCAATCACATAACGAGCATCAGACAGAGACTCAGCATGCTATCATCCCCGCAGCTAAGGTGTTGTGCGTGGTTAGGGCCGATACATTTCTAGAGGAAATCAGGAACTCCAGATCGGTGGCAGCTTGGGGGCTCTGGACTGCTGAGGCTCCTGGAAGGGTGCTGAAGCAAGGTCTCCCCCTGCAAGGAAAAAGTTTGTTCCTTCCTACTAGGGTGTTACGTAGAAAGGCGTTTGAGTGGTGTCACGAAGCTCCCATGTCCGGGCACCCTGGTGTGACTAAAACAGTGCATCTCCTTAAACGACATTTTTGGTGGGAAACATTGGCCGTGGATGTGTCCCAGTGGGTACAAAGGTGCGAAACATGTGCAAGAGCCAAGGGAGAAAACAGCAAACAAAAAGGATTGCTGATGCCTATGCCTTCGCCTGCTCGACCTTGGCAGAACATAAGTCTGGACTTCATCACAGGATTACCGCTGGATCAGGGGTGTTCAGCGATTATGGTGGTGGTGGATAACCTGACCAAAATGGGACATTTCATCTCATGCAAAAACCTCCCTACAGCAGGGCAAACCGCTCAACTGTTGGCCTCTCAGGTCATAAGGTTACACGGTCTTCCCCGGGTGATTGTGTCTGACAGGGGACCCCAGTTCGTGGCACGCTTTTGGAAGTTGTGGTGTAAAGCGTTGGGCATTGAAGCGGCTCTTTCAACCAGCTTTCATCCACAAACCGATGGTCAGACCGAAAGGCTGAACCAGACATTGAAAAAATACTTACGGTGTTATTCCAAGGAGGCGCACGAATCTTGGGTGGACTTGTTGTGGATGGCGGAGTTGGCCTACAACAACGCCTGGCATAGTGCTACTGAGGTGTCTCCTTTCAAGGCCAACTATGGGTATGATGCACATACCATGGCTGTGGATATCCCTGTAGACGTCTCCAATCATCCCTCCGTCCTGGCACACGTTCGGGCGCTGAGAAAGGTGCATAAGGGTGTCCAGAAACATTTGGTGAGGGCTAAGGAGGCGTACAAGAGGTGGGCGGATAAGCACAGAAGACCTGGTCCCTTGTTTAAGGTAGGAGACAGAGTATGGCTCTCCACTAAGAATATTCGATTTAAGCTGAGGAGTGTGTTCCATCCTCGCTACATCGGACCCTATCCGATTGTGCGACAGGTGAATCCTGTGGCCTATAGACTGAGGTTGCCTGGCTCATTACGGATCCATCCAGTGTTCCACGTGCACCTTTTGAAGAGAGCTCACTCGGCGCGCAGAGCGGCGCCGCCGCCTTTGGATGGTGAAAAAGGAGTGGAATACGAGGTGAGGTCCATACGTGATTCCAGGCTACGCCGGGGCGTGCTCTGGTATCTGGTCTCCTGGAAGGGATATTCTGCAGAAGACGATTCATGGGAGCCATGGAGGAATGTCAACGCCCCGAGGGTTGTTCGATCTTTCCTTTTGAGGTGCCCGTCCAAACCTGGTCCTAGGAGGCGCTTGGGAGGAGGGCGTACTGTCAGGTACTGAACTCGCGCCTGCCGAACTACATCCCCCATGATGCTCTGGCCCGTAACTACATCTCCCATGATCCTTTGCGGCGCCGTGGTTATAGCGCGACTGGATCATGGCGCGGGTGTACTTGATTCTTCCTGATCGCCGCGGATGCTCTGGCGGCTCGCTCGGCTGTGAGCGTCAAAGGCTGTGGATATTTTCTGAAGGTATTGCCGGCATGGATTCTGAGTACTGGTAAAGCACCGCGCCTTGTGAGGCGCGCCTGTTTGTTACAAACTAGACTTTGCACACGTAAATGAGGCTGGGCATTTTGCAGTCTCCATTGCTGGACTTAGGACTGTTAGAGGAAGTGAGTGGCTACTCGCTTCCCAGCTGCTGCTTAGTGCTAATTGGATGCGACTAGTGGCGGAATGTTGAGGGGGCCCTTCACATTGCCGTCATGAACTCATGCCAATAGGATATCACGAACGTTTGCGGATTTCAAGTACCAAAGCGGAGGGCTGCAGTGCAGGAACTGCGCCTTGCCGTATTTGGGGTTTATAACTAAAGGTGTGTTGTGGATTACAGGTACCAAAGCGGAGGGCTGCAGTGCAGGAACTGCGCCTTGCCGTGTTTGGGGTTTATGACTACAAGTGTGTTGTGGATTACAGGTACTAAAGCGGAGGGCTGCAGTGCAGGAACTGAGCCTTGCCGTGTTTGGGGTGCATGATACCATTAACTGCAATCTGGATCTCATCAGGGTTGTGAAGGCAGGAATCGAACTAAATGCCTCTTGTTACAGCGGAGGTAGATTGGAGCTGGTGGTTACTTCACCAGGGGTAGGTCCCTTTCCTAAAAGGTGTATATACGATAGGTGCTGTTTCATACACGTTTTCTAATGCTGACATTCATGTTATACAGGGAAGGAGAGCAGAAGGAGTGCTTGTTGGCTGGACGCTCAAAGGGCAGCAAAAGGCAGGTGGCATATCTTCTAATGTTTTAGCGAGAATTGAATGAGAGTAGGGTTTATGAACTGTATTAACCTGTGCGCCTTTCTTTTCACAGCTACCCTTTCCCAGCTGCTCCCTTCCTTTCCTTTCCCGGGTTTTTTCCCCTTTTGGGGTTTTTCCTTGCTGTATCACTTGAACTCCCTGTGTATACATATTCGGGGTGTTCGAGAGATCCGGAGGTGGAGCTTTATTACGACGCATCGATCCTGTGGAGTGCGGAACCTGACACAATTCACAGGGGATTCTCTGTGAGTAGCAGAGTCTTCATCCAGGCTGAGATCTGAATTAATCCTGATCTCCCAGGTCCAATTCACGGGGGATTCTCTGTGAGTAGCCGAGTCTTCATCCAGGCCGAGATCTGAATTAATCCTGAAATCCCAGGTCCAATTCACGGGGGGGTTCTCTGTGAGTAGCCGAGTCTTACTCCAGGCCGAGATCTGAATTAATCCTGAAATCCCAGGTCCAATTCACGGGGGGTTCTCTGTGAGTAGCCGAGTCTTACTCCAGGCCGAGATCTGAATTAATCCTGAAATCCCAGGTCCAATTCACGGGGGGATCTCTGTGAGTAGCCGAGTCTTACTCCAGGCCGAGATCTGAATTAATCCTGAACTCCCAGGTCCAATTCACGGTGGATGATTCGCTGTGAGTAGCCGAGTCTTAATCCAGGCTGAGATCTGAATTAATCCTGAACTCCCAGGTCCAAGTCACGGGGGATTCTGTGTGAGTAGCCGAGTCTTACTCCAGGCCGAGATCTGGAATAATCCTGAACTCCCAGGTCCAATTCACGGGGGGTTCTCTGCGAGTAGCCGAGTCTTACTCCAGGACGAGATCTGAATTAATCCTGAACTCCCAGGTCCAATTCACGGGGGATTCTCTGTGAGTAGCCGAGTCTTACTCCAGGCCGTGATCTGAATTAATCCTGAACTCCCAGGTCCAATTCATGGGGATGATTCTGTGTGAGTAGCCGAGTCTTACTCCAGGCCGAGATCTGAATTAATCATGAACTCCCAGGTCCAATTCACGGGGGATTCTCTGTGAGTAGCCGAGTCTTACTCCAGGCCGAGATCTGAATTAATCCTGAACTCCCAGGTCCAATTCGCGGGGGATTCTCTGTGAGTAGCCGAGTCTTACTCCAGGCCGGGATCTGAATTAATCCTGAACTCCCAGGTCCAATTCACGGGGGATTCTCTGTGAGTAGCCGAGTCTTACTCCAGGCCGAGATCTGAATTAATCCTGAACTCCCAGGTCCAATTCACAGGGGATTCTCTGTGAGTAGCCGAGTCTTACTCCAGGCCGAGATCTGAATTAATCCTGAACTCCCAGGTCCAATTCACGGGGGATTCTGTGTGAGTAGCCGAGTCTTAATCCAGGCCGAGATCTGAACTAATCCTGAACTCCCAGGTCCAATTCACGGGGGATTCTCTGTGAGTAGCCGAGTCTTAATCCAGGCTGAGATCTGAATTAATCCGGAAATACCCTGTCAAATTCACGGGGGATTGTCTGTGAGTAGCCGAGTCTTAATCCAGGCTGAGATCTGAATTTATCCTGATCTCACAGGTCCAATTCACGGGGGATTCTCTGTGAGTAGCCGAGTCTTAATCAAGGCTGAGATCTGAATTAATCCTGAAATCCCACGTCTGGTTTAAAAAGGTTTCTTTGTGAGTAGCCGAGTCTTACTCCAGGCTGAGATCTGAATTAATCCTGAAATACCAGGTCCAATTCACGGGGGATTCTCTGTGAGTAGCCGAGTCTTAATCAAGGCTGAGATCTGAATTAATCCTGAAATACCAGGTCCAATTCACGGGGGATTCTCTGTGAGTAGCCGAGTCTTACTCCAGGCCGAGATCTGAATTAATCCTGAACTCCCAGGTCCAATTCACGGGGGATTCTCTGTGAGTAGCCGAGTCTTACTCCAGGCCGAGATCTGAATTAATCCTGAACTCCCAGGTCCAATTCACGGGGGATTCTGTGTGAGTAGCCGAGTCTTAATCCAGGCCGAGATCTGAACTAATCCTGAACTCCCAGGTCCAATTCACGGGGGATTCTCTGTGAGTAGCCGAGTCTTAATCCAGGCTGAGATCTGAATTAATCCGGAAATACCCTGTCAAATTCACGGGGGATTGTCTGTGAGTAGCCGAGTCTTAATCCAGGCTGAGATCTGAATTAATCCTGAAATACCAGGTCCAATTCACGGGGGATTCTCTGTGAGTAGCCGAGTCTTAATCAAGGCTGAGATCTGAATTAATCCTGAAATACCAGGTCCAATTCACGGGGGATTCTCTGTGAGTAGCCGAGTCTTAATCAAGGCTGAGATCTGAATTAATCCTGAAATACCAGGTCCAATTCACGGGGGATTCTCTGTGAGTAGCCGAGTCTTAATCAAGGCTGAGATCTGAATTAATCCTGAAATACCAGGTCCAATTCACGGGGGATTCTCTGTGAGTAGCCGAGTCTTAATCAAGGCTGAGATCTGAATTAATCCTGAAATCCCACGTCTGGTTCAAAAAGGTTTCTTTGTGAGTAGGCGAGTCTTACTCCAGGCCGACCTGTGAATGAATCCTGAACTACGAGTTCCGATTCACAAAGGTTTCTCTGTGAGTACCTGAGCCTTACTCCAGGCCGACCTGTGAATGAAATCTTAACTCATAGGGCCAATTCACAGGGGATTCTCTGCGAGTAGCCGAGTCTTAATCCAAGCCAAACTGAAAATTAATCCTGAAATTCCAGGTCCGATTCACCAAGGTTTCTCAGTGAGTAGTTTTGTTTTACTCAATGCCGATCTGTGAATTAATCTTCAACTCAACTCTCGGAGCCAATTTTTGAAGGTTTCTCTGTGAGTAGCTGCGTCTAACTCCAGGCCCAGCTGTGAATCGATCCTTAACCTCATGGCCCAACTAACCAAGCTTTTTTAGGTCTCACTAAGACAGTGCATGCGCTGTGTATTGCAATCCAGGTTATTTTAGGCAGTGTTTAGAGCCCGCTCATTGCGTAGCACGAGTTGGCATTATTGTTACTCTCATTTGCTAGCTGTGTGTGCTTTCATTCCTTATCTCGTGTCCGTCCCTCCCCTGCAGCATGGACACATTACTAGGTCCTTCTGCGGTTCGTTTTTTCAGGCGCTACTTTATTCTTTTTTGTTTATGCACTCTGCTAGAGTGCATATTCCCATCTCTCTTGCGTGCTAGTCTCCCCTGTCCGCTACACTCTATTTTCCTCTCTTGCCTTTGTGCTTCTCCCACACTCCCTGCTATGTTGCCTTCTTACCCATGCGCTCTCTCCCCGCCAGCTACTTCTTCCTGTCTTTTGGCTGTTTGACCCCCCCAAACGTATGTTGGTTCCCCTTAACCGCACCTCCACCTTTGCTCATGCTCCCACTCCACCAGGCCCCGAGATGATTCTGCTCCCGGTCCCCGACGCTGCTTCCACCTACCCCGTCTGCATTCACATGTTGCTTCACCCACTTGCTTTAAACCCCTTCCCCAGCAGTTCCCTTACCTGCACCGCCCGTGTTGTTTCCTCCCTCCCCCGTTACTTCACCACACCAGCTGTAAAAAAAAAAAAGTTTCTGCTATGTTTTTTTAGGTCAAGCCTGGGCAGCGCATGCGCTGCTCTGTGAGGCATGCTGTACTCGGGTATGTACTTGAAGCTCCGCCCATCTTTGAAATTGGCTCCTGTTGCTGTCCTTTCTAAATTGTTGCTTCTGATTTCTTAATAGGTTTGTTAGTCCCTCCTTACTAATGCCTTGTCTGCATTTGTAACCTCCATTGAGAATTGGACTTTTTACTTGTGTGGTTACACAGTATGTTTATTTAGTCCGTGAGCGCTATTTTCTTTCATTATTTTGTCCTACTGCAGACACGACTTTCCTGCAATGGCTGCTAAAACATGCCCGAGGCAGCCGCTTAATTCTTTTGTTATGCCAGGCTGCCGAAATTAACGCAAACTCACTTTGGTATCCCCTCATCTCTGTCCTGTCCCCGGGTGCTGCACTTCATGATTCAGCAAAACACACAAGATGATGGACGGAATGTTGCACAATGGCAAAACAATCACCCCCAGTCACAGATCTGGGCTTATGTTTGAGCACGGCGCACCGTTTAAGATTAACAACATGGGCGCCTGCTTTCACATTCACATGGGCGCCCACTTTCTTTGCCACCAATACACATGGAAATGTAGCAAGTGCACAGTCGCATTTCCACTGGCCAGCGCTACAGCAGGGATATGAGTTAAATGCTTTGCAACACCCGGTTGTGTTGCAAAATCATTCCCATCTCAATAGCTCTCGCATTTAAGCTATTGCCATTGTAACTAGCAATGCCTTTAATTTATTTGTTTTAAAAAAACAACACTTAAATAAATAGCATTGTCATTTACAATGCAAATAGCTGCAACCCTTGCAAATGCGAAACCTATTGCATTGCAAATGCTTGTTCTTTTTAGTTTTCAATCCAACGCAGGCTGGTAACTATAAAGAAAGAAAAACGTATGCATCATTGTGTAAGTGCAAGAATGCGCGGAGCATCCCTCTATAGCGGCTGGCCATGTCAAAAGCGTTTTAAATTTTTTTTATTCTTTAGCCATGCGGCTGGCTAAAACTACTCGCAAAGCCAATAGGTCCCACATGTGAGACCTGTAGTCTTTGGCAATGCTTGTTCTGTGAGTAGTTGTTTTTTTCTCCAGGATGAGGCGTAAATTAATCCTAAACTTGAAAAGCCAACTAGCAAAGCTTCGCCTGAATTGAGCGAAGGACACAGCTGGAAGCCGGATCTTCTAGATACTATTCCCAAATTGAGCAGAAAAATCCAGAGTGATCACAAGTTTTTATGCTTTTTATTCTGTATTATTCTGATAGTCCAGAACAGTAGGGCACAATTTAGCATCTGCCTTAAGTGCAAGAGGGGATTCTTCACAAACTTGAATCATAGAGTTTGCTCCTATGGGGATGGCTTACTCTTGGAAAAACACAACTGAACTCTGTGGTAATACATGCGACTCACAAAACAAGCATTTGCAATGCAATCGTTCTTGCATTTCTGAAAGTTAAAGCTATTGATGTTGTAAAAAACAATGTCTTTTGCTTATGATTATGGAGTGGATGAATGAGGTGTGAAGTTGAATTATTTGGGTTGGATTGAAATTGTTAGTTGTGGAATTGTGTGGCGTGGAATAGTGTGCTATGGAGTGTATTTGTGTAGTGGAATTATGCGGCATGGTGTGCAGTGGAATTATGTGGATAGTAATTATGTGGTATAGAATGTACCGGAATTATGCAGAGTGCGATTGTGTGTCATGGAGAGTAATTATGTGGATTGGTATTTTGTGTTGTGGCGTGGTATGTAGTGAAGTCTAATTATGTGATGTGCTTTTGAATTTTGTGGCATGATGTGGAATTCTGTCGTGCGGATTGAATGCATGTGTTCTGCAATTTTGTTATGGAGTTGAGTTATGTGGTTTGTTGTCAAATTATGTGGTTCGGAATTGTGTGGCGTTGAACTGTATTGCGAGAGAGAAATTATGCGGATGGGAATTATGTGGCATAGTGTGGAGTGTATTTATGTGGATTGTTGCTATGTGGCATAGTGGTTTTATGTGGGTATATTTATGTGGTATTGAGTAGAGTGTAATTATGTGTTTGTGACTACCTGTTGCTCATCATATTCCAGTGTCCTCTCATTAAATATTACAAGCTTTAGACAACTTCTTTGCACATGTTGCTGCTATCTGTTCAAGTTAAATTACAATGTCGTTTTTCTTTAAAGATGCTCATTTGACCATTCCTCAATCAATCAGCTAGTAGTGTTTTAGGGCAGGCTTAGTCATGCAATTATGAACGGGGTCAACAATGCTCTACATAAAGCAGATATCAAATGCTCTCCCTATATGTCATGCTCGACTACAATTAATTGCTGCATTAAGAGATATAAAAGTGTGCTCCGTTGACTGGGCTCCGATATCGCTTCTGTCGGGCTCCGAAAACCTGGTTGTGGTGTTAGCGCAGGGACACACCGGTATGGTGTAAACAGGCAATCTATAAATTTACATATTTTTATATTATTACTTGCACCTTGCGATAGCTGACCTTGCAGTTCATCTTAAAGAGCTTTAAAGCATTGGTCAGCATTCACTGTACATCCCTCGAAAATCACAGCTCTGTGGGATACAGAGAAAGTGCGAGAATATCGTCCGAAATGGCTATTTGGGCTCATCAAAACACAATCCAACAACACCTCTATACAATCTCAGCACATCTCTCACCCTCAGCCAAATTGTGATGCTGTCGCAGGGGTGTGGAATTTTTAAAAAAATGTACTTGTCCAGTGGACAAAATTGTGCAGAAAACTACCTGTCCTGCAAAGAAATTTACTTGTCTAACCTATTTCCTAAATCATTAAACTGACCGCTAAAAGTGTATGTTTAGTCTCAGAGAGTGCATTTTAGACTTCCTAGTGCTGAAGCATTGGGAGAACAATGTCAACAAAGAGGGAGCATACAGGAATCAGAAATTACACTTTACCCGGTGTATGCTATACTGGTAAATCAATATTATTAACATTACATATGTTTTTGTACAAGATATTTACAATGAATATAAAAAATGTCACAAATCAGCTAGAAACAAACCTTGCATTTTTTTAAATAAAGAACACTGTGGTATAAGCAAACATCCAGGGAAAACCATGAATAATGTGACTGACAGGACAAATCTAGCAAAAACAGAACTTGGGGGCCTGATGACAAAAGCCTGAAGAATTAACTTGTTTGTTTTCAAAACATTCCCCATCTTTTCAGATGGAGGCTTGAGAGTACTCTAGCAAATTGTGGGGGCATTTTGAAAGGGCTTGGGTGCAGACACAGAGGATTTTGACCAGAAACAACAACTTATGAATAGTTTTTACTTTGTGCTATTGGGATGTGCTCAACCATCATTTTGTCCCGGATAGCCAACTCACCAGTTGGCTATCCGGTAATATAATATTTGGTGCCATAAGGATGATCATATAGGTCAGGCAACCTACAACATAAGTTAGAGGAAAAGAAAACATTAGTAGTGTTTATCCTTGCTTCCAAACCACGATACTATCAACGCGCAAATATTATACTGGACCTGAAAACATACCTTCATTCGAGAGATGAAGCGTTTCAAAAAGGGGGTCTGCTGGTTGTTACCTCTGATGGTAGCGATCGAAACCGATTGTTTCAGTTTTAGCTATAAATAGGTCAGCACGCCCTCGTAAACTACTTTTTGATGCCTTACAGCTGATGTTAATTAACTTGGCGCGTCTAAATGACGTATATTTACCAAGACGGATATGATCATCTCCGGACTCGTAGGTGTATGATAGATATAGATGACGGTCTGCAGTTAGACAGTCTGCAGATAGACAGTAAGGAATATTAGGTTATGGAATAGGGTCACAAATCAATGGCAATTTAAAGAAAGGGGGACATAGTTGGGTGTTAGAAAGACATTTGCAAAATAAGACAGAGGAATAGAAAAATAGGATGAAAAGTATGAACTTACAGTAAACGTGACAGTCACCTTGGTCATGAGGTTAATATGGAGGTGGCTGTGCCAGTATTCAGCCTCCAGAAATTGATAATGTTCTCAGTATGTGATTAATACTTCACAAATCCGTAGGGGTCTCCCTCACAACAGCAGCCAGAGAACAAGTCAATAGTGACCAGTGAGGCAAGTGTTGCACCTGTGCACTGTACACAAGACGTTTAAAATGAAGCACTGGTCAGTCCTCCAGGTCTAATATGTTCTAGGCATGCCCTGACACCAGAACATGGAAAACCTTCCATCACATGTGACAGAGGTAATAACATTTACAAACATTCACATCAGCATTACTTGGGCTCGTTCTAGAGATAAAAAATGTGTTACAGTGGGAGTCAGTGATGACCAAGAGGTTACATGGAGAGCCAGTGATGTATGGTGGGGTGCAGGTGAGTTACAGAGTAATGCAGTGATGTCCTGAGGGAGGAGTTACACAGAGTGGCAGGGATGTAACTGGGTGGGCAGGTGGAAGGAAGAGTTGCAGAGGAAGGCAGTGATGCACTTAGGCGGGGGTTAAAGTGGGAACCACTCATGGACGATAAGTTCACAGCTAAATATGGGAGAGGTCTTAAAGAAGGAACCACTGGCTTCAGGGGAGGGAATACAACAAACCTAGGGTTATGCTGATTTTTAAAGAGAGAGGGTTTGGTGTTTAACAGAAAAGGGAGATGAGAAACACAGGGATCTAGATGGTTAGTAGAGGGCAGAAAGAAGGGAGGGCAGCAGGTCAGGGAAATGGAGGAATAGTGGTTTTACCCTGGTAGTTTGAGAGCAAAGGAAGGGAGCCAAAGTTGGCTAGAGATGTAGAAGGATTTATATAAAAAGCAAGTCAAAGAAAGGGGACTTTGATTGGGTAAGAAATACAGCATGGGGGTTAGACTGTGTCACAATGGTAAACTGTACCAATGGCAGAGACTTTAGACACAGCAAGAGAAAGGAGATGAGTTGAGCAGGGAATTAGAAAAAAGACAAAGTTCTGAGACTGCGAACAGGATAAGGAAAGGGTGGTAGACATAGTTTGTGGTGGTTAGGGTGTTACATAGCAAGTAGAGGATGTTCCATAGTTGGTACTTTTGTAATTTATGCCGGCTGGCACACAGCATAAGTACATTCAATTGCTTCTGCTGCCACTCCTGAGAGGTTTGCAAAGCTAGCTGTTTCTGCTTTAAGCAGCTTCTACCTGGAACTTTTCCATGTGGTGTATTTATTTGTTTTGCATACGATTACTTTCCAGCAGAAAAAAACGTCCTTCCTGACTGCCTGGGAGTAAAAGCCTTGGATCTGTGGTGGCATTTCATGTTCAGCTTCATTGCAAGATGTAGCTGTGACAGAGAATCCGGGGCTCTAGAGACAGATTTCTTTGGAAGCACTTACATTACCTTCTCAACCCAGTTTACTTTCCTTTCTATTTTTAAGAAGCACGTTTCTGTACACTGCTTAAACACACTGTCCTGCCGTACATGCTGCTTTAATTACCTCACCCAGTACTTTTGAAGTACATTACTGCCTTATGTAGGCACACAATGCACCAGGCTCCTATGGAAATGTGGCTTTATTATCGGCTGCCACAGGAGGGCGCGGAGCCTCTAATCACAACCACTTAACCACATTGTGTAATCCTGGGCAAGTGTTACATTGAAGAGATCACCCTTAGTTTAGCGCCCCAGTACATCCCTAAAGTCACGCTTTCTGCTGCATAGAAAAGCCTGTAAAGTCCCTGACAATTTCAAGTGCAAGGTTTTGGTAAAGTTATTTAATTATAATTAAGGCTCAAAGGGCCAGATAAGCCACAGGAGAGTTAAAGGCATAGTGCAGGTACCGTGTGAAACGTGAAAGGCTGATGGAAAGGGAATTTACCTTTTAAAATTGCACCTGATCGCTTTTAATTCTGAATTGATTTTATTGATTCCGTTTTACTTGGGGGCTCATTAGAGTTAAGGGGAAAAACTTTTATAGGCACTCTAACACCGCTCACACATTCCACAAGCCTTCTTTCGGCACTGCTGCCTCGCCGATTCTAGACGACGACGGGCGCCATCTTGAGGGAGGCAGGGAGAGCGCTCTAGTCGCGCCATACTCCCGCCCCCTTGGAATATTTATTCCGCTTCTTCCTCGCGCTCGGTGCCCTACAGTAGCTCTCCCCAGCGAGGCAACTGGGGCTGCGAGCTGCGTGGTGACTAGCAGCAACTTGTGTAACTGGGAAAGTGAATTTACCTTTTAAAATTGCACCTGATCGCTTTTAATTCTGAATTGATTTTATTGATTCCGTTTTACTTGGGGGCTCATTAGAGTTAAGGGGAAAAACTTTTATAGGCACTCTAACACCGCTCACACATTCCACAAGCCTTCTTTCGGCACTGCTGCCTCGCCGATTCTAGACGACGACGGGCGCCATCTTGAGGGAGGCAGGGAGAGCGCTCTAGTCGCGCCATACTCCCGCCCCCTTGGAATATTTATTCCGCTTCTTCCTCGCGCTCGGTGCCCTACAGTAGCTCTCCCCAGCGAGGCAACTGGGGCTGCGAGCTGCGTGGTGACTAGCAGCAACTTGTGTAACTGGGAAAGTGAATTTACCTTTTAAAATTGCACCTGATCGCTTTTAATTCTGAATTGATTTTATTGATTCCGTTTTACTTGGGGGCTCATTAGAGTTAAGGGGAAAAACCTTTATAGGCACTCTAACACCGCTCACACATTCCACAAGCCTTCTTTCGGCACTGCTGCCTCGCCGATTCTAGACGACGACGGGCGCCATCTTGAGGGAGGCAGGGAGAGCGCTCTAGTCGCGCCATACTCCCGCCCCCTTGGAATATTTATTCCGCTTCTTCCTCGCGCTCGGTGCCCTACAGTAGCTCTCCCCAGCGAGGCAACTGGGGCTGCGAGCTGCGTGGTGACTAGCAGCAACTTGTGTAACTGGGAAAGTGAATTTACCTTTTAAAATTGCACCTGATCGCTTTTAATTCTGAATTGATTTTATTGATTCCGTTTTACTTGGGGGCTCATTAGAGTTAAGGGGAAAAACCTTTATAGGCACTCTAACACCGCTCACACATTCCACAAGCCTTCTTTCGGCACTGCTGCCTCGCCGATTCTAGACGACGACGGGCGCCATCTTGAGGGAGGCAGGGAGAGCGCTCTAGTCGCGCCATACTCCCGCCCCCTTGGAATATTTATTCCGCTTCTTCCTCGCGCTCGGTGCCCTACAGTAGCTCTCCCCAGCGAGGCAACTGGGGCTGCGAGCTGCGTGGTGACTAGCAGCAACTTGTGTAACTGGGAAAGTGAATTTACCTTTTAAAATTGCACCTGATCGCTTTTAATTCTGAATTGATTTTATTGATTCCGTTTTACTTGGGGGCTCATTAGAGTTAAGGGGAAAAACTTTTATAGGCACTCTAACACCGCTCACACATTCCACAAGCCTTCTTTCGGCACTGCTGCCTCGCCGATTCTAGACGACGACGGGCGCCATCTTGAGGGAGGCAGGGAGAGCGCTCTAGTCGCGCCATACTCCCACCCCCTTTTCTCCCTACATTATGTGTAGACCAGCCAGACGGCGCAGCGGGCTGGCGCAGCGGGCGCGCCGGTCGCGCGCCGAAGCCGCGCCTAAGCCAAGCCCGTCCGCGCCAAGACCGCGCCGAGCGCGGACCATGCTGTTCCCGCATTCCCTCCCCTCAGGTACGACTCTCCTGCTTTGCTTTCCTTGCGTTCTACCTCATTACGTCCTTCCTGTCATGTTTTTGCTCTCTCAGACGACCTCAGGGGCCCCTTTTCCTGTCAATCATGTGGTTGGTCATCCTCGTGTTCCGTCAGCCCTAATGTTACCCTTCCTTCTCAAACCTGTCATAATACTACCTTTTTCAATAGTGGCCTTGTTAACGCTAGATCCCTAGCTTGTCACGCACAAGACATTCACGACCTTATCGTATCAGCTGATCTTGATGCCCTATTCATTACTGAATCATGGCTGCACGACGCCTCTAACCCTGATCTTGCAACTGCCCTTCCTCCTGATTTCACCATCATCAGGCAGGACAGATCTATTGGTCGGGGAGGCGGGCTGGCCATTATAATAAAGAATACTTTCAAGTGCCACACTTTCGACCTGGCCGCCCTTAAGGACTGCGAGTCCCTCGGATTTGTTATTCAAACTAGTTCTTCCTCTGCTTTCTCCGGAGGACTTGTTTACCGCCCCCCCGGAAACGCTACTCCATTCTTGGATTCCCTGGATGAAACCCTGGCAGCCCTCCTGACTCACTACCCCTCCTTCACCCTCCTAGGGGATTTCAATCTTCATCTGGAATCCTGTACCGAGTCACACTCCCTCAATTTCCACCACTCCCTTGAGATTTTTGGTCTCTCCCAATTAGTCTCCCTTCCTACTCATCGTGCCGGGCACACCTTGGACGGCATTTGTACAAACTTGGCCTCTTTAGAAGTCTTTCCCCCTCTACCACAAATATGGTCAGATCACTGTCTTATCCCTTTCTCTGTCCAATTCAAAACTCTGCCTCCTCCCCCCACTAAACATTCCCATACCCCCTTCTCAGTTAACTGGAAAAAGGTAGCTGAGTGCATCAAACTTAACCCCCTACCGACTGTCCCTCCCCCTCCCATAACGGGTGATGTAGCAGTAGACTCCACAAATTTTCATCAGTGGATTGACAGAATGGTCTCTGCCAATTCTGCACCTTCCACTCACAAACTAGCTTGTGGTAAGAAGAAGCCTAGTGCCCCCTGGTATACTCCAGCCCTCACTGATTGCCATCTTAAATGTAGGCGTATGGAGAGAAATTGGAGAAAGACCTATGACCCTACTGCCAGAACCCTATACATTCTGCAGAGAAAACAATACCTTACCGATATAAAAAAGGCAAAAACTGCCTTTTTTACTCATGAAATAGATTCAGCCAACCAGAAACAGCAAACGATCTTCAACATCGTAAAATCCTTCACTCATCCTAAGGCTTTGGCACGTGAAATTCCCCCCTCACAAATTCTCTGCGATCAAATCGCTGATTTCTTCGAGGAGAAAATTCAGAATATCCATAAGGACTTCCCCCCCCCACCCACTCCAACCTTAGAACTCGATTCATCCATGTCCCTATTTAACCAATTCACACCAGTCTCCCCACAGCAAACGCATAAAGCCATCTTGGCGTGTAAATCAGGCGCCCCCACGGATTCTTGCCCTCCAGTCATCCTTCATCATCTCGTCGAAGTTGTCAATCCTCTAATTAATGCTATTGTGAATCAATCTATGTGTCTCTGTATCTATGTGTGTGTCTATGTGTCTCTGTATCTATGCGTGTGTCTATGTGTCTCTGTATCTATGTGCGTGTCTATGTGTCTCTGTATCTATGTGTGTGTCTATGTGTCTCTGTATCTATGTGCGTGTCTATGGGTCTCTGTATCTATGTATGTGTCTATGTGTCTCTGTATCTATGTGTGTGTCTATGTGTCTCTGTGTCTATGTGTGTGTCTATGTGTCTCTGTATCTATGTGTGTGTCTATGTGTCTCTGTATCTTTGTGCGTGTCTATGTGTCTCTGTATCTATGTGCGTGTCTATGTGTCTCTGTATCTATGTGTGTCTATGTGTCTCTGTATCTATGTGCGTGTCTATGTGTCTCTGTATGTGTGTGTCTATGTGTCTCTGTATGTGTGTGTCTATGTGTCTCTGTATGTGTGTGTCTATGTGTCTCTGTATGTGTGTGTCTATGTGTCTCTGTATGTGTGTGTGTCTATGTGTCTCTGTATCTATGTGTGTCTATGTGTCTCTGTATCTATGTGCGTGTCTATGTGTCTCTGTATCTATGTGCGTGTCTATGTGTCTCTGTATCTATGTGCGTGTTTATGTGTCTCTGTATGTGTGTGTCTATGTGTCTCTGTATGTGTGTGTCTATGTGTCTCTGTATGTGTGTGTCTATGTGTCTCTGTATGTGTGTGTCTATGTGTCTCTGTATGTGTGTGTGTCTATGTGTCTCTGTATCTATGTGTGTCTATGTATCTCTGTATCTATGTGCGTGTCTATGTGTCTCTGTATCTATGTGCGTGTCTATGTGTCTCTGTATCTATGTGCGTGTCTATGTGTCTCTGTATCTATGTGCGTGTCTATGTGTCTCTGTATCTATGTGCGTGTCTATGTGTCTCTGTATCTATGTGTGTCTATGTGTCTCTGTATCTATGTGTGTCTATGTGTCTCTGTATCTATGTGTGTGTCTATGTGTCTCTGTATGTGTGTGTCTATGTGTCTCTGTATGTGTGTGTCTATGTGTCTCTGTATCTATGTATGTGTCTATGTGTCTCTGTATCTATGTGTGTGTCTATGTGTCTCTGTATCTTTGTGCGTGTCTATGTGTCTCTGTATCTATGTGCGTGTCTATGTGTCTCTGTATCTATGTGTGTCTATGTGTCTCTGTATCTATGTGCGTGTCTATGTGTCTCTGTATCTATGTGTGTGTCTATGTGTCTCTGTATGTGTGTGTCTATGTGTCTCTGTATGTGTGTGTGTCTATGTGTCTCTGTATCTATGTGTGTGTCTATGTGTCTCTGTATCTTTGTGCGTGTCTATGTGTCTCTGCATGCATGTGCGTGTCTATGTGTCTCTGTATGTACGTGTGTGTGTGTCTGTGTCTCTGTGTCTATGTGTCTCTGTATGTGTGTGTCTATGTGTCTCTGTATGTGTGTGTCTATGTGTCTCTGTATGTGTGTGTCTATGTGTCTCTGTATCTATGTGTGTGTCTATGTGTCTCTGTATCTTTGTGCGTGTCTATGTGTCTCTGCATGCATGTGCGTGTCTATGTGTCTCTGTATGTACGTGTGTGTGTGTCTGTGTCTCTGTGTCTATGTGTCTCTGTATGTGTGTGTCTATGTGTCTCTGTATGTGTGTGTCTATGTGTCTCTGTATGTGTGTGTCTATGTGTCTCTGTATGTGTGTGTGTCTATGTGTCTCTGTATCTATGTGTGTCTATGTATCTCTGTATCTATGTGCGTGTCTATGTGTCTCTGTATCTATGTGCGTGTCTATGTGTCTCTGTATCTATGTGCGTGTCTATGTGTCTCTGTATCTATGTGCGTGTCTATGTGTCTCTGTATCTATGTGCGTGTCTATGTGTCTCTGTATCTATGTGTGTCTATGTGTCTCTGTATCTATGTGTGTCTATGTGTCTCTGTATCTATGTGTGTGTCTATGTGTCTCTGTATGTGTGTGTCTATGTGTCTCTGTATGTGTGTGTCTATGTGTCTCTGTATCTATGTATGTGTCTATGTGTCTCTGTATCTATGTGTGTGTCTATGTGTCTCTGTATCTTTGTGCGTGTCTATGTGTCTCTGTATCTATGTGCGTGTCTATGTGTCTCTGTATCTATGTGTGTGTCTATGTGTCTCTGTATCTATGTGCGTGTCTATGGGTCTCTGTATCTATGTATGTGTCTATGTGTCTCTGTATCTATGTGTGTGTCTATGTGTCTCTGTGTCTATGTGTGTGTCTATGTGTCTCTGTATCTATGTGTGTGTCTATGTGTCTCTGTATCTTTGTGCGTGTCTATGTGTCTCTGTATCTATGTGCGTGTCTATGTGTCTCTGTATCTATGTGCGTGTCTATGTGTCTCTGTATCTATGTGTGTCTATGTGTCTCTGTATCTATGTGCGTGTCTATGTGTCTCTGTATCTATGTGCGTGTCTATGTGTCTCTGTATCTATGTGTGTCTATGTGTCTCTGTATCTATGTGTGTCTATGTGTCTCTGTATCTATGTGTGTGTCTATGTGTCTCTGTATGTGTGTGTCTATGTGTCTCTGTATGTGTGTGTCTATGTGTCTCTGTATCTATGTATGTGTCTATGTGTCTCTGTATCTATGTGTGTGTCTATGTGTCTCTGTATCTTTGTGCGTGTCTATGTGTCTCTGTATCTATGTGCGTGTCTATGTGTCTCTGTATCTATGTGTGTGTCTATGTGTCTCTGTATCTATGTGCGTGTCTATGGGTCTCTGTATCTATGTATGTGTCTATGTGTCTCTGTATCTATGTGGGTGTCTATGTGTCTCTGTGTCTATGTGTGTGTCTATGTGTCTCTGTATCTATGTGTGTGTCTATGTGTCTCTGTATCTTTGTGCGTGTCTATGTGTCTCTGTATCTATGTGCGTGTCTATGTGTCTCTGTATCTATGTGTGTCTATGTGTCTCTGTATCTATGTGCGTGTCTATGTGTCTCTGTATCTATGTGTGTGTCTATGTGTCTCTGTATGTGTGTGTCTATGTGTCTCTGTATGTGTGTGTGTCTATGTGTCTCTGTATCTATGTGTGTGTCTATGTGTCTCTGTATCTTTGTGCGTGTCTATGTGTCTCTGCATGCATGTGCGTGTCTATGTGTCTCTGTATGTACGTGTGTGTGTGTCTGTGTCTCTGTGTCTATGTGTCTCTGTATGTGTGTGTCTATGTGTCTCTGTATGTGTGTGTGTCTATGTGTCTCTGTATCTATGTGTGTGTCTATGTGTCTCTGTATCTTTGTGCGTGTCTATGTGTCTCTGCATGCATGTGCGTGTCTATGTGTCTCTGTATGTACGTGTGTGTGTGTCTGTGTCTCTGTGTCTATGTGTCTCTGTATGTGTGTGTCTATGTGTCTCTGTATGTGTGTGTCTATGTGTCTCTGTATCTATGTGTGTGTCTATGTGTCTCTGTATCTTTGTGCGTGTCTATGTGTCTCTGCATGCATGTGCGTGTCTATGTGTCTCTGTATGTACGTGTGTGTGTGTCTGTGTCTCTGTGTCTATGTGTCTCTGTATGTGTGTGTCTATGTGTCTCTGTATGTGTGTGTCTATGTGTCTCTGTATCTATGTGTGTGTCTATGTGTCTCTGTATCTTTGTGCGTGTCTATGTGTCTCTGCATGCATGTGCGTGTCTATGTGTCTCTGTATGTACGTGTGTGTGTGTCTGTGTCTCTGTGTCTATGTGTCTCTGTATGTGTGTGTCTATGTGTCTCTGTATGTGTGTGTCTATGTGTCTCTGTATCTATGTGTGTGTCTATGTGTCTCTGTATCTTTGTGCGTGTCTATGTGTCTCTGCATGCATGTGCGTGTCTATGTGTCTCTGTATGTACGTGTGTGTGTGTCTGTGTCTCTGTGTCTATGTGTCTCTGTATGTGTGTGTCTATGTGTCTCTGTATGTACGTGTGTGTGTGTCTGTGTCTCTGTGTCTATGTGTCTCTGTATGTGTGTGTCTATGTGTCTCTGTATGTGTGTGTCTATGTGTCTCTGTATCTATGTGTGTGTCTATGTGTCTCTGTATCTTTGTGCGTGTCTATGTGTCTCTGCATGCATGTGCGTGTCTATGTGTCTCTGTATGTACGTGTGTGTGTGTCTGTGTCTCTGTGTCTATGTGTGTGCCTCTGTGTCTATGAGTGTGTCTTTCCGTGTGCGTGTGTATAAAGGAGAGAGAGGCATGACCAGGTTTTTCAGAACCAGCTCTAAATCCGCAGTTTACGTCCTCTCCCCACGGCAGGAGTCAAAGAAGCAAACTTGGGAGGGACAGCAAAGGATGACTACAAACGAGGACTGTGAGGGGGGGCCGCGCAGGGAGCGGTGAACCCCGACACCCTCCCTGCATTTAGGAGAAGATGGACTGGACTTACTGCAGGGGTCACGCACTGCGCGTGAGCACGGGTAGCAATGACGCCCCTGTGCATCAGAAGGCTACACACAACCTCTGCAGGTGCGACATGACGACATGACCTTGTTAATTTGTCTTACGGCTTGTTTGGCATTGCTTCCGGAGAGGACCGATGGCGAGAGGCGGGCGGCGGAGAAGGACTGTTGTGAGAGAGACCGTGGGGCTTCAGCACGTGCACCACACGCACTCTTCTGTAGGGCCTGGGAGCAGGTGCGCCCTCAAGCGTGGGTGCACCGTCTGCCTCTCCACTGAGGGGCTTCCTTCCAGCCCTGGCCTCTCAGCCGGGGGCAGCAGCTCTGTCCATGGGGGAGGGCATGGGTGCCACCCCTGCCCCCACCCTGAGGGGCATCCTTCCAGCCCTGGCCTCTCAGCCGGGAGCAGCAGCTCAGTCCATGGGGAGAGCATGGGTGCCTCCCCTGCCCCCACCCCGGGCCAGCTCAGGGGCCGCCACCACATCTGAGCCCTCAGTGGCAGCGGCCAACCTTGTCATTATGGAGTCACTGTCGAGGCAATCAAGTCTAGACCGTGGAGCCCGGGGCGGTGAGCCACTGTAGACGACATGCTAAGCGCGTGTCAACAGAAGGCCAGGACCAGGCCAAGCATATGATTACCACTCACAAACATGGGCAGGCTTCAAAGGGAGGAGGCGTGCTGCCTCTTTGATGGGACGCGACAGCCGCCACCCAGGAGTCACCATGGGACACCCAATGAGGAGTCACGGCGAACAGAGCGCGCCATGCTGGCGTACGCGCAACTTTATGATAAACAGGTCTCTGTGTAAGGGAAAAAATATCTCACAGCCGAAGAATCTGCCCCCACACCCACCATGGATAGAGTCCGACTGATCATAAAGAACTGGAGAGCTTCGCAACCCAACTGCAGACCCGCGGGCTGGGCCGCCATTTTGTGGTTTCCAAGTTGAGCGTCGAGGACACCAGAAACCTCAACCGCTCTGCATGAGTTAGCTGTGCTCTGAAACTTTGGGATTGAGACACCTCAAGATGTAGTGTAGTTCCTATTATTCCAATAGGCTCTGCGCATTGGAATAATACCTCCAATAGTATAGACCTAGACCAGACGTTAACTAGGTCTTCTATTGTCGATATTAGACTTAAAGTTATGTGTGTGCCAGCTAGCTCAGAGTTCACTAGAAACTTTCTCGAATAGGCAAGGAGGAGTTGAACCTCCCTGGATAGACAAGAAGGGATTTAGTTTCTGACAACCATAGAACATGACAACTTTGCTCCCCCTAATCAAGAGTGTATCTCTAGAGTCGTGTGAAAACAAAAGACAACTTATTTTACTCAGTCAGTTCAGTGCATTCTTAGTTTCACCAGATTGTAGAGAAAAGGAAGAGACGGGCGTGTTCAATAAAAGATGTTATTTATTGATCAGTCTCTTTTCTCGTACAAGTGAAATGAATCGATATTATTGCAATACTTATGGTTAAGTAAAGTGCATACAATAAAAGCAGAAGTATAAAATAATACTGTAAAAACATTTATATGGTTTCTAAGCCATATGGTGTTTTAAAATGGATAAAATAGATACATACATATAAATCATTTGACTAATCGTACTCAACTGGTGCTTCTAACTACGCCTACCCCAGTGTACCTGACCTAAGCCTAATACGTGGGCGGGGATAGAAAGTAGCAGTTTAAGTTAAGTTTGTTTTGCCAAGTGCCTGACTCAAGAATTCTCTGCAAAGGGTTATTCAGTTCGGTACCTTGAATCTAGGATGGTTGAGGGATGGTATCTCTCGTCTGTGGTCTCGATATTCCAAGCTGCCTGCGAGGGCTGCTCGGAAGCGCCGGAGCTGGATTTCTCGGCAGGAGAAAGCAGCGTCTCGTTCTCAGCGCGTCAGGAAGGCGGGGCAGCGCCAGTGGGCTTCGCTCTCTGCTGGGCTTCGGCAAGTCTCGCTGCTCCGATCTCGTCACCACCGCGTGTGTTTGCTTAAGGCAATATCAGTAATATTTATACCTGTAAGGTGCCGAGATTGACGTAAGGATGGACATAGATACGTCAATAAGGATGTCATACGAGCTGGTCGTTAGCACATTCTTTTACTGAAGTTCTTTGAGAAATCAAAACAATGGCCGCAGGGATTTTCCCAGGTTGTCATAGGTTTGATTTGGTTTGAGAACTCCGTATACCTTATCAGGGGCTGGAGGAATATTGCTTGCCTAATTAGATGGCAAGCGTTATGACCTAATCAGATAACGCGCTCCTGTGCCGTGGTCTGGCTTAATCAGATAACGGTTTCTGCATCATGGGAAGGCTGCTAGTTAATTTGTTATCCAGAATAGGGTCAGGAATAGGGGGATCTATACAGAACCTATAGGAATACATCACAAAGATTACACAGTGGAACACTCAATGTAGTTCTCAATCTATGCACACGAAGACGCTCACGTCTTGAGGAACCCAATGCCCTGTTGAAGCCAGAATGCACTGCTGGAGCAACGGAAGCAGTGCACACAACCACAGTAACCGCGAACATCTCCAGAAGATCACTTGTGACCAACCAGAGCTGGGCACAAGACACAGATGCATCTCGAAGGATGACTGCACAGAAAGGCGTACCCATCAGGTGAATCCACGGACCTACTGAAGCCAGACCTCACTGCTGGAGCAACAGAAGCAGTGCAAACAACCACAGTAACCGCAAACATCTCCAGAGGATCACTTATGACCAACCTGAGCTGGGCACAAGACACAGATGCATCTCGAAGGACGACTGCACATAAAGGCGTACCCATCAGGTGAATCCACTGACCTACTGAAGCCAGACCTCACTGCTGGAGCAACGGAAGCAGTGCAAACAATCCAGTAACCGCGAACATCTCCAGACGATCACTTGTGACCAACCAGAGCTGAGCACAAGACACAGATGCATCTCGAAGGACGACTGCACAGAAAGGCGTACCCATCAGGTGAATCCATGGACCTACTGAAGCCAGACCTCACTGCTGGAGCAACGGAAGCAGTGCAAACAACCACAGTAACCGCAAACATCTCCAGACGATCACTTGTGACCAACGAGAGCAGGGCACAAGACACAGACGCATCTCGAAGGATGACTGCACAGAAAGGCGTACCCATCAGGTGAATCCACGGACCTACTGAAGCCAGACCTCACTGCTGGAGCAACGGAAGCAGCGCAAACAACCACAGTAACCGCGAACCTCTCCAGACGATTCCTTATGACCAACCAGAGCTGGGCACTAGACACAGATGCATCTCGAAGGATGACTGCACAGAAAGGCGTACCCATCAGGTGAATCCACAGACCTACTGAAGCCAGACCTCACTGCTGGAGCAACGGAAGCAGTGCAAACAACCACAGTAACCGCAAACATCTCCAGACGATCACTTGTGTCCAACCAGAGCTGGGCACAAGACACAGATGCATCTGGAAGGATGACTGCACAGAAAGGCGTACCCATCAGGTGAACCCACGGACCTACTGAAGCCAGACCTCACTGCTGGAGCAACGGAAGCAGTGCAAACAACCACAGTAACCACAAACATCTCCAGACGATCACTTATGACCAACCAGAGCTGGGCACAAGATACAGATGCATCTCGAAGGATGACTGCACAGAAAGGCGTACCAATCAGGTGAATCCATGGACCTACTGAAGCCAGACCTCACTGCTGGAGCAACGGAAGCAGTGCAAACAACCACAGTAACCGGAAACATCTCCAGACGATCACTTGTGACCAACGAGAGCAGGGCACAAGACACAGACGCATCTCGAAGGATGACTGCACAGAAAGGCGTACCCATCAGGTGAATCCACGGACCTACTGAAGCCAGACCTCACTGCCGGAGCAACGGAAGCAGTGCAAACAACCACAGTAACCGCGAACCTCTCCAGACGATTCCTTATGACCAACCAGAGCTGGGCACTAGACACAGATGCATCTCGAAGGATGACTGCACAGAAAGGCGTACCCATCAGGTGAATCCACAGACCTACTGAAGCCAGACCTCACTGCTGGAGCAACGGAAGCAGTGCAAACAACCACAGTAACCGCAAACATCTCCAGACGATCACTTGTGTCCAACCAGAGCTGGGCACAAGACACAGATGCATCTGGAAGGATGACTGCACAGAAAGGCGTACCCATCAGGTGAACCCACGGACCTACTGAAGCCAGACCTCACTGCTGGAGCAACGGAAGCAGTGCAAACAACCACAGTAACCACAAACATCTCCAGACGATCACTTATGACCAACCAGAGCTGGGCACAAGATACAGATGCATCTCGAAGGATGACTGCACAGAAAGGCGTACCCAATCAGGTGAATCCACGGACCTCCTGAAGCCAGACCTCACTGCTGGAATAACGGAAGCAGCGCAAACAACCACAGTAACGGCAAACATCTCCAGAAGATCACTTATGACCAACCAGAGCTGGGCACAAGACACAGATGCATCTGGAAGGATGACTGCACAGAAAGGCGTACTCATCAGGTGAATCCACAAACCTACTGAAGCCAGACCTCACTGCTGGAGCAACGGAAGCAGTGCAAACAACCACAGTAACCGCAAACATCTCCAGACGATCACTTGTGACCAACCAGAGCTGGGCACAAGACACAGATGCATCTCGAAGGATGACTGCACAGAAAGGCGTACCCATCAGGTGAATCCACGGACCTCCTGAAGCCAGACCTCACTGCTAGAGCAACGGAAGCAGCGCAAACAACCACAGTAACGGCAAACATCTCCAGACGATCACTTGTGACCAACCAGAGCTGGGCACAAGACACAGATGCATCTCGAAGGATGACTGCACAGAAAGGCGTACCCATCAGGTGAATCCACGGACCTCCTGAAGCCAGACCTCACTGCTGGAATAACGGAAGCAGCGCAAACAACCACAGTAACGGCAAACATCTCCAGACGATCACTTGTGACCAACCAGAGCTGGGCACAAGACACAGATGCATCTCGAAGGATGACTGCACAGAAAGGCGTACCCATGAGGTGAATCCACGGACCTACTGAAGCCAGACCTCACTGCTGGAATAACGGAAGCAGCGCAAACAACCACAGTAACGGCAAACATCTCCAGAAGATCACTTATGACCAACCAGAGCTGGGCACAAGACACAGATGCATCTCGAAGGATGACTGCACAGAAAGGCGTACCCATCAGGTGAATCCACGGACCTCCTGAAGCCTGACCACACTGCTGGAATAACGGAAGCAGCGCAAACAACCACAGTAACGGCAAACATCTCCAGAAGATCACTTATGACCAACCAGAGCTGGGCACAAGACACAGATGCATCTCGAAGGATGACTGCACAGAAAGGCGTACCCATCAGGTGAATCCTCGGACCTACTGAAGCCAGACCTTACTGCTGGAGCAACAGAGGCAGCGCAAACAACCACAGTAACCGCGAACATCTCCAGAAGATCACTTATGACCAACCAGAGCTGGGCACCTAAAGGTTGCTAATATGCACCACTGGATGTGTAGTTTTTAGGGTGACCACCTGGCAGCATGGCAAATTCTGGACAGTGGCAGTAAAAATTCAGGACCACGGGTCAAAATTCAGGACAAGAGGTCATTTTTAGGGACTTAGGGCCATATGTATCATACAAATTCGCATTCGCAAAGGCCAAAATTCGCAGAATTTTGGAATTTGCGAATGCGAATTTGCTAAATGGGATGTATGAATGAAAATCCGGTGCAAAATAAGGAATCGCAAAATTTGCGATTCCTTACTTTCCAATTGCATTTAAGGAATCGCAAATTTTGCAATTCCTTAAATGCGATGTATGAAGTTAAAATACATTTCTAATTGTCCCTAAGGAATCGCAAATTACCACCAACTTCAAGTTGGTGGTAATTTGTGAATTTCTTGAAAAATTGCCATTTTTGCATTTTTAAAAGTACCATGTGAGGCACATACATGCACTTAGGGCATGTATGTGCGCCACATATGCACCCATGCTTATTTCAGGGGTGCAGCAGAGTGTCCTTTGGACACCCCTGCACCCTTGAAATTTTCTCAATTTGCGATTAGCAAATTGCGAATGGCAAATTGAGAATAAATTCCCATTCCTTCCTATGGGCCTCCCGGCCCATAGAAATGAATGAGAAAGTATTCCTTAATTGCGAATTCACAATTTGCGAACTCGCAATTAAGGAATATCAAGAAATCTCTAAAAATTTGCAGTTTTCTTGATACATACCAATTAGCGATTCTGAAATAGCGATTTCTTAAAAATCGCTATTACAGAATCGCTAATTGGTACCTTGATACATATGGCCCCAATTGAGGACATTCTGCGATTATATAATAGACAGCTGGCAGAAGTAGGAGCCAAAACAGGGTTATGTTCTTTAGTTTGTATCACACATCGGAGTGTTGAGCAAACATTTACAAATAGCTGGGCAGATTTGAAGATGAAAAAGACCAGGCTATATTCAAGCGGAATTTGACAGCCAACATAAGAGGCAGATTTCACAATTCTACCCCGTACCATGAATGAGCTCCGCTCTGTTGCTGAACATAGGGGCAGATGTATCAAGATTCAATTTTGCGATTTCTAAATAGGGATTTATAAGGAATCGCTATTTAGAAATCGCAAAATGGAATGTATGTAGAAAATCGCTATTTCTTTGCGATTTCTTAGTCTTCCTTATTTGCGAATTCGCAATTAAGGAATAACTTCCCATGCATTCCTATGGGCCAGGAGGCCCATAGGAATGATTGTGAAATAATTCTCAATTTGCGATTCGCAATTTGCTAATCGCAAATTGAGAATAATTTCAAGGGTGCAGGGGTGTCTCAAAGACACCCTGCTGCACTCCTGAAATCTACATGTGTGTGCATATGGTGCACATACATGACCTATGGCCATGTATGTGCGTCACATGCCACCCTCACAAATGCCAAATAGGGCATTTTTAAAAGAAATCGCAAATTACCACCAGCTACAAGTTGGTGGTAATTTGCGATTTCTTAACCTAAATTCGCAAATCCAAAATGCTACATACATAGCATTTAAGGAATCGCAAAATTGCGATTCCTTAAGCAAAATAAGGAATCGCAATATTTTGCGATTCCTTATTTTGCGATTTTTTTGTTACATGTCAAAACATGCAAAAAGACCTTTTGCGATTCGCAAACTGCTTGATACATCTGCCCCATAGACTTAGAGTACACAGGCAGTAGCACCACTAGAGTGTGAAAAGAGAGGGAATGATGGTGAGAAAGGAGAGGCTACATGCTGAGAGGGAGAGACAGTGTTTGGAACAGTGAGAGAGAAGAGTAAAGCAAGCAAGGCTCTGCCAGCTGAGAGAAAGAACAGATGGTAAAAAGAGAAAAGACAGCAGAAGAATATGGAGCAGAGAAACAAAGAGATACAGTAAGATGGAAGGGGTGACAGAGAGCAGGTTGAAAAGAGAAACAAAGAGATACAGTAAGATGGAAGGGGTGACAGAGCAGGTTGAAAAGAGAAACAAACAGATACAGAAAGATGGAAAGGGTGACAGAGAGCAGGTTGAAAAGAGAAAAACAGATACAGTAAGATGGAAAGGGTGACAGAGAGCAGGTTGAAAAGAGAAACAAACAGATACAGTAAGATGGAAAGGGTGACAGAGAGCAGGTTGAAAAGAGAAACAAACAGATACAGAAAGATGGAAAGGGTGACAGAGAGCAGGTTGAAAAGAGAAAAACAGATACAGTAAGATGGAAAGGGTGACAGAGAGCAGGTTGAAAAGAGAAACAAACAGATACAGTAAGATGGAAAGGGTGACAGAGAGCAGGTTGAAAAGAGAAACAAACAGATACAGTAAGATGGTAAGGGTGACAGACAGCAGGTTGAAAAGAGACACAAACAGATACAGTAAGATGGAAGGGGTGACAGAGAGCAGGTTGAAAAGAGAAACAAACAGATACAGAAAGATGGAAGGGGTGACAGAGAGCAGGTTGAAAAGAGAAACAAACAGATACAGTAAGATGGAAGGGGTGACAGAGAGCAGGTTGAAAAGAGAAACAAACAGATACAGTAAGATGGAAGGGGTGACAGAGAGCAGGTTGAAAAGAGAAACAAACAGATACAGAAAGATGGAAGGGGTGACAGAGCAGGTTGAAAAGAGAAACAAACAGATACAGAAAGATGGAAAGGGTGACAGAGAGCAGGTTGAAAAGAGAAAAACAGATACAGTAAGATGGAAAGGGTGACAGAGAGCAGGTTGAAAAGAGAAACAAACAGATACAGTAAGATGGAAAGGGTGACAGAGAGCAGGTTGAAAAGAGAAACAAACAGATACAGTAAGATGGTAAGGGTGACAGACAGCAGGTTGAAAAGAGACACAAACAGATACAGTAAGATGGAAGGGGTGACAGAGAGCAGGTTGAAAAGAGAAACAAACAGATACAGAAAGATGGAAGGGGTGACAGAGAGCAGGTTGAAAAGAGAAACAAACAGATACAGTAAGATGGAAGGGGTGACAGAGCAGGTTGAAAAGAGAAACAAACAGATACAGTAAGATGGAAGGGGTGACAGAGAGCAGGTTGAAAAGAGAAACAAACAGATACAGTAAGATGGAAAGGGTGACAGAGAGCAGGTTTAAAAGAGAAACAAACAGATACAGTAAGATGGAAAGGGTGACAGAGAGCAGGTTGAAAAGAGAAACAAACAGATACAGAAAGATGGAAAGGGTGACAGGGAGCAGGTTGAAAAGAGAAACAAACAGATACAGTAAGATGGAAAGGGTGACAGAGAGCAGGTGGAAAAGAGAAACAAACAGATACAGTAAGATGGAAAGGGTGACAGAGAGCAGGTTGAAAAGAGAAACAAACAGATACAGAAAGATGGAAGGGGTGACAGAGAGCAGGTTGAAAAGAGAAACAAAGAGATACAGTAAGATGGAAGGGGTGACAGAGAGCAGGTTGAAAAGAGAAACAAAAAGATACAGTAAGATGGAAAGGGTGACAGAGAGCAGGTTTAAAAGAGAAACAAATAGATACAGTAAGATGGAAAGGGTGACAGAGAGCAGGTTTAAAAGAGAAACAAACAGATACAGTAAGATGGAAAGGGTGACGGAGAGCAGGTTGAAAAGAGAAACCAACAGATACAGTAAGATGGAAGGGGTGACGGAGAACAGGTTGAAAAGAGAAATAAACAGATACAGTAAGATGTAAAGGGCGACAGAGAGCAGGTTGAAAAGAGAAACAAACACATACAGTAAGATGGGAAGGGTGACAGAGAGCAGGTTGAAAAGAGAAACAAACAGATACAGTAAGATGGAAGGGTGACAGAGAGCAGGTTGAAAAGAGACACAAACAGATACAGTAAGATGGAAAGGGTGACAGAGAGCAGGTTGAAAAGAGAAACAAACAGATAGAGTAAGATGGAAAGGGTGACAGAGAGCAGGCTGAAAAGAGACACAAACAGATACAGTAAGATGGAAGGGGTGACAGAGAGCAGGTTGAAAAGAGAAACAAACACATACAGTAAGATGGAAGGGGTGACAGAGAGCAGGTTGAAAAGAGAAACAAACAGATACAGTAAGATGGAAGGGGTGACAGAGAGCAGGTTGAAAAGAGAAACAAACACATACAGTAAGATGGAAAGGGTGACAGAGAGCAGGTTGAAAAGAGAAACAAACAGATACAGTAAGATGGAAAGGGTGCCAGAGAGCAGGTTGAAAAGAGAAACAGACAGATACAGTAAGATGGAAAGGGTGACAGAGAGCAGGCTGAAAAGAGACACAAACAGATACAGTAAGATGGAAGGGGTGACAGAGAGCAGGTTGAAAAGAGAAACAAACAGATACAGTAAGATGGAAGGGGTGACAGAGAGCAGGTTGAAAAGAGAAACAAACAGATACAGTAAGATGGAAGGGGGGTAGAGAGCAGGTTGAAAAGAGAAACAAACAGATACAGTAAGATGGAAGGGTGACAGAGCAGATTGAAGAGAGAAACAAACAGATACAGTAAGATGGAAGGGGTGACAGAGAGCAGGTTGAAAAGAGAAACAAACAGATACAGCAAGATGGGAAGGGTGACAGAGAGCAGGTTGAAAAGAGAAACAAACAGATACAGTAAGATGGAAGGGGTTACAGAGAGCAGGTTGAAAAGAGAAACAAACAGATACAGTAAGATGGAAGGGTGACAGAGAGCAGGTTGAAAAGAGACACAAACAGATACAGTAAGATGGAAAGGGTGACAGAGAGCAGGCTGAAAAGAGACACAAACAGATACAGTAAGATGAAAAGGGTGACAGAGAGCAGGTTGAAAAGAGAAACAAACAGATAGAGTAAGATGGAAAGGGTGACAGAGAGCAGGCTGAAAAGAGACACAAACAGATAGAGTAAGATGGAAGGGGTGACAGAGAGCAGGTTGAAAAGAGAAACAAACACATACAGTAAGATGGAAGGGGTGACAGAGAGCAGGTTGAAAAGAGAAACAAACAGATACGATAAGATGGAAGGGTGACAGAGAGCAGGTTGACAAGAGACACAAACAGATACAGTAAGATGGAAAGGGTGACAGAGAACAGGTTGAAAAGAGAAATAAACAGATACAGTAAGATGTAAAGGGCGACAGAGAGCAGGTTGAAAAGAGAAACAAACACATACAGTAAGATGGGAAGGGTGACAGAGAGCAGGTTGAAAAGAGAAACAAACAGATACAGTAAGATGGAAGGGTGACAGAGAGCAGGTTGAAAAGAGACACAAACAGATACAGTAAGATGGAAAGGGTGACAGAGAGCAGGTTGAAAAGAGAAACAAACAGATAGAGTAAGATGGAAAGGGTGACAGAGAGCAGGCTGAAAAGAGACACAAACAGATACAGTAAGATGGAAGGGGGGACAGAGAGCAGGTTGAAAAGAGAATCAAACACATACAGTAAGATGGAAGGGGTGACAGAGAGCAGGTTGAAAAGAGAAACAAACAGATACAGTAAGATGGAAGGGGTGACAGAGAGCAGGTTGAAAAGAGAAACAAACACATACAGTAAGATGGAAAGGGTGACAGAGAGCAGGTTGAAAAGAGAAACAAACAGATACAGTAAGATGGAAAGGGTGCCAGAGAGCAGGTTGAAAAGAGAAACAGACAGATACAGTAAGATGGAAAGGGTGACAGAGAGCAGGCTGAAAAGAGACACAAACAGATACAGTAAGATGGAAGGGGTGACAGAGAGCAGGTTGAAAAGAGAAACAAACAGATACAGTAAGATGGAAGGGGTGACAGAGAGCAGGTTGAAAAGAGAAACAAACAGATACAGTAAGATGGAAGGGGGGTAGAGAGCAGGTTGAAAAGATAAACAAACAGATACAGTAAGATGGAAGGGTGACAGAGCAGATTGAAGAGAGAAACAAACAGATACAGTAAGATGGAAGGGGTGACAGAGAGCAGGTTGAAAAGAGAAACAAACAGATACAGCAAGATGGGAAGGGTGACAGAGAGCAGGTTGAAAAGAGAAACAAACAGATACAGTAAGATGGAAGGGGTGACAGAGAGCAGGTTGAAAAGAGAAACAAACAGATACAGTAAGATGGAAGGGTGACAGAGAGCAGGTTGAAAAGAGACACAAACAGATACAGTAAGATGGAAAGGGTGACAGAGAGCAGGCTGAAAAGAGACACAAACAGATACAGTAAGATGAAAAGGGTGACAGAGAGCAGGTTGAAAAGAGAAACAAACAGATAGAGTAAGATGGAAAGGGTGACAGAGAGCAGGCTGAAAAGAGACACAAACAGATAGAGTAAGATGGAAGGGGTGACAGAGAGCAGGTTGAAAAGAGAAACAAACACATACAGTAAGATGGAAGGGTGACAGAGAGCAGGTTGAAAAGAGAAACAAACAGATTCAGTAAGATGGAAGGGGTGACAGAGCAGGTTGAAAAGAGACACAAACAGATACAGTAAGATGGAAGGGTGACAGAGAGCAAGTTGAAAAGAGAAACAAACAGATACAGTAAGATGGAAAGGGTGACAGAGAGCAGGTTGAAAAGAGAAACAAACAGATACAGTAAGATGGTAAGGGTGACAGACAGCAGGTTGAAAAGAGACACAAACAGATACAGTAAGATGGAAGGGGTGACAGAGAGCAGGTTGAAAAGAGAAACAAACAGATACAGAAAGATGGAAGGGGTGACAGAGAGCAGGTTGAAAAGAGAAACAAACAGATACAGTAAGATGGAAGGGGTGACAGAGAGCAGGTTGAAAAGAGAAACAAACAGATACAGTAAGATGGAAGGGGTGACAGAGAGCAGGTTGAAAAGAGAAACAAACAGATACAGTAAGATGGAAAGGGTGACAGAGAGCAGGTTTAAAAGAGAAACAAACAGATACAGTAAGATGGAAAGGGTGACAGAGAGCAGGTTGAAAAGAGAAACAAACAGATACAGAAAGATGGAAAGGGTGACAGGGAGCAGGTTGAAAAGAGAAACAAACAGATACAGTAAGATGGAAAGGGTGACAGAGAGCAGGTGGAAAAGAGAAACAAACAGATACAGTAAGATGGAAAGGGTGACAGAGAGCAGGTTGAAAAGAGAAACAAACAGATACAGAAAGATGGAAGGGGTGACAGAGAGCAGGTTGAAAAGAGAAACAAAGAGATACAGTAAGATGGAAGGGGTGACAGAGAGCAGGTTGAAAAGAGAAACAAAGAGATACAGTAAGATGGAAGGGGTGACAGAGAGCAGGTTGAAAAGAGAAACAAAGAGATACAGTAAGATGGAAGGGGTGACAGAGAGCAGGTTGAAAAGAGAAACAAAAAGATACAGTAAGATGGAAAGGGTGACAGAGAGCAGGTTTAAAAGAGAAACAAACAGATACAGTAAGATGGAAAGGGTGACAGAGAGCAGGTTGAAAAGAGAAACAAAGAGATACAGTAAAATGGAAGAGGTGACAGAGAGCAGGTTGAAAAGAGAAACAAACAGATACAGTAAGATGGAAGGGGTGACAGAGAGCAGGTTTAAAAGAGAAACAAACAGATACAGTAAGATGGAAAGGGTGACAGAGAGCAGGTTTAAAAGAGAAACAAACAGATACAGTAAGATGGAAAGGGTGACGGAGAGCAGGTTGAAAAGAGAAACCAACAGATACAGTAAGATGGAAGGGGTGACGGAGAACAGGTTGAAAAGAGAAATAAACAGATACAGTAAGATGTAAAGGGCGACAGAGAGCAGGTTGAAAAGAGTAACAAACAGATACAGTAAGATGGAAGGGGTGACAGAGAGCAGGTTGAAAAGAGAAACAAACAGATACAGTAAGATGGAAAGGGTGACAGAGAGCAGGTTGAAAAGAGAAACAAACAGATACAGTAAGATGGAAAGGGTGACAGAGAGCCGGTTGAAAAGAGAAACAAACAGATACAGTAAGATGGAAAGGGTGACAGAGAGCCGGTCGAAAAGAGAAACAAACAGATACAGAAAGATGGAAGGGGTGACGGAGAGCAGGTTGAAAAGAGAAACTAACAGATACAGTAAGATGGAAAGGGTGACAGAGCAGGTTGAAAAGAGACACAAACAGATACAGAAAGATGGAAGGGGTGACAGAGAGCAGGTTGAAAAGAGAAACAAACAGATACAGTAAGATGGAAAGGGTGACAGAGAGCAGGTTGAAAAGAGAAACAAACAGATACAGTAAGATGGAAGGGGTGACAGAGAGCAGGTTGAAAAGAGACACAAACAGATACAGTAAGATGGAAAGGGTGACAGAGAGCAGGTTGAAAAGAGAAACAAACAGATTCAGTAAGATGGAAGGGGTGACAGAGCAGGTTGAAAAGAGACACAAACAGATACAGTAAGATGGAAGGGTGACAGAGAGCAGGTTGAAAAGAGAAACAAAAAGATACAGTAAGATGGAAAGGGTGACAGAGAGCAGGTTGAAAAGAGAAACAAACAGATAGAGTAAGATGGAAAGGGTGACAGAGAGCAGGTTGAAAAGAGACACAAACAGATAGAGTAAAGTGGAAGGGGTGACAGAGAGCAGGTTGAAAAGTGACACAAACAGATACAGTAAGATGGAAGGGGGCAGAGAGCAGGTTGAAAAGAGAAACAAACAGATACAGTAAGATGGAAAGGGTGACAGAGAGCAGGTTGAAAAGAGAAACAAACAGATACAGTAAGATGGAAAGGGTGAGAGAGAGCAGGTTGAAAAGAGAAACAAACAGATAGAGTAAGATGGAAAGGGTGACAGAGAGCAGGCTGAAAAGAGACACAAACAGATACAGTAAGATGGAAAGGGTGACAGAGAGCAGGTTGAAAAGAGAAACAGACAGATACAGTAAGATGGAAAGGGTGACAGAGAGCAGGTTGAAAAGAGACACAAACAGATAGAGTAAAATGGAAAGGGTGACAGAGAGCAGGTTGAAAAGTGACACAAACAGATACAGTAAGATGGAAGGGGGGCAGAGAGCAGGTTGAAAAGAGAAACAAACAGATACAGTAAGATGGAAAGGGTGACAGAGCAGGTTGAAAAGAGAAACAAACAGATAGAGTAAGATGGAAGGGGTGACAGAGAGCAGGTTGAAAAGAGAAACAAACAGATAGAGTAAGATGGAAAGGGTGACAGAGAGCAGGTTGAAAAGAGAAACAAACAGATAGAGTAAGATGGAAAGGGTGACAGAGAGCAGGCTGAAAAGAGAAACAAACAGATACAGTAAGATGGAAAGGGTGACAGAGAGCAGGTTGAAAAGAGAAACAAACACATACAGTAAGATGGGAAGGGTGACAGAGAGCAGGTTGAAAAGAGAAACAAACAGATACAGTAAGATGGAAGGGGTGACAGAGAGCAGGTTGAAAAGAGAAACAAACAGATACAGTAAGATGGAAGGGTGACAGAGAGCAGGTTGAAAAGAGACACAAACAGATACAGTAAGATGGAAAGGGTGACAGAGAGCAGGTTGAAAAGAGAAACAAACAGATAGAGTAAGATGGAAAGGGTGACAGGGAGCAGGCTGAAAAGAGACACAAACAGATACAGTAAGATGGAAGGGGTGACAGAGAGCAGGTTGAAAAGAGAAACAAACACATACAGTAAGATGGAAGGGGTGACAGAGAGCAGGTTGAAAAGAGAAACAAACAGATACAGTAAGATGGAAGGGGTGACAGAGAGCAGGTTGAAAAGAGAAACAAACACATACAGTAAGATGGAAAGGGTGACAGAGAGCAGGTTGAAAAGAGAAACAAACAGATACAGTAAGATGGAAAGGGTGCCAGAGAGCAGGTTGAAAAGAGAAACAGACAGATACAGTAAGATGGAAAGGGTGACAGAGAGCAGGCTGAAAAGAGACACAAACAGATACAGTAAGATGGAAGGGGTGACAGAGAGCAGGTTGAAAAGAGAAACAAACAGATACAGTAAGATGGAAGGGGTGGCAGAGAGCAGGTTGAAAAGAGAAACAAACAGATACAGTAAGATGGAAGGGGGGTAGAGAGCAGGTTGAAAAGAGAAACAAACAGATACAGTAAGATGGAAGGGTGACAGAGCAGATTGAAGAGAGAAACAAACAGATACAGTAAGATGGAAGGGGTGACAGAGAGCAGGTTGAAAAGAGAAACAAACAGATACAGCAAGATGGGAAGGGTGACAGAGAGCAGGTTGAAAAGAGAAACAAACAGATACAGTAAGATGGAAGGGGTGACAGAGAGCAGGTTGAAAAGAGAAACAAACAGATACAGTAAGATGGAAGGGTGACAGAGAGCAGGTTGAAAAGAGACACAAACAGATACAGTAAGATGGAAAGGGTGACAGAGAGCAGGCTGAAAAGAGACACAAACAGATACAGTAAGATGGAAAGGGTGACAGAGAGCAGGTTGAAAAGAGAAACAAACAGATAGAGTAAGATGGAAAGGGTGACAGAGAGCAGGCTGAAAAGAGACACAAACAGATAGAGTAAGATGGAAGGGGTGACAGAGAGCAGGTTGAAAAGAGAAACAAACACATACAGTAAGATGGAAGGGGTGACAGAGAGCAGGTTGAAAAGAGAAACAAACAGATACGATAAGATGGAAGGGTGACAGAGAGCAGGTTGACAAGAGACACAAACAGATACAGTAAGATGGAAAGGGTGACAGAGAGCAGGTTGAAAAGAGAAACAAACAGATACTGTGGAAAAGTAAATTTTGCCATGTTCTGTGTCCCTACGTGTCATCCATCATATGTTATGTGTGCATGATTAATATGCATATGTATTCCCTATGTTCGATTCAAGACGCAATTATAGTTGTGTCCACCTCTAGTATGCCAGTTTCCAGTTCTCGTGAATACTACGAATATCAGGCCTATGTAAAGTTACGTTGCCACGTTTCTCAGTGTGCACATTATTCCATTATAAAGTCCCCGTTTCTAGGCCTCAAAAGGGCCTGGACACCAGATTCAGCTCCTGTCTCCTGAAACCTCGCTGAGGAGCGATACAGCCCCCACCTGTATCCTCGACCCTTCACTTACTTCCTGCCTCACAGTGCCCGGTTCAGCCTGGCTCTGCCTCTGAGTCTGCCAAAAGTATGTTATAGTTCCAGTTATCAGTTCAGTCCTCCTTCTCTGCATTCCTAAGCTACTGAACCGCATCAATAGTTTCCGTCATTGTCTAGCCTTCACGTCTCCACGTTAGAGAAATACTGCATTTAATGGTCATTTCATATTCTTCATCACGTACTACATGTAGAATAATGCATGGTCCAGTCTTAGAATCAAGTTAGCCTTTCCCCTCCTGACTTCTAGTTTATATCAACATGTTCTCTAAACATCAGATACTAGATACTGTTTAGGTACATGTCGCCCTGACTCTCCAGACTTCAGTCTCTGCTCCTAGCACAGAGTTCATAGCCCCCAGCTTCTCCTAGTGATACGTCATTGCTAGTTTGCGCGCACCATCAGGTTAGAGGTCCCGGCTCCTCAGGTAGCCCCCTCCATGGTTTCCGCCCCATTCATGACATATTCTGTTACGTTTGCATCACATGTCTATGTATACGCCCTGTTACACCTCTTTTTACCCTTATCTTTCGCGACTGCTACGCGTCACGCCTTTTGCTCCACCCACTGCTACGCCTATTGCAATGTAATGCTATGTGTTTGCGTTATGTATATATGCTCATGCACTGTTATTAAAGGTCTCCTTTCCCTTGTCCCGATCCTGACACCAGCAGCGCTGCTGGGCCCTGCCATCCTATTCCTATGCAGGTTGTCCTGTTCCTGTCCTTTATGCTGTAATAAACCTGCGAAACTCCTACTACCTCGAATCTTGACTCTTATTTATTGAGCTATCTGTTATTCATTTATACATTCAAAAATAGGGTATTATTTATTTATTTACCACATAATGGCGCCCGAACAGGGACTTGCCCTTTCCCCACGCGTCGGTGAAGCCACGCCGACCCCCTGACCCTCTGCAGTCGTGACGGAACTCTTCTGCGCACCGGCAGATATTTCTGCTTCAAGTATCCCTCAGGCCCACGGAGGAGACGGAAGAGGCGGTCCAGCATCCAAACGAGACGGTGGAGGAACGCGGCGAGTCCCGACCAGAGCCCAAGCCGAGAGTTCAAGGTCCGAGGTATCCGGAGGCCCACCCGTAACTGAAGTCCGAAGTTCGTCGTCCGTCGTCGTAGCAGTCCAGTCCAGTCCGAGGTCTTCCGTTCTTGCTGCCCGGTGAGTACCGTTACTGGGGTGGTATCTAGACAGGGTCAATTTAATTGACTCTGGTCCGTGGGTTGGTGGTACACAGACCCACAAACGAAGTGTCCACTTCGGTGGATGCGGGTCCTGACGTGTCTCTTTATGAGACCGGTAAGTTTCGTACTGTTTCAGCAGTGCATCTAGTTCCTGTTCTAGTCAGTTCTGTTCTCGAGAAAATTCATGTATTCTGTGTTCCGTATTCCAGGTAGTATTCTGTTCGAACTGTTATTTTTAAATGTTCTTCATGTATTTTAATGTCGTGGTATGAATGGGGAATAAGTATCGTGTTTATTGTGTATTGTATTGTGTCTAGATTATAGTTCAGTCATGCCGCTCTTTTCGAAATTACGTCAGTTAAAAACCAGAAAGGGTCTGCTGGAAGCAGCAGTTCCAGTTCCACCTAGGGACAGTCCAGGTCATTTTATGTATCAGAAGCATGGCATAAGTGCCATATTATATCTAGATTTATGGGTAGAGTATACCAAACAGTTAGAAGAAAAGTATAGATGGCCCGTATCGGGTACATGGGATGCCGAATGCATCATGCGAGTAGAAGAGGCATTATGGAAAAAGAAAGCCAGACAGTCACAGAAAGATGCCATCGAGTTATGGCGCAAAGAAGCTCATAAAAGAACTGAAAAGGAAATCAGAAAGTCAGAATTAAGTAGAGAATCCTTAGAACGAGCACAAGAAAAAGAACTAATCGAGATAGGTGAACAAGTCAAAGCCGAACAGTCAGACAGACAGAGGCATGCCCTTATTAGGGGTATGTATCCTCTCCTTGCCGAGGGCTTGCCAAAAGCGACCCCAGAGGCATCCAGTAATTTCCCGCCACCATTAGTTCCGACCAAGCTACGTCACAAACAGATCGCAGCTGATATTTTTATTTCGTCCTATTTGGACGACACAGTCCCAGAATATGCAAATCCTGTTCGCGCTCCGCCAGTCCCTGTAAATCAGGCACTTCCCGCTCCTCCAGACACCGGAGTACCTGTTACGGTACCCCCGGTCCAGCCCGCCATACAAGTCCAGCCTACATTTCCATTTCCCACTCTGCCAGGACGAAGAGCCTCAGTAGACGACTCTAGTTTAGGGGCCGCAGGGGGAGGTACTCCTCAAACCCCGCCGCCACACAAGCGTTTAACGACAGCCGAATTACATGCACAAGCGTCACAGCGTACGCCCAGACATCAGACTGTAGCAGAAATAAGAAAATCCCTTGCCGAATGCGGCTATGATCCAGTCCCAGGCGAGGATAATATGGTTTTATATTCATTCCGCGTAAGAAAGGTGGCCGAGTATCTAGTCACCTTACCGAATATGAAAGAAGATCTAGACAGAATATATCGTTTCATCCGTACAGGGGATGATCCAGAAAGCATTGGCGAGGCCATGTCTCAAAGGAAAGCCGAGATCCAGCTCATGATATTAAAGTTTCTGATCAACTGTCTAATAAGAGAACAAGATTACCCGTCTAAAGATCCGGCCGAAATGAAAATCCTGACAAGGTGGAGTGATAATATAGCCGAGGGTAAGCACAAGACCGTCGGTGCTATGGAGAGTATGTACAAGAAAATCCGTAAAGAAATAATAAAGTTACACGAACAACGTAAAGCAGCACAAGTAAGCGAGAAAGAAAGTAACTCTGATACTGAAGAGGTAGAGGACGAGAATCCCGCCAGAATAGCGTATGTAGGAAAATCTAGATTTCCAGATCGCCATTTACGCCTAGAACACAAGTCAACTTTCCATCATCCAGCACCAGAACAAGGTTCTCTAGAACAAGTATTCCAAGCTACCGATCACATTCTGAAATCACGAATCGGTTACAGTGAGTTGAGTACCATGCATGAACAAGAACTAGTCCGATCAGCAGTCCGATGGATTACTGATTCTACCACTTTCCCAGACGAAATAGTGGCACAAATGTTTCTGAAACTGCCCCCAGCCGAGCAACGACTGGTGGGTATGTATATGATCCAGCACCTCATTACATTGTATGAGGGTCAGCACTCTGATCCAGGCCCGTTACATGATGTCCTGAACGAGTTACTCCAGTATAGATGGAAAGGTTTAGGTACCGATTTAATTAGTGTCATTCTAGAACAGCGTCACAAATATAGAACGTTTTTGAACCCGCATTTTGTTCATGTCTCACCCCCAGATAGTAAACCATTTTACATGGAGAGACAGAATCCGTTACGAGAAGTCCACCCAGTTAGAGGAACTGGTGGCGAACTAGAACGAGTGTTTGTTTACACTCCGATTACAAAGATGGAACTCCTCGAGATGAAGAAATTAATTCCCTGTCATGATAAAGATCCAGCAGGGTTCCATAGAGAATTAAAAGACATGCTCCGTATGGGAGAATACACGTATCCAGATATAATTAAAATGTTAAAGGTTCTGCTGCCCGCAGGGGTGTATGAAAAGCTCAAGGAAAAAGAATGGGAGGTGGGAGAGAAAAAGATCGATTGGGCAGTTCTAGAAGCTGAAGATAAGGCACGAGTACCAGGTACCGGTCTCGGGGATAAATGTAAAGAATTACCTGAATTATTGATTCAAGTTTTACCCAGATTATTAACAACTAAAAAGGAAGACTGGGATGCAATCTCAGCCTGTAAACAGAAACAAGACGAAGATATTAGTGATTTTTATTCTAGATTCGAGAAATGTTTTAGCATCAACAGTGGCCTCAAGACAAGTAGTGAGTCATACCCTCACCTTTTTGTTACTAAATTAGTCGAGAATTCAAGTTCACCAATTAAAAATCGAGTTCTGAAAGTCGAAAGTACCTGGCAAGCTAATACCCCGTCCCAGATGTTGCAGATGCTCCAATACCACCAGAATAGAATCAGAGAAGAGCAAGAACATGAAAGAAAACGTATGAAAGACACGAAAATGAAAGTACTAGTTGCACAATCTGTTCCTCAAGACAGTCAGAAGAGGGGTCCGAATCAAGCCAGTCATCCTGCAGCTCCCGTTAAAGGGAATTGCAATTATTGTAAACAGCCAGGTCATTTTATAAACGAGTGTGCAGTTCTGAAACACAACATAGCTACTGGTAAGACTAAAGAAAGACCACGTCCGCCTAGACAAGAACAAGTTTCACAGACTCCTCAGTTACAGAATGCACCACAGACAGTTACAGCACCGCAGCCTATCGCTGCAACACAGCATGTCACACAGCAGATGTACCAGTATGCACAGTCTGAGTATCCAGAGTACCAACAGTATTCATGAAACAGCCTAGAGAGGGAGGTAGGCTTGCCTCTCATCGAGATACCTGTAGATCAAGAAGGTCCCTATGTTCATAGTCAAGTATTAGGGAAAGACAGAAAGTTTTTGATTGATACAGGGGCAAGTAGGACCACAATTAGTCACGCCGAAGTTCCAGGGGCTCCGCTCTCAGGCTCAAGAAATGTTTCCCTTGGATTTTCAGGAAAGCCTATCGTAAATGAGATCTCAAAGCCAGTTTCTCTAGAAGTAGGTCCATTGTCCCGCACTACTGATCTGTTACTTACTAAGTCATGTCCAGAAAACCTACTAGGCATTAAAACACTGAAAGAGTTAGGTGCAGTTATATGCTGTTCCCCAGAGGGAATACGATTGTTCCTACGTGACTTTAAGTGTCACTATGTATTACGAGATTTTGATCCAAGACTGTCTAATGTTCCACAGCACTTATGGGCGCAAGGTCCAACTGATGTAGGTTACATGCAAATCACACCCCATCGTGTGACTCTCAAGCCAGGTGTGGTGTTACCACGAATCAGACAGTACAGATTGCCACCAGAGGCTGTAGCAGCCTTATCCAAAATTATTGACGAGCTCATGGCTCAAGGAGTGGTTGTAGAAACTGACTCCAATGTATGCAATTCTCCGATCATTCCAGTCATGAAACGTACTGATCCAAATGCACCCCCAGTATATCGATTAGTGATTGACCTACGAGAACTTAATAAATGTATTATTCCGCAGTACCCAGTTGTTCCAGATATCTCTTCCCTATTAACAGCCATTGATTCCGAAGCCACGTTCTTTACTGTAATCGACCTCAAGAACGCGTTTTTCAGTGTCCCTATTCCTCCAGACAGCCAGTTCCTTTTCGGATTTTGTTTAAATGGAAGGGGCTATACGTTTACACGAGCTCCTCAAGGTTTCACAGAAAGTCCTAGTATTTACAGTCAAGCACTTAAAAGACAACTAGACAACATTCACATGCCAACTGACACTGCCCTGCTCCAGTATGTCGATGATCTCCTGATCACAGCCCGTTCTGAACGTGCTTGCGAGCGAGCATCCCTTACAGTCTTGTATTTCCTAGCCGAGATGGGGCACAAGGTGTCCCCTTCTAAGCTTCAATTCTGTGTCCAGCAAGTGATCTACTTAGGCCACTTACTGTCCAAGTGGGGTAGGCAGTTGACACCTGACCGTATCCAGTTAATAGCGAGTCTTCCTCAGCCCAAGACCCAGAAGGAGGTACGTGCTTTTATTGGCCTTACTTCTTACTGCAGACAATGGATTCCTCAGTATGCATTTCTAGCCAAGCCACTGATACAGTTAACGACACAGGAGGCAGCCGTACCGACTGTCCTCCCTTGGACATCTGAACATACACTTAGTTTCAATGAGTTAAAGAAAGCCCTATGCCAAGCTCCAGTTCTAGCGACACCGAACTACAGTAAGCCTTTTACACTTTTTGTCACAGAACGTGAAGGTACAGCATTATCTGTTCTCACACAAGATCAAGCAGGACAATACAAGCCCTGTGCTTATTTTTCGAGCACATTAGATCCTGTAGCCCAGGCTCTGCCTGTGTGCCTCAAGTCAGTTGCAGCCACAGCCCTAGCTATCAGACAAAGTGATTCCATAGTCTTAGGACATTTCCTGACAGTACAGGTTCCACATTCCGTGGAAGTTCTTTTAAACCGAACACAAACTCAGCACTTGACAATTGCACGTTTAACAGGTTATGAATTGACACTGTTCCAGCCACACATAGAAATCAGACGCTGCAACATCCTGAATCCTGCTACACTGTTACCATCAGTTACTTCGAATTCTGCCACACATGACTGTGTGGAAGTAGTTAACATTACGACAAAGCCAAGACAAGATCTGACAGATACTCCGTTACCAGATCCCGACCTGACACTTTATGTGGATGGTTCATGCATGAGAACAAGTACAGGAGAACTAGTCGCCACGTATGCAGTGACTACTGACACTGAAGTTATTGAGACACACCGTATTGACACCCTGTCCGCTCAAGCAGCAGAGCTAGTTGCTCTGACACAAGCCTGCATACACGCCAAGAACTTGAAAGTTAATGTCTACACGGATTCACGTTACGCATTTGGAGTCGTACACGACTTCGGAGTGCTCTGGCAGGAGAGAGGTTTCATGACTTCTCATGGAACCAAGATTCAGCATGGTCTCCTTATTCAAGCTCTGTTAGATGCCATACACTTACCGACATCTATCGCTATCATGAAATGCAAAGCACATACGAAAGTTACTGACATTATTTCCGAAGGTAATAATCTAGCAGATCGCACAGCCAAGCTTACAGCACAGACTCCAGACATTCCAGTTAATCAGACACATACTCCAGATCCGACTACATGTATGACAGTTAAGGACCCTACTCAAGATGTCATAGACATACAGTTACATGCTACTCCCGAAGAAATCAAGAAATGGTCCGAACAAGGAGGGGTCCAGACAGATCAAGGATGGTTAACGAAGGGTAGAGCCACATGGTTTCTCCCCGACTCTATGGTTCAAGTCATTATTAATACCGCACATAGTCCAGCACATTTAGGAGAAAAAGCTATGTTAGACAGTATCCAGAACATTTGGTTCAACAAGCATTTACGAGCTGCAGCCAAGCAGAAAGTCCGTACCTGTATGATATGTTGTCAGTTTAATCCAGGTAAAAGTGTCCCGGTGGAACAAGGTGGATTCCAGCCCCCTGACCACCCTTTTGAAGTCCTCCAGATGGATTATATTCAGATGGAGCGATGTCGAGGTTTCAAGTATGTTCTTGTAGTTGTATGCGCTTTGTCCAGGTGGACAGAAGCATATCCAGTCCCAGATTACACAGCCGCGACCACTGCCAAGCAGTTGGTTCGTGAGTTTTTCCCTCATTATGGACTCCCTAGAGTCGTATATTCTGATAACGGTCAGCCATTCTCATCTGAACTCATGAAGCAGGTTTCCCTTTTGTTAGGGTACCAGTGGAAGTTTCATTGTGTACGCCACCCTGAAGCAGCCGGTCTCGTAGAGAGACATAATCAGACTCTGAAAATCCGTATCGCCAAAGTATGCAAAGAGAAAGGTGTGGACTGGCTGGTAGCTCTACCAGTCGCTTTATTTTATATGCGCATGGTCGCACATTCCAGATCAGGTCTGTCCCCGTATGAGGTCGTTTTCGGCCGCCCCCCAAATATGTGGGGTACTCCTAGACCCCGAAGTATTACCGATGTTTCAAGTAATATGCTGACAGATTACCTAGCTTCCTTGATGTCTGCCCTCAACTCATGTCGTTCACAGGTTGCCGCCGCATTTCCAGACAATACCGAGGTGGCACCGCATGAAATCGTTCCAGGATCCATGGTATTGGTGAGGAATTTCGACAGATCAAGTCCGCTGGAGCCTCGCTGGAAAGAGCCCCGACAGGTCCTCCTCACCACCCGTACAGCCGTGAAGTTGGAAGGTCGCAAAGGCTGGGTGCACCTTTCTCATGTAAAACAGTTTAATGGACTGAAACCCGTCTTAAAGAACATTTCCCAGGATTTGAAGGATTGCCAAAGCATTGTTCTCAAGGACTGTCCCGCAAAAGACATTGCTACAAACCCTCCCCTGTTAGAGAAAACTCCGCAACAGGAGTATAAACTCAAGTTAAGGTCTAGTAAAATAAGTCAGTCAGTTTGATTGTCTAAGTCCTCCCCTAGGTGAAACGGTTAGACTGTTTCTGACATGTATAAAATAGACCCCCATAGTGAGAGAGTTAGTCAAAACTCAATTCGATGTATCGTTTTTCTATGTTTCATATTATTTCTCAGCATTATGATTTCCTGCACCAGTTATGCATTTTACCTGTATCTTCCAGTTCCTCATGTAAATATGTCTGCTAATGCTACTGTAGAGCACATGTTTAGTGACCTACCTCCCCATGAACTCTCTTACCGCCTCGCTATGCGAAATAATTCCTTTATCCGCATGTTACATTACTCACACCAGACCAGCAATGCCACTAATTGTTGGGTGTGTGGTCGACTCCCCCCTTTCCAGATACCGAAGGGAGTTCTGCCACTTTTTCCTTATCCATTTTCACATAATGGTTCGTGTGGAGCATGGTCCACGTTAACGTCATCCTCAACAGATATGTCTTTTCTTAACGGTACATGTTTCCCAGACAAGCAAGGTCTCCCCCACAGAACAGGTTTAGATCTAGAAAATGAAGTGTATAATTTAGGTAATTATTCTTCGAATTTCATGGTCCTGAATGTTCAGTCTGATACTACTCCAGACTTACCTGCTATTTCAGTACTGCCAGTCAAAGGTGAATTATGTGTCCGAAATTATGGTTCCGTACATGTAGGACATAGTGATTGTACTACTATTGTCAAGTATAGTGACAGTGGGAAATCTATTTTCAAAGCTTCACGTCATTCTTATTTTATTTGTGGTCAAACTGCATATGTTCGTCTGCCCCTCGATTGGGAGGGAACCTGTTACATTGCCTTCCTACTGCCACCAGTTTTCCTAGCCCCACCTGATTATCATAGAAACACACATCTAGTACACATCAGACATAGAAGGGAGTCCCCAATTGTCGATTATACTGAAACTGCTCTAGAACAGTATACAGATTTCAACAGAGGTTTCTTTTTCTTTATAGGACCTATGCAGAATAGTAAGCTAATCCGTAGGTTAACCAGAACCCTCGAAGCTGTGGTAAATGAGACTGCCTCTGCTCTAGGTAACTTAACCGAAGAGCAATCTGCTATGAGATTTGTCGTTTTACAGAATCGTCTCGTCCTTGACGTCATACTGGCCGATAGGGGCGGGGCCTGTAGAGTCATCGGATCTAGTTGCTGCATTTTCATTCCAAATAACGCGCCGTCTGTTTATTCAGCTATAACCAGACTCCATAAAATTGCCCATCTGATACACCAAGATCCAGGCACCTGGACATGGTCCGGTTGGTTCTGGAATATAATTTCCGCATGGGGATGGAAAATATTGTCCTTCCTAGGTATTGCAGTAGCGATCATATTCAGCTGCTGTCTCTGTATACAATGTGGCCCTGCGATTTGCGGCATTTGTGCTACCTCTTGTATTCCTAATCCCAAGCCCCGTTCTAAATCCCGTTCCAGGATAATTCGAGACGAGCAAATGATACTGTATGAAATGATAGACGGTATCATGAAAATTGATGTTTCCTGAAGGAAACGTAGTGACAAGGAGGGAATGTGGAAAAGTAAATTTTGCCATGTTCTGTGTCCCTACGTGTCATCCATCATATGTTATGTGTGCATGATTAATATGCATATGTATTCCCTATGTTCGATTCAAGACGCAATTATAGTTGTGTCCACCTCTAGTATGCCAGTTTCCAGTTCTCGTGAATACTACGAATATCAGGCCTATGTAAAGTTACGTTGCCACGTTTCTCAGTGTGCACATTATTCCATTATAAAGTCCCCGTTTCTAGGCCTCAAAAGGGCCTGGACACCAGATTCAGCTCCTGTCTCCTGAAACCTCGCTGAGGAGCGATACAGCCCCCACCTGTATCCTCGACCCTTCACTTACTTCCTGCCTCACAGTGCCCGGTTCAGCCTGGCTCTGCCTCTGAGTCTGCCAAAAGTATGTTATAGTTCCAGTTATCAGTTCAGTCCTCCTTCTCTGCATTCCTAAGCTACTGAACCGCATCAATAGTTTCCGTCATTGTCTAGCCTTCACGTCTCCACGTTAGAGAAATACTGCATTTAATGGTCATTTCATATTCTTCATCACGTACTACATGTAGAATAATGCATGGTCCAGTCTTAGAATCAAGTTAGCCTTTCCCCTCCTGACTTCTAGTTTATATCAACATGTTCTCTAAACATCAGATACTAGATACTGTTTAGGTACATGTCGCCCTGACTCTCCAGACTTCAGTCTCTGCTCCTAGCACAGAGTTCATAGCCCCCAGCTTCTCCTAGTGATACGTCATTGCTAGTTTGCGCGCACCATCAGGTTAGAGGTCCCGGCTCCTCAGGTAGCCCCCTCCATGGTTTCCGCCCCATTCATGACATATTCTGTTACGTTTGCATCACATGTCTATGTATACGCCCTGTTACACCTCTTTTTACCCTTATCTTTCGCGACTGCTACGCGTCACGCCTTTTGCTCCACCCACTGCTACGCCTATTGCAATGTAATGCTATGTGTTTGCGTTATGTATATATGCTCATGCACTGTTATTAAAGGTCTCCTTTCCCTTGTCCCGATCCTGACACCAGCAGCGCTGCTGGGCCCTGCCATCCTATTCCTATGCAGGTTGTCCTGTTCCTGTCCTTTATGCTGTAATAAACCTGCGAAACTCCTACTACCTCGAATCTTGACTCTTATTTATTGAGCTATCTGTTATTCATTTATACATTCAAAAATAGGGTATTATTTATTTATTTACCACAATACAGTAAGATGGAAAGGGTGACAGAGAGCAGGTTGAAAAGAGAAACAAACAGATACAGTAAGATGGAAAGGGTGAGAGAGAGCAGGTTGAAAAGAGAAACAAACAGATACAGTAAGATGGAAAGGGTGAGAGAGAGCAGGTTGAAAAGAGAAACAAACAGATACAGTAAGATGGAAAGGGTGACAGAGAGCAGGTTGAAAAGAGACACAAACAGATACAGTAAGATGGAAGGGGTGACAGAGAGCAGGTTGAAAAGAGAAACAAAGGTAGAGGGAGCATATTAAAGGCGAGGTAGGGGGAACCGAGAGAAAGCATGTGGGTGAGAGAGGCAGAGAAACATGGGTAGATAGGAGAGAGGAGGGAACAGATAGAGAAAGGGAACCAAGAGGGGAAGAGGTTGAAAAGGGAGTGAAGAGAGAGATTATGTGCGGGTTCACATTGTAACTTGCACGCCAGACCTTTCAATCGCAATTTCAATGCACCTTATCTTTGAAAATATGGCGCTACTCAACTCTTTCACTTCCACGCAACGCAGCACAACAACTTCACTTACTGCGATGCGCTGTGTGAAATGTTGTACATATATCCCTCACAGACGTGCACAGGTGTCCACACGTAATTTTGTCTTGCACCTTGTGCAGTGCTCCGCTGCCTTTTGGCTAGGGTTGTGGCACTGAAACGACATATGCATACATACAGGCAGAAAGGCACTGTTTGTTAAGAAAACGACATTTTTTCAAAGAATGAGGGAACAAGCCATCCAAGGTTCCAGCCGGAGTTTTTCTCTGGCCAGTCACAGTGCGGCTCTAGAGGATTCTGGGATTAGAGCACATCGGTCATGTTATGTAGGTCTTTCTACTTGTGCTCTTAGTTTTCCATTAACTGGAAACATTGAAATTAAACTTTATAGAAACACTGATTACAATACTCTTACAGCTAGATGCATAAAACAAAAATCCGCTCGCAAAGGGGCAGATTCTCAGAATCTGCCCCTTTGCGACCGGTATTTTTGCATTTGGGGTGCATCATCCCAAATGCAAAAATCGCAAATTGAGAAATCGCAAAATTGCGATTTTTTGCATTTAAGGAATTTCAAATTGAGATTCCTTAAATGCACTGCATGTAAGTTTTAAAAATAGCGAATTCGCTAACACGGCATGCAAATTCCCATTGAGTACAACTTCATGGCAATTTGCAAAAACTTTGAAAAATGCACTAAAGTGCATTTTTCAAAGTTTCATGTTGCGCGCACAAACATGCCCTACGGGCACGTGTGTGCGCGCAACATATGTGCACAGATCAATTTCAGGGGTGCAATAGGGTGTCCTTTGGACACCCCTGCATCCTTGAAATCGCAATCTCAATTTGCGATTCGCTAATTGCGATTCGCAAATTGAGATTGTCTTCCCATTCATTCCTATGGGCCCATAGGAATGAATGGGGAGGTATTCCTTAATTGCGACTCGCAATTTACGAGTCGCAATTAAGGAATTTTAAGAAATCGCTATTTTTTAAGTGATTTCTTGATGCATTCCATTTTGCTATTCCTTAATAGCGAATCAGTATTTTTCGCTATTAAGGAATTGCAAAATGGGTTGTTGATGCATCTGGGGGTTAAATCCCTCTGGTCATAGACTCCGCCTTCCTACCAGCCGTCCCACAATCAGCTGCTCGGGTACTTGTACCTCAGGGCGTGGGGACCTGCACAGGCTCCAGGAATATATTCTGAATTAAACACACTATTAACCATTGGATTATACAAAAAAAAATCCTTTTTAACCAATTGTTGCACTTATCTACTGTATATTCTCTTTTTTCTAAAAGATAACGGTTTCATTAACAATGAATGATATATGTTGATTGCACATCGTGTTTTGACTTTTTATATTTTAAATATTGAATCAAACAGATTATTTTGGACTGCCCTTACTTGCTTGACATTTGGTGCATATAATTTTTGAAAACCACATTCCCCATTTACCTAGAACGATTCTTTGCTGTCTAGGATGATACCTACATTGTGCAGGCTGCAGGAATGACAGCCACACCCGAGAGGGCTGGCTTTAGTGCTGGTGCCAGGTGGGGTGAGAAGATCTGTTGAGCCCAAACCACCAAGACCTCTTTCTCCAAGGATTCAGTCCGTGCCACCCTCCAGTGATGCCCGCGCCTCTACGCAGACCCGCCCGCATGTGTAGTTCATTTCTTTTACACTTCTACTCGACTTAAGACTTGTAAAATAATGAAATTTTTACTGTATTATGAGACAAATTTTAAATTGGCATCATGAGAAGGACACTGCTGTTGCTCTATTGAAATTATCAAATTAATATGCTTGTTCATGTTTTTAAAATAGCATTTTTTTAATAATAATTTTATAGGGACATTATATTTGTATTATGGTATTGTTATGGTTTTAATTAACTTAAACAATAAAGACATTCACACTGCTACTCATGCCAAGCATGTGGGATAGAGTAGGGCGTTGAAGTGTCATATCACACACATTATACACACACAATGGCTTGAGTAAGCCACTCTATAGGACATTTGACTTGAGACCAGGACCAGTGGATTTATTCAATTGTCCAGCCGCTGCAATTTTCGCATAATTATAGATTTGCTGCCTTTGCCACATAATCCATTGTCTGCCGCATATTCTGCAGATTTTAGCTCAAATGGTACAAAAGTGACTAGGAGGCAGATGTATCAAGCGTTTTTTTGGTCACAAACGCTGCGAATCGCAAAATAGCAGCGTTTGTAAAAAAAAGGGAAATGGTATGTATCATGCAAAAAACCTCGCAATATTAAGGAATCGCAAATTTTGCGATTCCTTAATATTGCGTAAGCTTTTAAGAAATCGCAAATTGCGATTTCTAAAATGCTATGTATTAAGCATTTCAGTTTTGCGAATTTAGGCTAAGAAATCGCAAATTTGGTGGTAATTTGCGAATTCTTTTACAAATGCACTTTTTGCAATTTGTAAAGGTGCCATGTGACGCTCATACATGCCCTTAGGGCATGTATGTGCGCTATATGCGCACACATGTCAATTTCAGGGGTGCAGCAGGGTGTCCTTTGGACACCCCTGCACCCTTGAAATTATTCTCAATTTGCGATTAGCAAATTGCGAATCGCAAATTGAGAATTATTTCACATTCATTCCTATGGGCCTCAAAAATGAATGGGAAAGTATTCCTTAATTGCGATTAGCAATTTGCTAATTGCAATTAAGGAATTTTAAGAAATCGCAAAAAAATAGCAAATGTCTACATACATGCCATTTTGCAATTCTCAAATAGCGAATCCTTAAAAATCGCTATTTGAGAATTGCAAATGGGTATCTTGATACATATGGCCCTAAATCTGCAGCAATACGTTTCTGTGGAGTGGAAGTTCCTTTGCAAAGGGTGACTGTTCACCTTTCTGTTGCTTATTGCTATATTCGGGTGTTAAACTGGTGCTAATAAGGTGCAACCTACGCCCAGACAGTGTTGACAAGTTTTAAAATGAAAACATTATTGAGAAATACTATTACAAAATGTCCTGCAATAGGCCACATAATTTGCCTTTTCTTGCTGCATATTTACTCAAACCTGCCGCATAATTTGTCTGTCCCCGGACACATAACTCCAGTGGCCCTGCTTAAGACCATGGGGAGTACAACGTCACATGCCATCCATCCTGGTGGGCATTGTATGGTAGGAGTACTTAGTCTGGAGAAATACAAACTCTGGATGTAAAACATAACATAGTGGTTGGGGTTTTGTTTACTAATAAATAATTATTATTATTATCCACAGGAACCCTATTTATCAACGGCAGAATAATGAAAGATTCGATAAAACCAATAACGCTGTAAACCCGTGCCTTGCAGTTTCCATGCTGCGGTTTTGGTTCATAGCTCACTGAGCTATATTTGGAATGTATTTTATGATGTGCAATTAACTGAAGGGTCCCTGTGACAAAAACAGTAGCTCTATGATCAGTTTCCCCTTACGTATTTGTGCTTATTGTTTATCTCGACCTTACAAGTAACTATGTTGCCATGCTCTAAGAACTGTGTAACCTTTGTAACGATGTAACCTGTAACTATGATCTGATGCTCATGTAAAGCGCTCTGATACCTCCGGGTCCAGCCAGCGCTATATAAAACTTTTTTAAAGGATCACATAAGAAACACAGTGGACCAACTACACAAAGCTTCATATTTGTAGAGACCACAATAAAGCAATGCAATAAACAGAATATTTAGAATAAAATTGGCTAATCCACCCCACCCCTTTATTTCTCACTCTGGGGTATAGGAGGTGGCTTGGACGCCAGGGTGATGTGTGAGTGTGCTGTTTGTGAGGTGGTTGTGTTTGCACGCGTAGCCTTCTGGTCCTTATACTGAGGGGAAAGTGATACGGAACCAGACAAATACTGTCGGTATGCGCTACAAAGACCCCAGCGTGTGACATATTGAAAAGTGTGATTTTTCGACTGTTTAACCCCTTGGGCAGGGCCGCGATTCTGCGCCTGTGCTGCCGTTTCGAAGAGTGGGCGGGTTCATGACGGCCCCCAGCCGTCATCAGCACATGAGCACTGTGATGCATGACGGACGGGGCCCGTCATCAGCACGCAAGGGGTTAAAAACAGAACATTTAGGGCCCGATGTAGGTAACCAAATACCGGTCGGTAACGGCCGAAAATACCGAATTTCGGCCGTTACCGACCGGTATTTAGTGTTTAAGATGTAGGGGGCCTTAAATTTACCGATTCGGTAAATTTACCGATTCTGTAAAATACCAAATCGCCTCAGGCCCTTAAGAATTCGTTATTGACCATGAAATACTATTTCATGCATAAATAACAAATTCCTGTATACATGCACATCTGTGCATGTACACCTGTGCCATAGGGCATGTATGTGTGCCACATGGCACACAAGCCACAAACAGGGGTGCAACAGGGTGTCAAAGTGACACCCTGTCCCCCTTGACAATTCGGTAATTTTACCAATTCGGTATTTACCGATTCGGTAATTGACATTGATTCCTATGGGCCTCAAGGCCCATAGGAATCAATGGCAAATACCGAATCGGTAAATACAGATTCGGTAAATACCGAATCCTACAGATTCGGTATTTTTTACCGAATTTTTACCTACATTGGATTTCCCGATTCATAAATACCGAATCGGTAAAATTCGGTATTTATGAATCGGTAAATCCAAATTACCTACATCTAGCCCTTACTTCCTTACTGTACAAAACATGCTTCAGAATTGAAGTGGAGAGGCCACGCCTTCACAGGGACCTTCCTTACTGGACGCCAACCCACAACAACCATATCCTGCTGCCTACCTTCTGCTAGGCTGCAGTTATTGCTTCCGAGAGATTGTTCATGTCTGCCTCCATTAACAGGAAGAAAGGGAAACTGACCTCAGAGTCGCCCACACATCACTGTCAGGGTTTTCTCCAGATACCCATCAAGAACATGTATAAAACCCTGAAATGGCCTCCTGATACCAACACTCTCGCATCCAGAGCTACACTGGTTCTGAAACGCTTTCAAGGAGGTCACATGGACCGGCTCCTCCACGTAACAATACCAAGAAGTCCACAGGAGGAGCAAATGCTGGTATCAAACACCTTGGAAAGGTACAAGAGACTAAACAAGGCAAAGCGGCTACAGCTGAGAAGCAACAAACGCCTCAGAGTTTACGTAGTGTGAGAAGCCCAACTGGGTGGTAAAAGCATCTGGCCGGATCCACAGTGTTGGATCAACAGGGACCTCTACTTAATCGAGAATGGTCGCTAATTTCTTGAAATAGATCGGCACTAGTCCAACAGGACAACTAAGTCATACAATTGTTATGTTATGTGGATTTGTGGAGCACAGCTAAACACTGTGAGGGTCTCCAGGCGCTGAGTAGGGCCGGCCTGAGGGGTGAGGAGGAGATCGTGTCTCTTTCGTCTGGAAGAGCCATGTCTTGAGGTTCCTTCGGAAGCCCATGAGGGCGCGGGCGGTTCTGAGGTGTTCTGGGAGGTCGTTCCAGGTCTTTGCTTTGAGGAATGAGAAGGAGCTTTATTTGCTTCTGCTCTTCTTGATGCGAGGGAGGTGTGGTGCTCTTGTTTGGACACCAATTGAAGAAGGTGTCTGGTGGGTTGGTAGAAGTTGAGGCGGTAGTTGAGGTAAGCTGGACCGGTGTTGTGGTGAGCTTTGTAAGCATGGGTGAGTAGCTTGAACGGACATCTTTCCTGGACCAGGAGCCAGTTATTTGTTTATTAGTTGTTGTTCAGAGTGTGGTGAGGTCACATGTTATGGTGGCTTTAAATGGAATGTGGGAGCCAACGGAAGGTGAAACTCATTCGGCTTGGTGTGCGGTTGAATATTTTCTATCTTGATACTCATTGGGTCAATCTGCCCTGGACACATCTGACTGTTCCCACAGTACCTATGAACACAAGAGGCCACAGTGAAGGACAGAAAGGAAAGAAAACTACCCGAAAGAGGACTTGAGGTTGTATGGACGTATGATGATACTTCGCAAACACTCACATCCCATACCTTTACATCGCAATTAATACATCGCATGTGCCCTTACATCGTGAGTAATCACATCGCATACCATTACATCGCATTCGTATAGGCATGCATGTGAAATACAGTTACATCGCATTCAGACTGTCACCACGCATGTTATTACATAGCAATTTATTGCCGTATGCGCATTTCCCTTCACCCGACCCTAAACCCTAATCCTTAAACCATGAAACAGTACCCTACAATATGGCACCCTAACCCTTCCCTAAACAGTAAATCAAGCCAACACTACGACCTCAACCCTAAACCCTAATCCCCAAAGGTCAAAACAGTCCCTATACTGCAAGTAGCCCTAAGCCCTACGGAAACCCCAAAGCAGCACCAATAGTACACGAAGCCCTAAACCCTAATGCAACCCCAAAACAGAACCCATGCTCTAAGTAGCCCTAGTAGCCCTAACGCAACCCCAAAACAGCACCCATTCTATAAGTAGCCCTAGTAGCCCTAATCCCCCACCTCAAAACAGCACCTATACTGCAACTAGTCCTAAACCAATCCCAAAACAGCACCTCCTTACCTGTCTTGTCGTTGTTCCAGCGGTGTCTCCCTGTCGTCTGTGTTCCCCGGAGGCCGTCTCAGCGCGCGTCCATTACATCCCATGCGTTGGGAATGCATGCGTTCTAAATGCGCATGCGACGTAATGGCGTGCGTAGACAACGCACGTGCCATAATGTCGCGTGCGTAGTAAGTGCACGTGATGTCAACGCATGCATCGTAACGCATGCGTTGAGATGGTTGTTTCCTGGTTGTATCAGTGCTAGAAATGAGACTTTTGCTGCTTAACTATCCCCTAAGCCGGCCAAACACAGCTGCCCTGCGACACTGGGTACCTCAAGCACATATACCACCTCATGCCAGCCGCCCACTAACAAAGTTTGTAAAATGGGACATAACCTGCTGCTCCGACTAACACCTGCTCTCAGACATTCACTCCTTGCTGCTTATGGTGGAGAAGTGTGGCTCAATGGTTAGAGCGGCAGACCCTGATGCAGAGGTCTAGCCCGGGACCAGGGTTCAATTCACGCCTCGGCGGGTCTTGGGTTCAAGTCCTCGGACCTGATAATTCTCGCCTCGGTGCCTATTCTAATCATGGGTCCCACTCTGTGACTCTGGGCAATAGCTTGCTTAATCTCCACAATGGCACCAACAGCGCTGGGATGCCTGGCATCACCTTGGGGGTGCCCAGGAGTGGACATTTCACAGGGAAAAGCCAGAAAGGGTTCCACAGTGGTATGAGTGCAGCGCCGGGACGCCCCGTTGCTGAGGCAGCCGTGCGCCTTACAAGTACAACACATTTACACTAACAGCCACACTTTGACTGACACATACAAGAAATGCCATTATCAAAAAGGAAATATCCTTCTGTCCTGCCCACAATACCAGAGGTTTGTTGGGTAGTACATAGGGTGAAATGGGCAGTAAAGTTCACCACTCAATTCAACCTTTTTACATCTTGGGAGGGGTTGATTTGGTCGCAAAATACTTTGCTGCTAAAGGTTTTCAACATTTTTTTCTCCAGATTTCTATGGGGCTTGTTTTGGGGTTTTTATTTCTTAGCAACTGAACTTTTTATTCTGCAGGAAGTACTTTACTTCGACTGTTCTTTAGGGACTTTGGGTGGGAACCCGCTAAACGAGTCTGGTCTGTCCAGGAATTCTTTCTTGGCCCATCGTCTCGCGAGCCACACTCAATCACACCCCAACAAAGACCGATTTTATAGACGGTGAGGTGACTTGGAGCGGTCTTTGTATGTTCAACCAGCCCCATACCAGAGAACTCCTCACTACACTCAGAACTGTGTTGTAAAGTTTAAACTCTAGGTACACCCTAGAAGCAGGGCTGGCAGCCAAAGGCTGACGCGGACCCACCGGAAGGCCCTAAAACTGCCTCAGAGCTGGCCATCAGCTGCAGCATCCACTGTAACCCTATCTTTAGTCATCAAGAGTCTTTAAAAGATAATTTTAGTACAAATCACAGCTATATGCTCTGTTTAGTCTCAAGTCTGCACATTATGTACAGGAAATAACTAAATCCATCTGAAGAAAAGCCTTTTACACAGTGGAAATATGAGTTGATTTGGAGAACCCCATAAAAATGCCATTGCTCTTGGAAAACCTAACAAGTTCAAAGTAGTAAAAATACATAGGTGGTTGGAAATGTCCACATTCTGTTGATGGGCTACAAAGTTGTGGTGGCGATTAGCCAACGCTGTGCAATAAAGATATCTAGCAACAGCACAGCCGCTCGGCCGCGGCCATGAATTTGGGGATGATAAAAAACATGCTTTCTACATTTAAATGATGTAATCACTCTGAAACCTCAGTTTTTGGCAACACAAAGTGCATACTATAAAATGAGAACATTGGAGAGAGCTGAGCTGGAGGTAAAGACAAAGGATCATCAGAATAAATTGGTGCTTGATACACCAAAACCTTCTCAATTTACCCCAAATAACCCTTGTCGCCGTCATCGCGTTGCCAAGAGAGTACTTTGCCGCTGGCTTCTCTGTAGGAAAACTATCTAAAACTTTCCAGAGTCCAGGGGTGTAGGGATGCTGTTGATATCGGGGTAAGCCAAGAGGCCTCACCATGAAGACAGAACTCAAAAACGCGTACCTGCATCTACGGATGCAGCGGTGTTGCGTGTACACAGGCTCCCGCTCCAAATCAATCCTGTGCCCATTGGTGAGATTCTGAGCAGAGGCGAGCTTTCCATCGCTGAAGCAGATGCACTAACTGAAGTCCCATGCGTTGACTCCATCACTCCTAGGGTGCCACCTTGTCTCTCAATCAATCAATCATATCATTTGTAAAGCACGCTACATACCCGTGAGGGTCTCAAGGCGCTGAGAGGAGGGTGGGGGCTGCTACTGATCGAAGAGCGAGGTTTTGAGACTTCTTCTGAAGGCCAGCAGGTCCTGAGTCTGTCGTAGGCTGGTAGGGAGTCTCTAGGTATTAGCACCAGTTTCCAGCTCCCAGGACAGTTCTCCTCAGCCCTTCCCTTTAACAGCGGTTTGTTTATACTATTTATTTCCACAGGTGCAGCACCCCTGAGGCCTTGTGGCTGCTACTGCATGTGTTCAGATAGCATGGAGCAGGGCTAGGAGGAGTCACAGAGCACACAGATGTGAAACAACCATCTGGTGGGTAGAACAGTGCTTAATGTAAGGGGAAACTATCCAGCACCACACTGGCTCCACCCCACCACCACTGCTGCTGCTGGGGAAAGGCGAAGTGTGTTTTAAAAAATATATTTTTTTATATGCTTTTTTAAAACATATAAACATAGCAAGCATGTCACATAAAATCGTCCACCATAATAATAATAATAATAATAATAATCCACATTTGTAAAGCGCACAATCACCCGTAAGGGTCAATAGGCGCTGGGGGCCGTCAGGAAGATTAAGCAAGCTATTGCCCAGAGTCACATGGTGCTGGGCTAATCTGCCGCCGGTGCCGGGGATCGAACCGTGATCCCCAGATTCCGGAGTCAGTCACCCTGGCCGCGGCGCCATACCCTACTCCCCTTCCACCCTCCACCCACCCTTCCCAGAATCTCACAGAAAACACTAAACATGTATACAGTGGTGCCCCACCTATCGCTACAATGCACACATCCGTTCATAGTCTCCCCCGCAACTACCGGGGCCACAGGGTGGCCTGACCTCCTTCTTTCACAGTCCTCTGTCCAGACCATAATATCGTCTCCATTTCCCCTACACTCTATTGAACTTCTTGGGGCAACCTCTAGCTTTGTATGTGACCCTCTCCGCTGCCATGTAGATATCCATGCCTCTTCTCCAGTCATCTAGTCGAGGAGGTATGGGAGCTCCCCAAGCCCTAGCCACATCCCTCTTGGCCACCACCAAAGCCAGTATAAGGAAAATCAAGAGTGGGTGATTCAGATCCACCTCATTTGTTATACCCAACAGAACCAGTTTAGGCTCCACCGGGAGGGTCGTTTCCAGTAGGTCACTTAATTCACTTAATATCTTGGCCCCTTAGTCCTGGATTACACGGCAGTCCCAAATGATATGATAAAAGTCCCCCTTCACACACTGTGGTAAATAAATAATTAAATACCGGTTCTATTTTTTCGGAATAATCAATAAACAGGTAGCTCAATAAATAAGAGTCAGGATTCGAGGTATCTTGAGTTTTGCAGGTTTAATAAAGCATAAGGGACAGGAACAGGACCACCTGCACGGGAATAGGATGGCAGCTGCCGGGGGCAGGGTCTGGAAAAAGGATAACTTTAATAACAGTGCACAACATATATATACTAAAACAATTACATTGCATTCAATACAGTAGGCGTAGCAGTAGGCGGAGTTCGTAGCAGTCGCGAAAGATAAGGCATAAAGTGGGTGTAACAAGAGGTGTGTACAGGGCGTATACATAGACATGTGATGCAAACGTAACAGAAGTGTCATGAATGGGGCGGAAACATGGAGGGGGCTACCTGAGCAGCTGGGACCTCTAACCTAGTGGTGCGCGTAAACTGGCAATGACGTGTTACCAGGGAGAACTGGGGGCTATGACTTCTGCACTAGAAGAGGAGACGAAAGTCTGGAGGGTCAGAGCGACATGTACCTAGGCATATCTAGTATCTGGTGTTTATAGTACATGTTGATAGAATCCAAAAGTTATCAGGGTAAAGGCTAACAGACACTAAGACTGGTGCATGCATTATTCTAAATGTATTGCATGTGCGAGGAATATTCTATGAATATGAATACAGTATTTCTCTTACATGGAGACATAAAGGCTAGACCATGACGGAAACTATTGATGCGATTCAGTAGCTTAGGAATGCAGAGAAGGAGGGCTGGACTGATAACTAGAAACATAACATACTCTTGGCAGACTGGGAGGCAGAGCCAGGCCTAGCCGGGCACTGCGAGGCATGAAAGTAAGTGAAGGGTCAGGGATACAGGTGGGGGCTGTATCGCTCCTCGGAGAGTTCAGGAAAAAGGAGCTGAATCTGAGTCCGGGCCCTTTTGAGGCCTAGAAACGGGGACAATTCAATGAATTAACGTGCACACTGTAAAACGTGGCAACGTAGCTTTACATAGGCCTGATATTCGTTATATTTACGAAAACTGGAAACTGGCATACTAGAGATGGACACAACTGTAATTGCGTCTTTAATCAATCAGAGGGGAATACATGCATATCGATCATGCACATATAACATAAGATGGGGAACACGTAGGCACATATGACATGGCAAAATTTACTTTTCCACATTCCCTCCTTGTGCCCTACGTTTCCATCAGGAAACATCAATATTCATGATACCATCTATCATTACATACAGTATCATTTGTTCGTCTCGAATTGTCTTGGAACGGGACTTAGGACTAGGAATACAAGAGGTAGCACAAATGCCGCAAATCGCAGGGCCACATTGTATACAGAGGCAGCAACTGAATAGGATCATTACTGCAATACCTAGAAATGACAATACTTTCCATCCCCAGGCAGATATGATACTCCAGAGCCAACCGGACCATGTCCAGGTGCCTGGATTCTGGTGTAACTGATGGGCAATTTTATGAAGTCTGGTTATAGCTGAATAAACAGACGGCGCGTTATTAGGAATGAAAATGCAGCAACTAGATCCGATGACTCTACATGCTCCTCCTCTATCGGCCAGTATGACGTCAAGAACGAGACGATTTTGGAGCACGACAAATCTCATAGCAGATTGCTCTTCGGTTAAATTACCTAGAGCAGAAGTAGTCTCATTCACTACTGCTTCAAGGGTTCTGGTTAACCTACGTATTAACTTACTATTCTGGACAGGGCCTATAAAAAAGAAGAAACCTTTATTAAAATCTTGATACTGTTCTAGAGTAGTTTCAGTTTGATCGACAATTGGGGACTCAATCTCCCTTCTATGTCTGATGTGTACTAGATGTGTGTTTCTATGATAATCAGATGGGGCTAGAAAAACTGGTGGCAGTAGGAAGGCAATGTAACATGTTCCATCCCAATCGAGGGGCAGACGAACATATGCGGTCTGACCACAAACAAAATAAGAATGACGTGATGCTTTGAAAATAGATTTCCCACTGTCACTATACTTGACAGTAGTAGTACAATCACTATGTCCTACATGTGCGGAACCATTCTTTCTGACACATAATTCGCCTTTGACTGGTAGTACTGAAATAGCAGGTAAGTCTGGAGTAGTATCGGATTGAACATTCAGGACCATAACATTCGAGGAATAATTACCTAAATCATATACTTCATTTTCTAGATCTAACCCTGTTCTATGGGTGAGACCTTGCTTGTCTGGGAAACATGTACTATTCAGAAGGGACATATCAGTTGAGGATGACGTTAACGTGGACCATGCTCCACATGAACCATTATGTGAAAACGGATAAGGAAAGAGTGGCAGAACTCCCTTCGGTGTCTGGAAAGGGGGGAGTCGACCACACACCCAACAATTAGTGGCATTGCTGGTCTGGTGTGAATAGTGTAACATTCTGATAAATGTATTATTTCGCATAGCAAGACGATAGGATAGCTCGTGAGGAGGCAGATCACTAAATGTGTGCTTTACTGTAGCATTAGAAAACATATTTACATGAGAAATTGGAAAACATAAATGTAATGCATAACTTGTGCAGGTAACCATTAAACTCAAAAATAGAAGAAAACTTAGAACAATGATACATTTGATAGAGTTTTGACTAACTCTCTCACTATGGGGGTCTATCTCATACATGTCAGAAACCTGTCTAACCGTTTCACCCGAGGGGGACTTAGACAATTAAACTGGCTGACTTATTTTACTAGACCTGAGTTTCTTTTTATACTCCTGCTGCGGAGTTTCCTCTAACAGGGGAGGCTTGAGTTCAGTGTCAATTTTTAGGCAGTCTTTCGGAAAAAGGTAGTCCTTTGAAATGTTCTTGGCAAATGTTTTTATACGCAATCCATGGAATTTCTTGATATGGGACATATGTACCCAGCCTTTGCGGCCCTCCAACTTGGCCGCGGTCCTTGTGGTAAGTAAGACTAGGCGTGGCTCCCTCCAGCGGGGCTCCAGCGGACTTGAACGATCAAAGTTCCTGACCAATACGAGGCCGCCTGGAATGACCTCATGCGGTTTCACTTCAGTATTGTCTGGAAATGCAGCGGCAACCAGTGAGTGTAGGGCAGACATCAAGGAAGCTAGGTAATCTGTCAACATATTGCTGGAAACATCTGTAATACTGCGGGGTCTAGGTGTACCCCACATGTTTGGGGGGCGGCCGAATACGACCTCATAAGGGGACAGACCTGATCTGGAATGTGCGACCATTCTCATGTAGAATAAAGCAACTGGCAGGGCAACTAGCCAGTCTACACCTTTCTCTTTACATGTCTTAGCAATACGGATTTTCAGGGTTTGATTATGTCTCTCTACGAGACCGGCTGCTTCAGGATGGCGCACACAATGGAACTTCCACTGGTACCCTAACAGAAGGGAAACATGTTTCATTAACTCGGATGAGAATGGCTGGCCGTTATCAGAATACACGACCCTAGGGAGTCCATAACGGGGAAAAAATTCACGAACCAACTGCTTGGCAGTGGTCGCTGCTGTGTAATCTGGAACTGGATATGCTGCGGTCCACCTGGACAAAGCGCATACAACTACAAGGACATACTTGAAACCTCGGCATCGCTCCATCTGAATATAATCCATCTGGAGGACTTCAAAAGGGTGGTCAGGAGGTTGGAATCCACCTTGTTCCACCGGGACACTTTTACCTGGATTGAACTGGCAACATATCATACAGGTACGGACTTTCTGCTTGGCTGCAGCTCGTAAATGCTTGTTGAACCAAAGGTTCTGAATACTGTCTAACATAGCTTTTTCTCCTAAATGTGCAGTACTATGTGCGGTATTAATAATGACTTGAACCATTGAGTCGGGGAGAAACCATGTGGCCTTTCCCTTCGTCACCCATCCCTGATCTGTCTGGACCCCTCCTTGTTCGGACCATTTCTTGATTTCTTCAGGAGTAGCATGTAACTGTATGTCTATGACATCTTGTGTAGGGTCCTTAACTGTCATACAGGTAGTCTGTTCTGGAGTGGATGTCTGTGTCTTGTTAACTGGAATGTCTGGTGTCTGAGCTGTAAGCTTGGCTGTTCGATCTGCTAGATCGTTACCTTGGGAAATGATGTCAGTAACTTTCGTATGTGCCTTGCACTTCATGATAGCGATAGCTGTCGGTAAATGTATTGCATCTAACAGAGCTTGAATGAGGAGACCATGCTGAATCTTGGTTCCATGAGAAGTCATGAAACCTCTCTCCTGCCAGAGTACTCCAAAGTCGTGTACAACTCCGAATGCATAACGTGAATCTGTATATATGTTTACTTTCAGGTTCTTAGCACGTATGCAGGCTTGGGTCAGAGCGACTAGCTCTGCTGCTTGAGCAGACAGGATGTCAATACGGTGTGTTTCTATAACTTCAGTTTCAGTAGTCACTGCATACGCGGCTACTAGTTCTCCTGTACTTGTTCTCATACATGAACCATCCACATAAAGTGTCAGGTCGGGATCTGGTAATGCAATATCTGTCAAATCTTGTCTTGGCTTTGTCATAGTATTAATGACTTCCACACAGTCATGTGTGGCAGGATTTGAAGTAACTGACGGTAACAATGTAGCAGGATTCAGAATGTTGCAGCGTCTGATTTCTATGTGTGGCTGGAACAGTGTCAGTTCATAACCTGTTAAACGTGCAATAGTCAAGTGCTGGGTCTGTGTTCGGTTTAAAAGAACTTCCACGGAGTGTGGAACTTGTACTGTCAGGGAGTGTCCTAACACTATGGAATCACTTTGTCTGATAGCTAGAGCTGTGGCTGCAACTGACTTGAGGCACGCAGGCAGAGCCTGGGCTACTGGATCTAATGTGCTCGAAAAATAAGCACAAGGCTTGTATTGTCCTGCTTGATCTTGTGTGAGAACAGATAATGCTGTACCTTCACGTTCTGTGACAAAAAGTGTAAAAGGCTTACTGTAGTTCGGTGTAGCTAGAACAGGAGCTTGGCATAAAGCTTTCTTTAATTCATTAAAAGCAAGTGTATGTTCGGATGTCCAAGAGAGGACAGTCGATACGGCTGCCTCCTGTGTCGTTAACTGTATCAGTGGCTTGGCTAGATATGCATACTGAGGAATCCATTGTCTGCAGTAGGAAGTGAGGCCGATAAAAGCTCGTACCTCCTTCTGGGTCTTGGGCTGAGGAAGACTCGCTATTAACTGGATAAGGTCAGGTGTCAACTGCCTACCCCTCTTGGACAGTAAGTGTCCTAAGTAGACCACTTGCTGGACACAGAACTGGAGCTTCGAAGGGGACACCTTGTGCCCCATCTCGGCTAGGAAATACAGAACTGTAAGTGACGCACACTCGCAGTCACGTTCAGAACGGGCTGTGATCAGTAGATCATCGACATACTGGAGCAGGGCAGTGTCAGTTGGCATGTGAATATTGTCTAGTTGTCTCTTAAGTGCTTGACTGTAAATACTAGGACTTTCTGTGAAACCTTGAGGAGCTCGTGTGAATTTATAGCTCCTTCCATTTAAACAGGATCCGAAAAGGTACTGGCTGTCTGGATGAATGGGGACACTGAAAAATGCGTTCTTGAGGTCTATAACTGTGAAGAACGTAGCTTCAGAATCAATGGCTGTCAATAGGGAAGAAATATCTGGAACTACTGGGTACTGGGGAATGATACATTTATTAAGTTCTCGAAGGTCAATCACTAATCGATATACTGGAGGTGCATTTGGATCAGTACGTTTCATGACTGGAATGATAGGAGAATTACATACATTGGAGTCAGTTTCTACAACCACTCCTTGAACAATGAGCTCGTCAATAATTTTGGATAAGGCTGCTACAGCCTCAGGTGGCAATTTGTACTGTCTGATTCGTGGCAGGACAACACCTTGTTTCAGAGTCACACGATGGGGTGTGATTTGCATACAACCAACATCAGTTGGACCTTGTGCCCATAGATGCTGGGGGACATTCAGTAATCTTGGATCAAAATCACGTAATACATAATGACCTTTATAGTCCCTTAAAAACAAACGAACTCCCTCTGGGGAGCAACAAATTACTGCACCTAATTCTTTTAATGTCTTGATGCCTAACAAATTTTCTGGACATGACTTTGTAAGTAACAAATCAGTAGTTCGGGACAATGGACCTACTTCTAGAGGAACTGGTTTCGAAATCTCGTTAACAATTGGCTTTCCTGAAAATCCAAGGGAAACATTTCTTGAGCCTGAGAGCGGAGCCCCTGGAACCTCGTCATGACTGATAGTAGTCCTACTTGCCCCTGTATCAATCAGAAACTTTCTGTCTTTCCCTAATACTTGACTGTGAACATAGGGACCCTCTTGATCTACAGGTATCTCGATGAGAGGCAAGCCTACCTCCCTCTCTAGGCTGTTTCATGAATACTGCTGGTACTCTGGATACTCGGACTGTGCGTACTGGTACATCTGTTGTGTAACATGCTGTGTTGCAGCTATAGGCTGCGGTACTGTAACTGTCTGTTGTGCATTCTGTGGTGACTGAGAAGTCTGTGTAACTTGTTCTTGTCTAGGCGGACGTGGTCTTTCTTTAGTCTTACCAGTAGCTATGTTGTGTTTCAGAACTGCACACTCGTTTATAAAATGACCTGGCTGTTTACAATAATTGCAGGTCCCTTTAACGGGAACTGCAGTATGACTGGCTTGATTCGGACCCCTCTTCTGACTGTCTTGGGGAACAGATTGTGCAACTAATACTTTCATTTTCGTATCTTTCATACGTTTCCTTTCGTGTTCTTGCTCTTCTCTGATTCTATTCTGGTGATACTGGAGCATTTGAAGCATTTGTGACGGAGTATTAGCTTGCCAGGTACTTTCGACTTTCAAAACTCGATTTTTGACTTGTGGGCTTGAATTCTCGACTAGTTTAGTAACAAAAAGATGAGGGTATGACTCGCTACTTGTCTTCAGACCACTATTAATAATAAAACATTTCTCGAATCTAGAATAAAAATCACTAGTATCTTCGTCTGGTTTCTGTTTACAGGCTGAGATGGCATCCCAGTCTTCCTTTTTCGTGGCTAGTAATCTTGGCAAAACTTGTATCAATAACTCAGGTAATTCTTTACATTTATCTCCAAGACCGGTACCTGGTACACGTGCGTTATCTTCAGCTTCTAGAGCTGTCCAATCTATCTTTTTCTCTCCCACCTCCCATTCTTTTTCCTTGAGTTTTTCATATATGCCCGCAGGCAACAGGACCTTTAACATTTTAATGATATCTGGATACGTGTATTCTCCCATACGGAGCATGTCTTTTAATTCACGGTGGAACCCTGCTGGATCTTTGTCATGACAGGGAATTAACTTCTTCATCTCTGTAATCGGGGTGTAAACAAATACTCGTTCTAGATCGCCACCCGTTCCTCTAACTGGGTGGACTTCTCGTAACGGATGTTGTCTGTCTATATAGAATGGTTTACTGTCTGGAGGTGAGACATGAACAAAATGCGGATTCAGAAACGTTCGGTATTTGTGGCGCTGTTCTAGAATGACACTAATTAGATCGGTACCTAGACCTTTCCATCTATACTGTAGTAACTCGTTTAATACATCATGTAACGGACCTGGATCGGAATGTTGACCCTCATACAGAGTGATGAGGTGCTGGATCATATACATACCCACCAGTCGCTGCTCGGCTGGGGATAGTTTCAGAAACATTTGTGCCACTATTTCGTCTGGAAAAGTGGTAGAATCAGTAGTCCATCGGACTGCTGATCGGGCTAGTTCTTGTTCATGCATAGTACTAAGTTCACTATAACCTATTCGTGATTTCAGGATTTTATCGGTAGCTTGGAATACTTGTTCGAGGGAACACTGTTCTGGTACTGGAGAAGGAACAGTTTTCTTGTAGTCTAGACGTGAATGTCGGTCGGAAAGTCTAGTTCTACCTACATACGCTATTCTGGAAGGATTCTCGTCGTCTACCTCTTCAGTAGAAGAGTCATTTTCTTTCTCGGTTGCTTGTGTTGCTTCTCGTTTCTCGTGTAACTTTATTATTACTTTACGGATTTTCTTGTACATACTCTCTATACTGTTCTGTGTCTTGTGTCTTCCCTCGGCTATATGATCACTCCACTTTGTCAGAATTTTCATTTCTTCTGGATCTTTTCCTGGATAATCTTGTTCTCTTATTAAACAGTTAATTAGAAACTTTAAAATCATGAGCTGAATTTCGACTTTTCTTTGGACCATGGTGTCGCCAATACTTTCTGGATCTCTTCCTGTACGGATGAAATGATATATTCTGTCTAGATAACTTTTCATATTCGGCAGGGTGTCCAAATACTCGGTCACCCTTCTTACCCGCAATGAATACAAGACCATATCATCATCGCCTGGGACTGGATCATAACGGCATTCTGTAAGGGCTCGCTTGATATCTGCAACTGACTGAAATTTGGGCGAGCGCTGTAACGCTCGTTCATGTAACTCGAGTAACGTTAGACGTTTGTGTTGAGGCGGGGTACGAGGAGAACCTCCCCCCGCGGCTCCTAGACTGGAATCGTCGGTGTGTACTGTACGGGCTGGGAGAGTGACTGATGTAGCGGGTACTTGTACTGTAGGCTGGACCGGGGGTACCGTAACAGGTGCTGTAACAGGTGCCCCGGTGGCTGGAGGAACAGGAATTACATTATTTACAGGAGCTGGCGGAACAGGATTTGCATATTCTGGGACTGTGTCGTCCAAATAGGACGAGAGAAAAATATCAGCTGCGGTCGGTTTGTGACGTAGCTTAATCGGAACCAATGTCGGCGGAAAATTACATGGTGCTTCCGGGGTTGCTTTTGGCAAGCCCTCGGCAAGAAGAGGGTACATACCCTTAATAAGGGCATTCCTCTGTCTGTCTGACTGTTCGGCTTTAACTCGTTCACCTACTTCGATTAATTCCCTTTCTTGGGCTCTTTCTGAGGATTCTCTACTTAATTCTGCTTTTCTGATTTCTTTTTCGGTTCTTTTATGAGATTCCTTGCTCCATAACTCGATGGCATCTTTCTGTGACTGTCTGGCTTTCTTTTTCCATAATACTTCTTCTACTCGCATGATGCACTCGGCATCCCATGTGCCTGATACAGGCCATCTATATTTTTCTTCGAGATGTCTGGTATAATCAGACCATAAATCTAGATATATTATGGCACTCAAGCCATGCTTATGATACATAAAATGTCCTGGACTGTCCCTAGGCGGGACAGGGACTGCTTCCTCGAGCAGCCCTTTTCTAGTTTTTAACTGACGTAACTTAGAGAACAGAGGCATACTTTAGGCTGAATCTGAACACAATACAATACACGATAAACACAAAAATAACTTGAAGAAACAAATCACTCATACCACGACATTGAATACACATTGAAATAACATCTAAAATAACAGTTCGGACAGAATATTACCTGGAATACTGAGAACAGAAACACATGAATTTCTCGAGAACAGAACTTACTAGAATTACTTAGATGCACTGCTGAAACAGTACGAAACATACCGGTCTCATAAAGAGACACGTCAGGACCCGCATCCACCTAGGTGGACACTTCGTGTTGGATTTGCGTACCCAAACCCACGGACCAGAGACAAATTAATTGACCCTGTCTAGATACTACCCCAGCAACGGTACTCACCGGGCAGCAAGAACGGAAGGCCTCGGACTGGACTGGACTGCTACGACGACGGACGACGAACTTCGGACTTCAGTTACAGGTGGGCCTCCGGATACCTCGGACCTTGAACTCTCGGCTTGGGCTCTGGTCGGGACTCGCCGCGTTCCTCCACCGCCTCGTCTGGATGCTGGACCGCAACCTCCGTCTCCTCCGTGGACCTGAGGGATACTTGAAGCAGAAATATCTGCCGCTGCGCAGGATGGTTCCGTCACGGCTGCAGAGGATCAGGGGGCCTGCGTGGCTTCTCCGGCGCGTGGGGAAAGGGCAAGTCCCTATTCGGGCGCCATTATGTGGTAAATAAATAATTAAATACCGGTTCTATTTTTTCGGAATAATCAATAAACAGGTAGCTCAATAAATAAGAGTCAGGATTCGAGGTATCTTGAGTTTTGCAGGTTTAATAAAGCATAAGGGACAGGAACAGGACCACCTGCACGGGAATAGGATGGCAGATGCCGGGGGCAGGGTCTGGAAAAAGGATAGCTTTAATAACAGTGCACAACATATATATACTAAAACAATTACATTGCATTCAATACAGTAGGCGTAGCAGTAGGCGGAGTTCGTAGCAGTCGCGAAAGATAAGGCATAAAGTGGGTGTAACAAGAGGTGTGTACAGGGCGTATACATAGACATGTGATGCAAACGTAACAGAAGTGTCATGAATGGGGCGGAAACATGGAGGGGGCTACCTGAGCAGCTGGGACCTCTAACCTAGTGGTGCGCGTAAACTGGCAATGACGTGTTACCAGGGAGAACTGGGGGCTATGACTTCTGCACTAGAAGAGGAGACGAAAGTCTGGAGGGTCAGAGCGACATGTACCTAGGCATATCTAGTATCTGGTGTTTATAGTACATGTTGATAGAATCCAAAAGTTATCAGGGTAAAGGCTAACAGACACTAAGACTGGTGCATGCATTATTCTAAATGTATTGCATGTGCGAGGAATATTCTATGAATATGAATACAGTATTTCTCTTACATGGAGACATAAAGGCTAGACCATGACGGAAACTATTGATGCGATTCAGTAGCTTAGGAATGCAGAGAAGGAGGGCTGGACTGATAACTAGAAACATAACATACTCTTGGCAGACTGGGAGGCAGAGCCAGGCCTAGCCGGGCACTGCGAGGCATGAAAGTAAGTGAAGGGTCAGGGATACAGGTGGGGGCTGTATCGCTCCTCGGAGAGTTCAGGAAACAGGAGCTGAATCTGAGTCCGGGCCCTTTTGAGGCCTAGAAACGGGGACAATTCAATGAATTAACGTGCACACTGTAAAACGTGGCAACGTAGCTTTACATAGGCCTGATATTCGTTATATTTACGAAAACTGGAAACTGGCATACTAGAGATGGACACAACTGTAATTGCGTCTTTAATCAATCAGAGGGGAATACATGCATATCGATCATGCACATATAACATAAGATGGGGAACACGTAGGCACATATGACATGGCAAAATTTACTTTTCCACAACACCCACAGTTAGGATCACTGGCCCGCCCCATCCGGTGCAATTGGTGTCTATCGTAATAGACCCTATGGAGGATTTTAAATTGTATGAGCCGAAGCCGAGACTTTATCGCGACTTCCCTGGGGTGCATCAGGGCTGTCTCGCAATCAAGCGTGTGCAAAGTGTGTTTTTTAAACCAATCCTAGCATCATGCTTGTATTTAATAGTATCTCATAAGCGTCGCCAGAGAGAATTCACACACTGAACGCCGGCGAAGGCCTTGAGATACTATTTAGGGCCGAACCATCGTAAAGGGGACATCCGCCAACATCCTCTTTTATACTCATAATGCTTCATACCTCCCAGATTTAACAATCATTTAACAACAACAAAAGTTATCCCGAGTCTTTTACAGTTATATGTTGGACTAGATTTTAACTAGGGAAAGTCTGGTAAGTGAAATGGGGTGATCGATCGGTTTAGATTACACAGTCCAGTTGTGTGCCAGATGGATTTCTCAAATGAATCTTAAAAAGAGGACCTGAAGCTTGATTAGAAAGTGCAAGAGGGCCTGAAGCGTGATGAGAAATTCCACAATGCAGAGCATTCGGCCTTTGCTTGCAAGCTGGTCAGGTCAGCAAATAGCGATGTCTGCTCGACAGCGTCACTCAGCCTTCACTTGAAACAATTAGTAGTAGAGGGTCCTCAGCATCCTCAGAGAGCAAGAGTGCTCAGCCACACAGGGAGGGTATTAGGCAAAGCCTGGGAGATGGACAAGTATCGAGGTAATGACATCTTTAGGGCGAGGGCCCGCCATGAGTCCGCCCAGTCTGCAGCCTGGCGGCTTCAGGGGCGGGAGAGGATTCCTGTGAAGAGTAACCTTCTTCACATAGGACCATCAAGACAATTTATGGCGTTTTTGGAGAAGGATAACAGAGAAGTTAATTAATGTTGGCCTGGTGTTACCTCTATAAGCTCCTGTCAGTGGGTCCGCACAGAATCTGCCAAAACACAAGTGGCGCCTCAACAAGGTACATGAGGCTTAGAGAGTTTCTTTGACTCAAATAACAGCATCCATGGAAGATAACAAGAGGTATAAATTGATGATGCATTTGTTATCCAAGTGACCGTGACCAAATGGTGACTTGCCAACAGGCAAGATCTGCGTTTTGTTGATATTAACTTAAAGATCTCTGGGCGACGCTCAGGCGGCTTGTGTGTGCAAAGCATTCTGTAAAACAAGAGCAGCTGTGTCCAACATCAAAACACACAATGAAGAGCTCCTTAAGGACGGAGCCCCTAAAAAGGGGGTGTCTGTCGCGGTTTCTGCCAAGAACAGGTCATGGTCACGTAAGAACCCGTCGCAAAAGATAAAGTCCAGCGCACATCCCATTGGCATCAGATCTTGTTGTGTTTTGTGAACCTGCTGCCCAAAGAGGCAACACCCGAGCCAACAAAGATCGGCAATCCTATAAACATGATGGGGGCATCCAGGAGTACAGTATATGACAGGTAGAGGTTGAGGTTGAGTTTGCCGACACACCGGCAATTCTTTCCTCGCTAGACGGCTGTACCCGCCCGTCGATCGCCCCAGATTTATGGGAGCTTTGTGTATTTATTTATTTTTATCCACCACTGGCCTTTTTCACGCTATATTTCCCGAACTGGGTTGGAATTAACACCGGTTCCACAATACCGTTTTCTCAGAATATTTTTCAGCCCTGAAGAGTCATGGGCTAACTCCCGATTGACGAAACACGTGTTGGCTGGTTTCTTCATGGCATTTTCCTCTTGAAGGAAAATCCAGAGTACATAAATACAGGAAAATCAACTAATGTTTGTTGACCTTGTCTTTCTTAGTGCTTTGCTTCAAGATGAACCATTGATAGACGTTATTTTCTATTGACTATTCTACGTGCGCACAGGATTTGTTATTGCCGTAGTTCAGTCTTGATATTATTTATAGCTGTTCCACCGTCCTTTGGGAGGAGAATGGAAGCTGCCACATGATTTTCCGCAGCCATTTCAGGACGGTGAAGGATGCAGCTGCCACCTTTGTTGCCTGGAGTTTTAGAGCTAATTGTCATCCTGCACAAATCCCAGGTTCTTCACCGTAGGCACTGCAGATGGGGGAGAGCCCAGACTTTCAGGCCAGAGTTGTGGTACCCAAAGGGATGGATCCTTCCCCAGCACCATTACCTTGGTTTTATCTCCATTGAGCTTGGATGAATGCTCATCAACTGCGCCCAAGCAGGAGTTCAGGGTCTCTGCGTTGAGGCCCTGTGCGGATGACGGAGAGAAGGTTATTTTTGTGAAAATAAGTGAACCCACAACTTTACACCAAGTCCGCCAATAGGCTTCGAGACAATCCTTGAGGAACTCAGAACGTCACTGTTCACTCAATGCTCAAAATCAATGTTCTGTGAACCAACGTGAAAGCACAAGAGGGTCTAAGCCCCAAATACCTAGAGGAATCCATGACACCCTACACAACAAGCCAGAACCCGAGAGCGTGCTAAGAAAACTCGATTTCACAAGCCAGGTTCAACCGCAAGAAGCATCGAGTGATGTCAACTCTGGAATCTACAGTGTCCTAACCTCTGTAATCTCACTAGTCTGGCTCTGTTCACGGTAAAAACTAAAACAAGTCTGTTCAAAGACTTCACATCTTGCTGTTGGGACTGCACCTGCCAAGCACCGGAGAGCACAGTACAGCCACCGTGAAGAGAGACCACCAGTTGATAAACCAACTGTTCAGCAATGGACCCTCTTAGATGAGGGAATGGGACAGGGCTCGTCAAGAACAACCTTCAAACTTCAGGTGTGCGACATAGGTGCTCCCGTCACAAATCTGTGTGGTACCAAACATTTAAATAAAGAGCTTTGTTTTCATTCTTTTGGTGAAATACGATCATCTGGTAATCATTTATTTATGGGTTTTTTATTTAGTGTAACCCCCACCCCCTATTTGGAACAAAGGGATGGTCCTTCAAGCCATCCCTTTTTTCCCTGTTCTCTGCAAAACCATCTTGTTGTCCTTAAACACTCATGACTCACATGTCCCTTTTGGCCTTCTACTCGCAGCTAAGCTTCAGTCATTTTGTCTTGGTTCCATGTGTTATTCTTTTTGTTGAAGTATCCTTTTTCCAATATGGACCCCTGCCCAATTACCCTAATGGCCTGATGCAGCCTACACCCCTCTAACTAGCATCCTCACTCAGTTTCGTTTCCAGTTCTGTCTCGCCCCCCTCACCTCCACCTCGGAGTGTCATGTCTGGACTAACCCTGGGCGTAATTTGCGTAGTATCGCTATACGTAGCTACGCAAAGTGCACTTCGCAAGCTTTGCGTAGCTACACGAGCTGCGTAGTGCGGTAGGGAAAATGCTGTTCACACTGATTGCACAGTGCCGGATGCTTATCCGCACTGTGCAATCATTGCAAAGGGCATCTTGCACAGTGCAAGCGGTCGTTTTCTGGCGCTCAAGTAGATTTTTACTCGAGCTGCAGTTTTCTCAACGCGGACTGGTACTTTCTCATTGCGAGCGGTCGCGAGCATACGCGACCACTTGCAATGAGAAACCTGATCTCCCGGCGTTGATAATCTCGCCGGGAAGTTTATTTTCCATGCTCGCGATCGGCAACTTGATGTTGCTGATCGCGAATGAGGAAAAAGTCTCGCCGGGATGTCATTTTGCTCGCTCGCGGTCGATAACTTGACGTTGAGGACCGCGAGCAAGCAAAAAAATGCCCGCTACGCTGCGCGTTTTTGCACTGTGCTACGTGCAATTCGCGTAGCGTGTAGTTGCGGAAACGACGCAAACTACGCGAGCGAAGTCCTACGCCCAGGGTAGTCTGGATCTTTCTGGTCTTTCGACCTGCCTCCAAAGTGGGGCTGGCCGAAAGACTCAAAAGGCGTCGGAGGGAGTACGAAGCCATTATGAGATCTTTTGCAACATTAGATAAAAAGAGCTGCCTAAAATTATATAAAAAACAAATTAATACTTTGTAATGTGTTCTGAAAATATCTATTCAAAAGCACTTTTTATGCTAAAACAAACAAATGATTTGTGCATTTTATTCTAATTAACAATGTGTGGACTTTATTTACATAGAGACAACGTGGTCATACATCATCATTGTTACCTTCTGACCTTCTTAGTCGAACGATCCCCGGGTAAGCGGATTTACAGTGGTCTTTCTTCACAAACACATAGTAACAGAAGAGTTACAACTTAAGTTTCTATTCCACCCACCATAATAAAGCACTGAAGGAAGAAAGGGCTTGAGAAGACAAGTGATACCAACAAATTTGAGCACCGAGGCCATAGAAGGTCTAATAGTTAAAGGAGGTACTGTTTAAGGGTTTAAATACATTATTATTAAACATAGTTATTACATTTACCTCTCTGCAACGGGCTTGGCAATACTCTCAAAAATGGACTCTTGCTTGGCATCTTGGTCAAAGGTTTTCTGAAATCTGCAAAATGTGAATAACAAAAAAACTTGAGAAAGTGACATTGTGCACCACCATTGTTTCTCGGTTGATCAGTCAGTATATTTCACAGCATGGGCTTGACATAGTCCGTGTTATATCTCAGTTATTCAATGCAGTGCACGACAGACCACCTATCAGTATACAATAGTGTAGCAGTGTCGCTGTGACAAGATAGAGGGCACTTCTCCCAGAAAGATAGCAGAGCAGCTTTAGATAAATAATACATTTGAAGGACCTCTTGCAATCTTGGCAGAAAGAAACATTAGGAGGGGCTCAAAGAATAAGTTACTTATCTTTGGAAATGCTCTTTCTGGTAGAAACTCTGTCTAGCTGCATATTCTGCACCTTTTAACCCCTTCGCTGCTGCCGTCGACCGTTGGACGTCGCGCGAGCTACCTCCCTGGTGCTGCGCACGGCCGACGCGGCCGCACCCGTTTCTTCGAACGTTCAGCACTGGCGCTGAACGTTCGAAGCAGGAAACGGGTTAAATATTCCCCAGAAACCTTTCAGCTGTACCTCTGGGTACCAGTCGATGGCTCTGTGCAGCTCTACACTGATGCCATTCTGCTCTGGAAAGGACGTTCAGAGCCTATATAGGTGCCACTCAAGCGTGCTGACAGTTGCTTTCCAGAGGGTCCATGCCCCCAGACGCAAAACCCCAAAAGCAAAATGGTTTGACCAGTGTGCAGAATCCTAGAATTCGGATCTTATTAATGGGCAGAGGCCAATCACAGCAAGGAGAGGGTGGGGTGGTTGTGAGTATTCTGCAGCTAGGTGGCGGCTCTACCAGAAAGAGACTTACAGAGGCATGCAGTGTATCCTTCTGATTGAGACTGCTAGCCGCAGATTCCTCACCTTTTGAATAGATACCAAAGCAGCACCCTCAGAGGTGGAGGTGGGCTGGTGGATGGGCCGAAGCTATAAACTCCTGCAGGATGGAGCGGGCAAAATGCCCCTCCCACTGAACCAGACTGTACATACAATACTGCTTCATGAGCACATGGAGGGATGCCCACGCAGCCACCTGGTCATTTCCAGGACGGGGACTCTACATACTAATGCAGTGGTAGTAGCTTGGACCCTGGTAGATGGAGCACGCAGCCCTTCCGGAGGTTGCTTCATAGCCAAGAGATAGCCGACGTTAATGCAGAGCTTGATCCATCGGGAGATGGTTCTCTTCTGCGTAGCCTTGCCTTGTTGTGTTCCAGAGAACCTCAAAAAGAGCTGATCACCTACCTGGTGTTCTTTAGTACGATCTTTGTAAATTGCTTGGCGCTCTCTTGAGGTCCAAGCTATGGAGTCACTCCTCCTTGGAGGTGGGGCACAGAATGCTAGCAAGGTGATGTTCTGACCTGTGTGGAGTGGCATCACAATTTTAGGCAAGAAAGATTCCGGTGTCCACAAATGCAACGTGTCCATAAAGAAGGTAGTACATGGAGGGTTGTCACAGACGGATTTAGGATTGCTCACACGCTGTGCCGATGTAATGGCGACGAGGAACACTGACTTGAGCTTGAGAAGCTGCAAGAAGCAGCTATGAAGAGGCTTAAAGGGGGTGCACACCAGAAACACAAGGACCACGTTAAGGTCCCACTGGGGCATGACGAAGGGAGATGGAGGAAACATGCAAACCTTTCAAACATCGCATATACATGAAGACTTAAACAATGAGGGCTGATCCGGTAACCGCAAAAAAGCCTAAAGGTGCCATTTAAGCAACGCCTTGCCAGGCTAGAGAGAAAACAAATAACAAAATGTCAGATAACTTTGCCTGGAATGGGATCCATCTGCCAAGTACCACACGAAGCCACTAATTTGTCGCAACAACAGGCGCATACAGGTTTTGTAGAGGGATGCCTGGCTGCCATGATGAAATCAACCAAATCTGGAGGAATGTCGAAGGTGCAGAGCCCTCTGCTGTTGCTCAAACGCCAGGCCCTCCAGAGGGACAGCCTGGTCGGAGGACAGATGCTCAGGCCCAGGAGTTCTGGATACCATATTCTCTGTTGAGTTAAGAGTGAAAAACGAGCTACCCAAACGTACAGTCTTGAACTATTACAGATTTTTAGCATCAGCGGAACTAGCCATATATTTAACACTTGATCCCACTCAATGGGAGCGATCGCTTCTTTTTTGTTTCAGGGCTGGTACCGTTTATTGGTCCTGGTGTTTTAAAAGTGAGTCAGACCTAGAGGAGAATATAGTGTCACTTTCCCGTGTGACAACCAATCTGAACAAACATCACAGCACTTTACCTTCTTTTGTGATTTGCACAATTTGCCGCGCAAGCACTTCTTGAAACCCTTGTCTACAAAGTAAGGGTTCAGACGGTGTAGAGTATCCATACTCCATCTGCACTCACTAAGCTCGCCTGAAGTATGTCACTGTGTCTGGACCTTTCTGAAATCGGCCATTCGGGTAAGAAAAACAATGGAAGGGTAAATTCCAACACTAGAGTCTCATACGCCGACGACACCCAGCTCATCCTCTCCCTCATGAAGAACCCTGAAGACACCAGACTCGGCTTCCATGAAGGACTTCGCACGCTGGATGAGAGACAGCTGCCTGAAGCTCGACTCAGAGAATACCGAGGTCCTCATCCTAGGTCCCTCCAACTCGGCCTGGGACAACACCTGGTGGCCCCCTGCCCTCGGGAGTTCATCCACCACTACAGACCACGCAAAGAATCTCAGCATTTTCCTTGACTCCTCCCTCACCATAACTCGCCAGATCAACTCCGTCGCCTCCACCAGCTTCAACTGCCTCCGCATCCTTCGAAAGACCTTCAAATGGATACCCCCCGAATGCAGAAAGACCGTCACCCACGCACTCATAACTAGCAGACTCGACTACGGCAACCTCCTCTACAATGGAATCAACAGAACCCTGCTGCACAAGCTCCAAACCATCCAGAACGCCGCAGCAAGACTTGTCCTAGGGACACCACGACACAAACACATGACCCAACAACTACGAGACCTCCACTGGCACCCCGTCGAGAAGAGAGTGACCTTCAAACTTCTCACCCATCCACAACATCGGACCCAAATACCTCAACAAGAGAGTCTCCTTCCACGTACCCAAGAGGAACCTCCGCCGGCCTCCAAGCAGTCTATTCAAAGAGCTAACCATGGATGAAAATACCTGCCCGGCCTCCATACAGCCTGTTCTCAGAGGTAACCATGGATGAAAATACCCGCCCAGCCTCCATACAGCCTTTTCTCGGAGCTAACCATGAAGGAAAATACCCACCCGGCCTCCATACAGCCTGTTTTCAGAGCTAACCATGGATGAACATACCCACCCGGCCTCCATGCAGTCTATTCTCAGAGCTAACCATGGATGAACATACCCTGTTCTCTGAGGTAACCATGGATGGAAATTCACGCCCGGCCTCCATACAGCCTGTTCTCAGAGCTAACCATGGATGGAAATACCCGCCTGGCCCCCCATACAGTCTTTTCGCAGCGCTAACCATGGATGAAAATACCCACCCGGCCTCCATTCAGTCTGTTCTCAGAGCTAACTATGAATGAAAATACCCGCACGGCCTCCATACAGTCTGTTCGCAGAGCTAAACATGGATGAAAATACCCACCTGGCCTCCATGCAGCCTGTTTTCAGAGCTAACCATGGATGAAAAGACCCGCCCGGCCTCCATACAGTCTGTTCTCAGAGCTAACCATGGAAGGAAATACCCGCCCGGCCTCCATACAGTCTGTTCTCCGAGCTAACCATGGATGAAAATACCCGCCTGGCTCCCATTCAGTCTGTTCTCAGAGCTAACCATGGATGAAAATACCTGCCTGGCCTCCATGCTGTCTGTTCTCAGAGCTAACCATGGATGAAAATACCCGCCCGGCCTCCATACAGTCTGTTCGCAGAGCTAAACATGGATGAAAATACCCACCCGGCCTCCATGCAGTGTGTTCTCAGAGCTAACCATGGATGAAAATACCCTGTTTTCAGAGCTAAACATGAATGGAAATACCTACCTGACCTCCATACAGCCTGTTCTCAGAGCTAACCTTGGATGAAAATACCCACCCGGCCGCCATACAGTCTGTTCTCAGAGCTAACCATGGATGGAAATACCTGCCCGGCCTCCATACAGTCTGTTCTCAGAGCTAACGATGGATGGAAATACCTGCCCAGCCTCCATACAGTCTGTTCTCAGAGCTAACCATGGATGGAAATACCCGCCCGGCCTCCATGCAGTCTGTTCTCAGAGCTAACCATGGATGGAAATACCTGCCCGGCCTCCATGCAGTCTGTTCGCAGAGCTAACCTTGGATGAAAATACCCGCCCGGTCTCCATACAGTCTGTTCTCAGAGCTAACCTTGGATGAAAATACCCACCCGGTCTCCATTCAGCCTGTTCTCAGAGCTAACCTTGGATGAAAATACCCGCCCGGTCTCCATACAGCCTGTTCTCAGAGCTAACCTTGGATGAAAATACCCGTCCGGCCTCCATACAGTCTGTTCTCAGAGCTAACCATGGATGGAAATACCTGCCCGGCCTCCATACAGTCTATTCTCAGAACTAACCATGGATGGAAAGACCCACCCGGCCTACATGCAGCCTGTTCTCAGAGCTAACCATGGATGAAAATACCTGCCCGGCCTCCATACAGTCTTTTCTCAGAGCTAACCATGGATGGAAATACCCACCCGGCCTCCATTCAGCCTGTTCTCAGAGCTAACCATGGATGGAAATACCTGCCCGGCCTCCATTTAGCCTGTTCTCAGAGCTAACCATGGATGGAAATACCCACCCGGCCTCCATGCAGTGTGTTCTCAGAGCTAACCATGGATGAAAATACCCTGTTTTCAGAGCTAAACATGAATGGAAATACCTACCTGACCTCCATACAGTCTGTTCTCAGAGCTAACCTTGGATGAAAATACCCACCTGGCCTCCATACAGTCTGTTCTCAGAGCTAACCATGGATGAACATACCCTGTTCTCAGAGCTAACCATGGATGGAAATACCTGCCCGGCCTCCATACAGTCTGTTCTCAGAGCTAACGATGGATGGAAATACCTGCCCAGCCTCCATACAGTCTGTTCTCAGAGCTAATCACGGATGAAAATACCCGCCCGGTCTCCATGCAGTCTGTTCTCAGAGCTAACCATGGATGGAAATACCCGCCCGGTCTCCATGTAGTCTGTTCTCAGAGCTAACCATGGAAGGAAATACCCGCCCGGTCTCCATGCAGTCTGTTCGCAGAGCTAACCATGGATGGAAATACCCGCCCGGCCTCCATACAGCCTGTTCTCAGAGCTAACCATGGATGGAAATACCCGCCCGGTCTCCATGCAGTCTGTTCGCAGAGCTAACCATGGATGAAAATACCCGCCCGTTCTCCATGCAGTCTGTTCTCAGAGCTAACCATGGATGGAAATACCCGCCCGGCCTCCATACAGCCTGTTCTCAGAGCTAACCATGGAAGGAAATACCCGCCCGGTCTCCATGCAGTCTGTTCGCAGAGCTAACCATGGAAGGAAATACCCGCCCGGTCTCCATACAGCCTGTTCGCAGAGCTAACCATGGATGAAAATACGCTGTTCTCAGAGCTAATCACGGATGAAAATACCGGCCTGGCCTCCATACAGTCCATCTTTAGAACTAACTATCAGACTCGGTTGCCGGCATTGCCAATCACAAACCGGGATGAGGAACATGCTGCTATCATGGTCGTGCTAGACATGTCCCCGGTATCCAACAGAACCTTAACTGGTCTTGGAGATTCGTGGATTACCGCTCTGATAGCAAGTAGCACATTGTATCACAAAGATAGCTGCACTAGAACATGCCAAGGAGGACACTGGTGAATGAAGCAACTTCAGCCTCCATCTGAAATAGTGGCATAGAAGTACAGATGTGCTCAAGTACATAATGTTAAATAATAGTAACTGAATGAAATCGAAGCGGCACATTTCAACTGTTATGCCTCCACATCACATTTTGGAGATCTTCAGGACAGACAGTAAAGATTGCATTAACCATACTAAATATACAAATCTCAATGTCAGAGCACAGATGTTTTGGCAAAAAAGTAGCAGGTCCCAAGCCCAGCTCTGCATGATGCTGCACCGCTCTGCTTCCTCCCCGGTTTCCTGCTTTTGCCTCATTTTTTACAGCTTTCTCCTTCCTTTCCTCTCATTTTTCTGAGTGCTTTCTCCTGCTTTTGCCTCATTATTTGCATCTTTCTCCTTCCTTTCCCCTCGTTTTTCTGAGTGCTTTCTCCTGCTGTTGCCGGGGTATTCACTGCTTTCTCCGTGAAGCAGCGAACAACTCCAGCGCCTTGGGACTGTCATGGGTGATGATTTGATGCTTTATAAATTCTGATGGATTGATAAATCTACCAGTCAATGGTCTTAGAGTCAGGGGATGAAGGGCCGGGTAGTTTTTGTTGCTGGTATTCATAGGTACGTTATCCATAGCAATGGTAATGCAGTCCAGCCCTGAGGATGTCTAGATGGCTTCCTGAGTGTTGCTAAAGCACTCATCCTGCTTTAGCCTAAGGAATCACTCAAACACAGGTTTATTTTGCAAAAACAGCATACTGCCTTATGCTGTAAGGGGAAATCCCGTACATCTCACAAGAGATAGGCCGTGCTCTAGCATGGACCGGTGCATGGGAGCAGAGAGGGGGATTTTTTTAAAGGACCATGAAGAAGTGGCTGTGGACTGGATGCTGCAAGAATATATGGTACCTCTCGCCTATAGGCGCTGACATGGGAAGAATTCTTGATGTACAAACACTACTGGTGGAACTAGCTGTGGTCAAGAGGGTTGGTTGTGTATATTGTATTAGAGTACTAACACCTGCTACGTCAACACCAGAGAGGACGAAAAAAGCATTTTAAACTATTAAAATGCTTGCTTGATACATTTTGTTTTTTGTTAAGTTATAAAAAAAAAATGTATCTCCCAAAAATATGTTAACTGGCTGTCTCTACTCTATTTGCTCTCCTGAATCCTCTGGTGAGGAACTGCAGAATCAGAGTTCAGTCAGTGCACCATAACTACAATACACCTGAACCTTGCACCCTGAGTAGAAAGTGACGGGTGCAGTCCTGGCAGACTGGGCAGAGTTACCAGGGAGGGCCAGTAGGCAGCCATCTAAAACCTCCTTAGCAGCAAGCAGGCCTAGCTTCTGGAGATGGTGAACTCAAGAGAGGGACACAGGGTATCTATGCCGGAGATCTTCCAACTTCCTGTGAAAGAGAGATGAGGAGAAGTTCTAGCCTTGCCTGGGTTCCGGAAATAACACTTGGTGGACATTCTTCACAGATCACAACCATTTTCCTTCTCAGGACATGTCCTTTGACCTTCACTATCAAACCACAGCTATTAGGTGGCATTTTGGATGTTTTGGGTTCAGATACAAATAGCGATGGTCACACAGTGGCCGTTTGCAGGCATTATAGACAATATCGTTATCGTTAAAAAGTCGTTAAAGGACTGATCAGTAGGTTTAAAAAATCTTCATCAGAAACCTAGTATGGACACATGGAAACAAAAGGCAATTCAGCCCGCAGTCGGTGCAAACACTATGGAAGAGGGTGTAGAGTATATCCATCCGACTATCGGCTCAAGCCCATGTACGTTTTAATGTTCAGGACAGACCGATGAAACGAAGCCTCTGAGATTAAATCAGGGAGGAGTCTGCTCTAATTCAGAAAGGGCACTCACAGAAAGCATCTGCCTGAACTAGGCATTTACCAACACGTATACTCTATATGCCTCTATTTGCATCGCGCCCTCTGGTATTCGTAGGAGGACATGAGCACGGATTTAGTGACTGGACTCCTGGATCTGAAGAGTCCAAAAGGCATCAAGTCTGCTTGCTTAAAGAAACAATGGACAACAAAAATGGTAAATTTTGATATTTGATATTTATTGGAATTTGTATAGCGCGACTATCGCTCCGGAAGGAGCATCTTGGCGCTGGGCAAACAGAAGAACCAACATAGGGAGGCATAGATCAGATGGCTGCGAGAACCGATGGGTCAGGCTGAAGGAAAGTCCAAGTCTTCAGGAGTTTCCTGAACAGGATTTCTGTAGGGGCGTGCCTAAGGTTGCAGGGGAGACCGTTCCATGCCTTGGACGCCAGGAATGAAAAGGTTTTTCCACCTTTAGTTTTTAGCTTTATTCTAGGTACAGTAACCAGATTAGCTTCTGATGACCTCAAGCAGCGCGATGGGATATAGCGACGAAAGCGCTTGGCCAGGTAGGAAGGGCCGGTGTTCCTAGTGGCTTTGAAGACCGTGACAAGGAGCTTGAAAAGAACTCTCTTGTGGAGGGGTAGCCAGTGAAGAGTGTTAAGGGCTGCAGAGGCCGAGGACCTTCTTGGGAGTTTAAGGACGAGCCTGGCCGCTGCGTGTTGGACGCTTTGCAGTTTCTTGAGGGAAGACTTCTTTATTCCTGCCAGGAGGCCGTTACAATAATCCAGCCGGGAAAGGATTAGAGCCACCGCGACTGATTTCCTGGCAGAGATGGGGAGGAAGTCGAAAAATTTCTTCAGCTGTCTGATAAGATTGAAGCAGCACCCTGCAGTGATGCGCACATGGTCATCAAAACTAAGGGACGAGTCAAATTGGACGCCTAGATTGCGGGCCGAAGAGACCGCACTCGGCGGTGCTTCAGAGTTTTGAGGCCACCAATCCTTTGGAGAGAAGAGAATGTCTTTGCCTAAGGGTATTATTTCAGTTTTAGCGCTGTTGCACTTAAGATGGTTAAAGTTGAGCCAAGAGAAGACTTGGGAGAGGCAATTCTGAAATCTGAATAAATTTATAGAAAAGGATAACATGCTTTCTTCTGGATTAGGTAACGCAGAGGTGGACCAACGCAGCTTGAGAAGAGCAGGATGCAAGACGCACCTGCAGGGTAATCACAACCATACACATATTTTCCTTTAGATTCATTTAATGTAAATATAGTTCATGTGGATATCATAAAAACCTAGCATGGATGCAGCACACGCGGTCCTACCACCAATGAGGGTTCAAGCACTACAAGTCATCAGATGCAGACACTCAAAGCATTCATCTGCACTCTTCATACATGAGCCGCTGAGGGTTGCCGCAAGGGACCAGGTGAACATCATCAGTCCCATGAACAATCCAGTGGCTTAAACCTACTCTATCAAAGGGAGTGAACGGATATGCGACTCACTTAAACTTGTAGCTCTCCCGTTTGTTATTTACAAATCCATCCGCTAGGTCACGCGGGACAAGTATCTCCAAGGTTGAGGTTGAGCTTTCTTCATCATCAACTGAATAGATCTGCAACAGAAGAGACATTGGGGAGGGTGGTTACTTTTCGTGTAATCCTTAGGACAAATTCTCCATATACATTACTTACTTTACTCACAACTCTGAAATAACCACTTGCACACTAGTCTGCGAGATGAAAGAAGATGACCAAGTGTCCAGTTATAAGATCCTCCTCTATTTCTCCCTGTGAGGAGATAAAAAGAGTCAGTGTCCCCATCACAAGAGCATGGGAAGGCACCACTCCCATCAAAGAACTGTGATTTTCCAGCCTGCACCTAACCGCTGGTGGTGCATGGAAGGGCACTAACGCTAACGGCATTAAAAGGCTAAAGAAAAAAACTTCCCAGTAAGAGAGGGATGGCACTCAGAGATGGGATAAGATTCCGGTTAATTCGATCTGGTAAATACGGACACGTTTGTACGCTGATTACTGAATTGCTGCATTTCAGTCTAATGTATATATATATATACATATATATACACACACACACATATATATATATATATATATATATACACATACATACATACATATACACACATACACAAACACATACATTACATACTGGCAGTCACCAGTAGGTAGTTATAGCAAGGACCTAGTTTCCATAGAAAGAGTATTTCTTCATTTGCCAATAACTTTGGCGGCGTTTGACGAATCCTACAGAAGTATTCAAATGAAGACAACACTCATTTCAGCTGCTGTCTCGAAAGTTTCGGGGTGATCCATCAAGTGGGGGCTGAACTATTGCTTTCTCAATGGACTACTAATTCCATGATTCTTGGGGCAAATGAGGAACCATTAAAATGCCGCAAGTGCAATGGAGTAAGCACGTCTTGCCTCTTATTAAACAAAGCTCATGAATAAGAAGCTGTATGCCTTGAAACGCGTCGGGCCCTAAAAACTGATTCCAGGACCAAAGGAGCAAGCCGTATAAAGACAAAGCCGGATGGCAGGCGAGCTGTGTGTGCCCTCGAAAACAGCGTTTCGACAGGATCCCCTGCCTTGTTCACACAACGAGCCACAATTCATAACTTCATTTTTTAAACTCTCTTTCTGACATCACATGCTAATAGCCACTAACAACATACTCTCTCTGTGTGTCTATTTTCTCTCGCAGTTTTTTCCTTAGTTTCTTATTTTACAATCTTCCTGTATCGAGACCATTTTTAATTTTACCATACATCTCATACCAACATATATTTAGTTTTGTCTTTTTCAATTTTTCTTTTCTGAGGGCATCGGAATTTGTTGTTTATGCCCTCAGATGCCCCTGTGATAAATACTACATTAGTAGTACCATCCATAAGGCTAAGAAGCGTGTTTTTGAGCATTTGAGGGCAATAAAGAACCTTGGCAAACAATACCGTGTGGCAAGACACTTTGCGGCCCACCACCACGGGAACAACACCCTATTTTCATTCTGTGTCTTGGGCAATGTCCCCACCAGGGAAAGAGGAGGTGACAGTCCAAATATTAAGACGATTAGAATCGAAAATGATTATCAAATACCACACAATGCAACCTGAGGGGCACAACTGTGATGAAGAACTGTCAATACATCTGGGATAAGGATGTCTCAACTTACCCCTATGTTTTATCTAATAATGATGAATACAGTCTAGCTGTTAGAGCATTTGATATTTACAAATGTTTTTAATCCTCACTCCCCTTGTATATATTGTTGTAGTGTATGTAAATAGTGAAGAATGTGTGGCATGGTTTCTCACCTTCAATGATGTTATTATTTTACAGGTCTGTGGTTAGTCTCAAACGGAGAGTTGAATGCAAGGCTTATTTATTTGTGTTGGTCTACAATTCGGAGATACGAGTGAGCAAGTAAAGACACTGAGCACCATAGTTTGAGAGTGGATATTTACCCACTGGGGTTGGACTCGATTGCCCACTGGGCGTAAGGTAACGCAATGGTTTCCATAAGTTGCTTTCTGAATGACTTGACGATGCAATCATAAGTATGCAAGCAAAAGAGCCCACTTGGGCTGCATCCTATCGAATTACCAGCACTTGCAATAGAATTTGTTTACACCAAGCGCGTAGAAGCACTGACTGCGGAGTGTATGAATTTACAAAACTCTCGCTAGCACATGTTGAATTGATAAGATGGCCAAAGAATGTTTTTCGTAACGGCGTGCAGCAATGTAAAATTTATGTTTAGGTTTATAACAGTGACCTAATTTTTTATTCACACATTGCATGATGTTTTTAATGCAATGGCTCACATTATATCACAGAATGATTACTTTGATAAGAATAAGTCTGTTTTTTCTAGCTCCGAGAAACTTTCAAAATACCTTAAATCTGTTGTCACTGTCTATGATGTAGAGGTGTGTCACATTACAATGTATAAACACTGTTGATTTACAATGCGCTCATACTCATGAACAAGGAGGTTTCCGCCGAAACGCGTCGAGTGACTTAGCTTGAAAATAAAAAACACGTAGAAAAGGAACATTTGTGGCCCTGGCATCGTTTGTGTTTAAATGGCGAAAACATTTGGTAGCTGTATACTGTTATGTTTATTTATCAAGTATGCACTAACACTTTATTAGGCGGTGAATATAGCCCAAATTTCATGACCTATGAAACAATATGTATGTTGCACTTTATAGGACACTGACACTTTGTATTACCATCTTAGTGCTGTAAACTTAAAACCTAATACTAAATGGAATACTACTTTAGCATTGCAAATAGTATAATACTAAATTGTATCCTAAAATGCACAAAAAAAAACAACAAAAAAAACTGCTGTTAGATATGTACCTTTTCGTGAACAGGGGTCCAAGATGGCGGATTGACACCGCCGGAGTGGAGGACGCTGAATGGGTTCAGGCGGATACAAGGCTAATGGTCTGATACAGCTACACAATACAAGAGCGGTGACGCGGTGACGCTGTAAGTCTACATTGTTTCTTGAGTCATCTGCCCTGTAAGAAAACCCGAACGAAAGACTTACTTGGACCCCAAGGACTGAGGATAGAGGATTGAATTCTGAATGTGGCAGATACGGCTGATTGGGAGCCGTATCCGGAGCCTGCTACGCTTTGCTAGCACAAAGAAACCTGCGACTACATCGCGTCTTGCTCAGGAACCCCTGAACGGCTGGCCGAGCTGGGTGAGTCTGACGAGTTGGGCGAAATCGAGATCGACGGCAGTCAATTGGTTTGGTCTGCGTTCCCCCGCGACACCGGCAACAGCATTGCCAGAGAAGACGAGCGGTAGCGGGATGGCGCCGAAACCTCCTACACGGACAACCCGCACAACAGCTGCTAGCGGGAGAGCGACGGTCACACCGGTATCCCTGTTAGTGTCAGCTGCGGCCACAAATGAACTAGCAACAAGCAAAAAGTCTTTATGCATTAACAACGCGATGGATGCAGCTTTGGATGTGGAACAACCGCACTCAGGTAAACTCGGGGAAAAAAAACTAACTCGTGTGAAAGGTAACGCAGTAGATAGCGCAGCTGACAACACAGCAAAAAATCTTTTGTTAAACGAGGGGGCTCAATTGAGAACAGAGGAACCTGAAAATTTTTTCCAAAACGGTACTGCAATAACACAGAACGATGATACCTTAAATAATATAAATATGTTATCTACATCAGACACTACGGAGCTGGTTGGTGTCGAGGAAGGGGTAATTAATCTGTCTACTACTCCAGCCAAAGGAGATATCGAACCCTTAGAACTTTTGAATAAGGTGATCAATACCGATACTAATGTGAGCACCCTTCACATTGAAATAACTAACACGACTAGCATACCTTCAGAAAAGGGGAATGCTGAGGGCGTGGAAGAAGGTGAGGGAGCTGAAAATACTGACAATACAGACATCGCTGAGACAGACGAAGAATATGTGGATCTTAATGATCAAGGAAGTAATACGCCGTTAAAGGCTATCAAAGACAAAAATAAAGTCCTCATCACCAAGAAATCAAAGGGCAAAAATAAGAATAAGGTTACTAAAATCACAAGCAAATCGAAAACAAGTGCTTTGAAAGCGATTGCTGAGAACAGCCCAATCAGGCAATGGGTACAGGCTAAGGGTGGTGTAAAATCAATGGCGATGAGACTGTCTGGTAACAGCCCCAATGATCAAAATACTATCTCCAAAGACTTAAAACAGATTACTGTACCACTCAGCCCTACTCAGTCTATTATTTCTAATGGGACAAAGGCAAAGGCGAAGATCGATAGTTTTGTTAAATCTGGCTTGAATAAGGAACCTGCAAAGTCTTTTGGGGAAAGTCTATTGGGCCAGCCACACCTTTCTGTACCTATTACGATACTCACGGAAGACAACTCCGCTTCTTTGTCAATTAGCTGCAGCAGTAGCAGTAATAACAGTAGTGGCAGCATAACCCAAGATTTGCCTAATACTCCAATAGTGTCTATAGGCGAGGCAGTAATTACTCCGATAGAAGAGATTATACAAGAAATACATCCGGAAAATATCGCTTCTTCTCTATCTTGCGGGCCAACAGAATGGATTCCACAAGGGGAGGTGTCTGCTTCTTTTCAGACAATTTTACATCTCCTAAATGAACAGAAACAAGAAGCTAAAAATCACTACCAGCAAATGAGGGAAGACAACAACAGAACTCAAACCTCTCTGCAAGAGATGGCGTGCAAATTGGGGGCAGTGTCTCAAGATATAGAGGAGCTGCAGCAAAGAGTAGTGGTGACAGAGGAGAAATCACAGCGCTCTGAAATAGCAGTGAATAAACATGCCTCTCAATTACTTCAGATGCAAGCTAAGCTGGAAGACCTAGAAAATAGACAAAGGAGACAGAATCTCCGCGTTTTTGGTATTGCTGAAGGAGCGGAGGGGGCGGACCCGAGAGCATATATCACTCAACTATTCCAAAAGGCCTTTCCCGACCTTTCAGACTGGGATTGGGACTCTCAGATCCAGCGGGCTCATCGATTACCCTTAGTTCAAAAAGATAAGAGTGGTACATTCCCACGACCAATTTTGATTTACATAGGTAACTACTTGCTCCGACAAGCTATTTCTTCAAAAGCACGGCCTAACACTCCAGTCACCATTGATTCTATTATTTTTTTTGTGAGATCGGATCTAAGCAAACTCTCGCTAGAAAGACGATGGAAATTGAAGCAATTCATCGATCCGATTAAAGAACTTGGATATCAAGTTTATTTGCAGGAACCCGCAAAGCTGAAAGTGATTAAAAACGGCCGATCCTATTTCTTTTTGGAAGTAAATGAGGTTGAAAGTGCTATTGCTTCCTGGCGACTGGGGAAATGATTAAGTTAATGATTAAGTTAATGATTAAGTCAGTGACTAATGCTCAGCGTACATGACTTTGTGGATCCTTTATATTTTTTTTTCTAGTTATATTTTTGCTAGCTTTAAAGGTTTTCGTGGTATGTAAGTGATTGCTCCTATGAATGAGCATTGGGTAGCACGGGTAGCACGGGTCTTTTTTATTGTGTTGCTATGATTAATATGATTAGTATTCAATGCCTGGATCCTATCAGCGCTCTTTCCGCTCACCGACTGCCAGGGGAACGGCAGTCAACCGAATGGGGGGACCAGAAGGTAGCTACTGGGTGGGAAATGGGGGAGGGGAAAATTTAAAAAAAATGCATCATGAGTATAAATATATCTGTGTTTTATTGGCTAAGAGAAGCTTATACGGTTTTGCAAAGTGCTTTGTTTTTTTTTCTTGGGTAGAAATCATGTCAGAATATTTATTAATACCAATTAAATGTATCAATTAAAACTTCTAGTTTGGAATGTGGCTGGCTTAAACAGTCGGACTAAGAGGAGACTAGTATATGAAGAACTTAGGATGCATAACCCTCAGATAGTAGTTATAACTGAGACTCATATTGCATACAAGGATAGACGTTTATTGAACCAGTTAGGCTATGATCTTCTGGTTAGCACGGAGTTTAATGCCTCAATCCGAGGTGTGGCCATACTGAAGCACAAACAGCTTAAAATAGAAGCTAACAGAAAAATGACGGATAAAGCGGGCAGGTGGGCCATGGTACAAGTGACTTTGGAAGGTCACCAATATATAATTTGTGGGGTTTATGCCTCAAATCAGGACGAACCAAGAATAATCGATCAGGTCAATATGGAGTTACTTACTTGGGAAGGGGAGCGAATAGTGTTGGGTGATTTTAATTGTGTTATGGATTATAATTTGGACACAACTAGAAAGGGTGCGTTTCAGAGGATGCGTAAGACGACGGCTGCTATCATAGATCTGGCCAATATACATGCAATCAAAGATGCTTGGAGGTATCTATATCCTCAATTAGCAGGTTATACTTATTATTCATCTGCCCATAAACTCTGCTCACGCATCGATATGGTCTTTGCCTCTAACTCTATATTGTCAACTAGTACAATGTCAATATGCCCTAGGGTAACATCGGACCATAACCCGCTTTCATTCATAATAGAAATTGATACGGACAGGCATCCACCTAGGCCCTTCTCCTTTCCCAGATATCTACTATCTGATACTAAGTTTGTGAGTTTGCTGAAAGGACATATAAAAGATTTTATTGATATCAATAGGTCTTCTACATCTCCCTTGATGGTGTGGGACGCATGTAAGGCCAGCATCCGTGGGTTTACACAACAGTTTGTCTGGCAGAAAAATAAAACCGGCAGGATTCAAAATAAAAAATTACTAGATGATATATCTAATATCGAAGAGAGGCTATCTAAGATGTTAGCTGCTACTACAAGGGCAAAAGAAATTGAAGATTTAAATTTAAAACTGATGGAATCAAGATTAGTACTGAAAAATATATTTAGGGAGAAAAGCATTTCTAAATTAGCTAAATACAGGCTGAATCAATATGAAAGTGGGGAGAGGATAGGAAAAATGTTGGCATATAAAGTGGCAGAAGACCGAGCCCAAATGCTGATTAAGGAAATAAAAGGTGACGACGGACAACTACATCAAGATTCTAAATCAATTTTGCTTCAGTTTGCCACATATTATCAAAAGTTATACACACCTGAAACAACCCCAACAGGAGATAATATAAAAGCTTATTTGACAGAAAATGCTGTACAGAATATAGAGGATGAGCAAGCTGATCACTTAGAAGCAGATATAACAGCAGGAGAAATCCAGGCAGCTATTAACTCCCTAGCACTGGGAAAAGCTGTAGGCGAAGATTCAATTCCCCTAGAACTTTATAAAAAATGCATGGAAGAATTAATCCCTCTCCTGATAATGGTTATCAAAGCTATTGGTATAGGAGAACAAGCTCCAAAATCCTGGAACCGCACTCAAATTATATTTTTTCTTAAAAAGGGGAAACCCCCACAAGAGAGAGAGGGTCTTATAGACCAATATCATTAATTAATGCCGACGCAAAGATATTTGCAAAAATACTAGCAACAAGGCTTGCGTTACTAAAGTCACAGATGGTTTCACCATTTCAACACGGGTTTATCCCTAAACGGGATACTACCGCTCACATTAATACTGCTATAGTTGCATTCGACGTTGCTAGGACGTGTCCCACCCCACTCGGTATGATCCTTTTAGATGCGGAAAAGGCATTCGATCGCGTGGGGTGGGACTTCCTCTGGGCAGCTTTGGTTGCATTCGGCATAAAAGGTCAGTACTTGAAATGGGTTAAATCCCTGTATGATCAACCAAGGGGTAAAGTATGCTACTCAGGACTATGCTCACCTATCTTTCCAATTGAACGTGGTACACGACAAGGGTGTCCTCTCTCTCCTTTGTTATTTGCCTTAGCAATAGAACCCTTCTTGATTGCATTGCATAAGCAAGAGATGATTGTACCGTTTAAAAATGGCCTTAAAGCACTAAAAATAACTGCTTATGCAGATGATGTAGCGGTATTCTCTACAAATGTCCCTGATGCGATATCAGGTATAGGTATCGAAGCAGATAAATATGGTATGGTATCAGGGTATAGGTTAAATATCAGCAAAACGCAAATAATTATAAATTCTACTCTACTCACACCAATGGATGGAGTATGTAATGTGGCAACATACCTCGGGGTAAAAATCTCTTCTAATCTTGATGCAATAATTGCACTTAACTATGAACCTTTATTAAAAGAAACTTCTCTTCTTCTTAAGAAATGGCACAAACTTCCAATGGGGATCTTGGGGCGAATTAACTTAATTGAAATGAAGATCTTGCCTAGATTTTTATATCTTTTCCGGTCTATACCTTTAAGAGTGTGTAATACTTATTTTAGCAGACTCGAGGGTATCATCAGCAGCTTCATATGGGGATATAAGAAAGCACGACGGGCGGTATCTCTGCTTAAACTCCCCTATGACCAAGGTGGACTTGGTTTACCAGACTTTAAATTATACTATCGGGCTGCTTTTTTAACTCGTTTTCGCAGCCTACTTATCCCTGACAAATGTCTTTATTTTCACAAATTTATATTAGGGGGGGAGGCTATTATGTTTTTGTACAGACTCAATGACCCCAACTACTTTAAACGAGTACGGTTCAAGACAATTCGAGACACGGTAAATATCTGGTGATCTATCCTTAATAGGAATAATATCTCCCTATTTCATGTTAAAACACCACTCTGGTATAATCCAGGGTTACCAGGTGTTTTTCATGATTCAGCTAGTATTATGTTTTCGGATAATGGCATAAATAATCTGGGAGACCTATATGACTATACTGGATTTTCTACTTTTGAAAAGCTAAAGATGATGTATAACTTACCAGAAAGGGCTTGGTTTAAATACAATCAGATCAAGGATTATATTACCCGTATAACAGGCCTTGATAGGATATCTGAATCCGAAATCTGGAGCTGTGTGTATAGGGATTCCGACGGGGCACTAATCAGCTGTGGTTATAAGACTTTTTCTATCTTACACAAGGATGATATCAGTAAGGTGGCAGAAAAGTGGAGCACAAAGTTGAATGTGAATGTAACACCAGATATGATAACCTCCTCACTAAATAGCCTAAATAATGCAGTTCAATCGTCAAGTCTGAAACTACAGCTGTTTAGAACTTTGTTTCAACTGTATTATTCTCCAGACAGGATTCTAAAATGGGCTTGTAATAATGAATCGAATGAATCGAGTGATCGCACAAAATGTCCTAAATGTGCACTCAAGGGGGCAAACATTGTTCATATGTTTTTTTCATGCCCCGAGCTATCCATTTTCTGGAAGGATGTAGTTGGTGTTATCTCGGCCAAAATGGCTAGGCCAATTGTACTCACGCAACTGGATATTATGATTGGGGTTGTTGGGGTAAATAATAGATATCGGGACTTGATGAATATACTTTTTACATGTGCCAGATTAACTATTGCCAGGGCTTGGATACAAAGTCATCCCCCCACGGTCATGGAATGGTGGCTTTTGGTTAAAGACATTTATAATATGGAAAACTCTTTGGCGATAACTAAGGGACAGAGGCAAAAACGGAAGGTACAAGAAATTTGGGGATTAATTATGTCTTAATGATCAAACAGAAATATTGATTTTTAGTATTGTTTTTGATTGATGCCTTATCTTATATGACTGGTCTGATATTGTGTATACATGTATTTGATGTTACTCATGATGCTAAAAGAAAACAATAGATATGTACCTTAAAAAATAACTTTCAAACAGCACCTTAATAACAACATAGCACTTGCACTTTCTCAGTAATCACTGCGTATTGTACCTTTGATGGAACCTCACACAAAGAATCTTGAATGAGTATCCAAAAAATAATATTGCATTTGTACTTGTCAAACCGATGTCATCTCATCCCATCCCCTCAACCCCAATATACCCTCACTCTTATGAACCTCCTCTTTTACCCCCAAATAGATAGGAGGGGCTCCTCCATCTGTTGACTGCTACTAAGTATTTGTACTGAATATAAAGAGCAATTTCATGTATTTGAGTACTTTACTGTGGAGAGGTGTGGTGCAGCGGCCAGGGCAGCTGACTTCGGAGCACAGGGTTCACGGTTCGATCCCCGGCTCCGGCGGCAGCTTAGCTCAGCACCATGTGACTCTGGGCAATAGCTCACTTAATTTACACAACAGGCCCCAGCGCCTTGAGACCCGTAAGGGTGAGTAGTTCGCGCTATACAAATACGGATTTGTACTGTGAAAATGAATTAAAATGTCTCATTTCTACATGAATTGCAAAAAACCTAATTGAGCTATTGTCAAACTAATGTACTTTACATGAATTTAATGTAAAACATTGCGGATTAATTGCTTAATAAGGGAAACAAAATGTGAGGTCTAGTTATGACCTGAATAGTAAACATTGCTGATGGACTAGGGTCACAAACATTTTAAAAGGACTAGCTAGACATCAGGGGCCAGATGGACGACCCTTGACTTTAGCGAGAAGCAAATAGCGCCGAATTTCTGACTTGCAAATTGCGACTCGCTAAAGTGAATGTACAACAGTGTCTACTGTTTGCGATTCCCAATGGGGTCACAAATTGCTTTCCTCATCAATATTCATGAGGCAAGCGCAATTTGCGACCCCATTGGGAATGGCTAGCATTCCCAGGTATGGTGGCCTGCTGGGATCAGCAGACCACCATGTCTGGGGCTACTTTTCAATAAAGCAGTTTTTTTTTTTTTAATGCATCCCATTTTCCTTAAAGGAACACGGGATGCATTTGAAAAAAAATAATTTTACTTTTCAGTTTCATTTTCTAAGGGCAGGAAATGGTCCCTGAGACCACTGTGTGCTCTTAAAAAATATTTTTGCACACACTCACAAAGGGGAAGCGGTCCCCTAGGGACCCCTTCCTGTTTGCAAGTGGTTTACCATCTGCTTGAAGTAGGTAATAAAGTGCAAGTGTTTTCCGACCGCAAATGCAGTCGCAAATCAATAGTACATTGCATTGACACTCGCTACTAGGAAGGGGCGCACCTTCCTAACAGCGAGAGTTGCAAATGCTGTTTTGCGAGTCTGTGACTCACAAAATTGCGTTTGTACATGCCTTAACACCTTTTTCGCGGTTGCAAATGGGCCAATATCCCGTTTGCGACTGCAAAAAATGGATGTACATCTGGCCCCAGGACTCTGTGGTCCTGTGGAAGGGAACCCACCGAAACGCGTAGACTGTCCCATGTTCCACGAGTGTAGAAATGAAATAAAATTCATTTGAAATATTACACCTGGAGTGCTGCCTCAGTTCCGTAGAATCACAAGAATGGAATTGTGAAAATCATATATATATATATATATACATACACACACACACATTTTTCAGATAAAGAAGTTGCGCATGAGTGCGCAATTTGTAAATTTATTAGCCATATAGCCATATAGCACAAAAGAACCTTCGAGATTATATATATATATATATATATATATATATATATATATATATATATATATATATATATATATATAGAGAGAGAGAGAGAGAGAAAGCGAGATGTAGTTTATGCAGTGTGTTACTATCAGAACATCCATCTAATTTGGACTTTGTTACAGATGTGGCAGGGTGCAGCAGTGTCTTGGTTGGTGCAGTCACTGCGACAGAATTATAAATAAGAGCGCGAGGCAGCCCCATGGACTGTCCTCTGAATAAACCGCTGTACTAGGTCAGGTCACTGAAACTAAGTGATTGCAGTTCCCGTGAGGAGAATGATCCATCCTCCTCCTCAATGTCTTCTCCTCTGGATCCTGATCCTCACACTCGGCTCCTTTGTCCCACACACTGCTGTGCTCCCTCCCACACAGGACAGAAGGTCCCAAGGAACTCCCTTTGGACTACACCATCAATGCTCTTCTGTTGTGAGTCACAAATGGCCATAACAAAGGCAAAGACTCAAGGGGCAGCCAAGAAAATTTGTAAACAGCTCCAGGCTGTTTGTGCAGGTGCAACGATTGGGAGCCTTTCAGCAAAGAAGGCACGAATGAGTCAACTCCATAGGAAGCTAAAGGCAGGTCACGCAATTGTGTGCTGGTCATACGCGTGTTAGCCTCTGAAGAAAACAAATTTCATGCACACTTATACAACACACATCATTCATCTATATCATCTGGTCCTCGCCATGTTTGCAGACTGAACGAGAAGAGTCCGGTTCGCAGGACGGCGGTGGCCCCAGAAGCAAACGTGGGTGGTGTGTGCTCAGCCGGCGACACGGAGGTCCTCACGTCTGCAGTCAAGAGGTCTCCCGCCTCTTTGTCGGACACAGAGCCAACAGCTGGCTTTTGTGGGTGGCTGAAGCTGTTTAATTGTAATTAACATTTAACTTGTTACAGGACAAATATTTACAGGCATAAACAAGTATTATCAAGATGCTGAAATCCGATTCGTAAACCACTTTTCCTCATATATCCTCAATCCATCGTAGACACCAATCTTTCTGAGGCAGGGAATGTGGCTGTCCCACATTACGGAAGCCTAGAGCATTCTGAGCACAGCCACGGTGTGATCATAACTTTATTACAGGCTTTAGTCTTATCCCATCTAGACTACTGCAATGCTCTTATGCTTGGTTCCAACCTGACAGTGATAAATAGGCTACAAAGCGGCGCCAGGACGCTCCTTCGCTGGAGCAGCTGTGCGCCTAATAAAAAATGCATAACATAACATAACATAACAAAGAGCACAGAATGCCGCCGCCCGCATTTTGTTTGCATTACCAAAAACCTGCCACACATCTCCGATCCTCCAACGCCTGCACTGGCTGCCGATCAAACAACGCATCCAATTTAAAACTCTCTGTTTAACCCATAAAATCTTGTACTCCGCTGGCCCCCAAACCTTGCAGGGACTCTGTTCCCTCTATGTCCCCACGCGTGCCCTCAGCTCAGCGGACCTCTCCCTTGCCCGCACAATCAAGATCCGGAGGAGTAGAGCCGGTGGCCGTTCCTTCAGGTATCTGGCCCGAAGCTCTGGAACTCGATCCCCCTAAGGGCACGGGCCACCACCAACCACATGCTGTTTCGAAAACAAATTAAAACCTGCCTGTTCTCCTCAATTTAACATACTATTGCTAGCTGCGTCGTTTTGCCTCTGACATGTCTGCAAGCGCTGGGACACCCCGTTGCTGGGGTAGACATGCGCTATACAAACTAGATAACATAACATAAGCAGAGCAGTTTTAGGAGAGCTCAAACATACATGGCCCTAGTCATTCACACAGAGTCCCATCACCCTGCTCAAGACAACCCAACTCAGCTGCTAGACTTGTCTCCAACTGAGAAGAACGTCAACCCCATCCCACTGATCGTACGCGAGTTCCACTGGATCCCTCTATCACCAAGATTCAGACTCAGATTAGGCTCCTCACCCGCAAAAGATTTACATTTTAATAAAGCCACATATTTAACAAAGCTCCTCGCCATTTCAGGCAAACATCTCAGAAGCCATAACTTGCTACAGCTGAAGGATCTCGCTTCAAAACTTCACTTGCAGAGGAACACTCCTTTTCTGGAGATGTGACCTCCGCTTCTAACTCTCTGTCCTTGACTTTAGAAAACCACCTATTCTGCCTCCTATAAGATCAACTGCAGTCTCTCCTACTCTCTTAACCGGAAGTTAACTCTGTTCCTATGATGCCATCTACAAATGTAGACGATTGCAGGATTTATAATGCGTTCTTTGTAGACAGGCCTAATACTGCTAGGTGCATGTGTGCTTTATAAAGCATAAATAGGGTGGGCTCAGGCAAGGGCAATTCCTGTTTGGGCCTGGAAGGGCCTTGGTCCAGTGAAACGTACAAGGTAAGAGTAAGATCATGTGCCTCAGGCACCATCCCATACTGCCAATCCCCCACAATCGCACCCAGACGTACACAACCCAGACACTCCCATAGCATTCACACAACACTGAGACCCAACCTCCTACACATCCCACTAACTACCACACACCCTGAAATTACAGAACTCACATTTCAACTCATGCTCTCTCTGGAGTACTCCATAGACCAGACGCCACAGACCTCCTCACCTATAACAAGCTGGACACCTTTCTCATCACAGAAAGATAGATCTCCCCCACATCTTCACACATCCTAGATGTCCTTCTTCCCACAGGCCACACCATCCATTGCATGAACTGCACAAATAAGAAGTGCGGAGGCCTTGCTTTCATCCATAAGCCCTCCAGTTCACGCACGCTAGGCAAGCAAGCAACACTCAACTCCATGGAGCTACTGACATGACAGTTCCCTCTCTCTGCAACGCAGACTGCCACTTTCTTTCTGATCTATAGGACTCTCAGGCAGAACAAGGAACTTATTGGGTAATTCTCAGATCTCCTCACCACCTTGTCTAGCCGACATACCCTCGCCACCCTATTGGGTGACTTCGACCATCCAGAAAATGCAAGCTCAAAAAACAAAGACAACCTCATCGATGCACTTAATGCGGTACAGCATGTCACAGACCTAACACACTCCAAAGGCAGCATCCTCAATCTTGGCATCTCAGTATCACCAACAATTCAGTGCAACCCATCCAGGCCCTTGCACTGGACTGGACACTCTGTCATCCCTATCTCTCTTCTCAGCGTACTATCAACAAACCAAGGTCAACCCAAAAGAGAAGACAAACCCTTCAGACCCCTCAGATATTTCTCCATAGTCAACCTAACGCTTTAACTCCTCGCCCACCCCATTAACTCCACGTTTAATGTGAACAGTCTTCTAAACAACTTCAAAAACTTCTTGGAAAACTATGTGCAAGTCAACACCCCAATTACAAGACACAAGTGCAAGCCCGAGCCTTCAGCGTCTCGCTATTCTAAGACTTAGTACAAAATAAGTGATCCTAAAGCAGACAAGAAAGAAAATGGAAGGAAAACCAAACTCCCAGGACTCCTTGACACTAAAGGCTCAACACATCAACCAAAGCAAATCAATATACTATCACCATCAATAAAGCCATCAACAGAAGCAGAACACTGTCCAAGACAAACAAGCACTGCATCAACCTCCTGCCAGTCCCACCTATTTCTCACTCCCAAGAAAAGTGCAATGTCACCAATCTCTTCTTCAGAGAGAAAAAATTCCAAAGATCGAAGGGCACATTGACAATACAAAGCCGGCTTCATCTCTCACATCCTCCCCTTCCCATAAAATCCTGCAATGGTCAGCCTTCGAAGCCCTATCTACCCCACATGAGGCTGACATACTCCAGTTCCGCAAAGCCACTTGGTATACATATCATGTCTTGCTATCATCTTTCATCAAAGCTCTCTTGCCCCTACTTACCACTGGCAAGGCCACCCTCACTTAAGGCATATTTCTGGACGCTCTCAAGACTAGCCAACCCCTCCTACTACTAAAGAAACCTACTCTATAGCCTGATGAACTCACCAACTACTGGCCCATCAATCACCTACAATTTACTGGCAAGATCACTCAAAAAACAGTCTATATTCAACTACAAGATCACATCAATGCTAACGCTCTCCTCCATGACCACCAGTCTGGATTCAGATACCGCTGGAGCACAAAGGCCGCCCCTTTACACATCATAGATGTTGGCACCTTTACCACAGATGGACATGATCTCTACCTCCTGATATTGCTGAACGTATCCGCTTGCTTCACCATATATTGTCTATCCCACCCTCAGATGCACCCTCGAGTAGCGGACGGGATTCACCGGCAATGTCCATCACTGGTTCTCCTCCAACCTTTCCAACCGGCACAAGTTGGTTCACATGGGCATCTCCAGGTCGCAAAAGACCCCCTTTCGCACTTGGAAACCTCCAGGTTTCTCTACTGTCTCCGGTCATCTTCAACCTTTATATGGAACGGCTTGGTGCGCTACACCAATACACAGCTCGACTTGAAAGCCTCCTCTGCTTCAGACATACAACGCCTCAAACACTGCTTACACATCATCCAGTCATGGGTGTCCAGCACTTACATGAGGCTCAACACAAACAAGACACAATTCCTGTTATTTGCAAAGAACAACAAACAAGATATAGTACAAACATGGCTCAATAACATGAACCTTGATGGTTTAAAACCCAAACTCTCACCAATTTTGATAATCAATTGGCTGCACCCTGGACACCAGCCTCTCCGTCAAGGAAGACATTGACAAAAAGCACAAAGGCTGCCTGGTACCAGTTCTTCTCTGAAGAACGTCAAACCATTTCTTTCAGAACTGCTGTTTAAGCCCTGCTACTCTTGCATCTGAATGCAGGGAATACCCTGATCCATGGCCTCCCAGACTCCACGCTGGCATCTCTCAGATGCATCCTGTCCGCCACAGCACGTCTTATCCAAGGCCTGAAGAACTGTGATAGCACCCCCACACCGTTGGAACTCCACTGACCCCATCCCCCCTTGCAAGCCAGCACCATGTATGTTCAAAACCAGCTGCGTCATTTATAAAGCCATCACAACTAGCACCCCGCCTATTTTGCACACAATTTCACCATCTCTAGTAGCTCTCAGCACACCCACAGGTGGTACACCGTTAGACTGCAGAGTAAGAAGTGTTAAAAAGGAAAAAACAAGACAACAGGTATGAGAAGGGGCCTCTTTTGTATGGTTAACCCCCACGTTTTGCCTGGTTTTGATGTGGTTTCAAATGTAGTGCACAGGGTCCCTGCCAACCAGGTAGGTCCCCTGTGCCAGTGCTCCTTCCCTAAAACAAACTCCCAATTGTTACTTCTGTCTCATGTAAGTACCTAGTAACTGGTACACCGGGTACCTAGGGCCTGGAAGCAGAAAAGGGCCCCTTGGCATCCCCCTCACTAGGACAATGCCACTGCCCTTGCAGCCTGTATGCCTCTGTGAGGGAGAAAAAGACAAAAGAAAGTCAACATGGCTCCCTGTCTGGGTGCCATGACAGCTAACACTGCCTGGCAGCATGGGTAAGTCACCCCTCTAGCACGCCTCATAGCCCTTAAGCTGGGTACACTATACTACTGGTGAGGGCATATCTGCATGAACAGGTATGCTCCTACAATATTGGGCACCATTTCCTAATATTGGAAGTTCCAATTAAACCATAGTGAATACATGGGCTGAGAACTTGACAACTCCAGTTCCACACATCATGGTGGATTCACTGAATACAGGGGTGGTTGGTACCAAACTACTCCTTTCAATAAACCCACACTGATGCCAGTGTGGGATTTATTGTACCATGTACCCAGACGGCACCTCAGCGGTACCCCCTGAATCCCTACCAACACTGGTGTGGTCTCTGACCGGCTGTTGGCAGCCAGCCACCACCTAGACATGTTTCTGTACCCCTGGGTAGAGAGCCCGTGTGCTCTGGGACCAGACACAAGGCACATCCTGGGCAGAGGTGTCATGCCTCCTCCCCCATGGTGGGCCAGTGATCGAAGAAGGGAAGCTTCAAAGGCCTGCTGCCTTTGTAATGCGACCCCCAGAATCTGTTGCTAGCAGCAAATGGGAGCCCCTAGTTTACACCCCCACTTTGAGCAAAAAAACGGTGGGAGAGTTAAAAGATAGGAGGTGTGCCCACTTTTGCCACCCCACCCCTAAGGTGGGAGAAGCAAGGTGAAGCACACTTTTCAGTCACCACCTTCTTGAGGATGGGGACCTCTGCAATTAGGGCTAGGTCTATCCACCCTCCCACAGGAGAGTGGCATAATAGAGGGTGTAGTCACCCCAGGTGAGGTACCCATTGGCCTTACCTGCTACTCCCCTAAAACGCCTCCTAAGTTTAGTATTTAGGCTACACCCCCAGACCTGGAACCCAGATATGCAGCGACCTAAGAAGCAAGAACACACCCTTCAGCAGAAGCCAGGAAACGACAACTGCCTTGGCCCCAGTCCTACCAGCTTGTCTGCAGCTTTGATATAACCTACCTGGAGGTTGTCTTGCAGCACAACCTCCAAAACCCTTGGGAAGGCGGTTGCCTTCAATAAAGACTCAAATCTCCAGAGGATAGCAGACCTGTCCAGAAGAAACCGACTCCTAAGACTCCGGATACAGGAGGATCTATGTCTCCACCCCACTCTGCACCCGACGCCCAAAGCCCAAGTCCGAGTTGTTCACCTGTGCTATGAAATCTCCCTGGCGATCCTGGCCTCATGTTCAACATTGGCTGACCTCTCCTGCTCTCCACGACGGCGCCTGCAGTGTGAATACAAAGGCTCCTCCCGACCGCAACCGGCTCCGGTAAGAAGATTCCGACATCCAAAGGCAGCCCTGCACCCGAAGCCCCTGGGCCTTGATGAGCTGAACAGACCTACGACCTCTTACATTCCAACTTACCTCTGCTGTTGTTGTTCTTCCTCCTGCAACCTCCGATGCCACACCTGCAGCCTCATTGTCGGCAGGAAAATCCTCATTAAAAAGCATTGGGTTCCCGATGTCAAATTTGCACCCAGCACCCGGCTGCTACTGTGCCGCTGGTGGTGTATGTTTGGTGCTTCTTTGTGATTCCCCCTGTGCTTGTGCTAACCCCCAAAGCTTGGCCCCTGCAAACTATTTACTTTCCTGCAAGCAGTGTGGCTCCAGGCACCCCCTGACTCCATTGGAAAGCAATGGATCCAACTCTGATTTTGACCTCTGCACTCGGTCACCTCTGTGCCGCTGGTGGTGTCGTTTTGGTACCTACCTCACCCCTGGCCCTTGATGACATTTGGCTCCGAAGACTGAAATTGTAAGACCGATACTCAACTGTTAAACCACGATATTGTTTTCCCTATAGGATAACATTGAACAGTGTGAAAAGTATTTACTTGTCTTATAAGCCAGACCTGGGTCTTAAAATAAATTACAAAGTATAATTTTATAAAATTGGTTTGCGGCTCCTTCTTGAGTTGTGTGTCTATTATTAGTCAATGTTGTGCACTAAAGGTCTTAAACTCCTCTGTATTAGGCCTAAGGATGCTCGCCCACACTTCCACTAACCGAGCATTGAGCTCTATACACTTTTGGGGAACCCCTGGAGTCTGTGCACGGTATAACCACCTAGTGATAAAATCATACTAAGAGCCAGCTTCCTACAACGAACGGGTCTTTCCATCGATGCACTCTGGATATGCGACACCATCTCCCTGTCTATCAGGACCGCCCAACGTTGCTCCAACGTGAGAAAGAGTCAAAGACGCACCTCTCTAAAGAGCACAACATCACAATGAATTACCCATCCTTAACCCAGTTCCATCCCCTGGTACTTGTTGACTTTATACCAGTGCTTAATTTGAGCCGGTGCTTTCCGGTACTCGGCAACAGCACTTAATTGTCAACACCGGCGCTTGTGACAGTTGTTGTCTGAGATAACCACAACAACAGTCAAGTATTAATTCAATATACATTAAAATTATTATTACCTGCCTCCCAAGCCATTCTTATAGCTTTGGTCGCCTCGAATAGGCTGAACTGTCAGTAGTTGTGTTGTTACTATCACTGGCAGCCCTACAGGGCAATGTGTGTTGCAGGCTGCAGTGGCCGCCTGACGAGAGCCCTGGCACTTATTTAGTTAAAAATTAAGCACTGCTTTATATTCGTCTTTGACCATGTACAGGTCAAGTTCACGCTATGGAATATATATATATATATATATATATATATATATATATATATATATATATATATATATATATATATAGTCACGTTGGTCTGTAGTCCCTCCCTTTGATCTTCAAGAAAGCCTTCTGCATCTTCAATCCGCATAAAGTGAGGCCAGCAGTTCTATTTTTATTTACTTTTTTTTTTTTTTTTTTTTTTTTAAATCGGTGGAGACTCAGGCAGGGGGTCCAGAGTAGCTCCCGGAGTGCAGAGTTCAAGACAAGTTTTCAGAATAGCCATAAAAGAAATGTACCAAGAATATTTACTTGTATCCTGTACCGAGAATTGCAGCTGTTTTTTGTTTTATTAGGTGTCAACCCGTAAAATAACCGACAAAGACTAGCCCAGCACATTTCTAAAATGCCAACACGTTGATTAGTCCAACAGGACGATGGTGGAGATAAAAGAATTTATCCCATGCATTTGTTAAAGGTAGGTGGGACTGTTGACCTCTAGAGTATGTAGTCTGGGATCTGCAAACGTTCGTGTGTAGAACCGAGTGCAATGTCTGGTAACCTCACCATGAAAGAAGCCAGACTACTGCAACGGGTTATCAGCGGCCCTGGCCTCACTCAGCCTCTTGTGAATGCTGTGAGAAGTTGGCCTGGCATATGCTGTCCACTAGTTATAGTGGGCACCTTGCACAAGTCCAAACAACCCTTATTGATGGTAGGTTAAAGACAACCTTTATTGAAAGCTATCCTAGTGGTAGATGTGCAGAGCAGCCTTCAGGCTAAGTCCTGAAGGAGTGTAAAGCAGCTTGGTTTACCAGATTATAACCTCTTGAATGACCAAATGAAAGGAGAACCACACAAGGTATATATAAAATATATGTATGTATTACTAAACACTCTCTACTAACCTCTTTATGAGATTAGAGAACAAGATACACAATATCAACACTTTAGAACTTCAGTAAATAGCACAATATACACTGGGCCCCAGGGGGAGACCAAACCATATATTAAGAAAGTGGTATAAGAACCACGACTTAACTAGACACAGTGCCTAGAGCACGTAGAATCGCTGGGACCCCAAGGAACCACCCAAGGTAGTGACACAGGGGACGTGTGCCGTGTGAGAACACATTTCCTGCAAGATTTATTGTGGCGTGGTCCTCGCCAGAGTTCTGTTTGAAGCGCATGAACATACCGACAAGAATACTAGAGATTTCAATAGCATACAATATATGCCCAACATGCGCATAGTTTTGTTTGATGTGCATCAACATACCGGCAAGAAAACTAGAGATTTCAAGAATTAGGGATACACGCTCGTTTTTTTGATTTATGGCATTTGGCATACAGCTGTTTGCAGTACAACCGAGCAGGACATGATATAGTCTTCTTTCGAGTTCAGATTTCACCCCTGAGGAAAGGTCCCCAGAGTCCCGAAATGCATTGGGCTTTGCATCAATAATATGTTTAACTGTCAAATGCCATGTTTTGAAACTTCTTTGTATATATATATTGTTTGTGATATAAGACAATATCAACAGATGGAAAATTCATTTTATTTGCATTGATGCTATGAAAATTTGTATCAGAAAAACATTTACATGCAATGAGTCACATGAATAAATGATGAATAATAATTTATAAATGGTAGAAATGTGGTCATTTGTTTTTGTGGAGGGACATGTTAGTAAAAAAGTGTTTCATTTAGCATAGTACATAGAAAGGTTGGTTCTAAAATAGGTACAGTGCGCACTGCATCCAGAATTTCATCCTGTTGGACCAGCAGTGTGAGAACACAGCCGCGAGCTCCGTTAGTTTTAATGGGGAAAGTCACGGTTGGAATTTTAAAGTTTAAGGACACTTAGGAGAGGACTTTGAGAAAACCCCTTTAGACTCAGGGGGTTCTAGGTCCAACACCCACGGGGGGTCAAATGGTGTCGGGTCGCGTCATCGTTTTCAATGGCGACCTGCTGCAAAGTGCTGCTGCCATGAAGAATGACCAATGAGTGATCCAAGCCTGGATCGAAGATGTCAAGAACCTGAAAGCAGAGGGGACAGAGTCTGGGTCACTTGCCAGTGACGAGGGGCACGATATACGAATGCCCACCGATGTGGGGTGCTTCAGGTGTAAAGAGGTGAAGCTTGACTCTGCAGCCACGAGGACCAGGAGGCGTCGACGCCAACCAGGAGCTGGATTCGAGCTGTCCCACGAAGGATGTCGAGTGCTACAGTGTCGATGCTCGGATTGAACACAACAAGCCTTAGCAACAGCTAAGGAAGAGAAAAGATGCTTCGGTGCGGACCAGCAAGGTCCGGGGGACTCCCCAAGTGGTGGAGAGTCAGGGCACGTCTGGAGAACCAGGTAAGCCCGTTGAAAGTTAGAGTTGCCTTCACAGGGACCCACCAGTCGACGGACCAAGGATCGCAAAGGGACCTCGAGAGGAATCACACAATACCAGCCCACGGGACACTTGGTGAGGGTAGGCCAGTAATCTTCAGAGGAAACTCTGCTCAGGGCTTGGACAACAAGCAGCCCAAAGCACAGCCAAGGATCGCCAAGAAGCATATGCGCTTGCAAATGTGCAGTGTCCAGGGGATCCGGTTCCATGGCCCCCATGAGGGCTACGGGTCTCAGCTTTGCTGGGAGCTCGGGTCGGCCTCTGGGAAGTCTGAGAACCCACCTCCTGTGTTGCAAATTCTTCTGAGTCCGGCGGGAGCATCAGAGATGCAAACCGGTCAGATGCGTCTTTGGTGCCTGCCAAGCAGGGGAGTAACTCCTTTACTCCAAGGGAGATTCTTCAGTCATCTAGCTCCTTGTAGATCGTCAAAGTTCCAGGCTTACGTATCAGAGTTTTATCCATGTAAATCTAAAGTCCTGTAGTCAGGGGTTCCTACTTCAAACCCAAGGAAGGGGTGGGACAAACTCTGGGGACCCACCTATGGGAGGGTCAGGATAGAGGGGTGGTTACACCCATATCCTTTGTCCAGCTTCGCACCAGAGCAGGAGCTGGTAGACCCTGCAACCGGTTTGAGCTGGACTATGCACAGGGATACCAAATGTGCCCCAGTGCAGACTTCAAAGCACTCTTGGAGTGCACCCACCCAGCCCCAATACACTAAAGCCTGTCTGGGAGGTGGTTAAAACTCCCTGTGACAGGAAACCTATTGTCCATGCCTCCCCTGCCGGAGTTTCCGCAGCAGGAGGCCAGACTTGTGTCTGTGGTTGCAGCATCCATTTTGGTATGCCAGGGTTCTGTTAAGCTGGTACCGGGAATAGCGGTGATGCCATGTTTCCCCCTCTAGGAGGGTGGAACCATACCTCCGCTGCCAGGACTGGCGGGGAGGTATGACTCCAAGGTGTTTGACACCAAACACGACATGTTTCCTTGCAACCATTCCAAAGTTAGCATTTACCGCGAGGTTATAATGCACTTAAGAGTATATGGTCTGGCTGCATCACCGAACAACCACGGATAATGGATTTCGAAGGCTGCCGAGGGGCTCTGCTCATGAATGGGCACCCTCTCACACAAAACCCAGCACCCTGCCTTCAGGATTGATAAGGCCTACCAAAGGGGTGATTGGTAGGTTTATATGTGTAGTGATATAAGGTAGATATAGTGAACCTATATCTTACTAAGGGGTGCATACACCACCTTACACAGGCTGTTGTAGCAGAACTGTTGTGTCATTTTGGAAGGTTGCCCAGGGGTGGCATAATACATGCTGCAGCCCCTGGTAGGCCTTTGCGGTACCTATGCCCTGGGTACATAGTGTACCATATACAAGGGACTCATAAGGGTACCCCAGTATCCTATCTGGAGTGTACCTAAAGTACATAGAATCATTTTAGAGAGGAAGCAGCTAGGCTGGGGTCCTAGATAGCAGGGCCCCAGCCAGACTAAAGTCGAAAAACAGTGAAACATCAGCAAAAAGTGGGGGTAACTATTAAAAGCAGATCCTACTCTCCACAACAAATGCTGCAATATTTACAGTGAGGGCGCCTAGAGGATTGTGTGCTGCACGCAGAGACCGAGCGCTAGCGAGGTTGCAACAGAGCAGAATGCACTGTCCTGGAGGAGCGCGTACAAAATGGTCAGGTGCCCGCCATCTGTGCCAGTCAGACAGTCCCCACACTGTGAAACACCTGCACCTGCCATTAAAACCAGTCACACGGTCCCCACACGGTGAAACATCAGTGTCTGCTATCAGTGCCAGTCACACGGTCCTCACACAGTGAAACACCCGCGTCTGCCATCAGTCACAGTCACACTTGCCTCACACAGTGAAACACCCGCGTCTGCCATCAGTGCCAGTCATACGGACCCCATCCGGTGAAACACCTACGTCTGCCATCAGTGCCAGTCACACGGACCCCATCCGGTGAAACACCCGCGTCTGCCATCAGTGCCAGTCACGTGGTCCCCACATGGTGAACCACCCACATCAGCCATCAGTGCCATTCACACGGCCCCCATACGGTAAAACACCGGTAACTGCCATCAGTGCCAGTCACACGGTCCCCATCCGGTGAAACACCTGTGTCTGCCATCAGTGCCAGTCACACGGTCCCCATCCGGTGAAACACCTACGTCTGCCATCAGTGCCAGTCACACGATCCCCATCCGGTGAAACACCAGCGTCTCCCATCAGTGCCAGTCACACGGTCCCCATCCGGTGAAACACCAGCGTCTCCCATCAGTGCCAGTCAAACGGCCCTCACACGGTGAAACACCCGCATCTGCCATCAGTGCCAGTCACACGGCCCCCATACGGTAAAACACCGGTAACTGCCATCAGTGCCAGTCACACGGTCCCCATCCGGTGAAACACCTGTGTCTGCCATCAGTGCCAGTCACACGGTCCCCATCCGGTGAAACACCTACGTCTGCCATCAGTGCCAGTCACACGATCCCCATCCGGTGAAACACCCGCATTTGCCATCAGTGCCAGTCACACGGCCCCCATACGGTAAAACACCGGTAACTGCCATCAGTGCCAGTCACACGGTCCCCATCCGGTGAAACACCTGTGTCTGCCATCAGTGCCAGTCACACGGTCCCCATCCGGTGAAACACCTGTGTCTGCCATCAGTGCCAGTCACACGGTCCCCATCCGGTGAAACACCTACGTCTGCCATCAGTGCCAGTCACACGGTCCCCATCCGGTGAAACACCAGCGTCTCCCATCAGTGCCAGTCAAACGGCCCTCACACGGTGAAACACCAGCGTCTCCCATCAGTGCCAGTCACACGGTCCCCATCCGGTGAAACACCAGCGTCTCCCATCAGTGCCAGTCAAACGGCCCTCACACGGTGAAACACCCGCATCTGCCATCAGTGCCAGTCACACGGCACTCACATGGTGAAACATCTGTGTCTGCCATCAGTGCCAGTCACACAGCATCAATCCAGTGAAACACCCGCATCTGCCATCAGTGAAAGTCACACGGTCCTCACACGGTGAAATACTTGTGTCGGCCATCAGTGCCAGTCAAACGGCCCTGATACAGTGAAACACCCGCGTCTGCCATCAGTGCCAGTCTGACGGACTCCATCCGGTGTAACACCAGTTTCTGCCATCAGTGCCAGTCACACGGTCCTCAGACAGTGAAACACCCGCATCTGCCATCAGTGCCAGTCACACTGGCCCACATACGGTAAAACAGCAGCAGAGCACCTGGCATCGTGCCCATCACACGATGAAATAGCGGCAGGGTGCCTGGCATGGTGACAGCCATGAGTTAAAATGGTGCTATAAATAGAAGGCGCCGCCCTTGTTTGTGTATCAACAGGAGAGGACCCGTAGGCGGCTGGTGCGCAGACACTTGGACGACAACCAGAGAAGGAAGGGCCATCTGGCTGCATCTGCGTGGCACTGTGGGGGGGAGCGGGGAGGAGGGCTCGCCTTCATTGTGGACGATTAGGGCTGCGCCCATTTATTCATTAGGAACACTCGTGAGCCGGTTTAGATGTCCGCGTCAATCCCAGCTGCTGAGTGGCCATTGTGATCCTGGCCTCCAGCATTCTCCCACCTACCCCTCGGCACCGAGGTGGGAGAGTCAAGGGATAAAGATACCCACTCGATGTGGTCGGAGGGCCTGCTCACCTTTACCTCCAGAGGGGGGTGGGGTGCTCCACAGTGTGAGCCCCTTTGCAATGATGGACGTGCGTCACGTGCCCGGAGAGCTACTCACGGGTACCTGGAGAGCTACTCACAGGTACCAGGAGAGCTACTCACAGGTACCCGGAGAGCTACTCACAGGGACCCAGAGAGCTACTCACAGGTACCCGGAGAGCTACTCACAGGTACCAGGAGAGCTACTCACAGGTACCCGGAGAGCTACTCACAGGTACCAGGAGAGCTACTCACAGGTACCCGGAGAGCTACTCACAGGGACCCAGAGAGCTACTCACAGGTACCCGGAGAGCTACTCACAGGTACCAGGAGAGCTACTCACAGGTACCCGGAGAGCTACTCACAGGGACCCAGAGAGCTAATCACAGGGACCCAGAGAGCTACTCACAGGTACCCAGAGAGCTACTCACAGGTACCCAGAGAGCTACTCACAGGTACCTAGAGAGCTACTCACAGGTACCCGGAGAGCTACTCACAGGTACCCGGAGAGCTACTCACAGGTACCCGGAGAGCTACTCACAGGTACCCGGAGAGCTACTCACAGGTACCCGGAGAGCTACTCACAGGTACCCGGAGAGCTACTCACAGGTACCAGGATAACTACTCACAGGTACCTTGAGACCTACTCAGAGGTACCCGGAGAGCTACTCACAGTGTGAGAAGTTGGCCTGATGTGCAGTGCTCACTATTCTAGTGATCACTATATATCAGTCCAAACAACCCTTATTGATGATTGGTTGTAAGTCAACCTTATAGACCAGCTATCCTAGTAGCATGGATACGAGCAGTCTAAGGCTAAGACTCTAGAGGGCGTGTTAAGCCAGCTGTTTTACCATCACATTACCCCTTGAATACCCAGTGAAAGGACACCACACAAGTTGTTATGAAAATAAACAGTGTATTTATTTATAACAAGACTACCCTGGCTCTTTATGAGACAGGGAGCTAAGCACACAACAAAAACTCTTACGAAAATACTTTTAAGTTAGCACGTTACACAAATGCCCGAGGGGCACGAAAAACCATATACGCTAAAAGTGGAATGCGAATTACTAGCAGGTAAGTAACAGTTCTAATAGGCTTTGGAATCGCTAGGACTGGACTAGGGAATCGTTAGATTACTACTAGGAGGCCCAGGGGACTCGGGTGCAGAGTGTGCACTCTCACGCGGGATGCGGGACAAAGTCTATGGAAGCTAGAATTCACAAAGTTAGTGTTCACGGGCGAACCCGACCTGGTAGGGAGAAAACGACAGTGGATCCTGACCCTTGGATAGTGAGGCTATGCTGGGACACCGGAGTGCCGAAGTTACCTAGCCCAGGGGCTGCAGCTGCATAGGTCTGAAAAGACGTCGGGGATCTCGTTGCCGGACCAGGAGCCTGGAAGGAAGAAGTTGCTGGCAGGCGACCAGTGAAGGAAAGTTCGATGGATCCAAGCCTGGATCAAGGAAGAAGAAAACCTGAAAGCAGAGGGGACCAAGTTCTTGAATCACTAGCCAGTGATTAAGTGGGCACCAGGATGGCACCGGGCGAAGTCACCGCAGTCAGGTGAGTGGGCGCTGCTGGGCTCTGCAGTCTCTCGGACCAGGAGGCGTTGTCGGCGACCAGGATGGAGGTGCGAGCTGTCCCACGAAGGATGAAGTCGTTGGCGTCGAAGTTACCCAGGATTGGGCAACAAGCCTTGGCTAATTCAAGCCCACGCGGTGGACTCAAAATGGCGTCTTGAGTGGACCAGGAGGGTCCGGGGTGCTCCTCTTCTGGAAGGGAGCAAGGGCCAGTCTGGAGCAACCAGACCAGCAGCAGAAATGTCGTCGGGCGTCGTCAGGAAGGCCACAAGCCAACGGGCTAGTAGCCAAACAACGCGGTGAGCAGCGGAAAGCAGAAGGGCCCCACGCAGATCGTGGAGATGCTGGGGGGCTGCACTTCGGAGCTGGAGCTGCTCAGAGTCGGGGCTTCTCGGACCCCAAAGCACTCACCAGTAGATTACTCGGCGGGCTTGCTGGAAAGAAGTCGTGCAGTCTTGCAGATGGCCGGTCCCTCGAGGTCTCGTCGCACCCACGGTTCTCAGCTGGGCTGTAGAGGTGGGTAGAGGTCAGAGGTGCCAGGGAAGCCGGTTCTCGTCGAGCTGGGCAGTCGGATTCCGGAGGAAGGACTTACAGCAGACCGCAGTGTTCTTAGATGGTGCCTGCGGATGCAGGGTGACTACTCCTTAGTCACAAGGGAGAAATCTTAGGAAGAAGTCTTGAGTTCCTTTCGCAGAAAGTAGTTTCAGGATTCAAAGATGATCTGATTTGGAAGGGGGCCAGTCTCTACCTTTATCCTGTAAAAGGGGGCTGGCACGCGACTAAGTCCTGCCCTATGGGTGGGACTAGGAGGGGGGTGGTTACACCCACTTCCTTGGCGGGCTTTTCCCCAGCACAGGGTCTGGAGTGACCCTGGAACTGGTTCCAGCCAGCCTATGCACAGTGAGCACCGGGGTGCCACGTGCAGTCACCTTCCTCTAAAGCCCTGCCTACCTACAATACACAAAACCCTGTCTGGGACGGTGCTGGCACCGCCCCTGGCAGGAAACCCTTTGTCCTTATCTCCTGCTCTGGGAGGACTCCCAGCAGCAGGAGGGCAGACTTGTGTCTCGGTGGCAGCATCCATTTTGTGGATGCTAAGGCTCTGTCTGACTTTTAACCTGGTTATAGGTTACAGGCATGTCGTGTCCCTCTAGAAGGGTGGAATGCTAACCCCGTCGCCAGAATTGGCGAGGGGTTAGTATTCCAATTCGTATGACACCTTACTCGACATGTTTTGATAAAGCGATACCAGAGTTGGCACATAACCGCGAGGATCATAATGCACTTAAGAGTATATGGTATGCGATATCATGGAAACGGCTAAGGGATGGATCCCGAAAGCCGCAGACAGGCTCAGCTCATGCTAGAGCACCATCTCGCACGATTCCAAGCACTCTGCCTTCAGGATTGTTAAGGCCTGCTATAGGAGTGACTGATAGGAGATCTGTGTGTCCATTTTTAGGGTTAGATATAGGTATACTATATCTAAAGCAAAGGGTGAGTACACCACCTTGCCCCAGCTGTCGTGCAGCCAGTTGTGTCAGTTTTAGTTAGTCAATCCAGGGGTGGCACAATACATGCTTCAGCCCCTGGGAGACTTCTGGGTGCACCTCAGCCCTGGGTACAGGGACTTGGAGAGGGCCCAGTGCCAATTCAGTACCTGAGTACAATTTGGATAGAGAGAACAGCTAGGCTGTGGGTCTGATTAGCAGGCCCACAGCCAGGGAAAGTCGTAAACCAGTGCAGCAAAAAGCAAAAATCTGGGTGATCATAGGATTGCAGACCCTACTCTCCTACATGACCCCCCCCCAAACTTTGGGACAATAAGCTAACCTTGACCAGGTGAGTCTTCTTGCTCGAAGTGGAAATACCTGGAGAGCCCATCAGCATTGCTGTGATCAGTCCCAGGTCTATGCTCCACTGTAAAATCCATCCCCTGTAGGGAAATGGACCACCTAAGCAGTTTGGGGTTTTCACCCTTCATCTGATTTAGCCACAAGAGGGGCTTATGGTCTGTCTGAATGGTGAAGTGAGTGCCAAACAAGTAGGCCCTCAGCTTCTTCAGGGCCCAGACCACAGCAAAGGCCTCCCTCTCAATAGCTGACCAATTTTTCTCTCTGGGTGTCAACCTTCTACTAATGAAAGCAATAGGCTGATCATTACCATCAAAATTCAGTTGAGACAGAACAGCTCCCACACCCAACTCAGAAGCATCTGTTTGGACAATGAATGGCTTGGAGTAATCTGGACTCTTGAGGATAGGTGCTGTGCACATGGCCTGCTTTAGGTCATTGAATGCTTTCTGACAGCTTGCTGTCCACTGAACTTTCTTTGGCATCTTTTTGTTTGTCAGGTCATTAAGGGGGGTCACTATGGACCCATAATTTCTGACAAACTTCCTATAGTACCCAGTCAGGCCCAAGAAAGCTCGAACCTGAGTCTGGGTGATTGGAGGAGTCCAGTCCTTGATGGCCTGTATCTTACTCTCCAGTGGCTGAACCTGGCCTCCACCTACAAGGTGGCCCAGGTATACAACCTGTGACTGCCCTATCTGGCACTTGGTGGCCTTGATAGTGAGGCCTGCCTTTTGCAGGGCCTCTAAGACTTTCCTCAGGTGGACCAGGTGATCCTCCCAGGTGGAGCTAAAGACAGCAATATCGTCAAGATAAGCTGCACAGAAGTCATCCAGCCCAGTGAGGACTTGATTCACCAACCTTTGGAAGGTGGCAGGTGCATTTTTCAGTCCAAAGGGCATTACCACAAATTGATAATGCCCTCCAGGGGTAGAAAATGCTGTCTTAGGTTTGGCTTCCTCAGCTAACCTGATTTGCCAATACCCAGCTGTCAAATCAAATGTGCTTAAGAAGTTGGCAGAAGCCAATCTATCTATAAGCTCATCTGCTCTTGGTATTGGGTGGGCATCAGTCTTAGTGACTGCATTGAGGCCTCTGTAGTCTACGCAAAACCTCATCTCTCTTACCACCCTGGGTGTGAGGCTTTGGCACTAGAACTACTGGGCTAGCCCAAGGGCTATCTGAGGGCTCAATGACTCCCAGTTCCAACATTTTCTGCACTTCAGTTTTGATGCAGTCTCTAACATGATCAGGCTGCCTGTAGATTTTACTCTTGACAGGCAGACTGTCTCCAGTGTCAACATCATGGGTACACCAATCAGTTTGGCTGGGTGTCAGAGAGAACATATGTCGAAAGGATTGCAGAACTTGCCTGCAATCCTGTTGCTGATGTTCAGTGAGGCTGCCACAAAAGACAACACCATCAACGGACCCATCATCAGGATTCTGAGTGAGCAGGTCTGGGAGAGGGTCACTCTCTTCCTCCTGTCCCTCATCTGTGGCCATGAGCAAGCTCATGTCCTTCCTGTCAACATATGCCTTGAGCCTGTTAACATGGAGCACTCTGAGAGGGCTCCTGGGAGTTCCAAGGTCCACCAAGTAGGTAACCTCTCCCTTTTGCTCAATGATGGTGTGGGGCCCAGACCATTTGTCTTTCAGAGCTGCTGGGGCCACTGGCTCCAGCACCCACACCTTCTGTCCTGGCTGGTACACAGTCAGTACAGCCTTTTGGTCATGCCAAGCTTTTTGAAGTTCCTGGCTGGCCTCAAGGTTTTTAGATGCCTTCTCCATATACTCAGCCATCCTGGAGCGGAGACCAAGTACATAGTCCACTATGTTGGTTGCAGGCTTTTTGAGAGGTCTCTCCCATCCTTCCTTCACCAAACACAGGGGTCCTCTTACAGGATGCCCATACAGAAGCTCAAAAGGGCTGTAGCCAACCCCCTTCTGTGGGACCTCTCTGTAAGCAAACAAGAGGCAGGGGATCAGGACATCCCATCTTCTCCTAAGAGGTTCAGGTAGTCCATGAATCATCCCTTTCAGGGTCCTGTTGAATCTCTCAACAAGCCCATTGCATTGTGGATGATAGGGTGTGGTGAACTTGTAGTTCACACCACACTCTTTCCACATGGCAGTCAGATATCCTGACATGAAGTTTGTACCTCTGTCAGAAACGACCTCCTTAGGGAAACCCACTCTGGAGAACACTCCAACTAGGGCTCTTGCCACTACAGGGGCTGTAGTGGTCCTAAGGGGAATAGCCTCAGGATACCTGGTGGCATGGTCCACCACCACCAGTATAAACTTGTGTCCTGATGCTGTCTGGGGTTCCATTGGACCAACAATGTCAATCCCCACTCTTTCAAAGGGAACCCCCACCACAGGTAGTGGTATGAGGGGGGCCTTTGTTGTGCCACCTGACTTACCACTGGCTTGGCAAGTGACACATGAGCGACAAAACTCCTTGGTATTCTCATTCATATGGGGCCAGTGAAAGTGTGAGACAAGCCTGTCCCAAGTCTTTGTCTGACCTAAATGACCTGCAAGGGGAATCTCATGGGCCAAGGTGAGAAGGAAACCTCTCAGAGACAAGGGGATGACCAGCCTCCTGGTTGCACCAGGCTTGGGGTCTCTTGACTCAGAGTACAGGAGTCCATCTTCCCAGTATACCCTGTGGGCACCTGTGGCATTCCCTGCAGCCTCAGCAGCAGCCTGCTGTCTGAGGGGTTCAAGGGAAGGGCAGCTCAACTGTTCCTTCCCCAGGTCTGCTCTGGAGGGTCCCCCTGAGCCCAGAAACTCAACTTGATCAAGTTCAAGCTCTTTAGGCTCAGTTTCCCTCAGCTCTTCTAGATCAGCCTCCTCAGAGACTTGATCCTCAACCTGGGGCAAGGGGGAAGGCAAAGCCTTACCCTTACTGCTCTTCTTCTTGGAAGGTGTCTGGTCCATAATTTCAGGATCCAGCACCTGTTCAGTGGGGCATCTTCTGGCCTGTGACCTAGTCACAGCAAGCACATGTGCTGGCAAGCCTAACATCTCCATGTGAGTCCTCTGCTCCACTTCTGACCATTGTGATGACTCCAAATCATTGCCCAACAAACAATCAACTGGGAGGTCTGAACTGACTACAACTTTCTTTTGTCCCTTCACTCCACCCCAGGAGAAAGCTACAATTGCCACACTATGACTAGTAGTGACATTGCTGGCATTGGTCACCAGGAAATCAGTACCTGGCATGATCTGTCCAGGGTCCACAAAGTTAGGTGTCACCATGGTGACACTGGCACAAGTGTCCCTATAGGCCTGAGCCATCTTGCCATTAATCAAAGGTGTCTGCCTGTATTTGCCCAAAGTATTGGGACTTATTTCAGGGGACATATCCATATCCCCTGTACAGACAAGGACAGCCTGAGTGAGTGTGCCAACTAAGTTGTCAGACCCCTCAGTACCCAAGGTTAACCCAACTAATGCCTTGGGAGTGACACTACCACTACTGACTGTACTAGGGGGTGCAGTTGCTTTAGGAGCTGTAGTGGCAGGAGTTTGTCCTCCTCCTCTTTTGGTGCACTCACTAAACCAGTGAGATTTACTTTTGCAGTACTGGCACCACCTTTTTGACTGGCCTTCTTGAGTCTTCTTCTTCTGGGAAGCCTGACCCCCACCCTCTTTGGTTTGTTGGGGACCTGGTGAAGACTTCTGGTCATTTTGCTCATTCTTAACATTACCCTTCTGGTCTGCTTTCTTCTGACCACCCTGGTTCTGGTTCTGGTTCTGCTTGATCCTTGTCCTGACCCATTTGTCTGCCTTCTTTCCCAATTCTTGGGGAGAGGTCAGATCTGAATCAACAAGGTGCTGGTGCAGCAACTGGTTCTGACAATTGTTCAAAATTTGTTCTCTCATCATTAGATTATACAATCCTGTGTAATCTGTAACCTTGCTACCCAGCAACCAGCCCTCCAAAGCCTTAGTGGCACAATCCACAAAATCAGACCAGTCCTGAGACTGAGTTTTCTGGGTGTCTCTGAACAGCAACCTGTACTGCTCGGTGGTTAAACCAAACCCATCAACCAGTGTATTCTTCAGGACCTGGTAATTGTTAGCATCCTCCACTCTTGTAGTGAGGAGCTTATCTCTACCTTTACCATCAAAGGAGAGCCACAGTATAGCTGCCCACTGACTCTGGGGAATGTTCTGCACAGTGCAGGCCCTCTCCAGAGCAGCCATCCATTTCTGGATGTCATCCCCTTGCTTAAAGGGGGGCACTATTTTAGTCAGGTGTTTAGTATCTAAACCCTTCTCTCTATCTCTTGGGAGATTGCTGCCACCAGTGGGAGCTAGCCCACTCATCTGCTGCTCTCTTGCCAGGGCAAGCTTCTCTTTGGCCAGGGCAATTTCTTCCCTTTCAATCCTCAGTTCAGCTTGTCTCATCCTAGCCTCATGCTCCTTTCTCTGAGGGGAAGTAAATCTCCTCTGTGGAGGATTCCTTCTCCCCTGAGAAGAGGCATTAGAGTGCAGAGATCTATTGGAGTCCCTAGAAAGAGATCTATCTCTCCTAACTCCAAGGTTAGGCCCACTTCGGGTTAGTACTGGGGGTCCCCCAGATCCTAGCCCAAGTAAGTCTAAGTTGGTCCTAGTTAGCCTTCTGACTACCTCAAGACCTTTGTCTACCTCATCCCCAGAGAGTACCTCCTGATCCTCCTCCTCAACTGCTGAATCAGTGTTGGGGAGGTCTGGATCCCCAGAGGTTCCCTCTAAGGCTGGCATGCTCTCATGTAACTGAGAGAGCTTTCTGGCATCATATGTCTCTAAGAGACCTATCAGAAAGGGAATGGTGGGGTTAGACCCCTGCTTCAGTTTCCTGGAGACACAGATTTGTCTCATCTCCTGAAAGCTGAGAGCTGCATATCTTGAAGTGACCTGTGGAGGGTCAACACTGACCAGGGGAGTCTCAGTAGAGTCCCCCTGAGTCGACATGCTTTTCTAGTGAGGTGTAAGTGGTGCACTTACCTACACTATATGTTTGCCTACTGATCCCTTGCTAGAGTTGTAGTTTAGGGTGTGCTAGGCCCTAGGAGCTACAACAGCTGGTTCAGTAGAACTCAGAGTATTCTAAGCTAAGTTATATGTACCTTTAGCACTTATGTGATCTTTCACAAGATATTCTTAGGGCATGTGTGGTAAAACAACAGCAAGCTCAAATCCCAACCGCTGCTCACCAATGTGAGAAGTTGGCCTGATGTGCAGTGCTCACTATTCTAGTGATCACTATATATCAGTCCAAACAACCCTTATTGATGATTGGTTGTAAGTCAACCTTATAGACCAGCTATCCTAGTAGCATGGATACGAGCAGTCTAAGGCTAAGACTCTAGAGGGCGTGTTAAGCCAGCTGTTTTACCATCACATTACCCCTTGAACACCCAGTGAAAGGACACCACACAAGTTGTTATGAAAATAAACAGTGTATTTATTTATAACAAGACTACCCTGGCTCTTTATGAGACAGGGAGCTAAGCACACAACAAAAACTCTTACGAAAATACTTTTAAGTTAGCACGTTACACAAATGCCCGAGGGGCACGAAAAACCATATACGCTAAAAGTGGAATGCGAATTACTAGCAGGTAAGTAACAGTTCTAATAGGCTTTGGAATCGCTAGGACTGGACTAGGGAATCGTTAGATTACTACTAGGAGGCCCAGGGGACTCGGGTGCAGAGTGTGCACTCTCACGCGGGATGCGGGACAAAGTCTATGGAAGCTAGAATTCACAAAGTTAGTGTTCACGGGCGAACCCGACCTGGTAGGGAGAAAACGACAGTGGATCCTGACCCTTGGATAGTGAGGCTATGCTGGGACACCGGAGTGCCGAAGTTACCTAGCCCAGGGGCTGCAGCTGCATAGGTCTGAAAAGACGTCGGGGATCTCGTTGCCGGACCAGGAGCCTGGAAGGAAGAAGTTGCTGGCAGGCGACCAGTGAAGGAAAGTTCGATGGATCCAAGCCTGGATCAAGGAAGAAGAAAACCTGAAAGCAGAGGGGACCAAGTTCTTGAATCACTAGCCAGTGATTAAGTGGGCACCAGGATGGCACCGGGCGAAGTCACCGCAGTCAGGTGAGTGGGCGCTGCTGGGCTCTGCAGTCTCTCGGACCAGGAGGCGTTGTCGGCGACCAGGATGGAGGTGCGAGCTGTCCCACGAAGGATGAAGTCGTTGGCGTCGAAGTTACCCAGGATTGGGCAACAAGCCTTGGCTAATTCAAGCCCACGCGGTGGACTCAAAATGGCGTCTTGAGTGGACCAGGAGGGTCCGGGGTGCTCCTCTTCTGGAAGGGAGCAAGGGCCAGTCTGGAGCAACCAGACCAGCAGCAGAAATGTCGTCGGGCGTCGTCAGGAATGCCACAAGCCAACGGGCTAGTAGCCAAACAACGCGGTGAGCAGCGGAAAGCAGAAGGGCCCCACGCAGATCGTGGAGATGCTGGGGGGCTGCACTTCGGAGCTGGAGCTGCTCAGAGTCGGGGCTTCTCGGACCCCAAAGCACTCACCAGTAGATTACTCGGCGGGCTTGCTGGAAAGAAGTCGTGCAGTCTTGCAGATGGCCGGTCCCTCGAGGTCTCGTCGCACCCACGGTTCTCAGCTGGGCTGTAGAGGTGGGTAGAGGTCAGAGGTGCCAGGGAAGCCGGTTCTCGTCGAGCTGGGCAGTCGGATTCCGGAGGAAGGACTTACAGCAGACCGCAGTGTTCTTAGATGGTGCCTGCGGATGCAGGGTGACTACTCCTTAGTCACAAGGGAGAAATCTTAGGAAGAAGTCTTGAGTTCCTTTCGCAGAAAGTAGTTTCAGGATTCAAAGATGATCTGATTTGGAAGGGGGCCAGACTCTACCTTTATCCTGTAAAAGGGGGCTGGCACGCGACTAAGTCCTGCCCTATGGGTGGGACTAGGAGGGGGGTGGTTACACCCACTTCCTTGGCAGGCTTTTCCCCAGCACAGGGTCTGGAGTGACCCTGGAACTGGTTCCAGCCAGCCTATGCACAGTGAGCACCGGGGTGCCACGTGCAGTCACCTTCCTCTAAAGCCCTGCCTACCTACAATACACAAAACCCTGTCTGGGACGGTGCTGGCACCGCCCCTGGCAGGAAACCCTTTGTCCTTATCTCCTGCTCTGGGAGGACTCCCAGCAGCAGGAGGGCAGACTTGTGTCTCGGTGGCAGCATCCATTTTGTGGATGCTAAGGCTCTGTCTGACTTTTAACCGGGTTATAGGTTACAGGCATGTCGTGTCCCTCTAGAAGGGTGGAATGCTAACCCCGTCGCCAGAATTGGCGAGGGGTTAGTATTCCAATTCGTATGACACCTTACTCGACATGTTTTGATAAAGCGATACCAGAGTTGGCACATAACCGCGAGGATTATAATGCACTTAAGAGTATATGGTATGCGATATCATGGAAACGGCTAAGGGATGGATCCCGAAAGCCGCAGACAGGCTCAGCTCATGCTAGAGCACCATCTCGCACGATTCCAAGCACTCTGCCTTCAGGATTGTTAAGGCCTGCTATAGGAGTGACTGATAGGAGATCTGTGTGTCCATTTTTAGGGTTAGATATAGGTATACTATATCTAAAGCAAAGGGTGAGTACACCACCTTGCCCCAGCTGTCGTGCAGCCAGTTGTGTCAGTTTTAGTTAGTCAATCCAGGGGTGGCACAATACATGCTTCAGCCCCTGGGAGACTTCTGGGTGCACCTCAGCCCTGGGTACAGGGACTTGGAGAGGGCCCAGTGCCAATTCAGTACATGAGTACAATTTGGATAGAGAGAACAGCTAGGCTGTGGGTCTGATTAGCAGGCCCACAGCCAGGGAAAGTCGTAAACCAGTGCAGCAAAAAGCAAAAATCTGGGTGATCATAGGATTGCAGACCCTACTCTCCTACACACAGGTACCAGGAGAGCTACTCACAGGTACCAGGAGAGCTACTCACAGGTACCCGGAGAGCTACTCACAGGTACCAGGAGAGCTACTCACAGGTACCAGGATAACTACTCACAGGTACCTTGAGACCTACTCAGAGGTACCCGGAGAGCTACTCACAGGTACCAGGAGAGCTACTCACAGGTACCCGGAGAGCTACTCACAGGTACCCGGAGAGCTACTCACAGGTACCAGGAGAGCTACTCACAGGTACCCGGAGAGCTACTCACAGGTACCAGGAGAGCTACTGCTCATGTCACCAACTTCCATCTCTGCCCTGCACATCTTGCCATACGGATCATGGGCCTTCTTGCATTCCCCGCACGTCCATGTGACGTCCATGCACACAGAAGCCTGTAGCTCCTCTGCCTAGCTTGGTGCTATGTAGGTGCCTATATCTGTTCCTCCACCCACCCCCTGCTCTCCTCCCACCATGGTCTCTATACCGCAGACCATGCTGGCAATGCTGTCTGCAGAGTAGAGTAGATATGTTGCCTATGTAGAACTAGAAACGATAGGCCTTTCACGCCTTCTCCTCCATCACACTGCTGGGGTCTGAACCCCAAGACCAGGTAAGAGCACCTCTCGTCACTCACGCACAACATCAGAAACCTTCCACACAGAACCACAACGCATGGGGTCATGGGAGTGGGAAACAATCCATCTTTATGGGACCAACTCACATGTTCTCCGTCTTTAGAGATCGTCCCTCCCCCAAACTAGAGGTGACGCATCTGGGGGTCACTCTGGACGGCCGTCTCTGTGGTCGTGCAAGCGAAGAGTCGCAGCCATCCGCTGTGGCCTTCTTGCAGCCTGAGGAAAAGCATGAATCCGAGAAGAACAGGGATATACAGGGACTCACATTAGGACCTCTTGATTATGGTAATTGTTGGTTTTTAGGCAGTCCCAGCTCAGCGACTAACAGGCCCTCAGTTGATCCAGAACGCAGCAGCTCGATTGCTGCTGGGTGTTCCGTGGCTCCCGTCAGCTTGGCCTGCGCTTGCTGCACTGGGTGCCAATACATACAAGACTCCAATTCAAGGCGCTATGCGTCGCGCACCACGCTCAATACAAATCAGGCCCACGGATTCCCCACCATTGTATCAAACCCCACAAGGCTAAGAGACAGCAGAGGTCAGCTGGGTTAGGCCTACTTCCGCTCCAAGACTCAAGAGGGCCAGAAGTGGCGGCCCTTCGTTTCCCTTTCTGGCCCTTAAGTTGTGGAACTCGCAGCCTATCAGCCTTAGACTGGGTGTCAATCTGTCTGGCTTTAGAAAAAAACTGAAAACTCACCTGTTTACTTACCTGAGATAGTCCTCAGCGGGGATGGCTAGCGCTGGGAAGCCCGATCCGGGTAGCCATGTGCCTAACAAATGATGTTATTAATAATAACAGATACAACCCGTGCAGTGTAGCATGCGACGGGACCGATAATGTGCGTCGCACCCCCCAGCGGAGCAGGATACAAAACCAACAGAAACCATAAGGAGTTACAGGCAGAAGGGGTTTCACCTGAGCTCGCAGTGTATGCAAATATACATATTTGATTGACTCAATAACACCAAGTTCTGGCCTGTATATTAAAAAAGAACAAGCTGCAGAACAAGAATAGCAGCGCATTAAAGCAAAATTCAAAACTGGCACCGCTCACCTCAGTGTGATGCAAACACCGGCTTGTGTTGCCATTGCATTGAACTGGCATCAAGAGATGGCACAGGAGAGGTGGACTCCTTAAAGCTTTTAAATCAAATGATGGAAGCACCCACATATAGAGCAGCCTCTGGCAGCAAACAGTTAGTTTTCCCCAAGGGGTCCCCAGTGACATCAGAGATGAGGAAAGCTAAGCTTTGCTCTACTTGTCTCTGGTTCTACTTGGCCCCTGATGAGTAAAGCTCTCTGTTCAGGATGGCTACACCACCTGCAATTGTATGTTGTGTTGAGTACAATGAACACCTAGCGCCCATCAATTCACCACCTCTTTCCTAAAACAGAAGAAAAGGAGAAAGCCTGGCTCCCTGCAACCCCCCCACCCACCCCCAAGCAGGGGGCGCTGTGCTCTGCTCTCAGAGGCAACAAACAACAAACCAACATTGTTCATGGAACACATCAACTTCCAAAAACAGAAGGATTCGAAGACCACGATAAGAGGCACCCTCACCTACAGACCCCTGGGACCCCGACCAACTTTCTGTGACCCCATATCCACCCTCGTCGCCCCCTGGCCAGTGACTCCTATCAATATGTCCTACTCGGTGACCTCAACTTCCACATCAACGACCCCAACAACGCCAACTCCATCGTTCTCCTGGAGAACCTAAACAACATTGGCCCCACCCAACTGGTCACCGAACCCAAACACAAGGCCGGACACATTCTTGACCCCATTTCCCCCCCCCCCCCAGCAGCAGAATCAAATTCAGCCACACCACAAAACTCACCTGAACTGACCACACCACCGTACACTTCACAATCTCTGTCTCCCAGCACAGCATCACCAAGCTTTAACACCTCCTCCCACAGTAGCTGGAGCAAGGTTACAGAAACCCAATTGACACAACACGAAGCCTGAGCAGACCTTAACCAGGTGATCCAGCATTTCTCCACCTGGATCACCAACTGCGCCAACAGAGTTACCCCTCTGAAACCAACAAAACATCCAAGCATACAAGTTGGTACCCCCCAGAACTCAGGAGCACCAAACACAACTGCTACAAACTGGAGAAAAGTTGGTGCATCACGAAGAACTACGCAGATAAAGCCACTCATAAATCAGCCCTCAGCAACTATCACCAACACATCAAGGAAGCCAAGAATGCAGCTATCTCCACCCAGATTGACGCCACGGCCAACCACACTAAGGAACTCTTAAAAGATCTGTCAAAAGATCTGGGTTTGATCCATCACCGTTCTTTAACCCACTCTGCCACCCCAGTTCAGACATGGCCATATGCAAATCAGTCTGACCCTGTGCCTCATGGGAACAGTCCAGCCCGAACTGCCAAGCCATGTCTTCCCTGGACCGGAAACAAGCTTCCTAGGACCGGTTTCTGGCTAATCAGCCGTCTTCAGCCAGGTTTGCTTGAATCCAGTGGCAAAGTGAGCAAGGGACTCACGTCTGAGCATACCCTGCCAACTTATGGCGAACAAAGCGGCACAAAAGGGGGTGGTGATGGACGGAGCATCCGAACCAATCAAACACTCACACCCAGTCAACAATCTGGGTTTGATCCATCACCGTTCTTTAGCCCACTCTGCCACCCCAGTTCAGACATGGCCATATGCAAATCAGTCTGACCCTGTGCATCATGGGAACAGTCCAGCCCGAACTGCCAAGCCATGTCTTTCCGGGACCGGAATCAAGCATCCGAGGACCGGTTTCTGGCATTCCAGCCTTCTTCAGCCCGGCTTGCTTGAATCCAGTGGCAAAGTGAGCAAGGGACTCACGTCTGAGCATACCCTGCCAACTTATGGCAAACAAAGAGGTACAAAAGGGGGTGGTGATGGACGGAGCATCTGAACCAATCAAACACTCACACCCAGTCAACAGATCTGCGTTGAATCCATCACCGTTCTTTAGCCCACTCTGCCACCCCAGTTCAGACATGGCCATATGCAAATCAGTCTGACCCTGTGCCTCATGGGAACAGTCCAGCCCGAACTGCCAAGCCATGTCTTCCCTGGACCGGAAACAAGCTTCCGAGGACCGGTTTCTGGCATTACAGCCGTCTTCAGCCCGGCTTGCTTGAATCCAGTGGCAAAGTGAGCACGGGACCCACGTCTGAGCATACCCTTCCCACACTTATGGCGAACAAAGCGGTGATTTATATGATGCACACTGCAACCAAAACTGGTGTTTTCACTTTCTATGCTCTCATACCCCTGACCTCAACCTCGCGTCTGCGTGTAGATCCGTTCTAGAGGCCAATAGATAAAGAGGTACCAAGGTATGTGGTTGCTGCCTGGACTGCACCTACAACTGAAGGCCTTTAGCACCTCTGTGCGTCTCTGTGCTTCATTTGCTCAGTTTCCCCAGCATTGCAACTCACATTAGAAGTCTCGTTAAATAGAGTTTAGTGGGTTATAAATACTATTTAATTGATGCCTGATAATTGAAACAAGCAAGCTCTCAGATCGCACAGGGGGTGCTGCAGATTACGATGGACAGCAGACAAAAAAGGTAAATAATTTAGGCCCAACCTCTGGATAAAAGTGTGACTAGACTGTGTTGACCAAGAGGAATACTTATCCCTTAGTTAGGGTGAATGTGGATTCATCTTAGTAAGGTATAGAACAACCACTAACTAACTTGTATGAATGTGCACTGGTCGTAGGTACATGGGGATTTATAATAGCCCTACTGAAGGCCTCTGACCCGCATGGGTTTCAAATGAGGCTGAAACATGTTGGCACTTCTATGGAAGTATGAGTCATATTCACTCCATACACATCATTTTTCACCTTTTAATCTCAAAAAGACATTTATCTGGGTTTATCTCGAGGTAATCCTAGCCACCTGAATCCCTCTCCCTATCCAGCACACTCTTATAAAAGAGGTTGAGCCCACCCTGCTAGTATTATCTTACCAGGACAGGGTAAGGTTACCAATAATGAAGCATGTATAAGGCTTTATTATCCAGAAATACTGGGCTTCTTTCTGAGAGTTACCATCAGTAATTCCCACACTCTTTGTGTTAAGCTGCATTAGAAGAGAGGCCGTGCGGTTATCTTCTGTCTTGTCACTCCCTAGTTTTGATGTTAAGATGCTGCGTTGGAATCCTGTTGGAGACTGGAGAGATGTGCTATAGTGAACAAGTGAAGGCTCGGCTTCGAATGTAATGTGTATATTTGTAAAGCGCACTGTTGCCAGCCGGCGTCCTGGCGCTGTATACCGCTGGGGAACCCGTCCTGGCTTTCCCTGTGGGATGGTCCCTGCTGGGAACCCCCAAGGTGGAGCGAGGCATCCCCGGCGTTGATGGGGCCGTTGTGGAGATTAGGCAAGCTAATGCCCAGAGTTGCCGAGTGGGACCCCTGGTTAGAGGGGGCACCGAGGCGAGAATTATCGAGTCCGCTGACCCTGGTCCACGACCCTGCCGCGTCGGGAATCGAACCCTGGTCCCGGGCCAGACCTCTGCCTCAGGGTCTGCCGCCTCTAAGCAGTGAGCCACACCACTCCACTAGGCACGTGAGCTGGTGTAGTAAAGGCCCTAAACTGACAGCATGGGTGGGAGCCTCTCCTTTCACAAATAGAAATCAATAATGATTAATAAAACTGGGTTATCGGTCCACTTGTAGAGAAATGCTCAAGATTTTAACATTATGATAGCTTGCAAGGCCATATGTCAACTTGGAAGGTCCACACCTGCGCATGCATTGTACCAGCATTTAATATATATCACTGTGGGTGTATCCATGGAAGTCCCTGCTTTATTGGTTATAAGCATGGTTTAATATTGGAGAACCTCCACCCCATTGGCTTTCCTCAACAGTGGGCTTATAGCTCAAGACAGGCTTCCCATTAAATAACATCTTGCAGGTCTTGAAACAAATGCCCGTGTCCCCTGGAAACCATGCTTACTTGCGAGTCCGCGGATATATAGCTAATAAGAGCCTCTTCGTGTGGTGGGCATCTAATTGACATTCGTGGATTCTGATTCCTTGCCTTCCTCCCCCAGGTCTGTGATTTTACATTCTGCAGGTACACTTAAAGAGTACTATTGGCCACATGCATCAACCTATTTAGGAAGTGCAAACGGTGCGAATCGGTAAATTCGGCTGTTTGCGATTCCTAAATAAGTTTTTGGGATGCATCATACATTTTTTTGTAAATCGCTATTTTTAACGATTTCCAAAAATGCGATTGCTTTTAAGGAATCGCAAATTTGCGATTCCTTAAGAGCAATGCATGATTATTTTTCAAATTGCGAATTAGCAATTAGGGGGTGCAAATTACCACGAGGTTGAACCTCGTGGTAATTTGCGAAAAGTTATGGAAATGCCCAAAAATGCATTTTTTAAACTTTCATGTTACAGACACACATGTCCTTAGGACATGTGTGTGTGAAACATGCACTCTAAAATACATTTCAGGGGTTCAGGGGGGGGTCCTTTGGACCCCCCTCTGCACCCTTGCAATGCATCAACAAATTGCGAATTCCCCCCCAAAAAATGCAAAACGGCAATTAAGGAATCGCAAATTCCGAAAATTAAGAAATCCTAAAAAAAATTAGGATTTCTTGATGCATAGGATTTTGCAATTCCTAAATTGCGATTCCTTAATTTTCCCAATTTAGGAAATGCAAAATCCTACAATGATGCATGTGGCCGTTAGTCTTTGGGCTCTACTTGTTGCATCCTTGGCCCCACACACTGTGTAGATTAGCTATACGTTTTATGGTCCTGAAGAACTGCCCGAGATCACAACTTGACTAACTGACGGCATGAAACATGAAACGACCTCCCCGACGGCTCTGCAGACCGTCAGAGGTACCGACGGATAGAGCAGTGCCTCATACATCCTGAGCTGTTGCCAGGTGGGGTGAGGCCTTATCTTCCTTATCCTCAAGAAAACTGAGGATATTGAGAGAGAAACGGGATTGTGAGCTGCAATACTCACACTATATCCATTTCTGAAGTATTATAAATAGCAGTTTTATATACATTTTGTTTCTGTTGAGGTCCTGACGAAAGCACATGGCTTTAGCTTTTGCCACCAAGTGCTGAAACATGTTGACCACCATCGTCTAGGACGGCTATTTATTAAAACTGGTCCTGGCTTTCACGTTTTTATTCTTGATCGTGACAGACACTAACAAGAATTGCTAGTCTGTTTACGCACCAATTTTATGTTTTCACATTTCACTATTTTTGCACTGCATTTAAAATATAAAAAAAACCTGGTCCCACATATTTAATCTTGCTCATCTTGGTTGATATACCTACTTGACATTCAGAAGCTCTGATATTTATAGAGCCAGTATGTCACTATGTGCAGCTAAGGATACCCAAATGATGAAGCCAATCACCAGGCATGGTGTATGATGGGAATCCACACATATAATGTTGTATGTTTTGTTGACGTTTCACACTGTTGATTCTGAATAGGAGCTTTCCTTTTTTTGTTCTCTGGTTCTCTAGACACTGGAATATATTTTGTGTACACAAGGTAATCTAGGGGCTTCATATTCCAGTTGTCTTTAAACTTTGGACTCTGACCCTAATTAAATTTTCTTGTAGTGTATGACCTTATAAGTCACCAGGGATCATTGTCCCCACTGGTTACTTCATGATTTTATTAAGTCAGGCATATGCAGGGATTCAAATTTGATTTGAGACTCGCCTATCCTTTTTAAAGTCACTAATCACTACATCAACACCTATGTTTCCTCAATCTACAAAAAGGGCTCGTAACTTGCACTTCACATCACAACTTTGGAAAAAGAACTCCGATAAAGAGTCCCTTTGAGGGTGCCCGTCAGGCATTGCAGTGCCGGCCCGACGAGGAACAAGCCCGGTGAGAGGCATTAGCAAGGGTGTGTGAGGGCCCCATTTCCAACAAGCATTTACAATGCAACGGTCTCGCCTTTTCAAAAGTTAGAGCTATTGGCGTTGTAAATGACAAATGTTTTATTTATGTGTTGGTTTTGAAAACAGATAAATAAATGGCATTGTCATTTACAATGGCAATAGCTTAATCTCTCGCAAATGGCTGTTTTTAAATGGCTCCAACTGAACAGCCTCAAGTGCAACTCAGATAAATCGGAGGCACTCTTCTTCGGCTGTCAATCCGACCCGGACTGACAGGTGTGGTGGCCTGCGGATATGTCCCCACCGAAGCAGTCATCTCAGTCAGCGAAGAATCTGGGGGTTAAAATTGACAATGGTCTGACCTTAAGATCTCAGATCCTCGCCCTTACTGGCACCTGCTTTGGTCTTCTCCGTATGCTCCGGAAGTTTTTTCCTTTGCTTTCCGAGGACCACAGGAGGATTACGGTGCAGACCTTGATTGGTTCAAGATTGGACTACTCTAACATCTTATATCTTGGCCTGCCCGAATACCTCCTGCAACGGATGCAGGTGGTCCAGAATGCGGCGGCGCGCGCCATTTTTGGTCTGCACAGGCGAGTTCATGTGTCTGGCCTGTTGCAGTCGCTTCATTGGCTGCCTATCCGACAGCGGATAGCTTTCAAAGCTCTGACCCTCGCGCATAAGGCCTTCTATTCCACTGGGGCCAAATACCTGCAGAAGAGGCTTGTGCCGTACCGTCCTTCTCGATCTCTGAGATCAGAGTCAAAGTTTCTTGCCATTGTCCCTCGTGTGAGGAGGGCCCGCTTGGGAGGCCGCTCTTTTATGCTCCGGGCTCCTCAGCTCTGGAACTCTCTGCCCCTTTCGTTACGCAGCAATTCAAACCTGCTGTCTTTTAGGAAGGGCCTGAAAACTTGGCTTTTTGCCCCTTAGATTTCTTTTATTGAACCCTGCTTCTTTTATTGTGTTGTGTTTGTTCTCTAGGATGTCAATAAAGCGCCGGGACACTCTTGAGTAGCCGTGCGCTATAAAAGTTACATAATAACATAACATAACATAACATTTGCACCCACCCCCACACACACACACACACATAGATGTGGTGGTGGTGAATGTGGTGCTGGTGGTGAATGTGGTGGTGGTGGTGAATATGGTGGTGAATGTGGCAATGGTGGTGGTGAATGTGGTGGTGGTGGTGGTGGATGTGGTGGTGGATGTGGTGGTGGATGTGGTGGTGGTGGATGTGATGGTAAATGTGATGGTGGTGGATGTGGTGGTGGAGGATGTGGTGGATGTGGATGTATGTGGTGGTGGGTGTGGTGGATGTGGTGGTGGAGGTGGATGTGGTTGTGGAGGTGGATGTGGTGGTGGCTTGGCTGGTGGATGTGGTGGTGGTGGATGTGGTGGTGGAGGATGTGGTGGTGGAGGATGTGGTGGTGGAGGATGTGGTGGTGGAGGATGTGGTGGTGGTGGATGTGGTGGTGGTGGATGTGGTGGTGGTGGATGTGGATGTGGTGGTGATGGATGTGGTGGTGGAGGATGTGGTGGTGGTGGATGTGGAAAACCCGGAAGGGAGAGCTCAAAGCTCAAACCACTGTGAGATGGAGAGTCAAGGGTCACCCAGTCCTTGCAAAGGAGAGAGTGTCCTTCCAACCAAACCCAACCAATGATGATGAATCGCCAGCCACACCGCGTAGAAACTCATTCATCACCGGAACTAGCAACATTGATTTACTTTAAGGGTGTGCTGTCCACAGCACAGACTATGTTTCAATTAATCAGAGAAAAACAACATCCCTGACTGGCTAAATCCCAATACTGAATTTGGAAAAAAAGCCATTAGATCAAAACGCCTTTGTAACTTGTGGTAGCACTTCAACCAATGATTGAGATGTACATGAAAGTCCAAAGAGCGACTTTGGTAGTATTGGCCTGTGATGTCGATATAAATGGACGTACTGTTTACTGGGGGTGTCCACTTTAGCTGGGAATGGGGAAGCTTTCAGTTGATGAAAGAGGTTGAAGATGTCTTTGTGTATTCGAATAGCGACCCCTACCGGACAAAAAATTGCCAGATGCGAATATCTAGTTTTCTTCAGGTCTTATTTCATCCATGCATGTGCATGACGCATCTCGAATGTACCTCTCGTTTAACCCGGGCAGGAAGTACCCAATTTGCAAGCCGTTTTAATCGCAGGTCGAACCAAACTGCAAACCTCTGTCCCTTTGAGATAAATTACGGAGAGGGATCAGAAAACCCCAATAAGGCCCTTCATTCTTACAGAGCCACAATACGGCACAAGCAGACACATAGCTGGCTGTGAGAGCAGTAGGGCTAAACATGTATGCACACCAACGCTATTCAGAAAGAGGAGTCCTTCTGGTTTTAGCAAAATGCGGTGCTATATATCAGCTTTCCTAATCTCTTTCCCCTTTATTAGTCATCATAAACGGTAAATTGACAAATAAAGTTAATCTCCTTCGAATTCCGAAATCACCTTCCCGGGTGTTGCCGGATGCCAGGCTGTGTTATAATGCAAGGAAGCATTGGACTGGATTCACTTATCTGAAAGTGAGATGCTGTAACAATTGGATCTCCTGCGCGTCTTCGGGGTGCAGTAGCCGGCAGCGATGCCTCCAAGGGCTGTGGGTGTGTACGGGGTGGGGGTTGTGTTCAAGCCTGCCATCTAAACTCCCGGAGGCAGGCCTAACCTGTCTGGTTTCCCTCCCGCTTTCTCCTGATCTGCCTTTTACCGAAACGGAGAAGCACGCAACTCCCTGACTCAAGATGCGGGCTCACCCACCGCCTGCAGCGTATGTCGCCCTCAAGGAGGAACGGTGGGCGAATACACCAGACGCCCCCTTGTCCGGCCTGCAAATAATGTATGCGTGCCGACAAAATAGTTCCACCACACACAAGATAGTTCTGTGGGTCAATGCCCTGGCTGCAGAGAACTGTGTGCATGTTGCAAGCCACACACATCCGGTCCCAGACAAACTCTCAAGATTCCCAGGTCTAAACAAGATCTTGTTTGCTATGCTAACAACACTCATCTGGTTGGCATTACATAAATACAATTTGTGTCTGGCGTCAGGGCACCAGGCTTCTCATGCCTTTTCCCGGCTTTTAAAACGATACTTTGTTCACCCCGCAGTCACTTCCGGCAGCCTGGTCTCTATCTATAATTGCACTACAAAGGCCTCGCATCCCAATTAGTTTTCATTGGGAATGAGCAGTGTTTTTGGCTGGGTTCATTTTGCATGACAAACCCAACCAGAAAGGCGTGACATAAGCAGCTGTGAATCTCTCCCCGTTCGCAAATGAAAAAACCTGTTCTGCGAATGGCCAGCAGGAATCAGGCAAACTGTGCGCACAGGAGCGGTGGGGAGCTGAGGGGATGGTGTACTAGAGGGAGGGCAGCAGCAAAGTGGAGAAGGAGACAGAGGGGGAGGGAGGATGGTAAAGGAGCAGAGAAAAGAGAGAGGGAAAGACGGAGAAAAGAGGTGAGCGAGAGAGAGGAAAAGGGAAGGCATACATGAGAAAGGAACGAAAGGAGAGTAAGGGAGAGGCAGAGTTGTCGAAGACAGATGGAAGCAGAAACAAAGGGGCAGAGAGAACAGAGAGTAGAAAGTAGGAAAAGGGAGAGAAGGGAAGGACGAGAGAGACATAACCGCAGAAAGAACAGTTAGTAGGGCGGAAAGGGAGAATAACAAAGAAGGGGGCAAAGTATGGACAGAGAAAACGAAGGGGAAGTAGAAAGAACGGTTGTGAGGGGAGTGGGGAGTGGGTAGGAGATAAAAACAAGAACAAGCCGTGAGCGTGCACATGCAAATCCCGAAACCGGAAGTTCGGGAACGTCACGCCTGTCGTGGGGCGGACTTCCGTCTCCTGCGAGAAGCCCAGAAGCCCGCGCCCATGGAGTGCATGGCCCAGGAGCAGTGGTGACGCGGGGCTCCCATGCCTGAGGGAGAGCCCCGCGGTGGCAGCAGACGTCAGGAGTGGCGGCTGAGGCCGCTGATACGGTAAGTGGGGCTTAATTGGAGGGGGTAGGGGGCGGCGTGTGTGTGTGTGCGCGCGTGGGGGGGGGGCCGTGGTGTGTGTGCGTGCGTGGGGGGGCGGCGGCGGTGTGTGTGTATGTCTGTGCGCGCATGTGTGTGTCTGTCTGTGTATGCGCATGTGTGCGTGCCTTCGGCCGGCCTCAGTAGCGCTGTGTGTGTGCGCGAAGCGCGTCCACACACCCTATGCGGCTCGTGCACCTGTCTGTCTCCCTTGCGAGGCATCTTGGCAGCAATAGGTCTCGAGGACGAGACCTAAAAAGGAACTACTCCCCTTGTAGGGACCCCTTTTCTCTGACCTACTCTCCTTTGTACATTGTCCCCTTTGGGAACAGCAGAACCTTTTCTTTTGAGAATTCACTGCCCTTAGCAACACCAGCCTCGGTTCTGCCAGAACAAATATAAAAAAAGCTCTTTTATGAAATTCATCAGTCATTCGGCTTATGTTGGCAGTTCTGTTGCGCTGTTGTGAAGGTCTCTATTCTCAGGCCTCGCCTTGAACAGATGAGCACGCGATTGGACGACTCCTGTCCAGCTGTAAACGCGCCAAGTGGATGCAACAGCTGGAGCAGCTGGTTCTCATGGCCGGGTCCTAGGTACCTCGGTCACTTACAGACAGGGGTTATGTCTACTTCTGACTACCTTTAAATCATTCGGCAAGACAAGGACACATAGCGCCTCTCCTGTAAACGGCTGTGCGTATTCAGCAGGCACTAAAACTCAGCCCAAGTAGGGTGATCATACTATGAGGAGCAAAACCCGGGACAGGCCAGACATAAAAGTGGGACTAAAGCTGTAGACGGACGACTGTGCCTGCCTGTCCGGGTTATTGCTTGGCCTGGTAAAAATAGTGCGATATATATATATATTTATTGTATGCCTTTACGTTGTATAAGCATAGTAACGTAAATGTGTGTGTATGTATACATATGTACATGAAGGATGTATGACGTTACAACGCATACTTTTACAACGCCTACCTTTACAATGCATTTTTTACACCGCAACATCCATTACAACGCATACCATTACAACGCATGCCATTACAACGAATTCTTTGAAACTACCTTTACAACGCATTCCACTACAACGCATACTACATTTACAACGCATACCATTACAACGCATAACATTTCATTGCATGTAAGGTAAGTATTGGATAGTGTAGGGGTAAAAATTACAATTCTAACTCCAGGGGGTGCAACAGTAGGGTAAGTGTTGGATAGTGTAGGGTTTAAAATTACTATTCTAACTCCAGGGGGTGCAACAGTAGGGTAAGTGTTGGATAGTGTAAGGGTACTATGTGTTGTAATGCTATGCGTTGTAATGGTATGCGTTGTAATGACTGCGTTGTAATGGCATGCGTTGTAATGGCATGCGTTGTAGTGTCATGCATTGTAATGGTTGCGTTGTAAATGCATGCGTTGTAATGGATGTTGCGTTGTAAAAGTTTCGTTGTAATGGTAGTGCGTTGTAAAAGTTGCGTTGTAAAGGTTGTTTCCCGTACCTGAATCCTAACACTTCATCCGTTCTATGTTTATCAACTGAATTCGTTTCAATATGGTGACTGGAGCATTCTTTACTTATAGAATGCTAAAGCTGCAGGACTGGCACTATATGGCACACAACACTTGGCCAATCAGCTTCCCCGTTTGAGAGCCACCGAGGGGCCACCCCCTCCAGGGGTAGGAGAGGGCGCCAACCGCCTGCCTCATAGGGGGGGGTCAGGGGTGGGGACACAAACCAGAGCAGTAGGGGAAATGGAAGAAAGCTACTTCACCCCAAATGTCAGAACCCACTCGTCTGTATCAGTGGGAGGGCACATCATGCCAGCCACCCAATGCGTCAACCAGTCTGCAGTGCCCCCGTACAGTGAGTCTGCTGTGTGAAGCCCGGTGGCACCAGGTTTACAGGAGAGGGGGAAGCAGAACTGCACTTTCCAGACACGAAAACCGCGCAACACTGCTACTAAAAGAGACGGGAGGGGCCTTAGTATGTGTGACACCTTCACCCAGCCTCGCATTACACACAACAGCATGCTGAGGTATTGTGTCCATATCTACAACGACAAGTCCCAGAATGCAATGGGCTCTTAGGTAAAAGGGTAGGAGGGTTTTTAGTGATAGGCACACAATACCTGTACCACTTCGAGGTGGGCAAAGAGCGCCACCTGGGGGCCTGTTGAAAGAATAAGGATTTGGGATTTTCAGATGCAGGGGTGTTAATTAATTAGGCCTGGGTGGTGAATTCTGTACCGCTCGCGGAATTTGGGTAATTTCGCGATCCACGAGGAATGCGGAATTGCCAAATATTCCGCGATCTGCGGCTTTGTAGAATTCTTTGCTTGTTCGTGATTTCAAAATGCGCGTTCGTGAGATATTTCCCCCGAGCACGCAAACAGCGAACAGGAAAAAAGCATGACGAACGGGCGGAATAATCAATTCCGCGTGTTCGCGGATCTCTACGTGCTTGCTGAGATTTTTTTTACCATTTCGCAGAGCTTTGCATAGCACGACTACGCAAATTCCGCCCACCCCTATAATTAATCTCGTGCCTCTCTGAAGTTTAAAAGTTCCTCAAGGATGTGGACATGAGGGACCACCTTCACAAACTGTGCAGTACTTAAGACGGTTCATAGGAATGGCTTCCAGATGTCTGCATGCAGTGACTTCTTATGTAGTATTTGAATATACAAAGATCACTCCCATAAGGCATCAGAGAGAGCAGCTGTCCTTCAAGACCCACATCTGTAGGAAGTTGAGTGATAACCTGCTGACATTAGCTATCAACATTACAAGAAACAGTCCTCCCACTTCTGCCTGAACCAGACTTCAGAACCCCCAAGCACTAAGTCGGATTGGTGTCACTGCCCAGCGCAATCAGAACAACCATCCAACCGTCTGATTGGTGGCAATGCCCAGCACAATCAGAACCACCATCCAACCGTCTGATTGATGGCAATGCCCAGCACAATCAGAACCACCATCCAACCGTCTGATTGGTGGCAATGGCCAGCACAATCAGAACCACCATCCAACCGTCTGATTGGTGGCAATGGCAAGCACAATCACAGCCACCAATCCAACCGTCTGATTGGTGGCAATGGCCAGCACAATCAGAACCACCATCCAACCGTCTGATTGGTGGCAATGGCAAGCACAATCACAGCCACCAATCCAACCGTCTGATTGGTGGCAATGGCCAGCACAATCAGAACCACCATCCAACCGTCTGATTGGTGGCAATGCCCAGCACAATCAGAACCACCATCCAACCGTCTGATTGGTGGCAATGGCCAGCACAATCAGAACCACCATCCAACCGTCTGATTGGTGGCAATGGCCAGCACAATCAGAACCACCATCCAACCGTCTGATTGGTGGCAATGCCCAGCACAATCAGAACCACCATCCAACCGTCTGATTGGTGGCAATGGCCAGCACAATCAGAACCACCATCCAACCGTCTGATTGGTGGCAATGGCCAGCACAATCAGAACCACCATCCAACCGTCTGATTGGTGGCAATCCCCAGCACAATCAGAACCACCATCCAACCGTCTGATTGGTGGCAATGGCCAGCGCAATCAGAACCACCATCCAACCGTCTGATTGGTGGCAATGGCCAGCGCAATCAGAACCACCATCCAACTGTCTGATTGGTGGCAATGGCCAGCACAATCAGAACCACCATCCAACTGTCTGATTGGTGGCAATGGCCAGCGCAATCAGAACCACCATCCAACCGTCTGATTGATGGCAATGGCCAGCGCAATCAGAACCACCATCCAACCGTCTGATTGGTGGCAATGGCCAGCGCAATCAGAACCACCATCCAACCGTCTGATTGGTGGCAATGGCCAGCGCAATCAGAACCACCATCCAACTGTCTCATTGGTGGCAATGGCCAGCGCAATCAGAACCACCAATCCAACCGTCTGATTGGTGGCAATGGCCAGCGCAATCAGAACCATCATCCAACTGTCTGATTGGTGGCAATGGCCAGCGCAATCAGAACCACCATCCAACCGTCTGATTGATGGCAATGGCCAGCGCAATCAGAACCACCATCCAACTGTCTGATTGGTGGCAATGGCCAGCACAATCAGAACCACCATCCAACTGTCTGATTGGTGGCAATGGCCAGCACAATCAGAACCACCATCCAACCGTCTGATTGGTGGCAATGGCAAGCACAATCACAGCCACCAATCCAACCGTCTGATTGGTGGCAATGGCCAGCACAATCAGAACCACCATCCAACTGTCTGATTGGTGGCAATGGCCAGCACAATCAGAACCACCATCCAACCGTCTGATTGATGGCAATGGCCAGCACAATCAGAACCACCATCCAACCGTCTGATTGGTGGCAATGCCCAGCACAATCAGAACCACCATCCAACCGTCTGATTGGTGGCAATGGCAAGCACAATCACAGCCACCAATCCAACCGTCTGATTGGTGGCAATGGCCAGCACAATCAGAACCACCATCCAACTGTCTGATTGGTGGCAATGGCCAGCACAATCAGAACCACCATCCAACCGTCTGATTGATGGCAATTGCCAGCACAATCAGAACCACCATCCAACCGTCTGATTGGTGGCAATGGCCAGCACAATCAGAACCACCATCCAACCGTCTGATTGGTGGCAATGGCAAGCACAATCACAGCCACCAATCCAACCGTCTGATTGGTGAAAATGGCCAGCACAATCAGAACCACCATCCAACTGTCTGATTGGTGGCAATGGCCAGCGCAATCAGAACCACCATCCAACCGTCTGATTGATGGCAATGGCCAGCGCAATCAGAACCACCATCCAACCGTCTGATTGGTGGCAATGGCCAGCGCAATCAGAACCACCATCCAACCGTCTGATTGGTGGCAATGGCCAGCACAATCAGAACCACCATCCAACCGTCTGATTGGTGGCAATGCCCAGCACAATCACAGCCACCATCCAACCGTCTGATTGGTGGCAATTGCCAGCACAATCAGAACCACCATCCAACCGTCTGATTGGTGGCAATGGCAAGCACAATCAGAACCACCATCCAACCGTCTGATTGGTAGCAATGGCCAGCACAATCAGAAACACCATCCAACCGTCTGATTGATGGCAATAGCCAGCACAATCAGAACCACCATCCAACCGTCTGATTGATGGCAATGGCCAGCACAATCAGAACCACCATCCAACCATCTGATTGGTGGCAATGGCAAGCACAATCACAGCCACCAATCCAACCGTCTGATTGGTGGCAATGGCCAGCACAATCAGAACCACCATCCAACCGTCTGATTGATGGCAATGGCCAGCACAATCAGAACCACCATCCAACCGTCTGATTGGTGGCAATGCCCAGCACAATCAGAACCACCATCCAACCGTCTGATTGGTGGCAATGGCCAGCACAATCAGAACCACCATCCAACCGTCTGATTGGTGGCAATGGCCAGCACAATCAGAACCACCATCCAACCGTCTGATTGGTGGCAATGGCCAGCACAATCAGAACCACCATCCAACCGTCTGATTGGTGGCAATGCCCAGAACAATCAGAACCACCATCCAACCGTCTGATTGGTGGCAATGGCAAGCACAATCACAGCCACCAATCCAACCGTCTGATTGGTGGCAATGGCCAGCACAATCAGAACCACCATCCAACTGTCTGATTGGTGGCAATGGCCAGCACAATCAGAACCACCATCCAACCGTCTGATTGGTGGCAATGGCCAGCACAATCAGAACCACCATCCAACCGTCTGATTGGTGGCAATGGCCAGTACAATCAGAACCACCATCCAACTGTCTGATTGGTGGCAATGGCCAGCGCAATCAGAACCACCATCCAACCGTCTGATTGATGGCAATGGCCAGCGCAATCAGAACCACCATCCAACCGTCTGATTGATGGCAATGGCCAGCGCAATCAGAACCACCATCCAACCGTCTGATTGGTGGCAATGGCCAGCGCAATCAGAACCACCATCCAACTGTCTGATTGGTGGCAATGGCCAGCGCAATCAGAACCACCAATCCAACCGTCTGATTGGTGGCAATGGCCAGCACAATCAGAACCACCATCCAACCGTCTGATTGATGGCAATGGCCAGCACAATCAGAACCACCATCCAACCGTCTGATTGATGGCAATGGCCAGCACAATCAGAACCACCATCCAACCGTCTGATTGGTGGCAATGGCAAGCACAATCACAGCCACCAATCCAACCGTCTGATTGGTGGCAATGGCCAGCACAATCAGAACCACCATCCAACCGTCTGATTGATGGCAATGGCCAGCACAATCAGAACCACCATCCAACCGTCTGATTGGTGGCAATGGCCAGCACAATCAGAACCACCATCCAACCGTCTGATTGGTGGCAATGGCAAGCACAATCACAGCCACCAATCCAACTGTCTGATTGGTGGCAATGGCCAGCAAAATCAGAACCACCATCCAACCGTCTGATTGATGGCAATGGCCAGCGCAATCAGAACCAACATCCAACCGTCTGATTGGTGGCAATGGCCAGCACAATCAGAACCACCATCCAACCGTCTGATTGGTGGCAATGGCAAGCACAATCACAGCCACCAATCCAGCCGTCTGATTGGTGGCAATGGCCAGCACAAACAGAACCACCATCCAACCGTCTGATTGATGGCAATGGCCAGCGCAATCAGAACCACCATCCAACCGTCTGATTGGTAGCAATGGCCAGCACAATCAGAACCACCATCCAACCGTCTGATTGGTGGCAATGGCAAGCACAATCACAGCCACCAATCCAACCGTCTGATTGGTGGCAATGGCCAGCACAATCAGAACCACCATCCAACCGTCTGGTTGGTGGCATTCGCCAGCGCAATCAGAACCACCATCCAACCGTCTGATTGGTGGCAATGGCCAGCACAATCAGAACCACCATCCAACCGTCTGATTGGTGGCAATGGCCAGCACAATCAGAGCCACCATCCAACCGTCTGATTGGTGGCAATGGCCAGCACAATCAAAACCACCATCCAACCGTCTGATTGGTGTCACTGCCCAGCGCAATCAGAACCACCATCCAACCGTCTGATTGATGGCAATGGCCAGCACAATCAGAACCACCATCCAACCGTCTGATTGGTGGCAATGCCCAGCACAATCAGAACCACCATCCAACCGTCTGATTGGTGGCAATGGCAAGCACAATCACAGCCACCAATCCAACCGTCTGATTGGTGGCAATGGCCAGCACAATCAGAACCACCATCCAACTGTCTGATTGGTGGCAATGGCCAGCACAATCAGAACCACCATCCAACCGTCTGATTGATGGCAATTGCCAGCACAATCAGAACCACCATCCAACCGTCTGATTGGTGGCAATGGCCAGCACAATCAGAACCACCATCCAACCGTCTGATTGGTGGCAATGGCAAGCACAATCACAGCCACCAATCCAACCGTCTGATTGGTGAAAATGGCCAGCACAATCAGAACCACCATCCAACTGTCTGATTGGTGGCAATGGCCAGCGCAATCAGAACCACCATCCAACCGTCTGATTGATGGCAATGGCCAGCGCAATCAGAACCACCATCCAACCGTCTGATTGGTGGCAATGGCCAGCGCAATCAGAACCACCATCCAACCGTCTGATTGGTGGCAATGGCCAGCACAATCAGAACCACCATCCAACCGTCTGATTGGTGGCAATGCCCAGCACAATCACAGCCACCATCCAACCGTCTGATTGGTGGCAATTGCCAGCACAATCAGAACCACCATCCAACCGTCTGATTGGTGGCAATGGCAAGCACAATCAGAACCACCATCCAACCGTCTGATTGGTAGCAATGGCCAGCACAATCAGAAACACCATCCAACCGTCTGATTGATGGCAATAGCCAGCACAATCAGAACCACCATCCAACCGTCTGATTGATGGCAATGGCCAGCACAATCAGAACCACCATCCAACCATCTGATTGGTGGCAATGGCAAGCACAATCACAGCCACCAATCCAACCGTCTGATTGGTGGCAATGGCCAGCACAATCAGAACCACCATCCAACCGTCTGATTGATGGCAATGGCCAGCACAATCAGAACCACCATCCAACCGTCTGATTGGTGGCAATGCCCAGCACAATCAGAACCACCATCCAACCGTCTGATTGGTGGCAATGGCCAGCACAATCAGAACCACCATCCAACCGTCTGATTGGTGGCAATGGCCAGCACAATCAGAACCACCATCCAACCGTCTGATTGGTGGCAATGGCCAGCACAATCAGAACCACCATCCAACCGTCTGATTGGTGGCAATGCCCAGAACAATCAGAACCACCATCCAACCGTCTGATTGGTGGCAATGGCAAGCACAATCACAGCCACCAATCCAACCGTCTGATTGGTGGCAATGGCCAGCACAATCAGAACCACCATCCAACTGTCTGATTGGTGGCAATGGCCAGCACAATCAGAACCACCATCCAACCGTCTGATTGGTGGCAATGGCCAGCACAATCAGAACCACCATCCAACCGTCTGATTGGTGGCAATGGCCAGTACAATCAGAACCACCATCCAACTGTCTGATTGGTGGCAATGGCCAGCGCAATCAGAACCACCATCCAACCGTCTGATTGATGGCAATGGCCAGCGCAATCAGAACCACCATCCAACCGTCTGATTGATGGCAATGGCCAGCGCAATCAGAACCACCATCCAACCGTCTGATTGGTGGCAATGGCCAGCGCAATCAGAACCACCATCCAACTGTCTGATTGGTGGCAATGGCCAGCGCAATCAGAACCACCAATCCAACCGTCTGATTGGTGGCAATGGCCAGCACAATCAGAACCACCATCCAACCGTCTGATTGATGGCAATGGCCAGCACAATCAGAACCACCATCCAACCGTCTGATTGATGGCAATGGCCAGCACAATCAGAACCACCATCCAACCGTCTGATTGGTGGCAATGGCAAGCACAATCACAGCCACCAATCCAACCGTCTGATTGGTGGCAATGGCCAGCACAATCAGAACCACCATCCAACCGTCTGATTGATGGCAATGGCCAGCACAATCAGAACCACCATCCAACCGTCTGATTGGTGGCAATGGCCAGCACAATCAGAACCACCATCCAACCGTCTGATTGGTGGCAATGGCAAGCACAATCACAGCCACCAATCCAACTGTCTGATTGGTGGCAATGGCCAGCAAAATCAGAACCACCATCCAACCGTCTGATTGATGGCAATGGCCAGCGCAATCAGAACCAACATCCAACCGTCTGATTGGTGGCAATGGCCAGCACAATCAGAACCACCATCCAACCGTCTGATTGGTGGCAATGGCAAGCACAATCACAGCCACCAATCCAGCCGTCTGATTGGTGGCAATGGCCAGCACAAACAGAACCACCATCCAACCGTCTGATTGATGGCAATGGCCAGCGCAATCAGAACCACCATCCAACCGTCTGATTGGTAGCAATGGCCAGCACAATCAGAACCACCATCCAACCGTCTGATTGGTGGCAATGGCAAGCACAATCACAGCCACCAATCCAACCGTCTGATTGGTGGCAATGGCCAGCACAATCAGAACCACCATCCAACCGTCTGGTTGGTGGCATTCGCCAGCGCAATCAGAACCACCATCCAACCGTCTGATTGGTGGCAATGGCCAGCACAATCAGAACCACCATCCAACCGTCTGATTGGTGGCAATGGCCAGCACAATCAGAACCACCATCCAACCGTCTGATTGGTGGCAATGGCCAGCACAATCAAAACCACCATCCAACCGTCTGATTGGTGTCACTGCCCAGCGCAATCAGAACCACCATCCAACCGTCTGATTGGTGTCACTGCCCAGCGCAATCAGAACCACCATCCAAGCATGACAGCTGATGGCAACGCGCAGCACACCGACATTCATTACTCAAAGGCCTGAAGAAATAAGACCACTTCACTCCCACCCTGAAGTGCCTTCACTGGCCACCCCTCCCAGGTGCCATCATCTTCAAAGCATGCTGCATCACCTACCAAGCAGTAATAACCTCCTTCTCTATCTGCCTGGAGAGAACACCGTCCTCGGTGGTGAATGCCACGCCTCAGACCACGAGGTGAAGAGATCATGGCCTCCTCCAGTTACACATCAAGGTGTTGGAGCAACATGATGCCAAAGATCAGACTTGTGCCTCCTCTTCAGGTGGTGATAAAACCCTACTCTTTTAGGTCCTTGTCATCGCAGCCCAAGGGCCTAAGGAGCAACCCTTCCCTGTGGCAGTAGATTTTGAACCGCCCCGTCCACCCTACTGCACCCACAACAAGCCTTGCACCCGGTAAACACATGCATTTCTGCTCGAGTTTGTGTTTAGTGCAAACCAAAACAGAGTGAATGTGTGCACTGCACATGCAGACGAATCATTTTAAAAATTCTCGCCACCGACAGGACCTGACGCCATCCGAACATGGATCGCGCTTCAATTACTGACACAACTACCCCTTGCCTCTGACACGGACCTTCGCTGCAGAGACTGACGTGCTTGATCGCAGACTACAATATCTACCCTACCTTTACCCTAAGGGCACCTCCCTTTATACCACGTCCTGACACGGACCAGATGATTTGCAGATATCTTTATTTTACTTTGGCGAGAGTACAATACCCCTTTATCGCCCTGAAGAAACCCATGTTTGGGCGAAACGCGTTGGTTGTGCATTTATGATAATCCAGCATTTCTGCAATAAAGACAGACCAAGGCTACAAATAGCAATGTGGACTCATTCTTTCAAAACAGCAACCTTGTAACTTACTGTCTATACATGTTGCCTTTCATACCCCCTGTGTAAACATGATTTAAAAAATAATGATATTTCTGTAAAAAACTAGAGATTTTAATAGAATTAACAGATGACAAGACCGACTCCGCTCAAGGGGCCTCGGTTCAAGCAGGGGCTTCTGGGTCTCAACCATGGGGTTGAGGTCATTTGCCTCCGGTGTCCTACTGTGGCTCTACAAACCGTGTCAACTACAACCCCTTCATCACTGGACTCTCAGTGTTGGCGATGGAGAGCACCTGAAGGCTTCAGAGGGGTGTAATGTGGGGCGCTCGAGCTCAAGACGTCGCACTCATACCGCAGCGCAATCAGACACAGCCTTTGTGCAAAGTGATGCTGCTCACAGCCGGGTCCAGGTCGACCCCTGCCACCTTCAGGGTGTCTGCAGTACACTTCTATTGTCTGGGAAAGCAACCTCACTTCCATCTTGTGCTCAAGGCCAAAATAAACCCCACAGGCCTTCATTTCTGTGGCCCAATCTCGAGCACAGGCCACAAACATGCACATGGGATGGGGCCACTAGGGTTTGGGTTAGCACATTGAAGCAGGACTTCACACACATGGGCCAGCAGACCTCCAGTTCCATAGATATAAAGGTCTGGTCACAACTATGAATTCACAAACCATGGTCCGCTGCCACCACAGCTCTATGTACTAAAGCCGTGACAGGAACAATAGTCCATGGTCAATGAGGGCACGCTTGGTGCCACCCTCCAGGTTATGTTATAATGTTATAAAGAATTTTATAACGCGCTCTGTTACTAGCAAGTATCCTGGCGTGAAGGTCCCTGCCCTCCCTCATGTCAGGGCACGGGCTCACGCCTCTGCACACAGAATAGAATACTATGGGTCTGGGTTAAAAACTCCAAAACCTAGGATATCAGATACATGCAGTCGGGCACTCAGACAGCGGAACACAACTGTGCACCATACAAGGGACATGCCAGCAACATGCAGTTGGCGAATGTTTACATTATCAGTTACAGTGATATATCAATAAGCATAAAAAGCAATCACAAATATACTGGTTATAGTGATGCTGACGGATCTCCTGAAGGCCTCTGTAACCCTGAATTAGCCACATAAAAGCAGTATCCGCAAATTTCTGGACAATGTAATATTTTGCATGTTTTGCAAAAAAAAGAACAACAAAAACTTTTCAATAAATATAACTTTGAAAAGAAAAAAAAGCAATCACAGCTGATCAGAAGGGTAAAGTCAGTATTCATTGTAGAATTCGGGCAGGAGGTGCTTCTGATAAGAAATCTTTCTAGTCCTGCTTTGAATGTGAAGTAGGAAGAGATAATAAGAAGAGCTGAGTGCTGACCGGTCAGATTCCATATCCTGGATGCAAATCCAGGGAAGGATTGGGTCAGATTAGAATATTCTCTAAAAACAGGGGATCCAAGAGCAGGCAGTGTTAAAGAACCCTTGAGCACCAGCACAAGTCAGATTTAAAGTGAGATCATGAGAAGAGTTTGTGGTTAGGACCCTGTTAATCAGGACTGCAGACTTATAGATACATTTAGCATCAGTGGGAAGCCACTGGATGAGGAGGACTAAAGATAGAATGTGTGTGCACAAGAGATCTGTTGAGCTGCTGCATGGAGAACACCCTTAGACTGGCTAGCCTTACCCTGGAAGCTCCAGTGAGAGTGATGTTTTCAGAATATAGTCTGGGTAGCACCATGGTCTGTGCTGTTGCTTCATAATCAGTTTCAAGGATACATTTGTAATGCACTTTAGAAGTTGTTTCCTCCTCTGTGACTTCGGTCTCCTGGACAAGTCAAGCACAAAGAAAACAAGGAAGACACTCTTTAACCTCTCAACATGATACAGTATGTCACCAACCTACTCACTAGAAAGGCCTCCTCACCACCCTCATCTGGTCAACTTCCTAAAGCAAACCACATGGTCCTCCAGACTGGATCAAGCATTTCCTCATCCCAGGCTCCCTGCTTCATATCCACCCAAACCATTACAGTCAAACAAAAAGACTGCATCAAAATTTCAGACCTTTTAAGGGCTTCACTATTGCCAATACACATTTTGAACTTAGCTCTTTCCCTGCCACCACTCCTTCAGCCCCCAAAAACTGATGTCAATATCTTTCTCAACAACAACAGCTGACTCCTGCAAAAACATGTAAACATCCATGGTCCCCCAAAACATACAAGGGCAAATAAATTGAAATCATCACCACACTGGTACTCGAATACTTCATTGACAACAAATACACCTTCCATAGACAAGAAAGAAAATGGAAGAAAAGCAGATATCCAAATGACATCACACTAAAGTCCTGCCACACAACACCTGGACAACTCACCACATCAGCCAGTGCCAACTACTACGCCAACAGCATCAACATGCCAGCCAACAGCAGCAGAATACACATTAGTATTGTCAAGAACTGCATCAACACAATGTCTGATGCTCCAGTTCCACACTCCATAACTACAGGGAATGCCATCAACCTCACATTCCATGAAAGCAAGCAGAAGATCAAATCATCAATTCAACAGCACCAAGCATGCTTCATCCAACCATAGACTCCACACAGCACTTCACGTTTGCCATCCTTCAACCTCCCATTTCTGTCACAGATGCCACTACCATGTTTAACTCCTTTAAAGTTACCTCGCTCAAAGGTGCCCCCACGAAGGTTGATAAAAAAAAACACACAAGATGATGGATGGAATGTTGCACAATGGCAAAACATTCACCTCCAGTCACAGATCTTGGTTTAATCCATCGTTATTTTGCTCACCTAGCCACCCCAGTTCAGACCCTGTGTGTGAACAGTCCAGCCCGAACTGCCAAACCATGTCTTCCCTGGACCGGAATCAAGCATCCTAGGACCGTGTGGGAGTGCAGGTCGGATATACAGACGCGGAGGCTGAATATATTGACGAACAGCGCCTTTATTATCAGTCTTAGGTTTAACAACAGGCTCTAAGGTTCCACCCGCAGCAACTGTCTCTTCACTTTTGGAAGGGCTGTCCGTGGCCCTCAGCGTTGTTTGCGTTGTTTCTCCTTCTTCAGCCTGAAGATGTGGCTCCTGGGGCGAAGGGGGCTCCGTGGCGTTGGTTTACCCAGAGGGCACCGAGAGGAAAGGAGAAAAGGAGCCGTCAGTTCGTCTGTTCGATATTAGCCCTTTTTCCTACACCCAGTAGTGCTCAACAGAGGGAAAAGTGGGGTAGGTTGTGAATAGGTTCTGGACGTGAAAAGGTTGGTGAAGGGGGGGGGTTGTGATAAGCTCAAGGCCGATAAGGTAGTTGGGACAGCTGTAGTTCAGGTTTACTATTCCCAAAAGAAAAACCAAAGTGCCGCTTTTAGTGCCTATTTCGTGTGAGCATGCTGTTGCAGACTTTCTTCCCCTTTTAGTCACTTCCGCCCACGATATACGCTACACCACCCACCTCCCGTAACAACGAGTAACCCACAATGTACCCAGGACCAGTTTCACTCACCGGCCCCGCCGTAACTCTCCTGAGTCACGGCCCGCTCTCCAGCCTCCTCCGGGGGACACCACCACTCCTCTTCGGTCTCCCCCGCCTCTTCCTCACGCTCAGGAACGCTGTCTTGACTCTCGGCGTTCAGCTCCGGCACCCGGCTCCGAGATTCGGCGTCTTCCGCGTGGTCCGTCCCAGGGTCCGCCTCCTCGACGTTCTGCGACCCCTCTTCCTGGTTGACGTCCGTTTTTACTGGTCCTTCCTCCATAGCTCCTCCCCTTGATGTCGGTCCTCGCTGTGGAAAGAGAGGAGAGGCATGGATCGCTGTCCGTGGTTCCTGTTGTATGTGGCTAACTGGGCAGCGTCCTACTCGCGTAGGGGAGTCTGGGCCTCGTAGTTCGGCCATAGAGTGAGCTCCGCCGGGTCCCTTCTCACATCCCCTTTCCCTTGCTGTCTTGATACTAGGGTTTCTCTCTTGGGGATATCTGGACAGGTAGTCTACGTTTCCTTGCTCCAACCCTTTTCGGTGTTGTGTGCGGAATCTATAGGGTTGTAATGCCAGGAACCACTCGATCGTTGTTTCCCTTGTTTGAGTCCAGTTCCTGTGTCCCAGAGTCTTCGGGTTCAGGTGGGAGCAGCGACAAAGCAGACCGGCAAGTTACTGGTGGTGCCTGTTTGCACAGGGTTGTCACTCCTTGACCACAAGGGAGATGTCTTCCGTCTTCTAGTCAGAATAGAATGTCGAAGGTCCAAGAGTTCTGTATCAAAGTTTCTTTCCAGGATAATCTAAAGTCCTGGGGACACAGCTCCTTTACTTATACTAAGCTAAGGGGCTGGATTACCTGCCTAGGTCCCTCCTATGGGTGGACCTGAGAAGGAGGTGGTTACACCCCTTTCCCTTTGTCCAGTTTCACACCAGAGCTGGAGCTCGAGTGCCCCAGAAACTGGTTTGAACCGGGCTATGAATGGAGCACCTTGTGTGCCCCAGGCAATGTCTAGATGCATTCACTGAATGCAGCCCTCCCTGCCCCAATACACATAACCCCTGTCTGGGGAGGTGCTGGCACCTCCCTGGACAGGAAACCTATTGTCCGGGCCGCCCTTGCCGGAGTTTCCCCCAGCATCAGGTGGTCAGACTCGTGCCTGTGGCAGCAGCATTCATTTTGTGATGCTGAGGCTCTGTGGACTTTAACCGGGTAAAGCAGTAACATACATGTCTTTTCCCTCTAGAAGGGTGGAATGCTACCCCCGCCACCAGAATTGGTGGGGGGGCACTATTCCAAAGGGTCGGACACCTTACACGACATGTTTTGATAAAGCCAAACCAAAGTTAGCATTAACCGCGAGGATTATAATGTACTTAAGAGTATATGGTATGGCTACATCATAGAACAGCTATAAGGAGATGGTTCCGAAAGCTGCAGAGGGGCTCGGCTCATGCTAGGGCACCCTCTCACATAAAACCAAGCACTCTGCCTCCAGGATTGTCGAGGCCTACCATAGGAGTGACTTATAGGTGTATTTGTGTCTATATGTAAAGGTAGATATAGGTATACTATATCTAAGTAAGAGGTGATTACACCACCTTACCCAAGAATCTGAGGCCATACTTGTTTGGTACTCACTTCAATATGCAGACAGATCATAAGCCCCTCTTGTGGCTAAATCAGATGAAATCTGTCCAAGATGTGTTTTAAGAGTTGATACATAATCTACTAAGGGTTTTGTATTTTCTGGTTCGCTCTCCCATTTCTCCTGAGGCATGTCTAAAAAAGTGTGAGGTAGATGTCCATATAACAATTCAAAAGGAGAATACCCAGTACTTTTTTGGGTTTTACACCGTATAGCAAACAGAGCCAAAGGTAACATATCCTCCCATTTCCTGGTTTCTAGCTCTAGCAGTTTCTTCAAGGTGGTCTTAAGGGTGGCATTGTACCTTTCCACCAACCCATCTGTTTGTGGGTGGTAGGCTGCCGTTCTGATTTGGTGTATACCTAATTGTGTACAGACCTGTTTCATTACCTTGGATATAAAAGGGGTTCCTTGGTCAGTCAGTATTTCTTTTGGAAACCCTACTCTTGAGAATACAGTTATCATAGCCTTGGCAATATTGATAGCATCAGGGTGACGTAGGGCTATAGCTTCAGGGAAGCGTGTGGCATAATCCACTAGTACTAGAACGTATCAACACCCACTCCTGGATGGCAACAATGGTCCTATGATGTCCATGCCTACCCTGTTGAAAGGTTCTTCTATGACGGGGAGTGGGCGTAAGGGTGCCCGGGTGGTATGTACCGGCTATGTCTCTGACAGATGGGGCATTCCCTACAATACCTCTTGACCTGTTGGTAGATACCAGGCCAATAAAAACGTTCCAAGATCTGTTTCTCTGTTTTTTCGGGCCCAAAGTGTCCTTCTAATAGATGACTGTGGGCCAAAAACAATACTTTCTCACGAAAGGGCATAGGTATTAACAGCTGAGGGTTTTGGTTAGGACTTCCTTTCCTATAAAGCAACCCATTTTTCTTAAAGAAATAGGGACCTACATGAAGGGGATCTTCCTGGTCTAGGGCGTTCCTCCAAGCTTCCTGTAATACCGGATCTTCCCTTTGTGTGGCACGAAAACTTTGTCCGTTTCCCATGGGTTCTCCTCAAGTACAGCAGGAAGGACAGTAGGTGTCTTTCCCTTTTCTGCTCTTCTCCGTTTTCGACTTTTCCGGGGTTTTGACATCAGCCACTCGGGTTCTTCTTCTTTCGAAAAGGGAGCTTCAGCCCACCAGTCTTCACCTTTGTGAATGTCATGGGCTATCATCTGTGAAAGATGGGGATAATCATTTCCCAGAATGACTTTTTCAGGTAGATTAGGTATGAGGCCTACCTTCAGGGATGTTCCAGGATCATTAACATGTTGGATCCGAACCTGAGTGGTCGGGTATTGCTTAACGACTCCGTGTACACACCGAATAGCAACCATTTCTTCACTGGGTACCACACGTGGTTGGAAATCCTGTGGTCAGACTACACTCTGTCGACATCCCGTGTCAGCCAATGCCAATGTGGGTTGACCGTTGACCTTCACTGCACAGTGATAAGGGGGTAGAGGTTCTCCTGATGAGGAACAGTAGTAATTCCTGGCTATCCCTATCACCATAGGTTCCTACTTCTGTGGACAGAATTTGGCAATGTGTCCTAACCCCCCACAATGGAAACACTGGGGTCCGGGATTCGGGGGTCTGAATACCGGTGTGGGTGTAACAGTTCCCGGGAAGAGAGTCACGGGTTCAGTCTTTTTAGGGATAGGAACGCGGGGAGGCCTATGGTTTCCCTGTCCACTGGCCCTCCATGGAGTATCATCTCTGCCCTTTTGGATTTCCTGTGCCCTGTTGTAGGCACTAGCAATCTCTACCGCAGTTTCCAAAGTCAAGTGAGCCTGTTGCCTGACCCACTTCTGGATCGGGGGGTGAAGGGAGGCCAGATACTGTTCTAAGTAGAGCTTAGACATGATACCATTCTTATCGGTAGTAGCAGGTTTCAACCAATGGTCAGTCATGTCTTTTACCCTAAAGTACAGGGCTCGGGGTGTTTCCTGGGGTCCCTCTTTGATCTGGCGTAATTTTATCCTGTAGGATTCGTCGTCCACTCCCAACCTCTCCATTATACACCGTTTAATGTCAGTGTATGGCACTGTCCCTTGTATGGTGGCTGCCTGGTATGCAGCCTGCAAATCCCCAGATAGAAGAGGGCCTAAGTATTGACCCCACTTATCAGCTGGCCACGCTGCTGCTGTGGCTATACGTTCAAAGTTTGTAAAAAAGAAATCAGGATCTTCTCCACTGACATACTTCTGCATGACCATAGAGGGAAGTGTAGTGGGTCCTCTTTGATTTCCCAGGATTTCAGCTAATTTGTCCATAGCGGCTCCATGCGTTTGGCTTTGCCCGGTTATGGCCTTCTGTGTCTTCTCACGGTCTTCTTCTACAACATGGAGAAATCTCTCCATCACCTTGGCCAAATGTTCCTGTTGTTCCGCCATTTTTGCGAGTGCAGCCTCCATGTCTCCGCTGGATCCCACTTCTGACACCACTTGTGGGAGGGCAGGTCGGATATACAGACGCGGAGGCTGAATATATTGACGAACAGCGCCTTTATTATCAGTCTTAGGTTTAACAACAGGCTCTAAGGTTCCTCCCGCAGCAACTGTCTCTTCACTTTTGGAAGGGCTGTCCGTGGCCCTCAGCGTTGTTTGTGTTGTTTCTCCTTCTTCAGCCTGAAGATGTGGCTCCTGGGGCGAAGGGGGCTCCGTGGCGTTGGTTTACCCAGAGGGCACCGAGAGGAAAGGAGAAAAGGAGCCGTCAGTTTGTCTGTTCGATATTAGCCCTTTTTCCTACACCCAGTAGTGCTCAACGGTAAGAGTGGTCTGCTTAATTCAGGCACTCTGTTCATCACCACCCCCTTTTCTGAATCATTTTGTCCACCATAAGCGTGGAAGGGTATACTCAGATGTGAGTCCCTTGCTCATTGCACCATCAGGATTCAAGCAAGCCGGGCCGAAGACGCCTGAAATGGCAGAAACCGGTCCCCGGAAGCTTGTTTCCTTCCCAGTACAAGAATTGGCTTGGTAGTTTGGTTTGCCCTGTTCCCATCATGCACTGGGACAGGAACAGACTAATTTGCATATAGCCAAGTTCTGAGCTGGGATGGTGCAGTGAGCTAAAAAACGGTGATGGATCAAGCCCTGATCTTTGGACTGGGTAAGAGTGGTCTGCTTAATTCAGGCACTCTGTTCATCACCACCCCCTTTTCTGAATCATTTTGTCCACCATAAGCGTGGAAGGGTATACTCAGATGTGAGTCCCTTGCTCATTGCACCATCAGGATTCAAGCAAGCCGGGCCGAAGACGCCTGAAATGGCAGAAACCGGTCCCCGGAAGCTTGTTTCCTTCCCAGTACAAGAATTGGCTTGGTAGTTTGGTTTGCCCTGTTCCCATCATGCACTGGGACAGGAACAGACTAATTTGCATATAGCCAAGTTCTGAGCTGGGATGGTGCAGTGAGCTAAAAAACGGTGATGGATCAAGCCCTGATCTTTGGACTGGGTAAGAGTGGTCTGCTTAATTCAGGCACTCTGTTCATCACCACCCCCTTTTCTGAATCATTTTGTCCACCATAAGCGTGGAAGGGTATACTCAGATGTGAGTCCCTTGCTCATTGCACCATCAGGATTCAAGCAAGCCGGGCCGAAGACGCCTGAAATGGCAGAAACCGGTCCCCGGAAGCTTGTTTCCTTCCCAGTACAAGAATTGGCTTGGTAGTTTGGTTTGCCCTGTTCCCATCATGCACTGGGACAGGAACAGACTAATTTGCATATAGCCAAGTTCTGAGCTGGGATGGTGCAGTGAGCTAAAAAACGGTGATGGATCAAGCCCTGATCTTTGGACTGGGTAAGAGTGGTCTGCTTAATTCAGGCACTCTGTTCATCACCACCCCCTTTTCTGAATCATTTTGTCCACCATAAGCGTGGAAGGGTATACTCAGATGTGAGTCCCTTGCTCATTGCACCATCAGGGTTCAAGCAAGCCGGGCCGAAGACGCCTGAAATGGCAGAAACCGGTCCCCGGAAGCTTGTTTCCTTCCCAGTACAAGAATTGGCTTGGTAGTTTGGTTTGCCCTGTTCCCATCATGCACTGGGACAGGAACAGACTAATTTGCATATAGCCAAGTTCTGAGCTGGGATGGTGCAGTGAGCTAAAAAACGGTGATGGATCAAGCCCTGATCTTTGGACTGGGTAAGAGTGGTCTGCTTAATTCAGGCACTCTGTTCATCACCACCCCCTTTTCTGAATCATTTTGTCCACCATAAGCGTGGAAGGGTATACTCAGATGTGAGTCCCTTGCTCATTGCACCATCAGGATTCAAGCAAGCCGGGCCGAAGACGCCTGAAATGGCAGAAACCGGTCCCCGGAAGCTTGTTTCCTTCCCAGTACAAGAATTGGCTTGGTAGTTTGGTTTGCCCTGTTCCCATCATGCACTGGGACAGGAACAGACTAATTTGCATATAGCCAAGTTCTGAGCTGGGATGGTGCAGTGAGCTAAAAAACGGTGATGGATCAAGCCCTGATCTTTGGACTGGGTAAGAGTGGTCTGCTTAATTCAGGCACTCTGTTCATCACCACCCCCTTTTCTGAATCATTTTGTCCACCATAAGCGTGGAAGGGTATACTCAGATGTGAGTCCCTTGCTCATTGCACCATCAGGATTCAAGCAAGCCGGGCCGAAGACGCCTGAAATGGCAGAAACCGGTCCCCGGAAGCTTGTTTCCTTCCCAGTACAAGAATTGGCTTGGTAGTTTGGTTTGCCCTGTTCCCATCATGCACTGGGACAGGAACAGACTAATTTGCATATAGCCAAGTTCTGAGCTGGGATGGTGCAGTGAGCTAAAAAACGGTGATGGATCAAGCCCTGATCTTTGGACTGGGTAAGAGTGGTCTGCTTAATTCAGGCACTCTGTTCATCACCACCCCCTTTTCTGAATCATTTTGTCCACCATAAGCGTGGAAGGGTATACTCAGATGTGAGTCCCTTGCTCATTGCACCATCAGGATTCAAGCAAGCCGGGCCGAAGACGCCTGAAATGGCAGAAACCGGTCCCCGGAAGCTTGTTTCCTTCCCAGTACAAGAATTGGCTTGGTAGTTTGGTTTGCCCTGTTCCCATCATGCACTGGGACAGGAACAGACTAATTTGCATATAGCCAAGTTCTGAGCTGGGATGGTGCAGTGAGCTAAAAAACGGTGATGGATCAAGCCCTGATCTTTGGACTGGGTAAGAGTGGTCTGCTTAATTCAGGCACTCTGTTCATCACCACCCCCTTTTCTGAATCATTTTGTCCACCATAAGCGTGGAAGGGTATACTCAGATGTGAGTCCCTTGCTCATTGCACCATCAGGATTCAAGCAAGCCGGGCCGAAGACGCCTGAAATGGCAGAAACCGGTCCCCGGAAGCTTGTTTCCTTTCCAGTACAAGAATTGGCTTGGTAGTTTGGTTTGCCCTGTTCCCATCATGCACTGGGACAGGAACAGACTAATTTGCATATAGCCAAGTTCTGAGCTGGGATGGTGCAGTGAGCTAAAAAACGGTGATGGATCAAGCCCTGATCTTTGGACTGGGTAAGAGTGGTCTGCTTAATTCAGGCACTCTGTTCATCACCACCCCCTTTTCTGAATCATTTTGTCCACCATAAGCGTGGAAGGGTATACTCAGATGTGAGTCCCTTGCTCATTGCACCATCAGGATTCAAGCAAGCCGGGCCGAAGACGCCTGAAATGGCAGAAACCGGTCCCCGGAAGCTTGTTTCCTTCCCAGTACAAGAATTGGCTTGGTAGTTTGGTTTGCCCTGTTCCCATCATGCACTGGGACAGGAACAGACTAATTTGCATATAGCCAAGTTCTGAGCTGGGATGGTGCAGTGAGCTAAAAAACGGTGATGGATCAAGCCCTGATCTTTGGACTGGGTAAGAGTGGTCTGCTTAATTCAGGCACTCTGTTCATCACCACCCCCTTTTCTGAATCATTTTGTCCACCATAAGCGTGGAAGGGTATACTCAGATGTGAGTCCCTTGCTCATTGCACCATCAGGATTCAAGCAAGCCGGGCCGAAGACGCCTGAAATGGCAGAAACCGGTCCCCGGAAGCTTGTTTCCTTCCCAGTACAAGAATTGGCTTGGTAGTTTGGTTTGCCCTGTTCCCATCATGCACTGGGACAGGAACAGACTAATTTGCATATAGCCAAGTTCTGAGCTGGGATGGTGCAGTGAGCTAAAAAACGGTGATGGATCAAGCCCTGATCTTTGGACTGGGTAAGAGTGGTCTGCTTAATTCAGGCACTCTGTTCATCACCACCCCCTTTTCTGAATCATTTTGTCCACCATAAGCGTGGAAGGGTATACTCAGATGTGAGTCCCTTGCTCATTGCACCATCAGGATTCAAGCAAGCCGGGCCGAAGACGCCTGAAATGGCAGAAACCGGTCCCCGGAAGCTTGTTTCCTTCCCAGTACAAGAATTGGCTTGGTAGTTTGGTTTGCCCTGTTCCCATCATGCACTGGGACAGGAACAGACTAATTTGCATATAGCCAAGTTCTGAGCTGGGATGGTGCAGTGAGCTAAAAAACGGTGATGGATCAAGCCCTGATCTTTGGACTGGGTAAGAGTGGTCTGCTTAATTCAGGCACTCTGTTCATCACCACCCCCTTTTCTGAATCATTTTGTCCACCATAAGCGTGGAAGGGTATACTCAGATGTGAGTCCCTTGCTCATTGCACCATCAGGATTCAAGCAAGCCGGGCCGAAGACGCCTGAAATGGCAGAAACCGGTCCCCGGAAGCTTGTTTCCTTCCCAGTACAAGAATTGGCTTGGTAGTTTGGTTTGCCCTGTTCCCATCATGCACTGGGACAGGAACAGACTAATTTGCATATAGCCAAGTTCTGAGCTGGGATGGTGCAGTGAGCTAAAAAACGGTGATGGATCAAGCCCTGATCTTTGGACTGGGTAAGAGTGGTCTGCTTAATTCAGGCACTCTGTTCATCACCACCCCCTTTTCTGAATCATTTTGTCCACCATAAGCGTGGAAGGGTATACTCAGATGTGAGTCCCTTGCTCATTGCACCATCAGGATTCAAGCAAGCCGGGCCGAAGACGCCTGAAATGGCAGAAACCGGTCCCCGGAAGCTTGTTTCCTTTCCAGTACAAGAATTGGCTTGGTAGTTTGGTTTGCCCTGTTCCCATCATGCACTGGGACAGGAACAGACTAATTTGCATATAGCCAAGTTCTGAGCTGGGATGGTGCAGTGAGCTAAAAAACGGTGATGGATCAAGCCCTGATCTTTGGACTGGGTAAGAGTGGTCTGCTTAATTCAGGCACTCTGTTCATCACCACCCCCTTTTCTGAATCATTTTGTCCACCATAAGCGTGGAAGGGTATACTCAGATGTGAGTCCCTTGCTCATTGCACCATCAGGATTCAAGCAAGCCGGGCCGAAGACGCCTGAAATGGCAGAAACCGGTCCCCGGAAGCTTGTTTCCTTCCCAGTACAAGAATTGGCTTGGTAGTTTGGTTTGCCCTGTTCCCATCATGCACTGGGACAGGAACAGACTAATTTGCATATAGCCAAGTTCTGAGCTGGGATGGTGCAGTGAGCTAAAAAACGGTGATGGATCAAGCCCTGATCTTTGGACTGGGTAAGAGTGGTCTGCTTAATTCAGGCACTCTGTTCATCACCACCCCCTTTTCTGAATCATTTTGTCCACCATAAGCGTGGAAGGGTATACTCAGATGTGAGTCCCTTGCTCATTGCACCATCAGGATTCAAGCAAGCCGGGCCGAAGACGCCTGAAATGGCAGAAACCGGTCCCCGGAAGCTTGTTTCCTTCCCAGTACAAGAATTGGCTTGGTAGTTTGGTTTGCCCTGTTCCCATCATGCACTGGGACAGGAACAGACTAATTTGCATATAGCCAAGTTCTGAGCTGGGATGGTGCAGTGAGCTAAAAAACGGTGATGGATCAAGCCCTGATCTTTGGACTGGGTAAGAGTGGTCTGCTTAATTCAGGCACTCTGTTCATCACCACCCCCTTTTCTGAATCATTTTGTCCACCATAAGCGTGGAAGGGTATACTCAGATGTGAGTCCCTTGCTCATTGCACCATCAGGATTCAAGCAAGCCGGGCCGAAGACGCCTGAAATGGCAGAAACCGGTCCCCGGAAGCTTGTTTCCTTCCCAGTACAAGAATTGGCTTGGTAGTTTGGTTTGCCCTGTTCCCATCATGCACTGGGACAGGAACAGACTAATTTGCATATAGCCAAGTTCTGAGCTGGGATGGTGCAGTGAGCTAAAAAACGGTGATGGATCAAGCCCTGATCTTTGGACTGGGTAAGAGTGGTCTGCTTAATTCAGGCACTCTGTTCATCACCACCCCCTTTTCTGAATCATTTTGTCCACCATAAGCGTGGAAGGGTATACTCAGATGTGAGTCCCTTGCTCATTGCACCATCAGGATTCAAGCAAGCCGGGCCGAAGACGCCTGAAATGGCAGAAACCGGTCCCCGGAAGCTTGTTTCCTTCCCAGTACAAGAATTGGCTTGGTAGTTTGGTTTGCCCTGTTCCCATCATGCACTGGGACAGGAACAGACTAATTTGCATATAGCCAAGTTCTGAGCTGGGATGGTGCAGTGAGCTAAAAAACGGTGATGGATCAAGCCCTGATCTTTGGACTGGGTAAGAGTGGTCTGCTTAATTCAGGCACTCTGTTCATCACCACCCCCTTTTCTGAATCATTTTGTCCACCATAAGCGTGGAAGGGTATACTCAGATGTGAGTCCCTTGCTCATTGCACCATCAGGATTCAAGCAAGCCGGGCCGAAGACGCCTGAAATGGCAGAAACCGGTCCCCGGAAGCTTGTTTCCTTCCCAGTACAAGAATTGGCTTGGTAGTTTGGTTTGCCCTGTTCCCATCATGCACTGGGACAGGAACAGACTAATTTGCATATAGCCAAGTTCTGAGCTGGGATGGTGCAGTGAGCTAAAAAACGGTGATGGATCAAGCCCTGATCTTTGGACTGGGTAAGAGTGGTCTGCTTAATTCAGGCACTCTGTTCATCACCACCCCCTTTTCTGAATCATTTTGTCCACCATAAGCGTGGAAGGGTATACTCAGATGTGAGTCCCTTGCTCATTGCACCATCAGGATTCAAGCAAGCCGGGCCGAAGACGCCTGAAATGGCAGAAACCGGTCCCCGGAAGCTTGTTTCCTTCCCAGTACAAGAATTGGCTTGGTAGTTTGGTTTGCCCTGTTCCCATCATGCACTGGGACAGGAACAGACTAATTTGCATATAGCCAAGTTCTGAGCTGGGATGGTGCAGTGAGCTAAAAAACGGTGATGGATCAAGCCCTGATCTTTGGACTGGGTAAGAGTGGTCTGCTTAATTCAGGCACTCTGTTCATCACCACCCCCTTTTCTGAATCATTTTGTCCACCATAAGCGTGGAAGGGTATACTCAGATGTGAGTCCCTTGCTCATTGCACCATCAGGGTTCAAGCAAGCCGGGCCGAAGACGCCTGAAATGGCAGAAACCGGTCCCCGGAAGCTTGTTTCCTTCCCAGTACAAGAATTGGCTTGGTAGTTTGGTTTGCCCTGTTCCCATCATGCACTGGGACAGGAACAGACTAATTTGCATATAGCCAAGTTCTGAGCTGGGATGGTGCAGTGAGCTAAAAAACGGTGATGGATCAAGCCCTGATCTTTGGACTGGGTAAGAGTGGTCTGCTTAATTCAGGCACTCTGTTCATCACCACCCCCTTTTCTGAATCATTTTGTCCACCATAAGCGTGGAAGGGTATACTCAGATGTGAGTCCCTTGCTCATTGCACCATCAGGATTCAAGCAAGCCGGGCCGAAGACGCCTGAAATGGCAGAAACCGGTCCCCGGAAGCTTGTTTCCTTCCCAGTACAAGAATTGGCTTGGTAGTTTGGTTTGCCCTGTTCCCATCATGCACTGGGACAGGAACAGACTAATTTGCATATAGCCAAGTTCTGAGCTGGGATGGTGCAGTGAGCTAAAAAACGGTGATGGATCAAGCCCTGATCTTTGGACTGGGTAAGAGTGGTCTGCTTAATTCAGGCACTCTGTTCATCACCACCCCCTTTTCTGAATCATTTTGTCCACCATAAGCGTGGAAGGGTATACTCAGATGTGAGTCCCTTGCTCATTGCACCATCAGGATTCAAGCAAGCCGGGCCGAAGACGCCTGAAATGGCAGAAACCGGTCCCCGGAAGCTTGTTTCCTTCCCAGTATAAGAATTGGCTTGGTAGTTTGGTTTGCCCTGTTCCCATCATGCACTGGGACAGGAACAGACTAATTTGCATATAGCCAAGTTCTGAGCTGGGATGGTGCAGTGAGCTAAAAAACGGTGATGGATCAAGCCCTGATCTTTGGACTGGGTAAGAGTGGTCTGCTTAATTCAGGCACTCTGTTCATCACCACCCCCTTTTCTGAATCATTTTGTCCACCATAAGCGTGGAAGGGTATACTCAGATGTGAGTCCCTTGCTCATTGCACCATCAGGATTCAAGCAAGCCGGGCCGAAGACGCCTGAAATGGCAGAAACCGGTCCCCGGAAGCTTGTTTCCTTCCCAGTACAAGAATTGGCTTGGTAGTTTGGTTTGCCCTGTTCCCATCATGCACTGGGACAGGAACAGACTAATTTGCATATAGCCAAGTTCTGAGCTGGGATGGTGCAGTGAGCTAAAAAACGGTGATGGATCAAGCCCTGATCTTTGGACTGGGTAAGAGTGGTCTGCTTAATTCAGGCACTCTGTTCATCACCACCCCCTTTTCTGAATCATTTTGTCCACCATAAGCGTGGAAGGGTATACTCAGATGTGAGTCCCTTGCTCATTGCACCATCAGGATTCAAGCAAGCCGGGCCGAAGACGCCTGAAATGGCAGAAACCGGTCCCCGGAAGCTTGTTTCCTTTCCAGTACAAGAATTGGCTTGGTAGTTTGGTTTGCCCTGTTCCCATCATGCACTGGGACAGGAACAGACTAATTTGCATATAGCCAAGTTCTGAGCTGGGATGGTGCAGTGAGCTAAAAAACGGTGATGGATCAAGCCCTGATCTTTGGACTGGGTAAGAGTGGTCTGCTTAATTCAGGCACTCTGTTCATCACCACCCCCTTTTCTGAATCATTTTGTCCACCATAAGCGTGGAAGGGTATACTCAGATGTGAGTCCCTTGCTCATTGCACCATCAGGATTCAAGCAAGCCGGGCCGAAGACGCCTGAAATGTCAGAAACCGGTCCCCGGAAGCTTGTTTCCTTCCCAGTACAAGAATTGGCTTGGTAGTTTGGTTTGCCCTGTTCCCATCATGCACTGGGACAGGAACAGACTAATTTGCATATAGCCAAGTTCTGAGCTGGGATGGTGCAGTGAGCTAAAAAACGGTGATGGATCAAGCCCTGATCTTTGGACTGGGTAAGAGTGGTCTGCTTAATTCAGGCACTCTGTTCATCACCACCCCCTTTTCTGAATCATTTTGTCCACCATAAGCGTGGAAGGGTATACTCAGATGTGAGTCCCTTGCTCATTGCACCATCAGGATTCAAGCAAGCCGGGCCGAAGACGCCTGAAATGGCAGAAACCGGTCCCCGGAAGCTTGTTTCCTTCCCAGTACAAGAATTGGCTTGGTAGTTTGGTTTGCCCTGTTCCCATCATGCACTGGGACAGGAACAGACTAATTTGCATATAGCCAAGTTCTGAGCTGGGATGGTGCAGTGAGCTAAAAAACGGTGATGGATCAAGCCCTGATCTTTGGACTGGGTAAGAGTGGTCTGCTTAATTCAGGCACTCTGTTCATCACCACCCCCTTTTCTGAATCATTTTGTCCACCATAAGCGTGGAAGGGTATACTCAGATGTGAGTCCCTTGCTCATTGCACCATCAGGATTCAAGCAAGCCGGGCCGAAGACGCCTGAAATGGCAGAAACCGGTCCCCGGAAGCTTGTTTCCTTCCCAGTACAAGAATTGGCTTGGTAGTTTGGTTTGCCCTGTTCCCATCATGCACTGGGACAGGAACAGACTAATTTGCATATAGCCAAGTTCTGAGCTGGGATGGTGCAGTGAGCTAAAAAACGGTGATGGATCAAGCCCTGATCTTTGGACTGGGTAAGAGTGGTCTGCTTAATTCAGGCACTCTGTTCATCACCACCCCCTTTTCTGAATCATTTTGTCCACCATAAGCGTGGAAGGGTAGACTCAGATGTGAGTCCCTTGCTCATTGCACCATCAGGATTCAAGCAAGCCGGGCCGAAGACGCCTGAAATGGCAGAAACCGGTCCCCGGAAGCTTGTTTCCTTCCCAGTACAAGAATTGGCTTGGTAGTTTGGTTTGCCCTGTTCCCATCATGCACTGGGACAGGAACAGACTAATTTGCATATAGCCAAGTTCTGAGCTGGGATGGTGCAGTGAGCTAAAAAACGGTGATGGATCAAGCCCTGATCTTTGGACTGGGTAAGAGTGGTCTGCTTAATTCAGGCACTCTGTTCATCACCACCCCCTTTTCTGAATCATTTTGTCCACCATAAGCGTGGAAGGGTATACTCAGATGTGAGTCCCTTGCTCATTGCACCATCAGGATTCAAGCAAGCCGGGCCGAAGACGCCTGAAATGGCAGAAACCGGTCCCCGGAAGCTTGTTTCCTTTCCAGTACAAGAATTGGCTTGGTAGTTTGGTTTGCCCTGTTCCCATCATGCACTGGGACAGGAACAGACTAATTTGCATATAGCCAAGTTCTGAGCTGGGATGGTGCAGTGAGCTAAAAGACGGTGATGGATCAAGCCCTGATCTTTGGACTGGGTAAGAGTGGTCTGCTTAATTCAGGCACTCTGTTCATCACCACCCCCTTTTCTGAATCATTTTGTCCACCATAAGCGTGGAAGGGTATACTCAGATGTGAGTCCCTTGCTCATTGCACCATCAGGATTCAAGCAAGCCGGGCCGAAGACGCCTGAAATGGCAGAAACCGGTCCCCGGAAGCTTGTTTCCTTCCCAGTACAAGAATTGGCTTGGTAGTTTGGTTTGCCCTGTTCCCATCATGCACTGGGACAGGAACAGACTAATTTGCATATAGCCAAGTTCTGAGCTGGGATGGTGCAGTGAGCTAAAAAACGGTGATGGATCAAGCCCTGATCTTTGGACTGGGTAAGAGTGGTCTGCTTAATTCAGGCACTCTGTTCATCACCACCCCCTTTTCTGAATCATTTTGTCCACCATAAGCGTGGAAGGGTATACTCAGATGTGAGTCCCTTGCTCATTGCACCATCAGGATTCAAGCAAGCCGGGCCGAAGACGCCTGAAATGGCAGAAACCGGTCCCCGGAAGCTTGTTTCCTTCCCAGTACAAGAATTGGCTTGGTAGTTTGGTTTGCCCTGTTCCCATCATGCACTGGGACAGGAACAGACTAATTTGCATATAGCCAAGTTCTGAGCTGGGATGGTGATGGATCAAGCCCTGATCTTTGGACTGGGTAAGAGTGGTCTGCTTAATTCAGGCACTCTGTTCATCACCACCCCCTTTTCTGAATCATTTTGTCCACCATAAGCGTGGAAGGGTATACTCAGATGTGAGTCCCTTGCTCATTGCACCATCAGGATTCAAGCAAGCCGGGCCGAAGACGCCTGAAATGGCAGAAACCGGTCCCCGGAAGCTTGTTTCCTTTCCAGTACAAGAATTGGCTTGGTAGTTTGGTTTGCCCTGTTCCCATCATGCACTGGGACAGGAACAGACTAATTTGCATATAGCCAAGTTCTGAGCTGGGATGGTGCAGTGAGCTAAAAGACGGTGATGGATCAAGCCCTGATCTTTGGACTGGGTAAGAGTGGTCTGCTTAATTCAGGCACTCTGTTCATCACCACCCCCTTTTCTGAATCATTTTGTCCACCATAAGCGTGGAAGGGTATACTCAGATGTGAGTCCCTTGCTCATTGCACCATCAGGATTCAAGCAAGCCGGGCCGAAGACGCCTGAAATGGCAGAAACCGGTCCCCGGAAGCTTGTTTCCTTCCCAGTACAAGAATTGGCTTGGTAGTTTGGTTTGCCCTGTTCCCATCATGCACTGGGACAGGAACAGACTAATTTGCATATAGCCAAGTTCTGAGCTGGGATGGTGCAGTGAGCTAAAAAACGGTGATGGATCAAGCCCTGATCTTTGGACTGGGTAAGAGTGGTCTGCTTAATTCAGGCACTCTGTTCATCACCACCCCCTTTTCTGAATCATTTTGTCCACCATAAGCGTGGAAGGGTATACTCAGATGTGAGTCCCTTGCTCATTGCACCATCAGGATTCAAGCAAGCCGGGCCGAAGACGCCTGAAATGGCAGAAACCGGTCCCCGGAAGCTTGTTTCCTTCCCAGTACAAGAATTGGCTTGGTAGTTTGGTTTGCCCTGTTCCCATCATGCACTGGGACAGGAACAGACTAATTTGCATATAGCCAAGTTCTGAGCTGGGATGGTGATGGATCAAGCCCTGATCTTTGGACTGGGTAAGAGTGGTCTGCTTAATTCAGGCACTCTGTTCATCACCACCCCCTTTTCTGAATCATTTTGTCCACCATAAGCGTGGAAGGGTATACTCAGATGTGAGTCCCTTGCTCATTGCACCATCAGGATTCAAGCAAGCCGGGCCGAAGACGCCTGAAATGGCAGAAACCGGTCCCCGGAAGCTTGTTTCCTTCCCAGTACAAGAATTGGCTTGGTAGTTTGGTTTGCCCTGTTCCCATCATGCACTGGGACAGGAACAGACTAATTTGCATATAGCCAAGTTCTGAGCTGGGATGGTGCAGTGAGCTAAAAAACGGTGATGGATCAAGCCCTGATCTTTGGACTGGGTAAGAGTGGTCTGCTTAATTCAGGCACTCTGTTCATCACCACCCCCTTTTCTGAATCATTTTGTCCACCATAAGCGTGGAAGGGTATACTCAGATGTGAGTCCCTTGCTCATTGCACCATCAGGATTCAAGCAAGCCGGGCCGAAGACGCCTGAAATGGCAGAAACCGGTCCCCGGAAGCTTGTTTCCTTCCCAGTACAAGAATTGGCTTGGTAGTTTGGTTTGCCCTGTTCCCATCATGCACTGGGACAGGAACAGACTAATTTGCATATAGCCAAGTTCTGAGCTGGGATGGTGCAGTGAGCTAAAAAACGGTGATGGATCAAGCCCTGATCTTTGGACTGGGTAAGAGTGGTCTGCTTAATTCAGGCACTCTGTTCATCACCACCCCCTTTTCTGAATTATATTGACGAACAGCGCCTTTATTATCAGTCTTAGGTTTAACAACAGGCTCTAAGGTTCCTCCCGCAGCAACTGTCTCTTCACTTTTGGAAGGGCTGTCCGTGGCCCTCAGCGTTGTTTGCGTTGTTTCTCCTTCTTCAGCCTGAAGATGTGGCTCCTGGGGCGAAGGGGGCTCCGTGGCGTTGGTTTACCCGGAGGGCACCGAGAGGAAAGGAGAAAAGGAGCCGTCAGTTTGTCTGTTCGATATTAGCCCTTTTTCCTACACCCAGTAGTGCTCAACAGAGGGAAAAGTGGGGTAGGTTGTGAATAGGTTCTGGACGTGAAAAGGTTGGTGAAGGGGGAGGGGGGTTGTGATAAGCTCATGGCCGATAAGGTAGTTGGGACAGCTGTAGTTCAGGTTTACTATTCCCAAAAGAAAAAACAAAGTGCCGCTTTTAGTGCCTATTTCGTGTGAGCATGCTGTTGCAGACTTTCTTCCCCTTTTAGTCACTTCCGCCCACGATATACGCTACACCACCCACCTCCCGTAACAACGAGTAACCCACAATGTACCCAGGACCAGTTTCACTCACCGGCCCCGCCGTAACTCTCCTGAGTCACGGCCCGCTCTCCAGCCTCCTTCGGAGGACACCACCACTCCTCCGTCCAGCGGTCTTCTGTCTCCCCCGCCTCTTCCTCACGCTCAGGAATGCTGTCTTGACTCTCGGCGTTCAGCTCCGGCACCGAGATTCGGCGTCTTCCACGTGGTCCGTCCCAGGGTCCGCCTCCTCGACGTTCTGCGACCCCTCTTCCTGGTTGACGTCTGTTTTTACTGGTCCTTCCTCCATAGCTCCTCCCCTTGACGTCGGTCCTCGCTGCGGAAAGAGAGGAGAGGCATGGATCGCTGTCCGTGGTTCCTGTTGTATGTGGCTAACTGGGCAGCGTCCTACTCGCGTAGGGGAGTCTGGGCCTCGTAGTTCGGCCATAGAGTGAGCTCCGCCGGGTCCCTTCTCACAGACCAGTTTCTGGCTATCAGCCGTCTTCAGCCAGGATAGCTTGACCCCAGTGACTTAGTGAGCAAGGGCCCAAAGTCGGGGCATACCCTTCCCACTTAGGGTGAACAGCAAAGCACACAAGATGATGGACGGAATGTTGCAAAATGGCAAAACATTCACCCCCAGTCACAGATCTGGGTTTAATCCATCGTTATTTTGCTCACCAAGCCACCCCAGTTTTTGCAATTGTCACCCCGAGTGGGACGGGTATGCTCAGTTGTGAGTCCTGTGCTCTCCATGCCACTGGAATCAAGCTATCCTGGCTGATGACGGCTGATAGCCAGAAACCGGTCCTAGGATGCTTAATTCCGGTCCAGGAAAGACATGGCTTGGCAGTTCAGGCTGGACTGTTCCCATGAGGCACAGGGTCAAGACTGATTTGCATATGGCCATGTCTGAACTAGGGTGGTGTGGTGAGCAAAATAACGATGGATTAAACCCAGATCTGTGACTGGGGGTGAATGTTTTGCCATTGTGCAACATTCCGTCCATCAATTGTGGTTTTTGCATTTCCCACGAAGGATGATGTCATCCCCTTCAGCCTTACCAAAGCGCTCTCTGGACAAGCGCTCTGACCTATACACGTCATTATCAATGCCCCCTCATCGACGGAAACTCCCAGACATCTCCTGGGGGTAGATACTCCTACTGCTGAAGCAGCCCTCCCTAGTCCTGAATGACCAACCTACCCTTCATAGGCAGGATCACTGAAAAAGCAGTCTGCCCACACCTGCAACCTCAACTCAATCCCAACCACCCCAGGCAATCATGCCTCAGATCACACTGCAGCACTAAAACCACCACACAAGTTGTATCTGATGCCCTCCTGACCATAAGGAACAGTTGACCTTTGCCTCCTGATTCTTCTGCAACTGTCAGCTGCCTTCTACACCGTAGACCATCCAACCATCATCTATACTCTGCTGTCCGGAATTCACCAAACAGCATCAACTTTCACCGTATGGTGAAGACAAAACTTTACCTGAAAGTCTTCTCTATGCCTGGCATCCACGGACTCAAGAAAATCCTGTGCCTCGTCTAGTCATAATGCCCAAAACCCACCTGAAACTCAACTCCATCAAGACAGTAATCCTTGTATTTGTCAACAACAAGCAGCTAGTCCAAACATGACTCAATGACACTACCTGGACATTTTAAACTCATGACTATTACCCAATGTCAGTCACGTTCATTCTTGATATTGACCTCATGTTCACGGAACGCATCACCAAGAAGACAAAGGGCGATTCCTACCTCGTCTCTACTAGAGCGAGTGATACCATTCCTCACGGAAAGAGACATCAGAACTTGCACTTGCTAGGGAACAGTCAGACTGGAGGCAAAGAAATGCTAAAGAAAGAAAAAAAACATGCATTCTCCATATAAAGTCCTGGACCCATCAGGATTGTCCTAACCTTCCTTCAATTCAAGAAATAGGTGAAGACGCAGCTCTTTAACCCCTTAGCTGCGGCGGCTATTCCGCCGCAGCGCTAAGGGGGAGGCGGGGCAGCGCGGCGCTCCCGTACTCATGACGGAACCGCTCCGTCACGGCCCTTGGGTGAGCTGTGCTTGTGACGGAACGGTTCCGTCACGGCCCCGCCCGCTCTTTAGAACGCTCAGCGCAGGTGCAGAATTCACTCCGCGCAAGTGCGGTGAGTGGGCCGTGACAGAACCGTTCCGTCACCAGCACAGCCCACCCGAGGCTCGTGACGGAACGGTTCCGTCACGAGCACGCAACGGGTTAAACAACACTACATCTCAACACTGAAGAAAGTCCCCTTCCTTTCTTGGACCGAAACAGTCCTCATCCATCCAAATGGAAAATGTTCTGTTTTCTTAGACTGAGGGTGCTGTGTTTATTAACTTTCCAACTGGGCTATGTGGACCCATGTTCCTTGCTTGCACCAGGGCCCGTGGCAAACATGCAACAAACACCTCTGTAAAAACACTGTACTGGTCAAAGAAAGAAGACATCAAACAGTATATAACAATGCTGTTTTACTGTTCTAGAACAATATGCTACAGGTTGCCAAGTTACTGAGTCAAGCAGAAATGCTGAAAACTATGAAGCTCAGAACGTATGCATTGGTATTTATATAGAGCAAACATAGCGGGGAAGTAACGGAGCGCTGGACATTACTTGGGGGAATAGAAGCAAACTGTTAGATCATCTACATCAAGTGGGTTTTACACACATAGATTTCAAATTTTTAGGCACAGTGAGTTTAACCCGTTTACTGCGGCCGTTATTTCGGCGCAGTGCTGGGCGTTCTACAGAGTGGGCGGGGCCGCGTCGGCCGTTGAACGTTCGCAGCACCAGCCAGGTAGTGCTCCGAACGTTCAGCGGCCGACGGCAGCATCAATGGGGTTAAGTGATTTTCTTAGAATCAAACAAAGTGAGTCAAGCAATAAGGTCGGGATTCAACCCTGGGTCCCGAAGAAGGCAACTCTAGCCACTACGCCACATCTCCTCCTTGAATCTAGAACTTGTGATAGTCGAGAGTGGAATCCACAAAGCTGCCCCAGCAAAAACCCGGCAAAAGACCCGGCACCCTACTCTGACCAGTTTAGTTTTAGGGCTATGAATTGACAGAGCTCCCAGTGTACAACATCGACAGCGCAATCTGAAACTTTCTGATTATCGATCAGTGTGGGTACAAGAAACAACACGTGAACGTAAGTAAGGTTTGCTGTTGAACAGGCAAACAGTGCATGAGGCCTGGGCTGGAAGTAGATCTTCAACTAAGAGACCCATGACAAAAAAGGCTGCTGCAGTCTATGTAGCCCAGTGTTGGGAGGGAAGGCAGGAAGGAGGAAGGAAGAAAAAGAGAAAAAAAAGCAAAGAAAGAGGAATGAAAGAATAAAAGAAAGAAGGAAGAATGAAGGAAAGAAGGACAAAGAAGTGTAGTGTAGTTCCTATCTTCCCAATAGGCTCTGCGCATTGGAATAATACCTACAGCAGTAAAGGCCTAGGCCAGACGTTAACTAGGTCTACTACTGTCGATACTAGACTTAAGTTTTGGGTTTGCCAGCGTAGCTCAGAGTTCGCTAGAAACTTTCTCGAATGTTCAAGGAGGAATTAACTTCCCTGATTAGACAAGAAGGGATTTAGTTTCTGACAACCATAGAACATGACAACTTTGCTCTCCCCTAATCAAGAGTCAATCTCGAGAGTCGTGTGAACAAAAGGCAAATTATTTTACTCAGTCAGTACGTGCATTCTTAGTCTCATCAGAATGTAGAGAAAAGGAAGAGACGGGCGTGTTCAATAAAAAGGTGTTATTTATTGATCAGTCTCTTTTCTCATACAAGAGAAATGGATCGATATTATTGCAATACTTATAGTTAAGTAAAGTGCATACATTAAAAGCAATAGGATAAAGTAATACTGTAAAAACATTGATATGGTTTCTAAGCCATATGATGTTTTAAAATGAATAAAATATATTTACATACACATATACATTTGACTAAACGTACTCAACTGGTGTTTCTAAATACGCCTACCCCGTGTACCTGACCTAAGCCTAATACGTGGGCGGGAATAGAAAGTTACAGTTTAAGTTAAGTTTGTTTTTGCCAAGTGAATAACTAAAGAATTCTCTGTGAGGGGTTATTCAGTTCTGTACCTGGAAGTTAGGATGAATGAGGAATGGTATCTCTCTCTCTGGTCTCGATATTCCAGGCTGCCTGCGAGGGCTACCCGGAAACGCCGGTGCTGGATTCTCGGCAGGAGAAAGCAGCTTCTCTCAGCGCGTCAGGAAGGCGGGGCTGTTGCCAGCGGGGTCTGCTCTGCTCTCGGCTTCAGCAAGTATGGCTGCTCCGTCTCGTCACCACGCGTGTGTTTTGCATAGGGCAAGATCGGTAATATTTATACCTTTAAGGTGCCGAGATTGACGTAAGGATGGACATAGATACGTCAATAAAGATGTCATACGATTTGCTCGTTAGCACATTCTTTTACTAAAGTTCTCGGTGAAATCAAAACAATGGCCGCAGGGTTTTGCCCAGGTTGTCATAGGTTTGATTTGTTATGAGAACTCTGTATGCCTTATCAGGGGCTGGAGGAATATCGCTTGTCTAATTAGATCGCAAGCGTTATGACCTAATCAGATAACACGTTCCTGTGCCGTAGTGTGACTGCGTCAGATAACGGTATCTGCATCATGGGGAATTTCTGCCTCATGGGCTGACTGCTAGTTAACTTGTTGGTTTGTTTAACTAGAATAGGGTCAGGAATAGGGGGATCGATTCAGAACCGATAGGAATACATGACAGAAGGAATGATAGACAGTTATGGTTGCAAGATAAAGTACCCTCACAAGCTTATATTCAAAGTTCATGCGAGCTGCTGGTATGATGTGAAAAAGCAGCATTCAGATAAACAAAGTTCGCTTCCAAAGGAATTTACAACAGCATTGGCAAAAGACAGGAACTGATAAGGCTCTTCTGGTAGAAAGCGCCCTGCTAGTACATCCGGCTCACCAAACAAAGGCAACACTAAACTAAGAATAAAGTAAAAACAAAAAGACACTGAAGGGAACTACCCTGTGTGTGGATGTGCTCCTTGTGAAAGGGCTAAATGCAGTCACTTTAAGTGAAATGAACAAATGGCTGAAGCAGGCTGACCCACTGCCCCCTGCAGTGTTCTGTAGTGGGAGGCAAAATGCGAGTGACACAATGACAGACCAATAGATGAAGAGAAACAGCTAAAAGCTGCTTTATGTAAGTATATAATGCAATTAATTTTAGTAAAATCAAAAGGTCTTGGCTAACACCAGACCTAAATAGGAAAGTGCGAAGTCCATTAAATTGCAAAACCTAACATTACAGGAAGGGACAACATGGGAAGTGACAGAACTTGACTTTGCTTTCTTGACAGGACTTCCCTTTAATGGACATCAGTAAAATGGAAGAAAAGAGAAATAAAATGATAACTCAAATAAATAGCTGCATCCTAAGGCTATATTAATAATACACAATACATTAATCGCATAATCGCAATCGGATAAATGAAGTTACAACGCATACTTTTACAACGCATACCTTTACAATGCATTTTTTACAACGCAGCATCCATTACAACCCATTCCATTACAACGCATGCCATTACAACGAATTTTTAAAAACTACCTTTACAACGCATTCCATTACAAGGCATACTACCTTTACAATGCATAACATTACAACGCATAACATTACATTGCATGTATGGTAAGTATTGGATAGTGTAGGGGTAAAAATTACTATTCTAACTCCAGGGGGTGCAACAGTAGGGTAAGTGTTGGATAGTGTAGGGGTAAAAATAACTATTCTAACTCCAGGGGGGTGCAACAGTAGGGTAAGTGTTGGATAGTGTAGGGGTAAAAATTACTATTCTAACTCCAGGGGGTGCAACAGTATGGTAAGTATTGGATAGTGTAGGGGTAAAAATTACTATTCTAACTCCAGGGGGGTGCAACAGTGTTGGATAGTGGATAGTGTAAGGGTAAAAATTACTATTCTAACTCCAGGGGGGGGTGCAACAGTAGGGTAAGTGTTGGATAGTGTAAGGGTACTATCCGTTGTAATGTTATGTGTTGTAATGGTATGCGTTGTAATGACAAGCGTTGTAGTGGTATGCGTTGTAGTATCATGCGTTGTAATGGTTGTGTTGTAATGGCATGCGATGTAATGGATGTTGCGTTGTAAAAGTTTCATTGTAATGGTAGTGCGTTGTAAAAGTTGTGTTGTAAATGTGGTTTCCCATCGCAATCAGGCCTCAAGAAATCTACTGGCGCACTCAATCTCATTCTGGAGAACTGACAAAGAACAGCTGTTCTGTTCACTCAGAAAGTGAATGAGCAATAAAGATGCCTTTAAAACTTATTTTTATCTTATTACATTTGTTTCAGAGATGGACTTCACTGTGGAACATCGACCCGGCCAAGACCACGCCAACGCGGATGGCCTGTCCCGCTTTTTCCGCCTCGACGAGGAAAGTCCCCAAGAAGATGGGTGACTCTCCCCGCCTTCAGCTGGGGGGGACGCATGTTGGACAGGCCACATGAAGGGCTCGCTCCCTCCCCGCAGGACAGGGCCCGGGCCACCGTCAGCACCATTGCCCGGCCCAGCCGCCATCTTGGACACGGCACCACGCGGCCGCGCGGCCTCAGCCCGACCCCAACCCTGGGCCTGGCCAGGCCCCGACATCCCGGCACCACCCTCCACCCAGGAGGTGAACGGCCCACTTGGCAGGTCAATGGGAGTACGAAGTGTCGACGGCTCTCCCCCGCCAGGTGCCGAGCACCCCCAGCCTCCTCGGGCGCTGGCTCCACCCCCCTGCTGGGTGTCTGGACTCCCTCATCCCAGACCTCCCGACCTCCAAGAGCGAGGGTCCGGACATCAAAGGGCGCCAGACCTATAACTGAGGCAGCCCCAGGACTGGAAGGCAGTTGTATCCTGGAGTCGAGAGACACCGCGACGAACTCATCCTTGACGGACTGTTGGCGCTGCCACAGCCCTGCCTTGTGAACTATTGTCCTGCCTGCTGGCGCTGCCGCGGCCCTCTGCAACCTTCATCCTCGTGGGACCTGCTGGCGCTGCCGCGGCCCTCTGCAACCTGCATTCTCGTGGGACCTGCTGGCGCTGCCGCGGCCCGTTGTAACCTTCATCCTCGTGGGACCTGCTGGCGCTGCCGCGGCCCTCTGCAACCTTCATCCTCGTGGGACCTGCTGGCGCTGCCGCGGCCCGTTGTAACCTTCATCCTCGTGGGACCTGCTGGCGCTGCCGCGGCCCGTTGCAACCTGCATTCTCGTGGGACCTGCTGGCGCTGCCGCGGCCCGTGCCACCTACGACCTCTTCGGGACCTGCCGGCGCTGCCGCGGTCTGACCCATCCGAACACCGAGCTCGAGGATTGTGAGCTATCACCGTTACACACCCGTACCCGTGGGTACCAAGACTGTCCCGCTACCCCCTTCCCTTACTAGAGACTAGAATTGAGAGGATCATCGTGTCCTGATCGCCCTGTATCGTACCACTCTACTACCCGAAGTGCCTATAAAAGGTGTTACCATAAGCTTTGTGTGGTGTCCATCTGTGGGGGGGAAGTTACCTGTCTGTGCGATCACTGTGCTCGGCCGACCCTCCAGGTCCCCGTCTAACATTGGTGGCTAGCGGCGCGATCCGAACCAACGCGTACCGTACAGACAGTAACTCACCCTACGACTAAAACCACAATGACGACCAAAGAGAGCGGATCGGCGGAGAAGTTCCAGATGGAAAAGCTGGAAGAATACAACCACCGAGAGCTCAAACAATTTTGCATGGACTTAGGCATTGCTACCACCGGGCTAAGCACAAAAGAAGACTTCAAAAACGCCCTAGAGGCCTGGACAGAGACAAATACCGCAACCCCCCGGGACCCCGCAGCCCCGGAAGTCAACACCACCCGGACGGAGGAACGGAGACCAGGCCCCTCCCATGAAGAGATCCAGGAGCGGGAAAAAAATAGATTACACGAGTTAGACTTGGCACGACTCAGATTAGACGGAGAATTGAAACTGGCGGAACAAAAAATAAACTTAGAACACTTACGGCTCAGAGAAGAGCGAGAGGAAAAACAGAGACAGAGAGACCTCGAAGAAAAAAGACTGGCATATGAGCACGAGTGCAAACTAGCGGAGATAGAAATACGCAAACTGAACAAAAACCTAGGGGTGCCCGAGCAACCGCACTCCCCGGGTCCTACCGAGCAGAAGGTCCACATCCCCAAGGATGTGGTCCGAGAATATCACCGGAACGACGACATACAGCAGTGGTTCAAAGCCTATGAGATTGCCATGACCGCCCACCGGGTCGCTCGAAGTGACTGGGGAGCCGGTCTATGGGGGAGATTCGTCCACGAGGGTCGTGATGCCCTGCTGCAGCTTCCGGACCATCAAATGACGTCCTATGACCATATGAAGGCCGCCCTCCTCAGTCGATATGGACTTACACCCGAAATGTACCGCCAGAGGTTCCGCAACTGCACCCGGATCCCAGGTACGACGTGGTTGGAATACGTGAACTATTTCAGCCGAGCCTTCGAGGGGTGGATCAAGGGTAACAACGTAACCACTTACGAACAACTCTTCAATCTCATTGTATGGGAGCACCTCTCCAACAACTGCTTTGTCGAGCTCAGGCAGCACCTCCTCGACAGTAAATTGACTGAACCCCGGCAGCTCGCCACCGAGGCTGACCGGTGGGAAAGCACCCGAGTGGCCCGGAGTGGGCCGAATGAGCAGAACAGAACCAACCAAGGTCACCATCGTCCCCGAGGAGGAGGAGGAGGCCCGGGCCGGGGCAGAGACGCCGCCCCGGCCGCACCCACTAACGCCACCCCGGCTCCAGCAGGCCGGGGAAACCCCCCGATGCGCCCGGGGTTCCGAGCTAACGTGACGTGTCATCGATGCCAGCGAGTCGGCCACTATGCCAGTGACCCGACCTGCCCGAAGAACCAGGTCCCCGGGCCCCGCCAGATGGCGGCCGCCGCCCTGGGAGAAGAACAAATCTCCGAAGACACGGAGACCTATGAGTCGGAGCAGTTCGAGTGGGAACCCGCCGCCATGACCCTGGCATGCCTGGGAGGAAGAGACATGGTCCCGCGGACTCCCCTGCCCGCCAACACTCGGAAGTACAGCCAATGGGTGAGCATCAATGGGCGCAAGGCCGAGGCCCTGCGTGACACCGGGGCCAGTGTGACGGCCGTCCGCTGTCACCTGGTGACCCCAGAACAAATCCTACCAAACGTACTTTGCCCCGTCCGATCGGCAGACAACTCGGAGAGCCTGTGTCGGATGGCCTGCGTCCCCTTCGAATGGGGAGGAGTGTCCGGCATGCTGAAAGTAACTGTCCGTGACGATGCCCCCGTAGACTGCCTCCTGGGGAACGATCTCGAGAGCTCCCCGTGGGCCGCTGTGGAAAGAAGAGAGCATCTGGGGATGTTGGGTCTCCCGGGCTGGGCATGCGTAACCACCCGGTCCATGGCCACCCGCACCATCCCTAGACCAGAAGAACCCGAATGGGCAGCGCCTCCGCCCTCGATCACTCCAGAAGAAGACTTCCTCCAGACCGACCACCCGGACCCCACCCCAGAGGGGTCCACACAGCCCCCCGAGCTTCCCGACCTGGCTCAGTGGCGTCAAGAAGGGGGGCCCACCCAGGAACAATTCCGGCAGGAGCAAAAGACCTGCCCCTCCCTCGAGGGATTGCGACAGCAAGCGCTCGCCCAGAGCCAAGGAGACACCACCGGGGCCCACTGGGTTTATTGGGACAATGATCTCTTGTACAGCGAACAGAAAATCGCAGAACTGGGGGCCGGGCGAGTGCTGATGGTGCCCCTCCACTTCAGAGACTTCCTGTTGAACCTAGCCCACGATGTCCCCCTGGCCGGGCACCTGGGCCAAGACAAGACCTACCACCGCCTGGTGACTCACTTTTTTTGGCCCAAAATGAGGAACGACGTATCCAACCATTGCCGGTCCTGCCCGACCTGCCAGGCCAGTGGGAAGAGCGGCCGCAAACTCAAGGCACCCCTACAACCATTCCCCGTGGTGACCACCCCGTTCGAAAGGGTGGGAATAGACATTGTGGGGCCCCTGGACCCCCGAACAGCACAGGGACATCGCTTCATCCTGGTCCTGGTGGATCACGCTACCCGCTATCCTGAGGCGGTCCCCCTTCGTACGATAACAGCCCCAGTAGTGGGTCGAGCCTTGATGGGGATCTTCTCTCGAGTGGGCTTCCCCCGAGAAGTCGTCAGCGACAGGGGTACGAACTTTATCTCAAAATACATGAAGTCCCTCTGGCAACAGTGTGGGGTCACCTACCGATTCACGACCCCCTATCACCCTCAAGGGAACGGACTGGTTGAGCGGTTCAACCGCACGCTCAAAGGGATGATTGGGGGGTTGGAAGAGCCCCTCCGTCGCCAGTGGGATGTGCTACTACCGTGCCTTCTCTTTGCCTACCGAGAAGTCCCCCAGAAGTCCCTCGGCTTCAGCCCTTTCGAACTCTTGTATGGACACCCGGTGCGAGGCCCGCTCAGCCTAGTCAAAGAAGGCTGGGAAATGCCCCCTCTAAAGAACCCTCCAGATGTTTTCAAGTACCTCCTAACCCTCCGCAACCAGACCAGAAGGTTCAGAGAGATGGCAAAAGCAAACCTGGAGGCCAGTCAGGAGGACATGAAAAGGTGGTACGATAGAAATGCATCCTCCATCGAATTTGAACCCGGTCAACAAGTGTGGGTAATGTCTCCCACCGAACCATGCGCCCTGCAAGACAAATGGACGGGGCCCTTCAAAGTAATCGAGCGCAAGAGCCCTGTCACCTATCTCATCGATATGGAATCTTCCCGAAACCCTCTCCGGGTCCTCCACGCTAATAGACTGAAACCCCACTTTGTACGCTCCGAACTCAGCCTCCTGATGGCAACCGACAATGGAACCGAGGAGGACTCCGAACCCCTCCCTGACCCCCTACGGTCACGGGAGAAGGACGGCTCCGTGGACGGGGTCCGACTCTCGGAGGCCCTCACCCTGGAACAGCGCCAAGGCTGCCGAGTCCTCCTGCTACAGTTCTCCACCCTGTTCTCCCTCACCCCAGGGGTCACCCCCTGGTGCTTACACGACGTGGACACGGGAGACAGTCCCCCTATCCGCCATCGGGCCTACCGCGTACCAGATCGGGTACGGGCCTGCATCCAAGAGGAGGTGGCCAAGATGCTCACCCTCGGGATCATCGAGCCCTCAGACAGCCCCTGGGCCAGCCCAGTGGTACTGGTCCCCAAAGCGGCCGCCCCCGGCGCCACGCCGGAGCTCCGGTTCTGCGTCGACTACCGGGGCTTGAATGCGGTCACCAGAACAGACGCACACCCCATCCCCCGAGCAGATGAACTAATCGACCGCATGGGAGCTGCCCGCTACCTCAGCATCTTCGACCTGACAGCGGGCTACTGGCAGATCGGTCTCACACCCCGGGCCCAAGAACGATCTGCATTCTCTACCCCGGATGGCCACTATCACTTCAAGGTCATGCCATTCGGCATGAAGAATGCCCCAGCAACCTTTCAGCGGCTAGTAAACCAGGTCCTGGCAGGACTCGAAGGATTCAGCGCCGCCTACCTGGACGATATCGCTGTGTACAGCCACCACTGGTCCGACCACCTCCACCACCTCCGAGAGGTGCTACAGGCCCTCCAACGAGCTGGCCTCACGGTCAAGGCCAGCAAATGCCAAATTGGCCAGGGGTCCGTGACCTATCTCGGGCACCAGGTGGGAAGCGGTCTGGTGGCCCCTCTGCAACTCAAGATCGCGGCCATCCAGTCGTGGCAGTCCCCCATCACCCAGACCGAGGTCCGCGCCTTCTTGGGACTCACGGGCTACTACCGACGGTTCGTGAGGGACTATGGCAGCATCGTAGGGCCCCTCACGGAACTCACCTCCAAAAACCAACCAAAGAAGGTCAACTGGACCCCAGACTGTCAAGCGGCCTTCGAGAAGCTGAAGGCCGCCATGTGCTCCGCCCCGGTGCTCCAGGCCCCCGACTACAGTCGGGAATTTATCGTCCAAACAGATGCCTCCGACCATGGCGTTGGGGCAGTCCTTTCCCAGCTGAACCCCGAAGGACTTGACCAGCCAGTGGCTTTCATCAGCAGACGGCTCCTGGCCCGAGAACGACGCTGGAGCACCATCGAGAGGGAGGCCTTCGCCGTGGTGTGGGCCCTCAAAAAGCTCCGGCCTTATCTCTTCGGCACCCACTTCCGGGTCCAGACCGATCATCGACCCCTGCAATGGCTCATGCAGATGCTGGGGGAAAACCCGAAACTACTACGTTGGTCCATCTCCCTGCAGGGGATGGACTTCACTGTGGAACATCGACCCGGCCAAGACCACGCCAACGCGGATGGCCTGTCCCGCTTTTTCCGCCTCGACGAGGAAAGTCCCCAAGAAGATGGGTGACTCTCCCCGCCTTCAGCTGGGGGGGACGCATGTTGGACAGGCCACATGAAGGGCTCGCTCCCTCCCCGCAGGACAGGGCCCGGGCCACCGTCAGCACCATTGCCCGGCCCAGCCGCCATCTTGGACACGGCACCACGCGGCCGCGCGGCCTCAGCCCGACCCCAACCCTGGGCCTGGCCAGGCCCCGACATCCCGGCACCACCCTCCACCCAGGAGGTGAACGGCCCACTTGGCAGGTCAATGGGAGTACGAAGTGTCGACGGCTCTCCCCCGCCAGGTGCCGAGCACCCCCAGCCTCCTCGGGCGCTGGCTCCACCCCCCTGCTGGGTGTCTGGACTCCCTCATCCCAGACCTCCCGACCTCCAAGAGCGAGGGTCCGGACATCAAAGGGCGCCAGACCTATAACTGAGGCAGCCCCAGGACAGGAAGGCAGTTGTATCCTGGAGTCGAGAGACACCGCGACGAACTCATCCTTGACGGACTGTTGGCGCTGCCACAGCCCTGCCTTGTGAACTATTGTCCTGCCTGCTGGCGCTGCCGCGGCCCTCTGCAACCTTCATCCTCGTGGGACCTGCTGGCGCTGCCGCGGCCCTCTGCAACCTGCATTCTCGTGGGACCTGCTGGCGCTGCCGCGGCCCGTTGTAACCTTCATCCTCGTGGGACCTGCTGGCGCTGCCGCGGCCCTCTGCAACCTTCATCCTCGTGGGACCTGCTGGCGCTGCCGCGGCCCGTTGTAACCTTCATCCTCGTGGGACCTGCTGGCGCTGCCGCGGCCCGTTGCAACCTGCATTCTCGTGGGACCTGCTGGCGCTGCCGCGGCCCGTGCCACCTACGACCTCTTCGGGACCTGCCGGCGCTGCCGCGGTCTGACCCATCCGAACACCGAGCTCGAGGATTGTGAGCTATCACCGTTACACACCCGTACCCGTGGGTACCAAGACTGTCCCGCTACCCCCTTCCCTTACTAGAGACTAGAATTGAGAGGATCATCGTGTCCTGATCGCCCTGTATCGTACCACTCTACTACCCGAAGTGCCTATAAAAGGTGTTACCATAAGCTTTGTGTGGTGTCCATCTGTGGGGGGGAAGTTACCTGTCTGTGCGATCACTGTGCTCGGCCGACCCTCCAGGTCCCCGTCTAACAGTGTTTATTAATCTTTCTCTGACTGCCAAGTTAGAGGATTTTGGCAAGTGAACTGTGACAATTGTGCTGTATAATGAGTGTGAAATGAAAGACTGTAGGGTGTCAGGATTTTTTCTAACACACATTTAAATAGGTTGTAAATAACCTGTATGAATTTTAGTAAAATATGTTTCTGTCGTTATGAATGCGCATTTTTTTGTTGTTCTCAGTGATTAAAAAAATGTATTAGGATGACCACAAATCAGAACACTGCACTTGGTGATGTGCAAATGACATATTTTTGCTGAAACAAAATCTCAACAGATTATTGTTTATACGCTATATAGTTTTATCAGTAAACTGCATGTTGGTGGTTACGGTTTTAGGCATGTCATTGAAAAATTTGCTCTTTATAATTGACAGTGCGCTACTTCCTCATGCTTTAGTAATATATCTATTAAAAGTGGATGTATGACATTACAACGCATGCTTTTACCACGCATGCCTTTACAACGCGGTTTTTACAACGAATACCTTTACAACGCATTGCTTTGGGGGGTGCTGGATAGTGAATAGTTTAATTTACTATTCCAACTCCAGTCCCCGTGGATAGTAGGGAAGGTGTTGGATAGTAAATTAAATCTAGAGCGCCCCCCAGCGCAATGCGTTGTAATGGTTTGCGTTGTAAAAGTTGCGTCGTAAAGGCACTGCGTGGTAAAAGTTGCGTCGTAAAGGAGGTTTCCCATTAAAAGTACGTTTTTAAACATGAACTGAGAACATTTCCTGCCCCAGTCCTGATGACAATGCTATTAGTGAATTAAGAGGCAAGTCAGGGGTCATGTGTACCCTATATGTGGGCTAAATTCCTATTAATCATGGAGCAAAATGTTTGTCTAATAAATCAAGCACAGCAGTTTTTTTTGTACAGCAGATATGCTGAACTGGCATATTAGAAAGTGCTCTCATAAATGATAATGAAGAAAAAGGTGACTCTGTAAAATACAATATCTGCCTAGGATCACACAATTTGAAACCAGTTTACGGGTCAAGTGCATTACAGTTAGGTCGAGTAGATTATTCGAGCCACTAGACCTGCAGGTTTGGTAAAATTTTTACGATTGTTCGCGTGGCTGGTTACTTGATAGAAAAAATGCCCTGGATCTGCCCAAAGTGGATATCTTTATTCCAGTGTTTAAGAAGTGTTTCAACATCCATCGTTTTAAAATTCTGAGATATACGTGTCCCGGACATAATACTAGAATAAGATTGTCCCCAAATATACATTGAAGGCATTACTATTAACATAAAAATTTAATGTAGCAAAAAGATATGCTACTAATAAAGCATAGTGTAAAATACTATAGTCTTATTTCATTAAATATGGGGAGTGTATGCGTTTTTTCAAAATATTGGAAGAGAAACGTTTTATTATCCCCATGATGTTTAAAAGTCGTATTTTTCTGCTGCTGCATCTGACATGGGCAGTGTTATCCTAAGACAAGCTTCCTGGAATTAAAACCCTCCTTCTGCAGGTCGTCTGTGAAAAAATTAAAAAGTATCCTTCAAAACTGTAGACTAGAAAAATGTGTGATTAAAAATATTTTAGTGGTAAACTATAACATTTTGCACCACCATATTTTTTAGCTTAGGCCTTCTTCTGTGCATATTAATTTTCTTCCTCTGTATTTGTTCCTTTTTTCATTATTTTAGTTTATAGTTTTGCAGGGGTATCCCCGTACAGATGTGCCCTTTCACCTTGGTTCTATTTTAACCCCAGCCTCCTCTTCATCCATTTCCTCAAAATGTACTTTTTGTCCGGACACCTCCTCTCTTTACCACTTTTACTTCTAGCCTGGCTCCTTTTCACACTGTTTCTGTCCTAATTTCCATAAACGATCCCTTTTTGTGTAGTTGTTTTCCTTACAGGAGTGCTTCGCCCCTCATCTCCCAAACCTCTCTTGTAGCCCAGCTTGGTCTCTCCTTCTCTCTTAATCGTTTTTCTCTTTCCAAAAAAATACTTACCTTTCCATTTCTTGTTTTGGAAGTTACTGAGCTGTTTCTAATCCCATCTATCAACTTCCTCTACTAGTCCACTCCATACTCAGCAACGAAGCCCCCCCCCCCCTGCCCTTTTCCAGCATGGCGGCCATTCAATTGCCATCACACTTTTTAAGGTCTCGCCTAGCGGTGCAGCGCATGAGCTGCTCGCTTGCGAGCCTATTGTTGTTAGTTTTGCTTTGGAAGCGGGGTGGAAGCTCCACCCATGCTTCTAATTGGTACGCGTCATAAATGCTCTGTTTTGATTGGAAGGGAGGCATGTTTGTTCCCTACCGGTCTCCTGTTTGCCGTGCCTGACCGGACAGGAGATGTGCACGTGCGTCTTTTTTGTTGTTTTTTGGGGTATTTTGAACACATGGCGGAGTGCCTACGCTCCGATCTGCAGTACATTATACATTATTTAAAAGCAACTTCAACAAATCGTGGAGGTTCGTTCAGCCGCTGTGTGAGCTCTTGCTCGACGGTGTATGCAGGCTGGTTGCTTTTTAGTTGTGTATGTTTTGCAGTTTTATATAACGCGAACTAGACCCAAAAGTATTGTAAAGATTTATAGGGAAAACAGTTACATTACACAAATACATTGCCTATGGCACGGGGATATTAACTAATTTGTCCAGAATCACCGGGCGGTGAGCGAACGCAGTGACTCTAACATGGTACCCTAGCTTCATGCTTAGCAGCTCTTGTAATTTCGCCACATCCTGCTGCTTTACGGAGATTGCCTACTGCCATATTGTGTGCCTATGCTCCCATCTACAGTACGTCATACATTTTTGCACTGAGAATGTTGGCTAGTTTCCCTTTGTGGTGTGTGATGTGTGTATGTAATGTGCGTGTCCCTGCTTACCCTTTGGCTGGGTCTCTAGCCTCTGTGCAGATGGCTGTTTGTGCGTCGAAATGATAGTGTGTTTTATTGTAATATCTTTGGCTGCATGTTTGTTCTGGATGTGTCTCTGTGTTTGTGGATGTGTTCTTGTGTTTATGTATGTGTTTCTGTGTATGGCAGTGGTCATCTGTTTTTCTGGGGAGTTGCATAAGATTGAGTTTCTACCCTAGCTGCACCGGTCACAGTGTGTTATTTTATGTTGGTAAGCTTAATTTTGTATCGTAATTTTCCATGTTGTGTCATTGTATGTGTTGCTATATCCTGCTGTGCACTGTCACGTCAGTCCATGCTGTGTTATGCAGCACTTGTTTACATAACGTAGCGCCACAGTGACAGCCTGCGCCCTCAAAGCACTGACAATATCCAGTGTTGTCACCTTACTATTATCATCACCATCGGGAGGATGAGAGGCTGAGGTGGCCGCAGTGGGCCTTCAACCCTGTAATCTTTGGGTTGCACATGTATTTCTGCAACAGGCGCTTGAACCCATCGAAGCACCCCTGGCCCATATCTGACACCCGTGATGTGCAATTTACACGCAGGCTCTCTGCAGGAGACACAGTAACCCACTGAGCTACGAAATGAAGACTGGCATCTCTGTCTTACCGGCAACTTGCTGATGTCTGCAACATGCTCATTAACCCACTCACTTTTCGTGTCAGATTTGTGCCCCTACAATATGCGTATTATAACGAGATCTCTGCAGCAGGCACTTTAACCTACTTGACTATCTAACCAGCTCCAAACCTTTGACTTCCTGGCTGCACAACCGCCCCGCGGAGTGCGAACCATCTCATTTTATGTATGTCTTAGAAGGTGGTGCTTGGGGGTTAGTTTGATACACTTTTGTCCTGCCAGCAGCAGGGACAGAACCCACTCTGACCCACTGGTAACTTAGCCCCTTTATGTGAATATTATGCTAGTATAGCGGATCTGTGGTCTCTTCGCATAACTGCACATGCACTTATGCTTTCATACGTGTCGCCACGAGGGATGGGATGAAGAAATTGGGGAGTGGCTGATGTAATTAAGGGCGTGGCTTAAATACACTCAAAATCCGGGTTAGCAGAGTGTGCCGCCCACTGGTATTTTCCTGCTTCTGTCGTTGCATCCAGATATAGAACTCAACAAGTAATATTACACTTAAAACAAGCCAGGACTATTGGCTTTGACAGTGCTTGTTAGTTGCATAACATAAATAAGCAACACTTATGGCTTCGTTGTATAGAATATTGAACATGCATCAGTTCTGAAATGACTCCACAAATACATACAGCTCTTTATCTGTCAATTACATTCACTACACTACGAACAAAAACATTAGGCAAGATTGTGATTACAAAACCAATAACTAACTGATGCGAGACCTGTTTGCGTGGCAAATGCTTGTTATTTTTAGTAACTGCTTTTTCAGCTTTCACCTTTTTTGTTATGACTTATTAAGCGAATAATGGTGCACTTACTAGCATAATATTCACATAAAGGGGGTAAGTTACCAGAGGGTCAGAATGAAAACATAGAATCCCTTTCTGTTGTGCTCACAATCACTCCCCTCAGGTGTCCACCCTTCAAGAGTAAAGCTCTACTAACATACAGGATACATGTCTCAAAAAAGTAATGAAATACCCATAGCAGGAAGTGCCCTCTGGTACCAAGGAAAAAACAGACATAGGCTCCCAAACTAAGCATACATTATACTTCAAATATAAGCGTTAAATAGATTTCAGAACTGCAGTTGTTTTGTTTGAAACCTCACCTAGCCAGTTCCAGAAAATACACCCATTTCTTTCTGAAAAGTACATTTTTCATTATCCATAAATTAGTGTGTTTCCTATAGCAGGAACAGCGGCACTTTTGTTAAAATAAACTGTACACAAGTCTGGTCCAGTGCATGAAAACAAATGCAGCTCATATTGTTGGTAAATATTTCCTCCCTTATTCCCTATCCTACACTTTATCTTGATTTTTCTTTTTTTTTTATACATAACTTGTTCGTTTATATATTGCTAACTTGTGTTTTGAAAGGTAGCCAAGTAAAAAAATTAATAATTAAAAACAGAATGTGTGACCCGGGTTAGTGGGCACTTGCCAGATGTGGTTCTAACACTTCTTGGCGCTTTGGAACACGAAGCAAGCCAAGGCCAATGGCCCGAATTCTAAGTTCTTATTAATGAGTTTCCCGGAGGGCCGTTAACAGATGTTAGGGCAGAATGCAGTGTAGCAGGACCACTGCATGGGGCTTTATGGGGATGTACGTTGTTACAACACATGCTTTTACTACGCATGCCTTTACAACGCAGGATTTACAACGCAAGTCGTTACAACGACTTGCGTTGGGTGGTGCTGGATAGTGAATAGTTTAATTTACTATTCCAACTCCAGTCCCCGTGGATAGTAGGGAAGGTGTTGGATAGTAAATTAAACTATTCCCTATCCTAGAGCGCCCCCAGCGCAATTCGTTGTAATGACTTGCGTTGAAATACCTGCGTTGTAAAGGCACTGCGTGGTAAAAGTTGCGTCGTAAAGGATGTTTCCCGCTTTATGGACGTTGCCTTGCTACCTCACAGGTGCAGCAGGTGCCCCAACCTCTTGAGAGTCAGCTAGGTCCGAGTCTACGAGTTACTACTGCAATTCCGCTACACCACGGCTCAAGCAGAGCGCCTTACACTAGAAGTAAAAAGAGGTCAAAATCAACCATCCAGAGCTTTCGATGAAGTATGCTCTCACCGCTCCAAATAACATTCTGCTCCAACGTCAGCAGAAAAGATGGTGTTGGATGTAACTGTGATGTATTCCTATAGGTTCTGTATCGATCCCCCTATTCCTGACCCTGTTCTGGTTAACAAGTTAACTAGCAGCCATCCCATGATGCAGAAACCGTTATCTGATTAAGCCACACCACGGCACAGGAACGTGTTATCTGATTATGTCATAACGCTTGCCATCTAATTAGACAAGCGATATTCCTCCAGCCCCTGATAAGGCATACAGAGTTCTCAAAACAAATCAAACCTATGACAACCTGGGAAAAACCCTGCGGCCATTGTTTTGATTTCATCGAGAACTTCAGCAAAAGAATGTGCTAACGACCAAGTCGTATGACATCCTTATTGACGTATCTATGTCCATCCTTACGTCAATCTCGGCACCTTACAGGTATAAATATTACCGGTATTGCCTTAAGCAAACACACGCGGTGGTGACGAGATCGGAGCAGCCAGACTTGCCGAAGCCCAGAGCAGAGCAGACCCCGCTGGCGCAGCCCCGCCTTCCTGACGCGCTGAGAACGAGACGCTGCTTTCTCCTGCCGAGAAATCCAGCTCCGGCGCTTCCGGGTAGCCCTCGCAGGCAGCCTGGAATATCGAGACCAGAGACGAGAGATACCATCCCTCATTCATCCTAAATTCCAGGTACAGAACTGAATAACCCCTCGCAGAGAATTCTTGAGTCAGTCACTTGGCAAAACAAACTTAACTTAAACTGCTACTTTCTATTCCCGCCCACGTATTAGGCTTAGGTCAGGTACACCGGGGTAGGCGTAGTTAGAAACACCAGTTGAGTACGATTAGTCAAATGTATATGTATATATATATTTTATCCATTTTAAACCTGCATATGGCTTAGAAACCATATAAATGTTTTTACAGTATTATTTTATACTTCTGCTTTTATTGTATGCACTTTACTTAACCATAAGTATTGCGATAATATCGATCCATTTCTCTTGTATGAGAAAAGAGACTGATCAATAAATACCATCTTTTATTGAACACGCCCGTCTCTTCCTTTTCTCTACAATCTGGTGAGACTAAGAATGCACGTACTGACTGAGTAAAATAAGTTGTCTTTTGTTTTCAAACGACTCTGGAGATACACTCTTGATTAGGGGAGAGCAAAGTTGTCATGTTCTATGGTTGTCAGAAACTAAATCCCTTCTTGTCTATCCAGGGAGGTTCAACTCCTCCTTGCCTATTCGAGAAAGTTTCTAGTGAACTCTGAGCTAGCTGGCAAACCCAAAACTTTAAGTCTAATATCGACAATAGAAGACCTAGTTAACGTCTGGTCTAGGCCTATACTATTGAAGGTATTATTCCAATGCGCAGAGCCTATTGGGATAATAGGAACTACTACATGGCGCCCAACGTTTGGAAAGGCGATAAAACTAACGCAAGACATTAGAGTAACTCAGTCGTGCTTTTTCACTCAGACCCCTTTTTTCCCATAATACTCCAAAGACGTCTGGAGTGGGTGAAAGGTCATATCCACCAAACCTCGCAGGAGGAAACTCCTATGTATGGTTCTTGGTTTAGTCAACGTTGAAGGATACACTGTTCCAAAATATTGTGCATCTAATCTTTGTTTCCATAAGAAACCTGATCTGCAAACAAACAAAATAACCTTCCTGTCTGTAAAATGGTAGACAGTGATGCAGAAAGAGAGATAGCTAGAGTAGCAGCTGATAATACTATGCAAGAAGCAGACCCGGATTTAATACTCATCGCGGTCAACATAAGGAAATCTATAACTTTAAAACTTATAGAAAATGGACTGACACCTAGAGGTGGCACAGTCATATTCGTAATAGAGGCACACGAATATCGGCAGACAGAGGTATTCTATTCATGGATAAACTTTCCAGCAGCAAACGCTGTAACAAAGGTCTTCCACCATTACAAAACAGAGGAACCTCCTGAAGAATACACTCCTTTCGAGGAGGTGGAAGTACCACTTAAATTTCAAGAGCACCTGCTCTTGTTTAATGGCGCCCTAAAACACAACAATCACATCACCAGGCTCGGTCCATTAGGTAGACCAGGAGCAACGTGGCCGGTCCTAGCCGGATACACACCACATCCAGACATCGATGGAATGTCTGCAGCAAATCTTTTAATACAACTAAAACAATTAATAAAAATACATAGACAATTAGTCCAATATGTAATGCGGACTTCAACAATCCAACCAGCAATCAAAATTCCACAGCTGACCCCTCATCAGGGGAACACAAATAAAATTACACCACAGAACATACAGTCCTGCCTAGGTAAGGTACCAGCTAAAGGGGAACAAATACCATTCTGGTTAGCACAAAAAATCACCCAAATAGAGGCGGTGTTTCCAGACACCACTCCTGTGGATAAACACAGGATTCTGACTATCTGTCTTCCAATGGGAATCGCACCACACATGGAGGACTGTGACACTTGGGGTACAGTCTTTGCTTCCATCTACACAAAAACGCATGGTGTTCCATCCATCTCGGTAATACCAGATGTGCTAAAACAAATTCAAGACGAATACGGTCCAGAACCCGCTTTAACTCTTGGTATGAAATTACTGAAAGACTTCAAGCAGGTCTCGGCTATATTACTGGCCAATATAAAGGGAGAAGCAGCAAACGTGGCGATCCGCCAGAGGTTAAAAGAAACAGATATAGCAGACCAACCAGCTGAAATTGCCAGAATCATAGAAAAATCCTATGAGGAACTAGGTAGAGATAGTTTAGGTGAAATACCAGTAAAACCCCAACTGATTGAAAGTCCTGAAAAAATATTTATTAAAAATAATTTAACATCACAAAAGAAGAACTGGGATGGAAACAAACAATCCAATCCGAAAGAAAAGAGATTCCAGTCCAGAGGAAGGTCTCCTCGGCGGAGAGAAAAATCTCCAAACCAAGGACACAGGTCTCCCCAAAGTGAGCCCTCTGGGAAAAAATACAACCTTAGAAATAGGGATAATATAAAGAAACCGGATAGATATCAAGATTTTGATACACGTCCCTCTCAATCTTTTCAGACTTCCTCGCAGAAATCGGAAAGAAGAGGACGATCGGAACCCAGGGAAGGGCACGTCAAGTCCAAAGACAAGGAACCTGCTCATCCAAATAAGAAATTACAATTTCCAAAAAAGAAGGTAGCCAGTATTAAAGTATTCAACAATGCCGAGAATACTGAGGACACAGCTGAAAAACGGAGAGTGGGCTCAGACTATGCTAGACAGCGCAGCAGAAGTGAGCATAGCTCGCAAAGTCCTTATGAATCATCTGGAGACAGTGGACACGAATGAATACCTTCAAGTGGAAACTGCAGACACCAGAGTTAGCAAACCTCACAAAATATATGAAATAACATTACGTATAGAGGGGGATAAGACTAGAAAAATAAGGGGACTATTTTGGGATAATCTCTCCAAGGGCTATGACATCCTTCTAGCTGAAAAAGACTGGCCACCAGAGTTTGTCAGGGACTGCCCTCATGGCGAAGAAATAATTATGCCTGCCTTCTCAAATCATATCCCAATTCATTAAAAATATACACTTGCAAGAAAGTGGGCAGTAGCTCAAGCTCCCGCTTTATATAAAAATCATGTAGGATGGGATGAGGATTCTCCTCCTCACAAAATCCAGTTAAAATCACAACCTACTGCACAAAGACAGTACCCAATTAAGCAAGAAGCTAAAAAACAGGTAAAAGAAATCCTAGACCAATTAGAATACCAGGGGGTGATTGAAACTTGCACCTCACAAATGAACAACCCTTTGTTTCCTGTCTCCAAACCAGACAATTCATATCGTCTAGTTTTGGATTACAGACACCTTAACTCATGTTGCAAAACCTTTGCAGTACAAAACTCGCATAGTGCAGCACTAATGAATAACATAGTGCGCAAAAAATACAAAACAACATTAGACATCTCTAATGGATTCTTCTGTCAAAATGTAGCACCAGAGAGCAGATACTTGTCTGCGTTCTCAATAAATGGCGCTCAAAAACAATTCTGTCGGTTACCCCAAGGGTTCAAGAACAGCCCAGGATTATTCTCAGCGAGAGTAACAGAATTATTACAAACATATGACGAAGAGGCATTATCTTATGTCGACGACATATACCCAACAGATGATGACTTGGATACTCACTTGAAGAGAGTGAACACCATAATACTTGGGTTCGCAGCAGAGGGTTACAAATTCAACTTAAAAAAATCCAGAATTGCCCATCTAACAGTCCTGTTCTTAGGATATGAATTATCAAGTGAAGGCAAAAGCCTGGCTGACAATTTCCTAGAGAAATGTGCCGTACTCCAAGCACCTAGAACACTAAAAAACCTACAGTCAATTCTAGGCTTCCTAAATTTCGGAAGAACATACATTGCAAATTACGCAGAAAGGGTCAAACCCCTTTATGATCTAATAAAACCAGATTTTAAAAGAACCAATTGGACTCAAATACACACAGAAATTCTGAGATCCTTACAAACAGATATGTTAATTAAAACAAAATTAGAAACACGTGATAACACACGCAATCTTGTGATTCGAGTCATCCCAGGAAGATGCGGATTCACATACCTGACCTCTAACGAGGGAGAAAAGGTACCAATTGCATTCAAATCACACTTGTACACAGAAGCTGAAAAGAAATTCAGCATTAAAGAAAACATTGTTCATGCAGTTCAAACCGCAATAGCTAAAGAAAAAGATAAAGCTGACGGTAGACACATCACAGTCATAACAGCAGAATCAGCCTTTGAGGCATTAACAACCCCGAGTAATTTACCAACCACAGCATTGAATCCAAAGTGGATACAATGGGTGAATTCAATTACAACGGACAAAGTATACTACTACTTTGATCCAGAACTAAAGGAATTAAAAAATCTAGAATATGAAAGAATATTCCCTCTGCCGGCCGACATTCTGCCATTACGACAGTACGCTTCTGTAATCTATACAGACGGACATGCTCAACCCTCCGTTTGGGGAGAACAAGCATACAACCCCACATGTGAGATTACAAAAGAAGTGTGGCGCGGAGGTAAACTAAGACCTCTATTAACAAAAACACACTCAGTAGAAACTAATTCAGAACAACAGACTGAAATAATAGCATTGAAAATGGCGCTAGATAATGCAGATCGCGAATTCCCGACACTTATAGTGTCCGATTCATATTACTGCGTCAAATCATATAACAACGATTTGCAGAAATGGATTCAAAACGGTTACAAAGAGGACACAGGTGCAACAATAAAGCAAAAACTGCTTTGGGAACACATAGTTCTGTCACAAAAAGAACTACCAAAGACTCATGTGATACATACACTGAGTCATCAGCGTGATGGCGTTCACGTTGCAGGGAATTCATTGGCTGAGACAGCCACAGCGGTAGCAACTAAATCGGCTTCCGTAGCTAGGAAAAAGCGTACAATGAAAAACATTGACGGTGAAACAGTGCTGGCGGTGAAAACGTCATCAAAAGGCGACTGCTCAGCGCTACCGATCAACTATCCACTCAATTATACATACATAATCGATGCAAACTCCGTCTCTTTTGCTCGAATCCCTGGAGTGGGGGATAGAGTAATTCCAAACATGGACAGGAGAACTTTGTTAATTGCAGACGCACATATGGGCGAGGGTCTCAGACACCTCAAACTAAAAGATTCTCTGGAAGAACTACAATCAGTGTACTGGTGGCCAGGCATGAGCCTGCAGCATGACATTTTTGTAAAAAAATGCCCGGACTGCAACAGAGATCGCAGTGGCGAGAGAAACGGTATACTACCGTGGCATTTCAATCCAGAAAAGATCAACAGTAAAAAGCAAAGCGTCCGATTAACATATACAGGCTAGTTTCCACTTATAATGTAGATCCCCAGCACTCGGCTGATGTCTGGACTGTTATACAAAGATTTGCGAGTCTAAATGGCATATACGCTAGGAGCATGCTACGTTTGACCAATGTTTTCACTTGAGCCCTCAAGCTTGGGGGAAAGCTCGGCCAAATGAGCATAGCACAGCGGGATTCTTCTCACTTCCTTCCTGAGGGATACGGGATGGTGTAAAGAAAAAACCAAGGCATAAAGCTATCTATAACGGAAAGGGTATTAGGTTCGGGAGCTGGGTGGGTCAAACATCTGTCCAACGTAGTCTAAATAACTTGCCAAGAAATTCTCTGAAGGGATTCAGTCCGTACGAATTATTGTTTGGAACTAGGATGTTAGTCTTAGATCTTGACAGTCAGACTTCAGTGGTGAAGGAAAAAAGCTTTGATATCAAAGATCGTTTGGCTATTTTACAGGACTTAAACAAAACAAGAAAAGACCTGAGCAACATAAAGTTGAAACAGCAGCCAACAACCACTGAAGAACCACCACCTGTCCCAGCAAGACCTGTCTGGATTCCAAAAGTCGGGGATCTAGTCAGAGAAAAGATCGCAGTAAAGAAGGAATTTGGGCCTTCTTAAAGAAAAGCAGTTCCTGTCTTGTCTATCAACGGGACAAGATCAGTTGTACTACCGCCGCTTGCTGGTAAAAAGGAGAACCGAGTTGTATCCATCGACTTGGTAAAACCACAATCATGTGGCCGATAACAAACAGTAGGCCAAGTGGACTCCCGATAAGTAGCAGAACACCAAGGTTTGCTTCAAATACAGAGGTCCAAACTAAGAGGCTAATCACATTCGAAACGCCTACAGAAAAACAACAAGGACTATGCAACAATGCATTGGAACTCAGACCTCTAACAACCCAAATAAAAACATTTAGTAGAGACACACCGACCTACAATGAAGTAACAAACGAATATGCAAGAAACAGTAATCCTGAAGCAATTGGAACAATTGACAGAACTGCATCCGGCTACTTCATAAACTTCGATGATTCCTCTGAAGACCTAAGTGAATCAAAAACACAGCCATCATCAAAAACCTTTAAAGATAAAGCTAAAGAACTTTTGAAACAACTGAAAGAAACATATCTGATTTCTCCATGGATTGAATTTTGGGTGGGCTTCGGTGCATTTATCCTCATACTTTGGCTCATCATGATACTAACTTTGGGACGCTTCATTGAGGGAAAATATGCTAAAATGGACACAGCAAGTCAGAAAATCAACTTGATCCTCAAGCCACACACATCTTCACACGTCGAGAAAAGAGAACTTTCTTCAGTCAACTTCACAGCCAATCCTATACCAGGTGGGGTAGCATGGGACAATACTGACTACGAAATTTATGGTCCGGTTGAAATCCTGAAATATCCACACCAAATCAAGATCTCGTTAAGTGACTTTGTAAAACCAAGCTCATTTGCTGATGATTGGGACTTTGAAAACATAAATGATATGATGTCTGACTTAGTGATGTCTGCTAAATTTACCAAACATGATTATTTGCAGGGTTCGACTAATTATGATAGTATGTACTGTTACAACCACTATGGTAACCATTTTTTACATAAATCGGCACAACCTAGAAATGTTTTAAATTATAATCAATGGGAACATTGTGCGACCCCTCCAAAAGGAAGCTCAAGAACCTTTTACGACAAATATTCATACTTTTCAGGGTTCAACACAAGTAATGCTGAAACATTTTATTTCAAATTGTCAAATAAGACAGGGACAAAGATCATGCTAACAAACACGGAATTGATATATTCAGACTAATTTTTTGAACAAATGAATACTTTTGGTTTTGATTATTGGGACAAAAATGTTGAAGTAAAAAGTGTTTGGGGTACAAAAGAATGGCAAGTACAAGGTATAGAATCATTGTTTAGAGCCTGCATGATCCCAGAACAAATTATATTTTTGAATGACACTGTTCAACAAACCACCTGTCTTGGCTTAGCCAAAATCAAAGACTTAAATAAACCGTCTATTCCAAAGCCAACAATGGACAGCAATAGCTCTACAGATGAAGAGATAGACGTAAACTATGTATTAAACCAAAACAGAACACATCCTGATTGGAAACAATGGTTGATCTGGCCCACAGATACTAATAACTGTCAAGATAGATTCCTGAACAAAACACAGGGGTTCACATTGACCAGGCCAGACCCTAGATATTCCCAAAGACAACACCCAGGGATAATAACCACCTACAGTGTGGGCAAATTATGCCTTCAATGGCTACAAACTTCCACACTGACAGAAATTAAGCAACACCTAACTTTACTTACTGATGGCGCTGACTTGCGTGATTTCATTATGGGACCGCGCAAACAGCGTCAGAAACGTTTCATTGCAGCCTCTGTATATGCAGCTTACAACGAGGCCTGGAAGGTGACTCAAATTGAGACAGCAGAAAGAATACGGGAAATTGACCGTATTAATTTGGAAAAATCACTTTCTGTAGTGGACAATGGGTTAATGACTCTGTCCTCCAGAATTTTTTCTTTGGACAGCATTGTGTCTTCAGCAATCGACATTTTATCGCAAGACTTACTGTTGTTACAACACGGTCAGTCTCAATTGCGTTCTATTGTACAGCTTGGCTGGACGTTACAAAATCTGCGTTCAGGCTATGTGCCTTGGCGTTTAATCAACACAACGTCACTATTCAATATCTTTAACCTTACTGATAAACAAATCAGTATGGCACAAAAGGGTGCGGATTATACAATCCTGAGCATTGAGAAACTCGAGAGATTACCAGTGACAATGTCAGAACGACCTGTCAGTGAATGGATAATACATGGGATAATTAATATTCCAATATCAACCTTCAGGTTTCAATACTGCCAAAAATATATACAGGCTGGCATGTACGAAAAATTGGGAAAAGGGTACATTAAGACAACATGGAACTTGCCCTATTCACATGCATGTGTCAGTAATAAAGGACAGAAAGTGTTTCTTAGTGGCAATAATTGTGCGATGTCACTAAGCGGTACACTTCTGTGTAATGGAATTAGTTTGCATGGAGCCTGTGAAGGGAACTCAAATAACCTTTCATGTCACCAGCTAGGCACACCTGCAACAGAGATAGAACCATTTTTTCAAAGACACTATAATGGGAGTTACATTCTAATTGTGGACCGCAGATGCTGTAGTCTTATGCCCGGGACTCCTTATCTCATAACTACGACTGCGAAGGTCAAGTGCTGTGGACGCTTATTGTTCCCCAGCTCCTTTCCAGACAGGGAGGCAAGGGCATGGCCCAACTTGAAAATTACTTCTATTCGAATAGACACTTTAAGCAGAATGAAAACAGTGCTTCTTCAGACGGCAACCAGACTCACGTCATCAAAAGAAACGTATGATCTCCTAGTCGCAAGGACGACTGCAGAGATTCACAATTCCCCCATACATTTCGCAGAAATCCTGAATGAAATCTTAAATATTTCTGATACCAGTGGAGTCTCAAAAGTATTTAAGACAGTATTTTCGATGGCATTAACACCATTCAAAGCCATACTGGGTATTTTTCCAGACTTCGTCCATTCGATTTTTGGCGGACTTCCCCTCATTTTGGGACTAATTGCAGGAATTCTATTCTTAGTCCTTATATTTCGTTATGGCAAACCGTGTCACAGACAAAACACCTGCGACAAGGGAAGAAACAATCCGAGCCATTGGATACCGGGACCGGATATCAAAAATCCTGGGACTAACCCGGCTTAGAGACCTGAACATGACTTGGTTTCTTTCATTTCGACCAATGTGACATCGATGCGTTTTACCTGTATTAAGGTGCTTGCTGTGCGGAGAAGAATGCGTGTTGGACACCTGTCTGACGCTACAATCGGATGCGCCTATGGATGCAGAAACATTGTTGGGTCCGATAAAGGCTCATGCTTTGTGCTGCCCTCAACGGCTACCAATCCTGATGACGGCATTCGTGGAGACTTCACCGCTGCGATTAAGGGGTAGTGAAGTTCAAGATGAAAGCAGCATCGATCAGGTACGACCTTCTGTCAGCAATACTAATCAAAACGTCAATGGAGACAATCATGCACATGAATGCATGGTTACATCCTTTTCCGAGTTAGTGGAACTCTCCCAGGAAGCTGTTGACAGCTTTTTCGACAGTCTAAATGATATGATGTTCTCACCAGAGCAGAAATAGAGACTTTTGAGCAAGCTAGCACACGGCGTTCCCAACACCCTGAATTTGGCCTTCAACTTTAATAACAAAATACCATGAACAATTTTCCCTCCAGTTCACGGACAGCAATTTTTTCAGCAGCCCCTAAAAATGTTTACGATTTTTCGGGACACTTATCTTCTGCTTAAAGTAAGAACTATTCTTAGAGAACTAAAATTTCTACTTTTAGATACTTTATAGACATTAGCTGCCCGCTGGTATGTTCATAATTATTTTATTCTGTGATGGAATGGTCTCGAACTTTTTCTTCTGTCTTAAGAGCCATTTCATGTGTAATTCTCATATTCGATTAGTAATAATGTATACATATGCTTGATTACTTTGGCATTATTCTACAGCTTGAGTGCATATAATACATGTGACTATTTTTTCGTATATTAGATAAATTCGAAATGCATAATATGTATTTTGGGGTGGTAAGGTATACACAATACTCTACAGTATGTTTTACTATGCCTAGATTCGTAAATATGGCCATAGTTAGCGTGGAGTGGGTGTGATGTATTCCTATAGGTTCTGTATCGATCCCCCTATTCCTGACCCTGTTCTGGTTAACAAGTTAACTAGCAGCCATCCCATGATGCAGAAACCGTTATCTGATTAAGCCACACCACGGCACAGGAACGTGTTATCTGATTATGTCATAACGCTTGCCATCTAATTAGACAAGCGATATTCCTCCAGCCCCTGATAAGGCATACGGAGTTCTCAAAACAAATCAAACCTATGACAACCTGGGAAAAACCCTGCGGCCATTGTTTTGATTTCATCGAGAACTTCAGCAAAAGAATGTGCTAACGACCAAGTCGTATGACATCCTTATTGACGTATCTATGTCCATCCTTACGTCAATCTCGGCACCTTACAGGTATAAATATTACCGGTATTGCCTTAAGCAAACACACGCGGTGGTGACGAGATCGGAGCAGCCAGACTTGCCGAAGCCCAGAGCAGAGCAGACCCCGCTGGCGCAGCCCCGCCTTCCTGACGCGCTGAGAACGAGACGCTGCTTTCTCCTGCCGAGAAATCCAGCTCCGGCGCTTCCGGGTAGCCCTCGCAGGCAGCCTGGAATATCGAGACCAGAGACGAGAGATACCATCCCTCATTCATCCTAAATTCCAGGTACAGAACTGAATAACCCCTCACAGAGAATTCTTGAGTCAGTCACTTGGCAAAACATACTTATCTTAAACTGCTACTTTCTATTCCCGCCCACGTATTAGGCTTAGGTCAGGTACACCGGGTTAGGCGTAGTTAGAAACACCAGTTGAGTACGATTAGTCAAATGTATATGTGTATGTATCTATTTTATCCATTTTAACCCATCATATGGCTTAGAAACCATATCAATGTTTTTACAGTATTATTTTATACTTCTGCTTTTATTGTATGCACTTTACTTAACCATAAGTATTGCGATAATATCGATCCATTTCTCTTGTATGAGAAAAGAGACTGATCAATAAATACCATCTTTTATTGAACACGCCCGTCTCTTCCTTTTCTCTACAATCTGGTGAGACTAAGAATGCACGTACTGACTGAGTAAAATAAGTTGTCTTTTGTTTTCACACGACTCTGGAGATACACTCTTGATTAGGGGAGAGCAAAGTTGTCATGTTCTATGGTTGTCAGAAACTAAATCCCTTCTTGTCTATCCAGGGAGGTTCAACTCCTCCTTGCCTATTCGAGAAAGTTTCTAGTGAACTCTGAGCTAGCTGGCAAACCCAAAACTTTAAGTCTAATATCGACAATAGAAGACCTAGTTAACGTCTGGTCTAGGCCTATACTATTGAAGGTATTATTCCAATGCGCAGAGCCTATTGGGATAATAGGAACTACACTACATAACTCCCACACCTTTCCTACTGTTGCACAGACTGGAGTTGGAATAATAAATTATACTATTCCAAACTACAGCGCACCCTAGACAGCAAGTCGTTGTAACAACTTGCGTTGTAATGGCATGCGGGGTAAAGGCATGCGTGGTAACATCATATAACCTTTGATGTGAAAATGATGGAAGGATAAAATCCAGTTAAGTAATGCAAATGAAATAAGCAGCTCCTGGATACTACTACAGTTTGGTTTACTAGTAAGAGGTTGGAGGCATCCAAACTTCTAAAGTCCTCCCTCTCTGTGAGGAATGTGACAGGTTGCCTAGTATGTCCACAAATCCACATCCCAGATATTCAGGGGATTCTGGGAAAACAAGATCTCCGACTTCAAGGAGTTCCATTTAAGGTAGTTGGGGTTCACCCTCCAGCGCACGTGGTGCGTAGCAAGCGGGAAGAATGAACACAAAAAGCCTGCCTCCCCCTGATGGACAACAGAGCCTGGGTACAACCCGTAAACGTAAAGAAGGAGAACCTGGCTCCGTGCAGCAGAGGAGCCAGAGATGTAATGTAAGGATCGAAGAGGTGGGGGGCGCTAGGTGACGCACAAGCAGAACGGCCGCCCTAACGCGAGGCTCCCGCAGCCTGGTGCCGATATCCTGCACATAATCCTGCCCAGATGGCACTAACTGTCAAAAAACCACCAAAGTGAGATGCCCGAGGAATTGGGACCAAGCGACGCGAGTCTGCCTTAAATCCGTCACTGTGCGGTACCGCAATCGGCAGGTGCTGGATCCATCGCTGCGTGGTCCAGAACGGCCCGGAACTGCTACTGGGCACAGACCGCTACGCAAGAGCCGCGGTCCCCATGTGGCGGGTAGGCCAACGCGCTGCTGTAACGGCAGCTGAAATGCGGCGAGTGCTGCTTTGCCGCCTTGGTGCATGCTGCCTACGGAGAGCGACTGAGGCAGAGTGGGACGGCTGTTTCATCCCCAAGTGGCGGCCTCCCGGATAGTATCCCGAGGTGAGGTGCCATTTTACACAAAGCCGCGCGGGTGGCGGTTCGGCCAAACGTGGTGGTGCCCTCAATACATAGCCTGCATGATTTGGTGTCGATACTATGCTGTGGATGCCACTGTCATCAACGGGATGACTGCACTCAAATTCGTCCGCGATCCGAGCCCTGCTGCTCAATAGTGCGCCTCCGTAGAGCCCGCTGTGCATTCTGCCAGAGACAGATTATGGTGGCAGACAACATGTGATCGGAGCAACAGGGCTAGGCGCCTAAAATATCCAAGACACATGGAGGCACTAGGGAATATGCCCGATAGATGCGAGAGCTCATTAAGCGACAAAAGTCCATATAGACACACGCAAATCTTCATGGGCAGTATCTGAAATTGATGTGACTTGCAGAGTTAATGAGGCGGCTAACAACTGCTCCCAAGACAATTATACTGCCACACACAGGTTTGTGAAAGGCACCTGCGGCGATCATCACAGAGGAGCAGACAACAAATACCGTGCTAAAAGGGGTCAGCCCCTTGCAAACCCCCCACCCAGTGTCAAGTATCACACACAAGTCTGATCTGCGCCAACAATGGGGAGACCAGACGCGTGGCAGCCACGACTCAACTTTGATGCTAAAAAAAAAAAAGCACCCGCCTGCAGCAGACAGAGGTAGAGGGTGGCGCCGATATGCCAGTGCACGAACCACCTCTTTCCCAGAGCGAGGACATGAAAGCAATCCTACTGGAGGTCCGGCAAGGTCTCGCAACCATTGCTGATAAAATGGATGCCACGACTACACGCATGGACACTATTGTATGCAAAAGAAATGGCCACGAAGAACACATAAAGGAGACAGAGCGCTGCATCTCGGATGCTGAAGATGCCACCTCTCGCATCCAAAGCTCTATGTCGCACATGGACAAACTACTGAAAATAATTGCAGCAAAGAATGAGGATATCGAAGCAAGAAGCCGCAGGAACAACATTCGAGTCCTGGGCATACCAAGAGGTGGAAGAGGTGTGGCGCCGCGGCCAGGGCGACTGACGCTGGAATCTGGGGATCACGGTTCGATCCCCGGCTCCGGCGGCAGGTTAGCCCAGCACCATGTGACTCTGGGCAATAGCTTGTTTAATCTTCCCGACGGCCCCCAGCGCCTAGAGACCCTAACGGGTGATTGTGCGCTTTACAAATATGGATTATTATTATTATTATTATTATTATACCAGAAAGTACAAATACGGGCAAAATGGAGGACTACATAGAAAAGTTATTACTGGCAGTAGCGGGGACGGAATCTCTCTCCCCTCACTTCATAGTCGAACGGGCCCACCGCTCTTTGGGCCCGAGACCTCCACCAGGAAGCAAGCCTCAACCCATCATTGCACGCCTCCTGAACTACAGGGACTGGGATGTAGCCCTCAAAGTGGCAAGGGAGTAGAAACAACTGCATTTTGAGGGATTACCCATCACCATATATCCTGACTTCCTGGCAACCATGCAAGAGGAGAGGAGCAAGTTTCTTCCCGTTAAACAGAAGCTAAGACAAGCCCAAATAGACTATGCCCTAATGTACCCAGCCCGCCTTCGAGTTACATATCAAGGTAAACAGTCGTTTTATAAGAAACCACAACAAGTTGAAGAATTTCTGAAAGACCTCAAGTGCCAGAAGGCTGCTACAAATGTTCCAGATGATTCGCCGAGATCTTCCTCACTGAACATGGAATGACTAATTAAACAAGAAGAGGCCACACGCTCACCGCTGGGGACCAGAGACGCTCCACTGATATGAAGCAACGGACATCAATGTACTCTGATCCCATTATCATGGGACACTTGAATACTGCGACCAGTTACGCCATATGACGGGTAACATGGGACAAGTGTCACCAAGCACCCTCATACCCTAATAGGGGTCGAATTTTCCATCTCACTACCCCGGGAAGGCGAGAGGTACATGTGTGCCGCACATAAGTGTTCCCCTTACGGGAGATCCCCCTTTCATTTTCTTCACTTTGCCTGAATTGAAAAGTATTGTGTTGTTTGATATTGGACTTTTGGTTTGAGGGAATAGGGAGGGGAGAGAGGCAGACATATCTGGCATGATTGGGCTGCTTCAGTGGGTGGGGGTGGTTTGTTAATAAGTCTTTCACTATGCATACCTTACAGCAAAACAGACATCATTGTAATCATCCTCTTGTTCTATTTGCATTAAGTACAGACATGCAATGTAAATGTTACAGCACAAATGGGGAGTATGGCTGATTCGTTAAGTAATGTGTGTAAAGAAAGGGGGTATCCCTGACTAAAGTTCCTAATTCGGGATATATAAACTATTTGGAAGAACGAGAAATAGGAACAAGGGTATCAAATGGACAAAGACTGACATCAGACAGAAATGACTAGTTATAGACAATGTGCATGGTACAAAAATTATTTATATATTTTATTCTAGGTAGATTATAGTACATTACATGGCTAAAGATTACTAATCTCTAGCCATGTTTTTAGACTGAAAAATTAGTTAAATAGCACTAAAAGTCTCCATACGATAAACTGCAATATAATGTACTATAATCTACCTAGAATGAACATGTACAACAATATGCATTTGTATATTACATATTATAAAAACATAGGAGACACATATATAATAAATGTATAAAATATTGTTCCCTTTTTTTTATAAACTATTGCTTAATAAAATATATAAATTACTATGTCGCTACTGCTGGCTAAACGCAGAGGAGCTTGTACATGGGGTCGAGCTCCAAAATTCAAGGAGTGCCTTGATAACCTAATTTACTGCCAGGAACAGCTGACTCCTTATGTAATTGTAATTTGTACTTGTAAAGCGCACTAATACCCTTGGGTGTCCTGGCGCTGTACGCATACCGCTGTGGAACCCTTCCTGGCCTTTCCCTGTGAAATGTCCACTCCTGGGCACCCCCAGGGTGAAGCGCATCCCAGCGCTGTTGGGGCCGTTGTGGAGATTAAGCAAGCTATTGCCCAGTGTTGCAGAGTGGGACCCATGATTAGACTAGGCACCGAGGCGAGAATTATCAGGTCCGAGGACATTGAGCCCAAGACCCGCCGAGGCGGTAATTGAACCCTGGTCCCGGGCCAGACCTCTGCATCAGGGTCTGCCGCTCTAACCATTGAGCCACACTTCTCCACTTCTTATGGTGAAACACTCCCACATGCTTCTAGGCGCAAAGGCATATGGGACCCTCTCCAGAGTTATCTTTTGGCACGAGATGCGGAGGTTCGTCTGGCACACTCTCGGATGCGGGATCTTAGTGCGGCACTCTCCCTTCTTCCCCTCCTCCTTCTTAACAAACTCAGCATTACTGTCAAGTGAAATGTCCTGTGTTTGCATCCAATCTCTGAGAAAAGCACTCAGTCCATTATAGGGCAGTGCTCTCTAGGGGACACACAAATATGATGGACTGGAATGTGTCCTCAGTAGTTGATAATTATTGAAGCATCTACTCATCACTTTTTTGTTTTGCTAAGAGAGACATGCTAAATGTGACAGGTACGCCCCGATGTAGGCGCCATGCTCACTATGCCATTAGACCCAAGTTGAACCTCACTGACGAGCCCTAAAAGGCTAGTTCTAGTCTGGGGTGACTCTTGTTCCTGTCTGGTGGATCAGACTGGCCGTCCCCTCTAAAGCAGGACAAAATACTTGTTTTTGTATGGCTGCTCTCTGTCTAGCACGGCAACGTAGACAAAAATAAATAATTAAATGGACTTGTGTGGGTCTGCATAATTACCAGGGCCAACAGGTAATTCCACACATCACATTGTTGTTTTTATATATATTTTTCTTTGGTACAAACCATGGTAAAAGAATTTGTATGTATTTATTTATTTTGTAAAGCACTCATGTCACCAAAAGAAGCTTCAGTGCACTCAGGGGATAGAAATGGGGGGTAGGAGTTGAAGGCCAGTAATGAACAATAAAGCGCAAACGCTTGTTGGAGAAGGTCAGTGTTAATGCGTTTGTAGGAATAGTGACAGAGGGCTGCAGGAGGCCAAACTTTGCCACCAGGTCAGGCACTAAGGAGTCATTCGTTTGGAGAGATAGCCTTGAGCTGAGATTAGATTATGGAGCCTTAGGACGTCCTGTAGGCAATAACAAATTGGTCCATGAGAACAGGTTTTAGACTTTGGTGGTTTAATATAACCATAGGAAATGATACACAGGCTGGATAACCGAAGCACAGCCTTTGACAAACCATATTGTGGAGTGGTGTGGCTCACTGGTTAGAGGCGGCAGACCCGGAAGCAGAGGACGGCCCGGGACAGGGTCAATTCCCGACACGGCAGGGTCGTGGACCAGGGTCAGCGGACTCGATAATTCTCGCCTCGGTGCCGACTCTAACCAGGGATCACACTCGGCAACTCTGGGCATTAGCTTGCCTAATCTCTACAACGGCCCCCCACAGACGCCGGGGATGCCTGGTTTCACCTTGGAGATACCCAGTAGGGACCATCTCACAGGGAAAGCCAGGACGGGTTCCCCAGCGGTCTACAGCGCGGAGATACCCCATGTGGGGTGATTCATGCGCTTTACAAGACATCATTACATTACATTACATATTACAGAGGCAGACTGGTGCATGTTTTACACAGCACATACCAAGGTGCAGGTTTCATTTCTTTGTTAGGGGGCTGGAAACAAGGATGTTTTTAACGTCATTCTAAAGAAGCTGCCTAACTAGAGCTAGCGAGACTCAGCCCATAGAAGAGCATGTTGGCAGTGAAGGGCTCCTCATATGATAAGTAGACCCTTGCCATGTGCAACACTTTTGGCCAGTGCAACTTTTCAGCAAACATCACTTCAAACACTGGGAGTTTTGAACCAATCCCTAAAGTGTTGGAAGCAAATCTAGAAGTCTCGGAATGCATCATGCTTTAGGTGTGGTAAGCCAGGACTGAGTCCATTCAGTAACGACAAAGCTCTTCCATGCATAACTGTCCGAAGAGTTTGCTTTGCCCAGTGGTCAAAGTGCATTAAAAAAAGTATGGGAACTGTGATTCTACCTGCAGGTCAAAGGTGTGGCTATAAAAAACAAAATATTCTGTATTTTTTTAATCTTTCACTGTCAGGTAGCTACATATAAAATAAAGTGCAACTTAAAAGAAAAATAAATTTAAAAAAAGATGTTACTCAGTGGAAATGCACTACAGTACATTATGAAAATTCTATTAGTGAATGCACTGCAGAGGTCTGTGTCTGTAACTAGAGAACTATAGATTTAAATCTTGGTTGGTGCAGTGGAGAATAGTGACATATATTTTTGGTGCTACAAAGTCACAGCCTGTGATAGAAAGCACTGTAGATATGTGAGTCATTATTTTTAACTTGCATTGCACACAGTATAAGATAGACTGCTACAAATTGCGAAAAAAGGTTTTAAGACAAAAAGGTGTTTCCAAAATAAACATTTTAGTAATACCCAGGCTGTATGTAAAGCACATGTTTTACATAATTATCCCTTCAATACCTTGTCTGTGGTAGTAAACGCTAGATAAATACAATTATGGTTAAAAGCAGGCACTTCAATGCTCAGAAGTTAACTCTATGCACTACCACTCAAAAAGAATAAATCTTTGTCATCACAAAGCTTTGATGGATTCAATCAAACCAGTACCGGCTCACAAGCATTCCTTACATCTGCAAAATTCACTTGTTGCGCACATTTGCATTTCTTTCAGGCAAGCAGACCCCTGGCAAGAAAGCTTGTTTCTTGCTTAACTGTCAGGGGACTCGCCGAATGACGCTTCAGCTGAAGCATAGAAACTATCAGAATAAACCGTCCCGGACGTTTTTTCTCTCCAAAAGGTAGGGGAGTGTTTTTTCATGAATAAAAAAGGTAAGGGCATGTCATGCCCCTCCAATCCCGGCCAATTTCACCTCTGGCTTTGCCATACCTGCCAAGTTTCCCAGGTCCATGCATTATGTGCTGTTCCATTCCAGTTTGTTTCTTTGAATTCTGGGACTTGCTTATTCCATAATAAAACTGTACTACACATCCCAGGATTCAAAGAAAACCCGGGACTGGAGCGGGAAAACCTTTGACTGGAGGAGTAAAAACCTGGGACTGGAGGAGTAAAAACCTGGACTGGAGGAGTAAAAACTTTGGACTGGAGGAGTAAAAACCTTGGACTGGAGGAGAAAAAACCTTGGACTGGAGTAGAAAAAACCTTGGACTGGAGTAAAAAAAAAACCTGGACTGGAGTAAAAAAAAACCTGGACTGGAGTAAAAAAAAACCTGGACTGGAGTAAAAAAAACCTTGGACTGGAGTAGAAAAAACCTTGGACTGGAGTAGAAAAAACCTTGGACTGGAGCAGTAAAAACCTGGACTGTAATAGTAGTAAAAACCACCTGGACTGTAATAGTAGTAAAAACCTGGACTGTAACAGTAGTAAAAACCTGGACTGGAGCAGTAAAAACCTGGACTGTAATAGTAGTAAAAACCACCTGGACTGTAATAGTAGTAAAAACCTGGACTGTAACAGTAGTAAAAACCTGGACTGGAGCAGTAAAAACCTGGACTGTAATAGTAGTAAAAACCTTTGACTGGAGGAGTAAAAACCTGGACTGTAATAGTAGTAAAAACCTTTGACTGGAGGAGTAAAAACCTGGACTGGAGGAGTAAAAACCTTGGACTGGAGGAGTAAAAACCTGGACTAGAGGAGTAAAAACCTGGACTAGAGGAGTAAAAACCTTGGACTGGAGTAGAAAAAACCTTGGACTGGAGTAGAAAAAAAACCTGGACTGGAGTAGAAAAAAAACCTTGGACTGGAGTACAAAAAACCTTGGACTGGAGTAAAAAAAAACCTGGACTGGAGTAAAAAAAAACCTTGGACTGGAGTAGAAAAAATCTGGACTGGAGTAGAAAAAACCTTGGACTGGAGTAGAAAAAACCTTGGACTGGAGTAGAAAAAACCTTGGACTGGAGTAGAAAAAACCTTGGACTGGAGTAAAAAAAAACCTGGACTGGAGTAAAATAAAACCTTGGACTGGAGTAGAAAAAACCTTGGACTGGAGCAGTAAAAACCTGGACTGGAGCAGTAAAAACCTGGACTGTAATAGTAGTAAAAAAACACCTGGACTGTAATAGTAGTAAAAACCTGGACTGGAGCAGTAAAAACCTGGACTGTAATAGTAGTAAAACCCTGGACTGTAATAGTAGTAAAAACCTGGACTGTAATAGTAGTAAAAACCTGGACTGTAATAGTAGTAAAAACCTTTGACTGGAGGAGTAAAAACCTGGACTGGAGGAGTAAAAACCTTGGACTGGAGGAGTAAAAACCTGGACTAGAGGAGTAAAAACCTGGACTAGAGGAGTAAAAACCTTGGACTGTAATAGTAGTAAAACCCTGGACTGTAATAGTAGTAAAAACCTGGACTGTAATAGTAGTAAAAACCTTTGACTGGAGGAGTAAAAACCTTGGACTGGAGTAGAAAAAACCTTGGACTGGAGTAGAAAAAACCTTGGACTGGAGTAGAAAAAATCTGGACTGGAGTAGAAAAAACCTTGGACTGGAGTAGAAAAAACCTTGGACTGGAGTAGAAAAAACCTTGGACTGGAGTAGCAAAAACCTTGGACTGGAGTAGCAAAAACCTGGACTGGAGTAAAAAAATACCTTGGACTGGAGTAGAAAAAACCTTGGACTGGAGTAGAAAAAGCCTTGGACTGTAATAGTAGTAAAAACCTGGACTGGAGTAGCAAAAACCTGGGCTGGAGCAGTAAAAACCTGGACTGGAGCAGTAAAAACCTGGACTGTAATAGTAGTAAAAACCTGGACTGTAATAGTAGTAAAAACCTGGACTGTAATAGTAGTAAAAACCCGGACTGGAGCAGTAAAAACCTGGGCTGGAGGAGCAAAAACCTTGGACGGGAGGAGTAAAAACCTTGGACCGGAGTAGAAAAAACCTTGGACTGGAGTAGAAAAAACCTTGGACTGGAGTAGAAAAAACCTTGGACTGGAGTAGAAAAAACCTGGACTGTAATAGTAGTAAAAACCTGGACTGGAGTAGTAAAAACCTTGGACTGGAGTAGAAAAAAACCTTGGACTGGAGTAGAAAAAAACCTTGGACTGGAGTAGAAAAAACCTGGACTGGAGTAAAAAAAAAACCTTGGACTGGAGTAGAAAAAACCTTGGACTGGAGTAGAAAAAACCTGGACTGTAATAGTAGTAAAAACCTGGACTGGAGCAGTAAAAACCTGGACTGGAGTAGAAAAAACCTGGACTGTAATAGTAGTAAAAACCTGGACTGGAGTAGTAAAAACCTTGGACTGGAGTAGAAAAAAACCTTGGACTGGAGTAGAAAAAACCTGGACTGGAGTAAAAAAAAAACCTTGGACTGGAGTAGAAAAAACCTTGGACTGGAGTAGAAAAAACCTGGACTGTAATAGCAGTAAAAACCTGGACTGGAGTAGAAAAAACCTGGACTGTAATAGTAGTAAAAACCTGGACTGGAGTAGTAAAAACCTGGACTGGGGTAGAAAAAACCTTGGACAGGAGTAGAAAAAACCTGGAATGGAGCAGTAAAAACCTGGAGGTATTAATCACGCATGGACCTGCAAAACATTTCAGCTAGGCTTTGCTTTCTAGCATTTGAAATCCTGTTTTAAAATATGGACTACAACCCCCAGAATGCACAGCTAATTCGAGGGGTGAATGGGCTGCCCGTGGACATGGAAACCGAAGAGCACAACAGCGGCGGGTGCAGATATTAATATAAATATATGGGAATCCCGTGCGGGTGAGTCTGGGCACACAGCGCCTTGAAGCCGGCACGGAGGCGCTTCAATCCGCGTCACTACGGAAGCCGCGGAGGGTCACAGCCCGCACCTACCCCGCTCTGCTTCCTGGTGGGCTTGACCCGCGCGAAGATCTTGATGGTCTGCTTCACCATGATGCACGCCAGGAACTTCCAGCCAATGGGCAGTGCTAGGCTTCCGCACGGCGCCCCTGGCAACTGTTGCTAGGGCCGGGGGCATGACACCGGCAGCGCGCACATGACTGGCAGACAGGGGAGTCTGTCAGGGGAAGGAGGTGGGACTTGTCAGCGACCTTAACGTCATGACGTAATTGTGTGCAGGCAAGGGATGCTCTGCGCGAGAGGAACGCTGAATACGCCTGCCCTGACGTCGGGTGGGCGGAGTTAGGGCTGCCACCTGCGGTAAGAGGTGTGTGCGCATGCGCAGATGATGAACTGAGCTGCATGGTTGCTGCTTGTGGAGCAATAATTAGAAACGGGTCATGTGTCTTTAACTGAAGTGGCAAAAACATTAATGTATTTTATGCAAATGTGTGAAGGAGGTAAACAGCTAACAGCCAATGAAAAAGCCAATAGAGCTGGCTAGATTTAGATGAATGTCAGTTGTTGTGATAAATAAATACAAACCTTTTTCCTCCTCTATCCTTCTACTATCATTCCAAATCCAAATAACTGACTAACCGATCCACCACTTAAAATGTACTTGCATGTTTCACTATACTAATTCAACACTAATCCTCTATGGGTCCCGGAGTAGCGTGCTACTCGCCGAAAAACCGCATCAACGCCTCGTCAGGGGTAGTAAGCACTATATAAATGCAATTACAATACAATTACAATGTATCTGGATGCACTAACAAAAAGCTCAGAGAGGAACCAAAATACCCATTGTAGGAAGCTGGCTTTTTATGTAGTGAACCAATGTTGGGATACACCATGCACAAAAGTCCGGACGAGCATTATTGGTTAACAGGGGCTTACTTTAAATATCTCTAGTGCTCTATTTGTGGTAGTGTGGTTGCGCAATTTAAGCTTATCATAGGGGAGTGTTGAGCATTCGTTGTACATACAGACTCAATTAATGAGACATGTCAGGATCTGGTTTTGCTTTGTGTGTGAAAGGTAGAATGTTCTTCATTCCTCTCGAGCAGGTTGAGAATGTTTGCCTTTGAACAGGAAGAGGCAGTTGTGTCACTTCTTCCCTGCCATTTGTTTACTAAGATGTTCCTGAAATAAAGATAATCTTGAATTTACTTCGTCTTGGAGGCATCTTTACATTGGCAACAACCAACTGGCAGGATTCCCACGTTATCCAGAAGCAAGGAGCTGTCTGCTGCGGATCTTTCTTCCAGTCACCTTTAGCACCAAAGTTCCTGAGTTCCTGATCTCCACTGGTGATTCGACTCTCTCCAGAATCCTAGAGGAATAGGAAACGAGGTGCTTGTAGGAAAGAAGACACGGAGACAGAAGGTCACTTTCCGTAGGTTTAATCCAGACAAACACGTCCGAAGCTGACATCGATCCTTCACATAATCTTGCACATTCTCTAACCCCTTGAAGGACTGGGCTATTTAAGGCCCAGCGGTGCCAGGGGACAACACCTAGAACCTTCGTGGGATACCTGTTCTGGCGCACTAAAGACAGAGACACGGGACACTTCCTTGTGCGTCAAAGATCAGGGTTTATTACTGCAGGGAGGCAAAAGTCACAAGAAGTACAACAGAGTGTAGGTTCTGAGAGTCTGCTCCCTTTGCATATGTGAGTCGCTCTCTTTTATACAGGATTTTGTCATTGCACAATATGTAAGCAAAAGGTTACAACTCATTTCCCACAGTAAAATTCAAAGGATCGCTTTCATGTATTCAGAGCACCGGAACATAATTACATTAACATCACCAGTTCCAACTGTAAAAGCACATCTTCCCACCATTAGGTACATTCCACTTGAGTTGTAAATAAACAAGAGAAAGAGACAAGAACAGCTGCAAGGAAGACAGACAACAGGGAAGAGGGAGTGTGAGGATAATATTGGATGCGTAATCGTAGCCTAAAAGGACTTGATCCCAGCACGTGCGAGGCTGAAACAATAGACCGGCACGGCAGGATCACCTTCGAGCGGAGGCAACTGCTTTAGCAGTGTCCTCCCCCTACTCATAAAAGACGCATGAAAAGGCATATGCTTCAATCGTGAAGCTTGGGAACAAAAGGGTCACGATGCGGACAGTTGCCTGTTCGCTGACTACGTGAGGGCAAGGAACAAAATGGATGCCGTATCTAAAATGGAACCCGAGCGTCCATTGAAGAAACCTGTAAATGTGAGGAACTCTTCTGAGTAGTATGACGAAAACGCGTACACTTACACAACTCGTCATTTACGGTTCATTGATACCACATTCGTCCATATTCGGCGGTGCCCAAAACGTCGTAACGATTTTTACGGAACCTCAGACGCTCCTTTTGCCCTCATGTAGGCAAGAACTAGTCGAAGTCGGAGTCGATCTCGATATTCATCAGATCATTCAGATGTTGTTGGAACATAATTCTATCCATCAATGCCTCCTTGGAAACAGGTGGCCTTCTTATACACGTTGTAGCACAAAGGCCACATAAGGCAGGACCACACTGTACACAAAGACAACACGTGAACAGAAATGTCACGACAACCCCTATAATCATCAGAATCTTCCAACCCCAAGTCGACATTAGACCCCAAAACCATCCTAGAAGCGTCCAATCTCCCTCGTCCTCGTGTATGGACTCCGAGATTTTGTGCAACTTGGAGATGGCTTGATAAACCGTTGGAGCGTTATCAGGTATGAATATGCAGCAGCTCGAATGGATGACCTTGCACACACCACCTCTATCCGCTAGAACAACGTCTAGAACCATACGGTTCTGTAACGTCATAAGCCTATCCGCTTGAAGCTCTGCTGTCAGATTACCAAGGGCGCTTGCAGTTATGTTAGCAGTTGACTCTACTACACGAGTTAACTGTCTCAGATTTCTGCTATTGACCATGGGGCCCCAAAACGGTAGAAAACCCTTGAAGAAGTCTCCTGCTTCTTGACCGGAAGTATCCTCTTTACTAATGACACCTCTCACAACTCTGGTTTTGTGATAGTCGGCAGCAACAGTGAAAGTCGGGGGCAAGAGATTTGCAATATAGCAGGTACCTGAGAAGTCATGTGGTTACCACGTATGTGCTCGGTCATAACATACAAAATAGGTACCCTTGGCAGTCAGAAAGACAGGGGAAGAGAGCATCGGTAGAACGTAAGTATCCACACAAGCACTCTTCCCAAGCTGGGCTCTTGGATTTCGGCCACGACCTTGCAGACAAAAGTGGCCTAGGTGAGGTACAATCCAGATTGGAGATGAGCTTTTAAGCTGCCTATCACCCACTGATATACTATACTCAGCCTCACTAAGGTACTTATAGGTTTGCACCTCCTCTTCTGGGCTAAGTGACGTATCGAAGATATCTCTATCTAGATCGGCAATAGCTATCATTAGAGACTTGTGATACGGGCCAGGACCAAAGTTTGCTGAGCGTGGCTCTCGATGGGGGTAGGAATCTAGTGCTCTACGGAACATGGTTTGGAATGCCCGAACTGACCCTTGGGGGCTGTACGGAAGGACCAAATATGGGATACCCCTGTCCATGGTATGTGGCATTAGCCCACACACCCAACAGTTTGTAGTATTTACCACCAACTGATGCTGATCCAAAAGTTGCACAAAGGAATTGTTTCTAAATTCCGCACGTCTGACTTATTCATGTTGAGGCAGTAGGTGAAAAGAATGTGGAGAAACAGTAGAGACGAAATTTAGATCATGAGAAGGAGAGGTGGGTAAGGCAGAAGGCAGCAATGATAGAAAACCAAAATATACTCCACCCACCAGCAGCATAGAAACAGTTAGGAACAACATGAAAACCTGTAATAAAAAACACTTTGTTCGAAATGTGCTGTACAATTTAGATCTTTGCACCGTCTTTTCCTCTATCTTCGTCAGCTTGGAGAACTCCATCCTCTAACAACCGTCCGCAACGTTCTTGACGCACTTCGTTCTGGGTAGCGATTATCAATTCCCAGGGGTTCCCGGAAATCGGCAAAAGAAATTGACCTAATGTCAATAACTGCTAAACAGAAGGAAGTGCCCGCGCGGCCCTACGGCCAACCCAGATGGCAGGTTTTAATCAGTTAAATAATCAATTTCATATACGTCTCCTAGCTGTTCTGGAAAAGAAATACATACATAATAAAATGTCCACAATGGTCAAGGCAGAATGTGAGGGGGTATTTTGAAATCAAAATGATAACAATTTATTCATCCTTATTGCGTGTACGAAGAAAGTATCGGTTTCTTCCGGGTCGAGTCTGATCTTCAAACAGTGGATTGGATGGCGAAAGAGTGTTCGATTGTCCAGGCAATTGTTCAGTACTTGTATTCCCCAATGTTGAAGGAAGGGAAATTGTTTGAGAGGAATCAACAGGGGTGTCAGATAAAACTGAAGTGTTCCCTATGGTCTGAGCTTCGCTAAATGGGACAAAGCGCTGGGGAACGTCAGTTAGGACGAGGAAAAACCTTTACGTATCCATGTGTCTGCCGGCAGAGGAAGCGGAACCTTCTTGGTGTGGGTGGCATGTACCCAGTGTTTCCGTCCCTCCAGTCGAACCGCCGTCCTCGTTGCTAGTAGCACCTGGAAGGGTCCCACAAATCTCGGCTCAAGATGGCGTTTTCGTCCGAAATTTCTGGTGAGGACCCAGTCCCCTGGTTGGAGCCGATGACCAGGACCCTCTGTTTGTGACGGCAGAGCCTCAAAGACCTGTTGATGAATCAAACTCAATTTAGCAGTCAGATCATATAGATAATCAATTAACATTGGATATTCAAGTCTGTTCAATTCTTTAGGCCTCGGAACCCCCCAAATGTTCGCAGGGCGGCCGAACACAATCTCATATGGGCTAAGCCCTACTCGAGAGTGTACAGTAGCCCTGGTCAATAAGAGAGCTAGAGGCAAAGCGTCAGGCCATGATAAACCAGTTGTTGCCTGAATTTTAGCAAGTTTTAGTTTCAGGGTGCCATTGTATCCTTCCACCAAACCCGCTCACTGAGGATGATTAGCACTATGAAATTTCTGGGATATTCCTAAACCACGACACACACTCTTCATCACGCTTCCCACAAACTCACTTCCGTTGTCCGACCATACAATCCGAGGCATGCCGTACCTGGGGAAATACTCTTTGAGCAGAATTTTAGCTGTGGATAGGGCAGTATTATCCTTAAGAGGGTAAGCCTCAATCCATCTGGAGAACGCACAAACCACAACCAGCACATACTTTAAATTATTGCATCTCTCCATGTGGATGAAGTCCAATTGGATAACTTCGAAAGGACATGTAGGAGGGGCAAAATGACCAGGTGGAGTGTGGGTGCCCTTACCGGGATTATGCATCAAACATACCATGCAATTCTTAACCACTCTCTCTGCACATTTAGTGATCCCGTCATTCTTCCATACAGGAGACAACAACTTGCATATGCCCTTCGAGCTAATATGTGCTGTGCCATGGGCCATTGTAACAACAGCAAGCACATATGCATCCGGTAACATCCATCTCTGTTTCTCTGACAAATCAACCCAACATCCATCCTCATCTAATTTTCCCGTGCTTTCTTTCCACTTAGTCTTCTCCATTTCAGTGGCCTCATTCTGTATTTCCTTCACACTCTCCACTGTGTCCTCACACATACTAGTTTCCGCAGGCCATCTCACTGAACTTGTAACATACATTCGATTTGTCAGATCTTTCGCTGTCTCCTTAGCAGTCTCATCTGCAAACGCATTACCACGACCAACATCATCTGTCACTTTTCGATGCGCACTACATTTAATTATGGCCACCTGTTTAGGCAATGTGAGTGCATCTAAAAGGTCATTCACAAGCTGTCCATGCTGAATCTTTGTGCCATGCGACGTTAAGAATCCTCTTTCTTTCCACAATCGCCCAAAACTATGTGCCACACCAAAAGCATACTGGCTGTCTGTGAACACATTCACCCGCTTTCCTCTGGACAACACACACGCTCTCGTCAAGGCGACCAACTCAGCTGCCTGAGCCGAGTTCTGATTTAATCTCGTAGATTCCACAACCGTTCTCAACGTCACTACAGCATACGCAGTCGTTACATCACCATTCGGTAACTTAAAACAGGAACCATCAACATACAAAGTACCATCGGGATCTACCAATGGAATATCCTTTAGGTCAATACGACCCTTCGTCTCTTTTTCGGTTCTTAGATAACAGTCATGTGGTGCTACATCACTTGACTCCGTATTGATCGGCAATAATGTTGCTGGGTTCAACACATTACACCGTTTTATCCGTATGTGACTAGCCAGTAACGTCAGCTCATACCCAGACAACCTTGCGCTCGTCAAATGTTGAGTTTTCGTTCGGTTCAAGAGAGTGTCGACTGCATGCGGAACCATCACCGTGAGCATATTATCCATGACCAGACCCGCGGACTGTCGAATGGACGCCGCAGCTGCCGCTGTTGCCCTTAAACAACTCGGCAAGGCTCTAGCTACTGGGTCTAAAGTCGAAGAAAAATAGGCGCATGGACGCTGTTTGTCGCCAAAGTGTTGCGTCAGAACACTCAACGCACAACCATCCCTCTCGTGAACGTACAGTGTAAACGGCTTACTGTAATCAGGAGTACCTAACACAGGAGCCGAACACAACGCATCACGTAATTCAGAAAAACCTTTTTGACACTCTTCAGTCCATGGCAAAGGAGTCGGAACATCCTTGCACGTGAGAGCTAACAATGGTTTCGCTAATAGTGAAAAATTTGGGATCCATTGTCTGCAGTATGACGTGATACCTAGAAAGGCACGTACATCTCTCTGAGTTTTTGGCACAGTCATTCGGGTAATCGCTGCAATTCTCTCTGGGGTCAACCTTCTCCCTTCTTTTGACAATAAGTGACCTAAGTAGGTTACTTCTTGGCAACAATATTGCAGCTTGGAAGGTGACACCTTGTGATGTAAGTCACATAAATGCCGCAACAATGATACTGTAGCAGTTCTACAAATATCTTCGGTATCAGCGGCGACCAACAGGTCGTCAACGTACTGAATCAAGGCTGCGCCTGCCGGTAATATAAATGAATCAAGTTGACTTTTAAGGGCTTGACTGTAGATCGACGGACTCTCACAATAGCCCTGTGGTGCGCGTTTCAGTCTAAAACTGCGACCACCTAATGAGAATCCGAATAGATCTCTGCTTTCCTCAGCAATCGGGATACTAAAGAAAGCATTCTTTAGGTCGATCACCGTGAACCAGGAGGCAGACACTGGAATCAGGGTCAACAAAGTAGTGATATCAGGGACCACGGGGTACTGTGGGATCACGATTTTATTCACTTCTCTCAAATCGATTATGAAACGATACACAGGAGGTTTAGATGGATCAGTGCGTTTTAAAATTGGTAGTACAGGACTATTACACACATTTCCTCGAGTTTCTTCAAAGACATCCTTTTCGATCAGGTCGTGTACAATCGCTAATAGCGCCCGTTCTCCCTCAATGGAGATACGATACTGTGGTATACGTGGCAATCGCACATTTGGTTTCAGCTTGATCATATAAGGTGGGATGTCCAAGAGACCCACGTCATTGGGACCTGTGGCCCATAGAGACGCAGGAAGGGAGCTCAATTCCGGCGGGAATTTATCGATCGACAAGTACATGGGAGAGATTGCTCTCCGACCAAATGTAAGCTCCACTCCTTCAGGAGAGCAATACAAAGTCACATATAACCGTTTTAACAAATCCAAGCCCAGAAGATTCTCGCCACAACCAGTAGATAGAATTAATGGAGCCTCCAACTCACGAGGGCCAATCGTAAGGGGCAAAGGGCTAGAGACAGGATTGCTAACCGGGGCGCCAGAGAATCCAACGGAAACATTTGTTAAGCCGGACAAAGGTGCGCCAGGGAGTTTCGAATGCATGATGGAACTTTTCGTCGCACCAGTGTCTAACAGAAAAGGCTCAACTACGCCAGATGTAGCAACTGCGACGTAAGGCCCACTCTGATCAACCGGAACTGATACTACTCCCTCTCTCTGTCGGTGGCTGTCCTAGTAACGATCGTTTACAACAGTCTCATGTTCAACGTAATAGTCGTCCGCGTAATACTGCGCTGATTTATCGGACCTTACATTTCGCTGGTCAAAACAATTATTCGCGTCCGAGGACGTATTAGGGCGCTCAGTCTGATTTTGAAAGGCACCGCGACCTCTACCTCGAGATGCTTGTTGAGGACCACCACGACCCCCTCGTGCCGATACACCATTAAGGCGGTCACGCAAAGCGGGACAATCATATTTTATATGTCCCTCTCTTCTACAATATGCACACTGGTTATACCCAAGCATAGATCTAAAGTCAGAGGAGTCAGGACGTGACTGTATTCTGGAGGATTGCGATTGTGGTCTATATTGCTGTTGCAAATCAGTGTGATTTGAACGCGGAGGATACGCTTGCTGCAACAAAACCTTCGTTTTGAGCTCCTTCGTTTTCTTATCTACACGATCACTTTCTTCTTTTTCCCTATTCTCATAATATTGAGCCGTTGCTAATATCTGTGCAGTGGTTGAAACAGCCCATGCACTTTCTGAATTTTTCAATTTGTTGCATAGTTCTGGCAACATATTCAACACAAATTTATCAACAAACAACCGTTGACCTCCCTCAGTGCCCATATCCTGACCACTATGATCGACAAATGCCTCTTCGAATCTAGTAAAGAAATCGGAGACACTCTCATCCTTCTTTTGCTTACAAGCTGCTAATTTATCCCAGTTTACCCTCATCGCCGGCATAAGCGTTTTCATGAGTGTAATTATTTTCTGAGGCAGATCCAAAATTAACTGCTCAGGCTTAGCCCCACCAACTTGTAGTCCATCAGCCGCTATTAGTGCAGCCCAATCACCACCTAACTCATTCGCATGATTTTCCTGACGAATTTGCGCCCAAACAGGCTGTGGTACAACATTACCGAACAGCATATCAATGTCGGCAAGGTTCATAATAGTAGCATCCACAAATTGAGACAACTCCTTATAGTAACCCGCCGTATTCTTGCGTGGATCAGGCAAGGACTGTTTGACCTGTAAGACTTCTGATCGCTTCCATGGGAGGTGTATCCAAACTCTTTGGAAATGTGGAAGGACCGGAGGAGCAGCATTAGCATCACCTGGCATCCATACTGGCGGAACCTCCCTCATAGGATACTGGCCAGGAGTCGTTTTCCAATTATCAGAGTTGTCATCAAACGACACTCGAGAATGCACTGTCGACCTATGGGCTAACAATCGCTCTAAGGCACGTCGTACATCTCCACCTACAATCATACCATTCGAAAATTGACCCTGAAGTTCAATCATATCGGGCGGTACGTTATCTAGATCGTCATTATACCATTGTTCCCTCAAACAGTTACACATTTCGACGAACACGAGTCTCTGCGTAGGCTCATTAAACTGAGAAAACGTCTCGAAAACCATGCGTGGAGGGTAGTTGGCAGGATGTCTTATCCACCTATGTGCCATTGTCACTAACGTCTCTTTCTCCCTTCCACTAGGGATCTGACTCCGTCTTTGGGGAGTTTCAGAAGTATCGGATGGAAATAACTGACCAGAAAGCGGTGAATAAAGGGTAGCAACAGTGTTAGGGATACGATTACGAACAGAAGGAGAAAGGAGAACAGGAGCCACAACGTTTGAAGTGAAGGCAGACACAGCAGAAGCAGGCAAGATAGTCGGGGTGGCAGGGACAAGAGGCTGAGAAGGTACAGGCAAAGGAGCAGTAGGAATAGAGACAGGTGGTGGGACAAACGTAGGACCAACAACGGGCTGACCCGCAGCCGCTGGAGCAACAGGAGGGACAACGGGAGGAATTACAGGCGGAACCACAGGAGGAACTACAGGGGCTGTAGCACCCTGTGCATAAGGAGGTGGCGATTTCATCAAATATGCTAACAGGGGATCCTCCTTTGAATCCTCTTCCTTCTTATCTAGACTAGTTGGTAAAACCGGGTAACATTTGTCTACCCTCATGTGATGCAGTCTAGTGGAAACTTCTATTTCTTTTTCTTCTTTATCTCGCTGACATTGTTGTACAACTTGCATTATCGGAACGATACCTTCTCTTCGATCCCTTTTAAGCTGTTTGATTTCTTTCTGCTTGGCCTCTTTACGCCACAACCAAAAGGAATCAAACATAGCTGGCCTAGCTTTCCTTTTAAACAACTTAGCTTCTAGATTATCTAAGATCGTGAGGTCGAAACTTCCATGCGGTGGCCAACTAAGGACACCATCTTTTTTCGTGTAACGGACCCAATATTTATTATATATAATAGGGCCCACACCATGTCGACTATAGAGCTCGTATATCGGAGTTCCAACTGGAGGTATCGGACACGAGTCCTCCAACCGGGAATCCTTGTTGCAACATTTAAAGAAACCGAGAAAACCACTATGGCTAGGCATCAGGTACACTAACCTAGTATCAAACTTCAAGGGTTACCGAAGCACTAATTCTTCGTGAAAGACAAAACCCTCGGTTTTTGGCAATTGCAATTGTCAAATAACAACTAAGAACCAACAACTAAGAACCACAAATGCACTGGAATTATGCAAACAACAAAGCTTCAACAAGCTGTAACAACAACTAAGGACTGGGAGCGACCCACAAATACTTAACTGAGGGCTTCAATGGCGTCACCAGGAAGGCCCGTCTATCGTCTCGCTGTACGAAAGGTCTACGCCAGGCGTCGAAAACAGGTCGACAGTCAGGGCATCGGTCCGTCGCAGCCGTCAGGAGGCGGGAATCTTCGCGGGAAAAATCTTCGGACCACTTATTTCGACAACAGGATCGATGAAGCGGGGTGCACCTTTTCCTCGGAGATTTCACACGAAGTTCCTCACAATCGTCAGGCTTTGGACCGGTACCGCCGATGTCGCCCCACGTTGGGCGCCAACTGAAGGACTGGGCTATTTAAGGCCCAGCGGTGCCAGGGGACAACACCTAGAACCTTCGTGGGATACCTGTTCTGGCGCACTAAAGACAGAGACACAGGACACTTCCTTGTGCGTCAAAGATCAGGGTTTATTACTGCAGGGAGGCAAAAGTCACAAGAAGTACAACAGAGTGTAGGTTCTGAGAGTCTGCTCCCTTTGCATATGTGAGTCGCTCTCTTTTATACAGGATTTTGTCATTGCACAATATGTAAGCAAAAGGTTACAACTCATTTCCCACAGTAAAATTCAAAGGATCGCTTTCATGTATTCAGAGCACCGGAACATAATTACATTAACATCACCAGTTCCAACTGTAAAAGCACATCTTCCCACCATTAGGTACATTCCACTTGAGTTGTAAATAAACAAGAGAAAGAGACAAGAACAGCTGCAAGGAAGTCAGACAACAGGGAAGAGGGAGTGTGAGGATAATATTGGATGCGTAATCGTAGCCTAAAAGGACTTGATCCCAGCACGTGCGAGGCTGAAACAATAGACCGGCACGGCAGGATCACCTTCGAGCGGAGGCAACTGCTTTAGCAGTGTCCTCCCCCTACTCATAAAAGACGCATGAAAAGGCATATGCTTCAATCGTGAAGCTTGGGAACAAAAGGGTCACGATGCGGACAGTTGCCTGTTCGCTGACTACGTGAGGGCAAGGAACAAAATGGATGCCGTATCTAAAATGGAACCCGAGCGTCCATTGAAGAAACCTGTAAATGTGAGGAACTCTTCTGAGTAGTATGACGAAAACACGTACACTTACACAACTCGTCATTTACGGTTCATTGATACCACATTCGTCCATATTCGGCGGTGCCCAAAACGTCGTAACGATTTTTACGGAACCTCACCCTCATCACATAACTCCATTCCATTTTGAAAGATGTCACCACGAGACAGACACGAGACATGGAGAAGTGTGAGAAGTGTGGCTCAATGGTTAGAGCGGCAGACCCTGATGCAGAGGTCTAGCCCGGGACCAGGGTTCAATTCCCCGCCTCAGCGGGTCTTGGGCTCAAAATTCCACGGACCTGATAATTCTCGCCTCGGTGCCTATTCCAATCATGGAGTCCCACTCTGCAACTCTGGGCAATAGCTTGCTTAATCTCCACAACGGCCCCCACAACGCTAAGGATGCCTGGCCTCCACCTTGGGGGTGCCCAGGAGTGGACACCTCACAGGGAAAGCCAGGATGGGTTCCACAGCGGTATTCGTACAAGCGCCTTGAGACCCTTGCGGGTGAGTAGTGCGCTATACAAGTATCAATTTACATTTTTACATTTACATGATACGCAGTACCATGCTCGTGTCTGTTACACATTGAAACACAACAATGGTTCCATCAGTGCTGATATTTTATTTACTCACAGTACCGCTAGCCGTGGCGCGTGGTCGTAACTCAAATTCATCCGTGACGTTGTTTGAGCTGCTGGAGCATGCCCTGTCAGCATGCACAACGTCTAATACGAAACACAGTTCCACTAGGAACCTGTTGTTGTCAATAAAGTTTTGAATCACTCTTGGTTTCGAGCTTAGGAACTACTATGGTGCTTATTTCGTTCTCAGGAACGAGTGCTTCAAGAAAGCCATCTGTTTTACTGGGGAAGGATTCCCAAGGCCGAGGTTGTGAACTACTAGGTGCCCGGTTATGATATCATTTGGTAGTTCACTGGCCGGATGTGACATCATCACATGTTCGGCACAAGCAACGTGACGCGGAAGACGTAGGCTACGTGCTTTAGGATGCCGCCTTGTAAATATGTCTCTCTCCGATTCCTCGGTACCTCCCACGAACTTGGGTCAGGACCGAGGCACCGACGGATAGGTAAGAGCTCGCGACATTAGACCTTTCCGGACTTTTCTGGGCTATACTTTGCTATTCAGACCCTTTCTCTCGCTCTTAAGTAAAATAATAAGCGCAAAAGAGGTAACATCAATGTCATAACAGCTTGCTGTTATACAAGACAATGGGGCACTAGTACATTGTTCTATTCTTAATGTTTTTCTATTCTTAATGCTTTAGGGATAGCTCCTTTTTGCGACAATGAGAATGCTATGGAGGTCGCTATGCCTAGTATACATCGGGCTTAGCAGGACTTCTTTTTATTAGGATGTCCATTTTTCTAAGTGGTATGCCTAGTTCGGGGAATATCCTTTTCAACGCGGATGTTACCCCGCAGTGCTTTTACGACACGTCCTTTACAACACAAGTCATAACCACGACCTGCGCTGGAGGGCGCTAAAGGATAAAGAATAGTATATTTACTATTCCAACACCTTCCCTACTATCCACAGGGACTGGTGTTAGAATAGTAAATTATACTATTCACTATCTGCGCCCAACAACGCAAGTCGTTGTAACGACTTGCGTTGTTAAAGACGCGTTGTAAAGGCACGCGTTGAAACGGTACGCGTTGTACCGTCATACATCCGCCTAGTTCCACTGCTTTGTCAGTCTGACAGGGTCAGTCCTATGTAATACATGATATGTTGAAACAATGTATCCATTTAACGTTTGTCTATAGATAGACTCATATATCGGGTGAAGCAAGAAGTACACCTTTGATATCTTTGAGATGATTGTGCACAATTAGCGTCGAACACACGTAACGTGATGTACACATCACAGGCCAGTTATGGTATTTGGAGGGCCGGGGCACTAAAGGTATAGTGGTGGTATTGCAAGATGACACTGTCTAGAAGGCGTGAAGAGACTGGTATGACTATTATGATCCCAGCAGTATGAATGAGGAGACTCTGACTGAAGGGAATTAATTGATTTTTTCACAGGGCTGGGTCTATTTCTACCTGAGTGGTTACCAGGTGAGGTGAGGCCAACACCTCGCACAGGACAGGTGAGTGCATCTGTGCTAGGACTTTGTAGATGAAGTAGAGGATTGCAATCACTGTTTTTACTGTTTACTCTATTTTTTATTTTTTGTGTTACTATCTCTTATAGGTGTGAAGCTCACCCTGCCTGTATGGAGGTATTTGATTAATCACTATCTGTGTATATATGTTTATGCACTATTTGCAGTAGCGTACATTTGATAGGGTCCTGAAGAAAGCCAGGGCAAGAGGCCCCATCTGGCTGAAACTAGTAGACCGATTAGAAACAGCGGCGTATTTGGTTGAAGCCGTTTCTGCACTAATTTTAATAGGTTTGGAAGCAATACTGGAATAAAGGTGTTTGTTTGCCTCCGTATCCTTTTTAAATTTTCACATTATTTGCACTGCACTTTTCTTTTCTCATTGACTGCTTTGGACATAGGATCGTAGGCGGATACTGTCTATACTGGCGACCAAGTAGGTTCCTGTTTTCTGAATAGTATGCCACTCAATCCACAGAGGCACCTCTTCTGTTCATGAAGTGTTGTGGCAGGAAAGCTGGAATTCCAGATGATGACACTGGCCACGAAGGGCAGTTGATGGAAATCCTATAGACACTTTCCTATGTTGTAATGGGTCCACATGAATGAGTAGTTGTTTTTGGTGTAACACATGTTTTGGGGACTGTATGTTCAGCGGTTGCATTTCCTCGTACTTCTCTTATCATAGTCTCTTTTTTTGACCACCAGATTCCAGTTGTGTGTTGTACTAGCATTCACAACGTCACTTTCCCTGTTTGCCTGACCTTTGCATGTGGCAAACCTGCCTCCCGGAGTGCCTGACCGTCGTTGGAGCAGCTGAGTTCTTTTCAACGTGTGCCACCCTTATTCATTGGCTCTTGTGTCCTGCCTGACCTTGGCATTACGGAGTGCCTGACCTTCTGTCAACATCGTGTGTTGCCTTGCGGTGACACACACAACAATAACTCCGGTTCCTACCTGACCTAAGCTTTACTTAGTGCCTGACATTCTGTAAACATCGCGTGTTGCCTCCCATGACATGCACACCAACAACATTGCTGTGATTTTATTCCAACCTTACAATTTTGACATCACTCAGCACATTTTGTTTCACAGCGTGTGTTGCTTTTCGGTGACACGCACACCAACAATTAGATCACGTCACAGATTAAAAAAATAAAAAACGTTTTAACCCAACTTGGCACCGTTTTACCTGCGCATCTCGTGCTGAGGATCAGTGACACACACACCAGTGATTTATTCACATGCTGCAACAAAGTATATTGTGTGTTACAATTCCGGTGACACACACACCTCTATTAAGCTTTACATCCATAGCATATATTTCACATTTTGGTGACATGCTTTGCCTTTCATCCTGAAATACTGCATATTGGTTTTGTTGTTTATTACTCATCAGTGCCATTTGTATAATTAATTGCTCACAACACTTTTTGGTTTATCTAGCCACACATAAAAAAGTAATGCTGCAAAGCAGCATTGTACCACCTCCTTCATTTTCTCCAAGCACAACTAATGGTAGTGTAGACTGGGAACTATGGAAAGAGAGTTTTCAAGCATATATCGCTGCTGTTGACGGTGAAGATTTCCCCTATAAAAATAAATATGCAATATCACGTAATTGTTTAGGCTCTGAGGGTAGAAAGATATTAAAGCACTTACCACAACAATCTATTTTAGGAGAAGGTGACATGGTGGATGAATATATGTCTGCATTGAAAATGTTGGACATGAGGTTTAAACCTAATAAGAATGTTGTCCTAGAACGCCACAAGTTTCACAAGCGCCACCAACTTCCTGGCGAAGCAATTGAAACATATGTTGGGGTGTTGACGTCTTTAGCCTCTTGCGAACAAAAAGAATTCCAAGAAGAATTGATTAGGGATCAAATAGTTGAGCACACCAACAACAAAAAAGTTCAAAAGGTCCTGCTAACCACACCTAATCTCACACTACACAAGGAAGTCGAATTGGCTGCTGGAATAGAAAGCACTGCATCTTTTATGTCTCAAATGCCTCTAAAAAGCAAAACCACTGAGAGCACGTCATCTGTTGTGTGTTTAAATGACAAAAAGAAAGAGATGACTAAAAAGAAAAGCAAATTATTTTGTTATAGGTGAGGAAATGCTAATCATTTGGGAAACCCCTTATCATGTCCTGCCCGGAACAAAATATGTTTCGGTTGTAAAAAGAAAGGGCATTTTGTACAGGTATGCAGAGCCAAATCCAAAGCAAAGACCTTAAAATCCCAAACGGTTAGTACTGTATATGAAAAAAATTCTAATTGTATTTTATCTGATTCGAGTGATGAAAGTGTGTTACTATGTATTAATGATACTTAATCACAGTCACATGTAGACTTCGATGTCATGCACATGGAAATGAGTACCATCAAAAGGCCATATTGTAATATAGCTGTCCGTAACACAGAAATCAACATGATGGCAGATTCTGGGTCTCCGTTTACAATAACTGGTACAGAAGATTGGACATTTTTTACCAATGTAACCTTGATGAATTCTTTTATAAAACCTATAGCTTATGGTGGTAAACCTATTGAGGTTTTAGGTGAGTTCAATACGAAACTTTCCTTCAAAGGTAATACAACTTCTGCTGTTGTATATGTGGCCAAACATGGGCCATCATTGTTGGAATGGCTAGAACAACAAAATGTAGGTATAATTTTAGACCTGAATAGCCCGGAACAGGTAATGCTGAAAAAGGATTACACTGGTGTTCATGAAATTCAACCTTCTATATGGGAAACTAAGTTTCCCAAAGTCGTAAATGAAACTCTTGGGAAGCTAGAGGGCTATAAGAATAAAATACAGCTTAACAATAGTGTCATTCCTGTAGTCCATCAGGTGAGGAGAATTCCTTTGGCTATCAGAACGGATCTTCGAAAAAAATTTGATAAGTTACAACAACAGGATATCATAGAACCAATTGAAAGCTCTGAATGGTTATCTCGTGTTGTTCTTGCAAGGAAACCTAATTTATTTATTTAAGAAATTTATAAAGCGCTCGGCTACCCCCGAGGGGGTGTCCCGGCGCTAACGACTGAAATTCAGAAAGAAACAAAAAACAGATCAATTAAGAGGAGAACAGCCACGTCTTAAGTTTGCAGCGAAAGACAGATTCAGTAGGAGCAAATCTTAAATCCAAGGGAAGTTCATTCCAGAGTCTGGCCATCAGAACTCCGAATGCTCTTCCGCCCATCCTAGAGAGACGGAAGCGTGGAACAACCAGAAGACGAAGGCTATTAGATCGAAGAGATCTGATTGAATGAGAGAGGACAATCCGCTTTTTCAAATAGTCAGGACCAAAATTATTCAGGGCTCGGAAAGCAAATGTTAAAATCTTGAAGTGGATACGACGAGTGACAGGAAGCCAATGAAGTTTTTTACGGTAAGATGCCACTGACTGACGATAGGGGATGTTGCCGATGAGTCTGGCCGCGGCGTTCTGCACAATCTGCAGGCGTTCAATCTGGTACATAGGGGCGCCGGCATAGAGACTGTTAGCGTAGTCCAGGTGAGAGGTAATTAACGCCTGGACCACAGTTCTACGAGCATTTAAAGGGAGGTAAGGAAAGATCTTTCTCATCATACCCAGTTTCGCAAAGCAAGCGGCGGTAGTTTTGTTAATGTGGGGGATACAGGAGAGGGTATTATCAAACTGGAAGCCTAGGTTGCGGACTGTGGAGGCAGGAATAGGCGGGGGTCAAGCACAGTTGGCCACCAGAGGCTAGGGGAAATCGTAGTTCTCTGATTAAAGAACATTACCTCCGTCTTGTCTGTATTAAGTCTAAGATGGTTGGTAGTCATCCAGGTGCATATATTATTCAGATATTGGCGGAAGTTGGCAAACCCAGGGTCAGAGTGATCCTTAAATGAGAACACAAGCTGTGTATCATCAGCGTAAGAGATCACCCTGACACCCCAAGATTCCACCACATTAGCCAGAGGGGCCAGATAAACATTAAACAACAATGGGCTCAGGGCCGAGCCCTGCTAATGGGGGTTTGAGAATGTGTGTCGACCTTAGAGATCTTATCTCCAAAATCTGGGTAGATCGTCATCCTTTACGCAACATAACAGAGATGTTATCATTGGTCAAGGGTGTCAATCAGTTTTCCACCCTTTACATGACCTCCGCCTATCACCAGATACTTTTACATGAGGATTCATGACATTAAACATCATTCATCACCCCAGAAGGTGCCTTTCATTTAAAAAGAATGCCTTTTGCTTTGGCTTCAGCATCTGCTGTTTTTCAGCGCCTAAAGGAACGTTTATTCAAAGATGCTGAAGGGATTTTATCTTTCCAAGATGATGTATTAGTTTTCGGGGACACAAAGGACATCTACGACAGGCGTCTAGTAGTTCAGGATGTCCTAAAAAAAAGGGTCACACTCAGAGGAGACAAAGGCAAATTTGGCATACCTGAAGTAACTTACTTAGGTCACAAACTATCTGCAGTGGGGGGTTGAGTCTAAGGATAGTTTAGTTAAAGCCATTGTGGAAGCACATGTTCCTCAAGGGAAGGATCAGCTGAGGTCATTAATGTGTTTGATGGAGTTTTACTCTAGATGTATTCCCATTTGTGCTCAAAGGACACATGCCATGCGTCAATTGTTGAGGAAGAATGAGAAGCTTGTGTGGAGCGATTTGTGTGATCAATAATTTGCTGACATTAAAAAAGAAATTGGCAATGCCATTCCTCTCAAAGCCTTTGACACCAGAGATACAAGCATAATAATTACTGACACTAGTCAATTTGGGTTAGGGGCTGTATGACCATCCTGACTCCTGCAGAGGTGGTCGCTCCCCACGCTCCCTGATATCGTAGCGCTGGACTGCTACATTGCCTGCTTTTAAATTGTGCCAGATTGGTATCGTAGCGCAGCGCTGGACTGCTACATTGCCTGCATTTTCAATTGTGCCACACTGGTATCGTAGCGCTATATCGCATTGCCTGAGTGTTTGCTTCGCCTTGTTTCGCTTTTGTTTCTGCTGCCATTTTGTTGTTTGTTTGCCTCCCAGCCCGTCCCTCCACCCCGCTCCCGCCTCCCAGCTGCTCCTCCCTCCCACAGATAGCATAGGAATCGTCCTGCCTGCCCTAGCGCTGTGACCATCCTGACTCCTGCAGAGGTGGTCGCTCCCCACGCTCCCTGATATCGTAGCGCTGGACTGCTACATTGCCTGCTTTTAAATTGTGCCAGATTGGTATCGTAGCGCAGCGCTGGACTGCTCCATTGCCTGCATTTTCAATTGTGCCACACTGGTATCGTAGCGCTATATCGCATTGCCTGAGTGTTTGCTTCGCCTTGTTTCGCTTTTGTTTCTGCTGCCATTTTGTTGTTTGTTTACCTCCCAGCCCGTCCCTCCAACCCGCTCCCGCCTCCCAGCTGCTCCTCCCTCCCACAGATAGCATAGGAATCGTCCTGCCTGCCCTAGCGCTGTCACCATCCTGACTCCTGCCAAGGTGGTCGCTCCCCACGCTCCCTGATATCGTAGCGCTGGACTGCTACATTGCCTGCTTTTAAATTGTGCCAGATTGGTATCGTAGCGCAGCGCTGGACTGCTACATTGCCTGCATTTTCAATTGTGCCACACTGGTATTGTAGCGCTATATCGCATTGCCTGAGTGTTTGCTTCGCCTTGTTTCGCTTTTGTTTCTGCTGCCATTTTGTTGTTTGTTTGCCTCCCAGCCCGTCCCTCCACCCCGCTCCCGCCTCCCAGCTGCTCCTCCCTCACTCCACCCCCCTCCACTATCCGCTTATGACAGATGCTTTTGCGTGCAGCGTTCACGCGCAGCGGTCGCGACCCATGCGCGCCGAAGGCGCGCCAAAGGTAAGCCCGTCTACGCCCGTCCGCGCCTGGACCGCGCCCAGCGCCAGACCCCCTAGCCCCCGCAAAATCCACTCCACCCGCGTAACGTACGACGCCGCTACCCTCTCAGCACTTAACCCCGGCCGACTCCCAAACTGCTACCAAGCCGCCCCAGGACACACCCATGGACCCTTCACCTGCCACTCCTGCAAGCTCGACTGCATCAGGACCCACACTAATTCCACAAACTCCAAGCAGAGCTCTGACACTAACCACCTGAAGTGCATCTTGCTCAACACCCGCTCGGTCCACAGACACGCCATCGAACTTTGGAACCTACTCGACACCACATCGCCGGACGTCGCCTTTCTTACAGAAACCTGGATGAACGCCTCATCTGCGCCCGACATCGCCATAGCCATCCCGGACGGCTACAAGATCATCCGAACCAAACAGGAGGAGGAATCGCCATCATTCATAAGAACACCATCCGCATCACGACCAGTTCCGATGACAACCTCAGAACCGCCGAACACCTTCACTTCCAGATTCACATCGACCCTAAGACCACACTCAGAGGCACCCTCATCTATAGACCACCCGGACCCCGCACACAATTCAGCAAATACATCACTGACTTCATCAGCCCTCACGCCCTCCCCTCCGAGGAATACATTCTACTGGGAGACCTCAACTTCCACCTGGAAAAGAACAACGACAGCAACACCACCACCCTTTTGGACAACCTCGCCAATCTCGGACTCAATCAACTTGTTGACACCCCCACCCACTTTGCCGGGCACACGCTTGACCCAATCTTCACTTCCAGCAAGCACATCTCCTTTAATCACACCACAGCTCTCCATTGGACAGACCACAGCTGCGTTCACTTCAACTACAAAAAGACTACGACCCACAACCACCCACAACCAATTCCTCGGAGAAACTGGAATAAAATTACCACGACCAGCTCTTCACATCGCTTCACCAAAACCCTCCTGCAAAATCATCGGACCCAAACCAAGCAGCCACCAACCTCACACAATGGATCACCCACAGCGCTGACGAATTAGCACCCTTGAAAAACCATAAAATCAAGCAAGGCAGCAAAAAAGCCCCCTGGTTTAATGATGACCTTAAGAAATCCAAGAAGATATGTCGCACCCTCGGGAAAGCCTGGCGAAAAAACCCAACCACCGACAACCTGGCCACCTTCAAGAACGCCACCCGCAAACACCACCAACTGATCCGATCCACCAAGAAATCATCATTCAAGGATCGACTCGACAACAACGCCCACAACAGCAAAGAACTATTCAACATCGTCAAAGAGTTTACCAACCCCACCGCCGGCACCAACTACATCACTCCCTCCCAAGTCCTCTGCGACTCTCTAGCCTCGTTCTTCCACAACAAAATCGCTGACATACATAACAGCTTTGGAGACCAGCCCACCCCACCCACCTCCGAACTAAAACCCCCCTCCAGCAATATTTGCGCCTGGAACCCAATCACCACTGAAAACACCATCCGCCTGATGAACACCATTCACTCAGGATCGCCAACCAACCCATGTCCCCACCACATTTTCAACAAAGCAGACTCCATTATCGCACCCCATCTCCGAGACGTCATCAACTGCTCCCTCAACTCTGCCACCTTCCCGGATAGCTGGAAACATGCCGAACTCAGCGCCCTCTTAAAGAAACCCACAGCAGACCCCACTGAACTTAAGAACTACCGCCCCATTTCGCTCCTCCCATTCCCTGCCAAAGTCATTGAGAAAGCCGTCAACAGTCAACTTGCCGCCTTCCTCGAATCCAACAAATCCCTCGACCCTTCACAGTCCGGCTTCCGAGCCAAACACAGCACCGAGACCGCCCTCATCACAGCAACAGACGACATTCGAACTCTACTGGACAACGGAGAAACTGCTGCCCTCATCCTACTCGACCTCTCCGCAGCCTTCGACACAGTCTGTCATAGCACCCTCATACAACGCCTCAGCAATGTCGGAATACAAGCAAAAGCATTGGACTGGATAATCTCGTTCCTCGCCGGAAGAGCCCAGAGAGTCCGCCTCCCCCCTTTTAGATCAGAGGCCTCTGCGGCGTACCCCAAGGATCTTCACTCAGTCCCACCCTCTTCAACGTATACATGAGTCCCCTCGCATCCATTGCGCGCCAACACAACCTCAACATTATCTCCTATGCAGACGACACTCAGCTGATCCTATCCCTCACCAAAGACCCAAACACCGCCAAAACCAACCTACACGAAGGGATGAAAGAAGTAGCCGAGTGGATGAAGAACAGCCGTTTAAAACTAAACTCGGACAAAACGGAAGTCCTCATCTTAGGATCATCCCCCTCCGCCTGGGACGACTCATGGTGGCCACCGGCCCTGGGAACCGCACCCATACCAACGGACCACGCACGTAACCTGGGCTTCATCCTGGACTCCTCCCTCTCGATGACCAGACAAGTCAACGCCGTCTCATCATCATGCTTCAACATCCTACGTATGCTCAAAAAAATCCTCCGTTGGATCCCCACCGAAACAAGAAAGACGGTCACCCATGCACTGGTTACAAGCCGACTGGACTACGGAAACACTCTCTACGCCGGAACCACAGCCAAACTACAGAAAAAACTCCAACGCATCCAAAACGCCTCAGCCAGACTTACCCTAGACATCCCCCGCCAAGCTCACATTTCCGGTCACCTGAAAGACTTCCACTGGCTCCCCGTCAACAAGAGAATAACGTTCCGCCTCCTCACCCATGCACACAAAGCCCTCTACGACCTAGGACCCGAATACCTCAGCACGCGCCTGTCCTTGTACACCCCCACCCGCCAACTTCGATCGTCCAATCAAGCCCTCGCTGCAATTCCACGCATCCAAAGGTCCACCATGGGAGGAAGATCCTTCTCCTACTTAGCGGCCAAGACCTGGAATTCCCTCCCCACCCACCTCCGCCTCACACAGAACCACCTCTCCTTCAGAAAACAACTAAAAACTTGGATATTTGATAAGTAAAGCTCCCCCCCTCCCTCAAGCGCCTTGAGACCCTCTGGGTGAGTAGTGCACCATACAAATTTAGACTTGACTTGACTATTACTGCAGAAAAGGAATGGGAGAGAAGAAGTAGTGGCATTTGCTAGTCGTGGTCTCAAAGGAACTGAGGCATCATACTCTGTGGTGGAGCGCGAAGCCTTGGCGTGTTGGTGGAGAGAGGGGTTGGCCTAACGGCTAAGGCGCTCGACCTCGGACCTGGGGAACTTGGTTTGAGTCTCGGTAACGACGCCAAAAACCCCCTGTGATTCTGGGCAAATCACTTAATCTCCCCGTGCCTAAAATGAAAGTGTGTCCTCATGTAACGTAACTGGTGCTATGTAAAGCGCTCTGATAACTGATTCGGTTCGGTTCTAGTTCGCGCTATATAAAAACTCTGCAAAAAAAAAAATATATCATTTTCACCAGTACTTGTGGGGCACAGAGTTTGTGATCAGAGTTGATCACCAAAATGTAATCAACATGTTCACTACGAAAGGTGCTGGTAAAGCTATGCCTAGGATCGCTAAATGATAATATGGGATGCAGGAGTACTGGTACAAGATGGAATATGTTCCTGGCATCAGAAACATGATGGCAGATAGTTTATCTAGGTTGCCTGTCTAAATCACCATAAACCCTAACTTTACCGTGTCGGGTCTCTACATCTACCGCCCACCTGGCCCCTCTTCAAAATTCATTGAGGCCCTCCTTGAGTCAACAACTTCTCTAATAACCAAAAGCCCCAATTTTACCATTCTGGGAGACCTTAATCTTCATTTTGATCTACTTAATGACCCTACGATCAAAACACTCCTTGCAGACCTCTCCGCACTACAACTCAACCCTCTCATCTCCACTCCAACTCACCTAGCTGGCCACATCCTAGACCCAGTTTTTTCAAACTTAGAAGAACTCACCTCAGAGCCACCCCTTCCTATGGGATGGACAGATCACTCCCTTATTAAAATGACCATTCCGGTCAATAAAAGCAGGCTCAAGACGGCATCGACCAGCCGCCTAAAAAGACCATGGCATAAACTGTCTCAAGAGGACTTTCACAAGACCCTAGGGGATTTCTACCTTGACAACAACTCTGACATCAACGCCAACTATAGCACGTTTCATGAGTGGATTACGGGTGGACTAGACAGTCTTATCCCAGCAAAATGGACAAAAGGTCGTAACTCTCCATCCAACCCCTGGTACAACGACACACTCAAAAATCTACGGAAAGAGTGCAAAAAGGCAGAACGCCTCTGGCGTAGGGAATACAACAAAGAAGACAAAGCTAAATACCTTCTGTTACAGAAAACTTATCACAAAGCCATCCGTGCTGCACGGACCGCTTTCTACGCCAACAAAATCGAATCTAGTCCCACTCCCGCTAAAGAAATCTTCAAACTGGTACAAGAACTGCAGAGCAGCAAAACACCCCTCCCTACTATTTCCTCCGAGCAACAATGTGAAGAACTTGCCAGGTTCTTCGTTGACAAGGTACGGAAAATTTACACCTCCTTCCCCCAACACGACCCTAGTACCATCAGCAATCCTTCAGTTTCTCCTAGCTACTCGACCTTGACCTACATCCCAGAAATCTCCAAAGACATCCTCATCAGACTATGTAATAGAGTCAAATCTGGCTCCCCCGCAGACCCCATGCGCCCGGCTCAATTCCTGGAGTCACTCAACTTCTTCCTACCAGCGCTAACCGCCATCCTGAACCTCTCCTTCACTTCAGCGTGTGTACCATCTGCCTGGAAGCAAGCGTGGGTTTCGCCTATCATCAAGAAACCCACCCTAGATCCATCTAAACCGGAGAATTTTCGTCCAATCTCCCTGCTCCCATGGCTATCCAAACTCGCTGAAGCGCATGTTAACAGCACTCTATCCCAGCACATGGTCAAAAACAACATTCTGGACCCATCACAAAATGGGTTCAGACCAGGCCATAGCACTGAGTCTGCTCTCTTAGCCACCACAGAGCACCTCCGTACGATCTTAGATGCCGGTCAAAGTGCTGCGCTGATCCTTCTGGATCTCAGCGCGGCATTTGACACGGTATCCCATGTCATCCTTCTTAAACGTCTGGAGACCTTTGGAGTAACTGGTCATGCCTTGGAGTGGCTTAGATCCTTCCTCGAGAACAGGTCTTTTCGAGTTTCTGCCCCCCCCTTTCTATCTAAGCCCCACCCTATTGAACAGGGAGTCCCGCAGGGCTCTGCGTTAAGCCCCTCTCTTTTTAATCTTTATGTTCAGCCTCTGGCGGCAGTGGCCAAAGAATGGGGCTTGACATTAGTATCGTACGCTGACGATACACAACTGGCCATCGCTCTCTCAGATGGTCCTTCCAACTTTTCCTCTAATTTCAAAAACGGACTCTCTGCGGTCGCCCAATGGATGACAACGAACTGTTTACAACTTAATGGCGGAAAAACAGAGGTGCTCCTCCTTGGCAAAAACACCAGCCTTTGGAACGAGCACTGGTGGCCGTCCTCCCTCGGTACCATCCCTCCCCCCAAGACTCTAGTGAAAAACTTAGGTGTCTGGATGGACGACTCACTCAACTTTCGAGCCCACACCAAAAAAGTTGCCGGCACCTGTATTGGCCTACTGAGAAGCCTCAGCCACATACTAGGCTTCTTTGACGCAAAGACCCGCCAACTCATCATCCAAGCCACCATCCTCTCGCGCCTAGACTATGCCAATGTGCTTCTTCTTGGTGCCAACAAATGTGAGTTAGCACGACTCCAACGCGTGCAGAACTCTGCGGCTAGAACTCTGGTCGGCCTCCCCCGCAGATGCTCAGCCAGAACGACCATCAGAAAACTGCACTGGCTCCCTGTAGACTCCAGAATCAAGTTCAAGACCCTCATCATGACCTTCAAAATCCTCAAACTCAACACCCCCCCTCTGCTTCAACCCCTTCTTACTCCCTACGCGCCGTCACGGAACCTAAGATCGTCCAACCAAAACCTTCTATGCGTCCCACGCATAAAACTCTGTCGCATGGGCGGCCGCTCTTTTAGGTTCCTGGGAGCCAAGATGTGGAATGAACTACCACATCACATTCGCTCGATAGACAACTTATCAGCTTTCCGGAAAGCAGTGAAAACTTTTCTATTCCCTTGCCTGTAATCCTTCCTCTATCCATGGACTCTCCACGCTTAGGATCTGATCCGGGTTCCAGCGCCGGGACGCCTCATTGCCGGGGCAGCTGTAGCGCTTTACCAAAACAATAAGATAAGATAAGATAAGATTCCAACGAAGGAAGTCAGAGGATTTTGGATAAGGATGATGTAGTAATAAGTGAGGTGTCCTGTGCCACTCAAAGTGCAATATCAGAATCTGAATGGTTGGAAGCGTTAAGAAATGACACTACTTTAACCACAGTCATGAGATATATCAACCAGGGCTGGCCACATGGTAAAATACAAGATGAGTAGATGGATGCATTCAGGAACATTGAATCCAAATTGTCTGTTATGGGTGCTCTGTTGAGAAGGACTGATTTATTAGTTGTGCCGGATGTTCTTAGATGTAGAATTCTAAATTTAGCCCACCAAGGTCACATAGGCATGAGAGCTACGAAGAGGAGAGTGAGAGATTCATAATGGTGGCCTCGTCTGGACAGACGAATTGAGCAACATGTGAGAGTTTGCAAGACTTGTTTTGCTAGTGACAAGACACAAGTAACTGTGCCTTCTCCTGTTGTTGCTTTGCTGGTACCTGAGGTTGCATGGTCATAGCTAGCGATGGATATAATAGGTCCACTTGGTGTAATCCATGGTCACGTGAAATATGGCATTGTAACCGTGGATTATTTTTCCAGATGGATTGACGTTGCATTCGTGAATAGTATTACTTCTGCTGTGGTGGAGGATGTTTTGAAGAAATAAGTTTTTCAAGGAGGTGTTCCGGATGAACTGATTACTGATAATGGCCCACAATTTGTGTCGGTCAGAAACTCGTCTGTGGTGGCAGGCTGTATCCTACTAGCCAGCCAACACACTGAGAGCCTAGTAGGCTTTGAGGGGGCACCTCTGAGGTTCCCTCTGGGTGCATGTCCTAATAAATCTAGTACTGGCATCAGTACAGATTTATTAAGAAAAGATGTTTGATACCAAACACCATTAGTTTCAGTGAAGCTTTTATATAGCTGGGTAACTCGTAATTACCCGTGTCCTGTACATGCTCTTAAGGTGGCTACCTGATCTCTTGCAATATCTAACAATGGAACTAGACATCAGAGGGGCCTATCTGCTCCTGCAGATGGGTTCTCATATAATATAATGCACACTGCCTTGCATGGCATTTAGTGAGTGTGCCATGTCGTGTTTTTAGAATGGGCTGCACCATTTCATGCAACCTGCAATGGCGGTCTGCATGCTGTTTGGGTGTGGGTCCCTTAGGGTGGCATATTAGATGTGGCAGCCCTTGGGGACCGTCTGTATTACCCATGCCCTAGGTACCAGGTAAACCATTTACTAGGGACTTTCAGGAATCCTAAAGTCCTTGCCAACTGGGTTACAATTAGACATTTGCCTTGTTTTAAGAAAAAGAGCACTGACACTGGGGCCTGGTTAGAAGGGCCCAGTGCACTTTAAGTCAAAAAGCACCAGTATTAGGGCAAACAGTGGGTGTGACCATGTCAAAAAGAGCACTTTCCTAAACTGATCAGGTGGCACACTATGGAAATCACAAATATAGTTAAATTTTTGCGCAACACCCTCAATTACATATTCCACACCCCATCTATACACCCCCACTTCTTTCTTCCCACTTAAATCCCTTTACAGACTCACTTTTGGGCACTTTCAACAATCTGCTCAACATCCTGTGATTCTGGGCAAAAATCTTGCTTCTTATTACGCCTGGCCAAAATGTAAATTATGCTGTGTAATTTTAGGAATTTTGTGTTCAGCTGGTTACATGAAATTTGCAAAAGTACACCACCTTGCGTAAGTATATGCCACTCACTGTAAAAATCTACAGTGAATGGTGCCGTATGCTGTACCATTTTATGGTGAACGCATAAGGACAGCAGAATGTGAATGGCTGCTGTTTGCTCTGCTTCGTTTAAATGCGTACTTGCACCAAAATTGACACGAGGGCACATTTTGCACTAAAATATAGTGCGAAATGATGGATTTGCATTTCGTGTAATTCTGCATAATTTTGCCAAAATGTGCGATATTACATGAATTATGTACACCCCTCCTTATTCAGTGGCTTTTCTTATCCCAGCATGGCCGTCTTGTGTTTGTATGTCCCTGACAGCCTTCCTCGTCACCATCTCTCTGAAGGGCTAGCTTCTGTCCTTTCACTGCTCACTTTTAGAGAACTATTTTTCACTACGAATCCACATAGAATTTTAGGTCTGGCTTGAAAGTGCAACTGTTGCTTTCCTTGTATGACCAACAAAAAGAGCTTTCAGAGTCCTTCTGAAAGAGGGGCTTAGGCCCCACCCAAATATTGGTTACCTTGAGCACAGGATTTAATTGGGCAGAATCTGCGTGTTTCCTCTAAAAAGACTGCTAGTATTGCACTTTTTGTCTATATGCAATGCGGCAGGGCTTAATTGGTTAAAATGGCAGGCCAATGACCATAGCTATTGGCCTGAACTGATTGGTATGACACATTCTGCCATTTAATGGCGGAATATTCTAATTACCTTGTAATCCTCGGTAGCTGGCTCTACTGGCCATTAAAGGCCTTCGGCTCGGACCTTTAACGCTGGAGTGGGTATTTAATGGCAGTTAGAGCCCGCTACGGTGAACTCTAAGGCTATAATAGTAAACTAAGAAGCAAGTCAGGTGTCACGTGCACCCCATATGTGGGCTAGATTCTTATTATACATGCAGCAAAGCTTTAGTCTATGAAATCAAATGAGTTTGTTGTACAGCATACATGCTGAACTGACATATTTGAATGTGTCTCATATGTGATATTGAAGATAAGGGTGGATCAGTGAAATGTAATATTTGCTTAGGATCAAACAATTTGAGACCAGTTTATGGGTCAAGAGCATTACACGTAGGTGCAGTATATTATGCAACTCACTAGATCTGCTAGTCCGGTAACATTTTTATGTTTTTTTTACGCCTGCGCCGGGAAATGTTATCTCCGATGGCGTATGTCAGATTTGCTTATTATGAAACATTGAGACAAAGGCAGTTGTTCCTGCCTATTAATTGTGAAAACATTTGATAAAGCTATCAAACCTTAAATGAGTGCAACAGTAGGGAAAGTGTTGGATAGCGGAGGGGTAAAACTTACTATTCCTACTCCAGTGAGTGCAACAGTTCAGAAAGTGTTAGAAAGCGGAGGGCTAATACTTACTACTCCCACTCCAGTGAGTGCAACAGAAGGGAAAGTGTTGGATAGTGGCAAGATAAAATTGACTATTCCCACTCCAATCAGTGCAACAGTAGGGAAAATGTTGAACTGCAAAGGGTTAACAATTAATATTCTCACTCCAGTCAGTTCTAAGTAAAACCAAACAAAATATTAACAACAAAAATATTTAAAAACAAAAAAATAAAAACAAATATAAATATATAAAATATTACAATACAGATATATTTAAAATTACAAGTTGAAAAAACATATTATAATGTTAAATACACATGACAAATACCTACAAATATTATATTAAATAAAATACAAAATAATTTTCGAACAAATAAATATATTTAATTAGAAATTATGCAGAATCAAAAACATTAATTATTACATAAATGTACTTTTTTGTATTTCCTACCCTATAACACCATACAATTCACAACCCACATCTAAATGTTATTAAAAAAATTTACTTACATAATTACCATAAATAGTTACCAATTAAAAAAAATTATTAATTAAAAAACAAATCAAAACTCATACAAATTAATACATTTCCCACACTTTACACTATAATACCCACAAACCGCTGGTAAAATGAAACTATAAAAAAATAATTACACAATTAAAACTTAGTTTCAAATTAAACAAAAGACAGTATATACAAAATAATTATAAAGTAAGTAAAATTAATTAAACATAAATTACTCCCCACACTTTACCCCTATAAGCCCCATAACCCACACCTAAAATTAATTACACAAATGTAATATTTAATTTTCCATTAATTAATCAATATTAATTAAGAACTATTTATTAATTAATTAAAAATATATTACTTCCCACCCTTTTACCCCACAACCCACACCTAAAAACAAATCACTCAATTACTATAATTATCAATCAATTAGTTAATATAAATTAACAACTAATTACTCCAAAAAAATTACTTCCCACCCTTTACACCTATAAACCCTATGACCCGCACCTAATTCTTTTTACACAATAACCATAATTAATTATCAATTAATTAATTAATATTATTTAACAACCAATTAATAACTAATTACAAATAAATTACTTCCCACAATTACCACTATAAAATCCAAATAAAAAAATAATCATTAATTAAATTGGAGTTTATTATTTACAACGCCAATAGCTCAAACTTTCAATGCAAGACCTGTTGCATTGCAAATGCTTGTTTCTTCTAGAAAACGTGATGGCTCAACGTTGTGTTTTGGAGTCTTACTTGTTGTGGGTGCTAGTCCAAGCCCTGCAAGTGTGGTACCATTTTCTTTTTTTTTCTTTTTTATTAAATCTTTTTATTGAAGTTAAGACCAAACAGTGGTCTTTGTGGACACAGAAACGGGCAATAGAGGCGTACAGTAGGTCACACATTAGGTACATTTTACATCAAAGGCATGACAGTGGGACTGGATTATACAACAACATTTAGATTTCTACCTCAGGTGCCAGTCGGCGGGGCCGAGGGGGTTCACATATACCTCCTCTGTACTCGTTCCATTTACCCCATATCTCCTCCCACTTTTGAGGGCACCCCCGAGCCACAAACGCCACCTTCTCCTGCAACATACACCAGTCCATGTCTCGTTTCCATTCCGCGAGTCGCGGAGTCACGACTGCTCCCCATAGCCTTGCAATGTTGCGTTTTGCTACCATCTGGCCGAGTGTAACCCACAACCTGCCTTTAGCCGGCAGGTCCGTCGGCTCCCATATGTTCAGTGTGCAGTGCTTTGCTTCCGGGCGCAACTCCACCTCCCACACCTCCTGCATGCATCGCACCACCTTTACCCAGTATGTCTGTAATAATGCGCATTCCCACAGCATGTGAAAGAAGGAACCAACCATTTCACACCCCCTCCTGCACCCGTCACTCTCGCTCCTTCCCATCTTTTGCAGTCTAGTGATTGATATGTACACCCTATGTAGGATCTTGAGTTGGATGAGCCATAGCCTTGAGGAGATAGCCACCTCCTTAGGGGAGGCCAACGCGCTCTTCCACTCCTCTTCATCTATTTCCAGTCCGTCCGCCTCCCACTTCCCTTTGAGGCCCAGGAGTAGGTCGGGGAGGTTGTTTATCAATTTCTTATAGGTGAGTGAGATCACGTGGTCCACTATATGACCGTCCAGCAGTCTATCTTCTAGGGGGGATGCCTGAGGGGGCACCGTACCATGTGGGATGTTTTTCTGCAGAGAATGACTGACTTGGAGGTATCTAAAGTATTCGGTGTCTGCCAGTTCGTATGTGGATTGTAAGGATGGGAAGGGATTAACTCCGTCAGTACCCCAGAGGTCTCCTATCCGGGAAATACCGATGAGGTCCCACTTCTGGAATCCCTTGGAGCGACCCAGGTGACCCAGTCGCTCGGAGGTCCAGAGCGGGGTGGCCATGGTTAGGACATTGTGCCAGCCCATGTTGCGTTGGGCGGTGTGCCACAGTTGTACCGTGTGTAGGGTAGGCCCCGTCAGTTCGAGACCGCTTAGCCGCGAATACAGCGCTGTTTCGTAATTCCCCCCAGGAAGGAGCCACCTATCCATGCCGTATCCTGGTTCGTTACCAGCGCTATATGTACCTTGATTAACAGCGGAGAGATGTGCGGCCCAGTAGTATCTGCGGATGTCCGGCAAGGCTATACCCCAATCGTACCACCCCAGAGTCAGTTTCTGCAGAGCTATCCGGGGGATACCAGACCACAGGAGGTTTCTCAGCGTCGCCTCAATAGCATGAAAGTAAGAGGGCGGGACCAGATCAGGGTAATTCTGTAAGGCATAGAGGAACCGGGGCAGCGCCAACATTTTAAATAGGGCTGCCCGGCTTAACAGGGAGATCGGCAGCTTTCGCCAGGCGGTGGAATCGCGCTTGAGCCTCTGGAGGGGCGGAAGCAAATTCCTCTCATAAACGGCGGCCTTTTCCTTGGATATAAAAATCCCTAGGTATGTAAATTCTTCAGTGGCCACCTGCATGGGACAGTCACGCAGGAGTATGGGGTTGGGACCGTGAAGAACGTAAAGAATGGACTTGTTCCAATTAATACTGTACCCGGAGTTCTTGCCAAAGCTGGCGAAAATGTCAAGAGCTACGATTATCGATTTCCGGGGCCGCGATAGGCACAGGAGGATGTCATTGGCGTATAAGGAGATTCTATCCTCCCAACCGTCTGTCCAACGAAGTCCTTTCAAGGAGACGTCTTGTCTAATCCAGGTGGCCAGCGGTTCGAGGGAGAGGGCAAACAGAAGGGGCGAAAGAGGACACCCCCGGCGCATCCCCCTCTCCAGGGTGAATGCCTCAGAGACCTTGTTGTTAACGACCACTTGGGCTAGCGGTTCTGTATAGAGGAGTCGTATCCACGATATGAAGCCAGGACCGAAACCTAGTTTGCGAAGAACCGCCATCATGTATGGCCACTCAAGGGTGTCGAAGGCCATTGCTGCGTCTAGCAACACCACCACTGCATCTTCTTTTATCGTGTGACATCTCCCCAATACCCCATTTAGCCGGCGGAGATTAAGCGCCGTATTGCGGTGCGGCATAAAGCCTGATTGGTCCGGGTGGACCAGGGTAGTGAGGACCGGCTGGAGTCTGTTGGCCAGTATTTTCGCAAAAAATCTAAGGCTCCGCGTTTAACAGGGAGATGGGTCGGTACGAGGCACATTGCTCCCTAGGCTTCCCCTCCTTATGTATCGCTACAATAGTCGCTAGTCTTTGGTCCCACGGCAGCACACCCCTGGTCTTACTTTCATCGAACATACGTTTAAGATAGGGGCTGACACTATCAGGCTTGAGCTTGTAAAGCTCGATTGGCAAGCCATCCGGTCCAAGTGCCTTACCGGAACGAAGATCTCCGTTCGCACGCTCCACTTCTGCAGTGGTGAGCGGTGCTTCCAGAAGGTCCCGCTCTGCCTCAGAGAGGGTCGGCATCCTAAGATCCCTAAGCAGTGCAACCGAGTCCTCCTCGGGGCGGTAAGACCCCCGACTATAGACTGCTTGAAAGTGGTGAGCAAATTTAGCGACTATGTCTCGCGGTTCAGTAAGGACCGTGCCGTCCGCCTTTCGAATCTCGGCCACCACTCTATTGGCCTGTTGCTTCTTGTCTAGCCACGCCAGGAGTTTACCCGCCTTGTCTCCCTGGTCGTATATCCTACCCTCCCTGGTGGCAGTAATCCTCTTCGCTGCCTCCGTTACCATCGCCTGATATTCCGTCTTTTTTATTGACAGTCTATGACGCGCCGCCGGCGTGTCCTCAGTTAGCGCTGTCTCCTCCAGTGTTCCCAGGTCAGTCTCAATCGCAACCAGCTGCGCCTCCCTCTCTTTGCGTCTACCAGCGATGGCTGAGAGGGCCTCACCCCGCAGGACTGTTTTAAAGGCCTCCCATAGTGTGACTGCCGAATCTACTGAGCCGTCATTGCTGACGAAGTAGTTGGTTATGGAGAGGGTCAGGGTCTTACGGAGGTCCTCGTTATGGAGGTACCAGGCATTGATAGGCGCCACACAGCCCTCCCGTCTATCGCCCACGGTAAGGTGGGCCATGACCGGCGAGTGGTCAGAAATGCCTCTCGCCAGATGCGTTGCCTCATGCACAACTGTATCTCGGAGCATAGGAGTAAGTATGTGATCTAGGCGGGAGAAGGAGTGGTGCGGCCCAGAGAAGAAGGTGTATTGCGTGTCCGTGGGGTGCCATATGTCGGTATGGCCGAACGTTTCCAAGAAGTCCCCCAACCATCTCTGTCCTTTAGGCATATCCCTGGGTGGATGCCTGTCTAGCGCACCGGAGACCACTGCATTAAAGTCCCCCCCAATGAATAGTTGCCCGTCTGGGAGGGACAGGAGGAGTTTACCAAGGTCTGCGTATGCCTGTGACTGTAGACCTGGCGGAATGTATGTGGACACTAGGGTTAGTCTACGCCCTTCCCATTTACCCGAGAGCATTGCAAAGCGTCCCTGCGGGTCAATCTCTGTGTGGTCAGGAAGGAAGGGGAAGGTGCGTCGGAGCAGAATTCCCACCCCTCGGGATCCCGTGGTGAAACCAGAGTGGACTGCCAGCACATAGCGGTATCTAGACATGGTGTGGCAGTTATTGCCCAGCAAATGAGTTTCTTGTAACAATACGACATCAGGCTGGTGACGCTTGAGGAACTGCAATACCATGGCACGTTTTAGCTTGTCCCCCAGCCCATTTACGTTCCAACTCAATAACCTGAGGCTTTGTCCCATTTCTTAGCCATTGTCACAATCATCTTCTTGCGTAGACCCTGGGACCTCTGCACGCCGCCAGAACCCTCCATTGCCTCTCAAATGTGCCCAAACAATAAGTGCTTCCCCCTCCCCAACTCCCCACAACTCCCACCCCCCCATAAATCCTACCAACCCCTTTCCAACCCCCACCCACGACAACCCCCCCTCCCTTCCCTCCCCTCAAGTGACTCCCCTTCACCTTCCCAACATGGCTCAAGTGGATCCATTACCCCCCCTGAAACAACACCCCCCCACCCTGCTCCCTGCTCTGTAGGTCCAAACTGCCCACTACCCCAATTAGCAGAGCGCCTTTCACCCAACCCCGGCCCAGGAGAGAGGAAACGCTCCCTCCCGGGTGAACTCTACTAGGGAGAACGTGCGCCGGCCCCAGCTCCAGCCGCCATACCTGCGCCGTCCCCAGATTAGATACCCCTCACCTTTGCGGAACACCCATCGTGCTCCCCGGGAGTCCAGAGTCCCTACATTGACATCAAATAAATCACTTAACTAAGCACAGTGCGGTATACTTTACAGTTCAGCAGGGCATGGTACATGGCAAAAGTCCTCAGCGTGAAGCCGCGGCCAGATAGTGTTTCATCGGGGACTGGCCGACCTTGAACGCCACGATCACTGGCTCCGGGCGTCCCCATCTGATTTGTCTGCAGCGGACCTGGGGGACTGGGTCTGGTTCTCCCTCCACGTGTCAGGTTCTAGTCTCACCCGGTCGGTCGGCGCCGCCGAGTCAAGCCACTCCTGGACCGCCATCGGCGTTATGAAGAACATGGACCGGCCCTCCACGATGATCTTCAATTTGGCTGGGAAGAACATCATATATTTGATGCCCCGTTCACGTAGAACTGCCTTGACTCCCATGAACGAGCGTCTCTCCCGCTGGACCTGGAGGGTGAAGTCGGGAAAGAAGCGGATAGTGGCTCCCTCGTACTGTAAGTCACCCTGTTGCCGCGCCACCTGGAGGATAGCGTCCCGGTCTCTAAAGTTTAGTATTTTGGCGATGATCATCCTGGGCGGAGCCCCCGGCTTGGGCTTAGGGACCTGCGCCCGGTGGGCCCGTTCAATCGTGAAGATTTTGGACAGCCTGGCGGGTTTCAAGTGGTGAAGGATTAAGTCCTTGAGAAACAGCTCCACACTGTGTCCCTCCATTTCTTCCGGCACTCCCACCACGCGTATGTTACTGCTTCGGGCCCTCCCTTCCTAATCTTCGAGTCGGAGGGCCATTTGGCGATGCTGGTGCACAAGCTCATTAATTCGGCCTTCAAGACGCTTTTCGGAGGCCTGCAGCGCTTTAATATCCGTCGCGTTTGACTTCGATCTCTCGGTGGTTTTGCCCAGGTCCGTGCGGAGCAGGTTCATCTCGATTTGAGCGCAAGTAGTCCCTGTCTATAAAACCCATTGCCTTTGAGAACATCTCGATGGAGATCTTGTCCATTTTTGTTTCGAGATTGGTACCTAGCGTTTGAATCGCCGCCATGATGGAAGTTAGGGAGGGTTCCGCTTGGCCAGCCGCCGCCCCCGCCTGTCCCTGAGGCAGCGGTACGGCATACTGGTCCAGTTTGTTCGTTTGGGTGGAGGCGCCTCCCTTAGGCCTCATGATGTACAGGCAGCACCCCCACCGGGCTCCGACGATCTCCGGGTGGCAACAGAGCTTCCCGCCGCCTCTGTCTTCCACCCTGCGGGCCGTATCTTTGTACGGCAGGGAAGGCCTCCTCCACCACGTGCACACGGACTCGTGGTAGCGTCTGTAACTACTTCAGGTCCAGCAAATGTCCCAAGGTATCTGCGTTCCCGTCCGGTCCCACTAGGCTCCAGGTGCGACGAGGATTCAGCCAGCCGCTCTCGGGGACGGCTCCTAACAGGCTCCAACTCTCACCGCCACTCCAAACCCACTCAGCACCAGCACAGGCCTTCACTCTGTTCCCGGCCTCCTCTTTTCCTGGGTCCAGGGCCAGTCGATCTCAGTTGCGTGCTGCAGGGGCTCCGTCCCCCCGGGGTGCTGTGTGAGTTGCGGCCTATGTCTTTCGTTATGGCCAGTATGGCCTCTCCGCCGCAGCAGCTGGATCCTGTTCCGCGGCCGTTGCGGGGGCCGCCCCCATCAGCCGAGGTGCGCACCGGGGCTCCGCTCTCTCACCAGGCAAGTCCCCCCGCCTTCCGCCTCCAGGCCGGCTCTCACGTAGGCCCGCTAAACGGCGCAACCAACGTCCACCAGTACGCCTCCGGGGGGTCAGCTTCGCCCCCCCCCGCCGCTGCTCTTCACTCGGTCCCACCGGGAGGCCGGCGGCAGCACAGCACAGGTGCCGCTCGCCCCAACAGGCAAGTCTCTCTTCCCTCCGTCTCCAGGACGGCTCCCACGCAGAGCCGCGAAACAACCCACCACAGTCCACCAGCGCGTCTCTGGGGGGTCTGATTTGCCCCCCCCCCTCCGCTACTCCTTACTCGGGCCCACCGGGAGATAAGCGGCAGCACAGCACGGGCGCCAAGTCGGGCAGCGGGTCCGGCTCCGAAGTAGGCCCTTCATAGGCCCAGCGAGATCGGCAGGCCCCGAGCTGGGTCAGGGCGCCGATAGGAGAGCGCCCTGACAAGGATTTTGGCCGGATTTTCGTGGGCACAGCTTTGGTCCCGGCGGAGCTCGGGTCTCAGGCGGCCATCTTAGCTGGCACCTGGCCACGCCCCCGTCATGTGGTGCCATTTTTATTGAGAAAAGTGTGGGAACCCTGGGTGTTAGGAATTTTGTGAATCTCTGCAGCATCTGGACGTTTCTCTCTTAGAAATGTGACGAAAATGCATATTGTCTCAAATGCTTGTTCCCTGAGTAGCAGAGTTCCCAGTTTTACTGGTGCCATGTGCAAGGTGTGTATCTAGCCAGGGCTTTTATTTTGGGTTTCTGGTCACCCAGTACTAAATTCAGAGCTAAGTACAAAAATGAAAAAATATGAGGAATTTGTGCATTTCTCACAGAAGTTCAATTGTTAGCCGTGCTCACTTAAAAATTATCTTATTATTCTCACAGTCCGTATTATGCGACAAACCTGTTACCATACCACTTACAATGAGTTGAGACATTGCTTCCCATTGGATGGATGTCTTTTCTGTCTTGTTTGCTTCTGAATGAATATCTTGCTTCCCTCTTCCTTTTGATTGGCTGGCTTGTATCCTTCCAGTGCTTACATTCGGGGAACTACTTTTTTTCAGCACTCCATCTCAGCATATGTGTTTTCTTGCTTTCTTTTTGTACTGCGTTCCCCTTAATCCCCCCAGTTTTCTATTGGGTTGGTCCATTCTCTTTGATGTTCTTTTGTGCGTATTCGTTTAATTGACTAATTTACTGCTCTAAGACCACTAAATTAAAAGTTATGTGTCATCATGGTGCAGCAGGCATTTTCTTTTTGTTGATGCTGGATTGCAGCAGCAAACAAGCTTTTGTTTTCCTTTTAGTGATGCAGCGTAGCATCAACAAAAACATTGGCAACACCAAAAAATCTGGTAAAGACTAGATTTATTGGCTCAGTCAGTGCTTTTGTAAATGAAACCAGATACTCCGGAGAGCACATACAAGTCCAACACACGTGTATTGCAAAAATAGCCTGAGAGCATCAAAATAGGCATACGTCAAAAGGCCAGCAGTTGAACAGTTTGTTCATTGTTGGTTTGTGTGTGTTAACTTGAAACTTAAGTCAGTTTGGTGAAGGTTAATATATTTGTAGTGCCTTGTGTGTATGAATGGGTGTGCCAGAGTACTTTTCTATTTTTTTCTTGGCTTGGGTGGATAGTTGTCCGTTATTTGGTCAGTGTACGTCAGGATATGCTTCACCTGGACAGTGATCGAGCACCAGGACAAGTCACATCATGGAAAGTCACTCTGAACTGTCCCCAACGAGGGCAGAAAACACAGCCTTATTCCACTTACCCTTGTCGTTGATGCCCACCCACACTAGCCTGCTAAAGCTCTTACACGCTGTGAACATAGCCCTGAAACATTTTTAATGTAAAAGTATAGAGGAGTGCAAAAGTAAGTGCAGAATTGTAGAACTGTAAAAAAGAAATGTAAAAGTATAAAGAGGTGTAAACATGAGTTTAGAATTGTAAGGAAATGTAAAAGTATAAAGAGGTGTAAAAATGAGTTTAGAATTGTAAGGAAATGTAAAAGTATAAAGAGGTGTAAAAATGAGTTTAGAATTGTAAGGAAATGTAAAAGTATAAAGAGGTGTAAAAATGAGTTTAGAATTGTAAGGAAGTGTAAAAGTATAAAGAGGTGTAAAAGTAAGGGTAAGTGCAAAAGTGCAAGTGAGTGTGAAAGGAAATGAAAAGTATATGGACATATAAATATATATTACTGCTTCCTCCACACATGATTTCAAGCCTTTGAGTGGCAGTTATGCATCCCTGGGAGCTCGTCTGGGGTGAAGGCTGCCTAGCCTGAGTCTCTAAACCCTGAATCCCTTCTGGGTGTAGGATCACTTCCATTTCCAAGCCAATCCACTCTTTATTATTACCCACCAGATCTTGCATTCCAGCTGCCGCACATCCGAATCTTAACATTCCAACCATCGAGTCCAGTGGTTCTTAACCTTTTAACTTCTGTGGACCCCAAATGAATCATTACTCGAATTCGGGGACCGCCACTAAATCATTATTAGAAGCTTGGAACTCCAGGCTAAGCAAATTCTATGATTTAAATCTCAAAATCTTACACAAAAACACAAAACCAAGTATAAATCAAACAAATGGACAAAAATTGAAAAATGTTGATGAATTCGCAAATATAGAAAATGTTTTCACATTTTCAATTTTGCTTCTTTATTTGTATACTTTATTTATTGTAATGGATTCATTTTAATATTATTTCATTTTGTAAAATAGTTGAAGACCCCCTGAGTATGCCTCGCGGACCATAGGATTAGAACCCCCGATCTAGGCCATTAATGCATACACCTTCCATATCTCGTACAACACACCCCATTGATCAGACACCTCACGCTCCTTTTCTACACACCACTCCAGAGCAGTTACATAACACACACCTCCTGGTGTTACAGGAAAGAAAATGACACAATAATGTAGAGACATCAATTCTACTCAAGGAAATAGGAAGGAGGAGAAAGAATTGATGAGAAACAGCTGATGAGAAGCAACTGATGAGAAACAGCTGATGAGAAACATCTGATGAGAAACAGCTGATGAGAAACAGCTCATGAGAAACAGCTGATGAGAAGCAACTGATGAGAAACAGCTGATGAGAAACAGCTCATGAGAAACATCTGATGAGAAACAGCTGATGAGAAGCAACTGATGAGAAACAGCTGATGAGAAACAGCTCATGAGAAACATCTGATGAGAAGCAGCTGATGAGAAGCAACTGATGAGAAACAGCTGATGAGAAACATCTGATGAGAAACACAGCTGATGAGAAACAGCTGATGAGAAACAGCTGATGAGAACAACTGATGAGAAACAGCTCATGAGAAACAGCTGATGAGAAACAGCTCATGAGAAACAGCTGATGAGAAACATCTGATGAGAAACAGCTGATGAGAAGCAACTGATGAGAAACAGCTCATGAGAAACATCTGATGAGAAACAGCTGATGAGAAGCAACTGATAAGAAACAGCTCATGAGAAACAGCTGCTGAGAAACAGCCCATGAGAAACAGCTGGTGAGAATCTGGCTACTGAGAGGAGATTAGCTGCCATGTGTGATTTCAAAAGCATCTGCTTTGTTCAAATGTTAAGAGAGCCGGTACTGGTGTAATCACAAATCAAAAAATGCAAGAGAGTCTGTGGGCGAGCATGATATCTCTTTGAATGCCACCATTAATGTATGCCGGGGTGTGGAGCAATTGGGCAGGTTCTGGTAACTTTGTCATAACTCCATGATGTTAATGCTGTGAACAGAAGGAGTTCTGCAATTTGTCCAACTTAAAGGGAATCAGTGATACAAACAGAATCCATTCTGCTTGGCCAGGCAGCATTCTTTCATCCGTTTGATAGTTTGTGGTTTAATGGTAAGCGCTTGGCTACATATGGACATCTGAGGTAAACTGTTGTAACACACATGGTCTGAGCTGCTGTTCAATTCCCACCACTTCCCTTAACAGTTCTCTAGTCTAGTCTGCTGGTGATCAGGGCGTATGTGACCATTTTTCTAGATTTGGGGGGGATCCATTTGGGAAACAGCGTTTACAACGCTGTCTCCACAACGCCGTACCATTACAACGCGGTCGTGAAAATGACAGCATTGTTACCACGCATACCATTACATCGCAAATCATTACTCCGCCTTGCTGTAGGGGGCGCACTGGTGTTGGATTTAGAATTCAACACCTTCCCTGCTGTTGCACAAACTGGAGTAGGAATAGTAAATAATACTATTCCTAAGTCCAGCGCACCCCCTACTGCAAGTCACAGTAATGACTTGCGATGTAATGGTATGCGTTCTAACAACGAGGTAGTTCTAACGACAGCGTTGTAATGGCATGGATGTATTCGCATGCATTGTAAGGGTATATATATTCATCCATTGGAATGTTTTATGGAGTATGTGGAGGGGGTTGAAACAGGGTGAGGAGATGGCGTTCATCTGGCGGTTCATAGTGAGCGATGAGTCCAATATGATGCCGAGATTACAGGCATGGTCTGTCGGGGTGGGGTGTTTCTAAGGGCGGGGGTCCACCAGGTGCCATCCCAAGCTGAGGGGGTGGAGCCGAGGATGAGAACTTCTATTTCCTCAGACAGCTCTTCTTCATCCAGGTTGCGACGGCTTTCATCCCTTCTTGAAAGTTGTGCCTGGTGATGTTGGGTTCTTTGGTGAGGGAGAGGATTAGCTGGGTGTCGTCGGCGTAGGAGACGATGTTGAGCCCATGATTCTGATGATGGCAGCGAGGGAGGCCATGTAGATGTTGAAAATTGTAGGGCTGAGGGAGGATCTGTGGGGCACTCCACATCTGGTCTCTGTTTGTTCTAAGAGGTAGGGCGGGAGTCTGACTCTCTGTGTTTTGCCTGTGAGTAATGAACATATCCAGTCAAGGGCTTTTCCTCGGATCCCAGCGTCGTGGAGTCTGGTGGCTAGTGTGTGGTGCGAGACGGTGTTGAAGGCAGCTGATAGGTCCAGGAGGATGAGGACTGCCATTTGTCTCTGGACGAGAAGGACAAAGATGTCATCAGTGGCTGTGAGAAGGGTGGTCTCGGAGCTGTGGGTACTACAAAATACGGATTGGGACATGTCTAGGAGATTGCTGGTTTCAATGAAGTATGCTAGCTCGGTATTGACAGCCTTTTCGATGACTTTGGCTGCGAATGGAAAAGGTTAAAGGACCGAAACATACACAGTATGTTGAAGCTTACCTTGTATTTCATGTAGTCACTACATCTTTAAGACACCTCAATATATCTATTTTGATCATATCATGAGAATACGTTTGAAATACCTTGTACATCTCTGATTTAGCGTGTGAAGGGATTTTGGGGTTTCAGGCACCCAGGGTCCCTTGGAAGCATGTCCCACATTGAATGCCAATATTGTGGAACTCCACGTTTAGGGGCAGGGTTGGGGGAGTCACACCCCATAGATTTCCATAACCCTCAAACAGAACTGTGACTCCTCCAAGTTTTTTATTTATTGTTTTCAAAGTTTGTACCCAGCGAACACGGCCCTGGGGCGATAGAGTGCTTTACATTCAAGTCAATCAAGTTATACGATAGAGCAGGAACACTCATATCAAAAACAAACAACTTTTAAAGCGTAGGCACTTTGGGTAGCCATCAGGGAGATATTTGATTGGGTAGCCATCAGGGAGACATGTGATTGGGTAGCCATCAGGGAGACATGTGATTGGGTAGCCATCAGGGAGATGTGATTGGGTAGCCATCAGAGAAACATGTGATTGGGTAGCCATCAGGGAGATATGTGATTGGGTAGCCATCAGGGAAATGTGAATAGGTAGCCATCAGAGAAACATGTGATTGGGTAGCCATCAGGGAGACATGGACACTACATAAATGCAAACCACAACTTCAGAAACAGAACAGAACTGGAAGTCAAATGGAAGAGACAGCAGGGAAAATATTTGAAAGTGGCCAGTTCAGAGGCAGGAGGCCAAACTGCATCATCCATAGAGTCTATGCATAATCAGAAAATAGGGTAGAGAAATCAGGAGAGAAAATACAATGGAATGAGTCACAAGGATGTTAGACTAGGGAGAGTGTTAGAATATGAAATAAACTTAGAGGGTGTAGAAGATATTGGGCAGAGTAAGCAAAGTAGGAAGTAAATTGCAGAGAAACAGTGCAGTGGTTTGCTGCACCGTTTCTCTGCAACTGGTAGGTTTATATAGAAAGACTGGAAGCGATTAAGGCCAAAGTACCCTTAAAACAAGTTCCATTTCTTTTTTAACGTACAGAGGTGCTGAATTTTTTTAAATATCAACTTGCCCAAGGGAAATCCACTTTTTCTGTAAAAAAATCCACTTGTCCCTTTTAGTGCCATGCAGTGAGGAGACAAATTATAACAGCATTCTCATTATATCAGTGCTCTGATAGCAGCCTTTCTGATAGTCCTTATACTATGTCTGGGTTTGGATTCCAGCAAGGCTACGTTTGTCTCACATTTACATAAATAAAGGGGCTGAAGGAGGTGGAAAGCAGTTATGTTATGTTATGTCACTCGATAGAGTGCTTTAATCACTCGTGAGGGTATCCAAGCACTGAGCAGGTATGTAGGCGGATCACTGACATAATATCGAATTCACAAATATAGAATTACCAAAATATAGAAGAAAAAATATAGAATGCAAAAATATCGAATTCCTATCTACAAACAGGTAAGTACAAAAATATTGAATCAAAAATATAGTTTAAAAAAATATAGTTAGTCAAAATATCGATTTAAAAAAAAAAATTCTTTAAAGTAATTTAAAATGAATGAAATAATAAATATAACATTTACTATTACCACTCCAGTGAGTGCATCAGTAGGGAAAGTGTTGTATAGCGTACGGGTAAAAATTACTATTCCCACTCCAGAGAGTGCAACAGTAAGGAAAGCGTTGGATAGCGTAGGGGTAAAAATTACTATTCCCACTCCAGAGAGTGCAACAGTAAGGAAAGCGTTGGATAGCGTAGGGGTAAAAATTACTATTCCCACTCCAGAGAGTGCAACAGTAAGGAAAGCGTTGGATAGCGTAGGGGTAAAAATTACTATTCCCACTCCAGAGACTGCAACAGTAGGGAAAGCGTTGGATAGCGTAGGGGTAAAAATTACTATTCCCACTCCAGGGAGTGCAACAGTAGGGAAAGCGTTGGATAGCGTAGGGGTAAAAATTAGTATTCGATATTAAATTACTTACCTTCAATTCGATATTTTTCACCACTATATTCTGCCCATTCGATATTTTGTCCATTCTATATTTTGACTTCGATATTTTGTCTTGTTACCATGTAGGCATGTAGTCTCTGGCAGAATATTTGAAAAGCCAGTTCTTTGGCTTCTTGTGAAACTCAAGTAGCGAAGAAGTGGTTCTGATGTGTTGTGAGAGGTTGATCCATGTTTTGGGTGCGATGTACGAAAAAAAGCAACCTTTTGCACTGCCTTTGTGAATGTTGGAGGATATGTGTAAGGTATGTGGGTCCAGTGTTATGTAGGACTTTGTAGATGTGCACGAGGAGTTTGTCCTGGCTGCGTAATTGAACGGGGAACTAGTGAAGCTCCCTGAGGTGAGGGTGTGGTGGGGAATGTTGAGTATGAGTCTAGCGGCATTCTGAATGGTCCGAAGTCTGTTCAGGAGCTGCTTGAAGATTTTTGCATACAGTGTGTTGCCGCAGTCGACTCTGCTTGTGTTTTTGTGACAGTTTGGGGTTCTGTGGGAGCAAGGGGGGGCTCACTGCGTTGACTTGTGCCGTCATGTTGAGCTTGTCACCCAGGATTATCCCCAGATTTCTGGCGTGGTCATTGGGCCCTCGTGTGGGTCCTAATTCTGTCGGCCAACAAGTAGCATCCCAGAGGGAGTTGCTGTTTCCAAGACCAATACTTCTGTTTTGTCGGCTCTGACTTTCAAGCAGTTGGTTCTCATCAATTCTGCTACGAGGGTCATGCAGCCGTTGAAGCTGATTCTGTTGGTGAGTGTCTTGATTGTCAGGCAGAGGCTGAGTTGGGTGTAGTCTGCATAGGAGATGATGTTGATGCCTTGGGATCTGATAATGTTGACAAGCTCAGGATGTGTGGTGAGTGCTTTGCTGATTGGTTATATGCTGAGGTTATAGATGTAGTGGATCATGGTTCCATTGGGGCCCCAGAGTGGACGGTCTGCATGATTGTGGCTGTTTCCGTCCTGATAAGGGTCTTCTATGCGGTCAGGTGGTTGTTTTGATTTGTGATGGGCAGGTTGATGATGACATTTCTGGGTTCTGGTTTGTATGCGAAGTTGCTGCAGATATTCACAATTTTGCTCCTGGAATATTGGATACTTTGCCGCACAGTTCTTGATAGGAGGCCATGCTGTTGACGGAGGCTGTCGGTGTGGTGAAATCATTGATGAGCAAGAAGATTTCTTTACTGCTGTTGGAGCTCCCTTCGATGCATTCGGTTAGCTCTCTTTTCTTGGTGACTCTTAGCTGCTGGTCGTATCATCCAAGTGCAGCTCTGAAGGTGGTTCTGTTGGAGGCTTTCCGGCTTGTTCTCCACTTTCTCTCTGATTGTTTGCAGTGTCTTTTGGTGTCCCGTAGGTTCTCACTGTATCAGCTAGCTTGCTTGTTGGATCTTCTCTGTTTGTTGAGTTTGATTGGTGTGAGGGAGTCAGCACAGTTCTTGATCCAGCTGTTGAAGTTGTCAATAGCCTCGTTGATGTTGTTTGTAGGGTTGGCCCATGACGAGGGCGTTGAGCCAGTCTGATTCCAAGATTTTGAACTAGCTGTGACTGGGTAGGCTGGCATTGCTGTGTTGACTTGGAAGTGGATTATGGAGTGATCAGTCCATGTGAGAGGTGAGGTCGAGTAGAAATTGATACCATAGAAGGTGGTGAAGATGGGGTCCATCATGTGCCTGGCAATGTGTGTAGGTTCTGTGACGAGCTTGATTAGTCCAGTGTTGTTTAGGCTTTATAGGAGTGCTGTGGAGCAGGGGTCAGTTCTGTCTTCTAGGTGGAAGTTGAGGTCCCCCAGGAGTACGAAGACTTAGGAGTCAATGATGAGGGAGGCGATGTAGTCTGTGTTGAGGTTGGAGAAGGCATCTTGGGGTCTTGGTTGTAGGTACATGAAGGTTCGGCTTAGGGTGACGTTTTTGGAGGTTTACAGCTTAAAGTGTAGTTGTTCCATGAACAGAGTTGATTTCTCTGTGGTCATTGAGCATTTTCTTTGTAGACAATCACGAATCCCCCTTCTGGCCTTTGAAGGTGGTCCTATTGCCTGTTGGGAATGCCATCATGATGTTAGGTGCTGATGTTGCGTTTAGCTAAGTATGTGTGATGAATAGAGGTCCGGTAATGCCCAAATTTTGGTTTTGCATGTTTTCGGAGTGTGCTGGTGTTGAGTAGCATGCATGTGAGTGAGTCTTGTCGTGATGGTTTTCTGTTGAGTGAGATGTTGAATGGATGTGTTGTTGGTGTGGCTGGTGCTTGTGTGGGGGATGTGGGTACGGTACAGCGTGGGGGGCAAAGGGCAGCAGAGAGCACCCAAAGGTAAAGTGCTCAGGCCTGAAAAGCAAAAGAGCAAAATGGGCTGAACCAGAAAGACCTAAAATGGGTTGGAAAAAAAATGAGGGGGGGAGAGCTCGGGAGGGGTGTGTTCGGCAATCGCTAACACCCCCTTCCCAAGACCCATGGTGCTTTGTTCGTTTGCACCTTTTGTAAGCTCTTTACTTTTAGATTTTTGCAGCCTATTATTTTGCCCAGCAGTACAAGTCTGTGTATTTGTCCGTTCCTCACTTATTGTATGTATGATCCAGTAACTTTAGATGGGCATTTAGACACCATCTGCCCGTGATCGATATATGTTACGCTCACTCCTTCAGGAAAGGGAAGTAGCCCTTTTGCCATTCCACGGGATATGCGCTATGCCAGTACGTGCACGAGTTCACTATTCTTGGCACACTTGTTCATGTTATGGTTACTAGTGCACCCCGATGAGCACTCGAGCATGTTATTTTCATTGTTGACATTCTCTATGGGCATATTGAACTAATTTCTCTCTGTTTCCTTGTCTTATATGTTTGTATGTCAAGTTTTACCAGAATAAACTCTGTTCCTCTCTGAACTTGAGGGAATCTATTTAGTGTTTTTTAACTATTTTTAACACTAGCAACTCCAGGTTAGGGTGGGCCTTAGCGCACCCATACCGCCAGCGTTCTTCACCACACTACACTGGTCCTGATGAAAGCCTGACTAATTGTTCATTTAAAGGCAGAAACATGTTGACCACACCTCTGGGATAAGATTGGACTTTTAATTTGGTCCTTTATCCTACACTTGTGTTTTTATTTATGTCTGATTGGCAAAACCAATAAATTACCTTTTGACACAATTTAGACATTTTAAATTCACTCTTCTCACCCTTCACGAATCACTGAACCAGCTCCACAGTAAACTGGCATTGCAGCACACTAGGGTGGCATTTGGCCTCTCCTGGTGGGGCCCGATGATGAAGCATGTCACCAACCAGGTTGGTGAGTGAGGGCCTTCTGAATAACCTAAAGCGGTTTTTACTCACAGCTAACTTTTACCGTGTTTATTGTGACATGCTCGCTCTTCTCCTTCCATTTTCTGAGACACTCCTTTGTTGTTTGTATGATTACGCTTGAGGGGAGCAGAGTGTTTGCTCTTTTCCCTTCCTCTCTTGTTGATATAAACACCCTTACTAACGAAGACTTCATGAAATTGCTAAAGGTAGTCCTGTCTACATCCGCCTCACTCCAGTGTCTGGCTCTCCACTTTCCAGCCACAGGAGTGCAAGCAATACCCGTTCACAGTCGGGGGAAGCTGTCCTCATCCCCATCATGTGCCTCGATAAACTAGGGGCTTCCAAAATGGGATGCTACTCATGCACACGCACTCTACATACAACCAAGGTGTCCGTGCAAGATTCTGGGTTTTCACATACAGCAGAACATTACTTAGTAAGGGACAGTAGGCCACGCTCTCAGTGATGCTGGGCCTCGCACTGTCAGGTGGTAAAAAAGGGGGTGGTGATGGACGGAGCATCTGAACCAATCAAACACTCACACCCAGTCAAAAGATCTGACAGGGTATGCTCAGACGTGAGTCCCTTGCTCACTTTGCCACTGGATTCAAGCAAGCCAGGCTGAAGACGGCTGAAATGCCAGAAACCGGTCCTCGGAAGCTTGTTTCCGGTCCAGGGAAGGCATGGCTTGGCACTTCGGGCTGGACTGTTCCCATGAGGCACAGGGTCAGACTGATTTGCATATAGCCATGTCTGAACTGGGGTGGCAGAGTGGACTAAAGAACGGTGATGGATTAAACCCAGATCTGTTGACTGGGTGTGAGTGTTTGATTGGTTCGGATGCTCCGTCCATCACCACCCCCTTTTTGTACCGCCTCGCACTGTCAGGGACAGGCCCAGGATTCTGCACGCAGACCAGATTGGCATGACATCAGGGCAAAAATAAAAGTCAGGATACCAGGTACACTGAGGGCAGGCGTACATCCTGTATACCATGCAGAGCGAGTCATTCCCACTACCTTCTGTGTTTGGTTCTTGTGAAAAATAGATAAAACTGCAATATGCTTGAGGGTGCTTTTGGTAAAGTGAGTTTCTTATGATATGAGCTCTTTCGCCTCACTGAATGGCAGGTTAACATGGCCCCTCAGCTAAAGGTAAGCATCCAATGCAAACCCTAAACTCAGGTAGAAGGATATGCAGGCACTGAATGGCCATGTTGTTGCTTTGCAGATGACTTTGACAATTCCATGTTTGAAACAAACCTAATGCGTGACATTTGCATGTGTTATCTGCTTAGTGAAGGTGTACATAGGTGATAAATCATGCACCATTTGATGTAGAATTTCCTGCTGTAGCACGGGGAAAATCCTGCACCCTTATCACTCACTGAGCACACCTGCTGTAACACCCTGTGCCTGAGTGCAAACACATACTGGGGGGAAACATCCTTTACAACGCAACTTTTACAACGCACTACCATTACAACGCAACTTTTACAACGCAAATGCTTTTACAACGCATGTATTTACAACGCATGCCATTACAACGCAGATGTTATTACAATGCATGTCAATACATCGTAAATATGTTTTAAGGTAAGTTTAAAAAAATTCTTTAAAATGAGTGAATTTTATAATTTTTTATTTTAATTAATACTCTAGTATTTAATTAAAATGTGTAATGAGTATATTTTTAAATATTTAAAATAATAATTTTTCAATTAAAAAATACTCAATTATTACATAGAAAAAGAGTATATAAATATAAATAAATAATAATTTTTGAAAAATTAATACTCAAGTATTAAATTTAATGATGAAAATTGTAATTATAATTAAATTATAATTAGTAATATTTATTTATTATTAATACTGATTTTAATTTTAATTTATATTTAGATTTTTAATAAAAAATTATAAAAAATTAATAAACAATTCCAAATTAAAATATAAATATAAATAATAATATTTTTAGAAAAATTAATACTCAAGTATTAAATTTAAAAATGAAAATTGTAATTATAGAATTAATTATTATTATTAATTTAATAAAGAATAATATTTTAATACTAATTATTAAATTATATTTATTAAAAATAGTTGAATGAAAATTGTAATTATAGAATTAATTATTATTATTAATTTACTAAAAAATAATATTTTATTATTAATTATTAAATTATATTTATTATTATTTTGTATTATATTATTTATTTATTATTTATATTTATTATTATTTAAATTGTATTGGTAAATTTTGGTAAATTTGGTAAATTTAAAATGTTTTTAAAATGTTTTTAAAATGTTGTTATAAAAAAGTGTTGTTTTAACTTTCACATCCCATTTTGGCATCCATTTTGTAAATCATGTTGCAGTGTTATTTTCATGAAAAGAGCAGTAGGACAATTTCTTCTTGTAGACTTTAAAATGGCGGCTTTTCAAATGAAATCTGTTTGTAATTACCAATAGTTATTTTATTAATCTGCTACTTGTACTGGTAATTTTTTTTTTGAATTAATATAATTTTGTTTAAAAAGAAATTTTTTTGTAAATCCGCGAGTACCTTTTTTAATACTCGGGTATTCATTTTAATACTCGAGGATTTTTTTTTTTTTACAGTGTTGCATTTCGTTATATTTACATTCAGTTTCCACCCACATTTTAATACACTTCCCCACCCAAAACCCCTATTTTCCCTGCATCCCGTGCCAGGGTTTATTTTACAAAAAAAAAAAAAAAAAACGTTTTTTTGTAACGATATGCGTTATAAGTGATTTCGTTGTAAAAGTACTTTTACATTACATTCACTATTTTGCGTTGTAAAAGAATGCGTTGTAAAGTTTGGCGTTGTAATGGTACTTGCGTTGTAAAAATGCGTTGTAAAAGCATGCGTTGTAATAGTATGCGTTGTAACGTCATACATCCCATACTGGGTGTTTACACTCCAGCAGAGCCAGACTTCAGCAGTCACCACTGCTCGTGGCTGCCATATATGTGACCTCTGTTTTCGAAGTTCAGCATCATTTGGGTTATTCTGAAAAACATTTATAGAAGAAAGGCAGTGACCCCACTAGCCAAGAGACAGGGTATCTCAAGTAATAATCGAAACAAACTCTCTTGGACCAAAAAGATTATATTCTTCCCTCTTACTGTAAGGTCATACCAATACCACACATAAATCATAAACTTGAACCCAGAAAACAATTGCATAGACACATGTATCTATAACCGAAATTACAAAAACAACGATTAAAAAACATATTTTTATTGAAGTTCATCATAGTATGTATGAAGTTCTCCTTGATCAAAATCAAATCACATATGTCAAATTTTTCACAGCAAATGAATACACAAGATTAAAATATACGAGAGACAACTGGCACGTGAGACATTAAAAACATCATCAAATGGTTATTCGAACCGGAAGCATTCAGATTTCTAAAGGTCCACTATTCAATAGTTAGGTAGGACCATAGAAGTTCCTTGGAAATAACCTCAATAGAAAAGGCGTTGACGCGTTTCGGTGGAGAAAAACTGATTATACAACCACCTTCATCAGGACACGATTAATAAGTAGTCTCTCTTAACACATAACTTAAAAACACAAAATAAAAAATCATAACCACAAACTGTTACATTAATCATATTCATATTTTGATCAAAAAACAACAACAATAGACCTAGACAAACTCCTTGTACATTGCATGGTTTTGAATCAGAAAAAACAAACACTTTTAACAGTTGTCTGACAATTGATATAAGGGTTCAAACCACATGTGTGGTATTGGTATGACCTTATGGTGAGAGTTTAAACAGCTTTGAGTAAGAGTGAAGAATATAATCTTTTTGGTCCAAGAGAGTTTGTTTTGATCATTATTCTGAAAATCACACATGGCCCTTGCCCTTGTGGACTGACGTATGACACTGCTGGTGTGAGCAAAAAGGCACCGACTTAACATTTCAGGTAAAACCTTCCCAACTACAAATACTCCTTAATGCAATGGACTTGACACCATAGGGCGTAGCCCCGTGGGGGCCATGGCTGTATTCCCAGGGTGTGCAAATGCCCCAGCAAGTACTTGTAAATTAAGGTGGCCTGGAAGCATCTCCATGTTTATTTGGCATGTTTCAAGGTTGTCTTCATTTACATCCTGTGATTGACGTTGACGGAGCACTCGGCCCTTCGTACCATGTGCATTGCGATGTACCTTTGATAGCTGCCTGGGAGGTAGAGGGGAGTTATCATCAATCAAACAATTCAATTTTTGAAGAGTAATCTACCTGGCCACACATTAAGGACTCAGATTTGATCATTAAATCTACAGGAATTTATTACAAATTAACGGGTCTATGAGGATGGTGGGCGGATCGCCCGGGCAGGTAGTAGATCCGCCCGCCATCCTTCCATGATTGACCCCCGCTACATTAGGATGCCTGGGGGTCTGCCGCGGACCATAAGACCGGTCGACACGACAACCGGGGGGAAAACTGCCACAATATGGTGGTGTGTTTGTAAGACACCGCCAACCATATCAGGACGCTGGCGGAGAGCAGCTTTTACATGGCGGCGTTGCCTGTCACCTTGTGCATGGCAATGCACAACGTGCATGCCCAGCCTTGTGGCGGGAAGTGCTGTGAGCACCGCCCACCACAAGGCTGGGAATGGGGGATGCCATGTTGGCAGTGGCATCCTAATTGCAGCTGCGGGACCGCCGCACCCATGGCAGACGGTCCCACATACCGTTAAAAGTCCGCCCATCATCGTAATGGTACCTTATGAGCCAAACTAACATATATAAATCTCAAAAACATGGTGTAAAGATGCAAAATTACCACAGGTATGAGAACACGTCGAAGCCTTAGTAACAAAAAGCTTACCAAAAAATCAGTTACGGCAATACAGAAGATAAGAAATAGAATTTGATAATCAGTGTACAGGTTCACGTGTTTATACATGAATAAATCTAAAGTAACTTAAACTAATTCTAAGCTAAAGTTGAAAGGTAGGGAAACCTAGTTAATTCAAGGAAAGCAGGAAGGTGTCAGCATAGAGGAGACTTAACCACATGGGTGCTGCTGACGAGCTCAGCTCGTCACGAGGCGCAGCGGAGCTGCCCTCATGACAAGCTGAGCTCGTCACGTCCGTTGGAATGTTCGCACGTGTGGCTAATTTCCCCGCTGTGCTGAACGTTCTAAAAACAGGTGTGGCCGTGACAAGCTGAGCTCGTCACCAGCACGGCGGTGCCGCGCACGTCCCCCCCCCCCTGCACAGCGGGGGGAAAACACCCCGCAGCGAAGGGTTTAAGTAAAAGTTCTCCAAACGAGGCAATATATACTATACAGCCACATAATGGAAATGTGAGCAAAGAGGTCTAAACCTCTCCGGTCCAAAGGGTATCTTCTCTAAGTACCTGTGTGTGAACACCAATTAAACCCACAGAACATTCGAGAATTCCACGTCATCAACTCCAGTAGATTCCCACCTCACAGTAAAAATTGACAACTGTACTCAGTTTTCCTATCCTTTGGTTTGGCCATCAGGACGACCTTGGATGTCTCCCCGCTCCTGATACGACATGGATAGGAGTCCTTTCTTAGTTCGTTAGCACCTCTCATTCTTACCAATAATTCTACTCCTGGACCTCACAATCTAATACACAATGGGGCCGATTCACAGAACTAACTTAAGACAAAATCCTAAACTTACTACTTTTGGTAATCACAGAAGTTAGGATTTTGTTTTAAGTTTGCCTTAAGACAAACTTAAGACAAACTTAAGACAAAATCCTAACTTAAGTCTGTTTTAAGACAAAATCCTAACTTCTGTGAATACCAAAAGTAGTAAGTTTAGGATTTTGTCTTAAGTTAGTTCTGTGAATCGGGCCCAGTATGCCTTTCACTGACTATGAGATCATACGAATGCACCTGCAAAAGGAAGAAAAACCTTAAGCAAAACGTTCACGGTGAAGGTTAAACATTGAAGACCAAGGGCCAGATGTATCAAGATACCCTTTTGCGAATCTCAAATAGCGATTTTTAAGGAATCGCTATTTGAGAATTGCAAAATGGTATGTATGTAGAAATTCGCTATTTTTTAGCGATTTCTTAAAATTCCTTAATTGCGATTAGAAAATTGCTAATCGCAATTAAGGAATAATTTCCCATTCATTTCTATGGGCCAGGAGGCCCATAGGAAGGAATGGGAAATTATTCTCAATTTGCGATTCGCAATTTGCTAATCGCAAATTGAGAATAATTTCAAGGGTGCAGGGGTGTCTTAAGGACACCCTGCTGCACCCCTGAAATTCACATGTGTGCGTAGATGGCGTACATACATGCCCTGAGGGCATGTATGAGCGTCACATGCCACCTTTACAAATTGCAAAAAGTGCATTTGTAAAAGAATTCGCAAATTACCACCAACTACAAGTTGGTGGTAATTTTGCGATTTCTTAGTGTGAATTCGCAAAACTTTCTTGTTTCTTACATACCATTTAAGGAATCGCTTTTTGCGATTCCTTAAATGGTAGCGCAAAAGTAAGGAATCGCAAATTTTGCGATGCGATTTTTTCATACATCGCATTTCCCGTTATTTTTGTCGCAAACGCTGCTATTTTGCGATTCGCAGCGTTTGCGACAAAAAAACACTTGATACATCTGCCCCAAATGTCTAAGGCCTTTGGTTAAGTAAAATTAATAAATCAGTGTACACTGTAAATACATGATTATATAGGCATGTATGATTACATAATAAATGCAGACATTAATATATGAATAAACTGGGGTTCCCCCCCTTGGTGGAGAATGGGGGAGTGCGTGCTGTGTCACTGTGACGGTTTTTTTTTTTGCATTTTGCCTGACGGAGATTGTATATAACTGCCACATATAATTTGAAGTACTATCTTTGGCTCCTCTTACCATACACTGTTATTGTGTCTCCCACTACTGCATTTTTAGGTTATGTAAAACTGATAAAGGTTTTTAAAAAAATGAATACATCAGTACATAAAATTAAGTTTTAGTAAAGGCAGTATAACTCGAAATGCACAATTGTAAATAACAACGAGAACTACAATTTACGACATTATAACGAAGATATTAGAGCACACACTTATGTGAATGATTATTCTACAATGATTATACTCCAGCAATATGTTTAATGCTTACATGAATAGGATTAAGGCATACAAGATATATGTTGCTACGTGCATGTAAATATTACTCTTCTGCGACTTGTAAGGGTGGAGCTAAAATTACGCTGCTCCAAAGTGCAACACAAATGTATGGGCGCTGCAGGAAGGAGCAGTCGGCACTCTGGCAGCGGCGGTCTACCTGTTAGGCTCTTCTAAGGGCTTGACAGACCGCCTTTGTCAGACCACCACAGGACCACCCGCCAGACCAGGAAATAACTCCTAATCTGGTGGGCGTTCACACCACGGGTTTGGCAGTCCCACAGCGGACAGTGCGTTGCCACCACTGCTGTGTGACTGCCAAACTTGTAATCGGGCCCTTAGTATTTAAGATAAAACAAGTGCTTTCAAAATATCTATTTTAGTAATACTGTCCTGAGTGCAGGCCCAGAGCTGTGAAGGGCCAACCAAACCCCAATAATGGCTGTTTTACTACTCATCCATGTGTGCATTATGGCCCTGTGCTCTCTTGGTGTGCCAGTGTTGATTTGGGCAATTCTAGAGACAACGGAACCTTAACCTCATCGATGCTGCCGACTGCCAACGGCTGCCGCGCGCACCACCTTTGGAATGCTGCGCACGTCCGTTGGCCGTCGCGGCCCCGCCTGCGCAATAGAACGTTCCGCACTAGCGTGGAATGTTCGGGGCAGTTAAGTGGTTAACAAAAAATGAAATACAGTTGTTCTGGCTACAAAAATATATTCCGTAAACATATTTAACGATCAGTGTTTTCAATTTTATTACCACAATTCGATCAAAAATTTGAATTACCCCAGCTGGAATAATTTCAAAAACCAAAGATCAAGAGAGCAAACAAACCATGAACTGAAACAAACAACGTGCAAAAAAATTTCATGCACAGAAAACCAGGTGTTAAAAACTGACAATAAAAGACATAAAGACATATACAGGCAAGTAAACGGTGACCAACATTAATATAACACCTTTAGGTCACTTCTTATTAAAAGCAAAACACTACTGCACCCAAAAAGAAATACTACAAAGCATAGTGTACCAGGTCAGAGTGTATGTCGACGACGTTTCGATCCTGTAAAAATATGGGATCGTCATCAGGACTGAGGATCAGTTGCCTGGTAGGGTATCAATTGATATATTACATGAAGCACCTGATTTTTCAACAATCTGAAATTAAACAAACAACAGGCTTTTTCCACACAATTAGTGCCTGTTCATGAGTATCATACTAAGATTGAAGCACCTTCAAGGAAGTGCACTGTTTTATCCAAAAATTGCAGCGGATTTGGTAAAAATCCAAGTAATATGCCCATATAACAATATGATCAATTTTAGGGCTGCTTCTATCGACACACGTTTTCAATACGATGCAAGAGTAAACCACAAGTGCTGATGGTGCCCTTGCTGTAAAGAGAGGGTTATTCTGAAAGCCGTATACCGTGTATCCTGACAGTTTATGCTGGAGGTCACTGTGTAGAAATTCGAAGAACCATACAACTAAAGCTCAATTACAGCGTGACGATTGTACAATACGAACAGCTCTGACGTAGCTTGGCAATCGATAAGCAGAAGCATCTAGGACCACCTTAGAAAATCACCTCAGTTTAGGTGGAGACCTGCAAGGTCACACTTGGACTTTATTGTGAAGGGTCACCACTGTTTACATACTTTATTGTCCTGAAGAAGGTCTAAATTATTAATTCAACCGGAGACCGAAACGTCGACCATACAGTCCTTCTCCTTGTTTATGATTCATTTGCACTGATGATTATCTTATTGTGATGGAATAGATGTCATCCTTCGGATTCATATAGGATTGGACTGTTTTATAAATGAAGTATAGGTTGATTTTACAAGTCCTTATTTCATTTGTTTATTACTGTGTTTTCAACTATAAATTGTTGATCTGTACTCTTTTGATTCAGTGAGCAATATATAAACTAAAGCATTTTTTATCAAAAGATCTATGTCTTTTTCATCTCTATTTCCGATTGTTTACACATTTAGGTTTGCTGAATACTCTGTTTTTTTTTTCATTTAAATTGAAGGTAAACTGTGCAGTGTCTGATTAGTCAGATAAGATTTTGTGATTATTTTAACATAGAATCATATATTGAAAAGTAATTATCTGAATCAAAGTCCCTTTCTGGCATCATCTACTCATTTGTTTCTGAAAGAGAGGGAAGGGGTGAAAGAGGCAGAGGAGACAGTTTGCTAGTCAGTGCAGACGGTTGTGCAACAGGTGCAGTTGCACCAGGATCCAGGAGAGTGAAGGACCCACGATGCCTTAATTATGTGGAGCAGTGTTTTTGGTCGGTTTCTGTCTTTGATGCATTTGCACTTTTGCACAAGTGCCTCTTCCACTTACTCAGTTCTCACTATAAAGTTTTGGCGGGGTCTCAACTTCAAAATGTCGCTTTAGGGGCCTCAGAGCAACATTTTTTGAAGACCTCTGCCTTAAAGTCAGTTTTGTCTTCCATTTTTTCGATCAAATCTATTTCTGATGCTCCCTTAGGCTGCAGTCTGATCATACTTCCATGATGTCACTTAGCAACTTAAAACACATCTCCATAAACAGTTCCACCGCGTCTGGATGCCCGGATTCCAGGGAGTTTCCCTTTAGGGTCATTTATTTTCTTCTCTCCTAGTATCACCTTTTCTGGCTGGTGGTTTGCCGAGTGGACGTTTGGCAGAGATGACCATGAGCAGGTCTTGTGGGATGCAGGCTAATGTCTCACAGCTGGCCAGCTGTGGTGGCAGCAAGGCAAGGAGCTCTCTGCCAGACACCGAATCTGTGGCCCATACTAGGGTCTGAGTGGAAGTTCCTTGGAGAGGCAGGCTTTCCAGAGGACTCATGTGTTTTGGTTTATCGCAGTGTAAGAGGGGCAGGTTGTAGGAGAGTTGGGTCGCTTCCTATGGTCACCCCCACTTTTTGCTATGATTCTCTGTTTTCTTGACTTTTGTGTGACTGTGGCCCTGCTAATCAGACCCACAGCCCAGCTGTTGTCTCTCTAAATTGATACCATGTACTTTAGGTACATACCAGATTGGGTACTGGGTCACCTCTGTGAGCCCCTGTATAGTGTACTATAGGTACCCAGGGCATAGGTGCATCCAAGGCCTACCAGGGGCTGCAGCATGTATTATGCCACCCCTGGCTGGCCCTCCAAACTGACACCACAGGCTGATCACTCAGCTTGGGTAAGGTGGTGTAATCACCCCTTACTTAGATATAGTATACCTATATCTATCTTTACATATAGACACATATACACCTATAAGTCACTCCTATGGTAGACCTCGACAATCCTGGAGGCAGAGTGTTTGGTTTTATGTGAGAGGGTGCCCTAGCATGGGCTGAGCCCCTATGCAGCTTTCGGAACCATCTCCTTATAGCTGTTCTATGATGTAGCCATACCATATACTCTTAAGTACATTATAATCCTCGCGGTTAATGCTAACTTTGGTTTGGCTTTATCAAAACATGTTGTGTAAGGTGTCCGACCCTTTGGAATACTACCCCCCCCCGCCAATTCTGGCGGCGGGGGTAGCATTCCACCCTTCTAGAGGGAAAAGACATGTATGTTACTGCTTTACCCAGTTAAAGTTAAACAGAGCCTCAGCATCACAAAATTGATGCTGCTGCCACAGACACGAGTCTGACCACCTGCTGCTGGGGGAAACTCCGGCAAGGGTGGCTTGGAAAATAGGTTTCCTTTCCAGGGAGGTGCCAGCACCTCCCCAGACAGGGGTTATGTGTATTGGGGCAGGGAGGGCTGCATTCACTGAATGCATCTAGACATTGCCTGGGGCACACAAGGTGTGCCATGCATAGCCCGGTTCAAACCAGTTGCTGGGCACTCCAGCCCCAGCTCTGGTGCAAAATTGGACAAAGGGAAAGGGGTGTAACCACCCCCTTCTCAGGTCCACCCATAGGAGGGATCTAGGCAGGTAATCCAGCCCCTTAGTTTAGTATAAGTATAGGAGCTGTGTCCCCAGGACTTTAGATTATCCTGGAAAGAAACTTTGATACAGAACTCTTGGACCTTCGACATTCTATTCTGACTAAAAGACGGAAGACATCTCCCTTGTGGTCAAGGAGTGACCACCCTGTGCAAACAGGCACCACCAGTAACTTGTCGATCTGCTTTGTCGACGCTCCTGCCGGAACCCGAAGACTCAGCGACACAGCAGCTAGACTCTCAGACGTCTCCATATCCGACCCACATCCACAGCAAAGCTGAGACCCGTGGCTGGCACGAAAGACGTGGGACCGGACACTCTGGACATCCTGCATTTTGCTAACTGCTCGGCGACCAAGGTACCCTCACAGTTGTGCATTGGGGTACGCGAAGCCCCAGACCCGAGTGCCATTTGCACCGAAGCTCAGCCCTCCACACTCCACGAGTGCCGCGTGGGGCCTGCTCTTGCATTTCAGCTCAACGCGCCTTCACGGTTCCTTGCTCGTTGGCTAGTGAGCCCCCTAAAGACTTTCTTTTTAAACTAAACTGCTTTCCTGATTGCTCCAGGCTTGCTCCAGCTTTCCTTCAAAGGAGAAGCACCACAGACCTTACTGGTCTGCAACAGAGCCAATCTCAACATCCTGCGTGGTTTGCGGTTGCCAAGGCTTGTTGGGTCCAATCTGGTTACCGACTCTGCAGTCAACTAGATCCATCATGGGACAGCTCATATCCAGCTCCTGGTCATCATCTATGCCTCCTGGACCTCGTGGCTGAAGAGACAAGTTCATCTTCTTCACCTTCAAGCACGCAACATCGCCTGGTTCCTTCCTGGTCACTGGCTAGTGACCTAGGGCCAGATGTAGGTAATCCCCGATTACCGATTCTTAAATACCGAATCATACCGATTCGGTATTTAAGAACTGGAAATCGGGATGTAGGTATATTTACCGAATTAATTACTGAATCGGTATGATTCGGTAATTAATTAATCGGTATTTACCGAGTCTGTTACCGAGTCTGTAACTGCCATTGTTTCCTATGGGCCTTGAGGCCCATAGGAATCAATGTCAATTACCGAGTCGGTAAATATCGATTCGGTAATTGGGGGAAATATTGAAGGGTGGCAGGGTGTCACTTTGACACCCTGTTGCACCCCTCAATTGTGCATGGGTGCACATGTTGCTGACATACATGCCCTTAGGGCATGTATGTCTGCAACATGGCACTGTTTAAAAAGCAAAAAAAATGCTTTTTAAATGGTTTTCTTAATTTACCACCAACTACTAGTTGGTGGTAAATTAAGAATTCTTAAACACTTGTAGCACTGAAAACAGTGCTACCTACATCTGAAATTACAGAATCGGTAATTTTACCAATTCGGTATTTTACCGAATCGGTAAAATTACAGATTCGGTAAAATTACCGATTCTGTAATTTTACATGCCCCTACATACCAATGTCCAAATACCGGTCGGAAACGGCCGAAAATCGGTATTTTTGGCCGTTTCCGACCGGTATTTGAGCACCTACATCTGGCCCCTAGACTCTGTCTCCTCTGCTTTCAGGTTCTTCACATCGCTGATCCATCCGGACACTTTTCCTCTGGTTGCCTGCAGCACTTCTTTGCAGATCTCCATAGAAAACGACGACGAAACCCAACACGAAAAGACACCTATGCACCCGGCTTCCCTGGGTGAGGTAACACAAGTACTCCGGCGCTCCTGTGGGTCTTGACTCTCGCAGTGTCCTAGTTTAAAAGGGTTCCATCCTAGTCCATCCGGAAGTGTCCTTAAACAATAAGTTTGTAACTTCTTCATTTCTCATAATAAGTCAATGGTAACTCGCGACTGTGTTTAGACACTACACGCGTCTCCCTTGGGCCTCCTACTTCCTAACCTTTGGTTGTTTAGTGTAGCCCCAGCGATTCTACAGGGCCCTAGGCCTGCTGTCTAACTCTCACGTGGTTCTTATACCACTTCTTTAGTATATGGTTTGTGAGGCCCCTAGGGCATAACTGTATTTGTGCAACTTATCGTATGCTAATTGAGTAACTTGTGTTGTACTTTTACCTCTGACCTCATAAAGAGTGCAGAGGGGTTGTGTTTAGAATAAATACATATATATTTGATATATACCTTGTGTGGTGTCCTTTCATTTGTTATTCAAGGGATTGTAATTGGTAAAACAGCTGGCTTCACATGCTCTCTGAAGTCTTAGCTTGAGACTGCTGGTCCATGCTACCACTAGGATAGCTTGTCTATAAGGTGGACTTTACAACCACCATCAATAAGCGTCGATTAGACTGGTGCAAGGTGCCCACTAGAATAGTGGACATCATATGCCAGGCTAACTTCTCACACAGGTGGCAAACAGTTGTTGCAGAGGCAGATCGTTGTTGAGGACACGGGGAGTTGGGGGGGACAAGGAGCTGGGAGGAAGTGGGGAGTCATTGAGGAAGCAGAGAGTTGATGAGGAGGTGGAGACTTGTTGAGGAGACAGAGAGTTGTTGAGGACGGCTGTGGGATTGCAAAGGCTTTTAAATACTTTTACTGATTTTATGGTCTCTCTCGACCTTTCTATCAATTTCTCAAAATCACACATTATGGCAACAGGCAGCGCAAAGCTACCTAGACACAAGTACTTTTGCAGGGGGCCAGAACTGACTAAAGTTTCTACTTTCCCCTATTTGGGGGTGCTGTTTGATGAAAGGGGGTCTTGGGTGGTACAAAGAGCACTTAAAAAGGAGAGGATGTAGCAACCGGGTTCGAGTCTCGGCAACCAGGCTCAACATCCTGTGATTCTGGGCAAATCACTTAGGGCCATATGTATCAAGAAGTCATTTTGCGATTCTCAAATAGCGATTTTTTGCGAATCGTTATTTGAGAATCGCAAAATGCTATGTATGTAGGATTTGCAATACATTTTGCGAATCCTACATATTCCTTAATTGCGAATCGCAATTAAGGAATACCTCCCCATTCATTCCTATGGGCCTGGAGGCCCATAGGAATGACTGGGAAGACATACTCAATTTGCGATTAGCAATTAGCTAATCGCAAATTGAGAATGCAATTTCAAGGGTGCAGGGGTGTCAAAAGGACACCCTGTTGCACCCCTGAAATAAGCATGGGTGCACATGTGGCACACACACATGCCCTGAGGGCACGTATGTGCGTCACATGGCACTTTGAAAAATGCAAAAAAGTGCATTTTTCAAGGAAATCGCAAATTACCACCAACTTGAAGTTGGTGGTAATTTGCGATTCCTTAAGGCCAAATTGCACTTTTTTGGTGCTTCTTACATTGCATTTAAGGAATCGCAAAATGTGAGCTTCCTTAAATGCAATCACAAAGTAAGGAATTGCAAATTTAGCGATTCCTTATTTTGCCTTAATACATACCATTCGTCAAAATTGCATTCGCAAACGCCGAAGAATGCCATTTGGCTTGATACATATGGCCCTTAATCTCCCCGTGCCTAACAAAAATTAATGTGATCTTCTGTAACAAAACTGGTGCTCATGTAAAGCGCTCTGATACCTGATGTCTCGTGTCTAGTTGGCGCTATATAAAACTCAAAAAAAACAAAAACATCTTGGCTAGAGCGACAAGAGCCGCTATGGGCTACGCTAAGAGAATAGGGGCCAAACCTATACCTGCCCTACTCGTGATTTATAACGAAAAATGTATACCTATGGCCACCTAGTGTTGCGATGTGTGGGGATACAATAATATAAGTGAACTGCAAGCGGCTGAGAATACATTATTCCGCAGACTTCTCGCTGCCCCCACCTCCACCCCTTCCCTTATGGTACATGGTTATATTTCCGACCTCATCGCAATGGCACCATTAATGCGGCAGCTTAAAATTTGATCAAGCGCCATTCCTACCCTAAATCAGCTTGTTCTAGAGGATTGTATTGGGCTTGAGGGGGCTTTGAATATCCCCTGGCTGGGTTATGTCTAGCTGGAGCAGCTGAAGAGGTTAGGGCGCCCTAAGCTGTTCACGCACCGAAGAGAGCCCAGATATATTAAACATATGTTCTTGGCCAGGAGGGTGGGAGAAAAGGAGGCAAGAAACTCACGGAACCCACAATAAGGTGGTACATAATGGATGTATGAGGGTACAACGCGTGCTTTCACAACGCGTACCGTTACCACGCAGGTTTTACAACGCAAGTCGTTACAACGACTTGCGTTGGGGTGCTGGATAGTGAATAGTTTAATTTACTATTCCAACGCCAGTCCCCGTGGATAGTAGGGAAGGTGTTGGATAGTAAATTAAACTATTCCCTATCCTACAGCGCCCTCCAGCGCAAGTCATTGTAACGACTTGCGTTGTAAAACCTGCGTGGTAATTGTACCGCGTTGTGAAAGTTTTGTTATAAAGAATGTTCCCGTACATAATATTGAGTGCAAGGCCTTTAGGGCAATCCTACTGGTCTTTTATTAATAATATCCTTCACAGTTTTCTCCTGACCAGGTTTAGATTTCATTTCATTTATTGGTGCTCAGCTGTTCCCGGCATTTTTCAAAACCAGGTGCCCTAAAGCCCTGCTCCTGTGATCACTTTTAAAAGCAAGACACCTTACATTTTACTTTCATTTGTGATGTTTATAGTAATTTAAGGAAAAAAGATATTTTTCTGTTGTTAAAGAATTGCAATTTTGCCCAAGTGAGACCTGCCCTGATATACTCACAAATGCTGTCTTCTCTCATGATCTGTTTTGGAGTTGCTACTTTTCTTACAGGAGCACTAAGACACAGGAAGGAGCTGTTTAAGGAACATAGAGCTCCTTTTTAGGTCTCGCCTACGACGAACGCGCTGAAAGCGTGTTCTCGTAAGCGAGAACTATAGTCGTCGTCTCAGCAGTCTGAGACCGACGAAGGGATACAAGACCTGGCCGCGCGCAGCGTTTCCCCATAGGATAACGTTGTGCGCGCGGCCAGGTCTTGTCTCCACGGCATGGCACAGCAGGCAGGATCGCGTTGCGCGCCTCTTTGGAATGCAGGGGAGTCTGCAGAGAGGCGCGCGCCGCTGAAAAAAGCTTCGCTGACATGCACGCGCGCACAGACACACACAGAGAGACACACACACGCACAGGGGCACAGCAGGAGCGCCAGACACCCTCTTTGCCTCCTTAGAGTAGGAGGTGTCACTTTCAGACGGCACCCGTGATAATACACCTCCTGCTGCTCCTCATGTCTCTTCCGTGCGCCGGTGCTCCTGTCTTTGTGACCTTTAACCCAGGGGACGTGCAGACGATCGGATTTCAAATTCCGAATGCTCATAAAACAAAGAGAACTCTATGACGCCCTCTTTTTTGGAAACGAATCTCTTTGAATTATTAGTAAACTAGTTTGTATTGGTTTCCTTCCCAAACCCATCGACTTCTTAAACACATGTTACAGACCCCTTTTAAGCCTTACCGGCTTCATTGGTTGGCTGTAGTACATAGGAATGTTTAATAATTGCAATTTGAGAATATGTTACTAGTAGGTACATGGATTAATGGTACCATAAATATATTTATCGAGCTACGTCTCAAGGGTGACCTCGAAACACACCGCAATATGTCTTGCAGTATTAGACATACTTGCTAAATGCATATGATGTACTCGTGTCTAAAACGTTAAACATATTGTTTTGTACACATATTCTAAACCACGTTACCAAGCTGGTGTTATTTAGAGCGAGAAGACCTGTTTTTAGTTTGTATTGTGTACCGTAATTAATGATGATGTACTAATTGACAAAGCGCTGCAGTAGTGGAGGGATACTGCACCCCCGAGCCCAGCTCCACCCGGAAAAAGAAGGTGCGCTTTTTAGCGCAACACGACGTTATGCTGCTGCGCAAGGTGGTGATGCAGAGCCCATTTGCCCTCAAGAGGCCAAGGCACGTGTAGGCACGGATTGGGGAGGAGATGAGCGCAGCTCTGCAGGACCAGAGAGTTTTGAGAGTTTCAGTGGATAGGTAACTGCGACAGGGCTTTCCTGAGCATCATGACCTGGCCATCTGTATTCTTAGCAATGTTATATACCTGAAAGGTGCTGCCAAGGTTCGAATCAAACATGACATTGAGGTTGTTTATTTATTTTTTATTATTTATACTTTGGGGTTCTGACAATTTGCATGTCCCAGTACGAGGATACACGCTTGAGGTTTATTCAAATACAAGTAACTTTTATTTTTTGAGAAGCCAAGGGGCATTCATTTATTTCTCTTCAGATCCTCATGTAGTTGACATTGATGTGTTTTTGGTGAGTACAAAAGAGGAGCAATGAAATGCACTGTGCTTAATGGGTACTGACGTAGACATCCCTGCAGCACTGGTTCTTGGATTGTGACCTCAATCCAGGAACTGGTCCCCATTCTTAAATATGTTTTAATTGACAACCGCACACTAGTGTAAAGACAACATGTATGACCGTGTTTAGTTATTTAACAAAACACAGCGTATTTTTCTCTTTTTACACTTTTTTTTCTGAATGAATGAATCCTTTATATTGTGAGAGAATATGACCACCTATATGTGTTTCGTCCATCTAGACTTTTTCCAAAGCTTTATATGTAGTGAAAGATCTATTTTGCCTGATCTCTAAGAAGTAATACTGAATATTACAGAATGGAAATCTCTAATACATGCATAAATACAAATAATCTAGGACTCTGCAGAATAGTGTTCAGCTGTGGTGTCCTTGCGTGTCATGAATATAGACTGTTATGTGAGTGTTTTGTTTTGGTACGTTTTTGGAGGGTAAGGTCTTGTAATGATCATTACAGGTGGCAGAGATTTTTTATTTATCATGCTGCTTATATAGCAAGGACTTCACCGCATGGGTAGCACATCACTTCACTTCACATACAAAGACAGGTTTCATAGAACTCGAGAACAGCACAGAGATTCACATCGCAGATGCAAAATTGCGAGTTAAATAGAACAAGACTAGAAGCTACCGTAGCAAGGGATGGGGCCAATAATTATCCTGTTGCAAATGGATTATGAATAGTGAAGTTTTACAGCCTTGCAGAAGTCTAGGGAGTTTCCATTGCATCGCAGTTCTTCGAGGAGGTTATTATAAGTCTTGGGACTTGATAGGACTTGATAGGAGAACGTTTAAAGACCTTTTGATATTTTTTTTACTTCAGTTTCGTGAAATAGGGTTTCTTGTCTGATGTTTCTCTGGCCTCTTGTGATGTGGAGCTTGTTTTTTAGGTATGAGTAGGAGGGCCAGCTAAGGTGAATCGCCTTGTGAGTGAACAGACTATTTTGAATTAATTTCTAGCCTCATGTAGCTGCCTGTGTAGGTCTCTTTAAATGGATGTGATGTCTATTTTTTTTTTTTGCTCCCTTCACCAAGTGTGAAGCAGTGTAAGATGGCTGAGAGGTGCTGCCGAGTATTTGGGGAGACCAGCTAGCATGTTGTTGGCATCATCAAGGTGAGATTGCACCAGTGAATGAACCGGTTTTAGCCAGCTAATATATGTGGGTTTGCACAGTTTGAGCTATTGACATTACAAATTGTAATGCTTTTTTTTGTTTTCATTTTTGAAACATGAATAAAAGGCATAGTCATTTACAATGCCAATAGCTCAAACTTTTGCAAATGCGAGACCTATTGCATTGCAAATGCTTGTTGTCTTCATGCTGAGATGAATTATGCATGCATTAACTGTGGGTTGTTTATAGACATTTTACTGTTGATATTTTTTTATGTCTCTGCACAATGTCAACTACACTTTACATGCTCCCTGTTATAGCTTTGATTTTGTGTTATTTGTACTTTATTACTAAGGCCTTGTTTTATCTTTTTTCTATCCAAGATTTTAGATGGTTTTATCCATACCTAATTGGAAATTGAATATCAATAACTGGGCTGTTTTTAACCATCATCTATTGAATCTGATTTTAGTAATAATTGGTTTTTATGTGCTTTATGGTCTTTGATGACTGAATAAAGAGTATTTGGCAGACTGACTGAGTTGTTGAGGAGACAGAGAAGTGTTGAGGAGGTGGAGAGTTGCCGTGTAGGCAAAGACTTGTTGAGGAGGCAGAGAGTTGTTAAGGAGGTGGAGAGTTGTTGAGGAGGTGGAGAGTTGCCGTGTAGGCAAAGACTTGTAGAGGAGGCAGAGAGTTGTTGAGGAGGTGGAGAGTTGTTGAGGAGGTGGAGAGTTTTTGTGTAGGTGGAGACTTGCTGAGGAGGTGGAGAGTTATTGAGGAGACAGATAGTTGTTGAGGAGGCAGAGACTTGTTGAGGAGGCAGAGAGTTGTTGAGGAGGTGGAGAGTTATTGAGGTGGCAGATAGTTGTTGAGGAGGCAGAGACTTGTTGAGGAGGCAGAGATTTGTTGAGGAGGTGGAGAGTTATTGAGGTGGCAGAGAGTTGTTGAGGAGGCAGAGACTTGTTGAGGAGGCAGAGATTTGTTGAGGATGTGGAGAGTTATTGAGGTGGCAGAGAGTTGTTGAGGAGGCAGAGATTTGTTGAGGAGGTGGAGAGTTATTGAGGTGAAGGATAGTTGTTGAGGAGGCAGAGACTTGTTGAGGAGGCAGAGATTTGTTGAGGAGGTGGAGAGTTATTGAGGAGGCAGAGAGTTGTTGAGGAGGTGGAGAGTTATTGAGGTGGCAGAGAGTTGTTGAGGAGGCAGAGACTTGTTAAGGAGGCAGAGAGTTGTTAAGGAGGTAGAGAGTTATTGAGGAGGCAGAGAGTTGTTGAGGAGGCAGAGAGTTGTTGAGGAGGCAGAGACTTGTTGAGGAGGCAGAGAGTTGTTGAGGAGGCAGAGACTTGTTGAGGAGGCAGAGACTTGTTGAGGAGGCAGATAGTTGTTGAGGAGGCAGAGACTTGTTGAGGAGGCAGAGAGTTGTTGAGGAGGTGGAGAGTTATTGAGGTGGCAGATAGTTGTTGAGGAGGCGGAGACTTGTTGAGGAGGCAGAGATTTGTTGAGGAGGTGGAGAGTTATTGAGGTGGCAGAGAGTTGTTGAGGAGGCAGAGACTTGTTGAGGAGGCAGAGATTTGTTGAGGAGGTGGAGAGTTATTGAGGTGGCAGAGAGTTGTTGAGGAGGCAGAGATTTGTTGAGGAGGTGGAGAGTTATTGAGGTGGCAGATAGTTGTTGAGGAGGCAGAGACTTGTTGAGGAGGCAGAGATTTGTTGAGGAGGTGGAGAGTTATTGAGGAGGCAGAGAGTTGTTGAGGAGGTGGAGAGTTATTGAGGTGGCAGAGAGTTGTTGAGGAGGCAGAGACTTGTTAAGGAGGCAGAGAGTTGTTAAGGATGTAGAGAGTTATTGAGGAGGCAGAGAGTTGTTGAGGAGGCAGAGAGTTGTTGAGGAGGCAGAGACTTGTTGAGGAGGCAGAGAGTTGTTGAGGAGGCAGAGACTTGTTGAGGAGGCAGAGACTTGTTGAGGAGGCAGAGAGTTGTTGAGGAGGCAGAGACTTGTTGAGGAGGCAGAGAGTTGTTGAGGAGGTGGAGAGTTTTTGAGGTGGCAGAGAGTTGTTGAGGAGGTGGAGAGTTGTTGAGGAGGTGGAGAGTTGTTGAGGAGGTTGAGAGTTGTCGTGTAGGTGGAGACTTGTTGAGGAGGCAGACAGTTGTTGAGGAGGTGGAGATTTGTTGAGGAGGCAGAACGTTGTTGAGGAGGTGGAGAGTTGTTGAGGAGGCGGAGAGTTGTTGAGGAGGTGGAGAGCTGTTGAGGAGGTGGAGAGTTGTTGAGGAGGTGGAGAGTTGTTGAGGAGGTGGAGAGTTGCTGTGCAGGCAGATACTTGTTGATGATGCAGAGACTTGTTAAGGTTGCAGAGAGTTGTTGAGGAGGTGGAGAGTTGCTGTGTAGGCAGAGACTTGTTGAGGAGGCAGAGACTTGTTGAGGATGCAGAGAGTTGTTGGGGAGGCAGAGAGTTGTTGAGGAGGTGGAGAGTTGTTGAGGAGGTGGAGAGTTGTTGAGGAGGTGGAGAGTTGTTGATGAGGTGGAGAGTTGTTGAGTAGGTGGAGAGTTGTTGAGGAGGTTGAGACTTGTTGAAGAGGTGGAGAGTTGTTGAGGAGGTGGAGAGTTGTTGAGGAGGTGGAGACTTTTTGAGGTGGTGGAGAGTTGTTGAGGAGGTGGAGACTTGTTGAGGAGGTGGAGAGTTAATCTAAACAAGACAAGGGCGTCCCCACATACAAAAACACACAGATTGAGTATTTTACTCTAAAGTCAGCATGCCGTAAATTCGGCGGGAAAGGTAAAGTTACAGGGTTTAAAAATCCAATTCCTTGTGGCGAACTTCAACTCAAAGGGCAGAGTTTATTTACTAACATTCCTATGTAGCTATAATTCCCAAGCCTTTAATGGCACAATATTAAAAACAGTATTTCGACTGAGTGTTTGCTTCAACAAAAACCATAGGACTATACGAGACTAAATAACACCAAGAAAGAATCAATTCAAAGCAATTCAAAAGGATCTTTCAAATTAATTCAAACATAGTTTGATATGACAAATGAGTTTTTTTAAAAAAGGATGTTACTCACACATTGAGTTTCTGTGGTACATTTATTACATTTAAAACATGATTAATCATAATACAATTCAAACAATTCTTTAAACATCATTATACATTTCATAAAAACAATTTTAAAACTTAGAATCACAAGTCGACGCGGCGTTTCGGTATTCTTTATGTCTACCTTCTTCAGGACTGATTCTAGATAGATTTAAAAAATTTGAAAAAAACATAGAGTTACTTTTCTTACATTGGTGCAAATGTCTCAGTCCATAGTCACTATTGTGTACTTAATAAAACCAACAAAACCCATCAGCTTTTATTACAGCAGCCACCCATCACATACGACCTTTTTGTTTCCTTTATTTCGAATTCTTTGCCCCCATTTTATTACAATAATACAAATATTTTCTTGGAAAACATCACTCTTTATAAATATATTTTCCTACGCTTAAACAAAACTAACGATGTTTACCTTTCCCCTGGACTAAACACAGTCCAATGCTCAGAAGGATAAGATTTAGATCTATAATTCACATCGGTAGGATTTCCCTTATACGCATACCTTTAATCAGGTGGGACAAGTCTCCCCACTGGACACAGTTAACTTCCGTTTTGAACCTTGGATTTATTTCTGGGTTCTTTTTCTCAGTTCTACTGTCACTATTTGAGACAAATATATAAGTATGATGTTTTAAATATATCACACCATTATGAGTTTGTTAACAAAGTATTTATTATAAATTTTAAGTTTTCTTTTAAATTAAATTTTAAGGAATGGTTTGAGGTAGATTTATATATCATACCTTAGGGTCACACCCGCCCCTTTTCTCCCTTGTGGATTTATACACTTTTAATACCTGGTTTTCAAGGAAACTTGGCTTTATCTTGAGCTCCCAGGGACTGTCAACGTGTTCTCCGCACAGGGTTTTATCAATGACCCTAGTGAATTTTTAATTATTAAACATTTAGTACATCTGGGCTTCACTTTTTTGGAAACAACTTCAATACTAGCAGATGGTGATCATATTTATAGTTAAATACCTGATAACAAGGAGAATTGTCTTGGTCTTGAACTACCAGGAGGAGCCACCGTATTCTCAGCACTGGGTTTCATCAATGACCCTGAGGAATTTTTAATTGTTCGGGGTTAGTGTATCTAGGCCTCACTTTGTTAAAGAATCCCCTCTATAGTAGCGAATAGTAAGCATAAGGGGATAACTCACCATTAATGATCGGATGTCTGGTGCAATTCCAATGATATTTTGCTTCCAAGCCACTCTGTTATGGATGTGAAGTCCGTTCTAAATTGGACAATACAGAATATGGAGGATTTCTGTTATTTATGTTGTGCTCAGTATTTTATTCATGCTTACAAGTTATTTTATTTTGCAATATTCATCCGTCCTCAATTGCCATGTATTAATGGAGGCAGAGAACTTTAAATTATAATATGCCAAGATTTTATAATAATTAACCCACCAGTATATTGGGATTTTTAATGCTCCTCTGGCAATTTATAATTCAATTATTCGAGGGCTATTAAGTCTCCTTATAGACTTTCCTTCATTCCACGTGCAAGTTGAATTTACCTTTGGTTTCGGATTCGGCCTCCCTGCTCCTGTTTCCTGGTAGTCTCTTCCTGCGTACTTCAGCCGGTATGGTCCGAGCCGCAAAGAGCAATGAGGATTTACTGCTCGCGCGGTACTTTATATTCCTCGCGCTTTCATTGGGTGATGGCCTGATTGGATCATTTTCGCCCAATCACCATGCAGTTGCCGTAGCAACCGGACGCACTTTTGCTCCCTCTAGACCCGCTCGCGATTTTTTTAGGCGTGTCCAATAGCTATTCTCATTGGATCAGTTCCGCCCAATCGACATGCCGTTACTTTGACAACCGAACGCACTTTTCCTCACTCTAGACCCGCTGCATAACTAGCGCGTCTATTTCGTTACCTGCCGTTCTAATTGGTTGCCTTTAGGCCAATCCCCGTGCTGTGGTCATGGTAACCGCACGGTGTTATTTTTATCACTCGAGCCTCTAAAAATGTCCGTTATCTCCAATTACTTTTACTCGCGCATTCTACGTATTGATAATGCACTCACCCTACACATACCTCGGCATAGTGAATTATCAAGTGTTTAACTCAGAGTATTTTTGCTCCCTCTAGACCCATTCGTGAGGTGGAGAGTTGTCATGTAGGTGGAGACTTGTTGAGGAGGCAGAGAAGTGTTGAGGAGGTGGAGGGGTACTGTATCGGCAGAGACTTGTTGAGGGGGTGGAGCTTTGTCGAGTGGGCAGACACTTGTTGAGGAGTCAGAGAGTTGTTGAGGAGGTGGAGAGTTGGTGAGGAGGTGGAGAGTTGTTGAGGAGGCAGAGAAGTGTTGAGGAGGTGGAGAGTTGTTGAGGAGGTGGAGACTTGTTGAGGAGGTGGAGAGTTGTTATGTAGATGGAGACTTGTTGATGAGGCAGAGAAGTGTTGAGGAGGTGGAGGGGTGCCGTATAGGCAGAGACTTGGTGAGGAGGTGGAGAGTTGTTGAGGAGGGGGAGAGTTGTTGAGGAGGTGGAGAGTTGTTGAGGAGGCAGAGAAGTGTTGAGGAGGTGGAGAGTTGTCATGGAGGTGGAGAGTTGTTGAAGAGGTGGAGAGTTGTTGAGGAGGTGGAGAGTTGTTGAGCAGGTGGAGAGTTGTTGAGGAGGTAGAAAGTTGTTGAGGAGGTGGAGATTTGTCATGTAGGTGGAGACTTGTTGAGGAGGCAGACAGTTGTTGAGGAGATGGAGAGTTGTTGAGGAGGTGGAGAGTTGTTGAGTAGGTGGAGAGTTGTTGTGTAGGTGGAGACTTGTTGAGGAGGTGGAGAGTTGTAGAGGAGGTGTAGAGTTGTCGAGGAGGCAGAGAGTAATTGGGAGGTGGAGAGTTGTGGAGGAGGTGGAGACTTGTTGAGGAGGCAGAGAAGTGTTGAGGAGGTGGAGAGTTGTTGAGGAGGTGGAGAGTTGTTGAGGAGGTGGAGAGTTGTTGAGGAAGCAGAGAAGTGTTGAGGAGGTGGAGAGTTGTTGAGGAGGTGGAGAGTTGTTGAGGAAGCAGAGAAGTGTTGAGGAGGTGGAGAGTTGTTGAGGAGGTGGAGAGTTGTTGAGGAAGCAGAGAAGTGTTGAGGAGGTGGAGACTTGTCGTGTAGGTAGAGACTTACAAGGATCTGTAGTGGCAAAACTATTGCCTCTCTGGGAGGCGTAAGAGTGGCAGAACAGGAAGAAATTCTTTTTTGCTCTTTTATGTGCGCTGAATTCTGCAGCTCACTTAGAAGAAGCAAAATGCTATTGAATGTTTTTTTGCAGGAATTTGCCTCTTCCTGCACAATAACAATCATCCCTGCAACGGTGCGAGTTTCGCCTTCTATGGTGGAATCAACCGATCAACCTGCACATCCCTTTAGCACTGCCTGCGGGTGCCTGGCTGGGAGCGCATTTTGACACCAGTTCTTATCCAAACTAACGAGTCACAGCGACGAACGAGCACTTTATTAAAATACCATCGATGTGACGTGGGAGCCACATCAAACCCTGACGACAAAGAGCAAACTGCGAGCACAAGGGTTCCCGCCGTGCGCATCACTGGGCCGCTGGTACTGTTCCGTCATTCACCCTGGAGAGCTACCCAACAAATTGTATAGCGACCTTCACACACCAGCCTGGGTGTCATGCTTCCTCATGGGGGTTGCCACCATAGTCAGAAATTATTATAGTGACCAATGGGCTCCCTGGTTTGCAGAGAGTGCTTTTCCGGATAGTAGTGGTGGCACGGGGTGCAGTGTGAGGGATACATACCTCAGGTACTTTATGGGGTCAGGGTGGGTGGCAAAAAGGTAATTAAAAACAGTCTAAGGATGCATATGAGCATTATTGTTCCGGCCTCATATAGGTCATATACTTATAGGTGATCTGTATGATGCATGAGAAACAATGCTTCTACTAGTCAGGTAATGTATGCCCCCTGAATCCGAGTGTTCCTTCTATTCCTGTGACAGCCGGCCATAGCTAGGAGTTTGTACTTTATTGGTTACTGACTTTACCCCAGCTCAACAAGATGTCTACCATCTGGGTCTTCTTCGTAAGGATGCTAATGACAATTCCTCCACTCTTTCAGGCACATGCATCAAAGGATTTTGCGATCGCAAACGGTGCGAATCGAAAAAATTGTCCGTTTGCGATCGCAAAATCTTCTTTTGGAATACATGAAGGGTGAAGGCCCTCGCAATTTGAGAATTCGCAAATATTTGCGAATTCTCAAATTGCAATTGCATTTAAGGAATCGCATTTTGCGATTCCTTAAATGCAACGCGTGAAACTTAAAAAAATTGTGATTTCGCAATTAGGGGGAGCAAATTACCATGAAAACTTTGAAAACTTTGAAAAATGCACTTTTGTGCATTTTTCAAAGTTTCATGTTGCGCACACACATGCCCTAAGGACAGATCAATTTCAGGGGTGCAACAGGGTGTTCTTTGGACACCCCTGCTCCCTTGAAATCACATTCTCAATTTGCGATTCACTAATTGCTAATCACAAATTGAGAATGTCTTCCCATTCATTCCTATGGGCCACTAGGCCCATAGGAATGAATGGGGAGGTATTCCTTAATTTCGACTCTCAAATTGCGAGTCGCAATTAGGGAATATTAAGAAATCACAATTTATTTAGCGATTTCTTGATGCATTGCATTTTGCAATTCCTTAATTGCGATTCCTTATTCTTCGCAATTAAGGAATCGCAAAATGCAATATTGATGCATGTGCCTGTTTGTCTTTCTCAGGTTGGTTTACAGACCCCCAGTCAGCCAATGGCTGCCTTCTGCCAGTAGCAGACAAGTTGGTTATTCTCAAAGGGCCAGATGTAGGTAGCCCAATACCGATCGGTAACGGCTGAAATTATCGAATTAGGCTATTGAGATGCAGGTGGCTACATTTCAGATTCAGTAATTTACTGAATCGGTAATTTAAGGAATCGGTAAATTACCGATTCCTTAAAATACCGAATCGGTAAATTACCAAATCTGAAATGTAGGGAGCACTCAAATGAGTGCATTGCACAGTTAAGGATTCGGTATTTACCACCAAATAAAGGTTGGTGGTAAATATCAAAAACCTTTTTAAAAAAAAGCAATTTTGTGCTTTTTTAACTGTGTCATGTGGCAGACATACATGCCCTTAGGGCATGTATGTCTGCTACATGTGCACCCATGCACTATTCAGGGGTGCAACAGGGTTTCAATGTGACACCCTGCCACCCTTGAAAATGGTTCCCCTATTACCGATTCGGTGTTTACCGAATCGGTATTTACTGATTTGGTAAATACCGAATCGGTAATTCCCATTCATTCCTATGGGCCTTCGGGCCCATAGGAATGAATGAGAATTTCTGATTCGGTAAATACCAAACCGTTTAATACCGATTCGGTAATACCGATTATTACCGATTCAGTAAAATTTACCGAATCTTTATCTACATCCCATTTACCGATTCGAAAATACCAAATCGGTAAAATTCGGTATTTTAGAATTAGTAAATGGGAATTACCTACATCTGGCCCTAAAAGTTCTTAGCCTTCTCTTGTCACCGTTGCAGGTCCTCCTACTTTGAAGATAATCTTTCATTTATTGTCTGCTCTACAAACATATTTTTTTGTGGTGGATATTAAGATCCCATGCTCCACCCCAGCCTTTCCTAGGGGCCAGAGAATTTCACCTAATCTGCCTTCCTCCCCTACACCTTGCCCTACAACACACTCACTCCATGCAAGGCAGTCCTGGGAGAGGAAACAGCTCCTATCCATGAGCCAGGCTGAACAAGGCCTGGGAACAAACCCCCCACCCTTGAGCATGGCCTGGGAATAAATACCCCACCCCACCCTTGAGCAGGGCCTGGGGAGTGCACCAACCTATCCTCTCCAGCCCTGGGCATGGCATATATCCCCCTCCCACTCTTGGGCAAGGTGGGGCACAAACAAACCTCCTATGGATTGGGTTTCAAACTGCTTAAAAACAAACACTCACTGGAGAAAGTCTTCTTTGCCGGGAGCTGCATAGTATTTACAACACCAAAGGTCAGGAAATAGTCCTGTTAAGGTAGTAAATGAACCTTAACAGGCACTGCACGTCTCTAGTCAAATGAGGATGTATGTCTTTACAACGCATGCTTTTACCACGCATGCTTTTACAACGCAGGTTTTACAACGCAAGTCGTTACAACGACTTGCGTTGGGGGCGTTGGATAGTGAATAGTTTAATTTACTATTCCAACTCCAGTCCCCGTGGATAGTAGGGAAGGTGTTGGATAGTAAATAAACTATTACCTATCCTACAGCGCCCCCCAGCGCAATTCGTTGTAACGAATTGCGTTGTAAAAGTTGCGTGGCAAAGGTAGTGCGTGGTAAAAGTTGCGTTGTAAACGCTGGTTACCATCAAATGAATATAGTACAGAACTGCAGTTGTGCCTCTGTAACTTTATTTAAATATATTTTTAAATGCCTATAAATATATATTATCCAAATCTGAGTACAATATAACATCTAAAGCACATTTCATAATTTACAAAAAAATGTAAGTTTTAAAAAAAAATTCTTACAAAAAACTCCATTAAAAGGGAGTTGAAGTTGACTAAAATGTTAAGAGTGACGCCGATATAAAAAATGAAGAGTGAAGAAATTCCCGAGCTAAGGTGCTGCCTTTTCTCACACCCTTGTTATTGCTTCATCAAATTTTAAATGACGTGCTTTTCAGAGTTCTTAAATATGTTGCAGATTCTGCAAAACCCAGCAGCAAGATTGCTGATGAAAATCCAGAGGTTCCAGTCGGCCTCACATGCTTTGGTAAGACTGCATTGGCTGCCTGTTCAGCAAAGGATTCTCTTCGAAGCGCTTTGTATAACCAATGAAGCGCTTCAGGGACAAGGCCCAATCTTCTTCAGAGGAAAACTTAGAAAGTATGTGCCTAGCAGGACCCTTAGGTCCAGTTCAGGGATGAATTTGGGGTGCCTCCCGACAAGCTTTCTGTTCTGCACAACTCAAAACTAGAACAAGCTTCCTTTGGCAATTAAATCAGCCCCCTCTCTCTGGAGTTTCTGCAAGCTTTCCTGGCTTTCCACAAAAATCTAACTTTATTCTCTATCGGCCATATGTGTCAAGCACTAATGCGTTCGCAAACGCCGAAATTCGCAGAATTTCGGCGTTTGCGAACGCATTAGTGCAAATGTATCAAAGAAATCTGCGTGTAAAATAAGGAATTGCAAAAATTGCGATCCCTTATTTTGCGATTGCATTTAAGGAATCACAAATTTTGCGATTCCTTAAATGCAATGTATGAAGCATAAAAAAAATACAAATTGGCCTTAAGCAATCGCAAATTACCACGAACTTCAAGTTGGTGGTAATTTGCGAATTCCTCGAAAAATGCATTTTTGCATTTTTCAAAGTGCAATGTGCGCCATATGCGCACACATGTCATTTTCAGGGGTGCAACAGGGTGTCCTTTGGACACCCCTGCACCCTTGAAATTATTCTCAATTTGCGATTCTCAAATTGCGAATAGCAAATTGAGAATAACTTCCCATTCATTCCTACGGGCCTCCTGGCCCATAGAAATGAATGGGAAAGTATTCCTTAATTGCGATTCGCAATTTGCTAATCGCAATTAAGGAATACTGAGAAATCGCTAAAAAATTGCGATTTTGTACATACATCCCTATCTGCGATTCTCAAATAGCGATTTCTAAAAAATCGCTATTTGAGAATCGCAAATCAGGTTGATGATACATATGGCCCTAAGTCCTTCCACCTTTTAGCACTGAGAGACCACCGGGTATTTGTTCGCGCTCTATAAAAATCAAATCATGTTTCAAAGTGCTTTAAAGCTGTATGTTAGTGTCAGTGAACTGCACGTGGAGATCTATCTATCTATCTATCTATCTATCTATCTATCTATCTATCTATCTATCTATCTATCTATCTATCTATCTATCTATCTATCTATCTATCTATCTATCTATCTATCTATCTATCTATCTATCTCTCTCTCTCATTCTCTCTCTCTCTCTCTCTCTCTCTCTATATATATATATATATATATATATATATATATATATATATATATATATATATATATATATATATATATATATATATATATATATATATATATATATAATTATACCAGTACATATTTAGAAGTTTAGGTCCTTTCTAGCCTCCAGCTGCGCTGTAAATTCTAAATATTCCGTCTGATACTGTGCAATGGAGTGGTTCTGAAGCTATTTCTGGGCCCAGCCAGGAAGAGAGAAGCGCGTAAATTTGGCCTGACCACATGCAATCTAAATTTAAACAAGTGATCATACAGGCAGCAGCGGGAGCGGATATCGTCCACGCGGTTCAATGAATTACCGCCGCAGTCAGCATGAGCTCAGCCTGCCTCTGGCACCCAGTTCAGAGCCCTTCTCATTTGGCGCTGTCACCACAATGACCTCTGCTAACAGAGAGCTAAAGCACGCCCTGCAGCTTATGTATCCATTTAGGAGGAAATATACTTGTACAAATAAGCTTCAGTCCATTCAATGATTTGCTATCATCACAAAAGAGCTAGCTGGGCAGAGAAAGTTCTAGAAACTGTAGAATGTCCAGTACGTTTGGTCAGGCTTCCAAATAAAACCCCAGGGTTGTAAAATCTATGATATTTCCTGCCTGAGGGTTACTTGGGGGCATATTATCAAGCAAGGGCGATACATATTCTCTGCTTTTATCGGCAGGAAACTGCCTCTAAAGCGGCGATAATGGGCTTGATAATATGACCTGGTGAATTCCCATAGAAGCCCAGGTTGGTGCCTTCCAGGGTTCTATCTTGGCTGTGTGGAGAGGTGCTGATGTGGGGTGTTAACCCAAAGAAGAGAATGCTGAAATAAGATGGCCGCACTTCTGGTGTAAGGCTCTGACTTACTGGTCCAGTGCTGAGACTGTGCTGTCGCAGGTGAGGCTGCTTCCGGCAAGTAACTGCTCAGGCTGTGTGTCTGTTCTTTATTTGCGCAGGTGGTTCTGGCAAAATGTTTTGGAGACAAGGGCTCAATTTCCACCTTTAGGTTTTGACCCTGTACAAGAGCTAGAAAGGCAGAAAAGTGAGAAAGAAGGAGGAAGAAAAAGATTGAAACGAACATGCAAGATTGAGAAAAGAGATGGGAAGTGTAGAGAGGTGGAGGGAGAGGCGAGAGGTAGATTCAGAAGCGGGCAGCCTCGGTTTTCAAGTTGAGCCTGGGCAGCGCATGGTTTGCTCGGCGGCATGTAGTGTAGTTCCTATATTCCCAATAGGCTCTGCGCATTGGAATAAAATAAACAGCAGTGTAGACGTAGGACTGAGGACGATTAGGTCTCTTCTGACTATATTAGACTTAATTAGTTTTGCCACCTAGCTCAGAGGTCACTAGAAACTTTCTCGAATAAGCAAGGATGAGTTTAACTTCCCTCGATAGACAAGAAGGGATTAGCTTCTGACAACCATAAAACATGACAACTTTGCTCCCTCAGAATAAGAGTGTATCTCTAGAGTCGTGTGAAAACAATAGACAGCTATTTCACTCAGTCAAGTGTGCATACTTAGTTTCATCAGAGTGCAGAGAAATAGAGAGACGGGCGTTTTCAATAAAAGGTGTTATTTATTGAGCAGTCTTCTTTCTCATGCAAGAGAAATGAATTGCTACAATTGCAATACTTATAGTTAAGTAAAGTGCGTACAGTAAAAGGAGTATTATGAAATAATACTGTAAAAGCATTCATATGGTTTCTTAGCCATATGATACTTTAAAATGGATAAAATATATACATACATAAATACATTGACTAACGTACTCAACTGGTGCTTCTAAATACGCCTACCCCAGTGTACCTGACCTAAGCCTAATACGTGGGTAGGAGTAAGTAAGTAGCAGTTTAAGTTAAGTCGGTTTTTGCCAAGGAATCTGAATCAAGAATTCTCTTTAAGGGTTTAGTCAGCTCCGTACCTGGGTAATAGAAAGCAGGAGGTCTGGTATCTCTCTCTCAGGACTCGATATCCCAGCAACCCGCAAGGGCGGCTGGAAACACCGGAGCTGGATTTTCTCAGCTGGAGAAAAAGACAGTGTCTTTCTCAGTGCGTCAAAAGGGAGGGGCGTCGTCCGTGGGCTCTCGCATCAGCTGGGCTCTCGGGCAAGTAGATAGCCGCTCTGCTCCAAACCACCGTGTGTTTGCTTAAGGCAACGTTGGTATATTTATACCTGAAAGGTGCCGGGTTTGACGTAAGGTTGGACATAAGACGTCAATAAAGATGTCACTAAGAACTGGCCGTTCTTTCAGTGCTCGCAGGAGTTCTAGGACAAATCAAAACAGAAGCAGGGGGAATTCCCAGGTTGCTGGAGGTTTGGTTTGTTTAAAGAACGCGTTGTACTCTCTAGGAGTCTGGGGAAGTAACCTTGCTTAATTTGGCCTGCATGGGCTACGACTAAATATGGATATGATTCTTATGCCTTTATAAGGATATTATTTATTATAGCCATACAAGGGCATAAATTGGGAATATCGAATTAGGGTCCTAGATAGAAATACAACACCCACTCCAAGATCTAATGTCCATCATTACTAAAACTAAGCAATAGTAAACATATAACGATGCATGTGTGTTTTCCAATCCACCCCAAAATACATAAATCGCATTTGAAATGGTATATGGTAAATACACGAAAATGAGTATTGGTACTGTACGCTTATTAAGCAGTGTCATCATTCAGTTAAATGCATATATATATATATATATCAGCTGAATGAATTGCGAAAATTACACATGAAATGGCTCTGAATACAGAAAAGAAGGTTGAGACCATTCCATCACATATTTATACAAATGCTGTACATGTGCTAGAGGCTGAGGTAAAATATTGTCTCTAGAGTTCCAAAAATAGAAGCTCTGTTCTCTAAGAATAGTTCTACTTTAAGTAGAGTATTTTGTGCCAGAGAAAGGGTAAATATTTTGGAAGTGAAAAAAAAATAATTTCGCTTTCAGGGGAAAAAATAGTTCCAATTGTTTTCAGTAGCTGTGTTTATCAAAAACTGAAGGCCGAATTCAGAGTTCAGGGTACGCTGTGTGCTCGTTGTTTAAAAAGAGTTATTCTTTCTGTTCAGGGGAGAACATCATATCAGACAGACTTGCAAAAAATTGGTCTACGACATCAGGTGAAAGTTCGACCAAGTTTGAAAATGCTGTAACAGTGCATGTGTGAGAATGATTGCTATCATCGATGTCAGGATCAGCAATGCTCACAGAAGGTTGTACCTGTGTGGTGCTGCTTTCATCTCGTACCCCACCGCCACATACTCGTAGTGGTGAAGTCGCAACGAATGCCATCATCAGAATAGGTAGCCGCTGGGGACAACACGATGCATGAGCCGTTACAGGACCTAGCAAAGTATCGATATCCATTGGTACTGCTGATGGTAGTGTAAGACAGGTGTCCAACACGCATTCTTCTCCGCATAGCATACATTGAAGCACAGGTAAGATGCAATCTTGCCAGATTGGTCTGAATGAAAGAAACCAGGTCATATTCAGATCTCTTAGCCGGGCTAATCCGAGGACTTTAGTTATGCGGTCCCGGTAGCGTATTGCTAGGATCGTTTCTTCCATCGTTGCTGGAGTCTTGTCTGTGGCTAGGCTTGCCATATCGGAGCAGAAGAATTAAAAATTAAATTCCTGCTACGAGTCCCAAAAGAAGAGGCAGACTGCCAAAAAAGGAATGCACAAAATTCGGGACAAAGCCCAGAACTGTTTCAAAGGGTGCTAACAGTCCCGAAAAAATTGTCTTAAATACATGTGCGATGCCACTGGTATCTGACATGTTTAAGATTTGGCTTAACATTTCTACGAAATGCACGGGGCAATGTGTTTATAATAAGGAATGTATCTCTGCCGTTGTCCTTGCAACTTGCAGATCATACGTTTCTTTGGACGAGGTCAAAGGCACAGTTGTCTGTAAAAGAATAGACTTCATTCTGCTTAAAGTATCAATTCGTATAGAAGAGATATTCAAATAAGGCCATATTGCCGCCTCCATGTCTGGATTGCTGTTTGGATACAATACTTGCATACAGCAAGTGACCATGGAACTAACGCTCACGAGATAGGCTTTTCCTGGCACCATGCCACAACAGCTGTGGTCACTTATTAGAACATAACTGCCGTTGGAAAGCTGTCTGAAAAATGGCTCTATCTGAGTTGTAGGAGTGCCGTGCAGGTGACATGAAAGGTTGTTCGAAGACCCTTCGCAGGCTCCATGCAAGTTAATACCTTGACACAGAAGTGTAGCGCTTAGTGATTTTTTACAATTGTTACCACTAAGAAATACCTCCTTTTTCTTTTCACTATAAAATTTGTAGGTATAAGGTAATTTCCATGTTGACTTGATGTATCCTTTACCCAACCTTTCATACTGGCCCGCTGGTATATACTCTTGGCAATATTTAAACTGGAAAGTTGTTATCGGAATTGTAATTATTCCGTGTATTATCCATTCATTGACCTGTCTTTCTGACATTTTCAATGGTAATCTCTCAAAATTTTCAATGCTCAGAATCGTATAGTCTGCTCCTTTTTGTGCCAAACTGATTTGTTTATCAGTAAGGTTAGAGATAGAGAATAATGACGTTACGTTGATTAAACGCCATGGCACGTGGCCTGAACGCAGATTTTGCAACGTCCAGCCAAGCTGTACAATAGAACGTAATTGGGACTGACCATGTTGTAACATTAGCAAGTCCTGCTCTATTATATCAATAGCAGATGATACAATACTGTCCAGTGAATATATTCTGGAGGACAGAGTCGTTAACCCATTGTCCACAACAGAAAGTGATTTTTCCAAATTAATACGATCCATTTCTCGTATTTTTTCTGCTGTTTCAATTTGTATTTCTTTCCAAGCCTCGTTGTATGCAGCGTATATACCAGCCGCTATGAACCGTTTTTGACGCTGTTTGCGGGGTCCCAATATGAAATCACGCAAGTCAGCACCGTCTTTAGGTAAAGTCAAGTGTTGCTTAATTTCAGCCAGTGTGGATTTCTGAAGCCATTCGAGGCATAGTTTCCCTACACTGTATGTTGTAACTATCCATGGATGTTGTCTCTGGGAGTATCTAGGGTCTGGCCTGTTCAGTTTTAACCCCTGTATTTTGTTCAGGAATCTATCTTGACAGTTATTTGTGTCTGTGGGCCAGATCAACCATTTTTTCCGGTCAGTATGTGTTCTGTTTTGGTATAAAATATGGGATACGTCTATCTCCACGTCTGTAGTGCTGTTACTATCAGGTATGGGCTTCGGAATAGACGGTTTATTTAAGTCTTTAATCTTGGCTAGGCCAAGACAGGTTGTTTGCTGAATGGTGTCATTCAGGAATATTATTTGTTCTGGGATCATGCAGGCTCTAAATAATGCTTCTAGACCTTGTACCTGCCAGTCTTTTGAACCCCAGATGGTTTTTGTTTCAATGTTGTTTTTCCAAAATTCAAAACCAAATGTAGTCATTTTTTCATAAAATGTTTCAGAATAAATCAATTTAGTATTTGTCAACATTGTTTTCATTCCTGTCTTATTTAACATTTTAAAATAAAACGTTTCTGCATCACTTGTGTTAAACCCTGAGAAGTATGGGAATTTCTCATAAAATGTTTTTGAGCTGCTTTTAGGCGGTGTTGCACAATGTTCCCATTGGTTATAATTAAAAACATTTCTAGGCTGTGCAGATTTATTCAAATAGTGATGACCAAAGTGATTATAGCAGTACATTTCTTCATAATTTGATGAACCCTGGAAATAATCATGTTCTGTGAATTTGGCTGACATTACTAAATCTGACATCATATTGTTAATTTTTTCAAAGTCCCAATCATCAGAAAAAGTACTTGGTTTTACAAAGTCACTTAAGGAAACTTTAAACTGGTGTGGATATTTCAAGAGCTCAATCGGGCCATAAATTTCATAATCCGTTTTGTCCCATGCTACCCCATTGGGTATTGGATTGGCTGTGATGTTCACTGATGACAGTTCTCTTTTTTCGATGTGAGATGACTTGTGAGGCTTTAGGACCAAGTTGATGTTCTGACTTGCTGTGTCCATTGTACTGTATTTTCCTTCAATGAATTTTCCCAAACAAAGAACTATGATGAGCCAAAGCAGGAGGAAAAGTACACCTAACACAATCCAAAATTCAATCCATGGAGAAATCAGATAGGTTTCTTTGAGTTGATGAAAGAGTTCAGTTACTTTGTCTTTGAAAGTTTTTGTTGCTGGCCTTTCTTCAGGCTCGCTTGGATCTTCAGAAAAGTCATCGAAATTGATGAAGTAGCCAGATGCAGTTCTGTCAATTGTCGGAATTGCTTCCGGATTTTCATTTGCTTTTGGATCTTTCTTTGTTTCATTAGCATAGTCCGAGGCTACATCGTTGTAGATCGGTGTTTCTTGACGAACTGTTGCAATTTGGGTTTCAAGAGGCACAAGTTCCATGGCTTTGTTGCATAGTCCTTTTTTATTCACTGCAAGTTTGTCAAATGTGATTAGTCTTTCAGTTTGAACCTCTTGGATTGTAGCAAATTTTGGTATTCTGCTATTTCTTGGGAGTCCACTGGGCCTACTACTTATTATTGGCCACATGATTGTGGTTTTACCAGGTCGATGGATACAACTCGGTTCTCCTTTTTACCAGCAAGGGGCGGTAGTGCAACTGATCTTGTTCCGCTGACAGCTAAGACAGGTACTGCTTTTCTGTAAGAAGGCCCAAATTCCTTATTCACCGTGATCTTCTCTCTGACCAGATCCCCAATCTTTGGAATCCAGACAGGTCTTGCTGGGGCAGGTGGTTTTTCTTCAGTGGCTGTTGCTTTATTTTTATGTTACTCAGGTTTCGTCTTGTTTCATTTAAGTCCTGTAAAACAGCCAAACGGTCTTTGATATCAAAGCATTTTTCTTCTACCACTGAAGTATGACTATCAAGGTCCTGAATATACATTCTAGTACCGAACAATAGTTTGTACGGGTTGAGACCTTTTAGAGAATTTCTTGGCAGATTATTAAGACTACGTTGGACATTTGTTAAATGTTTGACCCACCCATCACCCGAACCTAATACCCTCGCCGTTATAGATTGCTTGATGTCACGGTTTTTTCTTTCCACTACCGCATTTCCCTCAGGATGGAATGGAGAAGAGTACTGCAATGCAATGCCCATGCTGGTCATAGCCTCTTTGTAAGCTAGAGAGCAAAACGCAGGACCCTGGTCAGAATGTAGCATGCCAATTGCGTATATTCCGATAAAGACTCGCAAATCTTTGTATAACAGTTCTGGCGTCAGCCGAGTGCTGGTGTCTACATTTTAAGTGAATCTAGGGCCTGATGTAGGTCGGTCGGTAACGGCCGAAAATCGGTATTTTCGGCCGTTTCCGACCGGTATTCAGTAATCGGTATGTAGGGACACATTATTTTACAGATTCGGTAAATTTACCGATCGGTAAATTTACCGAATCTGTAAAATACCGAATCGGTATTTATACCTATTCGGTATTTTTGATATGTAGGTGGGACTCTTCTGAGTCCCACAAGCCTTACAGAATCGGTATTTTACCATGAAATCCAACTTCATGGTAAAAAACCGATTCCGGTGTGCATGCACATGTGTGCATGCACACCTGTGCCATATGACAGGCAGACCTGCCCTTAGGGCAGGTATGCCTGCCACATGGCCCCCGAATCTTTTTTGGGGGTGCTAGAGGGTGTCAAAGTGACACCCCCTGCACCCTTGTCAAAATCTGTATTTACCGATTCGGTAAATACCGACCGGTAATGCCCCATTCATTCCTATGGGCTTCAAAGCCCATAGGAATGAATGGGCCATTACCGGTCGGTATTTACCGAATCGGTAAATACAGATTTTTACCGATTCGGTAGCAGAAACATCTGGATGTTCCTACATCTCAACCCCTTAGATTTACCGATTTTTAATTACCGAATCGGTATGATTCGGTAATTTAAAATCGGTAAATCTATTTTACCTACATCTGGGCCCTAGTCTTAAATATTAATGGGACGCATTTCTCCTGCTGGATTTTTGCGTATAGATAGCCTTATGCTTTCTAATAGAAGGGTCCTGGCAATACTCCGGTCGGTTCACGACTGCGATCTCGGTTGCAATCTGGACAATCCTTTGCAAATTTGTAATGTTGCAGGCTCATCCCCGGCCACCAGTATTCTGATTGTAATTCTTTTAGAGATTCTACGATCTCTTCGTGCCTTAAACCCAATCCCATGTGTGCCGCTTCAATCAAGAAGACTCTCCTGTTCGTGTTTGGAATTACTCTGTCCCCCACTCCAGGGATTTGAGCAAAAGGAACGGAGTTTGCATCAATTATGTATGTATTTCTGAGTGGATAGTTCAGAGGTAATGCTGCATAGTCGCCTTTTAAAGACGCTTTTACCGCCAGCATAGTTTCTCCGTCTATGTAGTTTTTAGAACGCTTTTTTGTGGCTACGGAAGCCGGTTTAACCGCTTCCGCTGTGGCTCTGGGAGGCAATGAATTCCCTGCAACGTGAACGCCATCACGTTGATGACTCAGTGTATGTATCACGTGAGTCTTTCGTAGTTCTTTCTGCAAAAGAACTACTTGTTCCCAAAGCTTTTTATGCTTTATTGTGGCACCTGTGTCATCTTTGTAACCGTTTTGAATCAGAAATGCGAATCGCACACTATTAGTGTCGGAAATTCACGATCGACATTTTCAAGCGCCATCTTTAAAGATCTTATTTCAGCTCGCTGAGTTGAGCAGTTTCTGAGTGATTCAGTTTTGGTAATTAATGGTCTGAATTTACCTAAGCGCCAGCGACCTTTAACAATCGCGCACACTGCATTGTAGGATTTTTCCTCTATCGTAGTGTTGTGCAAATCTGTCCATCTAGATTACACATGTGTACTGTTCGAGAGACAGAATTTCGATTGGCAGAGGATATTCTTCTTCATATTCTAGATTTTCTAGTTTTTTCATTTTCGGGTCAAAATAGTATTTCACGTCTTCTGCAGCAAGAGAATTTTCCCATTGTATCCATTTTGGATCTAATGCCACAGCAGTCAAATTGCGTGGACTTGTTAATGCCTCAAGGGCTGATTCTGCTGTTAAAACAGTTATTCTTCTGCCTTGTGCTTGGGCTCTTTCTTTTGCTACAGCAGTTTGAACCGCAGTTAGAATTTTTACAGTAGAACTGAGTTTCATTTCAGCGTGTGTGTACAAATGTGATTTGTAAGCTATTGGTACCGTTTCTCACTCATTAGAGGTTAGGTACGTGAATCCGCATCTTCCTGGGATGACTCGGATTACAAGGTTGCGTACGTTTTCGCTTGTTTGCAATTTTGTTTTATCTAACGTCTGTTTGCAATGATCTTAAAATTTCTGTGTGTTTCTGAGTCCAATTTATTGGTTTGAATTCAGGTTTTATTAATTCATAGAGAGGTTTAACCCTCTCTGCATAATTTAGAATGTATGTTCTTCCGAAATTCAGGAAACCTAATATTGATTGTAAATTCTTCAGCGTTTTCGGTGCTTGGAGTACAGCACACTTCTCTAAGAAGTTGTCTGCTAGGTTTTTTCCTTCACTTGATAATTCATATCCTAAAAATAGGATAGTTCGATGGGCAATTCGTGACTTTTTAAAGTTGAATTTGTAACCCTCAGCTGCGAAACCAAGTATTATGGTGTTCACTCTTTTCAAGTGTGTCTCCAGGTCATCGTCTGTGAGATAGATGTCATCGACATAAGATAATGCCTCATCATCATATATTTGTAATAACTCTGTTACCCTTGCTGAGAATAATCCTGGGCTATTCTTGAACCCCTGTGGGAGTCGACAGAAGTGTTTTTGCGACCCCATTATTGAGAAAGCAGTCAAATACCTGCTTTCAGGTGCAATGTTTTGACAAAAGAATCCATTAGAGATGTCTAATGTCGTTTTATATTTTTTGCGCACGATGTTATTCATTAGTGCTGCACTGTGTGAGTTTTGTACTGCAAATGTTTTGCAACAGGAGTTTAGGTGTCTGTAGTCCAAAACTAGACGATATGAATCGTCTGGCTTGGAGACAGAAAACAAAGGATTGTTAATTTGTACGGTGCATGTTTCAATCACCCCCTGATATTCAAGTTGATCTAAGATCTCCCTGACTTGTTCTTTAGCTTCTTGCTTAACAGGATACTGCCTTTGTGCAGTTGGTTTATTATTTAACTGGATTTTGTGAGGAGGAGAATCCTCATGCCATCCTACATGATTTTTATATAATGCAGGAGCTTGGGCCACTGCTCATTTTCTTACAAGTGTATATTTTTTATGAATTGGAATATGATTTGAGAAGGCAGGCATAATCATTTCTTCGCCATGGGGGCACTCCCTGACAAACTCTGGTGGCCAGTCTTTCTCAGCTAGAAGGATGTCATAGCCTTTCGAAAGGTTATCCCAAAAGAGACCCCTTACTTTCCTAGTCGTGTCCCCCTCTATACGCATTGTTATTTCATATATTTTATGAGGTTTTCTAACTCTGGTATCTGCAGTTTCATTCATGTCCACTGTCTCCAGAAGATTCATCAAGATCTTGTGAGCTATGGTCACTTCTGCTGCGCTGTCTAGCATTGTCTGGGCCCACTCTCCGTTTTTCAGTTGTGTCCTCAGTATCCTCGGCATGTTTAATTATTTTAATACTGGCTACCTTCTTTCTTGGAAATTTTAATTTTTTACTTTGATGAGCAGGTTCCTTGTCTTTGGACTTGACGTGCTCTTCCCTGTGTTCTGACCGTCCTCTTCTTTCCGATTTCTGCGAGGAAGTCTGAAAAGATCGAGAGGGACGTGTATTAATATCTTGATATCTATCAGGTTTTTTCAAATTATCCCTATTTCTAAGATTATATCTTTTCAAAGAGGGCTCCCTCTGGGGAGACTTGTTTCCTTGGTCCGGAGATCTTTCTCTCCGTTGAGGAGACCTTCCTCTGGACTGGAATCTTTTTTCTTTGGGAGTGGATTGTTTATTACCATCCCAACTCTTTTTTGGAGTATTTAGATTTTTTTTTTTTTTTTTTTTTTCAGGATTTTCAGTTAGTTGGGGTTTTACTGGTTTCCCACCCAAACTATCTCTTCCTAGTTCTTCATAGGATTTTTCTATGATTCTGGCAAGTTCAAATGGTTGTTCTGCTATATCTGTTTCTTTCAATTTCTGGCGGATCGCCACAGATGCTGCTTCTCCTTTTATGTTGGCTAATAATATAGCCGAGACCTGCTTGAAGTATTTCAGTAATTTCATACCAGAGTTAAAGCAGGTTCTGGACCGTATTCATTTTGAATCTGTCTTAGCACATCTGGTATTACCGCCATGGACGGAATACCATGTGTTTTTGTGTAGATGGAAGCAAAGACTGTGCCCCAAGTGTCACAGTCCTCCACATGTGGTGCGATCCCCATTGGAAGACAGATAGTCAGAATTCTGTGTTTCTCAGTACAGTTCTGTCCCACTGACAACCTGACCACCTTCAAGGCAGCCACCCGCAAACACCACCAATTGATCCGCGCCACCAAGAAATCAGCACTCAAGAATCGACTAAACAACAACGCCCAAAACAGCAAGGAACTATTCAACATCGTCAAAGAATTTACCAACCCCACCGCAGCCTCAAACGACATCACTCCCTCCCAAGACCTCTGCGACTCATTATCCTCTTTCTTCTACAACAAAATCGCCGACATACATAACAGCTTTAAGAACACTTCGAAAGAACAGCCCACCCCACCCACCCCCAAAACCAAACCGATATCTAACAACCTTAACGCCTGGAACCCAATCACCACTGAAGACCCCATCCGCCTGATGAACTCCATCCACTCAGGATCGCCAACCGACCCCTGTCCCCACCACATCTTCAACAAAGCAGACTCCATCATCGCACCTCATCTCCGTGATGTCATCAACTGCTCCTTCAACTCCGCTACCTTCCCAGAAAGCTGGAAACACGCCGAACTCACTGCCCTCCTGAAGAAGCCCACAGCTGACCCCTCTGAACTTAAGAACTACCGTCCCATCTCCCTTCTCCCTTTCCCAGCCAAAGTCATTGAGAAAGCCGTCAATAGCCAGCTCGCCGCCTTCCTTGAATCCAACAACTCCCTCGACCCCTCAGAGTCCGGCTTTCGAGCCAAACACAACACCGAAACCGCCCTCATTGCAGCGACAGATGACATCCGAATGCTACTGGACAACGGAGAAACAGCTGCCCTCATCCTACTCGACCTCTCCGCCGCCTTCGACACAGTCTGTCATAGCACCCTCATACAACGCCTCAGCGACGTCGGATTAAAAGGAAAAGCAATGGATTGGATCATCTCGTTCCTCGCCGGGTGAACCCAGAGAGTCCGACTCCCCCTTTTCAAATCAGAAGCCACCGAAGTCATCTGCGGAGTCCCACAAGGATCATCACTTAGTCCCACCCTCTTCAACGTGTACATGAGTCCCCTCGCATCCATCGCGCGACAACACAACCTCAACATCATCTCCTACGCTGACGACACCCAGCTGATCCTTTCCCTCACCAAAGACCCTAACACCGCCAAAACCAATCTTCATGAAGGCATGAAAGAAGTAGCCGAATGGATGAAAAACAGCCGCCTAAAACTTAACTCAGCACCCATACCCACAGACCACGCACGCAACCTGGGCTTCATCCTAGACTCCTCCCTCTCGATGACCAGACAAGTTAACGCCGTCTCATCCTCTTGCTTCAACGTACTCCGTATGCTCAAAAAAATCTTCCGTTGGATCCCCACCGAAACAAGAAAGACGGTCACCCACGCACTGGTCACTAGCCGACTGGACTATGGAAACACCCTCTACGCCGGAACAACAGCCAAATTACAGAGAAAACTCCAACGGATCCAGAATGCATCGGCCAGACTCATATTGGACATCCCTCGCCAAGCTCACATTACCAGCCACCTGAAAGACCTCCACTGGCTTCCCGTCAACAAGAGAATAACGTTCCGTCTCCTCACCCACGCTCACAAGGCCCTCTACAAACTAGAACCCGAATGCCTCAACACACGACTGTCCATCTACACACCCACCCGCCAACTAAGATCCTCCAACCAAGCGCTTGCCGCAGTTCCGCGCATCCACAGATCCACCATGGGAGGAAGATCCTTCTCCTACCTGGCGGCCAAGACCTGGAACTCTCTCCCCACTCACCTCCGCCTCACACAGAACCACATTTCCTTCAGAAAGGAACTTAAAACCTGGCTATTCGATAAATAATGCTCCCCCTCCCACAAGCGCCTTGAGACCCTATGGGTGGGTAGTGCGCTATACAAATCTCTGAACTTGAACTTGAACTCAGTAGGTGTAGTATCAGTAAATACTGCCTCTATTTGAGTAATTTTTTGTGCTAACCAGAATGGAATTTGTTCCCGTTTTGAGGGTATTTTACCAAGAAATGATTGTATGTTCTGTGGTGTTATTTTGTTTGTGTTCCCCTGATGAGGGGTCAGCTGTGTAATGTTAATCGCTGGTTGGACTGTTGAAGTCCGCATTACATATTCGACCAATTGTCTATGTATTTTAATTAGTATTGTTAGCTAAGCTAAAAGTTCCCGGTCTGACATTTTATCAATGTCTGGATGTGGTGTGTAGCTGGCCACGTTGCTCCTGGTCTACCTAGTGGACCTAGCCTGGTGATGTGATTTTGATGTTTTAGGGCACCTTTAAACCAGAGCAGGTGCTCTTGGTAATTTAGTGGGATTTCCACATCCTCGAAAGGAGTGTATTCATCCGGATGTTCCTCTATTTTGTAATAGTGGAATTCTTTTGTTACAGCGTTTGCTGCTGGAAAGTGTATCCATGAATAGAATACCTCTGTCTGCCGATATTCATGGGCCTCTACCACGAATATGACTGTACCACCTCGTGATGTCAGTCCATTTTCTATAAGTTTAATAGTTATAGTTCTTCTTACATTTGCCGGGATGATTATTGCATCCGGGTCATTTTCTTGGAGACTTGTGTCATTCGCTAGGAGTTGAACTGCTATTCTAGCTGTCTCCCTTTCGTCTTTACTTTCCACCATTTTACTGACAGAAAGCTTTTTGTTGCAGATCAAGATTCAAGGGAAACAAAGATTAGGTGCACAATATTTCGGAACACTGTATACTTCAACGTTGACTAAACCAAAAACTATACATAGGAATCTCTTCCTACTAAGTTCCGGCGGATGTTAACCTTTTACCCACTCCAGACGTCTATTGGAGTTTTTACGGGAAAAGGGTCTGTGTGAAAAAGCACGACTGAGTTACTCTAACGTCTTGCGTTAGATTTATCGCCTTACCAAATGTTGGGCGCCATGTAGTGTAGTTCCTATATTCACAATAGGCTCTGCGCATTGGAATAAAATAAACAGCAGTGTAGACGTAGGACTGAGGTCGACTAGGTCTCTACTGACTATATTAGACTTAATTAGTTTTGCCACCTAGCTCAGAGGTCACTAGAAACTTTCTCGAATAAACAAGGATGAGTTTAACTTCCCTCGATAGACAAGAAGGGATTAGCTTCTGACAACCATAAAACATGACAACTTTGCTCCCTCAGAATAAGAGTGTATCTCTAGAGTCGTGTGAAAACAATAGACAGCTATTTCACTCAGTCAAGTGTGCATACTTAGTTTCACCAGAGTGCAGAGAATAGAGAGACAGGCGTTTTCAATAAAAGGTCTTCTTTATTGAGCAGTCTTCTTCCTCATGCAAGAGAAATTAATTGCCACAATTGCAATACTTATAGTAAAGTAAAGTGCGTACAGTAAAAGGAGTATTATGAAATAATACTGTAAAAGCATTGATATGGTTTCTTAGCCATATGATACTTTAAAATGGATAAAATATATACATACATAAATACATTGACTAACGTACTCAACTGGTGCTTCTAAATACGCCTACCCCGGTGTACCTGACCTAAGCCTAATACGTGGGAAGGAGTAAGTAATTAGCAGTTTAAGTTAAGTCGGTTTTTGCCAAGGAATCTGATTCAAGAATTCTCTTTAAGGGTTTAGTCAGCTCCGTACCTGGGTAATAGAAAGCAGGAGGTCTGGTATCTCTCTCTCAGGACTCGATATCCCAGCAACCCGCAAGGGCGGCTGGAAACACCGGAGCTGGATTTTCTCGGCTAGAGAAAAAGACAGCGTCTTTCTCACTGCGTCAAAAGGGAGGGGCGGCGTCCGTGGGCTCTCGCATCAGCTGGGCTCTCGGGCAAGTAGATAGCCGCTCTGCTCCAAACCACTGTGTGTTTGCTTAAGGCAACGTTGGTATATTTATACCTGAAAGGTGCCGGGTTTGACGTAAGGTTGGACATAAGACGTCAATAAAGATGTCACTAAGAACTGGCCGTTCTTTCAGTGCTCGCAGGAGTTCTAGGACAAATCAAAACAGAAGCATGGGGAATTCCCAGGATGCTGGAGGTTTGGTTTGTTTAACGAACGCGTTGTACTCTCTAGGAGACTGGGGAAGTAGCCTTGCTTAATTTGGACTGCATGGGCTACGACTAAATATGGATATGATTCTTATGCCTTTATAAGGATATTATTTATTATAACCATACAAGGGCATACATTGGGAATATCGAATTAGGGTCCTAGATAGAAATAAAACAGGCATGCTGTATTGGAGTATGGAATAGAAGCCCCGCCCACTCTCCACCCATATTTGTCATTGGCTTATGTCATTGTCCTTCGTAAATGCTGGCTTCTGATTCGTTAATAGGCTTGTTAGTCCCTCCCTAGTAACTCCTTGTCTTCATATGTAACCTCACACGAAGAGTGGCCCTTTTACTTTTGTTGTTACACAGAATGTCTTATTTGGTCTGTAATATGTTTATGTGCAGGGGTGCACACCTGTTGTGCTCTTCTTTAGTCGTAAATTAAAAATGGGGTGCTGCAACGTGCAAGAGCTGTCAACTCTTGTGACTAATATTTGGTCTGTAAGCACTATTTTCTTTAATGAGTTTCTCCTACTGCAGGCATGACATGCTTTCATGCAACATTCAGCGCGCCATGCTCGCTTTCACTTTCCAAGCAGCCCGGGACAATGGCGGCTGCTTCTTTGAAATGAAATAGATCTCGCACTTACAAGAGTTTCAGCTATTGGCATTGTAAATGACAATGCATTTGATTTATGTATTAATTAGCAAAACAGATAAATAAAAGGCATTGTCATTTACAATGCCAATAGCTGAAACTCTTGCAAATGCAAGACCTATTGCATTGCAAATGCTTGTTGGCAGATGCTGCATTCATCAGCAGTGATGGTAGGCTCTGAAGGAAAACCTCTGCTCCTGCACTTATTTTATATTTTATTTACTTTTTTTATGCTCAAATTAAGCACTAATATGTGCCTTCTGCGGCCATGTTGGTGTCTGTGCCGAAGAATTTGCGAGCAGGACCACGCCTGACGCAGTCTCATGTTTGTAAACGCTGCTTTGTTGAAGGCAAGCAGAGCTCACAATTTTAACAAACCTTCAGCTTAGCAAAAGCCACACATTCTAATAACCTAACAGTTTTTATAACATCAATGTCTAAAACCCCCGTTCCCACTCCCCTAACCAGATCCCAACCTATTGGATCTGCAGCTCCCACACCCTTTTTAATGTTACAACATATTTTCCTAGTAACTCCTATTTCAACAATTCAACTTTTGGCTGTCCGGCCCCTTTTAATTTCTGCCCACGGATGCATGTCGTTACAACGCATGCTTTTACCACGCATGCCTTTACAACACAGGTTTTACAACGCAAGTCGTTACAACGACTTGCGTTGGGGGGCGCTGGATAGTGAATAATTTAATTTACTATTCCAACTCCAGTCCCCGTGGATAGTAGGGAAGGTGTTGGATAGTAAATTAAACTATTACCTATCCTCCAGCGCCCTCCAGCGTAAGTCGTTGTAATGACTTGCGTTGTAAATCCTGCGTTGTAAAGGTACTGCGTGGTAAAAGTTGCGTCGTAAAGGATGTTTCCCCTGCCCACACAAGGCCCAGGCTGACTCATCGCCATCTTCAATCATGTCTTTCTTTATACCCTTTTTCCCCTGATCTTCCCACCTCTCCCTCTCACTTATCCTGAGCTCTCTCTTTGCACCACCAGAAAAATATTCCCTAAGCACTGCTAGTTCTGCCCCCATTGTCCTTTCTCCCCCCACTATTCTTCTAACAGCTCCATCGCCCTCATCACATAAATTCTAGTAACCTCTGCCGTGTCCCACCTTTCTTATACTATCTTCTTTGTTGATTTTTACCAACTCCAGGCCAGAGGCCTGCACCAAATCATGGTTCCTTCGGTAACAAATAACACAAATAGTGGTGCACCAAACAACCAATGTTCAAAACCCAGATCATGACTTTACATATTCCTTATCTTCCTTATTTTCCTTGTATACAAAAGAAACTCCACACTTTACCAACATGTTTCATTCACAACATGTGAACTTCTTCAGGGCATTGAAATTGCATATGAATTGGTCATATATCAATTCCTTGATTCCACCTTCCATCATGAAAAAATTATTTTCATATGTGGACAGGATGTCTGTCAAAATTTGAACCCAAGATCCCTCATGGTTCTGGCCAGTTTGCCCTTGTAGTTGACACTTTGATGCTGTTTCTCTTGGTGTATAAGGATTATATCTGGTCACGGGATCACTGACATAATATCGAATTCACAAATATAGAATTACCAAAATATCGAAGAAAAAATATAGAATGCAAAACTATCGAATTCCTATCTACTAACAGGTAAGTACAAAAATATCGAATCAAAAATATAAGTTTTAAAAAATATACTTATTCAAAATGTCGTTTTTTTTAAATGTCTTAAAAGTAATTTAATGAAAAAATAAATATAACATTTACTATTCCCACTCCAGTGAGTGCAACAGTAGGGAAAGAGTTGGATAGCGTAGGGGTAAAAATTACTATTCCCACTCCAGAGAGTGCAACAGTAGGGAAAGCGTTGGATAGCGTAGAGGTAAAAATAACGATTCCCACTCCAGTGAGTGCAACAGTAGGGAAAGCGTTGGATAGCGTAGGGGTAAAAATTACTATTCTAACTCCAGAGAGTGCAACAGTAGGGAAAGCATTGGATAGCCTAGGGGTAAAAATTACTATTCACACTCCAGTGAGTGCAACAGTAGGGAAAGCGTTGGATAGCGTAGGGGTAAAAATTACTATTCCAACTCCAGAGAGTGCAACAGTAGGGAAAGCGTTGGATAGCGTAGGAGTAAAAATTACTATTCCCACTCCAGAGAGCCCAACAGTAGGGAAAGCGTTGGATAGTGTAGGGGTAAAAATTACTATTCCCACTCCAGAGAGCCCAACAGTAGGGAAAGCGTTGGATAGCGTAGGAGTAAAAATTACTATTCCCACTCCAGAGAGCCCAACAGTAGGGAAAGCGTTGGATAGCGTATGGGTAAAAATTACTATTCCAACTCCAGAGAGTGCAACAGTAGGGAAAGCGTTGGATAGCGTAGGGGTAAAAATTACTATTCCAACTCCAGAGAGTGCAACAGTAGGGAAAGCGTTGGATAGCGTAGGAGTAATAATTACTATTCCCACTCCAGAGAGCCCAACAGTAGGGAAAGCGTTGGATAGTGTAGGGGTAAAAATTACTATTCCCACTCCAGTGAGTGCAACAGTAGGGAAAGTGTTGGATAGCGTAGGGGTAAAAATTACTATTCCCACTCCAGAGAGTGCAACAGTAGGGAAAGCGTTGGATAGCGTAGGGGTAAAAATTACCATTCTAACTCCAAGGGGTGCATCAGTAGGGTAAGTGTTGGATAGTGTAGGGGTAAAAATTACTATTCTAACTCCAGAGAGTGCAACAGTAGGGAAAGCATTGGATAGCCTAGGGGTAAAAATTACTATTCACACTCCAGTGAGTGCAACAGTAGGGAAAGCGTTGGATAGCGTAGGGGTAAAAATTACTATTCCAACTCCAGAGAGTGCAACAGTAGGGAAAGCGTTGGATAGCGTAGGAGTAAAAATTACTATTCCCACTCCAGAGAGCCCAACAGTAGGGAAAGCGTTGGATAGTGTAGGGGTAAAAATTACTATTCCCACTCCAGAGAGCCCAACAGTAGGGAAAGCGTTGGATAGCGTAGGAGTAAAAATTACTATTCCCACTCCAGAGAGCCCAACAGTAGGGAAAGCGTTGGATAGCGTAGGGGTAAAAATTACTATTCCAACTCCAGAGAGTGCAACAGTAGGGAAAGCGTTGGATAGCGTAGGGGTAAAAATTACTATTCCAACTCCAGAGAGTGCAACAGTAGGGAAAGCGTTGGATAGCGTAGGAGTAAAAATTACTATTCCCACTCCAGAGAGCCCAACAGTAGGGAAAGCGTTGGATAGTGTAGGGGTAAAAATTACCATTCCCGCTCCAGTGAGTGCAACAGTAGGGAAAGTGTTGGATAGCGTAGGGGTAAAAATTACTATTCCCACTCCAGAGAGTGCAACAGTAGGGAAAGCGTTGGATAGCGTAGGGGTAAAAATTACCATTCTAACTCCAAGGGGTGCATCAGTAGGGTAAGTGTTGGATAGTGTATGAGTAAAAATTACTATTCCCACTCCAGAGAGTGCAACAGTAGGGAAAGGGTTGGATAGCGTAGGGGTAAAAATTACTATTCCAACTCCAGAGAGTGCAACAGTAGGGAAAGCGTTGGATAGCGTAGGAGTAAAAATTACTATTCCCACTCCAGAGAGCGCAACAGTAGGGAAAGCGTTGGATAGTGTAGGGGTAAAAATTAATATTCCCACTCCAGTGAGTGCAACTGTAGGGAAAGTGTTGGATAGCGTAGGGGTAAAAATTACTATTCCCACTCCAGTGAGTGCAACAGTAGGGAAAGCGTTGGATAGCGTAGGGGTAAAAATTACTATTCCCACTCCAGAGAGCGCAACAGTAGGGAAAGCGTTGGATAGTGTAGGGGTAAAAATTAATATTCCCACTCCAGTGAGTGCAACTGTAGGGAAAGTGTTGGATAACGTAGGGGTAAAAATTACTATTCAATACACCTTATCATCGTCCATCCCCATCAGCTGCCCGTAGCCATATTTTAGCGTGATCCGTGGCCCATCTCGCAACGGAATAGCTGCAAATGCACACCTTCTGCCAGGAACCTGCCATCTCCCTGAGTAGGTGATAAAACCCGTCAATTACCTTTCCCAAATCCTCGCATCGTCCTCCCTCAAATACTCGCACATCCTCATGGACCTCCCTTTCTCTAATTTCCTCAGTCCTCCCCAAATGCTACACCTCAGAGGCTGACCCTTTTCCGTACTCCTTCTTCTGCTAACTTCCTAATTGCAAACACTTCCTTAGTACAACCAGCATATGCCTGTCTGTCACACTGCCCCCGTGCACAAATAGCTTACCTTGCTCTCCTTCCCTCACCTCTCTGTACTTTTCATCTGCGCATACTAGAAAAATCCTCTTGTTACTAGACCTCCTCAAAGTCGGGGAACAGCGTTTGCAACGCAACTTTTACAACGCAGTACCTTTACCATGCAACTTTTGCAACGCAAGGCGTTACAACGACTTGCGCTGGGGGGCGCTCTAGGATAGGGAATAGTTAATTTACTATCCAAAACCTTCCCTACTATCCACGGGGACTGGAGTTGGAATAGTAAATTAAACTATACACTATCTAGCGCCCCCCAACGCTAGTCGTTGTAATGACTTGCGTTGTGAAAGTTGCGTAGTAAAGGCATGCGTTGTAAAAGCATGCGTGGTAATGACATACATCCCTCAAAGTCACCCAGCATCCTCTCTTTTTCTGGTCTGTCTTCTGCTCTTCTTCCTCCGTGAGATCTTCAGCCCGCATCCCCTCAGAGCTAATTGATCACGGATGTATGACGTTACAACGCATACTTTTACCACGCCTACCATTACCACGCAATTTTTACAACGCAGAATCCATTACAACGAAGTACCATTACCACGCATGTATTTACAACGCATATACCTTTACAACGCATACAATTACAACGTAAGTATTGGTAAGTATATAATATTTTTTTAAATGTAATTTAATTAAAATTAATATAATGTAATTTAATTTAATTTAATTTAATTTAATTTAATTTAATTTAATGTAATTTAATTTAATTTAATTTAATTAATTTAATTTAATGTAATTTAAATTTAATTATATTTAATTTTTACCCTGTACCCTTTTACCCAAAAACCCAAAACTGACCCTGAACCCTAAAAATACCCCTTTACCCAAAAACTCAAAACTGACCCTGAACCCTAAAAATACCCCTTTACCCAAAAACCCAAAACTGACCCTGAACCCTAAAAATACCCCTTTACCCAAAAACTGAAAGCTGACCCTGAACCCTAAAAATACCCCTTTACCCAAAAATTGAAAACTGACCCTGAACCCTAAAAATACCCCTTTACCCAAAAACTGAAAACTGACCCTGAACCCTAAAAATACCCCTTTACCCAAAAACTGAAAACTGACCCTGAACCCTAAAAATACCCCTTTACCCAAAAAACTGAAAACTGACCCTGAACCCTAAAAATACCCTTTTACCCAAAAACTGAAAACTGACCCTAAACCCTAAAAATACCCCTTTACCCAAAAACTGAAAACTGACCCTAAACCCTAAAAATACCCCTTTACCCAAAAACTGAAAACTGACCCTAAACCCTAAAAATACCCCTTTACCCAAAAACTGAAAACTGACCCTAAACCCTAAAATACCCCTTTACCCAAAAACTGAAAACTGACCCTGAACCCTAAAAATACCCCTTTACCCAAAAACTGAAAACTGACCCTGAACCCTAAAAATACCCCTTTACCCAAAAAACTGAAAACTGACCCTGAACCCTAAAAATACCCTTTTGCCCAAAAACTGAAAACTGACCCTGAACCCTAAAAATACCCCTTTACCCAAAAACCCCAAACTGAGCCTGAACCCTAAAAATACTCCTTTACCAAAAAAACCAAAACTGACCCTGAACCCTAAAAATACCCCTTTACCCAAAAACCCAAATAATATTTTTAATAAAATAATATACTTACCAATACTTACGTTGTAATGGTATGCGTTGTAAAAGTACCTGTGTTGTAAATACATGCGTGGTAATGGTATGCGTTGTAATGGATCCTGCGTTGTAAAAAATGCGTGGTAATGGTAGGTCGTTGTAAAAGTTGCGTTGTAAAGGTTGTATACCATTGATCACACCACCTCTGACACTCTGGGTGCTCAAAAATCATATCATAAATATGGCTCTGTATAGGACAGTCTTCCAGGCAGACAGGTCCACAACTCTAGTCTGAACCATAATCTCTCGCGGTACTGTCACTGTGACTGGCTTCCTACTGTCTTCCACTCTCCCCTACGGATGTATGTCACTACAACGCACACTTTTACAACGCATACCTTTACAACGCATTTTTTACAACGCAACATCCATTACAACGCATTCCACTACAACCATACCATTACAACAAAAATTCAAAAACTACATTTACAACGCATTCCATTACAACGCATAATACCTTTACAACGCATACCATTACAACGCATAACATTACATTGAATGTATAGGTAAGTATTGGATAGTGTAGGGGTAAAATTTACTATTCTAACTCCAGGGGGTGCAACAGTAGGGTAAGTGTTAGATAGTGTAGGGGTAAAAATTACTATTCTAACTCCAGGGGGTGCAACAGTAGGGTAAGTGTTAGATAGTGTAGGGGTAAAAATTACTATTCGAACTCCAGGGGTTGCAACAGTAGGGTAAGTGTTGGATAGTGTAGGGGTAAAATTTACTATTCTAACTCCAGGGGGTGCAACAGTAGGGTAAGTGTTAGATAGTGTAGGGGTAAAAATTACTATTCTAACTCCAGGGGGTGCAACAGCAGGGTAAGTGTTGGATGGTAATGTTATGCGTTGTAATGGTATGCGTTGTAATGGTTGCGTTGTAATGGCATGCGTTGTAATGGATGTTGCGTTGTAAAAGTTTCATTGTAATGGTAGTGCGTTGTAAAAGTTTTCTTGTAAAGGTTGTTTCCCCTCCCCTACACCCTGGCCCACCCTTCCAACACCCTTTTTTCAAGCTCCCCTCCATTCTTCTCACACCCACTGAAGCATTTCCGATAAAATGCTATGCCAGCTGGTGAGAACCGTTTTTCCACCGGGGCCATTAAGAAATTTACTGCATCACCACTTCTGCCCGTCATGACTTATCACTCGCATGGCTGCCTTATACGCAACCAAACAGCATATCACAAATTAACACAATCTCAAGATTTCTCATACCAAGCGGACTGCACTCTGAAGGACTGCACCTGCTACACACTTTGGGCTTCAGCAAAAGAAGGACTTTACCTGACTCTAAAAGTTTGAGGAGTGAACTCCCTGGAAGCCACAGGGTAAAAGAGCACCTCCATCATTTCCGCTAAGAAGAACCCAGTTGGACAGCATCCAGTGGACTTTTAAGGATTGGTCCAGGTGCACTGTGGGAAACGTAGTCCTGACATCCAAAGGTGCAACTCAGAGCTTCTGGTACCTTGTATTAGTGTTGCGGACACTCTGGAACTCCAAAAGGACCTTCTGGAATCATCACCAGAAGTTTGAGACTATTTGGAGAATTTTGACCAAAAAGGTCCATAAGTTGACCGACTAGTCGGTGAGAGTCAAGCTGCCGACGTTGAACTACGACCCAGCTTGGATTTTAGATTAGTCCCGCTGAAAGCTCCTGAGCTCAAGACTTCCAGGATTTCACCGAGGCCTTGCACTGAACCAGGCCACCATAGTCAATTCTATACCCTGCCTGAAGAGGTTCCACGCTTGACGACGTTAGAAAAAGAGCCCGAAAAACATCTAAATCCAAAGGTAAAAACTTGTCCGGGGCCTACCGCTCAGTGTATCTGACCCCCGTTCCATCACAGTTGGCCTCAAACTTTGACTTTGTCCTAGTCAAGCGCGACCAGATGTCCGAAATTGACGCTTTTAATTTCTAAGCACTAGAAAATATTCTTTAAAAATTCATATCACTGGTTCCCTACATTAGATTTTTGTCGTTTTGTTGTCATTTCAATCATAAAAATATTTGCTATTTTCATAAATTGGTGATTAATTTTTGTGTGTTGTCTCTTACTTATTTAATGTATTGGTGTTTTCAAATCCTTTACACAGCTGTCTCCTAAGTTGATCCTGCCTGCTGGCAGCCAGCTACCAAGGGTTGAGCAAGGGAATAATTTATTGAGACCTTGACTGGACCTTATATTGTGATTGTGGTCTTATTACTAGTGGCAGGCACCCATCTACCCCTACTAATAAACCACCTTACAATAATAATAACAATAGAGATTTGGGGGTTCATTGGTAAGTAGTATGATGGTGAGATCTTAGGGAATGTATTAGTGTTTCTTGGTTCTGTAGTATAGTTCTGTTAGACTTACATTGCTCTCAAATGGACATAGATATATTGGGACTGTCTTCTGTATGTAGCTGATGGGCTGAGATGATATTAAAAGGTTTGGCCTTTTGATTTTCTGTAACATATTCTTGGAGATATAAGGTTTTTTTCTGAGTCCTGTATCGCTGATGCAGATGATGGGTGTTTTCGGTGAGTACTGGTGTTTTTTTGGGCCCACCTTATTTCCCATAAGTTGTGGCAAAAACTTATAGGAACATTATTACAAAGCATCCATAATATGAAATGTGTCTTATATATGGGTTGCTTAGAAATGTCCTCTTTGTCATAGGCTTCCGGGAGCCTTCTTATTCCAGCATTGGTCACCATTGTGATCAAACAGCGGTGGTTCCTGTCGGAGGGCCGCCACAGGGACTCAGCAAGTTGGACTAAGATGTAGATTTGGGCCAGGTGATGGCTTCATTGCTGAAGAGGAGTCTGGCTGCTGGTCCTCCGCCTCCTGTTTTACTGGTCCCCTGGGTGAACAGGGAGTGGGAGTGTGTTACCAGGGAGGGACTCTTGTCTATGGTTGGTACTCAAGTGTGAATCAAAGACAGAAACAAGAGATGGCTAGTGTGGTGACTGAGGGAGGACTGAGGATTGGAAAAGAAAGGTTTTTAGAGGCGTAACCTTTTTTGGTAAGAGTATCAGGGCACATGTGAGGAAAAAGAAGAAAGTGGCTACCCTCCAGCGCTGCATGTGTTTGTCGCAGCGTCGTCTGCAGTACCCTCTGACAGAAGTCCACAGAATTCAAAATGCCCCTGGTAGTTACCCCGGAGATGGCGTTGTCTCTCTTTGGTCTCTAGCCTGTTTATAGTTCACCCCACCAGTGGATTATCACCTCCTTCTGGCTCCAACGGATGTATAACGGTACAACGCGTACCGTTACAACGCATACCTTTACGACACAGGTTTAACAACGCAAGTCGTTACAACGACTTGCGTTGGGGGGCGCTGGATAGTGAATAGTTTAATTTACGATTCCAACTCCAGTCTCCGTGGATAGTAGTGAAACAGCTAAAAGGGTTTTGAGGAAAATCAGATAGTGGCGCTCTGCCTAGGGTATACGTTAAGTTCCGTGAGGAGATGGGTTCTGATGGGTGGCGCGTAAAGAGCGAACGGATTAACCCAAAAACCGTTCCAAGACAATCACAAGATTACCACAAACTGAAAACAGCAAAGCTCTCGCAGCCACAAAGACAGTGTAAATTGGAAGAAAAATACAGTTGCAATACATAGGAAAGAAAGCAGCAGATCTCTGTGTTCAAGTTCTTTCAACGAAATTTAATGGGATCCAAGCTCAGCCGACACGTGTTTCATCGTGTTAAAGTGGAGTCAACACGACTCTTCAGGGCTGATAAAATAAATAAAACAGGTGTATAGTACATTCCAATATGTCACATTTAGTACATGGATTCATGACACGAACGTGCATGAGAGTGAAGGTGACGGAATGTTACGTGCTAGTGGTCGAATATGTGATAAACGGACCATGCGCAACCATAAACACATCCTGGTGACGATGGTGCTGGAATACAAGTAACGGCTACAGTGTCCTTATCTAATTGACTATTGGTGTGCTTATAGATCAGATGAATAAACTTTATAAAAATATTTTGTCTCATCTTTCGGTATTTCATGCTCACGAGGGACCTGCGTTAGTGGGGTGTCAGGGTGTGGAAGTGTTCGAAAATCAATGCAATAAGCATGCCAGTGAAAATCTCATGCTATAAAGTGGTCACACGTGTCTGAGAAAAGGTGCATGCTAATCTCAGGTCCTACAAGTAACAATTACAGGCATACCTATTAGATAGCTTCAGGCATCCACGGTTGGATGCGTGATATGACCAAAGTTGATATGGTATCTACGTTGAAAATGAAAAGAAAATATATACATAAATATGTATATATGACAATAGGGAGAAAAATAGGAGCGGGCAATAGGTGCATTACGTGGAGTGAACTCGATGTTTATATATAACAAAGGCTCACCCAGAGAAATTGGCGAGTATGCCAAAATGTTTAAGCGATCACGACCCTGGTTCCGGGTTTTACAAATGTATCTTGCACCAGTAGGGTGAAAATAAATAAACAAAATGTTTTCCCTGTCATATACTCCATCAGGCATAACATCACCTGCATAACCAGATACGTAGTGTATATCATAGAATGCCATTGTGGCTTGATATACGTGGGCAGCACTATCAGACCCCTTAAGGAGAGGTTAGCTGAACACATGCGGGCCATCCAGAAAAGGGATCCGAAGTACCCGGTTGCACTGCATGTTGCAGCATGTCAACCACTGGAGGACGAATTTAAGGTACGCTTCTTTGGGATTGACGTCATCCCCCCCCAATATTAGGGGTGGTAACAGAGAACTGACTTTGAGGCGTAGAGAGGCCACGTGGATCATGCGTTTGCAATGCGTGGAACACGGGCTTAACTATGACCCGGAGCTTCAGTTCTTTTTAGGGAATTAATCTTCCCTCTGTTCCCACAAAATGTTGCATTTGGACTGACATAGTTGCTATATGAAGTCACGACTAGAATTACGATATAGAATCGTCTGACTCAATGGGTCCTGCATGATTGATTCTATTGTAAATATGGCCACATGACCAGCGTATGTTTGCAGTTTTGTTTTCTGTCTTATACTTAATTACCATGATGTGAAGGGTAAAATACTACAGTATCTCATTAAGCAATGATAATCTGTTGCTTCATTATCAGTAACTATTTGTAATCTGACTATTTTATAGGCATAATGACGTGAATGTACCTATGAATATTGTAATGTCACGATTCACAGCATGAATCTTTTAATCCATTCGTTGTTGCTATAGTCATAGATCACCACTTGATCACCACCACGTTCACAGTTATTTATATAAGGTTTTTTAGTTATTTATTAATTTTTCACTTTAGGGAACTACTCATTCCTCTCCTTTTGAGTTTAGTCTATCATCCGGCGAATTAGTTGCTTACTCAGTAATATTTCCTTTTTGCCATAACTCAATACTCAGACAAGTAGTCACATGTGACCCTTGTATATTTTTTCTTTACGTCATTACTCTATTACACATACTACACTTTCCAGGAGATGCATATCAGTCATCTGCCTAGAGTGCTGAATATACTTGCTCTGTTGCTTTAAAAGACACTACACCGCTTACGGTATTATGCCCGGACTTCTACAACTTCTTCCGACGTAATTTATTAGTTCCGGGTTTTTTTCGCTTATTCGGACATCGAAATACCGACTTAGACTATTAGTCACATGTGAGCTGTATATATATATTTTTTCTTTTATATTTTTTCTTTTTTCGTTTACATCATAATACACTGGCTCTGTTGTCTCAAAAGACAAAACCCCGCTTACGTTATTATGCCCGCACGTCTAAATCTCCTTCGGTTTTTATGCAATTTAGTGCCGGATTTGATCGCTTATTCAGGCACCAGAATACCGACACTGGTACTCCTAAGATGGCGGTCCCTACGCGACGTGGTAAAACTACTGCTACGGTCTAGGCAATCACTTGCCTACACTATTTCAGGCCTTTCCGGTTCCGGTCACGTGTCCGTCCATGGAACACGGCGACCGGGAACCTACGGAGGAGGGACTCTGGCTATCAGGTGAGGACAGAACGTTTTTACATACCTTCGCTCCAAATACAGTCTCCGGTTATGTGATGGAGACAATATTTAGTGTATGTTTTCATTTTATTTTCTCAGACTTAGCCTTTAAACGACCTACGAAGATTCTCACACTCAGAATCCACTTGTCCACTGTCGAGTCCCCTCCCGGTACGGCTTTGTCACACACACGTGCATAGGTATGTACTATGCGGTTCGTCTGTGGGACGGACTGTGTCTTTTTCTCACTATGTGACAACTAATAAGAAGGCCCTTTTGGGATGTTTTTACTTAGCCCGTTTTTCATTTCCTTTTCATGCAGTCTCCTCGAATTCAGACGAGCAACATTTTGTTTATTTATTTTCACCCTACTGGTGCAAGATACATTTGTAAAACCCGGAACCAGGGTCGTGATCGCTTAAACATTTTGGCATACTCGCCAATTTCTCTGGGTGAGCCTTTGTTATATATAAACATCGAGTTCACTCCACGTAATGCACCTATTGCCCGCTCCTATTTTTCTCCCTATTGTCATATATACATATTTATGTATATATTTTCTTTTCATTTTCAACGTAGATACCATATCAACTTTGGTCATATCACGCATCCAACCGTGGATGCCTGAAGCTATCTAATAGGTATGCCTGTAATTGTTACTTGTAGGACCTGAGATTAGCATGCACCTTTTCTCAGACACGTGTGACCACTTTATAGCATGAGATTTTCACTGGCATGCTTATTGCATTGATTTTCGAACACTTCCACACCCTGACACCCCACTAACGCAGGTCCCTCGTGAGCATGAAATACCGAAAGATGAGACAAAATATTTTTATAAAGTTTATTCATCTGATCTATAAGCACACCAATAGTCAATTAGATAAGGACACTGTAGCCGTTACTTGTATTCCAGCACCATCGTCACCAGGATGTGTTTATGGTTGCGCATGGTCCGTTTATCACATATTCGACCACTAGCACGTAACATTCCGTCACCTTCACTCTCATGCACGTTCGTGTCATGAATCCATGTACTAAATGTGACATATTGGAATGTACTATACACCTGTTTTATTTATTTTATCAGCCCTGAAGAGTCGTGTTGACTCCACTTTAACACGATGAAACACGTGTCGGCTGAGCTTGGATCCCATTAAATTTCGTTGAAAGAACTTGAACACAGAGATCTGCTGCTTTCTTTCCTATGTATTGCAACTGTATTTTTCTTCCAATTTACACTGTCTTTGTGGCTGCGAGAGCTTTGCTGTTTTCAGTCCGTGGATAGTAGGGAAGGTGTTGGATAGTAAATTAAACTATTACCTATCCTAGAGCGCCCTCCAGTGAAAGTCGTTGTAATGACTTTCGTTGTTAAACCTGCGTCGTAACGGTACTTCGTTGTAAACGTTCCATTGTAAAGGACGTTCCCCGGCTCCAACAGTTAAGGCACCAGTGTCTACATCACAACTGTAAGCAACTGCATCAAGTGCTGGAAGTGCACCCAGAACTCTGATCCAGGCCGGTCCTCTGATGTGCCACCATTGTGAAACACTGATCCTCCCCCTCGGGTCCACGGGCTCTGAAAGTTTTAATGCCCCCCGCATCCGCTTTGTTTCTGGTCCCGGAACAGGCTCTAGACTCAATGAATCCTGTTATGTCTTCAGGACCTGACTTGATAGCCCCTCAGGCATGCCCTCAAACGTCCCTTCCACAGATCACACAACAACCTTGGTGTTTCTCTCAATCTCCTAATGCTGAACATTAATGGTGTCGCCTCTAGACCTCCCAGGGTGGTGTGGGCGAGTAATATTTCCATTTTTTCTGCTATTTTCTGTGTGAACTGAATGCAGCCGGATTCAATTATTTCCTGGATTCCTTTTGCAAACACTGCGGCCAACCTGTGTGTAGTAAAGGAATCCTCAAGTAAAAGTAATGTAAGTACTTTATCACTTTCCGTGCTCATGACGAGCTCAGCTCGTCGCGGACGTTGGAACGTTCGCACGCGGGGATAATTTCCCCGCTGTGCTGAACGTTCCAAAACGGGTGCGGCCGTGATGAGCTCCGCTCGTCATGAGCACAGCGCCACCGTGCACCGTGACAAGCCGAGCTCGTCACAAGCATGGCGCAGCCGCATGTGACCCCTCTCCCCCCGCACAGCAGCTAAATACGCCCCGCAGCAAAGGGGTTAATGTCAATACAGGCTCCGGGAAACATCCTTTACCCGCAGTCAGAACAACAACCTGCAATGTTACCACACGTTACTTTACCAGAGACGTCGTTACAACGACTTGCTGTAGGGAGTGCGTTGTTGGACTAGTGTTGGATTTTTATGCGAACACTTTCCCTACTGTTGCTTAGACTGGAGTTGGAATAGTAATTTATACTATTCCAAACTCCAGCACCCCGTAAAGCAACTCATCATAACAACTTGCATGGTAGAGCAACACGTGGTAACATCTCAGTCGGGGTTGTGACTGTGTTGTACGGGCATTCAGGGTAAATGCATGCGGGGTTCTGTCATGCAACCACAGGCCCCTGCCTATTGGGGAGAATATTGAACAAGATGCTCGCCTCATAACATCTTTCAATCATCTGCCAGTCCTTTATATCACAATACCAGGACTAACAGGAATGAAGTATGGTGTCACAAAAGGGACAATTCACTTTATCATTACAATACTGTGCGCTTAGAGATGAAATCAACCAAGAGGGTTGTGCACAAATATGCCTGTTGTTGTTGTACATATGGTGACATAGCTATCTATAACACACTAACAATGGCGGCCTGATCCAGATCTCGGCCTAAGGAAAGTATACCTTTGTTATAAGTAAACATCAGTTTCCGTGTGTTGGCTGAGGAGCACAATGCTGTCATTTGTGAGGTCTCTACATGGCGATGCTTCGGCCCAGCAGTTTGCTTATATCTCTACGAGGAGTGTCCAGATCGTGACTACACTGGGGGTCTACATTCTTTTCCTTCAGGTAAAGGGGATTGAATCATCTGGTATGGGGATTCTTGGCAGAACACAAACACCTTAGGTTAGGGGACGCATAGTAGGAGTACGCCAGATTTCTAAATTGTTTTATATGCTTGCAAATATACATTGTTTCAGCACAATAGTGGAACTTTTCATTCTATGCACTGTCCTAGTACTTCTAAAACCTCTCTTCGACATGGTTCTTCATCATGGTTTGTCCTAGATAGCCCTCATGGGCCCAACTTATGAGTTTGTCCTTCTTATATTAAGTAAATACAAACCTATCTCCCACACCACTATATAAGCACAAAACAGAATGAATTCATGCAAAATATTAACATAAGCTCTGGCACAAGCAGGGACATACCTTTCTCTCCTGGATATCTTCCTTATCCTACCCATTACTTCGTCCATGGCCTTATCCTTGGCCATGGCTGCCACCTTGTCACTTCTTTCAAAACATCACTATCAAGTTCTTCCATGGCATCACTCATGCTAGCTGCCACCTCAAGAGTCTCAAACTCCTCTTGCACCTCCTGGTACCTGCTAATCAAGACAGCCAATCAGCTGCTAGGTTCTGCCACCCAGGGTTCTACTCTAACTGATATTTGAAACCCTCTAACCTAGATCCCAACCTGGCAAGTCTTGTAGAGCCATTACTGACACCCACCAGTTTCAAAACTTTGAGCAAGGGTTCATAGTCTGTCCTCAAGGTGATGTTAACTCCCCAGGTATATGTTTGGACATTTTGTGTGCCACATGCTACCACCAGTGCTTCTCTCTCGATTACTAAATAATTCCTTTTAGTTTCCACTAAGGCGTGGGATACTTGTGAGAATACCTCATCTACCCCTATGGCACGGCATCAACTTGTTTTCTTGCTGACGTCAAATGAAGTTAGGATACCAGCCTCTGCTATGCCCTTTTTTAAAGTATCAAAATATCTTTGGGCCCGATGTAGGTAAATCTCATTTACCGACTCTAGAATACCGAATTCTACCGATTCGGTATTCTAGATTCGGTAAATGAGATGTAGGAAATAATTCGGTAATTTTTAACAAATCGGTATGATTCGGTAATTACCGAATCGGTATTTACCAATTCGGTAATTGCCATTGATTCCTATGGGCCTTGAGGCCCATAGGAATCAATGTCAATTAACGAATCGGTAAATACCGATTCGGTAAAATTACCGAATTGTCAAGGGGGACAGGGTGTCACTTTGACACCCTGTTGCACCCCTGATTCTGGCTTGTGTGCCATGTGACACTGTTTTCAGTGCCACCTACATCTAGATTTACCGAATCGGTAAATTTACAGATTCGGTACTTTACAGAATCGGTAACTTTACCGAATCGCTAAATTTACAGATTCTGTAAAATTTAAGGCCCCTACATATCAAAAACCAAATACCGGTCGGTACCGGCCGAAATCGGCCGTTACCGACCGGTATTTGGTGTCCTACATCGGGCCCTTTGTTCTTTCTTCTCCCAGAAAAATGATATTCCCTTCCTCAGTAGGACACACACGTTTTCCAAATTGTCACACAGACTTTCACAAACTTTGCGTAGTATTCTATCAAACCCACAAAGGATTTGAGTTGGTCTTTGTCAGTTGAAATTGCCGCAGTGGGGATGGTACTCACAGATCTGATTTTGGCCTCATCCTTGCTGCAACGTTGCAGTATCTTAGATACTCCACCTCTTCCTCCAAAAATGCAGGTGGAGTTATATAAGGCACTTCCACCCAAAGAGCCTCGCAGATTATTCACAGAGATTCAGCACATTTCTGTGGGACAATGTGTACCTGCGGATGGTGCGGTAAGGATGCTCTCGCACCAACAAGGTTCTTGACTCTCAAGTAGCACTTTCTTATTGAATGTGGGTGCAATTCTTTCCCTACTGAGCAATGAACAGATCCTGAGGAACTTGTCGGGGATGGACACATTATAAATTCATGAGTGAACTACACACTGGTAATTTCAAACCTTTTCTAAAGGATCTTTCCCATCACAAAGAGATACCATCTGTTTTGGTCACTGGCAATGGGGTTCAGTTCAAATCCTCACAAATTAATTTTTTGTGTGGAAAAAACTACAGCACTATATAGTCCCCAGGGAATAGCATGTTGGAGGGAGTCAACTGCACGTGTAAGGAGTCTACGCAGTAAGCCCTTTCTCCTGGTTTGAATGTGAAATAAACAATTGCTAAAAGAATCTGGAGTTATCACAACATTTCCCACTCCACTAATGGGGCGGCTCCTTTTGTGTTGTGAGGCTGGTGCTCCTTTAATAGGTTATCTCTTAAGTGGGTGGTGGATAGATCATGAGATTAGTAGAGGAAATGCGAGAATTTGTTCATCGAAGTGTTATATTCCCGAGTTAGGCCCATGTTGCAAAGCAGCTTATTTCATACATTGGCCTAGAAAATAATATTTCTGCTGTGAACTTTTGCACACATTTTCATGCACGACAATGTTGGATTAGTTTCTTTGAAACTACTTTGTTTACACTGTGTGCTTTGCACAACATTATCATGACGTTTTGAACATCATGTACTAGGCCTCTCTATGCACCGAGTACAAAAGTCATCCCCTCTTCCTCCACAAGGCGACAATGCAATCTACGTACCCATAACATCCCTAATCAAACACGCACATCATGAAGCCGCCTTTTTATTATAAATAATAGGCATCCCAATAGATTAGTAGAGGAGGTACTTCCGCTGACACCGAGGGTCTTTGCATGCTGAGAAATAACCATGCAGCAACCTGACATCTCATGAGGGGTGTCCAGTTTGTGACCAGGACGGGGTCTTCAAATCTAACCCAACAGGGGATGGGGTTGGATCATCCCTTGGGAGGATTTGTGGCTCTACACCTACACACACTGCAGGTACACTTAGAGTAGGATTTGCATAGTAGTTATACGCTAGTTAATGCCTTGTTTATATGTCTGCATATATACAACTGTTTAGTCCCATGGTAGAACTATATCTACTATTTACGTTGTTGGTGCTTGTAATCACGTTTATCTGATTCTGTCTACTAATCGTTGCAGCACATGTATTTTATGCAAGAATAACGTTGGCTCAATAAATATTATTGAAAACATCCCACAGTGTATTCTCTGTATATTTCTCTGAGACTAAGTGAGCACGAGTGACCGAGTGAAAGGTTCTGTACTGTTTCCACGATTCCTGAGGAATCAGTGTTGACAGTGGTGGGGAAGTGTGGCTCACTGGTTAGAGGAGGCAGACCTGGAAGCAGAGGTCAGCCCGGGACCAGGGTTCAATTCCCGGCTCGGCAGGGTCTTGAGTCCTAAAATGTCCATGGACTCGACAATTCTCGCTCCGGTGCCTACTCGATTCACGGGTTCACATTCTGCGACTCTGGGCAATAGCTTGCTTAATCTCCACAACGGCCCCTCGCAGCGGGATGCCTGGCTTTCACCTTGCGGATACCCTGCCGGGGTTATCTCACAGGGGAATACCAGGACGGGTTCCCTAAGCAAGCGCTTAGAAACCGCTCGGTGATTTGCGCTATATAAATTCCGGTACATGTTCAGTAGTTACCAGAAACTCTTTGCTCCCTGATCGGTTATGGGGGCTTGCGGTGGCACTGTGAGCTAGCGTGTTTATAGGCCAACATATCCCGCGGAGTGTCTGGAATCAGTCTTGATACCAAGCCATTTGTTTATGTTCTCCGAACAATGTGCAGGTCCTACGGATTGGTAGAAACTACACAACAGAATTGTGGAGGGGGGGCACTTGCTTGTTTGAACACATGCATCTTATCTGTCATTTTACTTGTACAAGCAAGCATCCATCTTTCCATCTCTGTAGACTGTGAAAATTAGATGTTAAATTTCAAAATGTGTTCATTTGTTCGTTGAAATTTTTATTTTTATTCACTTGTTTTCCCCATCCCTAGTTGTAACATTAAGGCTGCTGGAATCTCATTGGAGTCCAAGTTCTCTTTTTCCTCTGTGGCAGAACTTTACACTCGTACTTAGAGACCCTGGCTGGCCTCCAGGGGGTACCACCAAGTTGCTGCCCTGATGGGAAACATCCTTTACAACGCAACTTTTACAACGCACTACCATTACAACGCAACTTTTACAACGCCAGTTATTACAACGAATTGCGCTGGGGGGCGCTCTAGGATAGGGAATAGTTTAATTACTATCCAACACCTTCCCTACTATCCACGGGGACTGGAGTTGGAATAGTAAATTAAACTATTCAAAACCAGCGCCCCCCAACGCAAGTCGTTGTAACGACTTGCGTTGTAAAACCTGCGTCGTAATGGCATGCGTTGTAGTGAGATACATCCGTCCTGATAAAGTATCCTGTTTCATTGCTCTGACCTGAGAACGCCTTTACTTCATACTGGGACTCAAAGAAACAGTTTTAATCACACTGACTCACATTTTCATTCCTTTCGTGCTCTCTGTCTATTCAACTCAAACTTTTACCCACTATAGAAGTCTTTTACACACAGAGACATTGATACCTGACTTTAGAACAAGAACAGACTGAAGAAATAAACAGTAGAACTCTCGTCGAAGAACAGACAGTTACTATACGAAAGACTGCTGAGATAAAAGTGTATGTTTAAGTACATACCTGATTGGGAATAGCCTCCCGTGGTCTATTGCCTTTCCTTGTGAGAATTTAGTCAAGTTTATTTAGATAGCTTTTACCCTCCAGTGAAGAGGGTCACTTTAAGCTAACCTCTCAAGCTATAGTACCCCCACACAACTGTACTCTTGAAGTGACCGGAACAGGCACCTTTGGGTCAGCTTTTCAACCCTTTTGCAGGACATCTTATTTTTCTCAGATTGGTACTACAACTTTGTGTACTCTCTTTAGTTGCCTGACTAATTCTTGAGTGCTCACCTCTCGTTCTTCTTAAGATTGCTTTTTTGCGCTCTTTCAGGAACTGCAACCTATTGGCCTGTCCTCTGACAAAGTGGGCGTGGTCATTGCACAATTTTCTTGTAACTTTAGCTTAAACTCTAAAATGATGTTTACTTTTCTTTGCAGCTCTATCTTGCTCTTACCGTACTCAATCGTTTTGTCCTGAATAAGACCCTTTAATCACCCTGGGTCGAAACGCCATTGACTTTGACCTCATGATCTGAAATGTTAATTTTGACCTGTTTTGCTGTCTACTGAATTATTGACACAAAACAAAACTGTTTTGTTTCGTCATGAGAATTCTTTTGTTTTGATTTCACAGTTGAATTTCTGAAATATATGTGCGAACCATGGTTTTAGACCGCTGAGCATGTTGTTTCCTTATTCACTTGCCGCTTCGCTATTATTTTATATATACTAAATTCTCTCCATAATTTTCAGTACCAGGCAATGTGTGTCCTCAGTGTTTCGCATCCGTTCATACATACCTGATTAAAATGTTTGTCTACATTCTTTAAAACCCCTTCGCAGCAGGGCAAATTCCCCTGCTGTGCTGGGGGGAGAAGAGGGGGCGCGCACAGCGCCCCTGTGCTCATGACGAGGTCAGCTCGTCATGAGCCACGGTGGTCATGTGCTCATGACCACACCCATTTCCTTAGAACGTTCGCACAGCAGGGGAATTAGCTCAGCGTGCGAGCCTCCTAATGCTCATGACGAGCTCAGCTCGTCATGAGCACACGAGCACCGTGGCTCATGACGAGCTGAGCTCGTCACGAGGTTCGAAGGTGTTAACACCTATTATATCTAAAAGTAATACCTTTTAGTCATCCGAGGAAACACTGTTCCCTCTGTGTATTGAGCGGTAGTACCTACCAGCTGAAACTAGCGTTGTGCAGAAAATATTATTCACAATGGGCCTCATTTATGAAATGTGTTGCATGGCTGCAATAAAACAGCAATGCAACACTCTTCAGTGCGACCTCCTTGCGACACCATGGATGCACCATATCTACTATACGGTGCTCCATGTCGCAAGGATTGACAGATGCCGCCAGGAATCCTGACGTATCTGTTGGTGCAAAAATGGCACATTGCTGTAGTGTATCTGGAAATAGACGCAACTCCAGAACTGTGTCATTTCACATGGGGCAAGCCCCATGTTAAAAGGCCAGTGTCAACCCTTACGTCTGGATGTAAGGATTTGCCGTAGTGAGTCCGTAGAAATGTCGCAGTGAAATCTCAGAGATTTCACTGCGACACTTCTACGAGTCTTTTCTACGCCGGAACGCCCCCTGCATATATTATACCTGTCGTAGATATAATGTAGCGCAGGGGTTTACAAAGTGGCGCATCTGCCTGGATGCATCACTTTCTAAATATAGAGCAGTGTGGCGCATTTTTTACACTGCTGCAGTGTCACAAAAAGTGAAGCAACGGCGGATAGGGGCTTCATAAATAAGGCCCTATATGTTTTGCACTTCTATTTTGAAATTCTTTTCATCATTGGAAAGTCTTTGTTTTTGGATACTTTCAACCCCTGGATCTGGGGTTTAACCCTTTTCGTGCGTCGAACGTTCAACGCCAGTGCTGAACGTTCTAAGAAACGGGTGGGGCCGCGTCTGCCGTTGGACATGCGCAGCACTACGGAGGTAGTGCTCGCAACGTCCAACGGCCGACAGCAGCACTAAAGGGGTTAACCTCCCTGGGTTTGGTTCACTGCTGCAAGAACATAAAAATTCTGGCGATCGATTTGGGGCACCCAGTGCGAGGCCAGGGAGAAAATACTGGGCCTCGAGTTCAAAGTGTTTTAAGGGTTGCAAATCCTCTAATTCTGTAAATCAGAGGGTTTGTGAACACTAAAACTCCTTCTTAAATATACTAAACCCATTTAACGATTTGGAAACGGTTTTCTGAATCGTTAAATGGGTTTTGGAAACCATTACGAATCGGTTGCAAAGCATGAATATTTTACCACCAACTCAAAGGAGGGAGCAAGACAATCCCTGAGGGACACTTTCCCCTTTGTGTGAGTTTGCAAAATTGTTCTGAAGAGTAGGCGGTGGTCCTTACTACTAACAACTAAAAGATGTTTGGATTTTTTTTTTAACTGGCTAAGAAAAACGTGCTGCATTTAAAAAAGATTGCTTTATTGAAAAGCATTCATGCTGACCACAGCAGGCCACCATCCCTTCGATTATAGCCAATCTCATTGGGTTGCAATTTGCTGCAACCTACGTCATGCATATTAACCACTACCGCGCTACCGCGTTTTCCCGCTGTGCGCTGAAAAAAAAATGGCTTGTTTGTGACAAAGCCAGCTTGTCATCCGCGCAGCGTAGGTAACGCTGATGACGAGCTGGCTTTGTCCTCAGCGCCGAAGGGGTTAATGAGGCAGGTTGAATTGTGACCCACTATGATTCTGTATTTTGTGAACCGACCTATTACTATGGATGTATGATGTTACAACGCATACTTTTAGAACGCATACCATTACAACGCATTTTTTACAACGCAAAATCCTTTACAACGCATTCCATTACAACGCATACCATTACAACCAATTTTCTAAAAACTACCATTACAATGCATTCCATTACAACGCATACTACCTTTACAACGCATACCATTACAACGCATACCATTACATTGCATGTATGGTAAGTATTGGATAGTATAGGGGTAAAAATTACTATTCTAACTCCAGGTGGTGCAATAGTAGGGTAAGTGTTGGATAGTGTAGGGGTAAAAACTACTATTCTAACTCCAGGGGGTACAACATTAGGGTAAGTGTTGGATAGTGTAGGGGTAAAAATTACTATTCTAACTCCAGGGGGTGCAACAGTAGGGTAAGTTTTGGATAGTGTAAGGGTACTATGCGTTGTGATGGTATGCGTTGTAATGGTATGCGTTGTAATGACTGCATTGTAATGACATGCGTTGGGATGGTATGCATTGCAATGGTATGCATTGAAATGACATTCGTTGTGATGGTATGCGTTGTAATGGATCTTGTGTTGTAAAAGTTTTGTTGTAATGGTAGTGCGTTGTAAAAGTTGCATTGTAAAGGTTATTTCCCATTAGTACACAGCATGGTTCGCAAAATACAAATGCATTTTAGGCCGGAGTGGCTGTAGCGGACATTGGGTGTTTAGGATGGAAGGGTAGGGACCGGTTTAGTTACTAAGGGCCACCCCATTCACTGAGCTGTGCAGTTTTCTGGCACCAATAAAAATGTCAAGATAGCTCTGGTGATTAATGTTCCTGCCAGAGAAGGATTGGAGTTTTGTCTAGTGACAGTTTTGACTCACATAAGGTAGCTCAGAGGGTTAACATGGCTGCTGCAAAGAACGTTCACCATGCATATCACAGAACTGTATTTTACGCGGATAGCTCAGTGGCTTACTGCTTTTGTCATAGAGATCCTTTTGTTACTTGCAGTTGATAAGTTACAATCGTAATATAGCACACTGAGCTATGAAATGTCATCAAAGAGCTGCTTGCAAACTGCATGATACAGGTTAGAAATGTATATTTTTTTCCCAGTCTTTCATTATCCTGATGCTGCTAAAAAGGGTTTGTTTGGGTAGAAATTAATTATTAGTGGTAAAGTCAACCCTAACCACTCTGCTTTGTTTTGAATACTGAGTGTGTGCTTCTTCATAACAAGCACTCTTAAAAATACCTACCAGTGTGGATGACATTTGAAATCTATTGATTGTAGTGACCTGTCTTATGTAACATTTTCTATACACTGATTTACATGCGTATGATTCATTCTCTTTTTATGTGAGTGTAATGTAAAGTTCGCCGACACCCTACACTGGTATGAGAGGCGCTTTAAAACAAATGGAATACTTGTGAGAGAGGGGATATGGAAAGATGAGGGGCACTGCTGTAGATTGATAGTGAGGGAACCTGTGGAGTAAGAGGTCGTGGGGGTAGCACTACAAAATATTGTTGCACCAAATGCCACCTGACTGACTGACTGAATGAATTAATTAATTAATAGGTAGACATGTAGAGTGCATGGCTATTACTAGGCGGTCCCGGGGCTAGAACCAAGGCAAGTGGACCAACTTAGGGGGCGATTGCGGAAGGACCGCCACCGCCTGCCATGCGGTGGTGGTCCTTCCGCCATCCGACCGTGATTTTCCCCCGCCACATTACGATGGTGGTGGGAATCGCTTTCAGACCACGGCGGACGCAAAGACCGTCCGCCCCAGAACCGCCACAGGCAATCGATCCGATTGCCTGGCGGACGGTCCACATTGTGTAAAATGGTGGCGGTGCCTAACAGGCACCGTCCGCCAAATTACAATCCGGGCTTCAGCCAGCCTTTCCGTGGTGCGTTAACTGCCATTGAAAGTTGGCTGAGATTGGTTTTGGGGGCCCGTTGCGACCCCCCTTGTGTTGGGGGGAGGTATGGGTGCACTGGGGGTGTACCCATGGTACCCTCCTACATTTCACCGCAGCAAGTGGCAGGCACAGTGTGTTGCCGGCCACGTAGTGCAGTGAAATGCACAACATTCACTTTTAACAGCGCGGCGGGTGCTCTGTCAGCAGCACCAGCCGCAATGTTAAAATGCAAGATGCGACGGCCATGGTGGTGGTCGCATCCTAATTTGGTGTGCGGAACCGCTGCATGTATTGCAGACAGTCTCGGTCACCACCACGATGGCGGATGGACTTCAGTCCGTCCGCCATCGTAATCTACCCCTTAGTCTTTGAACAAGTGGGTTTTCGGGTGGTTACGGAAGATTTTGATATCCGGAATGCTTCTCAGATCTACCGGGAGGGCATTCCAGTATCTGGCTGCTATTACAGAGCAGGCTGAGCCATCCCTGAATGCATTTGTTTAAAAATGGAACGCAAATTGCGACCCCTTTTACCAAATGCATTTTTGTCACTTGAGGCATGGTACTCTTAAATTGCAAACCCTAAGAACAATGGAATCATTTGGCCAGATGTACTAAACCACTGGTTGCAGTTTGTGGCCAGTATATGTGCTACAAATGTGGCATTTTGTGAACCGACTTCTGTAATAAGAAGTCAGCCTGCTTCATGAATATTAATGAGGTAGGCCGCAAATTGTGAACAACTACGATACGCTGTCATCAAACGGATGGTGTCATCAGACTACCAAGTCTGTTATTTTTTTTAACTAAAGTCATAATTTTTTTAATACACCCCATTTTCCTTTAACCCCTTCGCTGCGGGATGTTTTCTTCCCGCTGTGCAGGGGGGGCCGCGCGCAGCGCCCCCATGCAGGTGACGAGCTGAGCTCGTCATGAGGCACAGCGGAGCTGCCCTCATGACGAGCTGAGCTCGTCACGGCCGCACCTGTTTTTAGAAATTTCAGCACAGTGGGGAAATTAGCCCCGCGTGCGAACGTTCCAACGGCCGTGACGAGCTCAGCTCGTCATGAGTGGAGCTCAACTGTACTCAATGACGAGCTGAGATCGTCACCAGCATGGATGAGGTTAAGTTTAACAAAAATGTTTTTAAGAGTACACGGTAGTCTGTGGGCCCACTGCATACTCTTAAAAAATGTTTTGTCAACATTCACAAAGGTCCCTTTAGGACCCTTTCTGGTTTGCAAATAGTTTACCTCTACCCTTTAGTAGTCTGTAAAATATTAACGTTCTGCAACTGGATTTCGATTGCAAAACAGTGATACATCCCGTTCCCAATCGCTATCCGGAAGGGACACCGTAAACACGCCCCTTCCAAATACAAATTCGGTATGTAGTCGCAAACCCAAATTTCAATTTGGTAACGTGTTACTGAATCGCAAAGTGGGTTTGGTGCATACAAAAGGCCGTTTTTCAGTAGCATATTGTCCGCTTTTTAAAATCGGACCATTTGCGAATTAGTACACCTGGCTCATAGTACATAGCATGCTGCGATTTCTAAACAGCGTATTGGCATTATTCGCTGTTTAGTAATCAAAAAATGTACTTTTTGTACAATACACTTTCCTAAGACTCCTAGCATTAACTATTCAAACTCGTTTCTCTCTGTGACCTATTTTTATCAAGGGAAAGTGTTTATGTTATTTACATGTTTTAATCTCTGTTCTCCATTTGCCGTAAGTCAATGGCTTGCATTCAGGAGTCACCATGTTGTGATTTGACAAACTCTAGTTTCAACAGTGAATGTGCAACTGTGGATAGTTGTGGGCACTATTATTGATAAATGCATTGTTTGGAACCTAATGTGGTTGGATATTGGAAACAAATCGATAGGCATTTTAACTATATTTTAGGACTAAGGGTCATATGTATCAAAATACCCATTTGCGATTCTGAAATAGCGATTTTGAAGAAATCGCTATTTGAGAATCGCAAGTAGGTATGTATGTACAAAATCGCATTTTTATGCGATTTCTTAAAATTCCTTAATTGCGATTCGCAAATTGCGAATCGCAATTAAGGAATACTTTCCCATTCATTTCAATGGGCCAGGAGGCCCATAGGAATGAATGGGAAGTTATTCTCAATTTGCGATTCGCAATTTGCTAATCGCAAATTGAGAATAATTTTAAGGGTGCAGGGGTGTCCAAAGGACACCCTGTTGCACCCCTGAAATATGCATGGGTGCACATGTGGCACACATACATGCCCTAAGGGAATGTATGTGCGTCACATGGCACTTTGAAAAATGCAAAAGGAATTCGCAACTTACCACCAACTAGAAGTTGGTGGTAATCTGCGATACTTTAAGGACATTTTGCTAATTTGTTTTGCTTCATACATTGCATTTAAGGAATCGCAAAACGTGCAATTCCTTAAATGCAATTGCAAAATAAGGAATCACAAATTTTGCGATTCCTTATTTTGCACCACATTTTGCTTAATACATACCATTTAGCAAATTCGCATTCGCAAGGCGAATGCGAATTTGCTTGATACATATGGCCCAAAGTCCCACTAGAGTAGTTTTTAGTTTCTCTTGTTTGTGTTTAAATTAGAACATCAGAGCCCTAGGAAGAACAGTTCATGTGTTTGATTGTAGTAGAAATGTGGAGTTTCTTTTCAAGCCTGTCTTTTGTCTGTCCTGGCTGTGTTTGTTTCTGGGGGTGTGAGCAGCAGAATCCAGCCTCAGGCCATGGTGGACAGAGGCCTAATTAGATTTCATGTGCCAGGCCGAGCAGAAGATAATTACCCTGACAGGACCTGGAAGGATGGGGGGATAAATCAGCCACACTGTGCCCTGAGCTCATTATTGACTATCACTGCATGTTTCAAGGCAACCGTTCAACTCGCTGAGCCATCCTGCCAGCTCCATCTTGAGTAGTCAGAGGTACAGGGCAGTTTCTGTTCTGTTTCTTGTTGAGCAGGGGTTAGTTGATGACAGATATGGGTCTGAAGACCAGGCCACAACAAAAGAGGTTCTGCTGCAGTTGATCCAGAGGGAAACCTCATTTTGATTTGACATTTCAGCTCTATACTTAGTCTGCAAAAAGCATTCCAACAAAAATGATAAAACTTAATTAAATGATGCATGGACTACAAGGGGTTAGGGGCCAGATGTACGATGCCCAAAATAGCAAATTGCGATCCCCTGGGGACCCCTCCCCCTCTGCGAGTGCATTTCCACCCTCTTGAAGAGAGTTTTTTATTTTTTTGCGACTTGCAAAATCGGGTTTGTACATTCCCCATGCTATTTTTGCATGTGCAAACGGGTTTTCAAACCTGTTTGTACATTCAAAAATGATCCTACATTTGGCTAATGGACCTTTGGGAGGGTTGAACAGAATGGCATATGAGCAAGCCCTTGTCTTCTGTGTGCAGTGTACTGTGATTCCAAAAATATATATATCATAGATATCTGGGAAGGAACTGCAAGAGATCCTTGAATGTCCACTGGCTGATGATGTTTCAGAAGCTCATTGGCTAATGGAAATAAACAGTCCCTTGCTCTGCCATCGGTTTTAGTTTGTAGTCCAAGGGGCTTATTTACAAGAGGCTGCGCTGCCGGAGCGTCCCTTTGTGTGACGCTTCGGCGCTGTAAGCCTCTTAGGGCCATATGTATCAACATTCCTTTTTGCGATTCCTAAATAGCGATTTTTAAGGAATCACTATTTAGAAATCGCTAAATGTTATGTATGTAGGAAATCGCTTCTTTTTAGCGATTCCTTAACATTCCTAAATTGCGATTAGCAAATTGCTAATCGCAAATTTCCATCTCATTTCTATGGGCCAGGAGGCCCATAGGAATGAAGGGGAAATTTGCGAATCGCAATTTGCTAATCGCAATTTAGGAATATTTTCAAGGGTGCAAGGGGTGTCTCAAGAACACCCTGCTGCACCCCTGAAAATGACATGTGTGGGCATATGGCGCACATACATGCCCTAAGGGCATGTATGAGCGTCACATGGCACCTTTGGATTTAAAAAAAAATGCTTTTTTAAAAGAATTCGCAACTTACCATCAACTAGACGTTGGTGGTAATTTGCGATTCCTTAAGGGCATTTTGGAATTCATTTTTCTTTGATACATTGCATTTAAGGAATCACAAAATTTGCGATTCCTTAAGTGCAATCGCAAAATAAGGAATGGCACATTTGGCGCTTCCTTATTTTGCAGGCAAAATGTTTCATACATACCATTTAGCAACTTAGCATTCGCAAAGGCCGAAATTCTGCGAATTTCGGCCTTTGCGAATGCTAATTTGCTTGATACATATGGCCCATAGTCATATCTATGAGGCGACGCAAAGCCAGCCTGCGGAGCTTTGCATAGCCTCATACATATGGAGTTAGGTTGTTTCCCATCTGGGGCAGCGGGAAAACTTTATGCCTTATACCTCTCCAGCATAACGAGGATAATTGTTTTCATTTCTCCTCTTGTATTCCTCTTTCCACGTGTGCCGCGTTCTGCAACACACATAGAATGAGAAAGTGCCTCCATCGATTGTTTTTGTGCAGGACAATGGAGTTTCCTTGCTCAAAAACAATCCCGCCAACAACGCAGGCACCCTTGCACCATGATGCAAGGGTGCCTGCGTTGGCACTAGGCACCAAACTGTGCGCTGGCGGAGGAGGAAGGGACAGGAATTACCAGTATCTCGTAAATAGTGTCAGAAGACTACTAGTGGCAAAGCAAGGTCAGGTGGAACCTGGTGCGAAACATTTCTTGTCAACCCGGCTTGACAAAGGACAAAAATATGTGTTTACAACACATATTTTTGCCGTTTTGTCACCCCCCCTCAGTGATGACACTCGGGGCGGCCCGCACCCACCGCACCCCCCTTCCTACGCCACTGGACTTACCGCCATATTTTCTTAAGGAGGTGCTTTGTAGCCAGGCCAGGATCTAGGCGGTGGCCCTCCTAGTATAGCCCTGTGACCCACCCAATTGGATGTATGTCATTACAACGCATGCTTTCACTCCGCATGCCATTACGACGCAACTTTCACAACACAAGTCATTACTACGACTTGCGTTGGGGGACGCTGGATAGTGAATAGTTTAATTTGCTATTCCAACTCCAGTCCCCGTGGATAGTTGGGAAGATTTTGGATAGTAAATTAAACTATTCCCTATCCTAGAGCGCCCTCCAGCGCAAGTCGTTGGAAGGACTTGCGTTGTAATAGTTGCGTCGTAATGGTAGTGCGGAGTAAAAGTTGCGTTGTAAAGGATGTTTCCCACCCAATTCCCATACACAAGTAGAGGCCATCTTTTGATCTTTTACCTAATGAAAAGATCACACACTATCAAAGCCCAATTGTGTAACTTTCGGGAAACATCCTTTACAATGAAACTTTTACAACGCACTACCATTATGACGCAACTTTTACAACGCAAACTATTACAACGCATAGCGCTTGGGGGCGCTCTAGGATAGGGAATAGGTTAATTTACTATCCAATAACCTTCCCTAGTGTCCACGGGGACTGGAGTTGGAATAGTAAATTAAACTATTCACTATCCAGCGCCCAAAAGCATTATGCGTTGTAATGGTATGCGTTATAAAACTTGCGATGTAAAGGTAGGCGTTGTAAAAGTATGCGTTGTAACGTCATACATCCGTAACTTTCATATAATATGCCAATGCCCTGGTCTACTTTAAGCCCCCCCGGAGACAGGGGTGAGGTCACGGGGGGGTGGTTGCTGTTACTGTGCACGTGCAAACAGAAGGGGCATCTGAGACACCCCCACAATTAAGAGAAGACAACAGTTTTATGGCAGAAAGAGAGTGAAGGATTTTGCTATTGAAAGAAAAGTAAGTGAAAAGGTGCAATGAATCAGGGTATATATCTTAGCTGTGGTTGGATTTACTTTCTTTCTACTGTGATGCTTTACCTAATTTATAGTTGGAGCCACTGAAATTATGCAGGTAGGGAAAACCAACTTACACCACAGAGTTGACAAAATTATGTGGCATGAAAAGGCAAATTATGTTGCGCGATGCGGCACAATTTGTGTTAGTATTACATCATTATTTTCAAATTTTTGTATATTAACACTATCTTGGCAAAGATTACACCTCATACTCGTTTAAAACTAAAATACAGCAATAGGCAACTGCACAGTGGAAGGACCTTTGCAACATGTGTCACTGCGTTTTAGTGACTTTTTTGATTTGTTGGACTTGTAATTGATGCAGCAGATGTATTATATGACAAATGTAGTAAAACCATAATTATATAAAATACGATGTAGTCGCAGAATCGTATAATTCCAGTGGCCCTGTTTATAGGATTACATTTAGCAAACAACACAGACGATGGCAACATTTTGTGCCTTATGTAGGAACATGTTTTGCGATCGCAAACACTGTGAATCGCAGAATTCAGGGTGTATGCGATCGCAAAACAGACTGTTCCGATGTAGGAAAGCTTCCCGCATCGCAAAAATGGGAATCGCTAATTTACCATTTTTGCGTAACAAGGAATCTGCAAATAATATTGCAAATATTGCAAATATTGCAAAATCGCAAATACCGTTCCCGCAAAATGCGAATTCACAAACTGAGATGTAGCAAAAATTTGCATATTGCGATTTCACGAAAAAACGTGATTTTGCACTTCTCAATTACCACCAACTCTGAGCAGGTGGTAAGCAGGAGCTACCTATTTAAACAGGCCCACAACGCCACTGGGGCTTCCCACCATGTCTGGCCTGTATGTGATAGCCAGGAGGCTGCGTATCAGAGTTGCTGCACAGAGAAGGAGACGCCAGGAAAGGATCTACAGAGCACGCATCACCCTCTTCCAGCGGACCCAGGAGGACATCCATGTGCACTGCAGGCTGCACCCAGACAGCATCCTGGAGTTGATAGAGGAGCTGACACCCATACTTGAACGCCCCACACACAGGGCACACACCATTCCCACCCATATACAGGTTTTGTGCTCACTGCACCTCCTGGCATCAGGGAGTTTTCAGGGGGTGATAGCCGGCGGGGTCTCTCAGAGTGCACTATTGTGCTTTTTCCACGCTTTCCTTGATGCAATGGTTCAGAGGCTGCATCACCACATCCAATTTTCCAGCACACAGCAGGCACCGTCAGACCAAGCAGGAATTTTACCAAATAGCTTAATTTCCCCACATCATTGGCTGCGTAGATGGGACCCATGTCGCACTGTCACCCCCATCACAGAATGAGCATGTTTTCAGAAACAGAAAGTCATATCATTCCCTGAACATACAGGTAGTGTGCAATGCTAAACATACTATCACAGATATTGTGGCAAAATTCCCAGGAAGCACACGCAACTCATTAATTTTTCGCCACTGTGGATTACATCGCAGACTCACAAGTGGCGAGTTTGGAGAGGACTACCTGCTAGGTAATTGCATGGCTCACAAACACACAACCAGTGAAGGTTTGAAATGGCAGGACAGTACTTAACATCAATCTACGTTTGCCCTGCAGGTGACAGTGCGTATGCTGTACGTGACTACATCCTCACACCGTACCTGAATCCAGCCACAGCAGCTGAGCGGAGGTACAACAGCGCCCACAGAGCCACACACTGCACCGTTGAGAGGACCTTTGGAATCCTTAAAAGCCGTTTCCGTGGCCTCCATAAGAGTGGAGGTGCACTACAGTACAGCCCTGAGATGTGTTGCAAAATCGTGGTTGCCTGTGCAATGCAAAACAACATCGCTACCAAGAAGAGCACCCCAGTGGATCTGACAGATGCAGACACATCAGATGAGGAGGAACCAGCTGCACAACGCAGACCGGCAGGTGGTGCCGGGGCGGCTGCCGGGTGCCTGAGACGTGATGACATCACACAGAACTACTTCTAGGTGAGAAATGAGGACACAATTCCAAATAATGGTGCTTAACTATGATGTTTATTTCTTAACTGCAGGAGCACATCGGTCACACAGCGTGACTGCTTGCACATGTTTAGGCCACATTGCTACAATTGCCATAAGTCACTCAGTCCATAAGGAATGTGTTGCTTCACACATAGCCACGAGTCCATGCTGCCTCTTCACCTCCTACGTGCACGCCCCGTTGCCCCTCGCTCAGGCTGCACACTGACCTCACTGGAGTCATCCCCCACTCTCGGCTGGTGCCCACTCCGGCGTTTATCTGCTGGAAGTGGTGGAGTTATGCTGCTTCTGCTGGACTGTTTGTCCGTATCCAATGTGCCAAGTGTCCCTATGCCAGCTGTGGCAGCTGCACGCATCTGGTCGACGGCATGTGTCAACTGCACCAGGCCCCTACCCACATCCTGGCAGCAGTGGGTCATTTCATGCTGCATACTAACACATCTTCGGGCCAGCAGGGATGTGGCGGTTGACTGGTGGTTCACAGCTCTTGTGTACAGGTCCAGTCGGGTGTGTAGACAGTGTTTCTCCCTGCGCCTGGCTGCCCTGGCTCTCCTTATCTCCCTGCACAGGCCTTCCAATGTCATGGCCATTACACCAAGCCGCAACACTGCCATGTTGTGATTGTGTGCTGCAAGTTGCCTTTCACTTGCATGCGCTGTGCTTTCAACATGTTGCCCTCAAAGCCAGAGAACACAATGTCTTCATCGGAAGGAGAATTGCTGGTGGAGGGCCGGACCCTGCGTCTTGACCCACTCCCATCTCTAGGTTGGACTGTGGTGTGTGCTGCTTGCACGCTGCCTTGGGACTGGCCGTGCCTCTTCAGCTGTATCTGTGGACTCTGCCTCCATCAGTGGTAGTGGCGACCCTATGTTGCGCCGTCTGCCTGGCGCAGGGTCTGCCTGTCATGCTACACCCTGCTCCTCCGGCCCTTCCTCGTCCACATTTGCTGGTATGTCCACCCCTTCTGCCACGGTTTCCTGTGTTGTCGGTGGTGCTGTGAATTTAAATGCACACATTAATTGTGTGTCATGTGTAGCTTTTATTATGCATTAAAGTTTGCAATGTTCTAATCACATTACTACTATTTGTCTGTTTTACACATTTCCTGAATGAGTCATCCCTATTCCCCCTTGCTATGTCTCACTGGGCCAGGTATCAGTGCATGTGACTACATCGCCCATATTGCAATTCTGTGCTTGTGGACATGTACTGGAGTTGCACTCAGTTCGGGTGTTTGGGGCTGTGAGTGGGCTGGTTATGTCTTGGTGGTTTTGGCATGCATCTTACCTTGTCTGGTGTCAGTATGTTCGGAGCGGTCGAGGTCAGCCACGCCACTTACACTTTCAGGCATAAGGGTGCCCTCCACTAGCTCCTCCAGGGGCGTTGGCTCTGGTGCTGTCGACGTCCCACCTCCGGTCTGTTTGGCCTCTTCCAATCGTACCACCTTTTTCTTAGGTCTTCGACTGTGCGGTGTGTGTCGCCAATTGCGTTCACTTTTTCCTGGATGACACTCCAAATTTTCCTTTTCCTTGCCTCTGGCACACAAGTGAATTTTTGCCAAAAAGGAGGTCATGTTGCCTTACTATTTCCTTCGTGAGGACCTCAAGCTCCATCACACTCATTTTTTGTTTTCTTTTTCTTGGATTTTCTTCTTGCTGCTTCCCACTCCCTTGGTACTCCATTTCTCCTCCCTGCAGTTGCTGAGCAAAAACCTCCAACCCTCCTCACAGGCTCTCAGGCTGCTTCTGACTCTGACACAGGTGCTGGCAATCAGGTTCAGCATGTAAATTGATACTTGTATAGCGCACTACTCACCCGCAAGGGTCTCAAGGCGCTTGTACGAATACCGCTTTGGAACCCATCCTGGCTTTCCCTGTGAGGTGTCCACTCCTGGGCACCCCCAAGGTGGAGGCCAGGCATCCCAGCGCTGTTGGGGCCGTTGTGGAGATTAAGCAAGCTATTGCCCAGAGTTGCAGAGTGGGACCCATGATTAGAATAGGCACCGAGGCGAGAATTATCAGGTCCGTGGAATTTTTGAGCTCAAGACCCGCCGAGGCGGGGAATTGAACCCTGGTCCCGGGCTAGACCTCTGCAACAGGGTCTGCCGCTCTAACCATTGAGCCACACTTCTCCACTATGGGCATGGGTAGTCACACTTAGTGGTTGTGATGTCATCATTCTGCACCTGAATTGCTGTTTCCCGGAATTGTGATTGCTTAATAGCGATTTGAGTAATCGCTTAGCAATATTTGACCTACATCGGGATTTGCAATTCTGAAAATGCAATTTGCAGAAAACCGCATTTTCAGAATCGCAAATCCGTTTTTACCTACATATGCCCCATTGACTCTTAAGTGAAAAGACTGGTTACATTTCACTAATCCAAAACAAATACAGAATGGGAAGTGTCTAATATGCAAAAAAAGCACTGGTAGGAATTCCATGACAGCACTGGCAACACATGCTCCCACTGCTTTATCTACTCTCCGTCTGGGGCACCGGTAAATGTGCATTTATTCTCTCCCAACAAATTATCTAGGTTTGTCACATGAATAGACAGAAATGGATTATGTAGTCAGGGCCAATGGAATTATATGATTCTGCAGTCGTACCGTTTTACCGGGGATAGGCGTGAGTAAGAGAGAAAAGGGGGAGGAAGAGACAGAAGGGTGCAGAAGGGGTGGGCAATGGGTGTTGCAGTGGGCGTTCCGCCGCAACACCCATGGATTGTCACGCTGCCGCCTATACAAAGGTGGGGTAAATAGGAGGCAGCTGCAAAATTAAGACCCGGGAAAGCCTGGTCTTAAGATGGCTCAACAAGGAGAAATGCTTTATTTCTCCTCGTTTTAACTGTTTCTGTATTCGCTGCATTGTGCAGAACACATAGAAACAGCAAAACACCATGGGCCTAATTTATGAGACTGTGCGTCACTTTTACGCCGCTGGTGCGTCACTTTGTGTGACGCACCAGCAGCATAAAAAATGCACCTTGTTGCGCCATATTTACAAAGTGACGCATCTAGGTAGATGCGTCAGTTTGTAACCCCCTGCGCCACATTATACCTGCGCCAGGTATAACGTATGCAAGGGGGGGCGTTCTGACACAAGAAAGGCTCATAGAAGTGACGCAGTGAAATCTATAAGATTTCACTGCGCCACTTCTAGGACGCAAATTTCTTATGCCTGCCTCACAGCAGGCGTAAGACTGACGCAGGCCCTTTCACATGGGGCTTGGCCCATGTGAACGGACACATTGCTGGAGTTGCGTCACTTTTGTGACACACTCCAGCAATGCGTCACTTTTGCGCCATGCAGATACGTCAGAAATACTGACGTATCTGTAACTCCTTGCGCCATGATGCATCACACTGTAAATATGACGCATCATTGGTGTCGCAAGGAGGGTGCAGTGAAAAGTGACGCATCGCTGTTTTCACGCAGAGATGCGTCACTTTTCATAAATGAGGCCCCTGGTATGATTGTTTGTGTGCAGGAAGGTGTCTCTTCCTGCACACAAACAATCATTTTAAAAATTATAGGATTGCAACTTCTCTGTGTGCTGCACAAAGCAGCACACATAGAAGTTGCACATCGCCATTACTGATTATTAATGTGCAGGACAACACATTTCTGCACATAAACAATCATTCCCTCAACATGGTATGGTGCAAAATGCTTTATTTCTCCTTGTTGTAGCTGAGTTTGCTGCATTGTGCAGCACACATTGAAACAGTAAAACACCATGCATGATTGCTTATGTGCAGGAAGGTGCATTAAGCACTCCGGCATCCGATAGCGCCAACCACGGGCTCGTGAGCACATCTTGAGCCCCGGCATTTAATATCTTACAAGTTAAGCAGTGGGTGTGTGACAGATTCACCGCTGGAGTAGGTTCACTCTTCTAATGAGCTGCAGTAGGAGTTTGAGAGAGACATCCTCCGTCCACGTGCAGAAGACATTTCTCCTGGAAGGGTGCCTGCTTCGGATTCTTTCCGCCTCTGTGTGTGTAATATTGCACCCCTCGAAAACAATAGACACCAGATTCAGAAAGCCGTTTACCCACCAGCTGCAGGTGTGAGGGGCATATTATCAAGGGATTTATCTCCACTTTTTTGGCTTTAAAAGCCAAGAAAGCGGAGATAATTTTATCTCCCTATCAGCCACAGGGTGCTAACACGCAAATTTGCATGTTAGCACCCTTTTTCTCTACGCTTCCCCGTGCATCTCTAATGAGATGCAAAGGGGGCGTTCCAGAGAAAAATAATAGGAGAAATGTTGTTAAGCGACATTTCTCCTTTTATCAAGGATTTCGCTAACCCTGTTAGTGATAAAAAAGCAGCACTAGCCGCGGTTAGCGCTGCTTTTTTTACACCTGGTATTTTCCTGACTTAGCCATGATATCCTATGGAAGGTGGATATCATGCTGCCTAAGTTTGTGAGCCCCTATCATCAAGCTAACGCCAAACTTCGAGAGATTATCGTTTGTTTTCCAGCGATAATCTCTCATTTGGCAGTTAGCGCGAGGATTTTGATCACTTCTGACATAAACCTTGCTAATAGCAAGTTATCTCTACGATAATTTCCGGCGATGCTTAGCGTTAAAAAATTTGTTGCTAAGCATCGTTTTTTTTAAAAATAATTTTTATTGAAGCACAGTAATATCAATATACGGTACAGTTATTACATTTACGTCATGCGTCATACACAGTGATATTCCAACCCAGTACCTGCGCTGTTTCAAACATTTTATTTTTATTTCGTAAACAACCCGTTCCCAACTCCCCCCTCCCAGTCCCTCCCCCTTTGGCACTGTTAGGTACATGTCTAGCATCATAGTACGCAGCCTCTTTCACGCGAACTCATTATGTGTGTCGCCTCTAGCGCAGGGCCGCTGTGTGTACACCTAAGAATCCCACTAACCAATACCGTCTCCGGTCTTGTACTCAGGCACTTGCATAGCAGAGTGCAGTAAGGCGCGCCAATCTCAATAAACTATCCGCTCCCTTCCATAGAGGTGTCAGATGCGTCACTTCCTCCTCCCTCAAAGGACCCCATCAGTGTGTTCCAGTCTAGTGAGATAGGGTTTTTTCTGAGCCCCCTACGCTCTTCCCTTTGTAGTGTCATATCTTCCGCCTTACCCCACCTTAGCATTTCCGCCCTCCATATCTCTGGGTCCGGCGGTTTCGGCGACTTCCATTTCATTGTCAGGGTTCGTTTCGCTAGCAGCAGAGCCAGGTCAGTAAAGCGTGTACCTACACTTTTCTTCCTTTCTACAGGACCCAGTCCCAGCAATGTGTATTCTGGAGTGGTATATGGTTTAGAAGGAACCAGCCTGGCCAGGTCAGCATGGACAGTCGTCCAGTAGTATCCCAGTTTTGGACATTCCCAAAGCATATGGATCAGGGTCGCTCCTGCCGCACCACATCGAGGGCATGTGTCCGGTGCGGTGGGGAACATTGCATGTATGCGGCGCGGGGTTAGGTATGCCCTGTGTAGTAACATGAGTTGTATAAATTTGAATTTCGGGTTCCGGGACACCTTTTTGGGGAACGCTAAAATCTTGTTCCATTCCGCATCTCTAATGGGTCTCCCCAAGTCTCGCTCCCATTTGTCCCGTGTTGAGTGCAACGGGAATGCTCTACCCTCTCGTATGCCATGCGTCAGCCATTTTGTTAGGTGACTCCCAGAACCCATCAGGTGTAGCATTGTAATCAAGGGGTTCGTGGGGGGCTCCTATCCATCTGTTGCCCACACCCGTGTGATGTAGTGTCGCACCCCAGCATGTAACAGGAACGACCCTCCAGGTGCGTGATGCATTGTGCGGGAGTCCTCAAACGACATTACCCTGCCGTCAGTAAAAAAATCCCCCGCCGTCGTCACGCCCGCCTCATGCCAACCCGCCAGTTGCACACTCGAAAGTGGCCTCAGACCCACCGGCAGTCCCAGCAGTGGTATCGTGGGGGCGTAGGAGGACGTTCTGGAGGTATACCTCACTGCCTGTCTCCAGTATAGGACCGCAAGACAAAGCAGCGGAGGTGCCTGTCGAGGTATCTCAGCTCCATTTGACAACAAAGCGTGTATTTCCCCCCTGTTGCATTCCGCTTCAGAGACATTGATTTCATGCAGGTTCCTCCCTTCCACCCAATAAGCCATCCATTGCAGTTGGCAAGCGAAATTGTATGCCCGCAGGTCTGGCACACCCATACCGCCAGCCGACGTGGGGAGTTGCAGCTTAGCTAGGCTAATCCGTCTCCTTCCGGCACCCCATACTAGGTCCGTTAGTAGTGTGTTCAGTGTGGTAAACATCGATGCAGGAATCAGAAACGGCATGTTTGTAAAATAATAAAGGAGTCGGGGCAGCAGGACCACCATTTTAGAGATGGTCACCCTGCCCGACACGGACAATGGCAGCGCCGTCCAGAATTGCACCTGGGACTTCAGCGCCCTAATCGCCCTCCCTAAGTTGCCGTCTATCATGTCCTTTGCACCTCTGTAAATTTGTATTCCAAGGTGTTGCTAAGCATCGTTAGCGATATATATCGCTAATCGTTGGTAATATGCCCCTAAATGCTTTAAAAAATAAGGGGCATATTACCAAGCAATAGCGATAATTATCTCTATTGCTTGGTTAGAGACAAAAATTTACCGCTGAGCTGCGGCGATTTTTATCGCAGATAAACCTTGGTATTACCAAGGTTTATCGCAAATGCGATAAAAATCGGCCGCAATGCATGAATATTGCTGAAAAGTCAGCGATATTCATACATTACCGAGCTAATGCTCTTAGCCATGTTATCCACCTCCCATTGGATAACATGGCTAAGAACTGCTCAGGGCAGGTGTTAGCTTTTGGAGATATTCGCGCTTAGCGCGAATATCTCCAAAAGTTGGTAATAGGAGATAGCGATGTTAGCGACTGTTTCCAGTCGCTAACATCTTGGCACGCCCACTGATAAATATCACTGACATGCAAACTGGGGCCCAAGATGGTCGCTATCTCCTACTAGCTGTCGCTAACTGGTGTTAGCGACAGCTAGGTAATAGGGAGAAAATTTTATCTCCGCTTTCTTGGCTTTTAAAGCCAAAAAAGCGGAGATAAACCCCATTGATAATATGGCCCTGAGTACTCTTGTAAGGCTTTGAATGTCACATGCATTTAGAAGTCTAAAAACCCGTGCATTTCCTCCAAACGCGAGAAAAAAGAATAAAACTACATTTATATTTTTTTAAAGGACTCACGCCCACAGTGACACAGCGGGCCGACTCTTAAACTCGCCCACAGTAATTTATTTCAAGCAGCAGAAATGCTCTCCAGTGAGTGCCACCGGCCCCCCGCTCCCCCCTCTGCCCTCATGTTTGTTTTCGTGCTGGCACCGGCCCTGTGTCAGCAGACACACAATCTGACAATACTTCCAAGCCAAGCGGAACTTGAACCCGCGCCAGCGCCTTGCCTCGAATTAAATGTCTATTTAAAACAGGTTAAATTAAACGTTGACAAAAAACGCGAGCGCAAAACCGCACCACATACAGTGGCCGCTGCAGCCACCAGAAAAATCTGAGGGGCATACGCTTTAGGGCACGAAACTACCACTAAAACGGCGATAATGGGATTGTTAATATGCCCTTGAGAATTCCAATAGAAGCCCATGTTCTGGTGTAAACATGCGCTTCATTCGAATTCTCTATGGTATATTATCAAACCCCTTATCGCCGTTTTAGCTGCAGTTTCCTGCTTTAAAGCGGCGATAATTTTAATGCCGTTCCTTGATAATATGCCCCTCAAATAAATAAAGTAAAATGGATGGAAGTTCCATAGAGGAACGGGCAGGTAGAAGGTTTCTGTTTTGCAGACTTATAGGAGCGAAGTCGTCCCGAAGATATGCGAGCGCTTTACACAAGCACCCGTTGCATTACAGACGCACACGTACATTTTTCGGCACGGAGAGGTTAAGCGATTTGTCCAGAATCATAGGGTGCTTGAGCCTCCCGCCCGCCTCGAACCTGGTCCCCGGGGGCATAGTCGACCGTTCTAGCCGTTAAGCCACACCCTTGACGTCAGGTGTCTGACCTCACCTGTGAAGAGGAGGTGAGGAAAGGATGGATGCCCACTGGAGCAGGTATGAAAGGCCCGCAGCCGAGACCCGCCTGTTGTGCTTAACGCTGAGGCACAAAATAGCAAACTGCAAACAAACTTGTTGACCTGGTGATGGCAGCGCCTAGAAGCCTGACCTCACTGCACTGTAAATCACACACCTCCCTGAGCAATAAAATGTCTTTCAACTTTGTTTACATCTTGCCACATTTTCTGTGCTTTCAAGGGCAGAGGTCAGATGTCAGATGATGCCCCCCTACTAATTGTTGCTTATTTCTTTCCAGAGAATGGTGTTTACTTTTCTTTCTCTGAATGCCAGGAGAGAGGATTTTGTAAAGTGCCCTATCTGGCAATGGTGCTGGGTACAGGGAGTGTGAAATGAAAGGCTGTCAGGTTTCTCTTCTAACACACAGCAACATGTAAATACCTGCAAATGAACTGTACAAATATTTCAGAATATAGGAAAGCACAAAAGAAGCAATGTATTCATTCTGAAAGATTTTAATGGGCTCAAAATAAATCAAGACAATTTATTTGGTGATGCACCAATCATAAATATTCGAGCTCCACGCACTGTTTGTGCATCTATATCGTTTTATGAGTCAAACAGTGCATCTGTGCAAGTTTAGACACTATTTAATGGAAATTAGAACATTGGAATGTTGGGAGCTCCATTGAAAACAATGGAGTGCTCCGGGCTTATAATGGCTGGTAGAAGCCTGGAGCCCCAACATTCCAATGTTTCTTTGCTCACAGCTCTGGCTGTAAACAAAGGCTTCAGGGAGCCTGAGGGGATTCCAATCCCCTCACGCTCCCATAAGGCTTTGTTCTTCTTTGTTAGAACATTCTGCCCTCTAGTGGCAGAATGTTCTAATAGCCTTACAGCCCTTCGTAGCTGGGCTATACCGGCTATTAAAGTCCCTCTCCCTTGTTAAAGGCCCTCGCCGTCGGCTCGGGCCTTCAACGCTGGAGAGGGCTTTTAATAGCCGGTATAGCCCTCTACGGCGGGCTATAAGGCTATAGTGTACTGTTTGTAAATGACAATGCACTACCACATCAGGCTTTAGTATCATAGTTCCAACAGTGTGCGCCAAAATACAGCACCAGTTCCATACTACAGGAGTTATTTACAAGAGGGCTGGGTCACTGGAGCTAATCTTTTAGTGATTCTCTGGTGCTGCAGGTCACCGATGAGGCAACGTGAAGCCCCTCTGCGTGGCTTTACGTCGCCTCATAGATATAGAGTCCGGCAGGGCAGCGCAAGTCGCTGCGTTGCCTTACTCTGCGTCAAGGAAGCGTTCAGTGTGCGTTGCTGTGGGTGTTCCCTCTCAACACCCGTGGATTATGACATTGTCCCAGATTTACAAGCTCGTGTAAACCTGGGGTAGTGGCAAAAACCTTACGCCTGCGTAGAGCAGGCGTAACAATGAGATTTTTTTTCGTTTCTCCTCGTTTTTTTCTTTTTCCATGTGTGCTGCCCTCTGCAGCCCACGTAGAACGAGGTAAACACCTCCATGGATTGCGTTTTGTGCAGGAAAATTCCCCTTCCTGAGCAAAAACAATCATGCCAACGGGAAACAACCTTTACAACGCAACTTTTACAACGCACTACCATTACAACAAAACTTTTACAACGCAACGTCCATTACATCGCATGCCATTACAACGCAACCATTACAACGCATGGCACTACAACGCATACCATTACAATGCATGTCATTACAACGCAGTCATTACAACGCATAACATTACAACGCATAGTACCCTTACACTATCCAACACTTACCCTACTGTTGCACCCCCCTGGAATTAGAATAGTAATTTTTACCCCTACACTATCCAACACTTACCCTACTGTTGGACCCCCTGGAGTTAGAATAGTAATTTTTACCCCTACACTATCCAATACTTACCATACATTCAATGTAATGTTATGCGTTGTAATGGTATGCATTGTAAAGGTAGTATGCGTTGTAATGGAATGCGTTGTAAAGGTAGTTTTAAAAAATGTGTGTTAATGAAATGCGTTGTAATGGATGTTGCGTTGTAAAAAATGCGTTGTAAAGGTGTGCGTTGTAAAAGTATGCATTGTAACGTCATACAACCATGCCAACAACACAGACACCCTTGCAGCATGGTGCTAGAGTGCGTGTGTAGGCAGTAGCGGTCGGTGGGGGGAGTAGCTGTCAGGTGGTGACGTGGGGAGGGGGAGGGCCAGGCTGGGGGATAGTAATCTATGGATTACGGAGGATTGCAGGTAAGTAAACATATAAATAAATAAAACAAATTGTGTTGTGCGCACTGCATCCCGAAATGCGATGCAGCGCATGCAACGAAGTTCGTTTTACTTACTTGCAATCCTCCGTAATCCATAGACTAATACCCCCCACCCTGCCCCTCCCCCTCCCCACGTCACCGCCCGGCAGCTACTCCCACCACCGACCGCTGCTGTGTGTAGATGCTCGGCTGCAAATTGTGCACCGGCGCTGGCTGACAGGACAGGAACTCACCGTGTCTTGTAAATGCAGGGCATACCTTCCCTTTCAAATTGGCGTAGGGCGGCGCAGCAAAATGACTTGCAGCGCTGCACCACACCAGTTCTTTGTAAATGAGGCCCTACAGCCGCAGCAGTCTCCAGCTGAGCACATTTGCTGCCCTTGTTCTTTGTGTGACGCTTGGATGTTTCCAAATCCCTCTGACTTCAGTGATGTAACATTGATGGCAGCGCCCACGCTCTGAGTGTTGTTCCAGCACGCCTGCTTGCAACATGTAAAGTGTTTTCAAAGGCAGAGCCTCACATGTCAGATGTGTGCTCCTGGGCAGCTGCTGACCATTCTTTTAACAGAGCGTGTACTTTCCGTTCTCTGAGTCCAAGCTGAGGCGTTCCTGACACTTGCTGTCAGTGTGCGAGGAAGCGCGTCAGTATGTTAATGTGTTATGGTGCACATGTGAGTGGAAACATATGCTTGGCTTACCAACTACACTTTGCAGATGCTTCAACAATATTAGAAGAATTGAGGGGCATATTATCAAGGGCGGCGATAGGCACTTGTCGCCGGTTTGGCGGCAGTTTTCGGCCGCTAAGCGGCGAAAATTCTATCGCCCTATTATCAAGCTGTCGCTAACAGCAGTTAGCGACAGCTTGAAGGCGATAGCGAGCGGTTTTGGGCCCGCTTTGCATTCCAGCGATATTTATCGCTAATGACATGCAACGTGGGCGTACCCAACCTGTTAGCGACTGAAAGCTGTCGCTAACGTCGCTATCGCCATCACCTATTCACAAGGCTGGCGTAGCGATGGTAATATTCCCGCTATCTCCAAAAACTAACGCCTGCTCAGACCAGTTCTAAGCCATGTTATCCAATGGGAGGTGGATAACATGGCTAAGAACATTTCGTCGCTAATGCGAGAATATCGCTTTATTCTGAGCGATATTCTCGCATTACGCCGCTATCACTGGATATTTTAGCGCTATGGAGAAAAACGTTACTAAGAGCATGTTTTCTCCGCTAAAATATCCATTGATAGGCAGCGATAAAAAAAAGTCGCTAAGCGCATTTAGCGATAAATATCGCTACTTGTTGGTAATATTCCCCTGAGACACAGCGAGGTTCAGAATGAGACCCACAGTGCGAAGAGGTAATACAGCACCCAGTAAACCCCCCTGCGGTGCGAACACTTACCTGGTCCGGTATTATCCACCTAGTCCGAGTTCTATGCATCCAAATGAGGAATACCATATTACAACACGTTAACCCTCGTCTGAGCTGCAAAACTCAGAACATTTGCTGTATTTTGTCTTAAACATTCTGAGAGGTTTTCACTGACAAACTTTGTGCTGGGAAAAGTGTAAGCACGAGCGTTAAATCCGTTAGGTCCGCGGATTTTTCGGATTTTTAGTGAATACTCAATCCGCGTATTTTACGTATTTTTCACAAAATCCGAAGAAAAAAAATCCGCGGATGTAACGGGTTCAAAAGTTGAACCCCCACTCATGTAACTATTTTACAATGGCGCCAGCAAGCTGCCAGCGCCGTTGTAAAATAGTTACAAAGTTAGCTTGCACAGGAACCACTAGATAAAACGAAGCAGGTGCTGCTTTATTTTATCTAAGTGCTTCCTGTGCAAGCTAACTTTGTAACTATTTTACAACGGCGCTGGCAGCTTGCTGGCGCCATTGTAAAATACACTCAAGAGAACCCTGCGCCCTTCGGCGCGATTGCATAGTAACACACACATGGTCGCTGGAACTAGTTGAAGCTCAAATGCAGTGACTCATTCATCAGCCCAGAAACAATCGAGAGCGTCGTCGAGGCTGGGCAATGTGCCTTCTTTACCAATAAATCTACCGTCGAAAGTCAGCTGTGATGCTGGATAGAGGCCTTTGCATCCTTGACTTTCACGAGCACAATCCCTGTGCTGTTCCTGTGACCAGGAGTCTCTGTATCTTCATCTGCTGCTCTGATCGGCCTCTGACCTTTTAAACACACAAGAGGCATGTGCACTCGCATGGAAGCCCCGTCCGTTTGGCCATGAGTAGGCACATTGTGTTCGCACGGGCTTCTGCACATTCGCGAGCGTTTTGTACAATAAAACCCCCGCGAACTTGCAGAAACCCGTGCGAACACAAAAAAAAATACGCTAGGATCCGCGTATTTTGCGTATTTTCCAAATACGCAAATACGCAAATACGCGGATTGCCAATCCGCAAAATCCGCCCATGACATTTTTGCAGAAATTGGAATTCTGACGCAAACACAAGTTTCAGGACAAGAACTAACGCTGCACATTTTAAAACCCATATTTGTAAATGTGCTCCAGAATCTGACCTCACACTACTCTACACATTGCATTAAGTAGAAATCCCTCATTAAATGCGACTGTGTTTCTTAGTGTAATAATTTTTTTATGTGCACTTTATAATAATAATCACATTTATAAAGCGCCTGGTTACACTAGGCTAGTGTGTCCCCACGCTGCGGTACAAACTGCGCTCAGCATCTAAAAAAGGGGAGCTAAAGCTTAAGATAGCAAGGGGGGACTACACAGAGGGGAAGAGGTATGTGTTCAGTCTTTTTTCGGAAAGTGATCTCCTAGCCTTCCTGCCGGAGGCTTTGAGGGAGTTTGTTCCACTGCTGCGCTGCCAAATAGCGGAAGGAGCGGCCACCCATCCTTGCTCTCTTGATGGTGGGAACACACACCTGACCCGTCCCCCCTGATCTTAGTTGCTGGGTCGGTGACTAGGGAGTTAATAGGTCATGCAGGTAGGAGGGGCCCTTCCTTTGTATGATCCGATGGCTGACGCACAGAGCCTTGAACAGAACTCTCTCCCTAATGGGCAACCAGTGTAGGGAGGTACGTCCCCCAGGAATTGGGGTGCTTTTTCTCCAACTGGGTCTTGATCTCCAACCAGCAAAGGTTATTCAGTGATCCACTCTCTGAAGTGCAGGGTTTCCAGCACAGTTTTACAAAGGAGTTGATTCTTTGCAATTTTTGATTTTGAAGACCAAACTCCAGGCGCACCTTTGCTGGGAGCCTGCATTGGGGAGGCAGGGCACTGTTTGACATACCTTTGTTTGTTGCATATTTCCATGCCATGTGTCAATGAAGGTTGGAGATGAACCACCATCACCGTCATCAGATGGCTATAAGAGGGGAAACTCCGTTTCATTTTGAAGAGTTTTAAGGCAAAAGTTAATGATTGAGGGCCATATGTAGGTAATTACTATTTACAGATTCTAAAATACCGAATTTTACCGATTCGGTCTTTCAGAATCAGTAAATGGTATGTAGCAAAAAATTCGGTAAATATTACCGATTCGGTAATATTCGGTATTACCGAATCGTTATTTACCGATTCGGTAATTCCCATTCGTTCCTATCGGCCTGGAGGCCCATAGGAATGAATAGGAAGCCATTCACTCTTACCGATTCGGTAAAAAACAGAATCGGTAATAGGGGAAACACATTCAAGGGTGGCAGGGTGTCACATTGACACCCTGTTGCACCCCTGAATCGTGCATGTGTGCACATGTGGCGCACATACATGCCCTAAGGGCATGTATGTCTGCCACATGGCACTGTTAAAAAAGCACAAAATTGCTTTTTCAAAGGTTTTCGATATTTACCAGCAACTTGTAGTTGGTGGCAAATAAAGAAACCTTAAAGCTCATAAGCACTCTTAAATGTGCTTCCTACATACCTGATTCAGTAAATAATGATTCGGTAAATACAGAATCGGTAAATACAGATTCTGTATTTACTGAATCATCACCTACAATGGAAATGGGTCAATACCAGTCGGTAAGCCTGAAATTTACTGAATTTCGGGTTTACCGACCGGTAATGAGTCGCCTACATCGGGCCCTTAGTTTTTGTTTGCACTGTTGTAAGATGGTTGTTAGAAGACGTGTGGCTTCCCAGATTTATGTCCAGATATTTGTACGTGCTGGTCGCCTTGACCTGACCGCCTTTGATGTACCATTTATATGTCTTGTACTGGGTGTCCACAAGACGTAGCACCTTGGTTGTTCTCAGGTTCCGCTCCCGGCCTTATGAGTCAATGTAGCCAGCCAACGCGTTTATCGCTCTTGGCAGGCCAATGGGGCTTTGGCTCAACACAACTATATCATCTGCATATGGCAGGCAGTTGATGGACTCGTTTGTCAAGTTAGGCTGATGGAACTCTATTGTTTCCACGTGGCTGTTCATGTCAGCCAAGTACAGGTTAACCCGGTCCGTGCTCGTGACGGAACCCCTCCGTCACAAGCCACGGGCGCGCTGTGCTAAAGACGCAGTGGTTCCGTCACGCCACTTCGCCCACGCTGCATCATTTCCGTGCCTGCGTGGCTGAATTGATGAGCGGGTAGGGCCATGATGGAACCACTCCCTCATGAGCACAGCGCGCCCGTGGCTCGTGACGGAGTGGTTCCGTCACAAGCATGGTGGCGCCACGCGTCCCCCTCCCCCCCAGTGCCGCGGCGGATTTACCGCCGCGGCCAAGGGGTTAAATAAGTTCGGAGCCAACACGCAGCCTTGTCTCAGGCCTTTATGGATATTTATTTTTGCAGACACTCTGCTGCTGTCTCTAAGGCGCACCTGGGCCCACGAGTTTCTGCATAGTGCTATTATTGCGTTCAGCAATATTTTGTGGCAGCCCCCCTGCTTTCAGTTTGATCCAGAGACAATCTCTTGGCACTCGATCGAATGCCGATTTTAGATCTGTGAAACATGCAAATAGCCTGGCTTTCCTCCTGATTGCTTTTTTTTGGGAAACAACCTTTACAATGCAACTTTTACAACGCACTACCATTACAACGAAACTTTTACAATGCAACATCCTTTACATCGCATGCCATTACAACGCAACCATTACAACGCATGACACTACAACGCATATCACTACAACGCATGTCATTACAACGCAGTCATTACAACGCATACCTTTACAACACATACCATCACAACGCATAATACCCTTACACTATCCAACACTTACCCTACTGTTTCACCCCCTGGAGTTAGAATAGTAATTTTTACCCCTACACTATCCAACACTTACCCTACTGTTGCACCCCCTGGAGTTAGAATAGTAATTTTGACCCCTACACTATCCAATACTTACCATACATGCAATGTAATGGTATGCGTTGTAATGGTATGCGTTGTAAAGGTAGTATGCGTTGTAATGGAATGCGTTGTAAAGGTAGTTTTTAAAAATTAGTAGTAAGGGCATGCGTTGTAATGGGATGCATTGTAATGGATGTTGCGTTGTAATGGATGTTGCGTTGTAAAAAATGCGTTGTAAAGGTATGCATTGTAAAAGTATGCGTTGTAATGTCATACATCCTTTTTTTTCAGTTTAGATTTTCAATACTGCCAAGTTTGTTATTTTTCTCACACCTGGCCGGAACCCTGTTTGTGTTTTTGGAATCAAACCTTTCTCCTCCACCCCTGCTTGTAAATACGACAGGATACAAGAAGCATAAAAATTTGCTTCCACCCTATCAATGCTATCAGCCTATCATTTTCCGGCGAGGTGTAGCTTCCGTTTTCATATATTGGGTAAAAGGTGTTCCCTTTCCATGAGTCTGGTGTGATAGTCTGTTGATAAATGTGATTAAAAAGAGGTGTCAAATTCCCAGCCCAGAAATCTGCATCTTGCTTAAATAATGCGTTGGGGATGCCGTTTGGGCCGGCCACTCCCCCTGACTTTAACTTTTTTATGATCCCTACCTGTTGTTTTATGTCTGTTATGGAGTGTGTTGTTTTTTATTGTGAACGTGGTTGAATCTTCTGAGGATTCCATTTTTGCAACAACATTGTCCTGGAATTGATTGCTTAATGTTGCGTTGCGTTGCATTCCTTCTGGTGCTACCTATAGTGAGTCTTTTTTTTTTTGCTGGCTTTGTATTTGTTCAGAGTTCAGGTTTCCTGGGGAGGGGTCCCTTTATCTCTTTGGGCCCGATTCACAGAACTAACTTAAGACAAAATCCTAAACTTACTACTATTTTGGTATTCACCGAAGTTAGGACTCCTAACTTTAGGACTCCTAAATGCCTTCTGTGAATACCGAAAGTCTTAAAGTTAGGATTTTTCTCAGTTTAGGAGTAGTAAAGTTATCTCCTAACTTCTGTGAATACCGAAATGAGTAAGTGTCTTCTGTGAATACCAAAATGGTAGTAAGTTTAAGGTTTTGTCTTAAGTTAGTTCTGTGAATCGGGCCTTTTGTCTCCTGGGTTATCTTCCTATTTTGGGAGGTTGTGTACATTTCGTGCGTGTACGGTCTCCAGATTTCCTCATTTATTCCTGCGTTTTGGTGCCGCGCCTGCCCTTTGCTTGGGCCGTTTTTTCGAGCGTACCGAAACAATCAACCCCTCCCGGAAAATATATGGTAAAACTGAAAAGGTGTATTCCTCCATATAAAGCCTTTCCAGACTAAGGCTAACCGAATGAAGTGAACTACGAAGAGAGAGATACATGCAGAGTCTAAATTAACATAAAATAAAAGAAATACATGTTGGAGAGGAAAGTTGGTTAAAAACTGAAAAAGTGAGGTCGCTCTGAAAATAGCTTGGATTAAAGACCACGGCTACAATATGTGGAGCCTAATTTAAAATGAGGTTTCCTGGGACAGACCACGTGGTGCATAGTCACATTAACTGAAGGATATCCTATATCCACCCAATAAGTTGCAAGTGATTCTGTCGAGGTCCTGAGGAAGGTGGCACAAGCCCACCGAAACGCACGTCTACCTGGCGTGTAATCCCACATAACACTCTGTGGTTGCTACTCAGTCAGAGTTGTTTTCTGTTAAACCTCATGTACAGAAGGAGTAGTTGGTTGCTAAATGAATTGTATGCAAGTGTATGTATGACTGACTGGTGAATGCGATCTAGGTATGGGTATCAGGGTAGTTTTATAAAGCTATTTTTGTATAGTATAAAAAAATTGAAAAAAGGTATCATGATGACGAAGTATATTTTTATCTGTCCTATTTGCCTATAATGAGTACAATTAATTTGTAAGAAAAGGTAGTGATGTTATATGGAAAAAGTATAAAAGTTTTGTGATATATATACACTTAGTCTTTTAAAAAAAAAGAAATAAAATCTGATAAATACATGAACACTTGTTGTTGGCATATCTTGAAGGACTTGTAACAATTTATGTGAACTAGGATACAATGGATAAAATATGAAAGCCACAAGGGAAACTGTTATATTTGGTGTATTGATATTTTCCCCTCTTTTCCCTGGCTATAAGTAAACTGAGAGGGGGTCCCCATTTTCATACTACAGTGGCATTAGATAGACATTAAAAAACAGTGGACTCTGGGCAGAGCCCTGAGGGACACCACAACTAAGTGTTTTTTTCTCTGAGACAAAAGGTTGAAGGTAGACCAGTTGGGTACGACCGCTTAGAAAAGATCTAATCCAGGCAAGAGGGGATTTTTTGAGTCTCTTTCGCTGCCAAAAATACCATGGTTTTAAATTTTAACCTTTTAATGCTGGTACTTTTAAATCATTTGGATATTGCGTATGAAATTACGTTGTATTCTGCTGTTCATTGTACTCATTTTTATTAATTGACACAATAAAGTTACTTACTACTACTAGTAAATAATAACACCATGTTAAGCAGGCAACAAGTTCTTTATTGACACAGTCCTGACACTGCCACAGGAACTGAATTGGAATTTCTAGTTCAGTGACAGTGGACAGTACACGAGGTACATAAAGAGAATGTGGAGTTAGAATGTGGAAAGGAATTGAGAGATAATACAGGAAGAGACAAACAAGTTAGAGCAGCTTACAATTGTCACATACAAGTGCAAATGGCTATTTCTGCAAAGCTGACACTGCTACACTATCCATGTTCCATGGACTTTGGATGTCAAGAGTAAAGATACCCTCTCCTCGATGTCCAGCAGCCTAAGGGACGATTACGAATTTGGTGGTCTTGCAGCAGGTTTCCAGCCTAGCGCCCGGCTGCAAGATCCCAACGCCGTCTACACACCACCCGTCAGATTAAGAGTTTCATCTTGGTCTGGCGAGCGGTCTCTAAGCCCTAGAAAGACACCGCCGTTGGAGCGCCAAAGCACGTTCCTGTGTTTCATGGACTGTGCAGTCGGATGTATGACGGTACAACGCGGTATAAAACATTGCAGACCATCACAACGCAGGTTTTACAACACAAGTCGTTACAACGACTTGCTTTGGAGGGCGCTGGACTTAGGAGTAGTATAATTTACTATTCCAACTCCAGTCTACGTACAGTAGGGAAGGTGTTGGATAGTAAATTATACTATTCCTTGTCCTAGAGCGCCCTCCAGCGCAAGTCGTGGTAACAACTTGCGTTGTGAAACCTGCGTTGTAATGGCACTGCGGTGTCATTACTGCGTCGTAAAGGATGTTCCCCGTGCAGTCCATGTCATGCAGGAACAGGGGGTTCATACAGAGAGGGGGCATACAAACCATTGCCCGGAGGCAAACGGGGCCCCTTCATGGCCCCCTTAGTTTCCTCACCACCACCCTGTTCATGGCGGGCTCACCGCCATGAAAAGGCGGGCTGGGAGGAAACTCGTAATATGCTTGCCCGCAGCGACACTTCCAGCATATTTCAGCCTCAGACCGCCATGCCGCCGCTAAGGCATTTAAGGATCTCCGGTGGTCGTACCTGTCCAAATGTGGTCCGCCTGCCTTTATCGTAATACAGCAAGCAATCGGACCGCCAGTGCAACGGTGTCTGCACTGCCACCATGGCGGTCCAATGGATTGCCGTAGTCGTAATCAGGCCTTACGTAATTTCCAAAATGCTGAGTTGGCAATGGTTTCAGCTCGAGGTCCTCCCCAGAAGGAAATGTGCCAGAGATCAATGAGAGTTTGAAGATACCTGTGGTGATTTGTCTCTGTTATTGAACAGTTTTGGAGAAATGTAAAGATTTCTACTGCCATGAGACTGTATTTATGTGGGCTACACCTACACTATGTGGTAAGCATCTGGCCCAAAAAGACAGTAATTTGCTGAAGGTAATTGTGTGTGTCGGTTCTTAGTTCATAAAGAGAACGCCTCGAGAAAGGAGATGAAAGACAGTAAGAAGCTGCTCTTTGTCACAGCCAAATTCAGGTAATGTTCCGCATTATTCCAGTGGCTTTCATTTCAACATTACATTAGCCCTATCATTGTAATGCTTTGCAGGTGTTTGTGCATGTCTGGTTTGGCAGCTGGAGAGACTCCTTCAACATCTGAGCTTTGTTCAAGTCAGGTGCCTGAGCCTGCTTGCCTTATGTTTAGCGGTACAAAAGGGGGCGGTGATGGACGGAGCATCTGAACCAATCAAACACTCACACCCAGTCAGCAGATCTGGGTGTAATCCATCACCGTTCTTTAGCCCAGTCTGCCACCCCAGTTCAGACATGTCCATATGCAAATCAGTCTGACCCTGTGCCTCATGGGAACAGTCCAGCCGGAACTGCCAAGCCATGCCTTCCCTGGACCGGAAACAAGCTTCCCAGGACCGGTTTCTGGCATTACAGCCGTCTTCAGCCGGGCTTGCTTGAATCCAGTGGCAAAGTGAGCAAGTGACTCACGTCTGAGCATACCCTGACACACTTATGGTGGCCAAAAGCGGTACAAAAGGGGGTGGTGATGGACGGAGCATCTGAACCAATCAAACACTCACACCCAATCAAAAGATCTGGGTTTGATCCATCACCGTTCTTTAGCCCACTCTGCCACCCCAGTTCAGACATGGCCATATGCAAATCAATCTGACCCTGTGCCTCATGGGAACAGTCCAGCCCGAACTGCCAAGCCATGCCTTCCCTGGACCGAATTCAAGCTTCCGAGGACCGGTTTCTGGCATTACAGCCGTCTTCGGCCCGGCTTGCTTGAATCCAGTGGCAAAGTGAGCAAGGGACTCACGTCTGAGCATACCCTGCCAACCCATGGCGAACATATGTTTAGATCATAATCTCTGCAGGCCTGCCTGTTACCTCCACCCCTTTATGTCGTCCATCTTTGGTCTCTATTGCGCGCATGCCCCGGTGGAAGCAGGGGGCGCCGTGGAGCAATGTGAGATGACTTGTCCAACTGATGTGGTGCTTACTGGATGCATGTCCTGCTCATAGGTTGCTTATCCCTTTAAGCCAATGCACTTGAATTACCTTTGTATGCGGAGGGGTTCCCGCCAAGGAGTGACTATTTTAGAGTTTCAACCTGAACATCTTCAGGACTCATCACAAAAGTAACTTCCACTTGTGAGTAATTTACATGTGTGAGTTTACACTTAACCTTCTGAGTAACTTTACTATACTTAGCTATTCACAAAATTCAAGCCTAAATTACTCAAAAGTGTATATTTACATGTCTCCACCCTTGAAAAAGGAGGTGAGGTCAAATTTAGGATTATATGTTACTACTGGCAGAAAGGCAAAAAGTGGCAGGCCCAGGAGCACACATGGTTAGCCACTGATACTTACTACACTGCTGACAATATCTGATTTGCACACTATGGCCCTCTACAACGTCCACTGTAGCATCATAACCATGATAGCCATCCTCAACTTCCACTGCTGCATCATGGCTGTCCTCAACTTCCACTGCAGCATCATGGCTGTCCACAACTTCCACTGCTGCATCATGGCTGCCCACAACTTCCACTGCGGCATCATGGCTGTCCGCAACTTCCACTGCGGCATCATGGCTGTCTGCAACTTCCACTGCAGCATCATGGCTGTCCACAACTTCCACTGCTGCATCATGGCTGTCCACAACTTCCACTGCTGCATCATGGCTGTCCATAACTTCCACTGCTGCATCATGGCTGTCCACACTTCCACTGCTGCATCATGGCTGTCCACAACTTCCACTGCTGCATCATGGCTGTCCACAACTTCCACTGCAGCATCATGGCCATCCTCAACTTCTACTGCAGCATCATGCCCATCCTCAACTTCTACTGCAGCATCATGGCCATCCTCAACTTCTACTGCAGCATCATGCCCATCCTCAACTTCTACTGCAGCATCATGGCCATCCTCAACTTCCACTGCAGCATCATGGCCATCCTCAACTTCCACTGCAGCATCATGGCCGTTAACAACTTCCACTGCTGCATCATGGCCGTCCACAACTTCCACTGCTGCATCATGGCCGTCCACAACTTCCACTGCTGCATCATGGCCGTCCACAACTTCCACTGCTGCATCATGGCTGTCCACAACTTCCACTGCGGCATCATGGCTGTCCACAACTTCCACTGCGGCATCATGGCTGTCCACAACTTCCACTGCTGCATCATGGCTGTCCACAACTTCCACTGTAGCATCATGGGGGTCCACAACTTCCACTGTAGCATCATGGCTGTCCACAACTTCCACTGCGGCATCATGGATGCCTGCAACTTCCACTGCACATCATGGCTGTCCACAACTTCCACTGCTGCATCATGGCTGTCCACAACTTCTACTGCAGCATCATGGCCATCCTCAACTTCTACTGCAGCATCAGGGCCATCCTCAACTTCCACTGCAGCATCATGGCCATCCTCAACTTCCACTGCAGCATAATGGCCATCCTCAACTTCCACTGTAGCATCATGGGGGTCCACAACTTCCACTGTAGCATCATGGCTGTCCACAACTTCCACTGCGGCGTCATGGCTGCCTGCAACTTCCACTGCAGCATCATGGCTGTCCACAACTTCCACTGTAGCACCATGGCGGTCCACAACTTCCACTGCAGCATCATGGCCATCCTCAACTTCCACTGCAGCATAATGGCCATCCTCAACTTCCACTGTAGCATCATGGGGGTCCACAACTTCCACTGTAGCATCATGGCTGTCCACAACTTCCACTGCGGCATCATGGCTGCCTGCAACTTCCACTGCAGCATCATGGCTGTCCACAACTTCCACTGTAGCACCATGGCGGTCCACAACTTCCACTGTAGCATCATGGCTGTCTGCAACTTCCACTGCGGCATCATGGCTGTCTGCAACTTCCACTGTAGCATCATGGCGGTCCACAACTTCCACTGCGGCATCATGGCTGTCTGCAACTTCCACTGCGGCAACATGGCTGTCTGCAACTTCCACTGCGGCATCATGGCTGTCTGCAACTTCCACTGCAGCATCATGGCTGTCCACAACTTCCACTGTAGCATCATGGCTGTCTGCAACTTCCACTGCGGCATCATGGCTGTCTGCAACTTCCACTGCGGCATCATGGCTGTCTGCAACTTCCACTGCAGCATCATGGCTGTCTGCAACTTCCACTGCAGCATCATGGCTGTCTGCAACTTCCACTGCGGCATCATGGCTGTCTGCAACTTCCACTGCGGCATCATGGCTGTCTGCAACTTCCACTGCAGCATCATGGCTGTCTGCAACTTCCACTGCAGCATCATGGCTGTCTGCAACTTCCACTGCGGCATCATGGCTGTCTGCAACTTCCACTGTAGCTTAATGAAGGAGGGTGCTACATGTGGGTCAAACAATAGGAGTGGGATAATCTGTGCCATTTGATATGGCTCTGACTGGACCACCAATGCAAGGTGGCCAGCAAAATCACCCCTGATTCACTCATCGCCAATGATATCTAGGATAGAGCCATGAAGCCCAGCAAGGAATGCAGTGCACACATCAATCAGCACACCCAGATGTGGTCAGATAGACTATGTGCCATGGTGGCCTCGGGCTTGACACAGTGGCATGGATGCGCAGTGCGTTTGTGTGTCCTGGGCCAGTTATATGGGGCGACAGCTCTTTCTACGAGTCAGAGAGACAACAGACACTCTACTCACTATAAAGACTCAGAGGTATAGACTGCCTGTCGCCCATGTGTTTTGCCTTCCGGTTGTTGCCCACTTGCATGCCTCAAAGGCTGGCACTGCCCCTCACGGACACTTTAGGTGCCAGCTGGTGGAAGTCCTCAGCAGGGCAGAGACCCCAGGCCCAAATGTAAATGTATTGTATTTATATATCGCACTTCTACCCGGCAGCCTCGTAGCGCTGTATTCATACCGCTGTGGAACCCATCCTGGCTTTCCCTGTGAGGTGTCCACTCCTGGGCACCCCCAAGGTGAAGCCAGGCATCCCAGCGCTGTTGGGGCCGTTGTGGAGATTAAGCAAGCTATTGCCCAGAGTCGCAGAGTGGGACCCATGATTGGAATAGGCACCGAGGCGAGAATTATCAGGTCCGGGGAAATTGAGCCCAAGACCCGCCGAGGTGGGAATTGAACCCCGGTCCCGGGCTAGACCTCTGCATCAGGGTCTGCCACTCTAACCATTGAGCCACACTTCCCCACAAGCCCTCTCCAAGCACTCTGCTTCTTGTAGACTGCACCATGTGGCAGGCAGATGTTCGCCCTGCGCAGGCGCAGATCAGGGTGCACTCTGGGAGGAGCAGCCGCGCGCTCTTCGCATAAGACATATCTGAGTTTGGAAAAAACCACAGCATGCCTGCGCTGTTTTTCTGTCGTTTCACAGGCGTTTTAACAACCAGTGTCCATATTTTTGTAAAAAATTTACAACACTATGCAGCTGTGCCAGTATCAGGGAAAACCTCAGATGCTTTTTTAAGTGCTTTCCTATTTTTATTTTCCTGCAGCTTGGATCTGCCTTAAAGGAAATCCGTCTGTAGAGGGTTTTGGCGCTGAATCAAAAACCAAACTGCCTGCCTGTGTGCAGGGCTGGGCTGGGTACTAAAAGCAGCCCTGGCAAATGCTGTCAGACCAGTCATCATACTGCACGTAGCGTGCTAGCCTGACCCCTGAAAAGGGGTTTGGGGTGGGGATTCTACCCCCAATATATTTTTTGTATGTAAATTACAAATATGGGGGCAGATTTACAAGCCCCTTGCGTCATTTTTGCGCCGCTATTGCGTCACTTTTTGTGACGCAGCAGCTGCATAAAAATGCGGCCCATTTACAACATGACGCAGCTAGGGGGATGCGTCACGTTGTAAAGCCCTGCGTCACATTATACCTGCGTCGGGTATAATGTATGCAGGGTGGGCGTTTGAGTGCAAAAAACCTTGTAGAAGTGACGCAGTGAAATCTACAAGATTTCACTGCGCCACTTCTAGGACGCCACTGCGTCAAATTCTCACGCCTGCTTGAAGAAGGCGGAAGGAGTGACGCAGCACAATGAGGATAGGCCTCCCCCTGCATTGCCGGAGTTGTGTCGTGCTTGCGACACAACTCCAGCAATGCGTGACTTTTGCATCAACAGATGCGTCTAAATTTCTGACGCATCTGTCAATCCTTGCGCCATGGTGCATTGTATTGTAAATACGGTGCATCCATAGTGGCGCAAGGTTTCTAATGGTGGTGCAGGGAAAGTGACGCATCTATACAGATGCGTCTCTTTCTTGTAAATCTGCCCCATGGTGTGTTGTGTTTTCATTATGGAACTTTCTCCCACCATTGTATGGATGGGTGGAGATTAGAGAAAGGGCTGAGGCTCAAAGAATGAATGAATAGATTGATGGCTGAACTAATTCAAGAATGGATGACAATGAATAAAGGGGCATATTACCAACAACTAGCGATATTTATCGCCAAATGTGCTTAGCGACTTTTTTTTATCGCTGGCTATCGCTGGATATTTTAGCGGAGAAAACATGCTATTAGCAACGTTTTTCTCCAGAGCGCTAAAATATCCAGCGATAGCGGCGAAATGCGAGAATATCGCTGAGAATATAGCGATATTCTCGCATTAGCGACAAAATGCTCTTAGCCATGTTATCCACCTCCCATTGGATAACGTGGCTAAGAACTGGTCTGAGCAGGAGTTAATTTTTGGCGAAAGCGGGAATATTTCCATCGCTACGCCGGCCTTGTGAATAGGCGATAGCTGTGTTAGCGACTGCTTGCAAGCGGGCTCCAAACCGCTCGCTATCACCTTCAAGCTGTCGCTAACTGCTGTTAGCGATAGCTTGATAATAGGGCGATCGAATTTTCGCTGCTTAGCGGCCAAAAACGGCCGCTAAACCGGCGAAAAGTGCCTATCGCCCCCCCCTTGATAATATGCCCCAAAGACTTTTGGCTACGGGGAGCAAATGGTCTTAATACACTGACCGCGGGGGGGGGGTGCTCTCATTTTGATTTTAGCCTCCACATTAAAACACCACCCTCCCCAAACATTACTATCATCAATCCGTGTGAAACATGCAAAATCTGGATGTATCTAACACACTGCTCTGATTTAGCGCCTCGAAGAACTAAACACAAAGCATTAGACTTTGGCTTCAAATGGGAGAAAGAAAGAGAGAACCATGTAGTGGCCAAATTGCACAGCGTCCACCAATCCCGGCTTCCACTTCACCCCTTGTGTGATCCTAGGTGCTTTTTCACAGTGCCTCTTTTTCCTTCTTCGGTAATTGCAAACACAACAGTGATGGACAGAATGTGGATCAATGTCACACATTCACCCCAGTCCAAAGATCTGGGCCCAAATCCATCGTTTTTCCACTCCACACCACCCTGGGTTAGACAATGGCGATATGCAAATCAGCGCTGACCCTGTGCCCCATGGGAACAGTCCAGTCCGAACTACAAAAGCCATGTCCTTCCGAGAACGGAATCAAGCATCCGAGGACCGGACCGGTTTCGAGGTAACACCTCTCATCAGCCCGGCTAGCTTGACTCCAGTGGTGTGGAGTGCCTGGGACTCACGTCTGAGCATCCCCAGTACACTTAGAGCGGTAATTGCAAACACAACAGTGATGGACAGAATGTGGATCAATGTCACACATTCACCCCAGTCCAAAGATCTGGGCCCAAATCCATCGTTTTTCCACTCCACACCACCCTGGGTTAGACAATGGCGATATGCAAATCAGCGCTGACCCTGTGCCCCATGGGAACAGTCCAGTCCGAACTACAAAAGCCATGTCCTTCCGAGAACGGAATCAAGCATCCGAGGACCGGACCGGTTTCGAGGTAACACCTCTCATCAGCCCGGCTAGCTTGACTCCAGTGGTGTGGAGTGCCTGGGACTCACGTCTGAGCATCCCCAGTACACTTAGAGCGGTAATTGCAAACACAACAGTGATGGACAGAATGTGGATCAATGTCACACATTCACCCCAGTCCAAAGATCTGGGCCCAAATCCATCGTTTTTCCACTCCACACCACCCTGGGTTAGACAATGGCGATATGCAAATCAGCGCTGACCCTGTGCCCCATGGGAACAGTCCAGTCCGAACTACAAAAGCCATGTCCTTCCGAGAACGGAATCAAGCATCCGAGGACCGGACCGGTTTCGAGGTAACACCTCTCATCAGCCCGGCTAGCTTGACTCCAGTGGTGTGGAGTGCCTGGGACTCACGTCTGAGCATCCCCAGTACACTTAGAGCGGTAATTGCAAACACAACAGTGATGGACAGAATGTGGATCAATGTCACACATTCACCCCAGTCCAAAGATCTGGGCCCAAATCCATCGTTTTTCCACTCCACACCACCCTGGGTTAGACAATGGCGATATGCAAATCAGCGCTGACCCTGTGCCCCATGGGAACAGTCCAGTCCGAACTACAAAAGCCATGTCCTTCCGAGAACGGAATCAAGCATCCGAGGACCGGACCGGTTTCGAGGTAACACCTCTCATCAGCCCGGCTAGCTTGACTCCAGTGGTGTGGAGTGCCTGGGACTCACGTCTGAGCATCCCCAGTACACTTAGAGCGGTAATTGCAAACACAACAGTGATGGACAGAATGTGGATCAATGTCACACATTCACCCCAGTCCAAAGATCTGGGCCCAAATCCATCGTTTTTCCACTCCACACCACCCTGGGTTAGACAATGGCGATATGCAAATCAGCGCTGACCCTGTGCCCCATGGGAACAGTCCAGTCCGAACTACAAAAGCCATGTCCTTCCGAGAACGGAATCAAGCATCCGAGGACCGGACCGGTTTCGAGGTAACACCTCTCATCAGCCCGGCTAGCTTGACTCCAGTGGTGTGGAGTGCCTGGGACTCACGTCTGAGCATCCCCAGTACACTTAGAGCGGTAATTGCAAACACAACAGTGATGGACAGAATGTGGATCAATGTCACACATTCACCCCAGTCCAAAGATCTGGGCCCAAATCCATCGTTTTTCCACTCCACACCACCCTGGGTTAGACAATGGCGATATGCAAATCAGCGCTGACCCTGTGCCCCATGGGAACAGTCCAGTCCGAACTACAAAAGCCATGTCCTTCCGAGAACGGAATCAAGCATCCGAGGACCGGACCGGTTTCGAGGTAACACCTCTCATCAGCCCGGCTAGCTTGACTCCAGTGGTGTGGAGTGCCTGGGACTCACGTCTGAGCATCCCCAGTACACTTAGAGCGGTAATTGCAAACACAACAGTGATGGACAGAATGTGGATCAATGTCACACATTCACCCCAGTCCAAAGATCTGGGCCCAAATCCATCGTTTTTCCACTCCACACCACCCTGGGTTAGACAATGGCGATATGCAAATCAGCGCTGACCCTGTGCCCCATGGGAACAGTCCAGTCCGAACTACAAAAGCCATGTCCTTCCGAGAACGGAATCAAGCATCCGAGGACCGGACCGGTTTCGAGGTAACACCTCTCATCAGCCCGGCTAGCTTGACTCCAGTGGTGTGGAGTGCCTGGGACTCACGTCTGAGCATCCCCAGTACACTTAGAGCGGTAATTGCAAACACAACAGTGATGGACAGAATGTGGATCAATGTCACACATTCACCCCAGTCCAAAGATCTGGGCCCAAATCCATCGTTTTTCCACTCCACACCACCCTGGGTTAGACAATGGCGATATGCAAATCAGCGCTGACCCTGTGCCCCATGGGAACAGTCCAGTCCGAACTACAAAAGCCATGTCCTTCCGAGAACGGAATCAAGCATCCGAGGACCGGACCGGTTTCGAGGTAACACCTCTCATCAGCCCGGCTAGCTTGACTCCAGTGGTGTGGAGTGCCTGGGACTCACGTCTGAGCATCCCCAGTACACTTAGAGCGGTAATTGCAAACACAACAGTGATGGACAGAATGTGGATCAATGTCACACATTCACCCCAGTCCAAAGATCTGGGCCCAAATCCATCGTTTTTCCACTCCACACCACCCTGGGTTAGACAATGGCGATATGCAAATCAGCGCTGACCCTGTGCCCCATGGGAACAGTCCAGTCCGAACTACAAAAGCCATGTCCTTCCGAGAACGGAATCAAGCATCCGAGGACCGGACCGGTTTCGAGGTAACACCTCTCATCAGCCCGGCTAGCTTGACTCCAGTGGTGTGGAGTGCCTGGGACTCACGTCTGAGCATCCCCAGTACACTTAGAGCGGTAATTGCAAACACAACAGTGATGGACAGAATGTGGATCAATGTCACACATTCACCCCAGTCCAAAGATCTGGGCCCAAATCCATCGTTTTTCCACTCCACACCACCCTGGGTTAGACAATGGCGATATGCAAATCAGCGCTGACCCTGTGCCCCATGGGAACAGTCCAGTCCGAACTACAAAAGCCATGTCCTTCCGAGAACGGAATCAAGCATCCGAGGACCGGACCGGTTTCGAGGTAACACCTCTCATCAGCCCGGCTAGCTTGACTCCAGTGGTGTGGAGTGCCTGGGACTCACGTCTGAGCATCCCCAGTACACTTAGAGCGGTAATTGCAAACACAACAGTGATGGACAGAATGTGGATCAATGTCACACATTCACCCCAGTCCAAAGATCTGGGCCCAAATCCATCGTTTTTCCACTCCACACCACCCTGGGTTAGACAATGGCGATATGCAAATCAGCGCTGACCCTGTGCCCCATGGGAACAGTCCAGTCCGAACTACAAAAGCCATGTCCTTCCGAGAACGGAATCAAGCATCCGAGGACCGGACCGGTTTCGAGGTAACACCTCTCATCAGCCCGGCTAGCTTGACTCCAGTGGTGTGGAGTGCCTGGGACTCACGTCTGAGCATCCCCAGTACACTTAGAGCGGTAATTGCAAACACAACAGTGATGGACAGAATGTGGATCAATGTCACACATTCACCCCAGTCCAAAGATCTGGGCCCAAATCCATCGTTTTTCCACTCCACACCACCCTGGGTTAGACAATGGCGATATGCAAATCAGCGCTGACCCTGTGCCCCATGGGAACAGTCCAGTCCGAACTACAAAAGCCATGTCCTTCCGAGAACGGAATCAAGCATCCGAGGACCGGACCGGTTTCGAGGTAACACCTCTCATCAGCCCGGCTAGCTTGACTCCAGTGGTGTGGAGTGCCTGGGACTCACGTCTGAGCATCCCCAGTACACTTAGAGCGGTAATTGCAAACACAACAGTGATGGACAGAATGTGGATCAATGTCACACATTCACCCCAGTCCAAAGATCTGGGCCCAAATCCATCGTTTTTCCACTCCACACCACCCTGGGTTAGACAATGGCGATATGCAAATCAGCGCTGACCCTGTGCCCCATGGGAACAGTCCAGTCCGAACTACAAAAGCCATGTCCTTCCGAGAACGGAATCAAGCATCCGAGGACCGGACCGGTTTCGAGGTAACACCTCTCATCAGCCCGGCTAGCTTGACTCCAGTGGTGTGGAGTGCCTGGGACTCACGTCTGAGCATCCCCAGTACACTTAGAGCGGTAATTGCAAACACAACAGTGATGGACAGAATGTGGATCAATGTCACACATTCACCCCAGTCCAAAGATCTGGGCCCAAATCCATCGTTTTTCCACTCCACACCACCCTGGGTTAGACAATGGCGATATGCAAATCAGCGCTGACCCTGTGCCCCATGGGAACAGTCCAGTCCGAACTACAAAAGCCATGTCCTTCCGAGAACGGAATCAAGCATCCGAGGACCGGACCGGTTTCGAGGTAACACCTCTCATCAGCCCGGCTAGCTTGACTCCAGTGGTGTGGAGTGCCTGGGACTCACGTCTGAGCATCCCCAGTACACTTAGAGCGGTAATTGCAAACACAACAGTGATGGACAGAATGTGGATCAATGTCACACATTCACCCCAGTCCAAAGATCTGGGCCCAAATCCATCGTTTTTCCACTCCACACCACCCTGGGTTAGACAATGGCGATATGCAAATCAGCGCTGACCCTGTGCCCCATGGGAACAGTCCAGTCCGAACTACAAAAGCCATGTCCTTCCGAGAACGGAATCAAGCATCCGAGGACCGGACCGGTTTCGAGGTAACACCTCTCATCAGCCCGGCTAGCTTGACTCCAGTGGTGTGGAGTGCCTGGGACTCACGTCTGAGCATCCCCAGTACACTTAGAGCGGTAATTGCAAACACAACAGTGATGGACAGAATGTGGATCAATGTCACACATTCACCCCAGTCCAAAGATCTGGGCCCAAATCCATCGTTTTTCCACTCCACACCACCCTGGGTTAGACAATGGCGATATGCAAATCAGCGCTGACCCTGTGCCCCATGGGAACAGTCCAGTCCGAACTACAAAAGCCATGTCCTTCCGAGAACGGAATCAAGCATCCGAGGACCGGACCGGTTTCGAGGTAACACCTCTCATCAGCCCGGCTAGCTTGACTCCAGTGGTGTGGAGTGCCTGGGACTCACGTCTGAGCATCCCCAGTACACTTAGAGCGGTAATTGCAAACACAACAGTGATGGACAGAATGTGGATCAATGTCACACATTCACCCCAGTCCAAAGATCTGGGCCCAAATCCATCGTTTTTCCACTCCACACCACCCTGGGTTAGACAATGGCGATATGCAAATCAGCGCTGACCCTGTGCCCCATGGGAACAGTCCAGTCCGAACTACAAAAGCCATGTCCTTCCGAGAACGGAATCAAGCATCCGAGGACCGGACCGGTTTCGAGGTAACACCTCTCATCAGCCCGGCTAGCTTGACTCCAGTGGTGTGGAGTGCCTGGGACTCACGTCTGAGCATCCCCAGTACACTTAGAGCGGTAATTGCAAACACAACAGTGATGGACAGAATGTGGATCAATGTCACACATTCACCCCAGTCCAAAGATCTGGGCCCAAATCCATCGTTTTTCCACTCCACACCACCCTGGGTTAGACAATGGCGATATGCAAATCAGCGCTGACCCTGTGCCCCATGGGAACAGTCCAGTCCGAACTACAAAAGCCATGTCCTTCCGAGAACGGAATCAAGCATCCGAGGACCGGACCGGTTTCGAGGTAACACCTCTCATCAGCCCGGCTAGCTTGACTCCAGTGGTGTGGAGTGCCTGGGACTCACGTCTGAGCATCCCCAGTACACTTAGAGCGGTAATTGCAAACACAACAGTGATGGACAGAATGTGGATCAATGTCACACATTCACCCCAGTCCAAAGATCTGGGCCCAAATCCATCGTTTTTCCACTCCACACCACCCTGGGTTAGACAATGGCGATATGCAAATCAGCGCTGACCCTGTGCCCCATGGGAACAGTCCAGTCCGAACTACAAAAGCCATGTCCTTCCGAGAACGGAATCAAGCATCCGAGGACCGGACCGGTTTCGAGGTAACACCTCTCATCAGCCCGGCTAGCTTGACTCCACTGGATTCAAGATAGCCTGGCTGATGAGGATTATGAATCCGAAACCGGTCCCAGGATGCTTGTTTCCGGTCCATGGAAGACATGGCTTGGCAGTTCGGGCTGGACTGTTCCCATGAGGCACAGGGTCAGACTGATTTGCATATAGCCATGTCTGAAATGGGGTGGCTGAGTGGGCTAAAGAATGGTGATGGATTAAACCCAGATCAGTTGACTGGGGGTGAGTGTTTGATTTGCTCAAACGCTCCGTCCATCATCCCCTTTTGTATCACTTTGTTCGCCCTAAGTGTGGCAGGGTATGCTCAGACGTGAGTCCCTTGCTCACTTGGCCACTGGATTCAAGATAGCCTGGCTGATGAGGATTATGAATCCGAAACCGGTCCCAGGATGCTTGTTTCCGGTCCATGGAAGACATGGCTTGGCAGTTCGGGCTGGACTGTTCCCATGAGGCACAGGGTCAGACTGATTTGCATATAGCCATGTCTGAAATGGGGTGGCTGAGTGGGCTAAAGAATGGTGATGGATTAAACCCAGATCAGTTGACTGGGGGTGAGTGTTTGATTTGCTCAAACGCTCCGTCCATCATCCCCTTTTGTATCACTTTGTTCGCCCTAAGTGTGGCAGGGTATGCTCAGACGTGAGTCCCTTGCTCACTTGGCCACTGGATTCAAGATAGCCTGGCTGATGAGGATTATGAATCCGAAACCGGTCCCAGGATGCTTGTTTCCGGTCCATGGAAGACATGGCTTGGCAGTTCGGGCTGGACTGTTCCCATGAGGCACAGGGTCAGACTGATTTGCATATAGCCATGTCTGAAATGGGGTGGCTGAGTGGGCTAAAGAATGGTGATGGATTAAACCCAGATCAGTTGACTGGGGGTGAGTGTTTGATTTGCTCAAACGCTCCGTCCATCATCCCCTTTTGTATCACTTTGTTCGCCCTAAGTGTGGCAGGGTATGCTCAGACGTGAGTCCCTTGCTCACTTGGCCACTGGATTCAAGATAGCCTGGCTGATGAGGATTATGAATCCGAAACCGGTCCCAGGATGCTTGTTTCCGGTCCATGGAAGACATGGCTTGGCAGTTCGGGCTGGACTGTTCCCATGAGGCACAGGGTCAGACTGATTTGCATATAGCCATGTCTGAAATGGGGTGGCTGAGTGGGCTAAAGAATGGTGATGGATTAAACCCAGATCAGTTGACTGGGGGTGAGTGTTTGATTTGCTCAAACGCTCCGTCCATCATCCCCTTTTGTATCACTTTGTTCGCCCTAAGTGTGGCAGGGTATGCTCAGACGTGAGTCCCTTGCTCACTTGGCCACTGGATTCAAGATAGCCTGGCTGATGAGGATTATGAATCCGAAACCGGTCCCAGGATGCTTGTTTCCGGTCCATGGAAGACATGGCTTGGCAGTTCGGGCTGGACTGTTCCCATGAGGCACAGGGTCAGACTGATTTGCATATAGCCATGTCTGAAATGGGGTGGCTGAGTGGGCTAAAGAATGGTGATGGATTAAACCCAGATCAGTTGACTGGGGGTGAGTGTTTGATTTGCTCAAACGCTCCGTCCATCATCCCCTTTTGTATCTCTTTTTCCTTCTTCATCACATGAGAGCTCCTTGAAATATATCAGCTCAGGGTGTTTGCTGCCCAAAACCAAAAGACTATATTGTTACTCAATCTATAGTCACACCCTGGGCCATGTCTAGATGGCAAAAGACAACTCACTGATTTGGTTAACTAATAGCATCATTGTCAGGGCAGTGGTTGTGGAGGCATAAATGTTTCTAAATCCAGGATTATAATCTCTGCTAACAATTATCACTCATCGCAATGGTATAATTTAATTTACTAAAGTGAAATGTGTTGCAACAGTCACATAATAAAGAAGTAGGCTGTTTTGAATTTTGAAGAGTTCTTATCTCTGAGCTCAGCAGCAGCAGACCCCTCACCTACCCTTCATCCTGAGGGTCAGCCCTGCTTGTGATCCTGCAGGAAACAGGAACCAACCAAATGCAAAAACATTTGGGGCCCGATGTGGGTAAATCTCATTTACCGACTCTAGAATACCGAATTTTACCGATTCAGTATTCTAGATTCGGTAAATGAGATGTAGGAAATAATTCGGTAATTTTTACCGAATCGGTATGATTCGGTAATTACCAAATCGGTATTTACCGATTCGGTAATTCCCATTGATTCCTATGGGCCTTGAAATTACCGAATTGTCAAAGGGGACAGGGTGTCACTTTGACACCCTGTTGCACCCCTGATTCTTGCTTGTGTGCCATGTGACACACATACATGCCCTTAAGGCATGTATTGTTATTTACCACAAAATAGTATTTGGTGGTAAATAACGAATTCTTAAGGGCCTGTGGCACTTTTTTCAGTGCCACCTACATCTAGATTTACTGATTCGGTAAATTTACCGATTCGGTATTTTACCGAATCTGTAAATTTACCGAATCAATAAATTTACAGATTCTGTAAATTTTAGGCCCCCTACATATCAAAAACCAAATACCGGTTGGTAACGGCCGAAATCGGCGGTTACCGACCGGTATTTGGTGTCCTACATCTGGCCCTTGGTTCTGAAGTGAGCCTGGTCTAAATCAATTTGTTATGCACTGTTTGTAAAGTGCTGGAGCACTGCAGGTAAGAACCCCAAGCAACAAAACCAGCCGCCACCAGAAGTCCTCTACCCTGCCTACCCACTGGGAAAATGCCCAGTGCCCAGTATGGCCAGTCCTGGTTGCCTGTGTGTGCTCGTCCAATGTGCCTTGTTTCTGTTTTTCGTCACCTTTCATGCAGCTCGCTCTCAGGCACGTGGGCGAGAGACTGTGCAGCCCTGTGTCTTAATCCATCAGAAGGCCAGCCGCAGAGCGGCCAATTATCAGATCTGTTTAATTTCTAATTTAACAGATTCTCCCTCTGCTGAAGTCACCCCTCTCTCTAAATCTGCTTTGGCGGTTTCAAATGTTGCAAGATAATATTGTGCCTGCCCAGCGTGGGCGTGCTACACCTCACCCTAGAAGAAGCATAGTTCTCTCAGGACAATTTGCAAGTCATGCCTAAGACAGCGCATGCGCTGTCTGCTGCGAGACATTTTGTAAACCTACAGCGGGCTTAGGGCCAACCCCTTGTTTACCATTGGCTGGCCTCATTGTCACTCTCATTTGCTTGCTTCTTATTTGATGGCTTGTGTGGGCTTTACTTCCTTGTTATGGGTTTGTACCTCCCCTGGAGCATGGACACATTTGTGTCGTTACACTGCTCATTTCTTTGGTGATACTTTTTTCTTTTTAGTTAAGCACTTTATGAGAGGTAAAGTGTGTTGCTTTGCCTTGCTGTGTGATTTTGTGCTCCTTCATCTCTGTATGCTCTGTCTCCCCGTGCTTCTGTGCCCCGCCCATGTTACTTTGTCTTGTCATAAGCTTCTCTACCCCTCCCGTGTTGTTTCCATCCCATCTTTTTCACCCCCACCTTCTGTGTTACACATTTCTCTTCCAGCCCGTCCCCCACACTTTCTTTTCTTTTTAGTTCCTGATCCAACTTGGATCGGTAACTAAAAATTCTTTTCAAAAAAACTTGTGTAATTATGTAGGCACAAGCATGCGTGGTGCGCTCTCCTACAAAATGACATGATTATCTGCATCCACAGTAAAAAAAAAATATGTAGCCATCCTGCTCAGAGTCAGGGGTGCTGTGCAGCATGGTTAAAACCCATTGTCAGAGCCAATAGGTTTGAAAGGCAAAATCAATTTGCTTTGCTAATGCTTGTTAGGTGTTTTATTTTAGACAGCGCTGTCTATTGAGAGGCGTACTCTTAGGTTACAATGGCCTTAGAGACTGCACATTGCTTATCATTGGCTGGCTACTTTGTCACTCTCACTGGCCTGGTTCTTATTTATTAGCATTTGTGGGCCTTCCTTCCTGTTCCTGTGTTTGGCCCGCCCCTGGAGCATGGACTCACACCTGTGTCCTTCAGGTGCTCATTTTTCAAGTGTTACTTTTTTCTTTTTTTTAAGCACTCCACAAGAGTCCATGGGTTTGCCAATACCTGTTAAGGTAGCGGCTATCTGTCTGGTCACCAGATAACTATTGATATTTCTCTGGTGTTTAGTTGGCCACTGCCTCAATATTGAAGAATATGGCTAATGGTGGCCAAGGAAGAAAGAAACTTTGCTCACTATTTCAGCAGTCGGCTGAATACCAGATTACCAGGACGAATATATAGCATGGAAACGCCACTATATACTTGACAGGGATGTATGACATTACAATGCATGCTTTTATCACGCATGCCTTTACAACGCGGTGTTTACAACGCAAACCTTTACAACGCATAGCGCTTTGGGGTGCTGGATAGTGAATAGTTTAATTTACTATTCCAACTCCAGTCCCCGTGGACACTAGGGAAGGTGTTGGATAGTAAATTAAACGTATTCCCTATCCTAGAGCGCCCCTCAGCGCCCCTCAGCGCAATGCATTGTAATGGTTTGCGTTGTAAAAGTTGGTCGTAAAGGCACTGCGTGGTAAAAGTTGCATTGTAAAGGATGTTTCCCACTTGACAGTAGGCTAAGTAGTGGATATGATGTGCTTAAATAGCTGGCTTCCAGGCGAAAAGCAAAGTAATGCAACTATAGCATGGGTACCTGCTACAATGAAAAATTCAATGCCGTACTGTCACCAGACAGGCGCATAGAATTCAGATTTGTGCTGCACAGACAGCTCATCCGCAAGGATTCTCCACTGTTTTACGGGCTGCGGGGTAATTATAGGGGTTTCTACTGTTGGGCTGACCTGTGATTTCAGCTTTCCCAATTTGTTAAACGTGAGTATTTTGTTAGCTTCCACAAATTCACCTGTAGATAACATTTCCTGCTAAAAATGTTTTGTGGGAGAATTATCATGCAAAATAAGTGGCGGCTCCTCCGCTAAGGCGGAGGAGCTTCGCCCCACTGCCAGCAAAAGAAAGGTAAAAATAAAATGATAATAACGGAATGTTATTATCACTTTATTGTGTCTTTCTGCTGCGGCAGCGTACGTGAGGGGGCGGGACAGGGCTGCAGTGCAGGGAAGGAGGGTATAACTCTCCTAAGTGTGCAATGACTGTTTGGTCGGCCCTCTTGGGCTGCCCAAAGCAGTCATGCACACTTCCCTGTTCCCCATGCAGGCGGCGTTACAACCTGCATGGAGAATATGCCCATCCCCCCAGACCCTGGCTGAGCGCCATGTCATGGCGCTCAGAGCAATCACAATGCTGCATTGAAGCGTTGTGGTTGGCTTAGGGATGGGAGCCTGACTGCTTACTTCCTGTTCCGACCTAGAGGCCAGCAGGAGAGAAGACGCGGGACCCAGCGGCGACAAGGTGAGTGTTTTTATTTATTATTTTTTAAAGGCAGCCTGTACCACCCAGTGCGCTCTGCGTGCCTGCCCCCTTCACGCCCCCTTCCTCGAGCGGTGCCGGCCGCCCCTGTGCAAAACGACACTTTTTAGGTCGAAGCCTGCCAGACAGCACAGCTATCTGGATGCAAAAGGCTTCTTGTGGACATTCTGAAAGCTTCCCAGGGAAAGCATTTTGCTTACCGTTGCTTTGTGTTTTGTAACTCAGTTACTTGCATTTGTTTTGCTGGCTGTATTTGTTTTAGGCTGTTCAGCACTTCTTTGTCGATCCCATGGAGCATAGCCTGTTTACCGCCTCTCTGACTGGCTTCTTGTATCCTTCTACGAGTGCTTGCTGTATGGGAACTCTTTTTTTCTTTTTCATGAGGCAATCCACAAGAGAGCATGTGTTTTCAGTCTCCCTTGTATGCTAGTTTAGGAAACAGTAAATGTGCTGTGTTATTCTAAAAAGGTTTCCTGCATCCTATCATTTTGCCTGAGTGATTTCACTTATCCTTGCCACTTTGATCATCAATCTTGCATGCCTGTGAGGAACAACGGTCTGTCTATGAGTTTGTTTATTTTGGTTGGTGCTCTTCAATAACAGCATAACTTAAACAATTCTGGGGCATATTACCAAGGGTGGCGATAGGCAATTATCGCCGGTTTAGCGGCCGTTTTCGGCCGCTAAGCGGCGATAATTCTATCTCTCTATTAGCAAGCTGTCGCTAACTGATGTTAGCGACAGCTTTTAGGCGATAGCGAGCGGTTTGGGGCCCGCTTTGCATTTCAGCGATATTTTTCGCTAACGACATGCAAAGTGGGCGTACCCAACCTGTTAGCGACTGAAAGCAGTCGCTAACGTCGCTATCGCCTATTAGCAAGGCAGGCGTAGTGATGGAAATATTCCCACTATCGCCAAAAACCAACGCCTGCTCAGACCAGTTCTTAGCCATGTTATCCAATGGGAGGTGGATAACATGGCTAAGAGCATGTCGTCGCTAATGCGTGAATATCGCTGTATTCTCAGCGATGTTCTATTCACGCATTTCGCTGCTATCGCTGGATATTTTAGCGCTATGGAGAAAAACGTTGCTAATAGCATGTTTTCTCCGCTAACATATCCAGCGATAGGCAGCGATAAAAAAATCGTCGCTAAGCCTATTTAGCGATAATTATCGCTACTTGTTGGTAATATGCCCCTCTCTTCCTCAATTTCACGCCCATGCCATAGCCGCTGGAAGTAGGGGAGTGGGGAGGTGGGTGCTGAAATACCCCAAATAACTATGCTGTCGTTCAGAAGTGAATGAGCAATAAACAAGCTTTTACATTTTCATTTTTATCTTCACACATCTGCTATGTATTCAAAGACAAGGATCAAATGTTAGGCTCTGTTTTACAGGAAGCTTGGTGTTTACTTTTCTTTCTCCGACTGTAAAGCGTGAGGATTTATGTTACAGTGTTGCTGGGTGCAGGAATGTGAAAAGGCTATTATTGTTTTCTAGCACTTAACAAAATGTAAATGGCTGTAAATGAACTGTGCAAATATTTCAGAATATATCATAATTAGAAAAGCACAAATTAAGCACTTTTTTGTAATTCTGAAGTGTGGTGGAAACAAGTATTTTAATAAGATCAATAGAAATCAATACACCAGGTGAAGCCTTTTTCCACACTTTTTTGTTTTGTGCATTGCATAGTTTTATAACTGTATGTCTGTGCAAATGCATTGTTCATTTCATTTGAAAATGTGTTTTCAGTAATGGCAGTACGCTACCACACCATGAATACTCCACTCTATGCAACTCCACTCCCCGACACTGCGCTTCACTTACTCTGCGCCACTCAACACCACTCTGTGCCACTCTACACCACCCCACAGTACGACACTCTACTTCTCTCTGCGTCCCTCCACGGCACTCTACAACACTCTATGCCACTCCACTCTATGACACTCTACTCTGCATCACTCTAATCAACTCCAAACCACTCTACTCCATGCCTCTCTATGCCACTCCACTCACGACACTCCAATCTACGGCATTCCACTTTACGACCCTACACGACTATGTTACTACGTTCCACAACACGTTTATCCTATCTATGAAACTCCACTCTACGCCACACCATTCTACGTCACTCCACTCTTTGACACGGTGCTCCAGTCTACGCTTTCCATTCTATGCTACTCTGCTCTATGCTACTCTACGGAACTCCACTCTATGCTACTCTAGGCCAATCCACTCTACTCCACTCTATGCTACTCTGGGACAATCCACGATACTCCACTCTATGACACTTTATTCCACTTTACACCATTCCATAACACTCTGCTTACGTTTACAAACACTCTACGTCACTCCACTCAACGACAGTGCACTCTACGCCATTCCATTGTACAACACTCTATGCTACTCTACTTTATGGCATTTCAGGGCACGCTACACCACTCCAGTATATGCCACTCCACTCCATTTGTCTCACCCCACTTTAATCCACTATATGGCACTTCACTCTATGACACTTTACTCCACTCTACGCCACTACATTGTACGACTCTCTATGCTACTTCACTCGGCAACACTTGACTCTACTCTACGCCTCTCCAAGCCACTTCACTCTACACCAATCCACACTGCACCACTTCACTGTACGCCACTCCACTCTATGCCACTCCACTCAGTGACTCTCCACTCTACAACACTCCACTCTACGCAACTACGTTCTATGCCAGTCCACACTACTTTACTCCACTCTAGTCCACTCCAAGGCACTCTTCTCCACTCCACTTTATCGACACCCTACTCCATTCTGTGTCACTCCACTCCATTTCACTCTACGCCACTCCACTCAACACCACTCCACTCTACGGCACTTCACTCTACGCCACTCGAATGTGCTGTTTAGGTAGTATGTGATATACGCTGTTGAGTGCATCAGCCCCTGCAAGTGCTCCCAAATGCCCATTTCCTCTAGTTCCTGTTTACCTCCTCTAGTGTACCTCTCAGTGTATCCAGTCTACCCAACACTCTGTATCACCCTAGTTAATGTAATGGGCCTTCTGCCCCCAAAAACGTATACTCCGTTGCACCTTTCCCGCTGTGTTTAAATGCTTCTATTCTGTTGCCCCCAGTGGCCCTGTTTCCGCAGTGCACTTCTCCCTGTAGCTTCAGCCCCAGTTGTCACCGACATTGAGCCCCAAAACCAATGTGCCTTCTCTAATGCATCTGTTAGCGCCCGACCATGTTGCTCTTTCACTGTCCACCACTTTCCACTAACGCTTCCCACCTCAACTGCCCAATGCAAGAGCTGCATGAAATGGTTGTACGGCATTACAACGCGGGCTTTTACACCGCATGCCATTACAACGCAGTTTTTACAGCGCAAGTCGTTACACCGACTTGCGTTGGGGGGCACTGGATAGTGGAATAGTTTAATTTTCTATTCCAACTCCAGCCCACGTTGACAGTAGGGAAGGTGTTGGATAGAAAATTAAACTATTCCCTATCCTACAGCGCCTCCAGCGAAAGTCGTTGTAACGACTTGCGTGGTAATAGCAGCATCGTAATAGCAGTGCGGGGTAATGCCCGCGTTGTTATGGATGTTTCCCCATGAAATGTGCCACCCCATGAAGTGTTCCTTTTCTGCACCCTCAGACTTCCCTTGCTCTGTGACCACTGTTGGTCCCAGTGTGTGACTTATCCCTTTCCCCAGATGTCTGTGCCACCTTAAAACTAATTGCACATTTAGGTGTCCCTAGGCATGTGCCACATAAGTCCCCTCTTTGTGCCTGTAATCTTAGCTGATTTATGTACGTTTCCTGCCCCTTCTTAGGTTCCAGAACTAACCTCTCCATTCCCTCTGCACCCAGATGCTTTCTCTTAGCATTGCCCGTTGCACCCAGATGTCTTTTTTGGCCATTCCCCCCTGCTAGGACCCCAGGTGTCATCTTTTAGCAGTGTCCCCTGCTGGGCCCCTGATGCTCCATATTAGCATAGTGCTTGTTGGGCTCCAGATGACTTCTCTCAGTATTGTGCCCTGCAGGGACCCAGGTGTAATCTCTATGTAGTGCCCCCGGCTGGGCCACAGGTTCATTCTTTTAGTATTGCCTACTGCTGGGCCTCAGTTGCTTTCTCTTGACATTGCCTCCTGCCCCTATGTTTGTTCTCATAGGATTGCCCCCTGCTGGGTCACAGATGCCTCCTCCTAGCATTGCTTACTGCTGGGCCTCAGTTGCCTTCTCTTGCCATTGACTCCTGCCCCTACCTTTGATCTCATAGGAGTGCCCCCTGCTGGGCCACAGATAACTTCTATCCAGTTACATCAAATCTTGAACCCATTTCTACTTTGCACAGATTGCCCCGGTTGCAATGTCCCTACCACCAGTTGACCCCCCCCACTCCCACCCCTACTCTGGATTGCAATTACCCTCAGCCTGGCAAAACTGTCTGTCTGCGGCATTGAAAACTCACAGTTATTGTCAGACTTGAATCCTTTTCGCCCTCAGGTCTGTGTTTTTTCTGTGATACGTGAGTGATGGTGTTGCCACGTGGACCTGGATGAGTTATTGACCTGATTGACCATGCGGGACCCTCACAGCTCCAATTAAGTTTTTTATGGAACTCGTGATCGCTGCCAATGATGAAACTGCACACTACGGTGTATATTAAAAAACTGGCAGAAATGCTACGCTCAGATTTGATGGTCACACTGAAGGACTGGACTTTTAACAGAACCAGCGGTGCCAGGGAACAACACCTATAACCTTCATGGGATACCTGTTTCGGCGCACAACTACAGAGACACGGGACACTTCCTTCGGCGTCAAAGATCAGCGTTTATTACTGCAGGGAAACAAGAGTCATTAGAAGTACATAGGCATGTAGGTTCTGCGAGTCTGCTTCGAATTGCATATGTAGGTCGCTCTCTTTTATACAAAATGTTGCCATTGCACAACATGTGAACAAAAGGTTACAATTCAGTTCCCACAGTAAAACTTCAAAAGGGTCGCTTTCATGTGTTCAGAATCCCGGAACATAATTACAGTAGCAATGTCGGTTCCCAACTGTAAAAGTACATCTTCCCACCACTAGGCACACCCATGAGAGTTGTAAATGACAAAGAAGAAAAGCCAAGGGCAGCTGCAAGGAAGTCAGACACGTGTAGAGAAAAAAAGGTGAGGGTAATATCGGAAGCATGATCGTAGGATCAAAGAGCTGGATCCATCGCCTGCACGGCTGTCACAATAGACCGGTACAACCAGATCACCCTCAAGCTGGGCCATCTGCCTTCGCTGTGTCATTCCTCCGGCCATAAAGATGCATGAAAGGAATATGCGTCTTCCGCAAGGCTTGGGAACTAGAGGGTCAGGGGGCGAACAGTTACCTGCTCGCTGACTACGTGAGGGCAAGAAACAAAATGGATGCCGTATCTAAAATGGAACCCAAGGGTTCAGATGAAGAACCCGTAATATTAGACGAACCCTGGCAGGTAGTGTAGCGAAAATACACACTCTTGCCGAGCTCGCCATTTACGGTTCGTAGATACCAAACTCGTCCATATTCGGTAATGCCCAGAACGCCGTAATAATTTTTACGGAACCTCAACACTGTAGTATCCTCAGGTCACGTCATTCTGTTCTCTGTACCTACCTGCTTAGTCAGTGTGAGTGTTCCGGTTAGAATGTCAGTGTGAGTGGAAGGCTTGGGTGCCTGGTGTGAGTGTTGTCAGTTGGGAGATGGGATGAGCAGCTAGGAGGCTGCCCCTGGTGGGGCTTGCTGTAACTACTTGTAAGAACTTAATAAACTTCATCTACTTCTACCTGGCCACGTCTCCAGCGTCTACTTGTGCCTCCTGCACGCGTTGGGCCAGCCCACTACATTTTGGCCATGATCTTCATTGGATTTTTCTTCTACTCAACGTGCCAAGTAACAGGAGTTAAGATAAAGCTGATGGGACCAAGAAGCAATGACTTTGAAACATGTAACAAGCAACTCAAGTATAAGAAACTGGTCAAGCACGCCTGACTGCCCGCACCAGTGTCCACTACACCGGACAGCCCCAGCCCAGGCGTGCTGTGCTTACATCCGTGTACTTTCATCACCTGGTAATAAGTCATCAAAGCTGCCTACGTCTTTGCCTCTACTAAGGTCTACAAAGCCACAACAAAAGCCTACGCTGCACCTACAAACGTCAACAGTGCCTCAGAAAATATCTACAGTGCCTCATGAACTAAGGTAACCACTGGCTATCTGTGTTTTTGCCTCCAATGTGAAGTGCAGTGCTTCCGTTGTCAGTAAGGCTCATTTGTGACTGTGCCGCGCTGATCCGCTCCAAAGCCATTCATGGCGTCTTCGTTCCCTGCTGACCCTCTACAACGGTTGATGGTGAGTACAGGTACTCTCCAATGTACTGTATCTTCGACAGATGGGTGAGTCACTCTTGCGCTCAAGCGCTGCCTATCTGGAAAGGAACATTTTCATCCGACGTCGTATCTAGCGGTTTTCTGACCACAATGTTCCTTGGTTGTCCTCTAGGGTGAGACTTTGCTCACCGGAGTGGATTACATCCATAACGTGTGTGTCCAAATGTCTCATTGCAGATACTTTATCCCTTTCTAAGGGATGGGAGTTGGTCCTAGTCCGATGTCTCTTCTTCACGCATGTTCTCTTTTCATGTGTTGTATCCCTGCCTAAAGGACAGTGGCGTCACTAGGGTTGGTGTCACCCGGTGCGGGTAACTCATGGTGTCACCCCCTCATGACCTACCGGATGGACCAACTCACCCTCTGCCTGCACCATCTCTCCCCTCTGCCTGCACCATCTCCCCTCTGCTTGCACCATCTCTCCCCTCTGCCTGCACCATCATTCTCTCTGCCTGCACCATCTCCCCTCCGCCTGCACCATCATTCTCTCTGCCTGCACCATCTCCCCTCCGCCTGCACCATCTCCCCTCCGCCTGCACCATCTCCCCTCTGCCTGCACCATCTCCCCTCTGCCTGCACCATCTCCCCTCTGCCTGCACCATCTCCCCTCCGCCTGCACCATCTCCCCTCCGCCTGCACCATCTCCCCTCTGCCTGCACCATCTCCCCTCTGCCTGCACCATCTCCCCTCCGCCTGCACCATCTCCCCTCTGCCTGCACCATGCCTGCACCATCTCACCTCCGCCTGCACCATCTCCCCTCCGCCTGCACCATCTCCCCTCTGCCTGCACCATCTCCCCTCTGCCTGCACCATCTCCCCTCCGCCTGCACCATCTCCCCTCCGCCTGCACCATCTCCCCTCCGCCTGCACCATCTCCCCTCTGCCTGCACCATCTCCCCTCTGCCTGCACCATCTCCCCTCCGCCTGCACCATCTCCCCTCCGCCTGCACCATCTCCCCTCTGCCTGCACCATCTCCCCTCTGCCTGCACCATCTCCCCTCCGCCTGCACCATCTCCCCTCTGCCTGCACCATCTCCCCTCCGCCTGCACCATCTCCCCTCCGCCTGCACCATCTCCCCTCCGCCTGCACCATCTCCCTCTCTGCCTGCACCATCTCCCCTCTGCCTGCACCATCTCCCCTCCGCCTGCACCATCTCACCCTCTGCCTGCACCATCTCCCTCTCTGCCTGCACCATCCCTCCCCCTCTGCCTGCACCCCCTCAACCCGCCTGCTGCTCTTTTAACCCTTTCTTCATCGCCTTCTCAATCTCCCCCCCATGGTTTCGTCCTTACAGTTCTCGGCTTTCCTCAAAGTGACTGGAATAAACACATGAAATGTGCTTTGAATTTGTGCGTGCGCCACTGAGGATACATTTAAATAGACACAGAAGACACACTCGCCCTCACCTTGGAGCGCAGCAGGGACGGGGAGGGTGGGGGGGGGGGGCTGGCCATGATAAAGCAAGGCAGAGCAGAGGCAAGTCCGAGAGAAGAAATAGGCAAGCACAGCCATCTGGATTGTCAACGGAAGTGTGATAGGAAGGAGAGGTGAATATTGGATCTGGCTTGACAGTGCAGTCATATACAAATATATTGTTATCAATTCTTAAAGATATACATTGAGGGAATTATTCATCATGCTAATGGTTGGCTTATCCTTCTGCCTCCCATGAGTGCTTGCATTGCCGTGCACAAGGGACTATTTTGCATATGAAAAATAATCTCAATCATTACACATTGAATTATTTAAGCTGCAGAGCTGTGTTACATACACAGCGTAACCAGATGGTGTCACCCCATGTGAGGGTGTCACCCGGTGCGGTCCCCACCCCCCGCAACCCCCTAGTGACGCCACTGCTAAAGGATGGGAGTGGGTCTTAGTCCCATGTCCTCTCTTTCACAGTTTGGGTCAAGGGGTTTGTGACGGGGCGAGTATGCCTGGAGAAGAACTAAACACTGACTGGTGGTCCACCACTCCCCTGTTACCCACTTCTTTTGCTTCCCAACAGCCGCCTGACCCCCCTTGGAACGAGGAGCCGGAACCATGCTGGCCGAGCGAGACTGTGTGCGGCGGACCCTTTAACTATGAGGCATGGGCCGACATAGCCCCGCCCATCTACAGACAGGAGGGAACTTCAAAAGGGAGATCAGCCCCGGAAGTAGCGGACGGCGTTTCCCAGGCGGAGAAAGGTGAAGTGAGCGCGGAGTACGGAGAGGAGTCGGGAGAAGGAGAACTGAGAAGAGAGACGGAGAGCGGAGAAGGAGAAGCTGACCCGAAGCCAGGAGGCCACCGGTTTCACGCTTCGCCCCGCCACGCTCCCACAGGAGGGGCGTGGCTCCAACAGGAACGGGGCCGAGTGGCAGGTTGGGTGGGACGCCGAGTCCAGCCTCCTGAGTGATTGTATAGCCCTGTGTACAGCTCCCAACCTAAAACCCCCTCCCTACACGAGCACCTCCCTCACGGCGTGTACATACTGCACTACTTCACCGGTTTCCCTCACCCCCGGTCCCGCCGACTTGTATGGTCTCATTCTGTGATCTGACACGGTCTCTCTCTCTTCCTCTTTCAAAACGCCCTGGAGTCGGAGAGGACCAGAGACAAACCCTGAAAGGAGTCCACCCTGAAGGAAGCTGGATTCATCGCGGAAGACGCCCTTTGACCCCCACAGCGTTTGTCCGAGAAAGAATCACCAGTCGGCAAAGACGTTGTTATATCAAAATGAAGCCTTCGTTAAAATCTCTACTGAAAGATTCGGCCTCTCACTTGACGTCCTCCCCCTTAGCAATCCCGGTGGAAACCGACCCCAGCCTAGTCAACCCCCCTACCCTGCGACAGGGTTGTTCCCTTGTCAAGTTTGGGATGGGTGTTAGCCCCATTTCAAGGTCATTTCACCACGCTTCTTTGCTGTTAACCCTGATGCTTGGGTCATGGGGTGAATTTCCCCTTTCTACGTGGGGTGGACACTGTGATTTTTTTTGGGGTGTGTTGGGTGTTAGTCTCACCACTTCATTGTACGTCATATGTGTGTAAGTCGCCCAGCGCTTCACCCTGTAGTGTGTAGTGTGTAAGCCGCACTGCGCCTCACTTTTCTTTGTCATGTGTAAGTCGCCCTGCGCCTCACGATTTCTCGTGTGTGTGTGTGTGTGTAAGTCGCCCTGCGCATCACGTTGTCTTGTGTGTAAGCCGCCTCGCGCATCACCTTATACTCTTACGTCGTCTTGTGTGTGTAAGTCACCCTGTGCTTCACCTTGATGTTATGTGTGTGTGTGCCACACTGTACTGCACCTGTATTATCATGCTGCACAAGTCCTTGGGAGTTTGTCCCATGCGACATAACCTGTACATTTGGGTGTCAGTCCCATCCAATGTTTCCTGTTTCACTTGGGTGTTAGTCCCTTGCGGCATTACGTGATACGCTGTTTCTGTCGTAGGTCAGTGTCCCTCACACGAGGGGTGGCGTTCTGTTCCTTTGCCACTTTCTCTTCACATGAGGAGTACTTCCTTGGGTGCTGCTCCACTCATTGTATTCTAGTCTGGGGTTACGTTTTCCCCTTACTTCTGTCAGGTGTGTCTTGCTCACTTGTTGTATGTGAGCTCTTCTTTCACTACTTACATTTTCTTTGTTCACTATTAAAGGAAGAGGATAGTGTTAGTGTGTTTTTCTATCCTATCATCCTTCTTTTCTCCCTTGTGTGTCTGTTTTCCCTCTCGCTGTGTGGTCCATCACGCATCCCTTGGTTTATGGACTATTTTCATCTCTTGTTCATTATTGTGTATAGTTGTTTTCATTTTAGTTTGGTTCTTTTTATTTTTCAGTATAAAAGGCATAGGATATGTAGTATCCTCAGGTCACGTCATTATGTTCTCCGTACCTAGCTACTCAGCCAGTGTGAGTCTTCTGTGTAGAATGTTAGTGTGAGTGGAATGCTTGGGTGCCTGGTGAGTGTTGTCAGCTGGGAGATGGGCTGAGCAGCTAGGAGGCTGCTCCCGGTGGGGCTTGCTGTAACTACTTATAGAACTTAATCAACTTCATCTACTTCTACCTGGTCACGTCTACAGCGTCTACTTGTGCCTCCTGCATGCGTGGGGCCAGTCCACTACACACACCCACATACCTTTCGGAGAGCCTCCCACCCCTCAAGAAGAGACTTTTCTGAGGTTGTAACGATGCCCAATCAGGAACCCCTACAGCAGAAATGTTGCTGCTCAGACCATCTATGAAAAGCAGTGGGAATGTTTGTGATTCGCTATCAGGAAATCGCAAACAGCTACTTACAACAGTGTATTTTACACTGTTTGCGAATCCCAGTGGGCCGCAATTGACCTACCTCATTATTATTCATGAGGTAATTGGCAAATTGAGACCCATTGGTAAGCGCTAAAAGCACAGGGATGGTGGTCTGCTGGGGACAGCGGACTACCATGTCTTTGTTTGCTTTTAAATAAAGCAATTTTTTTAATGCAGCCTGTTTGCCTTAAAGGAAAACGGGATGTACATCAAAAAGAAAAAATTGGAAGTTTTCTTTTCATTTTTTAAGAGTAGGCAGTGTTCTGTGGGACAATTACCCTGTCTAAAAAAAGGCTTTTGCATACATTCACAAAGCTGAAGGGGTCTTCTTGGGGACCCCTTCCAGTTTGCAACTAGGTTACCACCAACTTGAAGTTGGTAGTAAAATGTGAATGTTTTGCCACTGTATTTCGGTTGCAAAACATTCACACATACCACGTCCGAGATGCTATTAGGAAGGAACGGAACACTCTTAACACTACCCTTCCTAATACTGAATCATTAACACATTTTGACATTCGGTAATAGGTTACCGAATCGCATAATAGGGTTTGGTACAGGAAACATCCTTTACAAAGAAAGTTTTACAACGCGGTACCATTACCACACAGCTTTTACAACGACTTTCGCTGGAGGGCGCTCTAGGATAGGGAATAGTTTAATTTACTATCCAACACCTTCCCGACTATCCACGGGGACTGGAGTTGGAATAGTAAATTAAACTATTCACTATCCAGCGCCCCCCAACGCAAGTCGTTGTAACGACTTGCGTTGTAAATCCTGCGTCGTAACGGTACGCGTTGTAAAAGCACGCGTTGTACCGTCATACATCCGTTTGGTACATAGTAAAAGGCTTTTTTTCCGGTCTCACATGGTCCGGTGCAGAAAATCAGGCCATTTGCAAGCTGAAAAAAGCTTTGTACATGTGGCCCCATGTGCTTTATTGACTTGTTGTAGTATGGTTGTTAAAAGACTCTGTCATCACTGTATTCAAGTTGGACCATCTTAATTTATTTGTAGTAGCCTTTGGTTTATTCTGGGGAGGTTTCATGCTTACCAGTTGCTTGGCAGCTAGGGTATGGCATCTCAGAGTGAGAGGAATGTTATGGTTCCAATATTTTAGAATAGCCCATGCTTCTCCCCCCGCACATATGGTATATTCCTGTGCATAAATACACGGGGCCTCATTTATGAAAAGTGACGCATCGCTGCGTGAAAACAGCGATGCGTCACTTTTCACTGCGCCCTCCTTGCGACACCAATGATGCGTCATATTTACAGTATGACGCATCATTGCGCAAGGAGTTACAGATACGTCAGTATTTCTGACGTATCTGTATGGCGCAAAAGTGGCACATTGCTGGAGTGTGTCACAAAATTGACGCAACTCCAGCAATGTATCCTTAAGGACCTGCGTCAGTCTTACACCTGCTGTGAGGCAGGCGTAAGAAATTGACGCATTTGTGTCCTAGAAGTGGCGCAGTGAAATCTCATAGATTTCACTGCGTCACTTCTACAACCCTTTCTTGCGTCAAAACGCCCCCCTTGCATACATTATACCTGGCGCAGGTATAATGTGGCGCAGGGGTTTGCAAAGTGACACATCTACCTAGAAGCGTCACTTTGTAAATATGGTGCAACAAGGCGCATTTTTTATGCCACTGGTGCGTCACAAAAAGTGACGCACCAGTGGCGTAAAAGTGACGCACAGCCTCATAAATGAGGCCCCAGGTGCACGCCTGCGAGGAGCAGTTGCACGTGCAGTGCGTAAACCATGGTGGCGTATGGTTCTTTATACAGCTCGTCCTGCGCGGGGCCCGTGGTCCGACACTAACCCGTCTCTGTGTTTCTCCCAGCTCGAAAGTGACATACTTCCTCCGTGTGTTTCATGGACCAGGGAAGAAAAATGCCTGTGCCCTGAGAGAGGAAAGGAGACTCCATTACAGGAAGGACGCATCCAACACCGCCTTCATGGAATCAAGGCCAGGTGACCCTGGTCCGACATTCTGCTCTCTCACTGCCATATTCTGAAATGTTCTAGATAAAGCCAGGTACATCTCAGTAGGCATGGCGCTGTCTACCCATACAATACACCCTTCTCTTCCAGGGCATGCCTCATACTTCCAGCTCTGCTCTGGCAGTGAGGAGACCTGGGCCGAAACAAACGTGCTGGTGTGTCACCAGATGTATGTCGTTACAACTTGTGGCATTACCACGCGTACCGTTTCAACGCAGGTTTTACAACGCAAGTCGTTACAACGACATGCGTTGGGGGGCGCTGGATAGTGGAATAGTTTAATTTACTATTCCAACTCCAGTCCCCATGGATAGTAGGGAAGGTGTTGGATAGTAAGTTAAACTATTCCCTATCCTACAGCGCCCTCCAGTGCAAGTCGTTGTAACGACTTTCGTTGTAAAACCTGCGTGGTAACGGTACCTCGTTGTAAAAGATTTGTGGTAAAGGATGTTCCCCATGTCACCGCTTGCGTCATCATCACCTCACTCAGGGCTCGGACTCAAGTCATTGACTTATAGTCAATAGTGCCTTGAGACCCTCACGGGTGAGTAGCGTGCTCTATAAACCCCTGATTGATTGATTGATCAATTGATTGATCAACTTTGAAGGATGAACATGAATTAAAACCTGAGGTTGGTGTTTGTACGTCTGCTATGAACCTTCTCCCTCTTGCTTTACCTGCTGAGTTCTTGGTCCTGGGTGAACCTCTGCACTTCAGCCTGGGTGATCCCATCAATCTAGGAGCCACAGGGTGCGCGGACAAAGGATTTCAGAAATATTTATTTATGTATATGGGTTTGCTTGAAGGTGAGAATGAGTCTGATTTGCCTCACTGATCCACTGCGTAGGGCGTGTCATGCAAACACATCATCAATTCGAGGAGGGCGAGGCGGACATATATCAAAATTTAAGAAATCCGTTATGTCTTACTTTTCGCCAAAAAGTACGTTAAATACGAAGGGTCCATTTTTCCTTCTAGGGTGCAAGAACCAAATGAGACTATTGGTTAATTTGTCACAACACAGCAGGAACTTTCCAGCACTGTGAGTTTGATCATTATAACAACCATGAAGAGACGTTGAGTTCCCAACTCATCCTCTGCGCGAGTCGGGTCTTTCCACCAAGCCGGCGGACATCCGTAGCGTGGGCGCCTACACAGCAGCATTCGAGGCTGAAGTCGAGGACAGAGACAAGCTGAAATCGATGAATGTGTATGTTGCATCAAAGCGATGAAGATTGATGACCAGACCTTCAAGCACATGTGCTACTGCTGTGAATACCGCCTTCCGCGCTCTGCACCTGCCCACCAGCTGTAAGCAAGAGCTGCAGATGTGGCTAGAATGAACATCTTCAAGGCCTACTCACTATCCACGCCTTCCAACCGCCACTCAGATAAGTTCAAACACACCCTAAGATCACGACAGCGGGTCCTGGAGATTGCTGTGATGAAAAAGTTGTGTTGCACTCGTCAGTTCGAGATCAAGGTGTAGAAACGCAAAAGTCTTCTCCATTCGTGGACGTATCAATGACGATGATCAACTCTCAGAGGTCCCACTCAATATTGATGTAAAAGGGGCAAACGTTTCTTCCTGGTAGAGGCCAACACCACCATTAATGATTGGTATGACTGAAGCATCAACCTCAGGGTTCTCCAAAGTATGTCTTGGCGGACCACTTCCATGCCCGATTCTTAAGGTAACTATATTTATCTAAATGGCGATATGCTAAAAATCTGTCATGGATCTGGCCCTCCAGGATTGACTTTGGAGAACCCTAATCTGGATGTATGACGCTACACCGCGTGGTATTACCACGCGTACCGTTACAACGCAGGTTTTACAACGCAAGTCGTTACAACGACTTGCGTTGGGGGGCGCTGGATAGTGAATAGTTTAATTTACTTTTCCAACTCCAGTCCCCGTGGATAGTAGGGAAGGTGTTGGATAGTAAATGAAATTACTCCCTATCCTAGAGCACCCTCCAGCGAAAGTCGTTGTAACGACTTTCGTTGTAAAACCTGCGTGGTAATGGTACCACGTTGTAAAAGTTTCGTGGTAAACGATGTTCCCCCCTTAATCTACGTGATGGCCCACCTCTGATTCCAGAGAATGTATGTATTTGGGAATATGGTTGAAAGAAACCTCTGAAGTACCTGGGCTGTTTTCCACCTGTACTTACTCATGACCCCAAGTCAGCTGAATTTGATGTTTAAGTGGTTAAAGCAGTGAGCAAGACTTGGTGGCTTCTAAGTTTCAGATCAGCAGTAAAATTGTGGCCTTCCCCCAACTTCTCTGTCAATTGATAGCCAGAGGAAATGTCTCTGGTGGAGTAGAGGTTGAAAATATGTTTTCTAGGATATTTCAAGGCATTGGTAAACTCACTAAAAGACAAATTTGTTAGGAAGACGTTTGTCTCATCATCCAAAGCATACCAAATGGTCTAAATAACAGTGATGATAGGGGAGAGGTGTGGCGCCACGGCCAGGGCGGCTGACGTTGGAATCTGGGGATCACAGTTCGATCCCCAGCACCGGCGGCAAATTAGCCCAGCACCATGTGACTCTGGGCAATAGCTTGCTTAATCTTCCCGACGGCCCCCAGTGCCTAGAGACCCTTACGGGTGATTGCTCGCACTTTACAAATGTGGATTATATTATATCCTGCTATTTGGTGAGTCGGGTGGAGCATAATGACCCTGACGTGGAAGTCTGTTGAACTCCAAATTTAGAAGGCACCCCCTCAAGTTCCATGGCCACATATTCTATTAGGTTACCATGCAACCTGATCCTGATAACATCTTAGCTTTGACATCGGTCCCAGTGCCCAATAACTTTTCATCACTTTAATGGGACAGAATTTGGATATGCAAGGTGAGCCACGTAAGGGCTCACTGAGATACAAAGGCCAACGAAGGCTAGGAAAGGTTGTATGATGTTACAACGCATACTTTTACAACGCATACCTTTACAACGCATTTTTTACAACACAACATCCATTACAATGCATTCCATTACAACGCATGCCATTACAACGAATTTTTAAAAACGACCATTACAACGCATTCCATTACAACGCATACCATTACATTGCATGTATGGTAAGTATTGGATAGTGTAGGGGTAAAAATTACTATTCTGACTCCAGGGGGTGCAACAGTAGGGTAAGTGTTGGATAGTGTAGGGGTAAAAATTACTATTCTAACTCCAGGGGGTGCAACAGTAGGGTAAGTGTTGGATGGTAATGGTATGTGTTGTAATGGTATGCGTTGTAATGGCATGCGATGTAATGGATGTTGCGTTGTAAAAGTTTCGTTGTAATGGTAGTCCGTTGTAAAAGTTGCGTTGTAAAGGTTGTTTCCCCATGGAAATGAAATTTGGATTAATAAAGACCCAGGGGCTTATTTACATGCAGCCCGCGCCACTGGAGCATCACTTTTTTGACGCTCTGGCGGTGTAGGCCTCTCAATCAAATCTATGAGGTGATGCAAAGCTACTCTGCATGGCTTGGAATGACTACATAGATACAGAGTAAGGCCAGGCAGCGCAAAGTTCTGCGTTGCCTGACTCTGTGCCAAGGAGGCATTCCATAGACGTTGCGATGAGTGTTCCCACTCAACACCCATTTATTTTGGCACTGCCCTAGATTGACAAAATCATATAAAACTGGAGTAGTGCCAAAACCTTATGCCTCCCCAGAGCAGCCGTAACGAGGAGAAATACATTTATTACTCCTCGTTTTTAGGTCTTGGGCCTAGCCACTGCGTCAGCAGTGGGCGTAGCCCAGAGTCCTTTTCTGAGGGCTTCTCAAAATGTACCTAGGAATTCCACGCTGCTCGTGCGCGTTTTTTCCTAGTTTCCCCTTTCTATTGTGCGGCGGCTGAAAGGACAGGGATGCACTGTATTTCACTAATACGGTGCATTCGTACCCATTCTTTTTGACATAGGACAACGCAGCAAGGTGACTTGCTATTTTGCCCTGCGTTAAAAACTCGTAAATGAGGCCCCCAGATTTTTAAATATTATGCAACTTAGACATTCAGGGACATATTGACCAGAATAGTGGAGCTGCCAGCGCAGCAAGTAACCTTGGTGCTCTGCGTCACAGGGAAAGGGCGGAATGCGGCGTATTTATGTAATGTGATGCATTCCTGTCCGTTGCCACTGCATTGGCTCCATTTCAGCAGCCTAGCACCAATGCAGGCACCCTTGCACCATGGTGTAAATATTGAAAACTACGATGGTGACGTACACCATGATACATGTACGTATAGTAACAAACTCAAATCACTGCTGTTGAATTCACCCGATATGACCTCCCCCTCAACCCTGAGTCAGATGTACGAGGTCAGGCAGGCCCTAGACCTACGTCGATTGATTGACAGATCACAGGTGGGGGGACACGTAACCCTTAGACAAACTTGCAAACAGTAACACGCAGATCGACCCCACAGATAGGCAGCGACATCATAATGGTTTCAGGAGACTGGTCCCAATAAAACAAGTTTGGCTGGAGGGGCGCACATTCCCCGGAACACCATAAAGTTAGATGCCACTCTAAGTTAGGAAAACTCGGGCAATCAGAACACAGCATGCACACTATACGCAGCGATTACATGCTTCCCAAGCCGGACACCTGGACATGGATGTATGACGTTACAACGCATACTTTTATAATGCATACCTTTACAACGCAACATCCATTACAACGCATTCCATTACAACGCATGCCATTACAACGAGTTTTTGAAAACTACCTTTACAACGCATTCCATTACAATGCATACTACCTTTACAACGCGTAACATTACAATGCATGTATGTTAAGTGTTGGATAGTGTAGTAGTAAAAATTACTATTCTAATTCTAGTGGTATGCGTTGTAGTGTCATGCGTTGTAATGGTTGCGTTGTAATGGCATGCGATGTAATGGATGTTGCGTTGTAAAAGTTTTGTTGTAATGGTAGTGCGTTGTAAAAGTGGCGTTGTGAAGGTTGTTTCCCTCTGGACACGTACCCACTGGCCCCGCATTGTGTCCACACAAGGTCGAGACCCACCTGCGCTGCTTATCAAACAAACGGATTACTGGCTCTGTGACTATGCCCAGATTTACATCTCCAAAGGAATGCACAAATGAATTTATGATTCTTCATTTAATTTATAAAATGATGGTTGAATCTGATGTGTCTTCAAACCCCAACTCTGTTGCCTGTGCTTCTGGCTAATTAAACCAACTGTTCCTGTTTCACCAAACATCTCTTGTCTTTTATTTTTTAAGGTACATCCACGTTAAAGCAACAGTTTTGTGAGCTAGATAGGATAGATTGGTTCTTAGAGCCCAACTGCAGCAGAAGGAACAGGATCCGCCCGTACGGATTTGCATCTGTGCACCAAGAACGGTAAGCAGATGCCGCAATTGATGGAAAGTTCTGCTGAATCCGTGGGGCTGAGGCCCGTCCTGAAGCCACTGTCAGTGGGTAAGAGACTACATCTGAGCCTCAGTCCCAGCATTTGGCATATGGCAAACTAGGAAGAAGCGTAAAAATCTAACCTGAGTGCCCTGCCACTAACAGAAATCTGAAATATTGCCTAATTTGTGTGTCCCAGTTGAGTGGTCGCAAGGCGGCCTCGGAGAGAATCCAGCAGAGGTCACCTTTCTTCTTTAGTCAGCACGCAAGGAAAGGTGAAGATTGTTTGTCACTCGGACCAATGGGCATGACACAGAGGGTACGCTTGTCTCTGGGTGTGATGCATGGCCCGATTGGATCACTGGGCGAGACGCATAGGCTCGGGGTGTGATATAGAGTCAACAACTCGATTTTATTTTTTATTCTAAAGATGTTTCCTCAGTATCTCCAGTCTCTTAAACAATAGTGGTAACGGAAAGTAGTGAGAGGTGTTATACGCTAGTTCTGCTGGGCATGACACGGAGGGTACGCTAAGCATCTGGGTGGGAAACAGGGTGCAATTCATACATTAGGAAAAACAAAAATTGGTCTTCTTGGAGAATGAGGTGTAGCTGTGCTTGGCCGAGGAGGGCCTGGATTGGTCGAGTTATTCCTTGTTATCCACGTAAATTGTCACTGTCTGTCCCCGAGCCAATATGGGCTGACGAGCCCGGGTTACGCACCTGCGTGCCACGAGCGGTACTGGACCTGAGAATATTTTTTGGCACCCTACGCAGCACCCCTACATACATGCCTATTCCCTGCTGACGAGAGGTAACAACCTCGAAACACGTGTCCAGGGATGGCCAACGCGACAGTGATTTTTACTCAAGACTCCGGCAGACGCGCACCCGCTGATGCTTACTTCATGGACCACAATGCTTTGGGGTAACACGCTGGTAGGACAAGCAGTTTGCGACCAATTGGACTTTCTTTTATATTCAGGCTCTCTTGAGCTAGTGGGGCTGACGAGCCCGGGTTTCGCACCTGTGTGCCACGAGCGGTACTGGACCTGAGAATATTTTTTGGCAGCCTACGCAGCACCCCTACATACATGCCTATTCCCTGCTGACGAGAGGTAACAACCTCAAAACACGTGTCCAGGGATGGCCAACGCGACAGTGATTTTTACTCAAGACTCCGGCAGAGGCGCACCCGCTGATGCTTACTTCATGCACCACAATGCTTTGGGGTAACACGCTGGTAGGACAAGCAGTGTGCGACCAATTGGACTTTCCAATATGGGAGACTATCGGGCTCACTTAGTTCCGTGTACCACGCAGAACCTGTCCTCTCCATTGAGCGACACGCGCTAGGAGTGAGCTAATGCTTATTGGCAAAGTCAGCATTTTTCTTTTCTGCCGTCTTTCTCTTTTACTTTTGTTTTCATTGTGGTTTTCAATTGATGCAATTTTTTTGATGTTGTGGTGCCTGTGGATTATTGCAACTGTGTTTTCATGTTGAATGTTATGTCTCATTAACGTTTCTATGTGCATGCGGAAAAGTTGTAATTTGTTCATCTTTTCTGTCCCGCTGCTAAAAACAATTCCTAATGTTTTTAATTAACCATAGATGTTTGATGCATCTTTGTCCTAAGCTGAGCTCATTGTAAAGTAATTATATCCAGCATAACCCGGTGTACGTATTTTCCCCACGATCAGAGTAGTATTCAAGTATGTTTAAAAAACTTGTTACGTTAGAAGTGTTCGAGCCCTTAAAAAGTTCCCAACCTGTCATGGATTTGTCTTTAAACCAAATGCAAACTAGGTTCCCCACACAAGCTAGATACATTTTACTGTGAGTGGCACACCCACACTAAGAGACATGCTTTCCCCTGTTCCGAGGGTGGAACCCTTGACTCAATATAATCAAACACACGAGGACGCACATTCAGACCAAAAATGTAGGACAGAAAAGGACTAAAAAGAGGCATTATTAGAACTATGGGCCATCTTCGAGGTAACCCCACCCAACAATTTAGTCCCAGAATCAGTAAGCATGGCATTTACCCCTACCCCACCATACACAGGCACAGAGGTGCTCTCTTGGAGGTCAGCCAACCCAGCCGTTCCTGCACCAGGCTATACGGGAGGTCTTCCTACCCGGCAGAAAGCCACTAGGTCTAGGCTTGTTATATTATATATATTTATATATATATATATATATATATATATATAAAAATAAACTTTAACCAGTGAGCCACACTTCTCCTGCAGTGGGAATGCTGAACACACCGTCACTTATTGGAGACCGCCAGATGGACAAAAACTTTGTTAGTCAGTGAGGTACACAAGGAGCAAGAGATATCTTATATATATATATATATTATATATATATCCATCCCAGTTCGGCACAAGGGGGCATATTACCAAGGGCTTTATCGCCGCTTTAGCGGGAATTTTTCCCGCTAAAGCGTCGATAATTTCATCGCCCTATTACCTAGCTGTCGCTAACACCAGTTAGCGACAGCTAGTAGGAGATAGCGATCATCTAGGGCCCACTTTGCATGTCAGCGATAATTATCGCTAATGACATGCAAAGTGGGCGTGCCAAGATGTTAGCGACTGGAAACAGTCGCTAACATCGCTATCTCCTATTACCTACTTTTGGAAATAATCACGCCAAGCGCGATTATCTCCAAAAGCTAATGCCTGCCCATAGCAGTTCTTAGCCATGTTACCCAATGGTAGGTGTATAACATGGCTAAGAGCATTTGCTCGGTAATGCATGAATATTGCTGACTTTACAGCGATATTCATGCATTTCGGCCGATTTTTATCGCTTAGGAGATAAACCTTGATAATTGCAAGGTTTCTAAGCGATAAAAATAGGCGAAGCACGGCGATAAAATTATTGCCTCTAACCAAGCTTAGCGATAATTATCGCTTATTCTTGGTAATATGCCCCTAGGTTCCCTGAAGCTCAACCCTCCGTTCCACGATCAGTCCCAGTTACGCAGAAAACATACATCCTCTCCTGTCCTGGCGAGAAGGGCAACAGAGAATTCCATAGCAGATCCAAACGAGAATACAACTAGCGATAGTGAGGGAGAGGACTCCAGCGCCCCAGGATCTAACAGCGATGCTTGAGAGGGCAGGACCGGTCCCACAAACTAAAACGAGAAGTAGGGAACATACTCCAGTGGCCAACAGGACATCCAAAGACACACACATACTGCTGTGTGATCCAGGCTGATCTGAGGAGGATCCCATTGTCACAATGCTAATAACCGAGACACCATACGTATGGGAGAGAACCGTCCCCTATCAAACAGCACTGCAATCCTAAAAGGGGGCTGGGGCACGGTTGCCGGGATCCCCTTCACCAAACCCCTCGAGCGGTGAACAGCCATTACAATGTGGGGATTACCCCGCACTGCCATTACAACGCAGGGATTACAACGAAAGTTGTTACAACGACTTTCACTGGAGGGCGCTGTTGGATAGGGAATAGTTTAATGTTCTATCCAACACCTTCCCTACTGTCAACGTGGGCTGGAGTTGGAATAGAAAATTAAACTATTCCACTATCCAGCGCCCTCCAGCGAAAGTTGTTGTAACGACTTTCGTTGTAATCCCCGCGTTGTAATGGCATGCGGGGTAAAAGCCCGCGTTGCAATGTCATACAACCCCTCGAGCTAGAGGTGAGTAGATTGAAGGAACAGTTGTACTCTCCCTCATCCCCGACTAATATCTTAGGACGAGACCTAATGACCAAACTGAAAATGTCCATCCAGGTTGCGGAGAATGGGATCATAGCCTGCTCCTTCCCTGGAGCTCCCTCCTCAGAGCCCCAACCAGCGAGACACTCCCATTCCAAGTGGACGCCAGCCAGGGTGGCTCCGGCCAGACTGATCCCTTTCGCTGGGGCAGTCCTGGAATATACAGAACATTTCTTTGAGCTATGTGAGTTAGCTCTGCAGTCAATGCCAATGTCAAATGTCAAATGTCAATGTCAAAGGTTCTTATATAGCGCCTTATCACCGCAAGGTGTCAAGGCGCTTGCTTTGGGAACCCGTCCTGGCTTTTCCCTGTGAGATAACCCCTTACTGGGCATCCCCAAGGTGGAGGCCAGGCATCCTGCTGCAGGGGGGGCGTAGTGGAGATTAAACAAGCTATTGCCCAGAGTTGCAGAGTGTGAACCCGTGATTCGAGTAGGCACCGAAGCGAGAATTATCGAGTCCGTGGACATTTGGGCTCAAGACCCTGCCGCGAATTGAACCCTGGTCCCGGGTCTGACCTCTGCTTCAGGGTCTGCCTCCTTTAACCAGTGAGCCACACTTCTCCTGCAGTGGGAATGCTGAACACACCGTCACTTATTGGAGACCGCCAGATGGACAAAAACTTTGTTAGTCAGTGAGGTACACAAGGAGCAAGAGATCCAGGACCTCAACTTGTGCATGCCTACTGAGTCCCCCGAAGCTAGGTGGGGAACCGGGCCAAGGCACATAGGGGCAATGGCTGTGACAAACAGACCGCACACCCCCCGGGATTACCAAGGTCAGCCTCTGTAGCCACTCTGGCACCTCCCTGGGTGAGGAAGTGGCACAGACCATGTTGACCGACACTAAGCGGAGCATCCCCTGCACCCAAAGCCCCCTACCTACTGCAGAATATTGTGCACAAGTGAGTGGACTTTGGAGGGTACTCGGCACATGCAGCAAATGACACACTACCCAGAGGAAGTGCCCCGACTGGCTACATGGAGAGCATCCTAGAGCCGGAGGGCGACAGGCCACCACATGCTCCCCCACACGAGGGCCCTTTAGGCGAGGGCAAAACCAGAATCAAGTCCGCAGAAACTCCACTAAGCCAGGCTCCTACAAACTGAGTAAAACCACCCCCAAGCGGGCCACGTTGGCTGCAAGCATGCCAATGGCACCAGTGTTGAGAGGGGCTCCACTGCAGTACCCCAGAGGGTACTAGCCAGGTTATGATGGCAGAGGTCAGGATGGCTGGTGGCCGCCAGATCATAGAGAATATTTCTACCACCTCAGATTGGGCCACCTACTTGAACATTGTCACCTGAAGGCCTCCCAGGAGCAAAGATTGATAGGGCTGGGCCAGTCCAGGCAAAATCCCCAACTTCAGAATAAGGGTGGGCGTAGTATGCGTAGTGGGGCTACGCGAAGCTTCGTGAAGTGGGCAGGAAGCTGCGCCCACCCACATACTTCGCGTAGCACCACTACGCACCACCCGCCTCCCTCCCGCCCTCTTCTACATACCTAATTTGTTTTAAAAAATACTTTAAAAGTAAATTAAAGGCACTTACCTGGGACGCGGCGTCCCGGGGCTCCCTCTTCTTTTTCGCGCCGACTTCTTCCATCCAAATGCGCATTCGCGGCCGCCCGCGCATGCGCATTTCTGGGTGCTTTTTTGGATGCTTGCAGAGGCCTAGGCATTCTTATGCAGCTGGTCCCCCAGTGCGGGGTTGGTTGGCCACGCCCCAGGGGATGGGGGTCAATCTAACGAGGGGGCACGGTGGCCCGACCGGATCATAAACGCAGGCAACCAGGTCCTTTCAGCCACGTCACCCCAGATCGAAATGACCCCGTTCTCCAACATTTCTAGGCTTCCAGCTGGTGGAGCCCGCTTTTAGCTCCAAAAAGAGGCGACGGTCCAGTGCCAGAAACCAGGTTTTCCATGCACTTGGGATGTTGAGATGCCCCGTCACAAATAAATGACAAATTGGCACCAGGTCAGAAGGGAAGTTCACCCGGACAATCAGCTGTCCCAATTCGTTACCCTCAGCGCAACAAGTCTCCACCACGCACCTGACCCCCGTTGTAGACAATACATTTTTCCTACTGCTCTCCCCAAACGTCCAGAGTTTTCTCAATTGATCATGTCCCTTAAAAACAATGGGGCATATTATCAAGGGTGGCGATAGGCACTTTTCGCCGGTTTAGCGGCCGTTATCGGACGCTAAGCGGCGAAAATTATATCGCCCTATTATCAAGCTGTCGCTAACAGCGGTTAGCAACAGCTTGAAGGCGATAGCGAGCGGTTTGGGGCCCGCTTTGCATGTCAGCGATATTTACCCCTAATGACATGCAAAGTGGGCGTACCCAACCCGTTAGCGACTGAAAGCAGTCGATAACGTCGCTGTCGCCTATTCTCAAGGCTGGCGTAGCGATGGAAATATTCCCGCTAACGCCAAAAACTAACGCCTGCTCTGACCAGTTCTTAGCCATGTTATCCAACGGGAGGTGGATAACATGGCTAAGAGCATTTCGTCGCTAATGCGTGAATATCGCTATATTCTCAGCGATATTCTCGCATTACGCCGCTATCGCTGGATATTTTAGCGCTATGGAGAAAAACGTTGCTAATAGCATGTTTTCTCCGCTAAAATATCCAGGGATACAAAAAAAAAGTCGCTAAGCACATTTAGCGATAAATATCGCTAGTTGTTGGTAATATGCCCTCATGAGAGTAGCATATCTGATTCCCACAGACCCAAAACCCCCTGGATCTGAGGGAGAGGGGGGCGCTGGAGGGAAAGGGGTTCTGTAAATGACCATCACAGCCCCCACACAAGGTGCAGTGAAATGTTCACCATCATACCCAGCTTGTCGACGCAAATAACGCAGGGCCCCACAGACATCCTCATAGGGAACAGCAGACCTGACCTCTGTTGTTCCTACATCCGAATCACACAGGGCCAGGGAGTAGGGTGACCAGATTCTCAAAACAAAAAATGGGGACAGGTCATTGACATAGAAGTAGGACTACGGTTTGCAGTAACCATCGACATAAAAGTAGGACTATTTGACAGCTGTCGTAGACATTGAAAAAGGACTATATTGACAGCTCCTTCCACAGACCGAGATTAAGCATTACAGACAACAAATGTGAGGTCTTTAATTGGCACCCCTCTCCATAACACAGCAGCATTAGTACTTTTTATTACATTTACACTTTTAAGGACTATAGCATATATTTGCCAAAAATCAATAAAACATCACAGGTTAGCAAACGCCAGATTTACTAGCTTTATCAATGCTCGTTTCTATAGCTGCGCGTCAGCACCATGTAATGTACAACTCACTAATGTTGCTTAGGTGCTCTTAACAGAAAAGCATGGGAGGTAAACTGCGGAATGCTAAATTGCCAAAGGGTAGCCAAGAACAGGGACATTTCTGTGTTTAACCGGGACACTGTTTGAAAACAGGGACATTTGAGTCACTTTGAGACAAGTGTCGGACACGGGGACACTTCTCTAAAACGGGGACCGTCCTGGGAAAACGGGGACGTCTGGTCACCCTACCAGGGAGCAGCTTCTCAGTCCCTCCGGTAGGCCCCAATAGACACAACACTGCATGAGTCCTTAGGCAAACAAATGCCCAATTATTTGCTGGAAGAGCCCAAAAGTAGCCCACATAGCCTGAAGGGTCCGGAAAAAGTCTAAGCACCCAACTCCATTTGAAAAAAAAAGAAAAAGCCCCCTTACACGCCACATACAGGGACCAGAGGTGCATACATGTGTCCTCAGGGCGTTGCCAATACCCACAACACCCCAAAATTGCAACACGCCCCCTTCTTTACTTTCACGGCTCATCTCGCATGTGTAGGTCAAAAGCTATTATCTGCATCGATAAAACTACACACATGCACACGTAAGGGAAAGCAGGGTACTAGAGGGCTGGAAACAACCTTTACAACGCAACTTTTACAACGCACTACCATTACAATAAAACTTTTACAACGCAACATCCATTACATAGCATGCCATTACAACGCAATCATTACAACGCATGACACTACAATGCATGTCATTACAACGCAGTCATTACAACGCATACCATTACAACGCATACCATTACCATCCAACACTTACCCTACTGTTGCACCCCCTGGAGTTAGAATAGTAATTTTTACCCCTACACTATCCAACACTTACCCTACTGTTGCACTCACTGGAGTGGGAATAGTAATTTTTACCCCTACACTATCCAACACTTACCCTACTGTTGCACCCCCTGGAGTTAGAATAGTAATTTTTACCCCTACACTATCCAATATTTACCCTACTGTTGCACCCCCTGGAGTTAGAATAGTAATTTTTACCCCTACACTATCCAACACTTACCCTACTGTCGCACCCTCTGGAGTTAGAATAGTATTTTTTACCCCTACACTATCCAACACTTACCCTACTGTTGCACCCCCTGGAGTTAGAATAGTAATTTTTACCCCTACACTTACCCTACTGTTGCACCCCCCTCGAGTTAGAATAGTAATTTTTACCCCTACACTATCCAACACTTACCCTACTGTTGCACCCCCTGGAGTTAGAATAGTCATTTTTACCCCTACACTATCCAATACTTACCATACATGCAATGTAATGTTATGCGTTGTAATGGAATGCGTTGTAAATGTAGTATGCGTTGTAATGGAATGCGTTGTAAAGTTAGTTTTTCGAAATTTGTTGTATTGGCATACGTTGTTTTGGAATGCGTTGTAATGGATGTTGCGCTGTAAAAAATGCGTTGTAAATGTATGCGTTGTAAAAGTATGCGTTGTAACGTCATACATCCCTCGCTAACACACAAGGGGCCTGATTTGGAGTTGGGCATTAATGGGAAATGTTCCTTTTAGAGGATGAAGTGAAGAATGTCTGAGAACATGCATCTCTGTCATCCTCCACCACAGGGATCACAAGAGGAAGTGGACTCTACCAGTGGGTTAATTCGCCTTCAGATTTAGCATTCCCTTCAGAAAAGTGTGGATTTTCTGCACCACCCAGCTCCACATCAGACCGTATGGGCAGGGCCACTGGAATTATGCGATTGTGCAGTGATTTTTGCATAATTGTAGGTTTGTCGCATTTGCCACATAATCCATCATCTGCCGCATAATCTGCAGATTTTAACAAAAATTGTAGCTCAAAAGGTTCAAAAGTTAGTAAAAACACAGCAACAGGTGTTGCCTCACAGCGGAAGGAATCTGCAAAGGTTGACGGGTCATCTTTCTGTACCATATTGCTATATTTGGTCAAACAGGTACTAACAATGCCCAGACAATGTTAACAAGCTTAAAAATAATGAAGTAATACTATCGCAAAATCTGCATAATTTTGCCGCATAATTTGCCTTTTCTTGCTGCATAATTTACTCAACCCTGCAACAAAATGTGACCCTCCCCTGCCGCATAATTCCAGTGGCCCTGCTTATGGTCCAATAGTGGAGTATTTAAGCGGGGAGCTGGACTTCGTCCTGGACAGGCTCTCAGTCACCTGACCTCTTCTCTTCCAGGGGTCTGTTTTATTCCCATGTTTTTTGTTCACCACCTCTTCAGCACCAACCGCCTGCCCACCCTGCCCATGACAACCTCCTTCTTCTAAAGCCATTGGTTTCCCTCCGCTGACTCCGCCCCTTTGATTACCCGCTGAAGGTGACCCCACTGTCCCCTTCTCCACCCATTGAACTAAAATCTAAGCTCATTATCCCCTTCTCCACCCTCTGATCACTCCCTGAACGTGACCTCATTTTTGCCTCCTCCACCCTTTGATAACTCCCTAAACATGACCTCACTATTGGTGGGCGTAGTTCGCGAAGTAGCGCTACGCGAAGCTACGCAAAGTGCATTTCGCACTAAGCGAACCTCACGTAGCACTACGCGAGCTGCGGACTAGCATGTTCGCACTGTGCAAGATGCATTTTCAATGATTGCACAGTGCGAACAAGCATCCGGCACTGTGCAATCATTGAAAACGGCATCTTGCACAGTGCGAGCTGTAGTTTTCTGGCGCTCGAGTAGATTTTTACTCGAGCGGCAGCTTTCTCAACGCGAACTGGTAGTTTCTCATCGTGAGCGGTCGCGAGCATGCACGACCACTCGCAATGAGAAACCTGACCTCCCCGCGTTGAGAGTAAGCCTGGGCGGCCAGCTACGCTCCGTGCACGGAGTGCACGGAGTGCCGCCTCCTACGCATTTTGCGTAGGCGGCGTAGCCAGGCGGCACTACGCGCGCTCCACAGACGGAGCGTAGCCGGCCGCCACCCGCCTCCCTCCCGCCCTCCCTAAATACATAAATAAATGGATAAAAAGCTTTTTAAAACACTTACCTTGTCTGCCGCGTCCCCGGGGCTCCCTCTCGCCGTCCCGCGATGCGCGCCGCCATTTCGGATCCTAATGCGCATGCGCGGGCGGCCACGCATGCGCATTTCTCGTGAGGAATGCGCATGCGCGGCCGCCCGCGCATGCGCATTAGGATCCGATTCGGTGGCGGCGCGAACGGCGGGACGGCGAGAGGGAGCCCCGGGGACGCAGCAGACAAGGTAAGTGTTTTAAAAAGCTTTTTCTACATTTATTTATGTATTTAGGGAGGGCGGGAGGGAGGCGGGCGGCGCAGAGTGGGGCTACGCGGAGTGCGCGGGTGGGCGTAGTTGTGCGCCCACTTCGCGTAGCTCCGCGGAGCCCCACTCCGCACACTACGCCCAGGGTTAGTTGAGAGTCTCACCGGGATGTCATTTTCCTTGCTCGCGGTCGCGAACATGACGATGAGGACCGCGAACAAGCAAAAAATGACCGCTGCATTAACGCTACGTGTGTTCACAATGTGCTACGTGCAGCTCGCGTAGTGCGAAGTTGCACAAACTTCGCAAACTACGCGAGCGTAGTATAGTGCTTCGCCCAGGGTTAGTCTTCCCTACCCTTTGATCACTCTCTAAATGTGACCATATTGCTGACGGAAGCACAGATAGTGCCATCACTGAACAGGAAACTGTGCTTGTCAGAGCAGTCGATGGTGGGAAACCCTACACCCTTTTTTGCAGATCTTGTTCCACTTGAACATGCACGTGCTCAAGGAGTTCTGGATGGTATAGTGAAAGGAATCAGAAGGTTATCTTTGGATTTAGTAGATGTGAGGTCTACAGAACATCCAGGCCCGTCACTAATACCTGTCAATCTCGATGGTGCTGCAGTTATGATGGGATCTAAGGGAGGGGTTGTAGCACTCCTAAATAAAGACATTCCTTTTCTTTTGCCGTTCCACTGTGCAGCCCACAAGCTTCAGCTTGGGATTCTAGGGCCCACATGCATCATTGTAGGAATTTGCGATTCCTAAATTGCGAAAATTAAGGAATAGCAATTTAGGAATTGCAAATTCCTATGCATCAAGAAATCGCAAAAGTTTTTGCGATTTCTTAATTTTCCTTATTTGCGATTTCTTTATTGCGAATCGCAATTAAGGAATCGCTTTACATTGATTCCTATGGGCCTATAGGCCCATAGGAATCAATGGGAAGGCATTCTCATTTTGCGAATTCGCAATTACGGAATCGCAAAATGAGAATGCAATTTCAAGGGTGCAGGGGGGGTCCAAAGGATCCCCCCCTGCACCTCTGAAATGTCACGTAAGTACATTTTACTCACACACATGTCCCAAGGGCATGTGTGTGTGTAAAATATAAGTTTCAAAATGCACTTTTGTGGATTTTTGAAACTTTTCGCAAATTACCATGAAGGTTTACCTCATGGTAATTTTTCCCTTCATAAATGCGAATTCGCAATTTAAAAAAAATCATGCATAGCATTTAAGAAATCGCAAAAATTGCGATTTCTTAAATGCTATCGCAATTCCAGAAATCGCAAAAAATTGCGATTTCTTTAATTGCGAAAAATGATGCATCCCAAAAAAAGGTTTTTGCATTCGCAAACGGCCGAATTTTGCGATTCGCACCGTTTGCAAATGCAAAAACGCTTGATGCATGTAGCCCTAGATGCTGTAAAACCCCATCTCTGTCAGTTTGAGAAAACTTTGAAATGGATGGTGAAATTGTTTTGGTAAAGTCCTAGGAGGCGAAGAGATGCCAAAGAAATTTCAAGAATAATTGATGAAAACGTTGCACATTTCACTGATATTAAACAGGTTTGATGGGTATCCAGCAAAACCACGGCTTTGACAGTCATGCAAAAAAACCTGGTTCTACACCATTCTGATGCTAAGGCACAAAAGTACCTCTCAGTTGTAACTAGTTTTACATTTATAAAAAACCTTTACAGTGTGAGAGATGTTCTGAAGCCAGTGTCTCAGCTTCCAGAGTTCTTTCAGTCTAATGAACTGCTTTTATTGCGTGTTACACCTGCTGTAGAGAGATGTGCGTTGACCCTAGTAGGCCTAAAGAGTGAGTTGGGTACTTATATATGCAGTTTAAATAACGGTACCACCCCGAAGAAAAGAATTTTGGACACATTTCTACTGATGGGTGCGAAACAAAGTTATCAGGACACTTCCCACCAGCAGCAACAATCCAAAGTGAAAGTGAGCTCCTTGACATTGTGGTTAAGTACATTGATGAGAGGTTTGGAAATTTTAATTGCGTGCTGGTTCAAGGTTTTAACCCCTGCGTTGCGGGGGTAATTCCCCCGCTGTTCTGGGGGGGAGGGAGGCGCGCACAGCACCCACATGCTCATGACGAGCTCAGCTCGTCATGAGACTCGGCGCTCCTGTGCTCATGACGAGCTGAGGTCGTCACAGGTGCACCGGCTTCCGTGGAACGCTCAGCACAGCAGGGTAATTCTCCCAGCACCTGAGCGGAAAAGGTTAAGGCATTTGATCATACACTGTGCCAGAAAGTAGAGAGGACCTCTATAAATATGGTCTCTCTGATATTGAGGCAATTGTGCAACATTTTGTGGTACTTTTTACCACAGACGAGAGGTTGGCAATTGTAGAGGCGTTTTGTAGACATAAAACCCATATGAAAAGCTTTCAGACTAAAAACATTCCTGTACAGCCTGCATACTCCACCATGCTAGCAACAAAGCCGTCCTTGTTGACTGAGCTTGTGGAGATGATGTTCACATTCAGTGTATCTACAGCAGAAGCTGAACATGTGTTTTCTGCAATGAATACCATTAAGAACACACTAAGAACACGGTTAAATCTAGATGATCTCCAAGACCTAATGCTTCTTAACCCGTTCCGTGCTCATGACGGAACCGTTCCGTCGCGAGCCTCGGGTGGGCTGTGCTGGTGACGGAATGGTTCCGTCACGGCCCGCTCGCCGCACCTGCGCGGCGCGAATTCTGCACCTGCGCTGAGCGTTCTGATGAGCGGGCGGGGCCGTGACGGAACCGTTCCGTCACAAGCACAGCCCACCCGAGGGCCGTGACGGAGCGGTTCCGTCACGAGTACGGGAGTGCCGCACGGCCCCGCCTCCCCCTTAGCGCTGCGGCATAATAGCCGCCGCAGCTAAGGGGTTAAGGTAAAAGCACCCAACTTTGAGGATTATGACCCCAGCAGAGCTATAGATCTCTGGCTTACTACAGGAGGCACAAAACATGTGTGCGGACATAAAAGGCCACATCGATCATAACTGTTGAAGTATTGCTAAGATGAGTCGTAGAGCATCCTGCCATGCAAGAGCATTTATTGTTGTATTTCTATACAATTTCTATACGTTTGGATAAAAGGGATAATATTGCTTGTCAAGTTTTTCTTTAGCATTATTATTGCAAAGAATTTAATGGTTTACTGATTTTAACAAAAACAAAAATATATTAAATGTTTCTCTGTCAGCTCTTATGTTTGATGTAGGGACGGGAGTAGGGGGGACAAGAGGATTTCACAGGACATGTAGATCTCAGTGGCATTTTGTCCCTTGGACAAGTAGAGTATTTTGAAAATTCTACACCCCTGCCTTCTCCACTCTTTGATCACTCCCTAAACAAGACCTTATTACTCCTTCTCCATCCTTTCATCACTCCCTAAATGTGCCCTAACTATTGCCTTCTCCACATCACTTCCTAAACATGAGCTTGCTATCCCTTTCTCCACCCATTGATCACTCCTTAAATGTAAGCTGATTGGGCCGATTCACAGAATGAACTTAAGACTCAATCCTAAACTTACTACTATTTTGGTATTCACAGAATGCACTTACTACTTTTGGTATTCACAGAAGTTAGGATTTTGTCTTAAGTTTGTCTTAAGACAAACTTAAGACAGACTTAAGACAGACTTAAGACAAAATCCTAACTTAAGTCTGTCTTAAGTATGTCTTAAGTTTGTCTTAAGTCTGTCTTAAGTTTGTCTTAAGATAAACTTAAGACAAAATACTAACTTCTGTGAATACCAAAAGTAGTAAGTGCATTCTGTGAATGCCAAAAGTTGTAAGTGCATTCTGTGAATACCAAAATAGTAGTAAGTTTAGGATTGAGTCTTAAGTTCATTCTGTGAATCGGGCCCAAGATCCTCTTCTCCACCCTTTGATCACTCTCTAAACATGACCTCATTATCCCCTTCTCCACCATTTGATCACTCCCTAAATGTGACCTCACTTCCCCTTCTCCACCCTGTTACCCACTCACTGTACAATGAAACCACATAGTTCATAGCAGTGGAGAGTAACAATACCACAATCAGTGTACCTCCACTGGGGGCCGGTAGGAGGAGCAAACAGGAGTGTGAGGTTCTGAAAAGAGGGACTGGTAGGATTGTGTACAAAACACTAAACATCTCTTCCATACCTGGGAGCATCCAACTTCAGGCACAAGCTAAAACCGTAAGGCAAATGGAGGCCATTTCCACTGAAGCCTGATCAGAAGGCTATCCCTAGTCATCTGAGCACATTAGTTTATCTTCTGGTGAGAACTGTTAACTGCTTGTGTGACACCCAGCCTGGTTTGTGTTCATCAGGTGGCCAATTCCCCGGTGCGCCGCACGGGTGGGGGCCGGTTTTAGGCATAGCTGCAAAATCGGCCCTGTACCAAAATCGGCTGAAAACCGGCCCCAGCAAAGAGCTCGGCGGCACCTCCAATGAGTGGGGGGGGTGGGGAGGGCGGCCGAGCACTTTGCCAGGGCCGGTTGTGGTTCCCAGTCCGGCCCTGCTGTAGTGTTGTGTAAATAAAGAATGACTGAACTATTTTGGTTCCTGATGGACTCCGTAGGTCTGTGATGGAAGCGTTGGAGCGTCATGAAGTGAATGCAGGTTTAGAATGTTGGGTTCTTGCTCACACCTTGAAGTTGTGTAAAACTATTCTCCGTGATAATCATTGGGGGGTGACTGGGCTGGGCCAGTCTCTTTTCAGAACCACTCCATGTTTAACCATCCGTTTTACAGAGTAGGCCTTACACAAAACCAGTACCTTGTTCTAGCACCTTGAGCATCTCAAGTTAAGTATCTTTGATTTACTCATCCTGCAATGAATGAATATATGGTGTAAAATGTAAGGTAAGAAAAGTGAAGAAATATAGTGCACCCGAATGAACCAATTGTTTACAATTACCTTGAGCATCTCAGCCTCTACCCCCTCAAGCACCACCTGTGCTTAAGGTGAGGTTTGCGGCATTGCACTTGTCCAGAGGGTCTGACAGAAGGCTGCTGGGGCACTGATGATTCTTCCATCTTGACAGAAATGATAGTCAAGCACAGGCACCCACTATAAGGTAGTCTGCTTTTGCCCTGAAGAGACTTTTCTTCTACTGATGGACTCATTGATGGTGGTTTTGTGGCATGTAGCTTTGGCTGAGGTGATGAGGAGTTCAAGTGTAGAGTGACCCTTTATTAATTCTTGGCATAAAATAACAACACAACCCTGAACTTTATTTTGGGGTAAACAACCTTTACAACGCAACTTTACCACACAGTGCCTTTACAACGCAACTTTTACACCGCAAACCATTACAACGCATTGCGCTGGGGGGCGCTCTAGGATAGGGAATGGATTTAATTTACTATCCAACACCTTCCCTACTATCCACGGGGACTGGAGTTGGAATAGTAAATTAAACAATTCACTATCCAGTGCCTAAAAGCAGTATGCGTTGTAATGGTATGCGTTGTAAAAACCGCGTTGTAAAAGCATGCGATGTAAAAGCATGCGTTGTAATGTCATACATCCTTATTTTGGACAGCCACTGGAGCTTGGATCTTCTAGAATGTTCCTGGACCTTACTACCAGGCTCACAAGGGAAGGGTCCTTACACAGAGGGTCACATCTGTGTGTTCAATACTTAAACAGAGCTAGGAAGTAACATCGCCATGGTCTACCCAGTACTATTGTATTTTATCCAATGCTGGGGTAACATCCTCCGTCCTCTACTGCACCATTACACCCTGGTGTAAAATCTCACTTACCCTCAGAGGGCCTCTCTGGGTGTAGCCAGTGACATGCAGTTCCCTCAGTAATCTCACTGGGTCTGAGGTTCTCTTGGGTCCCTAAGGCGCTAAACAAAAAGCGACTTCCAAGCGCTAGCTTCGGCAAAGGCCCCTGGACAGGGATGACAGAAAAAGGTTCTTGGTGAACTCTTGGACATTGTATTTTAGTTGTAATTGTGAACATTTAGGCGAGAGCTGTAATAGTAATAAAGCAGTGGGGACGTAAATTACACATATGACCTGTTTCATGAATTAGGGGGAAAAGGCTACCAATTATTTGAGAGTTTGAAGGCGACAGAGCCAATGAGGACATTACTGGATTGCAACACAGGTGCCCTTTTATTGCAGGACTACCTGAAACCATTAACCAAACACTAGGATCCCCCAAACAATCATAGAACAACACCCTAAAAGCACACATTCCATGGATTTGAGAACATTCCATGACCACACCAATTTCTATAACAGGGCAACATTCCATGATCACATTCTATGGGGAATCACACTGCATTATCACATTCTATGATGGAGTATAAATCATGACCACAGCATATTCCGTGACAGGACCACACCACATTCTATGACTGGACCACATTCCATGACGCACCACATTCTATGACCGCATCACATTCCATGACACACCGCATTCTATGACCGCATCACATTCCAAGACCACACCACATTCTATGAGAAATGATAGGATGACACACCGCATTCTATGACCGCATCACATTTCAAGACCACACCACATTCTATGACAGGATGACATTCCAAGACCACACCACATTCTATGACAGGATGATATTCCAAGACCACACCACATTCTATGACAGGATGACATTCCATGACCACACCACATTCTATGACAGGATGATATTCCAAGACCACACCACATTCTATGAGAAATGATAGGATGATATTCCATGACCACACCACATTCTATGAGAAATGATAGGATGATATTCCATGACCACACCGCATTCTATGAGAAATGATAGGATGATATTCCATGACCACACCACATTCTATGAGAAATGATAGGATGATATTCCATGACCACACCGCATTCTATGAGAAATGATAGGATGATATTCCATGACCACACCGCATTCTATGACCGCATCACATTCCAAGACCACACCACATTCTATGACTGTATCACATTCCATGACCACACCGCATTCTATGACCGCATCACATTCCAAGACCACACCACATTCTATGACCGCATCACATTCCAAGACCACACCACATTCTATGACAGGATGATATTCCAAGACCACACCACATTCTATGACTGTATCACATTCCATGACCACACCACATTCTATGACAGAATGACATTCCAAGACCACACCATATTCTAATACCGGGTCACATTCCATGACCACACCACATTCTATGACAGAATGACATTCCATGACCACACCACATTCTATGACAGAATGACATTCCATGACCACACCACATTCTACGACTGGACCACATTCCAAGACCATATCACATTCTATGACTGTATCACATTCCATGACCACACCACATTCTATGACAGAATGACATTCCATGACCACACCACATTCTATGACAGGATGACATTCCATGACCACACCACATTCTATGACAGAATGACATTCCATGACCACACCACATTCTATGACAGGATGACATTCCATGACCACACCACATTCTATGACAGAATGACATTCCATGACCACACCACATTCTATGACAAAATGACATTCCATGACCACACCACATTCTATGACAGGATGACATTCCAATACCACACCCCATTCTATGAGATATGACAAGATGACATTCCATGACCACACCACATTCCGTGACAGGATGACATTCCATGACCACACCACATTCTATGACAGAATGACATTCCATGACCACACCACATTCTATGACAGAATGACATTCCATGACCACACCACATTCTATGACAAGATGACATTCCAATACCACACCACATTTTATGGGAAATGACAAGATGATATTCCATGACCACACCACATTCTGTGACAAAATGACATTCCATGACCACACCACATTCTATGACAGAATGGCATTCCATGACCACACCACATTCTATGACAGGATGACATTCCAATACCACACCACATTTTATGGGAAATGACAAGATGATATTCCATGACCACACCACATTCTATGAGAAATGATAGGATGACATTCCATGACCACACCACATTCTATGACAGAATGACATTCCATGACTACACCACATTCCATGACCCTATCACATTCCATGACCACACCCCATTCCGTGACAGGATGACATTCCATGACCACACCACATTCTATGACAGAATGACATTCCATGACCACAGCACAGTCTATGACAGAATGACATTCCATGACCACACCACATTCTATGACAGGATGACATTCCAATACCACACCACATTTTATGGGAAATGACAAGATGATTTTCCATGACCACACCACATTCTATGAGAAATGATAGGATGACATTCCATGACCACACCACATTCTATGACAGAGTATCAATCCATGACCACAGCATATTCTGTGACAGGACCACACCACATTTTAAGACCGACTCGCATTCCAAGACCACACCACATTCTATGGCCGGAACAAATTCCAAGATCACACCACATTCTATGGCTGTATCACATTCCAAGACCACACCACATTCTATGACTGCATAACATTCCAAGACCAAATCACATTCTATGGCCGGAACAAATTCCAAGATCACACCACATTCTATGGCTGTATCACATTCCAAGACCACACCACATTCTATGACAGGATGACATTCCATGACCACACCACATTCTGTGACAAAATGACATTCCATGACCACACCACATTCTATGACAGAATGACATTCCATGACCACACCACATTCTATGACAGAATGTCATTCCATGACTACACCACATTCTATGACAGAATGACATTCCATGACCACACCACATTCTATGACAAGATGACATTCCAATACCAGACCACATTCTATGACAGGATGACATTCCAATACCACACCACATTTTATGGGAAATGACATTCCAAGACCACACCACATTCTATGACAGAATGACATTCCAAGACACACCACATTCTATGACAGGATGACATTCCAATACCACACCACATTTTATGGGAAATGACAAAATGACATTCCAAGACCACACCACATTCTATGACAGGATGACATTCCAAGACCACACCACATTCTATGACAGGATGACATTCCATGACCACACCACATTCTATGGGAAATGACAAGATGATATTCCATGACCACACCACATTCTATGAGAAATGATAGGATGACATTCCAAGATCACACCACATTCTATGACAGAATGACATTCCAATACCACACCACATTCTATGACAGGATGACATTCCATGACCACACCACATTCTATGAGAAATGATAGGATGACATTCCATGACCACACCACATTCTATGACAGAATGACATTCCAATACCACACCACATTCTATGACAGAATGACATTCCAATACCACACCACATTTTATGGGAAATGACAAGATGATATTCCATGACCACACCACATTCTATGACAGATTGACATTCCATGACCACACCACATTCTGTGACAAAATGACATTCCATGACCACACCACATTCTATGACAGAATGACATTCCATGACCACACCACATTCTATGACAGAATGTCATTCCATGACTACACCACATTCTATGACAGAATGACATTCCATGACCACACCACATTCTATGACAAGATGACATTCCAATACCAGACCACATTCTATGACAGGATGGCATTCCAATACCACACCACATTTTATGGGAAATGACAAGATGATATTCCATGACCACACCACATTCTATGACAGAATGACATTCCATGACCACACTACATTCTGTGACAAAATGACATTCCATGACCATACCACATTCTATGACAGAATGACATTCCATGACCACACCACATTCTATGACAGAATGTCATTCCATGACTACACCACATTCTATGACAGAATGACATTCCATGACCACACCACATTCTATGACAAGATGACATTCCAATACCAGACCACATTCTATGACAGGATGACATTCCAATACCACACCACATTTTATGGGAAATGACATTCCAAGACCACACCACATTCTATGACAGAATGACATTCCAAGACACACCACATTCTATGACAGGATGACATTCCAATACCACACCACATTTTATGGGAAATGACAAAATGACATTCCAAGACCACACCACATTCTATGACAGGATGACATTCCATGACCACACCACATTCTATGACAGAATGACATTCCATGACCACACCACATTCTATGACAGAATGACATTCCATGACCACACCACATTCTATGACAGAATGACATTCCATGACCACACCACATTCTATGACAGGATGACATTCCATGACCACACCACATTCTATGACAGAATGACATTCCATGACCACACCACATTCTATGACAGGATGACATTCCATGACCACACCACATTCTATGACAGAATGACATTCCATGACCACACCACATTCTATGACAAAATGACATTCCATGACCACACCACATTCTATGACAGGATGACATTCCAATACCACACCCCATTCTATGAGATATGACAAGATGACATTCCATGACCACACCACATTCCGTGACAGGATGACATTCCATGACCACACCACATTCTATGACAGAATGACATTCCATGACCACACCACATTCTATGACAGAATGACATTCCATGACCACACCACATTCTATGACATGATGACATTCCAATACCACACCACATTTTATGGGAAATGACAAGATGATATTCCATGACCACACCACATTCTGTGACAAAATGACATTCCATGACCACACCACATTCTATGACAGAATGACATTCCATGACCACACCACATTCTATGACAGGATGACATTCCAATACCACACCACATTTTATGGGAAATGACAAGATGATATTCCATGACCACACCACATTCTATGAGAAATGATAGGATGACATTCCATGACCACACCACATTCTATGACAGAATGACATTCCAGGACTACACCACATTCCATGACCCTATCACATTCCATGACCACACCCCATTCCGTGACAGGATGACATTCCATGACCACACCACATTCTATGACAGAATGACATTCCATGACCACAGCACATTCTATGACAGAATGACATTCCATGACCACACCACATTCTATGACAGGATGACATTCCAATACCACACCACATTTTATGGGAAATGACAAGATGATATTCCATGACCACACCACATTCTATGAGAAATGATAGGATGACATTCCATGACCACACCACATTCTATGACAGAGTATCAATCCATGACCACAGCATATTCTGTGACAGGACCACACCACATTTTAAGACCGACTCGCATTCCAAGACCACACCACATTCTATGGCCGGAACAAATTCCAAGATCACACCACATTCTATGGCTGTATCACATTCCAAGACCACACCACATTCTATGACTGCATAACATTCCAAGACCAAATCACATTCTATGGCCGGAACAAATTCCAAGATCACACCACATTCTATGGCTGTATCACATTCCAAGACCACACCACATTGTATGACAGGATGACATTCCATGACCACACCACATTCTGTGACAAAATGACATTCCATGACCACACCACATTCTATGACAGAATGACATTCCATGACCACACCACATTCTATGACAGAATGTCATTCCATGACTACACCACATTCTATGACAGAATGACATTCCATGACCACACCACATTCTATGACAAGATGACATTCCAATACCAGACCACATTCTATGACAGGATGACATTCCAATACCACACCACATTTTATGGGAAATGACATTCCAAGACCACACCACATTCTATGACAGAATGACATTCCAAGACACACCACATTCTATGACAGGATGACATTCCAATACCACACCACATTTTATGGGAAATGACAAAATGACATTCCAAGACCACACCACATTCTATGACAGGATGACATTCCAAGACCACACCACATTCTATGACAGGATGACATTCCATGACCACACCACATTCTATGGGAAATGACAAGATGATATTCCATGACCACACCACATTCTATGAGAAATGATAGGATGACATTCCAAGATCACACCACATTCTATGACAGAATGACATTCCAATACCACACCACATTCTATGACAGAATGACATTCCAATACCACACCACATTTTATGGGAAATGACAAGATGATATTCCATGACCACACCACATTCTATGACAGATTGACATTCCATGACCACACCACATTCTGTGACAAAATGACATTCCATGACCACACCACATTCTATGACAGAATGACATTCCATGACCACACCACATTCTATGACAGAATGTCATTCCATGACTACACCACATTCTATGACAGAATGACATTCCATGACCACACCACATTCTATGACAAGATGACATTCCAATACCAGACCACATTCTATGACAGGATGACATTCCAATACCACACCACATTTTATGGGAAATGACAAGATGATATTCCATGACCACACCACATTCTATGACAGAATGACATTCCATGACCACACCACATTCTGTGACAAAATGACATTCCATGACCACACCACATTCTATGACAGAATGACATTCCATGACCACACCACATTCTATGACAGAATGTCATTCCATGACTACACCACATTCTATGACAGAATGACATTCCATGACCACACCACATTCTATGACAAGATGACATTCCAATACCAGACCACATTCTATGACAGGATGACATTCCAATACCACACCACATTTTATGGGAAATGACATTCCAAGACCACACCACATTCTATGACAGAATGACATTCCAAGACACACCGCATTCTATGACAGGATGACATTCCAATACCACACCACATTTTATGGGAAATGACAAAATGACATTCCAAGACCACACCACATTCTATGACAGGATGACATTCCAAGACCACACCACATTCTATGACAGGATGACATTCCATGACCACACCACATTCTATGAGAAATTATAGGATGACATTCCATGACCACACCACATTCTATGACAGAATGACATTCCAATACCACACCACATTCTATGACAGAATGACATTCCAAGACACACCACATTCTATGACAGGATGACATTCCAATACCACACCACATTTTATGGGAAATGACAAAATGACATTCCAAGACCACACCACATTCTATGACAGGATGACATTCCAAGACCACACCACATTCTATGACAGGATGACATTCCATGACCACACCACATTCTATGACAGAATGACATTCCAATACCACACCACATTCTATGACAGGATGACATTCCATGACCACACCACATTCTATGAGAAATGATAGGATGACATTCCATGACCACACCACATTCTATGACAGAATGACATTCCAATACCACACCACATTTTATGGGAAATTACAAGATGATATTCCATGACCACACCACATTCTATGAGAAATGATAGGATGACATTCCAAGATCACACCACATTCTATGACAGAATGACATTCCAATACCACACCACATTCTATGACAGGATGACATTCCATGACCACACCACATTCTATGAGAAATGATAGGATGACATTCCATGACCACACCACATTCTATGACAGAATGACATTCCAATACCACACCACATTCTATGACAGAATGACATTCCAAGACACACCACATTCTATGACAGGATGACATTCCAATACCACACCACATTTTATGGGAAATGACAAAATGACATTCCAAGACCACACCACATTCTATGACAGGATGACATTCCAAGACCACACCACATTCTATGACAGGATGACATTCCATGACCACACCACATTCTATGACAGAATGACATTCCAATACCACACCACATTCTATGACAGGATGACATTCCATGACCACACCACATTCTATGAGAAATGATAGGATGACATTCCATGACCACACCACATTCTATGACAGAATGACATTCCAATACCACACCACATTTTATGGGAAATGACAAGATGACATTCCATGACCACACCACATTCTATGAGAAATGATAGGATGACATTCCAAGATCACACCACATTCTATGACAGAATGACATTCCAATACCACACCACATTCTATGACAGGATGACATTCCATGACCACACCACATTCTATGAGAAATGATAGGATGACATTCCATGACCACACCACATTCTATGACAAGATGACATTCCATGACCACACCACATTCTATGACAGAATGACATTCCATGACCACACCACATTCTATGAGAAATGATAGGATGACATTCCATGACCACACCACATTCTATGACAAGATGACATTCCATGACCACACCACATTCTATGACAGCATGACATTCCAATACCACAACACAGTCTATGGTGGGATCATATTCATGACCACACCACATTCTATGATCATATTTTATGGGGGGATCATACTGCATTATCACATTCTATTACAGAATATCATTCCATGACAACAGCACATTCTGTGACAGGACCACCACATTCTATGGCAGAATCACATTCCATGACCGTATCACATTCCAAGACCACACCACATTCTACAATAGGATGACATTCCATGACCATGCCACATTCTATGACAGAATGACATTCCATGACCACGCCATGTTCTATGACAGGATGACATTCCTTGACCACGCCACGTTTTATGATAGGATGACATTCCATGACCACACCACATTCTATGAAAAAAATGACATTCCATGACCACATCACATTCTATGACAGGATCACATTCCATGAACACACCACATTCTAAGACAGAATAACATTCCATGACTACATCACATTCTATGACAAAATGACATTCCATGACCACACCACATTCTATGACAGAATGACATTCCATGACCACAGCACATTCTATGACAGAATGACATTCCATGACCACACCACATTCTATGACAGAATGACATTCCATGACCACAGCACATTCTATGACAGAATGACATTCCATGACCACAGCACATTCTATGACAGAATGACATTCCATGACCACAGCACATTCTATGACAGAATGACATTCCATGACCACAGCACATTCTATGACAGAATGACATTCCATGACCATACCACATTCTATGACAGAATGACATTCCATGACCACAGCACATTCTATGACAGAATGACATTCCATGACCACAGCACATTCTATGACAGAATGACATTCCATGACCACAGCACATTCTATGACAGAATGACATTCCATGACCACACCACATTCTATGACAAGATGACATTCCAATACCAGACCACATTCTATGACAGGATGACATTCCATGACCACACCACATTCTATGACAGAATGACATTCCATGACCACAGCACATTCTATGACAGAATGACATTCCATGACCACACCACATTCTATGACAGAATGACTTTTAATGACCACACCACATCCTATGACAGGATGACATTCCATGACCACACCACATTCTATGACAGAATGACATTCCATGACCACACCACATTCTATGATAGAATGACTTTTAATGACCACACCACATCCTATGACAGGATCATATTCCATGACCACAGCACCATATATGGCGGAACCACACCACATTCTAACTGTGGGATGATATTCCATGACCACACCACATTCATGATAGGATCTCATTCCATTACATGACCACGGTGACTAAGAAGACATCTAGAGCAGAGGGATATTGCAGTTCAGAGTCGCTCTGCTGTCTCTGGGCAGAAGGGTTCCTCAGCTGTGGCCAGCCAGCTTCAGCTCCAGCTGTCCTGGTGGACAGACCTGGGCATCACAATCAAATATCATAACAGCCAACCTCATCTTCGGGGGCATGGATTCGACTGGTGCAGCATGTGCAGTAGCACCAGAGCTACCTTTGACTTAGGTCTCCTATCCCTCCTTGTGCCAGTCTAGCCGGAGACTCCTGGCTTCTGGGCCAAGTACTACACCCTCACTACATTGCACTTGAACATACCCCAATAAAGTACCATGGAATATTGTCTCTGGCCACACGTCTAGGAGAAGTGTGGCTCACCGGCTAGAGGAGGCAGAGGTCAGACCCGGGACCAGGGTTCAATTCCCGACACAGCAGGGTCTTGAGCTCATAATGACCACAGACTCGAAAATTCTCGCCTCGGTGCCTCCTCGAATCGTGGGGTCCCACTCTGCAACTCTGGGCAATAGCTTGCTTAATCTCCACTATGGCCCCACCGCGATGGGATGCCTGGCATCACCTTGGGGATGCCCAGTAAGGGGTAATCTCGCAGGGAAAGACCAGGACGGGTTCCCAAAGCAAGCGCCTTGAGACCTTCCGGTGATAAGGCGCTATACAAGAGCGTATGATTACAATTTTTACGATTACCTCCCAGAGCGATCTTAGCACCACCCTTCTCTCTGAGGATTGTGTTGTGTCTAAGCTTGTGGCACATGAGAGGCACACAGCCAGACCCAAAGTGGCCCTGCATGTTTTCTTCCTGCCCGAGTCTCCAACAAATGTCTCATTTGAGCGAAGATCCTCCAAATCTAACAAACATTGACAGATCCCATAGGTCTGGCCTTTTGAGACCTAATTAAAACATTAAAACAAGCCTGCTGCAGTCAAAAAACGACTGGTTAAGGTATACATCCAAGGGCTAAAGAATCTATTGAAAATGACTCAGATGTTAAAGGGTGGCGGAATGCCCCTTAAATCAACGGGCCCTACTATGCTCTGCCAAGGTAACATGAATTGTGCAACTTAATGTATACAAATAAAAAATAAAAAGGGAAAAAGGGGGGAGGAAGGAGAAAAGGGAGGGAAAAGAAGCCTATAAGATCATAAATTCAAAGAGAACTGGTTCAAATTTAAAAAAACATAATTTATTACATATTTTGAAAAATTTAAAAAGAACAATTACGCTCAAGACAGAGTGTTGGTATACAAAAAAAAAAACATATCATAAACCAAACCAGTAGCTTAACAAAAGGACATTACATGTATAAAGAAACAGCACAAACAGAAATAATGTGCCCTTCAAAAATTATGGCCACAAAAAGCGTCGACGGCATTTCGACTGCTGTATTACTGTACGGTCATCATCAGGACTTGAGTTTGCTTGAGCGTTACACAACTTTTCATAAAAACGGAAGACCAACCAAACGATAGTGGATGGCTGTCAAATTAGTTCCAGTTTGGAAAAACGAGATTCGAAATTGATACCCCGTGTCCAAAGATTATAATCCCATCAATAATGGATATCCATAATCCACTAGATAGCACGCCCAATAAATCAGCGATATATTCTTCCTTGGCGCAACACTGTAAATCCGCCCACGCCTCGGTGAAGTGCTTCTCTGTCTTGAGTGTAATTGTTCTTTTTAAACTTTTCAAAATATGTAATACATTTACCCCCCTCCCCCTTTTTCCCTTTTTATTTTTTATTTGTATACATTAAGTTGCACAATTCATGTAACTTTTCTTCCTGAACCTTCTGTTGGGTGTATCGATTGTCTGTCCCTGGTTCAGGGTTGTTGGACTGCCCCTGTAGTTTTTGAACCACCTGTCATCAGGCAGGCCTCTCTTCCGTTTCTTGTCCATTCCTCTACCTGGTAGGGTCAAAACAGCTTTCCCTCTTCCTGTAGCTGTAGCCTGTCTACTGAGGTCCTTGGAATCAATATAAGAATCCCTCCCTGGCATCTCAAAGTCAAAAGAGGTAGTGCTAAAGCTGCCTTTTGTTCTGCCAACTGCTCCAGTCCACTCCCTGGTTGATAAGCCCTCTTAAGTGGTCAGCAGTAAACACTCATTAGCCTTTCCTGGGTTCAGAGGCAAGGTATTGACTTCTGAGCCAGATTAATTAACTCTCCCAGACAAGGATGTGTATTCCAGCTCTAGAAGCGCGAGGAGTGGCAGAACGGGGAACGTCCATGCCAACCCGGTCAAAACACCGCGCTGCCATTACCACGCGTCTTTTAGAACGCAAGTCGTTACCACGACTTGCGCTGGAGGGCGCTCTAGACTAAGGAATAGTAGATTTACTATTCCAACACCTTCCCTACTGTACGTAGGCTGGAGTTGGAATAGTAAATCTTACTATTCCTAAGTCCAGCATCCTACAGCGCAGGTCGTGGTAATGTAAAAGATGCGTTGTGATGCACCGCGATCTAAAAGATCGCGTTGTAACATCATACAACCGGCAGAACTGGTTTCAAGCCAGTTCTGGCTCAGGCAGCATAAAGTATATTTTTAAAAAGTTGCATATCTGGTTAAGTTAACAAAAATCAGACCTCACCATTAATGTAGATTTTAAAAACTTGGAAATAAAAAATGTCTATCCTTTTATTAAGCGCAGGTGGGAAAGAAAGGTTTTAATCCCACCACTGCCTATTAGAGAACAGTTTATCCAGCCCCACAGAGTGAAACAGCTTTTGGCTTTTTATTTCACTGTGGAGGCGCAGTAACCCTAATGTATAGCGTGCCCTGTTTGTATATATTAGCACTATTCCATGTCGAGCTACCGGGTACACTTTAGAGGTGACTTATGAATGTATATATAAATAATTCTGCATGGCAAAGCAGTTTTTCCTGGCATTTGTCAGTGCAGGGCATTTAAACTGCAGCTTATCCAGAGAACACTGGAAGTCATGGGAAACATGTGTTTCTGTCACATATGTGGGTGGTGTTATTATACACGTCAGCCCGCATATGACATTTAACTCTCCATACCATAGGTGCACTTTAAGCACCATTTAAAATTGACCTATAGTGAAGTTAAGTTTAGCAGTAGGAACTTCCAATATATAGCATGTTTTAGAGGAGAAAACACTGGCACTTTACTACTGTTTAGCAGTGGTAAAGTGAGCATAGTCTAAAAGCCAGTAAAAATGGGGTTCAGAAAAAAGTGAGCAATATAAGGTTACCATGTAGAAAAGGTACATTTTATCTTATTTATTTTTTAAACTTTTCCTTCTGTATTTATCCATTTTTATTTTTGCCAGTTTTACCCATTTAATTTGTATTTTGTGAGAAATGAAGCTGCAACTAGTATATTTTCAGTGTTAGTTAACTAATAAGGGCACACTTGCGTTTGGATGCCTGATGAGTGTTAGTGTTATAAGTAGACATATATGACACATCACTCAATTGTAATAAACCGATATAAAAACACTGCAATTGTAGTATAAACACAGGCACATCTGCAGCTGTTTAAAGCTTCACCAGAAAACCTTTTAACTCCCCTGTCTGTCAGTCTGCACAGCCACTGGCCTGGCAGTCATGACTGAGAGCAGTGAGAATGACTCAGGAGTAGACTTATTTTCAATTTTTTTCTTCATTTAACCCCTTCCATGCGGACGCGATTCTGCGCCTGTGTGGCCGTCATCAGCACACGAGCGCCGTAGTGCATGACGGCTGGGGGCCGTCATCAGCATTCAAGGGGTTAAAAATAAATCTATACCGAGAAACAGATCATTTTCTGTCTGTATATATCTCTGAAAATCAGTAAAAGTGTAGAACTGGGGCCTTGTTTATGAATTAGGATTAAGGTTCCAGTAGTTGTTCTGTGTAGAGGTTTGGTTGGGGTTTGACTTATGGTTAGTTTTATTTTCATGCATAGTGATGTAGTTTTTGTTAAGTTTATGGTTGGGGCTGTAGTTAACAAGAGGCTTAGGTTGAAGTTAGGTAATGGGAACGGGTAATGGTGATGGTTGGAGTTAGGGGTAGGCTCTATTGGTACTGGTATGGGTTTAGATCAGTACAGCGGCTTGGTTTGACTCGAAGGGGCATATTACCAAGGGTGGCGATAGGCAATTATCGCCGGTTTAGCGGCCGCTTTCGGCCACTAAGCGGCGATAATTCTATCGCTCTATTAGCAAGCTGTCGCTAACTGATGTTACCGACAGCTTTTAGGCGATAGCGAGCGGTTAGGGCCCGCTTCGCATGTCAGCGATATTTATCGCTAATGACATGCAAAGCGGGCGTACCCAACCTGTTAGCGACTGAAAGCAGTCGCTAACGTCGCTATCGCCTATTAGCAAGGAAGGCGGAGCGATGGAAATATTCCCGCTATCGCCAAAAAACAACGCCTGCTCAGACCAGTTCTTAGCCATGTTATCCAATGGGAGGTGGATAACATGGCGGCTGAGAGCATTCCGTCGCTAATGCGTGAATATCGCTGTATTCTCAGCGATATTCACGCATTTCGCCGCTATCGCTGGATATTTTAGCACAATGGAGAGAAACTTTGCTAATAGCATGTTTTCTCCGCTAACATATCCAGCGATAGGCAGCGATAAAAAAAACGTCGCTAAGCCTATTTAGCGATAAATATCGCAACTTGTTGGTAATATGCCCCTAAGTGCTCTGATATCTTTTGGCTTGGTACATACAAACATATGTACATGTGTACGTACATATGTAAAGGCATCCTTCACGCGGAATTACGTCTCATCCAGGATTTGGAGAAATGTAATCACATCACACCCATCCTGGTGCAATTCTATTGGCTCCACCTGCCGACCCACACCAAATTCAGAACCAGCTGCTTCATATACAAAATTGTAATGACCAGACTCACTGCTTATTTTGCAGACAAGCTTGTTGCTTAAGTTTGAAATCCCTTAAAAACAGAAGACAAGAGGCATTTGGCAAAACAGGAACAGTTTATTTCATTAAAAGTTACGGCTGGGATAACAGTTACAGGCACAAGGTCTGAGGACTGTCTCTATTTACATTTCATCTGTGTTCTTCTTGTATACAAAAACCTGGTTAGTTGTAAAAGTTTCTGGCGTACCATATATGGTGAGGAATGTTGGTTGCTGCATTTGGAGTCTTAAATTATTTGTCAAATGGTTACGACAGATGGGCCACGACTTCGAGTGGACACAATGTGGCCAGTGAATAAAGTACCCAGATGTCCAGCACGAGGAGATCGTGATCACTATGTGTGCAAGGTCCTGATTGGCTGTGTTCCTAACTCATGTGGCATCTGGCTTTATGGTGTTTTTATGAGCACGCATACCCCCTCTGGCCAGGTGTGCTTTATTGGGACAATCTCCCATGACCCTTTGTAATGTTGCTGCACCTATCTATGTAATTGACCAAGAGTTTCCTGCCTGAGTGCTTTCCTGCTACGCTCCCTTCCATCTGTGACCTATCAATCAGCAATCTCAGGCCTAGGTCTCAGGGCCTGCTACGTTACATATTTGCGAGTCTGGGTTGATGTAAAGTTTACAAGGGGTGATTTTTTTTTAAGGATGAGATTTCCCTTTTATCGATAGCCGCTCCGAGCATCGACACGCAGTGACGATACGCCCTGAACCGTACTCTCTGTGCGGTTCCGTTGGAGCTGTTACTTACCGTATTCAGGGTTCCTCATGTCTATATAAAGTATACACACACGCTCTGAATGTCACAGGGTATGGTACACAGATTCTCTACTTTCCCTAATCCCTGTGAAGAGTAGAATTAGTTCATCCTGGTCCTGACGAACTGCCATGATCCACTAGGGACTGTAGCAGGCATGAAGCATGTTGACCTAATATACAAGATAGCCCAGCACACTTTTATACATGAAATATAACAATGATGTAATAATCAAAGAGCAGAGCTTGTTCCAAAGATGAGTTGATGTTGTATTCAAATTAATCCTTTATTCATTTCTTTAAAAAACTTTTGAAACCGCCAACGCGTTTCGTCCCGTCCAGGGACTTCTTCAGGGCTGATAGTCTATGGGCGGACAAGTTCTAAGTTGTTTTTATTCATCAGACGTGTTGATAGATAAGAAGAGTTTGGATTTTCAAGAACAAAGTGTGTTTTCTCCATTAGTTTAGAATTTCCATATTAGTGCCAAGATGCTTCGCATGGAAAGGCAAAGTAACCTAATTCCGAGGTTCGAATCCGTGCATGCATGCATGTTGACCTCTTTCACTCACATTTTCTGCAGCTAAATAGACCATTACATCTATTCTATGCTCAATTCATGTTTTTATTCTTGTCAAAAGGGCCCTAGTATTAAAACATTGTTTCCTGTGTGGATCGCTTTATATACTTTTAATACATTTCACCTTCACCCATTCTACTCACACTTCACTACTCACTCATGCAACATACATTGGCTCAAAAGATACGATCTCTAGTAAATAGCCCCCTCGAGGGACCTGGTTGGCGGTGCAGCACCCGCCCAACGAGGAGCTCTCCGATGATGAAGCATGACACTCTTTGGGGTATGTGAGGACCCTTGCTCATATAAGGAGCATTCCCCTTCACCCATCACTTGCTAGACTAGCTTTCCACATAGGAACCGTACACACTGTGTTTTCACTCTGTGGTGGAGAAGAGTGGCTCACTGGTTATAGGAGGCAGACCTGGAAGCAGAGGTCAGCCCGGGACCAGGGTTCAATTCCCGGCTCGGCGGGGTCTTGAGTCCTAAAATGTCCCTGGACTCGACAATTCTCGCTCCGGTGCCTACTCGATTCACGGGTTCACACTCTGCGACTCTGGGCAATAGCTTGCTTAATCTCCACAACGGCCCCTCGCGGCGGGATGCCTGGCGTTCACCTTGCGGATACCCTGCTGGGGTTATCTCACAGGGGAATACCAGGACGGGTTCCCTAAGCAAGCGCTTAGAAACCGCTCGGTGATTTGCGCTATATAAATTCCTGTACATTTACATTTACATTTTTCATAACTGCAGGGACCCGTGTGCTGGACCTTACAAAAGCCTCAGTCCCATCTCTCTTGTTTTGGTGAGATTGAGTTAGGCCTTTTGCAGGGATTTAATATCTGGTCAAAGATGATGTATGTAAAAGCAGGGTACAGGAACCCTTGGTGCGTTCCCCACCATTTCAGGTTTCTGAAGTGTGGAGAAGTGTGGCTCAATGGTTAGAGCGGCAGACCCTGATGCAGAGGTCTGGCCCGGGACCAGGGTTCAATTCCCGCCTCGGCGGGTCTTGGGCTCAATTTCCTCGTACCTGATCATTCTTGCCTCGGTGCCTATTCTAATCATGAGTCCCACTCTGCAACTCTGGGCAATAGCTTGCTTAATCTCCACAACGGCCCCAGCAGCGCTGGGATGCCTGGCTTCACCTTGGGGGTGCCCAGGAGTGGACACCTCACAGGGAAAAGCCAGGAAGGGTTCCACAGCGGTACGCGTACAAGCGCCGAGATACCCTCATGGGTCGATTCGTGCACTATACAAGTACTACTACATTTACATTTACATTTACATTTTCTCTCCAGGAAGTTGAGGATGCCAGTCCAAATGGCAAAGCCCCAAGCCCAGTAAGGCTGACAGCAGCTCCTGAGGCGGAAAGCCTGGAGAATAGCACTCGTTTTAAAAAAAAATTGTACTTTGAAAATCTTTGTATTTTTACCTGTGGCACCACTTATCCTGTGCACTCCCCCCTCCTTTCAATCTTCGATACCTCCGCGCAGCCGATCTAAGCGCTGCCGCGGGGCTCAAACGAAACAACTTCTTGCCGCCATCAGCAGGGCCGTGAGGACACGCCCACCGGCCAGAGGCCACGCCCCCGCCCTACTTAAAACCGCGCTAATTCACAGCTCGTTGTAAGGCTGACAGCAGCTCCTGAGGCGGAGAGCCGGGAGAATAGCATTCGTTTTTAAAAAAATTGTACTTTGAAAATCTTTGTATTTTTACCTGTGGCACCACTTATCCTGTGCACTCCCCCCTCCTTTCAATCGTCGATACCTCCGCGCAGCCGATCTAAGCGCTGCCGCGGGGCTCAAACAAAACAACTTCTTGCCGCCATCAGCAGGGCCGTGAGGACACGCCCACCGCCAGAGGCCACGCCCCCGCCCTACTTAAACCGCGCTAATTCAAAGCTCGTTGTAAGGCTGACAGCAGCTCCTGTGGAGGAAAGCCGGAAGAATAGCACTCGTTTTAAAAAAAATTGTACTTTGAAAATCTTTGTATTTTTACCTGTGGCACCACTTATCCTGTGCACTCCCCCCTCCTTTCAATCGTCGATACCTCCGCACAGCCGATCTAAGCGCTGCCGCGGGGCTCAAACAAAACAACTTCTTGCCGCCATCAGCAGGGCCGTGAGGACACGCCCACCAGCCAGAGGCCACGCCCCCCGCCCTACTTAAACCGCGCTAATTCAAAGCTCGTTGTAAGGCTGACAGCAGCTCCTGAGGCGGAAAGCCAGGAGAATAGCACTCATTTTTAAACAAAATTGTACTTTGAAAATCTTTGTATTTTTACCTGTGGCACCACTTATCCTATGCACTCCCCCCTCCTTTCAATCGTCGATACCTCCGCGCAGCCGATCTAAGCGCTGCCGCGGGGCTCAAACAAAACAACTTCTTGCCGCCATCGGCAGGGCCTTGAGGACACGCCCACCGACCAGAGGCCACGCCCTCCGCCCTACTTAAAACCGCGCTAATTCACAGCTCGTTGTAAGGCTGACAGCAGCTCCTGAGGCGGAGAGCCGGGAGAATAGCATTCGTCTTTAAAAAAATTGTACTTTGAAAATCTTTGTATTTTTACCTGTGGCACCACTTATCCTGTGCACTCCCCCCTCCTTTCAATCGTCGATACCTCCGCGCAGCCGATCTAAGCGCTGCCGCGGGGCTCAAACAAAACAACTTCTTGCCGCCATCAGCAGGGCTGTGAGGACACGCCCACCGGCCAGAGGCCACGCCCCCGCCCTACTTAAACCGCGCTAATTCAAAGCTCGTTGTAAGGCTGACAGCAGCTCCTGAGGCGGAAAGCCGGGAGAATAGCACTCGTTTTTAAAAAAATTGTACTTTGAAAATCTTTGTATTTTTACCTGTGGCACCACTTATCCTGCGCACTCCCCCCTCCTTTCAATCGTCGATACCTCCGCGCAGCCGATCTAAGCGCTGCCGCGGGGCTCAAACAAAACAACTTCTTTCCGCCATCAGCAGGGCCGTGAGGACACGCCCACCGGCCAGAGGCCACGCCCCCCGCCCTACTTAAACCACGCTAATTCAAAGCTCGTTGTAAGGCTGACAGCAGCTCCTGAGGCGGAAAGCCGGGAGAATAGCACTCGTTTTTAAAAAAATTGTACTTTGAAAATCTTTGTATTTTTACCTGTGGCACCACTTATCCTGTGCACTCCCCCCTCCTTTCAATCGTCGATACCTCCGCGCAGCCGATCTAAGCGCTGCCGCGGGGCTCAAACAAAACAACTTCTTGCCGCCATCAGCAGGGCCGTGAGGACACGCCCACCGGCCAGAGGCCACGCCCCCGCCCTACTTAAACTGCGCTAATTCAAAGCTCGTTGTAAGGCTGACAACAGCTCCTGAGGCGAAAAGCCGGGAGAATAGCACTCGTTTTTTAAAAAAATTGTACTTTGAAAATCCTTGTATTTTTACCTGTGGCACCACTTATCCTGTGCACTCCCCCCTCCTTTCAATCGTCGATACCTCCGCGCAGCCGATCTAAGCGCTGCCGCGGGGCTCAAACAAAACAACTTCTTGCCGCCATCAGCAGGGCCGTGAGGACACGCCCACCGGCCACAGGCCACGCCCCCCGCCCTACTTAAACCTTGCTAATTCAAAGCTCGTTGTAAGGCTGACAGCAGCTCCTGAGGCGGAAAGCCGGGAGAATAGCACTCGTTTTTAAAAAAATTGTACTTTGAAAATCTTTGTATTTTTACCTGTGGCACCACTTATCCTGTGCACTCCCCCCTCCTTTCAATCGTCGATACCTCCGCGCAGCCGATCTAAGCGCTGCCGCGGGGCTCAAACAAAACAACTTCTTGCCGCCATCAGCAGGGCCGTGAGGACACGCCCACCGGCCAGAGGCCATGCCCCCACCCTCCCCCTATAAAATGTGCCAGGGCCGGACGCGCGCCGAAGGCGCGCCAAAGGTAAGCCCGTCTGCGCCCGTCCGCGCCAGTACGTGTCCAGGGCCCAGTTCCCCTGTCTCTCCCTCCCTTTCCCCCATTATGTATTCGCCAGACACTCTTCGTACTCTGGCAATAAACACTCCCGCACCATGTCTCCACTCCATCCTTCCTGACCAACACCATCTTAAATGCAACAACTGTACATTCAAACCCTCTGTGCAACCACCCTCCAAATCTCAGACAATCAAAATGGCTCTGCTTAACTGCAGATCACTCCCCAAACACTGCACCGAAATCAACTTACTCATTCGGAACTTCGAAATTGAAGTGCTGTTTCTTACAGAAACGTGGATTAACCCGGCATCCGATCCAGACATAGTCCAGGCCCTTCCCCCGGGCTATACTATCAAACATCTGGACAGATCGCAAGGAGTAGGAGGCGGATTAGCAATCATCACGAAAGCCCATATCACCTGCCATTTTAGGGACAGCCCAGTCCTTAACTGTGAAAATGTCCACTTCTCTCTTCACCTCTCCCCGGAAAGAACCCTCTCTGGCCTACTTATATACAGACCCCCGGGACAACTTGGACAATTTTCTTAACTCCCTTGTAGAAACGGCCACCTCCCTGGCCTGTCTATCGCCCAACTTTACAATACTAGGAGACCTCAACATCCACTTTGATGATCCAGAGAGTCTCACAGCGGGAGACATCAAAGAAGATCTCTTCGCTCTCAGCCTCTCCCTGAAGAATCCTTGGCTCACCCACAAAAAGGGCCATCTTCTGGACCCGGTCTTCTCTAACATTCAAGAACTCTCCACAGCTCCCCCCCTCCCTATTCCCTGGACAGACCATCACCTGATCTTACTCAAAATCCCTATAACTAGCCACAGCAGCCCCAGCCCCCCACCCCAAGCACCCTCGCGCCCATGGAACAAACTTAACATCGACGCATGGACCCATCAGCTCATAGCCTCCGCCCCTACCCTGAACCCGGATCCCTCACTTGCCGATATCCAATTTTGCGATTGGATTGAAACATCCCTGGATGCGGTTCTCCCCATTAAACAGCTCCCTAGTAAGAGGAACTCATACAAATCCCCAAGGTTCACGTCGGAATTGCGAGACCTCCGAAAAAAATGCAAAAAATTAGAACGGACCTGGAGGAAAGACTGGAATCCCAACAACAAAGAAATCTATAAATCGGCCATTAAACAATATAAAACACTCATCAAAACGATACAAGCCTCTTATTATGTTGAAAAAATCATGGCTGCCTCCAACTCATCCAAGGAAACCTACCGCATTGTAAAAAGTCGCATGAAAATCCCCGACCCACAGCCGGCCACTGATTCCACCGGCACAAGATGCACTCAACTGGCTGAGTTCTTCTCTTCCAAAATACAAAAAATCATCATGTCCCTCCCCACCAACCACCCCTCACTCAACCTCCCGATCGAGGTCACCCCAGATGCACCAACTCTTAATGCCTTCCTCTGCATCTCCACAGAAAAACTACTAGACACGCTCAACCGAGTGAAGAGCGGCTCCCCAGTAGACCCCGCCCCTATGCACAAACTTAAATTAGTAGCCCCCACTATATCCCCACTTCTCACGAGGCTGATAAATGCCTCCCTCTCCAGCGGGATAGTTCCTACCAACTGGAAAAAGGCGACAGTACGGGCGCTTTTAAAGAAACCCCACCTAGACCCTCAGGATCTTTCAAATTTCAGACCTATCTCTCTCCTCCCAGGCATTAGCAAGGTGACAGAGAGGATTGTTAATGAACAGCTTTCAGCATTCTTAGAAATCAATAACCTCCTCCGCCATTCACAGACAGGGTTCAGACCCGGACAGGGGACCGACACCGCCCTCCTGGCCGTAACAGAGGAGACAATATCCATTCTGGACACGGGGGGATCAGTGGCAGTGATCCTCCTAGACCTAAGCGCTGCCTTTGATATGGTGTATCGCACCATCTTGCTCCACCGCCTCCAACAATCGGGCGTCTCGGGCACCGCCCTAGCATGGCTAAAGTCTTTTCTGGAACACAGGACCTTCCGAGTGGCCGACAGCTACGGTCAATCTAGATCTCTCCCCCTGAACTGTGGTGTTCCTCAGGGCTCCTCCCTGAGCCCCACGCTTTTTAATGTCTACATGGCCCCTTTGGACGACGTCGCCTCCCCATTCGGCATAAAGGTGGTCATGTACGCCGACGACGCGCAATTGATCGTCTCAATCAACCAAACCGATCAATCCATGGAGAACCTAGTTTCTTGCCTACACAATATATCTATCTGGATGGGCAATTCTAGGCTGAAACTCAATGGAGATAAATCGGAAGTCATGCTCCTAGGTAACCCCAATAAACTTCCAATAACTATTGCCTGGCTAACCAGTATGGGCACCCCCCCCCCACACCCAAACAAGGAATTAAAAGCCTGGGCGTCTGGCTCGACCAAGATCTCAGCTTCAGAGCCCAAGCAAGAAAAACAGCAGGTACCTGCTTTGGACTCATGCGAGCAGCCCGGAAGATCCTTCCACTGATCCCCTCAGTCCAGGAAAATCTCGATTCAGGGCCTCATTCTATCAAGACTGGACTACGGAAACGCCCTATATTTAGGCGCTCCCGCAGCTGTGATAAAAAACTCTAGCATGCCCAGAACGCCGCAGCGAGGTTACTGACAGGAACGAAATCCAGATGCTCAGCCAAGCCCTACTTTAAGACGCTTCACTGGCTCCCCATCCAAGAACGTATCTCTTTCAAAGCCTTGTGCATCATCCATAAAACCTTGCAAGGAAAGGGCCCTCCAATCCTGAGACCTCTCATGAAGCCACACAAATCTGCCCGACACCTCAGGTCAGACGACCTGTTACTGGCTAACGTACCCAGAATAAGGAAAGCTTGCGGCTGACGCTTCTCTTATAATGCCTCCAAGCTTTGGAACAGCCTCCCCCTTAACATCCGTAAAGAAAACAATCTCCTCTCATTTCGCAGAATGCTGAAGACCTGGTTGTTTCCCCAATAAATCCACCCCTAGGAACTCTGTCAATCTTTACTTAGCGCTGGGACGCCCGAGGGTAGCTATGCGCTTTAGAAATCCCGAATCAAATCAAATCAAATCAAATCAAATCAATCAAATCAAATCAAATCAAATGGGATCCCTATGGACCGACTTAAATGTAACCTAGATTTATCGGCTCCCCTGTTTGTGGATGTTTTTTTAATAACTCTTTGTGTTCTCAGATTCCTGCATCCTGGACTCTATCCACTATATTCCCAATTTTTAGAAAAGGGGATAGGAGTTCACCTAATTGTCACAGGCCCATCTTCCTCATCGATAGTTCTGTGATGGTGTTAGAGAGGGTTGTTTTTAATCGGCTTCAGGTCTGGGACAATGACAGTAATATTCTGTCTCCTTATCAGTACGGCTTCTGCCCTGGGCTAGGTACAGTAGAGCAGTGTCTGAATTTACATCTGATTGTGAGTAAGTACACCAGGGCCGGACTGGCCGTAGCGGGCACCAGGAAATTCCTCGGTGCGCCGCATGGGTGGGGGCCGGTTTGGGGCCCCTGGGGGCCATTTTTGTTACAAGGCCATTTTTGCAGCATAGCTGCAAAATCGGCCCGGTAACAAAATCGGCCGAAAACCAGCCCCGGCAAAGAGCTCGGCGGCACCCAGGGGGAGGGGGGCTGGCCGAGTACTTTGCCATGGCCAGTTTTGGTTCCCAGTCCGGCCCTGAAGTACCCGGTCGCTAGGTGCTGCTCTCTGTACTTGGCCGTTATTGATCTGTCACCATCCTTCGATAGAGTGAACAGAAGCAAACTGTGGTTGATGCTGCTGGCCCTAGGGTGTTGACATTTCTCTTGTTAACTTTCTATACTCCCTGCATGAAAATCTGGGCGCCAGGGGGCGGTATGAACAGGTTGGAGAACTCTCTGTTGTCTTTCCCCTAAAGAGCGGAGTGCGTCAGGGGTGCATTTTAGCTACCCTGCTTTTTATTATCTATATCAATGGTCTTTTCACCCAGCTATCCAACTCTACCAACGACGTCCCTAGGGTCGTAAAGTCCCCTGTACTGGCATTATTATATACCGACAACGCAGTGTTGCCAGCTAGTACACTTCGTACTTTCTGCTCTCTGGTTAAATCATTTGTTACATTCATGGACAGCCTTGGCATGAAGAGCAGTTGTCAGATGTCACACACCGAGTGTGGACCGGGTCAAATGACTGTGTCATCTTTAAAGGTTCAATTGAGCTTGGCGTGAAATTTCTGTTACTTGGGGATTATATTTGATGCAAACAATTCTTGGCATCCCCAGGTGAACACGGCACGTGCAAAGCTAGGGAGGGCAGCAGGGACCCTATCCAACCTCTATCAAAAGTGGGGTACCATGTCCTCATACTTAACCCCTTCCATGCTGATGACGGCCGGTAGCCGTCATGGCACACAGTGCTCGTGTGCTGATGACGGCTCCCGGCCGTCATGACCGCACACGCGATTGGAATGTGCCGCACAGGCGCAGAATCGCGGCCGCACCCAAGGGGTTAAAGATCTATAGCCGGCAATGTCTCCCCAAGGCCACCAATAGGGCGGGGTGTGGGAATACCATAACTCGACCCTGATACAGGTTGAGGAAAATAGAATCTGCAGACGACTGATAAACTTACTGCCCACCAACTCTAATTTCATCCTGCACTCTGCGCTTAATTTAACTTCTGTTTATTATCCTATCAAGTTACCCCCCTTGTGTTATGGGTGAGTGTTTGGTCCAATAGCAAAACTGTTTTTAACAGAGAGGTTATTCCGGACTGTCTTAATCAAGATAAGGGTCTGTCCATTCCTTGGGTAAGCCACATCGAAAAGACCTTGGCTGAGACTGGACACTCAAACTTGTTCCACGAACCAGAGACCATTAGTAAGAATGACAGGAGGAGGGGTAAGACCATTTTGAAGAGCTGGCTCTTTCCCGTAGATTTGACGACGCTTTATGACAGCATTCTGTTTGTTATTATTTTGTCACTTTAATCGACAGGAGATCCTGCCCATATTTAGTTTGGGATCTTTCATGTTGGGACATATCGCTGCTTTGCCGCTTCAGGTCTAGCACAGTGTGGCATTCCCTGTGTTTGCCTGATGGGTCCAAGGGATCACTGACATAATATCGATTACACTAATATAAAATTACACAAATATCGAGGATAAAATATCGAATACAAAAATATCGAATTCCTATCTACAAACAGGTAAGTCTAAAAATATTGAATCAAAAATATAGTTAAAAAAATATAGTTAGTCAAAATATCGAATTTTTTAAAATGTCTTACAAATAATGTAAAATTAATGAAATATTAATAATAATTCACTAAAATATACTTAAAAATACTTAAACAACCTTAAAATTATTAAATAATTAATTTAAGTTATAAAAAAAATAAAATTTTATTTTTCAAAACATATTTATATATTAACATAATACTAATAAAAAAATATACAATATTTTTACCGTAGGATAGCGGGAGGGTAAAATTTACTATTACCACTCCAGTGAGTGCAACAGTAGGGAAAGCGTTGGATAGCGTAGGGGTAAAAATTACTATTCCCACTCCAGAGAGTGCAACAGTAGGGAAAGCGTTGGATAGCGTAGGGGTAAAAATTACTATTCCCACTCCAGAGAGTGCAACAGTAGGGAAAGCGTTGGATAGCGTAGGGGTAAAAAATACTATTCCCACTCCAGTGAGTGCAACAGTAGGGAAAGCGTTGGATAGCGTAGGGGTAAAAATTACTATTCCCACTCCATTGAGTGCAACAGTAGGGAAAGCGTTGGATAGCATAGGGGTAAAAATGACTATTACCACTCCAGTGAGTGCAACAGTAGGGAAAGCGTTGGATAGCGTAGGGGTAAAAATGACTATTCCCACTCCAGAGAGTGCAACAGTAGGGAAAGCGTTGGATAGCGTAGGGGTAAAAATTACTATTCCCACTCCAGAGAGTGCAACAGTAGGGAAAGCGTTGGATAGCGTAGGAGTAAAAATTACTATTCCCACTCCATTGAGTGCAACAGTAGGGAAAGCGTTGGATAGCGTAGGGGTAAAAATTACTATTACCACTCCAGTGAGTGCAACAGTAGGGAAAGTGTTGGATAGAGTAGGGGTAAAAATTACTATTCCCACTCCAGAGAGTGCAACAGTAGGGAAAGCGTTGGATAGCGTAGGGGTAAAAATTACTATTCCCACTCCAGTGAGTGCAACAGTAGGGAAAGCGTTGGATAGCGTAGGGGTAAAAATTACTATTCCCACTCCAGAGAGTGCAACAGTAGGGAAAGTAAATACTTCATATATTAATAAATATAAATTAAATATTAATACCAATAAAAAATTAATTAAAGGTAATTACCAATTTAATATATTATAATAATTAATCAATTAAAGATACAAAAAAAATAATTATTAAAATGCATTACCTATTAATACAAATTAATTAACAATTAACAATTAATTAGCAAGTAAAAATTAATTCAAAAATAATTCAAAATAAATACCGATAAATTAATTAAAATATTTAATTAATTACAATTAAATTATTTCCCACCCTATTCCCCTATAAACCCACAACCAGCTACAGAAAATAAATTAATAAAATTAACATAATTATCAATTAATCAATTAAGTAAAATTAATTGCCAATTAAATTTTAATTAATTACTAATTAAACATTAATTAACAATTAATTATAAAAAAATACCAATAAATAAATTTAAATATTTAATTAATTATAATTAAATTACTTACATTCTATTCCCCTATAAACCCACCACCTGCTACAGAATTAAACGACGCAAAAATTAAATAACATAAAATTCATTACTTAAAATAAATTATAAAATAAGTATACACTTTTCACACATATACTAACATACAAAACACTATAAAAATGTTGATATTATTTAAAAATCGATATATTTAATACCTGTATTATATACTTCGATATTTTGACTTTCTATATTTATGAAAATCGATATTAAATTACTTACCTTAAATCCGATATTTTTGTTGACTATATTCTGTCCATTCGATATTTTGACTTCGATATTAGTGCTATTCTATATTTTTGATTCGATATTTTGTCTGTATACTGGGTCCAAGATGTGGGTTTGCCATATACCGCCTTGTCCTTGTGGTGGGATGGCAGAAAAATGATTGCTGCAGATTATTTTGCTTTGTACATTTTACTTCAAATCTTGTCATCTCTGCCTCAAACAACCAGTGAAACTACTGTGTTTTAAAAGGTGTAGGGAGGCCCTTATGAATTAACAGATGCTAAGTAACCAGCAGGAATATTTTAGTTTCTGCTGCTTCTTGAAATTGTTCAGTCCCTAGAGAGGTAACTGATTTGAAGTCTTTTTCAGTACTGTGTTGATGCATTTTATGGATCTGTGACGGCTTGCTGTGCCCATTTTAACCTCTTATTATTTTAGCATGAAGTTGTTTGAACTGTCTTTAGTTTGTACTTTCATTAAAATCGAATAAAGGTTTTAGATGTATTAATTGATTGATCTAATGATGTTGTACCTTAAGGCCAAATCTATATATTTAAAATCCAAAGTATGTCAGTTTGTCCTTTATGCATTGCTACACCATTCATCCGATCGGCATGAAACTTTGGGAAGTTGTTGAGTACACTCCCGCGAAGGTTTCTGGCTAAAATTTAAAAAAAAAAAAAAAAAAATGTGTTAAAAGTTGTTGAGTACACTCCCATGAAGGTTTCTGGCAAAAAAAAAAAAAAATTAAATATCGGCTCCCCAGGGCCCTCATAATCTTTCCAATACTAAACGTTTACCCTTTCTGGTGCGACTCGCTTTTGCAATGACCATCAACAATCAACAAGGGCAATCGCTGCAAGTGTGTGGACTAGATTTGGAGAATCCGTGCTTCTCACATGGACAACTGTATGTGGCCAGCTCACGCGTCGGAAAACCTTCTGATTTCTTCGTCTACACACCAGACGGAAAAACAAAAAATATCGTGTATCCACAAGCACTCGAATAAATAAATAGAATTAAAACAACACTTTGAAATGTTTTACATATTAAAATGAATAAGTTTCAATAAAAATGACACAATGTAAATTGAATGTTATCATAACGAGTTTCCTTAAATTTCCTTTCTTCTGAGATCGCAGCAACGCGCGACGGGTAAGCGAGTTACTTATAAATTCTGTGAGGTACTAAGGTTTGCATTTGGTGTGTACAAGTTATGGTTTGCATCACTGTTGTGTCAGGTCTGGTTTGGGAAGCTTACCATTGCAGCAGGTCAGCAGTCCTGTTTATCCTGCTGCGGACTTTGAAGGTGTACACACAATATCCTCTGGCCAGGCATGACCAGAGGGGCTATAATAAAAGGGCGTGGACCGCACTTGGTCACACTGCCGTACCCACACACCGAGTGAGGGAGTATTTTTGGGATGCGGGCAGCGGGGTGCTAATGAACAGGCGCCCCGCGACTAGGGGTGGGGCGCCCTTAGTTGCGCTGCGGGGCTGAGCCTCCTCCGTGGAGCTGGCTGGATAATGAAGGGCTGGCGGTGTGCAAAACAAACCTTACCGGAAACTAAACTTAGCAGAGGTATTTAAGGTTGTGCTCCAGGGGTTTCGTTCTCTTTGTCTCCTCGGACCACAACCTGGCTACAGGAGGGTCGTTGACAACAGTTTCCGGTTGTCGGCGGGCGGATTGTGGTACGGTGGGTTCGGGGGGCCATGGCATAGTGTAGAATAACTTCAGAAGTTTATCAGATAAGCAAATGTAAATGTTGTTCTTTTATTTGCATTCGATTAACAATTTCTGTTTCTATGTATTTCTCTTGGTTTGAATTTATTTTGGGAGTGTTATAACCGGGGGTTTGAACTGGTGCCTTTGGCATGGGCTTGCTTCGCATACAGAGTTGGATCTTGAACACATAGGGGGTCGAGCAGCTGTGAGAAGTTGCGAGAGCTGCATTGGGATCATTGTGTTGGCGGGAATAGTGGATGGGGGCTATCGTGCGCTCTGGTCGGGAAACCATGCGCAAGGTTGTTGAGAGGGGCGGTTTGATTTATATGTGGAAGCTGACTGTGTTGGATCGGAGGCGTTGGGTATGAGAAGAGGCGGGGCTGGGCAGGCTGCACTGCCAGCGGCTGGCAAGGACTTGGCGCTGACAGTTTAAAACAAAGGGGGATGCACAACAATGGAGGTGCAGCCATTCGATGGACCCCTGGAAGGGGTAGTGTAGGAAGGTGGCTACCTGACTATGGTTACCCCGGATTTTTGCCTGTGTTTAGCTGGTTTTTTGACTTAGTTGACCTGGTTCCCTGCTAATCAGGGCCCCAGGCCATCTGCTCTCTCTGTAAAATGGATTCCATGTACCCTAGGTACATACCAATTGGAAATGGACTCCTTGTCAGCCCCTGTATAATGCACTATAGGTGCCCAGGGCATAGGGGCCACCAAGGCCTACCAGGGGCTGCAGCATATCTTTTGCCACCCCTGGCTGGTTCTTAAATTGACACAACTGGCTGATCACTCAGCTGGGGTAAGGTGGTGTAAGCACCCCTTGCTTAGATATAGTATACCTATATCTAAACCTATATCTGGACACATGTAAACCTGTGAGCCACTCCTATGGAAGGCCTCATCAATCCTGGAGGCAGAGTGCGTGGTTTTATGTGAGATGGAGCTCTAGCATGAGCTGAGCCTGTCTGCAGCTGTCGGGAACAACTCCCTAAGCTGTTCCAGGATAATGCCATACCATATACTCTTAAGTGCCTTATAATCCTCGCGGTTAAATAGCAACTTGGGTTTGGCTTTATCAAAACATGTCGTGTAAGGTGTCATACGATTTGGAATACTATCCCCTCGCCAGTTCTGGCGACGGGGATAGCATTCCACCCCTCTAGAGGGGTAAGACATGTTCCTTTACTGTAATGCGGTTAATTTCTCCAAAGACCTTAGATCCACAAAATGGATGCCTCTGCCACAGACAAATGTCTGGACCCCTGCAGCTGACCGAAACTCGGCCAAATGGGTCCTGGACAAAGGGTTTCCTGTCACAGGAGGGTGTCACCGCCCTCCAGACAGGAGATAGTGGATTGTAGCAGGGAGGTCTGAAAGAAACCAGACACTGCCTGGGGCGCACAAGGCTGCCCCTTGCATAATCCGGCCAAACCGGTTCTGGGGCACTCCAGCCCTCGTGCCAGGGCGGCCTGGATCAAAGGAAAGGGGTGTATCCACCCCCTTCCTGGGTCCCACCCATAGGGGGGGACCTAGCAGGTAATCACGCCCCCCAGATTGGAATAAGAGTGGGAGCAGTGCCAATGCACATCAGATTTCCTGGAAGAAACATTAGAAACGAAACTCTGGACCCTTGGACCTCCATCTCAACGTGGAAGCCCGAAGAATCTCCCTTGTGGTCAAGGAGTGACCACCCTGCAGCAGCAGGCACCATCCAGCCCTCGACGTCTACTTAGTTGCAGTTCCCGCCGGAACTCGAGCGACTGAGATCGACGAGATCAAGCTTGCCTGCCTTCCAACAGCCCGATCCACAGTCCCTGCAGAGCTGAGACCCATGGATGCGACCGGAAGCGTGGGGCACGCCATCTTGAATTGACCACGAGACGCTGACCGTGCAGCCCACGAGCGACCCTCGAAGCTGTGCACCGGGGTTTGAGAAGCCCCCACCCTGAGCTACTCCTGAGCCGAAGTTCAGCCCTCCACACTCGACGAGTGCTGCGTGGGGCCCTTCTGCTCCATTTGGCTCAACGCGTTGGCCCGGTCACTTGCCAGCCGGCTAGTGGTCCCTGTGCCGACGAAACTACAAAGAAGACTCGTGAATCTGGTTGCTCCAGATCCACACCAGCTCCCCTGAAAAGGAGCCCTGACTCTGACCTTCCTGGTCCGAGTGAGAAGCAATCTTCCGATCCCGCGTGGATTGCTCTTGCCAAGTGTTGTTTGCTCCAAACTTGAAGCCGACTGCACCGACGGTGAGAGCCTGCGTGGGACAGATCGTGACCTGCTCCTGGATGTCGCAGATGCCCCAGAGCCCACGTGACAGCGGAGAGAAGCTCCTTGATGACCACCTGATTGCGCCCGACATCGCCTGGTTCCGTCCTGGTTCCACCCTGGTCACTGCTGAGTGACCCAGACTCTGTCCCCTCTGCTTTCAGGTACCCTTCGACTTGAGTCCACCCTTGGACTCCACCGGACACTTCATCTTCAACCCGCCTGCAGCCCTTTCAGCTTCAAGCACCAAGAGCCTGCGTGTCAAAACCCGACGCCACTTCGACCCTGTGCACCCACTTCCTGTGGGTGAGGTAACTCTGCTCCGCCGGTGTTCCCACACTGGTGCACATCTCTAGGGTCTGTGTGTTAAGTTTTGTTCCTCTAGGTCCAGCGGAAGTGTCCTTAAACTTTAACTTTATGACTTTTACGCACCATTGGTTAACATTGGTGCATGCGTGCGCTTTCCGCACATCTCCCGAATCCCGAGGGCCATTCCCGACTTCAGCATTGCTTGTCCTGACTGCTCCCAGCGATTCCCTAGGCCTAACCACTGTTCGATTGGTATCTCTTATACCACTTGTTTAGTATATGGTTTGAGTGGCCACCCGCCCTCATCCATAATTGTGCAACTTGTATGTTTAAACAGTGCTTTTGATTTAACGCTTGTGCCCCTTTATTCATAAAGAATACTGGGGATTGTGTTTAGTAATAAACACATATATTTTTATAATATATACTTGTGTGGTGTCCTTTCATTTGATATTACAGGATTGTATGTGGTAAAACAGCTCGCTTAACACGACCTCTTAAGTTAAGCCTTTAGGCTGCTTAGTCCATGCTACCCCTAGGATAGCTTGTCTAATAAGGTTGACTTACAACCAGACACCATAAGGGATTGTTTGGTCTGATAATAGGTGGTTCCAGAATTGGAAACATCACCTATCAGGCCAACTTCTCACAGGTAGATTCCACGAGTGCAGTGGGTAGGCGGGGAGGAGGGACTTGCCTGCCGGTAGTCCTGGACTCTACTGCCCTTACCCACCACTTATGGACTGAGTAGAATCTTGGGGAGGATGCCTGGGTTCAGGTGCCCCGATGGAAAGATTCAGTATGCGGTGCCCTAGATGTTAAGTAATGTAACTGTTGGCTGTAGCGCGTTGGAACCTGCCGGCGCAATGTGCGCAGCCGAGTGGGAGATTGGCGGCCTCGACGGGCAAGTTTGAATGTACGGCTAAGTTCTTGTGTACGGCCGAGTTAAAAGTTAAAGTGTAAGTTCGAAATGTACGGCCAAGTTGTTCTAGTGTACGGCCGAGATAAATGTTAAAGTGTAATGTCGTACCTAAGTAATTTCCTTACTGCTGTTGACATGTTGATGCAGATAAAGTGTGATGCTGTGAATAGTTCTTATATGTAAAAGAAGGATACTTTTATTTGGTAATGGACGATGATGATTCACTTGGATTGATGTGAATAAAAGGCTACGCCGTAGACAACATGTCCTGATTCCGAGAGTTCTTGGGCGTAGCGGGCGGTAAGGGGAAGGAATTTGGGGAGGAGGCAATGTCCCGTTGTGCGCACACTATCGGACATACACCGCAGGTGGGGAGAGCCCCTGCAGCAATCATTACTGGCGAGTTGAGTGGATTTTGAGTTTTGATTCATAACCACAACATAGAGGGGGCTTTGCTCACCAAAAAGGGGCGGAACATGTCACCGCTCTGCCTCCTCCATGACAACTGATACATCATAACATGTTCCACACAGGCGCAAGAATTGAATATTTAATTTAATCAAAGTTTCTCTTCTGGAAAGCGCATGAAGACACATTGAAAGGCCTTTCTAGTGCGCACTATGGGGGAACAACCTTTACAACGCAACTTTTACAACGCACTTCCATTACGACGAAACTTTTACAACGCAACATCCATTACAACGCATGTCATTAAAAAGCAACATATACAACGCATGACACTACAACGCATAACATTACAACGCATACCATTACAACGCATAGTACCCTTACACTATCCAACACTTACCCTACTGTTGCACCCCCCTGGAGTTAGAATAGTAATTTTTATCCCTACACTATCCAACACTTACCAAATATGCAATGTAATGGTATGCGTTGTAATAGTATGCGTTGTAAAGGTAGTATGCGTTGTAATGGAATGCGTTGTAATGGTAGTTTAAGGAAATTCTTTGTAATGGCATGCGTTGTAATGGAATGCGTTGTAATGGATGTTGCGTTGTAAAAAATGTGTTGTAAAGGCATGCGTTGTAAAAGTATGCGTTGTAACGTCATACATCCGCACTATGACATGGCTGTCAACGTGTTCACCCAGAAAGTGAACTAACCGTGTTGAATTGCCCGAGTGAGTGTGTGTCTCTGTGTGCACATATGTTTCTCATTTCATATGTAATCCCATGGCATGAACCTGCCAATCAAGTGACACTGCGAAGTTAGAACACAAGTGGGAGAAATTCAATTCCTCTCCAGCCTGGCTGTGTGCAGAGAAGGTCGAGGGTACCTTCAAGAAGTAGCTGGTTATTAAAAAATGTCAGGGAGGGGGAATGGAAGCAATAAAGCGGAGCGAGGCCTTTGCAACTCCCACATCAGGTTACTCCAGATGTCTGCTGGGACAGAAGCCCTGTATCAAAGGCCTCCCGGTCAGATCTGAGCCAGACCACCTGCCCTGGCTGCTGAGAGGCAGCAGAATCCGCCTCCTCCTGGCAGGTGGGTCAACGCATGGATGAGTGCGTGAATTATTCCACATTTGTTAGGGAGTCAAGGGGATACAATGGAGAAGTCCACGTCAAAGGCACATTCCATTCCACAGAGATGAATCCGCAGTCTGTGCATGGAGATAGATTCACCCAAAGGCAAGCGGTAGAGGAAGTGACATCAGGCACCTTTGGCCTCGAATGACGTCACAGGATTACCACTGTCTCCCTCCCTTGGTCCTCAGCAGGCTCCTGTTTCCTTCTAGGCGCTAGAGAAGTTATGTTATGTTATGTTATATTCGCTTATATAGCGCTCAGCTGCCCCAGCGAAGGGGCGTCCCGGCGCTTCAAACAGCACATACACAACTAACACAGATGGAATTCCGTTAAGAAACGCCCAGTGTGCTTAGTTTAGGGAAAAAAAGGTAAGTCTTGATGGCTTTCCTAAAGGCCAGCAGATTTTCCAGTGCTCGCATATGTGGGGGTAGAGAATTCCACAATTTTGCTGCCACAAAGCGGAAGAAGCGCCCACCCGCTCTGCTGCGTTTGACCCGAGGTACACTAACCAAGTGTTGTTCCGCTGAGCACAATACACGGGTAGGAACATATGGGGTCAGAAGGTTGCAGAGTAGTGTAGGAGTCGAGAGTTTTAGAATTTTGAAGGAAAGACATAGTGTTTGATCCGCTGGGCCATCGGGAGCCAATGCAGCCTCCGGATGGTGTCAGTGATGGGACAAAACCGTGGGAGACCAACCAAGGCTGTCGCAGCCGCATTTTGAATGCGCTGCATCCGCATGATCTCGGCTTGATTGGCACCCAAAAGCAGAAAGCTAGCATAGTCCAATCTTGACAAAACAGTGGACTGGACTATTAGCTGTCTAGTGGGTGCATCAAAGAACTTCAAGACAGGTTTAAGACCCAGAAGGATACCAAAGCATGTGGCTCCTACTTTTTTTGTGTGGATACAGAAGCTCAGAGAGGAGTCTAACCAAACCCCTAGGTTCTTGACTTCACTCTTAGGCACTGGGGCTTTACCTAGGGCCTCAGGCCACCAGTGACTACCCCATAGGTTAGTCCTTTTGCCGACCAGCAGTATTTCTGTCTTGTTGGCATTCAATTGTAAACAGTTAGATGTCATCCAATCGGCCACAGCTGTAAGGCCGCTTTTAAACCTGGAGACGTTAGAAGTTGTTTCCTCCGTGAGTGCCACCACTAGCTGCGTGTCATCCGCATATGAGACTATGGTAAGGTCCCATTGCCTGGCGACTGCAGCCAGCGGCAGAACGTAAAGGTTAAACAACGTGGGGCTCAACGCTGAGCCCTGGGGGACCCCTTGCTCAATCGCATGCGCCTTAGAAGTAAACGAAGGCGTAGAGACGCGGAAAGTCCTTTCTGTGAAGAAGGATATAAACCACTTAAGAGCAAGGTCCCTGATCTCCACCACCTCGAGCCGGTGAAGCAGGATCTCATGCGAAACCGTGTCAAAGGCGGCACTAAGATCCAGCAGGATCAGTGCCGCCGTTTGCCCATGGTCGAGAGTGGATCTGAGGTATTCCGTCATGGCCAAAAGAGCGGTTTCCGTGCTATGGCCAGCGCGGAAGCCATGTTGCGTTGCATCTAGGATGTTATTAGCATGCAAATAGTTGGTGAGAGTGGTATTAACATGGGCTTCCGCGACCTTTGCTGCCCAGGGGAGGAGGTAAAATGGCCTATAGTTCTTCGGTTTCAAGGGGTCTAGGCGCTAAAGAAGTGTATGGAGTGGACATGGCTGCTCTGCTGCTGCCTCAGCAGTCTCAAGTTGTCTTCTTCCTGCTGTGAGCAGCTCACCCTCTCAGGTGCTGCTCATGGCACTGGTGGACCTACCTGGCAGCAAACAGCAAAATGAAAAGGGAAATAAGGGCTTTGGGGCCTTGTCTATGCAAAGCCTGTCTTTTGAAAAATCACACTATTTATGGCTGCAAACTTGCAGGGCGCAATGTACAAAGTGTACTATGCAAGCCGGAAGAGTATTTCGAACTCTACACAGTATGTGACCCAAACTGACTTGCATAGGGAAAGCTGGAATTTAGATGCCCTCTGAGAGTTGGTATGCAAAGTATTAGTGGTTTGAGATCTCAATTCTATGTCAGGACCGGAGGCGAGGATTATGCATACTCTCTTTGCTTTAATCAGAATAGCAGCCATTTAAAAACAATATACCACCATGAGGCCTTGGGAATACTATAAAACTTCACAAAAGAACAGCAACCAATAGAAAATGAGTCCACACAACAGCCAATCAGGACTCCTCTTGCAGCAACATAGTCCTTCACTTATGTCAACGTGTCCTCTTTCTTTGCTGCTCACAGCCGAGATAAGTATTTACCTCAGTGCATTTGCTATACTGTTGTGCTAGTTACATTGTTTTTCTGCTGTTGTTTTGGGCCTTATTGCCTTGTATGGTGTATGCACAGTGCAGTGCTGTGACACCGCTTTGTCCTCTCTATGTGGCTGCCTTTCAGTGCGTGTTCGCTGTGTGGTCCTCCACCCGCTAGGTGGCGCCAGAGTCTTGTCTGGCAACATGCAATTCTTAAATTACCTTAGATCCAGTTTGAGACCACCTGCCCCAGCCTGGAGCCATTGGCCTGGGGACAGATGCCATGAGTGAAAGGGGTTTATAGCACGTGTGGGATATTGCAGTATTTTTTGTTTATGCTCTGTGAATCCCAGGGCCAGTATTTTTAATTTTTCAATTGTGCATTCAGCATAGGCCTGTCTGGCCTCCTTCTGTGCAATGAGTATCCGGCGTGGGGTTGCTTGTCACTGGTCACAGGCGACACCAGCTCCCAGGCTATGCCTATGTTCTTTCCCCAGTTACAATTTATGCACCAGGGAAGGGTGTCCCAGGACTTAGACCCACCGCAGTGAGGCTCCGCCCACCCCAATATTGTTGGCTGTCCTCCAGCCCTATTATTGCAGTGCTTGGCCTGCCCAGCCCACCTGGATTTTACGGTTACCACTGGCCTCTGCTCGTTGTGTCTGTTTGTCCATTCTCTTGCCACACAAAGGTCTACCTATTTCAGGCAATAATACGCTATGATGGAGGGGTTTGAGTAGATAGAGGGGGATGAGGGCCCTCTGGATTGTCTTCCTCTTGATGATGACTTCTATGAGGCGGTCGATGCCTTGATCTACAGGGCAGTAGCTGAGGCTATGGCTCCCACGGACCAATGTCTCTCCCAGCAGACCGCGTGCGCATGTCAAAGATGGTGAACGCGGCCCCTGACATCCCAAGCCTGGCCCACACTTGTACCCCCGACAAGACCCCAGCTAAACGTCGCTGCCTAGAGGCTGTGGGTCATGATACCTTCGAGCGCCTTAAGCATGCTTTTTTGAACCAGGAACCTGCCCCTAGTGCCCCAGGCAAAAACTCTGGCCCCAGTTTTGAGCCCCTCCATCCCCCGGCTAAGATGACCCCGATGCGGATTATCCCAATGATCAGGACCCATTAAGACGCTGGCTTCCTTCCCCCGGCACTCATACACCAGCCCCAGGGTTAGATCTCTTAGATTGCGACGATATCATCCACACCTGATCGGTAGAATAGACACCAGCTGAAAAGGTTGCCTCGTATGTGGCAGCAAGAATTTGGAAGCAACTTGAGAAAGATGTCTTTAGCCGCCTCAGGGCGGAGTGTCCCTGTCCATCACTAGAGTGAACAGCGTTTTGACCCCAGAGCTTTACCCCACTATGGCCACCTTCTTAGCCAAGTTTATGAAGGATCCCAAAAAAGGCATCAACAGGTCCAGGCAAGCATCCCAGGATAAGCTCCTAGGTTCCTCTGCCCTTTACCTCAAATGTTTGACTTGGTCGGCCTAAGATGTCAGGTCTGTGGGCTCCATCATTTTCTCATACGTACTTTCTGGATGGGCTCAATAGTCCATGTTGTTACTGGGCAATGCCAATTGTGTTTTGTCAGCTGATCGTAGGCACTCATTCCTAATCAAGGTGGACCCCAAGTTGGGAGACCTGGCGATCTCAGTGGCCGGTGCAGTTGCCAAGGGGGCCTCTTCGGAGAGCCATTTAGAGAGGAATTGGGAACGTTTGTAAACACACTTACATCTTTAGACAAGGCCCAGTCCTTAATTAAGTGTTTTCCATAGGGTGGGCGAGACAGGAGCTGTGCCATCGAGGACAAGGCTCCAGGCACAGCGCCTACCAGGACAACTCCTGATACACCACGTTCTATCCAACCAGACAGCGTTTATGGGGCAGAAGCATAGGATTTAACATTGCTGACAATTCCGGTGAGTGTTATCCCTTCCTCCTCTCTGAGGGTACGAGGTCGGCTGACAGGTTTAGTTCATGTATGGCACTCTATCACCTCAGATACATGGGCTCTACCAACCTTTCAAGGGTCTCACATAGTGTTCTTTGGTTCCCCCAGGCTGGAAGAACCTCAAGACCCATTCAGTTTTCTACACACAAAGCATCTTTGATAGATGTGGAGATGTCATCCTCTTGCACAAAGGTGAGATCTGCCCTTCGACACCCCATCAACAACGTTTCATAAGCAATATTTTCCTCATTGTCAAGGCCCATGGTGGTCATAGCTCTGTCATCAATCTCCGCGAGATCAATGAGTGGCTAATCTACCGCCGCTTCAAGATGAAGGGTATCCATAAACTCTGCGATCTTCTGCGGCCCTCCGATTGGATGGTACCCGTGGGTTCCAATTTTTCCTCCTCATAGGAGGTTACTTCATTTTTTTTTGGTACCATCAGATGTACAAATTCTCCACTCTGCCATTCGGGCTATACTCGGCCCCTTGGTGTTTCACAAAGGTTCTCAAACTGGCAGTGGACTATCTCTGGGACCAAGGAATGGGCCTCATTGTCTATCTAAATGATATGCCTCTATTGGTGCAGCGTCCACACCAGCTGTCGCTGCAACTTCAGCTGCTCATTACCTTGCTGCAAAAGCTAGGTTTTGTCATCAATGACTAGAAATCTCTTTTAATTCCCTCTCAGTCGGTCACAGTTTCGTAATCGACTCGACCAAGGTCTCTCTGATCCTCCCAACTCGTAAAGTTACCAACATCAGGCACTAGCTATGGAAAACCTTGGTGAGAACTCACGTTTCCTTGAGGCAGATCACTCACGAGGTGGGCTTGCCCTCTTTCACAATCCAAGTGATTTTTCCAGGTCTGTTTCATTATTGGGTTCTTGTAGGAGAGTAGGGTCTGCAATCCTATGATCACCCAGATTTTTGCTTTTTGCTGCACTGGTTTACGACTTTCCCTGGCTGTGGGCCTGCTAATCAGACCCACAGCCTAGCTGTTCTCTCTATCCAAATTGTACTCAGGTACTGAATTGGCACTGGGCCCTCTCCAAGTCCCTGTACCCAGGGCTGAGGTGTACCCAGAAGTCTCCCAGGGGCTGAAGCATGTATTATGCCACCCCTGGGCTGACTAACTAAACTGACACAACTGGCTGCACGACAGCTGGGGCAAGGTGGTGTACTCACCCTTTGCTTTAGATATAGTATACCTATATCTAACCCTAAAATGGACACACAGATCTCCTATCAGTCACTCCTATGGCAGGCCTTAACAATCCTGAAGGCAGAGTGCTTGGAATCGTGTGAGATGGTGCTCTGGCATGAGCTGAGCCTGTCTGCGGCTTTCGGGATCCATCCCTTAGCCGTTTCCATGATATCGCATACCATATACTCTTAAGTGCATTATAATCCTCGCGATTATATGCCAACTCTGGTATCGCTTTATCAAAACATGTCGAGTAAGGTGTCATACGAATTAGAATACTAACCCCTCGCCAATTCTGGCGACGGGGTTAGCATTCCACCCTTCTAGAGGGACACGACATGTATGTAACCTATAACCCCGGTTAAAGTCAAACAGAGCCTCAGCTCCACAAAATGGATGCTGCCACCGAGACACAAGTCTGCCCTCCTGCTGCTGGGAGTCCTCCCAGAGCAGGAGATAAGGACAAAGGGTTTCCTGCCAGGGGCGGTGCCAGCACCGTCCCAGACAGGGTTTTGTGTATTGTAGGTAGGCAGGGCTTTAGAGGAAGGTGACTGCACGTGGCACCCCGGTGCTCACTGTGCATAGGCTGGCTGGAACCAGTTCCAGGGTCACTCCAGACCCTGTGCTGGGGAAAAGCCCGCCAAGGAAGTGGGTGTAACCACCCCCCTCCTAGTCCCACCCCTAGGGCAGGACTTAGTCGCGTGCCAGCCCCTTTTTACAGGATAAAGGTAGGAACTGGCCCCCTTCCAAATCAGATCATCTTTGAATCCTGAAACTACTTTCCACGAAAGGAACTCAAGACTTCTTCCTAAGATTTCTCCCTTGTGACTAAGGAGTAGTCACCCTGCATCCGCAGGCACCATCTTAAGAACACTGCGGTCTGCTGCAAGTCTCTCCTCCGGATCAAGACTGCCCAGCTCGACGAGAACCGGCTTCCCTGGCACCTCTGACCTCTACCTGCATCATCAGTCACGCTGAGATTCGTGGGTGTGACGAGACCTCGAGGGACCGGCCATCTTCAAGACTGCACGACTTCTTTCCAGCAAGCCCGCCGAGTAATTTCCTGGTGAGTGCTTTGGGGTCCGAGAAGCCCCGACCCTGAGCAGCTCCAGCACCGAAGTGCAGCCTCCCAGCATCTCCACGATCTGCGTGGGGCCCTTCTGCTTTTTGCTGCTCACCGCGTTGTTTGGCTACTAGCCCGCTGGCTTGTGGCCTTCTGAACGACGCCCGACGACATTTCTGCTGCTGGTCTGGTCGCTCCAGGCTGGCCCTTGCTCCCTTCCAAAAGAGGAGCACCCCGGACCCTCCTGGTCCACTCAAGACGCCATTTTGAGTCCACCGCGTGGGCTTGAATTAGCCAAGGCTTGTTGCCCAATCCTGGGTAACTTCGACGCCGACAGCTTCATCCATCGTGGGACAGCTCGCCTCTCCATCCTGGACGCCGACAACGCCTCCTGGTCCGTGAGATCTGCAGAGCCAGCGTCGCCCACTCACCTAGTCGAGGTGACTTCGCCCGGTGCCATCCTGGTGCCCACTTAATCACTGGCTAGTGATTCAAGAACTTGGTCCCCTCTGCTTTCAGGTTTCTTCTTCCTCGATCCAGGCTTGGATCCAACGAACTTTCCTTCACTGGTTGCCTGCCAGCAACTTCCTTCTTCCAGGCTCCTGGTCCGGCAACGAGATCCCCGACGTCTTTTCAGACCTATGCAGCTGCAGCCCCTGGGCTAGGTAACTTCGGCACTTCGGTGTCCCAGCATAGCCTCACTATCCTAGGGTCAGGATCCACTGTCGTTTTCTTCCTACCAGGTCGGGTTCGCCCGTGAACACTAACTTTGCCTTTACTAGCTTCCATAGACTTTGTCCCGCATCCCGCGTGAGAGTGCACACTCTGCACCCGAGTCCCCTAGGCCTCCTAGAAGTAATCTAATGATTCTATAGTCAAGTCCTAGCGATTCCAAAGCCTATTAGTACTGTACTTACCTGCTAGTAATTTCGCATTCCACTTTTAAAGTATATGGTTTTTCGTGCCCCTCGGGCATTTGTGTATAACGTGCTAACTTAAGTATTTTCGTAAGAGTTTTGTTGTGTGCCTAGCACCCTGTCCTCATAAAGAGTACAGGGTTGTTGTGATTCTAATAAATACACTGTTTATTTTCATAACACTTGTGTGGTGTCCTTTCACTGGGTGTTCAAGGGGTAATGTGATGGTAAAACAGCTGGCTTAACACGCCCTCTAGAGTCTTAGCCTTAGACTGCTCGTATCCATGCTACTAGGATAGCTGGTCTATAAGGTTGACTTACAACCAATCATCAATAAGGGTTGTTTGGACTGATATATAGTGATCACTAGAATAGTGAGCACTGCACATCAGGCCAACTTCTCACAGTTCTTCAGCGCCTCAAAGCTGCCCATGTGAGGAAAGGTCTCACATACTCATAGACGGTGGTCCTCTCGAAGGAAGCAGAGGACGAAATTTGTTGGTGGCTCACCCCCATGGACGCTTGGAATGGGAGGGCCATTTTTGGCTCTGCCCCAGACTTGATCATAGAGTTAGACGCCAGCACATCTGGATGGGGTGCTCGTTGTGTAGAGTTTTCTACAGGAGGGGTGTGGTCCACTCTGGAACTTTTGGAAGGCTCTTTCGTGGTCCGATGTTAGACCCTGGACATGATTCAGTTGTGTGTTCTCCTGAAGATGGACAATATCTCGGCTGTGAGATATATCAATCACTTGGGTGGCATGTGCTTCAAGGTGCTGTTAGATCTTGTGACCAGCTTCTGGCAGTATTGCCTCATTCACCAGATTTCGGTCATAGCCGAATACCTGCCAGGGCAGGAAAATCAGGTGGCAGACTGGCACTCCTACAATTATCGGGACGCCAGTCTTTGGAAGCTTCACCCAGATGTCTTTGCATTAATACGATGCTCTTGTGGTCCTTTCTCAATCAATCTCGCCGCCCGGTTAGATCATCAACCCCCCAGGTTTGTAAATTAGAGGCAGACGCTCTGGGGGTTGCCACATATACATTCCTCCAGGATTGGAGTCAGGAGAAGGGTTGTGCCTTTCACCCATTTTACGATGAAAACTTGGGCTTCTGCACAGATTAGGCAACAGGAAGTAGAGCTAGTGATGATCACCCCAATTTGGAGAACTGAAGGGTGGTTTCCGGTTCTTCTTTGACTTTCTTGGGATATACTAATCTGTCTCCCCATTTCCATCACTGCTCCTCAATCCAGGGCAGATTCCACATGAAATGGTTTTGGACGGGTCCCTCCCTCTGATGGCGCGGCGGATTACATGGACAGATGGTCCATCCCGGGCCGTTTGCGAGAAGCTGAGGATCTCCTCTCCAGAGCCTGGGCAGAGAGCACAGTTAAAAGATACAAGTCAGCCTGGACAAGATGGTCCCATTGGTGTTTGCAATGAGGTTTTGATCCAGTGGTCGCTCAGGTTGCTCAGATGCTCGAATTTCCTGGCTTCATTGGCTTCGGAGTGTCTGTCCTATAGTTCCATCAACGCCTTCTGTTCGGTGATCTCTACAGGTCACGTTCCGGTAGACGGTTTTCCTATTGGGGAACATCCCGTTGTATGTCGTCTATTGCGGGGGGTTAGACTATGCCTCCCTCTGGGACCCAGGTACTCTGCCCTCTGGGACGTCAACCAGGTCCTCAAACTCTGTCTGTCTGGGCATCTTAATAGGTTCCTGTCAAGCAAGGAGTTCTACGCAAAGTTGGCAACGCTCTAAAGTAAAGTAAAGTCCACATTTGTAAAGCGCACAATCACCCGTAAGGGTCTCTAGGCGCTGGGGGCCGTCGGGAAGATTAAGCGAGCTATTGCCCAGAGTCACATGGTGCTGGGCTAACCTGCCGCCGTAGCCGGGTATCGAACCGTGATCCCCAGATTCCAGCGTCAGTCGCCCTGGCCGCAGCGCCACACCTCTCCCTACGCAAAGTTGGCAACGCTCTTATGCCTTGTCTCTTGTAGATGGGTGTCTGATCTCCGGGCCTTGGATATTTCGGGCAGGACTTTTTTCCCATCTGAAATATTCTTCACAATCAGTAGGAGGACAAAATTTCACACCACAGTTATTTCTTATCTGGCCTTTCTAGATGTTCTGAAACTGTGTGCTGTGCAGTATCTCAAGGCATATGAGGACATGTCGGAAGAATTCTGACCGAACTATAAGAACTCTCCCTCACGACCCATTAATTTTAAGGATCCATGTAAAAGATTCCACATTAGGCACCAATAAATACCGACAAACCAATTATTTCTTTTCACTTTCTTTTTTCATTTCATTTATTCATCTTTATGTAGTCCTTTATGGTTCTTATAAAATCTTATTCTCCTTTTTCCCTTTTTTTAGACACTATTTATTTTTTATGAAACAATTATTTTGTAAATCAAACACAGTTCTTTTACAAAATTTCAATATTACAAAATTATTTTCACATAAAACCTCTAATGATTAACATACACACCTGGGTAGAGAAAACATGCAACCAACATCATACATACATAATGCATACACACTATTCACTCAATACACTCCATCTGTCCGAGTTGACACGTTACAGTTGTTTATCTAATGTTCACAATGGATTCACTACATTCCGTAGGATTCAGTAATAGACTTGGTCAACGTGTTTCGGTGGATTAAGCGATATTGGACACCACCTTCTTCAGGACCAGTATTGCATAGGGATCTCTAACCCAGGAGTATTCTTTTCTGTGTGTAACGCCTTTGTTTTTATTCACAGTTAGGAATTCTGCTTGTAGTTTTTCTTTTTCAACCGGTTTTTCTAATGGCTTTTAACAACGTAAATTAGGTATGGGTTGGACACGATTTTTATTTCTTTATTTGTGTACGCTTTTATCAGTGTCACTTCCGTTACTCTGGTAATCACCCCCTCTTTTGGTATTTATCTTCAATTGTTCTCGCTTTTTTATTTCTTTAGTTGTACACTCTTTTATCAGTGTTACTTCCGTTGCTCTCGTGATCACCCTCTCTTCTGGTATTTTTCTTCAGTTGTTCTCCCTTGTATCTTTTCCTTTTTTAATTATGAGTCCAAAGTTTCTCCAAACTGCTCAGTAATACTTTCTTCCCATCTAGATATATCCTATCACCAGAGCTCGTGACGCAGCATCCGTCCACACCTTCCGGAAGAATTCTGACCACCAGGAGAACAACAACTTTTGATTGCCCTTAAAAAGCCGCAAAAGGTGGTCTCTTCACCTACTTTAGCTTGTCGGATAAGGTGGGCAATGCAAGAAGCGGTTGTTGACTTGAAGTTTTTTGGGGCACATTCAGCCCGTGGAGCTACGGCTTCAAAGTCACACGTTTAGAGGTTATTATGAACGTCGCATGCTGGTCTTCGGATTTCACTTTTAAGAGGTTTTATTTCAAGCCTGTGCTTGACACAGCTCAGTTGGTGGTGAATAAGCTTTGAACATGCATAATCCTTGCCTCCGGTCCGGACGTAGAATGTAAAACTTCCTAGTTATCGTAATGGAAAGCGTCAATTCTATTAAGGACTCCGATCTCATTTCTAGGACATGTTTCACTTTTGATATCCTTACTATCCCATGGCTGGTTCTTGGACCTGCATCGTGTGTGATGTCTCCAACAGCTGTACCGGTGTGGCTTCTGCTACTCTCCCAATCAGGATAGAAGGAATGAGAGCTGGAGTGCGGGGTGGGGTTCCCTGTCCCTGACAAGCAGGACCTGGAGAAGCAGAAACGGTGATAGCCTACCATGCATGCAGATGGTCATGAGCCGTCATGAGCAGGTGTGTGTGAAAGACAAGGTGCACCTTCACTGTGATATCACCCCATCACGACTACGATAATGCACCAGCTCTGGACATCATATTAAAAGGACCCCTAATCACTGTCTCACACATACATTCAGTACGAAAGGAGCCCTAGTCACTGTCTCACACACTCTTACAGTACAAAAGAAGCCCCTAGTCACTGCCTCATACTCTCGCTCAATAGGGAAGGATCTTCGGGGACCATCTCACATGCTCACTCAATAGTCTCTCTCCCACACTCGCTCAATAAAGAAGAGTCAATGTCTCACACACCTGGGTAGTCTGAAAGATCCCCTAGTCACTCTTTCACACATTCACTCGATTAGGGGTGTGAGTGATTCTACGGTGTTCCGCAAGTGGGTGGAATTCAGCAAGTCAAATCTGTAAAATTAGCCTTAACACCACCATACTCCACGCCACAGGGCGCTGCTTGTTTCTACCACTAGAGTAGATTTTTTTACTTGAGCAGCAGCTTTTTCAATGCGAACTTTCACGACCTGCTGCAACCACCCACGTTGAAAAAATCTTGCTGGGAGGCAGCCTACCACCCGAAAATCGCACTGGGGGACATAAATTCTTGCTCTAACTTGCCAAATTAACATTGGTGAGACGCGTCTGAGAAAACATTCTGCCACGCATCAGTTGACGGAGTTTTGCCCGAACTCCATGCTACAAGAGTAACTCGGAGAGGAGAAAACTCAATGATCTCCACCTCCGGTGAGGCAGAGTTTATTGCCCACCCTTACTTAATATAGCCTTATAGCCCTCCGTAGAGGGCTATACCGGCTATTAAAGGCCCTCTCCAGCGTTTCGGCTCGGGCCTTTAACAAGGGAGAGGGACTTTAATAGCCGGTATAGCCCAGCTATGAAGAGCTATAAGGCTATTAGAACATTCTGCCACTAGAGGGCAGAATGTTGTAACAAAAAAGAAAAACGCCTTATGGGGGCGTGAGGGGATTGGAATCCCCTCAGGGTCCCTGAAGCCTTTGTTCACAGCCAGAGCAGTGAACAAAGAAACATTGGATTGTTGGAGCTCCGGGCTTCTACCAGCCATTATAAGCCCGGAGCACTCTATTGTTTTCAATGGAGCTCCCAGCATTCCAATGTTCTAATGGGGCATGACCCCTAATCACTGTCTTACACACTCGATCAGTATGAAAGGATTGACTCATACACTCGCTCAATAGGGAAAGACTCCTAGTCACTGTCTCACACACATTCAGAAGGGAAGAGTCAATGTCTCAATGCACAACACATTACAGAGCAGACAGGTCAAGGGATGGTGTGTAACTAAACCAGTGACTATGAAACAGTAGGATGTATATGTGAACCAATGCTGTTAGGAGTTATTGGTAACAAAAACTACAACAAGACCCATCAGCCCGCCATTGCGGCGGAGTTTACGTCACGTGGGAATTGCTGATTAATCCATACCACCTTCGGCCATGTAGTGCCAGTGTGGAAGTGGATATCAGAAATCTAGCCATGATGTTTACCATGAAGTGGACTAAATAAAGTGCAGTGCTTGAGTGATGGTGAATAAAATTGACTACGCAGACTCCGAAAGAGTATACATATAGAAGTCCGTGTGTCAAGGGTTAAAAACACGCCTGGTAGTAAGACTACCCTTTGGCGCTTTGCAGAACGGTCGACATGTTTCAGCCTAGGGGGCATTGCCCCGGCTTTCTTCAGGACCTTAGATATAGAGTAGCTACTGCAACTGTCACTCCAAGTGATACGTTAGGTGAAAAAATAATAATAAAACGTTTACCAATAGACAGATACATATCTACCAGTAACTTTAGTGCTTAGACGTCCACTGGCGGGAAAGAAGCATGTCTTCTTCCCAGCCTTGTGTGGGTGAAGACCTCACCTCACCCGGCAACCGCTCGGGAGAATGAGGCCCCGCTCTGTCCGTCGGTACCCCTGTCCATGAGTCGACCGTTCTGCACTACATGGCCGAAGGTGGTATGGATTAATCAGCAATTCCCACGTCACTGGTTTAGTTACACACCATCCCTTGACCTGTTCTGCTCTGTAATGTGTTGTGCATTGTGATACTAGGGGAGCGAACAGACAGGTCGGTAAATATTCCCCCTGACCCTCCACACCTTTGTTTTTGATAAGAGTCAATGTCTCACACTGTCTGTCACTCAATAGGGAAAGACTCCTAGTTACTGTCTCACACACTTGTTCACTTTGAAAGGACCCCTAGACACTGTCTCACACACTCGTTCAGAAGGGAAGAGTCAATATCTCACACATTTGAAAACTCAGGACACTGTAGGGATCATAGAACATGTGATAAGCGGCCACTCTTTTCATCAATTAATTAACAGCTTCCTTATCACCCACTCCAGGGGCCTCATTTATGAGAAATGACGCATCGCTGCGTGAAAGCAGCGGTGCGTCACTTCTCAGTGCGCACTCCTTGCGTCATGATTGATGCATCATATTTATAATATGACGCATCATGTCGCAAGGAGTTACAGATACGTCAGTATTTCTGACGTATCTGTAGGCGCAAAAGTGACGCATTGCTGGAGTGTGTCACAAAAGTGACGCAACTACAGAAATGTGTCCTTTCACATGGGGCAAGCCCCATGTTGTTAGTGCCTGCGTCAGTCTTACGCCTGCCATGAAGCAGGCATAAGATTTTGACGCATTAGTGGCCAAGAAATGGCGCAGTGAAATCTTAAAGATTTCACTGCGTCAATTCCATGACCCTTTCTTGTGTCAATACGCCCCCCTTGCATACATTATACCTGGCGCAGGTATAATGTAGCGCAGGGGTTTACCAAGTGACGCATCTACCTAGATGCGTCACTCTGTAAATATGGCACAAAAAGGTGCATTTTTTACGCCACTGGTGCGTCACAAAAAGTGACGCACCGGCGGCGTAAAAGTGACACACAGCCTCATAAATGAGGCCCCATGTGTCTCTTAGCAGCATAGGGCTGTTTCTTTTTTAAAAATACTAAGGCTCTAATGTACTATGTCGTCTGAATTGAATCTTTCTGACCACATTATCACATTTTCCTACTCTCAAACCCCAAACAGCGATTCATCAACAAATCTTACCAAATCGCAATTTGAATCAGTATTTGGAAGGGGCGTGTTAAGGGCAAACCTATCAGATACCAATTCCTTTAGGAGTGTATTTATATTTTGCGACTGAAATCCGGTCGCAAAACAATATTTCACCACCTCTCAAAGGAGGTGAAGCCATTCGCAAACTGGAAGGGGGTCCCTATCCTCTTTGTGAATGTTCACAAAAACGTTTTTACTAGCAGGCAATGATCCATGGATCCACTACCTGCTCCTAAAAAAGGTTTGTCGAATTTGTCTTTTTTTTAACATGACCCGTTTTCCTTTAAAGAAAACAGGCTTAATTTAAAAAATTGCTTTATTTAAAATCAATCACCGACACGGTGGTGAGCTGACTCCAGCAGGCCATCATACTGTGGGCCTCATTTATGAGCCCTTGCGTCACTTTTACGCCGCCGGTGCGTCACTTTTTGTGACGCACCAGCAGCGTAAATAATGTGCCTTGTTGCACCATATTTACAAAGTGACGCATTTAGGTAGATGCGTCACTTTGTAAACCCCTGCGCCACATTATACCTGCGCCAGGTATAATATATGCAAGGGGGGCGTATTGAGTCATTGACGCAAGGAAGGGTCATAGAAGTGACGCAGTGAAATCTATGAGATTTCACTGCGTCACTTTTAGGACCCCGTTGCGCAAAAATCTTGCGCCTGCCTGACAGCAGGCGTAAGACTGACACAGGCCCTTTCACATGGGGCTTGCCCATGTGAAAGGATGCATTGCTGGAGTTGCGTCACTTTTGTGACACACTCCAGCAATGTGTCACTTTTGCGCCATACAGATACGTCAGAAATAGTGACGTATCTGTAACTCCTTGCGCCATGATGCGTCATACATTAAATATGACGCATCACTGGTGTCGCAAGGAGTGCGCAGTGAAAAGTGACGCATCGCTGTTTTCACGCAGCGATGCGTCACTTTTCATAAATGAGGCCCTGTGAATGTAGCCAATCGTAGTGGGTTGCAATTCGCGATTTTGCATATTAATGAAGTAGGTCTAATGTCGACCCACTAGGTTTCTGTATTTTGGGACCCGACTTCTTAGTACATAGGTCGGTTCACAAAATACAAATGCATTCAGTAAAATTCAGGGCGCTTTTCCCAAATTGCTTTTAATACAGTCCTGATAAGAAATCGCGAATTTTTAAATGCCTCAATATAAGATTTCGTTACAGCAATCTTTGCACAAGAAGCCTAAATGAATAGCCTCCAACCTGAGCCTGTCCAGCACCCTTGTGAGCAAGGCTTGAACCTCTGCTGGCCCTTGCTTGATTCCAGTCCAGGCCTCACTCACAGCAGATGCCGCTACAGAGCTCCGACGCACCGTGTGATCTGCGCTTCATCCTGCAGAAAGGGAACAGCAACCTGGCAGCGAAAGTGCTTTTGAGAGCCAGTTCATAGAAACAAAACTAACATTTTTAAGAGCCCTCCTTTTTTGGTAAAAATAAAGATTAATGTGGAACAGGTTATATAGTTTTACACCCTGGCTTGCAGACGGCCGAGGGAAAGAAAGGCAGACTCGGGTACATGTCAAACACTCAGTTGTGAGCCAACTTGGAGCCTTAAGGAGAGGGAATTCTGGGGCATATTACCAAGGAGGGCGATAGGCACTTTTCGCCGGTTTGGCGGCCGTTTTCGGCCGCTAAGCGGCGATAATTCTATCGCTCTATTAGCAAATTATTATCGCTCTATTAGAAAATTCTATTGCCCTATTATCAAGCTGTCGCTAACAGCAGTTAGCGACAGCTTGAAGGCGATAGCGAGCGGTTTGGGGCCCGCTTTGCATGTCAGCGATATTTATCGCTAATGACATGCAAAGTGGGCGTACCCAACCCGTTAGCGACTGAAAGCAGTCTATAACGTCGCTATCACCTATTCACAAGGCTGGCGTAGCGATGGAAATATTCCCGCTATCGCCAACAACTAACGCCTGCTCTGACCAGTTCTTAGCCATGTTATCCAGTGGGAGGTGGATAACATGGCTAAGAGCATTTCGTCGCTAATGCGAGAATATCGCTATATTCTCAGCGATATTCTCGCATTACGCCGCTATCGCTGGATATTTTAGCGCTATGGAGAAAAACGTTGCTAATAGCATGTTTTCTACGCTAAAATATCCAGCGATAGGCAGCGATAAAAAAAAGTCGCTAAGCGCATTTAGCGATGAATATCGCTAGTTGTTGGTAATATGCCCCTCTGTTTAATGTGCCAGGCTTTTCGCTGTTATCGATAAACTTCAATACATCTTTCTCGAATACCACAGCTTGATACTACCGAACCGCACAGGAGCATAAACATAATGTGTATTTGTAAAGCGCATGTTCACCCATAGGCATCTCGGCGCCGAATAACAGATGTTTATTGTTAACCAACTCAACGTTACTCATTTTATCGACCTCAGAAGAGTGAAAGGCTGAGCTAACCCGCTGGGATTTAAACCTGTGACCATAAGGTCAAAGGCAGGCCCCTACAGTGGAAACATTAGTCCACTAAGCCACCTGACCCGGCTATGGTGTGATCCTGGGCAATTCTCAGGCTGAGCTGGGTTGCCTGTGGGACTGGGTCGCCCCTAGTCAAGAATTTAGAGCAATCCTGCAGAAGTCGGAGAAAGTACTGTGGCAAGAGACCAGGAGGTTCCCAGGATAGTAACCTGTGTTCTCTTTTCATCATCATAAAAACAGTTTCTCAGGCAATGTAATATCCACAAAACGTCAACATACATTCAACAAAATAGTTCATGGATTAAATTCTGTAAAAACAGGTCCATTGAGGGTAGTTGTTTCCAAAGTGGACACTTTAAAGAGAAATGTGCAAGCACGAACAGCCATATGCAGTACGTGGCTCATGTTTACTGGCTGAATATATCATTGGCGCCCCAGCAAGTATCTAGCTCACCTCATTAGGAAATGATAAACCTGCAGCCAAGTTTTTGCGCTTCTAGGCGCTGCACTCGTATTGAAAACCAGCCAGACCACATTTCCTTCATCAGACCTGCTATTACATCGCTACTCCTGAGGCGGATGCCGGGAGAAACGAGCTGCATGAACTGAGTTTTTAATATTGATTGAATAGAGTTTTTAGGTCTCGCCTGTCGATGCGCATGCGCATCGAGCTTGCAAGCCTATTGCGGCTTAAACAACTTTTAACTGAGAAGCAAGGAATCGTGGCGATTCCTTGCAGTGCCCGTGACTTTTAAGCTCAATGCGCATGTGCATTGAGCTTAAAAGCGCGTGCACAGCCGCAATCGCCGTCAGCCGCATTCCTCCGACACCTTTTGAAGTGAAGCTTAGCTTCACTTCAAAGGCCCGGCTTCTTAACACCCACATGCCGCTCTCCCCGCTCCGCCCCCTCCCCTGCCCGCCTTGTGCATTTCTCCCGACTGACTGTCTGCTCTCTGTAAGCCCGGCTTCTTAACACCCACATGCCGCTCTCCCCGCTCCGCCCCCTCCCCTGCCCGCCGTGTGCATTTCTCCTCCACCCCCTCCCCACAGCAATGCCCTCCGTCTTGTGTTCTCATTCCCGCCACCCTTTTAAATTCAACTGCTTTCAATCCAACAGAAAGCTTTTACCAACGCAGCACTGTAATCCCGTTCAGAGGCCTTACATGTCATCACGTGATTGAGTAATTTCATTCGATGCATTGAAAGGAATTCTGAGGACATTGTAAACCTCAGCTCGGTTTTATTTTATTTTAACTTCAAGAATGCTTTCTGCCGTAGCTGTTTGTTTATAGGACACTTTTGGTGAATCTTATAAACATCCTCTGCCTCTGCCTTTCCTTTGTTGTTGCGCCTCTCACAACAGCCCCTGACCCTCCCACTCCCCCACCACAGAGCGTGTCTCAAGTCCGCACTTTCACGGCAGCGTCTCTTTCACGGCCAATGCTTGTCTTGACATTTTTCGTAGAACATTGAAATATTGCTGTTGGACATTTTTAATTAAAGCATGTGTAAAAATGATAGCAAGACATCTGCATTCATGTAATTTAACCTTAAAAAGCATGGGTCGGCAGGGCCTTGGAAAACGTGCATTATGTGCTCGCTGCATAATATACCGAAAATGGACACATCTACAGATAAATAGACATAAACATACAAGGAGCGTGTCTCTCGGCCGCACTTTCACTTTTACGGCCGTGTCTCTTTCACGGCCAATGCTTTTCTTGACATTTTTCGTAGAACATTGAAATATTGCTGCGACACATTTTCAGCAGAAATGATGGTACACTGCAAGGATCTTATTTCAAAAGACAGCCAGGAGCATGTGATGTGGAGAGAATATCAATTCATATATTTTTAATGTTTGCATCTAAGCGTCATTTAACTGGCATTTTAAGTTTCCTCTTTGTTTATGACAAGAACAGGTTGGAAGTCTGTCTTTGGGAAATCCTCGCTAATGGCAAATTCAGAAATTCAGTTCCTGCAAATATGCAGCCAGCTTCTGTTCACTATCCCACTTCTCATTTTAACACATAATTTTATTTTCTGCAAAAACATATGACAGTATACATTTAATTTCTTCAAAAACGTGTTTAATAACTTTCATTTTTTTATTACAAGTGCACTCGCTCTACACCGCGCCCGTGTGATCTCTCCAGCTGGTGCACAGCAGTGCATTCAAGCCGCTTTCAAGTCATGCAAACATGGGTGGGCCCTGGCGGGAGAAAGTGTGAAGGACGAAATATAACCCTAGCCCTTTCTGCTGAGTCACAACACACTGCTGGAACAGTTGGCAGCATTACCTATCTCTGCTCCTCCACCCTCTCGCTCCGCCCTGAGCAAACCGCGTCCACCATCTGCGAGATGAAGGAGTGTTGCACCCTGCTAGTGTGAAAGCTCCCGAATGCCCTGGTAATTGCTGACTGTTGCTGCTCCTGCACTGTCGCCGTGTACACTGTCACAACAGACGATAACAGTTTATTTCAGGAAGTGCTCACGCATTCACCACCTTTGAACAGCTCAACCCACAACAGACTCACTTTAGATTATGATTGTGATACAACATGGTAGAGTTCTATGCCAGGCTTCACCTCCGGGACAGTTTGTGTGCTCCTCTGCAATTCTGGTTTTGGTCTTTCCTCGCCATCTGCTGCTTGCCCATTCACATCCCTGCCCCCCCTTCTCTATGTTACTCTTCCAACCAAATGCTTTTTTCCACCATTTGCTTACATCCCGAACACCCATCCCCTCCATCGCTGCTTCCTCTGAGCCTCTTCCCACTGCAAACAAAACAAGCATTGGCATAGCCCACCAGGTCTCGCTTTTGGGACCTTCTAAGTCAATTTTGATGGAGAGAGAGTCATTTTTTTAGACCCCCCACCCTATTCTTTCTCACCCTTTCTCTCTCTTGCTCCTTCTCCCACTCCCATTCCCTCTTCCCCCCTCCTTCCCTCACTCTCTCGCTCTCTTCCTTCTCTCTCTTTCTTTCTCCCCCTCTCTCCTCCCTCCCTCCCCTCTCTCTCTCTTTCTCTCCCTCCTTCTTACCTCCCCTCTCTCCACCCTCTCTTGCCCCTTCCTTCTCTCTCTCTTGCTCCCTCTCCCCTTCCCTCTTCCCTCCCTCCATCTCTCGGCCCTTCTTTCTCTCTCTCCCTCTTCCCTCCCTCTCCTCTCTCTCTCTCTCTCCCCTTCCTTCTCTCTCTCACCCTCTTGCCTCCCATCCCTACCTCACTCTCCCTCCCCCTTCCTTCTCTTTCTCTCTCCCTCACCCTTCTCCTTTCCTTCTCTCTGTCTCTCGTATATTCAGTGCTTTTCAGGTACATTTGCAAAATATACTTTTGTGACCTCTGTCACATGAAACTAGGGTGATTCTTCTCTTGTAGTTGCTTTCTTGATCTAACATGGTTGTTTTCTGCAGTGAGAAGATAAGAGCGCACGTTCCCCGAATGTCTGAGCTGGGTTCCGGGTCTTCCCGGCTGTGATTGGTTGTAAGGTGGAACACAAACAGAGGCAGAAGTTACACAGTGATGTTTCCCATATGCCGTTAAATGAGAAGGGGATGTTGATGAATAAACACGTTACAAATCTGCCCCACTCCACGCAAATATTCGACAAACACATCGTTTAAATACATAGGGTGAACTTGGGGAGATACTAAAACAAGCACTGGCGTTGCCAATAGGTTTCGCATTTGGAAAGTTGGAGATATTGGTTTTGTAAATGACATTTTATATTTATATATTGTTATTGACAATGCCAATAACGATATATAAATATAAAATGTCATTTACAAAACCAATAGCTCCAACTTTCCTACTGCGAGACCTATTGGCAACGCCAGTGCTTGTTAATATTGACATCGCATTGTTACTCCTGCTTCCTTGCTTTTAAATTGCACTGTTTTCTTTGCCCTCGTTCCGCACCGCTCTTTGTTCTATCATTTCTCTCCTGAGGCGGAAAGCCTGGAGATCTCTCTCTGTGCTGTTTTATTAACTGATACGGGGGTCTTGTAATAACGTTCCTTGGGGCAGTCTATCACCTACCTGATTGCCGCGCCGCTCTTTCCTGCCGCCCTGCTGCCGCATTTTTCCTCGCTGCCCCCTCGTAGCCGACTAGGAGCTGAGGGGCATTGTGGGACTGGGAGGCAGTGCACTAGTCGGCGGCCATCTTGAGAGAGGCAGGCTTGCTAGTCGGCGGACTAGGCTTGCTGCCTCACGGGCGGGCACTATAAATCCAGACGGGGATGTCTCCGCGCAGCGGACGCGAGCAGCGGCTGCGCCTACCCCGCGCCGAAGGAGCGCCTAAGGAAAGCCCGTCTGCGCCCGTCAGCGTCCCGGAGGCGGCCGATGGCGGATGGGCTAGTGTTTCCCTATTACATTCACCGGGGAATGTACGTAGGTACTTCTCTGCACACCTTCTAAGTTTAAGAGAAGACATCAATGGCGGCTGTGAAGGCAGACACTATTGCTCTAAGAGCAATTTTCACTGTCCCTGCTGTGGGTGGACATTAAATAAGGGTGTAGTTAAGAGAGCCCCTATGGATAGGGAGAATCAGCGTGCTCTGAGGCTCGGCAGGAAATTTACGGAAAGTAATTTCACATGCGCTCTGCTGAATACTCGGTCCTTGAGTAGGCATGCTTTGGATCTTTTTAGTCTTTTATCAGATCTCAAACCTACTTGCCTCTTTTTGACTGAGACTTGGCTTGGCGAGTGCTCCGGCCCAGACATTGCCAACGCTCTTCCCCCTAACTATTTTATAATTAGGAAAGACCGGGGAGCTGGCAAAGGTGGAGGGGTAGCTTTGGTGATAGACAATCGCTTTGATTGCTCCATTGTTCCGACGGATGAAATTCACGGGGCAGAGGCTCTGGGCATCTGCCTAACTCTGGCACCTTCTCAATCTTGTGCTGGATTGCTGGTCTACAGACCCCCTGGTCCTATTGGGTCCTTTCATGAGAAGCTGCATGCTGTGATATACTCCCTGAGTGTGAAGTTCAAACATTGCCTATTGTTAGGCGACTTCAACATCCATATGGATCAGGCAGATGCAGTTGACACTATGAAGCTACTTGAGACCACTAAGCCTTTGGGTCTACTGCCTTACCTTGCGTCCCCTACTCACAACAAAGGCCATACTCTGGATCAAATATTCTCAACTGTCCCGATTGTAGCAGCCGTACCTAAACCGGTGCTGTGGTCCGACCATATGCTGGTGAATTTTGACATTTTGGGTAAATCCAGGTCTACTTTTAGGGGCCCTGGCCGTCAATCCCAGCCCCCGCGTGCTCTTCATCGGGTGTCGGTAGATATGGTGGCGCAGTACCTAACGACACACCCGTGCGGGCTCTTGGGCAATCTCGAGGATGATCTAGAGCTTTTTCAGATATGGCTTACGCACTGCCTGGATGATATAACACCTCCCCAATCGGTGCATAAGAATTCGTCTCGTGCCTCGGTGCCGTGGTTTACGCCGGCACTTAACGTTAGCCGGAGGCACTGCAAGAAGGCCGAAAGAGCTTGGCGATTGAAGTACGAAGAGCCACTAAAGGCAGCTTATAGGCAGGGTGTTAAGAACTATCACAAAGAAATGTACCTGGCAAAAAAAAACTACTTTGCCAGGAGGATTGATGAGGCTTCCAACACTAGTAAAGAAATTTTTATGATTGTGAAGGAATTCACGTCACCTGCCTGCACTACTATCAAGTTCTCCTTCTCTTATCCATGGGTCTCGGAATTGGCTGATTTTTTTGCCAATAAGATCCGTAGCATTCAGATGACCTTTTTGCCGGCTGTTTTAGGGGCTGTCGCCAATGTCGTCCCCGCTGTTCCCCTTCTGTTGCGGAGAGACCCACACTGTCTAAGTTTCCGCCTCTTGGCCCCAAAACCTCATTGGACCCTTGCCTTGCTAAATTCTTAGCCAAAATTGCACATGCCATCAACCCCATCATCAATCCTATTTTAAATTGCTCACTTGAGTTGGGGGTGGTACCGCTGGCTTGGAAACAGGCGATGGTTCTTCCTCTTTTGAAAAAGCCGACCTTGACCCGAGCCTTCATGCCAACTATCAGCCTATCTCTTTGCTCCCGGTCCTGGCGAAGATCGTGGAAAAGCACGTTCAGGTGGCTCTGTCAGACTTCGTTGAGACACAGGGTGTCCTCCATCACACCCAGTCTGGATTTAGAGCAAATATGAGCACGGAAACGGCTTTGCTGGAGGTATCGGAGGCCATCAAAGAGGTCCTGGACGAGGGGGGTAAAGCACTGCTGGTAATGTTAGATCTATTGGCGGCGTTTGACACCGTCCCCCACAACCGTCTCCTTGCAAAACTCTCGGAGATCGGGGTAGAGGGGACGGTGTTCAGATGGTTGGAGTCCTTCCTTTCGGGCCACCAACAGACAGTCTGGGCCCCTCCGTACTCAGCCGCTGTGCCGCCTCTGGAGGTGGGAGTTCCCCAGGGTTCTATCCTGATCCCCACTCTCTTTAATATCTATATGTCCCCTCTGGCGGCACTGGCTGTGTCTTGCAGTGCCCAGATTGTCTCTTATGCCGATGATACACAGGTCCTCTTCACCTGTGGAAAGAACACAGACTTCAATGGAGAGCGGATCAAAAGTTGCCTGGATGCCGTCTTGGCATGGTTCCAACTAAATCAATTGAAGTGCATCTCTGATAAATCGGAGGTTCTCTTCTTTGGTTGTCCTCCTAATCCCTGCTGGAAGTCCTGGTGGCCGGCAGCCATGTTTCCACCTGCCACAGATACCGCAGTTGCTAAGAATCTCGGAGTGAAGATGGACAATGGTCTTACTTCTAAACCGGAGATTCTGAGCCTGGTGGGTCAGTGCTTTGGCCTCTTAAAAATGATGAGAACATTCCTCCCACTTCTATCTATTGCCCATAGGAGGACGATTGTGCAAGCCTTGATTGGATCCAGGTTGGATTATGCGAATGTGCTCTATCTTGGCCTCCCTGACTATCTTCTGTCTCGCTTGCAGGTGGTGCAGAACTCTGCAGTGCGGGCAATTTTCGGTCTTAACCGAGATCCCACGCCGCGGGGCTTCTGAAATCTCTTCACTGGCTGCCCATTCGAAAACGCATCGCTTTTAAGACCCTTACAATTGCGTTCAAGGCCTTGCATGGCAAGGGTGCCCGCTATTTAAGGCACAGGATCAGTTTTCACCATCCGGCCAGAGCCTTGCGCTCAGCTTCACTGTCGCTGGCCACGATCCTGGCTATCAGGCGTGCTCGCACTGGAGTTTGCTCCTTTGGATACCTTGCGCCCAAGGCTTGGAATGCTTTGCCACTGTCACTAAGGAAGATCGACAACCTGCTGTCTTTTAGAAAAGAGCTCAAAACCTGGCTATTTTGTCAATAAAGTCCATCTTTCCCTGTTTTGTGCCTTGTTGGGTCTGATAGCGCCGGGACACTCTGCTTGAGTAGCTGAGCGCTCTACAAGACCCCGGTTAACATAACATAACATAACATAACAGACGAGCAGGCCCAAACGCAAAATAAATGGAAAGTGCTGCGTTCAATCAATCAATCAATCAGGGAATTGTGAAGCACGCTACTCACCCGTGAGGGCCTCAAGGCACTAGGGGGGGCGGGGTGCAGCTCCGAGTCAGCTGAAAAGCTACATCTTGAGACTCTTCCTGAAGGTATACAGGGTACGGGAGCATTTGATGCTGACCAGAAGCTCATTCCAGTCCTTAGCTGCGACGTAGGAGAAGGCTCTTCCACCCGCCCTGGTTCTGCAGATGCGCGGTGTTTCAGCTAGGGCGACGTCGGCGGAGCGGAGGGTTCTTTTGGGCATGTGGAAGGAGACTCTTTTGTTTGAGGTATTTGGGTCGGATGTTGTGGAGTGATTTGTAGGCTTGGGGGAGTAGCTTGATGGTTATTCTCTTCTCGACGGGGAGCCAGTGGAGGTCAATCAGGTGTTGGGTGATGTGCTCATGTCGAGGGATGTCGAGGACGAGTCTGGCTGCGATGTTCTGGAGTCTGGAGTTTCGGTAGCAGGGATTTGTTGATTCCATTTTAGAGGGCGTTTCCGCAGTCCAGTCTGCTTATTTTCATTGCATGGGTGACGGTCTTTCTGGCTTTGGGGGGATCTACTTGAAGGTCTTGCTAAGGTTGCGGAGGGTGTTGAAGCGGGTGGAGGCAACAGTGTTTATCTGGCGGGTCATGGTGAGGAAGGAGTCAAGTATAATGCCGAGGTTATGAGCGTGGTCCATGGGTGTGGGGGGTTGCCCGAGGGCGGTGGGCCACCAGGTGTTTTCCCAAGCTGAGGGGTTGGGTCCAAAGATGAGGACTTCTGTCTTCTCTCAGTTGAGGTTCACACAGCTGCTGCTCATCCAAGCTGCAACGTCTTTCATTTCTTCCTGGAAGCTCAGTCTGGTAGCTTTTGGGTCCTTCGTGAGGGAGAGGATGAGCTGGGTGTCATCGGCAAAGGATACAATGCTGAGTTCATGGTGTCTGACGATGGCAGCGAGGGGGGCCATGTACATGTTGAAAAGAGTGGGACTAAGCAACGATCCTTGGGGTACTCCGCAGTAGATCTCTGTGGGTTAGGAGAGTAAAGCGGGAGTCTGGTCCTTTGGATTCTGCCAGTTAGGAAGGAGCAGAGCCGTGGAATCTGGCTGCAAGAGTACAGTGGGAGACGGTGTCGAAGGCTGCAGAGAGGTCTAGTAGGATGAGGGCTGCGGTGTGGCCTTGGTTGAGGAGCGTGCGGATGTCATCTGTGGCGGCGAGGAGGGCCGTCTTGATGCTGTGGTTACTGCGTAATCCGGATTGGGAAAAATCGAGGATTTTGTTCTCTTCTTTGAAGTTTGTCAGCTGGGCATTGACGATCTTCTCGGTGACTTTGGCTGCAAAGAGAAGGAGAGAGATGGGTCAGTAGTTTTTCAGGTCTGTTGGGTCTGCAGAGGGTTTCTTGAGGAGGTGCTTGACTTCGGTGCATTTCCAGTCATCGGGGAAAGTACTGGATTTGATGGGGCATTCATGATGCATCGTAGCTCGGGCGCTATGGTGGTGGCAGCTTTGTGGAAGATATGCGGTGGGCAGGGGTCCGTGGGGGCTCCTGAGTGATTGCTCTTCATGGTCGTGGTGGTATCTTCGGGGGTGACCGGGGTCCAGGCGGTGATGGTGGGCTGGCTGTGGTTGCTGGAGAAAAGGATGGTTTCTGGAGTCTGTTCACTGAATTTGTCTCCTAGGGCCTTGATTTTCAGGTGGAAGTAGGAGCCGAGTTTGTTGCAGAGGGTCTGGGAGGGTGTGACATCCGTGGCTTCGCTGGGGGGTTTGGTGAACTGCTGGATGATGTTGAAGAGTTCCTTTGAGTTGCTGCAGTTGGTGAGGATTTTATTCTGGATGAAGGTCCTTTCGGTGGATCTTATGAGTTGGTGGGATTCTGCGTTTGGGAATTGCTTCCGAAATCTGGGACAGTTCGAAGCTGATCTGACATTGGATCAAATAACACAATGAGGAATTAGAAAGTGCATATAATGCATCTTTAATAAAAAGGAACAACTTCTAAACTTACTTTGCTTTTTATTTTATCAAATTCCTCCTCTGAACCTGGCTAAATAGCTTCAGCGAATAACGACCTGAGTTGTGTTTGGTGGCTTCATGTGGCTGCTCACCTTTGAAGGTCTCCCAAAGAGGGACACCCGTCAAGCAAGGGTTTTGATCACTCACAGCTTTGTGTAAAAATATAACCCCTAAATACTTTGATATTACATTTAGACCTTGTTGCCCTAACTGCCAACTATTCCTTTACATTGGGAGAACCGTGGCAGTTGTAAAGTTCCTCTCAAACATGTTCCTTCAAGGGCCTTAAAGAGTTAGAGGAGGAGTTAAGAGGTTTTTAAGAGTGGATTTGAGGGATTTAATATGCTTTCCCCTATATGCAATGATTTCCAGATGTCTGGCCCAGATACGGAGGCAGTCAGCGAAGGTAGTAGTGGTTACAGCACTGTGGAGACGTCAACCTTGGTTCCCAGCTCTGTTGGAACTATCTGTGCATTGCCCAATTATGCTCCCAGTTTTCCCACAAATTGTGAGGATCCCTCATTGGGAAAATCCTAGTCTTCTCAGGCAGGGCAGATTAGGTCTGGTGGCTTGAAATCTTCCATGGCAGTTACAGATGTGCCAGGGCTTTCAGATGGGGCTTCAGGAGACTTTAGGGCTTTCTTTCCCAAGGGCATGTTCAAGACATACACATCATACACGTCAGCCTGAGAATCATGGAAGAGATGGTGTGTGTAACAGGGCGGAGATCCCGTTTCAGCAGGTGTCATGGGGGATTTGAATTTCCTGGCATCTTTAGCAGCTTGGCAGAAATCTACAGACCCATTAATGGGTAAAGACCAGCAATATTTGCAGGGCATGAAAAGGTATCCAGTGAACCAGAGGGGGGAACATCCTTTGCTATGTATATTGAAGAAAAGAGTGAGATATATTACTCCCTCTAAATCCAAATATTCCACTATGTGGGATGTTGTTGCTCAAATGTGTATTTACCTTAAAGAAATAAAAGACGATAGGCGTTTTGGCAAAACATAACGGTTGGTTAAATTAAATGCAGTCGCCGGGAAAGCTGGCAACATAGTTGGGGTCTGAGGACTGTCTCAAAGCACATTGGTTTGGGCCACGATTGTACACATTACACAAAGAGGCATAAAGCGATTTATGCATTCCTTTGGAGATAGAAATCTGGGCCTAGTCACAGAGTAATAAATCTGGTTCTTTTGATGAGGAGCGCAGGTGAGTCTTGACCCTGCATGGACAAAATGCGGGGCTAGTGCGTACGTGTCTAGATCTTTGGGGTAGGGATTGCATGATCACTGTGTAGCGTGGATGCTGTGTTCTTTTTGGCTGAGTGTTACCAACTTAGTGTGGCATCCGACTTTATGGTGTTGTGAGAACGCGCACCCCTCAGGGCAAACATGTTTTATTGAAGCTAATCTCCTAAAACCATTGTGGTGTTGCTGCCTATCTGTGGGATTGAAATGGGCTTTCCTGTTCGCGCTTTTGTCTAAGGGTTACCTGTCACCCCACCTGTGATCTGTGCATCAGTTGCTTCAGGTCTAGGTTGCAGGGCCTGCCTGATCACTTACAACTAACTCGGGGCTTCAGGAAGAGGTCAAATCGGGTGACTTCAACAATGATAATGCAAGTTTGTTATTATACGTACATATATCATGCTCTGCATTCATATAGTGTTTTCCAATAATAACATTTCCCTTACTTGAATTTTCAGCTACATCGTTTACCCCATACTTCATGTCAGTCACATTTTTCAATGTTTGCAGTGTTTCTGTTGTGTTTATTTCTAATTTCCTAGTCACTTGCATTTTACCTCATTTGAGGACTACATTTTTACAGCAGGAAACCACCACTTGTAGGAAACCACACAAAAATAGCACAAGGGGAGCAATTGGAAGCAATGCCAGGCACAGCTTGGTCACACATCAGGCGAACCAGGAAAACAAGTCTATAATCCAGTTATGCTCAGGGGCACCTCCCACCTTTTTCATGTCAGCTTGTAAACAATGCAATTGGTGGATAGCAAGAGTTAGTGTCCCATTGTCTAGGTCATTTCCAGAAATGTAAGTACAGCAGGACGCACCAATTTTGGCACACACCCCACCCCCATCACAGTCATCAAGTCCAACACATACTGATGTTGCATCACCATATGGCGGATGGCTCTCAGTTCTTCCTTGATAGCGTTTAGGCCAAGCACAGTGTCGTTGATCATCTTTATCATCTCCCACCTGGCTATTTGTAACCAGCGGCCATTCGCCTTGTTTGCAAGGTGAAGAAAGGTATGGACTCTCCTGCATTTACTTGAGTGTCCGAAAACAGTCTGAATTCTTCTGGAATGTCCTTGTACTGAGCCCAGCCAAAGTAATCAGCAGTTCTTCATGAGTCTGATGCAATAGAGTTGTTTTCTGTAGCTGACCTCGATGATGGACCACAGTTCTGCCAGTGCCTCTATTTTAGTCTTTTTCTGTCCTGTGTATTTGGTCTGAATTGGCATCTTTGTGTGTTCGATTGTATTGGCGTCAAAGGTTTCCCTCTCTAGCCAGAGAAACGTGTGTGCCTTAGTGTGTGCATGCCATTCAGGGCTAAATTTATCTAGCTTTTTAGCCTGTTTGGGGAATCTAGTTTGCATTTGGTTTGAAGGCGATTCCATGATGGGTTGGAAACTTTTTATGAGACTCGTATACTTCTAACTTTTCAAGGCTTTTAGATAATTCTAACTTCTACTCTAATGGTGGGATAGGACAAGGGCCGGACAAGGGCAGGAGTGACTGTTCCCGGAAAGCAGCAGTGGGGAGAGGAGAAGGAGATTAAAAACAAACACTTACCTGCCGGTCGGCCTACTGGCCAGCCAGCTCCCCTCCATCCTCTTCCTGACGTCTTCTCTGCAATGGAAGCAGGAAGCCCCGGGCTCCCTGGCTCCCCAGACAAATCACAATGCAGCATTGTGATTGGTCTGAGTGCTGAACCATGGCACTCATCCAGGGATTGGGAGGCTGGGCATGTTCTCCATGCAGGGTGTAATGCAGCCTGCATGGAGAACATGCAGAGTTTGGAGAACATGCAAATGTTTAGCCGGCCCCAGAGGGCCAGTAAACCATTCATGCACACTTACATAGTGCCCACTACTTCTCCCCCTGCTCTGACAGCAGAGCAGATCTACCCCGCCACGCCCCACCCGCCTACAAGCCGCAGAAGGAACAATAAAATGATTATACCTCAGAGGTATGATCAATTTTTCCTTTTTTTCTACTGCATGAAGCAGTGGAGTGACGCTCCTCCACCTTAGCGGAGGAGCCACCACTGTACAAAGGATTATGCCGGCAATAACTACCTGTACTATGTTATGTTATGTTGAATGGATTTGTAGAGAGCATAGCTTCCCGCGGGCTTCCCAGTGGTAAGTGAGTGAGCTGCGGAAGGGAAAGTGAAAAGTATGTTTAAAGGTACTGCTGAAATATCCATGTGCTCAACTTTTTCCTAAAACTAGATTCAACTTCCAAAAATCTTAATTCACGTGGTAATGTATTCCAGAGCTTAGGTGCCAGTTATGAGAAAGATCTGTCTCCCCATCTTGCTCTTTTGATTCTTGTAGTTCTGAAACGATGTTCTTGATATGATCTTAGACATCTGTTGGGGACCTATGGCACAATCTGCAGTGTAGTTCCTATAGCCCTGATAGGCTCTGCGCATTGGAATAATATATACTATAGTTTTGACATAGGACTGAGGTCAGTATGTCTCTATTGAGTACATTAAACATAATTACTTGTGTGTGCCAGCTAACTCAGAGGTCACTAGAAACGTTCTCGAATGAACAACAAGGGATTTGTTTCTGACAACCCCATAAACATGACAACTTTGTTTCCCTTAGAGTCGGAATATTCTTAGATTTGTGGAAACGATAGATAACCGTTTCACTCAGTCAATCGTACATGCTTCGTTTCTACAGAGTATTACACAGACGGGCGTTTCAATAAAAAGTGTTTATTGAACAGTCTTGTTTCTCATGCAAGAGATATGAACTGCTACAATTGTTAGACAGAATGCGAAGTACAATACGTACAGCGTTTGCAGTAAGATAAAATAATACTGTAATAGCATGGTTAGTAGCTATGACATATATTCATAAAAATACATACATAGATAACACAACTGGTGCTTCTAAAATAATCCTACCCCAGTGTACCTAACCTAAGTGTAGTACGAGGGAAGACGTAGGTGCTGTTTTAGTTATAGTCTAGTTTAGCTATAGTTGCCAAGAGTCCCTCTAGGTTTTAGTCTGCTCCATACCTTAGAATGAGAGAGGTTGGAATCTCTTTCCCGGGTATCGATCTCTAACACCCCGCAAGGGGAGTCAGAAACACTGAAGCTGGATTCTCTGCGAGGAGGATGGCAGCGTCTGTCAGTGCATCAGTTGGGGAGAGACTTCCTTCGGGACTTGCTGTGGCAATGCGCAACGTGCAAGTAGGTAGCCGAACCGTGGTTTGCCATAGCAAGGGAAGGTATATTTATACCTTGAAGGTGTTTAGGAATGCCTGTATTGACGTACAAGTCGGGCATAAGAACGTCATGAATGAACCCCCAAGGAATAGATGTTCATGCATAATAAATGAGTTCTTGGAGAAATCAATATCCAAGCAAGGTGAAGTCCTAAAGGCTTAAGAGTCTGTTTTTCCAGGAACTTGTTGTGACGTAGTTGAACGGATGTAGGTGGCCATGCCTGTATTTGGTTAGCGTGGACAATGCCTAAATAGGGGCTGGATTTCTATGCCTAAATAAGGGCAATGTGAATTATACCTATTTAAGGGCATAAATCAGGAAATTCATATGGAATCTAAATCGATACACAACAAATCATGTCCCTGGTTTTCAGAGGACCTCTGTTATTTATTGCTTTGTGGGTCAAGCAAAGTGCCTTAAATGTAATCCTGGTCTCAATCGGCAGTCAGTGGAGCAGTTTCAAATGCTGACCTACTGGTTTATTGGCAGGTGCCTTACATATAAGCCTAGCTGCAGCGTTCTGCACAACTTGAAATTGTTTGATAACATATTTTGGGGAACCTAAATAAAGAGAATTACCATAATCAGGACAGGAGTTTATCAACACATGAATTACTGTTTTCCTTAAGTGTTTTGGAATCAGCTCCAGTACCGTTCCGAGCATTCTAAGTAATCCGGAGCGCAAACCAGCCAGTTTTTGTTGCTTGTATTGCCATTGTGAGTTCATTGTCCATCCAGATTTTGTGGTTCTGAGCTCAGCTGAGAATAAATATTCATCAAACAAACCTAGCACATAAAACAACACATTTGAAAAATCAACAACCTGTAAGAAAGTGCATCGGTTTGCTCAACACATTAAGAGTTGTAATTTTAGCAGTGGAATAACAAAATGTAAATAAATGACAACTTTTTCATATGCACAAAGAATTGTTAACTGACATAACATACAACACAGAACACAGTTGCAATAATTTATCAACACTACAAGATTAAGAGAAATGCATTAGAAAGTCAAATAAAAAAATGAATGAGAAGAAAAATGATGACTTTGTAAAAAAAATCTTTGCTTGGTCCGAATGCATGCTGCTAGATGACAAGGGGATGCTCTGTGCATACACGGGGATAAGTAAGCCGGTATACAACGTTTACAACGCAACTTTTACAACGCACTACCATTACAACGAAACTTTCACAACGCAACATCCATTACAACGCATACATTTACAACGCAGTCATTACAACGCATGACACTACAACGCACACCACTGCAACGCATACCATTACAATGCAGTCATTACAACGCATACCATTACAACACAAAATTTACCATCCAACACTTACCCTACTGTTGCACCCCCTGGAGTTAGAATAGTAATTTTAACCCCTACACTATCCAAAACTTTCCCTACTGTTGCACCACCTGGAGTTAGAATAGTAATTTTAACCCCTACACTATCCAACACTTACCTTATATGTAATGTAATGTAATGCGTTGTAATGGTATGCGTTGTAAATGTAGTATGCGTTGTAGTGGAATGCGTTGTAAAGGTATGTTTTAAGAATTCGTTGTAATGGTATGCGTTGTAAAAGTGTGCGTTGTAATGGATGTTGCGGTGTAAAAAATGCGTTGTAAAGGTATGCGTTGTAAAAGTGTGCATTGTAACGTCATACATCCAAGTAAGCCCAACAATCTGTTGGTATCTTCTCTGGGACAAAGATAGCAACAATTTACAAAGACAAGAAGGAATAACTGGACAACTACTGGTCGTCCTTGGCCAAGCACAAGCTACACTTTAGTCTCCAAGGTTCAAATTTTCCCTAACGTCCAAATTGCACCCTGTTTCACACCCAGGGGCTTGGCATACTGTCTGTGTCGTGCACCATGGTCCATGCGAATAGCACCTCTCACTTCTTTCAGATGCCACCAGTGTTTAAGCGACCGTTGATACTGAGAAAACCCCTCTAGAATAAAAAAAATACCAAGATGCTGACTCTAAATCGCACTAAAAGCCTATGCGTACAGTCTGTGTTACGAAAAGTGGTCCAAGCAGTGAGGCTCCACCCCTCCATAACTCTCATTGATCATGTGTGCCCTCTGTGCCTCGCCCAGCTGTCCAAGAGGTCCCTGTATCACACCCAGGGACAAGTGTACCCTCTGTGTCATGCCCACTGGTCCTAGAGACTAAACAACCCTCACTTTTTCCTTGCGTGCTAACTATTGAAAAAGGTGACCTTTGCGGGATCGCTACGAGGCCGTCCTGCGACTATTAGTCCCGGACCAATAAAACAGGCAAATGTCAGGTTTCTGTTTAGTCAATGTACTTAACAAGTACCCCCTGAACACTGATTAGTTCAATTCCTAGGTCAGGGAAAAGTAAGCGAAGAAAGGCGACACCTAGGCAATTACATATAGTTGTCCACACAATGGTATATGGGAAAATTAACAAACCAAAGAAAATTCTGCCTCAATAACATCATTTTATTCAATCAAAAAGAGGTACAATTCGGTTAACAATTGTGTAAAAACACAGTATATTTAATATTTTCAAACAAAAAAATCATAAAATTTCATTTTGGAATAATTAAAAAATGTTTTTTTTTTAAAACACGTAAAAATTGAATATCATAACTAGTGGCAGAAATATTGTGGACGCGCGTTTCAGTGTACTGGACGCCTTCTTCAGGAATAGCCTTGCTTGTCCATTATGGGAAAATGTCGCAAATTTGGATTGTTTCTGTCGTTAGAACTTATTTTTTATATTTTGTCTAATATGTTTAAAATGACTGCACATCTTTGTGAGAAAAAATGTATATGAAATGTACAAAAATGATTCTGTTATGTTGAAAATATCAAATGTTATTATGACTGATTTTTTAATTCTTTTCTCAGGTAATCTGTGGCTATTCCTGAAGAAGGCATCCAGTACGCCGAAACGCGCGTCGACAATATTTCTGCCGCTAGTTGTGATATTCAATTTTTACCTGTGTTTTTAAATAAACATTTTTTTTAATTATTCCAAAATTAAATGTTATGATTTTTTTGTTTCAAAATATTAAATATACTGTGTTTTTACACAATTTTTAACCGAATTGTACCTCTTTATGATTGAATAAAATGATGTTATTGAGACAGAATTTTCTTTGGTTTGTTAATTTTCCCATATACCATTGTGTGGACAACTATATGTAATTGCCTAGGTATTGCCTTTCTTCGCTTAGGTTTCTGTTTAGTGGCAGGGTGCTCAGGTCAGGTTTTTTGCCTTTTCCTAGGATTAAGGATCAGATGTAGTCCCACTGACGGCGGCTCTAGGAAGGACCTCCACCCCGGGTATTCGGCAGAACTTCCAATCACTTGCAGCGACTGCTCAATGTTCTTGCTGCGCAGATGTGAATCTGTACAGGCAGGGTCCTTTTCTTTTGGCTGCAGTCGGGCTTGAAGAACCAATCTCCCCTCGCTGGCTCTGCAAAATGTTGCTTGAATCTGTATTTACCTTAAAGAAATAAAAGACAAGAGGTATTTTGGCAAAACAGGAACAGCTGGTTTAATTGAATGTAGCGGCCAGAAGAGCAGGCAACAGAGTTGGGGTCTGAAGGCTGTCTCAAAGCACATTCGTTTTGACGGTCATTTTACACAGTATATGAAGAGTCGTAAAGTGATTTATGCATTCCTTTAAAGACAGATACCCAGGCCCAGTCATGGGGGTCATAAATCTGGTTCTTTTGAAAAGGAGCGCAGGTGGGTCTTGACCCTACATGGACATAATGCAGGGCCAGTGCGTAGGTGCCCAAACTTCCTGAATGGGGAGCGTTTGATCGCTGCTTGTAGTGTGCATGCTGTGTTCTGATTAGTTGAGTGTTCATAACTTAGTGTGGCATCTGACTTTATGGTGTTTTGGGAACATGTGCCCCTCCGGCCAAAAGTGTTTTATTGGGGCTAATCTCCAAAGACCATTATGGTGCCGCTGCCCATATGTGGGATTGATCTGGGCTGTGTGTTTGTCTAATGTTACATGTCACCACACCTATGATCTATCAATCAGTTGCAGGACCACAATCACTGACGGAGGATTGCCGGGGAGCCGCATTTCAGCACTGAAGAATAAGCGCCAAGACATGCCCTGCCCTGAAAGAATTTTAAAACTACAGACGCCAAGTCCTTGCGTTTTCAAGGCATACAGATGGTACACAAGTCCTCTTTTGAAAAACGATTATCCCTGATGAAGACCTTCCTATAAAGAACTGCCAATCAGAAGGTCGAAACGCGTTGGCTCTATCAACAGAGAGGCTCGACACAGAACCAAGTTGTAGTTAAGTCCCAAAATTGGACAACACAGAACCCATGAAACAGGGCTCTGTTCTCGAGTTCTGACTATTGCTGTTGACCTCTCCCTCGGTCGGATAAGTAAATCAGGTTAAGGATGGGGCAATAACAACCCACCTCAACTCTATTGCACCACGATAGAATTTAGTAGGATTACTTCTTGCCTGAGGATTTTTTTAGGACATTATATGTATTTTTAGATTTAGTGTTAGGCAACATGCCTTTGTGAGACATATATACGTTTTATTGCTAAATGTATTGATATTCAAGTTTTCCTTATTTGCACTGTACATATTTGTGAGCACAAGTTTTTTTGAAAAAATGTTCTTGCCCTCTTAATGTTTGTGTATACATATAGAGAGAAGGCAATATGGGCCTTGATCTAGCTTGTCCTGTGACAGGATTGTTGTTTTTGCATAACTAAAAAGAAAATAAGTAAGATAATTTGAAGAATACAACCCAAGGATAATTAAACAATCCTTTGGGCAAAATATTGATTTTGTGATTTATGGTGTGAGAGGTATTTTGTTTTTTCAATTTGTAGTTAGATTCCGGCCTCTGTTCTGTCCTAAACTGAATCATTCCCCTGTTTTGTACCCAACAGAGATTGGACTGACACCCACCCATGGCAAGAACCTCGAGATTATCATCAATATTAAACTAAACATGACTGCCCAAACCAACCACATCTCCAACTCATGTTCTATACCGTGACGATGCTGAGGAAGATTTTCAAATGACTTCCAATCAGCTTCTCGAAGAGCAACATGCATGCCCTGGTCACAAGCAAGCTGGGAGCACACCCAATGCCGGGGTCAACAAAAAACTCACCAGAAGGCTGCAGGCCATTATCAACTCAACTACCAGAATCAGCCTCAACCTCCCAAGCAGCACTCACATCACACCACACTTGAAGAAAAGAGACTGCATAATATTTGCCTCCTTGTCTTTAACCCGTTGTGTGCTAATGACGAGCTCAGCTCGTCATGGGGCACGGTTGAGCTGCACTCATGATGAGCTGAGCTCGTCACGGCCGTTGGAACGTTCGCACGCGGGGCAAATTACTCCGCAGTGCTGAACGTTCGAAAACGGGTGCGGCCGTGACGAGCTCAGCTCGTCATGAGTGCAGCTCTGCTGTGCCTCATGACGAGCTGAGCTCGTCACCAGCACGGCGGCGCCGCGCGCGGCCCCCTCCCCCCGCACAGGAGGTGAAATACCCCGCAAGGAAAGGGTTAATAAAATCAGGCACTCCTTCACAACTGGATAGGGGTATCTGCAATTTTACACAGGCATCCTTTTTCAGTACCAGACTGGACAACTTAAAAAAAAATCTCATTGTGTGAGGAGGGGGCGGAGCCTCAGAGGGGGGTGAGGCCCCTTACCAAGTAGTACATAAGAGACACTTTTTCCTCCATCTTGCCCCCAATCCCTCCTTTCCAAAACAAAAAGCTTGCTGAGGCTGGTGCTGATGTCCTGGGGTGTTTTCATGGACATCGACAGTTCAGTGCCTCGGAAAACGAGCTGGAAGACCACTCTATACAGTGACTTTCAGCTCATGTGATATCAGCTCCTCGCCGAGTGACCGTGTGATGGGAGCCGATATCGTGTGTCACACAGCGGCACCGTGTGAGTTGGCAGGACTGCACTATCTTTTATTCAAAGCACTTGAATGTTTGCAAACATTTATTAAACAGTGTTTGCTACCAAGTGGTCACCTTTTTCATATCATGTTTCCGTAAATAACATAGTCCACTAACAGCCAGATTAATGGTACTCAATGTATGAACCTTTGAAGGATGAAGGTCTCAGTAGTCTATGGCAGGATTTAAGTGACATGCACTTCTCCAGCAGAATTTAGCATTGAGTCTGAGTCCAGAGGAATGCTGATGAAAGTCAATTTGGTTGCTTGTTGGTCACTCTTTTCTTGTGCCTGAGCTATCCCTGTTCCTATATTCATCTCTTCAAAACCAGGCGGTAGTCTCTTACGGTGGCCCTGCTTCAAAGCGCTAATAAGGGTCTACCCACAAACTTGGCGACCTAACGTCAGGCAGGGCTAGTCCAGACACATATTTTCTCTTAAGCACCTGGTCAAGGAATCTACCGAGCATCTAAGCATCTCAAAAACTAGAGGTTACTAAATATTCCAGGGCGAGGGTTTTGTACACAATGATCTTTGTCCCAAATTGTTTCCTGAGTCGATAGGAATTGTGTTGTGTCCTATGTAGAAAGACACCAGGAGCCAGCAGCAGGGCTAGAGTACATGTTATACATTTAAGTAGGGTATAACAAATTGTTTGAGCACTCCGGTAGCACAAGGAGGCCAGTCCTAATACAGCGCTTCACCATTTCTGCTCTGAATCCGCAGGACCTGACTAGCTACACCCTTTGTAAAGGATGTATGATGTTACAACGCACACTTTTAAAACACATACCTTTACAACACATTTTTTACAACGCAACATCCATTACAACGCATTCCATTACAACGCATGCCATTACAACGATATTTTACAAACTACATTTACAACGCATTCCATTACAACGCATAATACCTTTACAACGCATACCATTACCACGCATAACATTACATTGCATGTTTGGTAAGTATTGGATAGTGTAGGGGTAAAAATTACTATTCTAACTCCAGGGGGTGCAACAGTAGGGTAAGTGTTGGATAGTGTAGGAGTAAAAATTACTATTCTAACTCGGGGGGTGCAACAGTAGGGTAAGTGTTGGATAGTGTAGGGTAAAAATTACTATTCTAACTCCAGGGGGTGCAACAGTAGGGTAAGTGTTGGATGGTAATGTTATGCATTGTAATGGTATGCGTTGTAATAACTGAGTTGTAATGACATGCGTTGTAGTGCTGTGCGTTGTAGTGTCATGCGTTGTAATGGTTGCGTTGTAATTGCATGCATTTTAATGGATGTTGCGTTGTAAAAGTTTCGTTGTAATGGTAGTGCGTTGTAAAAGTTGCGTTGTAAAGGTTGTTTCCCCTTTGTAAACTTTCAGGTGTGTCACCAATCAGCCATCTCTCAGTCAGAGGGGTTGACAAACAAGTCTAGAATCTCTCTTTGCCTTCTTTAGGACAAAGCCCTGTGGTGAAATAACCACATTCTTGAATAGCCTATCCTCCATTTGTATGTCAGAATATTGACCCCAAAAATAACGAGCAATAAAAATATTGTAGAAAGAAGGTTGACAACAAAAATGTCAGGACCGTAATTATAGATTTACTATACTTCACTTTGCATATGCACCTTGAAGACACACACGCATGCATACACAGGCACACATGCATGCACACACACATATATTCACTGAAAAAACAAAGGTTACAGGGACTTTATAGTCAGGAAATAGTATTACAAAATTGTATAAATTCACTTAAAAAGAACAACGCTTGATAACCCAAATATCAGGAATTAAACTATAGATTTACTATACTTAAACTTGTATGTGTACCTTGAAGACACACACTGACACACATATATATATACCAATGTTTACAGGGACATTATAGTAAGAAAAATTGCATTACAAAAACCTTAGATATTCACTAAAAAAACAAAGGTTACAGGGACTTTATATTTAGGTTCAGGTTTTACACACACAAAACCATAGAAATTGAGCAGTTATAGTTATCTCAAGTAACTATAACTTGTGCTCTAAGGTAACTATATCTCGCGCCCCCACCATGCGGTTTTCTCATCGATAATTTCACTGCAATTGTTGCAGAGTTAGTATGAATGATTTCATAGAAGATGTAATGAGTGATGTAATATGGGGGGTAATTAGCAGGTATAGCGCTAGCTATAGATCGCCACTCTACCTCGAGGCCAGGTGTTTCTTGGCTTTGTGGCTTCCAGGGATCTCTGCCTTACATCACAAGGTGTCACAGGTCTCTGTGAAGGAGATTCCTCCTCCCCAAAGCCGGGATCTCTTTTGGTCTTTGGGTTGACGTTTCTATGGCTAGGTCATTGTTATGGGGGGGGGGGGGTTGCTAGTCCTACACACCTTGTCACCTTGTTGCCTAAATTCTAAACATATCCCTCATGTTCTTTTCCTGATTTTCCATCCCACTTTTCCAGACCATGGGCCTTGTTTGGAACACTGAAACTCTCACTGAAAGTTTCGTTAAGCCACTCCAAGTTCTCCCAGTTGTGTAACGAATATACCATCCATTCACCCAGGCTGACCAGGTGATTCCTCAGGCCACTCTACCAGGCATTCTTCTTGTCATAGTGGACCACTGGACAAAGTAATGTCCACCAACATATTTGGAGCATTTGTGTCTGACCGTACAAGCGTGTCTGTGCCTTGCTTCCTTGTTATAAGGCTGACGGGACACCCCTTCCTTCAGCGGGGCATGGGCAGGAACCAGTCACTTGCTGACTGACAAGTATGCCTTTGGTCTAATTGGCAACTAACTACTAATGCCACATATCCTTGTCATGAACCCCAATGGATGAGATGGTCTTCCCCATGCATAATCATAATTCCTCATTATCTCTATGCCACATCACTCCTCAAACATCAAGGTGAGCCTGCCTACTCATGCCCAGGAATTCAAAGTAGAACTTTTCAAAGTTGATACCGATGAAATCAAGAGACTGAGGGCCTTATTTAGGGTTTGATGGAGCGAGAAGAATGTCGTGATGCGGCAATCATGACATTGCCAAAGCCTCACTTCCCGACCTCATTTAGAGGTGGGGACCTGGTGAGTTGCCATTTGGTGAGCCTCACCTGACCACTGACTGTAACCCCTGACACAGTGGCCTGTCCACCACAGGAGCACCAGGCCATACTGGCAGTCGTCCCACACTGTTGAAGGTCAGGCAACTACGACTGATTTTTCCTGCCCGTGGCCACCATGCAGGACATGTCAAACACAGGCAGGAAATATGTAGAATGGCCACAAATCACAGGCAGAAACCTTCCTGTGCATCACAGCCATTTATTTTGGATCCGAATACACACATGTTTGCTTGGGAGTCTGCCCTGTGGACTGTTCTGGCACCCAAGAATAAGAAAGAACTTCTGTCCATTATACACATGTCCTGTCCTCACAATACCCAACCCCTTCCTCAGTGATATCATCTTTAGCTACATTTCCAACTCATTTCCAAGATTACTGGGATTTATTTCAGAAAGCACATGTACCGAGTTACCCTACTTCAGGTGGATAGGACTGTTGTATAGCTCTCGTATCAGACTCTGTTGTTCTGTTTGGCAGGTTGTGCTCACTGTCAGTTAATATGAAGAAAGCACTAAAGAAATATCTACAAGACAACCTACAAAATGGTCTTGTTACCAAATCCATGTTAGTTCCATGAGCATCTTTGTATTTTTTGTCCCCAGAAAGATGCCAGTGAGCTCAGTCTCTGTTTGGACTACAGGGGTCACAACAAGATTTTAATCAAGGATAGATATATTTGATCTTTCATACATGATTTTCTTGAGAACTTATGGGATTCTATGGTATTTACGAAGTTAGATCTGAGAGGAGCCTACCACTTGAGAAAAAAAAGGTGGGTGGGTAGAAGGCCGAATTTAGACTCCTGTCAGTGTTATGCCTTCTGAATATTTGAACAGTTCATGGATGCAGTCTTTTTTTATATGCTTAACCTTCAAGTTATTGTGTACTTGGATGACATCTTAGTATTTTTGTCCACAGAAGCAGAGCATCAGCAACATGTTCGGCACGAATAAAACACAAATATACCGGTAATGGTTCATTATTACTGCACACCGTACAGTTCCCACAGTAACAAGTGCTCACTCCTAGGGACAACCTTTGAAGAGCCAGAATACATAGAATACTTTCAAACATGCAGAAGGAGCACCGTATTTTCTAGTCTATAGAGTATACATTGCCTACTCTGCCTGAAATAAAGGCAAAATGCAAATTCACACAAGACTATAATTCATCATGTGTTCCAAAGGAAGGTATATCAAGACGCATCTTTTCTTATTGTTCTTTCTTTATATTTTCATTTTCAAAAGGACACAGTCAACACGTTTTGTCCTGAAACATGGGCCCTTCTTCGGGGCATAAGAGAGGTTCTGAGTCCATAGATTTTTCCCATTAGGCAAACACGTGTACCGTGCCACTGTGCACGTACATGCGGTACAATTTGTCAGCACGATTGACAGTGTACAGAACTGTTAGAAACGGGTAGCGTGGTGCAGAGCGGGCGGGCCAAACTCCGGAGGAAATGTGTAAAGCATCCGCGCAGCACTCACAGGCAACACACAAGGCGCACTGCAAAGAGAGACTCCACACCAGATCAGGTGAAAAACAGTATGTGTATTGTAGAATGAGCACATCAGAACATAATAGTTGCATATACAATGTGCCAACCGGCACTGGGTAGCAATTTACACAGGACTATTTACAGGGCAGCGCCAATCGGGCCGCTGCCAGAACCATCGCAAGTCCAAGGATAAATGAAAGTTCATAAGCATTAACTATTGTAATCAGTCCGTACCTACGGATAGAATAATGGACTTAGCACATTCACATTAGCCTAGATCAGAGTGGGCATCAACATGTGAACATTAGGCATACCCCCTTCGCATCACAGTAGGCATGGACACAGTCGGCATCAGACCTGAAAAGGAAAACAGGCTTCCAGGCCAGGAGGCCTCACCTTAGGCATAAATATTTTGGGAAAAAGCAGAATTAATATTGAATGCAAAACCATCAGCAGTCAGACTTAGGGGGAAAAAAACATAGTAACAGAGAGCATTAGGCCAGAACCTCTGCAATGAGAACATCATGGCATCACCATAAGCACCATCACATGCAGTAGGCATAAAACAGCGGGCATGAAATCTCATTATGCATCAGAACCCATCAGGCCTAGAACATTAGGCATCGAACCATGAGTAGGGGCCATACCCTCCCTGGCATGAATCAATATTCCTAGGCATAAACCATATTGGTATGAGGTATCTTGAGGGTGTAAACCACACGTCCTGTACTGGGTGACCTTGTTAGCATAGATGCATTAAACATGAATGATATTTAGGCACAAGAGCATCCGGCCTAACCTAAAACATTATAATAGGCCTCGCATTAGCATAGACATCCTTAACCGTGGGCATCACCCTAAAACATCCTGGGGATACCGGTGGGCAACATCACATTAGGCACCATTAGGGGCATCAGACACATGGTGCATGGCATTGTACTAGACATCACCTTCTTAGCAAAAATGCCTAAGGCGTGGGCTGGCATCATCCCGCAATCATGGGGCCTACATAACATTTGGCAAGGGTCCACAACCACTTGAGCAGGAATCACCCTATACATAAACCTGTGGCCTCAAGGCTTCATCATCAGCGTAAGTGCCTTATGCATATAACACTACCAACCTGGGCAGATGTAGACCCCACTCTGGGACTCTCCAAATAGACTTTGCCCACAACGTCGCAAACCTCACTGTCTGGCGGGGCAACTGAGTAAAGTGCAGTCAGCACGGGTCCCAGCAAGGCATCCAAAGGGGCCCCCAACAGAGTACTGGCACTGGGGGCGGGCAGCGACCATATGCCCCGACACGCCCCCCAACCACGGGATGACTGAGCCCCACGCCCCACTCCGGGACTCACCTCAAATAGGCCCAAAAGTTAAACTTGTCACACACAGTCAATGAGGAGCCGCCAAAGAAGAAGACTGAGTGGTATGTTCGAGTCCCCCCCTGGGACTTGGTAACGAGAAAGTGCCCCTGTGTTGCAGCAGCCCGCTTCCGCTGGGCAGCTGTGAGGCCAGAGGCTGGTGCAGGAACTCGCTTGGCTCCGGGGACCTCAGGTACCGACCCCGTACCTCGACGGCCCCCCCTTTTGTCTCGGGACCCAGCCCGCACTCACCGGCTCTCGCTCCTTTCCGCTGCAGGCTGGGCGGCAGGCACGGAGCTTCCCTTTCCCACATGGGAGCCCCGCCAGCGGCAGCACCTTCCTGGTGGCTCTCCTCGCTCTTCACCCGGGTCCCGCTCCTGGGGGCCCGGGACGTCTCGGACCACACGCGGGGCTCTCCCTTCCACCTGGAAGCCCCGCGAGTCACTCGTGGCACTTTCTCGCTGGGGGAGACGGGGTAGGCGCCCGTCCTCCTATCACCTCCCACTTCCCGGCTCCTGACGTCGTCCTGGCCCCGCCCGCAGTCAGGCAGAGGTGCCTGGCTTCCGTGTCGGCTTCGGGCCCGCGGTGGTGATGTTGGGGAGTTTCTTCTTGTGGCAATGAGGGGTAGGCTCCCTCCAGCGATGCACCCTGCGGGGTGGGCACCCGCGAAGGTCAGCAACACTCGGGGTAGACTCCCGGTATATCTCTACGTGGGCAGCTCTCCCCAGCAGCACACAGGGATTCACAGCCATCAGCGCCCCACTTCTCCGCGCCACACAGCGCACGCAGGTCCCGGCCAGTGGCGGTAATTTCGGCCTACAGCGATCCTTCAGGGCAGAGCGCTCGAGAGGGGGGGGACACGTTCCGGCAGAGTAGCACGTGATTGGCCCAGTGCCCGTGGGCAGTGGCAGCTTCTAGCTCTGTAGCGCTTAGGAGGCACATCGATTTACCTTAAGCTCCTCAGCAGCAGTGTTCACAGATTCCCAGGCTGCAGAGGACAGACACTCCTCTCTTCCTGCAACCCGGCTGGAGAAGCCCTGGGCAAAATATAACGCTCCAGGGACAGTCAAATAGCGCCTCTCCCCTCCTGGGCAATGGAAATCTAGCGCTCCAGGGACAACACGACAGCGCCTCTCCTTCCTGGCACTCCACATGCAGCACTCATGAGGCGCTAGGGGCCCAGGGGCACACCGACAATTCCAGCTTAGCGCTCCTTTCTTCTCCTGGGCAGCACAGACAGAGCGCTCTTCTTTTCCAGCTGCTGGGTAGCAGAGCAGCAGGCACTACTGGGCAAGATCAGCAGTCAGTGGGCACTCATCAGAACAGGGCTGTAGGTCCTAGGAACCATCATCCTCTGTAACGTGGCACTCCTCCTGACACAGCAGCCTTCACTTCGGCAGCGGGGCTCTCACTAGCCCTGTGGACAGCAGAGGGGTTACAGTTGGGCACAGGAGCCAGCACACAGGCCCAGGCGGCGGTACCTCCTGGCAGAGGGTCCCCTCTCGTTCAGGTCCACTCTCTGACTGAGCACATGGTGGCACAGCCCCTCTATTTATACGCCCTTCACCCCACCTACCAGACAGTGCCAGAAGCTTCTAGAAGCGCCTGGGGAAACTGGTTCTGACTGGCTCAGGGGGAGGAGTAGAGCACCCTGGGTGCCAGATTTCCCTCCAAAAGCTGGGATGGCTGGGAAACGTACAACTAGACTGGTAACCCACCTCAGTCAGGCGCCACCACACACAGCCATGGCATCCATTTTAAAAGTGACATTTTACCAAGGTGCATTCTTACAATGGGGGAGTTACAGGTGCGTACACCATTGCGTCACATTTAACATTTGTATTTCACATTCATCAACATGACATGTTGATTCCCACAAAAGCGATAAAAATTCAGGGGAAAAAGGGGCAAGTCCAACAAGAACTGGAACCAATCCGTATATTCCACGTAAAATCATTTCTTGAAACCACTTATGCGTATTGTAGCACAAGTGCCACTGTACACGTGGAAGTGGTACAATACACAATGCCAATTGTGTCGACATATTGTAACGCCTCTAATTGTTTGTATGAGCTGAGGACCTCTGTTATAGCTTGAAGAAGTCCCCATATTTCAGGACAAAATGTGTTGGCTGTGTCCTTGTTTCTTTTGAAAGTAAAAAACTAAAGAAAGAACACTAAGAAAAGATGCGTCTTGATATGCCTTCCTTTGGAACACATGAAGAATTATAGCCTTGTGTGACTTTGTAATTTGCCTTTATTTCAGGCCGAGTAGGCAATGTATACTCTATAGACTCATTATTTAAATTACGGTGCTCCTTCTGCCTGTCTGAAAACAAGTTCAGCATGTTCTCTCTAATTTGCGTCTTTAGAAGTTAGCTTGCAAACCAGAAAATGCACATTTAGCGTTGAAAGAGTTGAATACCTACGTTACATTATTTCTGCCCAGGGAATTGCTATGGACCTGAGAAAACCTACCGCAGTCAGAAATTCGCGTGTTCATACTTCTGTAAACTTCTGTTCTCCAGCCTCTACAGGAAGGACATTAGAAATGTTTCTTTCATTTCATTCATTTTCATCCCCAACATACTGAAAAAAGGATCACCTTCAAATTGGATAACCAATGTAATGTAAACCTGAGCATTTGAAAAAAGCTTTTATTTCAGTGCCTATTTTAAGGCACTCTATAGCTAATTTACCCATTTTGGTTTAAATGGATGTCTCTGAAAGGATCATTGGTGCGGTTCTTCTGCAGAGACAGAGGATAACTTGCAGCATCCAGTCTTTATTGCATCTTTGTCTCTGACTTCATGTGACTATTATCATTGGGCCCGATTCACAGAAGTAATCTGAGACAAAATCCTAAACTTACTACTTTTGGTATTCACAGAAGGCATTTAGTAGTCTTATGTTAGGATTTTGTCCTAAATTAGGATTTTGTCTTAAATTAGGATTTTGTCTTAAATTAGGATTTTGTTTTAAGACAAACTTAAGTTTGATTTAAGACAAAATCCTAAATTAGGACAAAATCCTAATTTAAGACTACTAAGTGCCATCTGTGAATGCCAAAAGTAGTAAATTTAGGATTTTGTCTCAGATTAGTTCAGTGAATCGGCCCCTGAGTGTCATTGAAAGGGAACTGCCAGCTGTTAAATAATTCTGTACTGAATGGTGTCATCTTTTAATTGGAGGTAATTATCATTTTTAAGTAAGCACAGCTTGTAGGAATAGCCGGCAAGCAAGATGGGTGCACTTTTCTCAGGACAATTTTCATGTTATGTATGTACCACAGAATATTTTATCTGACGCCTTTAGCTAGATGTCATTTGATCTTGATTCTCCTAATCCTAATCCCATCCTATGGCCTCTACTCAACACTATTTGGGATCCATTTGACCACTCTTTGAGAAGTAAAAGAGGATTATCTGAATCATCAATTTTTTAAACCATCTTTATTGGCATTTTTTCTTCCATGGTTGAGACACCGTTCTATTATTGGAAAACAAGCTGCACCGGGTTCAGTGCTGTATATTTTTAGCTGAAACTCATGACCTGGCGACCATTTTTTCAATCGAAATACACAGAACAAATTATAAAGAATATATTTTTGATTTATTATTTTTATATCTTATTAAATTCATTTTCAAAACATTTGACATAAAAAACAATTATTTACATAAGATAAAACAATATATACACAATATTGGATCAGAACATGATTATACATATAAGAATCTAACCACCGAATAATACACAACAGGAGACCCTACTTTAATCTACAACCGTACTTAAAATATAATTGTAAATTGTTAAGCACTCTATACGATTTGATATGTAGATACAAGAGTTGGAAACAAGATGATATCATAAAATCCAATATCTGAACATTGGTCAAGATAGTCGTTTACCAACGTGTTTCGGCAGAGCCTTCGTCAGGGTTTTTCTTTAACAGTGGTTACTAAAGAGAAGGGGGGAGAACTGTGTTTAATAAACATTTCGAACACTGTTCTATACAGCAGCAGCAGAGTAGGCACCAAGTAAATAAGATATTAGGTTAACAAACAGTACTGACACCCGTGTAAGGGCGCGAGAATTATGTTCAGGAAAGGCATTACTGTACATTGCAGTGTTGTGCAACCCGTGAATTAAAGGATGGGGCGACTCTAGTATAAACTAACCATATCACATAACTGGGGTAGGAAATGGGGAAAAGTGGGCGGAAGTGGGGGAAAGGAAGAATATAATAGAGGCGGGGAAGGACAGATGTTGAGAGATGAGCAGCCAGGAGGTGTGGAATCACATATTTATTTTGGAGTAATAAATGAACTCGAGTTTCTGGAGAGGTAGAATGGTTTCTGGTGGGAAGGGTAGTAGACAGACTATCCCCCAGATGCATCAAGCATCCATTTTGCTATTCCTTATTAGCGAAAAATAAGGATTCGCTAATAAGGAATTGCAAAATGCCATGCATCAAAAACCCGCTTTAAAAATAGCGATTTCTTAAAGTTCCTTAATTGCGATTCGATTAAGGAATACCTCCCCATTCATTCTTATGGGCCTAGAGGCCCAGAGGAATGAATGGGAATGACATTCTCAATTTGCGATTAGCAATTAGCGAATCGCAAATTGAGAATGCAATTTCAAGGGTGCAGGGATGACCAAAGGACACCCTGTTGCACCCTTGAAATCTGCATATGGGTACATCTTGCACACACACATGCCCTAAGGGCATGTGTGTGTATAAAATGGAACTTTGAAAAATGCTCTTTAGTGCATTTTTCAATTTTTTGGGAAATTACCATGAAGTTCAACTTCATGGTAATTTGCTACTCCTATTTGCGAAATCGCTATTTTTTTTAGTTTGATGCATTGCATTTAAGGAACCTCAATTTGGGATTCCTTAAATGCAATCGCAATTTAAGGAATCTCAATATAAAGATTCCTTAATTGCGATTTTTGCATTTGGGATGATGCATCCCAAATGCAAAAATACCGGTCGCAAAGGGGCAGATTCTGAGAATCTGCCCGTTTGCGGCCTGTTTTTTGCTTGATGCATCTGGGCCTATGACAACAGTGGTCCATCGTGTTTAGGGGAAGGGGTTGTTCACTCAGTGTTGACTGGAGTTGACCTAAAAGGAACATCTCATCGAGCATTTAGGAGGCGCCCATGAAGGCCTCCAGCCTCCTCCCTTGGTAGGCTCACATCCCTCGGCCTCAACTCATTTGGAGAGTTGCGCATCCACGCCGCCATCAAAGATGGAAGGAAAGTCTTCCAATGAGAGGTGATCGCACGTTTCGCCAGCAGGAGGGCCAAGTTGGTAAACCTTGAGGTGGCCCAATCCTTTTTGGAGAGCTTATATGTTTCCAGTGCAATGGAGGCCCAACCTAGTGGCACCAGGGGGACAGAAGATTTTTAACACATATCCAGAGAAGTAAGAGGAGTGGGCAAGCCCAGAGCATGTGGTTAAATCAGCCATGGGGTAGAAGCAGCAGGGACAGGACGCAGCAAAGCATCTATTGAGTGTCACAAGTGAAATGTTTTACACCTGTGCAGTACAAAATATAAGTACATTTTAAATTTCACGTTGTAAGATATTAAATGAGGCTTTTCGTGGGCTGAGGCCCCCTCGGTTGGCATTGGATTGCCACTTGCCCCTATGCTGAGCCAGAATAGGTCAGACAGGCTTTATTGATGATTTATTAAACCAGGAAATATACCTGCACCCATGGCCTATACTGTAAAGCTCAGAAAAATCCTAACTTTACGGATTTCGGTATTCACCAAAGGCATTTAGTAGTAGTAAAGTTAGGGTTCCTAACTTTACTACTACTACTAAATGCCTTTTGTGAATACCGAAAGTCATAAAAATCCTAACTTCACTACTACTAAATGCCTTTTGTGAATACCAAAAGTCGTAAAGTTAAGAATTTGTCTCAGTTTAGTAGTAGTAAAGTTAGGAATCCTAACTTTACTACTACTTAATGCCTTTTGTGAATACCAAAAGTCGTAAAGTTAAGAATTTGTCTCAGTTTAGTAGTAGTAAAGTTAGGAATCCTAACTTTACTACTACTTAATGCCTTTTGTGAATACCAAAAGTCGTAAAGTTAAGAATTTGTCTCAGTTTAGTAGTAGTAAAGTTAGGAATCCTAACTTTACTACTACTTAATGCCTTTTGTGAATACCGAAAGTCGTAAAAATCCTAACTTCACTAGTACTAAATGCCTTTTGTGAATACCAAAAGTCGTAAAAATCCTAACTTCACTACTACTAAATGCCTTTTGTGAATACCAAAAGTCGTAAAAATCCTAACTTCACTACTACTAAATGCCTTTTGTGAATACCAAAAGTCGTAAAGTTAAGATTTTGTCTCAGTTTAGTAGTCGTAAAGTTAGGAATCCTAACTTTACTACTACTACTAAATGCCTTTTGTGAATACCGAAAGTCATAAAAATCCTAACTTCACTACTACTAAATGCCTTTTGTGAATACCAAAAGTCGTAAAGTTAAGAATTTGTCTCAGTTTAGTAGTAGTAAAGTTAGGAATCCTAACTTTACTACTACTTAATGCCTTTTGTGAATACCAAAAGTCGTAAAGTTAAGAATTTGTCTCAGTTTAGTAGTAGTAAAGTTAGGAATCCTAACTTTACTACTACTTAATGCCTTTTGTGAATACCGAAAGTCGTAAAAATCCTAACTTCACTAGTACTAAATGCCTTTTGTGAATACCAAAAGTTGTAAAAATCCTAACTTCACTACTACTAAATGCCTTTTGTGAATACCAAAAGTCGTAAAAATCCTAACTTCACTACTACTAAATGCCTTTTGTGAATACCAAAAGTCGTAAAGTTAAGATTTTGTCTCAGTTTAGTAGTAGTAAAGTTAGGGTTCCTAACTTTGCTACTACTAAATGCCTTTTGAGAATACCGAAAGTCATAAAAATCCTAACTTCACTACTACTAAAAGCCATTTGTGAATACCAAAAGTCGTAAAGTTAAGATTTTGTCTCAGTTTAGTAGTAGTAAAGTTAGGAATCCTAACTTTACTACTACTTAATGCCTTTTGTGAATACTGAAAGTCGTAAAGTTAGGATTTTGTCTCAGATTACTTTTGTGAATCGGGCCCTTAGTAATTTGCATTAATGGTTCCATACTCCTAGGGCATTTCCAGCTTGGTGTGATATCACCACTCTAAAAATGCTCTCCCTGATTTCATTACATAAACTTTTTTGACAGTTTGTCAAGATTTACATGGAATTCAGTCCTGTCTGTATCCCCACAGTGGAACGGGAACAGACCCAACCAACCAGGATGGAGATTGAAGGGTTAGGAGATTCTGATAAACTCCATTTAAGATGGACTTTATTCACCTCGGTGATCACATGGTCGAAGGTGAAACTGAATGTGTCAGGGTTTGGTGACTGCATCATCACTCTCCAGATCACCAGGAGGGGCCTCCACCCTCATCATCAACGTCAATCATGTCCACTTCCGGTAATACCACATCACATTCATGTCTTCGCTCACATTCTCACCTCATACACTATATAACACGTCACACACATTATTTCACATTTGAACACACAATTGCAGAATATTTATGCAAAATGGCCTTTTTTCCTCTTCATTTACTCCACTGTTTAACTTGGGCACGATGTATTACTTGTCGTTTGTCCAAAATTACTACACCTAACAATCCTAAATTCTGATCCTGTGGTTGACTTCCATTACCTTTGTAATTCTCATAGTCCATATCTCGATGTCTTCTCATTCTTTTATCTTTCGTGAGTTCATTTGGACAATTTTCATTTTCTATTCTTTTTAGCCACATAATCCTCCATGGTTTCAGTTTTTTTATCTCTAGAAAAATATCCTGAATCTCACCAATATCACACTGACCTTCTTTTGAAAATACTCTTTGGAGTGCTTCGAAGCCTTACCTTATTCCCTGTCACCACTGACTTCTGGTTGTGGTCCATCTGCCAGCAGTTTAACCCCTTTCCGTGCGGGGGCTGTTTCCCCCGCTGTGCTGGGGGTTGGGGGGGTGCGTACAGCGCCCTGGTGCTCATGACGAGGTCAGCTCATCATGAGCTACGGCGCTCCGGTGCTCATGACGAGCTGAGCTCGTCATGACCACGCCCGTTCCAATAGAACGCTCAGCACAGCAGGGGAATCAGCCCAGCATGTGAGCGTTCCACGTAACGGGCACAGTCATGACGAGCTCAGCTGGTCATGAGCACCGGAGCGCCGTAGCTCATGACGAGCTGACCTCGTCATGAGCACTCAAGGAGTTAACCCCTTCGACGAACATGACGAGCTCAGCTCGTCATGAGGTACACCTCTCGTACACTCATGACGAGCTGAGCTCGTCATGAACCGCGGGTTTTCGTAATCTTCAGCGCAACGCGGTAAATCTGACCACGGTTAAGGTGTTAAACAAGTGCAAAACTGTCCTGGTGCCAGGTGTCTGTGCAACCAACTGCAGATTTACTACAACAATTAACCAGTCACTCAGACAATTTGGAACTAGCAACATGGTCCAACAGATATTTCCGAATATATATCTAGTAGCACCAACTTTGTGGTGCCAAACGTGCTGATCCAAATACACTGGATGGCGGAAGATTTATTGTGATTAATTCTCCACATCTAGCACCCCCTCTCTGCTGTTCCACACCTGGTGATGTGCAGAGCTACTTTTCAGGTCAGGCTAGCTATGTGCGTTGCACTGGTTTTGATGGCGGCCCCCCTGCTCTTACCTGCGGCCGTCGCGGGTGGCAAACTTAGGGGCCGCCACATGTGTCAAAAGGCCTAGTTACGCCACTGCTTCTGTCCCCCGTTGCTGGCTATAAAAAAATTTTTTTAATGCAGTTTTATATAGCACAGACTTTACCCAAAGGTGTCAGATCGCTTTACAATAAAACCAAGTAAGTTACATAACGAGATTTACACACTAACAAGTTACAAATACAATCAGGATAATTAAAAAAAATAAAAATAAAAAATAAGAGGTGGAAAATTAGGTTAATACAGGTATAGAATACATATTTACATCGTTGAGCTCATGTGAAGGCCTTGAGGGTCATAAAAAGGGTTGAATTATTCCTGGAAGTGTCTTTGGAAGAGAAGAGTTTTAAGATCTATTTTGAAAATCCGGATAGAGTTGGTGGTTCAGAGGATTGGAGGAAGCGAGTTCCAAATTCCAGCCGCATTGCCTGAGAAGGATTGCGCCAAGATCCTTTCCCTTTTAAAAGTAGGAGGATCGAGCAGTAAGTTTTCATCATTGCGTGAAGGTCTCGAGCCACCTGAGATTTTGAGTTTATTCGCCAGATAGCGAGGAGTGCGACAACAAATCATTAAGGGCCATATGTATCAAGGAACCATTTTGCAATTCTGTAATAGCGATTTTTAAGAAATCGCTATTTCAGAATCGCAAAATGGTATGTATCAAGAAAAATGCAATTTTTTAGCGATTTCTTGATATTCCTTAATTGCGAATTCGCAAATTGCGAATTCGCAATTAAGGAATACTTTCCCATTCATTTCTATGGGCCTCCTGGCCAGCGCCGGGACGCCTCTTTGCTGGGGCAGCTGTTGCGCTTTACCAAATCCCTAACATAACATAACATAGGAAGGAATGGTAATTCATTCACAATTTGCGATTCGCAATTTGCTAATCGCAAATTGAGAATAATTTCAAGGGTGCAGGGGTGTCCAAAGGACACCCTGTTGCACCCCTGAAATAAGTATGGGTGCACATGTGGTGCGCATACATGCCCTAAGGGCATGTATGTGCGTAACATGGCACTTTGAAAAATGCTGAAATGTGCATTTTTCAAGGAAATCGCAACTTACCACCAACTAGAAGTTCTGGCGCATGGCCATTTTAGCAGGAATTACAATAATTAAATCGCTTCTGTCGAGGCGCTTGAGCGTTATTAGATGTGAGGGCTCTGGCGAGGCGGGTCCTTCATGGACTCGACTGTGTGCAGCCCCCAGGCCTCGCCTGACCCCCTCACACGCCATACTGCAGTGCCTGCCCCCTCCATGCCAAGATAAACCGAGCGTCAAGGGGGGGGGCCTGTTTACTGCCACTCACCAACGCATCTTCTAGCCATTATTGAAAATTAGGGCAAGGGTCCCTGGCACAGGGAGTGTACAAATCAACCAAAAATATATCTTTTTTTTCCCCCAACAGCTTGTTTTTTTCATAATTTTTATTGGGAACACAATGTCTGTTCAACTGAGAAACAAAGCTCTCATTTCATCTTGATAAGATCAGTGGCCGCAGCTGAGCGCTGCTTGGTAGTAAACCTCAGAAGTGTCCCTGGTACTCGGACCGGCTGCTCCCGGGCTCTGATAATGGGGGGTCTCTGCCCTGTGCAGGGTGTACCCCGCTCTGCACCCCGCTTCTTAGCGGTCGCATCATGAGCGCGGACGGGAAAACAGTGAGCAGCTGAAGCCGGCCTTCCAGAGTTCAGGCAGGGGCGTAACGAACACCCCCGCAGCCCCCGCAGTGTGGGTGGAGGCCCCAGTCTTCAGTAGGGGAAGGGGGACCCCTCAGCTCATCGGTAGAGAGCTGTGAGAGACTCTAAAGCAGGTGCAGACTGCAGCCTGCAAAGTAACAACTTACATTGTTTCTCTTCAGTCAGAGCCAGGAGCCATGCCGGAAAAGGGATGGGGTGGGGGCCCCAGAGACAGCAGGAGGCAGCACAGAGGAGAGCTGACAGGGGAAAAGATGGGGGTGGGGGCCCCAGAGAGAGCATTCCCCCGGGCACACATCCTCTGAGAAGGGACGAGGCAGCACAAAGCTGACAGGGGCAGGAGAAGGATTGCAACTCCAGGAACCTTGGACCCGATTCACAGAATGAACTTAAGGCTAAATCCTTGAGGGCGGAGCTTGCGGCCCGGAGGCGGAGCTACCGGCCCAAAGGCGGAGCTTGTGGCCCAGAGGTGGAGATTTCAGCCATGGCTAAATCCCCACCACCCAGCCGGGAGCTCCGCCTCCAAGCTGCAAGCTCCACCTGCGGGTCAGAAACTCCGCCTCCGGGCCGGAATTTCTGGCCCGAGTGCGGACGTGAAGTTAGTAGTCTTAAATCTATTCTGTGAATCCCGAAAGTAGTAAGTTCACTCTGTGAATCCCAAAAGTAGTAAGTGCATTCTGTGAATACCAAATAGTAGTAAGTTTAGGATTTAGTCTTAAGTTCATTCTGTGAATCGGGCCCAGGATCATTTGTAGGTAAACAAGCATTTGCAATATATGGTTTTGCAATATATGCAAGTCATATATGGTTTGGATTGGAATTGTTAGTTGTGGCATTGTGTTGTGTGGATTGGATCTGTGTAGTGAAATAATGTGGCATGGTGTGCAGTGTAATTATGTGGATAGTAATTGTGTGGTATTGAGGGTACTGGAACTATGTGGAGTAGGGTTGCGTGTCATGGAGTGGGATTGTGTGTTTTGGAGTGATCAATCAAGCTTTATTCGATTAAAAAATAATCATAAAAGCACATTATCCCCTTCCATGCTGCCGTCGGCCATTGGCCGACGACTGCACTATCTCGCTGGTGCTGCTGTCGGCCAATGGCCGACGCGGCCCCACCCGTTTTGCGGAAGTGCGGAGTTTTGTGGTGTAGAATGGATGTATGTGTTGTGTTGTTGGATTGAATTATGTAGTTTGTTGTTGAATTATGTGGTGTGGAACGGAAATGTGTAGAGTTGAATTTGTGTGTCGTGGAACTGTGTGCTGTTGAGTGAAATTTATGTTGAGTGGTATCATGAGGCAGTTGAAGTGTAGTTATGTGGAATGTTGCTGCGCGGCATAGACTGGATTTATGTGGAGTGTATTTATGCAATATGGAGAAGAGCATAATTATGTGGAGGTAAAATATGTGGTGCTGAGTGGTATTATGTGGAGTGTAATTATGTTGTATGATGAATTGTGTAGGGTTAAATTGTGGAATTGTGTGACATGTGGAATTATGTGGCATAGTGTAGTGTATAATTGTGCCGAGTGGAATTATGCAGCATGTTGCAGAGTTGTATTTTGTGGAGGGTAATTATGTGTTTTGGAGTGGAGTGTAAATATGTTGTGTGAAGTATAATTATATAGGTTGAAGTGGAATTATGTGTAGTTGAATTGTGTTGTGTGGAGTGTAATTAAGTGGTTTGGAGTGGTATTAAGTTGTGTGGAATGTTATTATGTGATGTGGAATTATGTGGTATGGAGTGAAGTGGAAATATGTTTTCTAATTTTTAGGATTGTAATTATGTGGTATGGAATGTTGTAGGGTTAAATTATGTATAGTTGAATTGTGTTGCATGGAATTATGAGATGTTCAAATGTGCCATGTGTAGTAGACTTAGCATAGCTGCCAAGGTTGCAGATTGCGATGTGTGACATTTTCATAATTTCAGTGTAATTATGAGTGACAATTCAACGACTATGAGTGACACTTTCTCGTGAGCAAAATCAAGCAACGAAGATGAGGGAAACATATACATATTAGAAATTACGCCCATTTGAGCATCTAGAAACTCTAAGAAAGTCACCGAACTAAAGTGCGCAAACAGCAGGCAACTGAAAACTGAGCAGAGTCAGACTGTGTGAATGTCACCCATTATTACAGTTAAATTATGAAAAACGTCACACTCAACAATCTGAAACCTTGGCATCTCTGAGTGAATCAGTGTGAAAATGTGCTCGAATTGAGGTGTATTCCTCTGCCCCCTCATGGTGACCAGCCTGCCAGGTGTCTTTGCAAACTTGCAAGTGCCAAGCAGTTTTCCATCAGCTCCATGTTAATGTAACTCTCCAAAATAAATACATAAGATGTTCTCTGCAGAAATCAGAGGTTTGCCCGCGCCAGGTTACACTTACTCCAGCACATTCAAGCTCTAATCAGGTCTCCCATAATGTCTGGTTACTCTGCGTAGAAGTGCTGCAAAGTTTTTTTTAATGCTAACCTGTGGTCAGATCAAACCTTACAAAAATAGCAGCTTTCATCTCTGAGTAATCAGCCATTTTCTGGGATGCTAAAATCACAGTAAGACCCAGTGACTTACCCTCTAGTGCCGCCTCAGTGATCTTCTGTCTGAGGTAGGGTGCAACTGGGATCTAACATGTTTTAGGACTATGTGGTCTAGACTGCCCAGGGCTGAAGTGTTTGTTCCATTTAGCCAGGAGTGCGAGGAGGGGAGATCCGAGCCTGAAGCAGTGTGTGCAGGGTGCCTCTGATGCTCCCAGAGTAGAGTTAGGCCACAGCTCCCTGAGCCACGGTGGGTACCTAGACACTCGGCGAAATCAGTTTGTCTGCGGAGCAAGGTCTGTAGGTGCATTAATACGACACCTGCTGCACGGAGGGGGACCTGAGGCCTCTTCTGTGCGTGTGTAAATTGGGCCTCACGGGCCTGCGACGAGCAGGCAGAGGCCCAAACTTGAGAGGCTGGGTGAGGCAACATAGTAGACTGTTAGAGTATGCCTCTCGATGGACTCTAGCCAAAAAAGGAGCATCGAGTACCGGAGGAGGGCTAACAGACGTTGGATGACTGTGAGGTGACTGACCCCAGTAACAGGTGGAACTATGAGAGATGACTGGAGGCGCTAACGCTCTGAGGAGCAAGAATTCATGGGAGTAAGGGGAGGGGAGGTTATGTCTATGCACTCCGAGAGTGTATTGGGCGGTATCAATACAATGTCACCTGGGTACAGTAACGCTTTCGGAAACCATTGTCACGCGTTTACCAATTACTCAATGTAACACCCCTAATCAGTGCAGCTATATATCTATCTTGCATCTGAAGAAATCAACGCTCTGACACCGGTAAGAGTTACCAATACACCTAGGTCGCAGGAGTTACGGGACCTTCACAATTAACGAATTTTTTTCTCATTCCAGTATGTCTGCTGCTGAAAGTAGCTTTTACCGCCATGTGAAAGTTTTGCAGAAAACAAGTAGGAATCAGTCTGGAAACAGACTCCCGCATGTTATTCCTTGAATACTTACTCATCGTTATTTCCGTTCCCCCAACATCAAAACAGAAATGAAATTGGGCACTTTGGTGCTGTGGTGTCATCGTGTTGGAATCTTTGATCCCGGCTACTCCATGCAGAGCGGCCGTTTTTGTGCATCGCTCCGTGAAGCGTGACGGAGGTTATCCCGGGTCCCAACATCACCCACTCCAGAGCTCTGGTGCCCTTCTCAAGCCCCTAGCTCCCTTCAGGAACCAGTCCGTGCAGATGTCGCACTCGAAGCGGCTGACATCGTAAGGCTGCCGGTGCATGGCAAACAAATCCTCGAGAGACCCAACTTTATGGAACCTCTCCTGGAAGAAATGCAGGTCTCAGGTAAGTTTGCCGCCCCATGGCAGCATATAATCTGTTTATCGCCATGCCAGGAGCCATGTCCAGCCGCAAGCCAAGATCACTGTCCATCAAAATGCCTGACCTACAAATGTCTGCTCTTGGGACATTCCAAAGCGTGAGATTTGTGGCCTGTCCACTTCCAAACCAATGGTTGGGGCTATTGGCGAGCACTTCACCCAGTAGAGGGCAAGGAAAAGGGGGAAACCTGTGGACCATTCCAGCACCATCTCAGGAAGGAGCGTGAACCACCACATTCTCTGCCACCTCGTTACTACTCCTCAAAAAAGAGAGAGTTCCCCAAACAGACCAGAAAGGACTGGGTAATATAAACAATAAACAAAAAAATTTCCTTTCTGTGTTACTCAATTACTGATCTGATTATTTTACTGATCTGTCCTGAAGAAGGACCATTATTAGTATTGTTTTATCTTTTTTGTACAATTTATTGTATATTTTGTGTATGTGAATATTGTTGTATGCCAGAGTATAGATGCATCATGTTAGAAGACAGAGAGTGTAGAACAATATAGTATACTCTGAGTTGGTCCTACTCAATACTGTGTCGTTTCTCATTTTATTGGATGTATTGAAAAACTTTAAAATAGTATTGATGAAAAAAGAAAAAAGTGCCTTTTAATAAAACAAACAAACTAAACCTATTTTTGCATTTGAACAATCTTTAAGTTGTGTCATGGTAATCATTAGATGGTCGATTCACCTTGTTACTACTACCATGAGTAGAGTACCCTCTCTCCTGGAGCGAGGCAGTAACTTTGCGATTAGAAGGAATGGAGGTCAGGTACAAAGAGTGGGTTTGATCTGATGCAGAGTGCTGTGATCACACCTGTGTTACTTAGTGTGGGGAGGGGGTCACCCTAGGGGCAGGAATGCACTGCGCTGCATTTTAAATGCATTTATCGAAGAGGTTGTAACATTCCACACCGACCACCAAAGATCTCAGTGGACGTAAAGAAGGTTCGAGAGGACAGGGAGATACCCCACGAGTGGGAATGGGCAGAACTGCCCCTGGCCAGGAAGTGGAAGCACTCTACTCCAGCAGTGCCTTGTATAGGGGTCCCGATGTGCTCTGTCTGTCCAGACAGGCGCTTGGCACCAAGAGCGTGGCGTCGACGGTGAACAGTGTTTACAACGCAACTTTTCCCACGCAGTACCTTTACCATGCAACTTTTACAACGCAAGTCGTTACAACGACTTGCGCTGGGGGGCGCTGTAGGATAGGGAATAGTTTAATTTACTACCCAAAACCTTCCCTACTATCCACGGGGCCTGGAGTTGGAATAGTAAATTAAACTATTCACTATCCAGCGCCCCCCAACGCAAGTCGTTGTAACGACTTGCGTTGTAAAACCTGCGTGGTAAAGGCATGCGTTGTAAATGCATGCGTAGTAACGACATACATCCGGCGTCGACCAGCACCATGGGCGACTCGGGAGAAAGACCAGTTGGCCTCCAAAAGCGTAGCCTATTCCTTTTATGGCTGCTGTCCCAAAGACACCGAGCCGGTGCTAACGTGAGCCCCAGTCAGGGCCGGACTGACTACCGGGCAGTTTGGAATGCTGCTGAGCTGGGGGCTGATTTCCTTCATGGAGACCTGCGTGTGCTAAACGAAATTCGTTTAGCTTTAATTATTTCGAAGCACACGCAGGTCTCCATGAACGAAATCAGCCCCCACCGCAGTAAAATCAGCCCCCAGCTCGGCAGCATTCCAAACTGCCCGGTAGTCAGTCCGGTCCTGGCCCCAGTCAGGAGTCCCATGGACAGTGGTGTGAAGAAGGTCTGCAAAAGAGAAGACAAAAAGGCATAAAAATCTTATAGGTGCTAACCCGCTTGTTAGGAACAACCTCGTTCCCTAAGACACAGATTTATTAGGTCCAGGGCTTTAAATGGAAAAATTGAAGTGCACGTACTCTGTACCAGAGTACCTGCATGCTTTTGAGAAGTGCCGGTACTCTCCAATTAAAACTATTACATTTCTCCGGAGAAGTGCCGGTACTCTCCAATTAAAAGTATTGCATTTCTCCGGAGAAGTGCCGGTACTCTCCAATTAAAAGTATTGCAGTTCTCTGGAGAAGTGGCGGTACTCTCCAATTAAAAGTATTGCATTTCTCTTGAGAAGGGCCGGTAATCTCCAATTAAAAGTATTGCATGTCTCTGGAGAAGTGCCGGTACTCTCCAATTAAAAGTATTGCATTTCAATCAATCAATCAATCAATCAGTACATTTATAGAGCGCACTACTCACCCGTAGGGTCTCAAGGCGCTAGGAGGGGGGGGTGCCGTTACTGCTCGAACAGCCAGGTCTTGAGCTTCTTCCTGAAGGAGAGGTGGTCTTGGGTCAGGCGCAGGTCGGTCGGGAGGGAGTTCCAGGTCTTGGCGGCCAGGTAGGAGAAGGACCTTCCTCCTGTTGTCGCTCTTCGGATGCGTGGGACGGCGGCGAGGGCGTGGCTGGATGATCTGAGGTGGCGCTTGGGAGCGTAGAAGTTGATTCGGTTGTTGAGGTAGCTCGGGCCTTGGTCGTGTAGGGCTTTGTGTGCGTGGGTGAGGAGACGGAAGGTGATTCTTTTGTTGACGGGGAGCCAGTGCAGGTCTCTCAGATGTCCGGAGATGTGGCTGTTTCGTGGGATGTCGAGGATGAGTCTGGCTGAGGCGTTCTGGATCCGCTGGAGTCTCTTCTGGAGCTTGGCGGTGGTTCCGGCGTAGAGGGCGTTGCCGTAGTCCAGTCGGCTGGTGACGAGGGCCTGGGTGACAGTCTTCCTGGTCTCGGTGGAGATCCACCAGAAGATCTTCCGTAGCATGCGTAGGATGTTGAAGCATGACGAGGAGACGGCGTTGACTTGTCTGGTCATGGAGAGGGAGGAGTCCAGGATGAAGCCCAGGTTGCGTGCGTGGTCCGTCGGTTTGGGTGCAGTGCCCAGGGCGGGGGGCCACCAGGAGTCGTCCCAGGCGGAGGGCGAGGAGCCCAGAATGAGGACCTCCGTCTTGTCTGAGTTCAGTTTCAGGCGGCTGGTCGTCATCCACTCGGCTACATCTCTCATCCCTTCGTGCAGGTTGGCTCTGGCGGCGGGGTCGTTGGTCAGGGAGAGGATCAACTGGGTGTCGTCGGCGTAGGAGATTATGTTGAGGTTGTGTTGGCGTGCGATGGCCGCGAGGGGGCTCATGTAGACGTTGAAGAGGGTGGGACTCAACGAGGATCCTTGAGGGACGCCGCAGATGACTTCGGTGGCCTCTGATTTGTACGGTGGTAGGCGGACTCTCTGTGTTCTTCCGTCGAGGAAGGAGGTGATCCATTCCAGTGCCTTCTCCTGGATTCCGATGTTGCTGAGGCGCTGCACTAGGGTGCGGTGGCAGACAGTGTCGAATGCCGCGGAGAGGTCCAGGAGGATGAGGGCCGCTGTTTCTCCGTTGTCCATCAGGGTTCGGATGTCATCGGTGGCGGCGATGAGGGCGGTCTCGGTGCTGAGGTGCATTTCTCCGGAGAAGTGCCGGTACTCTCCAATTAAAAGTATTGCATTTCTCCGGAGAAGTGCCGGAACTCTCCAATTAAAAGTATTGCATTTCTCCAGAGAAGTGCCGGCACTCTCCAATTAAAAGTATTGCATTTCTCCGGAGAAGTGCCGGTACTCTCCAATTAAAAGTATTGCAGTTCTCTGGAGAAGTGGCGGTACTCCCCAATTAAAAGTATTGCATTTCTCCGGAGAAGTGCCGGTACTCTCCAATTAAAAGTATTGCAGTTCTCTGGAGAAGTGGCGGTACTCCCCAATTAAAAGTATTGCATTTCTCTTGAGAAGGGCCGGTAATCTCCAATTAAAAGTATTGCATGTCTCTGGAGAAGTGCCGGTACTCTCCAATTAAAAGTATTGCATTTCTCCGGAGAAGTGCCGGAACTCTCCAATTAAAAGTATTGCATTTCTCCAGAGAAGTGCCGGTACTCTCCAATTAAAAGTATTGCAGTTCTCTGGAGAAGTGCCAGTACTCTCCAATTAAAAGTATTGCATTTCTCCGGAGAAGTGCCGGTACACTCCAATTAAAAGTATTGCATTTCTCTGGAGAAGTGCCGGTATTCTCCAATTAAAAGTATTGCATTTCTCCGGAGAAGTGCCGGTACTCTCCAATTAAAAGTATTGCATTTCTCCGGAGAAGTGCCGGTACTCTCCAATTAAAAGTATTGCATTTCTCCGGTGTAGTGCCGGTACTCTCCAATTAAAAGTATTGCATTTCTCCGGAGAAGTGCCGGTACTCTCCAGTTGAAAGTATTGCATTTCTCCGGAGAAGTGCCGGTACTCTCCAATTAAAAGTATTGCATTTCTCCGGAGAAGAGCCGGTACTCTCCAATTAAAAGTATTGCATTTCTCCGGAGAAGTGCCGGTACTCTCCAGTTAAAAGTATTGCATTTCTCCGGAGAAGTGCCGGTACTCTCCAATTAAAAGTATTGCATTTCTCCGGAGAAGTGCCGGTATTCTCCAATTAAAAGTATTGCATTTCTCCGGAGAAGTGCCGGTACTCTCCAATTAAAAGTATTGCATTTCTCCGGAGAAGTGCCGGTACTCTCCAATTAAAAGTATTGCATTTCTCCGGAGAAGTGCCGGTACTCTCCAATTAAAAGTATTGCATTTCTCTGGAGAAGTGCCGGTACTCTCCAATTAAAAGTATTGCATTTCTCTGGAGAAGTGCCGGTACTCTCCAATTAAAAGTATTGCATTTCTCCGGAGAAGTGCCGGTAGTCTCCAAATAAAAGTATTGCAGTATTGCATTTCTCTGGAGAAGTGCCGGTACTCTCTAATTAAAAGTATTGCATTTCTCTGGAGAAGTGCCGGTACTCCCCAATTAAAACTATTGCATTTCTCTGGAGAAGTGCCGGTACTCTCTAATTAAAAGTATTGCATTTCTCCGGAGAAGTGCCGGTACTCTCTAATGAAAAGTATTGCATTTCTCTGGAGAAGTGCCGGTACTCTCTAATTAAAAGTATTGCATTTCTCTGGAGAAGTGCCGGTACTCTCTAATTAAAAGTATTGCATTTCTCCGGAGAAGTGCCGGTCCTCTCCAATTAAAAGTATTGCATTTCTCCGGAGAAGTGCCGGTAGTCTCCAAATAAAAGTATTGCAGTATTGCATTTCTCTGGAGAAATGCCGGTACTCTCTAATTAAAAGTATTGCATTTCTCTGGAGAAGTGCCGGTACTCTCTAATTAAAAGTATTGCATTTCTCGGGAGAAGTGCCGGTACTCCCCAAATAAAACTATTGCATTTCTCTGGAGAAGTGCCGGTACTCTCTAATTAAAAGTATTGCATTTCTCCGGAGAAGTGCCGGTTCTCTCTAATGAAAAGTATTGCATTTCTCTGGAGAAGTGCCGGTACTCTCTAATTAAAAGTATTGCATTTCTCTGGAGAAGTGCCGGTACTCTCTAATTAAAAGTATTGCATTTCTCCGGAGAAGTGCCGGTCCTCTCCAATTAAAAGTATTGCATTTCTCTGGAGAAGTGCCGGTACTCTCTAATTAAAAGTATTGCATTTCTCTGGAGAAGTGCCGGTAATCTCCAATTAAAAGTATTGCAGTTCTCTGGAGAAGTGCCGGTCCTCTCCAATTAAAAGTATTGCATTTCTCTGGAGAAGTGCCGGTACTCTCTAATTAAAAGTATTGCATTTCTCTGGAGAAGTGCCGGTACTCTCCAATTAAAAGTATTGCAGTTCTCTGGAGAAGTGGCGGTACTCCCCAATTAAAAGTATTGCATTTCTCTTGAGAAGGGCCGGTAATCTCCAATTAAAAGTATTGCATGTCTCTGGAGAAGTGCCGGTACTCTCCAATTAAAAGTATTGCATTTCTCCGGAGAAGTGCCGGAACTCTCCAATTAAAAGTATTGCATTTCTCCAGAGAAGTGCCGGTACTCTCCAATTAAAAGTATTGCAGTTCTCTGGAGAAGTGCCGGTACTCTCCAATTAAAAGTATTGCATTTCTCCGGAGAAGTGCCGGTACACTCCAATTAAAAGTATTGCATTTCTCTGGAGAAGTGCCGGTACTCTCCAATTAAAAGTATTGCATTTCTCCGGAGAAGTGCCGGTACTCTCCAATTAAAAGTATTGCATTTCTCCGGAGAAGTGCCGGTACTCTCCAATTAAAAGTATTGCATTTCTCCGGTGTAGTGCCGGTACTCTCCAATTAAAAGTATTGCATTTCTCCGGAGAAGTGCCGGTACTCTCCAGTTGAAAGTATTGCATTTCTCCGGAGAAGTGCCGGTACTCTCCAATTAAAAGTATTGCATTTCTCCGGAGAAGAGCCGGTACTCTCCAATTAAAAGTATTGCATTTCTCCGGAGAAGTGCCGGTACTCTCCAGTTAAAAGTATTGCATTTCTCCGGAGAAGTGCCGGTACTCTCCAATTAAAAGTATTGCATTTCTCCGGAGAAGTGCCGGTATTCTCCAATTAAAAGTATTGCATTGCTCCGGAGAAGTGCCGGTACTCTCCAATTAAAAGTATTGCATTTCTCCGGAGAAGTGCCGGTACTCTCCAATTAAAAGTATTGCATTTCTCCGGAGAAGTGCCGGTACTCTCCAATTAAAAGTATTGCATTTCTCTGGAGAAGTGCCGGTACTCTCCAATTAAAAGTATTGCATTTCTCTGGAGAAGTGCCGGTACTCTCCAATTAAAAGTATTGCATTTCTCCGGAGAAGTGCCGGTAGTCTCCAAATAAAAGTATTGCAGTATTGCATTTCTCTGGAGAAGTGCCGGTACTCTCTAATTAAAAGTATTGCATTTCTCTGGAGAAGTGCCGGTACTCCCCAATTAAAACTATTGCATTTCTCTGGAGAAGTGCCGGTACTCTCTAATTAAAAGTATTGCATTTCTCCGGAGAAGTGCCGGTACTCTCTAATGAAAAGTATTGCATTTCTCTGGAGAAGTGCCGGTACTCTCTAATTAAAAGTATTGCATTTCTCTGGAGAAGTGCCGGTACTCTCTAATTAAAAGTATTGCATTTCTCCGGAGAAGTGCCGGTCCTCTCCAATTAAAAGTATTGCATTTCTCCGGAGAAGTGCCGGTAGTCTCCAAATAAAAGTATTGCAGTATTGCATTTCTCTGGAGAAATGCCGGTACTCTCTAATTAAAAGTATTGCATTTCTCTGGAGAAGTGCCGGTACTCTCTAATTAAAAGTATTGCATTTCTCTGGAGAAGTGCCGGTACTCCCCAAATAAAACTATTGCATTTCTCTGGAGAAGTGCCGGTACTCTCTAATTAAAAGTATTGCATTTCTCCGGAGAAGTGCCGGTACTCTCTAATGAAAAGTATTGCATTTCTCTGGAGAAGTGCCGGTACTCTCTAATTAAAAGTATTGCATTTCTCTGGAGAAGTGCCGGTACTCTCTAATTAAAAGTATTGCATTTCTCCGGAGAAGTGCCGGTCCTCTCCAATTAAAATTATTGCATTTCTCTGGAGAAGTGCCGGTACTCTCTAATTAAAAGTATTGCATTTCTCTGGAGAAGTGCCGGTACTCTCTAATTAAAAGTATTGCATTTCTCTGGAGAAGTGCCGGTACTCTCTAATTAAAAGTATTGCATTTCTCCGGAGAAGTGCCGGTCCTCTCCAATTAAAAGTATTGCATTTCTCTGGAGAAGTGCCGGTACTCTCTAATTAAAAGTATTGCATTTCTCCGGAGAAGTGCCGGTACTCTCCAATTAAAACTATTGCATATCTCCGGAGAAGTGCCGGTACTCTCCAATTAAAAGTATTGCATTACTCCGGAGAAGTGCCGGTACTCTCCAATTAAAAGTATTGCATTTCTCTGGAGAAGTGCCGGTACTCTCTAATTAAAAGTATTGCATTTCTCTGGAGAAGTGCCGGTACTCCCCAATTAAAACTATTGCATTTCTCTGGAGAAGTGCCGGTACTCTCTAATTAAAAGTATTGCATTTCTCCGGAGAAGTGCCGGTACTCTCTAATGAAAAGTATTGCATTTCTCTGGAGAAGTGCCGGTACTCTCTAATTAAAAGTATTGCATTTCTCTGGAGAAGTGCCGGTACTCTCTAATTAAAAGTATTGCATTTCTCCGGAGAAGTGCCGGTCCTCTCCAATTAAAAGTATTGCATTTCTCCGGAGAAGTGCCGGTAGTCTCCAAATAAAAGCATTGCAGTATTGCATTTCTCTGGAGAAATGCCGGTACTCTCTAATTAAAAGTATTGCATTTCTCTGGAGAAGTGCCGGTACTCTCTAATTAAAAGTATTGCATTTCTCTGGAGAAGTGCCGGTACTCCCCAAATAAAACTATTGCATTTCTCTGGAGAAGTGCCGGTACTCTCTAATTAAAAGTATTGCATTTCTCCGGAGAAGTGCCGGTACTCTCTAATGAAAAGTATTGCATTTCTCTGGAGAAGTGCCGGTACTCTCTAATTAAAAGTATTGCATTTCTCTGGAGAAGTGCCGGTACTCTCTAATTAAAAGTATTGCATTTCTCCGGAGAAGTGCCGGTCCTCTCCAATTAAAAGTATTGCATTTCTCTGGAGAAGTGCCGGTACTCTCTAATTAAAAGTATTGCATTTCTCTGGAGAAGTGCCGGTACTCTCTAATTAAAAGTATTGCATTTCTCTGGAGAAGTGCCGGTACTCTCTAATTAAAAGTATTGCATTTCTCCGGAGAAGTGCCGGTCCTCTCCAATTAAAAGTATTGCATTTCTCTGGAGAAGTGCCGGTACTCTCTAATTAAAAGTATTGCATTTCTCCGGAGAAGTGCCGGTACTCTCCAATTAAAACTATTGCATATCTCCGGAGAAGTGCCGGTACTCTCCAATTAAAAGTATTGCATTACTCCGGAGAAGTGCCGGTACTCTCCAATTAAAAGTATTGCATTTCTCTGGAGAAGTGCCGGGACTCTCCAATTAAAAGTATTGCATTTCTCCGGAGAAGTGCCGGTACTCTCCAATTAAAAGTATTGCATTTCTCTGGAGAAGTGCCGGTACTCTCCAATTAAAAGTATTGCATTTCTCCGGAGAAGTGCCGGTACTCTCCAATTAAAAGTATTGCAGTATTGCATTTCTCTGGAGAAGTGCCGGTACTCTCTAATTAAAAGTATTGCATTTCTCTGGAGAAGTGCCGGTACTCTCTAATTAAAAGTATTGCATTCCTCTGGAGAAGTGCCGGTACTCTCCAATTAAAACTATTGCATTTCTCTGGAGAAGTGCCGGTACTCTCTAATTAAAAGTATTGCATTTCTCCGGAGAAGTGCCGGTACTCTCTAATGAAAAGTATTGCATTTCTCTGGAGAAGTGCCGGTACTCTCTAATTAAAAGTATTGCATTTCTCTGGAGAAGTGCCGGTCCTCTCCAATTAAAAGTATTGCATTTCTCTGGAGAAGAGCAGGTACACTCTCTGGTGCATTTCTTAACTTTAATTTTCCAGAAGGCAAATTTAGGGGATGAGTACAGCATGGAGGGGGAGAACAGGAGACAAGAACAGAAAAACCAGGGAGAAAATGTAAGACTTCTGGAGAGTAAGCAAAAGGTGGGAGGAAGAGGAGCAGAACTAGTGAGAGAACCTTAGAGTCTGGGTAAAGGTTAGAGGCAAGTGGAGAGAAAAGGGAGGGCCCGATTCACAGAACTAACAAGACAAAATCCTAAACTTACTACCATTTTCGTATTCACAGAAGACACTTACTCATTTCGGTATTCACAGAAGTTAGGACTGCTAACTTTAGGACTCCTAAATGCCTTCTGTGAATACTGAAAGTATTAAAATTAGGATTTTTCTCAGTTTAGTAGTAGTAAAGTTGAGAAAAATCCAAATTTTAAGACTTTCGGTATTCACAGAAGGCATTTAAGGGTCCTAAAGTTAGGACTCCTAATTTCTGTGAATACCGAAATGAGTAAGTGCCTTCTGTGAATACCCAAATGGTAGTAAGTTTAGGATTTTGTCTTAAGTTAGTTCTGTGAATCGGGCCCGGAGAGAATCAGGACACTCAATAGATTTTTAGAGAGACTGTGGAGAGAGAGCATGTGTGCGTGCCTTTGTGTGTGTGTGTGTATGTGGACGCTTGAGAGTATATAGTATGGTGCCACATAACAGTATGACATTAAATAGCAGCAAATATTACAAAACGAGAAACTGTTCACATGTCATCCTATTTGGGTTACATTTTGTGTAATGAGTTAACCTGTTTCGGTGACATAAACACATTTCTCGCGTGTTTTTCATAGTGGCTGCAACTGATATAGAAGTCATTATGTATCGTCATATGTTGTTCTTAGCCCCTCCCACTCGCCACGCCTCTAGCTCATGCTAATGAGTAGCTGCACTTATTTTTTCCCATTTAAAGCACTGGCTACAGTTATTTAGTCTCCTTTCATTCAATGTCGCGCAAAATTCGTGCAAAAAGAACAATTTATGACAGAATGTTGATCAGTGTCAAACATTCCCCCCAGGACAGAGGTGCAGGTCTATCTATTCAGCACAATTTGTGCAGCTTCCAGATGTGCCTGCTGAGTTAAACACGTGCACAGGTGGGGGCACGTGAGCTGGGGGCCACCTGCAGCGAAGAGACATGAAGTGCACAGAGAGAGGGAGGGGAGAGAAAACCCACGCCGCTGCACGCACACGGTGGCAGCGCTCATGCGCACCGTGAGTAGACGGAGGCACGTGTCAGAGGAGCACACGGTGGGAGCGCACACGCGCACCGTGAGTACACGGAGGCACGTGTGGCACGTGTCAGAGGAGCACACGGTGGGAGCGCACACACGCACCGTGAGTACACGGAGGCACGTGTCAGAGAAGCACACGGTGGGAGAGCACACACGCACCGTGAGTACATTGTGGCACGTCAGAGGAGCACACGGTGCATCGGCTGCTGGTGACGACGGCCCGGCCTGTGATGGATGAGTGAGTGAGTGAGTGAGTCTCTCACGCCCTGTGTGCGGAGGGTCGGGCACACTCTGTCCCGGCAGACAGGGACGTGTGCTCGAGTCCTGCAGTTCACGCCCCCGGGCAGGAACAGGGAAATCCTGCCGTGGGAGGGCGGCTTCCTCTGGGCGGCCATTCCCAGGCCTGCGGCGGGGAGAGGACGGTGAGGACTCCCAGTGCACCCTCACTTCACACAACCCGGGGGGAGTGCACAGCTCTGGTGTGATGTCAACACAAACCACCACACAAACCCCCCACTTGATTCAACCCGGGGTAGTGCACAGCTCTGGTGTGAGGGCAACACAAACCCTCCACTTCACACAACCCGGAAGGACTGCTCAGCTCTGGTGTAATGTCAACACAAACCCCCCACTTCACACAACCCAGGGGGAGTGCACAGCTCTGGTGTGAGGGCAACACAAACCCTCCACTTCACACAACCCGAGAGGAGTGCACAGCTCTGGTATGATGTCAACACAAACCCACAACACAAACCCCCCACTTCACACAACCCAAGAGGAGTGCTCAGCTGTGGTGTGATGGCAACACTAACCACAACATGAACCCTTCACATAACCCGGGAGGAGTGCTCAGCTCTGGTGTGATATCAACACAAACTACAACACGAACCCTCCACACAACCCGGGAGGAGTGCTCAGTTCTGGTGTGATATCAACACAAACCCTCCACACAACCTAATAGGAGTTCTCAGTTCTGGTGTGATATCAACACAAACCACAACACGAACCATCCACACAACCCGGAAGGAGTGCTCAGCTCTGGTGTGATATCAACACAAGCCACATCACGAACCCTCCACACAACCCGGGAGGAGTGCACAGCTCTGGTGTAATGTCAACACAAACCCTCCTCTTCACACAACCTGGGGGGAGTGCTCAGCTCTGGTGCCATGTAAACACAAACCACAAAACACTCTGCTTCACACACCCCGAGAGGAGTGCTCAACTCTGATATGATGGCAAGTCAAACCATAACACGTACACTCCACACATCCCGAGAGCAGTGCACAGCTGTGCTGTGATGTCAACACAAACCCTCTACTTCACACAATCAAACAAGACTGCACAGCTCTGGTGTCACGTCAACACAAACCTCAACACGAAACCTCCACACAACCCGAGAGCTCTGCTGAGATGTTAACACAGACCCGTAACACAGACACTCCATACATCCTGAGAGAATGGCACAGCTCTGTTGTGGTGTCAACACAAACCCACCACTTCACACATCCCAAGAGTAGTGCACAGCTCTGGTGTCACATCAATACAAACCAGCAACACAAGCACTCCACACAGTCTGAGAGGAGTGAACAGCTCTGGTGTCATGTCAACACCAACCCGGAACACAAACCATCCACTACACACAATCCAAGAGAGTGCACATCTCCGATGTCATGTCAACACAAACCAGCAACACAATCACGCGACACAACCCGAGAGGAGTGAACAGATCTGAAGTGATGGCAACACAAACCAGCAACACAAGTACTCTACACAACCCAAGAGGAGTACCCAGCTGTGGTGTGATGTCAACACAGACTCGCAACACAGACACTCCACACTACCCGAGAGGAGTACACAGCTCTGCTGACATGTCAACACAGACCCGCAACACAGACACTCCGCACATCCTGAGTGAATGGCACAGCTCTGTTGTGGTGTCAACACAAACCCTCCACTTCACACATCCCGAGAGTAGTGCACAGCTCTGGTGTCACATCAATACAAACCAGCAACACAAGCACACCACACAATCTGAGAGGAGTGAACAGCTCTGGTGTCACGTCAACACCAACCCGAAACACAAACCATCCACTTCACACAATCCAAGAGTGCCCAGCTCCGATGTCATGTCAAAACAAACCAGCAGCACAAACACTCCACACAACCCGAGAGGAGTGCACAGCTCTGAAGTGATGGCAACACAAACCAGCAACACAAGCACTCTACACAACCCGAGAGGAGTGCACAGCTGTGGTGTGATGTCAACACAAACCACCACACAAGCCATCCACTTGAAACAACCAGGGAGGAGTGCACATCTCTGGTGTGATGTCAACACAAACCGTCCACTTCAATACTCCACACAACCCAAGAGGAGTGATGTCAACCCAAACCAGCAACACAAATACTCCACACATCCCGAGAGGAGTGCACAGCCTGGTGTCATGTTAACAAAAACCCACAACACAAACTCTCCACTTCACTCAACCCGAGATGAGTGCACAGCTCTGGTGTCATGTCAACACAAACCAGAAACACAAATCATCCACTTTACACAATCCAAGAGAAGTGCACAGCTCTGGTGTCATGTTAACAAAAACCCACAACACAAACCCTCCACTTCACTCAACCCGAGAGGAGTGCACAGCTCTGGTGTCATGTCAACACAAACCAGAAACACAAATCATCCACTTTACGCAACCCGATAGTAGTGCACAGCTCTGGTGTGATGTCAACACAAACCCACAACACAAACCCTCCACTTCACACATCCCGAGAGGAGTGCACAGCTCTGGTGTGATGTCAACTCAAACCCGCAACAGAGACCCTCCACTTCACACAATCTGAGAGGAATGCACAGCTCTGATGTCGACACAAACCCGCAACACAAGCCCTCCACTTCACACATCCAGAGAGGAGTGCACAGCTCTGCTGAGATATCAACACAATCCTGAAACACAAACTCTCCACTGCACACATCCAAAGAGGAGTGTCCAGCTCTGCTGAGATGTCAACACTAACCCTTCCCTTCACACATCTCAAAAGAAGTACACAACTCCGGTGGGATGTCAACCCAAACCCTCAACATAAACTTTCCCCTTCACACAACCCCAGAGGAATGCAAAGCTCTGCTGAGATGTCAACACAAACCTGCAACAGAAATACTCCATGGTGCATTGTTAGTCACTCTCTCTGCGCTGGTGCACTCATGACTACCAAGCACCAACACAGGCACACTTGCACCATCGTGCAAGAGTGTCAGCATTGCAGGCAGGATTGTTTTTGTACAGAAACTGACACCTTCCTGCACTTAAACAATTGTCCTGAGGCTTTTTTCTCTTTCTATGAGGCTTTTTTCTCTTTCTATGAGGCTTTTTTCTCTTTCTATGTGTGCTGCAGAAAAAGCGGGGAGAAATAAACAAGGTGTAGCATTCTGACACATTCCCAGACTTACTACTGGAAGTAAATCTAGAAATTTGCCAAACACCACAGGTGGATGCATGGAAACACTCACGCTCCACCCATGTGGCACCTTCCCGGGGCAGAGTACCGCAAGGCAGCAACTTGCGCTGCATTTCAGTCCTCCAGATTTTCTATGCCACGCAGAGGCATGCATAGTGGCTAGCTCTAGGCGGCATAGTAAATCTCACTTAAGGGCTTGCTTTGCCCTCGCGTCACATTGCAACGCAAGCCCTTAGTAAATCTGGGGCAAGGAGTTTTTCGATTTCCTGGCCGTTTGCTATCCACTTGCACTGTTGGCACAAAATTGGTCCACTGTGAGTTATCGAATTAGATCTCTGTCTGGCGCGGCAGCATTCTGGTGCGACATTATCCTGGGCAAAGTCACTTCTATCATCCTCTGCTCCTACTTTGAACAATGATTATTGATTTCTGATGACATTTGAACACATATTTCAATGACAGGATGTTGAATTTTGCTGAAGAGGTACTACATGATATTCAACAAGATAATTTGGACGTCCTATCATGTATCACTTGATTCTGTCAACTATTGTCAGGAAAGCTTGGCTGGAGAGGACTCCATGACCTTGAAGAGGCTAAAAGAGTATATCAAAGATGAGTAGTTACCCATCACCCTAAACTAATTGACATGGTTCTATTAATTGAACATCGAATTCAGGAATGCAGGGCTGAAAAGATGAAGAATCAACCCGGGTCGTCCTGCTCAAATATTTTACCATCTGACTTTAGTCATTTAAGTTCCAATCGACCACAGGACGAAGTCAGAAGAGCGTCGCCCCACTGCTCAAAAGGAAAAGGAAAATGATAACAACATTACATTATTATCATTTTATTTTCCCTATTGCAGTCAGTGGTGGGGAGGAGCTGTCCAGAGCAAGGGGAGGAGTGGTGTACAGTCCCTAAGTGCTCATCATTGTTTGTTCGACCCTCTTGGACCATCCGAATCATCATGCGCACTTTGCATTTTCCTCACCAGGCTACATTACACAGCCTTGTAAGGAACGTGCACAGGCTCCCTGTCTCCATCTGAGCGCTGAACCACGGCGCTCAGACCAATCACAACGCTGCACCGAAGCGTTGTGATTGCTCAGGGGAGACTGGGGGCTGGCATTGACAAGAAAAGTAAGAGGATGAGGACGGAGATGAGGTGGCGGCTGGCCATCCGGCCATTCCAGGGAAGTCAATTTTTTTAAATTTACTCCTCACCGCCCCTGCCGCCCCACTACCCCATCTGGAAGAAGCCGCTATTGCACAAGAGTACACTTCTCAGGCCACCAGGACTTCAGGGGAGGCACTTAGAGACTCACAGGGTTGCAAGCCGAGGCTAAACAGCAAGGTCCAATCCAGGTCCAGTTGCCACTGGTCGGCTGAGCAGTTGCAGGAGAAGACTTTTTGTATTTTGTGTGTGTCCCTGTCGCTTTACAGGAGTTCATTCTTATGACCCCCGTAGTCCATTTCTTTGTTCTGTGTACAGGAGGGAGGGCAGGTCCAGTCTTCTATTCAGTTATGAGACGGCACGTTCATTCCTCTTCTGATCTTCCACAGGTTCAGGAGTGTTCTGAAGGTGGTGCCAGGAGGTGCCACATTTATGATTGACACAAGCTAATGGGTGGGAATGACTTCTGGCCACACCCTAACTAAAGGGGTAAGCTTCCTGTGGTCCACCCAACCTACTTTGGTCATTTTCAAGATGGGGAAGCCACACTCATTATAAGCTCAGAGGCTGGATGTGTGTGAGTAGGGAGTAGACTATGGCAATTCCACAGTCTACCCACATCTAACACTAAAATTACGGTTAGGGCAGACTTTGTACCCACAATAAGTCCAGAGACAGACACCTGATGGAACGAAGAAGGGCTTTGCAGCAACCAAAGAGTGGATGCACAATTGTTTTTGTAACCAGTTTCCCACCTTTTGAAGCGCACCCCATGTGTTATATGTAAAACCCCAGCAGACATGTTGCGCCGGATTTGACACTGTAATGTCAAAAAGAAGCCCACTGTAGTTGTAGCTTGCCAGGATTGTAGTGTAGTTCCTATATCCCTAATAGGCTCTGCGCATTGGAATAATATACACTATAGTTTTGACATAGGACTGAGGTCAGTATGTCTCTATCGAGTACATTAAACTTAATTACTTGTGTGTGCCAGCTAACTCAGAGGTCACTGGAAATTTCTCAAATAAACAAGAAGGGATTAGTTTCTGACAACCGCATAAACATGACAACTTTGTTTCCCTTAGAATCAGAACAGTCTCAGAATCTTGGAAATAATAGATACCCGTTTCACTCAGTCAATCGTGCATGCTTCGTTTAGAGTTTACACAGAAATAGGTAGACAGACGTATCAATAAAAAGGTTTTATTGAACAGCCTTTTTTCTCATGCAAGAGATATGAACTGCTACAATCGTAAGACAGAATGCGAAGTATAATACGTACAGCGTTAGCAGTAAGATAAAATAATACTGCAATAGCATGGTTTGTAGCTATAACATATATTCATAAAAATACATACATAAATAACACAGGATAAAATGTGAATACTCATCCGGTGCTTCTAGCTAGTTCTACCCCAGTGTACCTAACCTAAGTGTAGAACGAGGTAAGAAGTAGGTGCTGTTTTTCTATAGTCTAGTTTAGCTATAGTTAGGATTGGTGTTACCAAGATTTGCCAAAAGTCCATCTAGGTTCTAGTCTGCTCCAAACCTTAGAATGAGAGAGGTTGGAATCACTTTCCGGGTCTCGATCTCTAACACCCCGCAAGGGGAGTCAGAAACACTGGAGCTGGATTTCCTGCGAGGATGATGACAACGTCTGGTCAGTGTGTCAGGCGTGCACTCAAATTCCTTCCGAACGTGCTGCGGCGAGCCGTGCAAGTATGCAGCCGTAACTTGCGATGTCAAGTGAAGGTATATTTATACCTTGAAGGTGTTTAGGAATGCCAGTATTGACGTAAAAGTCAGGGAGCGGAACGTCATGAATGAACCCCCTAAGGAATAGATGTTCATGCATAATAACTGAGTTCTTGGAGAAATCAATATTCAAGCAAGGGGAAGTCCTAAAGGCTTAAGAGTCTGGTTTTCCAAGAACTCATTGTGACGTGGATAGATGGATGTAGGTGGCCATGCCTGTATTTGGTTAGCATGGATAATGCCTAAATAAGGGCTGGATTTCTATGCCTAAATAAGGGCAATGTGAATTGTGCCTATATAAGGGCATAAGTAGGGAAACCTATATACGGTATCTAAATCGACACACAGCAGGCTGAGTGGGATAAAGGCAGGCCCCTGTCAACATTTGCTTGTAACAGGGAAGGCCTGTTTGTGTTATATGCAAAACCCCTGCAGATCTGTCAAGCAGGATTTAACTATCAAGCAGGAAGGATCGGATGTATGACATTACAACGCATGCTTTTACATCGCATGCTTTTACAACGCGGCTTTTACAACGCATACCATTACAACGCATAGTGCTTACGGTGGGTGTGTGTGGAGGACGGCCGGAGGCCGTCCGAACCACGCATGCGTGGAATTCTCCAGCAAAGGGAGGAATTCTGGCCGATGCAAAGCAGTTAACATAAAAAAAAATAATGTACAATCATTACATCATAGCAATTAAAGTTTAAAAACAGGTCGATAAAATGGACTGCAGAGTAACAAGTACAATAAATAAATAATTTGCCGGCGACAAGCATATACATATATATGGAGTTGATTCAATTAAGTGACTATTACATGAAAGGGAGAAAAGAGCACAATATATAACTAGGTTAAAAAGAGGTCCACCCCTATAGTCCATACCAAGAGGCTCATCAAGGGACTAACAGCAAACTAAATAAACAAATAACCATAAAAACATTACTTACCCACTATATTCCTAAGTGTGGCTCAATGGTTAGAGCAGCAGACCCTGATGCAGAGGTCTAGCCCGGGACCAGCCTTCAATTCCCCGCCTCGGCGGGTCTTGGGCTCAATTTCCTCGGACCTGATAATTCTCGCCTCGGTGCCTATTCTAATCATGGAGTCCCACGCTGCAACTCTGGGCAATAGCTTGCTTAATCTCCACAACGGCCCCCACAACGCTAAGGATACCTGGCCTCCACCTTGGGGGTGCCCAGGAGTGGACACCTCACAGGGAAAGCCAGGATGGGTTCCACAGTGGCATTTGTACAAGCGCCTTGAGACCCTTGAGGGTGAGTAGTGGCTATACGAGTATCAATTTACTAAGTTTTATTGCAGCCTATATAAACCTGTGTACCATTATGCAAACATATTCACTTTGCAACAATTGCAGGTAAAATAAACTGGTCTGCACTTCCTAATATTTAGTGTCCTTAATAATGGATTTAAGAACCGTTTCCTTGGCAAAGGGAAAAAAAGAAATGTAGCATAGATTGATTTGTCCGGGAATCACAGGGGCACGGCTCAAGAGCTTGCTCACTGTGAGTGTCTCTTGAGTAGGAGACCAGAAGGTTGGCTATATTGAACCGAAATCTGAGCAGATAAAATCTCTAATTTGGATGGGGTATGAAATAATGATAGGGTTCCATACGATCGGTAGTTACTAACATACTTTTTGGGCTTTTTAACTGTAAGAACATGTTTAAAATTAAATTCCTACATGTCCTATTTTTAAATAGTGTGAACCATGCCTTATGGGCAATAAGGCCTACATAGGGGTGACTTCTAAATATTTAAAATGAAGGCTTTGACCTATCTAAAGGTGTTATGATGACAGGTTGAATTTGCAATTCATAACTGAAATATGCAGGCTACAACTGGTAGGCCTGCAGTCATATGTGCGCTGTTATTGTAGTGGGTTCGATTGGGTGATGCAGTCCACTAGTGACATTTAACTTATGGTCCCAGGGTACACTTTCAAACTCATATACTAGGGATTTATAGGTAAGTTAAATATACCAATTTCACCACGCTGAGCAGGGGTAACTACACAGAGTTTTACAACCAGGAAAAATATAGGGTCTAGCAAAAGGCGTAAAATCCAGTGTGACCCTGCAGAAAGGGCAACAACTCTCTTTTGATGTCATACCAGCTCCCAATTATACTAGAATATTTAGAATACTTTGGCTTATGAGGCATAATCTGCATCTCAGTTGGGTCACACAGACCATATCCTGTACTTTGCAGTTCTCTCATCACCACTGTGTTTCTGTGAGTCTGCTGTGAAATGGTCTGTGGGTAATGTGTATACTTGTAAAGCGCACTGTTGCCAGCCGGCGTCCTGGCGCTGTATACCACTGGGGAACCCGTCCTGGCTTTCCCTGTGGGATGGTCCCTGCTGGGAATCCCCAAGGTGGAGCCTGGCATCCCCGGCGTTGATGGGGCTGTTGTGGAGATGAGGCAAGCTAATGCCCAGAGTTGCCGAGTGCGACCCCTGGTTAGAGTAGGCACCGAGGCGAGAATTATCGAGTCCGCTGACCCTGGTCCACGACCCTGCCGCGTCATGAATCGAACCCTGGTCCCAGGCCGACTTCTGCTTCCGGGTCTCGCACCTATAACCAGTGAGCCACACCACTCCACCAGTGTCTCAGTCTATGGCGATTACTAATCCTACTGTGATGCCATAACATTATTGTAGCTTTTTGGTTATATTTATTAAGCTCATCATTTTACGCTCACTTAACTTAGGGAATTTGATTGTACCATACCAATTGAGCCAGGCATCACAGCACAGTTTGGGGGAATTAATTTGCTGACTGAGTTGGAAAAAAGAGACATTAATGGCCTATTTATAGAAAAACCTGTAGAATGGCTGATTGTATCCTCTCCACCTACAGCAGGCACCTTGATATTTTTTGTGGGTTCTATGTAGGGTTTTGGAGTGTACAAGAAAAAATGGTGCCTAAGCTTGTAGCGGTAAGTGTAAACAGGATAAGAACGGTGCTACACGGTCAGAGGAGACCCAAAACCTCTGTAGGGGGTAGCAAGGGCCCACCTGAATAGATACAACACAAGTGCTGTGCAGACGTTATGATCAGTCAATACGGAAGGTTTTCAAAAGTAAAGCAGGCAAAATAATAATCAATGAAACAAGGTGGACTCATATAGATGGTTTCTTTCAAACGTAATGTATTAGGCCTTCCATTCTGGAAGGGTGACATCACGACAAAAAGCAACCAGCCGGCAAGTGTTTCGTCAAGCGAGCAGTTGGCTTGTGACTCTTCATGGCGGTTGGTGGTATAGAGTGTAACAGTTTGTATAGCCGGTGATATTTTCAACCCGGCATGAACGGGTCAATTGGGCAGTGTTATCGAGGAAAAGGTACAAAGAAAATGGACGACGGACTGATCATAACGTGTGCACAGGATTTGTGTTGTACCTTGATATTTTTTGTTCCTCAAAAAAATTTCCAACCATGCATTGATTATTGGTGGTTTAAACAAGATCCCCATGAAAGACTGGCATCCATTATGAGTTATCAGTGACTTCTGTTGAGACAGTAAAAGGAACAAGGATCTTCACCACGTGAGGCCTATTTGGAGCAAATCTTCTTTTAAGAATACACAGTGTCAAAAAATGGAAGCCAGCATTGTAAGCAAATCCCCTTTTAGATATTTTGAATATAGAGTTATGCTCAATGGGCTGTGCAACAAATCCACTATCTATTTTTTATTGATCATTTATTAATTGACATATTGAACCAATAGGCCATAGTTTATATGGAAAACATCTTTATTTATTCCAATCCTCCTGAAGAACAATTCAAACATGTCCAGGCCACATTACAGCAGATACAGTTGTTGAGTAAACCTGGAAAATGTGAATTTGATAAGGAAGATATCAAATATCTTGGTTTTATATATATTTCTGCTGGTCTCTCTGTGGACCCTAGGAAGATGTCTGCTAGCCTGTAATGGCCATCTCCTACATGAAGGAAACACAGTACTGCTACTTTGCAAACATTCATTGCCAGTTGATTGAGAATTTTGCTCATGCAACCAATGACATCACTCTTATCCTGCAAAAAGAAAAATTGTAATGAGGTTTCCACTGGGATTTGCAAACCAAACAAGCTTTTTCTAAACTTAAAAATACTTTTTTAAAGTTCATATTTTGTGCCACCATAATTCCGTAAATAAACTTATAGTGCAGAATGTTGACTCTTACAAAGTCATGGGCGGAGTGCTGTGGCTCACTGGTTAGAGGCGGCAGACCCGTAAGCAGAGAATGGCCCGGGACCAGGGTTCAATTCCCGACGCGGCAGGGTCGTGGACCAGGGTCAGCAGACTCGATAATTCCCGCCTCGGTGCCTACTCTAACCAGGGAACACACTCAGCAACTCTGGGCATTAAGCTTGCCTCATCTCTACAACGGCCCCCCACATACGCCGGGGAAGCCTGGTTTCACCTTGGAGATACCCAGAAAGGGACCATCTCACAGGGAAAACCAGGACGGGTTCCCCAGCGGTCTTCAGCGCCAGGATACTCCATGGAGTCGCAGTGCACTTTACAAGTACACCAACATTTACATTTACAACAACATGGGCGAAGTTCTTCAACATCAGGATGATGAGGGACTTAACACAGCACATTTTACCTCTCACACATAGTGATGTACCAATAGTGTCTCCTCAAAAGGAGCATTATAGTGCAGCCCTGTCATCACTGAGCCATCACATGTGCCTCTTGCCTCTTCCTGCACTTCTCACTATTTAATTAATTGAGCACTGTTCATGAAAGCACAACTTTTGTGTTTTCATGAACACTGCCAGTGCGCCAGTCAGCCCTCTCAGCCTTTCAGCCAGACTCCTGATGACAGGAGGAAGAGGAGGTCTAAGACCGGCTCCAGAGTATTGTTTAAAACATATTCGGCAGATGGATGTCTAAATTGCACATTTCTGAGAAGTTTAATTCACCTACCACCCCTCATACAGCCACAATCCACGCTATTTACCCAAAATACTGCACATGTCTCAGGCAGCACAGTATATCTGCTAGAATGCGGCTGTCAGGGTGCATCCCAGGGTATTTCTTTGGCCAATGAGGACCCTACAGTGCAGGATCACGTGCACCGCTCGGCTTCTGATAGGGCGGTGCTTCCAGGCATATCAAGAACCAGGGAGAGAGGCTGAGGTACTTCTTTCCCTTTTTAGGTCTCGCCTGAGCCACCGCACATGCGCTGCTCTACGAGACATTTAGTAAGGGTTTTAAACTTTGGAACACACGCTCGTGCGTGTGCTTTTGTTTTCTTCACCAGCTATTTGCCTTTGCATGCGTCTTTCTAAGAAAGACAGCACGCAATTGGCCAAAGGCATGTGCATGTCCCACCTTCTCTCTACCCTGGCCTAGGGTCCGCGGGAGCGAGCGTGGCTTTCCTCCCTCGTCATGGCTCATTAAGCACAGCGTGCACTTTCAGCTCCAAAAGCAGTGGCTTTCACTTTCTTGTACCACACTTGTTGTATTTATTTATTTACTAGAGTGCCCGCCGTAATGCCTTTCTGCACAGAACACCCCTCCCACTTCCCAAACATCAATCAGACCAATGCTGTGGCTTGTTTCTAATATTCGGCTTCCTTCTGTTCTCCCATGTGTCCCCTTCGAGATACTCCTCGCCTTCTACATTCTACCAGCACCCTCCTACCCAATAGTCGTCCACCACCACCACCATGTCCACCCCCACCACGTCCACCATGTCCACCACCACCACCACATCCACCATCACGTCCATCACCACCATGTCCACCACCACCACATCCACCCCCACCACTATGTCCACCACCACCACGTCCACCACCACCATGTCCAACACCACCACGTCAACCACCACCACGTCCACCACCACCATGTCCACCACCACCATGCCCACCACCACCACGTCTACCACCACCACCACGTCCACCACCACCACCACATCCCCCATCACCACGTCCACTACCACCACATCCACCACCACCCCATCCACCACCATGTCCACCACCGCATCCACCACCACCGCATCTGTAGTGTAGTTCCTATATTCCCAATAGGCTCTCTGCATTGGAATAACATATACTATAGATTTGACGTAGGACTGAGGTCTACTAGGTCTCTATCGAATATATTAGACTTAATTGGGAGTGCCAGCTAGCTCAGAGGTCACTAGAAACTTTCTCGAATTCACAAGAAGAGATTAGTTTCTGACAACCGCATAAACATGACAACTTTGTTTCCCAAGAATAAGAAATGTATCTCGAAAACAATAGCTAGTTATTTTACTCAGTCAATCATGCATGCTTTGTTTCATCAGAAGTGCAGAGAAATAGAGAGACGGGTGTTTTCAATAAAAAGTATTTATTGAACAGTCTTCTTTTTCATGCAGAAGAAATGAACTGCTACAATCGTAATACTGGTTGTAAAGTACAATGCGTGCAGTACGAAGAGTATTATAAAATAATACTGTAAAAGCATGATATGGTTTCTAAGCCATAAAATACATAGAATACATACATTAATAAATAAAGACTAAAAAGTACTCAACTGGTGCTTCTAAAATATGCCTACCCCGGTGTACCTAACCTAGGTCTAGTACAAGGGAAGAAGTAAGTGAGGTGTAGCTTAGTTTCAGTATTCTTTTGCCAAGAATCTAATCCAAGAATTCTCTACGGGTCTAATCAGCTCCGTACCTTGGTTTTAGAATGAAGGAGGTCTGGTATCTCTCTCTCAGGACTCGATTTCCCAACAACCCGCAAGGGTAGCTTGGAAACACTGGAGCTGGATTTCTCGGCAAGAGAAAAGACAGGGTCGGCTTCCTTCGGCACTTGCTTCAGCGAGATGCGTCGGGCAAGTAGATAGTTGAACTGCTCCAAACCACCGTGTGTTTGCCTGGGCAAGTGTGGGCATATTTATACCTTGAAGGTGCCTAGTCTGACGTAAGGTTGGACATTAACGTCATCAAAGACTCAGTTCTTTGAAAACTCCATGAGTTCTTGGATAAATCAATATTCAAGCAAGGGGAAGTCCCTGACTGCTGAAGGTGGGTTTTTCCAAGAAATCGTGGATTTTTGGAACTAGTGGAAGTAGCCATGCCGTATTTGGACTGCATAGGCTAAGTCTAAATAGGGTTATGATTTCCATGCCTATATAAGGTTAGGGTGATTTATATATGGGCATGAATCGGGAAAACTACACTAGGGTCCTAAATTCATATACAACACCCACTCCACTTTACTATGTTTAACATCACTTAATCATAAGCACTAAAACATATCTAAAGTATGTGTTTACAATCCCACCCAAAATACAAAAAATGCATTTGAAAAGGTTTGCACGCGAAAAAATGAGCATTTGACTGTACGCATTTAAGAACAGTGTTTTCATATGAAGCATGAAAGCATTAATACTAACCAAATCAATAATGAAATGTACATTCATGAAATGGCTCTTAATAACAACAAAAAAAGTTGAGACCATCCCATAGCAGAATAATATACTGTTTTGATTATGAGTACAAGGTCAAATATTGTCTCTAAAAAGGGACTTTCTTGTTCTCTAAGAATAGTTCTAGTTTAAGCAGACTACTTTGTGCCCCCCCCAAAAAAATGCACGTTTTTGGGGAAAAAGTCAAAATTTCCCGTAGAAAATAGAGTTCCAAAGCTTTGGAAGGATTGTTATGAAAAGTGAAGGCCAAATTCAGAGTTCAGGGAACGCTGTGTGCATATTTCAAAAGTTATTCTCGGTGTCAGGAGAAAACATCAAATCGTCTTAGCTGGCAAAGAAATCGTCTACCACAGTAGGTGAAAGTGGAACTACTTCATTAAGTAGAACAATTGTGCACAGATGAGAAGCATCGCCGTCAGCGTCAGCCGCGTTAGCAATGTTCATATCAGATGGTACCTGTGTGCCTGTTGATCCGCGTATCTCACCTCCAGTTGGATTTGCCGGTGAGATCTCAATGAATGCCGTCATCAGGATAGGTAGGCGTTGGGGGCAACACAACATGTGAGCCGTTAACGGACTCAGTAATGCGTCAACATCCGTTGGCAGTGCTGATGGAAGAGTAAGACAAACGTCCAACACGCATTCTTCTCCACAAAGCAGGCATCGTAGAACAGGTAAGATGCAATCTTGCCAGATTGGTCTGAACGAAAGAAACCATGTGGTATTCAGATCTCTTAAACGAGCCAAGCCAAGAATCTGTTTAATTCTGTCAGGGTACCGCATGGCTAGGAGGGCGTCCTCCATGGTAGTCTGGGTATCGCTGGTGACTGGACTTGCCATATCGCAGCAGAAGAAACATAAATAGAATTCCTGCTACGAGTCCCAAAAGAAGAGGCAGGCCGCCGAACACAGAGTGCACGAAATTTGGATAAATGCCTAGGACTGCTTGAAAGGGTGCTAACAGTCCAGAAAAAACTGTCTTAAATACATGTACAATACCACTCGTATCAGACATGTTTAAGATACGACCTAACATTTCTGCGAAATGTATTGGGCAGTTTGTTGATAATAAGGTATGTATCTCTGCAGAAGTCCTTGCAACTTGCAGATCATACGTTTCTCTGCAAAAGAATGGCTTTCATTCTGCTTAAAGTATCAATTCATATAGAAGAGATATACAGTGAAGGCCATAACGCCGACTCCCTGTCTGTCTTGCTTTTTGGAAACAATATTTGCATACAACAAGTGACCCTGGTTGACACACTAACTAGATAGGCTTTTCCTGGTAACATGCCACAACAGCTGTGATCATTCAACATTATGTAGCTACCATTGAATAGCTGCCTAAAAACTGGATCTATCACTGCTGCTGGTGAACCGTGCAGGTGTCAAGAAAGATTATTTGAAGAACCCTCACAGGCTCCGTTTAAATTAATACCCTGACACAAAAGTGTACCGCTTAGTGAGTTCTTACAATTTTTTCCACTAAGAAATACCTCCTTTCCCCCACCCCAACATTTGTGTGTGTATGGTAAATTCCAGGTTGACTTAATATATTCTTTACCCAACCTTTCATACAGGCCCGCTGGTATGTGTTTTAAGCAATACTGAAACTGGAAAATCGTCAATGGTATCGTGATGGTGCCATGTATTATCCACTCCACAACTGGTTTCTCAGAAACAGTTAATGGTAATCTTTCCAGTTTTTCTATGCTCAGCACCGTATACTCTGTTCCTCTTTGTGCCAAAGAGATTTGTTTATCTGTAAGGTTACAGACAGTAAACAATGACGTGGTGTTGATTAGACGCCACGGCACGTAGCCTGAACGGAGATATTGTAATGTCAACCCTAGCAGCATTATAGAACGTAATTTAGACTGGCCATGTTGTAACATTAGCAAGTCCTGCTCTATTATGTCAATGGCAGATGATACAATGCTGTCCAAAGAATACATTCTGGAGGACAGAGTCGTTAACCCATTGTCCACTACAGAGAGAGCTTTCTCTAAATTAATATGATCAATTTCTCGTATTCTTTCTGCAGTTTCCATTTGCGTGACTTTCCATGCTTCATTGTAAGCAGAGTATATACCGGCGTATATGAAACATTTTTGAGGTCCAAGTAAGAAGTCTCGTAAGTCAACGCCTTCTTTAAGTAAAGTTAAGTGTTGTTTAATTTCTGGAAGTGTGGATTTCTGTTGCCACTCAAGGCATAGTTTTCCTATACTGTATGTTGTAACTATCCCTGGATGTTGTAGCTGGGAATATCTTGGATCTGGCCTAGTTACTTTGAACCGTTGAGTTTTGTTCAGGGATCTATCTTGACAGTTATTCGTGTCTGTGGGCCAGATTAACCATTTTTTCCAATCAGGATTAGTTCTGTTCTGTTGTAAAATCTGTTTTAGGTCTACCTCCTCATCTGCAGTACCATTACTGTCAGGTGTGGCTTTAGGTATGGACGGTTTGTTTAAATCCTTTATCTTAGCTAAGCCAAGACATGATGTTTGTTGAACTGTGTCATTTAAAAACATTGGGGCCGATTAGGACGGTGGACGGATCGCTACCGCCATGCAGGCGGTGGTGATCTGTCCGCCATCCGTGCCCGTCCGCCACCTATTTCCCCCCTGCCATATTACAATGGCGGGGGGACCGCGGTGGACGGGAAGACCGTCCGCCGCCGCGACCGTGGTGGAAAAGGTCTAATATGATGTCTATCAGACAACGCCAGCCATATTAGGATGTGCTGTGGGCAATCCCGCCACGAAAAGGCATGCGGTCTTTGCTTTGGGGGCCCGTTGTGGGCCCCCAGGGTGAAGGGGGGTGCACATGGGGGGTACCTATGGTACCCCCTGCGTTTCAAAATACAACATGGCAGGCACCGCGCGGTCTGTTCGAGTGTTTCATTCTTGTGAGTCTGCCTTTGGCCATGGCATACATGAGATAATTCTTGGCTTATGGGTTCACTCAGGATAACAACATACTGTCACTGGTAAATTCAAGGCAATTCTTGGCATGGCAAAATGCAGGTCTTGACATCCTGGAAGTAATTCTTAGCATATGGGGGTCACCCATGGCAAATCCTTGTGCTGGCATACTGCAGGCGATTCTTAAAATATAGGTTCACTGGGGTTGGGAGGACAGGTTGGGGTAAGCAAACCATAGCATAATACTGGCTCTGAGAAACAGAAGGTATTTAAATTCAGGCCATCCACAATAAAAAAAGACATACAATTGGAAACATTATTTTATGTCTAATACTATTTTTATTTCATCATATCAATGGATCTGTCCAAATTATTATGAAAAAGGTATAAAGAGCCCATGATGAAATAGATTCCAAAGACCTTGAGAATTGGATAGAGGAACTTGATATGTTTCACGTTTTTGAATGGCACCCTGCAAGATACTCAACATCAATTCGACCACACCCTCCAGTAACCATCCACAAGCTAACAGACAAACTGAGCATGTCAACCAAATTTTGGAACAGCATTTTCATTGTTTTTGAACTTCAACTTTAAGTGACTGGTTTTCCTGTGTTCCAATTTTGGAATGTTCCTACAATAATGCCATTCACAGTTTTAAGGCAAGACAAAAAGCTAGCATTATGCATTAACTTTCTTTCACCACGTCAAGCCGGTTTCCGCCCTGCACACTCTACGGAGTCCGTCGTCCTGTCGGTCTTGGACACCCTCAGGGAGGTTATGGACACTAATCAGCACCAGGCCCTTGTGCTCCTTGATCTCTCAGCCGCTTTCGACACGGTGGATCATACCATCCTCCTTTCCCGTATCGGAGCGGCGGGGATCGGGGGGACCGCCTTGGTCTGGTTGTCCTCCTTCCTGAGTGACCGCACCCAGGCCGTTCGCCTGGGTGACTTCACGGCGGACGTCCGGAAAGTTCAGTGCGGGGTTCCCCAAGGTTCCTCTCTTTCTCCTCTCTTGTTCAATCTGTACATTGCTCCCCTAATCTTCTCTCTTCAACAGATGGAGGTCGGCGTATTTAATTATGCGGACGACCTCCAGCTTGTCTTTAATCTATCTTCTCCTTCCTCTATTCTTAACTTTCAATCTGTTATGCTTCACATCAGGGACTGGATGAACCACAACCACCTTAAACTCAACCCCGACAAAACTGAGTTGGTATTGACGGGTGGTTCATCCAGCCCCTGGTCCCCTCTTTTCTGGCCCCCTTCTCTTGGCCCTCCTCCTACCCCCGCTTCCTCAGTTAAAACACTTGGTATAAAACTTAATTCTCAACTCACCCTTCACTCCCAGGTTAGCTCTGTGGTATCTTCTTCCTTTCTTTCACTGCGTACTATACGCAGGGTGTCCCGTTTCTTCACTTTCTCTGCTCTAAAGCTCATCATCCTGGCCATGGTGGTATCCCGCCTGGACTATGGCAACGCCCTGTATGCCGGCATCCCCGCCTACAGTCTGCGTCGCCTACAACAGATCCAAAACCAGGCGGCCCGCCTGGTTTTCAAACTCCCCAAATTTCACCACTCTACCCCGCTCCTGAAATCACTTCACTGGCTCCCTGTGCGAGCCAGAATTGAATTCAAGCTTGCTTCCATCACTTTCCGGGCCCGACACGGACTCGCACCTGAATTCATCTCCTCCGAGATTGTGTCCTATGTTCCCATCAGGGAACTTCGTTCGTCCTCCCAGTCCCTCCTCACCATCCCACGCTACCGGAGAAAGAAGTGGGGAGGCTCCAAATTTGCCACCCTTGCCCCTACCCTCTGGAACTCCCTCCCCCTCGAACTCCGCACCATCTCTCTCTACCCACAATTCCGTAAACAACTTAAGACCTACCTATTCACGAAATCTTTCGATTAATAACTCTCCTGTTCCCTCAGCTTTTTCAAACTAGGATCCTGTCAGTAATAGCGCCAAGAAACCGCAGGTATACGTGCGCTCTATAAGAAATTTTAAATTCAAATTCAAATTCAAATTCAAGCAGCAAACACTTCAAAGTTCAAAAACATGAACATTGCATGAATCATATAAAGAACTTCAGAACATTCTGTCTATAAAACTGAATTCCATCTTCTCCCTCTTTTGTTTGGTGCTTTTGAGCAGATAAGTATATTATTTTATTCTTGTCATTCTTATGTATTTGGAGTTAATGTATGGTGTATTAGTGAGGTGGATTTATGGTTTGTTAATCTGGGGATCAATCTAATGTATGGGTTGTTAAGGAGAGGATTGTGTTTGTTTTGATATTAATGTACCGATGATTAGGAAGGAAAAAATAAAACTGGGGTGATTTTGAGTTAGTTACCGCAATTTTAAAAAGAATTTTAAAAATCATACAACAAATAAGTAATTTAGTTAGAATGGCTGTAGTTTCATTTTAAAAGCGACCTTGGTGGAGCGCATCGTGCTCGTCTCGAGACCCTCTCGCGGCTTGGGTGATAAAGCGTGTCTCGTGATGCACCTATCTCGTTTGGATCTGTCTCAAGCCCTTTCTCATGGCTCTGAAGGTGGGCATTAGGGCATTGCAGCAGGGGCGGCTCTAGGCTCATGGCGGCCCTGGGCAGGGAGTGTAGGTAGGGGGCCCTCGGAGGAACGCAGGCGCGGAAGCCAGTGAAGAGGGGGGGTGGTCAGGGTGTTGGAAGTGGAACAGAGCCAGAGGCCGCCAAATCCCTGCCAGGGGCAGCCACCTAAATATGTATCCATCCTCAGAGGTGTGGTGCCGCGACCAGGGCAACTGACGCTGGAATCTGGGGATCACCGTTCGATCCCCGGTGCCGGCGGCAGGTTAGCCCAGCACCATGTGACTCTGGGCAATCGCTTGCTTAATCTTCCCGACGGCCCCCAGCGCCTAGAGACCCTTACGGTGATTGTTTGCGCATTACAAATGTGGATTATTATTATTATTATATTAAGGATAAAGATTGACGTGGCGGCCCCTGGGGTGTGGTGGCCCTGTGCTGGTGCACAGCTTGCACATGCCTAAGGCCGCCCCTGGTTCCAGGCTGGATTGAGGAGTGGGATGCTCGATGAAGCAAGGAAGCGAGCTGCTATGTTTGGAACTGGCAGGCACCACATTTAAACAGTCCAAAATAATACAGACACTGTGTAACTTTGGCTATATTTGATATGGGCACGCAGCACACTCACTTACATTTATAAAGGGAATAGAGCACATTTTGAGCATGGAGGGAAATTAAAGGAAAGAACCTTAGATAAAGATAAAAGATTGCTCTGCAGTACGCGTCATAGTAAATTAGTGGTTGAGGACACAGCCTGTTGTCAACGAGTGGGTACATCTATCAGAAATGTAAAAGATTGATGCTAAATAGGAGGAAATGATTGAGTGAAAAACTCTAATTTAAAATGATTAATGTTATTTAATTGCTGAGAGTGTAAATACCTTTTTTAAAAAGCGGCATGTTTAAAAGGCAGGTTAACCCTGCGGATGAGAAGGTATTTGAACATACCAATTTTTGATTTGGATATGGAGAGTTATTCAGGAAATGATTTTGGTGGTTTGGAAGAGGTTAACCCCTTCGCCGCGGGGCGAATTGCCCCGCGGAGCAGGGGTTAGGGGGACCGCGCGCAGCGCCGCGGTGGTCATGACGAGCTCAGCTCGTCATGCACCGCGGTGGCGCTGTGCTGATGAAAAGCTGAGCTCGTATTGACCACGCCCGTTCCAATGGAACGCCCAGCACAGCGGGGGAATTATCCCCGCGTGGGTGTTCCGTAACGGTCATGACGCGCTCAGCTCGTCATCAGCACAGCGCCACCGTGCTGCATGATGAGCTGAGCTCGTCATGGGCACCAAAGTGAAGGTGGTTGAAAGTAAGTCAATAAAAGACCCTTTAGGTCAGACTTTATTTGATCCAAAAGTAGTCAGACATCCGAGGAGCTCGGAATGGTGGTCATTGGGACATGTGGCAGGGTACATAAAACGATTCAGAAAAGGGGGTGGTGATGAACAGAGTGTCTGAATTAAGCAGACCACTCTTACCCAGTCCAAAGATCAGGGCTTGATCCATCACCGTTATTTAGCTCACTGCCCCATCCCAGCTCAGAACCTGGCTATATGCAAATTAGTCTGTCCCTGGCCCAGTGCATCATGGGAACAGGGCAGACCAAACTACCAAGCCAATTCTTCACCAGAAAGGAGACAAGCTACCGGGGACCGGTTTCTGGCATTTCAGCCTCTTCGGCCCGGCTTGCTTGAATCCTGATGGAGCAGTGAGAAAGGGACTCATGTCTGAGTATACCCTGCCACACCTATAGTGGCCAAAAACGATTCAGAAAAGGGGGTGGTGATGAACAGAGTGTCTGAATTAAGCAGACCACTCTTACCCAGTCCAAAGATCAGGGCTTGTTCCATCACCGTTATTTATCTCACTGCCCCATCCCAGCTCAGAACCTGGCTATATGCAAATTAGTCTGTCCCTGGCCCAGTGCATCATGGGAACAGGGCAGACCAAACTACCAAGCCAATTCTTCACCAGAAAGGAGACAAGCTACCGGGGACCGGTTTCTGGCATTTCAGCCTCTTCGGCCCGGCTTGCTTGAATCCTGATGGAGCAGTGAGAAAGGGACTCATGTCTGAGTATACCCTGCCACACCTATAGTGGCCAAAAACGATTCAGAAAAGGGGGTGGTGATGAACAGAGTGTCTGAATTAAGCAGACCACTCTTACCCAGTCCAAAGATCAGGGCTTGATCCATCACCGTTATTTATCTCACTGCCCCATCCCAGCTCAGAACCTGGCTATATGCAAATTAGTCTGTCCCTGGCCCAGTGCATCATGGGAACAGGGCAGACCAAACTACCAAGCCAATTCTTCACCAGAAAGGAGACAAGCTACCGGGGACCGGTTTCTGGCATTTCAGCCTCTTCGGCCCGGCTTGCTTGAATCCTGATGGAGCAGTGAGAAAGGGACTCATGTCTGAGTATACCCTGCCACACCTATAGTGGCCAAAAACGATTCAGAAAAGGGGGTGGTGATGAACAGAGTGTCTGAATTAAGCAGACCACTCTTACCCAGTCCAAAGATCAGGGCTTGATCCATCACCGTTATTTATCTCACTGCCCCATCCCAGCTCAGAACCTGGCTATATGCAAATTAGTCTGCCCCAGTGTAAGAATTGGCTTTTGTAGTCTGGTCTGCCCTGTTCCCATGATGCACTGGGCCAGGGACAGACTCATTTGCATACAGCCAGGTTCTGAAACTGGGATGGTGCAATGAGCTAAAAAAACGGTGTTGGATCTAGCCCTGATCTCTTGACTGGGTGAGAGTACTCTGCTTAATTCAGAGACTCTGTCCATCACCACCCCTTGTTGTAAATAATAAGGGTACATAAAACAGCAGATAAGAAAACAATTAGAGAAGGAAGACAGAAATGTAATGAGAGCAGAGTGCTCAAGACCAGTTGGGGTGGGAAAGAAACTACGACTAAGCCCAGGCGGGTAATTCCGCTCCGCCAGAGGAGTTCACAGAGTTTGGCCTACTTCGCGTTCCGTTGCGAAAGCGGAGTTTAGGCAAAACTCTGACTCCATAACAAAGCGGAGTTAGCCAGCCCCTCCACCCTCCCAAGGTAATTATAATATTTGAAAAAAGGCACTTACCTGCCGTGGCTGCCTCCTCCTCGCCGAGGCCGCTCTCCTTCTTCGTCCTCGCCGTCCTTCTTCTTTGATAACCCCTAGGTTGTACGACTTGATAACCCCTATGTTGTACGTCTTGCTTCTTTGATAACCCATATGTTGTACGTCTTGTGCACAAGATATACAATGTAGGGGTTATCAAAGAAGACGGACGGCAAGGACGAGGAAGGAGAGCGGCCACGGCGAGGACGAGGCTGCCACAGCAGGTAGGTGCCTTTTTTACCATTCACAATTTATACTATTGCTCCTACACTTGCCCTGGTGAATGGCACTCTCACCCCTGCACTGTACTCCAAATCCCTGCACCTTACACACTACCTATATACCCTATTGATAAAAAACATTTACATTTATTTATTTATTTATTGCCTATATGATGAATTTTCTCTGTTTGGACCCGGCTTCTGTACACTTTCACCTACTTTCGCTTCGCGGGCCTCCTCCATCTCTCTTTCTATATACTCCCATGTCTCTCTTCATGTGTGTTCACTCATTCCTATCAGCCTTGAAGAAGCCCTGGCCGGCAGGCCACCGGGCGAAACATGTGTCGGCTGTTTCTGTTCTTACCCTCACCTTAAGAAAAGTATAAATAAAAAGGACTAAAATTACAACAACCTTTTGCTTCCTTCCTGTATATCACAACGACAGACCATGGCAAATGACTTTGATGTCAACTCAATCGTTGGATCACACCAACCATAGTGGTACCATGGCAACTTCAACAAAAGCTGAAAGTCACACATACCCGCAGTTTGTCTCTGCAGCACGTTCAACAGAGGAGACAGTGCTGGTGAGCGTGGGCTTATTAGGTTGAGGCGACCGTCGCACTGCGTAAGCAGTGGGCGGAGCCGAAAATCTTATGTGTGTAGTATGGGGGCCTGAACACGCCCCTCTTCTCCATTGGCTGGCCTCGTAAATGCTGGACAGCCATTGGAGGAGAGGAGCGTCACTCAGTTCAGGGCCCGCCTTGACGCAATTCGGGGGCGTTTCTGTGTGTTTTTTTAAGTCCCGCCCGCACACCTTCCCTCCCGCCGTCCCGTTGTCTGTGCCTTCTCCCTCCCGCCCGCCCTCTGTTCGTGCCTCCTCCCTCCCTCCCGCCCACTGTCCGTGTTCGATGCCGTCCAATGTCGCTTACAGATCCTACAGCTCTGCCTCTCCCTATTTCCTCAGTGCCTCGATGCTTCAAGGAAACACTCCCTATACTCGGAAGGAAACACTCCCTATACTCGGAAGGAAACACTCCCTATACTCGGAAGGAAACACTCCCTATACTCGGAAGGCCCCGAGATCACCGCCGCAGTAAGCAGCCACCGACGTCACTAAAAGGCCGCGCTGGGATTGGCCCAGCCGGCAGAGACTCCTCCCGTGTCATTGGTAGGGAGCTCCGTGATTGGCTCTCCCCGGAGGGCTTCCCCGGGCGACCACACGGAAGCCCCGCCCGAGGAGAAGCTGCCCTAAGCCCCGCATCTAGAAGGAGTAAGGTTGCCGGGCTCCCGTGTGAGCCGGAGAGCCCCGTACCTAGAACAGATGAATAGCAAGATAGTGATTTGCTGACAGCACGCCCCCCTTAATTCAACATCTGCACGGCTGATGGCTTCTGTTCCCTCTCGTCGATGAAAGGTGGTTGCTGTCCCTTTATTGTTCTACAATGCTCCTGATACATTTAAAAATTAGCGCAGCTGTTTTGGCCTTTATCCACCCACATGCTCTTTAAATGAATATCGAAATCTGGCCTGGAAGGCTAGTCCACCTCAGATGCTTTGTCAATTGTGAGGGGTGCATTTCAAGCTGTTTTAACCACTACAGCGCTAGCGGGTTTTCCCGCTGTGCGCTAAATATTCCAAATCACACTTTACATGACAAAGCCAGCTCGTCATGCGCGCAGCGCAGGTAACGCCCATGACGAGCTGGCTTTGTCATTAGCGTGGAAGGGGTTAAACATGCAAACGTGCATGAGCTCGCTAGGTGGTATACCTTTTTTGTGAGACTAGGATGAACCCAGTAGGGCCTGACCACAGACATTGGCTCCTCGTGCGATATCATGACCCAATGTTTTAGTAGTTATTTCCCAGGTTGTATACAAACTGCAGCTCAGTTAGCCCTTCCTATCACCTGCATAATTTGCGTTCGGCATAGGCTCAATTACTGGGTGAAACGAGCGAAGAAAAAAACCTTTCCACTTATAACAAACCGAGGGCATACAAAAGTTATGGTATTAGCTAAGAGCCCCTGTCCCTCCTTCATTCCACATATGCATTCTGGACCTCATTGAAGCCCCTACTTCCTATACTGTCAACTAGATACCTGGCAAGTCTATTGCATATCCTGGAAATTATTAATTTGGGGATTTTTAAGGGCACCTTGGAGTTGAAGCTTTGTGATCTGACCCTAGCTGGACCAAAGTGAGAAACTTGAGTAGTGTACAATCGCAAAGCACAGAAGTGAATCTTTGTGTTGATGCTTACTGATTTATATACTTAACAACAAAGGGAGAGGTAGGGAGAAGGAGACACTCTCTTAGTCCCCAGTCAGTTATGCAAAAACAAGAAAAGAGAGGTCAGATCAAACACTTGGTCAATCTATATATACAAAAAAGAAATGACTCCATACAAACTCGCTAAAAAACAAACCTGTTTAAACCACGTTTCTGAGTGTGCACCTTTAATAGAAGTTGGGTGCCCTGGGGCTTTCTGAGTTTGCAAGAAGCATCAGCAAATTCCAAGCGGAACGCAGGTTGGGGCGCCCCGGAAATCCCTTTAGTAATATTATCCTAGGTATTCAGTCGATCTGGATGCCACAGTGTGAAACGACTCATCCAATTATTTTATCCACAGCCCATTCTTTCTGGCTTGTTGACATGTTCTATGAAAATGTTATGATTTTATCAAAAGGAGACTAGCTCATGAATTATATGAATTACAGTGGGTAAAAAGACTCAAGTATGTTTCGTCACGGGATGGGAACACCTGGTGAGTGTGTTCATAAAGCCCTCACCCACCAACCTAGTTGGTGGCATGCTTCATCATCGGGCCCACCCAGTGACACCTAGCGTGTCCCGGGTGTGCTTCGATGCCTGACTACAGCGGAGCAGGTATGTTGCTGAGTGTGCAGTGAAGGGTGTTATGAAAGTGATGTTAAAACGGCTTGGCGGGGGTCCCAGTACCCGAGGGTGAATTAGACTTTAATACCTGGGCCTCCGTCAGCGGTTAATAAATAAGGCTGGAGGATGTTAGAGGCGAGTTACGACCTCCCACATCCGATGGGTCAACATGTTTCAGCAAGTGCCTTATGTGTATGCTGGCTTTCTTCACGACCTAAGTTAAAAAAGTGGGTGTAATTAAACTAGTGGGTGTGTGATTCAGACTATGTGTCTACACGCCCTAAAGTGTTTATCTATGTGTGAGAGGGGGATTCCCTTCTCAAGAACACCTGTACATATAACATATATGGACAAAGACAAAACATACAGGGAAGAAAAGAGTCACTCGGATGTATGGCAATGAACACATCAGATGGCCGTCACTAAAGCGGTTGCAGTGTAGGCTATAGGCGGCTAAGGTGTAATGGTATTGGTGGTACCATTAAGTGAGAATCGCACATAAAGTTCGGGAGTGAAGTGGCTAAAACACGGGAGTCACATACACAGTGCATATGTGTAGAGCGGTGCAAGAGCTCATTCTTACGCTAGTTTTAGCAGGGTCGGACCTCAAGGTTGAGAGGTGGCAGGGGCTTAACCCTAAGGAGAATAAGCGTTTGACCACACCGATTAAAGAGACCTGTAGGGGAGAAAAATGGCGCTTACCAGGAGTAGTGGTGGTTGTTTCTCATACTCACAGCTTTTCTGGGCAGAGCCTGCTCTGGACCTGTAGTGCCTCCTTCACATACCGGTAAGGAATGGCCGTTTTCGCTGGGTGTTAAATACTGTGGTTGATTGGATAACCATGTGCACCTGCAGGTTAGAGGTAAGGGTAGAAAGACTCGGGTAACCGAGTCATGGTGCCTGAAGGGAGCCTTGGCGCGATATGCGCGCATGCGCAGTAGCAGTGGGTTTTAATACGCATGAGCGGGTCGATAGTGTTTCAGCTGCGCATGCGCAACCAGGTGTGTCTGCTGGGCTCAGTGATTCGTGCGCAGAGCTATAGTGTTCCAATCGCGTGCGCGTGTTTTAATGTTGTGGTTACAATGACCAAATGAATGGGGTAATGGTCAAGTTGTACGCATTTGCGCTATGGGGCCAATTGATTGCGACTATTGTGTGTTGCTTGGCAGTGACCCACGTTATTAGGGGGCAATCTTCAATATTATCAGAACTGGGGGCTCTACCTCGAAGGAGGTATGTGACCGGGAGACAGGTGACAGGTTCAGTTGAATATGACACATCGAGATGGGTCATTGATATGTCAGGGAGTTCCATGGGATGGCATCATTGAGGCCCTGGGTTGCTGTGGAAAGGCGGTATATCCATCGCTGTTCTATGTTCAGCAGTTTTTTGTCATTGTCCTCTGTGCTTACTGGAACCTGTTCAATGACCGTCCAGGTTAGGTCGTTGGGTGTGTGACAGTGGGTAATGAAGTGGTTGGTCAGTCTGCTGATGTTTTTTTTGCATCTTATAGTGCTTTGATGTTCCGTTATCCTTGTCTTGATTTTCCGTGTCGTCATTCCGACATATCGGAGGCCGCATGTGCATGTGATCAGGTATATCAAGTTGCGGGAGTTGCAGTTCCTGTGACTACGTTGAGTCCAGACCTTGTTTGGCTCCAAATCCAGAGTTTTGGTGTGTGTAGTGAGGTATCACACACTGCAGTCATTGCAGGGGTAGTGTCCAGCGACCTTGGGGAGGCCACATGCGTTCAAGATGGTATTGGTAGGTGGTTTAGGTGGTTGTCTGGGGCGGGTGCTGACCAGGCGGTCTTTCAAGTTATTGCATCGTTTGTATGCAAATCTCGGGGTGTCCCATTTCCTCTGTCCAGAGTTGATTATTTTCCAATGTTTTCTGATGATTTTTGTCACTTCATGGACGCTGTGTTGTAGGTGGTAACACAGGTGAGGGGTTGGTTGCCTTGGTCTTTGATGACAGTCTCAAGTAGGGCTTCGCGGTTCTGATTTCTTGCCCTCTTCTGTGTTTTTCTGAAGATGGCCTTGGGGTAGCCACGTTGTTCCAACTTGGTGGCCAAATCCGTGGATTGCTTCTTGTAATCCGAAATGTAGGTACAGTTTCTACGTATGCGTAAAAATTGTCCGTAGGGTAGGTTCTCCCGAAGTGGGCGGGGGTGAAAGCTTGTAAAGTAAAGCAGTGAATTCCTCGCAGTTGGTTTATAGTAGGTTGTCGTGACCAGGGTCCCATCCTTGACTGTGATGTCCAGGTCTAGGATGGGGAGTTGACTGTTGCTGGCCGTGCTGGTAAATTTAAGGTAAGGGTCCCTATTGTTAAGCCAGGTCATGAATCTGTCCAGGTCAGTTTGGGATCCCTGCCAGACCACCAAAATGTCATCTATATACCTGCGCCAGCTCAGGATATGATGGATGTAAGGGTTGGTATCTGTTGCTATGTGGGACTCTTCAAAATGGTGGACGTACAACCCCGCTATGCTAGGGGCGAAGACGCTGCCCATAGACGTCCCATTGGTTTGTAGGTAAAGGGTGCCATCATATTCAAAAAAGTTTTCTTTGAGAGCTAGGGTTGCACAGGCCATCACGAAGTCCCTAGGGGTATGGTAATGCCAGGGGGCTGCCTTGAGGATTTCATGGAGTACAGTGAGAGTGGCATCCTGTGGGAGGCTCGTATACAGACTCTCCACGTCCAAGCCTACCAATAGTTGTGTGTTGGGGTTGAACTCTTTATTGTTTATGACCTGTAAGAGATGCTTGGTGTCTTTGATATACGTGGGTGTTTTTTGCACTAGAGGGTTCAAGAAGAAGTCACAGTATCGTGACAGTGGTTCCAATAAAGAGTTTATGCCTGACACGATGGGTCTGCCGGGGGGGGGGTTAATGCCCTTATGTACTTTCGGTACTGTATAGAAGTATGGAGTCCTGGTATGTTGGGGACATAGGTAGTCTGCTTCCTGTTTGGAGATGTGTTCAGCGTCTGCTGCCCTTTTGACTAGTGCGTGAATCTTGGTCCGTAATTCTTCTGTTGGGTCATGTTCCAATCTTCGGTAATTTCTGTTGTCACTCAGTAATCTGAGGCACTCCGTGTCGTAGTCTTGCTTGTCTTGTAAGACGATGCCTCCGCCTTTGTCCGCCGGCTTAATGACAATCATGGGGTTGTCTTGTAGGCATTGTATAGTCTTCCTGTCTTCCCAGGATAGATTGTTGAAGTGGTTAGTTGGATCGAGTCTCTCTACGTCATTGTACACAGCCTGTTCAAATGTCGTGATTTCAGATGGGATGGTGGAGGGAGGTGGTACAAACGTGGATTTGGGTCGGAGGCCAGTGACATTGGGGTTATCATTAACTTGCTCCGTTTCTGGGGTTGTTTTTTCAAAGAAGGATTTTAGTTTGAGTTTCCTAAAGAATTGGGCCAATTCTACGTGTAACTTGAATTTGTCAAGTTTTGTGGTGGGGACAAACGACAAGCCTTTTTCAAGTACCGACTGTTCTTTGTCGGTTAAGGGTGTGCTGGATAGGTTAAATACCAATTAGGGTGGGTCATTGGGCCTCATTGTTTGCTGGTTCCCGGTGTTGCCTCTTTCGTCTTCTGGCGTGTGTTTGAGCTGACAGGGTTCTCCTCCCCGCCCCAGTGGACTTGTGGTTGTTGTGGGTTTGGTCTTCTTCTGCCCCTTGCTCTTCTGCCCTGTCCTAAAAAAGGAATGTGAAGCCCTTGGTTGCCTGCGAATAGTGGCATGGGCCCAGGAGGATACATGGGCGGGAAGCCATAATAGGGATTTTGTATGGGGCCGAAGTTTGGTGGGAAACCGTGGAAGTGTCCTTGTTGTCCTCCTTGCCAAGTGTTTGGCCAGCGTTGTCCTCGTCTCCCTCGTCCTCCCCGTTTTTGTGAGCCAGTACTGGAATCACTGGAGACAGAGCTGTCATCCCCTGAGGTGTTGGACATGCTGGTGTTCTTGGTCTGAGGGGTGTAATCATCTTCTGAGTACGGGTATACTTTGGCATAACTGAATTTTTTTAACATTCTATGAAAATGTTAGACTGAATGATCACCAAATCTATGAAACAAAATAACGTCATTGTAGCACTATATGGTGCAACGAGTAGTTTAATGGGAACCATGTACCTGGCACTTGGTAAGGCATACGCTACAGATAAATGAAACCTGGCTAAATAGTGACGCTGATACGTGCACCTACAAACCGAGGCAAGCATTTTCCCATTTATTTAGCAATCTGATATGGATTAGTAAATAATAAGTTGCCCACTAAATTATATATATATATATATATATATATATATATATATATATATATATATATATATATATATATATATATATATATATATATTACCTACTGGCGGTCGCCAGTAGGTATATATAGTTAGGATTTTTTCTCTATGGGATTTTTGAAAATTCTATGTCTAATAACTTTGCCGTTTGTGGATGGAATTGGCTGAAATTTTCAGGAAAATGGCACATTTTGTTTCTGAGCAGCCCCTGAAAATTGGGGGGGTTCGTCCAGGGGGGCTCGAGAAGAAAGGGGGGTCCCAAAACGTGTTTTTAACATTGAGTTTTCCATAGGGCGGTTGGCCTCACTTTTAGCCCGAACGGCTGAATGGATTTGCACGAAACTTGGCAAAATTGTAGGGACTGGTAGCCCGATGTGCCTTTTGTAGGTCTCAATATATGTGCTCCAGTGGATTTTGAGAAATTAACGTTTAAAAAAAGATATATATCTGTAACAGCGGACCGGGCAGCGCTCCAGTTCGCGTACTTTTCGCGCAACGGAGCTTTGTGAAGCGAAGCTGATTGGTTCTCCGGCGTCTGTAAACATTCCAAACAGTCCGTAGCGGCTGCCATCTTGTCTCTCGGTAGGATCGAGAGACAAGAGGAGGCCAAAGCGAAGGGGCAAATGACCATAAGGGGGCATAGTAGATCCTCCCTGACCTCTTAGGTTTGATGTACCATTTTGCCAAGTTTGGTGTAATTCCGTTCAGCCATTCAGGCTGTAGACGTATCTAAATGTCAATAATCGAACGGCTGAATGGATTTGCACGAAACTTGGCAAAATATTAGGGACTGGTAGCCCGATGTGCCTTTGCTAGGTCTCAATATATGTGCTCCAGTGGATTTTGAGAAATTAACGTTCAAAAAAAGATATATATCTGTAACAGCGCTCCGCTTCGCGTACTTTTCGCGTTACGGAGCTTTGCGAAGCTGATTGGTTCTCCGGCGTCTGTCAACATTACAAACAGTCCGTAGAGGCCGCCATCTTGTCTCTCGGTAGGATCGAGAGACAAGAGGAGGCCAAAGCGAAGGGGCAAATGACCATAAGGGGGCATAGTAGATCCTTCCTGACCTCTTAGGTTTGATGTACCATTTTGCCAAGTTTGGTGTAATTCCGTTCAGCCATTCAGGCTGTAGACGTATGTAAATGTCCTATGGAAAATTGCATGGGGAAAACACATTTGAAAGTGTTGAAATTTAGAACCAATTAAAATGTTACTTTGGTTTTGTATTTGTGTGTGATGAAAGTTAATTGGTTATGTATATATCTCAAATGAGAGGAAACCACAGCCATTTTGTGATACTACTGTCTGAGGTACATTTGTGAGGAATTTTTGGTGGTGAATTTCTGGTGTTTGATTTACACAGTACTAACACTTCTCCTACTTTTAAAAAGGTGAGTTGTTAATTTGTAAGGGGAACTATGTTGTACACTTGAAGATAATTTGAAAAATGTTTTCTGTTATTTATTTGCAGTCCTTCTGTTATACTAAATACTTGATAAAGTTAGTTTTATATTATGTATTACTAAAAACGATAAATGAAAGTGATTATTTTTTTCTGCAATTTACAGCAAGCAATTTCAAAATAAAATGGCTCACAATGAAGAGACCGTGGCAATTTCTTTGTAAGGGGAACTATGTTGTACACTTGAAGATAATTTGAAAAATGTTTTCTGTTATTTATTTGCAGTCCTTCTGTTATACTAAATACTTGATAAAGTTAGTTTTATATTATGTATTACTAAAAACGATAAATGAAAGTGATTATTTTTTTCTGCAATTTACAGCAAGCAATTTCAAAATAAAATGGCTCACAATGAAGAGACCGTGGCAATTTCTTTTGAATTGTCCACTACATTGATTGAAATTGAGAGCACCAATAATGAAATATTGTCACAAGGAGGAGATGACTTGAATGATTTCATTAGATTGATTGAAATTGACAGCACCAATAATGAAATATTGTCACAAGGAGGAGATGACTTGAATGATTCCACTACATTGATTGAAATTGACAGCACCAATAATGAAATATTGTCACAAGGAGGAGATGACTTGAATGATTTTTTTGATCAATCTGTTGATGGCGAATTTATCGAATGTTTGGAGACCATAGAGTTACAAGAATCATCATTGCAGACTTTTCATGAGGAGATTCCAGATGAGATGATTGAAGAGGAAATTGCTGATGAGGACATGTTACTAGTTCTTTCAAATTTAGAAAATTCTGAAGAATAAATTTATATTTAGAAATCAAAAATAGTTTGAGACATTATTCATTTTTATTTTTAATTTATGAGGTTGTAGCGAAGTGATTGTAGTATAAAATGAGACTTATAGTATAGAGTGCAACATTTTTATGTTACATGGTAAGTTTACTCATATTTACTTCCCTTCTCCCACTATATTATCTCCAATGTGTATTTGACATCTCTTCTTCATCTCCGGCCTCCTTTCTCTCACTGTGTGTCTCTGATGCATCTTATCGCTGCTATTTTGTGTAATTACAGAAGAGAGTAAAATAAAATAGTTCGGAACGTGAAAAGGGGGCAAAGTAGAGTACCCCTCACCCCCTAGGCCTTCTCAAGCGGTCCCAAAAGGATCAGTTTCTGCTTTCCTGAGAGATTATGGTATGAGTTCCATATACCACAATAATTTGCATTACAACATGCAAGATATATATCTCCTATTACCAACTTTTGGAGATATTCGCGCTAAGCGCGAATATCTCCAAAAAGTAACACCTGCCCTGAGCAGTTCTTAGCCATGTTATCCAATGGGAGGTGGATAACATGGCTAAGAGCATTAGCTCGGTAATGCATGAATATCGCTGACTTTTTAGCGATATTCATGCATTGCGGCCGTTTTTTATCGCATTTGCGATAAACCTTGATAATAGCAAGGTTTATCTTCGATAATTTCTGACGATGCTTAGCGGTAAAAAATTCGTTGGTAAGCATCGTTAGCGATAAATATCGCTTAACTTTGGTAATATGCACCAACGTCTGTTAACGTTCGATTCGAAGGAAATGAGGAAGTGTTGAAAAACATTGTTTGCGCCATCTTGCCTTTTTTGAAATGCCACACTTTTGTCGTGCACGGCAGCCATTTTAGATGCCTTGACCAGACCCACTCTCTGCACGCTGTCGATTCGTAGCATGGCTCCCCACCCTCGCAAGCATCTTCCCCAGGCACTGGTCACCCCCGCTCTCTGTCTTATGCATGGGCAATAAACCTCCCCCCATCTGCGCTGCTCTTCCCTGAGAATCACACTCTGTGCCCGCCCGACACCTCCCTTTCGCCCTATTCACTACCGCACCCTGTGACACTCCTCTTCCTCTGTGTCCGATTGTCCAGGCTATCAGCTAGCCCTGCAGATGTAGTTTATGGCTCCAGCTGTAAAGAATCACCCTCTTCAAAGGAGTTATAGTAGATCAAGGCCCACACCCGATGAGATCCGTCACACCACACGTGTTCCTACTATCTGAAAACCATCCTGTATTGTGATTGGGGAGGGGACCGAGCCTGAAGCGGAAGATTCTAGGAATGACTCTTTGTACATCAAAGTTTTTACAATTATGTGTCACATTAAAAATATATAGCACTCCAACAAAGTAGTAGGAATATAAAACTTTAATAACATATAAATATATACAACAAAACAAAAACAGTAAAAACATTTAAACAACGAAGAGACCGTGGCAATTTCTTTTGAATTCCTGATGAGGACATGTTACTAGTTCTTTCAAATTATGAAAATTCAGAAGATGTTGCCTGGGGGTGGGTCGTCAGTAGCAGTCTGTTGTGCGAATAGTTCCAAGGCAGCAGAACGCGCTGAAATCTAGATGGCACGAAAGTGATGTCTAGTAAGTTGCCGCCCAGCAAATAACGGCGTGGGGCGCCGCGGGGGTGAGTGAGTCCAGTAGGCACCACAGCTATTCTTACCGGCATTGCAGAATTACTGCTGGGGACAATGCCTGTGCTGTAGCAGGGTCACAGCAGAAACAAAAAGGATTCTGTTGAAGATGTTGTTGGTTTTCAATTTGAAAACAGTTCTGGTGTCAACTGCTATGCTAATGTAGTGGTTAATGTTTTGTTTTCTCTAGAAAATGTAAAAGAGGGGGAGGCAGTCCAAAGTTCCGTTAAAAGGGCAAAGGAAAGGATCGGTGGTTTGAACTATCACTCAAAAAGGGGAGGGGGTGCAACAATTTTTCCTACCGGGTCACACTGTGCTTTCACCGGAACTGAGGTCTGCAGGATTCTAGTAATTCAAAGTGAGGCTGGCGCCAGCATGGGAGCGCCGACGTCCCGCGGATACAGTTTCGTCACTCCACGGGCGATCATGGCAGTCATTCCCCATCGGGGGTCGGAGACTCCCGCGGCTCCTCTAGAATCTTCAAGGTCGTGGAGGACTACGGTGGTGGAGTCAACCAGTGACCGGGCCATTTCTTCATGCTGGGCCCGCTCTTGCCAGGTCGATCGCCATTTTGAGAGTTCGGCAGCTACCGGCGATCGCGGGGTCACATGAGCGGACGGGCTCCACCCTGCCGGGCGAGACATTGCAGCATCGCCACAGTGGACGAACCCTTTTCGGGGCGCCTGGAGCGCTGAGGGTGCAGCTGGGAAGCCTTCACCTGAGGAGGCGGGAGAGGCCTGTTCGCACCGTCTCTCCCTCCCAGTGCACCCCACGGCACCCCGCTTGACATTTGTTATGGCCGGTGGCGATGAGGACGGGGGGGGGGGGTCGGAGGCATGTGCAAGACATCCCCCCCAGTGTTGTCAAAGCCATTTTTGAAGAAAGAAGTGGTGCCTGGCGTGTTGCCGCTGCTATTACGAAGGAGAAAAGAAAAAATGTCCCGTCCGTCTTTGGGCCGGGCTTCCGGTGGATGTCGGCCGGACGCCCCTGGCTCTGGCCCCATGAACGGGTTCCTTGGTTTATCGGCTGCAGCCGGATCCCGTCGGCCTCGGCCCCCCGACCGTTGGTGGCCGGACCGGAAGAGCATGTGGCGGGACTACCTGAAACTCTCAAGGGCCACCGCGGCCGGACTGGGAGAGAGAGGGGAGGGTCGAGGAGACATTCCCCCCCCTGCAACTCTTCAGCGTTGTAAAGGCAATCCCCTGGCCGGGTCCCGCTGGCCTCGGCCTCTCCTCCGGCTACACCCTACGTTAGGATCTCCTGGCCGAGGCGTGGCAGCAGGACCCGCCTTATATGGGCTGCTCCCGGCTGGGCGTAGCCGCAACCCTGCCCCACCTTGGAAGTTTCCAGAGTGGGGGCGGATGTTCTACTGACTTGCATTTTCCCTAGTCTATCGATTTTTTTGGCGTGGCAGGCGGTGGGACAGCGAGGGGTGATTTGGTTTCTCTTACTGTTTTTCTGGTCTCTCACCACTGGCATATTTCTAACGTTTTCTTGTTTCTAGGACATTAATAGGTTTTATCATTACGTTATGTTATCGTTTCTTTGTTCGTTGTTTAATAAAAGTTCATGTTCATCAGTGGCCTACTGATTTTCGTTTTCCTATTCTTTTCTTTCCAGGTTGTTTCATGCTAAAGTTTCTGTTAACAGGATACAGTGATCACTTCGTTATTATTGCATATGTCCTTTTCACTAGGGGTGCTCTCTGGTCGGGCCAGATGACGTATCTCTAGTAAATGGTCCGGGTGAAACAGGTGCATCAATCAGTGGGGAGTAGATAGGCATGACAGATTACAACGGGGGAGAAAGGTCCGCATTACGTACCCTTTCACTATTTGCAAAGATTTTCCTACGTATATTTGCAAACAGGGAATACCTCCAAAAAGAACCAATTCCCAAACAGTCAATGTTTGGGGAAACAATCAATCAATGAGGAACGAAATAGGCACGACGTGTTAAAGGTTTGCGTTACCTACCCTTCACTATCTGCAAAGGGAGAGAGAATATTCCTATTCTTCCTCGTTTGCAGGCAGAGAAGATTCTTAAGAGAACCAACTTCGAACAATTCAATGCTCGATTCAAACAATCAACAAGGGGTACTGTGAACACAAATGAACGCCGCTTATGTACATACACATTGGTATTATCAACAGGTTGTTCCTAATGTTTCTATTTTAGGGAGGTCAAAAAGAGATCCCATTAGTGGCCTACTGATTTTGCTCGATTCCTTTTGTTTTTTTACACGATTTTTCGCTATCTGCAAAGACTAAACAGAGTATTGCGACTCTGTGCTTGTTTGTAAATAGAGAATGAACCAAAGAGAACAATCAATCAAATGGAGAGAGAAGCAGGCACGACGGATTACAACGGGGGCAAAGGCCTGCGTTAACTACCCTTCACTATCTGCAAAGAGAGAGTACTCCTAATAGAAATGAGGGGTGGGGGGCAGCATTCAAAGCAGATCAGTGTGCATAAACACGAAAATGTTTCTACTTACCACGTACTTGACATTCGACAGCTTATGATATTTGCTATTAAAAAACCATTGAAATTCACTGAAAAAACCATAGGTTATAGACCATATATAGTTAGGAATTAGCATTTACAAAACCTTGAAAATTCACTGAAAAAACCATAGGTTATAGTTCATATATAGTTAGGAATTAGCATTTAAAAAACCTTATTTTACTCACACAAAACCATTGAAATTCCATATATAGTTAGTTGCACTAACTATATATCGCGCACCCGCAATCCACTGCTGATCATGTCACATATTACATCATTCATGACATGGTCAGTGACATCACTGATGACATCACTGATGACATCTCAAATGACATCACTGATGACATCACTGATGACATCTCATTTGACATCATTCTTGTGCTAATACGATAAACCTCTTCAGACTCTAATATAACCTTAGATACACTCAGTGTATACAGACACTCACACACTGCCACTCATCCATGGAGTTACTCACACACCCAGTCAGTCATGCAAAGAAACAATCTCACCTCCATTTCTTCAACTATACAGTTATACACACCTTACTTATTGAAACATATACTAACACATATTTACTCTCTTATACAATCCCTGATACAAGTTCACAATGATCGATACAACCACTCACTCATTCAGTGGCTCTCATGCACAGTTATTTATATATGCCAACTCTCACATGTACTGTGTTTTACATATGTACTTACTATGACATGTAGCATTGAGATATCCATTCACTCATCAATACACTCATGCACACAGTCAACTGCCCATGTAGCTGTTTCCACATGCACTCTTGAACTCATACACCTAGTGAATAAACTGCTCACACATCTATGCACAGAGTCACACACCTTCCAGCCACCCCCACACAAACTCAATCTCCCATAGAAATACTTGGGCAACCAATTAATAACACATATAGCCTCTCGTATAGCTAATGATCAACACATGCAGCAGTTTACATCACAACAGACATAATGATGCACAAATTAAGACAGTTTAGTCACTAACCCATGCATTCAGTGAGACACATTTAATCACTCACTCATACAGTCAGTCACGCACCTACTAAATCCTTCATCCAGACACTTATACATCCACTCATTCTTCAATATGTAAGACATATTTTAACTTTACAGAAACATACAGTCACTGGATGTTGTCATCAGTGATGTCATCAGTGATGTCATTTGAGATGTCATCAGTGATGTCATCAGTGATGTCACTGACCATGTCATGAATGATGTAATATGTGACATGATCAGCAGTGGATTGCGGGTGCGCGATATATAGTTAGTGCAACTAACTATATATGGAATTTCAATGGTTTTGTGTGAGTAAAATAAGGTTTTTTAAATGCTAATTCCTAACTATATATGGTCTATAACCTATGGTTTTTTCAGTGAATTTTCAAGGTTTTGTAAATGCTAATTCCTAACTATATATGGTCTATAACCTATGGTTTTTTCAGTGAATATATATATATATATATGTATGTATGTATATATATATATATATATTCACTGAAAAAACCATAGGTTATAGACCATATATAGTTAGGAATTAGCATTTAAAAAACCTTATTTTACTCACACAAAACCATTGAAATTCCATATATAGTTAGTTGCACTAACTATATATCGCGCACCCGCAATCCACTGCTGATCATGTCACATATTACATCATTCATGACATGGTCAGTGACATCACTGATGACATCACTGATGACATCTCAAATGACATCACTGATGACATCTCAAATGACATCACTGATGACATCATCTAGTGTCTGTGTGTTTTTGTAAAGTTTAAATATGTTTTACATATTGAAGAATGAGTGGATGTATAAGTGTCTGGATGAAGGATTTAGTAGGTGCGTGACTGACTGTATGAGTGAGTGATTAAATGTGTCTCACTGAATGCATGGGTTAGTGACTAAACTGTCTTAATTTGTGCATCATTATGTCTGTTGTTCTGTAAACTGCTGCATGTGTTGATCATTAGCTATACGAGAGGCTATATGTGTTATTAATTGGTTGCCCAAGTATTTCTATGGGAGATTGAGTTTGTGTAGGGGTCGCTGGAAGGTGTGTGACTCTATGCATAGATGTGTGAGCAGTTTATTCACTAGGTGTATGAGTTCAAGAGTGCATGTGGAAACAGCTACATGGGCAGTTGACTGTGTGCATGAGTGTATTGATGAGTGAATGGATATCTCAATGCTACATGTCATAGTAAGTACATATGTAAAACACAGTACATGTGAGAGTTGGCATATATAAATAACTGTGCATGAGAGCCACTGAATGAGTGAGTAGTTGTATCGATCATTGTGAACTTGTATCAGGGATTGTATAAGAGAGTAAATATGTGTTAGTATATGTTTCAATAAGTAAGGTGTGTTTAACTGTATAGTTGAAGAAATGGAGGTGAGATTGTTTCTTTGCATGACTGACTGGGTGTGTGAGTAACTCCATGGATGAGTGGCAGTGTGTGAGTGTCTGTATACACTGAGTGTATCTAAGGTTATATTAGAGTCTGAAGAGGTTTATCGTATTAGCACAAGAATGATGTCAAATGAGATGTCATCAGTGATGTCATCAGTGATGTCATTTGAGATGTCATCAGTGATGTCATCAGTGATGTCACTGACCATGTCATGAATGATGTAATATGTGACATGATCAGCAGTGGATTGCGGGTGCGCGATATATAGTTAGTGCAACTAACTATATATGGAATTTCAATGGTTTTGTGTGAGTAAAATAAGGTTTTTTAAATGCTAATTCCTAACTATATATGGTCTATAACCTATGGTTTTTTCAGTGAATTTTCAAGGTTTTGTAAATGCTAATTCCTAACTATATATGGTCTATAACCTATGGTTTTTTCAGTGAATTTCAATGGTTTTTTAATAGCAAATATCATAAGCTGTCGAATGTCAAGTACGTGGTAAGTGAAAACATTTTCGTGTTTATGCACACTGATCTGCTTTGAATGGTGCCCCCCCCCCTCATTTCTATTAGGAGTACTCTCTCTTTGCAGATAGTGAAAGGTAGTTAACGCAGGCCTTTGCCCCCATTGTAATCCGTCGTGCCTGCTTCTCTCTCCATTTGATTGATTGTTATCCAAGTATTTACTGTTTTAGAATTAGTTCTCTTTGGTTCATTCTCTATTTACAAACAAACACAGAGTCGCAATACTCTGTTTAGTCTTTGCAGATAACGAAAAATCGTGTAAAAAAAAAAGAAAAGGAATCGAGCAAAATCAGTAGGCCACTAATGGGATCTCTTTTTGACCTCGCTAAAATAGAAACATTAGGAACAACCCCTCATGACAAATACAAAACTAGTGAGATGAACTGAACTCCACACAATGATGGCTGCAAAACAGCTCGGCTCCGCCACCCACCCCGCCCAAAATAACGATAAAGAACGGCTGCCATGATTGGTTGCGGAATGACCACGACGGAGCTACGAAATGTTGCTGCTCTCATGCTAACCCCAGCTTCAGTCTGAAACATCCAGAAACACTGTAGACTACCAATTCGATCAGTTCCGGTAGCGCCCCAATGTAACCCGGTAGAGAAGAACTAGCCCTCCCCTCTTTGACTGATGGTTCTTGTTGCCTGTCCCTTCTGTTGTCATTTAACAGAACTATTTAGCCTGCTGAAAGGGGTTGTGTTCCGACCGCTGGTTGGTGGAGACATTTTGACTATATTCTGTACCTGCGTTGTCGCGTAATGCGTCATATGACGCGCCGCGTTAGCGCATCCGGAAGTCATCCGGGGCGCGCAGCGCGTAACGTAAGCATAACAAGTCATGTGACTTGTTAATAAAACTTTTCATTGGTTCATTTTACTTTTCTTATTGTAATGATGAAAGGCTTGGTCATATGACCTAAAAATTACGCTTTTCATTACTTCCGAACATTATTTTTTCTTAAATATATGTTATAATGTTCCAGGCTAATGTACTTTCCCGGAAATTTTACAACTGTCCTGCAAGTAAAATATATTCTTTTTTCGAGAAAAAGAGCGTTTCTTCGTCCCATGACGGAGCCGTTGAGCAAAAGAGGGTCGACCTGCTGTCTTAGTCGCCGATACGCCTGAATATGAGATTCTTATCGATCACTTTATGTTGCAGGAATAGAAAACACAACAGCCCTTGACCATTTATCTTTACTGCGTTCCTTCGTATTATACCTTTTACCCTTCATGTAATTGGTCTGCTTTATTTCACTTGCCTTTTAATGATTCTAAAACAGTCACTATTATTAAAAACTTTACCAATGTATATACTACTACCATGTTTTCTTTTAAAAACCTTTATTGTGAAAATTTCATTATACAAATACGAGCCTATAACCACGTGGGCCTGCCACAGAGCAAACTGTAATCGTAAATGATGAATAGACATTTACACTGTAGAGGAACGTAACGGGCGGGCCATTAGGTTGCAAGAACTAAGGTGTCTAACAGTTACGGAATCGGTGGACGTACATTTTATAATTAAAATACGACAGGGCCAGTTACAATAAAATTATCTAGATATACATTTGCGGGCAAGTACCATGGGTGATGTTAATTCGAACTTTCAATAGTACAGTAATCAATAACACATCAGAACTTAATATCAATAGGGATGTCGAAATATTCAATCAATTCTCGTCCCCGCCCGCCATGTGCTTCAAAACTGCATACGTATCTCGTGATTTCAAGGTTCTGCAACCAGTACACAACAAGGAGTTACGAGTCCCATTTATTCCGGCGCCATTTTGGGCGAGGACGGGCAGGTCCAGGATATAGTCAAAATGTCTCTACCAACCATCGACTATGATGATGTTCATATGCTGTATTTATTAGAGTAACACTCATCTGTCCACATGAAATTAATTTGCCACAATCTAAACATGTCATTTTAATCTTTCCAAAGTTCTTCTAAATATTTGGGACCGTTTCCCTTGCCTCTGAAGCTCTCAGTGCCACTTCTTTGATGAATGTACTAGCAGGTCAGGGGTTCTCCTCCAAATCTCTCTTTTATGCAGCACTATAATTAATTGGTGCCACCTCTCCATATGACGATGCATGGTATAGTTACCACAACTATATTTTTTTTCGGTTCCTCTGGAGAGTTCATCGTGGCAGATGAAGCGTGTAACGTACCGGGCATTTACCTTTTTTTGCATGTACAGGAAAGGAAAAAAAAATCGAGCGTCCGAGTTCTAAGGTGTCCCAGGGCCATTTTAGTGGACCAGGCCCAAATCCAAAGAACAGGCCGCCATTTTGAGAGTCCTCTTGCAGCCGCCTGTCGCTGTAGCATCAAGAGCAGCCGAAACTCAGCTGAATGGCAACTGAAACGGTAAAGGGGCGCCCCACTACAGCAGACGAGCCTCCACCTAGGAAGGCCCATTCACGCCGGCTCCCCCCCCCTTCGGGCACCCCACGCCGTTATTCGGAGCAGTATTGTAGGATGGCCACACCAGTGCGGCAACTTGCTAGACATCACCTCGGTGGTAACCGAATCTCAACGCCTTGTGGTGTCTCCTATTCAGAAAACATTGTTATGCTGCCTTCGACCTATTCGCCGCAAGTGCGCACACAACTCAACTGCATAGCTTGCTAGACACCACCTCGGTGCCATCCGGATCTTGGAATGTCAGCACCTTTTGGTGTCTTCTCTTCAGAAAATATTGTTGCGCTGCCTTTGGCCCCATTCGCACATCGGTCCGCTACTGACGCCATCTCACAGGCTAATGGGGCGCCCCACGCCGAGTTTCAGCATTGTAGAATAACCACACCAGTACAGCAACTTGCTAGACATCACCTCGGTGCCATCCGGATCTCGGCGCCCCACTGCAGATGAAGTGCCTCTCAACTATGAAACCACCACGGTGACATCCGGATCTTGGCGCGTTGTGCTGCCTTCGGCCTATTCGCACATCGGTCCGCTACTGACGCCATCTCACAGGCTAATGGGGCGACCCACGCCGAGTTTCAGCATTGTAGGATGACCACACCAGTACAGCAACTTGCTAGACATCACCTCGGTGCCATCCGGATCTCGGCGCCCCACTGCAGATGAAGTGCCTCTCAACTATGAAACCACCACGGTGACATCCGGATCTTGGCGCGTTGTGCTGCCTTCGGCCTATTCGCACATCGGTCCGCTACTGACGCCATCTCACAGGCTAATGGGGCGACCCACACCGAGTTTCAGCATTGTAGGATGACCACACCAACTTGCTAGACATCACCTCAGTGCCATCCGAATCTTGGCATCTCAACGCCTAGTGGTATCTTCCATACAAAAAATATTGTTACGCTGCCTTTGGCCCCATTCGCACATCAGTCCGCAACTTAGACATCACCTCGGTGCCATCCGGATCTTGGCATCTCAGCGCCTTGTGGTGTCAGTCAGAAAATATTGTTGCGCTGCCTTTGGCCCCATTCGCACATCGGTCCGCTACTGACGCCATCTCACAGGCCAACGGGGCGCCCCACGCCGACTTTCAACATTGTAGGATGGCCACAGAAGTGCGACAACTTACTAGACACCACCTCGGTGCCATCCGGATCTTGGCGCGTTGTGCTGCCTTCGGCCTATTCGCACATCGGTCCGCTACTGACGCAAACTCACAGGCCAACGGGGCGCCCCACGCCGACTTTCAGCATTGTAGGATGGCCACACCAGTGCTGCAACTTGCTGGACACCACCTCGGTGCCATCCGGATCTTGGCGCGTTGTATTGCCTTCGGCCTATTCGCACATCGGTCCGCTACTGACGCCGCCTCACGTGCCAACGTATTTTCTCCGCATTTTATACCCTATGCCGCATAACAGGTCATGTGACTTGTTTATAAAACTTTTCATTGGTTCATTTTACTTTTGGTTTCCTAATGATGGAAGGCTTGATCATATGACCTAAAAACAACACTTTTCATTGGATGAAAACTTTTTTTTTCCCCCAAACGATGAAAGCCCCACCTTGTTTCTGGATGTTTCAGACTAAACTGGCGTCAGCATGAGAGCACCACCATCTCGTAGCTCCGTCGTGGTCATTCCGCGAGCAATCATGGCAGCCGCTCCCCACCAGAAGCCTGCAGGAGTCGGGGCCCCCAAAACTTTTGATGAATTCTCAAGGCGGAGGGGACGCTTTCGAGAATGGGGTCCAAGACCTAGCAGACAAGCGTCCGATTTCCAAGGTGTCCCAGGGCCATTTCAGTGGACCACGCCCAAAAAGGAAAGAGCCTGCCGCCATTTTGAGAGTCCTGTGGCAGCCGCCTATCGCTGCACCGCAAGAGTGGGCGCAACTCAGCTGAATGGCGGATTTTGACACAGTGGACCAAAAGCGGACGGAATAGCAACTGAAACGGTAAAGGGGCGCCCCACTAAAACAGATGAGACTCCACCTGGAGAGGCCCGTTCACGCCGCCTCCCCCGGGGCGCCCCACGCCGTTATTCGGAGCAGCATTGTAGGATACCAAAACCAGTGCGGCAACTTACTGGACATCACCTTGGTGCCATCGTTCTGCTGCCTTGGAACTATTCGCACAACAGTTTGCTACTGATGACCCACCCCCCGCGACGCCCCACGCCGTTATTTGCTGGGTGGCAACTTACTAGACATCACTTTCGTGTCATCTAGATTTCGGCGCGTTCTGCTGCCTTGGAACTATTCGCACAACAGTTTGCTACTGATGACCCACCCCCCGCGACGCCCCACGCCGGAAATCTGGACGTTGTGCTGCGTTGGGACTATTCGCACAGCCGACCGCTACTTCGTTGTTTTTCCCTAAAAATGTTTATATGTTATTACTATTTTTGTTTTCTTGTATATATTTATAAATTATTAAAGTTTTATAATCTTACTACTTTGTCGGAGTGCTATATATTTTTAATGTGACACATAATTGTAAAAACTTTGATGTACAAAGAGTCATCCCTGGAATCTTCCGCTTCACGCTCGGTCCCCTCCCCAATCACAATACAGGATGGTTTTCAGATAATAGCAACGCTTCTGCTGTGACGGATCTCATCGAGTGTGGGCCTTGATCTACTATAACTCCTTTGAAGAGGGGTGATTCTTTACAGCTGTGGCCATGAACTACATCTGCAGGGCTAGCTGATAGCCTAGGACCGGCCTGGACAATCGGCACACAGAGGAAAAGGAGTGTCAGAGGGTGCGGTAGTGAATAGGGCGAAAGGGAGGTGTCGGGCGGGCACAGGGTGTGATTCTCAGGGAAGAGCAGCGCAGATGGGGGGAGGTTTATTACCCATGCATAAGACAGAGAGCGGGGGTGACCACTGCCTGGGTGAGATGCTTGCGAGGGTGGGGAGCCATGCTAAGGATCGACAGCGTGCACAGAGTGGGTCTGGTCAAGGCATCTAAAATGGCTGCCGTGCACGACAAAAGTGTGGCATTTGAAAAAAGACAAGATGGCGCACACAATGTTTTTCAACAATTCCTGATTTCCTTCGAATCGAACGTTAACAGACGTTGGGGCATATTACCAAAGTTAAGCGATATTTATCCCTAACGATGCATTGCAAAGATTTTTTTACCGTCAGAAATTATCGCAGATAAACCTTGCTATTATCAAGGTTTATCGCAAATACGATAAAAAACGACCGCAATGCATTAATATCGCTGAAAACTCAGCGATATTCATGCATTACCGAGCTAATGCTCTTAGCCATGTTATCCACCTCCCATTGGATAACATGGCTAAGAACTGCTCAGGGCAGCTGTTACTTTTTGGAGATATTCGCGCTTATCTCGAATATTTCCAAAAGTTGATAATAGGAGATAGCGATGTTAGCGACTGTTTCCAGTCGCTAACATCTTGGCATGCCCACTTTGCATGTCATTAGTGATAAATATCACTCACATGCAAAGTGGGACCCAAGATGGTCGCTATCTCCTACTAGCCGTCGCTAACTGGTGTTAGCAACAGCTAGGTAATACAGATATAATTTTATCTCCGCGAAGCGGAGCGCTGTTACAGATATATATCTTGTTTTTGAACGTTAATTTCTCAAAATGCACTGAAGCACATATATTGAGACATAGCAAAGGCACATCGGGCTACCAGTCCCTAGGAGATAGCGATGTTAGCGACTGTTTCCAGTCGCTAACATCTTGGCATGCCCACTTTGCATGTCATTAGTGATAAATATCACTCACATGCAAAGTGGGACCCAAGATGGTCGCTATCTCCTACTAGCCGTCGCTAACTGGTGTTAGCAACAGCTAGGTAATACAGATATAATTTTATCTCCGCGAAGCGGAGCGCTGTTACAGATATATATCTTGTTTTTGAACGTTAATTTCTCAAAATGCACTGAAGCACATATATTGAGACATAGCAAAGGCACATCGGGCTACCAGTCCCTAATATTTTACCAAGTTTCGTGCAAATCCATTCAGCCGTTCGATTATTATTATTATTTTTTTTTTTTGCCCCGCGGGGCCCTTTTAAAACCTCCACATCAAACCTAGGGGGTCAGCGAGGATCTACTATGCCCCCTTATGGTCATTTGCCCCTTCGCTTTGTCCTCCTCTTGTCTCTCGATCCTACCGAGAGACAAGATGGCGGCCGCTACGTACTGTTTGGAATGTTTACAGACACCGGAGAGCCAATCAGCTTCGCTTCGCAAAGCTCCGTAACGCGAAAAGTACGCGAAGCGGTGCGCTGTTACAGATATATATCTTTTTTTGAACGTTAATTTCTCAAAATCCACTGAAGCACATATATTGAGACCTAGCAAAGGCACATCGGGCTACCAGTCCCTACAATTTTGCCAAGTTTCGTGCAAATCCATTCAGCCGTTCGATTATTATTATTATTATTTTTTTTTGCCCCGCGGGGCCCTTTTAAAACCTCCACATCAAACCTAGGGGGTCAGCGAGGATCTACTATGCCCCCTTATAGTTATTTCCCCCTTTGTTTTGACCTCCTCTTGTCTCTCGATCCTACCGAGAGACAAGATGGCGGCCGCTACGGACTGTTTGGAATGTTGACAGACGCCGGAGAACCAATCAGCTTCGCTTCACAAAGCTCCGTTGCGCGAAAAGTACGCGTCCTGGGCCGCTGCCCAGTCCGCTGTTACAGATATATATCTTTTTTTAAACGTTATTTTCTCAAAATCCACTGGAGCACATATATTGAGACCTACAAAAGGCACATCGGGCTACCAGTCCCTACAATTTTGCCAAGTTTCGTGCAAATCCATTCAGCCGTTCGGGCTAAAAGTGAGGCCAACCGCCCTATGGAAAACTCAATGTTAAAAACACGTTTTGGGACCCCCCTTTTTTCTCGACCCCCCCTTGACGAACCCCCCCCAAATTTTCAAGGGCTGCTCAGAAACAAAATGTGCCATTTTCCTGAAAATTTCAGCCAATTCCGTCCACAAACGCCAAAGTTATTAGACATAGAATTTTCAAAAAACCCATAGAGAAAAAATCCTAACTATATATACCTACTGGCGACCGCCAGTAGGTAATATATATGTCAGTGCCTTCCTTTCATCAGAGGGAATCGGATTGGTAATCAATATATAATAATACTTACAATTTACATTTCTCAGGGACCATAAGTGACTCATCTGCAGAATACTTAGATCTAAAAGTGTTTGCAGAGGACCATCAGATCCATACGGCTCTACATAGAAAATCTACCGCAGGCAATTCCACCCTGTTTGCAAGTAGCAGCCACCCCCCTCAACTAATCAAGAGCATTCCTTACGGGGAGCTACTTCGGCTCCGTAGGAATTGCTCAAGATTGGAAGACTTTGACAAGGCAGCACAGATTTGTGTGAAAAGATTTGAAGTGAGAGGGTATGGAAAATCCATCTTGAAAAACACCTTAAAAAGAGTAAGGGCTATTCCCAGAGACTCCCTAATCACTCCGAAGCCTGTCATTAAGGAAAGGGAAGATGAGAAAGGGAAATTTAGACTTATAACTCCCTTCTCGGCTGGAGCACAGGACCTTAGGTCAATGATGCGAAAAAATTGGCATATTCTCACCACTGACAGTGTCATCAGAGATGATTTACCGACTCACCCGCTTATAACATTCAATAAAACGAGATCCCTTCGAGATTATCTAGTGACCAGCCACCTAGAAAAACTACTCCCGAAAAGTAACACCTTAAGATCAATGAGTGGGTTTTTCCCCTGCGGTAAATGCAAAGCTTGCGCAGGAAGCAGGAGAGTTCTCGCAGTGGAGAATGCAGAGACAGGCAAAAAACTGCACATAAAACAGTTTATAACTTGCAGTACTCCCCTAGCAGTGTATTGTTTGGTCTGCCCCTGTGGCCTCCGCTACATAGGGAGCACCATTAACATGCTTAAGCTGCGGATCCTGGAACACCTAAGGGCCATTGACAAGGCCGACCAGGCCTATCCGGTCGCCCGGCACTTTGCCGAAAAGCATAACAGGGACCGTAGTCAGCTTCAATATTTTGGGCTAGATACCATCAAAACTAATGCTAGAGGGGGTGACCAATTGCGACGTCTCCGTAGATTGGAGTCACGTTACATCATAGACCTCTCCACCAAGTGGCCTAAAGGGATGAATAGCGGAGAAGAAATGGTCTTTCACCTAGGCAAAGCGTAATAGATGATTGTTAGATCTATATGCACTCAATCTTTGTGGATCTGCTCTGTATTTTGAATTTTGAATTCTAATTTTGTATGTATAGCACTGTATATATTGTCACTTATACATAGGGGCTTGTATATAAAGTACATGTAGGTATACACCTACAGGAGGATATATCTAGGTTGAATTGAAAAAACCCTAACCTCGCCAATGGTTCCATTGTCCCCACCCTGACGGTGGGAAGGAACCAATGTTTATACATACCCTTAGTGTTACATAAGTGGCAATCTAATGGATCAAGGGGCTCTTTGATTCATTTGAGTTATGCCAAAATGACACTAACTGGATAGTCTTAGTGGGATATCCATGTAGTCTTTGGCACCTCGCGCTATACGTTGGTTGCCTGAATATGGGCATATCTGAGTGAATATATTGTAAATATGTTGTACATAGGTTGTATATATTAGGTCACCTCTCATCAGTGTAAGAGGACCATTGCCGATCCACGGCTGCATTAAACATCATATGGAAGATATATGTGATAAACATACAAACTTTCTCCCATAGAAACGCACATCCACCTATCCATAGGGTAACTACGCAATACAGGGTGTTGCTAATGTGTAGATAGACATATGTATATATGTATATATTTACCATTCCAAGATGGCGCGCATCTGGGAGGATTGTAGTCCTCTGTCGATATCAACTGAGAGGTGGTACCTATGTATGTAATTACCTATATTAAGTGTACCGGTTTCTTTATGTGTAAACACACTGACGAAGGCCTAGTGCTGAAACGCGTCTGTGGCGTACTTGTAGTTAATAAACTACCGTGTGAGTAAGATACCTCCGAGTGCTGTCATTTCTTTCCCGGGAACCTGGGATGGTGAAGAGCGCAATATATATATATATATATATATGTTGGACAGGCCACATGAAGGGCTCGCTCCCTCCCCACAGGACAGGGCCCGGGCCACCGTCAGCACCATTGCCCGGCCCAGCCGCCATCTTGGACACGGCACCACGCGGCCGCGCGGCCTCAGCCCGACCCCAACCCTGGGCCTGGCCAGGCCCCGACATCCCGGCACCACCCTCCACCCAGGAGGTGAACGGCCCACTTGGCAGGTCAATGGGAGTACGAAGTGTCGATGGCTCTCCCCCGCCAGGTGCCGAGCACCCCCAGCCTCCCCGGGCGCTGCCTCCACCCCCCTGCTGGGTGTCTGGACTCCCTCATCCCGGACCTCCCGACCTCCAAGAGCGAGGGTCCGGACATCAAAGGGCGCCAGACCTATAACTGAGGCAACCCCAGGACAGGAAGGGAGTTGTATCCTGGAGTCGAGAGACACCGCGACGAACTCATCCTTGACGGACTGTTGGCGCTGCCACAGCCCTGCCTTGTGAACTCTTGTCCTGCCTGCTGGGGCTGCCGCGGCCCTCTGCAACCTTCATCCTCGTGGGACCTGCTGGCGCTGCCGCGGCCCTCTGCGACCTTCATCCTCGTGGGACCTGCTGGCGCTGCCGCGGCCCTCTGCAACCTGCATTCTCGTGGGACCTGCTGGCGCTGCCGCGGCCCGTAGTAACCTTCATCCTCGTGGGACCTGCCGGCGCTGCCGCGGCCCGTTGCACCCTGCATTCTCGTGGGACCTGCTGGCGCTGCTGAGGCCCGTTGTAACCTTCATCCTCGTTGGGACCTGCTGGCGCTGCCGCGGCCCGTTGCCACCTACGACCTCTTCGGGACCTGCTGGCGCTGCCGCGGCCCGTTGCCACCTACGACCTCTTCGGGACCTGCCGGCGCTGCCGCGGTCTGACCCATCCGAACACCGAGCTCGAGGATTGTGAGCTATCACCGTTACACACCCGTACCCGTGGGTACCAAGACTGTCCCGCTACCCCCTTCCCTTACTAGAGACTAGAATTGAGAGGATCATCGTGTCCTGATCGCCTTGTATCGTACCACTCTACTACCAGATGTGCCTATAAAAGGTGTTACCCTAATCTTTGTGTGGTGTCCATCTGTGGTAAATAAATAAATAATACCCTATTTTTGAATGAATAAATGAATAACAGATAGCTCAATAAATAAGAGTCAAGATTCGAGGTAGTAGGAGTTTTGCAGGTTTAATACAGCATAAGGACAGGAACAGGACGACCTGCACAGGAATAGGATGGCAGGGCCCAGCAGCTGCTGGGGCTGGATCTGGGATGAGCGCGCTAACATTTAATAACAATACACGATCATATATACTAAAACAGTTGCATTACAATACATACGATAGGCGGAGCAGTGGGTGTGGTCAATAGCAGTCGCGAAAGATAAGGGTGAAAATGGGTGTAACAGGGCGTATACATAGACATGTGATGCAAACATAACAGAATATGTCATGAATGGGGCGGAAACCATGGAGGGGGCTACCTGAGGAGCCGGGACCTCTAACCTGATGGTGCGCGCAAACTGGCAATGACGTATCAGTAGGAGAAGCTGGGGGCTTCGAACTCTGTGCTAGGAGCAGAGACTGAAGTCTGGAGAGTCAGGGCGACATGTACCTAAACAGTATCTAGTATCTGATGTTTAGAGAACATGTTGATATGAACTAAGAGTCAGGAGGGGAGAGGCTAACGGACTCTAAGACTGGAGCATGCATTATTCTACATGTAGTGCGTGATGAAGAATATTTAATGACCATTTAAATACAGTATTTCTCTTACATGGAGACGTAAAAGCTAGACAATGACGGAAACTATTGATGCGATTCAGTAGCTTTAGGAATGCAGAGGAGGAGGACTGAACTGATAACTGGAATCATAACATACTCTTGGCAGACTCAGAGGCAGAGCCAGGCTGAGCCGGGCACTGCGAGGCAGGAAGTAAGTGAAGGGTCGAGGATACAGGTGGGGGCTGTATCGCTCCTCAGCGAGGCTTCAGGAGACAGGAGACAGGAGCTGAATCTGGTGTCCAGGCCCTTCTGAGGCCTAGAAACGGGAACTTTACATGCAATAACGTGCACACTGAGAAACGTGGCAACGTAGCTTTACATAGGCCTGATATTCGTAGTATTCACGAGAACTGGAAACTGGCACACTAGAGGTGGACACAACTATAATTGCGTCTTTAAATCAAACATAGGGAATACATATGCATATTTAATCATGCACATATAACATATGATGGATGACACGTAGGGACACAGAACATAGCAAAATTTACTTTTCCACATTCCCTCCTTGTCACTACGTTTCCATCAGGAAACATCAATATTCATGATACCATCTATCATTTCATACAGTATCATTTGCTCGTCTCGAATTATCCTGGAACGGGATCTAGAACGGGGCTTGGGACTAGGAATACAAGAGGTAGCACAAATGCCGCAAATCGCAGGGCCACATTGTATACAGAGGCAACAGCTGAATATGATCGCTACTGCAATACCTAGAAAGGACAATACTTTCCATCCCCAGGCGGAAATTATATTCCAGAACCAACCGGACAATGTCCAGGTGCCTGGATCTTGGTGTAACAGATGGGCAATTTTATGGAGTCTGGTTATAGCTGAATAAACAGACGGCGCGTTATTTGGAATGAAAATGCAGCAACTAGATCCGATGACTCTACAGGCCCCGCCCCTATCGGCCAGTATGACGTCAAGGACGAAACAATTCTGTAAAACGACAAATCTCATAGCAGATTGCTCTTCGGTTAAGTTACCTAGAGCAGAGGCAGTCTCATTGACTACAGCTTCAAGGGTTCTGGTTAACCTACGGATTAGCTTACTATTCTGGATAGGTCCTATAAAGAAAAAGAAACCTCTGTTGAAATCTGTATACTGTTCTAGGGCAGTTTCAGTATAATCGACAATGGGGGACTCCCTTCTATGTCTAATGTGTACTAGATGTGTATTTCTATGATAATCAGATGGGGCTAGGAAAACCGGTGGCAGTAGGAAGGCAATGTAACAGGTTCCCTCCCAATCGAGGGGCAGACGAACATATGCAGTTTGACCACAAATAAAATAAGAATGACGTGAAGCTTTGAAAATAGATTTCCCACTGTCACTATACTTGACAATAGTAGTACAATCGCTATGTCCTACATGTACGGAACCATTATTTCTAACACATAATTCGCCTTTGACTGGTAGTACTGAAATAGCAGGTAAGTCCGGAGTAGTATCAGACTGAACATTCAGGACCATTAAATTCGAAGAATAATTACCTAAATTGTACACTTCATTTTCTAGATCTAACCCTGTTCTGTGGGGAAGACCTTGTTTGTCTGGAAAACATGTACTGTTAAGAAAAGACATATCTGTTGAGGATGACGTTAACGTGGACCATGCTCCACACGAACCATTATGTGAAAATGGATAAGGAAAAAGTGGCAGAACTCCCTTCGGTGTCTGGAAAGGGGGGAGTCAACCACATACCCAACAATTAGTGGCATTGCTGGTCTGGTGTGAATAATGTAACATGCGGATGAAAGAGTTATTACGCATAGCGAGGCGGTAAGAGAGTTCATGAGGAGGTAGATCACTAAACGTGTGCTCTACTGTAGCATTGGAAGACTTATTTACATGAGAAACTGGAAAATACAGGTAAAATGCATAACTGGTGCAGGAAATCATAATACTGAGAAATAATATGAAACATAGAAAAACGATACATCGAATTGAATTTTGACTAACTCTCTCACTATGGGGGTCTATTTTATACATGTCAGAAACAGTTTAACCGTTTCACCTAGGGGAGGACTTAGACAATCAAACTGGCTGACTTATTTTACTAGACCGGAGTTTCAACTTATACTCCTGTTGCGGAGTTTTCTCTAACGGGGAGGGTGCAGTATCATTGTTCTTTGCGGGACAGTCCTTGAGAATAGTACTTTGGCAATCCTTCAAATCCTGGGAAATGTTCTTTGAGACGGGTTTCAGTCCATAAAATTTCTTTACGTGCGAAAGGTGTACCCAGCCTTTGCGACCCTCCAACTTCACGGCTGTACGGGTGGCGAGGAGGACCTGTCGGGGCTCCTTCCAGCGTGGCTCCAGCGGACTTGAGCGGTCAAAATTGCGAACCAAGACCATGGATCCTGGAACGATTTCATGCGGTGCCACCTCGGTATTGTCTGGAAATGCGGCGGCAACCTGTGAACGACAAGAGTTGAGGGCAGACATCAAGGAAGCTAGGTAATCTGTCAGCATATTACTTGAAACTTCGGTAATACTTCGGGGTCTAGGAGTACCCCACATGTTAGGGGGGCGGCCGAAAACGACCTCATACGGGGACAGACCTGATCTGGAATGTGCGACCATGCGCATATAGAACAAAGCGACTGGCAGAGCTACTAGCCAGTCTACACCTTTCTCTTGACAAACTTTTGCGATACGGATTTTCAAAGTCTGGTTATGTCTCTCTACAAGACCGGCTGCTTCAGGATGGCGTACACAATGAAACTTCCACTGGTACCCTAACAAAAGGGAAACATGCTTCATTAACTCAGATGAGAATGGCTGGCCGTTATCAGAATATACGACTCTAGGGAGTCCATAGCGGGGGAAGAACTCACGAACCAGCTGCTTGGCAGTGGTCGCGGCGGTGTAATCTGGGACTGGATATGCTTCTGTCCACCTGGACAAAGCGCATACAACTACGAGGACATACTTGAAACCTCGACATCGCTCCATCTGAATATAATCCATCTGGAGGACTTCAAAAGGGTGGTCAGGAGGCTGGAATCCCCCTTGTTCCACCGGGACACTTTTACCTGGATTAAACTGGCAACATATCATACAGGTACGGACTTTCTGTTTGGCTGCAGCTCGTAAATGCTTGTTGAACCAAATGTTCTGGATACTGTCTAACATAGCTTTTTCTCCTAAATGTGCTGGACTATGTGCAGTATTAATAATGACTTGAACCATAGAGTCGGGGAGAAACCATGTGGCTCTACCCTTCGTTAACCATCCTTGATCTGTCTGGACCCCTCCCTGTTCGGGCGCCATTATGTGGTAAATAAATAAATAATACCCTATTTTTGAATGAATAAATGAATAACAGATAGCTCAATAAATAAGAGTCAAGATTCGAGGTAGTAGGAGTTTTGCAGGTTTAATACAGCATAAGGACAGGAACAGGACGACCTGCACAGGAATAGGATGGCAGGGCCCAGCAGCTGCTGGGGCTGGATCTGGGATGAGCGCGCTAACATTTAATAACAATACACGATCATATATACTAAAACAGTTGCATTACAATACATACGATAGGCGGAGCAGTGGGTGTGGTCAATAGCAGTCGCGAAAGATAAGGGTGAAAATGGGTGTAACAGGGCGTATACATAGACATGTGATGCAAACGTAACAGAATATGTCATGAATGGGGCGGAAACCATGGAGGGGGCTACCTGAGGAGCCGGGACCTCTAACCTGATGGTGCGCGCAAACTGGCAATGACGTATCACTAGGAGAAGCTGGGGGCTTCGAACTCTGTGCTAGGAGCAGAGACTGAAGTCTGGAGAGTCAGGGCGACATGTACCTAAACAGTATCTAGTATCTGATGTTTAGAGAACATGTTGATATGAACTAAGAGTCAGGAGGGGAGAGGCTAACGGACTCTAAGACTGGAGCATGCATTATTCTACATGTAGTGCGTGATGAAGAATATTTAATGACCATTTAAATACAGTATTTCTCTTACATGGAGACGTAAAAGCTAGACAATGACGGAAACTATTGATGCGATTCAGTAGCTTTAGGAATGCAGAGGAGGAGGACTGAACTGATAACTGGAATCATAACATACTCTTGGCAGACTCAGAGGCAGAGCCAGGCTGAGCCGGGCACTGCGAGGCAGGAAGTAAGTGAAGGGTCGAGGATACAGGTGGGGGCTGTATCGCTCCTCAGCGAGGCTTCAGGAGACAGGAGACAGGAGCTGAATCTGGTGTCCAGGCCCTTCTGAGGCCTAGAAACAGGAACTTTACATGCAATAACGTGCACACTGAGAAACGTGGCAACGTAGCTTTACATAGGCCTGATATTCGTAGTATTCACGAGAACTGGAAACTGGCACACTAGAGGTGGACACAACTATAATTGCGTCTTTAAATCAAACATAGGGAATACATATGCATATTTAATCATGCACATATAACATATGATGGATGACACGTAGGGACACAGAACATAGCAAAATTTACTTTTCCACATTCCCTCCTTGTCACTACGTTTCCATCAGGAAACATCAATATTCATGATACCATTTATCATTTCATACAGTATCATTTGCTCGTCTCGAATTATCCTGGAACGGGATCTAGAACGGGGTTTGGGACTAGGAATACAAGAGGTAGCACAAATGCCGCAAATCGCAGGGCCACATTGTATACAGAGGCAACAGCTGAATATGATCGCTACTGCAATACCTAGAAAGGACAATACTTTCCATCCCCAGGCGGAAATTATATTCCAGAACCAACCGGACCATGTCCAGGTGCCTGGATCTTGGTGTAACAGATGGGCAATTTTATGGAGTCTGGTTATAGCTGAATAAACAGACGGCGCGTTATTTGGAATGAAAATGCAGCAACTAGATCCGATGACTCTACAGGCCCCGCCCCTATCGGCCAGTATGACGTCAAGGACGAAACGATTCTGTAAAACGACAAATCTCATAGCAGATTGCTCTTCGGTTAAGTTACCTAGAGCAGAGGCAGTCTCATTGACTACAGCTTCAAGGGTTCTGGTTAACCTATGGATTAGCTTACTATTCTGGATAGGTCCTATAAAGAAAAAGAAACCTCTGTTGAAATCTGTATACTGTTCTAGGGCAGTTTCAGTATAATCGACAATGGGGGACTCCCTTCTATGTCTAATGTGTACTAGATGTGTATTTCTATGATAGTCAGATGGGGCTAGGAAAACCGGTGGCAGTAGGAAGGCAATGTAACAGGTTCCCTCCCAATCGAGGGGCAGACGAACATATGCAGTTTGACCACAAATAAAATAAGAATGACGTGAAGCTTTGAAAATAGATTTCCCACTGTCACTATACTTGACAATAGTAGTACAATCGCTATGTCCTACATGTACGGAACCATTATTTCTAACACATAATTCGCCTTTGACTGGTAGTACTGAAATAGCAGGTAAGTCCGGAGTAGTATCAGACTGAACATTCAGGACCATGAAATTCGAAGAATAATTACCTAAATTGTACACTTCATTTTCTAGATCTAACCCTGTTCTGTGGGGAAGACCTTGTTTGTCTGGAAAACATGTACTGTTAAGAAAAGACATATCTGTTGAGGATGACGTTAACGTGGACCATGCTCCACACGAACCATTATGTGAAAATGGATAAGGAAAAAGTGGCAGAACTCCCTTCGGTGTCTGGAAAGGGGGGAGTCGACCACATACCCAACAATTAGTGGCATGGCTGGTCTGGTGTGAATAATGTAACATGCGGATGAAAGAGTTATTACGCATAGCGAGGCGGTAAGAGAGTTCATGAGGAGGTAGATCACTAAACGTGTGCTCTACTGTAGCATTGGAAGACTTATTTACATGAGAAACTGGAAAATACAGGTAAAATGCATAACTGGTGCAGGAAATCATAATACTGAGAAATAATATGAAACATAGAAAAACGATACATCGAATTGAATTTTGACTAACTCTCTCACTATGGGGGTCTATTTTATACATGTCAGAAACAGTCTAACCGTTTCACCTAGGGGAGGACTTAGACAATCAAACTGGCTGACTTATTTTACTAGACCGGAGTTTCAACTTATACTCCTGTTGCGGAGTTTTCTCTAACGGGGAGGGTGCAGTATCATTGTTCTTTGCGGGACAGTCCTTGAGAATAGTACTTTGGCAATCCTTCAAATCCTGGGAAATGTTCTTTGAGACGGGTTTCAGTCCATAAAATTTCTTTACGTGCGAAAGGTGTACCCAGCCTTTGCGACCCTCCAACTTCACGGCTGTACGGGTGGCGAGGAGGACCTGTCGGGGCTCCTTCCAGCGTGGCTCCAGCGGACTTGAGCGGTCAAAATTGCGAACCAAGACCATGGATCCTGGAACGATTTCATGCGGTGCCACCTCGGTATTGTCTGGAAATGCGGCGGCAACCTGTGAACGACAAGAGTTGAGGGCAGACATCAAGGAAGCTAGGTAATCTGTCAGCATATTACTTGAAACATCGGTAATACTTCGGGGTCTAGGAGTACCCCACATGTTAGGGGGGCGGCCGAAAACGACCTCATACGGGGACAGACCTGATCTGGAATGTGCGACCATGCGCATATAGAACAAAGCGACTGGCAGAGCTACTAGCCAGTCTACACCTTTCTCTTGACAAACTTTTGCGATACGGATTTTCAAAGTCTGGTTATGTCTCTCTACAAGACCGGCTGCTTCAGGATGGCGTACACAATGAAACTTCCACTGGTACCCTAACAAAAGGGAAACATGCTTCATTAACTCAGATGAGAATGGCTGGCCGTTATCAGAATATACGACTCTAGGGAGTCCATAGCGGGGGAAGAACTCACGAACCAGCTGCTTGGCAGTGGTCGCGGCGGTGTAATCTGGGACTGGATATGCTTCTGTCCACCTGGACAAAGCGCATACAACTACGAGGACATACTTGAAACCTCGACATCGCTCCATCTGAATATAATCCATCTGGAGGACTTCAAAAGGGTGGTCAGGAGGCTGGAATCCCCCTTGTTCCACCGGGACACTTTTACCTGGATTAAACTGGCAACATATCATACAGGTACGGACTTTCTGTTTGGCTGCAGCTCGTAAATGCTTGTTGAACCAAATGTTCTGGATACTGTCTAACATAGCTTTTTCTCCTAAATGTGCTGGACTATGTGCAGTATTAATAATGACTTGAACCATAGAGTCGGGGAGAAACCATGTGGCTCTACCCTTCGTTAACCATCCTTGATCTGTCTGGACCCCTCCTTGTTCGGACCATTTCTTGATTTCTTCAGGAGTAGCATGTAACTGGATATCTATGACATCTTGTGTAGGGTCTTTAACTGTCATACATGTAGTCGGATCTGGAGTGTGTGTCGGTGTCTTATTTACTGGAATGTCTGGTGTCTGAGCTGTAAGCTTGGCTGTGCGATCTGCTAGATCATTACCTTGGGAAATGGTGTCAGTAACTTTCGTATGTGCTTTGCATTTCATGATAGCAATGGATGTCGGTAAATGTATGGCATCTAACAGAGCCTGAATAAGGAGACCATGCTGAATCTTGGTTCCATGAGAAGTCATGAAACCTCTCTCCTGCCAGAGCACTCCGAAGTCGTGTACAACTCCAAATGCGTAGCGTGAATCTGTGTAAACATTAACTTTCAAGTTCTTGGCGTGTATGCAGGCTTGTGTTAGAGCAACTAGCTCTGCTGCTTGAGCGGACAGGGTGTCAATACGGTGTGTCTCAATAACTTCGGTGTCGGTAGTCACTGCATACGCGGCGACTAGTTCTCCTGTACTTGTTCTCATGCATGAACCATCCACATAAAGTGTCAGGTCGGGGTCTAGTAACGGAATATCTGTCAGATCTTGTCTTGGCTTTGTCGTAATGTTAACTACTTCCACGCAGTCATGTGTGGCAGAATTCGAAGTAACTGATGGTAACAGTGTAGCAGGATTGAGAACGTTGCAGCGTCTGATTTCTATGTGTGGCTGAAACAGTGTCAATTCATAACCTGTTAAACGTGCAATTGTCAAGTGCTGAGTTTGTGTTCGGTTTAAAAGAACTTCCACGGAGTGTGGAACTTGTACTGTCAGGGAGTGTCCTAATACTATGGAATCACTTTGTCTGATAGCTAGGGCTGTGGCTGCAACTGACTTGAGGCACGCAGGCAGAGCCTGGGCTACAGGATCTAACGTGCTCGAAAAATAAGCACATGGCTTGTATTGTCCTGCTTGATCTTGTGTGAGAACAGATAATGCTGTACCTTCGCGTTCAGTGACGAAAAGTGTAAAAGGCTTACTGTAGTTCGGTGTCGCTAGAACTGGAGCTTGGCATAGGGCTTTCTTTAACTCATTGAAACTAAGTGTATGTTCAGATGTCCAAGGGAGTACAGTCGATACGGCTGCCTCCTGTGTCGTTAACTGTATCAGTGGCTTGGCTAGAAATGCATACTGAGGAATCCATTGTCGGCAGTAAGAAGTGAGGCCGATAAAAGCACGTACCTCCTTCTGGGTCTTGGGCTGAGGAAGACTCGCTATTAACTGGATACGGTCTGGTGTCAACTGCCTACCCCTCTTGGACAGTAAGTGTCCTAAGTAGACCACTTGCTGGACACAGAATTGAAGCTTAGAAGGGGACACCTTGTGCCCCATCTCGGCTAGGAAATACAAGACTGTAAGGGATGCTCGCTCGCAAGCACGTTCAGAACGGGCTGTGATCAGTAGATCATCGACATACTGGAGCAGGGCAGTGTCAGTTGGCATGTGAATGTTGTCTAGTTGTCTCTTAAGTGCTTGACTATAAATACTAGGACTTTCTGTGAAACCTTGAGGAGCTCGTGTGAACATATAGCTCCTTCCATTTAAACAAAATCCGAAAAGGAACTGGCTGTCTGGATGAATAGGGACACTGAAAAATGCGTTCTTGAGGTCGATTACAGTAAAGAACGTGGCTTCGGAATCAATGGCTGTTAATAGGGAAGAGATATCTGGAACGACTGGGTACTGAGGAATAATACATTTATTAAGCTCTCGTAGGTCAATCACTAATCGATATACTGGGGGTGCATTTGGATCAGTACGTTTCATGACTGGAATGATCGGAGAATTGCATACATTGGAGTCAGTTTCTACAACCACTCCTTGAGCGATGAGCTCGTCAATAATTTTGGATAAGGCTGCTACAGCCTCAGGTGGCAATCTGTACTGTCTGATTCGTGGTAACACTACACCTGGCTTGAGAGTCACACGATGGGGTGTGATTTGCATGTAACCTACATCAGTTGGACCTTGTGCCCATAAATGCTGCGGAACATTAGACAATCTGGGATCAAAATCTCGTAATACATAGTGACCCTTAAAGTCACGTAGGAACAGACGTATTCCCTCTGGGGAACAGCATATAACTGCACCTAACTCTTTCAGTGTTTTAATGCCTAATAGATTTTCTGGACATGATTTAGTAAGTAACAGATCCGTAGTACGGGACAATGGACCTACTTCTAGAGTAACTGGCTTTGATATTTCATTTACAATGGGTTTTCCTGAAAATCCAAGGGAAACATTTCTTGAGCCTGAGAGCGGAGCCCCTGGAACTTCGGCGTGACTTATAGTGGTCCTACTTGCCCCTGTATCAATCAAAAACTTTCTGTCTTTCCCTAATACTTGACTGTGAACATAGGGACCTTCTTGATCTACAGGTATCTCGATTAGAGGCAAGCCTACCTCCCTCTCTAGGCTGTTTCATGAATACTGCTGGTACTCTGGATACTCAGACTGTGCATACTGATACATTTGCTGTGTAACATGCTGTGTTGCAGCGATGGGCTGCGGAGCTGTAACTGTCTGTGGTGCATTCTGTGACTGAGGAATCTGTGAAACTTGTTCTTGTCTAGGCGGACGTGGTCTTTCTTTAGTCTTACCGGTAGCTATGTTGTGTTTCAGAACTGCACACTCGTTTATAAAATGACCTGGCTGTTTACAATAATTGCAGTTTCCTTTAACGGGAGCTGCAGGATGACTGGCTTGATTCGGACCCCTCTTCTGACTGTCTTGAGGAATGGATTGTGCAACTAGTACTTTCATTTTCGTGTCTTTCATACGCTTTCTCTCGTGTTCTTGCTCTTCTCTGATTCTATTCTGGTGGTATTGGAGCATCTGTAACATCTGGGACGGGGTATTAGCTTGCCAGGTACTTTCGACTTTCAAAACTCGATTCTTAATTTGTGGACTTGAATTCTCGACTAATTTAGTAACAAAAAGGTGAGGGTATGACTCACTACTTGTCTTGAGGCCACTGTTGATGCTAAAACATTTCTCAAATCTGGAATAATAATCACTAATATCTTCGTCCTGTTTCTGTTTACAGGCTGAGATTGCATCCCAGTCTTCCTTTCTAGTTGTCAATAGTCTGGGTAAAACTTGTATTAATAATTCAGGTAATTCTTTACATTTTGCTCCAAGACCGGTACCTGGTACTCGTGCCTTATCTTCAGCTTCTAGAACTGCCCAATCGATCTTTTTCTCTCCCACCTCCCAATCTTTTTCCTTGAGCTTTTCATACACCCCTGCGGGCAACAGAACCTTTAACATTTTAATTATATCTGGATACGTGTATTCTCCCATACGGAGCATGTCTTTTAATTCTCGATGGAACCCTGCTGGATCTTTATCATGACAGGGGATTAATTTTTTCATCTCTAGGAGTTCCATCTTTGTAATCGGAGTGTAAACAAACACTCGTTCTAGTTCGCCACCCGTTCCTCTAACTGGGTGGACTTCTCGTAACGGATTCTGTCTCTCCATGTAAAATGGTTTACTTTCTGGGGGTGAGACATGAACAAAATGCGGATTCAAAAACGTTCTATATTTGTGACGCTGTTCTAGAATGACACTAATTAAATCGGTACCTAAACCTTTCCATCTATACTGGAGTAACTCGTTCAGGATATCGTGTAACGGGCCTGGATCAGAGTGCTGACCCTCATACAATGTAATGAGGTGCTGGATCATATACATACCCGCCAGTCGTTGCTCGGCTGGGGGCATTTTCAGAAACATTTGTGCCACTATTTCGTCTGGAAAAGTGGTAGAATCAGTAGTCCATCGGACTGCTGATCGGGCTAGTTCTTGTTCATGCATAGTACTTAACTCACTGTAACCGATTCGTGATTTCAGAATGTGATCGGTAGCTTGGAATACTTGTTCTAGAGAACCTTGTTCTGGTGCTGGATGATGAAAAATAGACTTGTGTTCTAGGCGTAAATGGCGATCTGGAAATCTAGATTTTCCTACATACGCTATTCTGTCGGGATTCTCGTCGTCTAACTCTTCAGGATCAGAGTTACTTTCTTTCTCGCTTACTTGTGCTGCTTTACGCTGTTCGTGTAACTTTATTATTTCTTTACGGATTTTCTTGTACATACTTTCCATAGCACTGATGGTTCTGTGCTTACCCTCGGCTATATTATCACTCCACTTTGTCAGGGTTCTCATTTCGGCTTGATCTTTGGTCGGATAATCTTGTTCTCGTATTAGACAATTAATCAGAAACTTTAATAGCATGAGCTGGACTTCAGCTTTTCTTTGGCACATGACATCGCCAATGCTTTCTGGATCATCCCCTGTACGGATGAAACGATATATTCTGTCTAGATCTTCTTTCATATTCGGTAGGGTGACTAGATACTCGGCCACCCTTCTTACACGTAATGAATATAAAACCATATTATCCTCTCCTGGGACTGGATCATAGCCACATTCATTAAGGGCTTTTCTTATTTCTGCTACAGACTGATGTCTGGGCGTACGCTGTGACGCTTGCATATGTAATTCGGCTGTCGTTAAACGCTTGTGTGGCGGCGGGGTTTGAGGAGTACCTCCCCCTGCGGCCCCTAAACTAGAGTCGTCGACTGATCCTCTTCGTACTAGTGTGGCAGGAAATTGAAATGCGGGCTGAACTAGTATGGCGGGCTGGACCGGGGGGACCGTAACAGGTACTGCAAGAGGTACCCCGGTGTCTGGAGGAGCAGGGAGTGCCTGATTTACAGGGACTGGTGGAGCGGGGACAGGATTTGCATATTCTGGGACTGTGTCGTCCAAATAGGACGAGATGAAAATATCAGCTGCGGTCTGTTTGTGACGTAGCTTGGTCGGAACTAATGGTGGCGGGAAATTACTGGATGCCTCTGGGGTCGCTTTTGGCAGGCCCTCGGCAAGAAGAGGATACATACCCTTAATAAGAGCATGCCTCTGTCTGTCTGACTGTTCGGTTTTAACTCGTTCACCAATCTCGATTAGTTCCCTTTCTTGGGCTCGTTCCAAGGATTCTCTACTTAATTCTGACTTTCTGATTTCTTTTTCGGTTCTTTTATGAGCTTCTTTGCGCCATAACTCGATGGCATCTTTCTGTGACTGTCTGGCTTTCTTTTTCCATAATGCCTCTTCTACTCGCATGATGCACTCGGCATCCCATGTACCCGATACGGGCCATCTATACTTTTCTTCTAACTGTTTGGTATAATCTACCCATAAATCTAGATATAATATGGCACTTATGCCATGCTTCTGATACATAAAATGACCTGGACTGTCCCTAGGCGGAACTGGAACTGCTGCTTCCAGCAGACCCTTTCTAGTTTTTAACTGACGTAACTTAGAAAACAAGGGCATGACTGGACTGTAATCTAGACACAATACAATACACAATGAACACGATACTTATTCCCCATTCATACCACGACATTAAAATACATGAAGAACATTTAAAAATAACAGTTCGAACAGAATACTACCTGGAATACGGAACACAGAATACATGAATTTTCTCGAGAACAGAACTGACTGGAACAGAAACTAGATGCACTGCTGAAACAGTACGAAACTTACCGGTCTCATACAGAGACACGTCAGGACCCGTATCCACCGAAGTGGACACTTCGTTTGTGGGTCTGTGTACCACCAACCCACGGACCAGAGTCAATTAAATTGACCCTGTCTAGATACTACCCCAGTAATGGTACTCACCGGGCAGTAAGAACGGAAGGCCTCGGACTGGACTGGACTGCTTCGACGTCGGACGGACGAACTTCGGACTTCTGTTACGGGTGGGCCTCCGGATACCTCGGACCTTGGACTCTCGGCTTGGGCTCTGGTCGGGACTCGCCGCGTTCCTCCACCGCCTCGTCTGGATGCTGGACCGCCTCCTCCGTCTCCTCCGTGGGCCTGAGGGATACTTGAAGCAGAAATATCTGCACGTGCACGGTATGGTTCCGTCACGGCTGCAGAGGGTCAGGGGGCCGGCGTGGCTTCACCGGCGCGTGGGGAAAGGGCAAGTTCCTGTTCGGGCGCCATTATGTGGTAAATAAATAAATAATACCCTATTTTTGAATGAATAAATGAATAACAGATAGCTCAATAAATAAGAGTCAAGATTCGAGGTAGTAGGAGTTTTGCAGGTTTAATACAGCATAAGGACAGGAACAGGACGACCTGCACAGGAATAGGATGGCAGGGCCCAGCAGCTGCTGGGGCTGGATCTGGGATGAGCGCGCTAACATTTAATAACAATACACGATCATATATACTAAAACAGTTGCATTACAATACATACGATAGGCGGAGCAGTGGGTGTGGTCAATAGCAGTCGCGAAAGATAAGGGTGAAAATGGGTGTAACAGGGCGTATACATAGACATGTGATGCAAACGTAACAGAATATGTCATGAATGGGGCGGAAACCATGGAGGGGGCTACCTGAGGAGCCGGGACCTCTAACCTGATGGTGCGCGCAAACTGGCAATGACGTATCAGTAGGAGAAGCTGGGGGCTTCGAACTCTGTGCTAGGAGCAGAGACTGAAGTCTGGAGAGTCAGGGCGACATGTACCTAAACAGTATCTAGTATCTGATGTTTAGAGAACATGTTGATATGAACTAAGAGTCAGGAGGGGAGAGGCTAACGGACTCTAAGACTGGAGCATGCATTATTCTACATGTAGTGCGTGATGAAGAATATTTAATGACCATTTAAATACAGTATTTCTCTTACATGGAGACGTAAAAGCTAGACAATGACGGAAACTATTGATGCGATTCAGTAGCTTTAGGAATGCAGAGGAGGAGGACTGAACTGATAACTGGAATCATAACATACTCTTGGCAGACTCAGAGGCAGAGCCAGGCTGAGCCGGGCACTGCGAGGCAGGAAGTAAGTGAAGGGTCGAGGATACAGGTGGGGGCTGTATCGCTCCTCAGCGAGGCTTCAGGAGACAGGAGACAGGAGCTGAATCTGGTGTCCAGGCCCTTCTGAGGCCTAGAAACGGGAACTTTACATGCAATAACGTGCACACTGAGAAACGTGGCAACGTAGCTTTACATAGGCCTGATATTCGTAGTATTCACGAGAACTGGAAACTGGCACACTAGAGGTGGACACAACTATAATTGCGTCTTTAAATCAAACATAGGGAATACATATGCATATTTAATCATGCACATATAACATATGATGGATGACACGTAGGGACACAGAACATAGCAAAATTTACTTTTCCACACATCTGTGGGGGGGAAGTTACCTGTCTGTGCGATCACTGTGCTCGGCCGACCCTCCAGGTCCCCGTCTAACATTGGTGGCTAGCGGCGCGATCCGAACCAACGCGTACCGTACAGACAGTAACTCACCCTACGACTAAAACCACAATGACGACCAAAGAGAGCGGATCGGCGGAGAAGTTCCAGATGGAAAAGCTGGAAGAATACAACCACCGAGAGCTCAAACAATTTTGCATGGACTTAGGCATTGCTACCACCGGGCTAAGCACAAAAGAAGACTTCAAAAACGCCCTAGAGGCCTGGACAGAGACAAATACCGCAACCCCCCGGGACCCCGCAGCCCCGGAAGTCAACACCACCCGGACGGAGGAACAGAGAACAGGCCCCTCCCATGAAGAGATCCAAGAGCGGGAAAAAAATAGATTACACGAGTTAGACTTGGCACGACTCAGATTAGATGGAGAATTGAAACTGGCGGAACAAAAAATAAACTTAGAACACTTACGGCTCAGAGAAGAGCGAGAGGAAAAACAGAGACAGAGAGACCTCGAAGAAAAAAGACTGGCATACGAGCACGAGTGCAAACTAGCGGAGATAGAAATACGCAAACTGAACAAAAACCTAGGGGTGCCCGAGCAACCGCACTCCCCGGGTCCTACCGAGCAGAAGGTCCACATCCCCAAGGATGTGGTCCGAGAATATCACCGGAACGACGACATACAGCAGTGGTTCAAGGCCTATGAGATTGCCATGACCGCCCACCGGGTCGCTCGAAGTGACTGGGGAGCCGGTCTATGGGGGAGATTCGTCAACGAGGGTCGTGATGCCCTGCTGCAGCTTCCGGACCATCAAATGACGTCCTATGACCACATGAAGGCCGCCCTCCTCAGTCGATATGGACTTACACCCGAAATGTACCGCCAGAGGTTCCGCAACTGCACCCGGATCCCAGGTACGACGTGGTTGGAATACGTGAACTATTTCAGCCGAGCCTTCGAGGGGTGGATCAAGGGTAACAACGTAACCACTTACGAACAACTCTTCAATCTCATTGTGTGGGAGCACCTCTCCAACAACTGCTTTGTCGAGCTCAGGCAGCACCTCCTCGACAGTAAATTGACTGAACCCCGGCAGCTCGCCACCGAGGCTGACCGGTGGGAGAGCACCCGAGTGGCCCGGAGTGGGCCAAATGAGCAGAACAGAACCAACCAAGGTCACCATCGTCCCCGAGGAGGAGGAGGAGGCCCGGGCCGGGGCAGAGACGCCGCCCCGGCCGCACCCACTAACGCCACCCCGGCCCCAGCAGGCCGGGGAAACCCCCCGATGCGCCCGGGGTTCCGAGCTAACGTGACGTGTCATCGATGCCAGCGAGTCGGCCACTATGCCAGTGACCCGACCTGCCCGAAGAACCAGGCCCCCGGGCCCCGCCAGATGGCGGCCGCCGCCCTGGGAGAAGAACAAGTCTCCGAAGACACGGAGACCTATGAGTCGGAGCAGTTCGAGTGGGAACCCGCCGCCATGACCCTGGCATGCCTAGGAGGAAGAGACATGGTCCCGCGGACTCCCCTGCCCGCCAACACTCGGAAGTACAGCCAATGGGTGAGCATCAATGGGCGCAAGGCCGAGGCCCTGCGTGACACCGGGGCCAGTGTGACGGCCGTCCGCTGTCACCTGGTGACCCCAGAACAAATCCTACCAAACGTACTTTGCCCCGTCCGATCGGCAGATAACTCGGAGAGCCTGTGTCGGATGGCCTGCGTCCCCTTCGAATGGGGAGGAGTGTCCGGCATGCTGAAAGTAACTGTCCATGACGATGCCCCCGTAGACTGCCTCCTGGGGAACGATCTCGAGAGCTCCCCGTGGGCCGCTGTGGAAAGAAGAGAGCATCTGGGGATGTTGGGTCTCCCGGACTGGGCGTGCGTAACCACCCGGTCCATGGCCACCCGCACCATCCCTAGACCAGAAGGACCAGAATGGGCAGCACCTCCGCCCTCGATCACTCCAGAAGAAGACTTCCTCCAGACCGACCACCCGGACCCCACCCCAGAGGGGTCCACACAGCCCCCCGAGCTTCCCGACCTGGCTCAGTGGCGTCAAGAAGGGGGGCCCACCCAGGAACAATTCCGGCAGGAGCAAAAGACCTGCCCCTCCCTCGAGGGATTGCGACAGCAAGCGCTCGCCCAGGGCCAAGGAGACACCACCGGGGCCCACTGGGTTTATTGGGACAATGATCTCTTGTACAGCGAACAGAAAATCGCAGAACTGGGGGCCGGGCGAGTGCTGGTGGTGCCCCTCCACTTCAGAGACTTCCTGTTGAACCTAGCCCATGATGTCCCCCTGGCCGGGCACCTGGGCCAAGACAAGACCTACCACCGCCTGGTGACTCACTTTTTTTGGCCCAAAATGAGAAAGGACGTATCCAACCATTGCCGGTCCTGCCCGACCTGCCAGGCCAGTGGGAAGAGCGGCCGCAAACTCAAGGCACCCCTACAACCATTCCCCGTGGTGACCACCCCGTTCGAAAGGGTGGGAATAGACATTGTGGGGCCCCTGGACCCCCGAACAGCACAGGGACATCGCTTCATCCTGGTCCTGGTGGATCACGCTACCCGCTATCCTGAGGCGGTCCCCCTTCGTACGATAACAGCCCCAGTAGTGGGTCGAGCCTTGATGGGGATCTTCTCTCGAGTGGGCTTCCCCCGGGAAGTCGTCAGCGACAGGGGTACGAACTTTATTTCAAAGTATATGAAATCCCTCTGGCAGCAGTGCGGAGTCACTTACCGATTCACCACCCCCTATCACCCCCAGGGGAACGGACTGGTCGAGCGGTTCAACCGCACCCTCAAGGGGATGATCATGGGGCTGGAAGAACCCCTACGCCGCCAGTGGGACGTGCTACTACCGTGCCTCCTCTTCGCCTACCGAGAAGTCCCCCAGAAGTCCCTCGGCTTCAGCCCCTTCGAACTCCTGTACGGACACCCCGTTCGCGGGCCTCTCAGCCTAGTGAAGGAGGAATGGGAAATGGCCCCCCTAAAGACCCCTCCGGACGTCTACAAATACCTCCTGACCCTCCGTAATCAGACCCGGAAATTCAGGGAGATCGCTAAAGCCAATCTGGAGGCCAGTCAAGAGGACATGAAGAAGTGGTACGACCAACATGTCTCCTCCATCGAGTTTGAACCGGGTCAGCAGGTATGGGTGATGTCCCCCATCGAACCGTGTGCCTTGCAGGACAAATGGACGGGGCCCTTCAAGGTGATCGAGCGCAGGAGCCCCGTCACTTATCTCGTCGACCTGGAGTCCCCCCGGAACCCCCTCCGGGTCCTCCACGCCAACCGACTCAAACCCCACTTCGTGCGATCAGAGCTCAGCCTGCTGATGGCTACCGACAGTGGCGCAGAAGGAGACTCCGAGCCCCTCCCTGACCTACTGAGGACCCGGGAAAGAGATGGTTCGGTGGACGGGGTCCGACTCTCCGAGGCCCTGACCCCAGAGCAGCGTCAAGATTGCCGGGCCCTCCTGCTGCCGTTCGCAAACCTGTTCTCTCTCGCACCCGGAGTCACCTCCTGGTGCCTGCACGACATGGACACGGGGGACAGTCCTCCTGTCCGACACCGCCCGTACCGAGTACCGGATCGGGTACGTACATGCATCCAAGAAGAAGTCTCCAAGATGCTCGCCCTCGGAGTCATCGAACCTTCGGACAGTCCCTGGGCCAGCCCGGTCGTCCTGGTCCCCAAGGCCGCGGCCCCGGGCACCACCCCTGAACTCCGGTTCTGCATTGACTATCGGGGTCTGAACGCGGTCACCCGAACCGACGCTCACCCTATCCCCCGAGCAGATGAACTAGTCGACCGCATGGGGGCAGCCCGCTACCTAAGCATCTTCGACCTGACAGCGGGCTACTGGCAGATCGGCCTCACCCCCAGAGCTCAAGAACGTTCCGCTTTCTCCACCCCGGATGGGCACTACCATTTCAGAGTGATGCCCTTCGGCATGAAGAACGCTCCAGCCACGTTTCAAAGACTGGTGAACCAGGTATTGGCGGGCCTCGAAGAATTCAGCGCCGCCTACCTGGACGACATCGCGGTATACAGCCGCCACTGGACGGATCACCTCCACCACCTCAGAGAGGTCCTGCAGGCCCTCCAACAGGCCGGCCTCACCATAAAGGCCAGCAAGTGCCAAATCGGCCAGGGGTCCGTGACCTACCTCGGACACCAAGTGGGGAGCGGTCTGGTGGCCCCCCTCCAACTCAAGGTAGCTGCCATTCAGTCCTGGCAACCCCCCGAGACACAAACCGAGGTCCGAGCCTTCCTGGGGCTCACCGGATACTACCGGCGGTTTGTAAGGGACTATGGCAGCATTGTGGGGCCCCTCACGGAGCTCACGTCTAAGAACCACCCAAAAAGAGTCAACTGGACTCCCGACTGTCAAGCAGCCTTCGAGACGCTGAAGGCCGCCATGTGCACCGCTCCGGTGCTCCAGGCCCCCGACTACAGCCGCGAGTTCATCGTGCAGACCGATGCCTCCGACCATGGTATTGGGGCCGTCCTCTCCCAACTGAACGCCGAAGGAGTGGACCAACCAGTGGCCTTCATCAGCAGACGCCTACTGCCCCGAGAACAGCGCTGGAGCACCATTGAGCGAGAGGCCTTCGCGGTGGTATGGGCCCTCAAGAAGCTCCGGCCGTACCTCTTCGGAACCCATTTTCGGGTACAGACGGACCATCGGCCCCTGCAATGGCTCATGCAGATGCGGGGGGAGAACCCCAAACTATTGCGATGGTCCATCTCCCTGCAGGGGATGGACTTCACTGTGGAACATCGCCCTGGCCAAGACCACGCCAACGCGGATGGCCTGTCCCGCTTTTTCCGCCTCGACGAGGAAAGTCCCCAAGGAGATGGGTGACTCTCCCCGCCTTCAGCTGGGGGGGACGCATGTTGGACAGGCCACATGAAGGGCTCGCTCCCTCCCCACAGGACAGGGCCCGGGCCACCGTCAGCACCATTGCCCGGCCCAGCCGCCATCTTGGACACGGCACCACGCGGCCGCGCGGCCTCAGCCCGACCCCAACCCTGGGCCTGGCCAGGCCCCGACATCCCGGCACCACCCTCCACCCAGGAGGTGAACGGCCCACTTGGCAGGTCAATGGGAGTACGAAGTGTCGATGGCTCTCCACCGCCAGGTGCCGAGCACCCCCAGCCTCCCCGGGCGCTGGCTCCACCCCCCTGCTGGGTGTCTGGACTCCCTCATCCCGGACCTCCCGACCTCCAAGAGCGAGGGTCCGGACATCAAAGGGCGCCAGACCTATAACTGAGGCAACCCCAGGACAGGAAGGGAGTTGTATCCTGGAGTCGAGAGACACCGCGACGAACTCATCCTTGACGGACTGTTGGCGCTGCCACAGCCCTGCCTTGTGAACTCTTGTCCTGCCTGCTGGCGCTGCCGCGGCCCTCTGCAACCTTCATCCTCGTGGGACCTGCTGGCGCTGCCGCGGCCCTCTGCGACCTTCATCCTCGTGGGACCTGCTGGCGCTGCCGCGGCCCTCTGCAACCTGCATTCTCGTGGGACCTGCTGGCGCTGCCGCGGCCCGTAGTAACCTTCATCCTCGTGGGACCTGCTGGCGCTGCCGCGGCCCGTTGCACCCTGCATTCTCGTGGGACCTGCTGGCGCTGCCGCGGCCCGTTGTAACCTTCATCCTCGTTGGGACCTGCTGGCGCTGCCGCGGCCCGTTGCCACCTACGACCTCTTCGGGACCTGCTGGCGCTGCCGCGGCCCGTTGCCACCTACGACCTCTTCGGGACCTGCCGGCGCTGCCGCGGTCTGACCCATCCGAACACCGAGCTCGAGGATTGTGAGCTATCACCGTTACACACCCGTACCCGTGGGTACCAAGACTGTCCCGCTACCCCCTTCCCTTACTAGAGACTAGAATTGAGAGGATCATCGTGTCCTGATCGCCTTGTATCGTACCACTCTACTACCAGATGTGCCTATAAAAGGTGTTACCCTAATCTTTGTGTGGTGTCCATCTGTGGGGGGGAAGTTACCTGTCTGTGCAATCACTGTGCTCGGCCGACCCTCCAGGTCCCCGTCTAACAATATATATATATATATATATATATATATATATATATATATATATATAGCGTTGATGTGCGCAATACCGGTTGGGTGGAAAGCTGAGAGGCAAGGACCAACTAAAGACGCCAGCAGGGATGCACAGACATGAAGAAGGCAGGGAATGGAGAATTGTGAACAATGGTGGAAGCACACAAACCAGGGAGGATTGGTGGCTTGGGGACTTCATAGACCACGGAGTGTGGGCAGTGATGAGGAAGCGCACGGGCACCAAAGGGCTTGCGGGAGTAGAGAAACACGGGAGCACCGCTGCAAAATGTTTGATTGGAGGTCAATCAGTTTGTGCGCATAATACGCAGTGCACCGAAAACTTTTGCCTATAAGTAGGTAGATGCTTTTATGAAGCTGGCACGCAATGGGGTGTATTGTGGAAATGTAATTTTTTTTTTGGGGGTGGGGTAGGGGGTCTCCCATATCACTAATATTTATAGTTGTATGAGCACATGGGTGTGACACCTTAAGAGACCTATTCTGGTTAATGCAGGAGATGTGTAGCTTCCTCTTCTGAAAGAAGCCAGGTGAATAATGGCTCTGGTGGCTCTGTGTGTGTGTGTGGCTCTGTGTCCGCTAATACTCTCTACTACTCTCTAATGCTCACCTATTGCCATTGTAAATGACAACACCATTTATTTCTGTTTTTTTAAAAAAATGAAAAAAATGCCATTTTCAATGCCAGTAGCTCTAACTTTAACAAAGCCGAGACCATTGCATTGTAAATGCTTTTTTTTTTGTTGCTGTTAATATATTGCAAACTCGACCCGAAGGTATTGGAGTACTTTGATGAGCACCAGTTGTGTTACACAAGGACACATTCATTTTTGGTAGACACGGTGAGATTAAGCGATTTCCCAGAATCACAGGATTGTGAGCCGACGCCAAGACTTGAACTTGGTTCCCCAGCTCCACGGTCGGCAGCTCTGGCCATTGCGCTGTCCCTATGTAAACTTAGGGCGCAAAAACATATTTTTTAGAAACAGAATCCAAAATAAAGTCTTCCAAAATCTCAATGGTGCCTGTATTTATTTCAGAAATCATGTGGAACTAAAAGATTGAAATTGATTGATAGCGTTCCTTATGTGAAGCAATGTGTTTTGGGGCTTATACCTAGGCCTAAAAAGCATAAAATGTCTTGCAAGTTCTAGGGTTGGTATTGGGGAAAAGACATACATTGGATCTCAGTGAAAGTGCCCACAAGTAAGTCTTGGACCAAAGTTGGACCCCCCTTACCTAACAGGTTACAAAAGGCTACCATCCTGATGGGGTCCTTGAGATCTGTGGTGAAGTTTCTTTTTATTGATTAGCGGGAACAGATTGTCACTTCCACATGCTGTTAGGATCATACCTCACTGCAACTCACAAATATGCACCTTGCACCATGCGGGTGACGTGTGCATGCTGACCAGGGTTGTATGTCAATATAACGCGGTGTTTACACCGCACTGCCATTACAAAGCTGGTTTTACAACGCAAGTCCTTACCACGACTTGCGCTGTAGGGTGCTGGACTTAAGAATAGTAAGATTTACTATTCCAACTCCAGCCTACGTACAGTAGGGAAGGTGTTGGAATAGTAAATCTACTATTCCTTAGCTTAGAGCGTCCTCCAGCGCAAGTCGTGGTAACGACTTGCGCTGTAAAACCACCGTTGTAATGGTAGTGCGGTGTAAACACCGCGTCGCAATGGATGTCCCCCTGACCAGCAGCAATACGCATCGGTCCACACCCTTTCCATAGCAGCAAGCGTCTACTAACTGCTAGCTCATGGCAGCAGATGCAGGCGTTTGGGCCACGCCCTCTTGAAGTAAGGTACAGGGAGTAGGATTGTGTTTTGTTTTTCTTTGAGGATGTCCCCCGTGACCTTGCTCCATTTCCTTCCCTGATCACAGGTATTTCACGGTGAACAACCTTTACAACGAAACTTTTACAACGCACTACCATTACAACGCGGTCATTACAACGCAAACCATTACAACGCATTGCGCTGGGGGGCGCTATAGGATAGGGAATACGTTTAATTTACTATACAACACCTTCCCTAGTGTCCACGGGGACTGGTGTTGGAATAGTAAATTAAACTTTTCACTATCCAGCACTCCAAAGCGCTATGCGTTGTAATGGATTGCGATGTAAAAACCGCGTTGTAAAGGCAGGCGTTGTAATAGCCTGCGTTGTAACGTCATACATCCGTATTTCACCATCTCCAACTGCAGCGCTGTTTAATTAGGCACTGCGGTGCAGGTGGCAAAATGTCCATTGGTCAAATAAATGCGGCACAAAGTCCGCTTATCATCACTCAATCGATCAGCATTTGTATAGCGCATCACTGTCACCCAAAGGGGTATCTGGGCGCTGTGGATGTGACGTCTCAGTCGAAGATCCAGCGGGCAAACTGGATGGGAGAACTGTTGCAGGAGGAGCTGGCACGAGGACCTGCCAGGGAGGAAGATGCAGGCTGATGCCCAGCCACAGGCTTGGCACAAGGTTCTACCCACTTTGCATGGGCCAATCTTAGGGTGGAGGAAGACAAATGCTATGTCCGGTCCCCGCAGTGCTTCTAATGGCCTCTGCCCGTCCTCTCTGATCCCAGCCCCTGAGGAAGGCATGAGTGAGGAAGTGGTTTTCTGCATTGGCAGTCAGTCCCTGAACCGTGCCAACGTCCCTCCCGGTCACAAGCAGTTGAATTCATCCCTCCCAGGGTAGCAATGCAGCTTGCAGTGAGCAGCAAATCTGTTGAAGAGTGTGCTGTAGCCTCAAAATAAACGAAGGGCCAATAATGGCGGGCAGCAGCACACTGGTTATATCTGGCCACAGGGCTGCGAAGCATTAGAATAATATAGCCTTATAGCCCGCCGTAGAGGGCTATACCGGCTATTAAAGGCCCTCTCCAGCGTTAAAGACTCCGAGCCGAAGGCGAGGGCCTTTAACAAGGGAGAGGGACTTTAATAGCCGGTATAGCCCAGCTCCGAAGGGCTATAAGGCTATTAGAACATTCTGCCACTAGAGGGCAGAATGTTCTAACAAAAAAGAACAAAGCCTTATGGGAGCGTGAGGGGATTGGAATCCCTCAGGCTCCCTGAAGCCTTTGTTCTCAGCCAGAGCTGTGAACAAAGAAGCATTGGAATGTTGGAGCTCCGGGCTTATACCAGCCATTATAAGCCCGGAGCACCCCATTGTTTTCAATGGAGCTCCCAACATTCCAATGTTCTAATGAAAATTAGAGACCACCAAGCACTCAACAGCTTAAGGGCAGAATCCCAGTACTAAAACCAACCCAGCATCTCCATAAATGAATAAAATAACTTCAGTCTCCCTGAAAATGGATTGAATCAATCGCCTTGAAAATGAATCAAAACAACCCCCACAGACTTAAGAAAATATTCCCACTGCTCATTGATTACGAAAGCATGAAATGTCAAATTCAAAAATACAATCAATTAAATGAATGATTTGGGCCACTCGATAACTGAGTTCTAGGTCAATAAAAAGTTAAAGGATTTTATTACAGAATTAAAAAATAAAGCAGTACCGTCATTTATTTACATGAAGGCTCTCAATGCAGAGTTTATACAGCGAATGCAAAAATCAGAAATTATTCCAAGTCCCAGGTGGGCTGCAAAATCGAAAATAAATGGACAGAATCCCTATTAGAACAGGAAATACTTCTACGTCCATCCCCAATTTCGAGGATTTTCGTACATTATTTTCACATATGAACTCACAGAAAGCACAGACTCACTGTGGTGTGAGCAAATGTAGCATTTCATCAGTCAAATCAGAGAAATAAAAAATAAATGTCACACTGCCCTAACACCTAATGACCTAATGTCGTCTGGGAATGCTAGACCATAACTAAATACATGAGTGATGATGTGTTATGTGAGTCAGTAGACTATAGTGAACCAATGGAAGAAACTTGGGATGTTTCTAGTTGTGTCTGAATGTTCTTCAAGAACAGGACATCAATTACAGTGGAAACAAGCATTTACAATGCAACGGTTTCGCCTTTGCCAAAGTTAGAGCTATTGGCATTGTAAATGACAAAATTTTTATTTATGTGTTGGTTTTGAAAACAGATAAATAAATGGCATTGTCATTTACATTGTGTTGGACAGGCCACATGAAGGGCTCGCTCCCTCCCCGCAGGACAGGGCCCGGGCCACCGTCAGCACCATTGCCCGGCCCAGCCGCCATCTTGGACACGGCACCACGCGGCCGCGCGGCCTCAGCCCGACCCCAACCCTGGGCCTGGCCAGGCCCCGACATCCCGGCACCACCCTCCACCCAGGAGGTGAACGGACCACTTGGCAGGTCAATGGGAGTACGAAGTGTCGATGGCTCTCCCCCGCCAGGTGCCGAGCACCCCCAGCCTCCTCGGGCGCTGGCTCCACCCCCCTGCTGGGTGTCTGGACTCCCTCATCCCAGACCTCCCGACCTCCAAGAGCGAGGGTCCGGACATCAAAGGGCGCCAGACCTATAACTGAGGCAACCCCAGGACAGGAAGGCAGTTGTATCCTGGAGTCGAGAGACACCGAGAAGAACTCATCCTTGACGGACTGTCGGCGCTGCCACAGCCCGGCCTAGTGAACTATTGTCCTGCCTGCTGGCGCTGCCGCGGCCGCAAACTCAAGGCACCCCTACAACCATTCCCCGTGGTGACCACCCCGTTCGAAAGGGTGGGGATAGACATTGTGGGGCCCCTGGACCCCCGAACAGCACAGGGGCATCGCTTCATCCTGGTCCTGGTGGACCACGCTACCCGCTATCCTGAGGCGGTCCCCCTTCGTACTATAACAGCCCCAGTAGTGGGTCGAGCCTTGATGGGGATCTTCTCTCGAGTGGGCTTCCCCCGGGAAGTCGTCAGCGACAGGGGTACGAACTTTACTTCAAAGTATATGAAATCCCTCTGGCAGCAGTGCGGAGTCACTTACCGCTTCACCACCCCCTATCACCCCCAGGGCAACGGACTAGTCGAGCGGTTCAACCGCACCCTCAAGGGGATGATCATGGGGCTGGAAGAACCCTTACGCCGCCAGTGGGACGTGCTACTACCGTGCCTCCTCTTTGCCTACCGAGAAGTCCCCCAGAAGTCCCTCGGCTTCAGCCCCTTCGAACTCCTGTATGGACACCCCGTTCGCGGGCCTCTCAGCCTAGTGAAGGAGGAATGGGAGATGGCCCCCCTAAAGACCCCCCCGGACGTCTACAAATACCTCCTGACCCTCCGCAATCAGACCCAGAAATTCAGGGAAATCGCTAAAGCCAACCTAGAGGCCAGTCAAGAGGACATGAAGAAGTGGTACGACCAACATGCCTCCTCCATCGAGTTTGAACCGGGTCAGCAGGTATGGGTGATGTCCCCCATCGAACCGTGTGCCTTGCAAGACAAATGGACGGGGCCCTTCAAGGTGATCGAGCGCAAGAGTCCCGTCACCTATCTCATCGACCTGGAGTCCCCCCGGAACCCCCTCCGGGTCCTCCATGCCAACAGGCTCAAACCCCACTTCATGCGCTCGGAACTCAGCCTGCTGATGGCTACCGACAGTGGTACGGAAGGAGACTCCGAGCCCCTCCCCGACCTACTGAGGACTCGGGAAAGGGATGGCTCGGTGGACGGGGTCCGACTCTCCGAGGCCCTGACCCCAGAGCAGCGTCAAGATTGCCGGGCCCTCCTGCTGCCGTTCGCAAACCTGTTCTCCCTCGCACCCGGAGTCACCTCCTGGTGCCTGCACGACGTGGACACGGGGGACAGTCCTCCTGTCCGACACCGGGCGTACCGAGTACCGGATCGGGTACGTACATGCATCCAAGAAGAAGTCTCCAAGATGCTCGCCCTCGGGGTCATCGAGCCTTCGGACAGTCCCTGGGCCAGCCCGGTCGTCCTGGTCCCTAAGGCCGCGGCACCGGGCACCACACCTGAGCTCCGATTCTGCATCGACTATCGGGGGCTGAACGCGGTCACCCGAACCGACGCTCACCCTATCCCCCGCGCAGATGAACTGGTCGACCGCATGGGGGCAGCCCGCTACCTAAGCATCTTTGACCTGACAGCGGGCTACTGGCAGATCGGCCTCACCCCCAGGGCCCAAGAACGTTCCGCTTTCTCCACCCCGGACGGACACTACCACTTCAGGGTGATGCCCTTCGGCATGAAGAACGCTCCAGCCACCTTTCAAAGACTGGTGAACCAGGTATTGGCGGGCCTCGAAGAATTCAGCGCCGCCTACCTGGACGACATCGCGGTATACAGCCGCCACTGGGCAGACCACCTCCACCACCTCCGAGAGGTCCTGCAGGCCCTCCAACAGGCCGGCCTCACCATAAAAGCCAGCAAGTGCCAAATCGGCCAGGGGTCCGTAACCTACCTCGGACACCAAGTGGGGAGCGGTCTGGTGGCTCCCCTCCAACTCAAGGTAGCTGCCATCCAGTCCTGGCAACCCCCCGAGACACAAACAGAGGTCCGAGCCTTCCTGGGGCTCACCGGATACTACCGGCGGTTTGTGAGGGACTATGGCAGCATTGTGGGGCCCCTCACGGAACTCACGTCCAAGAACAGCCCAAAGAGAGTCAACTGGACGCCCGACTGTCAAGCAGCCTTCGAGACGCTGAAGGCCGCCATGTGCACCGCTCCTGTACTCCAGGCCCCCGACTACAGCCGCGAGTTCATCGTGCAGACCGATGCCTCCGACCATGGTATTGGGGCCGTCCTCTCCCAACTGAACACCGAAGGGGTGGACCAACCAGTGGCCTTCATCAGCAGACGCCTACTGCCCCGAGAACAGCGCTGGAGCACCATTGAGCGAGAGGCCTTCGCTGTGGTATGGGCCCTCAAGAAGCTCCGGCCGTACCTCTTCGGAACCCATTTCCGGGTACAGACGGACCATCGGCCCCTGCAATGGCTCATGCAGATGCGGGGGGAGAACCCCAAACTATTGCGATGGTCCATCTCCCTGCAGGGGATGGACTTCACTGTGGAGCATCGCCCTGGTCAAGACCACGCCAACGCGGACGGCCTGTCCCGCTTTTTCCGCCTCGACGAGGAAAGTCCCCAAGAAGATGGGTGACTCTCCCCGCCTTCAGCTGGGGGGGACGCATGTTGGACAGGCCACATGAAGGGCTCGCTCCCTCCCCGCAGGACAGGGCCCGGGCCACCGTCAGCACCATTGCCCGGCCCAGCCGCCATCTTGGACACGGCACCACGCGGCCGCGCGGCCTCAGCCCGACCCCAACCCTGGGCCTGGCCAGGCCCCGACATCCCGGCACCACCCTCCACCCAGGAGGTGAACGGACCACTTGGCAGGTCAATGGGAGTACGAAGTGTCGATGGCTCTCCCCCGCCAGGTGCCGAGCACCCCCAGCCTCCTCGGGCGCTGGCTCCACCCCCCTGCTGGGTGTCTGGACTCCCTCATCCCAGACCTCCCGACCTCCAAGAGCGAGGGTCCGGACATCAAAGGGCGCCAGACCTATAACTGAGGCAACCCCAGGACAGGAAGGCAGTTGTATCCTGGAGTCGAGAGACACCGAGAAGAACTCATCCTTGACGGACTGTCGGCGCTGCCACAGCCCGGCCTAGTGAACTATTGTCCTGCCTGCTGGCGCTGCCGCGGCCCTCTGCAACCTTCATCCTCGTGGGACCTGCTGGCGCTGCCGCGGCCCTCTGCAACCTTCATCCTCGTTGGGACCTGCTGGCGCTGCCGCGGCCCGTAGTAACCTGCATTCTCGTGGGACCTGCTGGCGCTGCCGCGGCCCGTTGTAACCTTCATCCTCGTTGGGACCTGCTGGCGCTGCCGCGGCCCGTTGCCACCTACGACCTCTTCGGGACCTGCCGGCGCTGCCGCGGTCCGACCCATCCGAACACCGAGCTCGAGGATTGTGAGCTATCACCGTTACACCTCAGTACCCGTAGGTACCAAGACTGTCCCGCTACCCCCTTCCCTTACTAGAGACTAGAATTGAGAGGATCATCGTGTCCTGATCGCCTTGTATCGTACCACTCTACTACCAGAAGTGCCTATAAAAGGTGTTACCCTGATCTTTGTGTGGTGTCCATCTGTGGGGGGGAAGTTACCTGTCTGTGCGATCACTGTGCTCGGCCGACCCTCCAGGTCTCCGTCTAACACATTGCCAACAGCTTAATCTCTTGCAAATGTAAGACCTATTGTACCCTACTGGATTTCACTGAAGAAATTCAGAGTCTGGTCTGCAGGTGTCACGTGACAGACGGCCAATTGACAGCTGAGGGGGTTAAACCGTGCTGGGGTGGCACATTAAGGCGACGCTTGCTGTCCGTGCTTGTGAGGAGGTAGTGCACCTGTTGAGGGAGAGAGAGTGTGTTTGCATATGTGCGTGCATGCATGTGTGTGTGTGTGAATAAGCACTTCCAAGATTTAGTGGGACTAGAGTTTTTATCTACAAATCATTGTTTTCAGCTGTGTTCTAATGGAATCAAAACAACACTACACCCCCCATAATGCATAGTGTGATCACATAAAAGTACAGAACTGGAAAGAGTGTCCATAATGACCAGCTAGACGGTTGTCACCCTAAGAAGGATGTGCTTCAGTCTCCAGTGCCACGGGCGAGTGGAAACACACACTGTGCTGGTGGAGAAGTAGAAGAAGTACAAGTGTCCATAGAAGAGAAGTAGAGGGGATGCACTCTCCACTCTCTATCCACTCTGCACTCCCTATGCACTCTCCACTCTGCACTCCCTATGCACTCTGCACTCCCTATGCACTCTCCACTCCCTATCCACTCTGCACTCCCTATGCACTCTCCACTCCCTATCCACTCTGCACTCCCTATGCACTCTGCACTCCCTATTCACTCTGCACTCCCTATGCACTCTCCACTCTGCACTCCCTATGCACTCTCCACTCTGCACTCCCTATGCACTCTCCACTCTGCACTCCCTATGCACTCTCCACTCTGCACTCCCTATGCACTCTCCACTCACTATGCACTCTCCACTCCCTATGCACTCTTCACTCCCTATCCACTCTCCACTCCCTATCCACTCTGCACTCCCTATCCACTCTGCACTCCCTATGCACTCTGCACTCTGCACTCCCTATGCACTCTCCACTCCCTATGCACTCTGCACTCCCTATGCACTCTGCACTCCCTATGCACTCTCCACTCTGCACTCCCTATGCACTCTGCACTCCCTATGCACTCTCCACTCTGCACTCCCTATGCACTCTGCACTCCCTATTCACTCTGCACTCCCTATGCACTCTGCACTCTCCACTCCCTATGCACTCTCCACTCTCCACTCCCTATGCACTCTCCACTCTGCACTCCCTATGCACTCTGCACTCCCTATCCACTCTGCACTCCCTATGCACTCTCCACTCTGCACTCCCTATGCACTCTCCACTCTGCATTCCCTATGCACTGTCCACTCTGCACTCCCTATGCACTCTCCACTCTGCACTCCCTATGCACTCTCCACTCACTATGCACTCTGCACTCCCTATCCACTCTGCACTCCCTATCCACTCTGCACTCTGCACTCCCTATGCACTCTCCACTCCCTATGCACTCTGCACTCCCTATGCACTCTCCACTCTGCACTCCCTATGCACTCTGCACTCCCTATGCACTCTCCACTCTGCACTCCCTATGCACTCTGCACTCCCTATGCACTCTGCACTCCCTATGCACTCTGCACTCCCTATGCACTCTCCACTCCCTATGCACTCTCCACTCTGCACTCCCTATGCACTCTCCACTCTGCACTCCCTATGCACTCTCCACTCCCTATGCACTCTCCACTCCCTATGCACTCTCCACTCCCCACTCTGCACTCCCTATGCACTCTGCAGTCCCTATGCACTCTCCACTTTGCACTCCCTATGCACTCTCCACTCCCTATGCACTCTGCACTCCCTATGCACTCTCCACTCTGCACTCCCTATGCACTCTCCACTCTGCACTCCCTATGCACTCTGCACTCCCTATGCACTCTCCACTCTGCACTCCCTATGCACTCTGCACTCCCTATGCACTCTCCACTCTGCACTCCCTATGCACTCTGCACTCCCTATGCACTCTCCACTCTGCACTCCCTATGCACTCTGCACTCCCTATGCACTCTGCACTCTCCACTCCCTATGCACTCTGCACTCTCCACTCCCTATGCACTCTGCACTTCCTATGCACTCTCCACTCCCTATGCACTCTGCACTCCCTATGCACTCTCCACTCTGTACTCCCTATGCACTCTGCACTCCCTATGCACTCTCCACTCTGCACTCCCTATGCACTCTGCACCCCCTATGCACTCTGCACTCCCTATGCACTCTGCACTCCCTATGCACTCTCCACTCTCCACTCCCTATGCACTCTCCACTCTGCACTCCCTATGCACTCTCCACTCTGCACTCCCTATGCACTCTCCACTCCCTATGCACTCTCCACTCCCTATGCACTCTCCACTCCCTATGCACTCTCCACTCCCTATGCACTCTCCACTCCCCACTCTGCACTCCCTCTGCACTCTGCAGTCCCTATGCACTCTCCACTCTGCACTCCCTATGCACTCTCCACTCCCTATGCACTCTGCACTCCCTATGCTCTCCACTCTGCACTCCCTATGCACTCTCCACTCTGCACTCCCTATGCACTCTGCACTCCCTATGCACTCTCCACTCTGCACTCCCTATGCACTCTGCACTCCCTATGCACTCTCCACTCTGCACTCCCTATGCACTCTGCACTCCCTATGCACTCTGCACTCCCTATGCACTCTGCACTCTCCACTCTGCACTCCCTATGCACTCTCCACTCCCTATGCACTCTCCACTCCCTATGCACTCTCCACTCCCTATGCACTCTCCACTCCCTATGCACTCTCCACTCCCTATGCACTCTGCAGTCCCTATGCACTCTCCACTCTCCACTCCCAATGCACTCTCCACTCCCAATGCACTCTCCACTCCCTATGCACTCTCCACTCCCTATGCACTCTCCACTCCCTATGCACTCTCCACTCCCTATGCACTCTCCACTCCCTATGCACTCTCCACTCCCTATGCACTCTCCACTCTCCACTCCCTATGCACTCTCCACTCCCTATGCACTCTCCACTCCCTATGCACTCTCCACTCTCCACTCCCTATGCACTCTGCACTCCCTATGCACTCTCCACTCTGCACTCCCTATGCACTCTGCACTCCCTATGCACTCTGCACTCTGCACTCCCTATGCACTCTCCACTCCCTATGCACTCTGCACTCCCTATGCACTCTGCACTCTGCACTCCCTATGCACTCTCCACTCTGCACTCCCTATGCACTCTGCACTCCCTATGCACTCTGCACTCCCTATGCACTCTTCACTCCCTATGCACTCCCTATGTACTCCCTATGCACTCTTCACTCCCTATGCACCCTCCACTCTGCACTCCCTATGCACTCTTCACTCCCTATGCACTCCCTATGCACTCCTCACTCCCTATGCACTCTCCACTCTGCACTCCCTATGCACTCTCCACTCCCTATGCACTCTCCACTCCCTATGCACTCTCCACTCCGCACTCCCTATGCACTCTGCAGTCCCTATGCACTATGCACTCTCCACTCCCTATGCACTCTCCACTCCCTATGCACTCTCCACTCCCTATGCACTCTCCACTCTCTATGCACTCTCCACTCTCTATGCACTCTCCACTCCCTATGCACTATCCATTCCCTATGCACTCTCCACTCTGCACTCCCTATGCACTCTGCACTCCCTATGCACTCTGCACTCTCCACTCCCTATGCACTCTGCACTCTCCACTCCCTATGCACTCTGCACTTCCTATGCACTCTCCACTCCCTATGCACTCTGCACTCCCTATGCACTCTCCACTCTGCACTCCCTATGCACTCTGCACTCCCTATGCACTCTCCACTCTGCACTCCCTATGCACTCTGCACCCCCTATGCACTCTGCACTCCTTATGCACTCTGCACTCCCTATGCACTCTCCACTCTCCACTCCCTATGCACTCTCCACTCTGCACTCCCAATGCACTCTCCACTCTGCACTCCCTATGCCCTCTCCACTCCCTATGCACTCTCCACTCCCTATGCACTCTCCACTCCCTATGCACTCTCCACTCCCCACTCTGCACTCCCTCTGCACTCTGCAGTCCCTATGCACTCTCCACTCTGCACTCCCTATGCACTCTCCACTCCCTATGCACTCTGCACTCCCTATGCTCTCCACTCTGCACTCCCTATGCACTCTCCACTCTGCACTCCCTATGCACTCTGCACTCCCTATGCACTCTCCACTCTGCACTCCCTATGCACTCTGCACTCCCTATGCACTCTCAACTCTGCACTCCCTATGCACTCTGCACTCCCTATGCACTCTGCACTCCCTATGCACTCTGCACTCTCCACTCTCCACTCCCTATGCACTCTCCACTCCCTATGCACTCTCCACTCCCTATGCACTCTCCACTCCCTATGCACTCTGCAGTCCCTATGCACTCTCCACTCTCCACTCCCAATGCACTCTCCACTCCCAATGCACTCCCCACTCCCTATGCACTCTCCACTCCCTATGCACTCTCCACTCCCTATGCACTCTCCACTCCCTATGCACTCTCCACTCCCTATGCACTCTCCACTCTCCACTCCCTATGCACTCTCCACTCCCTATGCACTCTCCACTCCCTATGCACTCTCCACTCTCCACTCCCTATGCACTCTGCACTCCCTATGCACTCTCCACTCTGCACTCCCTATGCACTCTGCACTCCCTATGCACTCTGCACTCTGCACTCCCTATGCACTCTCCACTCCCTATGCACTCTGCACTCCCTATGCACTCTGCACTCTGCACTCCCTATGCACTCTCCACTCTGCACTCCCTATGCACTCTGCACTCCCTCTGCACTCTTCACTCCGTATGCACTCCCTATGTACTCCCTATGCACTCTTCACTCCCTATGCACTCTCCACTCTGCACTCCCTATGCACTCTTCACTCCCTATGCACTCCCTATGCACTCTTCACTCCCTATGCACTCTCCACTCTGCACTCCCTATGCACTCTCCACTCCCTATGCACTCTCCACTCCCTATGCACTCTCCACTCCGCACTCCCTATGCACTCTGCAGTCCCTATGCACTATGCACTCTCCACTCCCTATGCACTCTCCACTCCCTATGCACTCTCCACTCCCTATGCACTCTCCACTCTCTATGCACTCTCCACTCTCTATGCACTCTCCACTCCCTATGCACTATCCATTCCCTATGCACTCTGCACTCCCTATGCACTCTCCACTCCCTATGCACTCTCCACTCTCCACTCCCTATGCACTCTCCACTCCCTATGCACTCTCCACTCCCTATGCACTCTCCACTCCCTATGCACTCTCCGCTCCCTATGCACTCCCTATGCACTCCCTATGCACTCTGCACTCTTCACTCCCTATGCACTCTCCACTCTGCACTCCCTATGCACTCTCCACTCTGCACTCCCTATGCACTCTTCACTCTCCACTCCCTATGCACTCTCCACTCCCTATGCACTCTCCACTCCCCACTCTGCACTCCCTATGCACTCTGCAGTCACTATGCACTCTCCACTCCCTATGCACTCTCCACTCCCTATGCACTCTCCACTCCCTATGCACTCTCCACTCCCTATGCACTCTCCACTCCCTATGCACTCTTCACTCCCTATGCACTCCCTATGCACTCTTCACTCCCTATGCACCCTCCACTCCCTATGCACTCTCCACTCCCTATGCACTCTCCACTCCCCACTCTGCACTCCCTATGCACTCTGCAGTCCCTATGCACTATGCACTCTCCACTCCCTATAGACTCTCCACTCCCTATGCACTCTCCACTCCCTATGCACTCTCCACTCCCTATGCACTCTCCACTCTGCACTCTCTATGCACTCTCCACTCTCTCTGCACTCTCCACTCCCTATGCACTCTCCATTCCCTATGCACTCTCCACTCCCTATGCACTCTCCACTCCCTATGCACTCTCCACTCCCTATGTACTCTCCACTCCCTATGCACTCTCCACTCTCTATCCACTCTGCACTCCCTATGCACTCTCCACTCTGCACTCCCTATGCACTCTCCACTCTGCACTCCCTATCCACTCTCCACTCCCTATGCACTCTGCACTCCCTATGCACTCTGCACTCCCAATGCACTCTCCACTCCCAATGCACTCTCCACTCCCTATGCACTCTCCACTCTGCACTCCCTATGCACTCTCCACTCTGCACTCTCCACTCCCTATGCACTCTCCCCTCTGCATTCCCTATGCACTCTCCACTCTGCACTCCCTATGCACTCTGCACTCCCTATGCACTCTCCACTCCCTATGCACTCTCCACTCCCTATGCACTCTCCACTCCCTCTGCACTCTGCAGTCCCTATGCACTCTCCACTCTGCACTCCCTATGCACTCTCCACTCCCTATGCACTCTGCACTCCCTATGCACTCTCCACTCTGCACTCCCTATGCACTCTCCACTCTGCACTCCCTATGCACTCTGCACTCCCTATGCACTCTCCACTCTGCACTCCCTATGCACTCTGCACTCCCTATGCACTCTCCACTCTGCACTCCCTATGCACTCTGCACTCCCTATGCACTCTTCACTCTGCACTCCCTATGCACTCTGCACTCCCTATGCACTCTGCACTCCCTATGCACTCTGCACTCTCCACTCCCTATGCACTCTCCACTCTGCACTCCCTATGCACTCTCCACTCCCTATGCACTCTCCACTCCCTATGCACTCTCCACTCCCTATGCACTCTCCACTCCCCACTCTGCACTCCCTATGCACTCTGCAATCCCTATGCACTCTCCACTCCCAATGCACTCTCCACTCCCAATGCACTCTCCACTCCCTATGCACTCTCCACTCCCTATGCACTCTCCACTCCCTATGCACTCTCCACTCCCTATGCACACTCCACTCCCTATGCACTCTGCACTCCCTATGCACTCTCCACTCTGCACTCCCTATGCACTCTGCACTCCCTATGCACTCTCCACTCTGCACTCCCTATGCACTCTCCACTCCCTATGCACTCTGCACTCCCTATGCACTATCCACTCTGCACTCTGCACTCCCTATGCACTCTCCACTCTGCACTCCCTATGCACTCTGCACTCCCTATGCACTCTGCACTCCCTATGCACTCTGCACTCCCTATGCACTCCCTATGCACTCCCTATGCACTCTTCACTCCCTATGCACTCTCCACTCTGCACTCCCTATGCACTCTCCACTCCCTATGCACTCTCCACTCCCTATGCACTCTCCACTCCCCACTCTGCACTCCCTATGCACTCTGCAGTCCCTATGCACTATGCACTCTCCACTCCCTATGCACTCTCCACTCCCTATGCACTCTCCACTCCCTATGCACTCTCCACTCCCTATGCACTCTCCACTCCCTATGCACTCTCCACTCTGCACTCTCTATGCACTCTCCACTCTCTATGCACTTTCCATTCCCTATGCACTCTGCACTCCCTATGCACTCTCCACTCTCCACTCCCTATGCACTCTCCACTCCCTATGCACTCTCCACTCCCTATGCACTCTCCGCTCCCTATGCACTCTCCGCTCCCTATGCACTCCCTATGCACTCTGCACTCTTCACTCCCTATGCACTCTCCACTCTGCACTCCCTATGCACTCTCCACTCTGCACTCCCTATGCACTCTTCACTCTGCACTCCCTATGCACTCTCCACTCCCTATGCACTCTCCACTCCCCACTCTGCACTCCCTATGCACTCTGCAGTCCCTATGCACTATGCACTATGCACTCTCCACTCCCTATGCACTCTCCACTCCCTATGCACTCTCCACTCCCTATGCACTCTCCACTCCCTATGCACTCTCCACTCCCTATGCACTCTGCACTCCCTATGCACTCTCCACTCCCTATGCACTCTCCACTCTCCACTCCCTATGCACTCTCCACTCCCTATGCACTCTCCACTCTCCACTCCCTATGCACTTTCCACTCCCTATGCACTCTCCACTCTCCACTCCCTATGCACTCTGCACTGCCTATGCACTCTCCACTCTGCACTCCCTATGCACTCTGCACTCCCTATGCACTCTCCACTCTGCACTCCCTATGCACTCTCCACTCCCTATGCACTCTCCACTCCGTATGCACTCTCCACTCTGCACTCCCTATGCACTCTGCACTCCCTATGCACTCTGCACTCCCTATGCACTCTTCACTCCCTATGCACTCCCTATGCACTCTTCACTCCCTATGCACTCTCCACTCCCTATGCACTCTCCACTCCCTATGCACTCTCCACTCCCCACTCTGTACTCCCTATGCACTCTGCAGTCCCTATGCACTATGCACTCTCCACTCCCTATGCACTCTCCACTCCCTATGCACTCTCCACTCCCTATGCTCTCTCCACTCCCTATGCACTCTCCACTCTGCACTCTCTATGCACTCTGCACTCTCTATGCACTCTGCACTCCCTATGCACTCTCCACTCTCCACTCCCTATGCACTCTCCACTCTCCACTCCCTATGCACTCTCCACTCCCTATGCACTCTCCACTCCCTATGCACTCTCCACTCCCTATGCACTCTCCACTCCCTATGCACTCTCCACTCTGCACTCCCTATGCACTCTGCACTCCCTATGCACTCTCCACTCCCTATGCACTCTCCACTCCCTATGCACTCTCCACTCCCTATGCACTCTCCACTCTGGACTCCCTATGCACTCTGCACTCCCTATGCACTCTGCACTCCCTATGCACTCTGCACTCCCTATGCACTCTTCACTCCCTATGCACTCTCCACTCTGCACTCTCTATGCACTCTGCACTCTCTATGCACTCTGCACTCCCTATGCACTCTCCACTCTCCACTCCCTATGCACTCTCCACTCTCCACTCCCTATGCACTCTCCACTCCCTATGCACTCTCCACTCCCTATGCACTCTCCACTCCCTATGCACTCTCCACTCCCTATGCACTCTCCACTCTGCACTCCCTATGCACTCTGCACTCCCTATGCACTCTCCACTCCCTATGCACTCTGCACTCCCTATGCACTCTCCACTCCCTATGCACTCTCCACTCTCCACTCCCTATGCACTCTCCACTCCCTATGCACTCTCCACTCCCTATGCACTCTCCACTCCCTATGCACTCTCCGCTCCCTATGCACTCCCTATGCACTCCCTATGCACTCTGCACTCTTCACTCCCTATGCACTCTCCACTCTGCACTCCCTATGCACTCTCCACTCTGCACTCCCTATGCACTCTTCACTCTCCACTCCCTATGCACTCTCCACTCCCTATGCACTCTCCACTCCCCACTCTGCACTCCCTATGCACTCTGCAGTCACTATGCACTCTCCACTCCCTATGCACTCTCCACTCCCTATGCACTCTCCACTCCCTATGCACTCTCCACTCCCTATGCACTCTCCACTCCCTATGCACTCTTCACTCCCTATGCACTCCCTATGCACTCTTCACTCCCTATGCACCCTCCACTCCCTATGCACTCTCCACTCCCTATGCACTCTCCACTCCCCACTCTGCACTCCCTATGCACTCTGCAGTCCCTATGCACTATGCACTCTCCACTCCCTATAGACTCTCCACTCCCTATGCACTCTCCACTCCCTATGCACTCTCCACTCCCTATGCACTCTCCACTCTGCACTCTCTATGCACTCTCCACTCTCTATGCACTCTCCACTCCCTATGCACTCTCCATTCCCTATGCACTCTCCACTCCCTATGCACTCTCCACTCCCTATGCACTCTCCACTCCCTATGCACTCTCCACTCCCTATGCACTCTCCACTCTCTATCCACTCTGCACTCCCTATGCACTCTCCACTCTGCACTCCCTATGCACTCTCCACTCTGCACTCCCTATCCACTCTCCACTCCCTATGCACTCTGCACTCCCTATGCACTCTGCACTCCCAATGCACTCTCCACTCCCAATGCACTCTCCACTCCCTATGCACTCTCCACTCTGCACTCCCTATGCACTCTCCACTCTGCACTCTCCACTCCCTATGCACTCTCCCCTCTGCATTCCCTATGCACTCTCCACTCTGCACTCCCTATGCACTCTGCACTCCCTATGCACTCTCCACTCCCTATGCACTCTCCACTCCCTATGCACTCTCCACTCCCTCTGCACTCTGCAGTCCCTATGCACTCTCCACTCTGCACTCCCTATGCACTCTCCACTCTCCACTCCCTATGCACTCTGCACTCCCTATGCACTCTCCACTCTGCACTCCCTATGCACTCTCCACTCTGCACTCCCTATGCACTCTGCACTCCCTATGCACTCTCCACTCTGCACTCCCTATGCACTCTGCACTCCCTATGCACTCTCCACTCTGCACTCCCTATGCACTCTGCACTCCCTATGCACTCTTCACTCTGCACTCCCTATGCACTCTGCACTCCCTATGCACTCTGCACTCCCTATGCACTCTGCACTCTCCACTCCCTATGCACTCTCCACTCTGCACTCCCTATGCACTCTCCACTCCCTATGCACTCTCCACTCCCTATGCACTCTCCACTCCCTATGCACTCTCCACTCCCCACTCTGCACTCCCTATGCACTCTGCAATCCCTATGCACTCTCCACTCCCAATGCACTCTCCACTCCCAATGCACTCTCCACTCCCTATGCACTCTCCACTCCCTATGCACTCTCCACTCCCTATGCACTCTCCACTCCCTATGCACACTCCACTCCCTATGCACTCTGCACTCCCTATGCACTCTCCACTCTGCACTCCCTATGCACTCTGCACTCCCTATGCACTCTCCACTCTGCACTCCCTATGCACTCTCCACTCCCTATGCACTCTGCACTCCCTATGCACTATCCACTCTGCACTCTGCACTCCCTATGCACTCTCCACTCTGCACTCCCTATGCACTCTGCACTCCCTATGCACTCTGCACTCCCTATGCACTCTGCACTCCCTATGCACTCCCTATGCACTCTTCACTCCCTATGCACTCTCCACTCCCTATGCACTCTCCACTCCCTATGCACTCTCCACTCCCTATGCACTCTCCACTCCCCACTCTGCACTCCCTATGCACTCTGCAGTCCCTATGCACTATGCACTCTCCACTCCCTATGCACTCTCCACTCCCTATGCACTCTCCACTCCCTATGCACTCTCCACTCCCTATGCACTCTCCACTCCCTATGCACTCTCCACTCTGCACTCTCTATGCACTCTCCACTCTCTATGCACTTTCCATTCCCTATGCACTCTGCACTCCCTATGCACTCTCCACTCTCCACTCCCTATGCACTCTCCACTCCCTATGCACTCTCCACTCCCTATGCACTCTCCGCTCCCTATGCACTCTCCGCTCCCTATGCACTCCCTATGCACTCTGCACTCTTCACTCCCTATGCACTCTCCACTCTGCACTCCCTATGCACTCTCCACTCTGCACTCCCTATGCACTCTTCACTCTGCACTCCCTATGCACTCTCCACTCCCTATGCACTCTCCACTCCCCACTCTGCACTCCCTATGCACTCTGCAGTCCCTATGCACTATGCACTATGCACTCTCCACTCCCTATGCACTCTCCACTCCCTATGCACTCTCCACTCCCTATGCACTCTCCACTCCCTATGCACTCTCCACTCCCTATGCACTCTGCACTCCCTATGCACTCTCCACTCCCTATGCACTCTCCACTCTCCACTCCCTATGCACTCTCCACTCCCTATGCACTCTCCACTCTCCACTCCCTATGCACTTTCCACTCCCTATGCACTCTCCACTCTCCACTCCCTATGCACTCTGCACTGCCTATGCACTCTCCACTCTGCACTCCCTATGCACTCTGCACTCCCTATGCACTCTCCACTCTGCACTCCCTATGCACTCTCCACTCCCTATGCACTCTCCACTCCGTATGCACTCTCCACTCTGCACTCCCTATGCACTCTGCACTCCCTATGCACTCTGCACTCCCTATGCACTCTTCACTCCCTATGCACTCCCTATGCACTCTTCACTCCCTATGCACTCTCCACTCCCTATGCACTCTCCACTCCCTATGCACTCTCCACTCCCCACTCTGTACTCCCTATGCACTCTGCAGTCCCTATGCACTATGCACTCTCCACTCCCTATGCACTCTCCACTCCCTATGCACTCTCCACTCCCTATGCTCTCTCCACTCCCTATGCACTCTCCACTCTGCACTCTCTATGCACTCTGCACTCTCTATGCACTCTGCACTCCCTATGCACTCTCCACTCTCCACTCCCTATGCACTCTCCACTCTCCACTCCCTATGCACTCTCCACTCCCTATGCACTCTCCACTCCCTATGCACTCTCCACTCCCTATGCACTCTCCACTCCCTATGCACTCTCCACTCTGCACTCCCTATGCACTCTGCACTCCCTATGCACTCTCCACTCCCTATGCCCTCTCCACTCCCTATGCACTCTCCACTCCCTATGCACTCTCCACTCTGGACTCCCTATGCACTCTGCACTCCCTATGCACTCTGCACTCCCTATGCACTCTGCACTCCCTATGCACTCTTCACTCCCTATGCACTCCCTATGCACTCTTCACTCCCTATGCACTCTCCACTCTGCACTCCCTATGCACTCTCCACTCCCTATGCACTCTCCACTCCCTATGCACTCTCCACTCCCCACTCTGCAGTCCCTATGCACTATGCACTCTCCACTCCCTATGCACTCTCCACTCCCTATGCACTCTCCACTCCCTATGCACTCTCCACTCCCTATGCACTCTCCACTCCCTATGCACTCTCCACTCCCTATTTACTCTCCACTCCCTATGCACTCTCCACTCTGCACTCTCTATGCACTCTCCACTCTCTATGCACTCTCCACTCCCTATGCACTCTCCATTCCCTATGCACTCTCCACTCCCTATGCACTCTCCACTCCCTATGCACTCTCCACTCTCCACTCCCTATGCACTCTCCACTCCCTCTGCACTCTCCACTCTCCACTCCCTATGCACTCTCCACTCCCTATGCACTCTCCACTCCCTATGCACTCTCCACTCCCTATGCACTCTCCACTCTCTATCCACTCTGCACTCCCTATGCACTCTCCACTCTGCACTCCCTATGCACTCTCCACTCTGCACTCCCTATGCACTCTCCACTCTGCACTCCCTATCCACTCTCCACTCCCTATGCACTCTGCACTCCCTATGCACTCTCCACTCCCTATGCACTCTCCACTCCCTATGCACTCTCCACTCCCAATGCACTCTTCACTCCCTATGCACTCTCCACTCCCTATGCACTCTCCACTCTCCACTCCCTATGCACTCTCCACTCTCCACTCCCTATGCACTCTCCACTCCCTATGCACTCTCCACTCTCCACTCCCTATGCACTCTGCACTCCCTATGCACTCTCCACTCCCTATGCACTCTGCACTCCCTATGCACTCTCCACTCTGCACTCCCTAGGCACTCTGCACTCCCTATGCACTCTCCACTCTGCACTCCCTATGCACTCTGCACTCCCTATGCACTCTGCACTCCCTATGCACTCTCCACTCTGCACTCCCTATGCACTCTGCACTCCCTATGCACTCTCCACTCCCAATGCACTCTCCACTCCCTATGCACTCTCCACTCCCTATGCACTCTCCACTCTCCACTCCCTATGCACTCTCCACTCTCCACTCCCTATGCACTCTCCACACTCCACTCCCTATGCACTCTGCACTCCCTATGCACTCTCCACTCTCAACTCCCTATGCACCCTGCACTCCCTATGCACTCTCCACTCTGCACTCCCTATGCACTCTGCACTCCCTATGCACTCTCCACTCTGCACTCCCTATGCACTCTGCACTCCCTATGCACTCTGCACTCCCTATGCACTCTCCACTCTGCACTCCCTATGCACTCTGCACTCCCTATGCACTCTGCACTCCCTATTCACTCTCCACTCCCAATGCACTCTCCACTCCCTATGCACTCTCCACTCCCTATGCACTCTCCACTCTCCACTCCCTATGCACTCTCCACTCTCCACTCCCTATGCACTCTCCACTCCCTATGCACTCTCCACTCTCCACTCCCTATGCACTCTGCACTCCCTATGCACTCTCCACTCTCCACTCCCTATGCACTCTGCACTCCCTATGCACTCTCCACTCTGCACTCCCTATGCACTCTCCACTCTGCACTCCCTATGCACTCTCCACTCCCTATGCACTCTCCATGCACTCTGCACTCCCTATGCACTCTCCACTCTGCACTCTCTATGATGCACTTCAGCGCTTTGCAGTGCGGTTAGGATATGAAGCGCTATATAAATTCAACTGTAATGCATTACAAAAAATGCCAAACCATGAAAAAACTCCCTGTTGCAAATCTTATGAGCAGTTTTACAAGTGTCTCACGAGGGGCACGAGATGCTTAGCCCATATGAGTCTATTTAGGCCGTTTGGGTACTGAACACCCGCAGTTTTAAGGACATTATTAAAACGGACTGTAAAGTCGAACTGAAAGAATGAAAAGTTATGCATGCTGCAACAAAGGGGATCAGCCGAGCAATTTCACATCAGACAAACCACTGCGTAGTCCTCACTACAAATAAAGGGGCAAAAATTAGTTTTAGCGCCCATGCACTTGATGAACAGCCAGATCGTGGCCTGTGTCTTCATCATGTATTTTTAACTAACGTACACTGAATTCACGTGCTCCACCACTAAAAAACAAGCACTCACCTGGGCTTCCTCGCATGGAATGACCAAAACAAACACAGAAGGAAAAAAAACGAAGCTCCGCCCACCGCCGCGATGACGACATCGCAGAGGCGGAGAGGGAAAAAATCGCGGGAACGCCCCCGAATCTGGTCCGGCCTTGACGGACAGATCCGGCTCCTAATGGCTAGCCTCCATTTATGGAGCTAGCCAATGGGAGGTGGGGGACGTTCCAATAGCCAATATGGTAAGCAAAAGATTTCACCTGCGCGAACTGCTTGCGCAGATCGCCAGGTCGAAACCTAATAAAGCAGTCCATTTCAGCTTCTCTGAATGCTTTAGTGTGTGAGGTGAGGAGGTGGGCAGGAGGAAGAAACATGACTGACAGGTGTATCTTCCATCTTGGAAAAGATGGCGTTTAAGTATAATCTGAGGCCTAGTTAGCAAGTTAGGAATGGGGAACAGCGTTTACAACGCAACTTTTACAACGCAGTACCTTTACCACGCAACTTTTACAACGCAAGTCGTTACAACGACTTGCGCTGGGGGGCGCTCTAGGATAGGGAATAGTAAATTTACTATCCAAAACCTTCCCTACTATCCACGGGGACTGGAATTGGAATAGTAAATTAAACTATTCACTATCCAGCACCCCCCAATGCAACAATGACTTGCGTTGTGAAAGTTGCGTAGTAAAGGCATGCGTTGCAAAAGCATGCGTGGTAATGACATACATCCGTTAGGAATACACATTTCTACATATCATCTAATCAATTTGTTTCAAAAGCAACAGCACTATATCAGAATGTACCTCATTAAATTGAGTATAAAAATGCCTTCTGCTCCTTCTTAGTGATACCCAAAAATCCCAATTCATAAATGTCTCACATCTGCAGTGCGCCGCATCCACAAGGCCACTTCCTCTACACCAGGAGACCATTATGGAATGGTATTTTCCATAGGGTGTCATTGTTTTACCATTCCAAGATGGCCGCCACGTTGGTTTTAAATATGGTGGCCTTTCTGGAACATTCATACAACGATAGACTATTTACAATAACTCTGCAAGAAGAACGCCCACTGCTAAGTTCAGTTGCTTTATTGCAAGCATGTGCCCACCGTGTTTAGACAGCCCCATGCTTTCTTTTTCTACTTGTATTCTTGTAATTTATCTTGCATATGTTGTTGAGCCTGTGTCTGTTTCATTGCGATTGTGGTAGAGGGTGAACGCACGAATGAGTCAGTGGATGGATGAATGTGTGCACAAGTGCAAAGAACGGGAAATAACCTTTACAACGCAACTTTTACAACGCACTACCATTACAACGAAACATTTACAGCGCAACATCCATTCCATCGCATGCCATTACAACGCATGACACTACAACGCATACCACTACAACGCATGTCATTACAACGCACATCATTACAACGCATAACATTACAACGCATAGTACCCTTACACTATCCAACACTTACCCTACTGTTGCACCCCCAGGAGTTAGATTAGTAATTTTTACCCCTACACTATCCAACACTTACCCTACTGTTGCACCCTGTTGGACAGGCCGCATGGTCGGACTGTCCCCCTCCCCGCAACGGGACCGGGGCCCTAGTTCACCCTGCAGCCCCAGCCAGAGTCCCCGACGGCCACCCGAAGTACCCTGCAAATCCCTCCACCCCAAGACACCAGCTCCGGACCCAGCTGGCCCGGGTCACCCTCCACACCACGACCTCGGCCAGCCGCCATCTTGGGGCACTGCAGCACGAGGCCGCGTGGCCTCAACTCGACCCTCACCCTGGGGCCGGCCGGCTCCGACATCGAGGCACCAACCTCCCCCCCAGGAGGCAGAGTGCCCACTTGGCGAGTCAATGGGAGAAGGAATCGCCAACGGCTCTCCTCCGCCAGGTGTCGATCACCCCCGGCCGCCTGGGCACTGGCTCCACCCCCCTGCTGGGTGTCTGGACTCCCTCATCCCGGACCTCCCGGCCCCCAGGCGCGAGGGTCCGGACATCAAAGGGGACCAGACCTATAACTGGGGCAGAGCCAGACCAGGAAGGCAGTTGTATCCTGGAGTCGAGAGACCCGAGAAGAACTCATCCGTGACTGGCCTGCTGGCGCTGCCGCGGCCCTCTGCCTCGTGAAACCATCGACTTGGCCTGCTGGCGCTGCCGCGGCCCTCTGCCTCGTGAAACCATCGACTTGGCCTGCTGGCGCTGCCGCGGCCCTCTGCCTCGTGAAACCATCGACTTGGCCTGCTGGCGCTGCCGCGGCCCTCTGCCTCGTGAAACCATCGACTTGGCCTGCTGGCGCTGCCGCGGCCCTCTGCCTCGTGAAACCATCGACTTGGCCTGCTGGCGCTGCCGCGGCCCTCTGCCTTGTGAGACTACCATCTTGGCCTGCTGGCGCTGCCGCGGCCCGATCCACAGACACTCCAGCTCGAGGATTGTGAGCTCGCCTCTTACCACTACCTGTACCGATCCGGTACCAAGACTGTCCCGCTACCCCCTTTCCCTACAGAGACTAGAAGTGAGGGGACCCCCGGGTCCGAGATATCCTGTATCGCTGATATCCTTGCCTTAAGAACCTTATATAAAGCATTGAACTCTACTTGGTGTGGTGCCTGTTTGTGGGGAGGGAGGTAACTTGTCTGTACGATCGCCGGAGACGGTCCCCCTCGGGGATCTCTCCCTCAGTATCCGGCCGACCCTCAGGGTCCCCGTCTAACATTGGTGGCCAGCGACGGGATCCGAACCCACGCATAATCGTACAGAAAGTCACCCGACCCACGACACACGACCACCATGACAACAGAGAGCGGAACAACGGAGAAATTCCAGATGGAAAAATTGGAAGACTACAACCACCGAGAACTGAAGCAATATTGCATGGAACTTGGTCTCCCAACCCCGGGTCTGAGTACGAAGGAAGACTTCAAACGAGCCCTAGAAGCCTGGGCGGAAATGGGTACGGCCGTACCCCGAACACAAACAACCGAAACGAGCCCCGCACCAACTAAAGAAAGGGCGGGTCTCTCCCTGGAAGAGATCCGAGAAAGAGAAAACACCAGACTCCACGAATTAGAACTAGCCCGACTTCGCTTGGATGGAGAACTCAAGCTGGCAGAACAAAAAATAACCCTGGAACACTTACGGCTCAGGGAAGAGCGAGAAGACAAGCAAAGACAGAGAGAGCTAGAGGAAAAGAAACTAGAGTACGAACATGAGCGCAATCTCAAAGCACTGGAAATCCAGAAACAGAATAAAGACCTCGGGCTCCCCGAACGACCGACCCCGTCTGCCTCGACCGAACCCAAGGTTCACATCCCCAAAGATGTCATCCGGGAATACCACAAGAACGATGATATACAGCAGTGGTTTAAAGCCTATGAGGTGGCAATGACCTCCCACCGGATTCCCCGAAGCGATTGGGGAGCCGGATTATGGGGGAGGTTTGTCAACGAAGGGCGGGACGCCCTGCTGCAACTCCCGGACCAGCTGATGACCTCCTACGACCACATGAAGGCCGCCCTCCTCACTCGATACGGGCTCACACCTGAGATGTACCGCCAACGGTTCCGCGACTGCAAACGGATTCCGGGTACAACTTGGGTGGAGTACGTGAACTTTTTTAGCCGAGCCTTCGAGGGGTGGATCAAGGGCAACAAAGTAACCACCTACGAACAACTCTTTGACCTTATCGTATGGGAACACCTGTCGAGCAACTGCTTCGTGGAGCTCCGGCAACACCTCCTGGACAGTAAGCTGACCGACCCTCGACAACTCGCCGTCGAAGCTGACCGGTGGGAAAGCACCCGAGTTGGCCGGAACGCACCCAGCGAGTTATCCAGACCGTATCGCCCCCGAGGGGGAGGAGGAAGTCAGGGTCGGGGGAGAGACCCCGGCCCCTCGTCACTCCCCAGAAACCCCTCGACCCCGGTTGGCCGAGGAAGCCCTGCCGTCCGGGCCGGTTTCCGGGCCAACATTACGTGCCACAGGTGCCAGCGACCCGGCCACTACGCCAGTGATCCCAACTGCCCAAAGAATCCGAACACTACCCCCCGCCAAGTTGCCGCGGCGGCCCTAGGGGAAGAACTAATCCCGGAAGACCAAGAAGAGTACGAGACCGATCCCTCTGAATGGGCACCCGCCGCCATGGCACTGGTCTGCTTAGGGGAGAGAGACATGATTCCGCGGGCCCCCCTTCCCGCCAACACACAGAAGTACGGTCAATGGGTCAACATTAATGGCCGCCGGGCGGAAGCCCTCCGCGACACCGGGGCCAGTGTAACGGCGGTCCGACGCCACCTCGTCACTCCAGACCAAATCTTGCCGAACATTCTTTGCCCTGTCCGATCAGCCGACAACTCCGAAAGCCTATGCCACATGGCCTGCGTCCCCTTCGAGTGGGGAGGAGTAACAGGGATGTTAAAAGTAACTGTCCGCGATGATGCCCCCGTGGACTGCCTCCTAGGAAACGACCTTGAAAGCTCTCCCTGGGCAGCTGTCGAACGGAGGGAGCACCTGGGGATGCTTGGCCTCCCCGAATGGGTCTGCGTCACGACCCGGTCCATGACCGCCCGCGCGGTCCCCAGCCCAGAAGAGCCCGAGTGGCCAGAACCTCCTCCCGCGCTCATCCCAGAGGAGGCCGCCCCAGAAGCCAGTCCATTGACCCAAACCGAAGAAGGATCCGACCAGCTTCGGGACGTCCCTGACCTGGCACAATGGCGGCAGGAGGGAGGCCCCACGCAGGAACAATTCCGGGCCGAACAGAAAACCTGTCCCTCTCTCGAAGGACTCCGGCAGCAAGCCCTGGCCCAAAGCACCGGGGATACCTCGGGGGCCCACTGGATCTACTGGGACCAAGACCTGCTCTACAGCGAGCAGAAAATTGCAGAACTAGGGGCCAGTCGGGTGCTGGTGGTGCCCCTTCGCTTCCGAGACTTCCTCCTGAACTTAGCCCACGATGTCCCCCTTGCCGGACACCTGGGGCAGGATAAAACCTACGACCGCCTGGTGACCCATTTTTTCTGGCCCCACATGCGGAAGGATGTCACCAACCACTGCAAGGCCTGCCCCACCTGCCAGGCCAGCGGAAAAAGTGGCCGAAAAATCAAAGCACCGTTACAACCCTTTCCTGTCGTCACCACCCCGTTTGAACGAGTGGGAATAGACATTGTGGGGCCCCTCGACCCTCGAACAGCCCAAGGACACCGGTTCATCCTGGTCCTTGTAGACCACGCCACCCGCTATCCCGAGGCCATCCCTCTTCGGACTGTGACGGCCCCCGTGGTGGGCCGGGCCCTGATGGGGATCTTCTCCCGGGTGGGGTTCCCCCGGGAGGTCGTCAGTGACAGGGGCACGAACTTTATCTCCAGATATATGAAGTCCCTCTGGCAACAATGCGGGGTCACCTACAAATTCACGACCCCCTATCACCCGCAAGGAAACGGACTGGTCGAGAGATTCAACCGCACCCTCAAGGGAATGATTATGGGTCTAGAAGAACCCCTTCGACGCCAGTGGGACGTGCTACTTCCATGCCTCCTGTTTGCCTATCGGGAGGTCCCGCAGAAGTCCCTCGGCTTCAGCCCATTTGAACTCCTGTACGGGCACCCCGTCCGGGGCCCCCTCAGCCTAGTCAAGGAAGGTTGGGAGCAGCCTCCCCAGAAAACTCCCCCGGACATCTACAGGTATCTCCTGGCTCTCCGCAACCAGACCCGGCGGTTCCGAGACGCCGCCAAAGCCAACCTCGAGGCCAGTCAGGAGGACATGAAGAGGTGGTACGATCAGCACACGTCCTCCATTGAGTTCGAACCTGGACAACAGGTCTGGGTGATGTCCCCGGTTGAGCCCTGTGCACTCCAAGACAGATGGTCCGGGCCCTTCAAGGTAATCGAACGCAAGGGGCCCGTCACCTATTTAATCGACATGGAGACTGCCCGGAACCCCCTACGGGTCCTCCATGCCAACAGGCTCAAACCCCATTTTGTGCGATCCGAACTCAGCCTCCTGATGGCTACCGATAATGGGACAGAAGAAGACTCCGAACCCCTTCCGGACTTACTGAGGGCCCTCGAGCAGGATGGCTCAGTAGAAGGGGTCCAGCTCTCCGAGGCCCTGTCCCCGGAGCAACGCCAAGACTGCCAAACGCTCCTGAGGCAGTTCGCCTCCCTGTTCTCCCTCACCCCCGGGGTCACCCCCTGGTGCCTCCACGATGTGGACACCGGGGACAGCCCTCCTATTCGACACCGAGCGTACCGCGTACCAGACCGGGTACGAGCCTGCATCCAGACCGAGGTGTCCAAAATGCTGACCCTAGGAGTGATCGAACCTTCAGACAGTCCCTGGGCGAGCCCAGTCGTCCTGGTTCCCAAGGCAGCTGCCCCAGGCGTTGCCCCTGAGCTCCGGTTCTGCGTGGACTATCGGGGGCTGAATGCAGTTACCCGGACCGACGCTCATCCCATCCCCCGGGCAGACGAGCTAATTGACCAGATGGGGGCCGCCCGCTACCTGAGCATCTTCGACCTAACAGCGGGCTACTGGCAGATCGGCCTCACCCCTAGGGCCCAAGAACGATCCGCCTTCTCTACCCCAGACGGGCACTACCACTTTAAAGTCATGCCCTTCGGCATGAAAAACGCCCCGGCAACGTTCCAACGGCTGGTAAACCAGGTACTGGCGGGCCTGGAAGACTTCAGCGCCGCCTACCTGGACGACATTGCTGTGTACAGCCACCAGTGGACCGACCACCTCCGCCACCTGCGGGGGGTTCTACACGCCCTCCAGCAAGCCGGGCTCACCATCAAAGCCAGCAAGTGCCAGGTTGGCCAAGGGTCCGTGACCTACCTAGGACACCAAGTGGGAAGCGGGCTGGTGGCCCCTCTCCAACTCAAGATTGCTGCCATCCAGGCCTGGCAACCCCCTACGACCCAAACGGAGGTCCGGGCCTTCCTGGGGCTCACCGGATACTACCGGCGGTTCGTGAAGGACTATGGCAGCATCGTGGGGCCCCTCACAGAGCTCACCTCCAAAAAGAGCCCCAAAACCGTCAACTGGACCCCGGACTGCCAATCGGCCTTCGAAAAGCTAAAGACCGCCATGTGCACGGCCCCCGTGCTCCAGGCTCCCGACTACAGCCGGGAATTCATTGTGCAGACGGACGCCTCCGATCATGGTGTGGGGGCCGTCCTCTCCCAACTCAACGCCGAAGGGATCGACCAGCCAGTGGTCTTCATCAGCAGACGCCTATTGCCCCGAGAACAGCGCTGGAGCACCATTGAGAGGGAGGCCTTCGCCGTAGTCTGGGCACTCAAGAAGCTCCGGCCATACCTCTTCGGCACCCCCTTCCGGGTGCAAACAGACCACCGACCCCTGCAATGGCTGATGCAAATGCGGGGGGAGAACCCGAAGCTGTTGCGCTGGTCCATCTCCCTACAGGGGATGGACTTCACGGTGGAACATCGTCCAGGCCAGGACCACGCCAACGCCGACGGCCTGTCACGCTTTTTCCGCCTCAGCGAGGAGAGTCCCCAGGAAGATGGCTGACTCTCCCCGCCTTCAGCTGGGGGGGACGCATGTTGGACAGGCCGCATGGTCGGACTGTCCCCCTCCCCGCAACGGGACCGGGGCCCTAGTTCACCCTGCAGCCCCAGCCAGAGTCCCCGACGGCCACCCGAAGTACCCTGCAAATCCCTCCACCCCAAGACACCAGCTCCGGACCCAGCTGGCCCGGGTCACCCTCCACACCACGACCTCGGCCAGCCGCCATCTTGGGGCACTGCAGCACGAGGCCGCGTGGCCTCAACTCGACCCTCACCCTGGGGCCGGCCGGCTCCGACATCGAGGCACCAACCTCCCCCCCAGGAGGCAGAGTGCCCACTTGGCGAGTCAATGGGAGAAGGAATCGCCAACGGCTCTCCTCCGCCAGGTGTCGATCACCCCCGGCCGCCTGGGCACTGGCTCCACCCCCCTGCTGGGTGTCTGGACTCCCTCATCCCGGACCTCCCGGCCCCCAGGCGCGAGGGTCCGGACATCAAAGGGGACCAGACCTATAACTGGGGCAGAGCCAGACCAGGAAGGCAGTTGTATCCTGGAGTCGAGAGACCCGAGAAGAACTCATCCGTGACTGGCCTGCTGGCGCTGCCGCGGCCCTCTGCCTCGTGAAACCATCGACTTGGCCTGCTGGCGCTGCCGCGGCCCTCTGCCTCGTGAAACCATCGACTTGGCCTGCTGGCGCTGCCGCGGCCCTCTGCCTCGTGAAACCATCGACTTGGCCTGCTGGCGCTGCCGCGGCCCTCTGCCTCGTGAAACCATCGACTTGGCCTGCTGGCGCTGCCGCGGCCCTCTGCCTCGTGAAACCATCGACTTGGCCTGCTGGCGCTGCCGCGGCCCTCTGCCTTGTGAGACTACCATCTTGGCCTGCTGGCGCTGCCGCGGCCCGATCCACAGACACTCCAGCTCGAGGATTGTGAGCTCGCCTCTTACCACTACCTGTACCGATCCGGTACCAAGACTGTCCCGCTACCCCCTTTCCCTACAGAGACTAGAAGTGAGAGGACCCCCGGGTCCGAGATATCCTGTATCGCTGATATCCTTGCCTTAAGAACCTTATATAAAGCATTGAACTCTACTTGGTGTGGTGCCTGTTTGTGGGGAGGGAGGTAACTTGTCTGTACGATCGCCGGAGACGGTCCCCCTCGGGGATCTCTCCCTCAGTATCCGGCCGACCCTCAGGGTCCCCGTCTAACACACCCCCCTGGAGTTAGAATAGTAATTTTTACCCCTACACTATCCAATACTTACCATACATGCAATGCAATGTTATGCGTTGTAATGGTATGCGTTGTAAAGGTAGTATGCGTTGTAATGGAATGCGTGTAAAGGTAGTTTTTAAAAATTCGTTGTAATGGCATGCGTTGTAATGGAATGCATTGTAATGGATGTTGCGTTATAAAAAATGCGTTGTAAAGGTATGCGTTGTAAAAGTATGCATTGTAACATCATACATCCGCAAAGAACATAACATAACCTATTTGTAAAGCGCACGTTCACCCAAAAGGTATCTTGGTGCTGAATAACAGATGTTTATTGTTACCCAACTCATTTTATCGACCTCAGAAGGATGAAAGGCTTGAGTGGCCCTGTCGGGTTTTGAGCCTATGACAGTGAGGTCGAACACAGGCCCCTACAAAGAAGAGTGACATATAGTGCATGAATGATGAATAACGGAGCGTCTAAAGACCTCAATGGCTCAAAAGGCGCTTTTACTTCTAAGCTAGACAGTGGCATGGCTGTAGGCCTCTGTGTGGACGCAGCCCCTCCTTGCACACACGTCTGCCCACCTTCGGGTGACTGGGGCGGGTGCACACGCTGCCGGGTGATGGAAAGGAGCGCTGGACCCCGGGTGACAGCAGACAACATGTCTTCCACTCCCAGCCCCTGGGCTGACAGACACAGGCCGCATGTGTTTTAAGTTGAGCTCCCAGGATCAGGTGTCAGTCAAGTGACCTTTGACCTCCCCCTTGCCTTGCTTTCCTTGTCTCCTTTGATTTTTCGCTCTCTCCTCTATTAATCGTCTGCTCCTGAATTTACTGGCCTTTAAATGTCAGAATATGTGTTATTGATCAGGCGTGGGCTGTGCCGGCGCCCCCCCCCCCTGGCCGCTTCTTTTATTGCAGTTTTCTGGGGTGTGGGGGGACAGAGGTGCTGGGAAGATTCGGTGCTGTTTGATGACAGAATGTATGAGCCCTGAAGGCCCATGGCTGGCATTTTACAGGGTGCTCGGTGGAATGTGTGACGTCAGGCCACTGCAGGGAACACACCACCACGTGCAAAGCTTGCAAGCAGTGACCCTGCTGCAAACAGAAATAGAGAGCGTGGGTGGAAACCCAATGCCCCGCCATTCCAGGCTATTTCCTGCAGCCCGCCTGCAGGCCGGAAGCGGCAGCCGCGTGGCACCGCGCTGGCCGCCATTTTTAGGAAACCCAAATTTAGAATAATCTTAATCTTGCCACACCCTTGACAATATGAAATTATGCACTGTTTGAACAATGCATCTCTTAATGATGAACTTTTTTATATTCATTTAATGTAGACTGTATATTATGATTGAACACTTTATGTACTGTATTTTGAGATACACATATTTTTTATCTTGCGTTTTTTAACATAAATTTCCTCTGTTTAAAAAAAAATAATAATACAATAAATCGAGAACTTTTGCATTTAGCTTTGTTTGTTTGACAATTTACTTGCTAGGCCTCTGCATGACATATCTATGTATTGTTTAGATCGTCTAGGGAGATACCTACACACAAGTTTAAAATATTGGCAGCCACAGGGTGTCATTAGTGCCATGATAAATGTATCACCGATTTTACAGAGCCCTGCTGGGTGCTTTTGACACCCTAGCTCTTGCAGCCAGGGTTCAACTAACAAGAGCTAATGTTCTCGTGTCATTGCTAACGGCCTATTGTTTTAAAACACAATAAACAGAATCATATATGTCCACGCTTTTTTTTTTGCAGATTTATATAGCGCCAACTCGACCCAAGGTATTGGAGCGCTTTACATGTGCACCGGCTACCTTACACAAGGCATACATGCCAACATTTTAGGACAGGGACGTGGGAGATTTAAAAAAAAAAGTCGGGAGGATGAAAATTCCCGTTGACTTCTATTGTAGAAAATGCAATTTCAGGCTGGAGACAGCTAAAATAAAGCAATTTATGGCTTGAAAAATCGGTAGTGTAACGCATGAATCGGGTCTATTGGCATGTATGAACAAGGACACATTTATTTTTTGGGTAGGCACGGGTAGATTAAGGGCCAGATGTAGGTAGGCAAATACCGGTCGGTAACGGCCGAAATTCTGTAATTTCGGCCGTTACCGACCGGTATTTGGAAAATGAGATGTAGGTGGGCATTTTACTGATTCGGTAATTTATCAAATCGGTATTTTAAGGAATCGGTAAATTACAGATTCCTTAAAATACCGAATTGGTAAATTACCAATTTTGCAATGTAGGGAGCACTCAAATGAGTGCTTTTCCCCTTTTAGGATTCGTTATTTACCACCAACTACAAGTTGGTGGTAAATACTGAAAACCTTGGAAAAAGCATTTTTTTTGCTTTTCCAACTGTGCCATGTTGCAGACATACATGCCCTAAGGGCATGTATGTCTGCAATGTGGTACTGTTGGAAAAGCAAAAATGCTTGTATGTCTGCAACATGTACACCCATACACAATTGAGGGGTGCAACAGGGTGTCAAAGTGACACCCTGCCACCCTTCAATGTTTCCCCTTTTTACCGAATCGGTAATTACCGGGTAATTGGCATTCATTCCTCCAGGCCCATAGGAATGAATGGCAATTACCGAAACGGTAAATACTGATTCTTACCGATTCGGTAATTTTTTCGGTAAAATTACCTACATCCCATTTGCCTGTTCGGTAATCTGGGATTACCTACATCGGGCCCTAAGTGATTTGCTCAGAATCACATGTTGTGGACTCGACCCCAAGGCTCGAACCTTGGTTTCACAGACCAAAGTCTGCAATCTAGTAATGAGACCACATCCTCTCCCCTTTCGGAACGATGAGTACGTGACTAACTGTCTGCACTTATACGGGTTTATATTGTATTTGCATTTATATAGTGCTTCATGCCAGGTTGCAAGGCACCGAACCACGTTATCAGGCGGCCCGCGGGTTGCACACTTGTTCCTGGGGGAGTACTTACTTGAAAGGCTTTGGAACTGGATTTGAACCTCTGAAACGTTTTAATGTCGATGGCACACACTGCAACCCTTACTGCTTCTAGGTGCTGGTGCAACTTTCAAGACCTTGACTAATGACTTCCAATGGAGATCCGGCAAGTGAAAAAATACAATAATAAGAGACGAGGCAGCGATTGGATAAGAAGCTAGAAAGCAGGGCAGGGTTGCACTGCGCGCCCTGAGGTCCTGTGATGTCACACATGTACATTCAACCACCTTGGCTTGGCAGTTCGAGCTGGACTGTTCCCACAAGGAACAGGGTCAAGACTGATTTGCATATGGCTGGGTCCAAACTGGGGTTGTGTGGTGAGCAAAAGAATGATGGATTTAACCCAGATCTTTGTGACTGGGGTGAATGTTTGCTTTGACCAGCATTCCGCCCATCAATTGTTTCTTTTGCATTGGATGGTGGCGCTCGTATGCCCTGAGCGTAGCGCTCTTAGGCTCTGGGCGTGGCACTCTTAGGCCCTGGACAGTGTGCTCTTATGCCCTGGACGTGGTGCTTTTAGGCCCTGAGCATGACTCTCTTATGCCTTGGGCGTGGTGCTCCTAGGACCAGGGCGTGGCACTCTTAGACCCTGGGCATGGCACTCTTAGACGCTTTGCATAGCACTCTTAGGCCCTGGGCATGGCACTCTTAGGCCCTGGGCATGGTACTCTTAGACCCGTTGCATGGCACTCTTAGGCCCTGGGCGTGGCGCTCTTACGACCAGGGCGTGGCACTCATAGGCCCTGGGCGTGGCACACTTAGGCCCTGGGCATGGCACTCTTAGGCCCTTGGGCGTGGCACTCTTAGGCCCTGGGCGTGGCACTCTTAGGCCCTGGGCGTGGCACTCTTAAGCCCTGGGCGTGGCACTCTTAGGCCCTGGCACTCTTAGGCCCTGGTTGTCGCACTCTTAGGCCCTGGGCGTGGCACTCTTAGACCCTGGGCATGGTACTCTTAGACCCTTTGCATGGCACTCTTAGGCCCTGGGCGTGGCGCTCTTAGGACCAGGGCGTGGCACTCTTAGGCCCTGGGCATGATACTCTTAGACCCTGGGCATGTCACTATTTGGCCCTGGGTGTGGCGCTCTTAGGACTGGGGTGTGGCACTCTTAGGCCCTGGGCATGGTACTCTTGGGCCCTGGGCGTGGCACTCTTAGGCCCTGGTTGTCGCACTCTTAGGCCCTGGGCATGGCACTCTTAGGCCCTGGGCATGGCACTCTTAGGCCCTGGGCGTGGCACTCTTAGGCCCTGGGCGTGGCACTCTTAGGCCCTGGGCGTGGCACTCTTAGGCCCTGGGCGTGGCACTCTTAGGCCCTGGTTGTCGCACTCTTAGGCCCTGGGCGTGGCACTCTTAGACCCTGGGCATGGTACTCTTAGACCCTTTGCATGGCACTCTTAGGCCCTGGGTGTGGCGCTCTTAGGCCCTGGTTGTCGCACTCTTAGGTCCTGGGCATGGCACTCTTAGGCCCTGGCCATGGCACTCTTAGGCCCTGGGCATGGCACTCTTAGACCCTTTGCATGGCACTCTTAGGCCCTTGGGCGTGGCACTCTTAGGCCCTGGGCATGGCACTCTTAGGCCCTGGGCGTGGCACTCTTAGGCCCTGGGCGTGGCACTCTTAGGCCCTGGGCGTGGCACTCTTAGGCCCTGGTTGTCGCACTCTTAGGCCCTGGGCATGGTACTCTTAGACCCTTTGCATGGCACTCTTAGGCCCTGGGCGTGGCACTCGTAGGCCCTGGGCGTGGCACTCTTAGGCCCTGGTTGTCGCACTCTTAGGCCCTGGGCATGGTACTCTTAGACCCTTTGCATGGCACTCTTAGGACCTAGGTGTGGCACTCTTAGGCCCTGGGTGTGGCGCTCTTAGGACTGGGGTGTGGCACTTTTAGGCCCTGGGCATGGTACTCTTAGACCCTTTGCATGGCACTCTTAGGCCCGTGGGCGTGGCACTCTTAGGCCCTGGGCGTGGCACTCTTAGGCCCTGGTTGTCGCACTCTTAGGTCCTGGGCATGGCACTCTTAGGCCCTGGGCATGGTACTCTTAGACCCTTTGCATGGCAATCTTAGGCCCTGGGCGTGGCACTCTTAGGCCCTGGTTGTCGCACTCTTAGGTCCTGGGCATGGCACTCTTAGGTCCTGGGCATGGCACTCTTAGGCCCTGGGCATGGTACTCTTAGACCCTTTGCATGGCACTCTTAGGCCCTGGGCGTGGCACTTTTAGACCCTTTGCATGGCACTCTTAGGACCTAGGTGTGGCACTCTTAGGCCCTGGATGTGTTGCTCTTAGACCCTGGGCATGGCATTCGTATGCCCTGGACGTGGTACTCTTAGGCCCTGTTTGTGGCACTTCAGGCCCTGTGCATTGAGCTCTTAGGCCCTGGGTGTGGCGCTCTTAGGCCCTTGGTGTGGTACTCCTAGGCGCTGGATGTGGTGCTCTTAGGCCCTGGGCATGGCACTCTTAGGCCCTGTTTGTGGCACTTGAGGCCCTGCGCATGGTGCTCTTAGGCCCTGGCACTCCTAGGCCCTGGGTGTGGCCCTCTTAGGCCCTGGACGTGGTGCTCTTAGGCCCTGGGCAGGGCATTCTTAGGCCCTTGAGATGGTGTTCTTAGGCCCTGGGCATTGCACTCTTAGGCCCTGGGTGTGGCACTCGTAGGACCAGGGCATGGCTCTTTTAGGCCCTGGACGTGGTGCTCTTAGGCCCTGGGTGTGGCGCTCTTAGGACCTGGGTGTGGCACTCCTAGGCACTGGGTGTGGCACTCTTAGGCCCTGGGCGTGGCACTCTTAGGCCCTGGGCATGGTACTCTTAGACCCTTTGCATGGCGCTCTTAGGACCTGGGTGTGGCACTCCTAGGCACTGGGTGTGGCACTCTTAGGCCCTGGGCGTGGCACTCTTAGGCCCTGGGCATGGCACTCTTAGGCCCTGGGTGTGGCGCTCTTAGGACCTGGGCATGGCACTTTTAGGCCCTGGGTGTGGCGCTCTTAGGACCTGGGTGTGGCACTCTTAGGCCCTGGGTGTGGCGCTCTTAGGACCTGGGTGTGGCACTCCTAGGCACTGGGTGTGGCACTCTTAGGCCCTGGGGGTGGCACTCTTAGGCCCTGGGCATGGCACTCTTAGGCCCTGGGTGTGGCACACTTAGGCCCTGGGTGTGGCGTTCGTAGGACAAAGGCATGGCTCTCTTAGGCCCTGGGCGTGGCACTCTTAGGCCCTGGGTGTGGCGCTCTTAGGACCTGGGTGTGGCACTCCTAGGCACTGGGTGTGGCACTCTTAGGCCCTGGGCGTGGCACTCTTAGGCCCTGGGCATGGCACTCTTAGGCCCTGGGTGTGGCACACTTAGGCCCTGGGTGTGGCGTTCGTAGGACAAAGGCATGGCTCTCTTAGGCCCTGAGCATGACTCTCTTATGCCTTAGGCGTGGTGCTCTTAGGACCAGGGCGTGGCACTCTTAGACCCTGGGCATAGTACTCTTAGACGCTTTGCATAGCACTCTTAGGCCCTGGGCATGGCACTCTTAGGCCCTGGGCATGGTACTCTTAGACCCTTTGCATGGCACTCTTAGGCCCTGGGCGTGGCGCTCTTACGACCAGGGCGTGGCACTCATAGGCCCTGGGCGTGGCACTCTTAGGCCCTGGGCATGGCACTCTTAGGCCCTTGGGCATGGCACTCTTAGGCCCTGGGCGTGGCACTCTTAGGCCCTGGGCGTGGCACTCTTAGGCCCTGGGCGTGGCACTCTTAGGCCCTGGTTGTCGCACTCTTAGGCCCTGGGCGTGGCACTCTTAGCCCCTGGGCATGGTACTCTTAGACCCTTTGCATGGCACTCTTAGGCCCTGGGCGTGGCGCTCTTAGGACCAGGGCGTGGCACTCTTAGGCCCTGGGCATGATACTCTTAGACCCTGGGCATGTCACTATTTGGCCCTGGGTGTGGCGCTCTTAGGACTGGGGTGTGGCACTCTTAGGCCCTGGGCATGGTACTCTTAGACCCTTTGCATGGCACTCTTAGGCCCTGGACGTGGCACTCTTAGGCCCTGGTTGTCGCACTCTTAGGCCCTGGGCATGGCACTCTTAGGCCCTGGGCATGGCACTCTTAGGCCCTGGGCGTGGCACTCTTAGGCCCTGGGCGTGGCACTCTTAGGCCCTGGCGTGGCACTCTTAGGCCCTGGGCGTGGCACTCTTAGGCCCTGGTTGTCGCACTCTTAGGCCCTGGGCGTGGCACTCTTAGACCCTGGGCATGGTACTCTTAGACCCTTTGCATGGCACTCTTAGGCCCTGGGTGTGGCGCTCTTAGGCCCTGGTTGTCGCACTCTTAGGTCCTGGGCATGGCACTCTTAGGCCCTGGCCATGGCACTCTTAGGCCCTGGGCATGGCACTCTTAGACCCTTTGCATGGCACTCTTAGGCCCTTGGGCGTGGCACTCTTAGGCCCTGGGTGTGGCACTCTTAGGCCCTGGGCGTGGCACTCTTAGGCCCTGGGCGTGGCACTCTTAGGCCCTGGTTGTCGCACTCCTAGGCCCTGGGCATGGTACTCTTAGACCCTTTGCATGGCACTCTTAGGCCCTGGGCGTGGCACTCTTAGGCCCTGGGCGTGGCACTCTTAGGCCCTGGGCGTGGCACTCCTAGGCCCTGGTTGTCGCACTCTTAGGCCCTGGGCATGGTACTCTTAGACCCTTTGCATGGCACTCTTAGGACCTAGGTGTGGCACTCTTAGGCCCTGGGTGTGGCGCTCTTAGGACTGGGGTGTGGCACTTTTAGGCCCTGGGCATGGTACTCTTAGACCCTTTGCATGGCACTCTTAGGCCCTTGGGCGTGGCACTCTTAGGCCCTGGGCGTGGCACTCCTAGGCCCTGGTTGTCGCACTCTTAGGTCCTGGGCATGGCACTCTTAGGCCCTGGGCATGGTACTCTTAGACCCTTTGCATGGCAATCTTAGGCCCTGGGCGTGGCACTCTTAGGCCCTGGTTGTCGCACTCTTAGGTCCTGGGCATGGCACTCTTAGGTCCTGGGCATGGCACTCTTAGGCCCTGGGCATGGTACTCTTAGACCCTTTGCATGGCACTCTTAGGCCCTGGGCGTGGCACTTTTAGACCCTTTGCATGGCACTCTTAGGACCTAGGTGTGGCACTCTTAGGCCCTGGATGTGTTGCTCTTAGACCCTGGGCATGGCATTCGTATGCCCTGGACGTGGTACTCTTAGGCCCTGTTTGTGGCACTTCAGGCCCTGTGCATTGAGCTCTTAGGCCCTGGGTGTGGCGCTCTTAGGCCCTTGGTGTGGTACTCCTAGGCGCTGGATGTGGTGCTCTTAGGCCCTGCGCATGGTGCTCTTAGGCCCTGGCACTCCTAGGCCCTGGGTGTGGCCCTCTTAGGCCCTGGACGTGGTGCTCTTAGGCCCTGGGCAGGGCATTCTTAGGCCGTTGAGATGGTGTTCTTAGGCCCTGGGCATTGCACTCTTAGGCCCTGGGTGTGGCACTCGTAGGACCAGGGCATGGCTCTTTTAGGCCCTGGACGTGGTGCTCTTAGGCCCTGGGTGTGGCGCTCTTAGGACCTGGGTGTGGCACTCCTAGGCACTGGGTGTGGCACTCTTAGGCCCTGGGCATGGCACTCTTAGGCCCTGGGTGTGGCGCTCTTAGGACCTGGGCATGGCACTCTTAGGCCCTGGGTGTGGCGCTCTTAGGACCTGGGTGTGGCACTCTTAGGCCCTGGGTGTGGCGCTCTTAGGACCTGGGTGTGGCACTCCTAGGCACTGGGTGTGGCACTCTTAGGCCCTGGGCGTGGCACTCTTAGGCCCTGGGCATGGCACTCTTAGGCCCTGAGTGTGGCACACTTAGGCCCTGGGTGTGGCGTTCGTAGGACAAAGGCATGGCTCTCTTAGGCCCTGGGTGTGGCACTCTTAGGACCAGGGCGTAGCACTCTTAGGCCCTGGGCGTGGCACTCTTAGGCCCTGGGCGTGGCACTCTTAGGCCCTGGGCGTGGCACTCTTAGGCCCTGGTTGTCGCACTCTTAGGCCCTGGGCGTGGCACTCTTAGGCCCTGGACGTGGTGCTCTTAGGCCCTGGGTGTGGCACTCTTAGGCCCTGGGTGTGGCGCTCTTAGGCCCTTGGTGTGGCACTCTTAGGTGCTGGACGTGGTGCTCTTAGGCCCTGGGTGTGGCACTCTTAGGTGCTGGACGTGGTGCTCTGATGCCCTGGGCATGACACTCTTAGGCCCTGGGTGTGGCGCTCTTAGGACCATGGTATTGCACTCTTAGGCCCTGGGTGTGGCGTTCGTAGGACAAAGGCATGGCTCTCTTAGGCCCTGGACGTGGTGGTCTTAAGCCCTGGGTGTGGCACTCCTAGGCCCTGGGTGTGGCCCTCTTAGGCCCTGTTTGTGGCACTTGAGGCCCTGCGCATGGTGCTCTTAGGCCCTGGCACTCCTAGGCCCTGGGTGTGGCCCTCTTAGGCCCTGTTTGTGGCACTTGAGGCCCTGCGCATGGTGCTCTTAGGCCCTGGCACTCCTAGGCCCTGGGTGTGGCCCTCTTAGGCCCTGTTTGTGGCACTCTTAGGACCATGGTATTGCACTCTTAGGCCCTGGGTGTGGCGTTCGTAGGACAAAGGCATGGCTCTCTTAGGCCCTGGACGTGGTGCTCTTAGGCCCTGTGTGTGGCACTCTTAGGCCCTGGGTGTGGCACTTGAGGCCCTGGACGTGGTGCTCTTAGGACCTGGGCAGGGCACTCTTAGGCCCTTGAGATGGTGCTCTTAGGACCTGGGCATTGCACTCTTAAGCCCTGGGTGTGGCACTCGTAGGACCAGGGCATGGCTCTTTTTGGACCTGGACGTGGTGCTCTTAGGCCCTGGGTGTGGCGCTCTTAGGACCATGGTATTGCACTCTTAGGCCCTGGACGTGGTGCTCTTAGGCCCTGGGCATGACACTCTTAGGCCCTGGGTGTGGAGCTCGTAGGACCAGGGTGTGGCACTGTTAGACCCTGCTCATGACACTCTTAGGCCCTGGTCATGGCACTGTTAGGCCCTCGGCGTAGCCGGCGACTTCACACTTTTTACACTCCTCATGCAAAGGGGTTGCGAGAGAGACTAGCTCCACTGGAGACACAGTACCGCATGGTCGTAGCGCGCTGGGCCTAGGCTTGCCACCTTTCCCATAGAAAAACACTAGCCATCTGTTCATCATTTGAACATTCTAAAATGGCACAATTATTCTTTAGCAGAACTTTATATTCAATTGACATATTCATTTTTAACATGGCCTGTTTGTCTTTACTTAAATTACAGGCAGCTGTAGAGCACATTTTAAGGCACTTTCTTCTTGCATTTACTTTTTAAATAATGCACTGATAAGGGGAAAAATAGCGGGTTTGGGTGATTTTTCGATTTTTCGTAGAGGAAGGAGCATTAAAATGTCAGTCATACCGGTATTAAACTGGCTAGGTGGCAACCCTAGTTAAGCCGCAATGACTTGGCAGAATCTGTGCATCTTCCTAGGAGAGCTCAACTTTCACCTTGAAAAACACCAACGACAGCTAACAGGGCTGACCTCTTAGAAAGTATGGCCAACCTCGTACTCAAGCAACTAGTCACATACCCCACCCCTTTCTCAGGGCACATGGGCGGATTGTGCGAATTGGCAATCCGCGAAATTGCGTATTTACGGATTCGCGATCTGCAAAATCCGCAAACTCTCGCGAATTCGCGGATTTTTTAATTTTTTTGTGTTCGCAAGGGTTTCTGCCAGTTCGCGAGGATTTTGTACCAGTTCGCAATTGCGAACTTACTTGTCGGCTCGCAACGGCCGCGACTATGTTGTTTCTACGTCTGGTTCATCATCACAGGTTCACAGCACCCTCTGTTTCACCACTGCCACCCTCTGGTACACCCATGCCACCCTCTGGTACATCACTGCCACCCTCTGGATGGTTTATCACTGTAGATTATGGGGGTGAAAAAAAACAAGCACACCTGCCCTGCTTCAACTGACATGAATTAATTTGGGGTTGATTAATGTGTCACTGAATGTAAACTTCCAGTCTGGCTGGCACCTGCTTCCTTATCTGTAATTTGCTTTCTGTTGCAGTGCAATTTTTTTTCACAGGACCTTTGTGGCCTATAGTTGCAAGTAGGCAACTGAACTCTGAAGGGGCCCCTCAGGAAGCACTACAGGGAATGGTTACTAATGATAAGATTGAACTTGTGCACCTGCTGAGTGCTTTCAGTTTTGCCTGTAATTGCTTTCTGTTGCAGTGTAATTTTTTTAACAGGACCTTTGTTGTATACTTGTAGCTATTCTCTGAACCTGCTGTGAGGGTCAGAGCAGGTTCATAGAATAGTTGCAAGTAGGCAAATGAACTCTGAAGGGGCCCCTCAGGAAGCACTACAGGGAATGGTTACTAATGATAAGATTGAACTTTTGCACCTGCTGAGTGCTTTCAGTTTTGCAAAAATCCAAATATCCAGCAGCATCCACAAAAAGTAATCCTTCCAGGTCAAGATCCAAATCAAAGTGGCCAGCACATGAAGAAAGCACTGGGAGGAGCCTGCTGGACAGGAACAGGAAGTTGGAGACTGTGGGGCACTTCCTTTCTCCCATCCCCAAAATGGACTCCTTGCAAAGAAAAAGTGCAGGCAAATGTCAACCTGAGGAGTTATTCTGATAAAAATCATAATTTTCAAGGTTTATGCTGCCTGCTGGTGGATTTCTAGTGCGAAATTGCAAATTTTGCAATCTCGCAATTGCGAGATTGTCGCTGCCCACCGCATCTACGTGTTCGCAAGTGTTTACTCCCGCGAAATTGTAGTTGGCAAGTGCGACCAAGCAAAAAATCCGCTTCGCACGGATTTTACGAATTTTCGGCAAGTTCGCGAGAGTTCGCGGATTGCGAATTTGCCGAAAATCCGCAAAATCCGCGAGCGGAACGGATTTTACGCCCATGCTTACTCTTGACCCTATCTTCCCAGCCAGCAGCAGAATAAAATACACCCACACTGAACAGCTCACCTGGACTGACCATCACTGCGTCCACTTTGTCATCTCGGAAACTCTCAACACCCCCACCTCCACTGCAAGCGAAACACGGCACAGCTGGTCAAAGGTATCAGAACAGCGCTGGACCCAAGCCCTCGACTCCCACTTACCCACCACTACCGAAGACACAGAAAAAGCAGTGGACAACTTCACAAACTGGATCACAGAAAGTGCTGACAAAGTTGCCCCGAGGAAACCTACCTACCCCAAGAAACAAACACAACACCCCTACTGGTTCATGAAAGAACTAAAGAATCAGAAACGCAACTGCAGACAGACTGAAAGGAGATAGCATGCCAGTAAGACCTTCAAGGATTGAATACACTTCAATGCTGCCTTCAACCACTACCAACACCTTCTGAAAAGCACTAAAAACTCCACTCCGATTTCAACCTCGGCAACCAACTCATCTGCAAAGCACCCACCAAGGTCCTCAACTCCTCGATTACCACAGCCCACTTACCCCAGAATTGGAAACACAACGACATGAAGCCTTTGCTGAAGAAGCCATCGGTGGATCCAGGAGAACTGAAGAACTGCTGTCCCATCTCTTTGCTCCCCTTCCCAGCCAACGTCATCGAAAAGGCAATCAACATCCCGCTCACCAGACATCTGGAGAACCACGACCTCCTGGACTCCTTCTAGTCTGGCTTTGGAGAAAACCACAGCACGAGACAGCTCTAGTTGCAGCCACAGAAGAAAAGGAAAAGGCAAGGACACATACTGGAACAACAAATGGTGATCCCCGGAGCTGGGCCCAACTTCGATACCCACCAAACATGCACACAACTCGGCATCATCCTCGACAGCTAGCTATCCATGAAGAAACAAGTCAGCACTGTGAAACCACCTGCTTCCTTATACTCTGTATCGTCAGGAAGTGTGTTCAGATTTCTCTTGGCCAATACCAGGCGAACTGTCATGCAGGTTTTCAACACCAACAGACTCGACTACAGCAACTCCCTCTATGAAGGAATAACAGCCCATCTCATGAAGAAGCTACAGACAATCCAGAGCACAGCGGACAGGCTCATCCTCGCCCTCCCCATACGGGCACACTTCACCCTTCACCTCAGTAAACCCCACTGGTTACCAGTCATGAAGAGATGCCAGTACAAGCTACTCACCCTCACATACAAGGCCTTACACAAGAAGAACCTGCGTACCATAACCAACGCGTGACCTTTCACCATCCCACAAGGAAACTCAGATCCAGATTCCTCGCACTAGCTGCCACCCGTCGCATCCGCTGGACAAACAGCAGATCCTGCATCTTCTCCCGTTTGGCGGCCAAGACCTGGAACGACCTCCCCCTGCACCTCAGAGCCTCACCCTCGCTCCAGCAGTTCAGGAAGGACCTGAAGACATCGATGTTCAACCAATAGGGAACAGGCAGATTGATCCGACAGGGGGAACAACCTTTACAACGAAACCCTAACAACGCGGTACCATTACAATGCAGGTTTTAGAACGAAAGTCGTTACAACGATTTTCGCTGGAGGGCGCTCTAGGATAGGGAATAGTTTAATTTACTATCCACTGGGACTGGAGTTGGAATAGAAAATTAAACTATTCACTATCCAGCGCCCCCCAACGCAAGTCGTTGTAACGACTTGCGTTGAAAAACCTGTGTTGTAACGGTACGTGTGGTAATACCACGCGTTGTACCATCATACATCCATCCGACAGTGCCTCGAGACCTTTACAGGTGGTGTAGCCGCGCTCCACAAATCCGGACAGATTGATAATCAAACTCGCTACACACAATGTTTTGGTAGGTGCGCTGCAATCCTAGACCCAGACCCCCATTCCATCTATTAACTGTGTACCACGGCACATGTACCTAGGGCTGCCTCCTAGCCGTATTTTTACCGCCATGACCAGCATTTCCACAGTTTAACCCCATCCGTGATCATGACGAGGTCAGCGCGTCATGAGCCACGGTGCTCCGGTGCTCATGAGGAGCTGAGCTGGTCATGACCGCGCCCGTTAAATGGAACGCTCGCATGCTGGGCTGATTCCCCTGCAGTGTTGAGCGTTCCATTGGAACGGGCGTGGTCATGACGAGCTCAGTTCGTCATGAGCACCGGAGCGCCGTGGCTCATGACGAGCTGACCTTGTCATGAGCACCGGGGAGCTGTGCGCGCCCCCCAGCACAGCGGGGGAAACAGCCCCGCTGTGAAGGAGTTGAACAGTAAATTTGAGAAGACAATCACTGACTGATAATTTAAGTAAACAAAAACAGAAATTCAATTTTAAAAATTAATACTGTTGATTCCCTATGAATTTCTATTGAAGTATCATGTTAAGCCTTTGAAGAATCATAAACCGTGATCAAGTTGCTGGGATTTCTCTGTGTGAAAGGTGGGATCCTACGTGGACCCAAGCCCTCCCCAAACAGCTGGGTCCCACCATGCCTCTCACTTCCTCCTGGTATTCCCCCAGTGCACAGGAGGGTCACAAGTGCCTGCAGTGCCTCGAGGGTGGGGCCAGTGGGGGAGTGGCAGACACAAGGATGGACATCATTTAATGGTCGCCAGAGGAAGCAGTTGCGACCCCTGGGCTCTCCCTTGTGACCCCTGGCATTGTTCTTGAGACCACTGGCCTCTGTAGTGAGCAAGATGCACCAGGAAAAGAGAAATCTCTTTCCAGGCTGCCCTTCTCCTTTTAACCCCTTGCGTGCTGCCGTCGGCTGTTGGACGTCGCGAGCACTACCTCGCTGGTGCTGCGAACGTCCAACGGCTGCCGCGGCCCTGCCCGTTTTGCAGAAGTGCCGCACTGCCGCGAAATTGCAGCTGCGGCAAAGGGGTTAAAAGATTGTAACAGCCACTGTTTGCCGTCTCAGCGATGCAAGCCACAGAGCAGGCTCGGCCTGGACCGCTGGGATTGTAAACAGAGCATCCCCCCTCTACCCTGGGGTGCACGGAAACCTCACTGCAGTGTGGACATTTGGAACCGTACTGGACACAATGTGTCCAAAGAACGTACATCAACAAGGAACAGAACAGCTTCATGGAACAGGCAATGCTGAAACAGGGAATCTTTGCAGGAAAACATTTCAAAATGTTGACATATTTTCTGATTGTGTGTGTGTGTGCGTGTGTGTGTGTGTGCGTGCGCGCGTGTGTGTGTGTGTTTGTTTGTTTTTGGAAAAGCGAGAGAGTGTCTGAGTGAAAATGACAATTCTGTCACTGGGACAGTGTATGTGATTCTTGGCTAAAGTCTGGCACTGGCTCACTGTAGGCAATTCTTGCTTTAAGGGGCTGCATCCATTTCATATAGTGTGCCGCCATTGACAATCAGGGGGCAACCACGGCACACTTTAAAAAAGATGGGGTCATCTCCTGGGTAGCTTCAGACACATTGGTTTGGCGCACCATTGGGTTTTGAGGTGAAACATCCATTACAACGCAGTCCTTACAATGCACTACCTTTACAACGCAACTGTTACAACGCAACTGCCTTTACATCGCATGCCATTACAACGCATGCCATTACAATGCATGCCAGTACAACGCTAGACGTGTGGGTGGCCGTATGGGCCTGTGTGTGGGTTTGTGAGTGTCTGCATGGGTGTATGAGTAGGTGTGTGAGCACTTTTGAGGTTATGCAAGAGGGTATGTGAGTGGCTGTGTGGGTCTGTGAGTGAGTGAGTGAGTGAGTGAGTGGCTATATGGGTCTGTGAGTTGCTGTGTAAGTGTATGTATGGGATAAGAGTGGGTATAAATACTTTTGAGGTTATGCAAGAGGGTATGTGAGTGGCAGTGTGGGTGTGTGAGTGGCTGTGTGGGTCTGTGAGTGAGTGAGTGGGTGAGTGAGTGGCTGTGTGGGTCTGTGAGTGAGTGAGTGGGTGAGTGAGTGGCTGTGTGGGTCTGTGAGTGGGTGTGTGAGTGGCTGTGTGGGTGTGTGAGTGGCTGTGTGGGTGTGTGAGTGGCTGTGTGGGTCTGTGAGTGAGTGAGTGGGTGAGTGAGTGGCTGTGTGGGTCTGTGAGTGGGTGTGTGAGTGGCTGTGTGGGTGTGTGAGTGGCTGTGTGGGTGTGTGAGTGGCTGTGTGGGTCTGTGAGTGAGTGAGTGGGTGAGTGAGTGGCTGTGTGGGTCTGTGAGTGGGTGTGTGAGTGGCTGTGTGGGTGTGTGAGTGGCTGTGTGGGTGTGTGAGTGGCTGTGTGGGTCTGTGAGTGAGTGAGTGGGTGAGTGAGTGGCTGTGTGGGTCTGTGAGTGGGTGTGTGAGTGGCTGTGTGGGTCTGTGAGTGGGTGTGTGAGTGGCTGTGTGGGTGTGTGAGTGGCTGTGTGGGTGTGTGAGTGGCTGTGTGGGTCTGTGAGTGAGTGAGTGGGTGAGTGAGTGGCTGTGTGGGTCTGTGAGTGGGTGTGTGAGTGGCTGTGTGGGTGTGTGAGTGGCTGTGTGGGTGTGTGAGTGGCTGTGTGGGTCTGTGAGTGAGTGAGTGGGTGAGTGAGTGGCTGTGTGGGTCTGTGAGTGGGTGTGTGAGTGGCTGTGTGGGTCTGTGAGTGGGTGTGTGAGTGGCTGTGTGGGTGTGTGAGTGGCTGTGTGGGTGTGTGAGTGGCTGTGTGGGTCTGTGAGTGAGTGAGTGGGTGAGTGAGTGGCTGTGTGGGTCTGTGAGTGGGTGTGTGAGTGGCTGTGTGGGTTTGTGAGTGGCTGTGTGGGTCTGTGAGTGAGTGAGTGGGTGAGTGAGTGGCTGTGTGGGTCTGTGAGTGGGTGTGTGAGTGGCTGTGTGGGTGTGTGAGTGGCTGTGTGGGTGTGTGAGTGGCTGTGTGGGTCTGTGAGTGAGTGAGTGGGTGAGTGAGTGGCTGTGTGGGTCTGTGAGTGGGTGTGTGAGTGGCTGTGTGGGTGTGTGAGTGGCTGTGTGGGTGTGTGAGTGGCTGTGTGGGTCTGTGAGTGAGTGAGTGGGTGAGTGAGTGGCTGTGTGGGTCTGTGAGTGGGTGTGTGAGTGGCTGTGTGGGTGTGTGAGTGGCTGTGTGGGTGTGTGAGTGGGTGAGTGAGTGGCTGTGTGGGTGTGTGAGTGGCTGTGTGGGTGTGTGAGTGGCTGTGTGGGTCTGTGAGTGAGTGAGTGGGTGAGTGAGTGGCTGTGTGGGTCTGTGAGTGGGTGTGTGAGTGGCTGTGTGGGTGTGTGAGTGGCTGTGTGGGTGTGTGAGTGGGTGAGTGAGTGGCTGTGTGGGTCTGTGAGTGGGTGTGTGAGTGGCTGTGTGGGTGTGTGAGTGGCTGTGTGGGTGTGTGAGTGGCTGTGTGGGTCTGTGAGTGAGTGAGTGGGTGAGTGAGTGGCTGTGTGGGTCTGTGAGTGGGTGTGTGAGTGGCTGTGTGGGTGTGTGAGTGGCTGTGTGGGTGTGTGAGTGGGTGAGTGAGTGGCTGTGTGGGTGTGTGAGTGGCTGTGTGGGTGTGTGAGTGGCTGTGTGGGTCTGTGAGTGAGTGAGTGGGTGAGTGAGTGGCTGTGTGGGTCTGTGAGTGGGTGTGTGAGTGGCTGTGTGGGTGTGTGAGTGGCTGTGTGGGTGTGTGAGTGGGTGAGTGAGTGGCTGTGTGGGTCTGTGAGTGGGTGTGTGAGTGGCTGTGTGGGTGTGTGAGTGGCTGTGTGGGTGTGTGAGTGGCTGTGTGGGTCTGTGAGTGAGTGAGTGGGTGAGTGAGTGGCTATATGGGTCTGTGAGTTGGTGTGTAAGTGTATGTATGGGATAAGAGTGGGTATAAATAGTTTTGAAGGTGTAAGTTTATATTTGTGAGCCGATGACTGGGCGTGTGAGTGACTGTATGGGCTAGTGAGTAGGTGTGTGAGTAACTATGCGGGTGTGTGATTAGTTGTCAGTAGCTGTGTGAGTAACTAGATCAGAAGGGAAACTCACCCACCTCTTTATCAACTGTTTTCCACAAGATATCTACCCAACTCCAGTACTTTCTATTGGTTATTTAGTAAGTGCTAATTTGTTGTGCAAATGTCTAGTGTATATTCTACACAACATCTGCATAATTGGACCATGAGGAGACGTCTCCAATGACCTTGTGTGCGTTTCAGCGATGTGATTTTTCCTTGTGTTTCTTTATTCTGAAATTTGGGATAACATGTCTCTTCCTTTAGAGAAGACGAGACCACAAACACAAGGGGGCCCCACAATGGGCCCCCAAAAACAATCTCCACCAGCCTATTCAAGCCAGCATCGTAATTTGATGGACGGTGCCTGCCAGGCACCGCCGACATTTTATGGATGCCGACCGCTCCGCCAGGCAATCGGAACGGCTGCCTGTGGCGGTTCTGTGGCGGACGGTGTTTGCGTCTGCCACGGTCGCAGTCTGGATCCCCCGCCATTATAATGTAGCGGGGGGGAAAATCACGGTCCGATGGCGGAACGCCCGCCACTGCACGGCTGGCGGTGGTGGGCCTTCCGCCGTCATAATGACCCCCTAGGACAGGTGTGTACGTCCTCTATCACTTTTTTGTTCTTTTACTATCCCTGGTTTTAATTTTTCTTTTCTTGTAAAAAAGAAATCTCACTTCGGTGATATCGCTACCTATGATATCATCGGGATCACAAGTTACCTGACATCACTTCCTGTGATGCTACTAGGGTGATGATATGTGATGTCACTAACTGTGATGTCGTGACAGGTCAAAGGGCATGTGATGTCACTTCCGCTAACCCCCTTCATTTTGGCGAATCGACGTCCATCCAAGGACACCCTCCAGTCCCCCAGTGGAAGCGCACTCACATCGCCCCCTGGCGCGCGGGGACCACCTGGCCTGGCCAGGTGCAAACCCAAATGTTTACTTTCCTAAACTTTATGAGCTTGCTGTAAACTCCCAGGCGGGGGCGGGGCGCAGATATTTTAGCTGCGAGCAGCTTGTAAAGTCACAGCCTCTTCGTTCCAGTAAATCAGTCCAGTGAGGGCTCTGGTGGCAGAGCCGGGTGTCGGGGGTGAGGCCTGCGGGTGCCCATGGGCACAGAGTGCACGGGACAGAAAAAAGCCCCCGTGTGCAGTGCCAGATTTAGACTTGATAAGGCCCGAAGCTATTAGAAATATGGGGCCCTTTATAAGTCCAGATATTCTATGTGACTATGTCAGTGACAAATATGATTTAATAATATTTTTTGGGGCCCCCCAAGAAAGTGGGGGCCCCAAGCTATAGCTCGTGTAGCTTATACGTAAATCCTGTGCTGCCCGTGAGTCATCTGTTTACCGTGCTGTCTTCGGCATTCCTGCTGCTAAATGTCATCTGGAGCCCAGGTACACATCAGGTGACCTGCTCTGGCATGATGACGTATCCGTGCCAATGTGGTGCCAGGCATGCCAGCTCATTGCCTCGCAGCGGAGGGACTTTCCTTCTGCAGTGAAAGTACAGATGAGACCTTCATTGAAGGGGCACACCTTGGCAGCACTAATTGCAAATATTTCCAGATTGGCACCAATGTTGTAAGTGACCCACCTACTGTCAGGTAGAACTCGCAAAGTCACTATATTAAACTGAGCTCAAACCCCTGGTAGATGTGGCACAGAGCAGACAGGCTTCCCGTGGTACATTTGTAAAGAAGGTATGCAGTTCCAAAGGTAATAAAGTCAAAATGCAAAACAATAAAAATCCCAAACCTAGTTAGAAAAATTGTGTAAAATTTAGTATGCAAAATTACACCAAAAATGTCAAAACCCCAATACAAAGAACCGTTTTTTTTTTTTTACATTTTAAGTAGAGCAGTCTTCAAAAGAGCTGGGCCTGTTGGCTTAGTTGACGAATGCATCCTCTGTAGGGGCCTGTGTTTGACCTCATGGTTACAGTTCCAAAGCCGGCGGGGCCACTCAGTCTTTCATCCTTCTGAGGTCGATAACATGAGGGCCATTGAGTTGGGTGACAATAGATATCTGTTATTGAGCGCCAAGATTCCCTTGCGTGAATTTGCGCTTTACAGATACATATTATGTTAAAATGCACATCATTCGAATGACTGCCAATGCTCATGGTAGGCCCAGAACTATGAGCGATTTGAGACTGAATATGATGGAGCATGGGTTGGATACACCAACCAGGACAAAGATTTTGCCTTCTGGCTTAGTCTTTCAAGTCCCAGTCCACCACATGAGTGCACTTTTAGAGCCCCCAGGTCCTCCGGGAGGCGCTTAGAGACTCACAGGGTGTCCAGTGGAGGCCAACAGCAGGGTTTAGTCCACATGCATTGGCCACTGGTCAGCTATGTACTTCCAGGAAAAGGCCACATTTAGCTTGTTGTGTCCTGTGGGCACACAGAACGACAGTCAACCGACCCTTGGACTACTAGGTCCTCGGCACAAGAGGGAGCAGGTCCAGTATTTCAGAGCTCCTCCTAGGCCACAGTCAGCAGGTCCAGTCCGCTTTTTATCTTCATCAGCCGGTGCCAGGTGATGCCACATGTAAGCCTGGCACAACTTGTGGGTGGGGGGTGGCTTCTGGTCCATCCATCAACAGTGGGGTCAAAGTTTCCAGGCCCTGAACACCATACTTTTGCAGGAGTTCCTTTTTGCCTTACTGCAAACACACCCAAAATACATGTCAGGGCAAATCCAAGATGGCGAAAGACTTCGGCTACACTTAACTTGGGCTCTGATAACTGAGGTGGGGGAGGGGGTGGTGAGTGTACACTAACACTGTGTGTTGGGAGTGCACATGTAATACTAAAATCCATTTTGAGGCAGACACTGTACACAAACCCAGAGACAGAAGTCTGAAAGGACAAATGTGGGGTCCTTAAGCAACCAGACATACGATACTCAAGAATTGTCTTGTCATCATGTTTTCGTCCCTTTCCAGTGCAACCCCATATGTTACTAAAGACCTATCAAGCAAGATTTAACACGGTGCGGTCAAAGGAGACTCATAGCCCCTACAGTATATATTCTGTTGAACTCAGAGAAGTCATCTCTGTCCATTCAAAAAAGCCCACAGATTGTTCCAGGAAGGTATTTCATGCCTTTTTTTCACACCTACTTAAGGCTAAGCAATGACTGGGAGAAGCTTGAGAGGCAATGCAAATTAGCCTCCAGTAACTTGAGGCAGGGAAAAGATAACTTTCCTAAAGGTACTTTTCCTTAATATTTATTGAAAATCAGACTTCACTATTGAATTGGATTTTTAATAACTATTAAATATAGTGTAAAAAATGTTTCTAGCTGTTCCCATTCTCGACAATTAGTATTATAATTTTAATTTGTACTTTGGTTTTCTACAAAGTACATCTAGGGTTGCCACAGTGGAAATAACATTTGGGTGCTAGTCGCTGTAATTACATTTTAACATTACATTTCTACTTGTCCTACTATTAACTACCATATACATGTATACATACATATATACATAGGCCTACATACATAGGCAACAAGGTCTACATAGGGCTACATAGAGGTGACTTATTAATATTTAAAAGGAAAGCTTTACCTGTCAAAAAGCATTTCTTTTGATAGTTCAAAGTGCATGTTTTACACTGTCACAGTCAGGCTACTGTGGTAGGCCTGAATCCTTGTTTGCCCGCCACTATATATAGTAGATGATACAATAGGCGCTGCAGTCCACTAGTGGCACTTAACGTTTAGGGTACATTTTGTCCCATATACTAGACACTTATAAGCAAGCTGAATATACGAGTCAGGAGTCTGCCAAACCAATCATGTTTAAAGAAGGAGCTCAGACGCTTTACTTTTGGTTAGCAAGGGTAAAGTGCACAGAGTTCTAAAGCCAACAAAAATATAAGGTCCAGCAAAAGGTAAAGAAATCCGGGTGACCAGTGGTGTAGCAGGGAGGTGGGGGCGGTCTGCCCCAGGCGGCATGAGTTTTGGGGGCCATGGCCTCCCCCCACTCTTACCTGCCTTCCCAGGTGGCAATCCCCCCCCTGCTTTTCAATCGGCCGCCGTGGGGTGGCAAATGAAATGGAGAAATCCTACCAAACGCCCTGCCCCCGCTCTTCAATGAGGCAGCGGGGCGGCAAACTCAGGAACTGCCATGGGCGTTCACAGGGCTAGGTATGTCACTACCATGCAGAAAAGGCACATTTCCTACACAGGTAAAATGGCTGGTTGCTATTTCAGAGCTCCCCTACCAGCAAGGTCATTTTTTACATCATTTGATGCAATTTGACACCCTCTTGTGATATCATGACATCCACTGGAGTATATACAGAAAATAACAAAGGCAAAGACCTTATATAAGATTGTAATGTTGGTGCTAATTATATTATATGCATCGAGCAATCATAGTGAGGACAATAATTTCCTGGTCCATCTGCCCTTTGTGTCAACATTGTTTCAACCCTGAGTTCCTTTACAGGTCATCATCAGGACAAGATTAGGAGCACAACAAGCAATATGCAAATAAACAGAGAGTTATTCATTTAGGCAGAAAAGCTTTCCTGGCTGCTGCATCACACCTCTCCACTATGAGCAGATACCTACATTAGCATAAATGTAGCCATTGGACCTCATCGTAGCTTTATCACTTTCTAGGAGTCTCTATGAAGACTGGAGCCATGCCAGCTTTTCAGCCGACAAATTCTAGCAAGGTAGCCTGATTCTGGACCACTTCCTTCCTTCTCTCCTGACTACCTCCCTCATCCATCCACAAATCTGCACTACACTCACTGCCCCAAATCCCCCTGCAAGCCTCACACAGCACACCTCACCTCATTACTGCTAACTCTCACCCATGATGCTGTATCTCTGCTCATCTCACTCCTCTCCCCACTACCTCCTTAGTACTGGAAGTCATTCCGCGACCCCAAAAGGTGATCCTTTGTAGTTACTTATGCATAATAGATGCATGCATAGAGTGTCTAATTATTTTTTTAAAAAGGGGAGGGGTGAGGTGAATGTTAGGATGCTTGTTGCCGTCAGGAGTCTCAAGATGGCACCCACATCAAGGTCACATAACCTATTTATTATATGTACTTGATTGCTTGTCATTTTTAACCTATTTATTATATGTACTTGCTTGCTTGTTATTTTCACCTATTTATTATATGTACTTGCTTGCTTGTCATTTTTAACCTATGTATTATATGTACATGCTTGTTTATCATTGTAACCTATTTATTATATGTACTTGCTTGCTAGTCATTTTTAACCTATTTATTATATGTACTTGCTTGCTTGTCATTTTTAACCTATTTATTATATGTACTTGCTTGCTTGTAATGTTCACCTATTTATAATATGTACTGGCTTGCTAGTAATTTTTAACCTATTTATAATATGTACTTGATTGCTTGCCATTTTTAACCTATTTACTATATGAACCTGATAGCTTGTCATGTTTAACCTATTTATTATATGAACCTGATAGCTTGCCATTTTTATCCCATGTATTATATGTACTGGCTTGCTCGTCATGTTTTGTCATTTCCATCCTATTTATTATATACACTGGCTTGCTTGCCATTTTTAACCTATTTATTATATGTACTTGCTTGCTTGTCATTTTTAACCTATTTATTATATGTACTTGCTTGCTTGTCATTTTTCACCTATTTATTATATGTACTTGCTTGCTTGCCTTTTTTAACCCTATTTATTATATGTACTTGCTTGCTTGTCATTTTTAACCTATGTATTATATGTGCATGCTTGTTTATCATTGTAACCTATTTATTACATGTACTTGCTTGCTTGTCATTTTTAACCTATTTATTATATGTACTTGCTTGCTAGTCATTTTAACCTATTTATTACATGTACTTGCTTGCTTGTCATTTTTATCCCATTTATTGTATGTACTTTCTTGCTTGTCATTTTCACCTATTTATTATATGTACTTGCTTGCTTGTCATTTTTAACCTATGTATTATATGTGCATGCTTGTTTATCATTGTAACCTATTTATTACATGTACTTGCTTGCTTGTCATTTTTAACCTATTTATTATATGTACTTGCTTGCTAGTCATTTTAACCTATTTATTACATGTACTTGCTTGCTTGTCATTTTTATCCCATTTATTATATGTACTTTCTTGCTTGTCATTTTCACCTATTTATTATATGTACTTGCTTGCTTGTCATTTTAACCTATTCATTATATGTACTTGCTTGCTTGTTATTTGTATCCTATTTATTATATGTACTTGCTTGCTTGTCATTTTTAACCTATTTATTATATATACTTGCTTGCTTGTCATTTTTAACCTATTTATTATATATACTTGCTTGCTTGTCATTTTTAACCTATTTATTATATGTACATGCGTGCTTGTCATTTTAACCTATTTATTATATGTACTTGCTTGCTTGTCATTCTAACCTATTTAATATATGTACTAGATTGCTTGCCATATTTAATCTATTTATTATACGAACCTGATAGCTTGTCATGTTTAACCTATTTATTATATGAACCTGATAGCTTGCCATTTTTAGCCCATTTATTATATGTACTGGCTTGCTCGTCATGTTTTGTCATTTCCATCCTATTTATTGTATATACTGGCTTGCTTGCCATTTTTATCCGCTTTATCATATGTACTTGCTTGCTTGTCATTTTTCACCTATTTATTATATGCACTTGCTTGCTTGTCATTTTTCACCTATTTATTATATGTACTTGCTTGCTTGTCATTTTCACCTATTTATTATATGTACTTGATTGCTTGCCATTTTTAACCTATTTATTACATGTACTTGCTTGCTTGTCATTTTTATCCCATTTATTGTATGTACTTTCTTGCTTGTCATTTTCACCTATTTATTATATGTACTTGCTTGCTTGTCATTTTTCACCTATTTATTATATGTACTTGCTTGCTTGTCATTTTCACCTATTTATTATATGTACTTGCTTGCTTGTCATTTTCACCTATTTATTATATGTACTTGCTTGCTTGTTATTTGTATCCTATTTATTATATGTACTTGCTTGCTTGTCATTTTCACCTATTTATTATATGTACTTGCTTGCTTGTCATTTTCACCTATTTATTATATGTACTTGCTTGCTTGTCATTTTCACCTATTTATTATATGTACTTGATTGCTTGCCATTTTTAACCTATTTACTATATGAACCTGATAGCTTGTCATGTTTAACCTATTTATTATATGAACCTGATAGCTTGCCATTTTTATCCCATTTATTATATGTACTGGCTTGCTCGTCATGTTTTGTCATTTCCATCCTATTTATTATATACACTGGCTTGCTTGCCATTTTTAACCTGTTTATTATATGTACTTGCTTGCTTGTCATTTTTCACCTATTTATTATATGTACTTGCTTGCCTGTCATTTTCACCTATTTATTATATGTACGTGCTTGCTTGTCATTTTCACCTATTTATTATATGTACTTGCTTGCTTGTTATTTGTATCCTATTTATTATATGTACTTGTTTGCTTGTCATTTTCACCTATTTATTATATGTACTTGCTTGCTTGTCATTTTCACCTATTTATTATATGTACTGGCTTGCTTGTCATTTTCACCTATTTATTATATGTACTTTCTTGCTTGTCATTTTTCACCTATTTATTATATGTACTTGCTTGCTTGCCTTTTTTAACCGTATTTATTATATGTACTTGCTTGCTTGTCATTTTTAACCTTTGTATTATATGTACATGCTTGTTTATCATTGTAACCTATTTATTATATGTACTTGATTGCTTGTCATTTTCACCTATTTATTATATGTACTTGCTTGCTTGTCATTTTTCACCTATTTATTATATGTACTTGCTTGCTTGCCTTTTTTAAGCCTATTTATTATATGTACTGCTTGCTTGTCATTTTTAACCTTTGTATTATATGTACATGCTTGTTTATCATTGTAACCTATTTATTATATGTACTTCATTGCTTGTCATTCTTAACCTATTTATTATATGTACTTGATTGCTTGTCATTTTTAACCTATTTATTATATGTACTTGATTGCTTGTCATTCTTAACCTATTTATTATATGTACTTGATTGCTTGTCATTTTTAACCTATTTATTATATGTACTTGATTGCTTGTCATTTTTAACCTATTTATTATATGTACTTGATTGCTTGTCATTTTTAACCTATTTATTATATGAACCTGATAGCTTGTCATGTTTAACCTATTTATTATATGAACCTGATAACTTTCCATTTTTATCCCATTTATTATATGTACTGGCTTGCTCGTCATGTTTTGTCATTTCCATCCTATTTATTATATACACTGGCTTGCTTGCCATTTTTATCCTATTTATTATATGTACTTGCTTGCTTGTCATTTTTCGCCTATTTATTATATGTACTTGTTGCTTGTCATTTTTAACCTACTTATTATATGTACTTGCTTGCTTGTCATTTTAACCTATTTATTATATGTACTTGATTGCTTGCCATTTTTAACCTATTTACTATATGAACCTGATAGCTTGTCATGTTTAACCTATTTATTATATGAACCTGATAGCTTGCCATTTTTATCCCATTTAATATATGTACTGGCTTGCTCGTCATGTTTTGTCATTTCCATCCTATTTATTATATACACTGGCTTGCTTGCCATTTTTAACCTATTTATTATATGTACTTGCTTGCTTGTCATTTTTCACCTATTTATTATATGTACTTTCTTGTTTGTCATTTTCACCTATTTATTATATGTACTTGCTTGCTTGTCATTTTCACCTATTTATTATATGTACTAGCTTGCTTGTTATTTCTATTCTATTTATTATATGTACTTGCTTGCTTGTCATTTTCACCTATTTATTATATGTACTTGCTTGCTTGTCATTTTCACCTATTTATTATATGTACTTGCTTGCTTGTCATTTTCACCTATTTATTATATGTACTTGCTTGCTTGTCATTTTTCACCTATTTATTATATGTACTTGCTTGCTTGCCTTTTTTAACCCTATTTATTATATGTACTTGCTTGCTTGTCATTTTAAACCTTTGTATTATATGTACATGCTTGTTTATCATTGTAACCTATTTATTATATGTACTTCATTGCTTGTCATTTTTAACCTATTTATTATATGTACTTGATTGCTTGTCATTTTTAACCTATTTATTATATGTACTTGATTGCTTGTCATTTTTAACCTATTTATTATATGTACTTGATTGCTTGTCATTTTTAACCTATTTATTATATGAACCTGATAGCTTGTCATGTTTAACCTATTTATTATATGAACCTGATAACTTTCCATTTTTATCCCATTTATTATATGTACTGGCTTGCTCATCATGTTTTGTCATTTCCATCCTATTTATTATATACACTGGCTTGCTTGCCATTTTTATCCTATTTATTATATGTACTTGCTTGCTTGTCATTTTTCGCCTATTTATTATATGTACTTGCTTGCTTGTCATTTTTAACCTACTTATTATATGTACTTGCTTGCTTGTCATTTTAACCTATTTATTATATGTACTTGATTGCTTGCCATTTTTAACCTATTTACTATATGAACCTGATAGCTTGTCATGTTTAACCTATTTATTATATGAACCTGATAGCTTGCCATTTTTATCCCATTTATTATATGTACTGACTTGCTCGTCATGTTTTGTCATTTCCATCCTATTTATTATATACACTGGCTTGCTTGCCATTTTGATCCCATTTATTATATGTACTTGCTTGCTTGTCATTTTTCACCTATTTATTATATGTACTTGCTTGCTTGTCATTTTCACCTATTTATTATATGTACTTGCTTGCTTGTCATTTTCACCTATTTATTATATGTACTTGCTTGCTTGTTATTTGTATCCTATTTATTATATGTACTTGCTTGCTTGTCATTTTCACCTATTTATTATATGTACTTGCTTGCTTGTCATTTTCACCTATTTATTATATGTACTTGCTTGCTTGTCATTTTCACCTATTTATTATATGTACTTGCTTGCTTGTCATTTTTCACCTATTTATTATATGTACTTGCTTGCTTGCCTTTTTTAACCCTATTTATTATATGTACTTGCTTGCTTGTCATTTTTAACCTTTGTATTATATGTACATGCTTGTTTATCATTGTAACCTATTTATTATATGTACTTGATTGCTTGTCATTTCTGACCTATTTATTATATGTACTTGATTGCTTGTCATTTTTAACCTATTTATTATATGTACTTGCTTGCTTGTCATTTTTCACCTATTTATTATATGTACTTGCTTGCTTGTCATTTTCACCTATTTATTATATGTACTTGCTTGCTTGTCATTTTCACCTATTTATTATATGTACTTGCTTGCTTGTTATTTGTATCCTATTTATTATATGTACTTGCTTGCTTGTCATTTCACCTATTTATTATATGTCCTTGCTTGCTTGTCATTTTCACCTATTTATTATATGTACTTGCTTGCTTGTCATTTTCACCTATATATTATATGTACTTGCTTGCTTGTCATTTTTCACCTATTTATTATATGTACTTGCTTGCTTGCCTTTTTTAACCCTATTTATTATATGTACTTGCTTGCTTGTCATTTTTAACCTTTGTATTATATGTACATGCTTGTTTATCATTGTAACCTATTTATTATATGTACTTGATTGCTTGTCATTTTTAACCTATTTATTATATGTAATTGATTGCTTGTCATTTTTAACCTATTTATTATATGTACTTGATTGCTTGTCATTTTTAACCTATTTATTATATGTACATGCTTGTTTATCATTTTAACCTATTTATTATATGTACTTGCTTGCTTGTCATTTTCCCCTTTTTATTATATGTACTTGCTTGCTTGTTATTTGTATCCTATTTATTATATGTACTTGCTTGCTTGTCATTTTCATCTATTTATTATATGTACTTGCTTGCTTGTCATTTTCACCTATTTATTATATGTACTTGCTTGCTTGTCATTTTCACCTATTTATTATATGTACTTGCTTGCTTGTTATTTCTATCCTATTTATTATATGTACTTGCTTGCTTGTCATTTTCACCTATTTATTATATGTACTTGCTTGCTTGTCATTTTCACCTATTTATTATATGTACTTGCTTGCTTGTCATTTTCACCTATTTATTATATGTACTTGCTTGCTTGTCATTTTTCACCTATTTATTATATGTACTTGCTTGCTTGCCTTTTTTAACCCTATTTATTATATGTACTTGCTTGCTTGTCATTTTTAACCTTTGTATTATATGTACATGCTTGTTTATCATTGTAACCTATTTATTATATGTACTTCATTGCTTGTCATTTTTAACCTATTTATTATATGTACTTGATTGCTTGTCATTTTTAACCTATTTATTATATGTACTTGATTGCTTGTCATTTTTAACCTATTTATTATATGTACTTGATTGCTTGTCATTTTTAACCTATTTATTATATGAACCTGATAGCTTGTCATGTTTAACCTATTTATTATATGAACCTGATAACTTTCCATTTTTATCCCATTTATTATATGTACTGGCTTGCTCATCATGTTTTGTCATTTCCATCCTATTTATCATATACACTGGCTTGCTTGCCATTTTTATCCTATTTATTATATGTACTTGCTTGCTTGTCATTTTTCGCCTATTTATTATATGTACTTGCTTGCTTGTCATTTTTAACCTACTTATTATATGTACTTGCTTGCTTGTCATTTTAACCTATTTATTATATGTACTTGATTGCTTGCCATTTTTAACCTATTTACTATATGAACCTGATAGCTTGTCATGTTTAACCTATTTATTATATGAACCTGATAGCTTGCCATTTTTATCCCATTTATTATATGTACTGACTTGCTCGTCATGTTTTGTCATTTCCATCCTATTTATTATATACACTGGCTTGCTTGCCATTTTTATACCATTTATTATATGTACATGCTTGCTTGTCATTTTTCACCTATTTATTATATGTACTTGCTTGCTTGTCATTTTCACCTATTTATTATATGTACTTGCTTGCTTGTCATTTTCACCTATTTATTATATGTGCTTGCTTGCTTGTTATTTGTATCCTATTTATTATATGTACTTGCTTGCTTGTCATTTTCACCTATTTATTATATGTACTTGCTTGCTTGTCATTTTCACCTATTTATTATATGTACTTGCTTGCTTGTCATTTTCACCTGTTTATTATATGTACTTGCTTGCTTGTCATTTTTCACCTATTTATTATATGTACTTGCTTGCTTGCCTTTTTTAACCCTATTTATTATATGTACTTGCTTGCTTGTCATTTTTAACCTTTGTATTATATGTACATGCTTGTTTATCATTGTAACCTATTTATTATATGTACTTGATTGCTTGTCATTTCTAACCTATTTATTATATGTACTTGATTGCTTGTCATTTTTAACCTATTTATTATATGTACTTGCTTGCTTGTCATTTTTCACCTATTTATTATATGTACTTGCTTGCTTGTCATTTTCACCTATTTATTATATGTACTTGCTTGCTTGTCATTTTCACCTATTTATTATATGTACTTGCTTGCTTGTTATTTGTATCCTATTTATTATATGTACTTGCTTGCTTGTCATTTCACCTATTTATTATATGTCCTTGCTTGCTTGTCATTTTCACCTATTTATTATATGTACTTGCTTGCTTGTCATTTTCACCTATATATTATATGTACTTGCTTGCTTGTCATTTTTCACCTATTTATTATATGTACTTGCTTGCTTGCCTTTTTTAACCCTATTTATTATATGTACTTGCTTGCTTGTCATTTTTAACCTTTGTATTATATGTACATGCTTGTTTATCATTGTAACCTAATTATTATATGTACTTGATTGCTTGTCATTTTTAACCTATTTATTATATGTAATTGATTGCTTGTCATTTTTAACCTATTTATTATATGTACTTGATTGCTTGTCATTTTTAACCTATTTATTATATGTACATGCTTGTTTATCATTTTAACCTATTTATTATATGTACTTGCTTGCTTGTCATTTTCCTCTTTTTATTATATGTACATGCTTGCTTGTTATTTGTATCCTATTTATTATATGTACTTGCTTGCTTGTCATTTTCATCTATTTATTATATGTACTTGCTTGCTTGTCATTTTCACCTATTTATTATATGTACTTGCTTGCTTGTCATTTTTCACCTATTTATTATATGTACTTGCTTGCTTGTCATTTTTAACCTATGTATTATATGTACATGCTTGTTTATCATTGTAACCTATTTATTATATGTACTTGAGTGCTTGTCATTTTAACCTATTTATTATATGTACTTGATTGCTTGTCATTTTTAACCTATTTATTATATGTACTTGCTTGCTTGTTATTTGTATCCTATTTATTATATCTACTTGCCTCTTGTCATTTTCACCTATTTATTATATGTACTTGCTTGCTTGTCATTTTTAACCTATGTATTATATGTGCATGCTTGTTTATCATTGTAACCTATTTATTATATGTACTTGATTGCTTGTCATTTTTAACCTATTTATTATATGTACTTGCTTGCTTGTCATTTTCACCTATTTATTATATGTACTTGCTCGCTTGTCATTTTTCACCTATTTATTATATGTACTTGCTTGCATGTTATTTGTATCCTATTTATTATATGTACTTGCTTGCTTGTCATTTTTAACCTATGTATTATATGTACATGCTTGTTTATCATTGTAACCATTTATTATATGTACTTGATTGCTTGTCATTTTTAACCTATTTATTATATGTACTTGCTTGTTTATCATTGTAACCTATTTATTATATGTACTTGATTGCTTGTCATTTTTAACCTATTTATTATATGTACTTGCTTGCTTGTTATTTGTATCCTATTTATTATATGTACTTGCCTCTTGTCATTTTCACCTATTTATTATATGTACTGGCTTGCTTGTCATTTTTAACCTATGTATTATATGTACATGCTTGTTTATCATTGTAACCTATTTATTATATGTACTTGATTGCTTGTCATTTTTAACCTATTTATTATATGTACCTGCTTGCTTGTCATTTTCACCTATTTATTATATGTACTTGCTCGCTTGTCATTTTTCACCTATTTATTATATGTACTTGATTGCTTGTCATTTTTAACCTATTTATTATATGTACTTGATTGCTTGCCATTTTTAACCCTATTTATTATATATACTGGTTTGTTTGTCATTTTTAACCTATTTATTATAGGTGCTTCCGTACAAGCAGACTGGAGAATGCACCCCTGACACCGCATGCCTGAAGCGGCAGCCTGCTCCGCCTCCATGTTCGCAGCGCAAATATTCAATGGCCGCCTCCAAGAAGCACAGGGTATGATACAGCGCCGCAGTCAGAGTCCAACCAGCTTCTCCAGGAGTGTATGTGAATATCTAGTCCTAAGACATGTCCTGGGGGCCAGAGGGCAGGCAGGAGCTGCTGGACCCCGACGGTGGGGGTCCGGCTTCTTTGCCTCTGATCCCTTCCACTATGACTCTGCAAACTGGGCCAGGTACACCCTTTCACATTTGACCCTCAGGAAGGCAGTGTGGGGGGAGGGGCAGAGACTCAGAACTCAAACAGTCAAACAAGAGAGACAGAAGCTCACTGTCCAGCCGAGGGCTTGTGTTAAGAAAAAGAGAAGTATGTTAATGTGGCAGAAAAATTAAATACTGCACACCTTAATGAAGATTCAGCTACAGGGTTCCACTCTCCCTCCTAAGGGTTTTAACCCATTTGCTGCTTCGAACGTTCAGCGCCAGTGCTGAACGTTCGAAGAAACGGGTGCGGCCGCGTCGGCCGTTGGACGTGCGCAGCACCAGGGAGGTAGCTCGCGCAACGGCCGACGGCAGAAGCGAAGGGGTTAAACACGTCACACATCTTCTACGGTGGCCTAGCCCAGCTCCTGTGGTGCCCCCAGTGTCTGCTGTCTCTTCAAGAGCGATAGAAAGATCACAGCCAGTAATTAGGTACATACGAGCTCACTATCAGGGCGTGCATGCAACTGCCACAGTGGGATACCCATACTAGGATAGTTTTGTAGATCTTGAGCACAAGAAGTCACACTGGTAATCGTTATTCTCCTAAAGGCAGGCTTATCTTTAAATGCTCAAGATACTCTTAAAGGGCCCGATTTACAAAAGTAATCTGAGATAAAATCCTAACTTTACTTCTCCTAAATGCCCTTTGTGAATACCGAAAGTCGTAAAGTTTGGATTTTGTCTCAGATTATTTTTGTGAATTGGGCCCTCACTCTTTTGATCTCAGGCCCTCTGGAACCTATTGGCTTGGACGTGACTCACTCCAGAGATTGGTGGTGCCCGGCATCGTCACCTGTGGGCGTAGAATCAAGGGTGGTGGTCAAACAACTCACCCAGGGCCCTGAGGATGAACAGTGCAGCTGGCCTAATGGGCATGTGCTCGTCTTCAGCAGTTGTGGCCTCTACCCCAGGAGGTAGGTCTCGGCTACAGCAGCGGTGTGGATTCTTGCTGGATGTGCAAGACGTTGAGTAGGTGGTAGAACTAGTACCTCCTGCCACCCTGCACCACACCAGAACATGGGCTTCTATGGGAATTCACAAGGGATATTATCAAGCCCATAATCGTCGCTTTATCGGCAGTTTCCTGCCGATAAAAGCGGCGATAATGTATCCCCCTTTCTTGATAATATGGCCCAGAGTTTGCTGACTCAACCCACCTCCTCTAAGTGTAGCCCTATCTCCCCACCACTTGAGTGTCTGGGTCATCACTCATTCACAACCATCGGTCTGCTGCAGCCTCCACTTCAGGGCAACAACCCAGGACATATGCCGTCGTTCCATGTCAATAAAAAGCGCCTGCTTGGTGAGTCCCTCCAAACCATAGAACAGAGCCTGGACTTTGAAATCCACGTGGACTGTCCGAGGTCTCAGCCCAAAATCTAGATTAGATTGTTGACTGGATCAACAAACATCACGAGATCAGTTTCACATGCAGTTGGGTCACTCAGGGCAGAGGTACATCCCCTTTACCATGCAGGAGAGAATCCTGTTCTGACACTAATAAAGACTAGGCAACACCTGCACAAATTAAGCTATCTGGAGACTCATACACGAAGGGTCTATAAAGAGACAGACTGAACAATGAACACAAGTCCCTTCAGGGTACTGTTGGACAGGCCACATGAAGGGCTCGCTCCCTCCCCGCAGGACAGGGCCCGGGCCACCGTCAGCACCATTGCCCGGCCCAGCCGCCATCTTGGACACGGCACCACGCGGCCGCGCGGCCTCAGCCCGACCCCAACCCTGGGCCTGGCCAGGCCCCGACATCCCGGCACCACCCTCCACCCAGGAGGTGAACGGACCACTTGGCAGGTCAATGGGAGTACGAAGTGTCGATGGCTCTCCCCCGCCAGGTGCCGAGCACCCCCAGCCTCCTCGGGCGCTGGCTCCACCCCCCTGCTGGGTGTCTGGACTCCCTCATCCCAGACCTCCCGACCTCCAAGAGCGAGGGTCCGGACATCAAAGGGCGCCAGACCTATAACTGAGGCAACCCCAGGACAGGAAGGCAGTTGTATCCTGGAGTCGAGAGACACCGAGAAGAACTCATCCTTGACGGACTGTCGGCGCTGCCACAGCCCGGCCTAGTGAACTATTGTCCTGCCTGCTGGCGCTGCCGCGGCCCTCTGCAACCTTCATCCTCGTGGGACCTGCTGGCGCTGCCGCGGCCCTCTGCAACCTTCATCCTCGTGGGACCTGCTGGCGCTGCCGCGGCCCGTAGTAACCTCCATCCTCGTGGGACCTGCTGGCGCTGCCGCGGCCCGTTGCAACCTGCATTCTCGTGGGACCTGCTGGCGCTGCCGCGGCCCGTTGTAACCTTCATCCTCGTTGGGACCTGCTGGCGCTGCCGCGGCCCGTTGCCACCTACGACCTCTTCGGGACCTGCCGGCGCTGCCGCGGTCCGACCCATCCGAACACCGAGCTCGAGGATTGTGAGCTATCACCGTTACACCTCAGTACCCGTAGGTACCAAGACTGTCCCGCTACCCCCTTCCCTTACTAGAGACTAGAATTGAGAGGACCATCGTGTCCTGATCGCCTTGTATCGTACCACTCTACTACCAGAAGTGCCTATAAAAGGTGTTACCCTGATCTTTGTGTGGTGTCCATCTGTGGGGGGGAAGTTACCTGTCTGTGCGATCACTGTGCTCGGCCGACCCTCCAGGTCTCCGTCTAACATTGGTGGCTAGCGGCGGGATCCGAACCAACGCGTACCGTACAGACAGTAACTCACCCTACGACTAAAACCACAATGACGACCAAAGAGAGCGGATCGGCGGAGAAGTTCCAGATGGAAAAGCTGGAAGAATACAACCACCGAGAGCTCAAACAATTTTGCATGGACTTAGGCATTGCTACCACCGGGCTAAGCACAAAAGAAGACTTCAAAAACGCCCTAGAGGCCTGGGCAGAGACAAATACCGCAACCCCCCGGGACCCCGCAGCCCCGGAAGTCAACACCACCCGGACGGAGGAACGGAGAACAGGCCCTTCCCGTGAAGAGATCCAAGAGCGGGAAAAAAATAGATTACACGAGTTAGACTTGGCACGACTCAGATTAGACGGAGAATTGAAACTGGCGGAACAAAAAATAAACTTAGAACACTTACGGCTCAGAGAAGAGCGAGAGGAAAAACAGAGACAGAGAGACCTCGAAGAAAAAAGACTGGCATACGAGCACGAGTGCAAACTAGCGGAGATAGAAATACGCAAACTGAACAAAAACATAGGGGTGCCCGAGCAACCGCACTCCCCGGGTCCTACCGAGCAGAAGGTCCACATCCCCAAGGATGTGGTCCGAGAATATCACCGGAATGACGACATACAACAGTGGTTCAAGGCCTATGAGATTGCCATGACCGCCCACCGGGTCGCTCGAAGTGACTGGGGAGCCGGTCTATGGGGGAGATTCGTCAACGAGGGTCGTGATGCCCTGCTGCAGCTTCCGGACCATCAAATGACGTCCTATGACCACATGAAGGCCGCCCTCCTCAGTCGATATGGGCTTACACCCGAAATGTACCGCCAGAGGTTCCGCAACTGCACCCGGATCCCAGGTACGACGTGGTTGGAATACGTGAACTATTTCAGCCGAGCCTTCGAGGGGTGGATCAAGGGTAACAACGTAACCACTTACGAACAACTCTTCAATATCATTGTGTGGGAGCACCTCTCCAACAACTGCTTCGTCGAGCTCAGGCAGCACCTCCTCGACAGTAAATTGACTGAACCCCGGCAGCTCGCCACCGAGGCTGACCGGTGGGAGAGCACCCGAGTGGCCCGGAGTGGGCCGAATGAGCAGAACAGAACCAACCAAGGTCATCATCGTCCCCGAGGAGGAGGAGGAGGCCCGGGCCGGGGCAGAGACGCCGTCCCGGCTGCACCCACTAACGCCACCCCGGCCCCAGCAGGCCGGGGAAACCCCCCGATGCGCCCGGGGTTCCGAGCTAACGTGACGTGTCATCGATGCCAGCGAGTCGGCCACTATGCCAGTGACCCGACCTGCCCGAAGAACCAGGCCCCCGGGCCCCGCCAGATGGCGGCCGCCGCCCTGGGGGAAGAACAAGTCTCCGAAGACACGGAGACCTATGAGTCGGAGCAGTTCGAGTGGGAACCCGCCGCCATGACCCTGGCATGCCTAGGAGGAAGAGACATGGTCCCGCGGACTCCCCTGCCCGCCAACACTCGGAAGTACAGCCAATGGGTGAGCATCAATGGGCGCAAGGCCGAGGCCCTGCGTGACACCGGGGCCAGTGTGACGGCCGTCCGCTGTCACCTGGTGACCCCAGAACAAATCCTACCAAACGTACTTTGCCCCGTCCGATCGGCAGATAACTCGGAGAGCCTGTGTCGGATGGCCTGCGTCCCCTTCGAATGGGGAGGAGTGTTCGGCATGCTGAAAGTAACTGTCCGTGTCGATGCCCCCGTAGACTGCCTCCTGGGGAACGATCTCCAGAGCTCCCCGTGGGCCGCTGTGGAAAGAAGAGAGCACCTGGGGATGTTGGGTCTCCCGGACTGGGCGTGCGTAACCACCCGGTCCATGGCCACCCGCACCATCCCTAGACCAGAAGAACCAGAATGGGCAGCACCTCCGCCCTCGATCACTTCAGAAGAAGACTTCCTCCAGACCGACCACCCGGACCCCACCCCAGAGGGGTCCACACAGCCCCCCGAGCTTCCCGACCTGGCTCAGTGGCGCCAAGAAGGGGGGCCCCCCCAGGAACAATTCCGGCAGGAGCAAAAGACCTGCCCCTCCCTCGAGGGATTGCGACAGCAAGCGCTCGCCCAGAGCCAAGGAGACACCACCGGGGCCCACTGGGTTTATTGGGACAATGACCTCTTGTACAGCGAACAGAAAATCGCAGAACTGGGGGCCGGGCGAGTGCTGGTGGTGCCCCTCCACTTCAGAGACTTCCTGTTGAACCTAGCCCATGATGTCCCCCTGGCCGGGCACCTGGGCCAAGACAAGACCTACCACCGCCTGGTGACTCACTTTTTTTGGCCCAAAATGAGAAATGACGTATCCAACCATTGCCGGTCCTGCCCGACCTGCCAGGCCAGCGGGAAGAGCGGCCGCAAACTCAAGGCACCCCTACAACCATTCCCCGTGGTGACCACCCCGTTCGAAAGGGTGGGGATAGACATTGTGGGGCCCCTGGACCCCCGAACAGCACAGGGGCATCGCTTCATCCTGGTCCTGGTGGACCACGCTACCCGCTATCCTGAGGCGGTCCCCCTTCGTACTATAACAGCCCCAGTAGTGGGTCGAGCCTTGATGGGGATCTTCTCTCGAGTGGGCTTCCCCCGGGAAGTCGTCAGCGACAGGGGTACGAACTTTATTTCAAAGTATATGAAATCCCTCTGGCAGCAGTGCGGAGTCACTTACCGCTTCACCACCCCCTATCACCCCCAGGGGAACGGACTAGTCGAGCGGTTCAACCGCACCCTCAAGGGGATGATCATGGGGCTGGAAGAACCCTTACGCCGCCAGTGGGACGTGCTACTACCGTGCCTCCTCTTTGCCTACCGAGAAGTCCCCCAGAAGTCCCTCGGCTTCAGCCCCTTCGAACTCCTGTACGGACACCCCGTTCGCGGGCCTCTCAGCCTAGTGAAGGAGGAATGGGAGATGGCCCCCCTAAAGACCCCCCCGGACGTCTACAAATACCTCCTGACCCTCCGCAATCAGACCCAGAAATTCAGGGAAATCGCTAAAGCCAACCTAGAGGCCAGTCAAGAGGACATGAAGAAGTGGTACGACCAACATGCCTCCTCCATCGAGTTTGAACCGGGTCAGCAGGTATGGGTGATGTCCCCCATCGAACCGTGTGCCTTGCAAGACAAATGGACGGGGCCCTTCAAGGTGATCGAGCGCAAGAGTCCCGTCACCTATCTCATCGACCTGGAGTCCCCCCGGAACCCCCTCCGGGTCCTCCATGCCAACAGGCTCAAACCCCACTTCATGCGCTCGGAACTCAGCTTGCTGATGGCTACCGACAGTGGTACGGAAGGAGACTCCGAGCCCCTCCCCGACCTACTGAGGACTCGGGAAAGGGATGGCTCGGTGGACGGGGTCCGACTCTCCGAGGCCCTGACCCCAGAGCAGCGTCAAGATTGCCGGGCCCTCCTGCTGCCGTTCGCAAACCTGTTCTCCCTCGCACCCGGAGTCACCTCCTGGTGCCTGCACGACGTGGACACGGGGGACAGTCCTCCTGTCCGACACCGGGCGTACCGAGTACCGGATCGGGTACGTACATGCATCCAAGAAGAAGTCTCCAAGATGCTCGCCCTCGGGGTCATCGAGCCTTCGGACAGTCCCTGGGCCAGCCCGGTCGTCCTGGTCCCTAAGGCCGCGGCACCGGGCACCACACCTGAGCTCCGATTCTGCATCGACTATCGGGGGCTGAACGCGGTCACCCGAACCGACGCTCACCCTATCCCCCGCGCAGATGAACTGGTCGACCGCATGGGGGCAGCCCGCTACCTAAGCATCTTTGACCTGACAGCGGGCTACTGGCAGATCGGCCTCACCCCCAGGGCCCAAGAACGTTCCGCTTTCTCCACCCCGGACGGACACTACCACTTCAGGGTGATGCCCTTCGGCATGAAGAACGCTCCAGCCACCTTTCAAAGACTGGTGAACCAGGTATTGGCGGGCCTCGAAGAATTCAGCGCCGCCTACCTGGACGACATCGCGGTATACAGCCGCCACTGGGCAGACCACCTCCACCACCTCCGAGAGGTCCTGCAGGCCCTCCAACAGGCCGGCCTCACCATAAAAGCCAGCAAGTGCCAAATCGGCCAGGGGTCCGTAACCTACCTCGGACACCAAGTGGGGAGCGGTCTGGTGGCTCCCCTCCAACTCAAGGTAGCTGCCATCCAGTCCTGGCAACCCCCCGAGACACAAACAGAGGTCCGAGCCTTCCTGGGGCTCACCGGATACTACCGGCGGTTTGTGAGGGACTATGGCAGCATTGTGGGGCCCCTCACGGAACTCACGTCCAAGAACAGCCCAAAGAGAGTCAACTGGACGCCCGACTGTCAAGCAGCCTTCGAGACGCTGAAGGCCGCCATGTGCACCGCTCCTGTACTCCAGGCCCCCGACTACAGCCGCGAGTTCATCGTGCAGACCGATGCCTCCGACCATGGTATTGGGGCCGTCCTCTCCCAACTGAACACCGAAGGGGTGGACCAACCAGTGGCCTTCATCAGCAGACGCCTACTGCCCCGAGAACAGCGCTGGAGCACCATTGAGCGAGAGGCCTTCGCTGTGGTATGGGCCCTCAAGAAGCTCCGGCCGTACCTCTTCGGAACCCATTTCCGGGTACAGACGGACCATCGGCCCCTGCAATGGCTCATGCAGATGCGGGGGGAGAACCCCAAACTATTGCGATGGTCCATCTCCCTGCAGGGGATGGACTTCACTGTGGAGCATCGCCCTGGTCAAGACCACGCCAACGCGGACGGCCTGTCCCGCTTTTTCCGCCTCGACGAGGAAAGTCCCCAAGAAGATGGGTGACTCTCCCCGCCTTCAGCTGGGGGGGACGCATGTTGGACAGGCCACATGAAGGGCTCGCTCCCTCCCCGCAGGACAGGGCCCGGGCCACCGTCAGCACCATTGCCCGGCCCAGCCGCCATCTTGGACACGGCACCACGCGGCCGCGCGGCCTCAGCCCGACCCCAACCCTGGGCCTGGCCAGGCCCCGACATCCCGGCACCACCCTCCACCCAGGAGGTGAACGGACCACTTGGCAGGTCAATGGGAGTACGAAGTGTCGATGGCTCTCCCCCGCCAGGTGCCGAGCACCCCCAGCCTCCTCGGGCGCTGGCTCCACCCCCCTGCTGGGTGTCTGGACTCCCTCATCCCAGACCTCCCGACCTCCAAGAGCGAGGGTCCGGACATCAAAGGGCGCCAGACCTATAACTGAGGCAACCCCAGGACAGGAAGGCAGTTGTATCCTGGAGTCGAGAGACACCGAGAAGAACTCATCCTTGACGGACTGTCGGCGCTGCCACAGCCCGGCCTAGTGAACTATTGTCCTGCCTGCTGGCGCTGCCGCGGCCCTCTGCAACCTTCATCCTCGTGGGACCTGCTGGCGCTGCCGCGGCCCTCTGCAACCTTCATCCTCGTGGGACCTGCTGGCGCTGCCGCGGCCCGTAGTAACCTCCATCCTCGTGGGACCTGCTGGCGCTGCCGCGGCCCGTTGCAACCTGCATTCTCGTGGGACCTGCTGGCGCTGCCGCGGCCCGTTGTAACCTTCATCCTCGTTGGGACCTGCTGGCGCTGCCGCGGCCCGTTGCCACCTACGACCTCTTCGGGACCTGCCGGCGCTGCCGCGGTCCGACCCATCCGAACACCGAGCTCGAGGATTGTGAGCTATCACCGTTACACCTCAGTACCCGTAGGTACCAAGACTGTCCCGCTACCCCCTTCCCTTACTAGAGACTAGAATTGAGAGGACCATCGTGTCCTGATCGCCTTGTATCGTACCACTCTACTACCAGAAGTGCCTATAAAAGGTGTTACCCTGATCTTTGTGTGGTGTCCATCTGTGGGGGGGAAGTTACCTGTCTGTGCGATCACTGTGCTCGGCCGACCCTCCAGGTCTCCGTCTAACAGGTACCTAAAGAAATGTGAGCACTGCAGCTCCAGTCAAATGCAACAAGCCTCCAATTGGGAAACATCCTTTACAACGAAACTTTTTCCACGCAGTACCTTTACAACGCAGGAATTACAACGCAAGTCGTTACACCGACTTGCGCTGGAGGACGCTCTAGGATAGGGAATAGTTTAATTTACTATCCAAAACCTTCCCTACTATCCACGGGGGCTCGAGTTGGAATAGTAAATTAAACTATTCACTATACAGCGCCCCCAACGCAAGTCGTTGTAATGACTTGCGTTGAAAAACCTGAGTGGGAAAGGCATGCGTGGTAAAGCATGTGTTGTAATGACATACATCCCTCTAATTTAATGATGGCGCATCGGAATGAATAGCCATACTTGTTCCAGTTTTTTAGTCTAAAGCGTAGTCACGTTTTTCCATCCTGCTCCATATTGTCTGACTCTAGGGATGAGTGACCATGCACTGTGAGGACTGCAGTGCCATTTTTACCTCGACCCCAGGGACAAGTGTCTACTGACCTTCAAGTAAAAATCTTAGAAGACCCTGAGAGCTGACGTCCTTCCCTTCCCAAGTGTGGGCTGTATGGTTCTGTTGAAGTTTGGCCACAGTGGAGGTAAAGTAGTCTCTGCCATCACCAAACTATGGTCAACCCACTATTACATTTGACTGGCAGACCATTAGGTTGGCAGAAAAAGTACTTTGACACGGCAAAGTACCCTTTCTACAAAGATATGAATTGGGCCCTGAATGGAGTGGAGTGGTGTGGCTCGTGGAGTGGTGTGGCTCACTGGTTAGAGGCGACAGATCCGGAAGCAGAAGTCAGCCCGGGACCAGGGTTCGATTCCCGACGCGGCAGGGTTGTGGACCAGGGTCAGCGGACTCGATAATTCTTGCCTCGGTGCCTACTCTAACCAGGGGTCCCACACGGCAACTCTGGGCATTAGCTTGCCTAATCTCCACAACGGCCCCATCAACGCCGGGGATGCCTGGCTCCAACTTGGGGATTCCCAGCAGGGACCATCCCACAGGGAAAGCCAGGACGGGTTCCGAGGCCAAGTTTGTCCAAGGCACACACATTTTGGGACCAATACCTCTGGGTGTTTGTTACTTTTGAAACAAGCTGCATAGCACCGGATGGTAGAACAAGATGCTGAGGCCTTCAAGGTGCTGAAGCTGGGGCAAAGCCTATGACCAGATCAGAAAGCATAAAGCTTCTGTTCTTGCTTGAGAAACACTACTTGGTGTAGAGAGGAGCTGCCTTGACTAAGAGAGAGTCAGGGCGCAACTGATGGAGTCCTCTGTAGATGACCGACTAAAGACACAACAAATATCTACAACCCAGCAGACCAGACCCAAGCATGGGAGCCACCATCATCAGCCCAGAAGGAGGGGGTTGAGGGTGGATAGTCGATGCCACCTGAGACTACACTGCCTCCTCCACCTGCTGTCTTGTACCTCTGCAGGGAGAACCTGGACTCAGGACCCAGTGGTGGACATGACAAGGTCACTGCAGCCTCCTTGTACTGGAGCCTCAGAGATCTTTACACTCTTACTTTTCCATCTAAGATCCCTGGACTGCTCATCACTCTATGGTCTCTACTATACTGGAAGGATGTATGACGTTACAACGCATACTTTTACCACGCATACTTTTACAACGCGGTTTTTACCACGCATACCTTTACAACGCATAGCGCTTAGAGGTGCTGGATAGTGGTAAGTATAATTTTCTATTCCAACTCCAGTCCCCGTGGACACTAGGGAAGGTGTTGGATAGAAAATTAAACGTATTCCCTATCCTAGAGCGTCCCCCAGCGCAATGCGTTGTAATGGTTTGCATTGTAATGCCAGCGTTGTAATGGTATTGCGTGGTAAAAAATGCGTGGTAAAGGTTGTATACCATACTGGAAATGGAGTGGTAGGAACAGAATCAGCCACATGCATCATTGTAGGAATTTGCGATTCCTAAATTGCGAAAATTAAGGAATCGCAATTTAGGAATCACAAATTCCTATGCATCAAGAAATCACAAAAGTTTTTGCGATTTCTTAATTTTCCTTATTTGCGATTCCTTAATTACTTCATGGTAATTTTCCCCTTCCTAATTGCGAATTCGCAAATTTAAAAAAATCATGCATAGCATTAAAGAAATTGCAAAATTTGCGATTTCTTAAATGCTATCGCAATTTAAGAAATCGCAAAAAATTGCGATTTCTTAAATTGCGAAAAATGGAAAAAAATGATGCATCCCAAAAAAGGTTTTTGCATTCGCAGACGGTCGAATTTTGCGATTCGCACCGTTTGCGAATGCAAAAAAGCTTCATGCATGTGGCCCATTCCTTCTACAAAGTAAAATTTCAGAGTTACTGTGGTTACACCTGTTGGTGCACCAAACTCTAAAGTTGGGTGTCCTTGCCCCTGGTGGGTGCCCCCAATCCAGTGGGTGTTCCTAGCCCTGTAGACACTGTCAGTCTTGATTGTGTCAAGCAAGTTCTAAGGTCCATAATGTTTTGTAGCATCCTGGAGTGCCACGGCACCCTAAGCTACATGTGGGCCAGTTCCAATCTCAACTGGTCTCCTTCGCTTTCATCGGTAAACCTCACTCACAACAAACACCACAGCCAAACGCCTTGGTAAAGACGACTGAAGGATTCACCGTCCATCAGAATAGGTCAAGCTACACCACCCGCAAGCCTGAGGATGGGTTACCAGTGAAGCGAGTTGGGTTAGTGTCAAAGAGGAGGTGGAGAATGGACCGGTGGTGGCGGGGGCACAGATCTCAGGTACGGACACAGGTGGCACAGGTCTGCGAGGGGGTAGTGGGGGAATGGTTCAACGGCTCTATAGACAGATTCAGCAATGAACAACTTGCTTAGAAACTCTGACTACTGATAGAGGGGGGTTTTAGGAAATCTGAATATACAGTGCACACTATGGGGCCTATTTATGAGCCTTTGCGTCAGTTTTTCCCCGCTGGTGCGTCACTTTTTGTGACGCACCAGCGGCATAAAAAATGAGCCTTGTTGCACCATATTTACAAAGTGATGCCTCTAGGTAGATGCGTCACTTTGTAAACCCCTGTGCCATATTATAACTGCGCCAGGTATAATGTATGTGGGGGGGCGTTCTGACACCAGACAGGGTCATAGAAGTGATGCAGTGAAATCTATAAGATTTCACTGCGCCACTTCTAGAACGCAAATGTGTCGATATCTTACGCCTGTCTCACAGCAGGCGTAAGACTGACGCAGGCCCTGACACATGGGGCTTTCCCCATGTGAAAGGACGCATTGCTGGAGTTGCGTCACTTTTGTGACACACTCCAGCAATGCGTCACTTTTGCGCCTACAGATACGTCAGAAATACTGACGTATCTGTAACTCCTTGCGACATGATGCGTCATACTGTAAATATGACGCATCAGGTATGTCGCAAGGAGGGCGCAGTGAAAAGTGACGCATCGCTGCTTTCACGCAGCGATGCCTCACTTCTCATAAATGAGGCTCTATATCTCTAAGGCTAACCACGTATTGTGGTGCTAAAAAGGAAGGATGCCTACTCAACATCCCCAAATGAACCCTAGCGGCACGGAAACAGTTACACAGCCTTAAGCACACACAAATGATATACACTATTGTGCAATTAATCTTTAGGCGTCGATTTTCAATTTTTGGTCAATGTTCAATATATATTTTTCCTTGCCCACTGCCAACACGTGTTTTGTCGTTTAAGCGCACGCGTGTCGTCATTTGGGCTTTTTGCCCCATGACTTCATCAGGGCTTACAAATAAAACAAAAGCCTCTATTTTACATGTACCAAACATATATCCTTCAGCGTGAAGATAATCACCCTGTGGTAGAATGTGTATATTTCTGACATCAAAGATTGGGCAATCAGCATGTGACACAAGGGGTTACACATGTATGATCATTTTCCAAAATTATTTATGAATCGAGTGTTTGCTGTTGTGAGGATTATACTGTATACACCAAACCTGTGTTTACATTTGACTGATGCATGGGTTTCCACTATATGGTCACTTTGTCTTTGATTGACAAAATATACACATTGTATGTCACAATACATGTTTATTTTTGGTAATGCCTACATTAAGGTACTGCTGACACCTTTTTTTACAGGGGGTCAAGTAAAGGCAGGGCTTTAAGTGGGATGAAAATACTGGGGGGTCTCTCAAATGGGTGTGGCCAATGTAATTAAGGGCGTGGCTTTAAACATATTAACTAAAAATCTGTGCTTAGCATAGTGTGCTGCCCGACTTGTATTTTTCTGTTTGTTATTGTATCCAGATATATGATACAAGTAACATCATACGTACAACAAGACAGGACTATTGGCTTTGCCAATGGTTGTTAGTTGCATAAGATAAATAAGCAGCAACCATGGCGGCTTGTATATAATGAAAAAGCTTCCACTTAAAGCCCTGGTGACACCATGACAATGTTGCTGCTCCTCAGTTTCAAAAAGAGAAGGGAAATCCAGGGAGAAAATTCCCCTACAAGGCTCACCTGGCATGAGGTCATGCCGTACCTTCTCCACTAGTGAGAAGTGAGCAGTGTGAGCACACGGACACTAGGAGAAGTGAGCAGCGCATATCAATGTGTCTGCTGTGACTGCAGTCTGGAAATAAATGGACCGCCTGTGCCAGGGCACAAAACAGAGCCCGAGAGAGACCCGTTTTGAGTTCCCCTTTAAAAAACTGCCGGTGCTCAGACCCGGTGAGACCCGGCCCACCTAAAGCCCTGAGGAAGGGTCTACCGCAAGAATATTTTTTTTAAACATGAGGTCATATAGTGAATTTAAAAACACAATTTTCACATAAATTTGCTGAAAAACCATAGACTCTAAAAGGCACTCATTAAATATTGAAGTTTTTTTATGGTGAGCCCCACCAATGAAACCTGAGGCGCCCCAGGAGTTGACCCAATGTTTGGGTGCTCCTTCTATGCCATGGGTGCCGCTTATGTCAAAAAGTACACACAATATGTCTGGGCTAAAATGTTGCCATTAATGCCATCCCTAAGCCATGGGTGACCCTTATGTCAACAATTGCCTTTAGTGTATTAGGGATTGCATTTTGTCACGGTTGCCACCCTGTATGCCCTGCCCATGTTCTGTTACAGGTGCCTGTCATGCTAAGCACCGCCTCCAGGAAACATGTGCTAATATTTTGCTATTGCACTGGTATGCCAGGGCATGAATGCACCAAAGGACATACGTGTGCATGAATGCACCAAAGGACATACGTGTGCATGAATGCAACAATGGACATACGTGTGCATGAATGCACCAAAGGACATACGTGTGCATGAATGCAACAATGGACATACGTGTGCATGAATGCAGCAATGGACATACGTGTGCATGAATGCACCAAAGGACATACGTGTGCATGAATGCAGCAATGGACATACGTGTGCATGAATGCACCAAAGGACATACGTGTGCATGAATGCACCAAAGGACATACGTGTGCATGAATGCAACAATGGACATACGTGTGCATGAATGCACCAAAGGACATACGTGTGCATGAATGCAACAATTGACATGGTAGCACATAAATGCTGCAGCTCTGGACATTCCATCCCAGAAGTGCAGTATTCACAGCACTTGTCAGAGAGAACTCTCAAAGCCACTACATTATCCTAAGCTCAACCCCTTTGTAGCTCTGACACAGAGCAGACAGGCTAAATTTATGGCAATGTGTAAATTATCTATGTAGTACCAAAACAACAATAAAGTCAAAATGCAAAACAATAAAAACCCAAGCTGAAATAAGAAACAAGAATAAAATTGAATACCGAAAATAACACCAAAATGACAAAAATCCAATAAGGGGCACCGGAGATATGAATTATTAATTTTGTAAGTAGAAATTGCACCAAGAAGAATAAAGTGCTAATTATAGTCAATGGTCATGGTAGACCAGAACCGAGGCACAATTTCATGCTGACCTTATGTTATGTTATTATCACTTACTATAGTGCAATGACTCACATCCGTAGGTGTATCCTGGCGCTTTGCATCAAACTAGCAATTTAAGTCCCAATTCACCACAGGAATACACTTGTAAAGCCCCCTGGTCAGCTGCAGGAAAAGGCCACTTGTAACTTGTTGTGTCCATACAGCTTTAACAGGAGGTCAGCTTTATGGCCCTTAGAGTCCATGTCTTTGTCCTGGGTGCAAGAGAGAATAGTTTCAGTCCTTCGGGCTCTTCTCAGGTCACAGACAGCAGGTTCAGCACCCTTCTGATTCTCCTCGGATCCAGGAGTGTTCATACATGGATGCCTGGAGGTGCCACATGTATGCCTGGCACGCGCTAGTGGGTGGGAATAACTCATGGGCACGCCCTACCCAATGGGGTAAAAGTTCCGGGCGCCAACCATATCCACTTTGAGCATTTTCAAGATGGCAAATGTCTTTGGTCGCATAAAACTTGGGTTCTGAGGGCTGGGGGTGTTTGTGGGAGTGCACTGTGGTAACCCTAGTGTCCTTCCACATCTTACACTAAAATCCAGTTTGGGGCGGTCACTGTACCCCCAGTAAAGCCAGAGACAGAAGTCTGGTAGAAGAAAGGTAGGGCTTTCATAAACCAGAGCGCAAATACAACAAGACTTGTTTTGGAATCCTGTTTGCTTTCCATTCAAGGATCCAAGGTGTTATATGAAAACCTAGCAGATTGTGGCATGTAATGAAAAAATGATGCTTACAGCCCCCACCTCATATTCTGTCAGGTTCAGAGGAGTCATCTCTACTGATATTGTTTACACTTGGGAGGCATTACACATTTTTTTCACACCTAATGCTAATTACTGTCTGGCAGAAGTGGGAGAGCACATGCAAATTTAGCCAGAGAAAAGACAACGTTCTAAAAGTTACTTATATTTATTAAAAACTCGACTTCATCATTGAATTGGATTTTCAACAACTATTAAAAATAGTTGTTTATTTATTTTTTTACTTCGTTTTAATGTCATACATCCGCGGGTTGACATCACAGAGATCCAGGTTGCAGCAAGTGGAGATCTTTCGGAATACATGGTGGATTAAGGAAAACAAAATCACTGAAAATGCCAAACCTGTTGGAAAATCTCCAGAATATGACAAATGTATGACACAAAGTGTGGCAAAGACACGGTCCTGGTGAATCATGGTGCCCAGCTGCCAGCCATTGTGCTCACGCCAACTTCGCTGAGAGCTGCCAAGGCCTTCTTGGCCACAGGTATGCTTTGCTTTCTCACACTCTCACTTTACCTGCTCTTAATACTTCCAGAAAGTGCAAGAAGTTCCAACTCGTTCTTCCAGTCGCTGCCCTGAGGAACTGCCAAGAAAAAATGGAAAGGCCAAAACAGGAAGGAAGTTAGCTCAATGCAGTGTCCTTCTTCTATGTCTAGTTTTGACTAATCATTTTTATTCACTTCACTCATTCCCTTCCTTATGGGGCTGTAGATAGGGCTAGTATGGGAAACAACCTTTACAACGCAACTTTTACAACGCACTACCATTACAACGAAACTTTTACAACGCAACATCCATTACAACGCAACCATTACAACGCATGACACTACAACGCACACCACTACAACGCATGTCATCACAACTCAGTCATTACAACGCATACCATTACAACGCATAACATTATCATCCAACACTTATCCTACTGTTGCACCCCCTGGAGTTAGAATTGTAATTTTTACCCCTACACTATCCAATACTTACCAAACATGCAATGTAATGTTATGTGTTGTAATGGTATGCGTTGTAAAGGTATTATGCGTTGTAATGGAATGCGTTGTAAATGTAGTTTTTAAAATTTTGTTGTAATGGCATGCGTTGTAATGGAATGCGTTGTAATGGATGTTGCGTTGTAAAAAATGCGTTGTAAAGGTATGCGTTGTAAAAGTGTGCGTTGTAACGTCATACATTCGGCTAGTATGGTCAGCAGTGTTTTTTTGTAAAATAATAAGTGCCGGTGCCCAAAGTTCAGCTCAGAAGCCCAGGACTGTTGCTGCTGAATGTCGGGGTTGTCGAATACCAAGGTTGTCTTATTGAAATTCCATCTCTTTCCTCTCTCATTCACCACCAAACACTTCCTGCCCCTTTATCTCACTCTTTTAGGTTCTTGCTTGGCCATGCTTTATTTCTTTGTTGTTGCTTTTCCATCTTTCTCTTCTTTTTTTCCCTTTTTGTGTTTTGCTCTCTCTTGCTCTGAGTCAAAGTCTCATGAGGAAAAATAAGCACTGCTGGGCCCCACCTCCAACTACTGGCTCAAATAAAGCACTGGTTGTCAGGCACCAGGAAACCTGCAATAATCAATCTCTGTGCTGTTTTGTACTCTACTGCACTCTGATTGGTTGGGAACTAGTATTTCCAAAGACAACAGCTGGGGCTTTTTAAAACCGAACACAATATGTAGGAACGTTAATCACTAAATTAAATAGGATGTTTCACAGTCTGTAACCCTGCAGTACTGAACTCTCCAGGAGAGGAGTTACTGTAATTTCTTTCACAGGCATGTCCTGGGCTTTGTATGTAGAAAATATAGCCAAGTTCCAAAGAAGAAGTGCCACAGAAAGTCAAAATAGAATTGTGGAGGTTAAAGTTTGTAGAACATAACATATGAAGAAACATTGCATATTTCACTGAATCAGTTCTGTCTCAATTAACTTAACCCCTTCCATGCTGCCGTCGGCCATTGCCGATGGCAATGCTACCTCGCTGGTGCTGCTGTCGGCCAATGGCCGACGCGGCCCCGCCCGTTTTGCAGAAGTGCCGTACTTCCGCAAAACCGCGGGCGCAGTAGAGGGGTTAATATACCTTTATCAGTGAAGAATGACAGCACCGTAAGACCTCAGCCCTCCCCATCAGACTCTGACTATTCCAGTCCTCTTTCACTCTGAGTCTAGCTTTGCTGCTTTGAAATGAATATGCAGTTTTCAGTGAGTTGGTGGAGAGTGATGTATGTGCATCCTTCACCAGGCTAGCTAGACTTCTGGCAGTATAATGCAGTATGAGAGAGTTTACAAAGGCAGGTCTTGGTGAGTTCCTGTTGGACCTGGCCCTTTCTGCAGGGTTATCCCTAAATGTTTTTGTTATCCCATTTTTCTGACCCAATCCCACTATCCCATTTTCTAAGCTTTTGTTTGCTTTAGGACTCTGGGCACTTTACCACTGCTAATCAGTGCTAATGTGTACGTACTGTCTCCTCTAAACAAGGTATGATTGGCTTACACCTTTTTGGCATATTTAATTTACTTGTAAGCCCCTTGTAAAGTGATATCCCATATACCCAGGGCCTGTAAATCAAATGCTACCAGTGGGCCTGCATCAATGATTGTGCCACAAACCTGTCTCAGAAAGAAGAGGGAAGAACGGCTGACAAAGGTTATGCACAAGTGCCTATGAGGTATGATATGAGTGTCAGAGTTCTGTGCACAAAACGTCCAGAGTGTGCCGTACCAACACTCTACTGCAAGGCAGATCCAAAAGTCATATACAAAAGGACGGTGCACCAGAGAAGAGAGTCCACAGCATCCAATTCGTTATAAATGATTCTTTTATTGATTTTCCAATTATAAAAACCAAACTCCTCAGCCAACGCGTTTCGTTCTCTAGGAACTTCGTCAGGGCTGAAACAATCCAAAGAACAAATAATCAGAAATATGTAACAAAAAATAAATGTAAAACTAAATAGAAATCACAGAATACATCTTAGTAAATCCACAGTCTGTATTGTTTACTTACAGACTCGCTTGCAGTAAACATCAAATATCGTCAAAGAAATATACTTGCCTCTTATTCAGTGGCCGACCAGTTAATATTTCAGCTTCTACACATTGGTCTAACTTACAGGGAATTTCCCCCCTTATACTATAGGTAAGAGGAGCCTCTCTTGTGTTCTTTTATGTTACAGTCGTTCGGATAGGATATGGTTTGTTTAATTTAAAGTCATCATGCAAAATGGAGCCATAGTACATTTTATTTAAGTTGAACCACAATGCGATATGGAATTGTACATATTGCAAATCCGATGGATTTACTAAGATGTATTCTGTTGAGACTGTCAATTCTTTGAGATGTTACTGTTGGTGTATTACTGAATATGTTTAGATAAATATGATATTTAGGTTGTCACTTGGCTTATTGAAAAGGATGGATTTTGTACAATGCAACTTTCACAACATGGACTTTTCGTCATGTGATTTTATCAATAGATTTCCTTCGATGATATAGATATGTTCACTAGGTGATTTTACGAAGATGTTGTATATATATTGATATGTTTATGATGGTTCAATGAAATCTTCTATTAATTGTTTTTAATTGTATGAGTATGTAATGGTATTTCGAATTGGGCATTTTTTCACTTGTCTTTATCTCTTATGTTTTTTCTTTATTATTTTCTTCACACTAGGTGATTTCTATTTAGTTTTACATTTATTTTTTGTTACATATTTCTGATTATTTGTTCTTTGGATTGTTTCAGCCCTGACGAAGTTCCTAGAGAACGAAACGCGTTGGCTGAGGAGTTTGGTTTTTATAATTGGAAAATCAATAAAAGAATCATTTATAATGAATTGGATGCTGTGGACTCTCTTCTCTGGTGCACTGTCCTTTTGTATATGACAAACCTGTCTCAGGCCTGCCATGGCAGGGCATGTGTGCACAGTTTACTGACACCTTGACTTGGTATTTAAAACTACTTGCCAAGTCTTAAACTCCCCTTTTATTACACTTACCCCCCCCCCTTAGTAAGCTCTAGGTAGCCCTATGGGCAGGGTGCTGTTAGTAAAAGTTAGATTCATAAAGCTGGGCACACGCACTTCAACTTCAATATGAGCCGTTAACTGAAACTTTGTTTTCTTATGATGGTGCTGTGCAGAAAGGTATCGTCTTCTGATCCAAGCCGTATGTCAATACTTACAGAGCTGCGCTATCCACATGTGAGAGCGTTTCCTGTGTGCACTGCCAAAATTCCAATTGGAGGTCAAAGTTCAAACGTAAACAATTTGATAAATTCCAAATTTGTTCATATTTTGATTTCTATGAATTCTCTTGTTTAGAAATGATTATTCCAACATAGCTTATTGGTATGTGCTCATTGCACTAAATGTTCCACTTCAATGCTTCTTCTTATACACATCCATAGCACAAGCTATTTGTTTTCATTGTAACATGTGTCCCCAATGCATTTCGGGTATGCGTTTGCCCTTCATCAAGGGGTACATTTCTAAAAAACAACAAATATTGCAAAATAGAATGACTGCCAATGGTGTGGAATTGAACCACCACCTGAAGTTTGGGTTATCGTGGGTTTTGTTATTTTTAGCATTCAATAAAATGATATTGCCACATGCCTTCTAAGTTGAACATGTGTACTAATGTGTTCCTCTCGGCTTGTAAATGAGACCCCCCATTTCTAACTTCTGTACTAATAATGGCAAAACAAATCCATCATCACTCCTACAGTTATACTGAAAAGACTGTTGACAATGTTTCAACCTTTAAATCAGTGGGAACAGGCATTCTTCAGGGCATGTTTTATGTTATCAGTTTGCAATCTGCAACTGAAAATGACCAATACAAAACACTTGTACGCATAACAGGGAGGCGTGGTGCAGTATAACTGGCCACGCTATATTGGCTGACATCCCAGAAACCCACGTGACCCATTCTATGTGCAATGGCAAGTCTCGACGGGGAACATCCTTTACAACGCAACTTTTACTCCGCACTACCATTACGACGCAGCTATTACAACGCAAGTCGTTACAATGACTTGCACTGGAGGGCGCTATAGGATAGGGAATAGTTTAATTTTCTAACCAACACCTTCCCTACTATCCACGGGGACTGGAGTTGGAATAGAAAATTAAACTATTCCACTATCCAGCACCCCCCAACGCAAGTCGTTGTAACAACTTGCGTTTTAAAAACTGCGTTGTAATGGCATGCGGAGTAAAAGCATGCGTTGTGATGTCATACATCCGTCTCGACAAAGTTCTTCAAATGTTTGGCTCCTTCTGACTGCCTGCATCACCTCAGGATGTTCTCTAAAACCTACAAACTACAGCACAGTGGCGCCTTAGTATAGCTGGTAAGCATGACACGCAGCAGTAGTGTCACCACATCACTGGTTGATGCAAGGATATGCAGAGAAGAGTAACACAGATGCCAGACCTATGCAACAGGTATGGAATTCTATCGGAGTCGAAATCTGCCTCCCTACTCTTTAAGCGACATCTCATCGCCGGGTAACAACCCAGTGACGTCACCTGTCAGAAGAAGCTGGTAACACTTCACGCTTACTATACGGTGTTGCTCCCAACCTTCTCCTTCTCCTGCCCACTTACCCACTGCCTCTCCCAGTTCTGCCCTACCTTCACCAGGCTCTTCTGTATCTCATCCCCTCGTTACAGTACTCGCCCTTTACACTTTCACCCGTCCCCTGCTGCGTTGCACGCCTCTCTACTGGAGCACGCTCTATGCTTTGAAGCGCAGTTCTCACTATAACATTTCTGGCACAAGATACATCACTGTTGGATAAAATCTTCATTCATACAACTCCAGCTAAGTTGTCTAAATGGTGGAAAACTCAGCAAAGGAACCCATTGCCTTGTTATAAAGTGATTTAAAGAATCAGCGCCTTGAGACCCTGACGGGTGAGTAGTCGCGCTTTACAAGTCACTTGATTGATTGGTTGATTGATTGATTGATTGATAACATGAATAGGGGAGAAGAGCTGTTAGAGTTGGTCATGAAAGGGAGGTGCATGTGACCACCAAAAGTGTCACTTTCTGTACTGCTCACGGGGCTGCCAAGACTCCGGTAACGCTTCCAGGACAAAATGGCTGCCCGATACGAGTTCCCTCGTTGTATTGTATTGCATTCCAGCATTTTTATAGCGCTTACTACCCCTATGTGGTGAGCAGAAGTGCTTGTTTGCATAAGAAGCACGCTACACCATTTAGGGAGTCCGGGTGGAAGCAGGGCCGGCATTAGGGCAGTGCAACCGGTGCGGCTGCACTGGGCACTGACCTGGAGGGGGTGCTGTGTTTAGTAATAACTTATGATTTAAAAGCAGCACCCCGCTTCAGCACGGGCGCTGGGTGGCAACGCCACGGAGCGCCACGGGCAGCCGAAGTGCCTAGCTACTCCACTGAAGGAGGAGGTCAAGGGGGGGCGCTAAAAAAGATTGTTGCCCCAAGCGCCACTAGGGTGCCGCTAGCAATGAAGTCGGCCCTGGCTGGAAGGATGTTGTTTTTGTTTTGATCCTGTGTGGAAAGCTTTTTCATGATGTGTTTGATGACCACCGGTTATCGCGTTAGGAGATACAGCACATAGCAGTGGGGTGGATGATGGAAGCGTAAGAGACATAGTGCCAATATCGCAACACACCCAACCCGCAAACACAGCAATACCATAATAAAGAACACACAAGACACATTGGTTGTTGGAGAAAACATTGCTGCAGGTTTATTTTGTATAAGTAATATGCCAACATGGTGGGTCAACTTATGGGCGATACAAGGGCAACTTATGGGCGATACAAGCCCCTCTGCTGTCTGCCCACCTGATGAGCCAAATTGCACCCTGGCATAACCAATCAGTGCTAACCATTTTGGGGGATTACCCCTTACATCCTGGGGACCACCAGTCCACCCGTTTACTCATGACCCTTGAGGGGGGGAGCGTATCCAGGCAACCCCCTGTTGCTCAGGTTTACAACCGGTCGAAGGACTAACGGGCCGCCGTTGTTCCTCCAGGGTCCTGCCATAAGGACTTCCTGGGGCTATTTGGCATTTGCACCCTTCTTCTGATCCTGAAGAGGGTACCCCTATGTACCATTCAGCCTCTGGATCGCCCTGTAACTCCGCCACAGCTCTGGGTGTGGCAACCGTCATACCCAGGACCCTCACCAAGGCAAGCATTCTTACTTACACCCCGATGATTCTAGGGCATCACCCAGGTCCAACAGAAACAGGTCCATGCCCAATCTAGACAAACAGACCCCCATCCACATCAAAACATCCCGTGGTCATGGCATGCAAGAGCCGAGTCTGATGAATCCAGAAACCCCTCTGTTCCGTGAATTTTGCACATGGCGCTGTTTACCCTCCTGTGAGCTATTTCAACGGCCTCTCCAGACCCGGACAATCCCCATTTACCTTTGACATGGTTTCCAGTCCTTCTGGGGCTTCCCATCTACCTCTGCAGGGGTTTCCCGGCCATATCGGGGAAACCTTGCGATGTAGCACTAAAGAGACAATGCCTAATTCACCAAGCCCTTCAGATTACATATGATTTGGATTATAGTTGAACCAAGCCCTCATGCTTGGTGTCCTTGCGCATGGCTTATTTACCCTTCCGTAGGCAAGTTTGATGGCCTCCACTTAACTTGGGAACTGCTATTCTCTGTTTTAACCACAGCTTTATTTACCCCCATGGGCCGTTCAATTGCCTCCCCGGGGCTGCAGCAACTGCTCACTACTTCAACCACTTTTTAGCCAGAAATGCCTATGGCGCCCTGTACTCCCCTAGGGGCCTTCTTGTTAAGTGTTGCCGCGTCATGTGTTTACCCTCCCCCCCCCCCCCGGTACCTGGTATAAGGCTTGGCTGGTAATCATAGTGGATTTCGCCTCCAAGTCCATTGGTATAATTGTTAACAGTTATTAATTGTGGCGGCCCAATACCCTTCTCTCCACCAGCTGACCTCCGTTGTATGGGAGTACAGCATCGGCCAGGGATATAACAATAACATTAAAACAACTGCTCTTCTCTTGACCAGGCTTCTGCGTGGTATACTCCCTTGTTTGCGGTGTACCATTATGTGCAGTTCCATAAGGGGGTTGACTAAGGGGGTACTTGCTACTCCCACCCTACTATGATGTTTATAAGCTCAACTATCTCATTAGCTTAGAAATATGTGACCTTAAGCAAAGGAGTCCTCGTGTACTTGCCGTGAATCCCTTCTTTCTTACAGGAATTCTGCCTGTTCAGTTTATCTGTGGTGTTTTGCCTGCGTGATGCCTCGGCGCACAAGAATCGCCAGCTTGGCGAGGGAGGTAGATATGCCTGCCCCCCGCCCACTGGCGTGCCGGAAATGATGCAGTAGCACCAGACCCCCGGGGGTCCCAACACTAGTCCTGTCTGGTCTGTGCCCTCATGTGGCACCAAGGTGGCCGCCCTCCTATGGGGGCTCCTTGCGTGGGCCACGGGCAGCCTCAGACACTCAGTTTCATGGTTTTCAGCATGCTGGTAGCTTTGAACAGCTCTGCATGTCCCTTTATGGTATTTCAAATGATTTAGTCTTCTTAGCGCTTAGAGACCTCTGGGTGATAAGGCGCTCTATAAATCTAAATAAATAAATAAATTAGCTGTTTACCGCATCGGATTGTGCATTGCACTTTCTGATACTAGGGTGGAGAGCTTAACTTTATGCAGAAATTAAAATCTGTTTTATGGACAATAATGGGTAATGTCCCCATGTTTCACCCTGTATACTCCCACAAACTAGTTAGGCGCCTTGAGATAGCAGCAACTAGAGTGCAACGCAGCCATCTTTACTGCGTGATGAGTAGCACGGCATTGGTTAGAAGCGTGGGCGTACGTCATCATGTGTGCGTACTTAGCTTTCATGTTTCACCATACTAACTAACCACTAATCCTGATGGGTTCCAGAGTGGTGTGCTACTTGCGCTTCAAATCCCCATCAAGGGTAGCAAGCGCTATATAAATACAAACCTCTTTCCCTCTTCTATCCCGCCACCTACCCTACTCTACCCAAATAACTGAATAACATATCCACTACTCAAATTACTTCATATTTTACTATACTAATTTTCACCACTAATCCTTAATGGGTTCCGGAGTGGCGTGCTACTCGCCAGAAAAGCGCTGCAACACCCATCAGGGGTAACAAGTGCTATGTGAATACAAACCTTTCTTCCCCTTTTATCCATCCGTTATCCTTTTCACTCCAAATAACTGACTAATATCCACCACTGAAATTACTTCATATTTCAATATGTTAATTCACCACTAATCCTTTATGGGCTTCCTGAATAGCGTAAGTCAACACTCCATCAGGAGTAACAAGCGCTATATAAATACAAACCTTTTTCCCTCCTCTATCCTTCTGCTATCATTCCAAATCCAAATAACTAACCTATCCACCACTTAAAATGTACTTGCATGTTTCACTATACTAATTCAACACTAATCCTCTATGGGTCCCGGAGTAGGGTGCTACTCGACGGAAAAGCGCATTGACGCCTCGTCAGGGGTAGTAAGTGCTATATAAATGCAATTACAACACAATACAATGTAAGGACAGGCCCAGACGAGTTCCCTTGCATGTGTAGTTTAGCGGCCTACACATTTAAATTCAGATCTACTTGTGGGTGGAAGAAACCAAAATGCGCTGAATTCTTTGAATGGCCTTCTGCAGGTATGTATTTTAACCCCTTGAATGCGGCAGCGATTCTGCGCCTGTGCGGCAAAATCGCAAGTGGGCGGGTTCATGACGGCCCCCAGCCGTCATCAGCACACGAGCACCGCGGTGCATGACGGATGGGGGCCGTCATCAGCATGCAAGGGGTTAAGCATAGTTTATTTCCTTCTTGTGGGTCGCAGAGGCTCCCTGTAGTCCAGACTGACCACGCAGGGCTCGGTGGCCCTTGTTCCTTATGACTCAGCGCCGACCAGAAGTGGCCTCCCGTCCCGACAGTGCTTTAGTTAGACCTTATTTGGACCGCTCCAATTTTCCAAAAGTCAAAATCTAAAATAAAAAATAAACAAATGAACTACAAATTAAAAGACTTCCCAGGTTTGCAGTGCGTTTAAAATTAGTCTTCAGCCTAGAAGCCTCATAGGTATTTTAAAAACTGGGTGATCTCCATGTTTGTTACATTTAATGTTTTCCCAGCCCCACCCTCCAGTGCCCTGATACCCCCTAGTCCCACCCTCCAGTGCCCTGACCCCCCAAGCCCCACCCTCCATGTGCCCTGATACCCCCTAGTCCCGCCCTCCATGTGCCCTGATACCCCCTAGTCCCACCCTCCATGTGCCCTGATACCCCCTAGTCCCACCCTCCATGTGCCCTGATACCCCCTAGTCCCGCCCTCCATGTGCCCTGATACCCCCTAGTCCCGCCCTCCATGTGCCCTGATACCCCCTAGTCCCGCCCTCCATGTGCCCTGATACCCCCTAGTCCCGCCCTCCAGTGCCCTGATACCCCCTAGTCCCATCCTCCAGTGCCCTGACCCCCCAAGGCCCACCCTCCAGTGCCCTGATGCCCCCTAGTCTCACCCTCCAGTGCCCTGATCCCCCCTAGTCTCACCCTCCAGTGCCCTGATCCCCCCTAGTCCCACCCTCCAGTGCCCCGATACCCCCTAGTCCCACCCTCCAGTGCCCTGACCCCCCAAGCCCCACCCTCCATGTGCCCTGATACCCCCTAGTCCCACCCTCCATGTGCCCTGATACCCCCTAGTCCCGCCCTCCATGTGCCCTGATACCCCCTAGCCCCACCCTCCATGTGCCCTGATACCCCCTAGTCCCGCCCTCCATGTGCCCTGATACCCCCTAGTCCCGCCCTCCAGTGCCCTGATACCCCCTAGTCCCACCCTCTAGTGCCCTGACCCCCCAAGGCCCACCCTCCAGTGCCCTGATGCCCCCTAGTCTCACCCTCCAGTGCCCTGATCCCCCCTAGTCTCACCCTCCAGTGCCCTGATCCCCCTAGTCCCACCCTCCAGTGCCCGATACCCCCTAGTCCCACCCTCCAGTGCCCCGATACCCCCTAGTCCCGCCCTCCATGTGCCCTGATACCCCCTAGTCCCACCCTCCAGTGCCCCGATACCCCCTAGTCCCACCCTCCAGTGCACCGATACCCCCTAGTCACACCCTCCAGTGCCCTGATACCCTCTAGTCCCACCCTCCAGTGCCCTGATAACCCCTAGTCCCACCCTCCAGTGCCCTGACCCCCCAAGCCCCACCCGCCAGTGCCCTGATACCCCTAGTCCCACCCTCCAGTGCCCCGATACCCCAATCAATCACATTTATAGAGCGCACTACATACCCGTAGGGTCTCAAGGCGCTGGGGGAGGGGGGGTGCTGCTAAGCCCCACCCGCCAGTGCCCTGATACCCCTAGTCCCACCCTCCAGTGCCCCAATACCCCCAAGTCCCACCCTCCAGTGCCCGTGCCCTGACCCCCCTAGTCCCACCCTCCAGTGCCCCGATACCCCCTAGTCCCACCCTCCAGTGCCCCGATACCCCCTAGTCCCACCCTCCAGTGCCCCGATACCCCATAGTCCCACCCTCCAGTGCCCGTGCCCTGACCCCCCTAGTCCCACCCTCCAGTGCCCCGATACCCCCTAGTCCCACCCTCCAGTGCCCCGATACCCCCTAGTCCCACCCTCCAGTGCCCTGATACCCTCTAGTCCCACCCTCCAGTGCCCTGATACCCCCTAGTCCCACCCTCCAGTGCCCCGATACCCCCTAGTCCCACCCTCCAGTGCCCTGATCCCCCCTAGTCCCACCCTCCAGTGCCCCGATACCCCCTAGTCCCACCCTCCAGTGCACCGATACCCCCTAGTCCCACCCTCCAGTGCCCGTGCCCTGACCCCCCTAGTCCCACCCTCCAGTGCCCCGATACCCCCTAGTCCCACCCTCCAGTGCCCCGATACCCCCTAGTCCCACCCTCCAGTGCCCTGATCCCCCCTAGTCCCACCCTCCAGTGCCCCGATACCCCCTAGTCCCACCCTCGAGTGCCCTGATCCCCCCTAGTCCCACCCTCCAGTGCCCTGATCCCCCCTAGTCCCACCCTCCAGTGCCCTGATCCCCCTTAGTCCCACCCTTCAGTGCCCTGATCCCCCCTAGTCCCACCCTCCAGTGCCCCGATACCCCCTAGTCTCACCCTCCAGTGCCCGTGCCCTGACCCCCCTAGTCCCACCCTCCAGTGCCCTGATCCCCCCTAGTCCCACCCTCCAGTGCCCCGATATCCCCTAGTCTCACCCTCCAGTGCCCTGATCCCCCCTAGTCCCACCCTCCAGTGCCCTGATCCCCCTTAGTCCCACCCTCCAGTGCCCTGATCCCCCCTAGTCCCACCCTCCAGTGCCCCGATACCCCCTAGTCTCACCCTCCAGTGCCCGTGCCCTGACCCCCCTAGTCCCACCCTCCAGTGCCCTGATCCCCCCTAGTCCCACCCTCCAGTGCCCCGATACCCCCTAGTCTCACCCTCCAGTGCCCCGATACCCCCTAGTCTCACCCTCCAGTGCCCGTGCCCTGACCCCCCTAGTCCCACCCTCCAGTGCCCCGATACCCCCTAGTCCCACCCTCCAGTGCCCCGATACCCCCTAGTCCCACCCTCCAGTGCCCGTGCCCTGACCTTCCTAGTCCCACCCTCCAGTGCCCTGATCCCCCCTAGTCCCACCCTCCAGTGCCCCGATACCCCCTAGTCTCACCCTCCAGTGCCCCGATACCCCCTAGTCTCACCCTCCAGTGCCCGTGCCCTGACCCCCCTAGTCCCACCCTCCAGTGCCCTGACCCCCCTAGTCCCACCCTCCAGTGCCCTGATCCCCCCTAGTCCCACCCTCCAGTGCCCTGATCCCCCCTAGTCCCACCCTCCAGTGCCCCGATACCCCCTAGTCTCACCCTCCAGTGCCCCGATACCCCCTAGTCTCACCCTCCAGTGCCCGTGCCCTGACCCCCCTAGTCCCACCCTCCAGTGCCCCGATACCCCCTAGTCCCACCCTCCAGTGCCCCGATACCCCCTAGTCTCACCCTCCAGTGCCTGTGCCCTGATACCCTCTAGTCCCACCCTCCAGTGCCCCGATACCCCCTAGTCTCACCCTCCAGTGCCTGTGCCCTGATACCCTCTAGTCCCACCCTCCAGTGCCCTGATACCCCCTAGTCCCACCCTCCAGTGCCCTGATACCCCCTAGTCCCACCCTCCAGTGCCCTGATACCCCCTAGTCTCACCCTCCAGTGCCCTGATACCCCCTAGTCTCACCCTCCAGTGCCCTGATACCCCCTAGTCTCACCCTCCAGTGCCCTGATACCCCCTAGTCTCACCCTCCAGTGCCCTGATACCCCCTAGTCTCACCCTCCAGTGCCCTGATACCCCCTAGTCTCACCCTCCAGTGCCCCGATACCCCCTAGTCTCACCCTCCAGTGCCCGTGCCCTGACCCCCCTAGTCCCACCCTCCAGTGCCCCGATACCCCCTAGTCCCACCCTCCAGTGCCCCGATACCCCCTAGTCTCACCCTCCAGTGCCTGTGCCCTGATACCCTCTAGTCCCACCCTCCAGTGCCCCGATACCCCCTAGTCTCACCCTCCAGTGCCTGTGCCCTGATACCCTCTAGTCCCACCCTCCAGTGCCCTGATACCCCCTAGTCCCACCCTCCAGTGCCCTGATACCCCCTAGTCCCACCCTCCAGTGCCCTGATACCCCCTAGTCTCACCCTCCAGTGCCCTGATACCCCCTAGTCTCACCCTCCAGTGCCCTGATACCCTCTAGTCCCATCTTCCAATGACCGTGCTCTGATCCACATAGAGGGAGTTGCGTAGAGCATCATACAGTGGAGTAGTGTCAGAGTGGAGTAAAGTTTAATAGGGCGTCATACAGTGGAGCATAGTGTAGTGAAGTGTTGTAGAGTGGGGCGTCGTATAGTGAAGTAGAATGGCCTAGAGTGAAGTGATGTAAAGTACAGTGGTGCAGAGCAGATTGGCATAGAGAGCAGTGGCGTAGAGTGGTGTAGAGTAGTGTGCCGTAGAGTGGAGTGGCGCAGCTTAGAGTGGAGTGGTGTAGCATAAAGTGGAGTAGAGTTGCCTACAGTGTAGTGGCATAGAGTAGATTGTTTGAGAATAGAGTGAAGTGCTGTAGGGTGCAGTGGTGCAGAGTAAAGTGGAGTGGTGCAGGATAGAGTGCGGAGGTGGAGAGTAGAGTGGCTTATGGTGCCATTACCGACAACACATCTTCACTTGAAATTACCATTACATTTGCACAGAAGTACAGTTTTACTGATACAAGTGCACAAACGATAATGTGTGGAAATGTCATCAACTAGTGTCTTGATTTATTTTGATTGTATTCAAATATTTGTTTCCATCACACTTCAGAATTACCAGCAAATGGGCTTCATTTGTACTTTTCTAAATTCTAATATATTCTGAAGTATCTGCATAGTTCATTTTCAAATGTTTACATTTTGTTGTCTGCTAGAAAAAAATAACATTGTGCAGCCTTCCTCAAGCACACCCCCAGTAGCCAGCAAGATTGTCACATAAATCCTCTCACTTTGAAGTCAGAGAAAGAAAAGTAAACACCAACCTCCCTGGAAGACAGAGCCTGACATCTGACTTCTGTCTTTGAATGCACATCAAATGTGACTAAATAAAAATGAAATTTAAAGGCTTGTTTACAGAAAGCAAGCACTCGGAAGAGTACAGTAAACAGGGGATGAGCTACAGAAGGGAAGAACTAATTTTGGACAGCCCAAAATCCAGCAAATAGAAAACAAGCAAATGTGAGGTACAAAACTCAAAGCCAATGGTAAGCAATGGGCGGAATGTGTTCCCATGGAAGCGTTCAGCATGTCCCCATGATGTCATTAGCAAACCATACAGCTGCGCTGCCTGGTCGGCTTTGACCTAAAAGGATCATTGTAACATAATTCGTCATAGTCCTGCATACAAACAGCCCTCATTACAAGTGCACGACTAAACCCAGTGCTAATAATTGTTTGCACTGGGATAGGAATTAAGAGCTGGGTGAAACTTATCTCATCCTCATAGTAGTTCTCTGATAGGTAAAACCTGGTGAAATGTTTTGGGGAAAATGCTGTAAAAAAAGCAAAACATACAAGAAATATTTGGTTTGGTAAATAATGATGCTGCATGGCAGGCCTCATTTGGAAGTTACGGAAAACAACCTTTACAACGCAACTTTTACAACGCACTACCATTACAACAAAACTTTTACAACGCAACATCCATTACATCGCATGCCATTACAACGCAACCATTACTACGTATGACACAATAACGCATGACACTACAGCGCACACCACAACAACGCATCTCATTACAACTCAGTCATTAAAACGCATACCATTACAACGCATAATATTACCATCCAACACTTACCCTACTGTTGCACCCCCTGGAGTTAGAATAGTAATTTTTACCCCTACACTATCCAATACTTACCATACATGCAATGTAATGGTATGCGTTGTAATGGTATGCGTTGTAAAGGTAGTATGCGTTGTAATGGAATGCGTTGTAAAGGTAGTTTTTAAAAATTCGTTGTAATGGCATGCGTTGTAATGGAATGCGTTGTTATGGATGTTGCATTGTAAAAAATGCGTTGTAAAGGTATGCGTTGTAAAAGCATGTGTTGTAACGTCATACATCCGAAGTTACAAGCTAAGAATAGGAAGTTTTTTCCAGATGTGGTAAATGCTTCACCCTGGGATAATGGTATTTACCACATGTGATAAATATCACACCTTACTCCTCCTAACTTGTAATGAAGGCTAGAGAGTTGGGTTCTTAACGCCTTAACCGCGGCGGTTTTTCCGACGCGGTGCGGGCGTTCTACTGAGTGGGAGGGGCTCCGTCGGCCACCCGCGAGGTAGTGCTCCCGTCGGCCAACGGGAGCACGGAACGGGTTAATATCACAGAGGTATGACATTGCACCAATATTTACTTACACATGCAGACATCCTCCACCGAGGGTGACGTTTGAAGGGATGGAGTATCACATAACCAATCGCCTACGTACAATAGTCATTGTAAAAAGACACTCGCAAGGGCTATGTCAGACATTTAGAACATATGTTAGAGGTTTGTTTGTACTTCAAACGATGCTTAGCGAGATACTACTATGTGGAGCATATAATACAAGTGTTTACCATAACAATTTGCGTGTTTGAGCTATGCAGGCCATTTTCTCTTGGAACAACCCTACATTCTTCTACATGGATGGATGGCTCGGCCTCCATGGTACCTTACTGTGAGAACCCCTGAAATATTATATAATGCATTGAGGACAACATTTATCAAAGTGTAACGCAGTGCTGCAATTCACCTTGCGGCGCTGCACCGCGTTACAGTGAACGGGCAGGAATGCTCCATGGTGCAAGGGTGTCTGCGTTGTAAGCAGCCCTTTCCTGCACAAAAACGGATGTATGTCATTACCACGCATGCTTTTATAACGCATGCCTTTACCACGCAACTTTCACAACGCAAGTCGTTACAACGACTTGCGCTGGGGGGCGCTGTAGGATAGGGAATAGTTTAATTTACTATTCCAACTCCAGTTCCCGTGGATAGTAGGGAAGGTTTTGGATAGTAAATTAACTATTCCCTATCCTAGAGCGCCCCCAGCGCAAGTCGTAATGACTTGCTTTGTAAAAGATGCGTGGTAAAGGTACTGCGTTGTAAAAGTTGCGTTTTAAACGCTGTTCCCCCACAAAAACAATCACCTGAGGCATTTTCTTCTTTCTATGTGTACTGCAGAAAAGAACGAGGAAAAAACTAGGAGATAAAAAGAAATTTCTCCTTTAGATTTTTTGACACATTCACAGGTCTACCTATAAGGGTAAATCTAGTAAACTGTCCATGGGTTTTGTGTGGGAACACACACGCACCACGTATGGAGCGCCTCCCTGGGGCAGAGTAACTCAGCGCAGCCATTTTCACTGTTTTGCGGTACTCTGGATTTATCCAGCCCTCAGGGCCACGCAAGGGGGCCGTGTGTAGCTTGATAAATCGCCATCTTATGGAATGCGTCACTTTTGCGTTGGGCAAAAGCGAGGCAACCTCTTTATAAATATGACCGTTTATCTCAGACAGTTCTGCCGCTGTGGGAGGGCTTCATATAATTAGAAAAACATTGTATGCATTTTTAGGGAAAAATGGTCAAATAATAGTTTCAAGCTTAAAAATAGATATAAAAATTGATATGTATAAACAAAATGTTTATTCTTATCAGATTATCCAATAATTACTTGTTTTGTATTTCTGTGGGGCCACCTAATGATGATAATCATCCCGTGGGCCAAGGTGAACCAGTCGAGTCCTTAGAGCCACCCCTGGCCTCTCTGGGTGAAGAAGCTACCCCAAGAAGGGTGAAGGTACCTTATGACACTCGATGGATGGCTTAGACACCCCTTTACCATTGCTGGCAAGAGAAGAAGGGCCTGATTCACAGAACTAACTTGAGACAAAATCCTAAACTTACTACTTTTGCTATTCACAGAAGTCATTTAGTAGTGGTAAAGTTAGGATTTTGTCTTAAGTCTGTCTTAAGTCTGTCTTAAGTCTGTCCCAAGTTTGTCTTAAGTTTGTCTCAAGTCTGGCCTAAGTCTGTCTTAAGTTTGTCTTAAGTTTGTCTTAAGTTTGTCTAAAATCTGTCTTAAGTTTGTCTTAAGTCTGTCTTAAGTTTGTCTTAAGTCTGTCTTAAGTCTGTCTTAAGTTTGTCTTAAGTCTGTCTTAAGTTTGTCTTAAGTCTGTCTTAAGTTTGTCTTAAGTCTGTCTTAAGTCTGTCCTAAGTTTGTCTTAAGTCTGTCTTAAGTCTGTCCTACTACTATTCACAGAAGGCATTTAGTAGTAGTAAAGTTAGGATTTTGTCTCAAGTTTGACTTAAGACAGACTTAAGACAAAATCCTAACTTTACTACTACTTAATGCCTTCTGTGAATTCCAAAAGTAGTAAGTTTAGGATTTTGTCTTAAGTTAGTTCTGTGAATCGGGCCCGAAGTTTTGAGACTGTCTCAAGCCAAACAACAACGTTCTTCTAGAGGCAGAAGACAGTTTCCTGAACCTTTTGATTCAGAAGATTCTGAATTAGACACAGGATACACAAAAGCATTTAAGAAGAAATGATGAAGGGGTGGAGACACTCTGACACACAGTTTGTAGATTCCTAAATTCTAATAAGAAACTTGATGAATCTTTTGAAGACACATATCTGGTTTCATGCCACAGACAAATCACTTGCAGACATTGCTGGTCAACTAGGTGTTTATTTTAAAGGGTAAAGCATTAATACTTCGCTTCAGAGTATTAACGAGACCTTGAGAATATTGAAACATATATTTGAAAAAATTCAAGATGGACTACAGAAGAGAAAGGACTCCTTCAATTGTCTCGCGACATACCCTGGCCACAGATGTAGCAACAGCCTTCAGTTGTCTGCAGTGCACACCATCAACCTCTGCGCGTTCGCCCAGATGTGTGTGTCATGAGGGGTCCTTAGAGGATGCTGAACAGCTGCGCCGCAAAGTAAAACCATGAAGGCGCCAGTGCAGATGTTCTTGCCAGGCTCCTCCTCAGTTCTCTGTTCCATATCATGACACCTTCCCTTTCACCTAAAAGAGTCCTGCAAAAATGTTTTCAATTGATGACTTTGTCGAGAAGTTACTCACTGCAAATAGCTTTCTTATCTAGTGGGAGTTGATGTTTTCATTATTTTAAATATTTGTTATCTTATTTTAACCAAAACTCAACCTTGTCCTTATAAATTTATTGGGGACAGGTACCACCTGTAAATCTACTTATCTATACAAATTTGGCAAATAAAATAGTGTATTTATGATTTTATAAAAAGAACATTTTCACACCTGAGATGTATTATACACAACCTTTAAAAGAATGTGGGATTGTTCAGAAATTCCATATTGCAACATGTAAAGTAGCATTATAGTAGTACTACTCACATTCTTCAACTTGCAATTCACCAACCTACGAGTGGAGACCGCTGCTTCTACTATCTTTTCTTTCTGAAGGTTTCTGCACATGTTTTTGTATGTTTTAGTGGCAAGCGTGGGAGGGACAAAGGGTAGTGGCTGGAAAATGGGTAATACTTACTACTAAATGGGCGTGATTTAGGGACTTTAAAGGAGATGTTTAGGGAAGGACAAGCTAATACAAACACACACACACACCAAAGAGTAAGACCACTGCTATTCACAAACAAAACTTCTAAAGTAATTCAGCCCTAAAGTGTCAAAACAGCTGTAAATGTATTCCAGTCCAGCCTTGGAGGAGGCCAAGCACCACACTTGGCCAACCACTGGTACTGCAACACACTCCCCTTGATAACATTTGGTTCAGGGAAATAAAATAACTTCCCATAAGGCTTCATGTTAAATTAATTAAACTATTTCAACTTTTACATGCTATATATATTTTCAAGTGGTAAAAATATATAGAATTATTAATTAATGATTGTATTATTTTTATAATGGGGGGTCGCCCTATGATAAAGAATACAGAATATGTAAAACATTCATTTAAATAAAAAAAATAGTTAAAAATAATGTTATTTTAAATATTAATGGAAATGATTGTTGCATATTTATTTTATATGCAGAACAACATTTTAAAAAATGCTAAAGGTGCTATTACCATAATGTTGAAATATGTAATTATTTTAAATATATTACATTAACGTTATTTTTTAAAGTTGAAGATAATAATAGTCCCACCCAAAATGGGATATTTATATGTATTTATTATGTATTAACAACTAGAAAAGTTATGTTTAGAATTAATTTAAATGAATGTGTTTTATAAATTAAATTTACTTTGTTAACATTTTTAAAATGGTTACTAAAATATGTTTTCATAAAATAATATTTATTTTATATTGTACTTATATTTTTAACATGCAATCCATAAGAAAGACATCACACATGCCACAGCTGTTGAATTCCAAGTGTGAAAATTATTTTCATCGGTTTCATCACTTTATTGGCATAGAGAACAGTGATCACGATGCGTTTTGGCCTCGCAAGGCATTGCTCGCAGTGAAGGCTGTATTAAATTTGTCTTTGCCTTTCAACATACAATATAAATCACACCATAATAGGTCAATTATAAAAAAATATATCATTTAATTATACCATTTGCTTCTCAGGTCTGTGCAAGTTTCCAAAGTCCTGCACATTTTGTGATCTTTTTAGGAGATAAAGAAACAATTAAAACTAGACTTTAATAAATGGTGGGAGTCCACTTCCTTCAAAACATCTGTTGATAATGCGAGAGTCCCAATGGGTTTAGGCCTATTTCTAATATCATCATATGAGAGTCCAGACCCACAGCTGCTGGGGGAGGGGGCAGAAAACAATCTTCATTTCTGAAGAAGGATGGTAGATCTGTTAATAAAGTACAGCTGGAAAAATCAAGAAAAACTCTTAAAGGAAATTGAGGAAGAAATAAAAAAAAAATAGTAATATGATAATAGTAGACAACTGAGCGAGGAGATGAATACAAGACTCGAATCCTTTGAGAAGGCAATAGAATTGAGTTAGCTGCCAAAACTTAGAAGAAACCGAAACGGCTATGCAATAGGCAGAATTTTAACTAGTGGGGATATCATTTAGATAATTCTGTGTAGCATAATTACGTGGAACTATTCAAAAATTCAGTGAGATTATGTAGAAATATGTGAGAAGAGTAATTCTGCATTTAGTGCTATTTTCTATGTGCAAAATGCCCCCTCGCATCAAAAACGGACATGAAGATGCATTTTGCGCTAAGAAATAGTGCTAAATACAATAGAACATGAATAGCGAGCGGCTGCTAGCATTCACTAAATTTGCAGTTGGGGTAGGATTTTTCCCCCAATTTACACCAAGCATTTAGCTGTAGTTTCTTAGTGCAACGCATATTCTTGCATCCAAAATGGCACTGAGGATGCATTTTGTGCTAAGAAATTAGTGCTAAATGCAACAGAACATAAACAGCAGCAAGATTAGTCGCTCGGGCTAGCTAAACATGCTCTCACAGTAGAAATATTCCCCCCCCCCAATTACTCTTAATTATGCGAGCGGGTGTAATCATGTCAATTATTAATAATTCTGCCTCAAATAAAACTTGGGAGACAGTGATTCATCCAAGGACACTGAAACAGCATCTGGTTCAACATCAAACTAGTTTTGCCTAAGGAGGCGAAATCAAATGAAGGGACAACACAAACGAAGTCGATCAAGAGATGGAGAAGGAACATAAAGGGGAAACATAGGAGAAGAAGAAGCGTACAAAATTCAGGAAGAAAGGCTCCCATGGGAATGGAAACAAGGAACCAAAGAGACAAGAAATTAATCCTAATGTGAACACTGTGCTAAACCCCTCAAAGAGAAATTTGAGTGAAACAGACCTAGCAGTACTAGAATTGGGATTACCCTTCTGTTGAGACCAAAATATGGATTATGTACAAACCAGGATAGACATTTTTTATCTTTATCTTTTCTCGTAAACTCAAGTGAGAAAAATGAAACCAGCAAAAATGAAATATCAATGAGAAAACAAGGACTGAAAAAATAATGGAGAGGCGCATTAAGACCAGTGACACTGAACCGTTGCTTACACCGGTGAAATTAAACAAGGAAATGAAAATAAGGGACAACATAGAGACTGTCGCTAGGTAAAACAACTTGGAAACAGAAACTGAGATAAACATAGAGAGTGGACTAAGATCAAAATCAGGATACAATCCTCAAACAACGTATGATACAATTGTTAGTTTTCAAGCTGCCATGACACTTGAATTAAACAAACTAAGAAGAACAACATTCTTCAACTACATTAGCAATATGAACAAAGCTAAAAAAGAAACTCTCAAAAATGTAAGTGGAGACAACTGCATTGTAATAAAGAATTCAGATAAAGCAGGCAATGTTGTAATTTTATGCAAGGAAATATATGTAAAAAGGTGAACAGATAACTAACCATTGGCATATTTTATGAGAAATAAATCCATGGATGAATACCTAAAAAAAGACTAGAGAATACCAAGACAAAATTAATGAACTACATGGAAAGGGTATTAAGTGAAAGAAAACAATATCATTTCCTAAAGATGGATCCACCGGCAATTCTTGTGTTTTGTGTATCGCCAGGGGTTAATAAAAACAGACATAACCCAATGGGATTGCCAATTGTGTCTGCAAAGGAAGGTTTCCTAGAGAATACTTCACAATATATGGACCACTTTCTTTGTACAATGGTTCGTTCATAGACATCATTTGGGGGTATTCAGGGGTCACAGTTGTGACCTCTAACTTGTGCCCTGCTACTCTTGGCACTTCCTTTGCGACCCCTGGCTTCAGAGGGGGCAAAATGTTTGCCTCCTCTGATGCCACTGGTCGCGAGGAAAGTGTCTAGAGTAGCTGGGGGCAAGTTAAAGGTCACAACTGCGTCCCCTGACTACCCCAAATAACGTCCATGAGTTAGTTCAATACCCTCCTACGTTAAGAACACTGGGCATTTTCTTTGCATAATCCAAGATATTGAACGTGGAGAAGACGTGCTTAATGACAATGGTTGTAATGGCATTATATACACGTATTCATCACAATGACGGGGTATTTGATTGCAAACATTTGTTGAAAGCAAATGAAATGTGTATTTATTCACATAGCAAGACAGTTTTGGAAATGATTATTTCTGTTTAGAAAACAGCTATTTCATGCTCAATGGTGAACAATTTAGACACAAAAGGTGTACTGCAATGGGTATCTGCTTTACCCCCAGCTATGCCAATTCATTGATGGCCTCCAGGAGGAGCAGGTGATCCGGACAAAAAAATGGGGAATGTACCAAATATCTCACTTTGTGATCAAGATTCATCAATGATTTGTTGATAATTTTGAAGGGCACTTACAATTAACCCTGGGCGAAGCACTACGCTACGCTCGCGGAGTTTGCGAAGTTTTCGCAACTTTGCACTACGCGAGCGGCACGTAGCACAGTAAGCACATGCGTAGTGCAGCGTAGCGTAGTGCAGCGGTCATTTTTTGCTTGTTCGCGGTCCTGAACGTCATGTTCGCGACCGCGAGCAAGCAAAATGACATCCTGGCAAGATTCTCAACGCGAGGAGGTCAGGTTTCTCATTGCGAGTGGTCACGTATGCTCGTGACCGCTCTCAATGAGAAACTACCTGTTCGCGTTGAGAAAGCTGCCACTCGAGTAATAATCTACTCGAGCAGCAGAAAACTACAGCTCGCACTGTGCAAGATGTCGTTTTCAATGCTTGCACAGTGCCGGATGCTTGTCCGCACTGTGCAATCATTGAAAACGCATCTTGCACCGTGCGAACATGCTACTACGCAGCTCGCGTAGTGCTACGTGAAGTTCGCGTAGTGCGAAGTGCACTTCGCGTAGCTTCGCGTAGCGCTACTTCGCGAACTACGCCCACCCTTACTTACAATAAGGCCAACACATTTATCGAGATTCTGCATCAGAATCATCTTAACTTGAGATATACAAGTCACATGAGTAAGGATACAAGTGAGTTCTTTGACCTAAAACTCAAAGTAGAAGGAACCAGTCCTGCTGCCACTATCTTAAACAAACCAACAATAAGAGATATAATTCTGCAAGCACACAGGGCCCATCCACATAAATTTAAATGTAGCATACCACATGGGGAGCTTTTATGTGTCAAAGGGTATTTCAGGGGTAGAAACCTATTTGAGGATGAAGAGGAAACCATACTGAAAAGTTTAATAGAGGGAATATATCATGAATGAGTACTACAGAAAGCAGCAGTGAGGGTAGAAGAACAAACAAGGAACCCCCTACTATTTAGTAAGAGGGATGAATCTCAAAGAGATAGCAATGAAGAAATAGACTTGATTACTACATGCAGTAAACAATAACACACGATCAGCAAATTAATGAACAAACATTGTCCAGTCCTACAAAGGGAATCCATTATTGGGGAACTTATAACTAATTCACCTCAGATCACCTTCAGAAGGCCAAGATCTGTAAGGGACAATCTTTATAGGAGTATGTACCTAGAAAAGAGGGAAAACAGTACAAATCCCAGGGGATTATTTACAAACAATGCATGCAAAGGGTGTAAACACAGTACATGCATACAAGAATATAAGGTCCCACACAAAGATGCACCCAGGAAAATACAGAAATTCATCACATGGAATGCTAAGCAACAAAATTTACATACTAGCATTCCCATGCTCAAAGCAATTCATAACAAATACAATTCACCAATTTAAAAGGAGAATCTTAGAGTATCTAAAAGCAATAAGAAACAACAATAAAGAATTATCCAATGGGCAGACATTTTCAGTTCCACCATGAAGGGAACTCAAACCATCTAAGATTTTTGGGGTATTCACACTGAAACTAGAAATATACGTGGTTAATCAAAAAATGTTCTCTAATGAGACTCAAATCAAGTACATTATTGGTTAAGAGACAAAGTCACTACAAGGTTTGAATACGCAAGGGGAAATGAATAGTAACACGGTAAACTAAATCAACTCAATATTTGACTTCTTCGGTTTGATCATTCCAAAAGAAGATTTGTTGCATGTTTTAATTGTTTACTATTAATCACCTGTGTCACAAATTTTTGGAAAAACACAGACCTAAAATGTGTAGAAATGTATGATCACCAGTTGATTTATAGTTGAAGGAAATAATGCTATCATTTATTGGTTATCTAAATATAATTGCTTGTTGTGGCATGATTTATATTGCATGTTGAAAGGCTAAGACAAATTTATGATAGTTTTAGGGTACTCCAAGTTGGCGCCTCCAGCAAATGTAAATGTACAGGAATTTATATAGCGCAAATCACCGAGCGGTTTCTAAGCGCTTGCTTAGGGAACCCATCCTGGTATTCCCCTGTGAGATAACCCCGGCAGGGTATCCGCAAGGTGAAAGCCAGGCATCCCGCCGCAAGGGGCCGTAGTGGAAATTAAGCAAGTTATTGCCCAGAGTCACAGAGTGTGAACGCGTGAATCGAGTAGGCACCGGAGCGAGAATTGTCGAGTCCATGGACATTTTAGGACTCAATACCCCGCCGAGCCGATAATTGAACCCTGGTCCCGGGCTGACCTCTGCTTCCAGGTCTGCCTCCTCTAACCAGTGAGCCACACTTCTCCAGCAACAAATGGGTGGATACATTTTAGTGAAAAGGAAAAGGTTTTTAAAATGGTAAAGGAACTACCACAACATTCACTGTTAGCAAGGCCGAAGCATGTCGTGATCGCTGTTCTGTACGGCAAAGAACTGATGAAACTGATGAGATCAAAAAGAACGCTTGGGATTTAAAAGCTATGGCTTGTGCTATGTTCTTCTTCTTGACGGTAATTTCTTGCTGATAATTTTTGAGGATACCCAGTACCCACATAGCTTACTATCTCTGTCAATCGCAAAGGGAGTGCCAGAGCAGGACAAATTAAATATATATAACTATAACTCGCGCCTTCTTCATGCACTGCTTATACCCTTTCATATTACATCACTTATAGCATGTTAAAACATATGTTTTCTGATTTGCTATAAACGCATTTAGTAGTTTTTGAAAATTAGGGTTCATAATGTATCATTTATGCTGTGGAGAATCCGACAGATCAAAAGATAAGATCTGATTGCCTGCCATCACATTAACCCCTTGCATGCTGATGATGGCCCCCATCCGTCATGCACTACGGCGCTCGTGTGCTGATGACTGCTGGGAGCCGTCATGACCACGCCCACTCGCGATTTTGCCGCACAGGCGCAGAATCGCGGCAGCAGGCAAGGGGTTAACAAAGATGTGGTGGTAGCCATTTTAGGACTTGAAAACTCAGCCCCATGTCCCGTAAAAGGATTTTTTCTAACATATGTAGGCAGGGTAGGAATACTAATTTATGTGCCTTCAAAAGACCCGGGCCGATATTTTATATTTAGGGGAGGGGCCCCACTCTATGAGCCATTTTGAGGCTCAAACTAACCCATCCCCCATGGCTGCTCTCTTTAATGGGGAGGGAACATGCTTCCCCCCTCTCCATGTTGACACTCTGGGGACCCCGGGGCATATTATCAAGGACCGGTGTTAAAATTATCACTGTTTTATCGGCAGGAAACTGACGATAAAACGGCGATAATGGGCTTGATAATACGCCCTTGAGAATTCCCATAGAAGCCCAGGTTAACATCAGAACATGGGCTTCTATGGGAATTAACAAGGGCGTATTATCAAGCCCATTATCGCCATTTTATCGGCAGTTTCCTGCCGATAAAACGGCGATAATGGGCTTGATAATACGCCCTTGAGAATTCCCATAGAAGCCCAGGTTAACATCAGAACATGGGCTTCTATGGGAATTAACAAGGGCGTATTATCAAGCCCATTATCGCCATTTTATCGGCAGTTTCCTGCCGATAAAACGGCGATAATGGGCTTGATAATACGCCCTTGAGAATTCCCATAGAAGCCCAGGTTAACATCAGAACATGGGCTTCTATGGGAATTAACAAGGGCGTATTATCAAGCCCATTATCGCCATTTTATCTGCAGTTTCCTGCCGATAAAACGGCGATCATTTTAACACCGGTCCTTGATAATATGCCCCCCCATTCTCTGGCCCTCTTTACTTCCTATGTGGGCATGCGGTCCTCTCCCTGAGCGGTAGAATGGCCCCAGGGACCCCAACTTAGAGTTGCGGTGGGCGCCCCAGTCCCACCGTGGACATCCATAGTAATTGTAGCCCATGTGGCTGCAGGGTGAGCCACAGGGTCCCGGTGGCCCCTGACAAAAAAAGTTATCAGCCCCTGGGATGGGGTCCATGGGGCTGATAACTTTTCAACATAGCGATTTCAACGGTGGTGACACCAGGCCACAAGGTCAGCGTTTGCTCTTCATCCTTATTGGGAAGTTGAGTTGCGACAGTGAAGTGGAGGAGTGTGGCTCACTGATTAGAGCGGCATACCCTGATGCAGAGGTCTGGCCCGGGACCAGGGTTCAATTCCCGACGCGGCAGGGTACTGAGCCCAAAATGTCCACGGACTCGATAATTCTCGCCTCGGTGCCTATTCTAATCATGGGGTCCTACGCTGCAACTCTGGGCAATAGTTGCTTAATCTCCACTACGGCCGCGGGCGGCCCACCCGCGGCGGGATGCCTGGCTTTCACCCTGGGGATACCCAGTAGGGGTTATCTCACAGGGAAAAGCCAGGACGGGTTCCCAAAGCAAGCGCCTTGATGCCTTCGGGTGATAAGTGCGCTATATAAATCGCAATACATTTACATTTACAAGGGCTCCGGTTGAGTGTCCGAGTTGCTGTGTATAGAGGTGGTTTTGTTACAGAAGGTTTCAGAGAGCTTGTTGTAAAGGTCTTGTGAGGGGGTGATGCTCCTGGAGCTGGAATATTTGATGATGACGAAGATTTCCTCGCTGCTGCTTGTGCCACCGTTCACGCGATGTGCAAGTGCCCTCCTTACGACCCACAATGGCGTACCTGCTCATCGTTGTTTGCACATCGGTGCAGCCTGCGCACCATTGCAGTATTGACATCATTGTGGTTTGAAAGTCAGTGTGCTCTGCACATGATTCCCCTGGCTGACCAATGGCTGCCAAGCTAGTCGGAGCCGGCGGGCTGAGGTCAATCCCGTGGTACCAATGGAGCGTCCATCACTTGCCTCCATCTCCATAAATAAAGCGATATTTCTATGATACCAAATACATTTGTTTCCAGGCCTATAGTTTTCTTTGAGCTACTTAAGAATTGACACCAGCAGGAATACACAAAATGGCCGCACGTTCCATTTTGTGTGTCAGTCCGCTGCAACGTGCAAAGCAACGCAAGGCTTTCCGAGAGCAAGCCTGCCACCTGCTGACTTTCTGCAAATGCCTCAAGACATGGCTGTTCTAACTTTCCATCTTGCACCAGAGTCTCCTATTATTATTATTATTTTTGGGGGGGGGCCGCGGGGAATCCCCTTTTGTGGTAACCATGCGCAATACAAACTCTATTAACATTAATCGGTGTATAGTTTATGTAGCGTGAACCTATCTGTGAAGCAATGGGGCATGGTGCATAACATGGGGGGTGGGAGGCAATCGTGATAGGACTGGCTCCATGGCCCACAGCTCTAACCGCTAGGACACATCTTCTCCCTACACCAAGTCGTGGGATTTGGCTGTGCTCACCCTGGGGGTATATGTGTAAGTATTTGTGGCGTTCATCCTTCTCCCAGGGCACAGGTGCCAACATAAAATAAATCACAACTGCCAGGAACTGGCATTCATGTATGTAGTCTCAGCAGAGAGGCACCGGAATGAATGGGCGTGCCGGCTGCCCAGCACCGCCCCATCCTAGGCAGTGTGTGGTTCTGTTACAGGACTGGAACTGCACTTTAGGGCTCACTGCTCACAATCTGGCACCCCTCACTTGTGTGCGTTGAGGAGGCCTAACAAAGGACCCTGACAGCGGGTCCTCTCCTGTCAGGGTCCTTTGTTAGGCCTCCTCAAACGCACACACAAGGTTCATCAGCTCAGAGCCTTACAGGAATCAGTGACACACGCCATGACATCACTTGATGACGGTGCCTGAATGATACTCTTGTTGTTTTACAGGAATCCTTGTAGGCCTTGACGTCACTTCCTGTGATGGGATTACCTAAGCAAGACAACTGTTTCCCAGCAGTGTCAGTTCTTGTGATTGTATTACCTGCATTGCCATTGCAACGGAGCGCTTCACAGAAAGCAGAACACATCAATTACAAATGGAAAATATGAAAGTAATATTAAAGGTGGAGAAAACAGCAGGCGTGCCTCCCTGTGAGGCAGATCACTGCACCTGTATTCATTGCAAGACATAGCAGTGACAAGCAGCTGCTACCAGGGCACGAGTCGAGGGTACACACGGGGAGACGGCGTCCACCCACTACTTTCACAGGGGGGATGCTGTCCACCCTGCCAGGAGGTTGGCCCCACAGAGATATGCTGACCTGGTCTCAGTGTACATTTCCGGTACCCGGACACTTTCCGCAGCGCCTGCACTTTGTCTGCTTTTGTTCCGAGCTGCAACGTGCAGGAGGGGAGGGGCCTATCAGATTCCAACTGGACCCAAAACAAAAGCCGGAGTTAAGGGGCCATCAGCCCTCCTTGTGTTGGAGTATGCTGGCTGGGAGCTATTGGGAGCCTCACACAGATGCAATGCAGGGGAAAAAAGACTCACAACTTATCACTTCACAGGTTATGAGAGAAATGCCTTTGTCTTTGTTCCGTCCATGTAAATAAGAGATACGCGTGCACTGTAAGAATGTCAGCTGTGTTGGTCTGTCCCAGTGTTTGCACAAATAACAACTTAAATACCACTATATTGTTTTATTTCGTTTATAGCGCTACTCATCCCAATGCAGGGTGTCAGAGCGCTTTACATCACACATACATATTATAAAATGACAATAAATCATATGTGTGTCAATCATTGTACAGGTTATGTTACATGAGACAGTGAGGGTTACAGGGTGTAGAAGCCACACGTTCTTCATAGCTCACTGTGTTAAAAGCCGTAACCCACGGAGCTGTTTACATGAAATATAAAATTGCTATCTGGTGTTACATAAAGTGCTTTGCAGCAGCCACATTAACCCTCTGTGCTACTTTATTTCAAAACTGGGGACGAAAAAGCAAGATCTCTGCAGTAAATGTGTTACCCTCCAGAGTTATCTCACAATTATTAATATTCCCTGAGATTGAGTTGGCACGCAAAGTTCTCTGCAGCAGGTACTTTAACATCATGAGATATTTTAAAATGCAAACTTTGCAACCAATTAAGCAGAACAGATTTACTGCCACATTTCTCCTTGTTGCCAATTTCTTTTTGGCAGAGTTTAAAAAACATAAGTGTTAAAGTTGAGGCCCAGATTTTGCACCTCGGTTGTGTCACTTTTTTGGCAGTACCCCGACGCAAAATCTCATTTGTGAAATGTTGTAATCCACTCAGATGTGATCATGATACGGCAGCTGTGTGAGGTCTCAAGATCTGATGTCACTTCTTGTGATGTCACTTCCTGTGAGGTCATGGTTGGTGATGCCACCTCCTGTGATTCGTTGTGCGGCTTTATGCACCATGATGTCATGCACTGTGATGTCATGCACTGTGATGTCATGCGCTATGATGTCACTTGCATACCGCCTAACTTGGTTAGTCTCCCTAATTCTTTATTAGGACTTGTGCCCTGGGTGTAACAGTACCACTTTCGTATAAGTACATTTTTGAGAATCGCCGCTCGAGCACGCAAGACCATGTCTAATCCCTGAGATTTTATTATGATCGAATACTTCTGTATAACTGCTGGGTGAAATAATATTTTATATAGTAGTAATGTATTTATTTATCACCAATGAAGTTCTTTTTAACTTGCTATTCAACTCACCAAAATGTCATGGTTATATCACTGTAATCTTTTTTATTACCTTGTATCTCTTACTCTCCGCTTGTCATTTAATTTGTTATGATGCTGTGCTTTTATGGGGACTATGCTACCCGAATAAAGTTTATGAACTGAACTGAACTGAAAGTCCAGGTAGGCAAGCTAAGTTGTATCCATGACCAAGATTATGGCAGAAAGTTGAAAATGTATAGAGGTTTGGCAGCACAAACTACTTTCCGGGAAGACAACAATACCTCTCCTCCTGGTTAGAGGCGGCAGACCCGGAAGCAGAGAACGGCCCGGGACCAGGGTTCAATTCCCGACGCGGAAGGGTCGTGGACCAGGGTCAGCGGACTCAATAATTCTCGCCTTGGTGCCTACTCTAACCAGGGATCACACTCGGCAACTCTGGGCATTAGCTTGCCTCATCTCTACAACGGCCCCCCACAGATGCCGGGGATGCCTGGTTTCACCCTGGAGATACCCAGTAGGGACCATCTCACAGGGATAGCCAGGACGGGTTCCCCAGCTGTCTACAGCGCCATGACACCTCAGGGCAGCAGTGCGCTTTACAAGACACATACATTTACATACATTTTACATTTACATATCACACAATGTGTAACGCCTTCTCTTGCGTCTTCGGATAGGGTCCCTCCCTTGTCTCCTTACCAGCAAGGAGTAGATTCTGCTATTTGTAAATTGTGTGAATTAGGTCTCCGAAACCTTTTTCATGTACTCCATTTAAGCCCAGCACTAAGTGGTGTTAGAAAGCCTCTTTAATTCACTCTAATGGAACGTTTTAATATAATTAAGCATCAGGGTTCGGTATTCTTAGCTACTCATCCGACAAATTATCAAGTATATGTTCTATATTTACATTTTTTAAGAGTTTTCACTGATTTTTTAAGAAAAGTATGAACTGTTATTTTATACTGCTTGAAATTTGTAGGTATCATTACAAAATGTAGGTGTTTGATTATTAATAGTTGTTGAGCTCTTAGGAGGTCTAAATTAATTGTTTATAATGAGCTTGAACTTGAACACTGGCATTTTTCAGGTTTCCTTCTAGGCATGTTGTAGTTCAGCTCTGTTGTATTTTACACTACATTTTGAGATGGTTTGTTATTTCCTGTCATTTCTACTCTTCCTGTGTATTTCCTGGCCTGCTCTCTAGCCCTTACCCTAATTTTTTTTAAAGAAATGGTTCAATATTCCCCACACCATGAAGAATAAAAATTGTCAGAATTTGTGAGGGCTTCGGAACCTCACTGCGGGTCTGTTGCTGGATTCTGAGCACCCATTGGCTCAGGATGCATTTATATAGCGCTTCCTACCCCTGACAAGGCGCTGAAGGCAATTTGAAACGGTAAGGGCAATGTGGAAACTGGCATGATAAGTAGTCTTTGGCGTAAATTTCTGCTCCGCTCGAGGAATTTTCTGAATTCGGCAACTCCCCATTCCGCAGAAAACGCAGTTACCAATAAACTCTGCGCCAGGCAAGGGTGCAGAATTTGTGGTGCTCTTGAGCGTGTGTGCGGGGAGAACAGCCATTACAATGCGGAGATTACAACGCAAGTCGTTACAACGACTTTCGCTGCAGGGCGCTGTAGGATAGGGAATAGTTTAATTTTCTATCCAACACCTTCCCTACTGTCAACGTGGGCTGGAGTTGGAATAGAAAATTAAACTATTCCACTATCCAGCACCCTCCAGCGAAAGTCGTTGTAACGAGTTTCGTTGTAATCCCCGCGTTGTAATGGCACGCGGGGTAAATGCAAGCGTTGTAATGACACACAACCGTGTGTGGGGAGCACAACAAGACAGTGGTTGAGGAAGATGGCGGGCCTTCGACGACATCTCAGCAATCCGGCTAAGGGGGACTTACTTGTCGCAACAATAGGGAATCTTGGCCCCCCAATGAACCTCAGCAGCCAAGCGGACATCTTTCGGGGTGGAGGAGCAATACTCCGCCTGCTCACGGAACTGTCCATAAATTGGCTGAGTTTTTCGGCAACTCTGTGGAATTCCGCAGGAGCTCCTCCCAGACCCAATGATAAACTGGTATATTGGGCTTAACTCCTGTATGTGTGAACAGCTCTGCTATATTCGAGTACCTCCTCTAGCAGGCTGCCGTATTTAGCACCTTTGCTGTGGCGGCAATTCTGCCGCAGCGCTAGGGGGAGTGGGGGGCCGCGCGGCGCACCATGCTCGTGACGGAACCGCTCCGTCACGAACCTCGGGCGCGCTGTGCTGGTGACGGAGCGGTTCCGTCACGGCCCCGCCCGCTCAATAGAACGCGCTGCGCAGTCACGAAATCAGCGCCACGCAGGCGGACCGAGCGGGCCGTGACGGAACCGCTCCGTCACCAGCACAGCACGACCGAGGCTGGAATGCTGCATATTTTATGACGTGGCACCTCGGTATTTTGTCATGTGTGCACATATTAACACTATTTGGGCAAAGATTTCACCTCATTAGTACCAGTCTGACACACAAATGCCGCAATAGGCAACCGAAGGATAACCAGTCAACCTTTGCTAAGCGCCTTCCACTGCGCGCCACCACGTAGCTCCATGTTTTTAGTAACTTTTGATCTGTTTGAGCTAGAAACATATTTTTGTTAAGATCAGCAGATGATAGAATGTGTGGCAAATTTGACAAAGCCAATATTATGCGGAACACGCCGAGGCCACAATATCGCATAATTCCAGTGATGCTGAATATATGAGAAGGACCCTCCACCAGCAATCACCCCCCCCCCCCACACACACACACACTCTCCGGTAAAGTCTCCACGAGTAAAACATGTGATGCTAACATCTTGTGTGAATCTTGCTTCAGAGAGGTTCAAATAATGTCAGGGCTGAATCACACGTTCATCCTTCTGAGGCCAATAAACTGAGTACCATGACATTAGTTAAACGTTACACCTTCCACTACTATATGTGATATGTTTACCGCACAGATCTCTTATGGTATTCCTTGTACAGTACTATTCTCTGTGTGTTCTTATTGAAAAACAATAAAATACTTTTTTTTTTAAATTAAAAAACGTAAGACCTGCCACTGACATCCGTACCAGATATCCACTATTGTTGTAGCAAGTGCAATAAAAACACAAGCTAGAGGCAGAGATATGGCACAAAGCAGCAGTAATTCTATTGGTATATTATTTTCTGAAACATACATTTTGTTGGGCTATAACTGGTGCAGAAGAGAGCCGGGGAGGATAAGTATTGAGCACTGGCGGCAGGGCTTTAAGTGGGCCGGGTCCTGTCGGTGCTCAGCCCCGGCAGTTCTGAACAGCAGGCGCTGAGACGGGTCCTGTCTCCATTTTTGCCTTCACCCTGAGGGGGAAAACAAATCTTAATTAACTAGGCAGCTGTACCGCCCGTCATTGGCCTTTAACTTTAACAAGGAGACTCGTTATAGTTATTTCACTGTCTCACCATTTCATCACTGAAACATTTTCAATAGTTTATACAACAGTCAATGTTGTTACTTATTTAACTCTTGCAACAACCATTGACAAAGCCAATAGTCCTGGCTTGTTTTGGGTGTAATGTCAGTTATTGTATTGTGTCTGGATGCAATGACAGGAAGACACCGCAAAATACCAGCCGGGTAACAAATGATGCTAAACACAGATGTTTCGCTGAGGTCTTTAAGCCACGCCATCTGAGAGACCCCCACCTCCCTGCCCCGGTGTTTTCATCCCGCTCAAAACCCTGGCTGACAGTTTGCGCCACCTGTGCGTCTCTAGTGGCGTGCAGTGTGTGATTGGCAGGTGTTACCGCCGGTTGGTTGCACTCGGCATCAGTCAGAGCTCCAGTGAGGTGGCACAGATGTGTGTCAGCTGTACAGGGGGCTGCGGGGGGCTGCTGTCGAGAAACAGGGGCATGCCTGATATAGGAAGTGCCTGGGGTCAGGGTGGAGATACATATATACCATCACGTGCCCTCTAGCCAGGCATATGTTGGGGTGGTTTGCGCGTTTGGGTGGCTCATAAAGTGCACAGTGCAGCGCCTGGCACGGCAGGTTGCTGGCCCTTTAAGAGGCTGCCGAGCGGTGGTGGCAGGCCCTGCCTCCTGCCAGGGCTGGAGAGAGCTCCGAGAGGGGGACGCACATCCCGGCTGGATCCTGGAGGGGGAGGACGGCGCCCGGGCACTCTCTGCGCAGAGCACACGGCGTGTCAGCCTCTCGCACACTCACCCTCGCTGCGGTCCGCTGGCTCTCTCGCTCACACTCAGCACACACGTGGGCACTGCCACTGTGGCGCACGCACTGCGAGCTCTGCTCCCACACACACACATGGGCAGTGCCACTGTGGCACACACACGGTGAGCCCTGCGCCCACACACAGAGCACATACATGGGCAGTGCCACTGTGGCACACACACCGTGAGCCCTGCGCCCACACACAGAGCACATACATGGGCAGTGCCACTGTGGCACACACACCGTGAGCCCTGCGCCCACACACAGAGCACATACATGGGCAGTGCCACTGTGGCACACACACGGTGAGCCCTGCGCCCACACACAGAGCATATACATGGGCACTGCCCCTGTGGCACACACACTGTGAGCCCTGCTCCCACACGCATGAGCACTGCCCCAGTGGCGCACGCACTGTCAGCCTCGCTCACACACACACAGCACACACATGAGCACCGTGCGTGTGGCACGCATCCAGAGCGCACAGCACCAGTCTCCTTCTCTCACGCACGGTGGACCCCGGCACAGGGCGCCGGACCCTGGACAGCAGCAGCGGCGGGGCCCCCACCCGACGCCCTCAGGGATTCTTGACGTGGATTGGACAGCAGCACTGGGGTCCCAGCCCTAGGGGGCCGCCCACACGAACCCCAACTGGGAGCCCCTGCCCGGAGAGCCCCCGGGGGCCTGGCTACGGACCTCAGCACCGGAGCCCCCAGCTGCTGCCCACGGACAGGACGGGAGCCCCCCGGGGGCCTGCCTGCTGCTGAGGACCCGCAGGACTGGGGCCCCTCGCCTAGGAATCCGTCTAGCGCCTGGAGGCCACCGCGCAAGGGTCACCGCTTGGATTACAGCGCACGTACCAGGGACCCCTCGGAGTGGGCGCTTGGAGGGCGCAGCGCCCCTGATCTCTGCCAGGGCATGGAGTGAGCACCGCCCCCGCTCCGGACGGACACAGCAGCCTGCACAGCTGGGCACAGCTGGTAAGTCACCCCTCTCCCACAGTGCGCGCGCGGTGCCACCGTGTTCCCTCGCAGAACAGCTGTGAAAACAAGGGGTGAGGTCAGAGCCCCCAGAACAGGGGGGCACTGTGGGCTCACTGAAGGCCCCCCGTGCTGTCACCGCTGTCACAACAAGCGCTGCTGTAGGCGCTTTATGAATAGTGTCTCACTCATGTGCCCACAACATGTAAGCCCACCCCCCGCCCCCTCGTGAAGAGAAGGGGGGGAGGGAGGGGCAAACTTCACAGCAGCATGTGGGGACGGTTTATCCACACTTATTAGCAGCCGCACCTTGCAGTGGACTTTGTATCCGCGCTGTCTCTGCACCTTACAGTGGACTCTGTATCCATGTTGTCTCTGCGCCTTACAGTGGACTCTGTACCCAAGCTGCCTCTGTGCCTTACAGTGGACTCTGTATCCACGCTGTCTCTGCGCCTTACAGTGGACTCTGTACCCAAGCTGCCTCTGTGCCTTACAGTGGACTCGGTATCCACGCTGTCTCGGCGCCTTACAGTGGACTCTGTACCCATGCTGTCTCTGCGCCTTACAGTGGACTCTGTAGCCACGCTGTCTCCGCGCCTTACAGAGAACTCTGTATCCATGTTGTCTCTGTGCCTTACAGTGGACTCTGTATCCACACCGTCTCTGCGCCTTACAGTGGACTCTGTATCCATGCCGTCTCTGTGCCTTACAGTGGACTCTGTATCCATGCTATCTCTGCACCTTACAGTAGACTTTGTATCCATGCTATCTTCACCCTACAGTGGACTTTGTATCCACGCTAGCTCTGCGCCTTACAGTGGACTCTGTATCCACGCCGTCTCTGCCCCTTACAGTGGACTCTGTATCCACACCGTCTCTGCGCCTTACAGTGGACTCTGTATTCACGCCGTCTCTGCCCCTTACAGTGGACTCTGTATCCACACCGTCTCTGCCCCTTACAGTGGACTCTGTATCCACACCGTCTCTGCGCCTTACAGTGGACTCTGTACCCACGCCATCTCTGCGCCTTACAGTGGACTCTGTATCCACGCCGTCTCTGCACCTTACAGTGGTCTCTGTATCCACGCAGTCTCTGCGCCTTACAGTGGACTCTGTATCCACACCGTCTCTGTGCCTTACATTGGACTCTGTATCCATGCTATCTCTGCACCTTACAGTAGACTTTGTATCCATGCTATCTTCACCCTACAGTGGACTTTGTATCCATGCTGTCTCTGCGTATTACAGTGGACTCTGTATCCATGCTGTCTCTGCGTATTACAGTGGACTCTGTATCCAAGCGTCTCTGCGCCTTACAGTGGACTCTGTACCCACGCTGTCTCTGTGCCTCACAGTGGACTCTGTATCCACACTGTCTCTGTGCCTTACAGTGGACTCTGTATCCATGTTGTCTCTGTGCCTTACAGTGGACTCTGTAGCCACGCTGTCTCTGCGCCTTACAGTGGACTCTGTATCCAGGCTGTCTCTGCGCCTCACAGTTGACTTTGTATCCGCGCTGTCTCTGCACCTTACAGTGAACTCTGTATCCATGTTGTCTCTGTGCCTTACAGTGGACTCTGTATCCATGCTGTCTCTGCGCCTTACAGTGGACTCTGTATCCACGCTGTCTCTGCGCCTCACAGTTGACTTTGTATCCGCGCAGTCTCCGCGCCTTACAGTGGACTCTGTACCCACGCTGTCTCTGCACCTTACAGTGCACTCTGTATCCACGCTGCCTCTGTGCCTTACAGTGGACTCTGTATCCACGCTGTCTCCGCGCCTCACAGTTTACTTTGTATCCGCGCTGTCTCTGCACCTTACAGTGGACTCTGTATCCATGCTGTCTCTGTGCCTTCCAGTGGACTCTGTAGCCACGCTGTCTCTGCGCCTTACAGTGGACTATGTATCCAGGCTGTCTCTGCGCCCCACAGTTGACTTTGTTTCCGCGCAGTCTCTGTGCCTTACAGTGGACTCTGTACCCACGCTGTCTCTGCGCCTTACAGTGGACTCTGTACCCAAGCTGCCTCTGCCTTACAGTGGACTCTGTATCCACGCTGTCTCCGCGCCTCACAGTTTACTTTGTATCCGCGCTGTCTCTGCACCTTACAGTGGACTCTGTATCCATGTTGTCTCTGTGCCTTACAGTGGACTCTGTAGCCACGCTGTCTCTGCGCCTTACAGTTGACTTTGTATCCACGCTGTCTCTGCACCTCACAGTTGAATTTGTATCCGCTCTGTCTCTGCACCTTACAGTGAACTCTGTATCCATGTTGTCTCTGTGCCTTACAGTGAACTCTGTATCCATGTTGTCTCTGTGCCTTACAGTGGACTCTGTAGCCACGCTGTCTCTGCGCCTTACAGTTGACTTTGTATCCGCGCAGTCCCTGCGCCTCACAGTTGACTCTGTATCCACGCTGTCTCTGCGCCTTACAGTAGACTCTGTATCCACGCTGTCTCTGTGCCTTACAGTGAACTCTGTATACATGTTGTCTCTGTGCCTTACAGTGAACTCTGTATCCATGTTGTCTCTGTGCCTTACAGTGGACTCTGTAGCCACGCTGTCTCTGCGCCTTACAGTTGACTTTGTATCTGTGCAGTCTCTGCGCCTCACAGTTGACTCTGTATCCACGCTGTCTCTGCGCCTTACAGTAGACTCTGTATCCACGCTGTCTCTGCGCCTTACAGTGAACTCTGTATCCATGTTGTCTCTGTGCCTTACAGTGGACTTTGTAGCCTCGCTGTCTCTGCGCCTTACAGTGGTCTCTGTATCCACGCAGTCTCTGCGCCTCACAGTGGACTCTGTATCCACGCTGTCTCTGCACCTTACAGTGGACTCTGTATCCACACCGTCTCTGTGCCTCACAGTTGACTCTGTATCCACGCTGTCTCTGCGCCTTACAGTAGACTCTGTATCCACGCTGTCTCTGTGCCTTACAGTTGACTCTGTATCCACGCTGTCTCTGCGCCTCACAGTTGACTTTGTTTTCGCGCAGTCTCTGCGCCTTACAGTGAACTCTGTATCCATGTTGTCTCTGTGCCTTACAGTGGACTCTGTAGCCACGCTGTCTCTGCGCCTTACAGTTGACTTTGTATCCGCGCAGTCTCTGCGCCTCACAGTGGACTCTGTATCCATGCCATCTCTGTGCCTTACAGTGGACTCTGTATCCATGCCGTCTCTGTGCCTTACAGTGAACTCTGTATCCATGTTGTCTCTGTGCCTTACAGTGAACTCTGTATCCATGTTGTCTCTGTGCCTTACAGTTGACTCTGTATCCACGCTGTCTCTGCGCCTCACAGTTGACTTTGTTTCCGTGCAGTCCCTGCGCCTTACAGTAGACTCTGTACCCACGCTGTCTCTGCGCCTTACAGTGGACTCTGTACCCAAGCTGCCTCTGTGCCTTACAGTGGACTCTGTATCCACGCTGTCTCCGCGCCTCACAGTTTACTTTGTATCCGCGCTGTCTCTGCACCTTACAGTGGACTCTGTATCCATGTTGTCTCTGTGCCTTACAGTGGACTCTGTAGCCACACTGTCTCTGCGCCTTACAGTTGACTTTGTATCCACGCTGTCTCTGCGCCTCACAGTTGACTTTGTATCCGCTCTGTCTCTGCAACTTTCAGTGAACTCTGTATCCATGTTGTCTCTGTGCCTTACAGTGAACTCTGTATCCATGTTGTCTCTGTGCCTTACAGTGGACTCTGTAGCCACGCTGTCTCTGCGCCTTACAGTTGACTTTGTATCCGCGCAGTCCCTGCGCCTCACAGTTGACTCTGTATCCACGCTGTCTCTGCGCCTTACAGTAGACTCTGTATCCACGCTGTCTCTGTGCCTTACAGTGAACTCTGTATCCATGTTGTCTCTGTGCCTTACAGTGGACTCTGTAGCCACGCTGCCTCTGTGCCTTACAGTGGACTCTGTATCCACGCTGTCTCTGCGCCTTACAGTGGACTCTGTACCCAAGCTGCCTCTGTGCCTTACAGTGGACTCTGTATCCATGCTGTCTCGGCGCCTTACAGTGGACTCTGTACCCATGCTGTCTCTGCGCCTTACAGTGGACTCTGTAGCCACGCTGTCTCGCGCCTTACAGAGAACTCTGTATCCATGTTGTCTCTGTGCCTTACAGTGGACTCTGTATCCACACCGTCTCTGCGCCTTACAGTGGACTCTGTATCCATGCCGTCTCTGTGCCTTACAGTGGACTCTGTATCCATGCTATCTCTGCACCTTACAGTAGACTTTGTATCCATGCTATCTTCACCCTACAGTGGACTTTGTATCCACGCTAGCTCTGCGCCTTACAGTGGACTCTGTATCCACGCCGTCTCTGCCCCTTACAGTGGACTCTGTATCCACACCGTCTCTGCGCCTTACAGTGGACTCTGTATTCACGCCGTCTCTGCCCCTTACAGTGGACTCTGTATCCACACCGTCTCTGCCCCTTACAGTGGACTCTGTATCCACACCGTCTCTGCGCCTTACAGTGGACTCTGTACCCACGCCGTCTCTGCGCCTTACAGTGGACTCTGTATCCACGCCGTCTCTGCACCTTACAGTGGTCTCTGTATCCACGCAGTCTCTGCGCCTTACAGTGGACTCTGTATCCACACCGTCTCTGTGCCTTACATTGGACTCTGTATCCATGCTATCTCTGCACCTTACAGTAGACTTTGTATCCATGCTATCTTCACCCTACAGTGGACTTTGTATCCATGCTGTCTCTGCGTATTACAGTGGACTCTGTATCCATGCTGTCTCTGCGTATTACAGTGGACTCTGTATCCAAGCGTCTCTGCGCCTTACAGTGGACTCTGTACCCACGCTGTCTCTGTGCCTCACAGTGGACTCTGTATCCACACTGTCTCTGTGCCTTACCGTGGACTATGTATCCATGCTGTCTCTGCGCCTTACAGTGGACTCTGTATCCACGCTGTCTCTGCGCCTTACAGTGGACTCTGTACCCAAGCTGCCTCTGTGCCTTACAGTGGACTCTGTATCCACGCTGTCTCCGCGCCTCACAGTTTACTCTGTATCCGCGCTGTCTCTGCTCCTTACAGTGGACTCTGTATCCATGTTGTCTCTGTGCCTTACAGTGGACTCTGTAGCCACGCTGTCTCTGCGCCTTACAGTGGACTCTGTATCCAGGCTGTCTCTGCGCCTCACAGTTGACTTTGTATCCGCGCTGTCTCTGCACCTTACAGTGAACTCTGTATCCATGTTGTCTCTGTGCCTTACAGTGGACTCTGTATCCATGCTGTCTCTGCGCCTTACAGTGGACTCTGTATCCACGCTGTCTCTGCGCCTCACAGTTGACTTTGTATCCGCGCAGTCTCCGCGCCTTACAGTGGACTCTGTACCCACGCTGTCTCTGCACCTTACAGTGCACTCTGTATCCACGCTGCCTCTGTGCCTTACAGTGGACTCTGTATCCACGCTGTCTCCGCGCCTCACAGTTTACTTTGTATCCGCGCTGTCTCTGCACCTTACAGTGGACTCTGTATCCATGTTGTCTCTGTGCCTTCCAGTGGACTCTGTAGCCACGCTGTCTCTGCGCCTTACAGTGGACTATGTATCCAGGCTGTCTCTGCGCCCCACAGTTGACTTTGTTTCCGCGCAGTCTCTGTGCCTTACAGTGGACTCTGTACCCACGCTGTCTCTGCGCCTTACAGTGGACTCTGTACCCAAGCTGCCTCTGCCTTACAGTGGACTCTGTATCCACGCTGTCTCCGCGCCTCACAGTTTACTTTGTATCCGCGCTGTCTCTGCACCTTACAGTGGACTCTGTATCCATGTTGTCTCTGTGCCTTACAGTGGACTCTGTAGCCACGCTGTCTCTGCGCCTTACAGTTGACTTTGTATCCACGCTGTCTCTGCACCTCACAGTTGAATTTGTATCCGCTCTGTCTCTGCACCTTACAGTGAACTCTGTATCCATGTTGTCTCTGTGCCTTACAGTGAACTCTGTATCCATGTTGTCTCTGTGCCTTACAGTGGACTCTGTAGCCACGCTGTCTCTGCGCCTTACAGTTGACTTTGTATCCGCGCAGTCCCTGCGCCTCACAGTTGACTCTGTATCCACGCTGTCTCTGCGCCTTACAGTAGACTCTGTATCCACGCTGTCTCTGTGCCTTACAGTGAACTCTGTATACATGTTGTCTCTGTGCCTTACAGTGAACTCTGTATCCATGTTGTCTCTGTGCCTTACAGTGGACTCTGTAGCCACGCTGTCTCTGCGCCTTACAGTTGACTTTGTATCTGTGCAGTCTCTGCGCCTCACAGTTGACTCTGTATCCACGCTGTCTCTGCGCCTTACAGTAGACTCTGTATCCACGCTGTCTCTGCGCCTTACAGTGAACTCTGTATCCATGTTGTCTCTGTGCCTTACAGTGGACTTTGTAGCCTCGCTGTCTCTGCGCCTTACAGTGGTCTCTGTATCCACGCAGTCTCTGCGCCTCACAGTGGACTCTGTATCCACGCTGTCTCTGCACCTTACAGTGGACTCTGTATCCACACCGTCTCTGTGCCTCACAGTTGACTCTGTATCCACGCTGTCTCTGCGCCTTACAGTAGACTCTGTATCCACGCTGTCTCTGTGCCTTACAGTTGACTCTGTATCCACGCTGTCTCTGCGCCTCACAGTTGACTTTGTTTTCGCGCAGTCTCTGCGCCTTACAGTGAACTCTGTATCCATGTTGTCTCTGTGCCTTACAGTGGACTCTGTAGCCACGCTGTCTCTGCGCCTTACAGTTGACTTTGTATCCGCGCAGTCTCTGCGCCTCACAGTGGACTCTGTATCCATGCCATCTCTGTGCCTTACAGTGGACTCTGTATCCATGCCGTCTCTGTGCCTTACAGTGAACTCTGTATCCATGTTGTCTCTGTGCCTTACAGTGAACTCTGTATCCATGTTGTCTCTGTGCCTTACAGTTGACTCTGTATCCACGCTGTCTCTGCGCCTCACAGTTGACTTTGTTTCCGTGCAGTCCCTGCGCCTTACAGTAGACTCTGTATCCATGCCATCTCTGTGCCTTACAGTGGACTCTGTATCCATGCCGTCTCTGTGCCTTACAGTGAACTCTGTATCCATGTTGTCTCTGTGCCTTACAGTGAACTCTGTATCCATGTTGTCTCTGTGCCTTACAGTTGACTCTGTATCCACGCTGTCTCTGCGCCTCACAGTTGACTTTGTTTCCGTGCAGTCTCTGTGCCTTACAGTGAACTCTGTATCCATGTTGTCTCTGTGCCTTACAGTGGACTCTGTAGCCACGCTGTCTCTGCGCCTTACAGTTGACTTTGTATCCGCGCAGTCTCTGCGCCTCACAGTGGACTCTGTATCCACGCTGTCTCTGCGCCTTACAGTAGACTCTGTATCCATTGTCTCTGCGCCTTACAGTGGACTCTGTATCCATTGTCTCTGCGCCTTACAGAGGACTCTGTATCCACGCTGTCTCTTCAGTCCACATTGGACTCTATATCCACGCTGTCTCTGCGCCTTACAGTGGACTCTGTATCCATTGTCTCTGTGCCTTACAGTGGACTCTGTATCCATGCTGTCTCTGCGCCTTACAGTGAACTCTGTATCCATATTGTCTCTGTGCCTTACAGTGGACTCTGTAGCCACGCTGTCTCTGCGTCTTACAGTTGACTTTGTATCCGCGCAGTCTCTGCGCCTCACAGTGGACTCTGTATCCATGTTGTCTCTGTGCCTTACAGTGGACTCTGTAGCCACGCTGTCTCTGCGCCTTACAGTTGACTTTGTATCCGCGCAGTCTCTGCGCCTCACAGTGGACTCTGTATCCACGCTGTCTCTGCGCCTTACAGTAGACTCTGTATCCATTGTCTCTGCGCCTTACAGTGGACTCTGTATCCATTGTCTCTGCGCCTTACAGAGGACTCTGTATCCACGCTGTCTCTTCAGTCCACATTGGACTCTATATCCACGCTGTCTCTGCGCCTTACAGTGGACTCTGTATCCATTGTCTCTGTGCCTTACAGTGGACTCTGTATCCACGCTGTCTCTGCGCCTTACAGTGAACTCTGTATCCATATTGTCTCTGTGCCTTACAGTGGACTCTGTAGCCACGCTGTCTCTGCGTCTTACAGTTGACTTTGTATCCGCGCAGTCTCTGCGCCTCACAGTGGACTCTGTATCCATGCCGTCTCTGCGCCTCACAGTGGACTCTGTATCCATGCCGTCTCTGTGCCTTACAGTGGACTCTGTATCTGCGCTGTCTCTATACCTCACACTGGGTGGTTTAGCCACAGTTTCTCTGCACTTTACTGTGGTTGGTGTATCCACACTTTTACTGCACCTCACACTGGGTGGTTTATCCACTTTCTCTGCACCCCACAGTGGGAGGGTTATCCACACTTTCTCTGAACCCTACAGTTGGCTTTTTATCTACCTTTACTGCCTCTTAAAGTGGGCGCTTTATATACACTTTTACAGCACTTACAGTCAGCGCTTTATCAACTTTTACTGCATCTTAAAGTGGGCGCTTTATCCGCCCCTTTATAGCTCCTCGTTTTAACCACTTTCACAACATCCGGAATACCAGAATAAGAAACCTAACCATAGGGCAACAGGCACTTCACTGAACATGTATTAAAAACCCTCTTTCCAGAAAGAGAAATTCTTTTCTCGAGTCCCCTCACCCAGCAGGGTTGTCCCGAGGTGGCATGCTTTTTCCTGCGGTATTCCAGATGTTGTGGAACAGCATTCAATAAGGAGGGTGAAGCTAACCTTAACCTCTACCTCCCCCGTTTTATGATTGTTTTATTTACTTTCACAGCACCTTAAAGGGGGCGCTGTAGCAACACTTGACAGCGCCTGGCAGTGGGCGCTTTACCCACACCTTTATAGCAGTGCTTTATATGGGCCGGTGTTCACCGGAACTGAGTACCGGCACTTCCGATACGGTAGGCGCAGGTTAGGTTTCTCCTCCAGTGCAGGAGCTTCCGAGACGCATGTAATTATGTGTAATGGGTTCATCTGTTTTATTGCCATAAAGACATTTCTGGTGTGTTTTGATATGTGCTGCAACTGGTACAGAAGTCCTTAGGTGTGACCATATCTTGCCCCTGACCCCGCCCACTACTTGCCACACCTCTATTTTAATGAGTATCTGCACTTTTTTTTTCCCATTTAAAGCATTGTTTATAGCTCCTTATAGTTGGCGCTTTATCCGCTTTCACTGCACCTTAGAGTGGGCGCTTTATCCGCACCGTTATAGCTCCTTACAGTTGTAGTTGGCGCTTTATCCGTTTTCACTGCACCTTAGAGTGGGCGCTTTAGCCGCGCCTTTATAGCTCCTTACAGCTGGCGTTTTATCCGCCTTACAGTGGGCGCTTTATCCCAGATAATAGTTCCTCGCCACGTCACTGAGCGCGCTCTGTACGAGCTGTTCTTGGGCTGGCGTTGTTCGGTGGCGGCTGGTCTTCCTCTGGGGTGCTAGCCCGGAGCTGCTTCGGCTCCGGTGGGTGGACGGCAGCTGTGCCGTGCACCTCCCCCGGCCGCCGCTAGAGGGCGCCGCAGCCCGCATTAGGAGTAAGAACCAAGTCACCTTTAGTGACCTCAGAAGGCGCCGTGACGTCAACGAGAAAACAATATGTTACATTCGTGAAATATTTAACTATTTTTAAAACAAACACATCTCAGCAAACCTCACTAAAGGAATTGCAAAGCTTTTAAAAGCAGACGAGCAGTACTCGAGTTCCAAAAGGGGTTCCTCCCATCAACAGGATGGGGTCTGCCAGGGCTCCCCTTGTGGGGGTGTTATCGGCGTCCTGAAGCGCGCACAGCTCCCGAATAGAGCCGCATTTAAAGTTCTTACAAGATATGAGTGAGAACTCAATCTGACCTCTCCATGTGTAAGTCTCACTCGCAATGAGTGATACTTGAGGTGTCTCGATACAAGAGGGGGTGGTGATGGACGGAGCATCTGAACCAATCAAACACACACCCCCAGTCAACAGATCTGGGTTTAATCCATCACTGTTCTTTAGCCCACTCTGCCACCCCAGTTCAGACATGGCCATATGCAAATCAGTCTTGACCCTGTGCCTCATGGGAACAGTCCAGCCCGAACTGCCAAGCCAGGTCTTCCCTGGACCGGAAACAAGCTTCCTAGGGCCGGTTTCTGGCATTTCAGCCGTCTTCAGCCCGGCTTCCTTGAATCCAGGGGCAAAGTGAGCAAGGGACTCACCTCTGAGCATACCCTGCCAACTTAGGGCAAACAAAATAAAAACACAAGGAGATGATGGACGGAGCGCTGAAACTTTTCATACACTCACCCCCAGTCACAGATCATCCTGAAACTTTTCAGACACTCACCCCTAGTCGCAAATCTTGGTTGAATCCATCACCGATCTTTAGCCCACTCTACCACCCCAGTTCAGACCCAGCCATATGCAAATCAGCCTTGACCCCGTGCCTCATGGGAACAGTCCAGCCTGAAATGCCAAGCCAGGTCTTCCCTGAACCGGAAAAAAGCACCTTGGGACCGGTTTTGGGGTAACAGCCCTCATCAGCCAGGCTTGCTTGAATCCAGTGGCATAGTGAGCACGGGACCCACGTCTGGGCATACCCTGCCAACGTATTTATTTATTTATTTATTTATTTTAGAGGTTTTATATAGCGCTGGCTGGACCCGGGGGTATCAGAGCGCTTTACATTTTAGAGACAAGAAAGGTCAATAAACAGGGGACATACATAGCATCAATGTAAATAAACAACATAAAAGTCTCCGTCTGACAGATTTCAAAAAGATAAATATGGTAAATAAGCACAACAAAATGTGTAAGATGTGATAAATCAAAAATATCAAAAGGCACAAATTGAAAAAAAAAAAAAAGCGGAAAATTGCAGGGTCAGGATAGGAAGGTTAGTGGTCCGTTAGGTTGGTAAGGAAGAGAAGCGCGAGGGGCATAAATGAGAGGGGATTGGGTGAACGTAGGGTGAACAAAGCAAACACTGAAACTTGTCAGACACTCACCCTCAGTCACAGACAGCTTAGCACCAGCAGTTCTAAAAAGCAGGTGCTGAGACTAGGGCTGGGCGGAATTTGCGGAATCGTGTTACGCAAATCTCTGCGAAACGGTAAAAAATCTCCACGAACAAGCAAAAATTCCGCGAGCACGCGGAATTGCTTGTTCGCGATGCCTTTTTACTGTTCGCAATCGCTGTTTGCGTGCTCGAGGGGAAATATCTCACGAACACGCATTCTGAGAATGCGAACAAGCAAAAATTTTGCAAAGATGCGGAACGCTGAATTTTGGGCAATTTCGTGTCCTCCGCATGCAGCATCACAGTTCCCATACTTTTAAAATGCACTTCGACCGCTGCATGGAAGTTTTTCTGTGAGAGATGTGACCCTTTCCACATTCCATTTGTTTCAACGTTAGGCCACACATTGCGCTCTAATAAAGAAGGATTATGGATATTAAGCTGTCAGGGAATTTTAGCATTAATTATCCTGATTATATAAAGCGCGAGGCACGTCCCGGGTGGGCTGGACTCTCAGAGGCACGTTCCTTGCAGTGGTTTCATTTTAAGTCTTTGAGCTGTGCTTGGCACCAGGTACGTGTGTTCCCTGCTGTGAGCCGCCTTTTGTCCTTGAGAAAGAATTCTATTCGTGCTGCTGTTGTTGATTTATTTCTGGAGTTCTACAATGTTTTTTCTTTGTTGGGGTGTAGTTGCAGTAGCCGCCCTGGAGCCTTGGAATTGTAGCGCCATCCTTAGTTAGTGGGCGCTAGGTTGACAAACGAATCTGTATACAAACACTCACGAGTGACCTCCTGCGAGTATTGTTTTTAACCCGTTGGGCGTGGCCGCAAATCTGAGCCTGTGCGGCCGTTTTAATATGTGGGCGGGTTTATGACAGCCCCCAGCTGTCATCAGCACACGCCCACCGCGATGCATGACGGACGGGAGCCGTCATCAGCATGGAAGGGGTTAAAACATGAGAAGTAAAGTAATCTCTTTATAGACTGAGAAGGGTTGGCTGGGGTTGCCCCTTTTGGATATAAATGACCGATACTTCAGGGTTACAGAACGCCACAACACCCCCACCCGAGGACACCAGTTCAGATTGAGCTACACGTCCCCAGCCCTGAATGAATGAATGAATATTAGTCTTCTAAAGCGCAAACTTAGCCCGGAGGCGTCAAGGCACTGCGGGTCGGAGCTGTCAGACAGAAATAAAAGTAAGGCTCAGACTGAAGTACCTGTGAAAAGCCAGGTCTTCAGAGGTTTGCGGAAGAGAGAGTGAGACACTTGTCAAGAAATATCAGCAGGGAGGGAATTCCAGAGCCTAGCAGCAGCGATGGAATAGGCTCTGCCTCCCCATCTAGCTCTCTGAAACCTAGGAACTGCCAGCAAGTGGTGAAACAATGGAGCGGTGCACTACCCGAATGTAGTAGTATTCAATAACGAAGCACGATCAGTAACTTCGTTGATATTGTCTTTATTCAAAATAGATCCAAATCAATAGAAAACAGACATCAGCCAACACGTTTCGTTCATGGAAATGATCTTCGTCAGGGCAAAAAGTATATGTTAGCAACTTTCACGAGAGAATAACAGTATCGTACAAACAACCCAAATCTGTGGTCAGCAACGAAATTCAAGCATGGGCCTCCATGCTAAGGGCCAGCTGCGAGTTGCCTTCGACGGGTCAACTTGAGCGTGACGGTGCTATCCGAAGGAACTGCCAGCAAGTATTTACTGGCTGGAAAAGCCCTTTAATACCATCTGAGCCTAGTTCATAGAAGGCCTTGTGAGTAAGAAAGAGAGCCTTGAACTGAATTCTTCGGTTTGAAGGGAGCCAGCGCTGCTTGCTGAGAGAAACCGAGACTGAGTGGTATTGAGGGGGATTCCTCACCAGCCTGGCCGCTGCGTTCCGCACCAGCTGCAGACGACGCACAAGGCCCTTGTTAATGCCCAAATAACGGGCATTACAATAGTCCAGTCTGGACAACACTAAGGCAATAACTGCCTGCTTTCGGGAGGGCGAAAGAAAGGAAATGGGACATTTTCCTGAGAATCCTAATAATGCCAAAGCAGGTGGACACCGTTCGATTAATCGGAGGGCTCGGAGAGAGAGAGATGTTTACTATGACCCCTAGATTCTTTCCATGGGATACAGGACAAGGACAAGAACCAAGCGTATCTGGACACCAATCATCGGAACAAACATTCAGTTGGTTTCCAAAAATCGAGACCTCTGTTTTGTCACCGTTCAGCTTAAGATAGTTCTCAACCATCCAAGGGGAGAATGCCTGCATACAGCTTTTAACACCTTCGCTGCGGCGGCAATTCCGCTGCAGCGCTAGGGGGGAGGGGAGGCCACGCGGCGCACCCATGCTCGTGACGGAACCGCTCCGTCACGAGCCTCAGGCGCGCTGTGCTTATGACGGAGCGGTTCCGTCACGGCCCCGCCCACTCAATAGAACGCGCAGCGCAAGTGCGGCGGCCGGGCCGTGACGGAACCGCTCCGTCACCAGCACATCGCGACCGTGGCTGGTGACGGAGCGGTTCGGTCACCAGCATGGAAGGTGTTAAAGTTAGTGGCATATTCCCTTACGCTGTGAGTAATAGACACCATTATTAGCGAGTCGTCGGCATAGGACAACACCTCCAATCCAAAGGATCTGACAACCTTGGCCAGTGGGGCAACATACATGTTGAAAAGGGTCGGGCTCAAGGAAGAGCCCTGCGGGACTCCACCTAACAGACGGTTGGGAGCCGAGTGAAATGGACTTATTTCCACAATTTGTGCCCGATCACTAAGGAAGGACGTTAGTAGCTTGAGGGCCGCGCCCCCAACCCCTATCTGCCTGAGCCATTCCACCAGCCTCACGGGAGATAGAGCATCAAAGGCTGCGGTAAGTTCAAGAAGAATCAACAGCGGTGTGTGCCCTGCATCAACCTGAACACAAATATTATTGATTACTGAGGTTAGTGCTGTCTCCGTGCTGTGATTACTTCTAAAACCATGCTGCGAGCCATCAAGCAGCTGGTGCTCCCCCGAATAGGAGCTGAGGTGAAAATTCAGATGTTTCGCCAGAATTTTAGCTGCAATTGGTAAAAGGGAAATAGGGCGATAGTTCTTTAGTTCAGCCGGATCCAGAGAGGGCTTTTTTAAAAGAGGTTTGACCACCGCAGTCTTCCAAGGGATGGGGTACTGCCCCACTGAGATAGCTGCAATAAGTAGTGAAGTAAGGTGGGGAACAGGGCCGGACTGAGAACCACAACCGGCCCTGGCAAAGTGCTCGGCCGGCCCTCCCTCCCCACTGGGGGGGAGGGGGAAGGGACGTTGGAGGTGCCGCTGAGCTCTTTACCCAAAACCGGCCCCCACTCATGTGGCGCACTGGGGGATTGCCCGGTGCCCGCTATGGCCAGTTCGGCCCTGGTGCGGAACAATCGCCTCCCTTCCTACTTTCCAGATCTTCAAAGGGCATGACTCCAAACTCTTGTGCACGAGGCTGGGCCCTGGTGCGATGACCTACCGATGACACGACTGGTTCTTCTGCGTGAGCTCACACACAGACCTCTAGCGAGCCATCCGTTATAGGATAATCCGGAAGAGACGAGTCTATAAACTCCAGACCCTGGAACCCTCAGAGATCTGTGAAACATGCACCATGAAGTCTTCTACAGCAGCCAAGGCATTCCGGGTCAGAAATAAACTGGGCCTGGGTGTGGTTAAGGAAACTATTTGCAAATGTTTGTTGCCTGTGAAAGTATGTGCTTCCCACTGTTGTCCTTTATCAGAAACCAAGACGACGAGTGACCTCTGACCCGCGTTATGCAGGAAGACGGGAAACTTCTATGGTTGAGGGGATAAGGGCCGACCTTTGTTAAGATAGCGCCTGAGTTAGGATTTTGTCTTATGTCTGTCTTAAGTCTGTCTTAAGTCTGTCTTAAGTCTGCCTTAAGTTTGTCTTAAGTCAAACTTAAAACAAAATCCTAACTTTACTACTACTAAATGCCTTCTGTGAATACCAAAAGTAGCAAGTTTAGGATTTTGTCTTAAGTTAGTTCTGTGACTCGGCCCCTGAGTACTCAAGGAAACCTACGTCGTTGTTGTAAAGTTCCTTCAGCCCTGAAACACGAACATTTCTGCTAGTGTAGGAGTATTTTTGCAGGAGCAATTTTCGATCTTTTAAAGTCTGAGCTTTGTGACTTGAGGCCTCGGTGCAGAAATATCCGACATGTCAAAATGGGTCTTGAAATTGCTAATGTCATGTTGGTAGTACACTCCCTTCCACCATACAACCCCATCACACTCTTCCAGACACACACACACACGGTGTAATGTGCCATCCATGGGGATAAGCGCTTTGACGCCTCACACACGAATATTAAGTGCTATACCTACTCTGCGATACAATTCACAGTCTGCTAACCATCTGCCTTTTCAACAAAAGAATCAGCATTGTCCTATAAAAGTGCCTTGTCAGAAAGAAGAGTGCTAATGCACAGTGACTAACAAAGAAAACATGTTCTCTGTGCTGTGCAAACTTGAGTGTTTTTAAAAAAAAAATGTTATTGAAGTTCTTGGATGAACCAATAAATAAAAGCACAAAAAATATTAATGACATATTCAAAGCGACTGAAAAGACAGAATTCACATCAATACTAAAAAATGAAAGAAATACATAAATTATACATTTCCAAATCTATTACAATTCATTAATCGAAATACCGTCCCCATGTTTTTTCACATTTTCTGACCCCCCCCCAATTCTTTGAGCGTAAATTTGCTCGCACTTTCTGACTCTTTCCATTTTATGGAATCTTTGCATTTTTTCAAAACCAGTATAAAATTATGATTTTTTTTAATGTTAAGCTAATATTGTTTGGTTTTGATCCAGAGCTTATGCTACCGGAACAACTAGTTAAACTGATTTATGTAGCAATGGCAGTGGCCAGATCGTTGTTATTACAGAATTGGCGGTCACAACACTGCCCCATGGTACAAGAATGGTTCCATAAAATGGAAAGAGTCAGAAAGTGCGAACAAATTTAGGCGGCTGGCTCAGAAGGGCGCGCTCGCGGTTGGACATTTTGCTTGTTGGCCTGATCTGGGCCTGCAGCCTGTTCTCCACAGCCTCCACATCTTTACCACATGGTGCAGCTTGGCACTGAGCAATGCCTTCCTGCAGCCACTTCTAAGCCGCTGGTGGCGGCCAGGCCTTGGGGGCGCTCAGGAATTGCCCCCTCCCAATGTAGTAATAGTCTTGGGATGTGTTTCCTCTGAGTGGGCTGGGTTTGTGCCTGTTGAGTAATGAAGAAATGTACAACACATGCCCTTTTGTTCTAAAGAAGTCCACAGGGACCTCAAAATACAGAACAAATAAGGTTCCCAGGACAGAGCGGGCGGCGCAGAGGCTAGGGTACTGCTGTGAGCAGAAAATGGCGGCAGGCATGGAGAGTCGGCCAGTGGCTTGCCTTCTACCTGAACTGGGGTGGCTGAGTGAGCTAAAGAATGGTGATGGATTAAACCCAGATCAGTTGACTGGGGGTGAGTGTTTGATTTGCTCAAATGCTCCGTCCATCATCCCCTTTTGTATCGCTTTGTTCGCCCTAAGTGTGGCAGGGTATGCTCAGACGTGAGTCCCTTGCTCACTTGGCCACTGGATTCAAGATAGTCTGGCTGATGAGGATTATGAATCCGAAACCGGTCCCAGGATGCTTGTTTCCGGTCCAGGGAAGACATGGCTTGGCAGTTCGGGCTGGACTGTTCCCATGAGGCACAGGGTCAGACTGATTTGCATATAGCCATGTCTGAACTGGGGTGGCAGAGTGGGCTAAAGAACGGTGATGGATTAAACCCAGATCAGTTGACTGGGGGTGAGTGTTTGATTTGCTCAAACGCTCCGTCCATCATCTCCTTTGGTATCGCCTTCTACCTGTGACTGGCAGTGCGGATATTGCGTAAAGTGCAACCTCTAGTCGCGCCGCGGAGGGTGCGTGTTCTACGCCTTCTCTGGATTGGCCAGTAGTCTGCTAAGCAACGGGTGACACTTCTTGAGTTTCACAGCATGTTACAGCTCTGACACAAACCCTTTGAGTTATTACATCTGTATAATTATTTATATTTACTACATTTATTGCCAGGCTTTTTTTTTCCATACTCTACCCACCCAGTTGAGATCACAGATAGTGGGGTGACCTCAACCTCACCGGGACTGTCCGCATTGAACCTGCTTTAGAAGGGCTGCCATAACACACAAACAATATGTGCAAATGTGTCACCTAATATATTGATGTGTTTTGATAGTATTCAAACATCTATTTCCCTTCAGAATTACAAAAATAATGTGCTTCATTTGTAGTAATTCTGGTATATTCTGAAACACCAGCACAGTTCATTTTGTTTGTTATGTGCTAGAAAAATAAAACATCCCACACCCTCCCCTCTTACATGGTTACTCTCACTTTGAAGTCAAAGAAAGAAAAGTAAACACCCAGCTCCCTCGGAAGAGAGAGCTTGACATGTAACCTCTGCCTTTGAATGCACAGCAAATGTGATGAGATAAGAACAGGATCTAAAAGCCTGTTTACAGAAAGTGAGTTTGTGGAAGAATACAGTGAACATGGTTTGGTCAACGGGAGGGACAAAGTCAAGCTGGACAGCCTTTAACTAATAAATACAGCAAATAGAAAGCTAGAAAATGTGAGTTATAATCACAAAGCCAATGGTAAGCAAGGAATGCATTCCTAGGTCAACTTTCTGAAAGACCCCAGGATGTCTTTAGCAAACCAGACAGCTGTGGGGTCCCACATGTGCTAACATGCCCCACACAACACCCTAACATTTATTGCTAACCCATCAATCACCCCTATACGCTCTTCACCCCAACAATGCCTGCATCCCGCTTTCCTCCAGAAACATAACATGACTTGAAGTTGTAACTTATAAACTTCATTTGTTCTATATTTCTGTCCATCCAGCGTTCCTTTGATGGTCTGGCCTGCCTGGTCCCAGACCAGCCCTCCCCACTGACCCCTTGTTTCTTCCTTCTTCCCCCACTTCCTCTGCCCCCCCATTTTCCTTCTTAACCATCTCTACCTTGTTGCCCCTTCACACCGCTTGCTCTAGTGTGATAACCTCCAACTATATGGGGAACAGCGTTTACAACGCTACTATTACAACGCAGTACCTTTACCACGCAGGTTTTACAACGCAAGTCGTTACAACGACTTGCGCTGGGGGGCGCTCTAGGATAGGTAATAGTTAATTTACTAACCAAAACCTTCCCTACTATCCACGGGGACTGGAGTTGCAATAGTAAATTAAACTATTCACTATCCAGCACCCCCAACGCAAGTCGTTGTAACGACTTGCGTTGAAAAAGTTGCGTGGTAAAGGCATGCGTTGTAAAAGCATGCGTGGTAATGACATACATCCCAACTATATACAAACAATTAACATTTGTGGTAAAAAGGGAGAGAAATAGACACCCATTTAGAGACTGATTTGTACAAAGTGAAACCAGAGACCTGGGAATGAATCCAAGCTTCCCTGCTTAACCAAACTGTGTGATCTGAGGCACATATTTTGTTTCACCAATCCCCGTTCTTTCTCCATTACCTCTCAATGACCCTTTAATGTACTTGGTAATGTCAAAGCCGGCGTATGCTAAAGAAATGCAAATTTTTGTAAATTTTGATGAGATGTTATCATATTTTACGTGATGTTTATTGCATGATTTATATGGCAAAGATTCCCAGGGCTCGGCTCGCGCACGGGCTCCTAGCGCCAAGCCAGGCCTGTGGCTCGCTCTCCTTGTAAATCTGTCGGCCCGCCCACCTCTAATGTGTTGTCATTTAATGTCCAGTTGCGGGTGTCACAAAGTTTTCCAAAGTTGTCGGACTCACTTGCAAGAAAGCTGGGTTGAAGGCTTGTAGGCTGAACATCGAGGCGCTACTCGCCTCTACCTGTCAAGTCCTCCCTCTCTTCGCCATACCTGCGCCCTTCTCCCGTCCCCTGCTGAGCAGCTCGTCATTGCCAGCTGTAGTTACACAAATGCCTCACATGCACACAGCCTATGGGGCCAGAACACCTGAAAGCGCCGCGAATCCGTGCCAGTGTCAGAGTGGGCGCTACAGTAACGCCAGCTGGCAAGAGCGGTGTGACTGAGGCCTTCCAAGGGTGGCTGCGCCTCACCACGAGGAGACCCCGTGGGTGCTGGGAACACGTCCGGACCCGTGACTGACTCTGTCCCAGCCCTACTGGCTTTGTCACAGGCACTGTCCCTATAGGCCTGTCCAGAAGTGCGGCCGGCCAGTTCAAGTCACTGGAGAGGATGTCGTGCAAAGAAAGCTGGAATTTGGGGACTTGTGGTTTTATGTAATCTATTATAAAACCAGGACTACAAATCCCAGAATTCCAAGAGAAAACCCCCGGGAGAGGACTAACTAGTCAAGCTTTGCAGCTGTGTCTGGGGTGTTGGAGCTCATGATGAAGCGGTTATTGATGGCCAGGCTGGAATGTCAGGGGGGGGAGGGGGGTGGCGAGTCAGTGACTGGGCCCCCTGGGGCCCCGGAGCAGTGACTCGGTGGGAACGGAGCGGCCAAGGCTGGCCCGGCCCAGGGGAGGCCTCGTGGAATCCGGACCCAAAACATAGCCCGGATTCCTGGGAATCCGCCGGGCTGAGAGGGGCAGAGGAGGCGTGTAGTGTTACCTCTTAGTGTCAGCAATACTCTCTCTTTGTTGCAGCAGTGTTCTCACTGTGTTTTGGCACTGTTCCTTCCTTGTTTCAGCAGTGTTCTCACTGGGTTTTGGCACTGTTCCTTCCTTGTTTCAGAAGTGTTCTCACTGGGTTTTGGCACTGTTCCTTCCTTGTTTCAGCAGTGTTCTCACTGGGTTTTGGCACTGTTCCTTCCTTGTTTCAGAAGTGTTCTCACTGTGTTTTGGCACTGTTCCTTCCTTGTTTCAGCAGTGTTCTCACTGGGTTTTGGCACTGTTCCTTCCTTGTTTCAGAAGTGTTCTCACTGTGTTTTGGCACTGTTCCTTCCTTGTTTCAGCAGTGTTCTCATTGGGTTTTGGCACTGTTCCTTCCTTGTTTCAGCAGGGTTCTCACCGTGTTTTGGCACTGTTCCTTCCTTGTTTCATTGGTGTTCTCACTGGGTTTTGGCACTGTTCCTTCCTTGTTTCATTGGTGTTCTCACTGGGTTTTGGCACTGTTCCTTCCTTGTTTCAGCAGTGTATGCACTGTGTGTTAGCACTGTTCCTTCCTTGTTTCATTAGTGTTCTCATTGGGTTTTGGCACTGTTCCTTCCTCGTTTCATTAGTGTTCTCATTGGGTTTTAGTACTGTTCCTTCCTTGTTTCAGCAGTGTGTGCACTGTGTGTTAGCACTGTTCCTTCCTTGTTTCATTAGTGTTCTCCACTGTGTTTTAGAACTGTTCCTTCCTTGTTTCAGCAGTGTGTGCACTGTGTGTTAGCACTGTTCCTTCCTTGTTTCAGCTGTGTATGCACTGTGTGTTAGCACTGTTCCTTCCTTGTTTCATTAGTGTTCTCACTGTGTTTTAGAACTGTTCCTTCCTTGTTTCAGCAGTGTGTGCACTGTGTGTTAGCACTGTTCCTTCCTTGTTTCATTAGTGTTCTCACCGTGTTTTAGTACTGTTCCTTCCTTGTTTCAGCAGTGTGTGCACTGTGTGTTAGCACTGTTCCTTCCTTGTTTCATTAGTGTTCTCACCGTGTTTTAGTACTGTTCCTTCCTTGTTTCAGCAGTGTGTGCACTGTGTGTTAGCACTGTTCCTTCCTTGTTTCATTAGTGTTCTCACTGTGTTTTAGCACTGTTCCTTCCTTGTTTTAGCAGTGTGTGCACTGTGTTTTAGTACTGTTCCTTCCTTGTTTCAGCAGTGTGCACTGTGTGTTAGCACTGTTCCTTCCTTGTTTCATTAGTGTTCTCCCTGTGTTTTGGCATTGTTCCTTCCTTGTTTCAGCAGTGTGTGCACTGTGTTTTAGTACTGTTCCTTCCTTGTTTTAGCAGTGTGTGCACTGTGTTTTAGTACTGTTCCTTCCTTCTTTCAGCAGTGTGTGCACTGTGTGTTAGCACTGTTCCTTCCTTGTTTCATTGGTGTTCTCACTGTGTTTTAGCACTGTTCCTTCCTTGTTTCAGCAGTGTGTGCACTGTGTGTTAGCACTGTTCCTTCCTTGTTTCATTAGTGTTCTCACTGTGTTTTAGCACTGTTCCTTCCTTGTTTCAGCAGTGTGTGCACTGTGTTTTAGTACTGTTCCTTCCTTGTTTCAGCAGTGTGTGCACTGTGTGTTAGCACTGTTCCTTCCTTGTTTCATTAGTGTTCTCACTGTGTTTTAGCACTGTTCCTTCCTTGTTTCATTAGTGTTCTCATTGGGTTTTAGTACTGTTCCTTCCTTGTTTCATTAGTGTTCTCACTGTGTTTTAGCACTGTTCCTTCCTTGTTTTAGCAGTGTGTGCACTGTGTTTTAGTACTGTTCCTTCCTTGTTTTAGCAGTGTGTGCACTGTGTTTTAGTACTGTTCCTTCCTTGTTTCAGCAGTGTGTGCACTGTGTGTTAGCACTGTTCCTTCCTTGTTTCATTGGTGTTCTCACTGTGTTTTAGCACTGTTCCTTCCTTGTTTCAGCAGTGTGTGCACTGTGTGTTAGCACTGTTCCTTCCTTGTTTCATTAGTGTTCTCACTGTGTTTTAGCACTGTTCCTTCCTTGTTTCATTAGTGTTCTCATTGGGTTTTTGTACTGTTCCTTCCTTGTTTCAGCAGTGTATGCACTGTGTGTTAGCACTGTTCCTTCCTTGTTTCATTAGTGTTCTCACCGTGTTTTATTACTGTTCCTTCCTTGTTTCAGCAGTGTGTGCACTGTGTGTTAGCACTGTTCCTTCCTTGTTTCATTAGTGTTCTCACCGTGTTTTAGTACTGTTCCTTCCTTGTTTCAGCAGTGTGTGCACTGTGTGTTAGCACTGTTCCTTCCTTGTTTTAGCAGTGTGTGCACTGTGTTTTAGTACTGTTCCTTCTTTGTTTCAGCTGTGTTTGCACTGTGTTTTAGCACTGTTCCTTCCTTGTTTCAGCAGTGTTCTCACTGTGTTTTGGCACTGTTCCTTCCTTGTTTCAGCAGTGTTCTCACTGAGTTTTGGCACTGTTCCTTCCTTGTTTCAGCAGTTTTCTCACTGAGAGTTCCCAATGTTCCTTCCTTGTTTCAGCAGTGTTCTCTCTCTGTTTTGGCACTGTTTCCATCTTTGTTTCAGCCGTGTTCTTGGTGTGTTTTGAAACTGTTACTTCTTTGTTCCTGTTGTGTTCTCATGTTTTTACACTCTTCCTTCCTTTTTTCAGCTATGTTCTTATATTGTTTTGGCTATGTTCCTTCCTTATTTCAGCAGTGTTCTCGCCATGTTTAGTCAATGTCTCTGTTGCTCGAGTTTTAATTCCATAGTAAACAACAAGAGGCATGTGGCAAAACCAGGAACAGTTTTGTTTAATTAAACAATTTGGCCAGGAGAAAACTTACAAGCACACGGTCAGAGAACTGTCTCAATTTACATTTGATTAGCGTTCGTTTTTTATAATTTATTTACGTCAAGCCATAAACGCATCCGGAATCCCATATATGGGGAGTAATGTTGGTTGCTTCCTCAGAGTCCTAAATTAATGGGCAAACGATACCACAGGTGGGTCTCGACCTTGTGTGGACACAGTGTGGCCAGTGGTGAATGTGTCCAGATGTCCGGCTTGGGAGGGGCGTGTGGTCACTATGAGTGCTAGGTCCTTATACGCTACGTGTTCCTAACTCATGTGGCATTTGACTTTATGGTGTTTTTTGTAGTGTGCGTCCCCCCTCGAGACGTGTGCTTTATCGTGGGCAATATCCCTGGGAAACATCCTTTACAATGCAACTTTACAACGCACTACCATTACAACGCAACTTTTACAACGCAAGTCATTACAACGAATTGCGCTGGATGGCGCTCTTTGATAGGGAATAGTTTAATTACTATTAAACACCTTCCATACTATCCACGGGGACTGGATTTGGAATAGTAAATTAAACTATTCACTATCCAGCGCCCCCCAACGCAAGTCGTTGTAACGACTGGCGTTGTAAAACCTGCATCGTAATGGCATGTGTTGTAAAAGCATGCGTTGTAGTGACATACATCCGTAATGTCGCTGCGCCTATCTGTGGGATTGAGCAAGAGTTTCCTCCCCGCGTGTTTGCCTGCCAGCTACACACACCTCACCTGTGGCCCATCAAACTGTGATACCGGGCTTGGTTTCAGGACCTGCCTGACTACATACTTGTTGAGGTAGTTGTGGACCTCGGACAGGGGATTTTATTGATAAGAACGATAGTTCATTTCTGTCGACAAATGAATCAATATCCATTTTAGCATCTGTGCTGTGTTTTGGCAGTGTCCCTCCCTTGTTTCAGCAGTGTAGCCACTGTTGCTTGGGGTGTTTCGTGCTGTGCTTAGGCATTGTTCCTTCTTTGTTTCTCCATCAGTGTTTTTGCATTGTCTGTGTTTCATTGTGTCCCTCAAAACACACAAGATGATGGACGGAATGTTGCACAATGGCAAAACATTCACCCCCAGTCACAGATCTGGGTTTAATCCATCGTTATTTTGCTCACCAAGCCACCCCAGTTCAGACCCAGCCATATGCAAATGAGTCACTGTGTCCCTGTCTTGTTTCAGCAATTCTGGTGCCAGGTATTGCTGAGTTCCTGTCCCAAACTGACATCCATTCCCAAACCATGGCCCCAATGGGTACCACAACCCCCCCCCCAACCCCCCTACTCTCCCCCGAGGCATAGATACACATCAAAACACAATTGTCTTGCGTTAAGGGTCGTAAGAATTTTATTAAATGATAAAGCATATTAAGATTTTATATATATATAATACACAGAAAACACGTCCAAAAGTCCAGAATATTCATACGTGAACCATATTTTTAACACAATGTATTTATGGATGCTTAACATTAACATATTGTCTAATACATAGGCATTCCTAACCTAAAACTAAAATGATGTACTTTTTTTTTTCTGCGTATCCCGGATTTAGCCTACAGGCAAGGTCATGACTGATCCAACTCCAGGTGTAGCCAGCACCTATACTCAGGGCCATTGGAATTATGCGACTGTGCGGCCGCTGCTATTTTCGCATAATTATAAATTTGCCACATTTTCCACGCAATCCGTCATCTGCAGCATAATCTACAGATTAAAAACAAAAATTCCTGCGCAAATGGTTTAAAAGTGACTAAAATGCAATGACAGACATTGCCACGCAGTGGAAGGCCCTTCGCAAAGCTGGACGGGTCACCTTTCTGCTGCTTATTGCTATATTTGGGTGTTAAACTGGTGCTGATGAGGTGCAACCAATGCCCAGAGAGTGTTACCAAGTTTAAACAAGCATTAGAAATGCAATCGGGCTCGGTTTTATTTGAGTTTGAGCTAATGGCATTGAAAATGCCAATGTATTGTTGCTATGTGTTATGGAGTGTGTTCATGTGGTGTGTACTGCCAGTGATCTCCTTGTGAGTGTGAGAATATTGCACCGTTACTGCCTGTGATGTCCTTCTTGTGAGTGTGATAAGCTTGCACCTCTGCTGCCTGTGGTCTCCTTGTGAGTGTAAGAAGCTTGCACTGCTGCTGCCTGTGATGTCGTTCTTGTGAGTGGGAGAAGATTGCACCTCAGCTGCCTGTGGTCTCCTTGTGAGTGTATGCACTGTCATCGCTAGCCTGTAGATATGCACTGTCATCGCTAGCCTGTAGATATGCATCGTCATCGCTAGCCTGTAGATATGCACTGTCATCGCTAGCTTGTAGATATGCGCTGTCATTGCTATCCTGTAGATATGCGCTGTCGTCGCTAGCCTGTAGATATGCATTATCATCGCTAGCCTGTAGATATGCACTGTCATCGCTAGCCTGTAGATATGCTCTGTCATCGCTAGCCTGTAGATATGCTCTGTCATCGCTAGCCTGTAGATATGCACTGTTATCGCTAGCCTGTAGATATGTACTGTTATCGGTAGCCTGTAGATATGAAGTGTCATCACTGGCCTGTAATTATGCACTGTCATTGCTAGCCTATATGCACTGTCATCGCTAGCCTGTAGATATGCATTGTCATCGCTAGCCCATAAATATGCATTGTCATCACTAGCCTGTAGATGTGTACTGTCATCGCTAGCCTGATGATATGCACTGTCATCGCTAGCCTGTAGATATGCACTGTCATCGCTAGCCTGTAGATATGCATTGGCTTCACTAGCCTGTAGATATGCACTGTCATCACTAGCCTGTAGATATGCACTGTCATCACTAGCCTGTAGATATGCACTGTCATCACTAGCCTGTAGATATGCGCTGTCATCACTAGCCTGTAGATATGCTCTGTCATCGCTAGCCTGTAGATATGCACTGTCATCGCTAGCCTGTAGATATGCATTGGCTTCACTAGCCTGTAGATATGCACCATCATCGCTAGCCTGTAGATATGCACTGTCATCGCTAGCCTGTAGATATGCATTGGCTTCACTAGCCTGTAGTTATGCACTGTCATCGCTAGCCTGTAGATATGCTCTGTCATCGCTAGCCTGTAGATATGCACTGTCATCGCTAGCCTGTAGATATGCATTGGCTTCAAAAGCCTGTAGATATGCACTGTCATCGCTAGCCTGTAGATATGCTCTGTCATCGCTAGCCTGTAGATATGCATTGTCATCGCTAGCCTGTAGATATGCACTGTCATCGCTAGCCTGTAGATATGCATTGGCTTCACTAGCCTGTAGATATGCACTGTCATCGCTAGCCTGTAGATATGCACTGTCATCGCTAGCCTGTAGATATGCTCTGTCATCGCTAGCCTGTAGATATGCACCGTCATCGCTAGCCTGTAGATATGCACCGTCATCGCTAGCCTGTAGATATGCACTGTCATTGCTAGCTTGTAGATATGCGCTGTCGTCGCTAGCCTGTAGATATGCATTATCATCGCTAGCCTGTAGATATGCACTGTCATCGCTAGCCTGTAGATATGCTCTGTCATCGCTAGCCTGTAGATATGCATTGTCATCGCTAGCCTGTAGATATGCACTGTCATCGCTAGCCTGTAGATATGCATTGGCTTCACTAGCCTGTAGATATGCACTGTCATCGCTAGCCTGTAGATATGCTCTGTCATCGCTAGCCTGTAGATATGCACCGTCATCGCTAGCCTGTAGATATGCACCGTCATTGCTAGCCTGTAGATATGCACTGTCATTGCTAGCTTGTAGATATGCGCTGTCGTCGCTAGCCTGTAGATATGCATTATCATCGCTAGCCTGTAGATATGCACTGTCATCGCTAGCCTGTAGATATGCTCTGTCATCGCTAGCCTGTAGATATGCTCTGTCATCGCTAGCCTGTAGATATGCTCTGTCATCGCTAGCCTGTAGATATGCACTGTCATCGGTAGCCTGTAGATATGAAGTGTCATCACTGGCCTGTAATTATGCACTGTCATTGCTAGCCTATATGCACTGTCATCGCTAGCCCATAAATATGCATTGTCATCACTAGCCTGTAGATGTGTACTGTCATCGCTAGCCTGTAGATATGCACTGTCATCGCTAGCTTGTAGATATGCGCTGTCGTCGCTAGCCTGTAGATATGCATTATCATCGCTAGCCTGTAGATATGCACTGTCATCGCTAGCCTGTAGATATGCTCTGTCATCGCTAGCCTGTAGATATGCTCTGTCATCGCTAGCCTGTAGATATGCACTGTTATCGCTAGCCTGTAGATATGCACTGTCATCGGTAGCCTGTAGATATGAAGTGTCATCACTGGCCTGTAATTATGCACTGTCATTGCTAGCCTATATGCACTGTCATCGCTAGCCCATAAATATACATTGTCATCACTAGCCTGTAGATGTGTACTGTCATTGCTAGCCTGTAGATATGCACTGTCATCGCTAGCCTGTAGATATGCATTGGCTTCACTAGCCTGTAGATATGCACTGTCATCGCTAGCCTGTAGATATGCGCTGTCATCACTAGCCCATAAATATGCATTGTCATCACTAGCCTGTAGATGTGTACTGTCATCGCTAGCCTAATGATATGCACTGTCATAGCTAGCCTGTAGATATGCACTGTCATCGCTAGCCTGTAGATATGCATTGGCTTCACTAGCCTGTAGATATGCACTGTCATCACTAGCCTGTAGATATGCGCTGTCATCACTAGCCTGTAGATATGTTCTGTCATCGCTAGCCTGTAGATATGCACTGTCATCGCTAGCCTGTAGATATGCATTGGCTTCACTAGCCTGTAGATATGCACCGTCATCGCTAGCCTGTAGATATGCACCGTCATCGCTAGCCTGTAGATATGCATTGGCTTCACTAGCCTGTAGTTATGCACTGTCATCGCTAGTCTGTAGATATACTCTGTCATCGCTAGCCTGTAGATATGCACTGTCATCGCTAGCCTGTAGATATGCATTGGCTTCAAAAGCCTGTAGATATGCACTGTCATCGCTAGCCTGTAGATATGCATTGTCATCGCTAGCCTGTAGATATGCATTGTCATTGCTAACCTGTAGATATGCACTGTCATCGCTAGCCTGTAGATATGCACTGTCATCGCTAGCCTGTAGATATGCACTGTCATCGCTAGCCTGTAGATATGCTCTGTCATCGCTAGCCTGTAGATATGCACTGTCATCGCTAGCCTGTAGATATGCATTGGCTTCACTAGCCTGTAGATATGCACTGTCATCGCTAGCCTGTAGATATGCACTGTCATCGCTAGCCTGTAGATATGCTCTGTCATCGCTAGCCTGTAGATATGCACTGTCATCGCTAGCCTGTAGATATGCATTGGCTTCGCTAGCCTGTAGATATGCATTGGCTTCACTAGCCTGTAGTTATGCACTGTCATCGCTAGTCTGTAGATATACTCTGTCATCGCTAGCCTGTAGATATGCACTGTCATCGCTAGCCTGTAGATATGCATTGGCTTCACTAGCCTGTAGATAGGCACTGTCATCGCTAGCCTGTAGATATGCTCTGTCATCGCTAGCCTGTAGATATGCATTGGCTTCACTAGCCTGTAGATATGCACTGTCATCGCTATCATCGCTAGCCTGTCGATATGCACTGTCATCGCTAGCCTGTAGATATGCTCTGTCATCGCTAGCCTGTAGATATGCACTGTCATCGCTAGCCTGTAGATATGCATTGGCTTCACTAGCCTGTAGATATGCACTGTCATCGCTAGCCTGTAGATATGCTCTGTCATCGCTAGCCTGTAGATATGCACTGTCATCGCTAGCCTGTAGATATGCATTGGCTTCACAAGCCTGTAGATATGCACTGTCATCGCTAGCCTGTAGATATGCTCTGTCATCCCTAGCCTGTAGATATGCACTGTCATCTCTAGCATGTAGATATGCATTGGCTTCACTAGCCTGTAGATATGCACTGTCATCGCTAGCCTGTAGATATGCTCTGTCATCGCTAGCCTGTAGATATGCACTGTCATCGCTAGCCTGTAGATATGCATTGGCTTCACTAGCCTGTAGATATGCACTGTCATCGCTAGCCTGTAGATATGCACTGTCATCGCTAGCCTGTAGATATGCTCTGTCATCGCTAGCCTGTAGATATGCACTGTCATCGCTAGCCTGTAGATATGCACTGTCATCGCTAGCCTGTAGATATGCTCTGTCATCGCTAGCCTGTAGATATGCACTGTCATCGCTAGCCTGTAGATATGCATTGGCTTCGCTAGCCTGTAGATATGCACTGTCATCGCTATCATCGCTAGCCTGTCGATATGCACTGTCATCGCTAGCCTGTAGATATGCTCTGTCATCGCTAGCCTGTAGATATGCACTGTCATCGCTAGCCTGTAGATATGCATTGGCTTCACTAGCCTGTAGATATGCACTGTCATCGCTAGCCTGTAGATATGCATTGGCTTCACAAGCCTGTAGATATGCACTGTCATCGCTAGCCTGTAGATATGCTCTGTCATCGCTAGCCTGTAGATATGCACTGTCATCGCTAGCATGTAGATATGCATTGGCTTCACTAGCCTGTAGATATGCACTGTCATCGCTAGCCTGTAGATATGCTCTGTCATCGCTAGCCTGTAGATATGCACTGTCATCGCTAGCCTGTAGATATGCATTGGCTTCACTAGCCTGTAGATATGCACTGTCATCGCTAGCCTGTAGATATGCTCTGTCATCGCTAGCCTGTAGATATGCACTGTCATCGCTAGCCTGTAGATATGCATTGGCTTCACTAGCCTGTAGATATGCACTGTCATCGGTAGCCTGTAGATATGCTCTGTCATCGCTAGCCTGTAGATATGCACTGTCATCGCTAGCCTGCAGATATGCATTGGCTTCACAAGCCTGTAGATATGCACTGTCATCCCTAGCCTGTAGATATGCTCTGTCATCGCTAGCCTGTAGATATGCATTGTCATCGCTAGCCTGTAGATATGCACTGTTATCGCTAGCCTGTAGATATGCACTGTCATCGGTAGCCTGAAGATATGAAGTGTCATCAGTGGCCTGTAATTATGCACTGTCATTGCTAGCCTACATGCACTGTCATCGCTAGCCTGTAGATATGCATTGTCATCCTCACTACTGTGTGTGTGTGAAAAACGTACGTAAAAATCAACTCAAGGTGATGGCAAATAAAACACGCCGCAATCTACATAGCTGTTTTTGTTTATTACGAAAATCTCTGTTAAACTCTACCATATTGTTTTATTTTAAAAGACACGCGGATTGGCGAGGCAAGGGTGCTTGTATGCGAGGTATCTTTAAAAAAAATCAACTGTGACTGCCCTTGAAGCTACAGGAAAATTCTTTCCATTATCTCCGCCGTGAACGCGGCACTCTGACAGCTCCTAATTAAAATGAATGGACTGCCGTGCGCGAAAGGTAAATGTTAAACGCGCGCATGATACATGCAATGCAATGGTGAACGCGCTCGCACCATCTGGATTGCATTACACGGGCACTCTGACAGCTCCTAATTAAGATTAATAAGTCTGCCGTGCGCGAAACCAGTGAAAATATGCCACATCGGGCACGCGTAAATTACTTATAGCCTATCATGTCAACGCTACTAAATACACAGCACAGCGAAGACGAATCACTAGGCAGATGCCATAAAAAACTAAGGAATGTGCCAGCCGGACCCCTTTCTGCATTCTTTTTTTTTTTTTAACGCATAAGACCTCGGAAGCTCCGCCCCCCACTTCGTGGAGGCGTAGGCCCGAGCCCTAAAAATGATGAAATAATGAATTAATACTATTACAAGATGTGGCGCAGTGTGCCGCATAATCTGTCTTTTCTTGCCGCATAATTTACTCAACCCTGCTGCATAATTTGAATCTCTCCCGCCACATAATTCCAGTGGTCCTACCTGTACTGTAAGGTACACGCTGCCTTTCATGTCAGTCCTCCAGCTGGGGTGAGATGTGTGACTCGTTTCCTGGTTGAACCAACACGTCTCTGGATGAAATGCTGCGCTGGGGTGTTTAGGGACAGGTTTGTTTCTGGCATGCAAACCCCAGGGGCCACCACACCAATATATATCCTTAATATAATAATCCTCTGAGGATGGATACATATTTGCGTGGCCAAAATTGGCTGGGATTTGGCGGCCTCCAGCTCTGTTCCACTTCCAAACACCCTGACCCCCCACCCCCCTCTTCACTGGCCTCCGCGCTCCGCCCAGACCCCCTCTTCCGGGGCCCCCTACCTATGCTCCCTGCCAAGGGCCACTATGAGCCTAGAGCCGCCCCTTCCCATACAGGAGCATTAATAAAAGGCAGCTGCAAAGGATAGCTAAAGCTCTGTTTGGGCAGACCTAAAAATGGCTGCCCTTTGCCCTGAAAGAGAAACCCGCGGAATGCTGGTCCTGTCCAGGAAAGAGGGCAGATAGCTGCCTAGCATGTCTGCCCCTCGGCAGGGGAGGCCTCAGAACGCGATGCATTCTGGGTACTCTCACAAGGACTGGGGTTATTTTGGACAGTCCTCACAGGAAGCAATACAGCACTTGGTAAATATCTGTGCGTGGACTGCAAACCGAGTTCTAAACCGACACAGTCCTGCTGGTAAACAGCTCAGTGGGTTAATGTGCCTCCTGCAGAGATGCTCCTGTGTCCTTCGAGGAAGAGAGCTTCACATCACCAGACATGCCCCTGGGATTTAGTTTACCAACCTAATGCATTGGTGGTAGGGCTCTATCAGTGGCAGGCCCTAAACTTTGGAATGAACTTCCATTGGAAATCAGAGCTTGCAGGGAACATTTTCCTTTCAGGAAAAAGTTAAAAACTTTTTTATTTAACTATTGATACTGTGGTACTTTATTAACACATGACAGGGATATTTGCTTTCTGATGTTGCCAAAGGCGCGGAGATACTCCCCAGGGAGTCGATTCCCAGCGCGGTATAAGCTTGCAAATAAATAAAATAAATAAATAAATTCTGGGAGTTGAAGTCGGGTTCTGGACGGGGCATTTAGGGACGGCTGCCCAGGATGAAACCCAAAGTATGGTGGTCACACGAGGCCAAGATGGTCATGATGGCCATGGGTCGTGCATGTGGGCAAGACCTGTCAATCATTAGGACTGGGCCCTTAAAATAACCATGAGGCGGATTCTGGGCTGGAGCCAGGCCGGCCACGAAATCTTCCGTCGAATGGGGATATATTTCTCAGGCAAGCAGTGGACGTCGTTTGTCAAGTTGGTATTTTTAGATTCCCAACAGGATAGCCTGGCAGCAGAACAGAGTGCGATTATGAATATTCTATAAATAAACATGGCTGAGACTTTCAGAAAATGATGATTTGAGCTGTGTCCCTCTGGGGAAGCAGGGGTTCCCACTTCACCAGCCCACTGCCACCCGAGGACAGACAGACACCCGAGGACAGACAGACACCCGAGGACAGACAGACACCCGAGGACAGACTGCCACCCGAGGACAGACTGCCACTCGAGGACAGACAGACACCCGAGGACAGACTGCCACCCGAGGACAGACAGACACCCGAGGACAGACAGACACCCGAGGACAGACTGCCACCCGAGGACAGACTGCCACTCGAGGACAGACAGACACCCGAGGACAGACAGACACCTGAGGACAGACAGCCACCCGAGGACAGACTGCCACCCGAGGACAGACTGCCACCCGAGGACAGACTGCCACCCGAGGACAGACAGACGCCCGAGGACAGACAGACACCTGAGGACAGACAGCCACCCGAGGACAGACTGCCACCCGAGGACAGACTGCCACCCGAGGACAGACAGACGCCCGAGGACAGACAGCCACCCGAGGACAGACAGCCACCTGAGGACAGACAGCCACCTGGGGACAGACTGCCACCTGTGAACAGACTGCCACCTGAGGACAGACAGACACTCTGGAGAAGCAGGGGTTCCCACTTCACCAGCCCACAGCCACCCGAGGACAGACTGACACCCGAGGACAGACAGACACTCTGGAGAAGCAGGGGTTCCCACTTCACCAGCCCTCATGTACCCGAGGACAGACAGACACCGAGGACAGACAGACACTCTGGAGAAGCAGGGGTTCCCACTTCACCAGCCCACAGCCACCCGAGGACAGACTGCCACCCGAGGACAGACTGCCACCCGAGGACAGACTGCCACCTGAGGATAGACTGCCACCTGAGGACAGACAGCCACCTGAGGACAGACAGACACTCTGGAGAAGCAGGGGTTCCCACTTCACCAGCCCTCATGGAGGACAGACAGCCACCTGAGGACAGACAGCCACCTGAGGACAGACAGCCACTTCGGCGAAGCAGGGGTTCCCACTTCACCAGCCCTCATGGAGGACAGACAGCCACCTGAGGACAGACAGCCACCTGAGGACAGACAGCCACTTCGGCGAAGCAGGGGTTCCCACTTCACCAGCCCTCATGGAGGACAGACAGCCACCTGAGGACAGACAGCCACCTGAGGACAGACAGACACCCGAGGACAGACTGCCACCTGAGGACAGACAGACACTCTGGAGAAGCAGGGGTTCCCACTTCACCAGCCCTCATGGAGGACAGACAGCCACCTGAGGACAGACTGCCACCTGAGGACAGACAGCCACCTGAGGACAGACAGACACTCTGGAGAAGCAGGGGTTCCCACTTCACCAGCCCTCATGGAGGACAGACTGCCACCTGAGGACAGACAGCCACCTGAGGACAGACAGACACTCTGGAGAAGCAGGGGTTCCCACTTCACCAGCCCTCATGGAGGACAGACAGCCACCTGAGGACAGACAGCCACCTGAGGACAGACAGACACTCTGGAGAAGCAGGGGTTGTTATTTGCCGCTGTATACCAGGAGAAAGCTGTCAACGATGCACGTACAAGGGGGCACCCTCACCCAATCGACGGGTCTCACTTTGCTGACGTCATTCTTGCTATGCCCGGCCCCCCCAGTACTGTGGAATGATCTCCCCAGTGACGTGAGAGAGGTTCACTCCCTCCCTCTGCTCACTCAGGAGCTGAGGGCGGGCATTGATGGGTGATCCGCCTTCAAGAGCCTCGACACCCGCAGGGGCGCAGAGAGCGCTTTAGAAATGTAGCCTCCTTCTGAGGTCCGCCCATCGCAGTAGACGTCAGCAGCGAGAGTTTAACTCGCTGAGTAACACTGCAGCTGGAAGAAAAGTTACAAAACCAACGTTTTCGGAAGTCAGGATTTCCGAAGGTATTTTTTTAGCACCTGCAACGAGGGTGTCATAAACTTCGGGGTACAGTACCCAGGCAGTACTGTACATGTATGTGTGACGGATGTATGATGTTACAACGCATACTTTTACAACGCATACCTTTGCAACACATTTTTTACAACGCAACATCCATTACAACGCATCCCATTACAACGCATGCCATTACAACGAAATTTTAAAAACTACATTTACAACACATTCCATTACAACGCATAATACCTTTACAACTCATACCATTACAGCGCATAACATTACATTGCATGTTTGGTAAGTATTGGATAGTGTAGGGGTAAAAATTATTATTCTAACTCCAGGGAGGTGCAACAGTAGGGTAAGTGTTGGATAGTGTAGGGGTAAAAATTACTATTCTAACTCCAGGGGGTGCAACAGTAGGGTAAGTGTTGGATGGTAATGTTATGCGTTGTAATGGTATGCATTGTAATGACTGAGTTGTAGTGTCATGCGTTGTAGTGGTGTGCGTTGTAATGGTATGCGTTGTAATGACTGCGTTGTAATAGCATGCGTTGTAGTGATATGCGTTGTAGTGTCATGCGTTGTAATTGTTGCGTTGTAATGGCATGCGTTGTAATGGATGTTGCGTTGTAAAAGTTTTGTTGTAATGTTAGTGCGTTGTAAAAGTTGCATCGTAAAGGTTGTTTCCCCACTTCGGGGTACAGTACCCATGCAGTGCTGTACTTGTATGTGTGTGACACCCTGCACCCAGCCAAGGTGCCCGCACACCTCTCTGGGGGCAATGCCTGCTCCCCAGAAGCTGCAGGCCACGCGGGTACCCTGGCTGAGGAGCAGCCTTGAGCCTGCGCGGCTCGTAGTCCGGATTATCACCGTGGAGGGGGCGGTGGATCCCGGCGCATCCCCGCCCGCACGGTGTGACTCTGGGCAGACCGTGGCAGGCTGCCAGCGAGCTGCGGGCATCTCACGGGGCAGGCATCCGACAGCGGCCTTCAAGGCACTGACTCACTCCTTCCCACGGGTTTAGAGGGATTTATGGCAGGCTGCAAAGCGCATTAGCACCCCCTGGGAAGCTGGGATTGAGCCAGCCAATCAGAGCGCCTAGAGGCTGGCGCCCTGCCCTGCTGCCTGCCCAGCCCTGGATCGGTGGCTGGGACACGAAGCAGACACAAGGCCTCTGTGCGGGAGATTAGAAGGACAGGTGCTAATTGCTTTATTATCCACGTGCTTTCGGGTGTTAACAGCTGTTAATGGTCCTTTCCACCATTAAACGCCCTCAGTTGGGGTCATAATTGAAAGCACTTAACTGACAGCAGTTAACACCCCCGGGAGCGGGCATTAATGTGCACAAGGAACGCCCGGAGGAGAATTGTACATTTAAATTACATTTCAGTAAATAACAAGTCACCTCAGCTGCTGAGCAACACCCCACTGAGCTTTCTTTCACAGTCTTCTGTAAAGAATGAGTGGCCATGTGTTCCTAATGCTCTCTCGTGCTATTCTCTGTATTTCTCTACCCAGGTCCAGGGCCATTTTAAGGCTTTGGGCCAAATGTAGTTTGGGGACCCTGCTCGGAACACCTTTTAATTTATAATCCATTTCCCGCTCTTTCATGCCACTTTGGCCAGGTCACTGGCAGTGCACAGGCACACGTGTCCTAATTCAAAATGTTTTTATATCTAATATTCAGGGCTAGTGAAGTGTATTTTCAATAGTGTAACTCACTAATATTATTCGAAATTATCTCTGCGACGCCCCCTCTCCCATTTCTCATCAGTGAGGTCCTGTTTTGAGTGAAGAGAAACTTTTTTATATGGATGTTTCATAAAAACAGTATTTAAAACAATCTATTTAATAATTATTCAAGGTCATCAGGGCAAAACTCTCTGCAGAAAATAGCTGACTCTGTCAGGGGCCCCTGTAAGCATGTGGCCCCGGGCCAGAGCCCACTTTGCCCATGCCTTAAAACGTCTCTGCTGTTGTTTTAGGTGCTGCAACATTGGATTCTGGGAGTTGTAGTTTACTTTTCCCATTAGAGTTGAATCCCTCTCAGACCGAGGAATAAATCATTAATGCACAGCTGTCCATAGAATGCGCCAATGCTTGATTGGAGTGACGTGTGGGTTCACAATTGCTGCCAAAGATTCATAGTTGTTGCAGGGGGGGACTTCACAACATCCCTCGACAACGCCATTGGTGAAAGCAAAACCTCAAGTTCCAGAATGCACCGCGTTCCCACTCCTGACAGCGAGATCTGGGCTCCATGTTGGCGCTTCTGACAGCTCAACAGTGGGGTCGGAAGCCCCTGAGGGCGGCTGCCGGCTCCACCACAGCAATGTGTGCTTATCTGAGTGAGCAGCCTGTGGGAAGAATCAGAGGTGGCTAGAGCGGTCAACCTCGAAGCTGGGGTACCTACCGGGTTCGAGTCTCGGCAGGGACACTCAACATCCAGTGATTCTGGGCAAATCACCTAGGCCCAGATGCATCAAACAAAAATCCGCTCGCAGAGGGGCAGATTCTAAGAATCTGCCCCTTTGCGACCGGTATTTTTGCATTTGGGATGCATCATCCCAAATGCAAAAATCGCAAATTGAGAATTCGCTAAATTGCGATTATTTGCATTTAAGGATCTCAAATTGAGATTCCTTAAATGCAATGCATGAAAGTTTTAAAAATAACGAATTCGCTAATAGGGCTCGCAAATTACCATGAAGTACAACTTTATGGTAATTTGCAAAAACTTTGAAAAATGCCCTAAAGGGCATTTTTCAAAGTTTCATGTTGCGCACACACATGCCCTAAGGGCATGCGTGTGCGCAACATATGTGCACAGATCAAATCGCAATCTCAATTTGCGACTTGCTAATTGTGATTCGCAAATTGAGAATGTCTTCCCATTCATTCCGATGGGCCTCGAGGCCCATAGGAATCAATGGGGCGGTATTCCTTAATTGTGACTCACAATTTGCGATTAAAGAATTCTAAGAAATCGCTATTTTTCTAGTGATTTCTTCATGCATTGCATTTTGCTTTTCCTTAATAGCGAATCGGTATTTCTCGCTATTAAGGAATCGCAAAACGGGTTGTTGATGCATCTGGGGGTTAATCTCCCAGTGCCCATCTGTAACGCAACTGCTGCTCGTGTAAAGCGCTCTGATACCTTTGGGTCGATTTCGTGCTATATAAAACTCCAGAAAAAAAGCAAGGGCAAACGGGCTGTGGCCCCGGGCCCCTGATAGAGCCAACACTGTTCTACAGAAAGTCTTGCCCTGATGATCTTGAATAATTTTTTTACAGATTTTTAAAATATATTTTACCTTTAATTTATTTTTAATGTGGGTGATGTGTTTATTACAGACATTTTGCAGAGAAAGGTTCAGTTTGTTTCATGCATCGTCCATAAAAAAGAGTCTCCTTTAGAACAAAGCAGGGCCTCACATATGAGACACGAGAGGATGTAGCCTAATGGTTAGGGCGGTCGACTTCAAATCTGGGGAACCGCGTTCGAGTGTTGGCAATGACGCTCAACATTCTGTGATTCTGGGAAAATCACTTAATCTCCCCTTGCCTAACAAAAATGAATGTGTCCTCATGTAAAGCGCTCTGATACCTGATTTCGGGTCAAGTTTGCGCTGTATAAAACTTAAACAACAAAAAAAAGAATGGGAGAGTGTCCAGAGATTATCCCCCAGATGCATCAAGCATCAATTTTGCGATTCCTTAATAGCGAAAAATAAGGAATCGCTAATAAGGAATAGCAACATGCTATGCAAGAAGAAATCGCTTAAAAAATTGCGATTTCTTAAAATTCCTGAAACACCCCTGAAATTGATCTGTGCACATATGTTGCACACACGCGTGCCCTGAGGGCATGTGTGTGCGCAACATGAAACTTTGAAAAACGCACTTTAGTGCATTTTTCAAAGTTTTTGCAAATTACCATGAAGTTCAACTTCATGGTAATTTGCGAGCCCTATTAGCAAAATCGCTATTTTTTAAACTTTAATGCATTACATTTAAGGAATCCCAATTTGAGATTCCTTAAATGCAAATAATCGCAATTTAGCGATTTCCCAATTTGCGATTTTTGCATTTGGGATGATGCATCCCAAATGCAAAAATACTGGTCGCAAAGGGGCAGATTCTGAGAATCTGCCCCTTTGCGAACGGATTTTACCTTCTATGCCTATTTGCAGTAATGTTAGTGAGCTGCTGATGAGGTACAGTATTAAAAACACGTCACTATCCTTGAATATTCGATGTAAACACATTTAGAATGTGGAGGAGTGTGCCTGTGCCCTGTCAGGAGCTAGGCCAAAGAGGGTGTGAAAGAGCTGAAACGGGATCATACATTCAAAACTGTTGCGAACGGGGCCCCCAAAATACCTTTGGCCCAGGGTCCCCCTGTAGGAAGGTAGATCCCTGACTATGGTTGCCCCCAACTTTTTGCCTGGTGTTTTGCTGGTTTTCTGACTTAGTTGACCTGGGGCCCTGCTATTCAGGACCCCAGGCCCACTGCTCTCTCTGTAAAATGGATTCCATGTACCCTAGGTACATATCTAATTGGATACTGAGTCACCTTATCAGTCCCTGTACAGTGTACCTTAGGTACCCAGGGCATAGGTGTACCCAGGGCCTACCAGGGGCTGCAGCATGTATTATGCCACCCCTGGCTGGCCATCCAAATCTGACACAACTGGCTGCTTGACAGCTGGGGCAAGGTGGTGTAATCACCCTTTGCTTTAGATATAGTATACCTATATCTAACCCTAAAATGGACACCCAGATCTCCTATCAGTCACTCCTATGGCAGGCCTTGACAATTCTAAGCCTATAAGTGATGTGTGGAACTCGAATCCCAGAATGCAGTGCGCTGTTGACTACCAGGGATGCCTGAAGGTGCCAGACCTGGCATGAGGCCACTTGGCCTGGGGGCCTGCAGTATTCCAGACACCCCGGGTAAACAGAGGCGTGTGTGGCAGCGGAAGCCCCCCTGATAGGAGCTGTGAACCAGTCTGTCCACATCCGGCTGTGGGTTCCATAAACTGCTTGCCTTTCTTTAACAAGTGAAAGCGCTTTCTTTTCTTCACTGCCCTCAGGTTACAGGCCGGTGGCACCTGGCATCCTGCCAGCCTCACTAGCCCTGGCCTCCTGCCAGCCACGTGCCATTAACCCCGGCTCACCACACCGCGCCCTGCTCCCTGCAGCCTCCAGGCGCTGTGGGGCAGCACCGCCTGGGAGGCCTGGATTCGTGCTGGGCAGGTCCCCGGGTCAATATCCAGCATTTATTTACCCAGTGCGACCCACTGGCTGCTGGTCTGTTTCTACCTTCTCCTGTTTGCACGAAAACAAACCATGATACAAAGAGGTCGAGTCATGCGCCCAGGATCATGCATTGCGGTCAAGCAAGGAAGCCGGGAGTGGTAGCCACAGGTTAACCACCAAACCACAATCCCACCCAGGCAGGCAGTTGTAGGGACAGGAAAATATGAATATAGTATGTATAGACCATCAGTATGTCTTATTTTCTATATGGCAGTCCTTTAAATAAACGTCTCCCAATGAAAAGTAAAACATTTTTTTCAAAGATGACTCGTTTATTACAATAAAAATATCTTGCATTATATATAGATAATGCAGAATTATAATAGAGAAAATACTCCAATAAATTATTTTTATGCCGCCGATCCAGAGCTTGAAATGCATTCATAGAGGTGCCAGTACTCTCCCATTAAAATTACTGAACCTCTGCTGAGAAGGACAGGTATTCTTGCTTTCAAAACAAAGTGCAGGTACTCAGCACGTGGCGGACTGCTCCTGGCCTTTTTAGGTCCCGCCTACCAGACCGCATAAGCGCCCGCATTGCAAAAGACCTATTGTGGGCATACTAAGAGCTCACCGCCAGCTTACAGCTTCCTGTCACTCTTATTTGCTTGCTTCTTGTTCAATGGCTTTTCTTGTCCATCTTGTGTTTGTCCCGCCCATGGAGCGCAGCCTCTGTACCTTCCTGGTTGGCTGTGTTGTGTCCTGCGACTGACTACTTTTAAGGAAATCCTTTTTTGGGTTTTGGGTTAGGCACTCCGTGCTTCCCCACGTAAAGAACCCCCCTCTACTCCACTTTCCTTGTTGCTCTCTCCCACATGTACTTCCCCATGTGCAGAAGACCCCTCTGCTCCACTTTCCTTGTTGCTCTCTCCCACACGTGCTACCCCACCTGCAGAACAGCCCTCTGCTCCACTATCCTTGTTGCTCTCTCCTACACGTGCTACCCCACCTGCAGAACATCCCTCTGCTCCACTTTCCTTGTTGCTCTCTCCTACACGTGCTTCCCCACCTGCAGAACACCCCTCTGCTCCACTTTCCTTGTTGCTCTCGCCCACATGTGCTTCCCCAACTGTAGAACACCCCTCTGCTCCACTTTCCTGTTGCTCTCTCCCACATGTGCTTCCCCACCTGCAGAACACCCCTCTGCTCCACTTTCCTCGTAGCTCTCTCCCACACGTGCTACCCCACCTGCAGAACAGCCCTCTGCTCCACTATCCTTGTTGCTCTCTCCTACACGTGCTACCCCACCTGCAGAACATCCCTCTGCTCCACTTTCCTTGTTGCTCTCTCCCCCATGTGCTTCCCCAACTGCAGAACACCCCTCGGCTCCACTTTCCTTGTAGCTCTCTCCCACACGTGCTACCCCACCTGCAGAACAGCCCTCTGCTCCACTATCCTTGTTGCTCTCTCCTACACGTGCTACCCCACCTGCAGAACAGCCCTTTGCTCCACTTTCCTTGTTGCTCTCTCCCACACGTGCTACCCCACCTGCAGAACAGCCCTCTGCTCCACTATCCTTGTGGCTCTCTCCTACACGTGCTACCCCACCTGCAGAACATCCCTCTGCTCCACTTTCCTTGTTGCTCTCTCCCCCATGTGCTTCCCCAACTGCAGAACACCCCTCGGCTCCACTTTCCTTGTAGCTCTCTCCCACATGTGCTTCCCCACCTGCAGAACACCCCTCTGCTCCACTTTCCTCGTAGCTCTCTCCCACACGTGCTACCCCACCTGCAGAACAGCCCTCTGCTCCACTATCCTTGTTGCTCTCTCCTACACGTGCTACCCCACCTGCAGAACATCCCTCTGCTCCACTTTCCTTGTTGCTCTCTCCCCCATGTGCTTCCCCAACTGCAGAACACCCCTCGGCTCCACTTTCCTTGTAGCTCTCTCCCACATGTGCTTCCCCACCTGCAGAACACCCCTCTGCTCCACTTTCCTGTTGCTCTGTCCCACATGTGCTTTCCCATGTGCCAAACACCCCTCTGCTCCACTTTCCCTGTTGCTCTTTCCCACATGTGCTTCCCCATGTGCAGAACACCCCTCTGCTCCACTTTCCTGTTGCTCTGTCCCACATGTGCTTTCCCATGTGCAGAACACCCCTCTGCTCCACTTTCCCTGTTGCTCTTTCCCACATGTGCTTTCCCATGTGCAGAACACCCCTCTGCTCCACTTTCCTTGTCGCTCTCTCCCACATGTGCTTCCCCTTGTGCAGAACAACCCTCTGCTCCGCGTTCATTGTTGCTCACTCCCACACGTGCTTCCCCATGTGTAGAACAGCCCTCTGCTCCACTTTCCTTGCTGCTCTCTCCCACATGTGCTTCCCCGCGGGCAGAAAAGCTCTCTGCTCCACGTTCATTGTTGCTCACCCCCACATGTGCTTCCCCATGAGCAGAACACCCCTCTGCTCTACTTTCCCTGTTGCTCTCTCCCACGTGTGTTTCCCCATGTGCAGAACACCCCTCTGCTCCACTTTCCTTGTTGCTCTCTCCCTCATGTGCTTCCCCACCTGCAGAACACCCCTCTGCTCCACTTTCCCTGTTGCTCTCTCCCACGTGTGTTTCCCCATGTGCAGAACACCCCTCTGCTCCACTTTCCTTGTTGCTCTCTCCCACATGTGCTTCCCCACGGGCAGAACACCACTCTGCTCCACTTTCCTCGTCGCTCTCTCCCACATGTGCTTCCCCACGTGCAGAACACCCCTTGGCTCCACTTTCCTCGTCGCTCTCTCCCACATGTGCTTCCCCATGTGTAGAACACCCCTCTGCTCTACTTTCCTCGTAGCTCTCTCCCACATGTGCTTCCCCACGTGCAGAACACCCCTTGGCTCCACTTTCCTCGTCGCTCTCTCCCACATGTGCTTCCCCATGTGTAGAACCCCCCTCTGCTCCATTTTCCTTATTGCTCTCTCCCACATGTGCTTCCCCATATGTAGAACCCCCCTCTGCTCCACTTTCCTTGTTGCTCACTCCCACATGTGCTTCCCCACCTGCAGAACATCCCTCTGCTCCCACATGTGCTTCCCCACAAGCAGAACAGCCCTCTGCTCCACTTTCCTCGTCGCTCTCTCCCACATGTGCTTCCCCACAAGCAGAACAGCCCTCTGCTCCACTTTCCTCGTAGCTCTCTCCCACATGTGCTTCCCCACTTGCAGAACACCCCTTGGCTCCACTTTCCCCGTCTCTCTCTCTCTCTCCCACATGTGCTTCCCCATATGCAGAACATCCCTCTGCTCCACTTTCCTCATAGCTCTCTCCCACATGTGCTTCCACACCTGCAGAACAGCCCTCTGCTCCACTTTCCTCGTAGCTCTCTCCCACATGTGCTTCCACATCTGCAGAACACCCCTCTGCTCCACTTTCCTCGTAGCTCTCCCCCACATGTGCTTCCCCACCTGCAGAACACCCCTTGGCACCACTTTCCTCGTAGCTCTCTCCCACATGTGCTTCCACACCTGCAGAACAGCCCTCTGCTCCACTTTCCTCGTAGCTCTCTCCCACATGTGCTTCCACAACTGTAGAACACCCCTCTGCTCCACTTTCCTCGTAGCTCTCTCCCACATGTGCTTCCCCATGTGTAGAACACCCCTCTGCTCCACTTTCCTCATAGCTCTCTCCCACATGTGCTTCCCCACATGCAGAACACCCCTCTGCTCCACTTTCCTCGTAGCTCTCTCCCACATGTGCTTCCACACCTGCAGAACACCCCTCTGCTCCACTTTCCTCGTAGCTCTCTCCCACATGTGCTTCCCCACGTGCAGAACACCCCTCTGCTCCACTTTCCTCGTAGCTCTCTCCGACATGTACTTCCACACCTGCAGAACACCCCTCTGCTCCACTTTCCTCGTAGCTCTCTCCCACATGTGCTTCCCCACCTGCAGAACACCCCTCTGCTCCACTTTCCTCATAGCTCTCTCCCACATGTGCTTCCCCACCTGCAGAACACCCATCTGCTCCACTTTCCTCGTAGCTCTCTCCAACATGTACTTCCACACCTGCAGAAAACCCCTCTGCTCCACTTTCCTCGTAGCTCTCTCCCACATGTGCTTCCCCACCTGCAGAAGACCCCTCTGCTCCACTTTCCTCGTAGCTCTCTCCCACATGTGCTTCCACACCTGCAGAACAGCCCTCTGCTCCACTTTCCTTGTTGCCCTCTCACTCACTCACAAGCTACTCCTCTCCATGTTGCTCCCTCCCACATGTGCTTCCCCAACTGTAGAACACCCTCTGATCCGTGTTGCCTTCTCCATTGTGTGATTCCCCCTGCAAACCCCCTGGTGCTCTATGTTGCTTTCTCCCTTGTGTGCTGCTCCACCCGGAAACACCCTTGAGCCTGCATACTGTGCTGCTCTCACTCTAGTGTGCTTTCACGTGCAAACTCCTACCCCCATGCTCCGTCACGCTCTCTCTCATGTGTTTTCCCTTCAAACACTTCCCCACCATATGCGCTCCCAATGGCTCTCTCCCTTGTGTGCAACTCTCTCCATCCTGTGCTGTTCCGCTCCCTCAAACATCCTCCCTTTGGCCCCAAAAAGCATTGGCAAAGCCAATAGGTCCAACTGGCGAGACCTGTTTTCTTTGCCATTGCTTGTTTAGGCAAAGTTCTTGTTCCTTTGACTTCCTTTGTATCACACGTTACAGATTGTATGGAGTGAACACAGTGGACCTGATTCACAAAGAAATGAGAACATATGCACGTGTAGGTTTACACCTGCACTAAGGGATTTCCGCATGTGTAATTGCATACGGTGTGCAAATAGCCATGTATCTTTCATGAATACAATTGTACTTTGTAACTCCCACCCACCCTATTAGAAAAAATATATATATATATATTTTTTTTTTTTTACGGAGTTTTATATAGCGCGAACTTGACCCGAATCGGGTATCAGAGCACTTTACACAGCACCAGTTGTGGTACATGAGGACACATTCATAAAAAATAAAAAAATGTTGGTTAGGCACAGGGGGCCTGATTCACAGAATTAACTTAAGACTCAATCCTAAACTTACTACTATTTTGGTATTCACAGAATGCACTTACTACTTTTGGTATTCACAGAAGTTAGGATTTTGTCTTATAGACTTAAGACAGACTTAAGACAGACTTAAGACAGACTTAAGACAAAATCCTAACTTAAGTCAGTCTTAAATTTGTCTTTAGTCTGTCTTAAGTTTGTCTTAAGTCTGTCTTAAATTTGTCTTAAGACAAACTTAAGACAAAATCCTAACTTCTGTGAATACCAAAAGTAGTAAGTGCATTCTGGGAATACCAAAATTGTAGTAAGTTTAGGATTGAGTCTTAAATTCATTCTCTGAATCGGGCCCAGACAGAGGAAGTGATTTGCCCAGAATCACAGGATGTTCAGCGTTATTGCCGAGACTCGAACCCGGTTCCCCAGATTTGAGGTCTACCGCCCTCGCTGTTAGGCCAACTCCTCACCCCAAATACTCTCCTAGTGACTAACCCCCTTTTCCTGCACTGCACTCACTTTGGCAGTGTATTGTTACAATTCCCAGTGTGGAAACTGATTTACTCCTGCCATTGGCATTTCCAGGGTGGGTGAAGCTAGCGCTATATAAAACGCTCAAATAATGCATAGCGCTGGCTAGACATAAAGGTATTAGAGCGCTTTACATGTTGTGTGATAGCGTTCACAAGAGGTACAAAAGAGCCATAGATGAACAATACAGCATCTGGGGCCAGATGTATCAAGATACACTTTTGCGATTCTCAAATAGCGATTTTTAAGGAATCACTATTTGAGAATTGCAAAGTAGTATGTATGTAGAAATTCGCTATTTTTTAGCGATTTCTTAAAATTCCTTAATTGCGATTAGAAAATTGCTAATCGCAATTAAGGAATAATTTCCCATTCTTTTCTATGGGCCAGGAGGCCCATAGGAATGAATGTGAAATTAATCCCAATTTGCGATTCGCAATTTGCTAATCACAAATTGAGAATAATTTCAAGGGTGCAGGGGTGTCCAAAGGACACCCTGTTGCACCCCTGAAATATGCATGGGTGCACATGTGGCGCACATACATGCCCTAAGGGCATGTATGTGCATCACATGGCACTTAGAAAAATGCAAAAATGGGCATTTTTCAAGAAATTCGCAAATTACAACCAACTTGAATTTGGTGGTAATTTGCGATTCTAGGGACAATTAGCAATATTCTTTTGCATCATACATTGCATTTAAGGAAGATTCCTTAAATGCAATTGCAAAATAAGGAATCGCAAATTTACGATTCCTTATTTTGCACTGCCATTTGCTACATACATACCATTGCGAATTTCGGCATTTGCGAACCCATTTGAGCTTCATACATCTGGCCCTAAGTATATAAAACAAAAAAAAACAAGAGGTACATGCAGGGATTCATGGGAGCCGTGGTTGGACGGTGCTGCATTGAGGGGTTGTGAAGTCACACAGGTGTGACACAGGTACGCATTGAGGAATGACTTCGGGAACAGAATAGGAGGCTGAAGAGGTCATGTGTCTGTCTTGAGGGGAGTAGTCGGAGAGGGATGAAGTGCGGAGTGTGTTTCCCCCATTCTTTGCTGTTGTACACTTTACGTTTGGTGTGAGGGTTATTTAGTGAGTGTTTGAGTGTGGTACTCTTTTGATGGTGTGTGGGTCATGTTCATATTTTGATTTGTGTTGTGATCAGGCCTGGGCGTAGTTCGCAGAGTTTTGCTATGCGGAACTCCTCGAAGTTACAGAAAAACTTTGCGAAGTTCTGCGAGTGCAGTGCGAACTGCAGTTTGTGCCGGTATTCTTACTGCTCGGATAGAAGTTCTACCCGAGCTGCAGCTCGCATTTGCAAACGTACTGTTCGTGATCGAAAGCGGCGAAAAAACTCCGCTGCACATCGCAAAGCGGAGTGCACACATTTTGCAAACTACGCGAACGGAGCAAAGTTCACCGCCCAGGCCTAGTTGTGGTCTGCCGGGCCACTTTGTTGTTGGTTTTCTTGGTGGGCTGCCTTTCATGTTAGTCCGGCCAACTGGTGTGTGCCGTATGAGGTTCGGTAGGAGATGTGGGATGTGGTAGAGGACATGGTTTTCACTTTTGTTTGTAAAAGGGGGGAGATGTGGTGATTGATATGGTTTCAGGAATGTCCGCTTTATGAAATTGCAATATGTTCATCTGGTATTTGCAATTTTGCATTCTTTTATTTATTGATTTAACATGCATAGTTTATGTATATGCCATATCATATAGTTTTCCACTTAGTATGTTTCATGTATTTCTCTTTTGTCACCAAGTGAAACTGCGATATCTCCTCTTCTATTTGCAATATTGCTGCTCTTTTATCTTTGGTTTGTACATACAAGGGCCTAGATGTATCAAGCCTTTTTGCGAATCGCAAAGGCCGAAATTCGCAGAATTTTGGCCTTTGCGACTCGCAAACGGTCTTTTTGCATGTTTTGGCATGCATCAAAATTTCGCAAATTAAGGAATCCCAAAAATTTGCGATTCCTTATTTTGCCATAGCATTTAAGGAATCGCAATTTTTGCGATTCCTTAAATGCCATGTATGTAGCATTTCTGAATTGCAAATTTTGGTTAAGAAATCGCAAATTAACACCAACTTGTAGTTGATGTTAATTCGAAAATTCTTTAAAAAATGCACAATTTGGCATTTTTGAAGGTGGCATGTGACGCACACACATGCCCATAGGGCATGTATGTGCGCCATATGCCCACACATGTACATTTCAGGGATGCAGCAGGGTGTCTTTGAGACACCCCTGCACCCTTGAAATAATTCTCAAAGTGCGATTAGCAAATTGCGAATTCGCAATTTGAGAATTATTTTACAATCATTCCCATGGGCCTCCTGGCCCATAGGAATGCATGGGAAATTATTCCTTAATTGCGAATCAGCAAAATGCAAATTCGCAAATAAGGAAGATTAAGGAATCGCTAAAAATGAGCGATTTTCTACATACATTCCATTTTGCGACTTCTAAATAGCGATTCCTTAAAAATCGCTATTAAGAAATCGCAAAGTGGAATCTTGATACATCTAGGCCAAGGTCTTTTATCTATAGGTGATACCATTTCATCGTCACCTTTATGAAAGTGCGACACGTTCATCTGTTAATCACAACATGGTTGTTGTGTTCTGTAAAAGGGGGAGATGTGTTCTGGCCTGCTGCTCTGCAGGTATGAGGGTGCGGTGTGTAATGCTGGTGCCTGGTGATGCGTTAGCATGTTGAGGTGGTTGAGAGGTGCTTACATTAGAGCTTTGCATCTGGCTTAGCAGTGAAGCTTACTATTGGAACTTTCACTTACCAGCGCAAAGCGGTTTGCCTAAGGTCACACGGAGTGTCAGTAGTGAATGGTGAGCAGCTCCCAGGCCTGGGGTCAGATTTAGAGGTGAGTGAGAGGTGGGCTTCTTCCATAAGCAGCAGAGCTCCTGTTTACCCACCTTCAGAGCATCTGGGGTCATGAAACTTTGTGATGTCACCCTAATATTATCGTCACACCCTAATGTACGCATCACCTTATTGGAAGCCCCCCTTTTAAGTGCCAATCACTACACCGACACTAAACAGCCTTGCCTGTAGGGCAATGCCCCCTGCCCTTTACCTAAACCTGCTGGACTCCCCACTGGCAGTTAATATGTTGTAATGGTGGTGGCAGTTTACAGGGCCTAAGGTTACCTCAGCTGGGCCAGTGGGCATAAAAACATGGCCGGGATTCAGGGGGGTGTTGTCAGTGTGAACTCTGTTCCTAATATCCATACTAGAGAGAGTTGCTGGCTAAGGCCCCTCCGCCAGCAACTTCCGTAATGTGCAAGAGATCAGGTTTTGCCTAATATACGGAATAATTCGCCCCGAACTTTCTTTTTTTTTTCCTGTAATTTTTTATTGAAGATTATATTAACATGGAGCATTACATATACATGGGAAGAAGAAAAAACGCCCCGGGGATCACCCCGAACTTTCTATTGTGAGGATATTGAATCTGTTCTGTTGATTTCCTAAGTCTCAGGTTGCTTGAGGACTTGTATAAGCCATGTGGGATTTCTGCAGCAGAGAAGGACAGACTTATAAATAACCTGGTGACGTGCCTGGTTGGGGGAGGGGGCAGTACTCTGTGTATCACCAGAATTACAAGGAGCTTCTGCATTTTGAAGCGGTTAATGTGCGCCTTGAAGCTGTAAAAGAATGTTATAGCGTTCAGGAAGCTATCATGTGTGTATCCTGCCTGGAGACAGCTAGAGCTGCCCCCCCCCCCCCCCCCCCCCCCAGCCTCGATTTCTCCAAGAAAATACTCATAAACATAGAGTGGCTCCTTCTGTAATACGATCTCTCTCTTTGTTTGCCAACTCGTGTTTCTCTGTATATTTGCCAAGTAGCGTCTCTCTCTCTGTGTTTACAAAATAGTCTCTCTCTCTCTCTCTCTCTCTCTCTCTCTCTCTCTCTCTCTCTCTCCCTCTTTCTCTCTCTCTCTTCTCTCTCTCTCTCTCTCTCTCTCTCTCTCTCTCTCTCTCTCTCCCCTCTTTCTCTCTCTCTCTTCTCTCTCTCTCTCTCTCTCTCTCTCTCTCTCTCTCTCTCTCTCCCCTCTTTCTCTCTCTCTCTTCTCTCTCTCTTTCTCCCCCTCTCTCTCTCTCTCTCTCTCTCTCCTCTCTCTCTCTCTCTCTCTCTTCTCTCTCTCTTTCTCCCCCTCTCTCTCTCTCTCTCTCTCTCTTCTCTCTCTCTCTCTCTCTCTCTCTCTCTCTCTCCTCTCTCCCTCTTTCTCTCTCTCTCTTTCTCCCCCTCTCTCTCTCTCTCTCTCTCTCCCCCCCTAAAGATTTTAAAGTTATGAAGAAGAACCCGCCAGCAGTGTGTTTCTTAAGCAGATGCATTTTCTAGCACATAGGGTTGTTGCACGTGTTGAAGTTACTAACTCAGTTTTTAGATCGAGTCTCGGCAGCGCGGATGCGCCGTCTGCAAGACCTGTTGTTATCGCCTCGATTGGCTTTTGGCACGCCCATGAATTGCCATTGGTTCGTTGGTGTGCCATTTAGAAATACCGGGTTTTTATTAATGCATTGGGCCTGATTCTATCGCCTTTGCATGCTTGGGTCAGGTCCAGGGGATTTCACTCATTGTTTGCTAGCTTTGGCCATCCCAATACATTCCTGGTTCCTTCTGGTTATCCTAATATGCCTTTTTTTTTGTAGGCTATCAACATCGTTTTAGGCTTTCAGGCCATTTCACTGAACAATGCTCTGTTCGGCACCTGCAAAGTGGCGATTTGAGTCCGGTAGCTGTTGAGCTATGCCAATAGCTCTAACTCAAAAAAATGCAAGACCTATTGCATTTCCAATGCTTGTTAATAAGGTTGTCCACCGGGTTAAAAGACACACCCGAGCTGATGAGCCCTGAGGCTCATGTTCTCACAGCTCGATGGCCTGTATCGGCTCTCGCAGACAATGTACTTATAGTAAATGTAAACAAGCATAGGCATAGCCAATCGGTCTCGCTTTTGGGAACTAATAAGTGTTTAGCCAGAGCTATTGGCTTTGCGAATGTCTAAACTGTGTTGCAGAGCAGCATGGGTGTCATCTTTTACTACTAAACAGGCAGTTACAAGTGCAGTTACCTTGCAGGCACTAGGGTCATGACTTGAATGGTGGCATTATTATTATTATTATTATTATTAACCGAGTTTTATAAAGCGCAAACAACCCGGAGGCCTCGTAGCGCTAAGTACCTTCATACTACAGAAAGAGGAGGAGAATTTAGATGAACAAATAGGTTTTCAAGTTCTTTCGAAATTTTAAAAGGTTCGGTTCACTGCGGAGGAGGGTGGGCAAAGAGTTCCATTCCTTAGCAGCATTCCAGGAAAAGGAGCGTCCACCCCATCTAGTACGTCTGATCTTATTGACAGTAGCTAGAAAGGCAGTGCTTGAACGCAAGGATCTATGAGGGAGGTAAGGTTCTGCTAAAGAGCAGATCATAGTGGGGGCGGTCTTTCGCATGGCTTTGTGCATGAAACACAGGGATTTGAACAACACTCTGGCTTTTATAGGAAGCCAGTGCAGCTTCCTCAGGGCCATGGTACCTGATTGCCGTTTGTTAAGGCCCAATAAAAGGCGGGCTGCAGCATTTTGAGTCACCTGCAGCTTCCTTATTGTGGAGGTAGGAGCCCCTAAGTATAGGGAGTTCCCGTAGTCCAGGCGGGACAGAATAATGGCTTGCACCATTATTCTGCGGGCTTCAAAAGGGAGAAGTGGTAACACCTTTCTCAGCATACGCATGAGCCCAAAGCACATGGCGGACAGAGTAGTCGCTTGCTGCAGAAAGTTAAGGTTAGTGTCCAACCAAATGCCTAGGCTCTTTATATGGGGCTTGGGTTGTGGCGGGGGCCCCATACACAGGGGCCAGTCCGTGAGAGGGCAGGGAATAGCTGAGTTGCCTAACATCAGGAGCTCCGTTTTCTCGCCATTTAATTTTAAATGCGAGATAGCCATCCACTGAGCAATCGCTACTAGACAGTTGCTTAAATTTGAAGAGGATGGGTCCGCCTGATTCATAGATACGACTAATTGCGTATCATCGGCGTATGTGACTATGTCAAGGCCGAATGAGTGCACTATATCAGCCAAAGGCTGCATATAAATATTAAAAAGTGTTGGACTCAAGGCCGAGCCCTGGGGCACACCTTGATCCAAGGGCCAACATTTTGAATGGGTAGTGCCCTCTACAACCTTAAATGAGCGATTCTCCAGAAAAGACTGGAGCCAGTCCATAGCCTTCCCTGAGATTCCCAGTTTATAGAGGCGGTGAAGAAGAATGCTGGTGTTGACAGTGTCGAAAGCGGCACTAAGGTCGAGCAGCAAGATTGCTGTAGTGCCGCCTTGATCCATTTGTTTCCTGGCCAACTCAGTTACCGCCAAAAGAGCCGCCTCAGTTCCCAATTTGGGACGAAAGCCGGCTTGGGAGTCATGGAGAAGATGATAGTCTTCTAAAAATTGGGTGATAGACGTATTGATATGTCTTTCCAAGAGTTTACTGACCCATGGAAGGAGAGAAATAGGCCGGTAATTGGCCATGTCCTCAGGATCTAGAGTGGGCTTTTTCAATAGAGCCTTAACTTGGGCGCATTTCCACGCTGTGGGCACTCGGCCTGTGGTAATGGAGGCATTTAAAATGTTAAGAATAACTGGTTTGATGGTATTTCCAATTGTTATTAACTGGCAGGGGGGAGCAGGGTCCACAGGAGATCCGGATTTTATTTTTGACATGATGGCCCCAAGTGAGTTGGTCTCCAACAGTGGGAATTCTTCTAATTTTGGAGTGCTGGAATTAGATGAATTGATCCCTATGTCCTGACCTAAGTTAGGTGGTTTGAAACCAGAAGCAATTTTCTGTATTTTGCTGTGGAAGTATTCAGCTTGACTATCACAGCGAGCCTGAGCTTTACTCGGGTCAGGCAGGGTCAGGGGAGTATCAATCAGAAACTTGGCTATCCGAAAGATTTCTCTAGACGAGTTGGAGGCGATTTTAATTTTTTCCTCAAAATATGATGTTTTAGTGCATCTAATTTCTGCTTTGTATTGTTTGATAGCTTCAAGATGTGCAGTTTTATCTATATTGCTATGGGAAATCCTCCAATTTCTTTCAAGTTTCCTGCACACTCTTTTTTGTTCTTTGAGTTGAGGAGTATACCAAGGCGAATCCTTGGATTTAGTTTTTTCTCTCAGGGCCTTAATAGGTGCAATAGAGTCCAGGGCTGTGCACAGCCAGTTGTAGTAGTTCTCGTATTGCAATGCGGGATCTGTCTCATTAGGAGGAGGGGACAAGGAGAGCAGGTTGGCCCATTGATCAGAGGAAATTTTGGACCAGTCCCTCCCTTGTAGGATTGTGCGGGGTGAGGGCTGTAATGACATAGCTGGAGTCCACTGTATGGGTATTAAATAGTGGTCTGTCCATGTGAGAGGCAGCGGACTCCCGACTACCAGTCTGTGATCATTACTAAGCACCCCATCAAGGAGATGGCCCTTTTCATGAGTGGGTTCGAAGCCCTTCTGCACGATCTGAAGAGCTGCCAGATTGTCCAGAAATGCCCCAGCCGTGGAGTTGTTTGGGTCATCTAAATGAATATTTATGTCTCCTAATATCGAGAAATAGGGTCTACTAACCACTAGGTCGGCTGTCTTAGATTGGAGTGATTCAATAAATTCACCCATTTGGTTGGGGGGGCGGTAAATAAGGACACCAGAGAATGAGATTGTGGGTGAGAAGTCCAAAGTAAAGAGCATACTTTCGCAGTTAGATATAGCGGCCGATGAAGTCCTACAGAGGTAGTGGTTTTTTAACAGAATGGCTAAGCCACCTCCTCTGCCTTCTGGTCTATCTTGCCTTTGTAACGTGTATCCCATTTGTAAAATAGAGGTAATATCCATGTCAGAGGCATCTTTCAGCCATGTCTCTGTTAAAAACATTACATCGGGGTCATTTTCCTCTAACAGGATGGACATTTGCAGGGCGTGTTTGGTTAGTGAGCGACAATTTAAAAGAAGCATTTTGTAGGTTTTAGCAGGGTGGGGTTGACCCTCCTGACCAGAGAATGTAAATTCACATTGGGAACAGATTCCCTTGGTGGAATGAGGATGAATGGAGTGCCTACAGGCATCACTAATAGGCCACATAAGACTTTTTAATGCGGCTGTATCGTACCGTATAGGTTGGCTGCCCTCTGGTCCACCCTGCACAGGGGGGGTGGCCCCTGGTCCCGTCCGGTCGCGGACGGGCGCAGACGGGCGCAGACGGGCTTGCCTTTGGCGCGCCTTCGGCGCGCCGCCGGCGCGCCCGCTGCGCGGACGGGCGTGTCTGGTGTTTATATCCACTGTGAGGGGCGGGAGGAGGGTGGGATCGACGATCATCTAGACCGCGATCCTTCCCTACCCAAGATGGCGCCCAAAGTGAGTTCTGCGCCCAGCGCCCGGTAATAGCGGCGGTCTGATCGGCTGAGGAGGGGGAAGGAGGCCACCCTGGGCGACTTAAGTCTCGCACCAGGTGAGGCCAACTGGATAAGTAAAATCTATCCTGTTTAAAATATATACAGTTTTTAAGAACGGGTAATCTCAGTCATTAGCCAGCTGTTACTTACAATAGCAATATATCAAAGAAAAGACAGCAAGAGCGCTGAAGGACCCCCGGCTTCCGCCTCAAGGGTGAAAGAGAGTATGGCAAATACCTCGATTAGGCGGGGTTGCGCTCCTTTAGTAACCTGGGAGGGCGGGATCGACGATCATCTAGACCGCGATCCTTCCCTACCCAAGATGGCGCCCAAAGTGAGTTCTGCGCCCAGCGCCCGGTAATAGCGGCGGTCTGATCGGCTGAGGAGGGGGAAGGAGGCCACCCTGGGCGACTTAAGTCTCGCACCAGGTGAGGCCAACTGGATAAGTAAAATCTATCCTGTTTAAAATATATACAGTTTTTAAGAACGGGTAATCTCAGTCATTAGCCAGCTGTTACTTACAATAGCAATATATCAAAGAAAAGACAGCAAGAGCGCTGAAGGACCCCCGGCTTCCGCCTCAAGGGTGAAAGAGAGTATGGCAAATACCTCGATTAGGCGGGGTTGCGCTCCTTTAGTAACCTGGGAGGGCGGGATCGACGATCATCTAGACCGCGATCCTTCCCTACCCAAGATGGCGCCCAAAGTGAGTTCTGCGCCCAGCGCCCGGTAATAGCGGCGGTCTGATCGGCTGAGGAGGGGGAAGGAGGCCACCCTGGGCGAATTAAGTCTCGCACCAGGTGAGGCCAACTGGATAAGTAAAATCTATCCTGTTTAAAATATATACAGTTTTTAAGAACGGGTAATCTCAGTCATTAGCCAGCTGTTACTTACAATAGCAATATATCAAAGAAAAGACAGCAAGAGCGCTGAAGGACCCCCGGCTTCCGCCTCAAGGGTGAAAGAGAGTATGGCATGGGCCCAAAAGGTCTAGGAAACCCACGGAACACCGATTATTGCTATATTTTTGCTACTAAACACACAGTCACAAGTGCAATTACCTTGCAGGCAATATGGTCTTGATTTGAATGGTGCAGCCGGTGCAGTGACACAGGTACGGTCCTCTGGTGATATTGTTCGATAGTCACTATTGGCGGTGCAAAGATAGCCTTATTAATTCTCTGGTTCTAGGGTGTTTACCAATGGGGGAAGAGTTATTATTGACGCTTGTGAAGCTGCCTAGCGGAAGAGTTTTCCCGAAGTGCTGCTCGTTCACTTGGTAGAGAGTTGGTGCACCTTAACCCCTTTGCTGCTGCCGTCGGCCGTTGCGCGAGCTACCTCCCTGGTGCTGCGCACGTCCAACGGCCGACGCGGCCGCACCCGTTTCTTCGAACGTTCAGCACTGGCGCTGAACGCTCGAAGCAGCAAACGGGTTAAAGAGCTGGCCTTGTTATGGAATAGGAAGAGGGACGTCGAGGAAATGAACCAATCAATCAATCAAGTGTTTGTTAAGCCCGACTACTCACCCGTAAGGGTCTCAAGGTGCTGGAAATGAAGGCTTTATGAGTTGGACCGATGGTTGGTTGAAGAGAGTTGGGTTCCCAGACAGGTGTGAAGGGGAGCATTTCAGCAGGCGGCTATTGATAGAGCACATCAGGAAGTAAATAGAGAGATGAGGGGCTTTTGCAGGGAACGGTAGGTAGGCAGGGTGCCGCGTCCAGTGATAGGTTTTGAACAACAGCAGTATTTCAGGGAAGAAAGGGTGCACTTGCCCTTTAAGAGTTTTAAACTGTATTAATTGAATTGTGGGTTGCACTGGCCATATTGCTGGGTGCGAAGTGTTGGAAGGAGAATAGTTGGAGGACTTGTTTTTAGAGATTCAGCCTTTCTTCAGACTCTCACGGGGCATTTGTTGTTAGTGACTCGGCCTAACTTTACACTCTCAGGCGGCGCTGTTACAATCATATGTGCTTCTACTCTCCGGCTCGTGTTTAGTGACTCAAACTAACTTTATACTTTCAGGTGGCGCTGTTACAATCACTTGTGCTTCTACTCTCCGGCACTTGTTTTTGGTGACTCGAACTAACTTTACACTCTCAGGCGGCGCTGTCACAAACACTTGTGCTTCTAGTCTCCAGCACTTTTCTTGAGTGACTTGAACTAACTTTACTCTCTCAGGCGGTGCTGTTACAATCACTTGTGCTTCTACTCTCCGGCGCTTGTTTTTAGTGACTCAAACTAACTTTACACTCTCAGGCGGCGCTGTCACAAAGACTTGTGCTTCTATTCTCCAGCACTTTTCTTGAGTGACTTGACCTAACTTTACACTCTCAGGCGGCGCTGTCACTGTCACTTGTGCTTCTACTCTCTTGCGCTTGTTTTTAGTGACTCAAACTAACTTTACACTCTCAGGCGGCGCTGTCAAGATCACTTGTGCTTCTACTCTCCGGCTCGTGTTTAGTGACTCAACTAACTTTATACTTTCAGGCGGCGCTGTTACAATCACTCGTGCTTCTACTCTCCGGCTCTTGTTTTTGATGACTCGAACTAACTTTACACTCTCAGGCGGCGCTGTCACAAACACTTGTGCTTCTAGTCTCCAGCACTTTTCTTGAGTGATTTGAACTAACTTTACACTCCCAGGCGGTGCTGTTACAATCACTTGTGCTTCTACTCTCCGGCGCTTGTTTTTAGTGACTCAAACTAACTTTACACTCTCAGGCGGCGCTTTCACAAAGACTTGTGCTTCTATTCTCCAGCACTTTTCTTGAGTGACTTGACCTAACTTTACACTCTCAGGCGGCGCTGTCACATTCACTTGTGCTTCTACTCACTGGCTCGTTTTTAGTGACTCAAACTAACTTTACACTCTCAGGCGGCGCTGTCACAAACACTTGTGCTTCTATTCTCCAGCACTTTTCTTGAGTGACTTGAACTAACTTTACACTCCCAGGCGGCGCTGTCACAAACACTTGTGCTTCTATTCTCCAGCACTTTTCTTGAGTGACTTGACCTAACTTTACACTCTCAGGCAGCGCTGTCACATTCACTTGTGCTTCTACTCACTGGCTCGTTTTTAGTGACTCAAACTAACTTTACACTCTCAGGCGGCGCTGTCACAAAGACTTGTGCTTCTAGTCTCCAGCACTTTTCTTGAGTGACTTGAACTAACTTTACACTCTCAGGCGGCGCTGTCACAAACACTTGTGCTTCTACTCACTGGCTCGTTTTTAGTGACTCAAACTAACTTTACACTCTCAGGCGGCGCTGTCACAAAGACTTGTGCTTCTATTCTCCAGCACTTTTCTTGAGTGACTTGAACTAACTTTACACTCTCAGGCGGCGCTTTCACAAACACTTGTGCTTCTACTCACTGGCTCGTTTTTAGTGACTCAAACTAACTTTACACTCTCAGGCGGCGCTTTCACAAACACTTGTGCTTCTACTCACTGGCTCGTTTTTAGTGACTCAAACTAACTTTACACTCTCAGGCGGCGCTGTCACAAAGACTTGTGCTTCTATTCTCCAGCACTTTTCTTGAGTGACTTGAACTAACTTTACACTCTCAGGCGGCGCTGTCACAAACACTTGTGCTTCTATTCTCCAGCACTTTTCTTGAGTGACTTGAACTAACTTTACACTCCCAGGCGGCGCTGTCACAAACACTTGTGCTTCTATTCTCCAGCACTTTTCTTGAGTGACTTGACCTAACTTTACACTCTCAGGCGGCGCTGTCACATTCACTTGTGCTTCTACTCACTGGCTCGTTTTTAGTGACTCAAACTAACTTTACACTCTCAGGCGGCGCTGTCACAAAGACTTGTGCTTCTAGTCTCCAGCACTTTTCTTGAGTGACTTGAACTAACTTTACACTCTCAGGCGGCGCTGTCACAAACACTTGTGCTTCTACTCACTGGCTCGTTTTTAGTGACTCAAACTAACTTTACACTCTCAGGCGGCGCTGTCACAAAGACTTGTGCTTCTAGTCTCCAGCACTTTTCTTGAGTGACTTGAACTAACTTTACACTCTCAGGCGGCGCTTTCACAAACACTTGTGCTTCTACTCACTGGCTCGTTTTTAGTGACTCAAACTAACTTTACACTCTCAGGCGGCGCTGTCACAAAGACTTGTGCTTCTATTCTCCAGCACTTTTCTTGAGTGACTTGAACTAACTTTACACTCTCAGGCGGCGCTGTCACAAACACTTGTGCTTCTACTCACTGGCTCGTTTTTAGTGACTCAAACTAACTTTACACTCTCAGGCGGCGCTGTCACAAAGACTTGTGCTTCTAGTCTCCAGCACTTTTCTTGAGTGACTTGAACTAACTTGACACTCTCAGGCGGCGCTTTCACAAACACTTGTGCTTCTACTCACTGGCTCGTTTTTAGTGACTCAAACTAACTTTACACTCTCAGGCGGCGCTGTCACAAAGACTTGTGCTTCTATTCTCCAGCACTTTTCTTGAGTGACTTGAACTAACTTTACACTCTCAGGCGGCGCTGTCACAAACACTTGTGCTTCTATTCTCCAGCACTTTTCTTGAGTGACTTGAACTAACTTTACACTCCCAGGCGGCGCTGTCACAAACACTTGTGCTTCTATTCTCCAGCACTTTTCTTGAGTGACTTGAACTAACTTTACACTCTCAGGCGGCGCTGTCACATTCACTTGTGCCTCTACTCTCTGGCTCGTTTTTAGTGACTCAAACTAACTTTACACTCTCAGGCGGCACTGTAACAATCACTTGTTCTTCTACTCTCTGGCTCTTGTTTTAAGTGACTCAAACTAACTTTACACTCTCATGCGGCGCTGTCACATACACTTGTGCTTCTACTCTATGGCTCTTGTTTTAAGTGACTCAAACTAACTTTACACTCTCAGGCGGCGCTGTCACATTCACTTGTGCTTCTACTCTCTGGCTCGTTTTTAGTGACTCAAACTAACTTTACACTCTCAGGCGGCGCTGTTACAATCATTTGTGCTTCTACTCTCCGGCTCTTGTTCAGTGACTCGAACTAACTTTACACTCTCAGGCGGCACTGTCACATTCACTTGTGCTTCTACTCTCTGGCTCTTGTTTTAAGTGACTCGAACTAACTTTACACTCTCAGGCGGCGCTGTTACAATCACTTGTGCTTCTACTCTCTGGCTCGTTTTTAGTGACTCAAACTAACTTTACACTCTCAGGCGGCGCTGTTACAATCATTTGTGCTTCTACTCTATGGCTCTTGTTTTAAGTGACTCAAACTAACTTTACACTCTCAGGCGGCGCTGTCACATTCACTTGTGCTTCTACTCTCTGGCTCGTTTTTAGTGACTCAAACTAACTTTACACTCTCAGGCGGCGCTGTTACAATCATTTGTGCTTCTACTCTCCGGCTCTTGTTCAGTGACTCAAACTAACTTTACACTCTCAGGCGGCACTTTTACAATCACTTGTTCTTCTACTCTCTGGCTCTTGTTTTAAGTGACTCGAACTAACTTTACACTCTCAGGCGGCGCTGTCACATTCACTTGTGCTTCTACTCTCTGGCTCGTTTTTAGTGACTCAAACTAACTTTACACTCTCAGGCGGCGCTGTCACATACACTTGTGCTTCTACTCTATGGCTCTTGTTTTAAGTGACTCAAACTAACTTTACACTCTCAGGCGGCGCTGTCACATTCATTTGTGCTTCTACTCTCTGCCTCGTTTTTAGTGACTCAAACTAACTTTACACTCTCAGGCGGCGCTGTTACAATCACTTGTGCTTCTACTCTCTGGCTCTTGTTTTAAGTGACTTGAACTAACTTAACACTCTCATGCGGCGCTGTTACAATCATTTGTGCTTCTACTCTCCGGCTCTTGTTCAGTGACTCGAACTAACTTTACACTCTCAGGCGGCGCTGTCACATTCACTTGTGCTTCTACTCTCCGGCTCTTGTTTTAAGTGACTCGAACTAACTTTACACTCTCAGGCGGCACTGTTACAATCATTTGTGCTTCTACTCTCCGGCTCTTGTTCAGTGACTCAAACTAACTTTACACTCTCAGGCGGCGCTGTCACATTCACTTGTGCTTCTACTCTCCGGCTCTTGTTTTAAGTGACTCGAACTAACTTTACACTCTCAGGCGGCGCTGTTACAATCATTTGTGCTTCTACTCTCCGGCTCTTGTTCAGTGACTCAAACTAACTTTACACTCTCAGGCGGCGCTGTTACAATCATTTGTGCTTCTACTCTCCGGCTCTTGTTCAGTGACTCAAACTAACTTTACACTCTCAGGCGGCGCTGTCACATTCACTTGTGCTTCTACTCTCCGGCTCTTGTTTTAAGTGACTCGAACTAACTTTACACTCTCAGGCGGCGCTGTTACAATCATTTGTGCTTCTACTCTCCGGCTCTTGTTCAGTGACTCAAACTAACTTTACACTCTCAGGCGGCACTTTTACAATCACTTGTTCTTCTACTCTCTGGCTCTTGTTTTAAGTGACTCGAACTAACTTTACACTCTCAGGCGGCGCTGTCACATTCACTTGTGCTTCCACTCTCTGGCTCGTTTTTAGTGACTCGAACTAACTTTACACTCCCAGGCGGCGCTGTCACAAACACTTGTGCTTTTACTTTACAGCACTTTTTTTGAGTGACTCGAACTAACTTTACACTCTCTGTCGGCACTGTCACAAAGACTTGTGCTTCTACTCTCTGGCTCTTGTTTTTAGTGACTCGAACAGGACAGCACTGGGGAGCTCAGGTTGAGGCACGGGGCGCCGCTATGTCAAAGCCCAATACCTGGTTGATCCCCGGGAGTCCGTGGGGGGCACAGAAAGGGGGTCTTCTTGGCGCTTGTTGGTTTTTGCACCCTTCTGGAGCAGATTCTTGGTTTCCTGAGGAGGGGGGGTTTGAGTTGAAGGCTTTCCTCAGCAGGTCACTGCAGGTGGTCCCTGGGTTCCTCTCCCGCCGGGCCAGATCAGTGGGCTAGTTCAGTGTTCCTCACTCAGCTTGGTGGGCAGCGCCTAAACCCTGTCACCCCCAGTGGTATAGGTTCCTGACTAGGCCCTACCGCCTAAGTCTCCTGCGTAGGGTCCCCCAGGTCAGTGATGCCCCAACTGACTAGAAAGTTTTCCTCCCTTTTCTTTTATAGTGGCAGTTGGCAGTTGGCAGTGGGCAGTTGGTGACCACTCCCCTATTCTGGAAGGTTCCAGGAGCTTCCTCACTCTAGCTATGGGCAGGCAGGCAGGCTGGCATTGCTACAATGTTTAGGGGTTCCAGCCAGCTCCTGGCTACTAGAGTGCATCTAACAAAACCACGCTGCAGTAGCAGGGGTCAGTGGCAGCCATGTTGGGGGAAGAAAGCACCTGCACTTAGCATTGATTAGCAATGGGAAGGTACCCGGAGACCTAAGGCCAACCAAAAAGAAGGTGGGAAAAATGAAGCAAGGGCGAATAAAATAGGGAAACACCACCCTAGGTCTGACAGGCACTCACTCAGCTACCTTAGAAGCTCCTGGTTTGAGCCTGATTAAGCCATATTGGGGAGTGCCCTCTAAAGGAGGGGGCACAGCATGGCATGGCTTGGCATACTGACTGTGGCTAAGATTGCGTCCCAGCCTCCTTCCTGAACCAGTGGTCTACTGGACGGGTGCCCGGCTACCTCGCCTGACCCCCTGGCACATTGCCGGAGTGTCCGTGCTGTCCTCCCGCAAAGCTTATTTGTGAAGCAGAACAGTAGAGTTGGCACCGGACAGTTTTGCTGTGGGTAGCATCTGTGTGGCGAACAATCAAGCACAAACGAGCAGCAGCCTGGCACTCCCAGACAGTCTGGCCCCAGTAATGGAGTCATCATTCGCCCGCTGTGCCAAGTCCTCCAGTTTCTTTGCCTTAAATAGGGGTCAGGCACGAAAGGCTCGCGGGTGGCAAACATCAGAGGCCCAACGACAAGCACTGCAGCCTGGAAGTGGTTCACAGAGACTTCGAGTGTACCCACCCATGCTGGCAATCGTGGGTGGGTGGGGGGAGCTGGTAGCGTGATGACTGACTGACTGACTGACTATACTTATAAAGCGCACTATTGCCGAGGCGTCTTGGCGCTCCGTTAGAAAAAACTTGGCCATAAAGGCATCTTAACTGTTACTGGGTAAAGAGCCATGTTTTGATTTCTTTCCTGAATACATGTCTGTTAGATAGACTTCTGAGATGAAATGGAAGTGAGTTCCAGAGTTTGGATGCCAGGAATGAAAAGCGCTTGCCTCCGCAAGGTGCTCTTTTTACTTTTGGAATTTGTGCGAGTCCCAGGGACGAGGATCTCGGGGGCATATTATCAAGTAAGGGCGTTACATTATCGCCGTTTTTATCGGCAGGAAACTGCCGATAAAGCGGCGATAATGGGCTTGATAATATGCTCTATGAATTCCAATCGAAGCCCATGTTAGATGTCTTCACATTTCTCAGCAGTTTCCTGCCGGTAAAAACGGCGATATGTAACGCCCTTACTTGATAATATGCCCCTTAATGTCCTAGTGGGGACGTAGTGCGCAAAAAGAGATTGTACATCTTTCGCACCCTCTCCGAACAAGGCTTTATGAACTAAGCAGAGTGACTTGAATTCTATTTGTCTGCGAACAGGGAGCCAGTGAAGGTTACTGATGGCTTTTGATGTGGGGTGATGTCTGGGGAGCCCAAGCAGTACTCTGGCTGCTGCGTTCTGGTTGGCCTGAAGCTTATCTAATTGCGCAACACCCATTCCTAAGTAAAGGGCGTTGCAGTAGTCAATTCTGGACAGGATGGTGGAAACAACTACCGTTTTCCTTAGGGCAAAAGGAATATACAGGAGAATCTTTCTCAATCCTCTCAAGGTGAAGAAACATGCGGACGTGACCTGAATAATTTGTGGTGCCCGGGTCAGATTTTTATCAACCATTACTCCCAGATTCCTAGCTTTTGAAACCGGTATCGGAGGTGGTCCAGCGGCATTCGGCCACCATGACTGGGGCCAGATTTGCTCACACTGGGTGGCAGCAAGGAGGCCTTTCAAACACCGGCACTTTATATCCTGCTGACACCCAGCAGCAGCAGCAAAACATCTGGTGCCCGGCTCAGCCCAGACTTGGTGCAAATTCAGGACCCTGGAAGCCCTTGAACCTATTGGAATTGGGCGTGAGTGCGCTGGAGACCAAGATGGCGGCTCAGCGTGCCACAGGTCCCCGGAAGGGCATAGCTCCTTTTTTAACGCTAAGCATCGCCAAAACTTATTGCAGAGATAATTTGCTATTAGCAAGGTTTATCTCAGAAGTGATAAAAATCCTCGCGCTAACTGCCAAATGAGAGATTATCGCTGGAAAACCAACGATAATCTCTCGAAGTTTGGCGTTTGCTTGATGAGATGGGCTCACAAACTTAGCCATGATATCCACCTTCCATAGGATATCATGGCTAAGTCAGGAAAATACCAGGTGTAAAAAAAGCAGCACTAACCGCGGTTAGCGCTGCTTTTTTTTATCACTAACAGGGTTAGCAAAATCCTTGATAATAGGAGAAATGTCGCTTAACAACATTTCTCCTATTATTTTTCTCTGGAACGCCCCCTTTGCATCTCATTAGAGATGCAAGGGGGAGCGTAGAGAAAAAGGGTGCTAACATGCGAATTTGCGTGTTAGCTCCCTGTTGAAGATAGGGACATCATTTTATCTCTGCTTTCTTGGCTTTTAAAGCCAAAAAAGTGGAGATAAATCCCTTGATAATATGCCCCTACATTTCTCTGATTCCCCTGGTGTGCCACCCGGCCAGTATTTTGGTTCCTCTCCAAGCCTCCTGTCATTACATTCTCATTTATAAAACAATAATTGACACACTTAAAACCAGCCACGACTACTGGCTTTGTCAGTGGTGATTGGCTGTTTAAGATAAAGGCGTACCAACAATGATTTTTATAGTACATCAAATTGACAATGTTTCAATTCTGAACTTGTGAGACTGTGACTTCTACATGACTGAGGCCTGTGGAAGGGGCGTGGTCTTCAGAATGTGTCAATCACTCCTGGTATGTTCACTCTTTGGTAGACATGTTCGCCCTTTTTCTCCCCTCTTCTCCTCCGTCTGCATCCCTTACAGCTCATCTCTTCAGCGCCCTCCTACACACATTTGCACTGAATCATAATTGTTGTAACTGGAATAGGTGACTATTGCTCTGTGCGCTAAGTGGAGAGGCCAAGGATTGGATGGGCATGTTGTTTAAATACCTTTTCACCCTCTGGCACGCTCTGTGAGAAGCTTACTGCATTCAGCCTCAGCTCCAGACGTCTCAGTAGTGGCCCGTTAGTACCACCTGGAGGTGAGACACTTCAAAGTATGGACAGCACAAAAAAACAGAAAAACAATATCCTGGAAACAGCTAACACTCTTCAGTAATGCAAGATTAAGTAAAACGTGAAATAGAAACAGGAGGTAAATCACTGACATGAATGACCTTAACTTTTTTTACGTTCATTGTTCAGAAATCGATAAATGTTTTTTGCCATTAAAGTTGAGGACATGAATATAGGGTCCGATAGGGACCTGCTTCAATATGTGTTTTAAATTACTACCTGGTCTGGTACCCAGAGGGATCGAGTAAAAAAAATGCCCCTGCTTCCTCATCGGGGCGTCAAAGTTAGCCGTATTTGGGCTAGAGAGGGCTTCTCTTACCCTTGGGCCCTTGGGGCCACATTGCTGGGCTAACAATTGCCCCTGTAGGGGCCCTTGAGTGTTCAAGAGAGGAAGGAAAAGGTTTTTCCCTCAGTCTTTGTCAAGTTCTATGAAAATATTTCTCTCTTAACAAAGTTGCAAAGACTTTTGCTTTCTCCACATTTACATGAAATGTCTGACTTTTGCAACAATTAATTTTGTAAAGGAGACCTCGAGTATTAACCTCTGCATACAGTTTCCATCTGCGCTGGGTTTGATCAGAGTGAACATTATCTCACCAAGTGGTAAACTTATCTCACCACACACAGAAAAACTTACCACTGCAGAAGGGGGAGCCCAACTGAAAACACACAAGCATCGTGGAGAGTAAAAACATGATTTTCTTGATGCTTCAGCAGCTAAAAAGAAAACACAGGCCTGGCTTGACTGCACAGCGGGTAAAAGACCTTATGTGATTAGTAGGAAAAGCGCTTTTACGAGGCAGTGTTGAGAGAGGGGTTTTGGCCCCGCCCAAATGCTGATTGCTTTGGGTACAGATTTTGATTGGGTAGGAGTTGTGTGCTTCCGGGGAACATCCTTTACAACGCAACTTTTAGCCCGCACTACCATTACAACGCAACCATTACAACGCAAGTCATTACAACGACTTGCGCTGGAGGGCGCTCTAGGATAGGGAATAGCTTAATTTTCTATCCAACACCTTCCCTACTATCCACGGGGACTGGAGTTGGAATAGAAAATTAAACTATTCACCATCCAGCGTCCCCAACGCAAGTCATTGTAACGACTTGCGTTGTAAAAATTGCGTTGTAATGGCATGCGTGGTAAAAGCATACGTTGTGATGTCATACAACCGTGCTTCCACTTGAACGCTGTTCTCATATTGCACTTTTTGCATTGTGGAATATCTTATGCTCAGCACAGCAGGAGTGAGTGGATTATGATGAGCAGTCGTCGATCAAGGCTATTGAGCCTGACCTGTCTCACGTGAAAGCGTACGCCAAAGGCAGTAGGCCTGACTTATGTATTGCAAAAGGTGTTTAATTAAAGCCAATAGGCATTTAAGGGTGGATTGTTATTACACTGTGTTGAAAGTATCCTTGCATTTTATTACGTGGAATCTTACAGATTAATTTAGTAAGCAAGGGTTCGGTGTTCATCACTCCTTTGATAAACCCTTGGGTTAAAAGATTTAGGGCCATATGTATCAACATTCCGTTTTGCGATTTCGAAATAGCGATTTTTAAGGAATCGCTATTTAGAAATCGCAAAATGGTATGTATGTAGAAATTCGCTTCTTTTTAGCGATTCCTTAAAATTCCTTAATTGCGATTAGCAAATTGCTAATCGCAATTAAGGAATAATTTCCTATTCATTTCTATGGGCCAGAAGGCCCATAGGAATGAAGGGGAAATTTGCCATTCGCAATTTGCTAATCGCAAATTGTGAATATTTTCAAGGGTGCAGGGGCGTCCAAAGGACACCCTGTTGCACCCCTGAAATCTGCATGGGTGCACATGTGGCGCACATACATGCCCTAAGGGCATGTATGTGCGTCACATGGCACTTTGAAAAATGAAAAAATATGCATTTTGAAAGGAATTCGCAACTTACCACCAACTAGAAGTTGGTGGAAATTTGCGATTCCTTAAGGCCAATTTGCTATATTTTTTGGCTTCTTAGATTGCATTTAAGGAATCGCAAAATTTGTGATTCCTTAAATGCAATTGCAAGATAAGGAATCGCAAATTTTGCGATTCCTTACTTTTAAAGCAGATTTTCTTTGATGCATACAATTAGTCCAAAATGCATTCGCAAACGCCGAAATTCTGCGAATTTCGGCGTTTGCGAAGTCAATTTGGCTTGATACATATGGCCCTTACACTGTGAATATCTGGTTATTGCGATGATCCTGTGGCAACAGGTAGAGGCCGGAATGGTTCAATACAAGGTCTAATCTATTTATTGTGAACAATTTTAACAAAGGTCGTAGCACAGACTTGTGTATTGTGTAAAGCAAATGTTATTGCTAATAGGACTCTAAGGCGTTGCGTTAACGCCTGTGGACAGGCATCGTGTTACCAGGACTCTCGTAAATTAATGTGGTAAGCAAGGATTTTGGGGTTGGTTGCTTCCTTTGATAAAGCTTGGGGGAGGGCATTTAATTTGCAGTGTGCGGCATCCTGCGTATATTTGTAAACTGAGTGGCCATCTTGGAACGGTACTGATCATACTATATCATTGTTTTACTGTTCCAAGATGGCCACCATGGTGAGACCAAGGCATTCAAAGATGGCTGGTCAGTGCAATGTTTGCTTAGCCCTCATCTTGTGTTGATACTGTGCGTTGTGTATCACTGTTTTAAATACTCCAAGAGGACCAACACACTGTCTTTAAACACAGCATCCGTTTTGGAACTCAAACACTGCAATGCAATTGAAATACAGCACCTGCTGCTGTATTTATATGTTTGCCAAGTGTAGGCGGCAGCATGTTTTCTGTTTTTCTACTTTTATTCTTTTAATTTATCTTTCTATAAGTTTTTTGAGCTGGTGCCTCTTTTCCTTATTGGGGGGGGGGGGGGTAAGTGAGTGAAAGCATTAATAAGTTAATGGGTGGATGAACTGATGTGTGAATGCTCTGAGAGTCAGAACTCCCCTGGGACTGAATAGTCACTTTCAGTTATAAGCCTGAGCGGTTGCCGTTGCCAATGCTTGTTTTATTCTGAAGCAGTTGCCCCATCTCGCTTTCCTGAATCCAACCCTCGGCTGGTAAACATCCCCTCGTTTCTGCGCCGTCAGCTTCCCGCCAAAGCCCTCCACCAGCCTGGGCCATAACAGGGCTCCCTTTCAGGCCGGGCTTTGCTATTAATGGCCCGGTGGATTGGCCCGGAGTGCGCTGGACGGATTTAGCGCCTTACATCACCGTGAATCAAGGCGCCCTCTGTTCACTGACTCCCAGCGCAGCCAAGGCCCTGGAAGAGGGGAGTCAGAGGCATGTTTGAGAACCTTTTTTCTGGGGCTGAGGAAGTGCTTTTCTGTTGTTCTTTGCTGGATGATTTACAGGGCAGCGGCTACGTCGACGTAATTAGGGCCCATTAGGACTGTGGAGCCTGAGCCCAGCGCCAGGAGGGGGCGACCTGCTCTGGGCAGGGCCAGCTCTCCAACCGGGCCTTCTGATGGGGCACAGACCGTGTCTGGGAGTATTTAAACGGGATGTATGACGTTACAATGCACACTTTTACAACGCATACCTTTACAACGCATTTTTTTACAACGCAACATCCATTACACCGCATTCCATTACAATGAAATTTTAAAAACTACCTTTACAACGCATTCCATTATAACACATACTACCTTTACAACGCATACCATTACAACGCATTACATTACATTGCATGTTTGGTAAGTATTGGATAGTGTAGGGGTAAAATTTACTATTCTAACTCCAGGGGGGTGCAACAGTAGGGTAAGTGTTGGATAGTGCAGGGGTAAAAATTACTATTCTAACTCCAGGGGGTACAACAGTAGGGTAAGTGTTGGATAGTGTAGGGGTAAAAATTACTATTCTAACTCCAGGGGGGTGCAACAGTAGGGTAAGTGTTGGAAGGTAATGGTATACGTTGTAATGGTATGCGTTGTAATGACTGAGTTGTAATGACATGCGTTGTAGTGGTGTGCGTTGTAGTGTCATGCATTGTAATGGTTGCGTTGTAAATGCATGCGCTGTAATGGATGTTGCGTTGTAAAATTTGCGTTGTACAGGTAGTGTGTTGTAAAAGTTGCGTTGTAAAGGTTGTTTCCCATTTGAATGCATACATCTGGGCATCCCTATCGAAAACCCTCAACATATTTGATCCTAAATTTAACATTTTTTAAATTCTACGTGACTTAGTGGTTTAGAGTTCGGCTGGTAATTTCAATGTTGCTGGTCTGTCTGTGAATCAGGGCACAGCTGGAACTGCCCAGCGGTGCTCAACCTTAGAGGGCCCCTTGTGTGCCCTCGGGGAAGTCTCCCCCAGATTTAGAGACATAGGACACCCCATTATTTATGGGGCCGGGGGTGTCCTTTCCTGCTTTGCCCGAGTTCACAAAGAATCCAGCAGGAAACAAAAGTTTCTTGCTCACAGTGAAGAGAAAGCCTTGTTGCTTTATGATGTTAAAAAACGTATCCTTCATATAGCGCTTTTATTTCAAGCGCTTTACACAGAAAATTATTGCACTTTATTTTTTTTACCCAGTGCAGCCCACTTACCTTGGAATTGTAAAAAGCAGAGTAGAGACGGACCTGATCTGAACCTGTGACGTATAATTCATTGAGCCTTATTATGCGAACTTTAAGTGATAAGGTATATTATTAAGGCACACAAGGAAAAACAATAGTGGTATTGAGGCGACTATACAGAGTATGGGGTTTATTCGACCACCAGAGACTGGGACATACCCCCAGTGCATTGAACTCATGGCTATGAAAAGGATATGATGTCATTTTTAGGTCTCGCCTGTCGATGCGCATGCGCATCGAGCTTGCGAGCCTATTGCGGCTCAAACAACGTTTAACTACGAAGCAAGGAATCGTGGCGATTCCTTGCAGTGCCCGTGACTTTTAAGCTCAATGCGCATGTGCATTGAGCTTAAAAGCGCGTGCACAGCCGCCCGCATTCCTCCGACACCTTTGAAGTGAAGCTTAGCTTCACTTCAAAGGCCCGGCTTCTTCACACCCACATGCCGCTCTCGCTCTCCCCGCTCCGCTCCGCCCCCTCCCCTGCCCGGCCGGCTTCTTCACACCCACATGCCGCTCTCGCTCTCCCCGCTCCGCCCCCTCCCCTGCCCGGCCCGGCTTCTTTACACCCACATGCCGCTCTCGCTCTCCCCGCTCCGCCCCCTCCCCTGCCCGCCGTGTGACCTCGGCTTACACTCACCCCTCCTTTCTCCCCTTTAGGCTGCTTTCGGATGCTTTGTTCGCAGCTTGTCATTTACTTTTGCATTGTGGGCGTATTATGATTCCTCATCAACATTCACTTGGATGAGTCAGAACATATTGGCCCTCAATATGGTAAACTTGAGCAATTATTGATTTAGCTGATCCAGTCCTTTTTCTGTTTGATTGTTTAACAGCACCACACCCATAATCTTTACTGTCCTAAATAGTCAGAAATCGTCAAGTAGAAGTGGGAGAAGGTCTGGTCTCAGTGGCGCAAATACAGAGGGAGTTGAGGTGCCTAAAAGTGTGTATTAAATGTATGGATGTATAATCGATCTTGCCTGTTTCATATACATCTAAAGTTGCCGCTCTGGCCATAAACTCTTGTAGCCGACCCTAGGGTCGCTCTTGGGGGTCGATGAATGTACTTGACATCCAACAAATGTTACACAAATTGACAACTGTATTGCATGCATGATTAACAATGAAAAGTATGTATTCAACTTGAGCTTGTTTTAATAAAAAAGATTTTGGGATTAAAGATCTTGCCCTAGCTTCTTGTATGCATGGTGGGGAAAGCTGTGATGAGTCCGGGGAACTAATGTGCATACTGGACCATGCAGTTTTGTTTTCCACCTTTAAAATGATTCTAATGTTTTAGGAGAGGACGCTTTGCAGTCTGGGACTAGTAGTTTCAGGTTTTACCATTACAAATAAGGCCATATACATCTCGCTAGGCAATCTCCTGTTCTTAAAGCATGGTGATGGTGCCATTGCACAGTTAAAAGTACAAAATAACAATAGCACGTTGCAGGGCTCCACTTAGTAGTTATTGAGCCGACTTCACTATTGGGGGTAACTGAATAACGAGAGAAAGCTGGGCGGATTTAAGCATCGTAGTTCATCCAGTCACAGACAGATGACCCGCGTCGTATATAACCGCCTCAGCCCGCCTTAACTATATTTTGTTTCAAACTGTAATTTATATTCTAGACCGGCCTGACTTGTAGGTCCTGATTAATGTAAAACCTGAAACTACATGTCCCACAATGCTTGTGCGTTGCTGAGACTAGAAGGCAGTGTCACATGGATGCATTTGGGCAAATCCTAGTAATTCCGTCGTTAATCTGCTTCAGCGCCACGATCCGGAAATAATGCGCTGCATTAATACAAATGCAGTGAGCAGTGTTAGCTTTTCTCGGCTCCTTTCCCCTCCCCCAGGTGCATATCCCACATTCCTGCAAAACAAAAGTTGCTATAGTTTCTAAAATCAACAGGCACCCTAAGTGTGTGTTCCCGTGCGTCCATGTAAATGTGTGATGGTATTGTAAATATGCAAAATATAGCTTTAGCAAATTATTACCTGCTTTATGTTCCTATTTAGAACAAAAATTCCTTTTTTATGTGAAAATAAATTCAGTTTTAGCAAACTAAAAGTGTTTGGAAGGTTAGTCTTGGTGTTTATGTATTCAAGGCTTTACAGCGACTCACTGGCACACGGCGCTGCTTGCAGTTAAGTTACTCTCCCGTATATCTTCCCCAAACACCTACCGCCCCTCACGGCTTGTTATTTAAGAGTAAGATTGTTCGTAATTGTGCCACTACACCCATTTTGTGAAAAAAAAACTCACTCCCTTACATAAAGAACAAAATGCTGCGCTGCAGGAAATAACTGATTACACTGATTACACGCCCAAAAGGACATTAAGCTGTCAACAGATATACAATCCAGAGCGAAACATAATACGAAAATAAACCGCAAAGCAAAATACGGGCTTTCCTACTCCGCTTACCCAGGCTCTTCCTAGGTGGCTTCCCCCTTTCATTTCACTGCGTTTCCATAGGCCTTTTTCAAATTTTTTCCTCTGGCTGTTTTCTCTCCCATCCCCCCCACTTTCTGTCGCTCCACACCCGTTTCCAAATATAATGTCCTGCTCCAACTGCTAATCCAGGAGGTGCCTGCCCCCCCGCAGCTCTCCAGTTTGCGCTTCAAGTCTGGGATCCAGTGTAGATCGATTCATAGAGCAGGACAGCCAGGGAAGTAATGCTGCCAGCAGCTACTTTTACCTACCTCACTTGGCCCTGCTGCCTCCTACCTATCTGCTCTACGTTCTATCTCAGGGGTCAACAGTGGACACTGCCAACACTCTAACAGCTGCCATTAATACATAAACAGTGAACAGTACCATCACAGCACTAACTAGGAGTGGCGTGCTACTGTAACCGCACAGCTGTGTCTACCGCAGTGATAACACACTAATAATGGGCACTAACAACACTACACGTTCACTGACAGCTGCCATTCCATATTGGGCGCAAGTATCCGCTTGCTTACTGTAATATGTTCTCTTAGCCTGGCATATTTCTTTGTGACCCGAGCTGGGTTGCTGCAGGTTGGCGTCTGCACTTTCCCCCAAATAGTTCCCATATGTACAATTAATAACACTCACCCTCACTCACCCTCACTCACCCTCAAACCCTCACCCACACTCACCCTCACCCTCACTCACCCTCACTCACCCTCACTCACCCTCAACCCCTCACCCTCAACCCCTCACCCTCACTCACCCTCAACCCCTCACCCTCACTCACCCTCACTCACCCTCACCCACCCTCACCCACCCTCACCCTCACTCACCCTCACCCTCACTCACCCTCAACCCCTCACCCTCACTCACCCTCAACCCCTCACCCTCACTCACCCTCAACCCCTCACCCTCACTCACCCTCAACCCCTCACCCTCACTCACAACACATATTGTGTTACAATAGGTGTCACATTTGCGAAAGATAAAACTATCTAGAGATGTAGCATAACGACCAGAGCTGCCATATAAGTCACATATTGGCATTGTAAATGACAAAGCCATCAATTTAGCAATTTTTAACGACCAGAGCTGCCATATAAGTCACATAAATACAAAACATGTTGCATTCCAAATGCTATAGGTGTCACATTCGCAAAAGTTATAACTATTGGCATTGTAAATGACAAAGCCATCAATTTAGCAATTTTAACAACGAAAAAATAAATAAATTGTCATTTACAAGACCAATAACTACAACTTTTCTAATGCGAAACCTATTGCATTCCAACCCCACTCACCCACGCAACGTCACTCACACACGCAACGCCACTCTCACACGCAACGCCACTCTCACACGCAACGCCACTCTCACACGCAACGCCACTCTCACACGCCACTCATCCACGCAACGCCACTCATCCACGCAACGCCACTCATCCACGCAACGCCACTCATCCATTTGCAAAACGAAAAAAGTTAAACTCTTCTATTGCGAGACCTATTGCATTTTCAATGCTTGTTGATGATGTCACTTCTTGTGATGTTTATACACGTCAAATAGTTGTCATAAAAAAGCCTCCATGTGACACCCTGCTCCTCATTTCATCCTTTTAGAGGAGCTGTTATGTTTCCTACGTCACAAGTCTCTTAACCAGTGATATAAGTGATTATGGCATGTTATTCGCCAATTTAGTGCTAGTCTCTGTTGGGTTATTAAGGACCCCAAAAGTGGTACTCCTTTTAGCGTGGGAGATTGCTAACCCCATGAACAGTCCAATGCATTAGTACAGTCAGTGGTAGTTGATAACAGTAACGAGGTACAGGTCATCATGTTACCTGAGCCTCAGGTGAGCACGCTGACACCTGGCTCTGCCTACAACCTCCATACAGTGACTTATGTCTGCGACACGTCATCCCCCTAAGCTTCTAATGAGTGTGTTTGAGGGGGCTTGTGTATGCTGAGTACATGTATATAATGACTTGCGTTGTAAAAGCTGCGTTGTGATGGTACTGCAGTGTTATGTACCGCGTTGTACCATCATACATCCCCTGTTCTTAATCCCCTTCGCGGGTCCTTTGGACGTGGCGGCCATCATGAAGGGGTCACCCTTGCCTGTGTGTAGCTCCTAGAGTTGCCGATTGCTTGCCGGATGGTTAGTGGTAGCCGGAGTTAGCTGCCACCTCTTTCCTTCATGCCCCCCAACCCCACACTGCTCCTAGATTCGACCTGCATTGCAATTCTTTGCAAAGCTCTGTGCACTGCCTGGCTTTGAATAATCAGCCTGATGAAGGACCTTTTTTGCTACAAGTGGCCGAAACTAAACCAGTTCCATCAGATCAATGAAACTCAAAATATGGCCCGGGGACCGCATGCAGCCCTCCTGACTGTTACCTGCACCCCCCTGGGCAGAAGCAGCACTGGGCTGCTGTTTACTCGACTCAGCAATAACATTAAAACAAATTAAATATACAGCAAGCCCTTATTTAAAGGTTAATTGCAGTTAGGGAAACAAAGTAACTAGCCCCTTAACTTTAGGGAACACCTTCATTTTTAAAGACCACAAATGTTTTAAGAATAGTCTTTTCAAAAATCAAGAAGTGTATCGATTATCGCAGTGCATACAGAAGAATTTTTTTAAAGTGATGGTTTTCAAACATGAATTTAGAAAGGCTCATGCTTCCCATCCCCCTACCCTAACAACAATGTCGTTAGTAATTACAGCACAGGGGATGGTTTTGTGCAGCACGCATCCTGACGTCATGTATTTTGAGGTCCTCTTATATGTGAGAATAAAGAAAAAGGATGGAAATTGAAACAAAACAATTGCCCAGGATCACACAATTTGGTCAATTGGAAAATCTGGGATTCATTCCAGGTTTTCTGGTTTCACATTGCACAATCGAGTTCAGCCACTATGTATGCATGCTTCACTTACCCTACACCCACTTTAAGGTGTGTGAACCCGGACTCTTGCAATCCTGCACTATGCTTGGCCATCCCAAGGCGAGTGTCCTCCTACTTGTAACCCGCGCTGGGCGCGTACAGCACGTTTCAGTTCCATGGTAACCAGGACACACCGTCAAGTATACCTGTTGCTGTCACACTGCGTAGTGAAGTTACTAAGCATATGTGCTTAGTAATAATGTCTTACATCTTTTTGTAAGAAAATAACACTGCTTGACTATTGATTGTGCAGGACGTGTGTGTATCCTTTACTAGATGGAGGAGTGTGGCTCAATGGTTAGAGCGGCAGACCCTGATGCAGAGTTCTGGCCAGGGACCAGGGTTCAATTCCCGCCTCGGCGGCTCTTGGGCTCAATGTCCCCGGACCTGGTAATTCTCACCTCGGTGCATATTCTAATCATGGGTCCCACTCTGTGACTCTGGGCAATAGCTTGCTTAATCTCCACACCGGCCCCAACAGCGCTGGAATGCCTGGCTTCACCCTGGGGGTGCCCAGGAGTGGACAATTCACAGGGAAAAGCCAGGAAGGGTTCCACAGCGGTATGCGTACAGCGCCAGGACGCCGAATAGGTGACACCGCAAGGTGACCGTCTGGTGACAGTGTGCTCTATAAGTACCATGACATTTACATTTACATGCCCCAGAGCACTGGCCTGCCATATATCCAAGTACTTCCGACAGTATTGTACCATTTATATATAGCACTTACTACGCCTATGTGGGGTGCTTAGGCGCTTGCCGACTGCGTCCATGGAAGCACCAAACCCAGTCGCATTGGCTTCCAAGTACAACCATCTCGTTGAAATACTCCTTCTTGGAAAACAACCTTACGACGCGGTCATAACACCGCAGTACCATTACAACGCGGATTTTAGAACGCAAGTCATTACCACGACTTGCGCTGGAGGGCGCTCTAGACTAAGGAAAAGTGTGATATACTATTCCAACACCTTCCCTACTGTACGTACGCTGGAGCTGGAATAGTAAATCATACTATTCCTAAGTGCAGCACCCTACAGCGCAAGTCGTGGTGATGACTTGCGTTGTAAACCTGCGTTGTGATGGTACTGCGGTGTTATGTACCACGTTGTACCATCTTACATCCCCTGTTCTTAATCCCCTTCGCTGGTCCTTTGGACGTGGCGGCCATCTTCTATCCCATGACAGCGGCAGGTTTGAGGCGAAAAGAGGATCTTATATGGTTTTTCTTCGCCTCCTCCTTGGAACAGATGTTTTGTCTAAGTTTAAATATTTTGTAATTTAATCTTAGCATGTTCCCCTTAGAAACATTTGGTTTGCATCTGTCAGATGGCGGATAAACCTTCAAAGAACAGAAACTGCCCAGTTAAAGAAGAGAGCGGGAGTGCGCTGTGGCCAGGGGTGGGTGGGGGTGGAGATCTGTGTGTGCAGAGTGTTAGGAGCTCCACAGAGGGTGTCTGGCCATGGAGTGGGCTCACCACAGTGCCAGGGGGTAAGGAGCTCCACAGGGGGTGCCCGGGCATGGAGAGGGCCCCCACATTGCCAGGGGCTAAGGAGCTCCACAGAGGGTGCCTGGGTATGGGGTGGGCTCACCACAGTGCCAGGGGGTAAGGAGCTCCACAGGGGGTGCGTGGGCATGGGTGGGTTCACCATAGTGCCAGGGGGTAAGGAGCTCCACAGGGGGTGCCCGGTGGGAGAGATAATACATTCGCTCAAGTGGATGGTTCATTTGCAGAGGTGGGTAGGTTGGAGAATGTATGCATTAGTCCACCATGTCTGGTACCTTTATCAGCCGAGAGCAGAATTGATTGTAAGTGTGAACCTGCCTTGTTGTTTAAGGTTCACCACAGGGTACACTGAACTCCAACGTGTAACTTCCTTGGTACAAACATCTGCAGAAAGCCACTGCCAGCCCCGCCCTCTGCCGACGCTACTCACATCCACGCCAATGACCGGTTACTCACCGCTAATATTCATTACTCAGAGTCGTAGCCCTCCCCGTCCCAGTCCAGCTTCTTGTGCTGGGTGGTACAGGGTGTGGATAGGCAGGTCACAGGGTTATATGCCTCAGGGTGTGGGTGTGGCCTACAGAGCTTGTAGAAGGATAGGGGGAGGGGTATGCTGGAAGTGGGAGGACAGGAGAGACCTGCCAAAGGCCATGAGAAACCATCTCATCATACTCTTGAGCATTTCACACCCATCACTCAGTCATCGCTCAGGCGTATCATTACTTTTTATACTTTTAGCATGGGCGGTCACGCATTGATAATGCTGATGGTGTTGCCTGTTCAACATAAGCAAATTGAGTCTGATTGGCTTTGACAGAGCTTGTTGAATCTGTTGCTTTTGTAGTTCTTTTAGTTTTTTTGTAATTTGTTGGTTTGTTTTCTGATCAGCAAGTCTAGATTTTATAAAACTTTGAAAAAGAATGCCACTGTGTGGGTAAAATGTAAATAAATGTAGTGCTTATATAGCGTACGAATCACCTCCGAAGGGGTCTCAAGGCGCTGTACACATACCGCTGTGGAACCCTTCCTGGCCTTTCCCTGTGAGGTGTCCACTCCTGGGCACCCCCAAGGTGAGGCCAGGCATCCTTAGCGTTGTGGGGGCCGTTGTGGAGATTAAGCAAGCTATTGCCCAGAGTCGCAGAGTGGGACCCATGATTGGAATAGGCACCGAGGCGAGAATTATCAGGTCCGAGGAAATTGAGCCCCAGACCCGCCGAGGCGGGAATTGAACCCTGGTCCCGGGCTAGACCTCTGCATCGGGGTCTGCCGCTCTAACCATTGAGCCACACTTCTCCCGATGTTGCTTTATAAGAGTTTGAGTTGACTTCCAGATTTCACATTTAGGGGCATATGTAGGTAGGCATTAGCGATTCGCAAACGCCGAAATTCGGCGAATTTCAGCGTTTGCGAATCGCAAATGGCGTTTTGATATGTAGGTGCCACTTAGCAAAATAAGGAATCGCAAAAATTGCGATTCCTTATTTTGCTCAAGCATTTAAGGAATCGCAGTTTTGCGATTCCTTAAATGCTATGTAGGAGTGCATTTTGAAATGCGATTTTGGCTTGAGGAATCGCAAAATACCACCTACTCCAAGTAGATGGTATTTTGCGATTTCCTTTCAAAATGCATTTTTTTTTAAAAATTCAAAGTGCCATGTGGCGCACAGACATGCCCTTAGGGCATGTATGTGCGCCACATGTACTTAGAGGCACATTCCAGGGGTGCAACAGGGGTCCTTTGGACACCCTGGCACCCTTGCAATTGCGATTCTCAAATTGCGATTTTCTCATAGAAAATCATAATTTGAGAATGTATCCCCATTCATTCGAAAGGGCCTCTTGGCTCATAGGAAGGAATGGGACACTCATCCTTAATTGCGATTCGCAATTTGCTAATCTCAATTAAGGAATGTTACAGATTCGCAAAAAAATTGCACATTTTTACCTACATTCCATTTTGCTATTCTCAAATAGCGATTCCTTAAAAATCGCTATTTGGGAATCGCAAAATGGAAATTACCTACATATGCCCCTTAGTCGTATAATAAAGTTTACCACGTGCAGTCGGAAAGGCCCTGCTGGCGCCTGATGACATATACCTCTGGGGGTAAGGGGAGTTAGTAACTTGCTGGGTGGGGCTGTCCAGCCCTCTGCTATGTTCATTAGGGTGGCTCTGTAGCTGGTGAGTTTCATGTGCCTTGGAGGGATGTTATGCTACATCATATATCAGCCAGAGAGTGGAAAGGCCTCTGATGTTGCATCCAGATGTCCCTGCGAGGAGTAATGAAACATGAAGTTTAAGCCTTCCATCTCCTGCCCCCTGCCAGGATAGCTCCTCTCCTTCCTGCTGACCCCCTCTGAGATTCCTGCCTTTCCTTCCGCTGAGGTACACCCCTCTCATCCCCATCCGCTGGGACCAGAGGGGTCAGCGGAGGCATCAACGGTAGGACATGATCTGATGATGCGCGCGCATTGCATGAGGGTAATTGTGTTAGGTCGCTGGACCAGGAGCTTCAGGGATCAACGCGCCGTTGCCTGGCGGAAGTCCACATTAGCGTTCACTCCATGGTCCAGGCATGGCAGCCCTGGCACAATCAGCTGGTGCATTGGGGCATTATAACCCGGCCCAAGAATGGGTACAGAAACCTAACCGCAGTTCACCATTCTTTCTCTACTGGCTAATCCTGGTTGGCCGTGGTTTGACCATGTTTGCTGCTCCACGGATAACCATTTAGGGCTGTTTTTAACTGGGTTTGCTTCTCCTGTGGACACTCGCGGATGACTATTTTTGACTACGGGCACCGTGGACTAGGCCTAGGGTGCAATCTCTTCTACCCAGCAACTTCTGGCCTGCGGATTTCTCCCCATAGGTGCAGCCAGTGAAGGTAGTGCGGAACCTGGGTGTCATGTTTAACAGCGATCTTACCCTGGAGGCGCAGGTTATGAAGATGGTAGCTGGCTGTCTGGCCATTATTAGACTCTTGAGGAAAATCCTTCCTCTGTTACCGCCTCTTGCCCGGGTAGAGGTGGTGCGTTGCACCGTGCTCAGTAGGTTAGACTACTGTAATTCTCTGTTGTTGGAGTCTCCAAGTTTTCTTATGGATAGACTCCAGAGTATTCAGTCTGCGGCGGCAAAATTAGCCCTGGAGTGGCCAACACGATTCTCCTCTTCAAGGGCTCTGGCTCAGCTGCACTGGCTCCTGGTGAGACAGAGGGTTCAATTTAAATCTCTCTGTTTGGCCTTTAACCCCTTGCTTGCTCGTGACGGAACCGTTCCGTTACGAGCCTCGGGTGGGCTGCGCTGGTGATGGAACGGTTCCGTCACGGCCTGCTCGCTGTGCCTGCGCGGCGCGAATTCCACGCCTGCGCTGATGTTCTAAAGAGTGGGCGGGGCCATGACGGAACCGTTCCGTCATAAGCACAGCTCACCCGAGGGCCATGACGGAGCGGTTCCGTCATGAGTACGGGAGCGCCGCGCGGCCCCCCTCCCCCTTAGCACTGCGGCGGAATAGCCGCCGCAGCTAAGGGGTTAAAGCCCACCATGGGTTGGGCCCTGTTCGTTTACAAAGGAAGTTCATGTGGCAAGCGCCGGCCCGTAACCTATGATCCTCCTCGGCCAGGTTGTTGACAATACCTCGGTTTAAGAAATCCAAAGCAGGAGGAAGATTGTTTGGCATGGCCGCGGCGAAACTGTGGAACGCCCTTCCGGCTGAGGTTAGACATACCTCCGTCCTCCTCTTGTTCAGGAGGAGTTTAAAAACATGGCTTTTCCCAAATCCCTAGCTCGCTATCAGTTTGGCCCCCTCCGATATGAGTCTGTCAGCGGCCAGGATGCCTTTTTTAGGTGATAGTGCGCTTTAGAAGTGAAATAAATAAATAAATAAATAAATGGGCAGCTTTAAGTTGACCATCTTTGCTTTCTAGGTTGGCAACCATGGATAATCGCAACTATCTCTGTCGACAACCATGGATTGAATGTTTTATCATTGTGTTATAATTCTGCATGGCAGTCATGCATGGGGGTGAGATGTGCAGGTTTATTTGCTCCGGTCAATGACGGCAGACCATTTTTTGATTTTGTTTGGTTTTTGTGCGGACAATGATGCGCGACCGTAGTTTGACATACTTGCGTTCTCCATTGGCAGCCCTTGTCTGTGAGTGGTATCTCCATAGACACCCATGGATGGATGTGGTTTGACTGTGTTTGCTTTCTTCTTGGACAGCCAGGAGTCATAATTTTCTGTGTGATTAGTTTCCTCCTGAGCACCAAAGTGTGACGTCACCTTGCCAATGTTTGTTTTTTATTTATATGAGCATCTATGCCTGACCGTGGTGTTATTCATTTGGTTTCTCCATCATTAACCATGGAGAGCTGTGGTTTGACTTTGTGTGTGTACAACCCTAGATTACCTTAGTTCAACTATATTTCGGCTCCAAGAGCAGCCATGAACCTCTGTGGATTTTTTTTTTCTTTTTTGCAGAGTTTTATATAGCGCGAACTAGACCCGAACCGAATCAGGTATCAGAGCGCTTTACATAGCACCAGTTACGTTACATGAGGACGGACACACATTCATTTCGGGCACGGGGAGATTAAGTGATTTGCCCAGAATCACAGGAGGTTTTGGCGTCGTTACCGAGACTCGAACCCAGGTCCCCAGGTCCGAGGTCGAGCGCCCTAGCCGTTAGGCCAACTCCTCTCACCATGGACTACAGTTATTAACAAGCATTTACAATGCAATGGTCTCGGCATTATTAAAGGTAGAGCTATTGGCATTGCTCATGACATTTTTTTTTTTTAATCATAAATAAATGGTATTGTCATTTACATTGCCAATAGCTTAATCGTTAAATAAATGGCATTGTCATTTACAATGCCAATAGCTTAATCGCTCGCATATGCATGACCTATTGCATTTACACCCACACAGAGCCACACACAAAAAGCCACCCACACACACATACAGAGCCACCCACACAGAGCCACCCACAGTCATTCACATAGAGCCACCTACACAGAGCCACCCTCACACAGACAGAGCCACCCACACACACAGAGCCGCGCACACACAGAGCCACGCACACACAGAGCCACGCACACACAGAGCCACGCACACACACACACAGAGACATGCACACACACACACACAGAGACATGCACACACACACAGGGTCAAAAAGCTATCCACACAGAGCCACACACACACACAGAGCCGCGCACACACAGAGCCACGCACACACAGAGCCACGCACACACACACACAGAGACATGCACACACACACACAAACAGAGACATGCACACACACACAGGGTCACGCACACACACACAGAGCCACGCACACACACACAGAGCCACGCACACACACACAGAGCCACGCACACACACACAGAGCTATGCACACACACACACAGCCACGCACACATACACAGCCACGCACACACACACAGAGTCACGTACACACACACAGAGCCACGCACACACACACAGACAGAGCCACACACACACACACACACAGACAGAGCCACACACACACACACACACAGACACACACAGACAGAGCCACACACACACAGAGCCACACACAGACAGAGCCACGCGCACACACACACAGACAACATAAATGCAGTGTGTATGTGTTAGCTGATCACTGCATAAGTGAGTTAAAGAATGTGTTGAGGGTTTCACTTAACTCATTCAGCTGTAGTGCTTTAGGGACGAATTCTACTTGGAAGAGGTTTGATACAGTTCTTTAGACCCCCAAAAGAAATGTTTTGCTTCATTTGTGGGACCAATAAACGCTATTGCTACCTACACAATATAGATTTTTCACAAAAACTACAAAGCTGCTGGTTTTCAGTTCGTCAGAAAATGTGCAGTTTAAGTTTTGCCAGGCAGGAGTGTGCTTGTGCCCTCCGTCGTGCTGTGTGACTCTAAAAGGGGACGGAAGTGGTACTCACGGTGGTTGTCTGTGTTCTCCGGGACTATTTCCGCCAGCACGAAGGCCCATTCATCCACGGTGTCGAGTAGCATGGTGGCGGCCGGCAGCTGGTCGCTGGTCGTCAGGTCCCTCCACGCACCCACTGCCTGCAGCTACAAGATGTTGTATGTATGTATGTATTTAATTCTTGTTAAGCGCGACTGTCACCCAGAGGGTATCCTGGTGCTGAGATCAATTCAGCCAACAGATGTGGAGAAGTGTGGCTCAGGGGTTAGAGGCAGCAGACCCGGAAGCTGAGATCGGTCCTGGACCAGGGTTCAATTCCCCGCCTCGGCGGGTCTTGGGCTAAAAAAATTCCACAGACTCGATAATTCTCGCCCGGTGCCTCCTCGACTCACGGGTTCACACTCTGCGACTCTGGGCAATAGCTTGCTTAATCTCCACAACGGCCCCTCGCGGCGGGATGCCTGACTTTCACCTTGTGGATACCCTGCTATCTCACAGGGGAATACCAGGAAGGGTTCCCTAAGCAAGCGCCGGGAAACCCACTGCGGGTAGCTGTGCGCTATATAAGCTCAACTACATTTACATTTACATTTACATGTATGCTTTAAACTACTCTTGGGAATAAATGGGTTTTAAGATCCCTTTTAAAAGAGAGCAGATCTTGTCTACTCCGCAGCGGCAGAGGTAAAGTGTTCCATATTGTGGCGGCTGCGAAGCTGAAGGCGCGGCCGCCCATTCTCACTCGGTTTATCCTAGGAATTCTCACTAGGAACGCCGAGGCAGATCTCAGAGGTCTAGTCGCTTGGTACCAAGAAAAGAGATTTTGCAGTGGTATTGGTCCTTGTCCATGCAGAGCTCTAAAGACCAGGCATACAGCCTTGAAAGTAATCATCTGCTGGACCGGTAGCCAATGAAGGTCAGCTAAGGCTGTAGAAGAAGAGGCAGAGCGCGGGAGAGATAGAGCAAGTTTGGCCGCCATATTTTGGATCCTCTGCAACTTGTGAATCAGGATCTTTGGGGCTCCCAGAAGTAGTGCGTTGCAGTAGTCTAACCTACTGAGAATAGAGCTACGCACTACCTCTATTCTGGCTTCCCGAGGAAGGAGTGGTAATATCTTGCGGAGCGCACGGAGCAAACCCATACAAGTCCCTACAGTCCTGTTCACAGAGGCATCAAGTTGCAAATTTGGTTCAAACACAACTCCCAGATTGCGAGCCGATTCTGCGGCCTCCACCGAGCCCGGAATGGAGATTGGCCAAAAATCTTGCGGCAGTGCACGGGGGAGCCGATCTAGGGAGCAGTGCAATACCTCCGTTTTCGACCCGTTGAATTGGAGTGAGTTGTCTTGCAACCACTCTCATGTGGCCGACATACACTGGTGAAAAGTGTCCCTCGAAACCCCCTCAGTACCCTCAAATGAAAAAATCAATTGAGTGTCATCCGCATAATTGATGACTGATATGCCGAATGACTTTATCAGATGTATCAGGGGTTGAAGATATAAATTAAAAAGGATCGGACTAACCGCAGATCCTTGGGGGATACCTTGACTCACCTGTCGTGTGGCAGAACGGAAAGGAGGTAACGCCACAGCTTGTTGTCTATTACAGAGATATGATGTTAACCAGGTTAAGGCCAGGCCAGTTATTCCCGCATTTCGAAGGCGGCCAAGTAAAACCTCATGGTCCACCGTGTCGAACGCGGCCGACGTGTCAAGCAGCACTAAAGATGCTGACTTGCCCCTGTCGACACGCGTTCGCTGATCGTCCAGCACGGTGACCAGTGCAGTCTCGGTACCATGGGCCGGTCTGAAGCCAAATTGGGCTGCATCCAGGCAGGAGTTGGTTTCCAGGAAGTTGGCCAAGGCTCTCGTAACCCACTTCTCCAGGATTTTTATCGCAAATGGTAGAAGCGAAATAGGCCTATAATTGGCTGGGCAAAGCGGGTCCAGAGTAGCCTTTTTTAACAAAGGTGTCACTATTGCCAACTTCCAACTGTCTGGAACTGATGCTGTAGCCAACGATTGGCAACAGATGGAATGGAGCGGGGGGAACAACTCGTCTTGAAAGGCCTTCCAGATTTTATGTGGCATTGGGTCAAGAGGCGAGCCCGAGGATACGCAATTGGCCAAAGCACAGAATTCCTCCAGCGAGGGAACAGGGAAACTAGACAGCTGGGAAGTCCCCTCCTTGTTATTGAACTCTTCAGATTCCGAATGACCAGGGAATGTCGAGGGAGGAAGCAGAGATGGTATAAGCTGTCTGGGGACTGTAAGTCCCATCATAATGTTCCTAATTTTCTCCTCAAACGCGAAGGCTAGCGAATCGCAGAGTTCTTGAGACGCCAGAGTAGATGGCGCAGCGCACGAAGGATTGGATAAACTTTTAACCAGTTTAAACAAGGTCTGCGATTTGTTAGGAGCCTTCGCCAAGGAGTCTTCCAAAAACCTTGCTTTAGCACTCCTTAGCTGAAGCTTATATTCCAGCAGGGCAGCTTTATAAGCAGCCCTGTCCAGCTCCTTGTACCCTCTCCTCCAAGTGCGTTCCACCTGCTTACAGCGGAGCTTGGCCTGGCCAAGATCCTCAGTAAACCAGGCATTTGTCCCTCTAGCTCTATCCCTCACTTTCCGTAGCGGGGGGTTTACCAACTCCACCATGGCTTGCGGAGCAGAGGAAACAGGATGACAAAAGTCCGGTGGGCCCGCGCGGGCTGTCAGACATCTACTAAAACATTCTGTGTGATTATGACTAATAATGTAGGGCTTAATAATAGGTATTAAACCCTGTCCTGCTCAATGCTCATCATGCCCCAAAATCAATAGTCCTATTCCCGGCAAGTCTTTTAAATTCACGTAAACACAACGTTTCTCAAAAAATACCTCTATGCAGGACAACCACCCATCTCTGTCAGCACACAAGGAGTAGCTATGGATGCCCAAGGCACGGGCTTGCCCCCCTACCCTCTGCTCTCTCGGGCAGTGGAGGGCCACAGAAGATGCACTCCTGAGTAATAGAGAAAACAAGAAAAACTAGTGCAATCAGGGGGCAGATGCAAGAAAAACGAGTGCAATCAGGGGGCAGAAGGCAAGAAAACGAGCACAATCAGGGGGCAGAGGCAAGAAAAATGGCACAATTAGGGGAGCAGGGGCAAGAAAAATGGCACAATTAGGGGAGCAGGGGCAAGAAAAATGGCTGCAATCAGGGGGCAGAAGGCAAGAAAAACGAGTGCAATCAGGGGGCAGAAGGCAAGAAAACGAGCACAAACAGGGTGGCAGAGGCAAGAAAAACGGCACAAACAGGGTGGCACAGGCAAGAATAACTAGTGCAATCAGGGGGCAGAAGGCAAGAAAAACGAGTGCAATCAGGGGGCAGAAGGCAAGAAAATGAGCGCAATCAGGGGGGCAGAGGCAAGAAAAATGGCACAATCAGGGGAGCGAGGCAAGAAAAACGAGTGCAATCAGGGGGCAGAAGGCAAGAAAACGAGCGCAATCAGGGGGGCAGAAGGCAAGAAAAATGGCACAATCAGGGGAGCAGAGGCAAGAAAAACTAGTGCAATCAGGGGGCAGAAGGCAAGAAAAACGAGTGCAATCAGGGGCAGAAGGCAAGAAAACGAGCGCAATAAGGGGGGCAGAGGCAAGAAAAATGGCACAATTAGGGGAGCAGGGGCAAGAAAAATGGCTGCAATCAGGGGGCAGAAGGCAAGAAAAACGAGTGCAAACAGGGGGCAGAAGGCAAGAAAACGAGCACAAACAGGGTGGCAGAGGCAAGAAAAACGGCACAAACAGGGTGGCAGAGGCAAGAAAAAAACGGCACAAACCGGGTGGCAGAGGCAAGAAAAACGGCACAAAAGGTTGGCAGAGGCAAGAAAAATGGCACAATCAGGGGAGCAGAGGCAAGAAAACGAGTGCAATAAGGGGGCAGAAGGCAAGAAAATCAAGTGCAATCAGGGGGCAGAGGCAAGAAAAACGAGTGCAATCAGGGGGCAGAGGCAAGAAAAACAGCACAATCAGGGGGCAGAGGCACGAACAACGGCACAAACAGGGGAGCAGGGGAGCAGAGCCAAAAAAAGGCACAAACAGGGGAGCAGAGGCAAAAAAAAGGCACAAACAGGGTGGCAGAGGCAAGAAAAACAGCACAAACAGGGTAGCAGAGGCAAAAAAAACGGCACAACAGGTTGGCAGAGGCAAGAAAAACGGCACAACAGGGGGCAGAAGCAAGAAAAACGAGTGCAATAAGGGGGCAGAAGGCAAGAAAAACAAGTGCAATCAGGGGGCAGAAGGCAAGAAAAACGAGTGCAATCAGGGGGCAAGATTAGATACATAAAAGAGAGACATATAACAGATAGATAAAACATGGATAGATAAAACAGATAAAAGAAAATAGATATCAGATAGACAGACAAAAGATAGATAGATAACTAGATAGATAAAAGATAGATACCTAGATAGTTCAACGATAGATAAAAGACAAAAGATAGATAAGGTAGATAGATAAAGATTGATAGCTGGATAGATAAAAGATAGATAAGGAGTCTTTTTATTCAGCGCTATATACATATAAAGCTGTGATTGTCGAATTTAATGTAAAATATACTTTCACAAAGCCTCCCTCCAAAATAAAGGCTGAATACATATGTCTAGCAGTTCCCAAAATAAAACTGTTGTTTGCAGCAATGGGGCTCCTGCTTACTTGAATTTCCAACAATGCGCTTATTTTATATAGGAAACAAATATCACATAATCATCCAAGAAGCCCCCATTAACACGTATAGGTATTGTAGTGGAAGCGAGATGTACACAGATACAACGTGTTCCTGGCGGTCTCTCCCGGGCCATATCCGCGCAATATAAAATTGTACAAATAAAATAAATAAAATAACCATAAGTGGATTGCAGGAAATCGGCGTAATGCCCACCCTAATGTACTTGCTCTAGCCCTTTAATTGTCTCCTAAAAAAGGAAACAGCCCACCTAGATCTCAAAGTTTCGCAGGCAGTGGTTACCTTATGTTGAACCTGTGTCCTTACTCCACACACATCAGCAGGAGAGAGCGTTGTACCGGGATAAACGCGCCTTCTGCTATATCTTTGTCAGCGGTACGGCTTTGGCATACGGGGGAGGGCAAATGTATGATAAAGCGGGGGCCGCGCCCCAGGCTTGCTCTGGTGTGGACCTTGGTGCAGAATAAAACGTCTGCGATAATTAACGAGCGATCTAGAGTTTCCAAGAGCTAAAGCACTCCCAGCGACTGCTAATGCACTTCTTCGCCCCGGGGCCAACTCCCAACAAACACGGATGTTCTGGCACACGGGACTGGAGGCTATTATCGTGCTACAGGCAAATAATGGCTTTCGCAACTCGTTTAAAAATACTCCTGATAAGCGATGACCGGGCTGGTTTGGGATTGGGAGCGAGCGTGGGTCAGCGGAAAGGGCGACAAAAACGAGCGCCATACCGAAGCAGCTACGTTTGTGTCTGTTAGCTTTCAAATTTACAAAGCCCGAGGTGACCACGGGCGTCTTGTGCGGCATCATCAGGTCTTTGCATGAACACCTGCGCCACTCCGACTGACCTAAAAATGTCACTTTAGATAAACTACTGCAAAGCAGCGTTTTAAAACCGGGCCCAGGTTACATTCGTCCCAAATAACAGGGGGTTGTTTAGGATGAAGCAATCTATGTCGGAGTTCATGTGGAGGGTCACCGTCTCCCTGGGGAAGAGCAAGTGAAGGGGAGGGAGAGATGAGAGCACGTTACGCATTTTACCCACTGACCAAGCGACTAATGGCTGCAGGAAAGAATCACTTTCCCAACGAGGACAGCGGGAGCCACGGAGAGCGGGAGCAGCGCACTGCGGGAGGGGGCTGGAACGAGGACAGCGGGAGCAGGCGACCTACCTCATCTTTAACAAACAGCAAAATGGCGGCCTCAAAGCTCGAAACATTTTCGGATTCGGGAGCGTGTTTTGCTGTCCTGAGTGACGGACGACGTCACGAGCTAAAAAACCGCAAAACTTACGCCCCCGAATCCGAAAAAGACGGGGCTTGTTTGGAGTGACTCACTTTTCTTCCAATGGCTGGCCTCTGTTTAGGAAGCCAGCCAATGGAAGCGAACGAAGCTGAGAGGCGGGTCTAAACTGCCCTACTATACAACATAAGATCTCCGGACCGGAAGCTGCTTCGCAGCTTAAGGTCCCTCGACCTAAAAAGGGTGTCCCTAGGGCAGGTTTTAGACAAAGGTAATCCTAGGAGCGGGTGCAGGAGGGGGGCTGTCACCAGATGCAGTAAATGTGGTCTCATTATCAGATGTGGCATCACCAAACTATACTTAGTAACAAACTCATCACCCCTGCCTTGTTAGGAGGGTGAAGAAAGATGAATATAACCACTATGTAGATCATTCTAGTGCTGGTCCAATATTGCATTGATATATTCAGATTACAGAGATTTCTCTGATGCAGTTTACCATATTGTATCAGCAATTTTAGATTTTAGAGATTGCATTGATGCTGAGGTAATATTGGACAGAGTGAATGGCAGAGAGGAGGAGAGGTCGGGGTGAGTGGTGGAGAGGGGAAGAGGGTGAGTGAGTGGTGGAGAGGGCGAGTGGGTGGAATAAGTGGTGGAGAGGTGGAGAGCACAGAGTGAGTGGTGGATATGGGGAGGACGCATTCAGTGGTGGAGAGGGTGAGTAGCCTGCTTGGTCCCAGCCCCGCCCCCTTCACTCCTCACTCCATTCCTTCAGCTTCTGCTCATTAAGACGAGCCTGAGAAGTGATACAAATAATTGCTCTCGCCGTCACACGCACCCCTTACAAGGGCAAAGTATGCGGCGGCTCCGTCTGCTCAGAGCAGCTGCCAGGGCGCTTCCTGTCTGGGTTCACCACTCAGAAAGGATGACAGACCCTGGGGGCCAGGATACCCCTCCCCCACCCCTGGAGCCCCCTCATGGCAGCCAGCCCCTGCGCAGGGTTCAAACATAGGCCTGTGCGCCCTAGAAAAAGTGGCCACATATGCGGATTGCGCCTTTTCGCACAATGAATGAATGAAATGAAAATTGCATTTGTATAGCGCATAAACTACCCTGAGGCCTCGCAGCGCTTTGTCTGCTAAAGTGTTTTAAGTATTATTAAAATCGGGGGAGGTGGGGTTTTGGAAGATGCATGTTTTCTTACCTTCACCGAGATTAAAAAAATGCAAACGTTGCCAGACTTTTTGTGCACAGATTCGTTCACACTGGGGAACCACACCTGAGCGAGGCCACTTCTGCTCAGGCCCGCCCCTGCTCAATCTGCAAACATTAATGGGCGGGCCCAGCCAGGGACTGGGAGTGACATCTCCAGCCATGGGTAAAAGGGGGGTAATAGAGGCCCATCTGCCTCTGGAAAGGCCCCTCAGACCCCCACTGGGCCGAGCAGCACAGACACAGCCCATATCGGCCTCCACGATGCTCTAAAGAGTGGCACACAGCGGGAACTCCGATAGTGTGTTATTGCCTGAGTGCCTGCCTTACCAATCTCACCCAGCCCATGCGGTCCTATTAGGGTGACCAACTGGAAACGGCGCAAATTCAGGACGGTGAGTGTAAAAAATCAGGACAAAGGGTAAAAATTCAGGACAAAACTTCAGGACAATTGGATACGTTTTACAGACACATCAGAGGTTACGCAATAGTATATAAGTAAGCCCAGCCGTATCCAAACATATTCAACCATTTGCAAACCTATCCATCATGTATTCTTCCATCTATCATTTCACTCATCCATCTCTCCATCCATCCTTTCACTCATCCATCATCCATTCATCCACCCTTTCACCCCATCCATCTGTACACTCATCCATCCACTCTTCTACCCATCCATCCATTCAGCCATTTACCCTTTCACCCATCCAGCCATCCTTTCACTTATTCATCCATCCACCCAGTCACTCATCCTTCCACCCATTCACCCTTTTAGTCATCCATCCGTCCATCCTTTCAGTCATCCATCCTCCTTTTCTCTCTCCATCGACCCTTTCACTTAGCAATACTTCCTTCCATCCACCCACCCATCCATCTACTCATCCACTCATGAATCCATCCATTGACCCTATCACTCATCCATCCTTTCTCTAATCCATTTATCCTTTCACTCCTTCACTCATCTATTCATCCCTTTGTCCATCTACCCTCCCTTTCACTCACTCATCCATCTTTACATCCACCCTTTCACTCATCCGTTCATTCATTCTCCCTTGCACTTATCAATTCATCAATCCATCCATCCATCCTTTCACTAATTCATCCACCCTTTTACCCATCCAGCTACCCTTCCACCCATACATCCAGCTATTTACCTTTTCTCTCTTCCATCCTTCCACTCACTCATCAATCCATCCATCCTCTCATTATCCATGTATTCAATCTTTCATTCATCCATTCACCCTTTCACTAATCCATCCAGCCATACCTTCACTTACTCACTCACCCACCTTTTCATATTAATTTTGAGCTGAGCCTTTTTGAGAAGAGGCCCATCAAGAACTTCAACCTCTCTGCAGGAGCCATTCCAGGACTGGGACAGAAGCCACTCAGGGCGGAGACAGGATCCACCACAGGGGGGGACAGGAGCCACCACAGGAGGGGGAACAGGACTCACCAGTATGGGCACAGGAGTGGGCATTCAGTATTCTAGGATAATCTTGGTCTCTTCCAGGGTGGGGTAGGGCTCCTCACCCCCTCCTGGACAAGACAACGAGAAGTCAGTCTCTCTCTCCAAAATGTTAGTTTTGCCACCCCCCACTGTGATGTACAGTGCTTAAAGGAGATACTCAAAGAGAACTGATTTAACTGATTGTCCTCCATACTTTGTTAATCAGTGTGGGTGCGATTGTGCCATTTTTTAATTTTATTACATTTTAGACTGCATGTTTGAAAAACCGAGGTTTGTTTGAACCACGTGCTGCTTCGGTGTAATCAGGGCCGGTTCTAGGATATTTGGGGCCCTGGGCAGACAGGGAATGTGCAAGGCCCCTCTAAATTGCAGAGGGCTGTTTGCATCTGAACAGATGCCCCTGCTCCTGAACCTGCAGCCCCTCCCTCTCAGTCACCTTCGAGCACCTCTTAACAGCTCATCAAGGGCTGGAGGTGTGAAGGTTGCCATCCCGCTGCGCCTCTCCACTGCTGCTGGGTATCCGTGCTTAGGTCCTGCATCGGAGTCTGTTACACCCGACCTCAGCAGCATTGCAGTCAAGAAGGGAGCTGGGTGGTTAAAATTACGGACAAATGGCGTCTGTTAAAGAATCCTTCACGGACCGACGGCCGAAATTACGGACTGTCCGTGAAATTTACGGATGGTTGGTCACCCCACTCACCTGGGCCCCGTCATGGCAGCTCTCACACTCCTCCACTCTACTAACCACTCAAAGGCCCCCTCTCCATGGAACCCTGCCATGGTGGCCCCCACCCACCCCCTCTGTTCAAACCACCCTCCCACCAGGGCCCACACACCTGTACCGTGCCATGGTGGCCCCCACCAACCCCCTCTGTTCCAACCACCCGCCCACCCAGGGCCCATACACCTGTACCGTGCCACGGCGGCCTCCACCCACACCCTCTGTTGGTTCCAATATCCCTCCCACCAGGCCCCACACACCTGTACCGCACCATGGGCAAGCTTCGGGGGCCAAGGAGGGAACATTCGAGCACCCACAGGAATTGAGGTCAGGGTAGATACATTGGAGTCCCAAGTGTTGGGCCAGGGACAGAAGATTGGGGACACCCACAGGAAGTGAGGTCTGGGTAGATACAATAGAGTCCCAAGTGTCGGGGGCTAAGGACAGAACTTTGGGGCACCCACAGGAAGTGAGGTCTTCCTGTGAGAGTCCCAAGTGTCGGGGACTAAGGACATAACCTTGTGGAACACCCACAGGAAGTGAGGTTGGGGTAGATACAATAGAGTCCCAAGCGTCGGGGGCCAAGGACAGAAGCTTGGGGACACCCACAGGAAGTGAGGTTGGGGTAGATACAATAGAGTCCCAAGTGTTGGGGGCTAAGGACAGAAGCTTGGGGACACCCACAGGAAGTGAGGTTGGGGTAGATACAATAGAGTTCCAAATGTCGGGGCCAGGGACAGAAGCTTGGGGACACCCACAGGAAGTGAGGTCTTCCTGTGAGAGTCCCAAGTGTCGGGGACTAAGGACATAACCTTGTGGGACACCCACAGGAAGTGAGGTTGGGGTAGATACAATAGAGTCCCAAGTGTTGGGTGCTAAGGACAGACCCTTGGGGACACCCACAGGAAGTGAGGTCTGGGTAGATACAATAGAGTTCCAAATGTCGGGGCCAGGGACAGAAGCTTGGGGACGCTCACAGGAAATGAGGTCGGGGTAGATACAGTAGAGTTCCAAGTGCCGGGGGCCAGGGACAGAACCTTGGGGACACCCACAGGAAGTGAGGTCGGGGTAGATACAGTAGAGTTCCAATTGTCAGGGGCCAAGGACAGAAGCTTGGGACACCCACAGGAAATGAGGGTGGGTAGATACATTGGAGTCCCAAGTGTTGGGCCAGGGACAGAACCTTGTGGACACCCACAGGAAGTGAGGTCTGGGTAGATACAATAGAGTGCCAAGTGTCGGGGGCTAAGGACAGAACTTTGGGGCACCCACAGGAAGTGCGTGTGTTCTGCTTCAGCTTTCGAGACGCCATTGATAGATGCCACCATGACGTCTTCTGGTCAAGCGAACTGCCCTCTTTGCCAGTCCTTGAGGAACTGGCCTGAAGATACTTGCATCCAAAGATGTATTTCGCCCAACTCTTGTAAAAATGAACAAGTATTTGATTCCTTCTTGTATAGCGCGGTGCCCTACCTGAGTGCTGTTGGGGCACATCACCGTCGCTTGCGCTGTTGCAGGGCTCGCTCGCGGGTACGACGAGGTGCACGGTGGCTGGTGCGCTTCCACCAACGCAGGATTGGTGAGAGAAGGGAATACTTTATTTCGTAGCACTCAGGGTACGTATCACACTGTACACATACATGAACAACATTTAAATGGCAATGTGAGTCGCAAACGCCTTTGAGACTCACGCAAACATTCAGATCTCCTGCCAGTCTCAAGGAATGTGGGCCGCCCATTCCTTGCAGCTCACTAGTCTGTGACCAATCAGGAAGCAGCAAGGCAATGATTGGTCACCACCTAACCTTGTCTGTTTGTGACACAGTGGGGTACCGCGCCTGTGTGAAGTGGGAGGGGATATCCCCTCACCACAACCGCTAAGCACCGATTGGCTAAGGGCACGATGCAATTTGGCCCATCAGGTGGTAGGCCGTGAGGGGCGGCTTGCCTTGGGATCGCCTGTAAGATAACCCACCATGTTGGCATATGTGGTATGCTAATTAACCTGCAGCAATTTTCTCCACCATAACCCTGCTCCAATGGGAACCGTCCATACTGATTGCCAGGGACTGAGATTAAATGAAGCATTCCATCCATCACCTTGTTGTGTTTGCATTTGATGCCCTGAGTGCAGCCGGTATGCCCAGATGTGGCTCTCTGCCCAGATGTGGCTCTCTGTGCCACTGGAACCAAGCTGCACTCGGCTGAAGAACCTATAACAAGGGTGAAACCAGTCCTGGGTTCCTTGTATTCTGGTTCAGGGAGCACCCGGCCGGCCAGTTTGGGCTGGACATTTCCCATGAGGAACAGGGTCAAGACTGATTTGCATATGGCTGGGTCCAAAGTGAGGGGGCATAGGGGGAAAAAAATAATGGTCTGGGATGCAGCCCGCAGCAATCGCCAGTGGTTGGGATTAATTCAAACATTCCATCCATGACCTTGCTTTTGCATTTTATCCTGCGTTGGCACAGCTTCAAATCCCACCAATGTCATCTCAGCCTTTCATCATGCATCCGTGCAGCTTCAAATCCCACCAATGCAGTCTCAGCTTTTCATCAAGCATCCGTGCAGCTTCAAATTCCTTGAGTGCCAGCTCAGCCTTTCATCCTGCGCCGGTGATAAAACGAGGAATAAATCTACTGGGAAGCAGTAACAGTTCTATTTGCAACTTTGCAAACATGCCTAAACACCACCCAGGGAAAGTTGTGCTCAATAGAGCACTGTCTTAATGTTCTATTTTTATCCAATATCATATTTCAGTAAAATCACAATGCTGCTGCTAACTCGACGCTGCAGCAAGAAACCGACTCCGTCATTCAGAAATATTTGCTCTGACTTGCAAACCTTAAGGGTTTTTTTATTTACTTTATTTCAGTGCGTAAATAATGTAATTTTTTTTGTTACAAAGGAGTCTGTTTAAAAAAAAGAAATCTGCCTCCTAAAATGTGTACTTTGGTAATGACTATTCAACTGTAGCAAGGCATCAAATAGATTGTTATTAGCCTATTAGTGAAATATCACTGTTTGTGCACAATAGAGTACAGTCACGTCAGCATAAATCTAATGTTTAGCAAAGGAAAGTGTTGAGAGTGAAGACTGAAACAAGCGAGGCCCTTTTACCAGCAACAGAGAGGAGCTGCAGGCTAGTGATTAACGCTGAATCCCAGCTCACCCTACTTAACAAATTGTGTGATCCTAGGGAATCCAGTGTTTTCTGGTGCCACATATTTCGAGAGCACGGAAGCTATACTATGCCTTAAATTAAAGACTGGATTGTACAGCTTGATTCATCAAAGTAAAATCGGCTCGCAAAGGGCCAGATTCTGAGAATCCGGCCCTTTGCGAGCGCTATTTTTGCATTTGGGATTCATCACCCGAAATGCAAAAATCGCATTTGTAGAAATCGCTAAATTGCGAATAATTGCATTTAAGGAATCTCAATTTGAGATTCCTTAAATGCAATTCATGAACCATTTAAAATTTGCGAAATCGCAATCTGGGGCCGCTATTTATCGCGAAGTCTGACTTCGTGGTAAATAGCGAAAACTTAGAAAAATGCACTTTAGTGCATTTTTCTAAGTTGTATGTTACACACACACATGTCCTTTGGACATGTGTGTGCGCAACATCTGGCTACATTAGCATTTATGGGGTGCTACAGGGTGTCCTTTGGACACCCTGGCACCCTTGAAATCGCTTCCTTATTTGCGATTCGCTAATTGCTAATTGCAAATAAGGAATGACTCCCCATTCATTCCGATGGGCCTTTAGGCCCATAGGAATGTATGGGAAAGCCATTCCTTATTTGCGATTCGCAATTAGCGAATCGCAAATAAGGAGGCAGTAGAAATCGCAATAAATATTGCCATTTCTACATGAATGCCGTTTTGAAAGTCTTTAATAGCGATTCCTTAATATTCGCTATTAAGGACTCGCAAAACATTACAATGATGAATCTGGGGGTTAGACCGTTAAAACTTGTAAAACATGAAAAGGTGACACACTTAAAATATATATATGTATATATATATATATATATATATATATATATATATATATATATATATGTGTGTGTATATATACATATATACATATATATATATAAATAAAAATAAATGTTTATTTTTCATCCTTCCTCCTCTCGTCAGACCTTTTTTTGCTTAATAAAAATTATTTCACTTCTTATTAGCTATATCTTTCTAATTCAACGGGGACGTGAATGATAGTCTTAAACTGAAATTTTATTTTTAACATATTATTGCAGCTTCCTATTGTTGAAATTAAAAAAAAGAATATTAGATAAAGTGAAATCATGTCATTCAAATGTCTATTTCTTACCATTTCTGTTTTTTTCTCCATAGATCATGATCTGTCGATAGCAGCGCAGATGACGACCATGGCTCCCCGCAAAAGGAGTCGCCATGCCTTGGGGTTCCTCTGCTGCTTTGGGGGCAGCGAACACCCCGAGATCAACCTCAGGGACAACAACCCCCTGCAGTTTCTGGAGTTCTCTCTGCCCATCCCGCCCACGGAAGAACTCAACGCCAGGTTCGCCGAGCTCGTGGTGAGTCTACTCAATTAATCAATCAGGGGTTATTAAGCGCACTACTCACCCGTGAGGGTCTCAAGGCGCTGTGGGCGGGGGGGATTCATAGATCTGTTTAGCCGAAGAGACAGGTCTTGAGGGCCGGCCTGAAGGTGTTCAGGGAGGGGGCGAGTCGAATGTCTGCCGGGAGCTCATTCCAGGTTTTTGCCACAATGTGAGAGCAGGATCTTCCCCCTGCTCTGGCTCTGTGGATGAGCGGGGTTTCGACCAGTGCGAGGATGGAAGATCGGAGGTTTCTATTGGGAATGTGGAAATTGATTCTGTTGTTGAGGTATTTGGGTCCGGTGTTGTGTAGGCATTTGTAGGCGTGGGTGAGGATTTTGAAGGTGACTCTTTTCTCCACTGGGAGCCAATGGAGGCTTCGTAGGTGTGGGCTGATGTGTTCTTGCCAGGGGATGCCGAGGACGAGTCTGGCGACGGTGTTCTTTATCGTCTGGAGTTTTCGGAGTAGAGACTTGTTTATGCCGGCGTAAGGTGGCGTGAAATAAGAGCTCCTCACTGCCTTCCTTCCTGTGTGTGGTGGCTCAGAAGAGCTCTGATGTTTAGTGTCCTTTGTGTGGTGGCTCAGAACATCTGCCTCACTTATTGATAACACTCTGACTCATCCCTATATTCATTGACTTTCTAGGCTTCAGTGAAGCCTCACTCATTGACAACACTCCAACTCATTGCAGTACTATGGTAAGAAATCTTGATGTGAAATTTGATTGAACCTTAATTGTGAGCATCAAATCAAGACGATATCCGCCACCTGTTTTGCTACTCCTCAGTGTCTAAGAAGGATGCTTCATCTTACTCCTGAGGACTTTCGGAGAACGATCGTCCATGCTTTGGTTATGTCCTGGTTACACTATGCCAACAGCTTGTACTTGGGACTACCTACATTTCTAATCCAGCGCATTCAAACTATCCAGAACTCCGCTGCATGAGTCATCCTCGTGTTTCGGGTGTTCGGTCACCTTTGACACCTTCACTGGCTCCCGGTCATTAACCCCTTCCATATTGGTGACGGAACCGCTTCGTCACCAGCCTCGGTCGCGCTGTGCTGGTGACGGAGCCGTTCGGTCACAGCCCACTCGGCGCACCTGCGCGGCACTGATTTCACGCCTGTGTGGCGCGTTCTATTGAGCAGGCGGGGCCGTGACGGAACCGCTCCGCCACAATCACAGCGCGCCCGAGGCTCGTAACGGAGCGGTTCCGTCATGAGCATGGGAGCGCCACGCGGCCCGTCAACGAGCATGGGAGCGCCGTGTGGCCCCCCGCCCCCCTAGCTGCCGCCGCAGCAAAGGGGTTAAGAGGATCCAATTTAAGATGTTCATCTTTGCCTCTATGGCCTTTACTCATAAAGGTGCTCTTTATCTTAGGAAGCTATTTAAGCCCTACTGTTAAGTCAGATCACTGATATCTAATAACCTCAAACTGTTCCAGTTGTCCCACATTCATAAGGCCAGAAGAGGAGGTAGATTGTTCCTTTTCCTGGCTTCCAAATTGTGGAACGGTCTTCCTGTTGGTTTGCAAAGCAGCCCCTCTGAAGTTGTTTTTAGAAAGAGTCCTAAAAGTCTGCTTTTTTACTCCTGCCTAGAGGACATCTAGCATCAAGTTTCCTTGGGCATGACTTTTCCGCTAGCACTTGGACGCCTCTTCGGAGGTCGCTTTGCGCTCTACAAATGCCTAGTATTGTACTCAATTACACCGTAGGCTTCCACACCACCTCACTCATTGACGGCACTCAGACTCATTGCAGTACTCAATAACACCTTAGCGTCCATGCAACCTCACTCAGTTATTGGTTACCTTATCCAATGAGTAAAGCCCTATAGAAGTGTTAATGTAATAGTTTTTTTGGCATTTTTTAATATAGCGCAAACTCGACCCCAAGGTATCAGAGCGCTTTACATAAGAACCAGTTGCATTACAGAGGGACACATCCATTTTTAGGCACTAGGGGCCCGATGTAGGTAAATCTTATTTACCGACTCTAGAATGCCGAATTTTACCGATTCGGTATTCTAGATTCGGTAAATGAGATTTAGGTAAAAATTCGGTAATTTTTACTGAATCGGTATGATTCGGTAATTACCGAATCGGTATTTACCGATTCTGTAATTGCCATTGATTCCTATGGGCCTTAAGGCCCATAGGAATCAATGTCAATTACCGAATCGGTAAATACCGATTCGGTAAAATTACCGAATTGTCAAGGGGGACAGGGTGTCACTTTGACACCCTGTTGCACCCCTGATTCTGTCTTGTGTGCCATGTGGCACACATACATGCCCTAAGGGCCTAAGGGCATGTATGTGTGTCACATGGCACAGGTGTACATGCACAGATGTGCATGTATACAGGAATTCGTTATTTACCATGTAATAGTATTGCATGGTAAATAATGAATTCTTAAGGGCCTGTGGCACTATTTTAAGTGCCACCTACATCTAGATTTACCGATTCGGTTAATTTACCGATTCGGTATGTTACCGAATCGGTAAATTTACAGAATCGTTAAAATTTGGGCCCCCTACATCTTAGAAACCAAATACCGTTCGGTAACGGCCGAAATTGGCCGTTACCAACCGGTATTTGGCGACCTACATTTATTTATTTTATTTATTTAAGCTTGTACCGCGCACAGCTACCCACAATGGGTTTCCCGGCGCCAGGGATAGACTGTAGAAGAAAAGAGAATGTCACCTTGACTTAAGGCCTCTGCCGACTATTGGTCACGCTTAGTAAAGAGCAGGGTCTTCAAAGCCTTACGGAAGCGGAGTAAGTTGGTCTCAGATTTTAATGCCAATGGGAGGGAGTTCCAGTATTTAGGACCAAGAGTGGAAAAGGAGCGGCCTCCCATTTTTGCCAGCTTCCATCTTGGTACTGTGAAATTGCCAATGTCCGATGACCTTAATGAGCGCAGGGGTCTATAGGGTTTTACCAGCCCCTGAACATATACTGGGGCGCTACCCTGCTTAGCCTTGAACATATAGCAGAGTGCCTTGAATTTAACGCGTTCTGGGATGCTCAACCAATGGAGGTCACGCAAAGCGGCAGTGGCTGAGGTGCGTCTGGGGACATTCTTTAGCAGGCGCGCGGCCGCATTTTGCACCACCTGCAGCACATGTATAGTGGCTTTATCTGCGCCCAAATAGAGAATGTTGCCATAGTCCAGGCGTGATGTTACAAGTGCCTGGACTACAGTTCTGCGAGAGGAGAGGGGGAGCATCCACAAAATCTTGTGAAGCCATCGCAAGGTTGAAAAGCAGATGGCTGAGACCTTAGTAGCCTGTTGTCTCATAGTTAGCCTGTCGTCAATAATGACGCCCAGGTTGCGAACTGCAGTAGATGGTGTAGGCGCATTTCCCAGTTCGATGGGCCAATGGCGAGGACCCCAAAGATGTTTGTTCTGTCCCAGAATGACCACCTCGGTCTTCTCCCCATTCAGCTTGAGACAATTTCTCCGCATCCAGTCGGCCACAAGAGTGAGGCCCGACTTGAGTGCGGAGATGTTGTTTACGTCTCTCCCTGACAAGGAGAAGACAATCTGGGTGTCATCTGCGTAGGAAAACAGGGTTAGCCCAGCTTGTTCGACTATGGTTGCCAAGGGTTTAACATAAATATTAAATAATAAAGGGCTAAGAATTGAGCCCTGGGGGACGCCGCGGGTGGAAGGACAAATGGCGGAGGCAGCTTTAGAAGAAAACACTTGGAAGCTTCGGTCACTAAGGAAAGACGCCAGCCAGGCCAAGGCCTGGCCTGCCACACCTAGAGATTTCAGAGAGTCAATGAGGATGGAATGTGACACGGTGTCGAAAGCTGCGCTCAAATCCAGCAGGATGAGCGCCATGGTGTTTCCCTGATCGACACCGTGCCTAAGACTCTCTGTCACCCCCAGGAGGGCTGTCTCGGTTGAGTGCCTAGGCCGAAAGCCCGACTGAGAAGGATGGAGAAATCCAGTGTTTTCAACCAGTTTGGAGAGCTGAGAATTTATATGTCTCTCCAATATCTTTGAGAAAATTGGCAACAAGGATATAGGGCGAAAGTTAGCAGGATTTGAAGGATCTGCACCCTGTTTTTTTAATAACGGTACAACCATGGCGTGTTTCCAAGGTTGTGGGACATGGGCCTCGCTCAGAGAAGCGTTGAGTAATTTAATGATGGGGGGATGAGTGAGGGGGTCTAATTGTTTTAATATTTTGGCCGGGAGAGCGTCCTGTGGGGAGCCCGATCTCACACTATTTAAACAGGAGAGGAAAGAAATGGCGTCTAAGGGCTGCCAAGTAGTGACTACTGCATCAGTGTCATTGTTTTCCAATTTTTGGACTATGTCAAGGGCAGTGTACATAGTACCTGGAGGTGTAGTGAAATTTTCATAGATAAGATCAACTTTATCTATGAAGTAATCCGCTAAGGACTGACACTGAGTGCCATCAAGTGCCGGGGGAGGAGGGATCGAGTTAGCACCAGTCAATTTTTTGACAACAGAGAATAGCACCTTTGGGCAGTTTTGTGCATCAGTCACAGTTTTCCTTGTGTAGTCTGCTTTAGCAGTTTTACAACTGTAGTGGTATTTTTTTAAGGCTTCTTTATATGTGGCTTTACGTGAAGGAGAATAGCCTTGTCTCCATTTACGCTCCAAGGTCTTACAATGTGAGCGGAGGCTTTTAAGTTGTTCCGAATACCATGGAGCAGGAGGGTGGTGTGAAAATGCGGGCTTTGATGTCATTGGAAGCGCTGTATTGACTGCAGTGGTTAGCCAGAGTTCAGTGGCGCAATTGAGAGCGGCAGTTGGTAGTTCAACACATGGAAGTGTTTTGATCAGTAGTTTATTGAGTTCTGGCAAGTTAATCTTCCCCCAGTTCCGAACTGGCCGCGTAGTTTCCACCTCAGGTCTTACTACTGTATCAGCCATGTCATAAGAGAAGGGGACAGCTAAGTGGTCGGACCAGGTGATTTGTAGGGCTTCATGTGAACAATCTAGGGACAGGTTAGATAGGATCGGGTCCAGTAAGTGACCGGCACAATGAGTGGGACCTGTGTTTAGAAGTTGAAGGTTAAAAGCTTCCAGAATAGAGAGAAGCTGATTCCTATTAGGGCACTCATGGTCGTCTAAATGTATGTTTAGGTCCCCTAAGATTGTGAAATTAGGCGCTTTAAGCAGTACTGGGGCTAGGAAGTCCGGTAACGATGTTATCCAAGGGCTCGCTGTCCCAGGGGGACGGTATACCAGTAGCCCTGACAGCGTAAATTGGGGGGTAATGGATAATTTAAAAAGGGCTGATTCACAATCTTTTTGAGTGGTGTCTACCAATTTACAAGTGTATACATTTTTGTAAATAATTGCAATTCCTCCACCCCTACCGGAAACTCTATCCTGACGAAGAATGGCGTAGTTAGAGGGAATGGCGTCTGCCACATCCGGGCCCGAGCAGTCTCTGAGCCACGTCTCGGTCAGGAATATAGCATCAGGTTGATTTTGATCTAGAAAATCGTGGATATTGTATCTGTGTTGTGGTAAGGATCGGCAATTTATGCTCCAAAATCTTAAAAGGGGGCGAGTGGAAGTTGTCCTAGAGCATACCTGTCTCTTTCGTCTGCCTTGATGTTGGAGGGATCTGCATGTGGTAGGGGTTTTTAGTGAAAAGTTGCAGCGAGGACAGCTGAACTTGTGAGGCGGAAAAGGGTAGGTGGAGCAGTTATTATTGGGAGCACCACGTAGCGCAAATAACTCTTCGGAGGAGTATGTAAGAGTCATGATGGATATAGTGGCTTTACTCACCAATAAAGGGTATGCCAGAGCCCAGAGCCCAGCCTAGCGCGGACGAGCGCAGACGGGCAGGACTCTGGCTGGACTCCGGCGCGACTATGGCGCGCCCGCTGTGCGCGTTCGCTGTGCGAAGCAATGGGCGTCTGTTTTTATACTGTCCCTATCCAAAATGGCCGCCGCCGTGTGCTCGAGCGTGGCCCTCCTGAGTCAGCCCTGAAACGGCTGTACACCCAGGGAAGGAGGCAGGTGAGCGAAAGTGCAGCGCTCCCTCCAGAGAGTAAGCTCAGTATTTTAAATCGCCTGAGCGGTAAATAGATCGAGCAGCGCGAAATTCCGTGACTGCTTGCAGGGGGGGGTAGGACACAAAGGATAATCACAGTAACAAGTTAAAATCTGAATCAGAGCGTTTCTTAAAAGCTAGCAGCCCGGCTCAAGCCTCAGGCAATAGTGAAGGTAATCTCCTCGCGAAGCAAGTCCTTCTACTGTTTTTATACTGTCCCTATCCAAAATGGCCGCCGCCGTGTGCTCGAGCGTGGCCCTCCTGAGTCAGCCCTGAATCGGCTGTACACCCAGGGAAGGAGGCAGGTGAGCGAAAGTGCAGCGCTCCCTCCAGAGAGTAAGCTCAGTATTTTAAATCGCCTGAGCGGTAAATAGATCGAGCAGCGCGAAATTCCGTGACTGCTTGCAGGGGGGGGTAGGACACAAAGGATAATCACAGTAACAGTACATCTGGCCCCAGGAGATTAAGTGATTTCCCCAGAAACACAGAATTATTTAGCCTCCCACCAGATTCGAACCTGGTTCCCCAGCTTCAAAGTCGGCCGGCCATCCTAGCCGTTAAGCCACACCCTCTTCAGTAGAGCCTCATCTCACTGGCCAACACTCTCACACATTCCCATACTCAGTAGCAATGGAGGCATCTACTCATTTGCCAGTAAACTCACTGATCCTCTCAGAAATCATCCCCTACCAGTTAAAGGGCTCAAACAGGTTATCCTTTGAAACATTTAAAGCAGTCCGGTCTGAGAACATTGGCCAGTAGAACTCAGTGAACCAATCCAGGGTTTATAACTAGACAAACAGGCCACAGGAATGTGTATCTTCCACAAAGGCACAGTACACTGCGGATCTGTTAACCTCATCTAAAAACAGTTAACGATAAACCCACAGTTTACATTCCATATGGATGTATGACGGTACAACGCGTGGTATTACCACGCGTACCGTTACAACGCAGGTTTTTCAACGCAAGTCGTTACAACGACTTGCGTTGGGGGGCGCTGGATAGTGAATAGTTTAATTTACTATTCCAACTCCAGTCCCCGTGGATAGTAGGGAAGGTGTTGGATAGTAAATTAAACTATTCCCTATCCTACAGCGCCCTCCAGCGAAAGTCGTTGTAACGACTTTCGTTCTAAAACCTGCGTTGTAATGGTACCGCGTTGTTACGGTTTCATTGAAAAGGATGTTCCCCATTCCATATAGGGATAGTCTCCAGAGTCCTACTCTGGACTGTCCAGCGTTGGTTCACAACAGCTGGAACCCTGCCAGATGTTTAGGATAGCCACAAGAGGTACATTTACATAAGGTCCAAAGAGAAATCATTTGCAGAGCACCTTTTTCTTATGAAAATCTATCTTAATGGATAGATGATGCCAGCTCTGCTTTAGCCATGTACACTTGGCAGTCTCGTTCAATCCTATCCCAGTGTGAGCCATTGGCTCTTTGGCCCTACAAAATGTAATCCAAGTTCTACAGAAAGGATTTAGGGCCATATGTATCATACAAATTTGCATTCGCAAAGGCCGAAATTCGCAGAATTTCAGCCTTTGCGAATGCAAATTTGCTAAATGGGATGTATGAATGAAAATCCGATGCAAAATAAGGAATCGCAAAATTTGCGATTCCTTATTTTGCAATTGCATTAAAGGAATCGCACATTTTGCAATTCCTTAAATGCAATGTATGAAGCTAAAAAAAAATTGCTAATTGTCCCTATGGAATCGCAAATTACCACCAACTTGAAGTTGGTGGTAATTTGCGAATTTCTTGAAAAATGCCCATTTTTGCATTTTTCAAAGTGCCTCCCCGATCGGTTCAGACGCACTCGCGAGGTACCGGCGGACAGAGCGGTGCTTCCCCTTCATCCTGAGCCGTGGCCAGGTGGGGTGAAGTCTATACATCCTCCATTTGGGCAAATTCCACATTGGAAGGTTGAACTACCGATACAGACAACTAGTGGATTCAGGTGACTCCAGTATCGGTTTCGAAATATTTATTATTTCATTCATATTTTGAGCACTCATTGTTTTTTCGTTGTGAGCACTAATTCGTAGTAGCATGTTTATATAATGGTCCTGATGAAAGCAATGACAACTATTGTCAAACATTGCAGAAACATGTTGACCCCTATATACATGAAATAACCCAAGAATTATTGGATTATTCTTGTCTACTTCTTTTAATATTGGTAGAGTGGGTAGCGACAGAATAAAGTTACATTCAGCACCCCTTCATCCAATTTTAATTCACACACATTTAGTTTTTTGTTACAATCTTTGCACTACGATATTAGTCCCCCCTGATTTACAACATCATCTCTGTCTGAGACCACGTTAATCTAATTGATCATGAGAGGGTATCTTGCTACCAGACCCCTCCATGTAGAATAGAATAGATAACATCAGCAGTGGTCTCAACAGGAAACCAAATGATGAAGGGCGGTTCCGTGTGGTGACTGATGGGAATCCTCACATGATCACTGGGCAGGCTCCTTGTGAGGTTGACCCGTACATCATTGGTATGTTGTTGAAGGCAGTTATGGTTAGTCCTCTCTAGACATGTACATAGCGCTCCCTGTCTTGGCTCCATAGACCCTCTGATACTCTATTTTGTTTAATACTGTTTGGGGTTGTATCAGAGTGTGGTCTTTAAAATCCCCTTTGACCCTCCCTCAATGTTTGTTGTTGACGCACATACATGCCCTCAGGGCATGTATGTGCACCACATGTGCACCCATGCTTATTTCAGGGGTGCAACACTGCACCCTTGAAATGATTCTCAATTTGCGATTAGCAAATTGCGAATCGCAAATAGAGAATAAATTCCCATTCCTTCCTATGGGCCTCCCGGCCCATAGAAATGAATGGGAAAGTATTCCTTAATTGCGAATTTGCAATGTGCGAATTCGCAATTAAGGAATATCAAGAAATGGCTAAAAAATTGCGATTTTCTTGATACATAACAATTAGCGATTTCTTAAAAATCGCTATTACAGAATCGCTAATTGGTACCTTGATACATATGGCCCTAAGAGTACAGTGAGCAATTTTTAGTTTATTGTTAAGGTGTTCCATTTCTAGGATCGGGTTATGACAGCTGTATTGTCAAGCAGACCTATAGCTTTAAATGTAAATAGAGAGGTTTCAGTTCCCCCTATTCAACCGTTGTCTTTCTTTATCCAGCCACTTTCAACCATGGGCTTGGCTCACACCTGACTCTGTTGGGTTTTTGGTTGTACCCTTCCGCCCCCACACCATCGCATGAGGTACTCCTGGAAGAGGTGTGGCGCAGCGGCTAGAGTGCCTGACTCCAGACCACAGAGTTCACAGTTCGATCGCGGCGGCAGGTTAGCCCAGCACCATGGGGCATATGTAGGTAGCCGTTTGCGATTCGCAAACAGCAAAATTCGGCGAATTTTGGCGTTTGCGAATCTCAAACGGCGTTTTGATATGTAGGTGCCACAAATCGCAAAAATTGCGATTCCTTATTTTGCTTATAGCATTTAAGGAATCGCTATTTTGCGATTCCTTAAATGCTATGTAGGGGTGGTTTAAAAATTGCGATTTTTGCATAAGGAATCGCAAAATACCACCTACTTCAAGTAGATGGTATTTTGCGATTTCCTTCAAAAATGCATTTAAAAAAATAATTCAAAGTGCCATGTGGCGCACAAACATGCACTTAGGGCATGTATGTGCGCCACATGTACTTACAGGCACATTCCAGGGGTGCAACAGGTGTCCTTTGGACACCCGGGCACCCATGGAATTGCGATTCTCAAATTGCAATTTTCACACAGAAAATCGCAATTTGAGAATGTATCCCCATTCATTCCTATGGGTTTTTTGGCCAATACGAATGAATGGGACACTCATTCCTTAATTGCGATTCGCAAATAAGGAATTTTAAAGATTCGCAAAAAAATTGTGAATTTTTACCTACATTCCATATTGCTATTCTCAAATAGCAATTCCTTAAAAATCGCTATTTGGGAATCGCAAAATGGAAATTACCTACATATGCCCCCATGTGACTCTGGGCAATAGCTTGCTTAATCTTCCCGACGGCCACCAGCGCCAAGACACCTCTCCGGAGGTAGCTGTGCGCTTTACAAATGCTGGTATTTCATTTCCTTTAGAACTCAGGAGCCTTACATACAGTGTACTTTTCTAGTCTGGCCTTAATGTGATTATGCTGAACGCTTTAGCATTCTAAACCCAGCCCTATTTAGCTTTGCCATTGCTTTTTGTATATTGTGGCTTAGCTCAACAAACTTAAGATAAAGAGCACTTCACTGAATATTTTAGTTATAACAATTTTAGCTTAAGAACTAGGAACAAGGAGGTGTAAAGGTGGGCCAGAAAACCTAACAAGGGGGAACAAGAATCGTACTGTTGTGAAAGGGAAACAACCTTTACAACGCAACTTTTACAACGCACTACCATTACAACAAAACTTTTACAACGCAACATCCATTACATAGCATGCCATTACAACGCAACCATTACAACGCATGACACTACAACGCATACCATTACAACGCATGTCATTACAACGCATACGACTACAACGCATACCATTACAGCGCATGTCATTACAACGCATACGACTACAACGCATAACATTACCATCCAACACTTACCCTACTGTTGCACCCCCTGGAGTTAGAAAATTTAAATGTATTGCGATTTATATAGCGCATGTATCACCCGAAGGCATCAAGGCGCTTGCTTTGGGAACCCGTCCTGGCTTTTCCCTGTGAGATAACCCCTACTGGGTATCCCCAGGGTGAAAGCCAGGCATCCCGCTGCGGGTGGGCCGCCGTAGTGGAGATTAAGCAACTATTGCCCAGAGTTGCAGCGTAGGACCCCATGATTAGAATAGGCACTGAGGCGAGAATTATCGAGTCCGTGGACATTTTGGGCTCAGTACCCTGCCACGTCGGGAATTGAACCCTGGTCCCGGGCCAGACCTCTGCATCAGGGTCTGCCGCTCTAATCAGTGAGCCACACTCCTCCTTAGAACAGTAATTTTTACCCCTACACTATCCAACACTTACCCTACTGTTGCACCCCCTGGAGTTAGAATAGTAAATTTTACCCCTACACTATCCAACACTTACTCTACTGTTGCACCCCCCTGGAGTTAGAATAGTAATTTTTACCCCTACACTATCCAACACTTACCCTACTGTTGCACCCCCTTGAGTTAGAATAGTAATTTTTACCCCTACACTATCCAACACTTACCCTACTGTTGCACCCCCCTGGAGTTAGAATAGTAATTTTTACCCCTACACTATCCAATACTTACCATACATGCAATGTAATGTTATGCGTTGTAATGGTATGCGTTGTAAAGGTTGTATGCGTTGTAATGGAATGTGTTGTAAAGGTAGTTTTTGAAAATTTGTTGTAATGGAATGCGTTGTAATGGATGTTGCGTTGTAAAAAATGTGTTGTAAAGGTGTGCGTTGTAAAAGTATGCGTTGTAACGTCATACAACGTTGTGAAATCCAGAGCAAGTAGGACTTTTATGCGAGACTCAGTTGCTGGTTTTAGGAGAAGGAAAGTAGAGGTGTAGGAGCTCAGGCATTAGAGGCCAGCAGGAGCCCCTCGAGTTCCTCTAGTCTGAAGGCGCTGGTGCAGCCGCTTGATCACTGGCAGCAGGCGGGCTTGACTGTGTGTAAACAGTCTCACTGTCGGCTTGTTGTGGCTATGCTGCTTTACATGCAGCTGAGACAAGGGGCTCCCAGTGTGCAGCCCCGCCGGGGCGCGCGCGTGGGGCCTGACAGTGTAAGTGGGTCGCGTGGCTGGCCCCCGCTGCTCTGCCTCGGGCACCATGGCACAGACGCCTCATTGTTGGCCCCGGAGGGCAGGCTGTGCCCCCGCTGCTCGCCCTGGCACAGCAGGGTCCTTGTATCGAGCCACTGGCCCGATCATAAGTGGATCAACACATCACTGAGCAATGAGAGCAATCAATGGCGACGCCGTGACGTCAGGACCGGAAATGAAACGTCTTAGCGCACGACCCCATTTTTCTGGACCGGAAGAGCATGCGCTCATTGCCCGACGCCATGATGCTGGACGGAAAGGGATGCGCCTAGTGCACGAGGCCTTGTTGCTCGACCGGAAGTGTATGCGCGACGCCACACCGCCAGACCGGAAGTGCGCGAGCCGAGTACCGGTGGGCCTTCCTTCCAGCCCAGCTGAACCAGCAGGGGACACGGGGGCTTGGAGCAAGCAGCTCGCTAGCCGCGTGTTGTATATTTGTGCTTCCTTCAATATGGCTACTTGGTGTTAGTAGTCCTTCCTTTGTGTTCCCCCCTTCCCAATCTCCCATAGTACCTTGAGTGTTCTAACTTGTATGTGAAAGTTCCAGGCTTGAAGGTTGATGGTCTGGTCAGCTGGCGAGGTGTACTGCTCTGCTGTGCTATCTTAATACATCTATCTTGTAACCTGAAGAAGTGTCCTGCTGCCTACCTACTCTACTTACAACACCGCACTGACATGGAGTTGTACACCGTGCCCCAGACGACCATTTGACCATTTATCACTGGGGCACCTAATCCAGTCTGCAGCCCCCAGGGGTGGGACCGTGCTCACTCACAGCCATGGCGCTGCAGTCCTCAGCAGGGAGAACATCCTTTACCACGCAACTTTTACAATGCAGTAACTTTACCACGCAGGTATTACAACGCAAGTCGTTACAACGACTTGCGCTGGGGGTGCTCTAGGATAGGTAATAGTTTAATTTACTATCCAACACCTTCCCTACTATATACGGGGACTGGAGTTGGAATAATAAATTAAACTATTCCACTATCCAGCGCCCCCAACGCAAGTCGTTGTAAAGACTTGCATTGTAAAACCTGCGTCGTAATGACATGTGTGGTAAAAGCATGCCTTGTAATGACATACATCCCTCAGCAGACATATGCTGCTGTCAGCTGCTTCTATGCCTGCCATATCGGCCATAGAAAAAATGCTGGCCATTGTTCACTTTTTAAGAAAATGCAAAGACCCAAACTTGATACTTAAATGGTAATTTCTAAAAAAAAATCCTCTGTATTATTTTATGTCCTGGCTTTGATGTCTTTGTTTACTTTAAGTTTCATTCAGCATCAGCAGCTGTAAAACACATTTTAAAATGGCCTTCCTATGTTTACTGTTTAAAGTATGTACTGATGAGAGGAGAAGTCTGGCTTTAAGTGATGTTCCTAATTTTTTTTACCAACTGGAACATAAAAAATTCTGCTCAGGTTTGTAATAAAAAACGAGCAAGTGGCAACCCTAACTACCACAGCAGACTCAGCAATGCACGGGCCTGGCTATGCCCAGGCTCCTAACTTTTGTTTGCATAGCACTGGTGTGCTCAGACGTGGGTCCCTTGCTCACTTTGCCACTGGATTCAAGCTAGCCTGGCTGATGAGGGGTGAAACCCCGAAACCGGTCCCAGGATGCTTGTTTCTGGTCCAGGGAGGATCTGCCTTGACAGTTCGTTCTGGACTGATGGGTTTAACCCAGATCTCTTGACTGGGGGTGAATGTATGATTTATTCAGCATTTCCTCCATCATTTGTGTGTGTAGCACAGGGTCCTACCTGGGTTGGTTTGCAACTGCCAAGCGCCACTGCAGGTTCAACAATGCATGGCCTTTATCGCAGTTTTAAAGCCGGCTGCCAAGTACCACTGAGGGGCCAACAGCGCATAAGCCGGGAAACAACCTTTACAATGCAACTTTTACAACGCACTACCATTACAACGAAACTTTTACAACGCAACATCCATTACATCGCATGCCATTACAACGCAACCATTACAATGCATGACACTACAATGCATACCACTACAACGCATGTCATTACAACGCATACCATTACAACGCATAACATTACAATGCATAGTACCCCTACACTGTCCAACACTTACCCTACTGTTGCACCCCCTGGAGTTAGAATAGTAATTTTTACCCCTACACTATCCAACACTTACCCTACTGTTGCACCCCCCTGGAGTTAGAATAGTAATTGTTACCCCTACACTATCCAACACTTACCCTACTGTTGCACCCCCCCTGGAGTTAGAATAGTAATTTTTACCCCTACACTATCCAATACTTACCATACATGCTCTGTAATGTTATGCGTTGTAATGGTTTGCGTTGTAAGATAGTATGCGTTGTAATGGAATGCGTTGTAAAGGTAGTTTTTAAAATTTCGTTGTAATGGCATGCTTTGTAATGGAATGCGTTGTAATGGATGTTGCTTTGTAATAAATGAGTTGTAAAGGTATGCGTTGTAAAAGTATGCGTTGTAACATCATACATCCGCATAGTCCTGCCTGTCTTCAGGGCCCTACATAGTTTGTACTGCCAGGCCCTTACTTGGGCTGTACTGCCCGCTGCCAAGTGACACTGCGGGTTTATCAGTGCGCAGGTCCGCCTGTCTTCTGAGTACTTACCTGAGGCTTGTGCTGAACACAAACTTACCAGATTTCACCTTGACTGTTCATTGAAGAATGGAACTGCTTGGACGCTGGAACAGTGCAGGCACAATTGACGGACAGAACGCAGAACAATGTCATACATTCACCCCAGTACAGAGATCTGGGCCTAAATCCATTGTTTTTTTGCTCGCCATTCCAGTTTGAACTCAGCCATATGCAAATCAGTCTTGACCGTGCGCCCAATGGGAACACTCCAGCCCAAACTAAACTCCAGAGGGAAAGGTGGAGCCAGACACTGGATCTAATTTCAAACTAGCATTGGCAAAGCCAGTAGGCATGGTGGGGAAGAGTTTGGTAACAGTTGGACGACTTTGAATGTTGCTTTCATGTGTCCTGGAAAGAAAATCCCATAATGATATTAGTAAAATACAACAACATGGAAACTGTGTGTTGTGTTCCAAACCCCAAAGAGTGTTATGAACAGGGGACAGAGATGGCTTTTATGCTGTGAGTGATCACAGAAAAAAAACGGCATAGTTAGTGAATTTTTTCGACAGTCAGCCAGTATTTTTGTTACTTTAAGAAAGCCCAAGTTTGTCCATGTATTGACTTTAGGAACAAAAAAGGCCATCATTGCAACACCATGTTATCATAACATCAAAATAAAACAAATGAACACACAAGAGCAATTAGTGAGAAACACTTCATTACAGGGTCCAAACGAAGTGACCACATCACTCCTATCCTGTCTTCTGTCCGATGGCTTCCCATCGAGGCTAGAGCTATCTACGAAACAGCGTGCATCACCCACAAAGCTTTGCACTCTTCCTCCCCTCGCTATCTGGGGAATAAACTCAAACTGTCTGGAGGCTCAAGACCTTCTCGGAATGCGGAAAAGTTCCTTCTTGAGCCCCCCTCCTTCAAAAGGGAAAAATTGTTGGCACAATCGTTCTCAGGTAATGCGGTGAGAACCTGGAACTCGCTTCCTCCTTTACTCCGCGCCATCACCTCCATCCAGATCTTTAAAGCGGACCTCAAATCTCTTCTATTCCAAAGACACTTTCAGAACTAATTCCCTCCTTCTCAGACCCAGCCAGGAAGTTCTTTAGTCATTGTAAATTTGTCATAAATATTTTTATTTTTGTTTGTGCATCCTGTGCCTCTGTGTTTGATATTGTGTTCCTTTTGCCTGTGTTGTTTCGATTCTATGGCCTGCTATTGGTCGCCAGGAAGTTCTTTAGTCATTGTGTAATTTGTCATATTTATTCTTATTTTTGCTTGTACAGTCTGTGCTTGCTGTGCTTGAGATCGTGTGCCTTTTGCCTGCGTCACACAGATTCTATGGCCTGCTATTTTTGTTTGTTCTATTCCTGCAACAGTACTCTCATGTAACGTAACTGGTTCTATTGTACAGTGCTCTGACACCTTCGGGTAAAGTCCGCGCTTTATAAAAATGCATTAAATAAATAAATAAACACGAACTGCCAATTACATGTTGCCTCTGCAGTCTAACAAAAGGTCTACTTGAAGCCACCTCACCAAAACCTAATAGAAACACAAATGGTTAAATGTAACCATCTTATGATATGCTGTGATATCAAAGGACAGCCCAGCCAAGCAACGACCAACCCTAAAAACACGTGAAAGCCAATAGCTGAAGGAAACTGATCCAAGACCCACCCAGGGGCGCAACTAGATCTTAATTACGGGGGGGCTAACATGGCAAATGAAGGGGCGTGGCTAATGTTAATCAATGGGGCGGAGCTAAAATGGCAGATAATCAGGATCGGTTAATGCTCAGGTCAAGTTGAGAAAAAATGTGGTGATTTTTGTTAATTTGATGCATTTATATGCTATTGTCTTTTGAAAAAGGAACAGAATGTACTGAATTAAAAGGCCAATTTAATATATTTTACTACAAAGCACTTTAGGAACACAATATAACCAATTTCCACAGAAAAAATATTTAATTTATTAACTTCATACAGACTTATATTAGCATAGGCAGACAGTAACCGTTTACATGCTTTACACACTACTCAACTGATACACACGTGTATTCATACATTTGTATCTAGCATTTTGAAAGCCTCACAGCTGCCATCTTGGGCTCTGGGGCCATACCCTTAGTATGCAGGAACAACTGCTTACAATACTGAGGCCAAGCTGCCGATATTTCTATGTGGTATACACTTTACCTCCTATGCTCATACAGTATCACATACTATGGACATCGCTTACAAATCCATTGCGTCATTCCATGCCATTGGTAGGAGGAACGCCTTAAGTATAGAAGTTTAACAACAACACAATATGATACATAGCAAACAATCAGCATTGGCATTTGAATCAGTATAAGCGTGTGTGCACATCGCATCTGACAAGAGCAATCTAACACGCACCTCTTGCCTCTGTGAGGGGGAAACCATTCCAGCAGTGGTGCCATACCTACACTCTATGGTTCAGTATAAGTGAATTACACAGATCCACAGTCTACGGTCTATGCTGGTGTGTGGCTACACAAATATTCTTCTAGCGGGTCCCAAATATCACAGGGTCACGACTGCACTGGCACAAGTTCCCATTAGCTCGTAAGCTGCTCCTGGCAATAGCAGCATACTTAAGCCGTCTGTCGCCCGGGGCAGGGTGCTCAGCCCCCACTTCATGGCCACCCTTATAGCTAGCAACAACACGAGCGCAGACAGTTTGCGCATGTCCAGGGGTATCCCCTTCACAAAGGCCAGCAGTGCCGCCAGGGGTGAACACTCAAGCGGAAGTCCCAATATGTCACACAGTCAAACAAAAATCTCCTCCCAATATGAGGCAAAGACTGGGAATGTCCAGACGAGGTGCAGAAAATCTGCGGCTAGAGCAGAGCACCTGCCATATCTAGAGTCGTCTCCCAGCCCCATTTTGTCCAACCCAACCGGGGTGCAGTACATGTGATGTAAAAAGTTTACCTGTAAGAGTCTAAGTCGGTAGTTTGGGGATTGTGCCCATGACTGTGTGTAGCAGTGCTACCATTAATCATCTGTTAACAGACGTGACTGCTTTACTGTTAGGTATGCCTACTTGCTCGTGGTAAATCGGTGCGGCGAGGGAGTCTTGAAAAACATTTCTAATACCTGAAACGTCGGGGGGCATTCGGAAACTTTGCATTTCATGTACGCATAGCATTGTGCACTTGGCAATATGTGTAGGTCCCTGGCACCCCAAAACCCATACCCACCCCAAACCCTAAAATTACCCCCCTGGAGCCCCAAAACCCATACCCGAGCTGTTCCCTAAAATTACACCCTTGCCCCCCGAAACCCGTACCCACCCTGAACCTTAAAATTACCCCAGGCACCCCATAACCCATACCCACCCTGATCCCTAAAATAGCCCCCTGACACCCCAAAACCCATACCCACCCTGAACCTTAAAATTACCCCTGGCACCCCAAAACCCATACCCATGCTAAACAATAATTTCCCCTCTGGCACCACATAACCCATACCCACCCTGAACCATAAATTTCCCCCCTGGCACCCAATAACCCATACCGAACCATAATTTCCCCCTGGCACCCCATAACCCATACCCACTCTGAACCCTAAAATTGCCCCCTAACACCCCAAAACCCACATCTGCCCTGGACCCTAAAATTACCCCTGGTACACCAAAACGCATACCCACGCTGAACCCTAAAATTACCCCCTGGCACCCCAAAACCCATACCCACCCTGAACCCTCAAGTTGCCCCCCTGACACCCTAAAACCCACACCCACTCTGAACCCTAAAATGACCCCTGGTACCCAAAAACCCATACCGGCCATGATAACTAAAATTACCCCCCTGGTACCCCAAAACCCATACCCACTCAGAACCCTAAAACTACCCCCTGACACCCCAATTCGTAACCCACCCTGAACCCTAAAATGTCTCCCTGGCACACTAAAACCCACACCCACCCTGAACCCTAAAGTTACCCACTAGCACCCCAAAAAATGAACACTACATTTGCATATTCGGAGGGGACTGTCCTCTGACGTTTCCATGTGTGGGTGCTCTTGGATGCAAAAATAGACAGATCCATGGCCCTGTTCACCATTTATCTAGTGAGCAGTGCAGTGGATGTGAATTCCATCCAAGTGCACAGACAGCAGGGGCAAAGGGATGGCAGTGCAGGTGAGGCTTTTCCATTGTAAACTAATTTCTGCTGGCGTCATAGCCCAGGGTTTGCTGTCTGTGCACTTGCATGGAATACACATCTGTACAAGTGCACAGACAGCACACCCTGGGCTATGATGCCAGCAGAAATTCCTTTACAAAGGAAAAGCGTCGCCTGCACTGGCCAGCCATTTCCCCCTGCTGTGCACTTCACACCCCATGCTCAAGTGCTTAGGTGAAATCCCTGCCTTCAGGCAAGGATTTCACCTCAGTGCCACTCTAAAGGAAAACAAGAGGTGGGGGCAGGGGGGTTCACTCGCTGAAACTGTTCAGAGGCTGGCTGGCTCGGGCTGCCGGGCCTCTCAGAAAGGATAGAAAAAATCACATTTTCGGATCGGATGCGTTCGTGAATCCAGGCGAGCCCAATGGGTGTTGCGCGCCTGGACCCACCCCCACCCTTTTTGTACTTATTTAATTGATGCAAGACTGCACTTGAAGACAGACACCACCTCCAAGCTACAGTTAGTCGATTTGTTCTCTATGCAGTCCTGCTAGGGTTACTAACAATGTCTTACTTTTACACAGGGAGTCCTGTTCCACTCCCTGCCCTCTGCTAGGGTTTCTGCTTCTTTCTGTGAGTAATGATTCTTTTTCTAGGTGACCTGAAAGTGCCAGATACTCACACTTCTGTGGACTGTTGTTCTATGACGCAAAATTGGCACAGCCCCGTAAATAGTGGTTTACGGTGCAACACCTGGAAGTAAACTGTCTGTGGGTGGATCCTGGATGACGACATGATGGCGCTGACGGGTGTTTTAGCCTTTTTTCTTAAGATCTGGGGTCAGATGTATCAAGATACCCTTTTGCGAATCTAAAATAGCGATTTTTTAGAAATCGCTATTTGAGATTTGCAAAATGGTATGTATGTAGAAAATCACAATTTCTTTGCGATTTCTTAAAATTCCTTAATTGCGATTAGCAAATTGCCAATCGCAATTAAGGAATAATTTCCCATTCATTTCTATGGGCCAGGAGGCCCATAGGAATGAATGGGAAGTTATTCTCAATTTGCGATTCGCAATTTGAGAATCGCAAATGGAGAATAAATTCAAGGGTGCAGGGGTGTCATAAGGACACCCTGATGCACCCCTGAAATGAACATGTGTGCGCATATGGTGCACATACATATGGCACCTTCACAAATGCCAAAAAGTGCATTTGTGAATGAAATCGCAAATTACCAACAACTTTAAGTTGGTGGTAATTTGTGATTTCTTAAGGAGAATTCTCAAAAATTAAATGCTTGTTGCATAACATTTGAGGAATCACAATTTGCGATTCCTTAAATGCTTACGCAAATTTAAGGAATCGCAAATTTAGCGATTCCTTAATTTTGCGATGCGATTTCCCTAATACATACCATTTAGCTAATTTGTAGTCGCAAACGCTGCTTTTTTGCGAATAGCAGCGTTTCCGACTAAAAATTGCCTTGATACATCTGCCCCCTGGTGACTTGCCTCTGTGTGGATGCCTATAGGGAGCATGTTTCATAGTGTGGGTCCCAGAAGTGCAAAGCAACAGCCATCCCATGAGCTATAATCTGGAGATGTGTCAAGATTGAGCATGTCTTTAGGAAGATAGTATAGATCCAGATTTGTGCTGTGTTATATCAAATTCAAATCCTTTCTCTGTGATTGATGTTCTCAACCCAGAAACTAGTCTTGAAAAAGTCAGTGTTCTTACGCCGTGCTGGACCCCCCTCCAGTGAGGTCATTGGGCGGGAAACAACCTTTACAACGCAACTTTTACAACGCACTACCATTACAATGAAACTTTTACAACGCAAGATCCATTACATCGCATGCCATTAAAACGCAACCATTGCATCTCATGACACTACAACGCATACCATTACAATGCATGTCATTACAATGCAGTCATTACAACGCATACCATTACAACGCTTACCATTACAATGCATAGTACCCTTACACTATCCAAAACTTACCCTACTGTTGCACCCCCCCTGGAGTTAGAATAGTAATTTTTACCCCTACACTATCCAACACTTACCCTACTGTTGCACCCCCTGGAGTTAGAATAATAATTTTTACCCATACACTATCCAACACTTACCCTACTGTTGCACCCCCTGGAGTTAGAATAATAATTTTTACCCATACACTATCCAACACTTACCCTACTGTTGCACCCACTGGAGTTAGAATAGTAATTTTTACCCCTACACTATCCAATACTTACCATACATGCAATGTAATGTTATGCGTTGTAATGGTATGCGTTGTAAAGGTAGTATGCGTGGTAATGGAATGCGTTGTAAAGGTAGTTTTTAGACAGTTCGTTGTAATGGCATGCGTTGTAATGGAATGCGTTGTAAAGGATGTTACATTGTAAAAAATGCGTTGTAAAGGCATGCATTGTAAAAGTATGCATTGTAACGTCATACATCCTTGGCTGACATTTGAAAGTGCCGACCAGGGTGGGCTAGGCTTCATAGACCTGTCATCATGCAAGAAAATCACTTGTGTTTTTTGGAGGACTTTATGGTGCTTTGGGGATTGGTTCCCGAATACCAGAGTTTTGGTTGGACAGATAGGGGGTGCACATGCAAAAGCAACACTGTATGTTATGCAGTTCCTTATGCTGGTGTGTGAGGTCGCTACACAACAATGCAACACAACTGAACATAACCCAACTGGTGAAGAGTAACAAAGACACACATTCGCAGTTCAGGTTTTAAAGAGTGAGATCAGCTATGTGAGCATAGAAGGTGCCCTGGCTAGGATCTCGAAGGGTTGGTGTTATGTCATGGTGTGTGTAACATTAACTCCCGTTAACACGCAGAAGCAACAACATGGTCGTGCACCACCACAAAAGTGAAGTGTGTTCAGTTCAGATGCTGGTGTATAAAGTCTGTGTTCCTGCGCCCTGGCACCACTGAGCAATGAATAACAAATGGGCATAGGCTTCTGATCAGAGCGCCAAGGGATGCCTGTTTATTTCCATGACTGCTTTCAACAGGGAAACATCCTTTACGACGCAACTTTTATCACGCAGTGCCTTTACAACGCAGGTTTTAGAACGCAAGTCATTACAACGCATTGCGCTGGGGGCGCTCTAGGATAGGTAATAGTTTAATTTACTATCCAACACCTTCCCTACTATCCACGGGGACTGGAGTTAGAATAGTAAATTAAACTATTCACTATCCAGCGCCCCCCAACGCAAGTCGTTGTAATGACTTGCGTTGAAAAACCTGTGTTGTAAAAGCATGCGTGGTAAAAGAATGCGTTGTAACAACGTACATCCCTTTCAACATGGGCACCGGTGGTAGAAGCAACTCTCTGCCCACCTAAACAGTGCCGGAGGCTTGCTGCGTCTCCTTGGGCTCCACAGCTAACCCACCGTCTCTCTTTCCCGCCGGCCTCACTTCCCCAACTGGCATGCACGCGGGTGGTCCTGAGTGCAGTGCCAAGTGGGCCCTGTGCCAGCTGGCAAGCAGGTCCCCACTAAAAGCACATATTTTCTTTTTGCAAACAGCTCTTGGCTGAATAAAAGGATTGTACGTGAATCTGCTAGAACTGCGCACTAGAAAAAAAGAGAGACAGGCTGCATGCAGACACAGCTAAAAACGCACAAAAAAACAGAAATGTGCATTGCTTGGCGACTGCAGCAACAAGGCCGGGACACTCCCTCTCGTAGAGGAGAATCTCAGGGGGTCTTTTGAGGACATGTGTCCGGATGACTGATGATGGATATGTGTTGGATTCTTGGGTTATTGTTATAACCACAGAGGGGATGAACACAGAGCCAGAATTCCAGGCCATGAGCTTTAAGGTGGGCGGTAATGGGGCCAGAGCTCTCTCTAGCTATAAACCCCTCAGTAACTTCCACGCATGCCCCCCCGCTGGCTGGCTTCTGACTGAGGTTCTGTTTCAAGCTGGATTTCTGCCCTGAACCTGCAAGTTAAGTTTTCCAGCATTCATATATGTAGACAAGAGAGGTTCTGTCATGCCGCTTCAGCGTGTGCGCACAGGTGCAGAAGGCCTGTTATGGAATTGTGAACGTGGTTTTCCTGAACAGGAAGCCAGTGGGTGCTTTTAGTTGGTCTGCGCCGGGTTTCAGTCTTTTCAACCCTTCCATGAAGAGATACCCCTGCATTTTGGGCTTTTTGCATCCTCTTTGTCTGACGTCCTGGGTGTGTCCGATGTATGGTCGCTTTCCCATTCGATGCAAGTTGACCAGGCTCCTGTCCCAGGATACTGTTTTTCGGGCATGACTTATAGAGAGTTCATTTGAAGGAAAGTGGCTTTAACCACTGCCCCTGCCTGGTTACTCACCGGTAACATTCATTACTCCGAGTCCTGGTCTTCCCGTTCCATTCCTGAGCCCGTCCCTCCCTCCCTGGTTTCTGTTTATGGTGATCCGTTTTTGGTTGTCTTTCTTTCTCATGAGTTTCGTTGGTATTCTCAGGCTGTCCTTGTGAATGTTTGACAATGTTCAACATTCCGTCCATCATCTTGTGTGTTTTGCTGTTCACCCTATGTGGGCAGGGTATGCCCAGACGTGGGTCCCGTGCTCACTGTGCCACTGGAATCAAGCTATCCTGGCTGATGACGGCTGATAGCCAGAAACTGGTCCTAGGATGCTTGATTCCGGTCCAGGGAAGACATCTCTTGGCAGTGCGGGCTGGACTGTTCCCACGAGGCACAGGGTGAAGACTGATTTGCACATGGCCATGTCTGAACTGGGGTGGCGTGTCGAGCAAAATAACGATGGATTAAACCCAGATCTGTGACTGGGGGTGAATGTTTGACAATGTTTAACATTCCGTCCATCATCTTTTTGTGTGGAGTCCTTCTGACATGCTTCCCCCTTTATCCATGCTGGGTAGGCAGCACGATACTGGGGGAAGTATTTTGACCCCAGCTAGGTAATAGTTTCTGTGGAGCAGGCGAACTGTTCATGTGTAAGGAATGGGACGGGAAAATGGATGAGGACTTAATGTCTGTGAGTCGAGGCTGCAGTTAGAGTCAGCGATGACTCAGCTTTCATTACTGTGGCTTTTATGGGGACAGTTCGGACGCAGAATGTAGGTAGGGCACAGGGGCTACATTTGAATAAGTTATTGTTGCAGGACTTGGGTCTTTGTGACCTGTAAAGCATGTAAGAAGGCCGCCTGTCCCTGAAAAGCGGAAGACCTCTTCCGTAGAAAGCCTGAGGATTGCTTCGGAGCCCCTTGTATCTAATACATTCCATGAAGTCATGCAAGGGGCATGGGTCCCTTGCTCACTTTGCCACTGGATTCAAGATAGCCTGGCGGATGAGGGTTATGAACCCGAAACCGGTCCCAGGATTCTTGTTTCCGGTCCAGGGAAGACATGGTTTGCAGTTCGGGCTGGACTGTTCCCATGAGGCACAGGGTCAGACTGATTTGCATATAGCCATGTCTGAACTGGGGTGGCAGAGTGGGCTAAAGAACGGTGATGGATTAAACCCAGATCTTTTGACTGGGTGTGAGTGTTTGATTGGTTCAGATGCTCCGTCCATCACCACCCCCTTTTGTACCACTTTGTTCGCCATAAGTGTGGCAGGGTATGCTCAGACGTGAGTCCCTTCCTCACTTTGCCACTGGATTCAAGTAAGCCTGGCTTAAGACGGCTGAAATGCCAGAAACCGGTCCTAGGAAGCTTGTTTCCGGTCCAGGGAAGGCATGGCTTGGCAGTTCGGGCTGGACTGTTCCCATGAGGCATAGGGTCAGACTGATTTGCATATGGCCATGTCTGAACTGGGGTGGCAGAGTGAGCTAAAGAAAGATGATGGATTCAAACCAGATCAGTGACTGGGGGTGAGTGAGTTGCTCAAGCGCTCCGTCCATCATCCCCTTTGATATCGCACAGTTGGGGGATGGCATGGTTAGGAGATGGTACAAAAGGGGGTGGTGATGGACGGAACATCTGAACCAATCAAACACTCACCACCCCCTTTTGTACCCCATGGTTAGGAGATGGCATAGCCAAGATGATGCCATGGTTGGGAGATAGCATGCGTGCTTGGGTGATGCCATGACTGCGAAGATGCTATAGTTGGGAGTTCGCATGGCCGGTTTGATGCCATCGTTGGGAGAAGATGGCATGGCAGGGGGTCTGCCCTGGTTGGGAGATGGAATGGCTGGGCTGATGCCATCGTTAGGAGATGGCATAGCTGGGGTGAAGCAGTGGCTGGGTAATGCCCTGGCTAGGGAGTAATCTCTCAGTTACACCACTGTGAGAATGTTCCACTGGCAGGAGGCTCAACCTATCGCTCCTTCTCTCGTTTACCTGTATTGCCAATCTCCCCTCCCCCTCTCAGCCACCATTAACATGTCTGGAGGCATGGAGGAGTGCAGAGACTTGTAGCAATGGACACACCCATTTCATAGTATTGTGGGTAATGTCATTGCATTTAGATACAGTTCCACCCCCTTGATGTGGCGCCAAAGCACTTTGGCTGATGGGTAGCCAACTGCTCTTTAGGTAGTGCTTGGTTTCTAAGATGTTATGTAATTAGGAGTAAGCCAATAACGTGAATTTGACACACCCCTAATCTTGGCCCTCCATCCTCCAGAGGGCGATAAATTGAGCGTCATTACATTGGGTAATAGTAGCACCTGTTATTTACCGCCTTTGTGGACAGGAAAAGCACAGCATGAGTAGTATATAAAAGCTATAATCTATTGCCATGGTTGGTACTGAGATGGTTGTCCACCCTCCCTGGTCTCCGACCAATGAACGCGCCCCAGCTCGGGAATCATCGCGCAGGCTGATTGCACGAGAGGCCGCCAGTCTTCATCGAACGACTCAACTATGAAGAGACTACGAGAGAGCGGTGCCAGCCTGCACTGGTGTGAGCACTGGAGGCCTGGCAAGAATGCTTGACTTTCAGAAGACACAATAGAGTGCTGTTGTTGTCCCCAAAGACCAGCTATATATTTTGTAGATTGTGAATCTGTTATTGTAGGGTGACCGAAACCATTGTCAGCGGCTTACAGGGGTGCCAACAAGCCGCAGTTTTACTGGCATAGACTGTATTTTTATGTTGCTGCCAATCAGAAACAAGCACTGACAAAGCCAACAGCCCTGGCCTTGGTAAGCTGCTGTGATTTTTTTTATTTCAACAATATTCCACAAAAGTAAAGAAAACAAAACATACTGCTACCTAAGCATGGTCGCCTTATGTTTCAATAAAAATGGTCAATTTGAAACATTCACTGGTGTGACCATTTAAAATTGTGAAGTTTTTTTAAATACCCAGGCATTTAATTGTGCTGTACAATTTTTTGTTATGTGGTGGAAATAAATAAATCAATACCCAACAAAGCCCTAAATTCACAGACAGCAGCACTGTCACAATGGGGCAGATGTATCAATATACCTATTTGCGATTCTCAAATAGCGATTTTTTGAAAATTGTTATTTGAGAATTGGAAAATGGTATGTATCTTCAAAATCGCAATTTTTTAGCGATTTCCTAACATTCCTTATTTGCGAATAGCAAATTGCGAATTTGCAAATAAGGAATAATTTACCATTCATTTCTATGGGCCAGGAGGCCCATAGGAATGAATGTGAAGTTATTCTCAATTTGCGATTCGCAATTTGCTAATCGCAAATTGAGAACAATTTCAAGGGTGCAGGGGTGTCTTAAGGGCACCTTGCTGCACCCCTGTAAATGACATGTGTGCGCATATGGCGCACATATGAGCGCCACATAGCCCCTTTACAAATGCCAAAATGTGCATTTGTAAAAGAACTCGCAAAGTACCACCAACTACAAGTTGGTGATAATTTGCGATTTCTTTGTGTAAATTCGCAAAACCTGATTGCTTCATACATAGCATTTAAGGAATCGCAATTAGCGATTCCTTAAATGCTGACGCAAAATTAAGGAATCGCAAAATTTGCGATTCCTTAAGTTTGCGATGCGATTTCAATGATACATCGCATTTCCAGTTTTTTTTTTACGCAAACGCTGCTATTTTGCGAATTGCAGCGTTTGCAACAAAAAAAACGTTTGATACATCTGCCCCAATGTCTCTTAAAATTTTAAGAGCAACTTTAAAAAAGAAACAGAAAATAAAGCACCATATCACTGGCCACTCCATTGCAGGCAAAATAAATATCTGGTATTTTAAAGTTATTATAAAAAAGAAATAACCATGTCAAATTACAGTTTGAACCAGCTCTGTTCCTGAAGAGACGGGAACTATTTTAAGGCAGATGTGAACAGGTTTTCTGCAGTCACTCAAAGGGAAGGAAGCCGTTTCATCAAGCTGCATGCCATGGCGGGCAAAAGCAACATGTGAATGACAATTGAACCGGCCAATGGTTGAAGCCCACTGACCTACAGCCTCCCTACTTATGTATATAAGCTAATATTTTGTTGGAAAAGCAGTAGTCTGTTGAGACAGCTAAAGCTGTTTCAAAGGCCAGACCTAAAGCTATATCAGAGGCCAAACTTAAAAATTGTCACTTTTTTACACGCTGAACTGTAAATTTACAGAAGCTAGCGAACAATGTCACAATACAGTTTAAAACCCTAAATGACATCATCAAACAAAGTAACATTATATCATGCTTCTTGTAGGTAATTGTTGGAGATGAAGGCGTGGGTAAAAATAACTTTTTTTTCTCTACACTATATGGCCCCTTTAATCCTCGCAAAACTGTTTTACAGTGGTCTATACTATTCTTAAAAATATAGACAGCGGTGCCATGCTTAAAAAAGAATATATGAGCAAAATTAATTTCAAGCTCCAGCTCCTGGACCTTTTAAAATCGAAAAACATTAACAAATGGCTGGTATTTTTCTTTTGAGACAGGTGGCGCCTCACCTGTGCACACCTAGACAAGCTTTTGGCTATTGATGCCTTTCTGTCAAATTGAGCGTGAGCTCAGTAGCCCAGTACCCCGAAATCGGCAATGTTTCTTCCCATTGAGTGATAAAAACACTTCACGAACACAACAGTGGTATGTAGTCATGCCACTAAGGGCTAGATGTAGGTGGCCCATTACCGATCGGTAACGGCCGAAATGAACGAATTTCGGCCGTTACCGACCGGTAATAGGCTTTTCTTATGTAGGGGGCCGAATTGAAGGATTCGGTAAATTACCGATTTCTTAAATACCGATTCGGTAAATTACCGAATTCCTAATGTAGGGAGCACTTAAATGAGTGCTTATCCCATGTTAGGATTCGCTATTTACCACGAACTACAAGTTGGTGGTAAATAACGAAAAAAAAAGCAATTTAATGCAAATTGCTTCAGTGCCATGTTGCAGACATACATGCGCTTAGGCATGTATGTCTGCAACATGTGCACCCATACACAATTGAGGGGTGCAACAGGGTGTCAAAGTGACACCCTGCCACCCTTCAATGTTTTCCCCCTTTTACCGAATCGGTAATTAGCACAAGGGCCTCCAGGCCCATAGGAATGAATGGCAATTACCGAATCGGTAAATAACGATTCGGTATTTACCGAATCTTAACGATTCGGTAATTTTTAGCGAATTATTAGCTACATAGCATTTACCGATTCGTAAATACTGAATCGGTAAAATTCGGTATTTACGAATCGGTAAATACTATTTACCTACATATGGCTCTAAGTGAGGCTATCTCTCACTTCTCTTCTCTTTGTTCTATGCTTAACCTTAGCTATACATACACTATGTCACAATAAGATCCTCTCTTGTGGTCTTCATGCATAACAAAGACATTGAATGGCTGCCACCTTCGATTAGTAAATGAACATATTTAAGAAAATGGCTCTCGCCTCATGCTGATGGGCGCGAACATGCCCGGTAATACATGCACACATATCTCATCACACATGCACAAACCACTGTCATTGTTATTCTTCAAATGTATTTGTTTGTTGACATTTTTCCTACTCTGCTACACAGCATTAGCAAAAGTATTTAACTATTTTGACGATGTTTTGCGGCATCAGCAAAAAGGTCAACTGGGCGACACTGATTCTTTTTGCCAATGCTTGTTTATTTTCTATTGAGCTCGACATTGGAGGGCATTGCTTGCTCACTTTCCATTTCCTTCCCACTTTTTAATTATTCTTTTTTTATTACGTATTTTGTGAGGGGCCAGTAGGTGCACACTCCTGCCTGGCACGCGCTCCACGCCACCAGCCTCTACCCTTTCTGTTTTTTTAGGGCTCGGCCTACGCCCACGAAGTGGGAGGAGTTTCGAGCCCCTAATGGGCTCTTTTCTCAAGCGTTTTGATGAGTTCCTTTTTGCTTCCTGTGACTGATGCGTTGTGTCCCTGTCTATAGCGCCATGAAGCCCCCGGGCGAACGAGCGCTTTATAAATACATCTCAATATCAATATCAATATCAATAATGTTAAAGAGAAAAAAAAAAGTATCTCTAGGGCTTTGGCGAGACACATTCCTTAGTGTGTTATGTCATCTAGCCAGTGATTCGTCTTCGCTGTGGTGTCTTTGTAATAGCCTTGAAGTGATAGGCTAAATGTCGTTTTCGTCGGCCATGTTTGGCATTTTTCGTGCGTGCTCGCGCAAAGAAGTACATTAATTATAATTAGGAGCTGTCAGGGTGCCTCCGTAAGTGAATCCAGATGGCCGGGCGCGTTCACCATTCAGCAGCGCTCAGCGCGCAGCTGCTGCATGCCAGGCCGGGAAAGGGCTTCATTAGTTCAAGAACAAGAGTCTGACGTTCTGTCATGGGCTGTAGAAAAGAGAATTAATTTCACAACTTGTAATAATGTCATGCCTTTTATTAGGCATCACCTAACTCGTGTTTTAGTCATCACAGGAAAATTGTATTATTTTGTTAGTGGGTCCAAAAAAACAACCACGCGCCTTCTACACACAAACTCATTGCACGAGTGTTCTTGAATAGATGCAAATGTTTTTCCAAAACGTTCTCAGAAGAATTTCTGTGACGTCTAACTGTCTGATGTTGCTTCCTTCCTTCCTTTATTCATTGCATATTAATGTTTTCTTATGAGCTATGTACAGACCAGAGCCGTGCAGTGGAAAGATCGTTGTGTGGACTTCTGTTGACATTTAATACTAACAACCAACCCTCCAGACCCTCTTTTTTTCCATGCCTTTCCATTCTGCTGATGTTTTTCTATTGTTTTTATCCGATCCAGCGACTATCGTTAAAAAAAAATGTTAACAGTTTTTTAAACTTTGTTCATAACTTTTTGTCAAGACGCAGTTGAGTGCATAGTAACTTAATTAAGGCTATTGAATTACTATTTCTTTCAGTACTGGCTCACATTCTATTTTGTTTAATGCAGCATTGGTTTTCGAGAACAATTATTGTTTTTGTGACATTCGATTACACCCAAGAGCTTTTCCTACACAATACGGAACTCCCACCCGCCTTTCACAATTCTAATCCCAAACACAAGTGCACAAGTTCTTGCTGCTGAATTTTGAAAAGGCACGTGAATTGGGAATCAGAGTGCAGAATCAGAGTGCAGTTTGAGAGTGCAGAGTGCAGTTTGAGAGTTGAGACTGCAGTTTGAGAGTGCAGTTTGAGAGTTGAGAGTGCAGATTGAGAGTGCAGAGTGCAGTTTGAGAGTGCAGAATCAGAGTGTAGTTTGAGAGTGCAGTTTGAGAGTGCAGTTTGAGAGCAGTTTGAGAGTGCAGTTTGAGTGCAGTTTGAGAGTGCAGAGTGCAGATTGAGAGTGCAGTTTGAGAGTGCAGTTTGAGAGTGCAGAGTGCAGATTGAGAGTTGAGAGTGCACGTTGAGAGTGCACATTGAGAGTTGAGAGTGCAGTTTGAGAGTTGAGAGTGCAGTTTGAGAGTTGAGAGTGCAGTTTTAGAGTTGAGAGTGCAGTTTCAGAGTGCAGCATGAGAGTTGTGAGTGCAGTTTGAGAGTTGAGAGTGCAGTTTGAGAGTGCAGTTTGAGAGTGCAGGGTGCAGTTTGAGAGTGCAGAGTGCAGTTTGAGAGTTGAGTGTGCAGTTTGAGAGTGCAGTTTGAGAGTGCAGATTGAGAGTGCAGTTTGAGAGTGCAGTTTGAGAGTGCAGATTGAGAGTGCAGTTTGAGAGTGCAGTTTGAGAGTACAGTTTGAGAGTGCAGTTTGAGAGTGCAGTTTGAGACTGCAGTTTGAGAGTGCAGTTTGAGAGTGCAGTATGAGAGTTGAGAGTGCAGTTTGAGAGTGCAGATTGAGAGTGCAGATTGAGAGTGCAGATTGAGAGTGCAGTTTGAGAGTGCAGATTGAGAGTGCAGATTGAGAGTGCAGATTGAGAGTGCAGATTGAGAGTGCAGTTTGAGAGTGCAGATTGAGAGTGCAGAATCAGAGTGCAGAGTGCAGATTGCAGTTTGAGAGTGCAGTTTGAGAGTGCAGAGTGCAGTTTGAGAGTGGAGAGTGCAGATTGAGAGTGCAGATTGAGAGTGCAGATTGAGAGTGCAGATTGAGAGTGCAGTTTGAGAGTGCAGAGTGGCAGTGAGTGCAGACTGAGTGCAGAGTGACAGTGAGTGCAGACTGAGTCCAGAGTGACAGTGAGTGCAGAGTGACAGTGAGTGCAGAGTGACAGTGAGTGCAGAGTGACAGTGAGTGCAGAGTGAGTGCAGAGTGAGTGCAGAGTGAGTGCAGAGTGACAGTGAGTGCAGAGTGACAGTGAGTGCAGAGTGACAGTGAGTGCAGAGTGACAGTGAGTGCAGAGTGACTGTAGAGTGAGTGCAGAGTGAGTTCAGAGTGACAGTGAGTGCAGAGTGACTGTAGAGTGCAGAGTGACAGTGAGTGCAGAGTGACAGTGAGTGCAGAGTGACAGTGAGTGCAGAGTGAGTGCAGAGTGACAGTGAGTGACAGTGAGTGCAGAGTGAGTACAGAGTGAGTGCAGAGTGGCAGTGAGTGCAGAGTGGCAGTGAGTGCAGAGTGGCAGTGAGTGCAGAGTGACAGTGAGTGCAGAGTGACTGTAGAGTGAGTGCAGAGTGAGTGCAGAGTGACAGTGAGTGCAGAGTAACAGTGAGTGCAGAGTGCCAGTGAGTGCAGAGTGCCAGTGAGTGCAGAGTGACAGTGAGTGCAGAGTGACAGTGAGTGCAGAGTGACAGTGAGTGCAGAGTGACAGTGAGTGTAGAGTGACAGTGAGTGCAGAGTGAGTGCAGAGTGACAGTGAGTGACAGTGAGTGCAGAGTGACAGTGAGTGCAGAGTGACAGTGAGTGCAGAGTGACTGTAGAGTGAGTGCAGAGTGAGTGCAGAGTGACAGTGAGTGCAGAGTGACAGTGAGTGCAGAGTGACAGTGAGTGCAGAGTGACAGTGAGTGCAGAGTGACAGTGAGTGCAGAGTGACAGTGAGTGCAGAGTGACTGCAGAGACAGTGTGTCAGGGTGCACATTGTGTGAGTGTGCAGAATGAGTGTGCAGGGTAAACAGTGTGTGACTATGCAGGGTGACATTGGGAGTGTGCGGGTGAGCAGTGTGTGAATGTGTAGGGGCAGTGTGTGAGTGTGCAGAAAACACCACACACACATACACCAGACACACATAATGCACACACAAACCACACACCTCAGTCTCTCAACACCACACACTTGTCACCACTCAACACAACACACTCACCACCACACTCACTCCCCAGGCTCACCCCCACAGACTCACCACCCCACACTCACCAGCACACAGAAAACAACACACACAACAACACACCCCCAGCCGTCAATGAATGCTTTCACCATGCACAAACACCAACAACCATCATCCATCTGTGCACGCTTTTACCAAGCACACACCCACCAGCCGTCAGTGCACCCTTCCACCAGGCACACACACCTCCAGCCGGCAGTGCACTTTTCCACCAAGCAATCGCAGTATGGTACACTTTACTTTTAAACATATTCATATAAAGCCCAGCATGCCACCATTGGTAAAATTACAATTCAACCAACATACTTCCACTACACACCACATGCACACACTCCATAACACATGGCAAAAAGACATTGGCATTTACAATGCCATTAGCTCAAACTCAAATAAATCCGAGCCCGATTGCATTTCTAATGCTTGGTATTTTTAAGTCTCGCCTAGAGAATAAGCTGTTTCCTCAAAACATTTTGTTTACTATTAAAGTGGGCTTACAGCCAAACATTACGTATGATTGGTTGGCTTTATTGTCACTCTCATATGGGTGCTTGAACATGGTCAGCGTGTGACGACTTGACCTGCTGGGCCCTATCATGGAGCATGACCCAAGTGCTTGTGTCCTTCCAGTGCTTCTCTTGTTGGAGCTACTTTTTAGGTCGAGCCTAGAGTCAGCGTGCATGCCCTGCTAGGCGAGTCTTATTGTGGAGGAATAGGTGAACAGAAGCACTGGCTACTCTCCACCCATATTTGTCATTGTCCTGGTCTGTCCTAAATGCTGGCTTCTGATTCGTCAATAGGCTTGTTAGTCCCTCCTTAGTACCGCCTCCTCTTCATTTGTCACCTTCCATGGCGACTGGCCCCTTTACTTCGGCTGTTACACTGTATGTGTTATTTAGACTGTGAGCACTATTTTCTTTAACAACGTTCTCCTACTGCAGGCATGACGTGCTTTGGTGCCTTCTTTTCCGCCCTCTGCCATCCCCCCAGTTGTCCGTGCCTTCTCCCCCTCCCCCCCGCCCACCCTCCCGTTGCCTGTGCGTCATTTCCATCCCCACCATCCCTCCCATTATCTGTGCCTTCTTCTCCCCTCCCCACCTGTTTTCTGTGCCTTCCCCCTCCCCACTCCCTCCCCTCGTCCGTGATGCAAAGACCTATTGCATTGCAAATGCTTGTTTCTTTAACTTTAACCAGCCTTTGCAACTGCACCTCAGGTCCATCCTGTGTTCTCATATGCCTGCTTGTCAGTGTATGACTACGTTTTTCTCTATGAGGGGACCTCGGCCACATACTGCGTTTTATTTATTTGTATTTATTTAGCTTTAACTAGTCCTCTTATTCATTATTCCATGTCGTCAGCGTGTGGCGGCTTCTTTCCTTAACTTTAGTGCCCTTCGGACACACCCTGGGCTTCTTGTTCTCTTTTGCTGCTCTTAGCCTACCCCCCATGGACTCTCCATCCACCCCTCAGTGCACCACCACTGCCTTTAATCCCTGTTACCCACCCTCCATTTGCGTGTACCCAGCCTTCCCCCACCCCTGCTGTTGCAAACCTTGAGTTCATATTAACTGAAAAAAGTCCCCACATTCTCTTAGCCGCTCGCAGTTGCAATTTCCTACTGTGTTGTTTATTTTTTAGAGTGCGTTTCCACACAAATGTAACTTTCTTCTTGGAACGGTAAAGAATAACCAAAGTGGATGCACGTCATCATCGGCCCTAGGAAAGCTGACAAGCGGCCTCTCTTTGATCAGTACTATGGCCGCATCACCGTCGTCAGCGCCCTCTCTGCAGCCAGCTAGCCAGCCAGCAGATTGAAGGCCAGGTCAGCTCAGCTATTGGAGTCTGCAAAGAACAAAGGACAGGAGTGTGTAAAAAAAAAGTGCATGTGGCCTGCAACAGTCTTCCCTTTGCATCAGTTTGTGTTTAACGGCTCTTATCCGTTAGATTTACGGCATCTTATCTTTATCCTCCATACAGCCTGTTCCAAAGCGCCAAGTCCAGACACAAGACAATGCAGAGCTATAAACTGCTATCTGTGCACATAATTAGTTGCATTCTGTCCGCATGTGTCTTTTAAAGACAGTTTGCTTGTTGCCGATAACTGTAGATACGTTCCTCCGGCACTTACCTACAGTAGTGCGCTGAAGAGCGTATATCATGGACATCCTTATGAAATTAATTCGTACTTTTATAGCGCACTTATACCCAGGGGTCTCAGGCGCTGTACGCATACCACTGTGGAACCCTTCCTGGCTTTTCCCTGTGAAATGCCCACTCCTGGGCACCCCCAAGGTGAAGCCAGGCATCCCAGCGCTGCTGGGGCCGTTGTGGAGATTAAGCAAGCTATTGCCCAGAGTTGCAGAGTGGGACCCATGATTAGAATAGGCACCGAGGCGAGAATTATCAGGTCCGGGGAAATTGAGCCCGAGATCCGCCGAGGCGGGAATTGAACCTTGGTCCCGGGCCAGACCTCTGCATCAGGGTCTGCCGCTCTAACCATTGAGCCACACTTCTCCATAATATGGCCATATGAGTGGCATACGGACAAAGATGTAGCTGACAGGTGCTATTTGCTCAGTTCTGTCTCTTGTAGCCGACCTATGACATCACAAATTAACCCAGAAGTATTGTAGTAAGAGATTGGTGATGTCACAAGAGCATTAAATGCACTTAGTGAAGCGATTCTTTGCTTCTGTGTAAGCGGCTCATGGAGCGGGGTCCAGCCCATTAACTGACTGTAGTTTTTGGTTTTGTACATGCTTATTTGATGAACTGCAGGCCCAGTCTGATCAAAACTGGAATGCAGAGAAAGTCTAAACATCCACTTCCAATGCAATAGGTCTCGCATTTGTGAGACATAAAGCAATTGGCGTTATAAATATGAAAGCGGGTGCCATGCTGAAACAAAGCTTGGGGCCTGCGTACCTAAAACGTATGCGTGTGGCGGCTCGTAAAGAAGGCCCCATGCTAATAAAAACGCATAAAAGCGGGCGCGTGCTAAAGATATAGCGCATCGCCCGTGTACATAAAAGTTATGCGTGTACAAAGACAGATGAAAGCCACGCCATGCAATATTATGAAGCTTTGCACCCGTGTACATACAATTTTATGTGCGATGCAGCCCGTAAAACGGATGCCATGGTGTTAAAATACACAGCTCAAGGTACTAGGAACAGGCACTCACACCGCACAGTAACACTAGCAAGAAATAAAACAAGTAGTCCCCAAAGGAACACATAAACACCTACAAGCGTAAGGAAACTGTAGTTGGCCGGTACTCCTGTGCTAAAACCAGAAGTGATGTATCAGGAGCGCCAACCAATAAGGAGCCAGGAAATTAAGCAACGCAGGAGTGAGCCAATTGCAAGCAGCAGGCGGGATTACATTCTGTATAGCGATTACAGCTGGTCTTGAAGACAGCGCATGCGTGCTGCCTATGCTCAACTTAAACAAGAGTTGAGTCAGCAAATTTAATGCACACCGCACGGCCAGTTTGCAACAATTATAGCACAATGTTGCTATGTACAGTCCTGCCATTGGGGTGTTCTGAGCAGTGTTTGCATTTTGTGGGCTTATTGCACGCTGAATGTTCACTTTTTGGGATATCGTATTTAGAACTAATATGGAATTTAGTTTGAACCGTTGAGAACGTACAATGCATTTTGACACAGTATATTTCTCTGTACTTGGCGCTTATTTCCTATATCCCTCCCTATTGTCCAGGTCTTATATTCCCTCTCACTCTCCCACCCTTTGTCTATGTTGCCCACCCACCACCCGACAAACTGTCGGCTGCACACTGCTGCCATGCCTCTTGCTTATCCCACTCCTCCACTTTCAGCTTTTTTTTATTAAAAAACCCTTTTTCATTTTTTGAGGGGCCTGCTCTTTCTCTAAGACTTAATTTACTGTTTAAAAATAGCCTCTGAAGGCTTGCATATGCTTTATAATGTCACAGCATTAGCCCATGCCACATTAGGATATCTTGGCCCAATGTGCTCTGAAAGAAGTGCATTGCAAGATGGCCGCTCGGTTGGTGCTAGGCAACTAATTTTAGCACCAGAGCTATGGAAAATACAGGGGTGCGTGGTATTGTAGTAAATACGGCGCATCCCTACTTTATGGAAATGTCGGAGCACGACGCTGCCAAATTTGACACAGCTCCATGCTCTGATATTTCGTTGTAAATATGCCTCTTGGTCTCCTAGAGTTTGCAAAAAAAGGTATTCCCCATATGGAACCCGAAGCAGTTTCAGCCGTTGAATGCAAGAAAAATGGCGGCCTCCCACCGCGTGCAAAGCAAGCGACGATGGGTGGTGCCCCCGGGCAGTGGCTGCTCTCTGTTGGACAGGCCGCATGGTCGGGCTGCCCCCCTCCCCGCAATGGGACCTGGACCCTGGCTCCCCCTGCATCCCCAGCCAGAGTCCCCGACGACCACCCGAAGTACACTGCAATCCCTCACCCACAAGACACCAGCTCGGGACCCAGCTAGCCCGGGTCACCATCCACACCACGGCCTCGGCCCAGCCGCCATCTTGGGGCACTGCAGCACGAGGCCGCGTGGCCTCAACTCGACCCTCACCCTGGGCCCGGCCGGGCCCGACATCGAGGCACCAACCTCCCCCCAGGAGGCAGAGTGACCACTTGGCGAGTCAATGGGAGAAAGGAATCGTCAACGGCTCTCCTCCGCCAGGTGTCGATCACCCCAGGCCGCCCTGGGCGCTGGCTCCACCCCCCTGCTGGGTGTCTGGACTCCCTCATCCCGGACCTCCCGGCCCCCCAGGCGCGAGGGTCCGGACATCAAAGGGGACCAGACCTATAACTGGGGCAGGGCCAGACCAGGAAGCCAGTTGTATCCTGGAGTCGAGAGACCCGAGAAGAACTCATCTGTGACTGGCCTGCTGGCGCTGCCGCGGCCCTCTGCCTCGTGAAACCATCGTCTTGGCCTGCTGGCGCTGCCGCGGCCCTCTGCCTCGTGAAACCATCGTCTTGGCCTGCTGGCGCTGCCGCGGCCCTCTGCCTCGTGAAACCATCGTCTTGGCCTGCTGGCGCTGCCGCGGCCCTCTGCCTCGTGAAACCATCGACTCGGCCTGCTGGCGCTGCCGCGGCCCTCTGCCTTGTGAGACTATCATCTTGGCCTGCTGGCGCTGCCGCGGCCCGATCCACAGACACTCCAGCTCGAGGATTGTGAGCTCGCCTCTTACCACTACCTGTACCGATCCGGTACCAAGACTGTCCCGCTACCCCCTTTCCCTACAGAGACTAGAAGTGAGAGGACCCCCGGGTCCGAGATATCCTGTATCGCTGATATCCTTGCCTTACGAACCTTATATAAAGTATTGAACTCGACCTGGCGTGGTGCCTGTTTGTGGGGAGGGAGGTAACTTGTCTGTACGATCGCCGGAGACGGTCCCCCTCGGGGATCTCTCCCGCAGTATCCGGCCGACCCTCAGGGTCCCCGTCTAACATTGGTGGCCAGCGACGGGATCCGAACCTACGCATAATCGTACAGAAAGTCACTCGACCCACGGCACACGACCACCATGACAACAGAGAGCGGAACAACGGAGAAATTCCAGATGGAAACATTGGAAGACTACAACCACCGAGAACTGAAGCAATATTGCATAGAACTTGGTCTCCCAACCACAGGTCTGAGCACAAAGGAAGACTTCAAACGAGCCCTAGAAGCTTGGGCGGAAACGGGTACGGCCGTACCCCGAACACAAACAACCGAGACGAGCCCCGCACCAACTGAAGAAAGAAGAGCGGGTCTCTCCCTGGAAGAGATCCGAGAAAGAGAAAAAAGCAGACTCCACGAGTTAGAACTAGCCCGACTTCGCTTGGATGGGGAACTCAAGCTGGCGGAACAAAAAATAACTCTGGAACACTTACGGCTCCGAGAGGAGCGAGAAGAGAAGCAAAAACAGAGAGAGCTAGAGGAAAAGAAACTAGCGTACGAACATGAGCGCAATCTCAAAGAACTGGAGATCCAGAAACAGAATAAAGACCTCGGGCTCCCCGAACGACCGACCCTGCCTGCCTCTACCGAGCCCAAGGTTCACATCCCCAAAGATGTCATCCGGGAATACCACAAGAACGATGATATACAGCAGTGGTTTAAAGCCTATGAGGTGGCAATGACCTCCCACCGGATTCCCCGAAGCGACTGGGGAGCCGGATTATGGGGGAGGTTTGTCAACGAAGGGCGGGACGCCCTGCTGCAACTCCCGGACCAGCTGATGACATCCTACGACCACATGAAGGCCGCCCTCCTCACTCGATACGGGCTCACACCTGAGATGTACCGCCAACGGTTCCGCGACTGCAAACGGATTCCGGGTACAACCTGGGTGGAGTACGTGAACTTCTTTAGCCGAGCCTTCGAGGGGTGGATCAAGGGCAACAAAGTGACCACCTACGAACAACTCTTTGACCTTATCGTATGGGAGCACCTGTCGAACAACTGCTTCGTGGAGCTCCGCCAACACCTCTTGGACAGTAAGCTATCCGAACCTCGACAACTCGCCGCCGAAGCCGACCGGTGGGAAAGCACCCGAGTTGGCCGGAACGGACCCAGCGAATCATCCAGACCGTACCCAGGGCCCCATCGCCCCCGAGGAGGAGGAGGAGGCCAGAGTCGGGGGAGAGACCCCGGCCCCTCGTCACCCCCCAGGAGCCCCTCGACCCCGGTCGGCCGAGGAAGCCCTGCCATCCGGGCCGGTTTTCGGGCCCACGTTATGTGCCACAGATGCCTGCGACCCGGCCACTACGCCAGTGATCCCAACTGCCCAAAGAATCCGAACACTACCCCCCGCCAGGTCGCAGCGGCCGCCCTAGGGGAAGAACTAGTCCCGGAAGACCAAGAAGAGTACGAGACCGACCCCTCTGAATGGGCTCCCGCCGCCATGGCACTGGCCTGCTTAGGGGAGAGAGAGATGATTCCGCGGGCCCCCCTTCCCGCCAACACGCAGAAGTACAGTCAATGGGTCAACATTAATGGCCGCCGGGCGGGAGCCCTCCGCGACACCGGGGCCAGTGTAACGGCGGTCCGACGCCATCTCGTCACTCCAGACCAAATCCTGCCGAACATTCTCTGCCCTGTCCGCTCAGCAGACAATTCCGAAAGCCTGTGCCACATGGCTTGCGTCCCCTTCGAGTGGGGAGGAGTAACGGGGATGTTAAAGGTGACTGTCCGCGATGATGCCCCCGTGGATTGCCTCCTAGGAAACGACCTCGAAAGCTCTCCCTGGGCAGCTGTCGAACGGAGGGAACACCTGGGGATGCTCGGCCTCCCCGAATGGGTCTGCGTCACGACCCGGTCCATGACCGCCCGCGCGGTCCCCAGTCTAGAAGAGCCCGAGTGGCCGGAACCTCCTCCCACGCTCATCCCAGAGGAGGCCGCCCCAGAAGCCAGTCCCTCGACCCAAACAGAAGAAGGATCCGACCAGCTTCGGGACGTCCCTGACCTGGCACAATGGCGTCAGGAGGGAGACCCCACTCAGGAACAATTCCGGGCCGAACAGAAAACATGTCCCTCTCTCGAAGGACTCCGGCAGCAAGCCCTGGCCCAGGGCACAGGGGATACCTCGGGGGCCCACTGGATCTACTGGGACCAAGACCTGCTCTACAGCGAGCAGAAAATTGCAGAACTAGGAGCCAGTCGGGTGCTGGTGGTGCCCCTTCGCTTCCGAGACTTCCTCCTGAACTTAGCCCACGATGTCCCCCTTGCCGGACACCTGGGACAGGATAAAACCTACGACCGCCTGGTGACCCATTTTTTCTGGCCCCAAATGCGAAAGGATGTCACCAACCACTGCAAGGCCTGCCCCACCTGCCAGGCCAGCGGAAAAAGTGGCCGAAAAATCAAAGCACCTTTACAACCCTTTCCGGTCGTCACCACCCCGTTTGAACGAGTGGGAATAGACATTGTGGGGCCCCTCGACCCTCGAACAGCCCAAGGACACCGGTTCATCCTGGTCCTAGTAGACCACGCCACCCGCTACCCCGAGGCCATCCCTCTTCGGACTGTGACGGCCCCCGTGGTGGGCCGAGCTCTGATGGGGATCTTCTCCCGGGTGGGGTTCCCCCGGGAGGTCGTCAGTGACAGGGGCACGAACTTTATCTCCAAATATATGAAGTCTCTCTGGCAACAATGCGGGGTCACCTACAAATTCACGACCCCCTATCACCCGCAAGGAAACGGACTGGTTGAGAGGTTCAACCGCACCCTCAAAGGAATGATTATGGGCCTAGAAGAACCCCTTCGACGCCAGTGGGACGTGCTACTTCCATGCCTCCTGTTTGCCTATCGGGAGGTCCCGCAGAAATCCCTCGGTTTCAGCCCATTTGAACTCCTGTACGGGCACCCCGTCCGGGGCCCCCTCAGCCTAGTCAAGGAAGGTTGGGAGCAGCCCCCCCAGAAGACTCCCCCGGACATCTACAGGTACCTCCTGGCTCTCCGCAACCAGACCCGTCGGTTCCGAGACACCGCCAAAGCCAATCTCGAGGCCAGTCAGGAGGACATGAAGAGGTGGTACGATCAGCACACGTCCTCCATTGAGTTCGAACCAGGACAACAGGTCTGGGTGATGTCCCCGGTTGAACCCTGTGCACTCCAAGACAGATGGTCCGGGCCCTTCAAGGTGATCGAACGCAAGGGGCCCGTCACCTATTTAATCGACATGGAGACTGCCCGGAACCCCCTACGGGTCCTCCATGCCAACAGGCTCAAACCCCATTTTGTGCGATCCGAACTCAGCCTCCTGATGGCTACCGATAATGGGACAGAAGAAGACTCCGAACCCCTTCCGGACTTACTGAGGGTCCTCGAACGGGATGGCTCAGTGGAAGGGGTCCAGCTCTCCGAGGCCCTGTCCCCGGAGCAACGCCAAGACTGCCAAACGCTCCTGAGGCGGTTCGCCTCCCTGTTCTCCCTCACCCCCGGAGTCACCCCCTGGTGCCTTCACGATGTGGACACCGGGGACAGCCCTCCTATTCGACACCGGGCGTACCGCGTACCCGATCGGGTGCGCAACTGCATCCAGACCGAGGTGTCCAAAATGCTGACCCTGGGAGTGATCGAACCCTCAGACAGCCCCTGGGCGAGCCCAGTCGTCCTGGTTCCCAAAGCAGCCGCCCCGGGCGTTGCCCCTGAGCTCCGGTTCTGCGTGGACTATCGGGGGCTGAATGCAGTTACCAGGACCGACGCTCATCCCATCCCCCGGGCAGATGAGCTAATTGACCGGATGGGGGCCGCCCGCTACCTGAGCATCTTCGACCTAACAGCGGGCTACTGGCAGATCGCCCTCACCCCTAGGGCCCAAGAACGTTCCGCCTTCTCTACCCCGGACGGGCACTACCACTTTAAAGTAATGCCCTTCGGCATGAAAAACGCCCCGGCAACGTTCCAACGGCTGGTAAACCAGGTACTGGCGGGCCTGGAAGACTTCAGCGCCGCCTACCTGGACGACATTGCTGTGTACAGCCACCAGTGGACCGACCACCTCCGCCACCTGCGGGAGGTTCTACACGCCCTCCAGCAAGCCGGGCTCACCATCAAGGCCAGCAAGTGCCAGGTTGGCCAAGGGTCCGTGACCTACCTGGGACACCAAGTGGGAAGCGGGCTGGTGGCCCCTCTCCAACTCAAGATTGCTGCCATCCAGGCCTGGCGACCCCCTACGACCCAAACGGAGGTCCGGGCCTTCCTGGGGCTCACCGGATACTACCGGCGGTTCGTGAAGGACTATGGCAGCATCATGGGGCCCCTCACAGAGCTCACCTCCAAGAAGGGCCCCAAAACCGTCAACTGGACCCCGGACTGCCAATCGGCCTTCGAGAGACTGAAGGCCGCCATGTGCACGGCCCCCGTGCTCCAGGCTCCCGACTACAGCCGGGAATTCATTGTGCAGACGGACGCCTCCGATCATGGTGTGGGGGCCGTCCTCTCCCAACTCAACGCTGAAGGGGTCGACCAACCAGTGGCCTACATCAGCAGACGCCTGCTGCCCCGAGAACAGCGCTGGAGCACCATTGAGAGGGAGGCCTTCGCCGTAGTCTGGGCACTCAAGAAGCTCCGGCCCTACCTCTTCGGCACCCACTTCCGGGTGCAAACAGACCACCGACCCCTGCAATGGCTGATGCAAATGCGGGGGGAGAACCCGAAGCTGTTGCGCTGGTCCATCTCCCTGCAGGGGATGGACTTCACGGTAGAACATCGTCCAGGCCAGGACCACGCCAACGCCGACGGCCTGTCACGCTTTTTCCGCCTCAGCGAGGAGAGTCCCCAGGAAGATGGCTGACTCTCCCCGCCTTCAGCTGGGGGGGACGCATGTTGGACAGGCCGCATGGTCGGGCTGCCCCCCTCCCCGCAATGGGACCTGGACCCTGGCTCCCCCTGCATCCCCAGCCAGAGTCCCCGACGACCACCCGAAGTACACTGCAATCCCTCACCCACAAGACACCAGCTCCGGACCCAGCTGGCCCGGGTCACCATCCACACCACGGCCTCGGCCCAGCCGCCATCTTGGGGCACTGCAGCACGAGGCCGCGTGGCCTCAACTCGACCCTCACCCTGGGCCCGGCCGGGCCTGACATCGAGGCACCAACCTCCCCCCAGGAGGCAGAGTGACCACTTGGCGAGTCAATGGGAGAAAGGAATCGTCAACGGCTCTCCTCCGCCAGGTGTCGATCACCCCAGGCCGCCCTGGGCGCTGGCTCCACCCCCCTGCTGGGTGTCTGGACTCCCTCATCCCGGACCTCCCGGCCCCCCAGGCGCGAGGGTCCGGACATCAAAGGGGACCAGACCTATAACTGGGGCAGGGCCAGACCAGGAAGCCAGTTGTATCCTGGAGTCGAGAGACCCGAGAAGAACTCATCTGTGACTGGCCTGCTGGCGCTGCCGCGGCCCTCTGCCTCGTGAAACCATCGTCTTGGCCTGCTGGCGCTGCCGCGGCCCTCTGCCTCGTGAAACCATCGTCTTGGCCTGCTGGCGCTGCCGCGGCCCTCTGCCTCGTGAAACCATCGTCTTGGCCTGCTGGCGCTGCCGCGGCCCTCTGCCTCGTGAAACCATCGACTCGGCCTGCTGGCGCTGCCGCGGCCCTCTGCCTTGTGAGACTATCATCTTGGCCTGCTGGCGCTGCCGCGGCCCGATCCACAGACACTCCAGCTCGAGGATTGTGAGCTCGCCTCTTACCACTACCTGTACCGATCCGGTACCAAGACTGTCCCGCTACCCCCTTTCCCTACAGAGACTAGAAGTGAGAGGACCCCCGGGTCCGAGATATCCTGTATCGCTGATATCCTTGCCTTACGAACCTTATATAAAGTATTGAACTCGACCTGGCGTGGTGCCTGTTTGTGGGGAGGGAGGTAACTTGTCTGTACGATCGCCGGAGACGGTCCCCCTCGGGGATCTCTCCCGCAGTATCCGGCCGACCCTCAGGGTCCCCGTCTAACACTCTCAATATCCGGGAGGCAGCAAGTGCCAGTTGTAATCAGGGCTTGGAAGGAGCTAGAGTAAACAGCTATGTGACATCCGTAGCTGGAGCCAGCTGGCTGCCAGCCAATGGGAGCAGGATGCTGTAGGGTCACGTGGCCACTCCACCCAGGATGGTGCGCGCAGCCAAGGGCTCCATTGCAAAGGGTTGTGGCTGGCAGTGTTTACAGGGGCACAACGACCCCTGGGGTATAATCACCTGCCTGGTACGTCAGAGAGACCAGTTCTCCGGTGGTGTGAAATGTACATCCTTAGATCTGCCCTACAGTGGCCAAAGAGGGTCAAGAAAAGGAAAAGTTCGAATGATGACGTGCAAAGGACTGCAGTTCCTGCTAGATTTTTATAAGCAAATTCCTGGCACCCGCTAATGTCTTGTTTCTGTTCCAAGACTTTCTGGACATTTAAACATCTATAAATATACAACGGGTGTGTGCAATCAGCATGTTGGCCGCCATTGAGGCATGACAGGGGTAATGTGTTCTCAGCAGTAAACGTTGCCCTACACCAGCCTTTGAAACACCTCTGTAGGGAGCTGTGCACCAGTGTGCACCTTTAAAACACCTCTGTAGGGAGCTGTGCGCCTGTGTGCACCTAGAAAACACCTCTGTAGGGAGCTGTGCACCTGTGTGCACCTTGAAAACACCTCTGTAGGGAGCTGTGCACCTTGTAAACACCTCTGCAGTGAGCTCTGCACATGTGTGCACCTTCTAAACACCTCTGTAGGGAGCTGTGGACCAGTGTGCACCTTGAAAACACCTCTGTAGGGAGCGGTGCACCTGTGTACACCTTGAAAACACCTCTTAAGGGAGCTGTGCGCCTGTGTGCACTTTGAAAACACCTCTGTAGAGAGCTGTGCACCTGTGTGCACCTAGAAAACACCTCTGTAGGGAGCTGTGCACCTTGAAAACACCTCTGTAGGGAGCTGTGCACCTTGTAAACACCTCTGCAGTGAGCTCTGCACATGTGCACCTTCTAAACACCTCTGTAGGGAGCTGTGCACCTAGAAAACACCTCTGTAAGGAGCTGTGCACCTGTGTACACCTTGAAAACACCTCTGAAGGGAGCTGTGCACCTGTGTACACCTTGGAAACACCTCTGAAGGGAGCTGTGCACCTGTGTACAGCTTGAAAACACCTCTGAAGGGAGCTGTGCGCCTGTGTGCACTTTGAAAACACCTCTGTAGTTGAGGTGTGCACCTTGAAAACACCTCTGTAGAGAGCTGTGCACCTGTGTGCACCTTTAAAACACCTCTGTAGGGAGCTGTGCACCAGTGTGCACCTTGGAAACACCTCTGTAGGGAGCTGTGCACCTGTGTACACCTTGAAAACACCTCTTAAGGGAGCTGTGCACCTGTGTGCACCTTTAAAACACCTCTGTAGGGAGCTGTGCACCTGTGTGCACCTTGAAAACACATGTAGGGAGCTGTGCACCTGTGTGCACCTTGATAATACCTCTGTAGGGAGCTGTGCACCAGTGTGCACCTTGGAAACACCTCTGTAGGGAGCTGTGCACCAGTGTGCACCTTGGAAACACCTCTGTAGGGAGCTGTGCACCTGTGTGCACCTTCAAAACACCTCTGTAGGGAGGTGTGCACCTTGATAATACCTCTGTAGGGAGCTGTGCACCTGTGTGCACCTTGATAATACCTCTGTAGGGAGCTGTGCACCAGTGTGTACTTTGAAAACACCTCTGTAGGGAGCTGTACACTTGTGTGCACCTTCAAAACACCTCTGTAGGGAGGTGTGCACCTTGATAATACCTCTGTAGGGAGCTGTGCACCTGTGTGCACCTTGATAATACCTCTGTAGGGAGCTGTGCACCTGTGTGCACCTTTAAAATACCTCTGTAGGGAGCTGTACACTTGTGTGCACCTTTAAAACACCTCTGTAGGGAGCTGTGTGCCTTGAAAACTCCTCTGTAGGGAGCTGTGCACCTTGATAATACCTCTGTAGGGAGCTGTGCGCCAGTGTGCACCTTGGAAACACATCTGTAGGGAGCTGTGCACCTTAAAAACACCTCTATAGGGAGCTGTGCACCTTGAAAACACCTCTGTAGGGAGCTGTGCACCTGTGTGCACCTTGAAAACACCTCTGTAGGGAGCTGTGCACCTTGTAAACACCTCTGCAGTGAGCTCTGCACATGTGTGCACCTTCTAAACACCTCTGTAGGGAGCTGTGGACCAGTGTGCACCTTGAAAACACCTCTGTAGGGAGCGGTGCACCTGTGTACACCTTGAAAACACCTCTTAAGGGAGCTGTGCGCCTGTGTGCACTTTGAAAACACCTCTGTAGAGAGCTGTGCACCTGTGTGCACCTAGAAAACACCTCTGTAGGGAGCTGTGCACCTTGAAAACACCTCTGTAGGGAGCTGTGCACCTTGTAAACACCTCTGCAGTGAGCTCTGCACATGTGCACCTTCTAAACACCTCTGTAGGGAGCTGTGCACCTAGAAAACACCTCTGTAAGGAGCTGTGCACCTGTGTACACCTTGAAAACACCTCTGAAGGGAGCTGTGCACCTGTGTACACCTTGGAAACACCTCTGAAGGGAGCTGTGCACCTGTGTACAGCTTGAAAACACCTCTGAAGGGAGCTGTGCGCCTGTGTGCACTTTGAAAACACCTCTGTAGTTGAGGTGTGCACCTTGAAAACACCTCTGTAGAGAGCTGTGCACCTGTGTGCACCTTTAAAACACCTCTGTAGGGAGCTGTGCACCAGTGTGCACCTTGGAAACACCTCTGTAGGGAGCTGTGCACCTGTGTACACCTTGAAAACACCTCTTAAGGGAGCTATGCACCTGTGTGCACCTTTAAAACACCTCTGTAGGGAGCTGTGCACCTGTGTGCACCTTGAAAACACATGTAGGGAGCTGTGCACCTGTGTGCACCTTGATAATACCTCTGTAGGGAGCTGTGCACCAGTGTGCACCTTGGAAACACCTCTGTAGGGAGCTGTGCACCAGTGTGCACCTTGGAAACACCTCTGTAGGGAGCTGTGCACCTGTGTGCACCTTCAAAACACCTCTGTAGGGAGGTGTGCACCTTGATAATACCTCTGTAGGGAGCTGTGCACCTGTGTGCACCTTGATAATACCTCTGTAGGGAGCTGTGCACCAGTGTGTACTTTGAAAACACCTCTGTAGGGAGCTGTACACTTGTGTGCACCTTCAAAACACCTCTGTAGGGAGGTGTGCACCTTGATAATACCTCTGTAGGGAGCTGTGCACCTGTGTGCACCTTGATAATACCTCTGTAGGGAGCTGTGCACCTGTGTGCACCTTTAAAACACCTCTGTAGGGAGCTGTACACTTGTGTGCACCTTTAAAACACCTCTGTAGGGAGCTGTGTGCCTTGAAAACTCCTCTGTAGGGAGCTGTGCACCTTGATAATACCTCTGTAGGGAGCTGTGCGCCAGTGTGCACCTTGGAAACACATCTGTAGGGAGCTGTGCACCTTAAAAACACCTCTATAGGGAGCTGTGCACCTGTGTGCACCTTGAAAACACCTCTGTAGGGAGCTGTGCACCAGTGTGCACCTTGGAAACACCTCTGTGGGGAGCTGTGCACCTTAAAAACACCTCTGTAGGGAGCTGTGCACCTTGATAATACCTCTGTAGGGAGCTGTGCACCTGTGTGCACCTTGAAAACACCTCTGTAGGGAGCTGTGCACCTTGAAAACACATCTGTAGAGAGCTGTGCGCCTGTGTACACCGTGAAAACATCTCTGTAGGGAGCTGTGCACCAATGTACACCTTTAAAACACCTCTGTAGGGAGGTGTGCACCTTGATAATACCTCTGTAGAGAGCTGTGCGCCTGTGTACACCGTGAAAACACCTCTGTAGGGAGCTGTGCACCAGTGTACACCTTTAAAACACCTCTGTAGGGAGGTGCGCACCTTGATAATACCTCTATAGAGAGCTGTGCGCCAGTGTGCACCTTGTAAACACCTCCGTAGGGAGCTGTGCACCAGTGTACACCTTTAAAACACCTCTGTAGGGAGCTGTGCACCTGTGTGCACCTTTAAAACACCTCTGTAGGGAGGTTGTGCACCTGTGTGCACGTTTAAAACACCTCTGTAGGGAGGTGTGCACCTTGATAATACCTCTGTAGAGAGCTGTGCGCCTGTGTACACCGTGAAAAACACCTCTGTAGGGAGCTGTGCACCAGTGTACATCTTTAAAACACCTCTGTAGGAAGGTGTGCACCTTGATAATACCTCTGTAGAGAGCTGTGCGCCAGTGGGCACCTTGTAAACACCTCTGTAGGGAGCTGTGCACCAGTGTACACCTTTAAAACACCTCTGTAAGGAGCTGTGCACCTGTGTACACCTTGAAAACACCTCTGAAGGGAGCTGTGCGCCTGTGTGCACTTTGAAAACACCTCTGTAGGAAGGTGTGCACCTTGATAATACCTCTGTAGAGAGCTGTGTGCCAGTGGGCACCTTGTAAACACCTCTGTAGGGAGCTGTGCACCAGTGTACACCTTTAAAACACCTCTGTAGGGAGCTGTGCACCTGTGTGCACCTTTAAAACACCTCTGTAGGGAGGTTGTGCACCTGTGTGCACGTTTAAAACACCTCTGTAGGGAGGTGTGCACCTTGATAATACCTCTGTAGAGAGCTGTGCGCCTGTGTACACCGTGAAAACACCTCTGTAGGGAGCTGTGCACCAGTGTACATCTTTAAAACACCTCTGTAGGAAGGTGTGCACCTTGATAATACCTCTGTAGAGAGCTGTGCGCCAGTGGGCACCTTGTAAACACCTCTGTAGGGAGCTGTGCACCAGTGTACATCTTTAAAACACCTCTGTAGGAAGGTGTGCACCTTGATAATACCTCTGTAGAGAGCTGTGCGCCAGTGGGCACCTTGTAAACACCTCTGTAGGGAGCTGTGCACCTGTGTACACCTTGAAAACACCTCTGAAGGGAGCTGTGCGCCTGTGTGCACTTTGAAAACACCTCTGTAGGAAGGTGTGCACCTTGATAATACCTCTGTAGAGAGCTGTGCGCCAGTGGGCACCTTGTAAACACCTCTGTAGGGAGCTGTGCACCAGTGTACACCTTTAAAACACCTCTGTAGGGAGCTGTGCACCTGTGTACACCTTGAAAACACCTCTGAAGGGAGCTGTGCGCCTGTGTGCACCTTGAAAACACCTCTGTAGGGAGGTGTGCACTTTGAAAACACCTCTGTAGGGTAGGTGTGCACCTTGAAAACACCTGTAGGGAGCTGTGCACCTTGAAAACAACTCTGTAGGGAGCTGTGCACCAGTGTGGACCTTGAAAACACCGCTGTAGGGAACTGTGCACTTGTGTGCACCTTTAAAGCACCTCTGTAGGCAGGGGGGTGGCCAAGATGGCGGCGGAGTAGGACGTGCTTCCTTGTCAATCTGGCGCCGCCTGACATTTAGCTCTGTGTATCGCCCTACCTGGTGCCCATCCACGCTGAAGACGGTCTGGCCCTATGCCCCCACGCTGTCCTGATTCCAACGGGGCCCCTATTTTTGTGATTCGTGGGAGAGCCTCGTTGATTTGCGCAGCGCGGCTCTGACAGAGTCCAGGCCCAGCGAGCCTCGTGGCAGGGAGAGCGGAGGCCTGTGCACCGCGCAGCCGCGCCTCGGCAGCTGAGTGTGGCCGCCCCTGTGGAACTGGTGCGGAGTGTGGCACTGTGGCTGGGGCGGCGGAAGAGACGGGCAGCCGCTGTTGAGCCCGGAGCTGTGCTGGTCACCGTGCGGCGCTGAAGCCTGTCAGGGCTTGGAGGCGGCTCGGACACCCACTGAGGCGGTGGCGGTCGAGACCCCCGCTGGGCGGGCGTGTGCTCCCGCGCCACGGCGACCCAGGTGGAGGTTGCCTGATCTTGACGGCCTGCAGCGGTGAGAGGGGAGGAGTGGAGGGGCGGTGGCCTGGAGGCCCGGGACTCGGTCCGCAGGCCTGCAGACGGTGCGGGGCCCACACGGGTGGTGCTAGCGTTGGGGCTCCGACTCTAGTGATGTGTGCACCCCCTCCGATCCCGGCTGCTCTCTGGGCTGGGTTGCAGTGGACTTTGCTGGCTGTCCAGGGCCCAATGACCTGGGAGTCCCGCGGTGCTTAGTATCGGCCCGGGCATCGGCGGGCGGCACGGTGGGAGGCCCTTCTCTCCTACCGGTTGGAGTGCTCCCTGGGGCCAGGGAGTGAACTTGTGATATCTGTTCTGGGCATTGTGCTCTCGGGGCTGGTGTGGGACCTCATATCGACCCGTATATCGGCAGGCGGTGCTTTTCTACTTTCGCCTTTCCCCCATCTGCCGGGGAGCCCACGAAGCTCGGGGGTTTCCAGCAGTTCTCCACTGGAGCTTTGGGTACAGCCGAGGGGGGGCAATGACAGAACATCTCCGGAGGTGCCCGCAAGGAGGTCCGCGGAACGGTGAGAAGGAGTGGTCGGGGGCCTGGAGGACACCTGCCTGTGTTGTAGCCTCTGTGGGGCACGTGGGGACTAGAACCGGCCTGGGACCTGGTGTGGGGAGACCCACCACCCTGCCTGCTGGTCTACTGTGGGGTGCTGCCCGTGGGTGCCGTGGACTAGGGGGTGACGTTGCCTCCTCGACAGAAGAGACGTGCGCAGACGGCAGTCTGCGCTGGCGCTTGCACCAGGGCGGCCTGGTGTGATTAGTGGTACTGGGGAGCCCAAGGGCTGATCTGCCGCGCCGCTGCTGAGACGTGGCGGTCGTTAGACGGAGGAGAGAGCACCTTCGGCCTGTGTGTCAGCGGGCGGTGTCTTCCAGCGGTGGCCCGGGCATGGGCCGCCCGGCAGGGAGTGGGTGCTACTGGGCCCTGTTTGAGCCCTGCTGGGTTCTCTGCGTCGTCAAGATGTCATCCACCACGGATAAGCCCCTGAAAGACACACTACAGAAAGCGGCGGGTCGAACTGCCTCGCAGTCAGATGGCCAATCCTCGCAGCCTGGGGATGTGGACGCACTGGCGACTAAGGCCTTTATGCTGGAGCTCTTTGCAGCCATTGAGGAGGACAACTTAGAACTCCGTTCCCAACTCTCCTCTGACGTGCGGGAGATGCGGCGAGATGTAGACGGTATTGGGGAGCGGGTGGAACCTCCAGGAACATGACCTGGGCATGGCCGATGAGGATCATCAGCTTCAGCAGGACATTCTCCGCCTTATGGAACAAAATCTGGACCTGCAGGCGCACACCGAGGACTTGGAAAACCGCTCCCGGAGAAACAATATCAGAATTCATGCTGTCCTGTGGAAAGGGGAAGGGGACAGTTTGCGGGAGTATGTGGAGGCGTTGTTCCAACAAATCCTTGATGAGGGGGATGAGCTGGACATTCAACTGGATCGTGTACATCGTGTTGGCCTACCGAGAGGTGCTTAACCCCTTGCACGCTGATGACGAGCTGGGCTCGTCATGAGGTAGCCTCCTGCTACGCTGATGACGAGCCCAGCTCTTCACGTAACATGCGGTTTCGCAAAACTCAGCGTACGAGCGGAATTCCGCCCGCACGCATGCGGTTAAGCTCCCCCACCGGACATCCTGGTCTGTGTACATGACTTTCAGAGGAAGGACCGTATTCTCCATAGAGCGCGACACCTCAATCCGGTGCAGTTTCGTGGGCATCAACCCTCTCTTTTTCAGGACCTGGCGGCCTCCACGCTTGTCAAGTGTCGGAGCTTTCGACCTATTGCGGCCAATCCGAGGGAACAGGGCATCCCCTGCTCGTGGGCTCATCCGTTTCGCATCATCTTTAATTTCAAGGGCAAGCTTCTACAGATCCGCTCGCTGGAGGCAGCTTACGAGGCGCTAGGATTGGAGAGGTCTGCGGCCCACGCCGAAGCGACAGGGTCACCTTCTCGGCGGCGCAGACGCTCCTCTGAGTGGCAGAAAGTTGGAAGATTGCCTCCGCCGATGAAGCCTTACCTATCTGCGAGCCTTTTAGAGAGGGAGGCGGCTGTCTCCTCGGTGGCGCTGGTGACCGACAATGAGAGTGTCCCTTGAGGATTCCTTGCCTGGCACAGGTTGGGTTCTTCTGCGGCGCCGGAGGTGGGACATGGGGGGGTGAGACTGAGCCTTCCGCTCTTCTTTTCGTACTTGTGGAGTGGAGGTGTCCTGTATCAGGGCTGGGTGAGGTTCTGGGATGGCGCCATGTATTCCCTACAGATTGATTCCTCTGTCGGACTTTGGTCAGCTTGAAAGACTTTTGAAATTTTTCTTTGTTTCTGTGGTTTAGTATTTTTGTGGGGGTTGGTTTTGGGACTGGGGTTGTTTTTGGGGCTCCACATCAGTTCTCAGGGTAGTTAGGTGTAGGCCGGGCCTGCTGCTCGCTTCCTGCGCTCCCTTCAGCGCTCCTGTCCTCGGATATTGTACTGCCATTTCCATCCCTTTTAGGGGCTATGGGTAGAGCTCCGAAAATCATAAGCCTGAATGTTAGAGGCCTAAATAACCCTGTCAAGCGTGCAGCCATCCTTTCCTTGTTGGAGAATGCCGATGGGGATATATGCCTGTTGCAGGAGACTCATCTCCTTTCTAAGGATACTAGGAGGATGAAGGACAAGCTGTTCCCTGTGCAAATTTGGTCTGCGGGTGCAGCGAAGAAACATGGGGTAGCTATTCTCTTTAGTGCGCAGGCACATTGCAAGATCCTATCCCAAGTGGTTGACATCAGAGGGCAGTTTGTGGCTGTCCGGGTGCAGTGGGGGGACACAAACTTGACAGTGGGGTCACTGTATGCACCACATGAGCGCCAAGAGCCCTTCAGGTCACATCAGGCGGGGGCCCTGTCGCAGAGGGGGAGGCAATGATTGCTAGAAGGTGGGCTACATGATGTGTGGCGGGTCCAGCATCCCCTTGATCGGGACCACACTTATTATTCAGCGGCCCATAAAACCTATGCGCGTTTAGACCATTTCTTGGCCACGTCCTCTCTTTTGCCCCATCTGTCAGCAGCTACTATCACCCCGTGCTCCCTGTCGGATCATGTGCTTATTTCAGTCATGCTTACTTGTCGTGGTCAGCGGCCACCATTGTCTTTCTGACGTCTCCGAGATTCTCTCCTTCATTCGAAGTCTGCAGTCACTTGAATCAGGGATGCTATCACCCGGTATTTCGCTAACAATGATTAGGAAGGCGTGTCCCTAGCTTCGGTGTGGGAAGCCCTCAAGCTGGTGGCCCGGGGGGAGTTTATTGCGCTGTCTGCGACATATGCAGGGGTGCGTAGGGAGAAGCGCGTGGAGTTAGAGAAGGAGGTGGATGACTTGGAAGCGATGCATAAGAGGACGGGGGCCCCGCAGGTAAGGAGGGAATTGGAGACGAAGAGACGCATGCTGAAGCACCTTGAAGTAGATAGAGCGGAGCACGCCCTTCTGTGCTTGCGGCACAAATTCTATCTTAGCGGGGACAAGGGGGGCCAGATGTTGGCGCACAGGTTGAGCGCGCGAGCGCAGCAATCGGCCATCCAATCCATTAGGGACTCTCAAGCAGTGGAGCATACCACTGACTCCCTCATCGTAGAATCCTTCCGGCAGTTCTATCAGACCTTATATCAGGGGGAGGCATCGGACTCTGAGCGGGTTGAGGCTTATTTGGCATCCTGCACTGTTACACCTCTTATTAGGGCATCGGCGGATGCTCTGGATGCCCCGATACGTAATGAGGAGGTCATATCCGCGATCGCGCACCTGAAACTGGCCAAATCCCCGGGGTCGGATGGCTTCTCGGCCATCTTTTATAAAACCTATTGCGTGGAGCTGGCTCCCTTTTTAACGCACCTTTTCAACTCCTTTTTGGAGGTGGGGGAGGTGACCCCTTCCATGTCGGAGGCAGCCATTACCATCATCCCCAAGCCTGGGAAGGATCCTACGGAATATGGATCGTATCGCCCGATCTCGCTCCTCAACATTGATGCTGAGCTCTTTGCCAGTATCCTGGCGGCACGTCTTAGCCCGTTGATGGACGGCGTAATAGACCTTGACCAGGCGGGGATAACACTAAAAGGCTCCTACACCTCACGGATCTGGTTCACCGTTCCGGCGCACAGGCCTTCTTCTTAGCACTCTATGCCGATCCGTTATCTGAACGTACCTCCCCAGGAGTGCACTCTATGCCGGTCCGTTATCTGTATCTACCTCCCGAGGAGTGCACTCTATGCCGGTCCGTTATCTGTATGTACCTCTCCAGGAGTGCACTCTATGCCGATCCGTTATCTGTATGTACCTCTCCAGGAGTGCACTCTATGCCGATCCGTTATCTGTATGTACCTCTCCAGGAGTGCACTCGATGCTGGTCCGTTATCTGTACATACCTCTCCGGGAGTGCACTCTATGCCGGTCTGTTATCTGTATGTACCTCTCCAGGAGTGCACTCTATGCCGATCCGTTATCTGTACGTACCTCTCCAGGAGTGCACTCTATGCCGATCTGTTATCTGTACGTACCTCCCCAGGAGAGCACTCTATGCCGATCCGTTATCTGTATCTACCTCTCCAGGAGTGCACTCTATGCCGGTCCGTTATCTGTACATACCTCTCCGGGAGTATACTCTATGCCGGTCTGTTATCTGTATGTACCTCTCCAGGAGTGCACTCTATGCCGATCCGTTATCTGTACGTACCTCCCCAGAAGTGCACTCTATGCCGATCCGTTATCTATATGTACCTCCCCAGAAGTGCACTCTATGCCGATCCGTTATCTGTACGTACCTCCCCAGGAGTGCACTCTATGCCGGTCCGTTGTCTCTACGTACCTCCCCATTAGTGCACTCTATGCCTGTCTGTTATTTGTACCTAGTGCTCTTTATGCTGGTCCGTTATCAATACGTACCTCCCCGGGAGTGCACTCTTGCCGGTCTGTTATCTGTGCGCACCTCTCCAGAAGTGCACTCTATGCCGGTCCATTATCTCTACATACTTCCTAAGTAGTGCACTCCATGCCGGTCCGTTATCTGCAGGGAGTTCTCTCTATGCCGGTCCGTTATCTCTACGTACCTCCTCAGGATTGTACTCTATGGCGATCCATTATCTGCATGTACCTCCCCAGAAGTGCACTCTATGCCGGTCCGTTATCTGTATCTACCTCCCTAGGAGTGCACTCTACGCTGATTTGTTATCTGTATGTACCTCTCCAGGAGTGCACTCTATGCTGGTCCGTTATCTCTACGCACATCCCCAGGAGTACATTCTATGCCGGTCTGTTATCTTTACGTACTGCCCCAGGATTGCACTCTATGCAAGTCCGTTATCTGTACTTACCTCCCCAGGAATGCACTCTGTGCCAGTCCATTATCTGTACGTACCTCTCCAGAGTGTACTTTATGCCAATCCATTATCTGCATGTGCCTCCCCGGGAGTGCCCTGTTCGTACCTCTCCAGGAGTGCACTCTATGCCGGTCCGTTGTCTCTACCTACTTCCCCAGTAGTGTACTCTATACCGGTCCATTATCTGTACTTAGTGCTCTCTATGCCGGTCCGTTATCTCTATGTACCTCCCCAGGATTGCCCGCTATACCGGCCCATTATCTGTAGATACCTCTCCAGGAGTGCACTCTATACTGGTTTGTTATCTGTATGTCCCTCCCCAGGAGTGCACTCTATGCCGTTCCGTTATCTGTACATACCATCCCCGAGGGTGTACTCTATGCCGATTCATTATCTCTACGTGCCTCACCTGGAATGCCCTGTTCGTACGTCCCCAGGAGTGTACGATATGCTGATCCATTATCTATATGTTCCTCCCCAGGAGTGCCCAGTTCGTACCTCCCCAGGAGTGCACTCCATGTCGGTCCGTTATCTGTACGTACCTCTTCAGAAGTGCACTCTATGCCGGTCCGTTATCTGTGTGTACCTTCACAGAAGTGCACTCTATGCCGGTCCTTTATCTGTACGTACCTCTCCAGAAATGCACTCTATGCTGGTCTGTTATCTGTACGTACCACTCCAGGAGGGCATTGTATGTAACCCTGGGCAAAGCACTATGCTACTCTCACGTAGTTTGCGATACTTCACACTACGCGTACTGCACGTAGCACAGTGCAAACATGAGTAGCGTAGTGCAGCGGTCATTTATTGGTTGATCGCGGTCCTCAATATCAAGTTGGCGACCGCGAGCAAGCAAAATGAAATCCCGGCGAGACTTTTTCCTTGTTCGCGATCAGCAACATCAAGTTTCCGATCGCGAGCGTGGAAAATAAACCTCCCGTCGAGATTCTCAACGTGGGGAAGTCAGGTTTCTCATTCCGAGGGGTCGCGTATGCTCGCGACCGCTCGTGATGAGAAACTACCAGTTCGCGTTGAGAAAGCTGCCGCTCGAGTAAAAATCTACTCAAGCAGCAGAAAAGTACAGCTCGCACTATGCAAGATGCCGTTTTCAATGATTGCACAGTGCCGGATGCTTGTCCGCACTGTGCAATCATTGAAAACGGCATCTTGCACAGTGAGAACAGGGTACTACGCAGTTCGCTTAGTGCTACGCGTAGCGCAAAGTGCACTTTGCGTAGCTTCGCGTAGCTCCACTTCGCAAACTATGCCCAGCTCTAATTATATGCCGGTCTGTTATCTGTACGTCCATCTCCAGAAGTGCACTCTATGCCATTCCAAAATCTGTACGTACCTCCCCAGGAGTGCACTCCATGTCGGTCCGTTATCTGTACGTACCTCTCCAGAAGTGCACTCTATGCCGGTCCGTTATCTGTGTGTACCTTCACAGAAGTGCACTCTATGCCGGTCCTTTATCTGTACGTACCTCTCCAGAAATGCACTCTATGCCGGTCTGTTATCTGTACGTACGGCTCCAGGAGTGCATTCTAGGTAACCCTGGGCAAAGCACTATGCCACGCTCACGTAGTTTGCGATACTTCACACTACGCGTACTGCACGTAGCACAGTGCAAACATGAGTAGCGCAGTGCAGCGGTCATTTATTGGTTGATCGCGGTCCTCAATATCAAGTTGGTGACCGGGAGCAAGCAAAATGACATCCCGGCGAGACTTTTTCCTTGTTCGCGATCAGCAACATCAAGTTTCCGATCGCGAGCGTGGAAAATAAACCTCCCGTCGAGATTCTCAACGCGGGGAAGTCAGGTTTCTCATTCCGAGGGGTCGCGTATGCTCGCGACCGCTCGTGATGAGAAACTACCAGTTCGCGTTGAGAAAGCTGCCGCTCGAGTAAAAATCTACTCAAGCAGCAGAAAAGTACAGCTCGCACTGTGCAAGATGCTGTTTTCAATGATTGCACAGTGCCGGATGCTTGTCCGCACTGTGCAATCATTGAAAACGGCATCTTGCACAGTGAGAACAAGGTACTACGCAGTTCGCTTAGTGCTACGCGTAGCTCGCGTAGTGCGAAGTGCACTTTGCGTAGCTTCGCGTAGCTCTACTTTGCAAACTACGCCCAGCTCTAATTCTATGCCGGTTCGTTATCTGTACGTACCTCCCCAGGAGTGCACTCTATACTGTTCCGTTATCTGCATCTACCTCCGGAGGAGTGCACTCTATGCCGGTCCGTTATCTGTACGCACCTCCCCATCATATTTACAAAGAAGGTGATAGATTGTCTGTCTAGGTCTGTTTTTGTATAGTTGTGTTTTTGTTAGTGTGTTTATATAGTTGTATGTGTTTGTCTGTAGCTTTGTACTTGTAGACAGGAGGGTGCCTGTAGATGTAGACCTGTGTTGGTTTATAAAAGTGTGTCATTGCATATGTATGTAGAAAGCTTTGTGAGTTAACTTGCATATTACGCATTTGCTTCTCTGTTGTGCATTTCTTTGTTTGTTTATAATGAATTGTTTTACATAACACTTCATACAACACTTTTGTCGTCCGCAAGAACTGTAAATAACAAGAGTCGTTGTTATCATGTGCAAGGGTTCTCAATTTACCAACCTCTGAAAGATGGACGGCTGAGTTGGCCCTGTAGATATTTGAACTCTTGACCTGAAGATCTCAGAGCAGGAACCCACGGAGTTCAAAGCTGCTTTAATCTCAGCGCATGTCTGATGAGAGCGCACAGTGTGCTCTGGTGCTAACAGTCACGCTATTAATACCCTGAGAACTTGCTGTCTTGGGCTGATCCTGCCGGTGAGGTGAAGCCCCTGGCAGGGCCTGTGAACGCCGAGTGAGGAGAGACTTTCAGATGTTCCCAGGACGTGAGTGAGCTGAGGATGGAAACAGAAGAGCTCCTCTGGCCGGTGCAGCACAGTCACCATTGTCCTCTGGAAACAGAGGCCTCTCTCTGTCCCAGCCTTGCTGCGCCCTTTTCCCTCTCGCTGCCTCACAGCCCCCCACCCTCATGTGCACCTCGCGTGACCCCAGGGGCTTCATTTATGAGGATGTGCGTCACTTTTACGCCGCCGTAAGTAGATGCGTTACTTTGTAAACCCCTGCGCCACGTTATACCTACGCCAGGTATAATGTATGCAAGGGGGGCGTAGTGACGCAAGAAAGGGGTCATAGAAGTGACGCAGTGAAATCTATGAGATCTCACTGCGCCACTTCTAGGACACAAATGCGTCAATTTCTTGCGCCTGCCTCGCAGCAGGCGTAAGACTGACGCAGGCCCTTTCCCATGGGGCTTGCCCCATGTGAAAGGACACATTGCTGGAGTTGCGTCACTTTTGTGACACACTCCACCAATGCGTCAGTTTTGCGCTACACAGATACGTCAGAAATACTGACGTATCTGTAACTCCTTGGGCCATGATGCGTCATACTGTAAATATGACGCATCATTGGTGTCGCAAGGAGGGCGCAGCGAAAAGTGACGCATCGCTGTTTTCACACAGCGATGCGTCACTTTTCATAAATGAGCCCCCAGGACTTTAAGTGGGATGAAAAAACTGGGGGGGTGGGGGTGTCTCTCAAAGGGGCGTAGTCAATGTAATTAAGGATGTGGCTTAAACACACCTACGTTAAAAACCTGTGCTTACCATAGTGTGCCGCCCGACTTGTATTTTGCTGTTCCTGTCAGTGCATCCAGATATATGATACAACAAGTCACATCATACCAGGACTATTGGGTTTGTCAATGGTGGTTTGTTTCCTAAGATAAATAAGCATCAACTATGGCTTTTATATAATATTGAAAAAGCTTCCACTTAAAGCCCTGGTGACACTAAGACGATGTTGCTGCTCCTGAGTTCCAAAAAGAAAAGAGAAATCCAGGGAGAAAATGGCTCAATTCCCCTCCCCCACAAAGCTCACCTGCAATGCTGCGACTTTTCTACTAGTGAGAAGTGAGCAGTGTGAGCAGCGCACATCCATGTGCCTGCTGCCACTGCAGTCCGCCTGTGCCACGGCACAAAACAGAACCCGATAGAGACCCGTTTCGAGGGTTCCTTTAAAAAACTGCCGGTGCTCAGTACCGGTGAGACCCAGCCCACTTAAAGCCCCGAGTAACCTCCTCTTTTAAGCCCAATTATCGCTCCTTTGCTCTCTCCTGCCCACACCTGAGACCCCCCTTTGCCCTCATGTGCCCCTCTTGTAACCCCCGTCTCTAACCCCATTTTTCGTTCCTTCTTTCTCTCCTCCCTCTCGCCGCCATTCCCATCAACCCTGTCCGTGTGGCACTTCTTCCATTCCCTCATCTCTTTCGTTCCGTCCTTTCCTCCCTCTCCCCACCCCCCTCTGCCTCCCCCAGTCCTCTCCTCCCTCACTATTTTCTTCCTTCACGTCTCTTCCTCCTCTCTGCCTCGCGTGCGCCTCCCTCTCTTAGCCCATCTCCTTCCTTCTACCCACACTCCCACCAATTATATTGCCTCCCTCACTCACCCTCATGCCTTCAATCACTCCTCTCTCACTCACTCCTCGATTTCTCCTCCGTCCTGCCCTCGTCGTTCGGCCCTCGCTCCCCCTCCTCTGAGTGCCCCCATCTCTCCCTCCTCCTGTCCCTCCTCCCTTCCACCCCTCCCCCAATGCCCCATCCTTTCCTCTCTTCATTCGCTCCCTCATTCTCTGCCCTCTCTCCTCTCCTCTCCTTCCTTTCTTTCTGTTCTTTGTCTCTCTCTTGCCAGGCCCTCTCCCTCACCATCCTCTGCACTCCCTCACCTGGCCGACCACTCACTCTTCTCTCTATTTCCACATGCCCCCCCCAGCCTGTTCCCTGCCCCCGTGCTTCTCTCTCTACCCATTTTTAGAGTCAGAGGTTGGTTTTGACATATCTGGAGTCAGAGGTTGGTGGGTGAAATGGAGTCAGAGGTTGGTGGGTGAAATGGAGTCAGAGGTTGGTGGTTGGCATTTCTGTAGTCAGAGGTTGGTGGTTGGCATTTCTTGAGTCAGAGGTTGGTGGTTGGCATTTCTTGAGTCAGAGGTTGGTGGTTGGCATTTCTTGAGTCAGAGGTTGGTGGTTGGCATTTCTGGAGTCAGAAGTTGGTGGGTGACATTTCTGAGGTTGGTGGGTGACGTTTCTGGAGTCAGCGGTTGGTGGGTGACATTTCTGGAGTCAGCGGTTGGCGTTAACATATCTGGAGTGAGAGGTTGGTGTTGACATATCTGGAGTCAGAGGTTGGTGATTGATTGGCATTTCTGGAGTCAGAGGTTGGTGGGTGACATTTCTGGAGTCTGAGGTTGGTGGGTGACATTTCTGAGGTTGGTGGGTGACATTTCTGGAGTCAGCGGTTGGTGTTGACATATCTGGAGTCAGCGGTTGGTGTTGACATATCTGGAGTCAGCGGTTGGTGTTGACATATCTGGAGTCAGCGGTTGGTGGTTGGCATATCTGGAGTCAGCAGTTGGTGTTGACATATCTGAAATCAGAGGTTGGTGGGTGACATTTCTTGAGTCAGAGGTTGGTGGTTGGCATTTCTTGAGTCAGAGGTTGGTGGTTGGCATTTCTGGAGTCAGACGTTGGTGGGTGACATTTCTGAGGTTGGTGGGTGACATTTCTGGAGTCAGCGGTTGGTGGGTGACATTTCTGGAGTCAGAGGTTGGTGGGTGACATTTCTGGAGTCAGAGGTTGGTGGGTGACATTTCTGAAGTCAGATGTTGGTGGGTGACATTTCTGAGGTTGGTGGGTGACATTTCTGGAGTCAGCGGTTGGCGTTAACATATCTGGAGTGAGAGGTTGGTGTTGACATATCTGGAGTCAGAGGTTGGTGTTGACATATCTGGAGTCAGAGGTTGGTGATTGATTGGCATTTCTGGTGTCAGAGGTTGGTGGGTGACATTTCTGGAGTCAGAGGTTGGTGGGTGACATTTCTGAGGTTGGTGGGTGACATTTCTGGAGTCAGCGGTTGGCGTTAACATATCTGGAGTGAGAGGTTGGTGTTGACATATCTGGAGTCAGAGGTTGGTGTTGACATATCTGGAGTCAGAGGTTGGTGATTGATTGGCATTTCTGGAGTCAGAGGTTGGTGGGTGACATTTCTGGAGTGAGAGGTTGGTGGGTGAGATTTCTGAGGTTGGTGGGTGACATTTCTGGAGTCAGCGGTTGGTGTTGACATATCTGCAGTCAGCGGTTGGTGTTGACATATCTGGAGTCAGCGGTTGGTGTTGACATATCTGGAGTCAGAGGTTGGTGGTTGGCATATCTGGAGTCAGCGGTTGGTGTTGACATATCTGAAGTCAGAGGTTGGTGGGTGACATTTCTTGAGTCAGAGGTTGGTGGTTGGCATTTCTTGAGTCAGAGGTTGGTGGTTGGCATTTCTGGAGTCAGACGTTGGTGGGTGACATTTCTGAGGTTGGTGGGTGACGTTTCTGGAGTCAGCGGTTAGTGGGTGACATTTCTGGAGTCAGAGGTTGGTGGGTGACATTTCTGGAGTCAGAGGTTGGTGGGTGACATTTCTGGAGTCAGATGTTGGTGGGTGACATTTCTGAGGTTGGTGGGTGACATTTCTGGAGTCAGCGGTTGGCGTTAACATATCTGGAGTGAGAGGTTGGTGTTGACATATCTGGAGTCAGAGGTTGGTGTTGACATATCTGGAGTCAGAGGTTGGTGATTGATTGGCATTTCTGGAGTCAGAGGTTGGTGGGTGACATTTCTGAGGTTGGTGGGTGACGTTTCTGGAGTCAGCGGTTGGTGGGTGACATTTCTGGAGTCCGAGGTTGGTGGGTGACATTTCTGGAGTCAGAGGTTGGTGGGTGACATTTCTGGAGTCAGAGGTTGGTGGGTGACATTTCTGGAGTCAGATGTTGGTGGGTGACATTTCTGAGGTTGGTGGGGGACATTTCTGGAGTCAGCGGTTGGCGTCAACATATCTGGAGTGAGAGGTTGGTGTTGACATATCTGGATTCAGAGGTTGGTGTTGACATATCTGGAGTCAGAGGTTGGTGATTGATTGGCATTTCTGGAGTCAGAGGTTGGTGGGTGACATTTCCGGAGTCAGATGTTGGTGGGTGACATTTCTGAGGTTGGTGGGTGACATTTCTGGAGTCAGCGGTTGGCGTTAACATATCTGGAGTGAGAGGTTGGTGTTGACATATCTGGAGTCAGAGGTTGGTGATTGATTGGCATTTCTGGAGTCAGAGGTTGGTGGGTGACATTTCTGAGGTTGGTGGGTGACGTTTCTGGAGTCAGCGGTTGGTGGGTGACATTTCTGGAGTCCGAGGTTGGTGGGTGACATTTCTGGAGTCAGAGGTTGGTGGGTGACATTTCTGGAGTCAGAGGTTGGTGGGTGACATTTCTGGAGTCAGATGATGGTGGGTGACATTTCTGAGGTTGGTGGGTGATATTTCTGGAGTCAGCGGTTGGCGTCAACATATCTGGAGTGAGAGGTTGGTGTTGACATATCTGGATTCAGAGGTTGGTGTTGACATATCTGGAGTCAGAGGTTGGTGATTGATTGGCATTTCTGGAGTCAGAGGTTGGTGGGTGACATTTCTGGAGTCAGATGTTGGTGGGTGACATTTCTGGAGTCAGCGGTTGGCGTTAACATATCTGGAGTGAGAGGTTGGTGTTGACATATCTGGAGTCAGAGGTTGGTGATTGATTGGCATTTCTGGAGTCAGAGGTTGGTGGGTGACATTTCTGGAGTCTGAGGTTGGTGGGTGACATTTCTGAGGTTGGTGGGTGACATTTCTGGAGTCAGCGGTTGGTGTTGACATATCTGGAGTCAGCGGTTGGTGTTGACATATCTGGAGTCAGCGGTTGGTGTTGACATATCTGGAGTCAGCGGTTGGTGGTTGGCATATCTGGAGTCAGCGGTTGGTGTTGACATATCTGAAATCAGAGGTTGGTGGGTGACATTTCTTGAGTCAGAGGTTGGTGGTTGGCATTTCTTGAGTCAGAGGTTGGTGGTTGGCATTTCTGGAGTCAGACGTTGGTGGGTGACATTTCTGAGGTTGGTGGGTGACGTTTCTGGAGTCAGCGGTTGGTGGGTGACATTTCTGGAGTCAGAGGTTGGTGGGTGACATTTCTGGAGTCAGAGGTTGGTGGGTGACATTTCTGGAGTCAGATGTTGGTGGGTGACATTTCTGAGGTTGGTGGGTGACATTTCTGGAGTCAGCGGTTGGCATTAACATATCTGGAGTGAGAGGTTGGTGTTGACATATCTGGAGTCAGAGGTTGGTGTTGACATATCTGGAGTCAGAGGTTGGTGATTGATTGGCATTTCTGGAGTCAGAGGTTGGTGGGTGACATTTCTGGAGTCAGAGGTTGGTGGGTGACATTTCTGAGGTTGGTGGGTGACATTTCTGTAGTCAGCGGTTGGCGTTAACATATCTGGAGTGAGAGGTTGGTGTTGACATATCTGGAGTCAGAGGTTGGTGTTGACATATCTGGAGTCAGAGGTTGGTGATTGATTGGCATTTCTGGAGTCAGAGGTTGGTGGGTGACATTTCTGGAGTCAGAGGTTGGTGGGTGAGATTTCTGAGGTTGGTGGGTGACATTTCTGGAGTCAGCGGTTGGTGTTGACATATCTGCAGTCAGCGGTTGGTGTTGACATATCTGGAGTCAGCGGTTGGTGTTGACATATGTGGAGTCAGCGGTTGGTGGTTGGCATATCTGGAGTCAGCGGTTGGTGTTGACATATCTGAAGTCAGAGGTTGGTGGGTGACATTTCTTGAGTCAGAGGTTGGTGGTTGGCATTTCTTGAGTCAGAGGTTGGTGGTTGGCATTTCTGGAGTCAGACGTTGGTGGGTGACATTTCTGAGGTTGGTGGGTGACGTTTCTGGAGTCAGCGGTTGGTGGGTGACATTTCTGGAGTCAGAGGTTGGTGGGTGACATTTCTGGAGTCAGAGGTTGGTGGGTGACATTTCTGGAGTCAGATGTTGGTGGGTGACATTTCTGAGGTTGGTGGGTGACATTTCTGGAGTCAGCGGTTGGCGTTAACATATCTGGAGTGAGAGGTTGGTGTTGACATATCTGGAGTCAGAGGTTGGTGTTGACATATCTGGAGTCAGAGGTTGGTGATTGATTGGCATTTCTGGAGTCAGAGGTTGGTGGGTGACATTTCTGGAGTCAGAGGTTGGTGGGTGACATTTCTGAGGTTGGTGGGTGACATATCTGGAGTCAGCGGTTGGTGTTGACATATCTGGAGTCAGCGGTTGGTGTTGACATATCTGGAGTCAGCGGTTGGTGGTTGGCATATCTGGAGTCAGTGGTTGGTGTTGACATATCTGGAGTCAGAGGTTGGTGTTGACATTTCTGGAGTCAGAGGTTGGTTTTGACATTTCTGGAGTCAGAGGTTGGTGGTTGGCATATCTGGAGTCAGAGGTTGGTGGTTGGCATATCTGGAGTCAGCGGTTGGTGTTGACATATCTGGAGTCAGAGGTTGGTGTTGACATTTCTGGAGTCAGAGGTTGGTTTTGACATTTCTGAGGTTGGTGGGTGACATATCTGGAGTCAGCGGTTGGTGTTGACATATCTGGAGTCAGCGGTTGGTGTTGACATATCTGGAGTCAGCGGTTGGTGGTTGGCATATCTGGAGTCAGTGGTTGGTGTTGACATATCTGGAGTCAGAGGTTGGTGTTGACATTTCTGGAGTCAGAGGTTGGTTTTGACATTTCTGGAGTCAGAGGTTGGTGGTTGGCATATCTGGAGTCAGAGGTTGGTGGTTGGCATATCTGGAGTCAGAGGTTGGTGGTTGGCATATCTGGAGTCAGTGGTTGGTGTTGACATATCTGGAGTCAGAGGTTGGTGTTGACATTTCTGGAGTCAGAGGTTGGTTTTGACATTTCTGGAGTCAGAGGTTGGTGGTTGGCATATCTGGAGTCAGAGGTTGGTGGTTGGCATATCTGGAGTCAGAGGTTGGTGTGGACATATCTGGAGTCAGAAGTTGGTGTTTGGCATATCTTGAGTCAGAGGCTGGTTTGTGACATATCTGGAGTGAGAGGTTTGTGGATGACAAATCTGGAGTCTGAGGTTGGTGAATGACATTTTTTGAGTAAGAGGATTGTGTTAACATATCTGGAGTCAGAGGTTGGTGATTGGCATATCTGGAGTCAGAGGTTGGTGATTGGCATATCTGGAGTCAGAGGTTGGTGGGTGACATTTCTGGAGTCAGAGGTTGGTGGGTGACATTTCTGAGGTTGGTGGGTGACATATCTGGAGTCAGCGGTTGGTGTTGACATATCTGGAGTCAGCGGTTGGTGTTGACATATCTGGAGTCAGCGGTTGGTGGTTGGCATATCTGGAGTCAGTGGTTGGTGTTGACATATCTGGAGTCAGAGGTTGGTGTTGACATTTCTGGAGTCAGAGGTTGGTTTTGACATTTCTGGAGTCAGAGGTTGGTGGTTGGCATATCTGGAGTCAGAGGTTGGTGGTTGGCATATCTGGAGTCAGAGGTTGGTGTGGACATATCTGGAGTCAGAAGTTGGTGTTTGGCATATCTTGAGTCAGAGGCTGGTTTGTGACATATCTGGAGTGAGAGGTTTGTGGATGACAAATCTGGAGTCTGAGGTTGGTGAATGACATTTTTTGAGTAAGAGGATTGTGTTAACATATCTGGAGTCAGAGGTTGGTGATTGGCATATCTGGAGTCAGAGGTTGGTGATTGGCATATCTGGAGTCAGAGGTTGGTGATTGGCATATCTGGAGTCAGAATTTGGTGGGTGACATTTCTGGAGTCAGAAGTTGGTGGTTGGCATTTCTGGAGTCAGAGGTTGGTGGTTGGCATTTCTGGAGTCAGAGGTTGGCATACCTGGAGTCAGAGGTTGGTGGTTGGTATATTTGGAGTCAGAGGTTGGTGGTTGGCATATCTGGAGTCAGAGGTTGGTGTGGGCTTCAGACAGGGTGCTGTAGGCTTCAGACAGGGTGCTGCGTGCTGGTAGCTGCTCATACGCACGAGGTGCTGCAGAGTAGTGTGTAAATAGTGTAAGTGCAGTGTAAGTGCAGAGACCCCAGGTGCTCGTGCCGCAGTGTAAGTGTGCAGACCCCAGATGCTCGTGCCACGGTGTAAGTGCGCAGACCACAGGTGCTGGTGCTGCATTGTAAGTGCAGAGACCTCAGGTGCTCGTGCTGCGGTGTAAGTGTGCAAACCCCAGGTGCCCATGTGCGGTGTAAGTGTGCAGGCTCACGGTGCTCGTGCCACGGTGTTAGTGCACAGACCCACAGTGCTCGTGCTGTGCTGTATGTGGACAGACCCCAGGTGCTTGTTCTGCAATGTAAGGGCAGAGACCCCAGGGGCCCGTGCTGCAATGTAAGGGCACAGACCTAAGGCGCTTGTGCTGTGGTGTATGTGAAAAGACCCCAGGTGCTTGTGCCGCAATGTAAGTGCACAAAGACAAGGTGCTCATGCCGCGGTGTATGTGCACAGACCCAATTATTATTATTATTATTATAAAACATTTATAGATCGCACTGTAACCCCGTGGGCATCCTGGCACTGAGAGAACAATCCGGCACAGGAACTATCGGCTGCATAAGAAAAAAGAGAGCCTTTCATCCGACAAGTCTACTACAACCCTCAAGTAGAGACATATTATACCCTCGGGAAGAGGCAGGTCTTAATTTTCTTGCGGAACAGCAGCAGGCCTTGTGTTCTCCTAATTTCTAAAGGTAGATCATTCCAAAGGCGAGCCGCTGCCACGCTGAAGGCTCTCCCTCCCAGGGTCACCCTCCTTATGTTGGGCACTCTTGCACAATTGGCGGTGGAGGAACGAAGATTCCGGGTAGGCTCGTACCACTGAAACTTGTCCTGAAGTGGCTTAGGGCCTTGTTCATGGAGTGCTCTAAACACAATGCACAATGATTTAAACCGGATCAGTTGAGCTACTGGGAGCCGATGTAGATCCACCAGTGCTTGTGTTGTGGAGGATCGAGGGGGTCGGGAGAGTGCTAACTTCGCTGCCGCCACCTGGATACTCTGTAATCTGGTGATCAGGTATCCCGGAGATTCTAAAAGCAGAGCATTGCAATAGACCTAAGGTACTCGTGCCACAGTGTAAGTGCGCAGACCCCAGGTGCTTGTGCCGTGGTGTAAGTGCACAGACCCCAGGTGCTCGTGCCACAGTTTATGTGTGCACACCCACCATGCTTGTGCAATGGTGTAAGTGCACAGACCTCAGGTGCTCGTGCGACAGTGTAGGTGCACAGACCCTAGGTGCTCGTGCCACAGTGTAAGTGTGCACACCCACCATGCTTGTGCAATGGTGTAAGTGCACAGACCTCAGGTGCTCGTGCGACAGTGTAGGTGCACAGACCCTAGGTGCTCGTGCCACAGTGTAAGTGTGCACACCCACCATGCTTGTGCAATGGTGTAAGTGCACAGACCTCAGGTGCTCGTGCAACAGTGTAGGTGCACAGACCCTAGGTGCTCGTGCCGCAGTGTTTGTGTGGAGACGCCAAGTGCTTGTGCCGTGATGTAAGTGCCCAGACCCCAGGTGCTTGTGCCGTGGTGTAAGTGCGCAGACCCCGGGTGCTCATGCCACAGTGTTTGTGCGCAGACCCCTGATACTCGTGCCACAGTGTTTGTGCGCAGACCCCTGATACTCGTGCCACAGTGTAAGTGCGCAGACCCCAGGTGCTCTTGCGACAGTGTAAGTGTGCAGGCCCACGGTGCTTGTGCTGCTGTGTAAGTGCACAGACCCCAGATGCTCATGCCACGGTGTAATTGTGCAGACCCCAGGTGCTCGTGCTGCAGTGTTTGTATGCAGACCCCTGATGCTCATGCCACAGTGTAAGTGCGCACACACACCATGCTTGTGCAATGGTGTAAGTGCACAGACCTCAGGTGCTCGTGCGACAGAGTAGGTGCACAGACCCCAGGTGCTCGTGCCACAGTGTCCGTGCACAGACCCCAGGTGCTCGTGCCACAGTGTCCGTGCACAGACCCCAGGTGCTCGTGCCACAGTGTATGTGCGCAGACCCCAGGTGCTCATGCCGCAGTGTAAGTGCGCAGACCCCAGGTGCTCGTGCCACAGTGTTTGTGTGGAGACCCCAGGTGCTTGTGCCATGGTGTAAGCGCGCAGACTTCAGGTGCTCGTGCCACAGTGTTTGTGTGCAGACCCCTGATACTCCTGCTACAGTGTAAGTGCGCACACCCTAGGTGCTCTTGCGACAGTGTAAGTGTGCAGACCCACGTTGCTCGTGTCGCAGTGTTTGTACGAAGACCCCAGGTGCTTGTGCCACAGTGTGTGTGCACAGACCTCGTTTGCTTGTGCCGCGGTGTAAGTGCACAGACCTCAGGTGCTTGTGCCGTGGTGTAAGTGCACAGACCCCAGGTGCTTGTGCCGCGGTGTAAGTGCACAGACCCCAGGTGCTCATTCTGCGGTGTAAGTGCACAGACCCCAGGAGCTCGTGCTGCGATGTAAGTGCACAGACCCCAGGTGCTCGTGCTGCGATGTAAGTGCACATACCCCAGGTGCTCCTGTCACAGTGTTTGTGCGCAGACCCCAGGTTCCTGTGTTGCAGTGTTTGTACGAAGACCCCAGGTGCTTGTGCCGCGGTGTAAGTGCACAGACCCCAGGTGCTCGTGATGCGGTGTAAGTGCACAGACCCCAGGTGCTCGTGCTGCGATGTAAGTGTACAGACCCTAGGTGCTTGTGCTGCGGTGTAAGTGCACGGACCCCAGGTGCTTGTGCCACGGGGTAAGTGCACAGACCCCAGGTGCATGTGCTGCGGTGTAAGTGCGCAGACCCCAGGTGCTCGTGCCACAGTGTAAGTGCGCAGACCCCAGGTGCTCGTGCTGCCGTGTAAGTGCGCAGACCCCAGGTGCTCGTGCCGCAGTGTAAGTGCGCGGACCCCAGGCGCTCGTGCCGCAGTGTAAGTGCGCAGACCCCAGGTGCTCATGCTACGATGTAAGTGCGCAGACCCCAGGTGCTCGTGCCACAGTGTCAGTGCGCAGACCCCAGGTGCTCGTGCTGCGGTGTAAGTGCACAGACCCCAGGTGCTCGTGCCACAGTGTCCGTGCACAGACCCCAGGTGCTCGTGCCACAGTGTAAGTGCGCAGACCCCAGGTGCTCATGCCGCAGTGTAAGTGCGCAGACCCCAGGTGCTCGTGCCACAGTGTTTGTGTGGAGACCCCAGGTGCTTGTGCCGTGGTGTAAGCGCGCAGACTCCAGGTGCTCGTGCCACAGTGTTTGTGTGCAGACCCCTAATACTCCTGCTTCAGTGTAAGTGCGCACACCCTAGGTGCTCTTGCGACAGTGTAAGTGTGCAGACCCACGTTGCTCGTGTCGCAGTGTTTGTACGAAGACCCCAGGTGCTTGTGCCACAGTGTGTGTGCACAGACCTCGTTTGCTTGTGCCGCGGTGTAAGTGCACAGACCTCAGGTGCGTGTGCCGTGGTGTAAGTGCACAGACCCCAGGTGCTTGTGCCGCGGTGTAAGTGCACAGACCCCAGGTGCTCATTCTGCGGTGTAAGTGCACAGACCCCAGGAGCTCGTGCTGCGATGTAAGTGCACAGACCCCAGGTGCTCGTGCTGCGATGTAAGTGCACATACCCCAGGTGCTTGTGTCACAGTGTTTGTGCGCAGACCCCAGGTTCCTGTGTTGCAGTGTTTGTACGAAGACCCCAGGTGCTTGTGCCGCGGTGTAAGTGCACAGACCCCAGGTGCTCGTGATGCGGTGTAAGTGCACAGACCCCAGGTGCTCGTGCTGCGATGTAAGTGCACAGACCCTAGGTGCTTGTGCTGCGGTGTAAGTGCACGGACCCCAGGTGCTTGTGCCACGGGGTAAGTGCACAGACCCCAGGTGCACGTGCTGCGGTGTAAGTGCGCAGACCCCAGATGCTCGTGCCACAGTGTAAGTGCGCAGACCCCAGGTGCTCGTGCTGCCGTGTAAGTGCGCAGACCCCAGGTGCTCGTGCCGCAGTGTAAGTGCGCAGACCCCAGGTGCTCGTGCCGCAGTGTAAGTGCACAGACCCCAGGTGCTCGTGCTACGATGTAAGTGCGCAGACCCCAGGTGCTCGTGCCACAGTGTCAGTGCGCAGACCCCAGGTGCTCGTGCTGCGGTGTAAGTGCACAGACCCCAGGTGCTCGTGCCACAGTGTCAGTGCGCAGACCCCAGGTGCTCGTGCTGCGGTGTAAGTGCACAGACACCAGGTGCTCGTGCCACAGTGTCCGTGCACAGACCCCAGGTGCTCGTGCCACAGTGTAAGTGCGCAGACCCCAGGTGCTCGTGCCGCAGTGTAAGTGCGCAGACCCCAGGTGCTCGTGCCGCAGTGTCAGTGCGCAGACCCCAGGTGCTCGTGCCACAGTGTCAGTGCGTAGACCCCAGGTGCTCGTGCTGCGGTGTAAGTGCACAGACCCCAGGTGCTCGGGCCACAGTGTCCGTGCACATACCCCAGGTGCTTGTGCCACAGTGTAAGTGCGCAGACCCCAGGTGCTCGTGCCGCAGTGTAAGTGCGCAGACCCCAGGTGCTCGTGCCGCAGTGTCAGTGCGCAGACCCCAGGTGCTCGTACCGCAGTGTAAGTGCGCAGACCCCAGGTGCTCGTGCCGCAGTGTAAGTGCGCAGACCCCAGGTGCCCGTGCCGCAGTGTAAGTGCGCAGACCCCAGGTGCTCGTGCCACAGTGTCAATGCGCAGACCCCAGGTGCTCGTGCTGTGGTGTAAGTGCAGAGACCCCAGGTGCTCGTGCCACAGTGTCAGTGCGCAGACCCCAGGTGCTCGTGCCACAGTGTAAGTGCGCAGACCCCAGGTGCTCGTGCCACAGTGTCAGTGCGCAGACCCCAGGTGCTCGTGCTGCGGTGTAAGTGCACAGACCCTAGGTGCTCGTGCCACAGTGTCAGTGCACAGACCCCAAGTGCTCGTGCCGCGGTGTAAGTGCGCAGACCCCAGGTGCTCGTGCCGCAGTGTAAGTGCGCAGACCCCAGGTGCTCGTGCCGCAGTGTAAGTGCGCAGACCCTAGGTGCTCGTGCTGCGGTGTAAGTGCACAGACCCCAGGTGCTCGTGCCGCGGTGTAAGTGCACAGACCCCAGGTGCTCGTGCCACAGTGTCAGTGCACAGACCCCAGGTGCTCGTGCTGCGGTTTAAGTGCGCAGACCCCAGGTGCTCGTGCCGCAGTGTAAGTGCGCAGACCCCAGGTGCTCGTGCTGCGGTGTAAGTGCACAGACCCCAGGTGCTCGTGCTGCGGTGTAAGTGCGCAGACCCCAGGTGCCCGTGCCACAGTGTAAGTGTGCAGACCCCAGGTGCTTGTGCCACGGTGTAAGTGCACAGACCCCAGGTGCTCGTGCCGCAGTGTAAGTGCGCATATCCCAGGTGCCCGTGCCACAGTGTAAGTGTGCAGACCCCAGGTGCTCGTGCCGCAGTGTAAGTGCGCCGGCCCCAGGTGCTCGTGCTGCGGTGTAAGTGCGCAGACCCCAGGTGCCCGTGCCACAGTGTAAGTGTGCAGACCCCAGGTGCTTGTGCCACGGTGTAAGTGCACAGACCCCAGGTGCTCGTGCCGCAGTGTAAGTGCGCAGACCCCAGGTGCCCGTGCCACAGTGTAAGTGTGCAGACCCCAGGTGCTCGTGCCGCAGTGTAAGTGCACAGACCCCAGGTGCTCGTGCCGCAGTGTAAGTGCACAGACCCCTGATACTCGTGCCGCAGTGTAAGTGTGCAGACCCCAGGTGCTTGTGCCACGGTGTAAGTGCACAGACCCCAGGTGCTCGTGCCGCAGTGTAAGTGCGCAGACCCCAGGTGCCCGTGCCACAGTGTAAGTGTGCAGACCCCAGGTGCTCGTGCCGCAGTGTAAGTGCACAGACCCCAGGTGCTCGTGCCGCAGTATAAGTGCACAGACCCCTGATACTCGTGCCGCAGTGTAAGTGTGCAGACCCCAGGTGCTTGTGCCACGGTGTAAGTGCACAGACCCCAGGTGCTTGTGCCGCAGTGTAAGTGCGCAGACCCCAGGTGCCCGTGCCGCGGTGTAAGTGCACAGACCCCTGATACTCATGCCGCAGTTAAGTGCACACCACAGGCACTTTAGCCGCGGGTGTGCGGTTAGCCGTGCCCCTCCGATGAACAGCCATCTTGATCCCACACTTTACAGCTGCATGTCCTGCTGCCCACACATATGGGCGGGATACCCGTCACCCCCTCCCAACACAAATCCCAAGAATGGGAAGACGGAAACGGTTCTTGAGCTTTTGGAAGGCGGTGAGGGAGTTACCCTCACCGGCCGTATTTATTAAAATATGAAACAAAAATTAAAACATTAAATTGACAGTTTCATATCATGTACAATTTCATTTACACATTACGATGCATTTTCTCAAAATCAAATTGTACATCCTAGCATTACGGGCCAACGGCAAGGTCGTAACCGGTGTCAGATCCCTAATACCATAACTCCCCCCTCACTTGTGAGGGGCGGGTGCACAGAGGACTGTACCTCTGTGCCAACTTCCAATTTCCCTTGTCTTAACGGGGGCCCCATATTTACTCGGCGCCATCTTGGTGGTCGTCCGAGGACTCGTGTGAGGTGTCTAGAAGGTAGCGTAGACCCCCCCTCCCACCCCACACTGCTTACCACATCCGCCGTCGCGGATGTCCTGGCCCCGGGAAATTCCCAGGAGGGGCCCGTAGCCCCTCCTCCCCAAGGAGGGGCCGATGACCGCCTTCCCTTTCGGCGTCCCCATCCTTAGAGGGTACCGCCTCCCCGTGTGAGGGGCCAATGGCCGCCTCACCCCGGGCGCTCCCATCCATAATGGGTGGCGCCCTACCTCTAGGGATCTTCCAATTACTGCTCACCGATCATGACCTTACCGCCACAGGCCGGATAGTTGACCGGCTATCCGGACCCCCCAAAAACTCCTACTATAGGTCATGGCTACTCAAACTTTTTAACCAAGCTAGGAAGTCCCCTATGAGTAAGACATTTCCTTCCCGGGACAAATGGACCCCATCCTCCAGATACATATGGTCCCCCCGGATACATCCATGTGGTACACAATGCAACTTTCCTGTGCGAAACAATCTACCTAATTTGCTATTAACCTTCTTTACCGAGTGATTCAAAGCTGACACAGAGAGGGCCCCCCGCCACACCTTCCGAGGAATCATGTGTGACCATGCGATTGTGCACCCCGGAACCCTCCTTGCCAGCCAGCTTACCGAGGCCAAGATTAACTCAAGAAGTACTCGTCGACCAATGGTCACCAAATCATTGCCCCCAAGATGTACTATGATTACAGACGGCGGTGACCTTGTCCGCCCTAACAAACCCTCCATAAAACCTTGAAACTGGTCAATACAGAGCCCGCCCCTTCCGTGGAAGGTCACCCTGTACCCGTATTCCCCCGCAACGTGAATCATGTCACCTGCTTTGAATACATCCGCGGCGCGCCTCACGTATGAGTGGCCAACGACCCACACCACTCTTTCTTCAGCCGGTGAACTTTGACCGCTGGTCCCCAGGTGTCGGGTCAACAGCACTGACCGCCCCGCAAGGCCTGCTCGTGCAACTGAAAATCAAACAGAAAACAAGAAGCGTGAGTGCATGACATATGCTTCACAACATGTGCAACCGCACATACCTCTTATAGCAATTCGAGGACCAACGCCCCAATTGTTTCACTTTTTCAACACTCAGACCCCTGGCTGTAGCCTCCGTAGCAGCCCCTATCCGGAAGGAATGGGTCCCAAAATCGCTCGGGTCCAAGCCCGCTGACGCGATTGCCATTGTTAACACCCGCTGAAACTGAAACCTCGTCAGTGGGGTGGCATCGGTGTGTCTCAACAAACTCCCCCCCCATGATGCCGCCCTCTGCGCTAAATACTCCTCCACGCATTTTACCGGGCACATGGGAGACTCCGGGATCCGCTGGACTACCACACTGTCCCCGATGGCTTCCTGATCGGTCTTGGAACTGGCTATTGTGACCACCATTGTGTCACCCTTGATCTGAATGTGGTATCCCACTTATTCCTTGCTACCAGCTCGCTCACCCGCATAGCCCCATGGAATGCTAATGCAAAAACGGCCCGGAACAGCACCGTCTCTGATTGAGATGAACAAGTCGCAGGGAGTACGGACATTAACAGGGACAACCTAGCCAGATCTATCGGGTGCCTTCCATCCACTCTCCGACCCTCAAGGCGTTGCCACCCACGCAACGCTCTTTTCACGAGAAAGGACGATGTGGGGTCCTGGATGCCATGCGCCTGTGCCATGAAGGCAATGGCGGCCCTGTGCCTGTTGGCTGTTGCCAGTGATCGGCCTGCCTGATGTAGTGCTACCAGAAATTGCAGAACAGACTCCTCCTGTCCCCAATGCTCCCCCCCCGTTGAACCCAAAAATGACCAATATGAACGGAACGCTCCTTCATATGCCTTCCTTGTCCTGGGTGCTAAACTCTCTCCCACAAGGTTTTGTAATCCGGGGCACCGAGAGACCAGAGAGCTTCGGGAAATGGTGCCGCCACCAAGTCCGCTGAGGGCAGAAAACCCCTGAAGGCCTGCATATGGGAACGAGAGAGTGCATCAGCTGCCTGGTTCAGTACCCCCGGCACGTGTCTCGCCCTAAAGTGGACATTTAATCTCATACATAGCAGGACAATTTCTTTCAGCAATCTCAAAATCCATTTGCAACGTGCTGCCTGATTATTGATACATTCAACAACAGTCATATTATCAGACCAGAACACCACAGCACGATCATGCAACCCCTCTGGCCATGTTTTCAAGGCCACCAGAATGGGGAACAGCTCGAGGAACCCGATGTTACCTGTGAGCCCACTATCGTGCCACCACGCCGGCCATGTTTGTGCCGACCATTTCTCACCAAATATGGCGCCAAAACCCACACTCCCTGCCGAGTCAGTCCACAACCCCAGCTCCTCGGAGGAAACTGCTGGCTTGTTCCACACGACACGACCGTTGAAATCCACCAGAAATGCCAACCATATGCGCATGTCCTGGCGAACCTCGGCTGACAGTCTTGTGCGGTGGTGTCCTTCCTTGAGACCCACCATGGCTTGTGCGATAGAGCGGGAAAAGGGGCGGGCCATCGGTATTACTCTGAGGGCAAAGTTAAGCTGACCCACAACCTGTTGCAGCTGATGGAGAGTTACTTTTCTCTCGCCAATGCATACTTCTAGTGCGGCCTTAAACTTCATAACCTTCTCCCTGGGCAGACGGAAGCACCCCTCTACTGAATCCAGCTCAATTCCAAGAAACTCGAGAGACGTAGATGGCCCAACTGTCTTGCCCGGTGCCAATGGCACACCAAAACTTTTCATGAGATTACAGAATTCCATCAAAGCCTGTTCACATTCCGTGCCCCTGGCTGCCCCCAGAAACAGAAAATCATCAAGGTAGTGCATTACCTGTGTGAGGCCCGTGGCTCTAGTGAACGCCCATTGCAAAAAGGTACTGAACTTCTCAAAATATGCACAAGAAATGGAGCAACCCATCGGCATACATTTATCCATGTAATAACGTCCTTGGAACACAAAACCTAAGAGGCGCTGATCCTGTGGGTGTACCGGGAGCAACCGGAACGCTGACTCAATATCTGATTTAGCCATCAGCGCTCCGGGCCCTAGGCGATTCAACATGGCGACGGCCTCATCAAAGGATGCGTACCGCACCGAACACAGTCCCGGGTCAATCGCATCGTTCACCGAAAGACCCCTGGGAGCAGACAAATTATGGATCAACCGAAACTCACCTGGGTCCTTTTTGGGGACTACTCCCAACGGTGAACATACAAAATTAACAACAGGCGGGTGCACATACGGCCCCGCAACCCGACCTCGGGTCACCTCTTTTGCAATTTTTGCCTGCACCACCGTCGTGTTTCGTTGCACAGATAGTTGATTCTTACACTGTGCTTCCCCCCGTAAACCCCCCGCCGGGATGCGGAAACCATATGAGAAACCGTCTCGCAACACCCCAGCGGAGACATGGTCTGGGTATCGGTTCAGCCAAGGGATCAATGCCATGATGTCAACAGGAGTAGGTAACTGTGCCCCTCGGGCGATGTTAGACCTGTTTGGCCCCCCCTCTACCTCCCGTCTCACCATTCTTTGCTCTGCACGAACTCTCGGGGTGTGAGGACTGTCCACACCCTGCACACTCATGCCTGAACTTGCATGTTCCTTGTGGCCTAGTGCACTTGCCTCTGTTAAAGCTCCAACACACCCCTTTTTTACCTGAGTTCCCATTATTCTTGTTGTGCTGATCCCCATTGGCGCCTGCCCGAAAGGGCGCCGCCAAGTAATGGCGGGGAGGCTCTGCGGCATTCCCGCCCAAAGAAGACGACCTCGCCGTGTTCGGCATAACTTGCTTCTGCCAGGAAATGGAGTCGAAACAATCCCACGTCAGGGATGAGTCGTGCTCCTTGGCCTTACGAAATTTGTTATCATAACCCATCCATTGATTACCTTCATATGCTTCAAAAAATTCCATAATACGTGTCTGATAACAGGCCAATTCTGATAATACTTCAGGCCTACGTTCCCCCATGATTGCAGTAAACATACCGAACGCCCTGGCCCAATTAGCGATTGTTTCCTCCACCCTGAAACCCGCCATTTTTGCACGCCATACACTCGGATGCAACAACTCCTTCTGATTTTTAACGTGTTCTATCTCATAGTGATCGGTTAACAACGAAAACATGTTCACATATTTATCGGCCCAAATCCTCTCTTTCACATCCATCGGGATATGCTGAACAATTTTTTCCCTCCTAGAGGGTAACGATCCCTCCCCTGCTATCGGCAACGGCTGCTTACCAGAACCATGAGCCGTATCTGTTGCAGCTGTTGTTCCAACGACCGGTGCCGGTTTATCCGAGGGAACCTGCGGGGAAACAAGAGGACAAGGTGCCTTCGCAGCATCTCTCGATTGCCGCAACTGCTTCATTATCAACCTGGCCTCTGCCGCCGTGTCTCTTGGTGCCGGAGCACTCTCGTTGTTTTTACCCAACCATGCCGCCAACTGAGCGGCCAGTTCGGGAGGCATATCCCCCTCACTCACGGGCGTAACTACCACAGGGATCGGCTGTCCCGCGATCGGAACTGGGGCCTCCACTGGACCGACCGGGCTCGCCGGTGGTGACTCAAGAACCGGGGCCTCCCCACCTGCCGCCCTACTCCTGACCCTTTTACCTCTCCCGGCAGGGACTATTCCCGGAAATGCTGGCCCGATGGTCTTCTTCGGTCTACCATTCATTGCCGCCATCTGCTTCTTCATGTCCGCCATATCTTTCACCAGCGTGCGAAGCAGTTGTTCAGTCCCAACTTTCTTTCCGACCCTCTTGCCAGGCATCGTATCGCGGGATTCAAACGAGGTCCTGGATCCAAAGGTTCGGACTCACTGAAAGAGAAACACAAAAAAATTACAAGTTCTCAAAATTGGCTCCTTGTTCCGTCTCGGGCTCACGAGCAACGAGGAGGTGCAGCTTCCAAGCACAGGAACAAGAGGATGCTTCCTTGGCAAGATGCTTCTTTTATCCTTCTTCGGGAGGGCGTGGCCTTCCCCAACACGCCTACGGGGCGGTTCGAACGGTGTAGGTGTCTAGGACAACCCTTCTTGGGCGGGAAAAGGCGCGCCCCGGCTACGCCACTACGGGCATACCAGCCAAGCCACGCCTCCCGCCCAAAACGGTTTCCCGGGGGGATCGGGGTACTCCACCATACGTTCGGGGGGACCGAATGGTCGCCCCTTTCCACTCTGCTCTGAGCTCTGTTCGAGCAGGACGTCATCAGAGGGGTGGACGCCTGTGGACTTTGGCAGAGCACGAACTGTGAATGACTTTAGGAAAGAAGGCCCTTTCCAACCTTCAGCACAAACACAGAGCAGCTTTAGAAAAGGAAAGGAAAAGAAGCAGCCGACATAGCAATTTCCTTTCAGCCCTTCCTCACAACTGGATTCTAGTCCAGAAACCCTGCCGCGGAGCACATCTGGCAGCGCCTTGGGTGGAAAGAGGTGATCGAGGCCAGCAGGAACCCTACTGTGGAGGTCCTGTGCAGAACACAGCACTATCTTGTAATGTACTGTAGCATTTATATAGTGCTTCAAGCCCCTGACAAGGCCACAAAGCACTTTCCCCCAGATTCATCAAGAACACATTTTGCTATTCCTTAAAAGCGAAAAATACTGATTCGCTATTAAGGAATAGCAAAATGCTATTCATCAAGAAATCCCCCAAAAAATAGCGATTTCCAATAATTCCTTAATTGCGAGTCGCAATTAAGGAATATCTCCCCATTCATTCCTTTGGGCCCAGAGGCCCATAGGAATGAATGGGTAGACAATCTCAATTTGCGATTAGCAATTAGCGAATCGCAAATTGAGATTGCGATTTCAAGGGTGCAGGGGTGTCCAAAGGACACCCTGTTGCACCCCTGAAATTGATCTGTGCACATATGTTGCGCACACACGTGCCCTTAGGGCATGTGTGTGCGCAACATGAAACTTTGAAAAATGCACTTTAGTGCATTTTTCAAAGTTTTTGCTATTTACCACGTAGTTAGACTTCGCGGTAAATAGCGGCCCCAGATTGCGAATTCGCAATTTTAAAATGGTTCATGAATTGCATTTAAGGAATCTCAAATTGAGATTCCTTAAATGCAATTAATCGCAATTTAGCGATTTCTAGAATCGCGATTTTTGCATTTGGGATGATGAATCCCAAATGCAAAAATAGCGCTCGCAAAGGGGCAGATTCTCAGAATCTGGCCCTTTGCGAGCCGATTTCAGTATGATGAATCTGGCTGATAGTGCAGAGTAGAGCAGTCTCACCCATTGCTAACACTTCTTTAATAGTTCACACCCCTGAAAAGACTACAAAGAGCTCTGGTCCAGCCAGGGCCACTGCTGCTGGCCTCCTAGTCGATCCCCCAGCTTCCTATCAAGCCTGTCTCTCCTCTGATGTCCACCTCCTATTCCTCTCCAAATCTATCTTTTACCCTTTCCCTTCCTTGCTTCTGCATCCTCATCTCCTGACCTCTGCATCCTTTTTCTCCCTCCAAAAGCCCTCTCCAACACCAATCCTTTCCACCTTCATCGTCTCCCCGTCCTCCTGCTGTAGTGTCACTCCTTAGCCTCCCTGGCGTAGTGAAGGCCCGGTCTCCCCTCTCGCCTTCCCCTTTCATCCCAGCTCTCCACCTTACCTACTACAACCCCCTTATACGATTCAAGACAACTCACTGAAGGGCATATGTAGGTAATTTCCATTTTGCGATTCCCAAATAGCGATTTTTAAGGAATCGCTATTTGAGAATCGCAAAATGGAATGTAGGTAAAAATTCGCAATTGTTTTGCGAATCTTTAACATTACTCATTTGCGATTAGCAATTAAGGAAGGAGTGTCCCATCCATTCCTATGGGCCTTTAATGGGGATACATTCTCAAATTGCGATTTTCTGTGTGAAAATCGCAATTTCAAAATCTCAATTCCAAGGATGCCAGGGTGTCCAAAGGACACCTGTTGCACCCCTGAAATGTGCCTGTAAGTACATGTGGCGCCCTAAGGGCATGTCTGTGCGCCACATGGCACTTTGATTTTTTTTTTTAAATGCATTTCTGAAGGAAATCGCAAAATACCATCTACTTGAAGTAGGTGGTATTTTGGAGTTCCTTATGCAAAAATCGCAATTTTTAAAGCACCCCTACATAGCATTTAAGGAATCGCAAAATTGCGATTCCTTAAATGCTATACGCAAAGTAAGGAATCGCTATTTTTGCGATTCCTTATTTTGCTAAGTGGCACCTACACATCAAAACGGCGTTTGCGATTCGCAAACGCCGAAATGCACCAAATTTCGGCGTTTGCGAATCGCAAACGGCTAACTACATATGCCCCTGACTTCTAATATCCTCATTAACGCAAGATCTTTGAACAAGAACCAAATGAAGATCTCCAATCTCCTGTCAGATTTGGACACCAACCTGCTTCTCCTGACTGAAACTTGGCTAAGCATTGGCACCAGAGAGTGCCACACAGAGCCAGACCTGAAAGAAACAGAAAAATCATGAAAAAATCACACCACACAGAAAACTGGAGAAGGAATATAAGTGACTTATAACTTAGATCATTGAGTTAACCTCTTCCTCAACCTCAACTGCTACAACTATGCGGACAACAGAAAAATTATACTAAAAACTGAAAAACCCATCAGACTTTGATTCATGTGCCATCGGTCGATGGCTTCTGGGGGTGAATCATTGAATGGCCTCAAACTGAAACAGCTGAAAGAGACAATTGGTTATAGAGTCCTTACCTTAGAATTACCACCAGGCATCAGACAGGATCCGGAGAATAGTTTTTTCTGCTGTTTTTTTCGCCAGCAGAACCCCTCCGTGTTGAAAGATGGCGTTGGTCGGCTCCGCGTTCGTCGTTGGCGACATGGTCCCTTGGATGATGTCACGGCAACCACTTAGACGCCGCCCTCGCGTGCTGACATTAGCTCTTTCTTTTTCTGCGCCAGCCAGCGCAGATCTGGAGAGAACGGTACCTCCAGTCACTTTTTGACAGACTTTTTGCCGACTTTTGTCGGCGTCGTTTTTGAGTCTTCGACTCCTGGTGCTCATCAGGAATGCCTCGTTACAAGGCTTGCGGTTCCTGCCGACGGTTAATGTCGATGACAGATCCGTACCACGTGAGCCTGTTCTGCCTGGAACCCGCCCCCGATTTCCAAGTCGTGTTCCGACTGCCGGACCATGAATCCGGAGTCTTTGCGGGAGCGGTCGAGAAAGCTTCTCGAGGCCTGGCAGTCCGCTCCATGCCGCTCGAGATCCTATCGCGTGGGAGGTCACTGGACCACCACGAATCTTCTCCCAAGTCTTCGCACTCCTCTGTTAAGTCGAAGCACAAGCAGAAGTCGAAGAAGTATCGTCGCTCTTCGACTTCTCCCTGCCGATGCGACGAGGGATGCGGGTGGTGCCTCTCCCATGGCTCCGCATGCGGAGCCCCCTGGGTCAAATCCACGTTTCCCTCCTTTCCTGGGACCCGGCGCTACCCCTGCCCAACTTTGGAATTTCTATGAAGCGATGCATGCCATGTTTGGGCAGCCCGACTCCGCCGGCGCACTTTCAGGCCCCGCAGACTTCAGGGCCAGACTGGCTACCGGGCGTTTTGGCATGCTGCCGAACTGGGGGCTGATGTCACTGCGGTGGGGGCTAATTTCGTTGATGTAGACCTACGTGTGCTTTGAAATAAACAAAGCAAAACAAATTTTGTTCAGCACACGCAGGTCCCCCATCAACGAAATCAGCCCCCAGCTCGGCAGCATGCCAAAACGCCCGGTAGCCAGTCCGGCCCTGGCAGATTTGTCTGGGGGCCCTGGCCCTTCAACCCCGACGGCTTCGGCCTTGGCACCGCAGTGTCCCCTTGGACCAAGGCCTTGATCCGGATCGGCCCCGGTCGACCTGACTACACCTCTCCCGGCGCCGACTCCACCAGCACCACGTCCGGAGCCTACGCCGTTTGTGTCTTCGACCGACGTCGACCCTGATGTGGACACAAAGCAGGACTGGTGTTGCCCGATGCCAGATCCGATACTGATGGGTACTTTTGTGCCCATGTTCTCCCCTGGTCCTTTCAGGGCTGATTGGCAACCAGAGGAGGGTGAGGAGGACTGGGAGGGGTCTGGAGACCCTTTGACTGACCAGTTGGGTTACAAACCGTACTGGAGTGAGGAACTGGGTCTGGATACCTCACCAGAGCTTGGCATGTTGTCTCCTCCTACCGTGGCTACGGAGGAGGGAGCGTCTTATGCAGTGGTGTTGCGTAGGGCGGGCAAGGCTCTCATCCTCGAGCTTCCTACATTGGCGGTCAGGACTAACCTCCTGACAGAGGTGCTTCAACTGGCAGCAAGCTCTTCGGAGCCCCTGCTGCCGTTTAATGAAGCCCTAACCGACATCCTTTTGGTCACCTGGTCCAGGCCCAACATATGGGATATTGTGGATAGGATGATTGCCCGAAGCCACAGCCGAGCCCTGGGCGACCCCACTTTCCTCTCCCAACACCCCACTTCTGAGAGCTTGGTGGTCCAAGCCTCCACATCAAGAGGCGTGTTCTCCAACGCACCACCTGATAGGGAATCCAAAAAGCTGGACCACCTTTGCAAGAAGATGTTTTCTTCTTCCAGCTTGGGACTGCGGTTGGTAAACACTGCATGTCTGTTGGACCGCTACACCCACTCCGTGTGGGATACGGTGGCGCAGGTGCTGCCCCTGTGCCCGAAGGAGGCCCAGACCATACTCTCCCGTGCAGTTGCCGAGGGGAGAGACGCCGCCAACTCACTGGTCAGGACGATTTCCACATCGGTAGTCCTTCGACGCTACGCTTGGCTACGGTCGACTGTTTTTTCTGGGTGTATCCAAGGTACCCTTATGAACATGCCCTTTGATGGCCGTCGCCTGTTTGGCGACAAGGGAGACAACGCGCTAGAGCGCTTAAGGATTCTCAAGCTACGGCCAACTCCTTGGGCCTCTCCACCAACCACCCTGCCCAGTCTGCCTTTCGCCCCTTTCGTGGCTACGGAAGGAGTGCCCCACCACGCCCCTGCCCAGGGCCACAGGCGGGCGCAAGCAGTTCAGCCTCTGCGCGGCCGAGGACGTGGGACCCACTGTCATGGGTCTGGGGGTCAGCGCGCGGGCCTGTCCACCACTGCCCCCTCTGCAGCCGCTTCCAAACTATTCTAGTATGACCTTTCAGGGCCATTGATCGCCAGCGGGTGGCAGGATTTGCCATCACCTCGCCCAGTGGCGCATCATCATGTCAGACAGGTGGGTTTTACAAATAGTCTGAAGGGGCTACTCTCTCCCCTTCAAGACTACCCGACCCAGCCATGCCACCTCAGTACCATTGCAAGTCAGAGGATCATGTGACCCTTCTCCAACAGGAATGTATGGCTCTCTTGGCCAAGGGAGCCATCAACCTGTGGTTCACGGTTGGCCACGAGCACTTTCAGTTTACCACGCTCCCCTTTGGCCTTACCAGCTGCCCTCGGATGGTCACAAAAGTGATGGTGGTGGTCGCAACTCATCTGCGCAGATCAGGGGGTTCCAGTTTTCTCCTATCTCAATGACTGGCTGTTGAAGACGTGCTCGTCACAGGCAGTTGTCTCCCACCTCTAGACTACGGCGGACCTCTTGCACTTGCTCGGGTTCACTATAAACTTGCCGAAGTTGCACCTGCTTCCCTCTCAGAATCTCCTTTTCATCTGAGCGGTTCTAAACAGGACACAGTTTCAGGCTTATCCTCCCGAGCAGGGAGTTCGGGATATTCGGGCTATGATTCCGATTTTTCAGCCTCTATCCCGGGTTTCGGTGAGAACGACCCTGAGGCTACTGGGCCTCATGGCCTCCTGCATCCTGCTAGTAGATCATGCCATATGCAGGCTCTGCAGTGGGACCTGAAGTTCCAGTGGAACAGCATCAGGGAAATCTGATTGCGTTCAGATCTCGGAGGGCACTGCACGACAATTGCAGTGGTGGCTAATAAACCAGCATTCCTTCCCTCTGTCCGGGGAATAGTAGTGCAGGTGTTCACGGACAACACCACCACCATGTTGTACTCCAACAAACAGGGCGGGTGGGGTTGTGGACCCTATGTCAAGAGGCTCTCTGTCTCTGGACGTGGCTGGAACATCAGGGCATATTCCTGGTGGTTCAACACCTGGCAGGTTCACTGAACACCAGGGCAGACAAACTCAGCCGCAGGTGCATGATGGATCCCGAATGGCGTCTTCACTCGGAGGTGGTGCAAGGTCTCTTTCAGCCATAGCGAGAGCCTTGGTTAGATCTATTCGCCACCAAAGAGAACGCTCAATGTCAGCAATTCTGCGCGTTGGAATTTCCAAGGCGGCACTCGATAAGCAACGCTTTTCTTCGCGAGTTGAATTGCGGTCTTCTAAACGCCTTTTCGCCTATACCACTGCTGCCCAGAGTGCTGAAGAAGACCAGGCACGACCGGGCCCAAGTCATTCTTGTGGCTCTGAATTGTGCACGAAGAGTCTGGTATCACGAGCTGCTACATATGGCCATCGATCCTCCGACCAGACTTCCTCTTCGGAAGGATCATCTGTTGCAGCAGCAGGGGATGGTCGTCCACCCGAACCTGTCCAGCCTCCACCTCCTTGCGTAGAGATTGAGCGGCGGCAGTTGACGGTGTTTGACCTGCCTCCTGAAGTCTGTGATGTTATCTTGGCGGCCAGACAGCCCTCCACTAAGACGGTATACGCCTGTAGATGGAATACATTTGTGGCATGGTGCCCCCAAAGGCTGTGGTTCCCCTTTCTGCCCCTCTTTCTGAGGTTCTCTTGTTCCTTCTTTCTTTGGCCCGGCAGGGCTCTGCTCTGGGCACCCTTAACCCCTTGGGTGCTCATGACGAGCTCAGCTCGTCATGAGTTACGGTGCTCCGGTGCTCATGACGAGCTGAGCTCGTCATGACCGCGCCCGTCCCGTGGAACGCTCGCACGCTGGACTGATTCCCCTGCTGTGCTGAAAGTTCCATGGGAACGGGTGTGGCCATGACGAGCTCAGCTCGTCATGAGCACCGGAGCGCCGTAGCTCATGACGAGCTGACCTCGTCATGAGCACCGGGGCGCTGTACGCCCCCCCCGCCCCCCAGCACAGCGGGGGAATGTGCCCCGCAGACAAGGAGTTAAGGGCTACCTCTTGGCCGTTTCAGCCTTTCTTAGGCTTCCTGATCAGCCTTCCCTTTTCAAGTTCCCGGTTGTAAATCGCTTTCTTAAGGGCATTATTCATCTTGTTCCTCCTGTTCCCTTCGTAATGCCGCAGTGAGACTTGAACCTAGTTCTGACCTACCTTATGTGCGCTCCCTTGGAGCCGCTATATAACTGTCCTCTTAGGCTTCTGAACTTAAAGACTGCTTTTCTGGTTGCCATTACTTCTGCATGCCGGGTGAACGAGCTCCAAGCTCTTTCTTTAAAACCTCCCTTTCAGGCTGTTCATCCAGATAAGGTTGTCCTTCGAACCCGTCCATCCTTCCTTCCCAAAGTGGTTACTTCTTGCCACAATGGCCAAATCATCACTTTGTCCACCTTCTTTCTGCCTCCGCATCCTTCTAAGGAGGAAGAGAGGTTCCACCGTCTGGATCCAAAGCGTGCCCTTTTCCTCTTACTTGGATCGCACAAAACAATTCCGGGTGGATGACCAGTTCTTTGTTGGCTACGTGGGCGCTAAAAAAGGTCAGGTAGCAGAGATGCTGATTTATCCAGTGCTGCTGACTTCTGCCCTCTCCAGTATGTGAGACTGCAATACTAGAAGTATATACCCCTGTCGACCCAGTGTATAAAATGGCAGAACTAAGTTAGTGTGGCACAGCTGCCAGGGTGCCTGACTCCAGACCACATGGTTCACGGTTCGAACCCTGGCTCCTGCGGCAGGTGACTCTGGGCAATAGCTTGCTTAATCTTCCCGATGGCCCCCAGTGCCGGGACACCTCTGTCAGAGGTAGCTGTGCGCTTTACAAATGCTGGCATTTACATTTACATTTTTATTGGCTCTTACTTCTATGGTGCATGCGATTATAAAAGTAGAGTTTATGACCCCTGACCGAGTGGGCCCATGTAATTGTACAAGGAGCTTTGTTGACTTCTGATCTCTGCAGTGCATGAGTGAAATATAAGATATGCTGATCTCTGAGCCAACCAGTGTAAGAGACTGCAAGAGCAGAACTGATGACTTTTCCATCTCTTCAGTGCAAAATATTGCAATAGGAGCACTGGTGACCTTTCCAGTGCATAATATTGTAATAGGAGCACTGGTGACCTTTCCATTGCATACTATTACAATAGCAGAACTGGTCACCTTTTCAATGCATAATATTACAATAGCAGAACTGGTGACCTTTTCACTGCATAATATTGCAATAGGAGAACAGGCGACCTTTCTATTGCATAATATTGCAATAGGATAGCTGGTGACATTTCTATCGCATAATATTACAGCAGCAGAAGGCATAACCTTTTCATTGCATAATATTGTAATAGCAGAACTGGTGATCTTTCTATTGCATAATATTACAATAGCAGAACTGGTCACCTTTTCAATGCATAATATTACCATAGCAGAACTAGTCACCTTTTCACTGCATAATATTACAATAGCAGAACTGGTGACCTTTTCAATGCATAATATTACAATAGCAGAACTGGTCACCTTTTCACTGCATAATATTACAATAGCAGAACTGGTGACCTTTTCAATGCATAATATTACAATAGCAGAACTGGTGACCTTTTCACTGCATAATATTGCAATAGGAGAACAGGCGACCTTCCTATTGCATAATATTGCAATAGGATAACTGGTGACTTTTCTATCGCATAATATTACAGCAGCAGAATGCATAACCTTTTCATTGCATAATATTGTAATAGCAGAACTGGTGATCTCTCTATTGCATAATATTACAATAGCAGAACTGGTGACCTTTTCAATGCATAATATTACAATAGCAAAACTGGTCACCTTTTTACTGCATAATATTGCAATAGGAGAACTGGTCATATTTTCACTGCATAATATTTCAAAAGGAGAACTGGTGACCTTTCTATTTCATAATATTGCAATAGGATAACTGGTGACTTTTCTATCGCATAATATTACAGCAGCAGAATGCGTAGCCTTTTCATTACAGAATATTGCAATAGCACAACTGGTGACCTTTCCATTGCATAATATTGCTATAGCAGAACTGGTGACCTTTCGATTGCATAATATTACAATAGGAGAACCGGTAATCTTGTCATCTCATAATATTGCACTAGCAGAACGCGTAACCTTTTCATTGTATAATATTGCAATAGCATAACTGGTGACCTTTCCATTGCATAATATTGCTATAGTACAACTGGTGACCTTTTCATTGCATAAAATTGCTATAGTCGAACCGGTGATCTTTCCATTGCATAATATTACAATAGGAGAACCTGTAATCTTTTAATTGCATAATATTGCAATAGGAGAACTGGTGACCTTTCCATTGCATAATATTGCTATAGCATAACTGCTGACCTTTCCATTGCATAATATTACAGTAGCGGAACGTGTAACCTTTTCACTGCATAATATTGCTATAGCATAACTTGTTGGACAGGCCACATGAAGGGCTCGCTCCCTCCCCGCAGGACAGGGCCCGGGCCACCGTCAGCACCATTGCCCGGCCCAGCCGCCATCTTGGACACGGCACCACGCGGCCGCGCGGCCTCAGCCCGACCCCAACCCTGGGCCTGGCCAGGCCCCGACATCCCGGCACCACCCTCCACCCAGGAGGTGAACGGCCCACTTGGCAGGTCAATGGGAGTACGAAGTGTCGATGGCTCTCCCCCGCCAGGTGCCGAGCACCCCCAGCCTCCTCGGGCGCTGGCTCCACCCCCCTGCTGGGTGTCTGGACTCCCTCATCCCAGACCTCCCGACCTCCAGGAGCGAGGGTCCGGACATCAAAGGGCGCCAGACCTATAACTGAGGCAGCCCCAGGACAGGAAGACAGTTGTATCCTGGAGTCGAGAGACACCGCGACGAACTCATCCTTGACGGACTGTTGGCGCTGCCACAGCCCTGCCTTGTGAACTATTGTCCTGCCTGCTGGCGCTGCCGCGGCCCTCTGCAACCTTCATCCTCGTGGGACCTGCTGGCGCTGCCGCGGCCCTCTGCAACCTTCATCCTCGTGGGACCTGCTGGCGCTGCCGCGGCCCGTTGTAACCTTCATCCTCGTGGGACCTGCTGGCGCTGCCGCGGCCCGTTGTAACCTTCATCCTCGTGGGACCTGCTGGCGCTGCCGCGGCCCGTTGCAACCTGCATTCTCGTGGGACCTGCTGGCGCTGCCGCGGCCCGTTGTAACCTTCATCCTCGTTGGGACCTGCTGGCGCTGCCGCGGCCCGTGCCACCTACGACCTCTTCGGGACCTGCCGGCGCTGCCGCGGTCTGACCCCTCCGAACACCGAGCTCGAGGATTGTGAGCTATCACCGTTACACACCCGTACCCGTGGGTACCAAGACTGTCCCGCTACCCCCTTCCCTTACAGAGACTAGAATTGAGAGGATCATCGTGTCCTGATTGCCCTGTATCGTACCACTCTACTACCCGAAGTGCCTATAAAAGGTGTTACCATAAGCTTTGTGTGGTGTCCGTCTGTGGGGGGGAAGTTACCTGTCTGTGCGATCACTGTGCTCGGCCGACCCTCCAGGTCCCCGTCTAACATTGGTGGCTAGCGGCGCGATCCGAACCAACGCGTACCGTACAGACAGTAACTCACCCTACGACTAAAACCACAATGACGACCAAAGAGAGCGGATCGGCGGAGAAGTTCCAGATGGAAAAGCTGGAAGAATACAACCACCGAGAGCTCAAACAATTTTGCATGGACTTAGGCATTGCTACCACCGGGCTAAGCACAAAAGAAGACTTCAAAAGCGCCCTAGAGGCCTGGACAGAGACAAATACCGCAGCCCCGGAAGTCAACACCACCCGGACGGAGGAACGGAGACCAGGCCCCTCCCATGAAGAGATCCAGGAGCGGGAAAAGAATAGATTACACGAGTTAGACTTGGCACGACTCAGATTAGACGGAGAATTGAAACTGGCGGAACAAAAAATAAACTTAGAACACTTACGGCTCAGAGAAGAGCGAGAGGAAAAACAGAGACAGAGAGACCTCGAAGAAAAAAGACTGGCATACGAACACGAGTGCAAACTAGCGGAGATAGAAATACGCAAACTGAACAAAAACCTAGGGGTGCCCGAGCAACCGCACTCCCCGGGTCCTACCGAGCAGAAGGTCCACATCCCCAAGGATGTGGTCCGAGAATATCACCGGAACGACGACATACAGCAGTGGTTCAAAGCCTATGAGATTGCCATGACCGCCCACCGGGTCGCTCGAAGTGACTGGGGAGCCGGTCTATGGGGGAGATTCGTCAACGAGGGTCGTGATGCCCTGCTGCAGCTTCCGGACCATCAAATGACGTCCTACGACCATATGAAGGCCGCCCTCCTCAGTCGATATGGACTTACACCCGAAATGTACCGCCAGAGGTTCCGCAACTGCACCCGGATCCCAGGTACGACATGGTTGGAATACGTGAACTATTTCAGCCGAGCCTTCGAGGGGTGGATCAAGGGTAACAACGTAACCACTTACGAACAACTCTTCAATCTCATTGTATGGGAGCACCTCTCCAACAACTGCTTTGTCGAGCTCAGGCAGCACCTCCTCGACAGTAAATTGACTGAACCCCGGCAGCTCGCCACCGAGGCTGACCGGTGGGAGAGCACCCGAGTGGCCCGGAGTGGGCCGAATGAGCAGAACAGAACCAACCAAGGTCACCATCGTCCCCGAGGAGGAGGAGGAGGCCCGGGCCGGGGCAGAGACGCCGCCCCGGCCGCACCCACTAACGCCACCCCGGCCTCAGCAGGCCGGGGAAACCCCCCGATGCGCCCGGGGTTCCGAGCTAACGTGACGTGTCATCGATGCCAGCGAGTCGGCCACTATGCCAGTGACCCGACCTGCCCGAAGAACCAGGTCCCCGGGCCCCGCCAGATGGCGGCCGCCGCCCTGGGAGAAGAGCAAATCTCCGAAGACACGGAGACCTATGAGTCGGAGCAGTTCGAGTGGGAACCCGCCGCCATGACCCTGGCATGCCTAGGAGGAAGAGACATGGTCCCGCGGACTCCCCTGCCCGCCAACACTCGGAAGTACAGCCAATGGGTGAGCATCAATGGGCGCAAGGCCGAGGCCCTGCGTGACACCGGGGCCAGTGTGACGGCCGTCCGCTGTCACCTGGTGACCCCAGAACAAATCCTACCAAACGTACTTTGCCCCGTCCGATCGGCAGACAACTCGGAGAGCCTGTGTCGGATGGCCTGCGTCCCCTTCGAATGGGGAGGAGTGTCCGGCATGCTGAAAGTAACTGTCCGTGACGATGCCCCCGTAGACTGCCTCCTGGGGAACGATCTCGAGAGCTCCCCGTGGGCCGCTGTGGAAAGAAGAGAGCATCTGGGGATGTTGGGTCTCCCGGACTGGGCATGCGTAACCACCCGGTCCATGGCCACCCGCACCATCCCTGGACCAGAAGAACCAGAATGGGCAGCACCGCCGCCCTCGATCACTCCAGAAGAAGACTTCTTCCAGACCGACCGCCCGGACCCCACCCCAGAGGGGTCCACACAGCCCCCCGAGCTTCCCGACCTGGCTCAGTGGCGTCAGGAAGGGGGGCCCACCCAGGAACAATTCCGGCAGGAGCAAAAGACCTGCCCCTCCCTCGAGGGATTGCGACAGCAAGCGCTCGCCCAGAGCCAAGGAGACACCACCGGGGCTCACTGGGTTTATTGGGACAATGATCTCTTGTACAGCGAACAGAAGATCGCAGAACTGGGGGCCGGGCGAGTGCTGGTGGTGCCCCTCCACTTCAGAGACTTCCTGTTGAACCTAGCCCACGATGTCCCCCTGGCCGGGCACCTGGGCCAAGACAAGACCTACCACCGCCTGGTGACTCACTTTTTTTGGCCCAAAATGAGGAACGACGTATCCAACCATTGCCGGTCCTGCCCGACCTGCCAGGCCAGTGGGAAGAGCGGACGCAAACTCAAGGCACCCCTACAACCATTCCCAGTGGTGACCACCCCGTTCGAAAGGGTGGGAATAGACATTGTGGGGCCCCTGGACCCCCGAACAGCGCAGGGACATCGCTTCATCCTGGTCCTGGTGGATCACGCTACCCGCTATCCTGAGGCGGTCCCCCTTCGTACGATAACAGCCCCAGTAGTGGGTCGAGCCTTGATGGGGATCTTCTCTCGAGTGGGCTTCCCCCGAGAAGTCGTCAGCGACAGGGGTACGAACTTTATCTCAAAATACATGAAGTCCCTCTGGCAACAGTGTGGGGTCACCTACCGATTCACGACCCCCTATCACCCTCAAGGGAACGGACTGGTTGAGCGGTTCAACCGCACGCTCAAAGGGATGATTGGGGGGTTGGAAGAGCCCCTCCGTCGCCAGTGGGATGTGCTACTACCGTGCCTTCTCTTTGCCTACCGAGAAGTCCCCCAGAAGTCCCTCGGCTTCAGCCCCTTCGAACTCTTGTATGGACACCCGGTGCGAGGCCCGCTCAGCCTAGTCAAAGAAGGCTGGGAAATGCCCCCTCTAAAGAACCCTCCAGATGTTTTCAAGTACCTCCTAACCCTCCGCAACCAGACCAGAAGGTTCAGAGAGATGGCAAAAGCAAACCTGGAGGCCAGTCAGGAGGACATGAAAAGGTGGTACGATAGAAATGCATCCTCCATCGAATTTGAACCCGGTCAACAAGTGTGGGTAATGTCTCCCACCGAACCATGCGCCCTGCAAGACAAATGGACGGGGCCCTTCAAAGTAATCGAGCGCAAGAGCCCTGTCACCTATCTCATCGATATGGAATCTTCCCGAAACCCTCTCCGGGTCCTCCACGCTAATAGACTGAAACCCCACTTTGTACGCTCCGAACTCAGTCTCCTGATGGCAACCGACAATGGAACCGAGGAGGACTCCGAACCCCTCCCTGACCTCCTACGGTCACGGGAGAAGGACGGCTCCGTGGACGGGGTCCGACTCTCGGAGGCCCTCACCCTGGAACAGCGCCAAGGCTGCCGAGTCCTCCTGCTACAGTTCTCCACCCTGTTCTCCCTCACCCCAGGGGTCACCCCCTGGTGCTTACACGACGTGGACACGGGAGACAGTCCCCCTATCCGCCATCGGGCCTACCGCGTACCAGATCGGGTACGGGCCTGCATCCAAGAGGAGGTGGCCAAGATGCTCACACTCGGGATCATCGAGCCCTCAGACAGCCCCTGGGCCAGCCCAGTGGTACTGGTCCCCAAAGCGTCCGCCCCCGGCGCCACGCCGGAGCTCCGGTTCTGCGTCGACTACCGGGGCTTGAATGCGGTCACCAGAACAGACGCACACCCCATCCCCCGAGCCGATGAACTAATCGACCGCATGGGAGCTGCCCGCTACCTCAGCATCTTCGACCTGACAGCGGGCTACTGGCAGATCGGTCTCACACCCCGGGCCCAAGAACGATCTGCATTCTCTACCCCGGATGGCCACTATCACTTCAAGGTCATGCCATTCGGCATGAAGAATGCCCCAGCAACCTTTCAGCGGCTAGTAAACCAGGTCCTGGCAGGACTCGAAGCATTCAGCGCCGCCTACCTGGACGATATCGCTGTGTACAGCCACCACTGGTCCGACCACCTCCACCACCTCCGAGAGGTGCTACAGGCCCTCCAACGAGCTGGCCTCACGATTAAGGCCAGCAAATGCCAAATTGGCCAGGGGTCCGTGACCTATCTCGGGCACCAGGTGGGAAGCGGTCTGGTGGCCCCTCTGCAACTCAAGATCGCGGCCATCCAGTCGTGGCAGTCCCCCATCACCCAGACCGAGGTCCGCGCCTTCTTGGGACTCACGGGCTACTACCGACGGTTCGTGAGGGACTATGGCAGCATCGTAGGGCCCCTCACGGAACTCACCTCCAAAAACCAACCAAAGACGGTCAACTGGACCCCAGACTGTCAAGCGGCCTTCGAGAAGCTGAAGGCCGCCATGTGCTCCGCCCCGGTGCTCCAGGCCCCCGACTACAGTCGGGAATTTATCGTCCAAACAGATGCCTCCGACCATGGCGTTGGGGCAGTCCTTTCCCAGCTGAACCCCGAAGGACTTGACCAGCCAGTGGCTTTCATCAGCAGACGGCTCCTGGCCCGAGAACAGCGCTGGAGCACCATCGAGAGGGAGGCCTTCGCCGTGGTGTGGGCCCTCAAAAAGCTCCGGCCTTATCTCTTCGGCACCCACTTCCGGGTCCAGACCGATCATCGACCCCTGCAATGGCTCATGCAGATGCGAGGGGAAAACCCGAAACTACTACGTTGGTCCATCTCCCTGCAGGGGATGGACTTCACTGTGGAACATCGACCCGGCCAAGACCACGCCAACGCGGATGGCCTGTCCCGCTTTTTCCGCCTCGACGAGGAAAGTCCCCAAGAAGATGGGTGACTCTCCCCGCCTTCAGCTGGGGGGGACGCATGTTGGACAGGCCACATGAAGGGCTCGCTCCCTCCCCGCAGGACAGGGCCCGGGCCACCGTCAGCACCATTGCCCGGCCCAGCCGCCATCTTGGACACGGCACCACGCGGCCGCGCGGCCTCAGCCCGACCCCAACCCTGGGCCTGGCCAGGCCCCGACATCCCGGCACCACGCTCCACCCAGGAGGTGAACGGCCCACTTGGCAGGTCAATGGGAGTACGAAGTGTCGATGGCTCTCCCCCGCCAGGTGCCGAGCACCCCCAGCCTCCTCGGGCGCTGGCTCCACCCCCCTGCTGGGTGTCTGGACTCCCTCATCCCAGACCTCCCGACCTCCAGGAGCGAGGGTCCGGACATCAAAGGGCGCCAGACCTATAACTGAGGCAGCCCCAGGACAGGAAGACAGTTGTATCCTGGAGTCGAGAGACACCGCGACGAACTCATCCTTGACGGACTGTTGGCGCTGCCACAGCCCTGCCTTGTGAACTATTGTCCTGCCTGCTGGCGCTGCCGCGGCCCTCTGCAACCTTCATCCTCGTGGGACCTGCTGGCGCTGCCGCGGCCCTCTGCAACCTTCATCCTCGTGGGACCTGCTGGCGCTGCCGCGGCCCGTTGTAACCTTCATCCTCGTGGGACCTGCTGGCGCTGCCGCGGCCCGTTGTAACCTTCATCCTCGTGGGACCTGCTGGCGCTGCCGCGGCCCGTTGCAACCTGCATTCTCGTGGGACCTGCTGGCGCTGCCGCGGCCCGTTGTAACCTTCATCCTCGTTGGGACCTGCTGGCGCTGCCGCGGCCCGTGCCACCTACGACCTCTTCGGGACCTGCCGGCGCTGCCGCGGTCTGACCCCTCCGAACACCGAGCTCGAGGATTGTGAGCTATCACCGTTACACACCCGTACCCGTGGGTACCAAGACTGTCCCGCTACCCCCTTCCCTTACAGAGACTAGAATTGAGAGGATCATCGTGTCCTGATCGCCCTGTATCGTACCACTCTACTACCCGAAGTGCCTATAAAAGGTGTTACCATAAGCTTTGTGTGGTGTCCGTCTGTGGGGGGGAAGTTACCTGTCTGTGCGATCACTGTGCTCGGCCGACCCTCCAGGTCCCCGTCTAACATAACTGGTGACCTTTACATTGCATAATATTGCTATAGTAGAACTGGTGACCTTTCCATTGCATAATATTGCAATAGCATAACTGCTGACCTTTTCATTGCATAATATTACAATAGGAGAACCGGTAATGTTGTCATTGCATAATATTGCACTTGCAGAACGCGTAACCTTTTCATTGTATAATATTGCAATATGAGAACTGCTGCCCTTTCCATTGCATAATATTGCTATAGTACAACTGGTGACCTTTTCATTGCATAAAATTGCTATAGTAGAACCGGTGACCTTTTCATTGCATAATATTACAATAGGAGAACCGGTAATCTTTTAATTGCATAATATTGCAATAGGAGAACTGCTGACCTTTCCATTGCATAATATTGCTATAGTACAACTGGTGACCTTTTCATTGCATAATATTGCTATAGCATAACTGCTGACCTTTCCATTGCATAATATTACAGTAGCAGAACGTGTAACCTTTTCACTGCATAATATTGCTATAGCATAACTGGTGACCTTTCCATTGCATAATATTGCTATAGTAGAACTGGTGACCTTTCCATTGCATAATATTGCTATAGCATAACTGCTGACCTTTCCATTGCATAAAATTGCTATAGTAGAACCGGTAATCTTGTCATTGCATAATATTGCACTTGCAGAACGCGTAACCTTTTCATTGTATAATATTGCAATATGAGAACTGCTGACCTTTCCATTGCATAATATTGCTATAGTACAACTGGTGACATTTTCATTGCATAAAATTGCTATAGTAGAACCGGTGACCTTTTCATTGCATAATATTACAATAGGAGAACCGGTAATCTTTTAATTGCATAATATTGCAATAGGAGAACTGCTGACCTTTCCATTGCATAATATTGCTATAGTACAACTGGTGACCTTTTCATTGCATAATATTGCTATAGCATAACTGCTGACCTTTCCATTGCATAATATTACAGTAGCAGAACGTGTAACCTTTTCACTGCATAATATTGCTATAGCATAACTGGTGACCTTTCCATTGCATAATATTGCTATAGTAGAACTGGTGACCTTTCCATTGCATAATATTGCAATAGCATAACTGCTGACCTTTCCATTGCATAAAATTACTATAGTAGAACCGGTAATCTTGTCATTGCATAATATTGCACTTGCAGAACGCGTAACCTTTTCATTGTATAATATTGCAATATGAGAACTGCTGACCTTTCCATTGCATAATATTGCTATAGTACAACTGGTGACATTTTCATTGCATAAAATTGCTATAGTAGAACCGGTGACCTTTTCATTGCATAATATTACAATAGGAGAACCGGTAATCTTGTCATTGCATAATATTGTAATAGGAGAACTGGTGACCTTTCCATTGCATAATATTGCTATAGCATAACTGCTGACCTTTCCATTGCATAAAATTGCTATAGTAGAACCGGTAATCTTGTCATTGCATAATATTGCATTTGCAGAACGCGTAACCTTTTCATTGTATAATATTGCAATATGAGAACTGCTGACCTTTCCATTGCATAACATTGCTGTAGCAGAACTGGTGACGTTTTTATTGTATAATAATGCAATAGGAGAACTGGCGACCTTGCTATTGCATAATATTGGAATAGAACTTGTAACATTTTCAGTGCATAATATTGGAATGGCAGAACTTGTAACCTTTTTAGTGCATATGTTTGCAGTAGTAGAACCGGTGACCATTTCCCTGCGTTCGTGTATAATGCTGCAAGACCAGAACTGTAACCTTTTCAGTGCCTACTGTTTCAATACCAGAACTAATGGAAATTTCAGTGCATAACATTGCAGTAGCAAAACTGGTGACCTTTTGGTCTTTTCAGTGCATACAATTGCAATAGCTGAACCTGTAACCTTGTCAGTGCATAATATTGCAATAGAAGAAGTGACCTCTTCACTTGGTGGTGCATAAGATTGCAAGAGCAGAGCAGTTGTAGACTAACTGAACTTTTTGCAACTTTATATAGCAGGGACATGGCCTGAAGGCTTCAGGGTGCTTTACAACAGTAGCATGATACAAAGGTACAGCAAGTTACAATATTACAATAATTACGTTCAGACATATTACATCGGTAGTTGCTACTAGGACAAAAGCAGCCATTGGACAAAGGACGTACACGGTTCAAGCATTGATTAGGCTGGTGGAGACACACAGTGATGGTAAATCGCCTCCTGGATAGAGTACTTAGGTACGATCGAGGTGGATTAACCCGTTGGCCGCTGCCGCGATTTCGCGGCAGTGCGGCCTTTTTAAAAACCGGGCGGGGCTGCGTCGGCCGTTGAACTTGCACAACACCAGCCAGGTAGTGCTCCGAACGTTCAACGGCCGATGGCAGCACCTACCGGGTTAACCCAGGTGTCTGTTCAGTAGGAGGAGCTGGAGGTCCTTTTTGAAGGTGGCCCTAAGTTCTTGTGGCATACCAGAGATTGACTTGCTCATGTACCGTTCTCGACTGAAGATTGGAGGTTCCAGAAACAGGGATTGGGCATTTCTGGAACCACTATTTGCTCCAGAGATTTTCGATTTATCACTTAGATACGAGGGTGAAGAGGGTGAAGTGGACACTGAACTCTGCCCTCTCCAGAAATGGTAATTATTCCACTTGGCCCCGCCCTCTCCAGTACAAGCGACTGCGACAGCACTGCTGACCTCATGGGTGCACGAGCCTACAGGGTCCATAAATGATAATTTCGCACTTGTATAGCGCACGACTACCCGGAGGCATCTCGGCGCTTGTACGAATACCGCTGAGGAACCCTTCCTGGCCTTTCCCTGTGAGGTGCCCACTCCTGGGCACCCCAAGGTGAAGCCAGGCATCCTAGCGTTGTTGGGGCCGTTGTGGAGATTAAGCAAGCTATTGCCCAGAGTGGGACCCATGATTAGAATAGGCGCCGAGGCGAGAATTATCAGGTCCGAGGAAATTGAGCCCGAGACCCGCCGAGGCGGGAATTGAACCCTGGTCCCGGGCCAGACTTCTGCTTCAGGGTCTGCCGCTCTAACCATTGAAATATGAATGAATGAAGGGTTCTGCACTCGTGTTTATATGTTATTTTGTACGTTTGAACGGTAGGTGTGCAGTACCAGATTAGTGCCTGCCTACTATTGAAATGTATATGTGGCCCAGTGTTGTAAACCACTGGGACTCTGGTATGCTCTAACCATTGAGCCACACTTCTCCATGAGCTCTATATCTGTCTCTACCGTGCACAACATTGGCTGAGACCGCTCTTGCCCTGGTCCCATGCTCACTCACATGAATAGACCTGTTTTGGGTTGCTGGGCAACACTATTAGACAAATATAACACAAGTCTGAGTCATGAAAGGAAACCTGAAATGAAGCCCAAAGTCAACCCGTGTCTTCCTAGGAGGGGATCGTGTTGAGAGAGCTGAGGAAGGAAGTGAGCGCCTAGTAATGGGGACAGCAGATGCAGCGCTGTAAGACAGGAGTTACTGCCTTGTGCCGAGAGGTCCATTGAGTCTTGTGTCGTGGCCCGACGCGGGGCACAGACATTGGACTTGTATAGAACTGGAGGATGACGCATGCGCAAAACATCAAAGAGGGCGATACACCACAGACACTATAGTGAGCCACAATAGTGATAAAGGACATTTTAGGACAGGTCTGTGACTGTTGGACTTGGCCATTCTGGCAGGTTCACCCCTAAACTTTTTGCTTTTAATGGTGACCTGGTGATGGTGATTTTTGGTTTCTGCGCACTTTCACTGTGTCCCAGTGGAAAGTGCGTGCGCACTCTGAGTGCGTGGAGCTTTAGGACAGGTCTGTGACCTAATATTAACATTACGAAAATATACAACCTCGCCTCACTAATAGACCAGTTTTTCCTAACATCCCTATCTTGCAATCCCAAAACAACCAAAAGATACCTAGAGCAAGCAGCGTAATTCATCAAACAAACTCTACGTCCACCTCAACCAGCCTGCCACTCACCACCCCTCCACATCGCCTTCACCCGGACCATCTTTCGTTCCTATAAAGCATCTCCGTACCTGCACCAAACCTCCAATTCCTGCCCTCTTCCCCACCTGACACCCCATCCAAGCTGGATGTGCCCCCAGGAATGGTCCAGCCCTTGCAATATCCTGAATCATATTTGTTCACTCTGCCCACAGCCCGCTCTACAGCAGCAAACACGGCTTGAGGTCCTGGGAGGTACCTCGTTGGTCATTCCCAATTCACTGTCGAGGGTCACTGCGGCGGCGATGAGATGCCTTCTGAGATACAAAACGTTGTCCCCCATCTCGAAGGACCTGTCAAAGAGATACTTGGGGATTGTTGTGTGTCCGATCATAAACTGGCAGCACCTGAGGCGCTGGGGATGTCTCATCTACAGCATGACATCTATGAAGACGCAGCTGTGCACATCTTTCCACCGACTGCCACTGGACATTATCTATTGGATCGATTGCCACTGGACATGATCTACTGGACCAACTGCCATTGGACACTGTCAACTGTAGCAACTGCCACAGGACACTATCTACTGGACTCACTGCCCCTGGACATTATCTACTGGACCCACTGCCCATGGACATTATCTACTGGATCCACTGCCACTGGACACTACCTGCTGGACCCACCACCACTAGACACAAACTACTGGACCAACTGCCATTGGACACTATCAACTGTAGCAACTACCACAGGACACTTTCTACTGGACCCACTGCCCCTGGACATTATCTGCTGGACCGATTGGCACTGGACATGATCTACTGAACCCAGTGGACACTATCAACTGGAGCAACTGCCATTGGACACTATCAACTGGAGCAACTGCCACAGGATATTATCTACTGGACCCAGTGCCACTGGACACTAACCACTGGACCCACTGCCACTCGACACAATCAACTGGGGTGACTGCCACAGGACACTATCAACTGGATCAACTGCCACTGGACATGATCTTCTGGACACATTGCTACTGGGCACTCTCAACTGAAGCAACTGACACAGGACTCTATCTACTGGACCCACCACCACTGGACACAAACTACTGGATCCACTTCCACTGGACACTATCTACTGGGCTGATTGGCACTGGATATGATCTACTGGACCAACTGCCATTGGACACTATCAACTGGAGCAACTGCCACAGGACACTATCTACTGGACCCACTGCCCCTGGACATTATCTACTGGACCCACTGCCCCTGAACATTATCTGCTGGACCGATTGGCACTGGACATGATCTACGGGACCCAGTGGACACTATCAACTGGAGCAACTGCCACTGGACACTATCAACTGGACCCACTGCCACTGGACACTAACCACTGGACCCACTGCCACTGGACACGATCAACTGGGGCGACTGCCACAGGACACTATCAACTGGATCAACTGCCACTGAACCTGATCTACTGGACCCACTGCTACTGGACACTATCAACTGGAGCAACTGACACAGGACACTATCTACTGGACCCACCACCACTGGACACAAACTACTGGATCCACTTCCACTGGACACTATCTACTGGGCTGATTGGTACTGGATATGATCTACTGGACCAACTGCCATTGGACACTATCAACTGGAGCAACTGCCACAGGACACTATCTACTGGACCCACTGCCCCTGGACATTATCTACTGGACCCACTGCCCCTGGACATTATCTACTGGACCCACTGCCCCTGGACATTATCTACTGGACCCACTGCCCCTGGACATTATCTGCTGGACCGATTGGCACTGGACATGATCTACGGGACCCAGTGGACACTATCAACTGGAGCAACTGCCACTGGACACTATCAACTGGACCCACTGCCACTGGACACTAACCACTGGACCCACTGCCACTGGACACGATCAACTGGGGCGACTGCCACAGGACACTATCAACTGGATCAACTGCCACTGAACCTGATCTACTGGACCCACTGCTACTGGACACTATCAACTGGAGCAACTGACACAGGACACTATCTACTGGACCCACCACCACTGGACACAAACTACTGGATCCACTTCCACTGGACACTATCTACTGGGCTGATTGGTACTGGATATGATCTACTGGACCAACTGCCATTGGACACTATCAACTGGAGCAACTGCCACAGGACACTATCTACTGGACCCACTGCCCCTGGACATTATCTACTGGACCCACTGCCCCTGGACATTATCTACTGGACCCACTGCCCCTGGACATTATCTGCTGGACCGATTGGCACTGGACATGATCTACGGGACCCAGTGGACACTATCAACTGGAGCAACTGCCACTGGACACTATCAACTGGACCCACTGCCACTGGACACTAACCACTGGACCCACTGCCACTGGACACGATCAACTGGGGCGACTGCCACAGGACACTATCAACTGGATCAACTGCCACTGAACCTGATCTACTGGACACGATCAAATGGAGCAACTGACACAGGACACTATCTACTGGACCCACCACCACTGGACACTATCTACTGGACTGATTGGCACTGGACATGATTTACTGGACCAACGGCCATTGGACACTATCAACTGGACCCACTGCCCCTGGACATTATCTACTGGACCCACTGCCCCTGGACACTATCTGCTGGACCCACCACCACTAGACACAAACTACTGGACCAACTGCCATTGGACACTATCAACTGGACCAACTGTCACAGGAAACTATATACTGGACCCACTGCCACTGGACATTATATACTGGACTGATTGGCACTGGACATGATCTACTGGACCAACTGCCATTGGACACTATCAACTGGACCAACTGCCACAGGAAATTATATACTGGACCCACTGCCACTGGACATTATCTACTGGACTGATTGGCACTGGACATGATCTACTGGACAATCTGCCACAAGACACTATCTGCTGAACGCACTGGACACTATCTGCTGAACGCACCACCACCGGACAATATCTACTGGAGCGACTGCCTCTGGACACTATTAACTGGGGCAATTGCCGCTGGACACTATCTACTGGACCCTCTGGACACTGGACACTATCCACTGGACCCACTGGCACTGTATACTATCCACTGAACCCACTGGCACTGGACACTGTCCACTGGACCCACTGGCACTGGACACTATCCACTGGACTCACTGGCACTGAACACTATCCACTGGACCCTCTAGAACTGGACACTATACACTGGACCCACTGGCACTGAACACTATCCACTGGACCCTCTGACACTGGCCACTAGACACTATCCACTGGACCCACTGGCACTGGACACTATCCTCTGGACCCACTGTCACTGGACACTATCCACTGGAACCTCTGGCACTGGACGCTATCCACTGGACCCACTGGCACTGGGCACTATCCACTAGACCCACTGGCACTGGACACTATCCACTGGACCCTCTGCACTGTACACTATCCACTGGACCCACTAGCACTGGACACTATCCAGTGGACCCACTGGCACTGAACACTGTCCACTGGACCCTCTGACACTGGGCACTGGACACTATCTACTGGACCCACTGGCACTGGACACTATCCACTGGCCCCACTGGCACTGTACACTATCCTCTGGACCCACTGGCACTGAACACTATCCACTGGACCCACTGGCACTGTACACTATCCTCTGGACCCACTGGCACTGCACACTATCCACTGGACCTAGTGGCACTGAACACTATCCACTGCAACCACTGGCACTGAACGCTATCCACTGCACCCTCTGGCACTGGACACTATCCACTGGACCCTCTGGCACTGTACACTATCCACTGGACCCACTGGCACTGAACACTATCCACTGGACCCTCTGACACTGGCCACTGGACACTATCCACTGGACCCACTTACACTGGACACTACCCACTGGACCCACTGGCACTGAACACTATCCACTGGACCCTCTGACACTGGCCACTGGACACTATCCTCTGGACCCAACTGTCACTGGACACTATCCACTGGAACCTCTGGCACTGGACACTATCCACTGGACCCACTGGCACTGTACACTATCCACTGGACCCACTGGTACTGGAAATTATCCACTGGATCCACTGGCACTGGACACTATCCACTGGACCCACTGGCACTGGACACTATCCACTGGACCCTCTGGCACTGTACACTATCCACTGGACCCACTAGCACTGGACACTATCCACTGGACCCACTGGCACTGAACACTATCCACTGGACCCTCTGACACTGGGCACTGGACACTATCCACTGGACCCACTGGCACTGGACACTATCCACTGGCCCCACTGGCACTGTACACTATCCTCTGGACCAACTGTCACTGGACACTATCCACTGGACCCACTGGCACTGTACACTATCCTCTGGACCCACTGGCACTGGACACTAACCACTGGACCCACTGGTACTTGACATTATCCACTGGACCCACTGGGACTGGACACTATCCACTGGACCCACTGGCACTGGACACTATCCTCTGGACCCACTGTCACTGGACACTATCCACTGGACCCACTGGCACTGGGCACTGGACACTATCCACTGGACCCACTGGCCCTGGGCACTGGAGACTATCCACTGGACCCACTGGCACTGGACACTATCCACTGGACCCACTGGCACTGAGCACTATCCACTGGACCCACTGGCACTGGGCACTGGACACTATCCACTGGACCCACTGGCACTGGACACTATCCACTGGACTCACTGGCACTGTACACTATCCTCTGGACCCACTATCACTGGACACTATCCACTGGAACCTCTGGCACTGGACACTATCCACTGGACCCACTGGCACTGTACACTATCCACTGGACCCACTGGCACTGAACACTATCCACTGGACCCTCTGGCACTGGGCACTGGACACTATCCACTGGACCCACTGGCACTGGACAGTATCCACTGGATCCACTGGCACTGTACACTATCCACTGGACCCTCTGGTACTGGAAATTATCCACTGGACCTACTGGCACTGGACGCTATCCACTGGACCCACTGGCACTGTACACTATCCACTGGACCCACTGGTACTGGAAATTATCAACTGGACCCACTGGCACTGGACACTATCCACTGGACCCACTGGCACTGGACACTATCCTCTGGACCCACTGTCACTGGACACTATCCACTGGACCCACTGGCACTGGGCACTGGACACTATCCACTGGACCCACTGGCACTGGGCACTGGAGACTATCCACTGGACCCACTGGCACTGGGCACTGGACACTATCCACTGGACCCACTGGCACTGGACACTATCCACTGGACCCACTGGCACTGTACACTATCCTCTGGACCCACTATCACTGGACACTATCCACTGGAACCTCTGGCACTGGACACTATCCACTGGACCCACTGGCACTGTACACTATCCACTGGACCCACTGGCACTGAACACTATCCACTGGACCCTCTGGCACTGGGCACTGGACACTATCCACTGGACCCACTGGCACTGGACACTATCCACTGGATCCACTGGCACTGTACACTATCCACTGGACCCTCTGGTACTGGAAATTATCCACTGGACCTACTGGCACTGGACGCTATCCTCTGGACCCACTGGCACTGTACACTATCCACTGGACCCACTGGTACTGGAAATTATCAACTGGACCCACTGGCACTGGACACTATCCACTGGACCCTCTGGCACTGGACACTATCCACTGGACCCACTGGCACTGGGCACTGGACACTATCCACTGGACCCACTGGAACTGGGCACTGGACACTATCCACTGGACCCACTGGCACTGTACACTATCCACTGGACCCACTGGCACTGGACACTATCCACTGGACCCACTGGTGCTGGACACTATCCACTGGACCCACTGGAACTGGGCACTGGACACTATCCACTGGACCCACTGGCACTGTACACTATCCTCTGGACCCACTGTCACTGGACACTATCCACTGGAACCTCTGGCACTGGACACTATCCACTGGACCCACTGGCACTAGACACTAGCCACTGGACCCTCTGGCACTGGACACTGGACACTATCCACTGGACCCACTGGCACTGGACACTATCCACTGGACCCACTGGCACTGGACAATATCCACTGGACCCACTGGCGCTAGACACTATCCTCTGGACCCACTGTCACTGGACACTATCCACTGGAACCTCTGGCACTGGACACTATCCACTGGACCCACTGGCACTGTACACTATCCACTGGACCCACTGGCACTGAACACTATCCACTGGACCCTCTGGCACTGGGCACTGGACACTATCCACTGGACCCACTGGAACTGGGCACTGGACACTATCCACTGGACCCACTGGCACTGTACACTATTCTCTGGTCCCACTGTCACTGGACACTATCCACTGGAACCTTTGGCACTGGACACTATCCACTGGACCCACTGGCACTGGACACTATCCACTGGACCCTCTGGCACTGGGCACTGGACACTATCCACTGGACCCACTGGCACTGGACACTATCCACTGGACCCACTGGCACTGGACACTATCCACTGGACCCACGGGCGCTGGACACTATCCACTGGACCCACTGTCACTGGACACTATCCACTGGAACCTCTGGCACTGTACACTGGACCCACTGGCACTGAACACTATCCACTGGACCCTCTGGCACTGGGCACTGGACACTATCCACTGGACCCACTGGCACTGGACACTATCCACTGGATCCACTGGCACTGTACACTATCCACTGGACCCTCTGGTACTGGAAATTATCCACTGGACCCACTGGCACTGGACGCTGTCCACTGGACCCTCTGGTACTGGAAATTATCCACTGGACCCACTGGCGCTGGACACTATCCACTGGAACCTCTGGCACTGGACACTATCCACTGGACCCACTGGCACTGGACACTACCCACTGGACCCACTGGCACTGAACACTATCTACTGGACCCACTGGCACTGGACACTATCCACTGGAGCCACTGGACAGTATCCACTGGACTCACTGACACTGGACACTATCCACTGGACCCACTGGACACTATCCACTGGACCCACTGGCACGGACACTCTCTACCGGCTGCCATCAATGAGAACTTCAGATTCCGTAAGCTGAAATCAACATCAAGCACTTCTTTCGATGTAATTCTGGCACAACATGAGTATATTATCGACATATTGAGTACGGGTGACGTCGGATGATGGCCCTCCATTCATCAGCAAGGAGTGTGCAAACATTGTGATACGCACTGTACAGTCACGCCTCTGTGCCGCTTATTAATAGGATCATTGAGGAAAACCACGCAAACACTGAAGCAAGCTGCACATCAACCAATCACTTCTGGGCTCTGCTGGTCATTTAGGCGCTATCATGATGTGCATCAGGGCCCGCGGTTGCGTCTCCTGCAGAGGTATTCTTTCGGTGGGATCTTCACGTCTAGCAGAAAACCAGATGATGCAGGTGTACACTTGGTGGCTTCACTGTAGGTTTGTGCTACGTCATGCATACATACACTGACATCTTCACGCACCTGTCATGGAGAGCACCTATGGCCAGAAGGATTAGTCTGAGTCAAGGACAATTCATCTTTTGAGCCTGACATCAGTCTAGTGCCTGATGTTCAAAGGTTCATGATGTCAGCACAAAGGTAGCAACAAAAAATGGATGATGGACGGAACAATTAACATTGTCAAACATTCACCCCAAGTCGAGAAGTCAGGGTGTGATCCATTGTTCTTTTGCTCACATCGCCACCTCAGTTCAGACCCAGCCATAGGCAAATCAGTCTGACCCTGTGCCTCATGGGAACAGTCCAGCCCGAGCTGCCAAGCCAGGTCTTCCCTGAACCGGAAACATGCATCCTGGGACCGGTTTCTGGATAACAGCCCTCATCAGCCAGGCTAGTTTGAATCCAGTGGCAAAGTGAGCAAGGGACCCACTTCTGGGCATACCCTGCCAACTTAGGGCGAACAAAGCAATACCAAAGAGGATGATGGACGGAGCGGTGAAACTTTTCAGACAATCGCCCCCCCAGTCACAGATCTGGGTTGAATCCATCATCATTCTTTAGCTCACTCCGCCACCCCAGTTCAGACCCAGCCATATGCAAATCAGTCTTGACCCTGTGCCTCATGGGAACAGTCCAGCCCGAACTGCCAAGCCATGTCTTCCCTGGACCAGAATCAAGCATCCTAGGACCGGTTTCTGGCTATCAGCAATCTTCAGCCAGGATAGTTTGACTCCAGTAGCGTAGTGAGCAAGGGACCCACGTCTGGGCATACCCTTCCCACATAGGGTGAACAGCAAAACACACAAGATGATGGACAGAATGTTGCACAATGGCAAAACATTCACCCCCAGTCACAGATCTGGGTTTAATCCATCGTTATTTTGCTCACCAAGCCACCCCAGTTCAGACATGGCCGTATGCAAATCAGTCTTGACCCTGTGCCTCATGGGAACAGTCCAGCCCGAACTGCTAAGCCAGGTCCTCCCTGGACCGGAAACAAGCCTCCTGGGACCGGTTTCGGGGCATCACCCCTCATCAGCCAGGCTAGCTTGAAACTGGTGGCACAGAGAGCACGGCACAGAAAGGACACACATCTGCCTGTAAATCAGTGTTCTTCGTGCGCTGTAGGACCCCCACGCCCGATGGTGCTCATTGTGAGAGTGTCGACACCGATGTTAACAACGTCACAGGTGAGGAACCTCTGGACCTGTCAGGTTCACCTCATCTTCCACCTGCACCTCTGCATCTGACGCTCACACCTCTCATTCCTGCTGCAGCGTCAGGTGACCTCCCTACAATGGATCAGTAACATCTGCATAATGTGGAGTGGAGTGGAGTGGTGTGGCTCACTGGTTAGAGGCGGCAGACCCGTAAGCAGAGAACGACCCGGGACCAGGGTTCAATTCCCGACGCGGCAGGGTCGTGGACCAGGGTCAGCGGACTCGACAATTCTCGCCTCGGTGCCTACTCTAACCAGGAAACACACTCGGCAACTCTGGGCATTAAGCTAGCCTCATCTCTACAACGGCCCCCCACAGACAGCGGGGGTGCCTGGTTTCACCTTGGAGATACCCAGAAGGGACCATCTCACAGGGAAAGCCAGGACGGGTTTCCCAGCGGTCCCCAGCGCCGGGACGCTTACGGGCAGCCGTGCGCTTTACAAGTCCCACACATTTACACATAAGATGTGGTGTCAGGGCTTTAAATGAGGCAGGTCCTGCCGGGTCTCAGACATGGCATAAATACCCTGGAAGTATTCAATATCAGCCTTTAAGTCCCTTTCACATTTCACATATTTATTTAATTTCTGTTCATTGCCTCAGAGTGTTTTTTTCCCCAGCTGTTATGTTTATATATCTTTTTTTAGTCTCCTAGCAGCGCGCACTGTAAACTGAGTCACTTCTTGGTATCTGGGTGGGTTCAGGGTGTGGATGGCTGTTCACGGCAGACACAATTGAGAGCTTTGGAGGAGAGGCTGAAGGCAGTGAGAGTTTCTGAAAGTGCCCGTTACTTGGTCACAGTGGTATTCAAATTCTATGCCAATGGAATGTCTCTGCAGTTGGCACAGAGCTATGGCAGAGAGAGAGATATATATATATATATATATATATAAATACATACATATAATTGTGGGGAGACATTGGCATAAGCATTTAACAGGAAGAGAGACGCTGCAGACTAAACCATTGTGAAGGGGAGAACGGGAGTGATTCAGCAACTCTGAAGACCACGCCCCCTGCCACAGTCTTGTATTCGTAATTTAATTTTCAGTACTATTTATTCACAATATTACTCATTTATCTGATATTGCTAACAAGAGTTGACAAAGCCAATAGGTCTGGCTTGTGTTAGGTCGATGTTTGTTGCTGTGTTATATGTCTGGGTGCAACAACAGAAATGAACAAAGTCGCCCAAATACTGGCCCAGTGACCCATTGTGTGAAGGACTGGATATACTTCACATGCTTTAAGCAATACTCTCAATCACACAGGCATGTGGTTCTTAACCTTTTGAGTCCCTCCCACACCCTCCCCCGAATCACTATTGGAAGCTGGGGGGGGGGGCAGCCTCAGAAGTCTATTATGATCTGTACCTCAAATAATACAAAAGATTACAGAGACACGTATACATCAAACAAGCACACAAATTATTAACAAAAATATATGCAAAACACAAAATTTCAGTTTTAAGGGAAGGTTGGAGTTTTTCCAATTTTATTTGAAAAAAAGACAAAAAAGTATCCAAAACTCTTGCAAATAACTGTCTTTTTTTGCTGCTCCTAATGCAGTGTCTGTCTGTCAGTGTAGAGTAGTGCTTCAACTGACACCACCACTCGTTCACACTACTGTTTGCTGCCCTTGCTCTGCTCCCACATATCAAGCTAAGGTGATCAGCTTAATTTGTACCCTCCAGTTTCAAAATCCTTCACATTTACGGAGCATTGTTAGATTTTCAGTTTTCCATTCTTAAGTGTATATATTTCCTTAAGCTGCTAATATTATTCAATTTTCTGAACAGTAGCGGACTCCCTGAGTCGGCATTGTAGACCCCAGGGTTCTGCGGTCCACAGGTTAACCACATCCATGCTGGTGACGGAACCACTCCGTCCCCAGCCACGGACCCGCTGTGCTGGTGACGGAGTGGTTCCGTCACGGCCCGGCTGCCGCGCCTGCGCTGTAGTGATTTCGTGCCTGCGCGGCGGGTCCTATTGAGCTGGCGGGGCCGTGACGGAACCACTCCGTCACAAGCACAGCACGCCCGTGGTTCGTGGCGGAGTGGTTCCGTCACGAGCATGGTGGTGCTGCGCGGCCCCCCCTCTCCCCCCAGCGCCGCGGTGGAATTACCGCTGGGGCCAAGGGGTTAAGAACCACTGACAGATGCAACATCACTTGGAAGAATTCCAAGTTACGCCTCTGTGGCCACGCCCCTTTCAGAGATCCCCCACCTTTTGAATCCCACTTAAAGCACCGTGTAGTGTCGTCACACAGCACGCGCCCCCAGATGTACACCTGTGTTGTACAGCTCATGGGTGGAGAGGGTACTGGAGAGTGTGCACTCACACTCCAACTGTGCACATACTTGACGCTGTGTTGAGCCGAGCACCCCAAGCTACTTGTTTGCTATTATGAATTTTGATGAGGACTAAAGGTGTGTTTACCACATTTGCACGGTCAGGCCTTGCTGAGCCCCTGCAAACAGGCTTTGAGTCGGCCCACCTTGTTGAACTTAGGTCTCAATAGAAGGCACTCGTGTGCACAGGCCGATAGTGCACACAACCGCCCGGTCAGGGGTGTTGTGTCCTCTATCCTCGCTCACAGGGACATTTTAAGGATTTCGGGGTCCCTGGGCCAAAAGTATTTTGGGGGCCCCTGTTCGGAACAGCTTTGAATTTATTATCCAGTTTCAGCTCTTTCCTGCCTTCTTTGGCCAGGTCCCTGACAGTGCACGGACACACTGGTCCAAATTCTAAATGTGTTTACATCTAACATTCAGGGAAAGTGCTGTGTGCTTTCAATACTGTAACACAGCAGCCGCTCACTGATGTTATTGGAAATCATCTCTGTGACACCCTCGCATGTTTCATTCGTGAGGTTTTGTTGCGATCTAAAAGTAACTTTTTTATGGATGTTGCAAGGTGGTGAAAAACAAAACAATCTTCCTGCGAAATGTGCAGTAAACTCCCAGTGATTTCCCGCATTAAAAATACATTTAGGAGCAATGGTATTTAAAATAATCCATGTTTAACCCCTTCCAGGCTGATGACGAGCTCAGCTCGTCCTGAGCGTTACCTGCCGTGCGCTCATGACGAGCTGAGCTCGTTTTTAAAACCGCCGCGCACAGCTGGAAAAGCCGCCACAGCGATGCGATTAAGGATCATTCAAGGTCATCGGGACAGGTGTTTGTATAACAAAGCGGGTTTCATCAGGGGGCCCCTGGAACGCTGTGGCCTGGGGCCAGTGCCCGCTGCAGGGGCGGCCTTAGGCATATGCAAGCTGTGCACCTGCACAGGGCCACCAAACCCCAGGGGCCTCCACGCCAATATATATCCTTAATATAATAATCCTCTGAGGATGGATACATATTTTCATGGCGGCCCCTGGCAGGGATTTGGCGGCCTCCGGCTCTGTTCCACTTCCAAACACCCTGACCCCCCCCCCCCCCTCTTCACTGGCCTCCGCGCTCCGCCCCGCCCGGACCCCCTCTTCCGGGGCCCCCTACCTACGCTCCCTGCCCAGGGACACCATGAGCCTAGAGCCGCCCCTGCCCGCCTTACCCATGCCTTCCAACATCTGTGCTATCTCACCCCCACCCCAGAGGCCTCACGGTGGCCTGAGTCCGTTGTCTATTTTCACTCTGCGATGGGGTAGGTTGGTGCATGTCACTGCTGTTAGTGACGTGACGGCGTGGCGAACCCTTCACACCCCCGTGAGATGGTGTTTGCGCCCTGGGAGCGCGCCAGAGCTCGCGCACCCAACGGAGGCCACTATGCCCGCGGGATTATATTATTTTACATGTTTATTTTTGTGACTTTATGAAATCAGCAGCTTGCTTCTGGTATTAAAGTAGTAAGACGCGTCCCTTCCTTATTATTATATTGTAATGAGTGGGCAGTGATGCCCTCGCGCACAACAGCAAGCTGCAGGGTCGCCATAGCAACCGGTTACCCAGCACCGTAGAAGCGGGCAGATCAGAGCACTCCTGCATCTCTGGTGCAGATGACCCAGTTAGCAGGGACCAGCCTTATGAACTAAGTTACATCACCAGTTCTTGAGACTCTGTACTAAGCTTGCAGCAGTAAAAATCCCAGGTCCAGTCATAGCAGCTCAGCACCTGCTCCAGTCCCTAGCAGTTGAACCTCATACTCCAGTCATAGCAGCTCAGGCCCCTGCTCTAGTCATAGGAACTCAAGCCCCACCCTGCCCTAGTTCTAGCAGCTCAGCCTGATTCAGTCATAGCAACTTCCGTTCATAAAAGGTGAGCACCCGTTCCAGTAATAGCAGCTCAAGCCCCTTCACCAGCTCATAGCCGCTCTGCCCTGCTTAAGTCGTAGTAGGCTCATGCGTCCACCCTGAAGAAGTCCTAGCATCTTTGGGACGAAACGTGTTGTCTGTGTCCATCTTCTATTCGAACTTGTCATGACAAAAACAAAGAATACAAGTTTTATCATGCAAGAGAAGTTGTTTATTTTGAGGACTTAAATTGATTGTTGAATGTTGCCACATTTCTTTTGCTGAGAGATTTTCAAATGTTGTGATTTGACCTGCCGTGTACTTTTGCCATTCCGTTCTGTTCAATAGCATCTCTGGTCCCTGCTTCAGTGATCTCCACTAAGCAGCTATCTCCTCAGCCTAGCCTTGTGCTCTGCCCTGTGGGATGGAACGCTGTAGGACTTTTAAAACAGAGTAAAACAGACCTTCAAAATATTAGATACTAGTTTCGCGTCTTCCACCGTCACTCCGTGCAGATATGACTGGCAGAGTCCAAATGCTTCCCATTATTGTTGTCTCCTCTCACTATTTTCATTCAATTTTTTTGTTTTATGTTCCATGTGCTGTTTAACCCCTTCCATGCTGGAGACGGAACTGCTCCGTCACCAGCCTCGGTCGCGCTGTGCTGGTGACGGAGCGGTTCCATCACGGCCCGCTTGGCACGCCTGCGCTGCGCTGATTTCACGTTCTATTGAGCGGGCAGGGCTATGACGGACCCGCTCTGTCACAAGCACAGCGCGCCCGAGGCTCGGAGCGCCACGCGGCCACCCCTCCCCCCTAGCACTGCGGCAGAATTGCCGCCACAGCAAAGGGGTTAAGGCACTTTTGGTGAATCTACTGCACTTGTCTTATTCAGTTGTTAAATGCTCGTTACATTTAGTTTACTGAAGTCATTAGAGACAAGCAATCAATGTAACGAACATTTATAAGACCAAAGTGTTTATTTTTAAATCATATATTTGCTCTAATTCGCTCTTGAGTCACCGAACTACATGAACTGTGAAAGCTTTTTGCCCACCCGTTCAATTTAGGAGCTCAAAGTATCTATTTGTAGAAGATACATTTTCAAACTTGAGTCACAAATTTAGGGCTAGCTGATAATTTTACACTTGCAAATGGCATCAGGGAATGTCGATATATTACATTTGAAAACATCTGGGTTGGGGGAGGGTTTGTGGGCTTTCTCGGGTGATTCTGCCTGCAAAAAAGTGGTGAACACCTGCAAACTAGCCATCCGATTCACAAAAGTAAACTGAGACGAAAGTCTAACTTTACGACTTTCGGTATTCACAAAGGGCATTTACTACTAGTAAAAGCTCTTTGTGAATACCAAAAGTTGAACTTCACGAACTTTGGTATTCACAAAGGGCCCGATTCACAGAACTAACTTAAGACAAAATCCTAAATTTACTACCATTTTGGTATTCACAGAAGGCACTTACTCATTTCGGTATTCACAGAACGCACTTACTCATTTCGGTATTCACAGAAGTTAGGAGTCCTAACTTTAAGACTCCTAAATGCCCTCTGTGAATACCGAAAGTCTTAAAGTTAGGATTTTTCTCAGTTTAGGAGTAGTAAAGTTAGGAGTCCTAACTTCTGTGAATACCGAAATGAGTAAGTGCCTTCTGTGAATCCCAAAATGGTAGTAAGTTTAGGATTTTGTCTTAAGTTTGTTCTGTCAATCGGGCCCACAAGGGGATTTACTACTTGTAATTGTCCTTTGTGAATACCAAAAGTTGAACTTCACGACTTTTGGTATTCACAAAGGGCATTTACGAGTAGTAAATGCCCTTGGTGAATACCGAAAGTCGTGAAGTTAGACTTTCATCTTATTTTACCTTTGTGAATCGGGCCCCAGGTCGCTGGATTTTCACATCTGCCTCACTGGTTGTCAGAAAATGTACTAATGAATGCCAATGCACATTTACTTCATAGTTCGACATGCTAAAATGTCGGAGTCTGCAAGCACACATGGCACTTCTCGTAATATTACCTGATGTCTATCCCCCAGATGCATCCAGCACCCATTTTGCGATTCCTTATTAGCGAAAAATAAGGATTCGCTAATAAGGAATAGCAAAATGCCATGCATGAAGAACTCGCTTAAAAAATAGCGATTTCTTAAGATTCCTTAATTGAGACTCGCAAATTGCGAGTCGCAATTAAGGAAAACCTCCCCATTCATTCCTGAATGGGAAGACAATCTCAATTTGCGATTCTCAATTAGAGAATCACAAATTGTTCATGCAATTTCAAGGGTGCAGGGGTGTCCAAAGGACACCCTGTTGCACCCCTGAAATCTGCATATGGGTACATCTTGCACACACACATGCCCTAAGGGCATGTTTGTGTGTAAAATGGAACTTTGAAAAATGCACTTTAGTGCATTTTTCAAAGTTTTTGCAAATTAACATGAAGTTCAACTTCATGGTAATTTGTGCCCCCTATTAGCGAAATCGCTAATTTTTTAACTTTAATGCATTGCATTTAAGGAATCTCAATTTGAGATTCTTTAAATGCAATAGCAATTGACGTAATAGCAATTTTGCGATTTCTTAAATTTCGATTTTTGCCTTTGGGATGATGCATCCCGAATGCAAAAATACCGGTCGCAAAGGGGCAGATTCTGAGAATCTGCCCCTTTGCGAGCGGATTTTAGCTTGATGCATCTGGCCCTATGACTGCTAAACGTTTTCTAAGAATCCCCCTAGCATTGTTACAGAAAGACACAATTCTGGAATTAACTGCAAACCAAGAAACCCCACAGGCTCCAACGTCTTCCTTTCTCCTGTGGGTTGTAGACTGACCCTGCAGCGCTCTGCTGTAAAGAGGCCTTGGAGTTTAACTAATCTCACTTCGGAAGTGTGCATTGTAATAAAAAGCTAGTATTGACTCAATGACAGACTCTGCACATTTCCAGGCAGGCTCTAATGTGTACTGTAGCTTCTATAGCTAATCTTGCTTTAACGTTCTGGAAAATGTTCTTAACAAGGAAACAGAACCATGCATTAACCATAAAATTACAGGCAGTTAAATCCCACTAACGCAATTACAGGAGCTGAAAACAGACACAGCATGTTAATGTCCCTGTAGATGGGATCTGGCCTGCACACATTAAGGAAGGCCTGCTTTCCAGTAATGGCTCTTTGTTGCCCTGGTCAGCCTTAGCTCCTGTGCTCTGAGCAGGAAAGAGTTCTGAGACTGTTTCTCCAAGTTTTTGCAAGATATTGGTCAAAACTAGCACCAGAAGGTGCCAGGGGGTGCCATGGCCACGCCCGCTGACCGAAGAGCTGTAGTCCAGAGTCTTGCCATATGTGCCAAGCTTCCAAGGATGATCCAGGGGTTCCTGATCGAATCCAAGCTATCAATCAGGGGCTGGATAGTTTGGGCTTTGTCAGGGCTCAGATCAAAACTGTGGCTAGTTTCCTGCCTGTGCTGCCATTTAAACATCCAGACATGGCAACCTCATGAAAAGACTGGTGGCCTAAAGCGCCCTCTAGAACCTATAAATGCCTTACCATGGACCCGCTATCCATCCCTCTAAGAAGCGCTGGGTGTACGCGGTGGGGATGTATGGGGGGTTGTCTGACAATACAACGCGGTGTTTACACCGCACTACCATTACAACGATGGTTTTACAACACAAGTCGTTACCACGACTTGTGCTGTAGTGTCCTGGACTTAGGAATAGTAAGATTTACTATTCCATCTCCAGCCTACGTACAGTAGGGAAGGTGTTGGAATAGTAAATCTACTATTCCTTAGTCTAGAGCGCCCTCCAGCGCAAGTCGTGGTAACGGCCTGCGTTGTAAATCCATTGTTGTAATGGTAGTGCGGTGTGAACACCGCGTCGTAATGGATGTTCCCCCTATGGGGGCGGGATACACCACAATGAGATTTTGAACTTATGGAGCTGCATGTGTGGAGTGTGGGGGGAGGGGGGAGTGCAAAATATGCTTTTTAGAGTTTACATTTTGTAATTTTGTTAAAGTGAAGGTTATTCTTTCTTTGAGTCATAAAAATCCAAAATGTTTATTCACTAAGGCTATTATTTTTCCCAGTATAGATCAGGTTAAAATGGCATTTTTCAGGTGCCTCGGTTCTGCACTTGCCACAACCTATCCATTGGTGATGTAGGTCTGCTTGACCTGTGCTTTAATGCTCTATGTCTCCTTGTTATGTTATGACACCCAGATTATACAAAACATTGGCTTCTGAGGGGCTCTGAGCTCTCCCAGTTCAAGTAGGTCAACCGCCCCGTCCACTGTAGCACCGCCTCAGCGGTGGCCACTCCTTTTCCTACAACGCTGTCAAGACCTGGACCCATCTCCCCCCAGCTCGGCATTGCCCCCATGCTGACTTACTTCAGAAACAGACGGGGAACATCCATGACAACGCGGTCAAAACACCGCGCTGCCATTACCACGCGTCTTTTACAACGCAAGTTGTTACCATGACTTGCGCTGGAGGGCGCTCTAGACTAAGGAATAGTAGATTTATTATTCCAACACCATCCCTACTGTACGTAGGCTGGAGTTGGAATAGTAAATCTTACTATTCCTAAATCCAGTACCCTACAGCGCAAGTCGTGGTAACGACTTGCATTGTAAAAGATGCGTTGGGATGTACCGCGATCTAAAAGATCGCGTTGTAACATCATACAATCAAACAGACTCAAGACTTGGCTCTTCGACTGAGACACTGCGCCCGGATACCCCTAGGGGTGACAGTGCTGTGCTATTCAACTGCGTCCGGATACCCCTAGGGGTGACAGTGCTGTGCAATTCAACTGCGTCCGGATACCCCTAGGGGTGACAGTGCTGTGCAATTCAACTGCATCCGGATACCCCTAGGGGTGACAGTGCTGTGCAATTCAACTGCGTCCGGATACCCCTAGGGGTGACAGTGCTGTGCTATTCAACTGCGTCCGGATACATCTAGGGGTGACAGTGCTGTGCAATTCAACTGCGTCCGGATACCCCTAGGGGTGACAGTGCTGTGCTATTCAACTGCGTCCGGATACCCCTGGGGGTGACAGTGCTGTGCAATTCAACTGCGTCCGGATACCCCTAGGGGTGACAGTGCTGTGCTATTCAACTGCGTCCGGATACCCCTGGGGGTGACAGTGCTGTGCAATTCAACTGCGTCCGGATACCCCTGGGGGTGACAGTGCTGTGCAATTCAACTGCATCCGGATACCCCTGGGGGTGACAGTGCTGTGCAATTCAACTGCGTCCGGATACCCCTAGGGGTGACAGTGCTGTGCTATTCAACTGCGTCCGGATACCCCTGGGGGTGACAGTGCTGTGCTATTCAACTGCGTCCGGATACCCCTGGGGGTGACAGTGCTGTGCTATTCAACTGCGTCCGGATACCCCTGGGGGTGACAGTGCTGTGCAATTCAACTGCGTCCGGATACCCCTAGGGGTGACAGTGCTGTGCAATTCAACTGCGTCCGGATATCCCTAGGGGTGACAGTGCTGTGCAATTCAACTGCGTCCGGATACCCCTAGGGGTGACAGTGCTGTGCAATTCAACTGCGTCCGGATACCCCTAGGGGTGACAGTGCTGTGCTATTCAACTGCGTCCGGATACCCCTGGGGGTGACAGTGCTGTGCAATTCAACTGCGTCCGGATACCCCTGGGGGTGACAGTGCTGTGCAATTCAACTGCGTCCGGATACCCCTGGGGGTGACAGTGCTGTGCTATTCAACTGCGTCCGGATACCCCTGGGGGTACTGTGCTCTACAAATGCTGTTTGATTTTATTTGATGGACAACAAGCAAGAACCAGTGGCCGTGCCTCCTCTGTCTTTTGTTCTCAACTCTGGAATTACTTACCCCTGTTAATCTGTGGCATTGAAGCTCACCTGGCCTCCCACCTTCTGTTGACACTGGTCCATTCTCTCCAATAACCTCTCTCGGTTTTCACCTAAAGCGCCAAGAAGTCAGTTTTGGTGGTAGTGCACTTGGTACTTACATTGTGAGTAAACAAGTTGAAGACCTGGAATCGAGTGGCATTTTCTCTGTAGCACTTGCACTGGTATCTAAGACCCCTTCTTGCAGTGAGTGGATTTATTGCAAATCGTCTGTATCCGTTCAACTACAATTTCCACCAGGGTCCCTGAACTTAGGCTAGAGCGACCGCTCACAGGAAGTGACATAGCACTGGACTGAACCATTTTCTAAATGCCGTGGGTAGGTCCTCAGTGGAGATATACAAAGTCAATAGCCCTGGGGGGCCATTGTTTGATACTTTGTTAATCTAACAAGACATGAGGCTGACATTCCCCTCCCCCTCCTGATGAAGGCCCGGCTCCTCCCCCTTTCAGAGGCTATTTATATATGTTTTGGCTCCTTTGTGTTTTTTTAAGGCTGCCTGGCAGTCAGATACAGTAATGAGAGGTACAGTATCACTGGCTTGGCCTGTCAGTCCTGTAGCCCAAACAAAGCCTTTTCGAGGCTTGGCCACCCCCATGTTTGGAAACTTTAAACTGCGCCAAATGTTTTTTTATGCCTCACACATACCAGCTGACTAAAAGTGTGGAAGGGAGGGCTCTGCTTGGGGCAGTTGGTTCTGTACCTCTCTGCCCCACTGTTCTCCGCTAGCCTCTAAAACCATCACCAGCCTCTAGCAGGCAGGGTGTACAAAGCAGCCCACTTTTACTAGCCCTTGTATATCTAAATTGATACTTGTATAGCGCACTACTCACCTGCAAGGGTCTCAAGGTGCTTGTACGAATACCGCTGTGGAACCCTTCCTGGCCTTTCCCTGTGAAGTGTCCACTCCTGGGCACCCCCAAGGTGGAGGCCAGGCATCCCAGCGTTGTTGGGGCCGTTGTGGAGATTAAGCAAGCTACTGCCCGGAGTTGCAGAGTGGGACCCATGATTAGAATAGGCACCGAGGCGAGAATTATCAGGTCCGAGGAGATTGAGCTCAAGACCCGCCGAGGCAGGAATTGAACCCTGGTCCCGGGCCAGACCTCTGCATCAGGGTCTGCCGCTCTAACCATTGAGCAACACTTCTTGACTAATCTGTGTTGGGTTATTTATGTGTGAACCAACCCCCAGCCTGAGTAGCCAGTCTGGGGCTGAAGGGGACCCTTGGAAAGGAGGCTTTCCCATGCTGTAAGATTTGAAGTCACCCACCTTCCTCCTCTTTGCACCACTCTTTTCAGGACAGAACAGTACTTAGAACATTGTTTTTACATTTTCGGTCAATGAAGGAAACCGAATTGATAAAATACTAGAAAGTAAGTCCAGGGTCCTGGTGGGAGCTGTGACCGAGCCCCCAAACTACTGCCCGGACAATTTCACTCCTACGCGGAGATGTGGCACTTAATGTCTAGAGCACCGACTTTGAAACTGGGGAACCAGGTTCGAGTCTGGCGGGAGGCTCAAGCATCCGGTGATTCTGGGCAAATCATTCAATCTCCCCGTGCCTAAAATGAAGGTTTCTGTAATGCAACCGGTGCTCACGTAAAGCGCTCTGATACCTTTGGGTCGAGTCCGCGTCATATAAAACTGCAAAAAAAAAGTTCGGGAGTCAAACAAATCAGACTTCCTCAGAGAAATGCATGTCGTACATGAGCAAGGCTTAGTAAAGACAACACCACAATTAATAAAATGCGGAATAGATGAGATCCAAACCTAACATGCATTGGTAAAACCATTCGTCTTGCATAGATGTCAACAGACTCGATTCAGGCAGGAGACTCCAGATTTTTGAAGGCAAAAATTGATTTATTTTAGCTGGCTCCCTCCTGAAATGACCTCTTCTTTAATAGAAGTCGATGGAAAACAATAGATTCCCCCAATTTATTTTCAAAATCTCCCACTTTCCTGTTCCAAAATATAGGCATATATTGTCTGGCTTCACCAACAGTTTTTACAGGCATTCACAAATGCTGCTTTCTTGCACTATTGTTGTTTACCACATTATCCAGCCCTACTGGCTTTGTCAATGCAGGAAAAAGGAAGCAAAATATAATTTTCTGTTTAGAGCGCATATAGAAGAGAGATAATTGAATGTGACAAAAAGCCTAGTTGAGTTTGTTTTTCATATTTTGAATAGTTTCTAATGGAGGTACTTCCTGGAAGACGGAATGATACATCGCCAGCGGATAGCATGAGATTAAAGCGTATTCGCAGATATGCCGCGTTGCGGCCCATTGAGAGTATGGGGGCATCTGTAAAAAATCTGTTGGAATGTGTGGAAAGTGGTTTTCAGAGCATTTAACGCTACTCTTGCATTAACCCCTTCCATGCTGATGACGGCCCCCAGCCGTCATGCACTACGGTGCTCGTGTGCTGATGACGGCTGGGGGCCGTCATGAACCCGCCCATTCTTTAAAACGCCCGCACAGGCGCAGAATCGCGGCCACGCCCAAGGGGTTAAAATAAAAGTGCTGCATTCCAAACCTATTACTACCAGAGCACAAACAAAAGCTGGTGCTAATTTCACACCAGTAGTTGCGTAAAAACAAACAGACACAATCCATGCAGGTTTATCTCTAAATTTGTAGTAATGTCATGATAGCTGGTTGTGGTAACACTATTGCCCAATTGTGTGGTAACGGCGAAACATTCAAGATTCTGTAAATGACTCCACTATGGGGGCGGTGCTCGTTTCTTCCAAACAGCGATACAGCCCAGCGCCACTGTGCACGAACAGCAGAATGTAGTCCTGAGAGTTCTTGAACTGGTGCTCTAAAATGTTCTTCGAACTGTTTAACTCCTTTACCTCGGCGCAAATTCCGCCGTGGTGCGGGAGTTCTATTGAGTGGGCGAGGCCGCGTCGGCCAACGGACGTGCGCAGCACTACCGAGGTCATGCTCGCGACGGCCGTTGGCCGACGAGCGCACACAACTGGTTAAAGAGGTAAGGTCTTCCATGTTGCTCTATGGCACTATCAGCTACATGCATCAAAGGATTTAGGAATCGCAAACGGTGCGATTCGCAAAAATCGGCCGTTTGCGAATCCTAAATCGCTTTTTGGGATGCATCATCTATTCCAATAGAAATCGCTATTTATTGCGACTTCTTAAAATGCGATTGCATTTAAGGAATCACATTTTTGCGATTCCTTAAATGCAATGCATGAATGTGTAAGGAATTGCGATTACTTAATTAGAGGGAGCAAATTAACACGAGGTAAGACCTCGTGTTAATTTGCGAAAAAATCCAAAAATGCACAAAAATGCATTTTTTTAACTTTCATGTTACACACACACATGTCCTTGGGACATGTGTGTGTGAAACTTGTACTTACAAATACATTTCAGGGGTGCAGGGGGGGTCTTTGGACCCCCCCCCAGCACCCTTGAAATGCATTAACAAATTGCGATTCGCAAAAAGAAAATCGCAATTTGTAAATGCCTTCCCATTGATTCCTATGGGCCAATTAAGGAAAAATACCGATTCGCTAATAATCATGCAATTTTTTAATGCATAGGCATTTGCGATTCCTTAATTGCGATACCTTAAAAATCGCTATTAAGGAATTGCAAATGCCGAGAATGATGCATGTGGCTGTATGGTCCTTATAAGGGTATTCCTGATGTTACCTGGTAGCTCCTACCCAGAGTCACCGACACCGGAGCATTGATAATTGTAGAGGCAGAGCCGGTGACAGAAATAGCCAGGGGCGGCTCCTCCACATGGGCGGAGGAGCCTGACCCCACTGCTTTGTCGCAGCGTGTGAAGTAGAAACATAAAATGGTATTTTAAATACCATTTTATGTTTCTGCTTCTCGCACTGCGAGAAAGCAGAAGGGTATGCCTGGTTGGGGGCGGGCGGGTGGGCGGTCCTGCAGGACTCCAGGGGAGGAGTGACTTGCCCACTCTGAGTGTGCTGACTGTTTGGTCGGCCCCAGGGGGGACCAAACCCGTCATACGCACTCTGCATTTTCCTTTATGTAGGCTGCATGCTGCCTACATAGAGAAAATGGCCTCCCCATAGACGACTGTGGGGTTGGCGTCCTAGCCAATCACAACGCTGCCATTGCAGCTTTGTGATTGGCTATGGGGAGGAAAGGGAGGCTGACTGTTTCCTGTAAGGCAGTGGCGCATAGAGAGGAGACGCAACGCGGGACTGTAAGCAAGTTTACATTTTTTTTATTATTACCCCCTCCCTCCCCTGCGAGTCATGCCGGCCGCGACTGGAAATAACAGGGAACAGTAGTGGGACACAGAGGCTCACTTTAAAAATGAGAAATGATGGCGGAATTAAAAATGTAATCCCAATTCCTACCGGTACATCACCATTATGCTTCCCTTGTTTTCAAGCAGCCAGAGTCTATAAGTGAGCGTTAATGGGTAGTAAGGCGTTTGTAGGGTTCAGGGAAGGGTAGCATTAAAGAGTAGTAAGAGGTTTTTAGGGTTCAAGGAAGGGTAGTGTTAAGGGGTGATAGGAGTTTTAGCGTTTTTAGGGTTCATGGAAGGGTAGCATTAAAGGGCAGGTAAGGTTTTTAGGTTGCAAGAAGGATAGAGTAAATGGTTAGGATGGAATTTGTAGGGTTCAGGGAAGAGTAGCTTTAAGGAGTAGTGCAGGATTTTTAGAGTACAGTAAAATGTAATTTAAGATGACAGCATATTAGATAAATAAATTAATTTAGTAATATAAAATACATTAATTTAATAATATAAAAATATTAAATCTAACTAAATTACATATAATAGTCTTGTAATTTTGAAAACTTAAACAATAAAACGAATAACTAAACTAACTTGTGGAATTTAAATATATAAAGCTAGAAATAATACTTACAAACTTGCCTGTGAACTATAGATACTTCAGATGTAAAAAAAAAATGCGATGCAAAGGTACTCCCAATGTACTTTGCTGGATATAATGACTCCCAATGTGAAGGCTGATGAAGTAACCATTGATAGGACTTATGCTCAGAAAAAGAGTCCACAGGCACATCTCTGCAGTCCATAAATCTTTAAATTGTGTATTAGAATTATAATAATATTAGTTTATTTTATTATTTTATTATTTTCTCAGGGAGTGCCATGTCAAGGTACCTGTGAAGCTGATAATGGTCAGAGGTGGGAGGTGGGACTGCAGAGCAGCAACACATTCCTCCTGACTGCCCTCTACCCATCTGTGTTGCTTCCAAAGAAGAACAAACAACCACGATTATTTAATTATCTATGAGAATAAAGTGCTCAGTGGTGTGTGTATCCTAAAGGGCAAGCTTCCTCGTAACACTAGCTTGACTAGATAAAGAGCCCTGGCACATGCAGAGGACCAGAGGGTAGCAGTACAAAAGGGGGTGGTGATGGACTGGGTGTGAGTGTTTGGTTGATTCAGATGCTCCGTCCATCACCACCCCCTTTTGTACCGCTTTTGGCCGCCATAAGTGTGGCAGGGTATACTCAGACGTGAGTCCCTTGCTCACTTTGCCACTGGATTCAAGCAAGCCGGGCTGAAGACGGCTGGAATGCCAGAAACCGGTCCTCGGAAGCTTGTTTCCGGTCCAGGGAAGACATGGCTTGGCAGTTCGGGCTGGACTGTTCCCATGAGGCACAGGGTCAGACTGATTTGCATATGGCCATGTATGAACTGGGGTGGCAGAGTGGGCTAAAGAACGGTGATGGATTAAACCCAGATCTTTTGACTGGGTGTGAGTGTTTGATTGGTTCAGATGCTCCGTCCATCACCACCCCATTTTGTACCGCGCGAAGACCAGAGGGTACGGACTCTTTCAGTGGAAGCACACAACGTCGGCCAAATCAAAAGCTGTGCTTGGGTGAATCAAAACTGAGCAGAGCCTCAGCCCCTCTCTGAATTCTTCCGAAAGCTCCTTTTTTGATCACATGAAGTCTGGTGGGAAGACACCTGCGCCTTTCTGCACACCCCAGGATTTTAGCGCTATACAAATAACTCATAAATACATGTACTGAGTGTTTGTGGGTGCTTCTGTAGCTCCTGGGGTAGAGCAGATGCCTAAAGCTTCGGATGAGGAGTGCCAATGTGACATCTTGAGAATCAATGGTCCTTGTCCCAGCACGGTTGTTTCTGCTACGTACACATTAGAACCGGTTCATAATATATATGTACATAAAATAAACATGTTAGGTGCTTTAAAGCATATAACAGAATTAAGGATAAGATTTGGTATCTGGTTTGGAGATTATAGAACCCTGAGGCCTGACATCACATCCCAGCTTTCCTTCTTGACTCACCAGTGTGATCCTGGGCACATCATTGTACATCTCTTTCAGCTAGATGCATCAAACAAAAATCCGCTCGCACAGAGCAACATATGTGCACAGATCAATTTCAGAGGTGCAACAGGGTGTCCTTTGAACACCCCTGCACCCTTGAAATCGCAATCTCAATTTGCGATTTGCTAATTGCGATTCGCAAATTGAGATGGTCTTCCCATTTATTCCTATGGGCCTTTAGGCCCATAGGAATGAATGGGGAGGTATTCCTTAATTGCGACTCGCAATTTGTGCGTCGCAATTAAGGAATTCTAAGAAATCGCTATATTTTTTAGTGATTTCTTGATGCATTCCATTTTGCTATTCCTTAATAGGTATTTTTCGCTATTAAGGAATCGCAAAATGGGTTGTTGATGCATCTGGAGGTTAGTTCCTGTCTCTGTCAGTTATCGGCAGCATCGTATCGTATGCACGTACACGTGCCAGTGTACGTCACTCATTCATAACGTGCTTTACAGCTCATCAAACCCAGTGGGCCCTTTCAGAAAACCATCCAGACATTTTGCGACAGCTGTCAGGTGCAATGAGGCTCTCTGTCCACGCAGTGGTCGCTATTTATAGACGGCCTGGCGCATGGGTCTGAGAGACCTTTGATGAATCCTTTCTGTAGAGACAAACAGGCTGATATGTCTCTTCTGAAGCTCCGCAAGAGTGGCCGCAGACTCCACTTAGATGGGAGAAAGCGGCTTGAAAACCCCCAGCCCATATTTATTAGGTCTCAACCTACAGCATTGCTTTAGCAATGCTTGCTTGTGTCGAGATTATAGTGAGGCTTTCAAAAGTCTACCCAAACTGCTGCGGATTGGGTACAGTTCATGTGAGCCAGGCGCGTGCACAAAGCACACCACAAGCCTCAGCATCCAACTTCAAAGGGATCCTCTCCCCCGCACCCCGCATCAGACTTCAAAGGAATGCGCTCCCCCGCCCCGCCACAGCAATGCCGAGAGCTTTATCTCTCTCTCCTACTCCCGCATGTGACCCTACTTGTTTATAAAGTTATTTATAAACTTGTAATGACCCCTGAATCCCGCGCGCCTCATCTCACCTGCGACTGGACCCTGGCAGCAGGGATTTCAGAAAAGCATCGGACTCTCGGGCCCTCATCGACCTCTGCTCAGATGCATCTGTCGGGGCCTGGCCAAGCGACTGTACCGACCCTGCTCCCCCAATAGCGCCTCGTGAAGAGTCAGGGCGCTGCGTGCCCCATAAAATAAAACACTGTGGTGAAGGTGACCATCACATAACACAAACTTGCACCCAAAGTGTCTCTAGGTTATAGAATACTTTTTAATATCTAACTCAAAGATGCTCATTTCATCATCCTCTGAATGTTAAAAGGCTGAGCCAGCGCTGCCAGCTCTACCGCGAGGGGAGTTTACCCTAGAACCAATGATATGACTTACATTTTGATATTCCCAGAGTTATGCGGTAACGCAGGACCCCGTTACACAGAAGGGCTGACTCAATTATGCAGTAAGAAGATTCAAATTATGTTGCAGGAACAGGAACCATTGCGGTTTTGTGACGTCAAACTTTCGAAACTATTCCGCATTTATGACTTTTTTAAAAATCATCCCTGTTCAAATAAGTGGTCCTTCGCGGTGACTTTGGTGTAAAGATTTGACACATTTTGGATTACTGCCAACTGTGAAACAGCACATTTTATGACAAAGAATGATCCCTTTTCCACTTTGTTTATATTATGTGACTAATTGTGGGAAAAGTGTCCACATCTCTCTGGGGCTCCCCCGGGGGACGCGGTGCTTTCCCTCCTGCTGTCTGGTGGCGGGGTCCCTCAGTCGGAGAGGCAACATTTAAGTGTGGCGTTCGGTGCTTGTCTGGACCCCACAGTGTTTTTCAGGATGCAGATGTGAATTAATTCACAAGTTCTTGGTGTCTCCAGGCACTTAAAGTTGGTAGATTGTGTCTATCTCTTTGTTAGGTCTCGCCTAGGCAGCCCTTGCGCTGTCTCTTTGAGACATGCAGTATTCAGGATATGCGCATAAAGCTCTGCCCACTTTCCGCTCAACTTTTTAATTGGCTCCTGTCCCCGTCCTTTGTAAATAGTGGCTTTTCATTGGTCAAAAGGATTAGTCGTACCTCCTTAATACCGCCTTGTCTCGTCTTGTAACCGAGGACAGCTCCTGCTACATGTGTTGTTACAGCCTCAATGCACTATTTTCTTAAAAGGTTTCAGGCAAGACACAAACTTGCTCCTAAGCTAGGCTGGCAGTGGTTACTTCACTCACTAAAACGTCTCACATTTATATGAGAAATCTTTACATTTCCCTATATCAGCTCACCACAGAGTACAACCTAATCCGAAATCAATGTAATAATTATTTTTTCATATTTAAAAGCTACTAATTGTATATATGTACATAGCTAGTTAAATGTACTCGTAGTTCTGTCTTGCGTGCAATGCATTATTCGTAGGGGGGGTTTACCATACCTTCTGCAGGGTGCAGTACTATATGTGACCAAAAGAGGTCCACAGTGGTGGTGCCTTGCTCACTAAGGACCTCTAGGAGCAGCTTGCGGTACTGCACCTAGACATACAATGCTGGTGCCTTGCTCACTGGGGGCCCCTCTAGGTGCAGCTCGCAATACTGCACCAAGACATACAATGCTGGTGCCTTGCTCACTGGGGGCCCCTCTAGGTGCAGCTCGCAATACTGCACCAAGACATACAATGCTGGTGCCTTGCTCACTGGGGGCCCCTCTAGGGGCAGCTCGCAATACTGCACCAAGACATACAATGCTGGTGCCTTGCTCACTGGGGGCCCCTCTAGGGGCAGCTCGCAATACTGCACCAAGACATACAATGCTGGTGCCTTGCTCACTGGGGGCCCCTCTAGGTGGAGCTCGCAATACTGCACCAAGACATACAATGCTGGTGCCTTGCTCACTGGGGGCCCCTCTAGGTGGAGCTCGCAATACTGCACCAAGACATACAATGCTGGTGCCTTGCTCACTGGGGGCCCCTCTAGGTGCAGCTCGCAATACTGCACCTAGACATACAATGCTGGTGCCTTGCTCACTGGGGGCCCCTCTAGGTGCAGCTCGCAATACTGCACCAAGACATACAATGCTGGTGCCTTGCTCACTGGGGGCCCCTCTAGGTGCAGCTCGCAATACTGCACCTAGACATACAATGCTGGTGCCTTGCTCACTGGGGGCCCCTCTAGGTGCAGCTCGCAATACTGCACCAAGACATACAATGCTGGTGCCTTGCTCACTGGGGGCCCCTCTAGGTGCAGCTCGCAATACTGCACCAAGACATACAATGCTGGTGCCTTGCTCACTGGGGGCCCCTCTAGGTGCAGCTCGCAATACTGCACCAAGACATACAATGCTGGTGCCTTGCTCACTGGGGGCCCCTCTAGGGGCAGCTCGCAATACTGCACCAAGACATACAATGCTGGTGCCTTGCTCACTGGGGGCCCCTCTAGGGGCAGCTCGCAATACTGCACCAAGACATACAATGCTGGTGCCTTGCTCACTGGGGGCCCCTCTAGGGGCAGCTCGCAATACTGCACCTAGACATACAATGCTGGTGCCTTGCTCACTGGGGGCCCCTCTAGGGGCAGCTCGCAATACTGCACCAAGACATACAATGCTGGTGCCTTGCTCACTGGGGGCCCCTCTAGGTGCAGCTCGCAATACTGCACCAAGACATACAATGCTGGTGCCTTGCTCACTGGGGGCCCCTCTAGGTGCAGCTCGCAATACTGCACCAAGACATACAATGCTGGTGCCTTGCTCACTGGGGGCCCCTCTAGGTGCAGCTCGCAATACTGCACCAAGACATACAATGCTGGTGCCTTGCTCACTGGGGGCCCCTCTAGGTGCAGCTCGCAATACTGCACCAAGACATACAATGCTGTTGCCTTGCTCACTGGGGGCCCCTCTAGGGGCAGCTCGCAATACTGCACCAAGACATACAATGCTGGTGCCTTGCTCACTGGGGGCCCCTCTAGGGGCAGCTCGCAATACTGCACCTAGACATACAATGCTGGTGCCTTGCTCACTGGGGGCCCCTCTAGGGGCAGCTCGCAATACTGCACCTAGACATACAATGCTGGTGCCTTGCTCACTGGGGGCCCCTCTAGGGGCAGCTCGCAATACTGCACCTAGACATACAATGCTGGTGCCTTGCTCACTGGGGGCCCCTCTAGGGGCAGCTCGCAATACTGCACCAAGACATACAATGCTGGTGCCTTGCTCACTGGGGGCCCCTCTAGGTGCAGCTCGCAATACTGCACCAAGACATACAATGCTGGTGCCTTGCTCACTGGGGGCCCCTCTAGGTGCAGCTCGCAATACTGCACCAAGACATACAATGCTGGTGCCTTGCTCACTGGGGGCCCCTCTAGGTGCAGCTCGCAATACTGCACCAAGACATACAATGCTGGTGCCTTGCTCACTGGGGGCCCCTCTAGGTGCAGCTCGCAATACTGCACCAAGACATACAATGCTGGTGCCTTGCTCACTGGGGGCCCCTCTAGGTGCAGCTCGCAATACTGCACCTAGACATACAATGCTGGTGCCTTGCTCACTGGGGGCCCCTCTAGGTGCAGCTCGCAATACTGCACCTAGACATACAATGCTGGTGCCTTGCTCACTGGGGGCCCCTCTAGGTGCAGCTCGCAATACTGCACCAAGACATACAATGCTGGTGCCTTGCTCACTGGGGGCCCCTCTAGGTGCAGCTCGCAATACTGCACCAAGACATACAATGCTGGTGCCTTGCTCACTGGGGGCCCCTCTAGGTGCAGCTCGCAATACTGCACCAAGACATACAATGCTGGTGCCTTGCTCACTGGGGGCCCCTCTAGGTGCAGCTCGCAATACTGCACCAAGACATACAATGCTGGTGCCTTGCTCACTGGGGGCCCCTCTAGGTGCAGCTCGCAATACTGCACCAAGACATACAATGCTGGTGCCTTGCTCACTGGGGGCCCCTCTAGGTGCAGCTCGCAATACTGCACCAAGACATACAATGCTGGTGCCTTGCTCACTGGGGGCCCCTCTAGGTGCAGCTCGCAATACTGCACCAAGACATACAATGCTGGTGCCTTGCTCACTGGGGGCCCCTCTAGGTGCAGCTCGCAATACTGCACCAAGACATACAATGCTGGTGCCTTGCTCACTGGGGGCCCCTCTAGGTGCAGCTCGCAATACTGCACCAAGACATACAATGCTGGTGCCTTGCTCACTGGGGGCCCCTCTAGGGGCAGCTCGCAATACTGCACCAAGACATACAATGCTGGTGCCTTGCTCACTGGGGGCCCCTCTAGGGGCAGCTCGCAATACTGCACCAAGACATACAATGCTGGTGCCTTGCTCACTGGGGGCCCCTCTAGGGGCAGCTCGCAATACTGCACCAAGACATACAATGCTGGTGCCTTGCTCACTGGGGGCCCCTCTAGGGGCAGCTCGCAATACTGCACCATGACATACAATGCTGGTGCCTTGCTCACTGGGGGCCCCTCTAGGGGCAGCTCGCAATACTGCACCAAGACATACAATGCTGGTGCCTTGCTCACTGGGGGCCCCTCTAGGGGCAGCTCGCAATACTGCACCAAGACATACAATGCTGGTGCCTTGCTCACTGGGGGCCCCTCTAGGGGCAGCTCGCAATACTGCACCTAGACATACAATGCTGGTGCCTTGCTCACTGGGGGCCCCTCTAGGTGCAGCTCGCAATACTGCACCTAGACATACAATGCTGGTGCCTTGCTCACTGGGGGCCCCTCTAGGGGCAGCTCGCAATACTGCACCTAGACATACAATGCTGGTGCCTTGCTCACTGGGGGCCCCTCTAGGGGCAGCTCGCAATACTGCACCTAGACATACAATGCTGGTGCCTTGCTCACTGGGGGCCCCTCTAGGGGCAGCTCGCAATACTGCACCAAGACATACAATGCTGGTGCCTTGCTCACTGGGGGCCCCTCTAGGGGCAGCTCGCAATACTGCACCAAGACATACAATGCTGGTGCCTTGCTCACTGGGGGCCCCTCTAGATGCAGCTCGCAATACTGCACCAAGACATACAATGCTGGTGCCTTGCTCACTGGGGGCCCCTCTAGGTGCAGCTCGCAATACTGCACCAAGACATACAATGCTGGTGCCTTGCTCACTGGGGGCCCCTCTAGGTGCAGCTCGCAATACTGCACCAAGACATACAATGCTGGTGCCTTGCTCACTGGGGGCCCCTCTAGGTGCAGCTCGCAATACTGCACCAAGACATACAATGCTGGTGCCTTGCTCACTGGGGGCCCCTCTAGGGGCAGCTCGCAATACTGCACCTAGACATACAATGCTGGTGCCTTGCTCACTGGGGGCCCCTCTAGGGGCAGCTCGCAATACTGCACCAAGACATACAATGCTGGTGCCTTGCTCACTGGGGGCCCCTCTAGGTGCAGCTCGCAATACTGCACCAAGACATACAATGCTGGTGCCTTGCTCACTGGGGGCCCCTCTAGGGGCAGCTCGCAATACTGCACCAAGACATACAATGCTGGTGCCTTGCTCACTGGGGGCCCCTCTAGGTGCAGCTCGCAATACTGCACCAAGACATACAATGCTGGTGCCTTGCTCACTGGGGGCCCCTCTAGGTGCAGCTCGCAATACTGCACCAAGACATACAATGCTGGTGCCTTGCTCACTGGGGGCCCCTCTAGGGGCAGCTCGCAATACTGCACCAAGACATACAATGCTGGTGCCTTGCTCACTGGGGGCCCCTCTAGGTGCAGCTCGCAATACTGCACCTAGACATACAATGCTGGTGCCTTGCTCACTGGGGGCCCCTCTAGGTGCAGCTCGCAATACTGCACCAAGACATACAATGCTGGTGCCTTGCTCACTGGGGGCCCCTCTAGGGGCAGCTCGCAATACTGCACCTAGACATACAATGCTGGTGCCTTGCTCACTGGGGGCCCCTCTAGGGGCAGCTCGCAATACTGCACCTAGACATACAATGCTGGTGCCTTGCTCACTGGGGGCCCCTCTAGGGGCAGCTCGCAATACTGCACCAAGACATACAATGCTGGTGCCTTGCTCACTGGGGGCCCCTCTAGGGGCAGCTCGCAATACTGCACCAAGACATACAATGCTGGTGCCTTGCTCACTGGGGGCCCCTCTAGGTGCAGCTCGCAATACTGCACCAAGACATACAATGCTGGTGCCTTGCTCACTGGGGGCCCCTCTAGGTGCAGCTCGCAATACTGCACCAAGACATACAATGCTGGTGCCTTGCTCACTGGGGGCCCCTCTAGGTGCAGCTCGCAATACTGCACCATGACATACAATGCTGGTGCCTTGCTCACTGGGGGCCCCTCTAGGTGCAGCTCGCAATACTGCACCATGACATACAATGCTGGTGCCTTGCTCACTGGGGGCCCCTCTAGGTGCAGCTCGCAATACTGCACCAAGACATACAATGCTGGTGCCTTGCTCACTGGGGGCCCCTCTAGGTGCAGCTCGCAATACTGCACCAAGACATACAATGCTGGTGCCTTGCTCACTGGGGGCCCCTCTAGGTGCAGCTCGCAATACTGCACCAAGACATACAATGCTGGTGCCTTGCTCACTGGGGGCCCCTCTAGGTGCAGCTCGCAATACTGCACCAAGACATACAATGCTGGTGCCTTGCTCACTGGGGGCCCCTCTAGGTGCAGCTCGCAATACTGCACCAAGACATACAATGCTGGTGCCTTGCTCACTGGGGGCCCCTCTAGGTGCAGCTCGCAATACTGCACCAAGACATACAATGCTGGTGCCTTGCTCACTGGGGGCCCCTCTAGGGGCAGCTCGCAATACTGCACCTAGACATACAATGCTGGTGCCTTGCTCACTGGGGGCCCCTCTAGGTGCAGCTCGCAATACTGCACCAAGACATACAATGCTGGTGCCTTGCTCACTGGGGGCCCCTCTAGGGGCAGCTCGCAATACTGCACCTAGACATACAATGCTGGTGCCTTGCTCACTGGGGGCCCCTCTAGGTGCAGCTCGCAATACTGCACCAAGACATACAATGCTGGTGCCTTGCTCACTGGGGGCCCCTCTAGGGGCAGCTCGCAATACTGCACCTAGACATACAATGCTGGTGCCTTGCTCACTGGGGGCCCCTCTAGGTGCAGCTCGCAATACTGCACCAAGACATACAATGCTGGTGCCTTGCTCACTGGGGGCCCCTCTAGGGGCAGCTCGCAATACTGCACCTAGACATACAATGCTGGTGCCTTGCTCACTGGGGGCCCCTCTAGGGGCAGCTCGCAATACTGCACCAAGACATACAATGCTGGTGCCTTGCTCACTGGGGGCCCCTCTAGGTGCAGCTCGCAATACTGCACCTAGACATACAATGCTGGTGCCTTGCTCACTGGGGGCCCCTCTAGGTGCAGCTCGCAATACTGCACCAAGACATACAATGCTGGTGCCTTGCTCACTGGGGGCCCCTCTAGGTGCAGCTCGCAATACTGCACCAAGACATACAATGCTGGTGCCTTGCTCACTGGGGGCCCCTCTAGGGGCAGCTCGCAATACTGCACCAAGACATACAATGCTGGTGCCTTGCTCACTGGGGGCCCCTCTAGGTGCAGCTCGCAATACTGCACCAAGACATACAATGCTGGTGCCTTGCTCACTGGGGGCCCCTCTAGGTGCAGCTCGCAATACTGCACCAAGACATACAATGCTGGTGCCTTGCTCACTGGGGGCCCCTCTAGGGGCAGCTCGCAATACTGCACCAAGACATACAATGCTGGTGCCTTGCTCACTGGGGGCCCCTCTAGGTGCAGCTCGCAATACTGCACCAAGACATACAATGCTGGTGCCTTGCTCACTGGGGGCCCCTCTAGGGGCAGCTCGCAATACTGCACCAAGACATACAATGCTGGTGCCTTGCTCACTGGGGGCCCCTCTAGGGGCAGCTCGCAATACTGCACCAAGACATACAATGCTGGTGCCTTGCTCACTGGGGGCCCCTCTAGGTGCAGCTCGCAATACTGCACCAAGACATACAATGCTGGTGCCTTGCTCACTGGGGGCCCCTCTAGGGGCAGCTCGCAATACTGCACCAAGACATACAATGCTGGTGCCTTGCTCACTGGGGGCCCCTCTAGGGGCAGCTCGCAATACTGCACCAAGACATACAATGCTGGTGCCTTGCTCACTGGGGGCCCCTCTAGGTGCAGCTCGCAATACTGCACCAAGACATACAATGCTGGTGCCTTGCTCACTGGGGGCCCCTCTAGGGGCAGCTCGCAATACTGCACCAAGACATACAATGCTGGTGCCTTGCTCACTGGGGGCCCCTCTAGGGGCAGCTCGCAATACTGCACCAAGACATACAATGCTGGTGCCTTGCTCACTGGGGGCCCCTCTAGGGGCAGCTCGCAATACTGCACCAAGACATACAATGCTGGTGCCTTGCTCACTGGGGGCCCCTCTAGGTGCAGCTCGCAATACTGCACCAAGACATACAATGCTGGTGCCTTGCTCACTGGGGGCCCCTCTAGGTGCAGCTCGCAATACTGCACCAAGACATACAATGCTGGTGCCTTGCTCACTGGGGGCCCCTCTAGGTGCAGCTCGCAATACTGCACCAAGACATACAATGCTGGTGCCTTGCTCACTGGGGGCCCCTCTAGGTGCAGCTCGCAATACTGCACCAAGACATACAATGCTGGTGCCTTGCTCACTGGGGGCCCCTCTAGGTGCAGCTCGCAATACTGCACCAAGACATACAATGCTGGTGCCTTGCTCACTGGGGGCCCCTCTAGGGGCAGCTCGCAATACTGCACCAAGACATACAATGCTGGTGCCTTGCTCACTGGGGGCCCCTCTAGGGGCAGCTCGCAATACTGCACCAAGACATACAATGCTGGTGCCTTGCTCACTGGGGGCCCCTCTAGGGGCAGCTCGCAATACTGCACCAAGACATACAATGCTGGTGCCTTGCTCACTGGGGGCCCCTCTAGGGGCAGCTCGCAATACTGCACCAAGACATACAATGCTGGTGCCTTGCTCACTGGGGGCCCCTCTAGGGGCAGCTCGCAATACTGCACCAAGACATACAATGCTGGTGCCTTGCTCACTGGGGGCCCCTCTAGGGGCAGCTCGCAATACTGCACCAAGACATACAATGCTGGTGCCTTGCTCACTGGGGGCCCCTCTAGGGGCAGCTCGCAATACTGCACCAAGACATACAATGCTGGTGCCTTGCTCACTGGGGGCCCCTCTAGGGGCAGCTCGCAATACTGCACCAAGACATACAATGCTGGTGCCTTGCTCACTGGGGGCCCCTCTAGGGGCAGCTCGCAATACTGCACCAAGACATACAATGCTGGTGCCTTGCTCACTGGGGGCCCCTCTAGGTGCAGCTCGCAATACTGCACCAAGACATACAATGCTGGTGCCTTGCTCACTGGGGGCCCCTCTAGGTGCAGCTCGCAATACTGCACCAAGACATACAATGCTGGTGCCTTGCTCACTGGGGGCCCCTCTAGGTGCAGCTCGCAATACTGCACCAAGACATACAATGCTGGTGCCTTGCTCACTGGGGGCCCCTCTAGGTGCAGCTCGCAATACTGCACCAAGACATACAATGCTGGTGCCTTGCTCACTGGGGGCCCCTCTAGGTGCAGCTCGCAATACTGCACCAAGACATACAATGCTGGTGCCTTGCTCACTGGGGGCCCCTCTAGGTGCAGCTCGCAATACTGCACCAAGACATACAATGCTGGTGCCTTGCTCACTGGGGGCCCCTCTAGGTGCAGCTCGCAATACTGCACCAAGACATACAATGCTGGTGCCTTGCTCACTGGGGGCCCCTCTAGGGGCAGCTCGCAATACTGCACCAAGACATACAATGCTGGTGCCTTGTCACCGGTGACCCCTCTAGGTGCAGCTCGCAATACTGCACTGAGACATACAATGCCAGTTCCTGGCTCACTACGCAAGCATTTGTAATGCACTAGGTCACCTGAAAGTATGAGCTATTGGCGTTGCATTATTATTTGCAACACCAATACCTCAAACTAACAGTAATGTGAGACCTAGTGCATTGCAAAAGCTTGTTAAAGATGGCAACTACAACTGAGCAGCGTCTGTCTGCCCCAAATCAAGATGGCATCTGTGCTTTCATCATTGGTGCGTACAAGAAAAAAAATAGGAATTTACCTCCCTTCCTGTTTCCTTTTTGCCAGCATATTCTACACCCCTCACCTTGATCTTTTTGGTCCTATTCTTTCCTATGGATCTTTGTTCCTGACCTTCAAAATCTCAGGCCTGGATCCTCACTGGCTCTTGTCTGTTGGTCTTCAGCCTGTTGTTGCTTCTGTTCCTGGTTGATATTGGGGTTTGTTGGTTTTATTTCTTTTGTTGCTCCTGTTCCTGGCTGGTCTTGACATTTGTTGGTATTCAACCTGTTGTTGCTCCTGTTTCTAGCTGGATTTGAGGTTTGTTGGTTTTTGGGCCATTGTTGTTTCTGTTCCTGGCTAGTCTTGAGGTTTGTTGGCCTTTAGCTTCTCCTAGCTGGACTTGACGTTTGTTGGTTTTCTGCCTGTTGTTGCTCCTGTTCCTGGATTGTCTTGAGGTTTTTTAGACTTCGGCCTGTTGTTCCTGTTCCTGGCTGGTCTTGACGTTTGTTGGCATTCAAGATGTTGTGGTTTCTGTTCCTTGCTGGTCTTGACGTTTGTTGTTCTTCAACCTGTTGTTGCTGGTGTTCCTGACTGGTCTTGGGGTATGCTGGTCTCCAGTGTGTTGATTGTCCAGTTCCTGGATGGTCATGGGGTATGTCGGCCTCTAGCGTGGTGCTCGTCGAGCTCCTGACTGATATTTGGGTTGTTGGTTTGGAGTGTGTTGTTTGTCCAGTTCCTGGATGGTCTTGCGGTATGTTGGGCTCTAATGTGCTGTTTGTCCTGTTACTGTTTGGTCTTCGGGTATGTTGGTGTGTAGTGTGCTGTTTTTTCTGTTCCTGACTGGTCTTCGGGTATGTTGGTGTGTAGTCTGCTGTTTTTCCTGTTCCTGACTGGTCTTCGGGTATCTTGGTGTTTAGTCTGCTGTTTTTCCTGTTCCTGGCTGGCCTTTGGGTATCTTGGTGTTTAGTCTGCTGTTTTTCCTGTTACTGACTGGTCTTTGGGTATGTTGGTGTTTAGTCTGCAGTTTTTCCTGTTCCTAACTGGTCTTTGGGTATGTTGGTGTGTAGTCTGTTGTTTGTTCCGTTCCTGACTGGTCTTTGGGTATGTTGGTGTGTAGTCTGTTGTTTGTCCTGCTCCTGACTGGTCTTTGGGTATTTTGGTGTTTAGTCTGCTGTTTTTTCTGTTCCTGACTGGTCTTTGGGTATGTTGGTGTTTAGTCTGCTGTTTGTCGAGTTCCTGACTGGTCTTTGGGTATGTTGGTGTGTAGTCTGTTGTTTGTCCTGTTCCTGACTGGTCTTTGGGTATGTTGGTGTGTGGTGTGCTGTTTGTTCTGTTCCTGACTGGTCTTTGGGTATTTTGGTGTTTAGTCTGCTGTTTTTCCTGTTCCTGACTGGTCTTTGGGTATGTTGGTGTGTAGTTTGCTGATTGTCTAGGTCCTGGCTGGTCTTGAGATTGTTTGTCTTGTCACCACTTGACTTGAGTATAAGACATGGAAGTTTCTTTATGCCTTTTCCTAGTTTTTGGGATTGGTTTTCTGACAGCTTCCCTTTGGTCATATAACACCTCCTTAAACACAGCAGTACGATTTGTGCAAGAGGGCGCCCCTAGCACACCCTTGCACCCAACAAATGCAGCCGCCACCGCTGGCAGGGATCACTTTACTCCCGCGGCCCTGGTCATGCACATTTACACCTCCACGTGTTCCGTACGTCAGTGTAGGTGATCTGATAGACGACAAGTTAAGCACTCACCGCTGAGACCTTTGTCTGAGTGCTGATTACAGGTATCAAACCCGGTGAGGCCTACTCTGCCATTCATCCTTAGTACGTTCGTAATGTCAGCACTGTTACAATAGGAACACAGCTTGTTTGCAGTTGTAGGGCGGCAGAGCTGTGCCAGAAAGCTCTAAATAAAGCAAGTTATTCAGAGTGTGGTCATCTGAGGGGAGCCTCGGGCCCCTGTAACTTTACTTCCAGGAGGACAATAAACTCCCTTCTCCATCCCACCTACCTTGTGAAATAGTAAACCTCAGCTTGGCCGCTCATCTCTTCAACCCAGATGGAGGATTTTGGGTCCACAGTGCAATAAACATGCCTTCCGCAGACAATGTTGAGGAATTTTTCTCGATTTTGGCCCTTTATAATTTTTTTTTTTTTCATCTATTAAGAAAATACAAAATACAGTCGCAGTTTTAAAAAAACTTTTTCATTTTTTGGCCCTTTTTAATTAACACATTCATGCAGTGGAAACTTTAACTTGAGATGCGGCTGCCTGATTTCAAATGAAGAAAGTTTTATTTTAATTTTTAAGTTCAGAAAAGGTTTTATTGAAGAGAATAATATGATCATTAAAAATGAAGAAAGTTTTATGTCATAAATGTGTCTTAGGAGGCTGCCTGCCACATGTATCCTGTCCTGGTGATTGCCCCGCCCACCAGAAGTGATGGAGCTCACACTGTGTTTGAGATACTGGGGGCCTTGCTGTGTTCACTCAGGTTCCTGCTGCTGGAGTGTGGGTGTAAGACAAGCTTGTGTGCTGCAGAGGTGTGTGGGGCACTTCTGGTGATACACAGGAGTGCTTTTCATGGATTGTGACATGCTCAGACACAGTTCCAGATGGGTGGGTGGGATTAAACACCCACCAAGACATGATGGGGCATATGTAGGTAATTTTCATTTTGCGATTCCCAAATAGCGATTTTTAAGGAATCGCTATTTGAGAATAGCAAAATGGAATGTAGGTAAAAATTCACAATTTTTTTGCGAATCCCTAACATTCCTTAATTGCGATTAGCAAATTGCGAATCGCAATTAAGGAATGAGTGTCCCATTCATTCCTATGTTCCAAAAGGCCCATAGGAATGAACGGGGATACATTCTCAAATTGCGATTTTCTATGAGAAAATCGCAATTTGAGAATCGCAATTCCAAGGGTGCCAGGGTGTCCAAAGGACACCTGTTGCACCCCTGGAATGCGCCTGTAAGTACATGTGGCGCACAGACATGCCCTAAGGCATGTCTGTGCGCCACATGGCACTTTGAATTAAAAAAAAAATATTTAGAAAGGGAATCGCAAAATACCATCTACTTGGAGTAGGTGGTATTTTGCGATTCCTTATGCCAAAATCGCATTTTAAAATTCACTCCTACATAGCATTTAAGGAATCGCAAAATTGCGATTCCTTAAATGCTTGAGCAAAATAAGGAATCGCAATTTTTGCGATTCCTTATTTTGCTAATGTGCACCTACATACCGAAGCACCGTTTGCGACTCGCAAACGCAGAAATTCGCCGAATTTCGGCTTTTGCGAATCGCAAACGCCTACCTACATATGCCCCGATGTGTGGTTGAAAGTCGCATCGAGGTGTTTGCGGTCTGAAAAGTGAAAAAACAAGGAGTAAGTAATACTTAGGAGTTAGAGCCTGGGCGGAGGGGCTCACGAGGAGGGGCCAGTATCCGACACAGCCTCGTGTATACGCAGGCGCCGGCTGTCAGAGGCGGTACCGTCACCAAAGCTCTCGCTGGAATTCATTTATTTATTTATTTAATGCATTTTTATAAAGCGCAGACTTTACCCGAAGGTGTCAGAGCACTGTACAATAGAACCAGCTACGTTACACGAGAGAACTGTTACAAAAATGGAACAAACAAAAATAGCAGGCCATAGAATCAAAACAACGCAGGCAAAAGGAACAGAATATCAAATACAGCAAGCACAGAATGTACAAACAAAAATATAAATTTATATGACAAATTTACAATGACTACAAAAATTCCTGGCGAAAAATAGCAGGCCATAGAATCAAAACAATACAGGCAAAAAGAACACAACATCGAACACAACAAGCAGAGAATGTACAAACAAAAATAAAAATATATAAGACACATTTACAATGACTAAAGAACTTCCTGGCGGGGTCTGAGAAGGAGGGGATTAGTTCTAAAAGTGTCTTTGGAATAGAAGGGATTTGAGGTCCGCTTTGAAGATCTGGATGGAGGTGATGGCGCGGAGCGAAGGAGGAAGCGAGTTCCAGATTCTCAACGCATTACAATCAGCCAATCAGCGTTGTGCATAGTTAAAGGGGCGTTTACATAAATGAGTGGAGAGCATTCTCTCTCCCTGGCAAGCTGACATCAGAACCTTTGTTTTGTTTCTGAGGCTCCTGAGAGCAGAGAAAGAGTGACACAGAAAATAGGCCGGTCCCATGTCCACAAATAGCGATTCCAGTGGCGGCTACTGCCACTAAATCTTGGTAGGGCAGTGCGGTGGGACGGAGGTGGGGATTGAACAGGGCGGGGGAGAATAATAGTAATAATAAAAAAAGATCTTACCTGCCACTCCCGGACGCCTCCTTGATGCTTCTCTGCTCCTGCCCCTCGGTGCTCCTCATCCAATCCAGACGCTGCACTCATACATGAGAGAAGCGTTGGCATTGGTCTGAGCAGGCTGAAATGCCGCTCTGTCAGAAACAGGGAGCCTGCACCTTTTCTCCCACCTGGCTGTGCAAGACAGCTGGGTTGGAGAAACGGAAGTGCGCATGTCGGTTTGGCCATCCAAAGACGATCAGCCAAACCCACATGCGCACTTACAGTGCACCTACCACTCCTCGTACCTGGCCCTGGCTGCTGTTGACTCAGAGCGTGGCCCACCCCTCCCTAGACTCGGCTGAGTCGGTGAGAAATAAAATGATAATATAATAGTTTTATTGTCATTTTATTTTGTATTTGCTTTCTTTCAGCAGCGGGGCAACGCTCCTCCGCCATAACAGAGGCGTCGCCCCTGCGCGACTTAAGACTCTTTGATGTCTGTGGTGGGACTGGGTGGTGCTCTTTCTGGAACATTGTGACAAGTGGTGTATTTTAAAGCACACCAGGCTATTCATATTGTGCATAATTAGGAAAGATGTTGAGCTGTTATGTTATAGTTCCTATACCCACTGTAAGAATGGGAGGGTAAAATGGGAGGGAGACAGAGGAAGGGAGACAGAGCGAGAGAGGGAGACAGAGAGAGAGAAAGAGAGAGAGAGGGAGAGAGAAAGAGAGAGAGAGGGAGAGAGAGAGAGAGAGAGAAAGAGAGAGACAAAGAGAGAGAGAGAGAGAGAGAAAGAGAGAGAGGGGGAGACAGAGAGAGAGAGAGAGAGAAAGAGAGAGAGGGGGAGACAGAGAGAGAGAGAGAAAGAGAGGGGGGAGAGAGAAGAGAGGGAGAGAGAGAGGAGAGAGAGACAGAGAGAGAGAGAGAGAGAGAGAGACAAAGAGAGAGAGAGAAAGAGAGAGGGAGACAAATTCCAGCTCATACTGGCCTTCTGGGCCACCCCTTCTGTCCTTGCCCTGTTGTCGGATGGTTCAGGCCCAACGCTCTGTTAAGGAGACACACATCTTAGTTGTTTTCTACACAGAGTGGACATTAGGCAGTGTGTGTCCCCCCTCACCATGCTTGAGTTAGATCGCATGTGAGAGAGCTGGAAGGAAGCCACCATTCATACTCACTGATTGGCCTCTAAAAGAGGAAGTCCCGCCTCCTCTAATGGTGACTTCCTGGATGGATTTTCAAGCAAACATCCATGTTTTGTTCTCGTCCCTGGGGCTTAGGGTAGTGTGTTGGCAGGGTAAACAGTGTAAATGTATTTAACTGTGACTTTGGGCTGTAAGACATGTAGCAGCCAGCTAATAATGACGCGAGGTTCAAATAAACAAGCATTGGCGGTGGGCGCCTTCCGCCTGCTCTTGAGGCGGGGTGCCAGCACTGTTGATTACAGTCTGAACATGTTTTTTTTGTTGGGCACCTCTAGTGGGCCTCATGTGTGTGACTCTGTCTGCAGAGGTTTGTAACAGGTACCCTTCTCTCTCACATGTAGGACGAGCTGGACCTCACAGACAAGAACAGGGAGGCCATGTTTGCACTTCCCCTGGAGAAGAAATGGCAGATCTACTGTAGCAAGAAAAAGGTACAGTGACCCCTTTTACTGCATGCCTGTAAGTATTTATTACATGCATAGGAGTGCACCACATGTCTGTATTTACTGGATGCCTAAGGGTATGTAAAACATGCCTTGAGTAGGTAATACATGCCTGTAAGTATTTATTACACGTATAGGAGTATGCACCACATGTCTGTATTTACTGGATGCCTAAGGGTATGTAAAATATGCCTTGAGTAGGTAATACATGCCTGTAAGTATTTATTACACGTATAGGAGTATGCACCACATGTCTGTATTTACTGGATGCCTGTCGGTATGTAAAACATGCCTTGAGTATGTGCTACCAGCCTGTAAGCATTTATTACATGCATATGTGTATGTACTACAAGCCAATGAGCATACACTACATGCCTGAAGTATTTACCACCTGCCTATAAGTATGCATTACATACATGCCTTCATACGACATGGCTGTAAGTACTTATTAAATGTATATCTGTATGTACTACACGCCTATGAGTATACACAAAGTGCTTGAAATATTTATCACATGCCTATGAGTATGCGTACATAGGTCTGAACATGTACTACATGCCTGTATTTACTACATGCCTATCCGTGTGCACCTAATGTCTACGAGTGTGTGCTACATGCCTTAAGGTATTTACTGCATGCCTATGAGTAGTTGCCTCATCAATGAATACTTAATATATGTCTATGCTTATTTACTGCGTGCTTTTGACTACTTACTACATATCAAGGAATATTTGCGACATGCCTGTGCTTATTTACTACAAGCTGGTGATTATGTGCTATGTGCTTGTGATTATTGACTACATGTATTTGAGTAGTTACTACACACCTTTAGGTCTTGATCACATGGCTATGGGTATTTATTCAATGTGTTTGATTATTTATACACGTCAATAAGTCGAGTTTTGGTCTGTTCTTACATTATGGGGGTCCTTTCTGTATTCACTCAGGTTTTTGGTGGTCTGAGTGTTTGTGAGACAAATGACGTGTACAGTATACATGTGAAGGGCACTTCTTTGTCTTTGTGATACACAAGTGAGTTCCTTTCTATAGCCCGGTATAGTTTGCAGGCAGAGATGTGATTTGCCACTTGGGTTGCTTTTGTTGTTTAGTAAATGTGGTGGCCTTGGCTTCCAGGTCTGTTTTTGATTATTTTCCATGGATTGGGACATGCTCGGACACAGTTGGGGGTGGTTGGGATATCTGTGGGTCAAGGCACACACCTGTGTCACCTGTGAAAACTTCTTGCTATGGTTAAAAGGCTCATCAAAGTGTTTGTTATGTTATGTTATGTTAAATTTTATTTCTATAGCGCACCGCTACTCAATAAGAGTGTCCCGGCGCTTTATTTAGGCGGCTCAGTGAAAAAAACATAACACCATAAAAACAAACATAAACAGGAGACAAAAAGACAACCTAAAGGATAAAAAGCCAAGTCTTAAGGCCCTTCCTGAACAAGAGCAGATTAGATGTACGTCGTATGTTTGTGGGTTTGAAAAGTGAGAAAACAAGAGTAAATAGTGGGCTCTTCTTAAATTTCACCAAAAGAAATGTAGGTGAATTTTTTTTTTTAGACTTTCCGATCATGTCTCACTCTTGTTTTGTCTCGCTCTCATCCTTTCTCGCTCTCTCGCTGTCCCGCTCTCTACCTGTGGGTGTGTGTGTGTGTGTTTTTACAGACACACACACACACCCCCACACCTCCACACACCACACACACCAGCAAAAAGAGCTTCCTACCCTGGTCAATGGTCTACTCCCGGTGCAGACTGCTGCCTTCACAACAGTGAAGCACAACCTAACCGGTCCATTGGAGTGGCATGTAGTGCCTTGAATCCCTGGTAGATCGTTATGCCAGCCAACACACAGCGGAGACCGTGTCGCTCACCGCAGGCATGAGGTGTGAAGCGGTATGTGCAGGGGCGGCTCCTCGGCTATGGCGGAGGAGCGTCGCCCTACCGCTTTTAAGCAGTTAGAAACAGAAAATGATAACTTAGAGTTATTATCATGTTATGCTTCATGTCCTGCTGCTTTGAGGGTGGGCGGGTGGGCTCTGCTCTCGGAGCAGGGGAGGAGTGTTTTGCCCACTCCTAAGTGCGCGATGACTGTTTGGTCGGCCCTCTCGGACCACCCAACCAGCCAAGCACACTTTCCCTGTTCGCCATGCAGGCTGCATTACAACCTGCGTGGAGAACATGCCCACCCCTCCAGCCCCTGGCTGAGCGCTGTGTCACGGCGCCCAGACCAATCACAACGCTGCATTGCAGTGTTGTGATTGGCTTAGGGGAAGGAGCCTATCTGCTTGCTTCCTGTTCCTGTCAGAGTGGGAGGCAGGAGAGCAGGAGCAGATATGGGACCCGGTCTCAAGGTAAGTTTAAAAAAAATGTTTTTTTACTTCCGATCCACTATCACCCCTGTGCAATACTCGACCCCCTCCCCCCACCGCTACCCTCTGCGCACGCCCACCACCCATGAGCCATGCCGGCTGCCACAGGTTACCTCACTTTATAAAGCATTTCTACCATGTGTTTGGCATAGTTATTCTTTCAAAACTTAGGTGTCCTTTCCAGATGTTACCAGGATTTCTCACTGACCACAGTCTTGTTGAGTCTGTGTTTTTGGGGTTCATGACTGAAGGGTCGGTCATACAATGAGCAGTTGGAATGTTCCAAGGTGGTATGTTGCCGGTAAAGGTAATCCCTACAGACCTGGTGGCAACTGAAAGAAATGCAGGCAGAGGCGTAGGCAAGAGTCCAGCCTTCTCCAACAAGGAGCTCGTGAGCTACTGGTAGATTTCCACCTACCTATATGTGCGCCCGCCCCTCACATGCTTGGTTGAATTAATATATCGTTCAAATTATGAAACTCATGCCTCTTCACCTCAAGAACACAACCAATCTGCTGACCTTTCGTAAGGGCCTTAAGACATGGCTGTTTAATAAGGATGTATGTCGTTACAACGCATGCTTTTACAACGCATGCCTTTACAACGCAGGTTTTACAATGCAAGTCGTTACAATGACTTGCGTTGGGGGGCGCTGGATAGTGGAATAGTTTAATTTTCCATTCCAACTCCAGTCCCCGTGGGTAGTAGGGAAGGTTTTGGAAAGTAAATTAAACTATTCCTTATCCAACAGCGCCCCCCAGCGCAAGTCGTTGTAATGACTTGTGTTGTAATACCTGCGTGGTAAAGGTACTGCGTTGAAAAAGTTGCGTTGTAAAGGATGTTCCCCTTTTATAATTAGCCAGTCCTGTACTGTTCTCTTTGTGGCCTCTGCTTCTCCCAGTTCGGTTACATTCTCTGTCTTTTTTTCTTTCCTCTTTTTATCTGCCAGAATTTCTCAGCGCCTAGACACCCATGGGTAGTAGAGCGCTTTATAAATCATAATTTCATTTCATATACATATACCAAAATTGAGAGTGTATATTCGAGACAAAAAAGTTTATTTTCAGAACTCATACGCTATTGGAGAAAACTATCTAATTTCACAAATTTACCTAAAGCTGAAATTTGAGTGATAAGTCGTGTTGTAGTGGGGAGACCTTTTTACAAATATTATTACCTTGGTGTTAGAGGCATCACAGCTGTGGGTCTTACGTCTGCCTCAGATGTAAACCTCTCTTTACAATACAGCCCTGATTCACAAAAGCATGTTCTGTGCTTTGTTGTGCATTAGGTGTAATTTGCACATGATTTTCCAGGAGTAAGACAGGCTTTCCCACGAAAAAAATGGTTTTGTCATTTGTAAAGCTTTACTCTTGAATACGTTTGTCTTCCTCCTAAAAATTCATGACTCAGTCACTCTTCAACCTGGAGAAACCCACAACTACCTATAGAAAATGCTGTGTGAATCAGACCTTGATATACAGTAGTAGTTGTCATCAAAGACAGGAGTAAGACATAAGTACACACAGAAAATGCTTTGTGAATCAGACCTCTCTAGGCAGTAGTAGTTGTCAACAAAGACAGGAGTAAGACATAAGTACTCACAGAAAATGCTTTGTGAATCAGACCTCTCTAGGCAGTAGTAGTTGTCATCAAAGACAGGAGTAAGACATAAGTATGCATAGAAAATGCTTTGTGAATCAGACCTCTCTAGGCAGTAGTAGTTGTCATCAAAGACAGGAGTAAGACATAAGTACACACAGAAAATGCTTTGTGAATCAGACCTCTCTAGGCAGTAGTAGTTGTCATCAAAGACAGGAGTAAGACCTAAGAACTCACAGAAAATGTTTTGTGAATCAGACCTCTAGGCAGTAGTAGTTGTCATCAAAGACAGGAGTAAGACATAAGTACGCACAGAAAATGTGTTGTGAATCAGACCTTGATATATAGTAGTAGCTGACACCAAAGACAGGAGTAAGACATAATTATGCATTCATAAAGGTTTGTGAATCACACCTCAATATACAGTAGTTGTTCTCATTAAAGACAGGAGTAAGACATAAGTGATAACAGAAAATGCTTTGTGAATCGAACCTTGATATACAGTAGTGGCTGACAACAAAGACAGGAGTAAGACATTGCTATGCATACATAAAGCTTTGTGAATCAGACTTGAATATACAGTTGTAGTTATAAACAAAGGCAGGAGTAAGACTTTGCTATGCATACATAAAGCTTTGTGAATCAGACTTCATACAGTTGTAGTTATAAACAAAGGCAGGAGTAAGACTTTGCTATGCATACATAAAGCTTTGTGAATCAGACTTCCATATACAGTTGTAGTTATAAACAAAGGCAGGAGTAAGACTTTGCTATGGATACATAAAGCTTTGTGAATCAGACTTCATACAGTTGTAGTTATAAACAAAGGCAGGAGTAAGACATTGCTATGCATACATTAAGCTTTGTGAATCAGACTTCCATATACAGTTGTAGTTATAAACAAAGGCAGGAGTAAGACTTTGCTATCCATACATAAAGCTTTGTGAATCAGACTTCATACAGTTGTAGTTATAAACAAAGGCAGGAGTAAGACTTTGCTATGCATACATAAAGCTTTGTGAATCAGACTTCATACAGTTGTAGTTATAAACAAAGGCAGGAGTAAGACTTTGCTATGCATACATAAAGCTTTGTGAACCAGACTTGAATATACAGTTGTAGTTATAAACAAAGGCAGGAGTAAGACTTTGCTATGCATACATAAAGCTTTGTGAATCAGACTTCATACAGTTGTAGTTATAAACAAAGGCAGGAGTAAGACTTTGCTATGCATACATAAAGCTTTGTGAATCAGACTTCCATATACAGTTGTAGTTATAAACAAAGGCAGGAGTAAGACATAAATAAAGACAAAACTCCAAACCCAGAGGGATGTCTCCACGGTTAACCACATAACAGAGTAATGGCTGTCGATGCTGGTGAGCTACCAGCCTCCGGGGGTCCGTGGACATCAGTGGCGTGGGGGGTGGGGGGGCAAAGGGAGGGGGGACGAAACGGTTGGCAAAGCGAAAAGAATCAAAACTGTGATGTGTGATGAATCCCCAGACCTGACATGCAGCCCCCCAGCCCTGTGCGTGTGCCAATCCTGTCACGCGGCTCGCGGACACGCGTCGCTCGTCCAATGAAGCGCAGTGAGGCGTGTCCTGTGAGGGTGATGCGCACTGACAGCGAGGAGTGTTTTGTTATTGTGGTTTGCCAAAAGGGTAGCTCAGATTGTGAACACTCATTAGAGGCCTCACAGAATTTTTTTTTAAGTAATGGGAGGTTGTTGCATAAATTAGTAGCCTTCCAGACTGACACACTGTTGTATTTTGGCATGTGAATAATAACTAAATTGTATTTGACATAAAAGAGCAATCGGTGCGCCACCGTATGAACAAGATAACAAATTACAAGCTCTGTGTCCAAAGTTATTCTTCAAGTCCTATTTTTTATTTAATCACAGTTTGATTTGAACATATCATGTAACATGTTGAGCACATGTGGTGCAAATACATGCCCTGAGGGCATGTATGTGCGTCACATGGAACTTTGAAAAATGCTAAAATGTGCATTTTTCAAGAAATTCGCAAATTATCACCAAGTTGGTGGTAATTGGCGATTCCTTAAGGACAATTAGCATTTTTTTTTGCATCATACATTGCATTTAAGGAATCGCAAATTTTGAGATTCCTTAAATGCAATCGCAAAGTAAGGAATCAAAAATTTGCGATTCCTTATTTTGCACTGAAATTTGCTACATACATACCATTTTGCTCAAATGAATTTGCAAACGCCGAATTTCGGCGTTTGCGAACCCATTTGAGCTTCATACATCTGGCCCATGGATTTTTTTGATCCAACAATATCATCAGATGTCCCAACTAGTAGCTAAAAATGGTGATGCGAAGCAGACATTTCTTGGTGTATCATCATTTTATAGATCGTCATATAGCCCTAGTGGTAATAAAGGGTGCTGCCGTTCGGTGCTGTGATGCGAACGGTTCTAGATTCAACAGTATCAATTTGTAGATCATCTCATAGTCCTAGTGTGGACTGAAGACGTCGCTCGATGATGATGTCATGCAAAGCAAACACAAGGAGATGATGGACGGAGCACCAAAACGTTTCGGACACTCACCCCCAGTCACAGATCTGGGTTGAATCCATCATCATTCTTTAGCTCACTTCACCACCCCAGTTCAGACACAGTTTTATGCAAATCAGTCTTGACCCTGTACCTCAGGGGAACAGTCCAGCCCGAACTGCAAAGCCAGGTCCTCGCTGGACCGGAAACAAGCTTCCGAGGACCGGTTTTTGGGTAACACCCTTCCTCAGTCGGGCTTGCTTGAATCCAGTTGCAAAGTGAGCAAGGGACTTACGTCTGGGCATATCCTGCTAACTTAGGGCGAACAATGCAAACACAAGGAGATGATGGATGGAGCGCTGAAACTTTTCAGAAACTCACCCCCCGTCACAGATTTGGGTCGAATCCATCATCGTTCTTTAGCTCACTACGCCACCATGATTGATATCATGTCGACAGTTTTTGGTATGTTCTTACCGTTGCCTGTTCCGCGTTGCCTAGATCGTTGCCTGGGTCTACAGGTAATTAAGGGTGCGGATACGCGATCATGTGACACAAGCCAAGCATCACATGATACTAGTGGTAACTATGGCTGCCGTTGCGCGGTCACGTGACAGCGACGCGTCTTGATTCCACCTTATCGTGCTCCAGCTCATCACATGGCCTCGTGCTAATCTGTTTGGAGTGTTTTCAGCAGCCAGTGGCCAGGAAGCAATGTTCCCTCTCTAGATAAGGCGCCCTGGACCTTTGCCAAGCATGAATCTGGCCTCTTTTGCCTTGTGCTATATCACGTTATTTTTACCACCAGCCCCTGCGGTATGCAGAGTGACACGCTGCCTTTTTCCAGCATTTAAATTCCCTCTTAATTGCTTCTCAGCAGACAGTGTGAGACATTGTTGGCACCAGAGTGAAGTATTCAGTTAAAGCTGTGACTGATGATAAGTCAGTGTTTGTTTGAGTCGGATTTCTGCCCGTGGAGACCAAATCATTAACCCTTGGGTGACCTCCGCTTGCTCACATTCAGACTTGCAGAAAGTGGAGATTAATTTGCCTTTTGCATCCTAGGCATGTTTTGTTTTCTTTCCCAGCTCTGTTCCCAAGAAAGATCACTTTTCTGGAGGCAGGGGTCAGCAGAAAGGAGCCCTGCGCCCTTGCACTCCTCCAGGAATGTTGCTTTTGTTCCTTAATGTTGAGGCTTTCAAAAAGGAGCATTGGCAAAGCCAATAGGTCTTGCCCATATGAAAGCTATTGGATTCAGGGGCGGCCTTAGGCATGTGCAAGCGGTGCACCTGCACAGGGCCGCCAAACCCCAGGGGCCACCACGCCAATATATATCCTTAATATAATAATCCTCTGAGGATGGATACATATCTGGGTGGCGCCCCCCTGGCAGGAATTTGGCGGCCTCCGGCTCTGTTCCACTTCCAAACACCCTGACCCCCCTCTTCACTGGCCTCCGCGCTCTGCCCCGCCCGGACCCCCTCTTCCGGGGTCCCCTACCTACGCTCCTTGCCCAGGGCCGCCATGAGCCTAGAGCCGCCCCTGATTGGATGTACCAATATCTTTTAGCCATGTTGTGCAGCTGAAAGTGCTATATCATGACAGCGCTTGCCGCATCATTGTGCTTTTTTATTAGTGGGGGCGGGGCAAAACAAACAAGGGGGGGTGGGAGGTGGAACTTGCAACAAGGCCAAGTGGGTGGGATGGGGGAATTTGAAACAGACAACGGGGTGTAGGTGGGGGAATTTGCAACACAGACAAAATGGGAAGAGGGTGGGAGAGGGTAAAAGCTGCACGGATAACGTAGACTTGAGAGGGATAAAAGCTACACGAACAACGGGGAGCGGGTAAAAGCAACACAGACAACAGGGAGGTGAGAGGGGGTAAAAGCAACACGGACAACGGGGGTGGGAGGGGGAAAAAACACCGACAACGGGGCAATGAACAATGGGCAAGCAACGACAGGGGAATAAGACAAACAAAAACTACCTCAATGCCAGCGCAAGCAGAAACGAAAGGACACTAATCAAAGCCAATAAACCTGGACTTGGTATATGCTCCAGTGGAAAGAAGAGGAAGTGAAGCCAGCATGCGCCACCCAATCAGGAGACAGAAAATAAGAGTGACAATAAAGCCAACCAATGGTAAGCAATGGACAGACTCTAAGCCCCTTGCTATATACAATATTTCAAGCAAGCGAGAGTACATGCAGTGCGTGCACTGTTGCGGTTGAGACTTAATGAAATGTCGGTTTCAGAAGGTGGCGCTGGTATAGTCACAGAAGGTGGCTCTACCATTGTTTCCGTGGCAGCCACTGAAGCGACACTAACATAAGGCACTATCAATGCAGTCAGAGAAGGCGGCACTGGCAATAGAGCAACAGAGGGTGGCACTACAAATGAATCAAGACAAGCAGAACTGTCTTGGGAGCCTAGAAGGGGGCACTGCCATTGCAGTCACAGAAGGTCACACCACCACCGTAGCCACAGAAGACGGACTGTCATGGCCCCCGCCAACGACATAACTTTCATTGTAGCCATAAAAGACAGGTTGATGAAGTTAGAAGCTGAGAAGTAACAGTGGTCCCTGTTTTGAAATCATCAAGCCTAGTGGAGCTTAATATGAAAGCCTGATATCATAAGACGGTGGCCTTTGGCCTTCGGCTTAGGCCTATGTATATTGGGTTCATGGAATCGGTGGGCTTCTATTTACTGACAGTATATGGTGAAAATTGGTCATTTTAGCATATTTTCAGATCTTGGCAAGTGGGGCCCACATCAGACCTTCATCCTATCAAGGTCGATAAAAATGCCCTTTCTGGTGATTAAATGGTAGAACGTGACCCTCCATCAGCACAGAAACATTTGCAACACGTCCAACAAACAGACCCATGTCCCCCTCAGTCGCCAACCAACAGAAAGGCCATAGGGATGCAGCTGCTACTCAGCCCCCAACTCCAGACTGTGGTACCACTTTAATCCAATCCCGGCTGCCTCACCTCAGCAGAAGTGTGAACCTGAGCAAACGCTGTCATCACGGTATCTCCCACTGGAGGCATATGGGACAAAATGTGAGGCGGTGTGTCAACTCCGACAAAACTGCAATAGGAATACATTTTACCAGACAAGACAAGATACCGCTTGACAAGAAAAACTCCATAAAAAGACTTGAGAGCACTTAAAAGCTGTTGACTGTTGAATTAATGCTAACCACACCTCAGTACCAGTGCACTGACCCTTAAACATGTGTGTTTGATGGGCTTATGTTCAATTGGCACGAGCTAACTTCCTACTAAGTCCCTAGTATATGGTACTAGGGAAACAAACTTTACAACGCAACTTTTACGACGCACTACCATTACAACAAAACGTTTACAACGCAACATCCATAACATCGCATGCCATTACAACGCAACCATTACAACGCATGACACTACAACGCACACCACTACAACGCATGTCATTACAACTCAGTCATTACAACGCATACCATTACAACGCATAACATTACCATCCAACACTTACCCTACTGTTTCACCCCCTCGAGTTAGAATAGTAATTTTTACCCCTACACTATCCAATACTTACCAAACATGCAATGTAATGTTATGCGTTGTAATGGTATGCATTGTGAATGTAGTTTTTAAAGTTTCGTTGTAATGGCATGCGTTGTAATGGAATGCGTTGTAATGGATGTTGCGTTGTAAAAAATGTGTTGTAAAGGTATGTGTTGTAAAAGTGTGCGTTGTAACGTCATATATCCATGGTACTAGGGGTATCCAGGACCTGTTAGAGTGTCCCCGCAGGGACTGTAGCACTTATTATGCCACCCTGAGTGGGACAAGGTAAACCCTGGCTCCCAGTCTGCCACTGCAGACTGGAAGGGCAGCTTAAGACTGCTAATTCGACTTTGCCATTTTAATTTATGGCAAAGCCCAAACTCCAAATTTTAATGTGTACTTGTCACCCCTACAGTAGCGCCTGGTGTTGTCGAAGAGTGGCATGGTGGGGGGAGGGGATAAAGGACGACAAAAGACAAAATAATATATATAAATAACTTACCTGCAGCCGACGGAGTCACATTCTACTGCTCCTCTCCGCTGCAGGCACAGGCTCCCAGACTCCACTGCGGCCAATCCTGCTTCTGTTCTCATGTCATAAGCGGTACAAAAGGGGGTGGTGATGGACGGAGCATCTGAACTAATCAAACACTCACACCCAGTTAAAAGATCTGGGTTTGATCCATCACCGTTTTTTAGCCCACTCTGCCACCCCAGTTCAGACATGGCCATATGCAAATCAGTCTGACCCTGTGCCTCATGGGAACAGTCCAGCCCGAACTGCCAAGCCATGCCTTCCCTGGACCGGAAACAAGCTTCCGAGGACCGGTTTCTGGCATTACAGCCGTCTTCAGCCCGGCTTGCTTGAATCCAGTGGCCAAGTGAGCAAGGGACTCACGTCTGAGCATACCCTGCCACACTTATGGCGGCCAAAAGCGGTACAAAAGGGGGTGGTGATGGACAGAGCATCTGAACCAATCAAACACTCACACCCAGTCAAAAGATCTGGGTTTAATCCATCACCGTTCTTTAGCCCACTCTGCCACCCCAGTTCAGACATGGCTATATGCAAATCAGTCTGACCCTGTGCCTCATGGGAACAGTCCAGCCCGAACTGCCAAGCCATGCCTTCCCTGGACCGGAAACAAGCTTCCGAGGACCGGTTTCTGGCATTACAGCCGTCTTCAGCCCGGCATGCTTGAATCCAGTGGCAAGGAGAGCAAGGGACTCACGTCTGAACATACCCTGCCACACTTATGGCGGCCAAAAGCAGTACAAAAGGGGGTGGTGATGGACGGAGCATCTGAACCAATCAAACACTCACACCCAGTCAAAAGATCTGGGTTTAATCCATCACTGTTCTTTAGCCCACTCTGCCACCCCTGTTCAGACATGGCTATATGCAAATCAGTCTGACCCTGTGCCTCATGGGAACAGTCCAGCCCGAACTGCCAAGCCATGCCTTCCCTGGACCGGAAACAAGCTTCCGAGGACCAGTTTCTGGCATTACAGCCGTCTCTGAGCATCTGAACCAATCAAACACTCACACCCAGTCAAAAGATCTGGGTTTAATCCATCACGGTTCTTTAGCCCACTCTGCCACCCCAGTTCAGACTTGGCTATATGCAAATCAGTCTGTCCCTGTGCCTCATGGGACAGTCCAGCCCGAACTGCCAAGCTACGCCTTCCCTGGACCGGAAACAAGCTTCCGAGGACCGGTTTCTGGCATTACAGCCGTCTTCAGCCCGGCTTGCTTGAATCCAGTGGCAAAGTGAGCAAGGGACTCACATCTGAGCATACCCTGCCACACTTATGGCGGCCAAAAGCGGTACAAAAGGGGGTGGTGATGGACGGAGCATCTGAACCAATCAAACACTCACACCCAGTCAAAAGATCTGGGTTTAATCCATCACTGTTCTTTAGCCCACTTTGCCACCCCAGTTCAGACATGGCTATATGCAAATCAGTCTGACCCTGTGCCTCATGGGAACAGTCCAGCCCGAACTGCCAAGCCATGCCTTCCCTGGACCGGAAACAAGCTTCCGAGGACCAGTTTCTGGCATTACAGCCGTCTCGGAGCATCTGAACCAATCAAACACTCACACCCAGTCAAAAGATCTGGGTTTAATCCATCACGGTTCTTTAGCCCACTCTGCCACCCCAGTTCAGACTTGGCTATATGCAAATCAGTCTGACCCTGTGCCTCATGGGAACAGTCCAGCCCGAACTGCCAAGCTACGCCTTCCCTGGACCGGAAACAAGCTTCCGAGGACCGGTTTCTGGCATTACAGCCGTCTTCAGCCCGGCTTGCTTGAATCCAGTGGCAAAGTGAGCAAGGGACTCACATCTGAGCATACCCTGCCACACTTATGGCGGCCAAAAGCGGTACAAAAGGGGGTGGTGATGGACGGAGCATCTGAACCAATCAAACACTCACACCCAGTCAAAAGATCTGGGTTTAATCCATCTCCGTTCTTTAGCCCACTCTGCCACCCCAGTTCAGACATGGTTATATGCAAATCAGTCTGACCCTGTGCCTCATGGGAACAGTCCAGCCCGAACTGCCAAGCCCGGTCTTCCCTGGACCGGAATCAAGCTTCCCAGGACCGGAAAAAAACACCTCATGTCATAAGAGCAGCATCAGGATAGGCCTGAGCGCTCTGCATTTGTGCTCCCACTGAGACTAGGAGCCTGTGCCTGTTGTCTTCAACCCGGCAACGGAGCTCGTATTGGAGACAGCTTCAGTGCGCATGACGGCTTGGCCGGCCTGGGACAGCCGGCCAAACCGTCATGCGCACTGATCACAGTGCACTTACCACTCCTCCTGCAGCCTGTCACCCCCCCATTGGCTCCACCCTCAAAGACTAGGCAGGAAAGGAAAAATAAAAGAATAATAAAACGTGTTTGTTATTGTTTTTTTCCCCTTTCCTGCCATTTTGAGGCAGCTGGCGGGGGGAGGAGGGGTGGCGCTCCTTCGCCATAGCGGAGTAGCCGCTGCTGCACCCCTGCAGTAGGCCTGGTACATTCTAAGGCATGGTGCGGCACATTGGCAAAGTAGAGTATGTGTTTAACATGTTCTGGCAGTAAAAACCTACAATTGTCGATTCTACTGGGAGAGAGACTGGTAGCCCCATTGGCAAGTACGGAGTTACACGCTGACACCTCATCTATGCTAACTTCTGAATGGGACTACCAAAGTTGGTACTTTAAGGTATCAAGCAACTTATTACATTAAGCCCCGCTTGATGCCCAAGTAAAAATTAAAGTAACTTGTTGCCACAGTCAACGTTTGGAAAGTTGCCACTCTGTTGCCCAGTTTCCCAGTGGCCCTTTGCTGAGCCTGGCCATGAGACACCTTTCTGCCGGCTGGGGAGTCGTATCGATGGCTCCCAGGACAGGTAACAATAGAGTCCTGCCACTGGATGAGGTATTACATCCCCCTGGCGGGAAGCGACATGGGTTTTGGGCCAAAAGGCGGGCTGCTAAGGAGACGTTACCTTTGAAGGGCATATAGTGAACACTATAAAGGGGGACTGCTCTTTTGTTCGGGTAGCTAGGTTTGTGTCGGCAACAGAAAGGGGGAAAAATTGGGCAAACAGTTTTTTCAATGATCGTGTAGCCTACAGGTATCCACACCCCTAGGCTGGGCTAACAAGCTCCACGCACCAAGAAAGTGGTCCTGACATCTTGGGAGTGGGTAGAATAAAGCACTCTGAGATGGCTAGATGCCACTTCACAGCAAGTTGTCATCAGACATTAGGGAACCTAGGAGCACATTGGCTAGTGACCGCGACCTCCTCCGAGACCCCTTTCTGGGCATAAAAGGGGCACCCCTGGCATCCAGAACTCCAATCTCACTTGACTGCAGAAGAGGACTGACGAAGCATTGCCCTGCCGACCCTGGAGCCGGCGATGAAGAGGCTGCACCGAAGTTGGACTGCACCTGCTGCTCCTTGGGCTAGCGAAGGAAAGGACTGTGCCTGTTGGGTCCTGCTCGTGGAGTAGTTGTCCACTGGGCCACTTGGAAGCAGAGACTCCAAGCGTCACTTGGCTGACTTCCTGTTCGCAGCACAGGGCCACAAAAGCAGAAGAAGCCTGCTGGGGTGAGTTGGTCACTGGATCACTTCTCCTCACTGCCGTGCAGCCTGGGCGATCCAGCCCAAAAGTTGCACTGAGTCATCTGGGCCCAGGAGGGCCGTCTAATTGCAGCTTGATCAGCAGAAGGAGAGCTATCCCCAAAAGAAGGAAATTACTGATTCCGATGTGTCGGTGAATGGTAGCCCTCTGGCAACTGGACTTCGGCTGACCCCTAGAGGACTTCAAGAGACCTCAACCCCTGTGGCCAGAATCACCTTACAAGGACCGCGAACTGAGGAGTAGCCTCGGGAAGACCCCAGATGACTGCAACACTTCTTCAGCATCCTTGCATCAGGACCACTTCATGGAAGACAATGCCAGAGAGGGATGTATGTCGTTATAATGCATACTTTTACAACGCATACCTTTACAACGCAACATCCATTACAACGCATTCCATAACAACGCATGCCATTACAACGCATCTCTAAAAACTACCTTTACAATGCATACTACCTTTACAACGCATACCATTACAACGCATACCATTACATTGCATATATGGTAAGTGTTGGATAGTATAGGGGTAAAAATTACTATTCTAACTCCAGGGGGTGTAACAGTAGGGTAAGTGTTGGATAGTGTAGGGGTAAAAATTACTATTCTAACTCCAGGGGGTGTAACAGTAGGGTAAGTGTTGGATAGTGTAGGGGTAAAAATTACTATTCTAACTCCAGGGGGTGTAACAGTAGGGTAAGTGTTGGATAGTGTAGGGGTAAAAATTACTATTCTAACTCCAGTGAGTGCAACAGTAGGGTAAGTGTTGGATAGTTTAGGGGTAAAATGTACTATTCTAAGTCCAGGGGGTGCAACAGTAGGGTAAGTGTTGGATAGTGTAGGGGTAAAAATTACTATTCTAACTCCAGGGCGGTGCAACAGTAGGGTAAGTGTTGGATAGTGTAAGTGTACTATGTGTTGGAATGGTATGCATTGTAATGGTATGCGTTGTAATGACTGCGTTGTAATGACATGCGTTGTAGTGGTATGCGTTGTAGTGTCATGCGTTGTAATGGTTGCGTTGTAATGGCATGCGTTGTAATGGATGTTGCGTTGTAAAAGTTTAGTTGTGATGGTAGTGCGTTGTAAAAGTTGCGTTGTAAATGCTGTTCCCCGCCAGGGAGTCACTGATACTGGAACTGTATTGAAGACTTTACTTTACTTTTACTTTACTTTCACTCATTTATAGAGCGCAGCAAATCATCCCCAGGGGGATCTCTCCACGCTTCGAGAAATGGGTACTCATAGGCAGGGACCACCTAGAACAGCCAAGTCTTTAGCAAGTTCTTAAAACTAGATAGCTCACAGCAGGACCGAATCTGTTTAGGTAGATTGTTCCAGTACCTGGGAGCCAGATGGGAAAACGCTCGCCCCCCCATTTTCACCTTGTTTATTCTTTGTGTGCACAAACGTTCACGGTTAGTAGATCTTAGCTGTCGTACTGGTTAATACCAGATGAATTTATTTTTGAGATAGGCAGGACCTGTTGCAACCTAAATACCACACGGAGCATCTTAAAAATCGCCCGTTTCTTGACCGGAAGCCAATGAAGTCGGCTCAGGAGGGGGTGCGTGCCGACTTATTAACCCCTTCGGTGCTGATGACGGCTCCCGGTCGTCATCAGTTACGGTGGGCGTGTGCTGATGACGGGCGGGAGCCGTCATGACCACGCCCGCGATCGGAATGTGCCGCACAGGCGCAGAATATCGGCCGCAGCCAGGGGGTTAAGGGCAAGGCGAGCTGCAATGTTCTGCACCACCTAAAGTACCACTACCAAAGTAGATCTTCCCTAATTGCAACAAGCAGCGAGTTGCCATAGTCAAGTCGACTCACCAAGCGTGACTCAATAAGGGTTTTTCTTGCTGAGACGGCTTTTCCTGACAGGATAACTGGCTAATTCAAGAAGGCTGCACACAGTGGTGACCGGCCAGGCAAAGTGTGGGGAAACAACCTTTACAACACAACTTTTACAACGCACTACCATTACAACAAAACTTTTACAACGCAACATCCATTACAACGCATGCATTTACAACGCAACAATTACAACGCATGACACTACAACGCACACCACTACAACGCATGCCATTACAACTCAGTCATTACAATGCATACCATTACAACGCATAACATTACCATCCAACACTTACCCTACTGTTGCACCCCCTGGAGTTAGAATAGTAATTTGTACCCCTACACTATCCAACACTTACCCTACTGTTGCACCCCCTGGAGTTAGAATAGTAATTTTTACCCCTACACTATCAAACACTTACCCTACTGTTGCACCCCCTGCAGTTAGAATAGTAATTTTTACCCCTACACTATCCAATACTTACCAAACATGCAATGTAATGTTATGCGTTGTAATGGTATGCGTTGTAAAGTTATTATGCGTTGTAATGGAATGCGTTGTAAATGTAGTTTTTAAAATTTCGTTGTAATGGCATGCGTTGTAATGGAATGCGTTTTAATGGATGATGGGTTGTAAAAAAATGTGTTGTAAAGGTATGCGTTGTAAAAGTGTGCGATGTAACATCATACATCCGCGTGTGCTAATGTGAGGCTGCACACAGTGGTCACAGCCCAGGCCAAGTGTGTTGTAATGAAGGTAGGCACACACAGACCTACCACCTAGGTCAGGCGTGTTGTGATGTCGTTTTTGTACAGCCTGTTGATCTCTGGAATGACGTCTTACAGTAAAGTGCCTGGTCTGCCTACTTCTGTTGGTTCAACACTCCAAGGGGTGTTGTGATCTCACAGCGTGTCCAAGTCATAGTGGAAGAACCTTTTCATGACTTTGGTGTATATGGAGTCTCCCAGGCTTGTGAGGAATTGGCAACCTTTGGCTGAATACAGACATACCTTCTGGAGTCCTGTCAAAGTGGAGTGGTGTGGCTCACTGGTTAGAAGCGGCAGACCCGGAAGCAGAGGACGGCCCGGGACCAGGGTTCAATTCGTGGACCAGGGTCAGCGTACTCGATAATTCTCGCCTCTGTGCCTACTCTAACCAAGGATCACACTCGGCAACTCTGGGCATTAGCTTGCCTCATCTCTACAACGGCCCCCCACAGACGCCGGGGATGCCTGGTTTCACCTTGGAGATACCCAGTAGGGACCATCTCACAGGGATAGCCAGGACGGGTTCCCCAGCGGTCTACAGCGCAGAGATACTCCTTCGGGAGTCGATTCTAGCACTTTAGAAACCCACAATTAATTAATTTAATTAATTAATACAGCTGATGTATCCTGGATTCTTGCTGTTCCCCAGAGATGAAGGCTCCGAAAGAGTTAGCCACCTGTCCGTCCTTCTGTCAGCTCAGACCGCCAGCACCGGGAGAAGCTTGTCGCGTCAAGTCACACATGAAACCCAAGCCAGCCATCTGACGGTGCGAGTCATCTGATATGTGGCACTGTGGCGTAAAAGACAGCCAGGTGTTGACAGCCCCAGCCCTGCAGCATCCCCTGTGGGTGTCTGTTTTCATTTGTGGAGTTCACACAGCATCTGGGCTCCTTCTAAACCCACGTTGTGTGTCATTCTGAGCTATGCCCATGGCAGTGCCAGTGTGCGCAGCCTCCTGTCCATGAACCACTGGTCAACTTGAATGTAGTCTATATCTATCAGTAAAACAGACGGATGTATGTCGTTACAACGCATGCTTTTACCACGCATGCCTTTACAACGCAGGTATTACAACGCAAGTTGTTACAACGACTTGCGTTGGGGGGCGCTGGATAGTGGATAGTTTAATTTACTATTCCAACTCCAGTCCCCATGTGTTAGACCTGGCACCTTGGCGTGAGTTTCCCTTCCACTTTTTGCTGTTGTGCCTCAAATGTTTTGCTGGTGTCTGCTACTCAGGGCACTGCGCCACGGCCAACCCGTGCCGCAGTGCAAGTGCTCCCTACTGTAAAGTGTACATGTGATTGATGTCCATGATTGGTTCATTGGATTTACTGTTAGTCCCTAGTAAAGTGCACCAGGAGTGCCAGGGCTTGTGAATGCCAATACTGCTAGTGGGCCTGAAGCGCTGGTTGCGCCACCCACAGAAGCAGCCTTAAAATGTGTCTAGGGTCTGCCATTGCAGAACCTGCGTGCAGTCTGGTACTGTCATGCTGGCTGGGCAAGTGCACACACTTGCCAGCCTCTAAACCTTCCCTTAACTTCATATTAGTCACCCCTATGGTAGGCCTGAGGGCAGGGTGCATTGTAAGTGTAAGGTAGAACATGCCCTGGTGTGGGTGGCATGTTCTAATAGTGAATTACTGCCAAATTCGTTTTTCACTATTGTAAGGCTACCAGTTCCCTTCTAGACCAGATGGGCTGCTGGAATTATTACACTCTATAATCCCAGCAGGCTCAGGGAACATGGTAGAAATTCATGTTTAGTATGCCTGAACTCAGAATAATAAAATACTTCTTTTAGTAAAGTTTATTTTAATATCCTGTGTTTGCAAATGCTACTTTTAGAAAGTTAGCATTTGCTGGCCTAACCATTTCAGCCCGCCTCTGCTTGGATGTGGATCTGACTGTCTGGTGTGTGTGAGTGACAGGGCTGGGAGTTGACAGGTTGTGAATAGCAGGATGACACCTTAGTGGGTGGTGGGAGTTTCCCCTGAATGATGCATCAGGCTGTGCTCTGCCTCCACAATGCTGGCTCCGCCCTCCTGGGGAGCGACTGATGACTCAGCCTGCACCTGGCCCAGGAAGGACCGAAGCTTGTCAACAAAGTGCTCAGGCTGTGCTCTGCCTCCACAATGCCGGCTCCGCCCCCCTGGGGAGCGGCTGATGTGCCTGCCCTCACACTGCATGCAGAAGCCAGAAGTACCCACAACAAGTGCTCAGAGACTGGAGCAGTTATGCAGAGGCCCCCCTGGCCTGCTAGAACAAAAGAAACTGGGTATAAAAGTAGGAGCCCTGCTCCTTGTAAATTAGATCCTGTTTGCACTACAGAAGAAACTCTGCCCGAAGAGAAGGACCTGGAAGGACTACAAGGAGGAGTGCTGACTATGGCCTGTGTCTGGTGCCTTGCTGCCAAAGGAGAGGAAAAAGAAGAGACTACAAGAGACTTTTGCTTTTATTTTGAACTTTGTGCCAAACTCTGCTAAAGATCTCCAAGGGCTTGCTGTGGAACTTGCCCCCTGAACTGCGCCCCAGGAACATTGGGCGCTACCCCCCAGAAGGAAGAAGCTGCTGCTGGAAGTGTTCTGACCCTCCAGCGCTGATTCAGGGGAGCGGAGTGCGTGAGGAACCCTCCCCGCACATTCCACGAAGCAGGGCATCCCCCGTCCACTGAGCACCGCGACCTCTGTTTGGCCGACCCACAGGAAGCAAAGTAAAGCCCAGCCGCACTGGGCCGAGCACCGTCAACTGTTGGAAAGGCTGAGCCTGGGTCTGCAACGTAAGGAGGACCCGTCCGGTCCGAGCACCACGAGCTGCTGGCCCCCCAACGCCGCAGCCCGTAAAGTAAAGACGGACCCCCGCCCCGCCTCGACCTCCCCGCCGTGGTCGCACTGGAAGAAGCGCCCGCTGCTGTGAAGTGCACAGCTACGAGCGTCCGGCAGGAGAGTACGTCCCGTTGTGTCCAACCCGTACTCCTGCCCGCACCACCTGCAGCCGCTCCCCCTCCTGGGTAGAAGCGCACGCTGCGGGTCCCTCTGTCCTGCCCCCACAACGCATCGTTGCCTGAGAAGCCCTGCGCCTGCACCCGCCTCGAGCCGCAGCCCGCATCACCCAGAAGACACCGTGACGTGGAAGGACTGACCCCGCCGCCGTCCGCTTTGCACCCCCACCAAAGAAGAAAGGTATCGTTGTGCTTCGCCTCGCAGCACACCGCTGTACGTTTGTGCCTGGGTGCGCCTCTACTGCTGCTGAACCGCCTCGTGGGGTTCCAATTGCCCTGCACCTGAGACCTCGCAGTACGCGCCGCACAAGCTAGGTACGACGCATACCACTGTTTGACCTTGCGAACACAACCGTGCGCGGAGCACTGTACACTTGGCCCGGTACGTCTAAATCACCCCTGCAGTACGAGCCGCACAAGCCTGGTACGGCTCGTACCACTGTTTCAGCATTGACGGAGCGTACCCGTCTCACGCGAGATGCGTAGGAGATGGTAGGGCCATTGCCGATCGACGTACCTAGGCCTCCTGAAGCGTACTAGCACCAACAAACTGTACCAGCCCGCAGCACGCGGTACTTGAATCATTGTGGGGACAAGATTAAGCATTGAAGCGTCATTTTGAGACCCAGGGACACTAAAGATTGCTTATTGCTAATAAGATCTGTGGCATATGTAAAGAATCACTGGAACCATTTTTAAATTGAACCAAGACTGTATTTACAAGCCTGCTTTTTACAATATATAAAGAACATATATTTTTACAAATACAGTTTGGTGTCATTGTGTGGTGGGTTGGTGGTGATGGTGTAATGTTGCAAATGTTTAACCCTATGTGCCCCAGAGATTAGCCTAGACTGCTTGCGCCACACTACCTAGAGGGTAAGCAGAGGTTGTTCTTGAAGGTAACCCTCAGCCCTGACGGGGAAGAGAAAGTCCCTGCTTGTCGCCAGTGCTGCACTGCGCCAACTAGAGACTCCCCCTTCCTACACCATGGATAGTAGGGAAGGTTTTGGATAGTAAATTAAACTATTCCCTATCCTACAGCGCCCTCCAGCGCAAGTCGTTGTAACGACTTGCGTTGTAATACCTGCGTTGTAAAGGTACTGCGTGGTAAAAGTTTCATTGTAAAGGATGTTTCCCAAACAGACAGCACATTGCAGCAATCTTCAAGGTTTGATGGTGGGTCTCAGACACGTCTTTAGCAGAGAGACTCTCATTAGAACACACACAGCCATTGGCATTACTCTGGTGGGGCACTTGGCACAGAGAGGGCCTCTGTGCCTGTTAGACGGACCGGGAGGGTCGGCCGAGGATAAGGGGAGAGGTCTCCGGGGAGAGCCGTCTCCAGCAATCGTACAGACAAATAACTTCCCCCCCACTGACGTACACCACACAAGGATAAGGTTCAACGTTACTTTATAAGCAATTCTTTAAGTACGGTGAGGTGGTACAAGGAGGTCTGGACTCCGGGGTCCCCTCTATTCTAGTCTCTTGGTTGGGTAAGGGGGTAGCGGGACAGTCTCGTTACCACTCTGGGGGGATATGGTGGTAGATGACTTAGCTCACAATCCTCGAGCTCGGCGTTCTAGATGATCGGGCCGCGGCGGAGCCAGCAGGTCCCGGGATGGTTGAAGGTAGCGACGGTCCGCGGCGGAGCCAGCAGGTCCCGATGAAGATGGGTGCAGAGAGCCGCGGCAGCGCCAGCAGGCAGGTCGGTAGTTCGCAAGGCAGGGCTACGGCAGCGCCAGTAGTCCGTCAAGGATGAGTTCTTCACTGCGTCTCTCGACTCCAGGATACAACTCCCTTCCTGCTCTGGAGCTGCGCCAGTTATAGGTCTGGCGCCCTTTGATGTCCGGACCCTCGCACTGGGAGGTCGGGAGGTCCGGGATGAGGGAGTCCAGACACCCAGCAGGGGGGTGGAGCCAGCGCCTGGGGGAGCTGGGGGCGATCGGCACCTGGCGGGGGAGAGCCATCGACACCTCTTTCTCCCATTGACCTGCCAAGTAGTCCGCTCACCTCCTGGGTGGATGGTGGTGCCGGGATGTCGGGGCCTGGCCAGGCCCAGGGTTAGGGTTGATCGGAGGCCACGCGGCCTCGTGGTGCCGTGTCCAAGATGGCGCCCAGGCCGGGCGAGAGGGCCGGTAGGGAATCGGGCCCACGATGTGGAGATGTTCAGGGGCAGGGGCCCTATAGGAGACGGGAAACGGGTTGTTGTTGCGGGTAACACCTGAGGAGCGGGGCTCGGGCCTGGTCGTGCGGGGAGGGAGCAAGCCTTACACGTGGCCTGTCCAACATGCGTCCCCCCCAGCTGAAGGCGGGGAGAGTCACCCATCCTCTTGGGGACTCTCCTCGTCGAGGCGGAAAAAGCGTGACAGGCCATCTGCGTTGGCGTGGTCTTGCCCGGGTCGATGTTCCACAGTGAAGTCCATCCCCTGCAGGGAGACGGACCAACGTAGTAGTTTCGGGTTTTCCCCCCGCATCTGCATTAGCCATTGCAGGGGTCGATGATCGGTCTGGACCCGGAAGTGGGTGCCGAAGAGATAAGGCCGGAGCTTTTTGAGGGCCCACACCACGGCGAAGGCCTCCCTCTCGATGGTGCTCCAGCGTTGTTCTCGGGCCAGGAGCCGTCTGCTGATGAAAGCCACTGGCTGGTCAAGTCCTTCGGGGTTCAGCTGGGAAAGGACTGCCCCAACGCCATGGTCGGAGGCATCTGTTTGGACGATAAATTCCCGACTGTAGTCGGGGGCCTGGAGCACCGGGGCGGAGCACATGGCGGCCTTCAGCTTCTCGAAGGCCGCTTGACAGTCTGGGGTCCAGTTGACCTTCTTGGGTTGGTTTTTGGATGTGAGTTCCGTGAGGGGCCCTACAATGCTGCCATAGTCCCTCACGAACCGCCGGTAGTAGCCTGTGAGTCCCAAGAAGGCGCGGACCTCGGTCTGGGTGATGGGGGGCTGCCACGACTGGATGGCAGCGATCTTGAGTTGCAAAGGGGCCACCAGACCGCTTCCCACCTGGTGCCCGAGATAGGTCACGGACCCCTGGCCAATTTGGCATTTGCTGGCCTTGATCGTGAGGCCAGCTCGTTGGAGGGCCTGTAGCACCTCTCGGAGGTGGTGGAGGTGGTCGGACCAGTGGCGGCTGTACACAGCGATATCGTCCAGGTAGGCGGCGCTGAATTCTTCGAGTCCTGCCAGGACCTGGTTCACTAGCCGCTGAAATGTTGCTGGGGCATTCTTCATGCCGAATGGCATGACCTTGAAGTGATAGTGGCCATCAGGAGTGGAGAATGCAGATCGTTCTTGGGCCCGGGGTGTAAGACCGATCTGCCAGTAGCCCGCTGTCAGGTCGAAGATGCTGAGGTAGCGGGCAGCTCCCATGCGGTCGATTAGTTCATCTGCTCGGGGGATGGGGTGTGCGTCTGTTCTGGTGACCGCATTCAAGCCCCGGTAGTCGACGCAGAACCGAAGCTCCGGCGTGGCGCCGGGGGCGGCCGCTTTGGGGACCAGTACCACTGGGCTGGCCCAGGGGCTGTCTGAGGGCTCGATGACCCCGAGCGTGAGCATCTTGGCCACCTCCTCTTGGATGCAGGCCCGTACCCGATCTGGTACGCGGTAGGCCCGATGGCGGACAGGGGGACTGTCTCCAGTGTCCACGTCGTGTAAGCACCAGGGGGTGACCCCTGGGGTGAGGGAGAACAGGGTGGCGAACTGCAGCAGGAGGTCTCGGCAGCCTTGGCGCTGTTCCAGGGTGAGGGCCTCCGAGAGTCGGACCCCGTCCACGGAGCCGTCCTTCTCCCGAGACCGTAGGAGGTCAGGGAGGGGTTCGGAGTCCTCCTCGGTTCCATTGTCGGTTGCCATCAAGAGGCTGAGCTCTGAGCGTACAAAGTGGGGTTTAAGTCTATTAGCGTGGAGGACCCGGAGAGGGTTTCGTGAAGATTCCATATCGATGAGATAGGTGACAGGGCTCTTGCGCTCGATTACTTTGAAGGGCCCCGTCCATTTGTCTTGCAGGGCGCATGGTTCGGTGGGAGACATTACCCACACTTGTTGGCCGGGTTCAAATTCGATGGAGGATGCATTTTGATCGTACCACCTTTTCATGTCCTCCTGACTGGCCTCCAGGTTTGCTTTTGCCATCTCTCTGAACCGTCTGGTCTGGTTGCGGAGGGTTAGGAGGTATTTGAAAACATCTGGAGGGTTCTTTAGAGGGGGCATTTCCCAGCCCTCTTTGACTAGGCTGAGCGGCCCCCGCACCGGGTGCCCATACAAGAGTTCGAACGGGCTGAAGCCGAGGGACTTCTGGGGGACTTCTCGGTAGGCAAAGAGAAGGCACGGTAGTAGCACATCCCACTGGCGACGGAGGGGCTCTTCCAACCCCCCAATCATCCCTTTGAGCGTGCGGTTGAACCGCTCAACCAGTCCGTTTCCTTGAGGGTGATAGGGGGTCGTGAATCGGTAGGTGACCCCACACTGTTGCCAGAGGGACTTCATGTATTTTGAAATAAAGTTTGTGCCCCGGTCGCTGACGACTTCTCGGGGGAAGCCCACCCGGGAGAAGATCCCCATCAAGGCCCGGCCGACTACCGGGGCTGTTACAGTTCGCAGGGGAACAGCCTCGGGGTAGCGGGTGGCGTGGTCCACCAGTACTAGGATGAACCGATGTCCTTGTGCTGTACGGGGGTCCAGGGGCCCCACAATGTCTATCCCCACCCTCTCGAACGGGGTGGTGACCACTGGAAAAGGTTGCAGAGGTGCTTTAAGCTTGCGGCCGCTCTTCCCGCTGGCCTGGCACGTGGGGCAAGATCGGCAGTGTTGGAGTACGTCGTTCCTCATCTTGGGCCAGAAAAAGTGGGTCACCAGGCGACTGTAGGTTTTATCCTGACCCAGGTGGCCAGCCAGGGGGACATCGTGGGCCAGGTTTAGCAAGAAGTCTCTAAAGCGGAGGGGCACCACTAGTACTCGACTGGCCCCTAACTCTGCGATTCTCTGTTCGCTGTACAACAGGTCATTGTCCCAATAGACCCAATGGGTTCCGGAGGTATCCCCTGCACTCTGGGCGAGGGCTTGTTGGCGGAGTCCCTCGAGGGAGGGACAGGTCTTCTGCTCGTGGCGAAACTGTTCTTGGGTGGGCCCCCCCTCCTGACGCCACTGATCCAGGCCGGGAAGGTCCTGCGGCTGAACGAGCCCCTCGGGAGTTTGTTCTGGGGTGACGGCACGGTCGGTGTCTGGAGCGACCGGGGGAGGAGGTGCCGGCCATTCAGGTTCTTCGGGTCGGGGGATGGCACGGGCAGCCATGGACCGGGTGGTTACGCACGCCCAATCCGGGATGCCCAACATCCCTAGGTGCTCTCTCCTCTCTACGGCGGCCCACGGGGAACTCTCAAGATCATTTCCCAGGAGACAGTCTACGGGGGCATCATCTCGGACCGTCACTTCCAACATGCCGGAGACTCCTCCCCACTCGAAGGGGACGCAAGCCATCCGACATAGACTCTCCGAATTGTCGGCTGAACGGACAGGGCAGAGGACGTTCGGCAGAATCTGTTCTGGGGTCACCAGGTGACATCGGACGGCCGTTACACTGGCCCCGGTGTCACGTAGGGCTTCGGCCCGGCGTCCATTAATGTTCACCCATTGACTGTACTTCCGGGTGTTGGCGGGTAGGGGGACCCGCGGGACCATGTCTCTTCCCCCTAGGCACGCTAGAACCATGGCGGCTGGTTCCCATTCCTGGCGTTCTTGCTCACATTCCTCATGTTCTTCGTAGGTTTGTTCTTCCCCCAGGGCGGCGGCAGCCATCTGGCGGGGTCTCGGAGTCTGGCTCTGTGGACAATTCGGGTCGTTGGCGTAGTGGCCGACTCGCTGGCATCGGTGACACGTGACATTGGCTCTGTATCCCGGCCGCGCCGGGGTGTTGCCCCGGTTGGCCGGGGGTGGGGTGCTGGTAGCGGGAGCGGCCGGGGCGTTGTCTCTCCCTCGTCCCTGGCCCCCTCCTCCTCCTCGGGGACGGTGCTGACCGTGGTTGTTCCGGTTCTGTTCATGGGGCCCAGTTCGGCCCACTCGGGTAATTTCCCACCGGTCAGCCTCGGCGGCAAGCTGTCGTGGATCAGTTAATTTACTGTCGAGGAGGTGCTGCCTGAGCTCGACGAAGCAGTTGTTCGATAGATGCTCCCATACCATGAGATTGAAGAGTTGCTCGTAAGTCGTTACGTTGCTTCCCTTGATCCACCCCTCGAAGGCCCGGCTGAAATAGTTCACGTATTCCACCCAAGTTGTGCCCGGGATCCGAGTGCAGTTTCGGAACCTCTGGCGGTACATTTCGGGTGTGAGCCCATAGCGGGTGAGGAGGGTAGCTTTCATGTGGTCATAGGAGGTCATCAGATGGTCTGGGAGCTGTAGCAGGGCATCGCGGCCCTCATTGACGAACCTCCCCCATAGACCGGCTCCCCAGTCGCTTCGATCGATCCGGTGGGAGGTCATAGCGATCTCGTAGGCCTTGAACCATTGCTGTATGTCGTCCTCTCGGAAATATTCTCGAACGACATCCTTGGGGATGTGTACCTTCCTTTCTGTCACCCCCGGGGGGCGCGGTTGCTCGGGCACTCCTAATTCTTTGTTCTGCTTGCGTAAGTCTATCTCAGCTAGTTTGCGTTCGTGTTCGTACGCCAGTCTCTTCTCTTCAAGCTCTCTTTGTCTCTGTTTCTCTTCCCGTTCTTCTCGGAGCCGCAGATGTTCCAGATTTAGTTTTTGTTCGGCTAATTTGAGTTCGCCATCCATTTTGAGCCGGGCCATTTCTAGCTCATGTAGTCGGTTTCTTTCTCGTTCTTGGATCTCATCTTGCGAGAGACCCGTTCTTCGCTCCTCGGGAGCCGTGGTGTCTTTCTCTGCTGTTGCGAGATTTTGGTCCGGGGGTCTGACGGCCCCGGTTTCTGCCCATGACTCAATGGCGTGCTTGAAATCGTCTTTAGTATTCAGACCGGTGGTAGCGATACCTAGTTCAATGCAGAATTGTTTCAACTCACGATGGCTGTATTCTTCCAATTTCTCCATCTGGAATTTTTCGGTGGATCCGCTTTCTTTGGTTGACATTGTGGTTTTGTCGTGGGGTGAGCTACTCTCTGTACGATTACGCGTTGATTCGGATCCCGTCGCTGGCCACCAATGTTAGACGGACCGGGAGGGTCGGCCGAGGATAAGGGGAGAGGTCTCCGGGGAGAGCCGTCTCCAGCAATCGTACAGACAAATAACTTCCCCCCCACTGACGTACACCACACAAGGATAAGGTTCAACGTTACTTTATAAGCAATTCTTTAAGTACGGTGAGGTGGTACAAGGAGGTCTGGACTCCGGGGTCCCCTCTATTCTAGTCTCTTGGTTGGGTAAGGGGGTAGCGGGACAGTCTCGTTACCACTCTGGGGGGATATGGTGGTAGATGACTTAGCTCACAATCCTCGAGCTCGGCGTTCTAGATGATCGGGCCGCGGCGGAGCCAGCAGGTCCCGGGATGGTTGAAGGTAGCGACGGTCCGCGGCGGAGCCAGCAGGTCCCGATGAAGATGGGTGCAGAGAGCCGCGGCAGCGCCAGCAGGCAGGTCGGTAGTTCGCAAGGCAGGGCTACGGCAGCGCCAGTAGTCCGTCAAGGATGAGTTCTTCACTGCGTCTCTCGACTCCAGGATACAACTCCCTTCCTGCTCTGGAGCTGCGCCAGTTATAGGTCTGGCGCCCTTTGATGTCCGGACCCTCGCACTGGGAGGTCGGGAGGTCCGGGATGAGGGAGTCCAGACACCCAGCAGGGGGGTGGAGCCAGCGCCTGGGGGAGCTGGGGGCGATCGGCACCTGGCGGGGGAGAGCCATCGACACCTCTTTCTCCCATTGACCTGCCAAGTAGTCCGCTCACCTCCTGGGTGGATGGTGGTGCCGGGATGTCGGGGCCTGGCCAGGCCCAGGGTTAGGGTTGATCGGAGGCCACGCGGCCTCGTGGTGCCGTGTCCAAGATGGCGCCCAGGCCGGGCGAGAGGGCCGGTAGGGAATCGGGCCCACGATGTGGAGATGTTCAGGGGCAGGGGCCCTATAGGAGACGGGAAACGGGTTGTTGTTGCGGGTAACACCTGAGGAGCGGGGCTCGGGCCTGGTCGTGCGGGGAGGGAGCAAGCCTTACACGTGGCCTGTCCAACAGTGCCCATAGCACAGGTGAGTCCACAGAAGACTGTCCAGCATGCCAGGGACAGGCTTCTAGAGTGTGGAGGGCCCTGGGAGTGCCCAGGTCTGGACACACCTGTGAGTGTGAGCACACGAGGGCACTCTCCCGTAGCACAGGTGTGTCTACAAACCTGAATGTATTTATGTCAATGTTCTCACATAGTGCATTCGCGTTCTCCCCGGCGCGGTAGCGTGCACATGACTGCGCCACACACAGAGCTCTGTAGTACACGTCTTTATTCTTCAGAGTGCAACCGTTCACTGACTGCACACACTGCGTCATGAACTTTATTAACCACACCCAAACGATGATGTCATTCTTCTACGGAGTCCATCAGCGCCCAGAAGGGTCCCGCGATACATATTTACAAGACACTACAGGGTGATTCTAGGGCCCAGCCAGGGTGGTGGAGCCCATCAACAGAAGGATCAAAGAGGTAAAATAACAGAGGTTATATCAGGAACACGAGGTGTGATACGTCACAAACAATAGTAGCAGAATGTAAATGATATGAGACTCTGTCGTGCTGTAAATACCACTCAAGACATCCACGTGGAAGTCATTATTTAACATTGCTCGAGCACCAATTAAAATATGAGGGCGCTCTTCAAATGTCTGGCATTCTTTGCATTTCGTTTCATGTACAATAGTTATTCCTGATTTCTGATAGTTACTTCTCGGCCTTGGCAGGAGGATGTATCATGTTACAACGCACACTTTTACAACGCATACCTTTACAATGCATTTTTTTACAACGCAACATCCATTACAACGCATTCCATACAAAGCATGCCATTACAACAACATTTTAAAAACTACCTTTACAACACATTCCATTACAACGCATAATACCTTTACAACGCATACCATTACAACGCATAACATTACATTGCATGTTTGGTAAGTATTGGATAGTGTAGGGGTAAAAATTACTATTCTAACTCCAGAGGGTGCAACAGTAGGGTAAGTGTTGGATAGTGTAGGGGTAAAAATTACTATTCTAACTCCAGAGGGTGCAACAGTAGGGTAAGTGTTGGATAGTGTAGGGGTAAAAATTACTATTCTAACTCCAGAGGGTGCAACAGTAGGGTAAGTGTTGGATAGTGTAGGGGTAAAAATTACTATTCTAACTCCAGAGGGTGCAACAGTAGGGTAAGTGTTGGATAGTGTAGGGGTAAAAATTACTATTCTAACTCCAGAGGGTGCAACAGTAGGGTAAGTGTTGGATAGTGTAGGGGTAAAAATTACTATTCTAACTCCAGGGGGTGCAACAGTAGGGTAAGTGTTGGATAGTGTAGGGGTAAAAATTACTATTCTAACTCCAGGGGGTGCAACAGTAGGGTAAGTGTTAGATGGTAATGTTATGCGTTGTAATGACTGACTTGTAATGACATGCGTTGTAGTGGTGTGCGTTGTAGTGTCATGCGTTGTAATGGTTGCGTTGTAATTGCATGCGTTGTAATGGATGTTGCGTTGTAAAAGTTTTGTTGTAATGGTAGTGCGTTGAAAAAGTTGCGTTGTAAAGGGGGTTTCCCGTGGCAGGATGAAGGGCTGATTATGGACGAGAGCCTGCCGTGTGCATCGATACAGCACTGGCGTCTAATTTGTAGTATATGTTTCCAGTTGATTAAAATACAATGATGCCCCCTGCCCCCAGCAGATATTCTGGAAGGAAATTAGTAAAGCTAAGTCATAGAGGTTTCCTGGGGTTTCTCGAGTAAAGTACTTTGATGTTCACTTACCTCCATGACAAATGTGGGAATAGCGCCACCTTTTGGACGGTGGTGGCAAATATTGCAAGCACCTGCTTCCTCTAAGCTCCTCCTCCCTGTACGTCACCGGCAGGTGCCCAGCTGTGACTGACAGTTTTATGTTCCCTGGTCCTGGTTTTTAGCAGCAGAGTACAGTTCTGTACATATATGGGCACATGCATCAAAGGAAATTGCATACGCAAATGGTGCGAATCGCAAAATTCGGCCGTTTGCGAATGCAATTTCCATTTTTGGGATGCATCAACATTTTTTTATTTTTCGCAATGTAAGAAATTGCAAAATTGCGATTTCTTAAATTGCGATTGCATTTAAGGAATCTCAAATTGAGATTCCTTCAATGCAATGCATCAAACTCTAAATTCGCAAATAAGGGGAGCAAATTACCATGAAGTTGACCTTCATGGTAATTTGCGAAAACTTTGAAAAATGCACTAAAGTGCATTTTTCAAAGTTCCATTTTACACACACACATGCCCTTGGGGCATGTGAGTGTGCAAAATTTACTTCTAAGCAGATTTCAGGGGTGCAACAGGGTGCATTTGAATTTCTTCCCTGATTCTGGTCTGCGCGACAATGTGGCCTTCATCCTTTGGCGCTATCCCTAGAGAGTGTCTGCTGTGCCAAGTAGGGCTTCAAGGCGCAGCTGTGGCCACGGAAAGTCTGAAGGAAACAATATTCCCACAGACTAAAGCGAAGCTGCAGAATAAATGCTGCAAGAATAAGCAAGAGGGGGCCTAGAGGGGGTGCTGGAGATGCAGAAAGGGGCGCCTCGCTGTGTGACCCCCTCCGGAGCGTAAAACGCCCCTCCCATCTCATTTTAGGATTCAAGCGTAAAAACGCCCGCCCTTCATCCGTTCTTCCTGACCGGCAGGGGCGGCTGGTGACATTTGAAAGTGGTGAGGCGTAAACTAATTTGCATATTGCACCACAGCGAGCGAGCGCAGCGAGCGAGCCCAAACCACCTTGCATCCATCCATACATCATTCATGCATCCACCCATCCATCCACCCACCCATCCTGCATCCATACATCATTCATGCATCCACCCATCCACCCATCCTGCATCCATCCATCCATCATTCATTCATGCATCCACCCATCCATCCACCCACCCATTTTGCATCCATACATCATTCATTCATTCATTCATGCATCCACCCATCCATCCTGCATCCATCATTCATGCATCCACCCATCCATCCACCCATCCTGCATCCATCATTCATCCATCCATCCTGCATCCATCATTCATTCATGCATCCACCCACCCATCCATCCACCCACCCATCCTGCATCCATACATCATTCATTCATGCATCCACCCATCCTGCATCCATCCTGCATCCATCATTCATTCATGCATCCACCCATCCATCCACCCACCCACCCATCCTGCATCCATACATCATTCATTCATGCATCCACCCACCCACCCATCCATCCATCCACCCATCCATCCTGCATCCATCCATCCATCATTCATTCATTCGCCCCAATGGACGCACCGCGCCTGCTCCACTCTCTCTCTCTCCATCTTCAAGTCTCAGCCGCTCTCTCTCTTCCACCTCCGAGGCCCCGCACCCTCTCAGTCTCTCCCCTCTCCACCCTCAATAGGATAGCTTCAATTTCGCAGACCGGGAGATAATAAGAGAGAATGCCTGGTGTCAGCTGGAGCATTGTGCATAATGATTGCATAATGATTGGCCGTGTTGCTCGTACACACACTCTCTCTCTTTGCTCTCACTCTCTCTCTCTTGCTCCTGCCACACGCCCTCACCTCGGCAACCCTTACTATCTTCCCTCCTTCAGACTCAGAGCCGACGTGCCGCTGCCACATTCGAGGGTTTCTTGGAAGGCAGTGCCGGGCGTTCAGCTGCTCTGTGGTGCAGGAGGGAGGTCTTGCTACAAAACTTGAACTACAAGTACCAGATTTCAAAGTGACGTCTAACTGGATGACCTAGGCGGTTGGGGAAGGTGGGGGGGGGGGTTGTTGGAGGGGGGGGATAGGGAAGGCGTTTCATTTAATGATTACATAAAAACAAATAAATAAACTTACCAGGCATCTCCCGCTCCGGTCCCGTGTATCATCACCCACAAGATGTCAGTGGAATTAACTTCTCCCCGCTCTTTTCTTTGAAGTGGACTGGCAAATCAGAAGAATGGGGGCGGCTACTCGGCTGTATCCTGGCATGGGACAGGGCATAGGGCGACCCCACGTGACCGCCCGAGCAGGATCCTATCCTCAGACTCCACCACTACACTAGGCATGCGCAGCATACCTAATGTAATGTCAATGGAGTGGGGAGCTGAAAAACGAAAGCGCCCTTCTCGCAGATGCGCAGTCGGAGTCCATTTCTGGACTCCTGCTGCTCTCACCTGCGTGCGCTGTGCGTCTGTTGACTCATGCGCACTTTCACTTGTGAAGCTGCTGCCAGCACAGGTCGGAAATGTAAACAGACGATAGTCTGCTTGCATTCTTGCCCGATTGAGTGAGCAGTTTCTCTTTGTGATTGTGAGAGAGCACAAGTCTGAAAAATGTATAAGTGCACCATATTTACAAGCACGTAGTTAGTTTAAACATGCTTTTGCACACGAGTGTTTTATATTTAGAAGTGAAATACACAGTGTCTTATGTTCAGTAGTGAAATGTATGGAATGTTTAAGTAGAGTAACAATAATCATAACTGTGTGAGATTAATGTAGAAATGTTGGAATGAATATGAAAACTTCATGTTCTCATGTTAAAGGAATCATGTTAGAGTTGAATAGAACTCTGAAAATCCAGTATATTGTGTAGGCCTTAGGGCAATTCACAGCAAATCTAAACGTGCTGCTAAAATAATGTGAGATGGAGTTAACCTGGTTCTTCCACAAATGTATTATCGAATTAAGTTTAAAATATATGCTTTATAGATGTGTTATTTTAGAAACGTATGCTAGTTAAGAATGTTGCTGTTTAAATCAAGTTAATGTTTTAAGAGTGCAGGGACCTGCTTCATGTAAATCAAGTAGGCCTGAACTGATAATGTCATATCGTTTGAACTGCCATGTGCTCGTTAGGGAAGAAGTCGAGAGGTGTCCAGCACCGAGCTTTGAGTGTGTTTTACGACCTAAAGATATGGTGGAGTCTGGAATTTGAGGCCCACTGCAGGACGAACTGTATGCAGGTGCGAGGGTCTTAATCAGCTAGAATGAAAGGGGCTTTGTTCAGTGGCGCTTGGCGCAGGCCTGTAGGAGTCTCCAGGAATTTCAGGGGGTATCAGCGCACTGGAGAAGAAGCCTGGGAACCAAGGTCAACTATAACGAGGGTCTTGAAGAGTACCATCATGGAGTTTACCGCGCAAAGATGTACCACGTGAGGGGCGTCCCAAGGGGCGTTTCTATTGGAAATGTGATTTGGTATTAGGGAAAGCGACCCGGGAGGAGAGTAGAGCAGATGATTTTGGGAGCCTAAGGAAGCGGATGGGTAGGCAGATAGGCTGATCAGGAGAGATCCATTATCAGAGAAGAGACAAAGAGAAGTGCGTGATCTTCTTAGGAAGTCACCACGGCTGACACCTAGAGGGGTACAAGATCTTGTTAAGTAGGGATGTCACTTAGTATAGTGTAGGGACAGACTAACCTTAATTTTCTTTTCTGTAATGACTTTGAGGTTGCAACTTGTATCCATTTTGGCAATGCTTATGTTATTGGAAGTTGTACTCATTATTCTGTTTTTCAGACTCAGACTATTCAAAAAGTTCATGTTCATAGTGATACCAATTTATCTTCTGAATCTCATTTTGAGAAGTTTGTATCTTCAGTTATCTTTGACTTTATATTAAATCTTTGAAACGTAAATTTTGGTCAGTGGTCATTTAGAGTGGTGTAAGTTCTTAAATTGATTGACTTATTGTTAGATTACCTTTTACTCAATGACAGGTACCAACGATTCAGTCGACTTAGTTTGGGATCTGGTAAGGTAACTAGTAACCAGTAATCCCGCGTTAACAGTTGGTAGCAGAGGATGGTTATCTTCTTGAGGAAGGTAATCTAGAGAGGTTAGTTTACCCCAAGGCCCCTAGACGTCGAGAGACGAGCAGCGGAAGAATCGTGTGCCGAAAGGTGCTGACGGTGCGAGAAAAGCAGCAGTATCGGAGGAGAGTGAGTATAACAAGGGTCATGCGTGAACAGATTGCGGTGATTTGTGTTGTATTTGTATTGTAATGTCTTGCGGAGTTGAATGCCTGTAGTGTGAATGAGAGAAGGTTGTGAGCGCGCGCAACCTGGTAAGCTGGTTACCTGGTAAACGGGTGAACTGGTGAAATCTTAAGTTCAGGCCAGAGCTTAAGTGGTTTTGGGTGTATCGAACATCCAGGGTAGTTGTCGACCATAGTACGGAGGTCACGAGGTACCATTGACCGCCGTGGATCCAAGATAGGGGGAGTGTAAGAGTGAGTGTATGAGTAACGGACGCTGGTCGAAAGTTACTGCGTGTGAGTAACCTATCGGAGAAGGCGATTGTCTGGAAGTAAACAGAAAGACATTTCGCCAAGTTAAGGTGACAACTACAGAGAAAGACTGTGGGCGTACAGTCAAGAAAGGTGATCGCTTGGACGGAAGTAATAATTTTTTCAGAGTATGAATGGGACGCGTGCATGACCGAGGAGACGAGCTGAGAAAGGAGGGGAACTGCTGCGAAGGGGGACGGGTGACGTCGGCTAGAGCCGCGCTGTGATTGAGCGGTTGGTGTGACGTTAGCTAGAGCCGCGCTCTGGTTGGGCGGCTAGAGTGACGTCGGAGGAAAGTCGCGTACGGATAGGCCAGTTAGTAAAACGGGGCTGAGATTGGTGGAATATCATCAGGAAGTAAACGAACGCGGAGAAAGAGCGAAATCATGAAGTGTTTTAAGTGTTTGAAAGGGATTTTTAAAAGAAAAAGAAGTGAACATTATTACGGGGAAGAGGCTCCGCCGGAGGGTACGCCAGCTCATTATATGGCAACGAATGTTGGGCTGCATACGATATTATGGATTGGGGCTTGGAATAAGCTTACGGAAGGGAATGAGGAAATGCAGTTCCTGAGGTACGGGACGTTTAAGTTAGAGGTGTTACATCGGCTAAAAGCAACCATGTCCTCATTGAAACCCTCGCCCAGACCAACACAGTTTGAGGCCCTTAATGCATGGATTAGGGCTGCACACGACAGAAATTTGAACAGGCGTCAACAAAGACTGACGCGATCGGTAAGAGCAGTGCGAGATTCTAAATGGGATGAGGAAGCAAAGCGGTGGAGGGTACAGGTTATTGAGGTGGAAAAAATGTATCCGATGAGGGAGGTGGCAGGAGGAGGAGGAAACCTCATGGAAGAAGACGAGGAAAGCGAGTCGGAGGACAATCTGATAAACAGATTGTTAATGGATAGACCACCTCCGAGAGTGGGGGTGATAGAAGATAGAGGGCTCGCAAGGGAAGATGGGAATGCCATTGAGGGGTATACACCACTCCCTATATCGGAATGGACACCTACCAAAGGTGGGGAGACACCTCAACCCAGCACAGTACAGAGTGTAGTGGGAAGGTTTGTGGTGCAGAAAACGCCAGCCACCGAAAGGGTTGAGTCGTTTGGATTGCCAGATGCTCTTCAAGTGCCTGTTACCATAGGACCTATAGTATCGATATATAACCCAGAGAGAGATAGAGAGGAAGAACAGAGGCAATTGGATAGAGAAAGGATCGAGATGGAAAGGAGGAATAACGTGACAAATGCATGGAAGCAATTGCCAGGTTCGGTAACGTGGAACACCCCATTAGATACATCTGTAGGTCCCAACACAGGACAGGGAGGTCAGAGAGGACTGATGGACCTAAGGGGACCGCGGCCAAAGTCCTATACAGAATTAAGAGCTGATTTGAGGGAATGGGATGGGTCCGCAGTAGCCCCGAGTAATAGGTCAAGAACAGAATCAGAATGGGAAAGCAGGGGTAATGGGACTGTATCTCATTGTGGGGCCAGCGAAAGTAGTCAGGGGCGGGAAGGCCAAAGTCAGGAGAATAGAGGAGTTACACGTCCTACGGAGTAGAGGGAACAGCAGGAGCAAAATAGTAGGAGTGTAGAGTGTGAGGAAATGTCCCGTCTCTGGGAGAAAGGAGGAGATGAAATGGTACAAGCTTTTCAGAATAGATTTAGGTGCCTTCATCATGTACTCGGAGAAGATGTTCAACATTGGAGAAAGGAGAACAGCGATAGGTCCCGCCACGCCTCGAATAATCAGGAATCACAGGGAAGTAGGGAAGAAAGAGGGAGTAATGGAACATCTTACCCTGCATCCCGTGAAACTAGCCAGGATGGGGAGAGAGGGGCTATGAGGCGTGAAGGAGTGTTTCACCATCCACCCCGAGAAGATGGAAAGGCATGGGACCTAGAGAGATGGGAACAGGGGAGGACTCCCTATAACTCACCAGTACCTAAACGTAGATCTCGGAGCTGGGATGGGAGAGATGTGGATGGAGGAGCTAAATTGAGTGTCTTGAAAACTGAAATTAAGGCAAAGAGGCTCGATGTTACTAGTTTAAAATCAGATGTTGATGAGATAATAGATGGAACATTGCCTTTGGAAAGGATAGAATTGTATGAACAGGATGAGTTATTGTTCATGGCAAAGGATATTACTAGGAAAGCTAGAGCGTTTCATGAGAAACTGACTGATTTGGCAGACAGGTATGCCGTGGATTTGTCTAGGACAAGGGCATTGCAGAGTAACCACAGATTACAGTACGCAGACCAAGATCTAGATGAGAAGAGAACTACTGGACTAAAAACACACATAAGAGAGCTGGTATCAGGGATAAGAGTGTGGAGAGAATTGGACAAATGGGAAGAAAGGTGGTCGAAAAAGGGCACAGTTAGACGAAGTGCAAATGTGATGACCCCCGAGGGAAGGGTAATGCATATGGAGGCATTCCCTTTGCGAGAAATATCAAACGGAAATTATGAACATGTGCCCTGGAGTAGAGGAGACTTAGCTGCATTTACCAACTCATTTCCGAAGTTAAGGGACAATCCAGTTGAGTGGTATAAGCAGGTAGAAAGGTTTGTCAAGATCTCGAAAGTATTGTGGATTGATTTGAACACGTTGTTTGACATCGTGGTCCCATCTGATTTGTGGACCCCGTGCAAGACTAGTGTTGAATGGCCAAATACTGAACCAGTGAGGGATGCTCGGACTAATGGACCGTCCGAGATTGTCATGCGAAAATATGAAAGGGTAATAGCATGGCTGAAAGATAAGGTACCACCACAGGATATAGATTGGGTGAAAATAGACCGAACAAGGCAGGAACCCAAGGAGACAGTTCACGAGTTTTATGAAAGATTATTGAAAACATTCAAGCAATACAGTGGACTCGATGTAAGGGATCCCAAAGATATAGGGCAGTTTGTGTCAAAGTTTGTCTTGGGGTTGAGACCTGATATTTGTTTGATGATACAGCAACATTTAATCTGTTGGCAGAACAAACCACTAGATGAGATTTTACGTTATGCAAGATACTGTAGCGACGAGATAGATTCTAAAGCCAAGAATCTAAAGGAGAAATTGATGGTGGTGCAAATGCAGTCCGCTGGGAAGGGTGGCCAGCAGAAGCAGGGGATGGGACGAAAACCAAATGGTCAGAACAAAGATAATGAAGAAGGGCAGAGACCTAGGATAGACTTTGCCACTTTAAAGAAAACGACGAAGTGCCATCAGTGTCACCAGGTGGGGCATTGGCGACGCGAGTGTCCCTTTAACCCTGAAAATGGAGAGCTAGAAGTAGAAGAGCAGGTTCAAGAAGTCCCAACTCCAAAGGTGACAGTTCCAGGAAGCAAGGTGGCCAAAGGGGGGACTTCGGCTCCACGGGCCCAGTTCCCACAGCCACCGAAGGTAGCGACAGGGGGAAAGGTCTTTAAACAAATGCCTCTATTCATCGAGGAAGAAAAGTGTTATTACATTGATCCATTGACAGGACAACGTGTGAGCAGTGAAGAGGACTGTACCCTCGGGGCAGTCCTAGAGGTGGATCAGAGAGGGCCATTTGTTGAGGCAGAGGTGGCAGGGTGTCCCACTACGTTCTTGGTGGATACTGGGGCTACCCGATCAACTCTGAGATCGGCGGTGGTTCCAGACTTGCCGATGTCAGGGGAAACAATTCAAGTGGTAGGAGTCGCGAACAAAAGGCTGACTAGTCCCTTGACAGAACCAGTGTCTGTGAAGATAGGAAACCATATGAACGAGCATCAGTTTGTGGTTTGTGACTCGAGTCCGGTATGTCTGTTAGGAAGGGATTTGTTGTGCAAATTGAACTGCACCATATACTGCACCCCGCAAGGAGTGGAGGTACAGACTACCGACGATGATGCTACCTTTAAGGTGGCCAATTCAAAATCCTGTGTAGAACTATATCCTACTCTGACAGTAGAAGATCTTCCCCAAGACTTACGAGATGCAGTGGCGTCAGAGGTATGGGATTTCACAGGAGAAGAAATAGGATTGATTAAAGGGGTAGAACCGGTAAAAATACTGGTAAAACCAAATGCCGAGTTTCCAAGAACGCCTCAATACAAATTGTCCCAGGAAACGATTGTGGGGATAAAACCTGTGATCGAGTCAATGATACAACAGGGAATACTGAAAGAAATCGTGGGTAGTCCTTGTAACTCCCCGATTATGGGTTTACAGAAACCTAGCGGAAAATTCAGGATAGTGCAGGATTTACGAAAGATTAACAACATAGTCGTTTCATGTTGTCCCGTGGTACCGAATCCTTCAGTGATACTGTTTCAAATACCATGTCAAGCAGAATGGTTCACAGTGATAGATCTTTGCCAGGCTTTCTTTTCAATCCCATTGGATGAAGAGAGCAGGTATCTTTTTGCTTTTAAAATGGAAGATCGCGTTTTAACATGGTGTCGAATCCCACAAGGATTCACAGACAGCCCATCCATCTTCAATCAGTTGTTGAAAAAGAATCTTGAAAATCTAGTACTGCCCCAGAACTCGGTTCTGGTCCAGTACATAGATGACCTACTTGTTGCGTCAGAGACAGAGGAAGCCTGTAAAGCAGACTCAATTGCCTTACTGAACCATTTAGCCGAAAATGGACATAAGGTATCTCCGAGCAAGTTGCAGTATTGTCTGACAGAAGTACAGTATTTAGGGCACCGGTTAGAGAAAGGAAAACGTAAGGTGTCACCAGAGAGGATTGAGGCGATAATGAAGATGAATGCGCCTAAAACACAGAGAGAAGTTAGAATGTTCCTAGGAATGGTGGGTTACTGCCGACAGTGGATAGTTAACTTTTCACTGAAAGCGAAACCCTTACAGAAACTGACGCACAAGGAGGTGAGTGATCCGGTACCATGGGACGAAGAATGCTTGGTGGCGTTCTTGCAGCTGAGAGACGATTTGTGTCGTGCTCCGGCTCTGGGAATGCCCGATTACGAGAAGTCATTTTCACTCTATTGCTGTGAGAGAGAGGGATGTGCTTTGTCAGTCTTGGCACAGACCCACGGAAATGCCCGTAGACCAGTTGCATATTTTTCGGCTACATTAGATCCAGTAGCCGCAGCGTTGCCCGGATGTCTCAAATCCGTTGCTGCAACGGGTGTCAGCATTGAAAGGAGCGAGAGTATTGTGATGGGACATCCAGTGGTGGTGTATGTACCACATTCAGTTGAATTGTTAATGACCAGGACGAAGACGCAGCATCTGACCAATAGTAGGCTCACGCGCTACGAGCAAGTTATTCTTGCCGCGGAGAACGTGACTCTCAGGAGATGCTCTGTCTTGAATCCTGCTACTTTAATGCCATTACCTACTGTAATAGAAGGCGAAGGATGTGAAGACCACGATTGCCTTGATGTGACTGAACTATGCACGAAACCCAGACCAGATATTGTGGATGAGCCGTTGTCTGACCCCGATGAAATTTATTTTGTTGATGGCTCATGTTTAAGAGACGATACTGGTCGGTTGAGAGCAGCTTATGCTGTTTGTACCATTACTGGAGTTGTGGAAGCCGCTTGCCTGGAAGGAGTACATTCCGCACAGGTAGCAGAAATCATTGCCCTAACTCGTGCCTGCATAGCAGGAAACGGAAAGAGAGTCACCATATACACTGACAGCCAATATGGTTTCGGTGTGGTTCATGATTTCGGGCAGTTGTGGTCTCAGAGAGGTTACATGACCTCCTCTGGTTCGCCCATTCGAAATGGAGAATTTGTGAGACTGTTGTTAGAAGCATTACAAGGTCCAGTTGACATCGCAATAGTAAAGTGTGTAGCACATACTAAAAATACAGATTTTGTGTCACAAGGCAACAGATACGCTGATGAAGTCGCACGTTATTGTGCGGAACAAGATTATTCGTTTTCAAAAGTGGAAATAGATGGTGCTGAAGAAAAAACAGAATTAAGTATGATGTTAGAAACTGTAGACACTTGGGAGGATTTAAGAATGATGCAGGAGAACGCACCTGAAACAGAGAAAAAGGCATGGGAAATAGCAGGTTGCGTGCGAAGCGAAATGGATTTTTGGGTTTCAGCAGATGGGAGGGCTGTGTTACCTGAAGAATTAGCTAATCCCATGGCGAGAGAAATACATGGTCCAGTACACCTAGGAAGGGATGCTATGATGAGAGTGTTTAGGCAAACTTGGTATTGCCCTAAATTTAGAATAGCAGCAGAATCAGTATGTAAGCGATGTGTTACCTGCCAACAACTGAACGTAGGCAAACGAACACCAGTCACACTGAGTCACATTGGGAGGTCGGGGGGGCCTTTCAATAGAATGCAACTAGATTTCATCGAAATGCCAAGAGTTAATTGCCTTCGGTATGTGTTGGTGATTGTATGCGTATTTTCCAGATGGGTTGAAGCGTACCCTACACGTAGGTGCGATACACTCACAGTGGCTAAATTATTGCTCAGGGAGTTGATACCGCGCTTCGGGGTGCCTGCCTCTTTGGAATCGGACAGAGGAAAACATTTTAACAGCGAAATAGTGAAGATGTTGTGCTCCACACTGAATATCGATCAAAAGCTGCATTGTAGTTATCGACCAGAAGCTTCAGGAATTGTGGAAAAAGTGAACGGCACTTTGAAGAATAGATTGGCTAAAGTAGTGGCATCCACATCTTTGAGTTGGCCAGATGCTCTTCCTTTAGTGCTCATGAGTATGCGCAGCACCCCTGACAGGAGGACAGGTCTCTCCCCACACGAGATTCTGATGGGGAGGGCCATGAGACTTCCCACAGTTCCAACTGCTGCCCTATTGAATATTACAGATGATCTGATCTTGGATTATTGTAAAGGACTGTCTGACGCCATCCATTCTGTGTCCCTTCAGGTGCATGCGGCTGAAGTTCCAGCATCGAGGAACCTGTGTCATGACCTGAACCCAGGGGACTGGGTGTTGGTTAAAAAACACGTCCGGAAGAACTGCCTAGATGTTCGCTGGCGTGGGCCCTTTCAGGTAATCCTGATAACGAACACCGCGGTGAAGTGCGGGGGGCTACCAAATTGGATCCATGCATCCCATACTCGAAGAGTTCCAGCACCTCTAGAAGAAACAGCTCCTATCCCAGACGAAAGCCCGGAAGTGGAAGAAGAGTCGCAAGAAGGGATTGAGGCAGCTGAGGGGGTGTCGGGAGAAGTTGGGAACGCATCGGATTCAGAGGAAGAGCGAAGGCAGGACGGCAGTGAGACTGAAGACGCAACTGAAGGAGAGAGCAGCAGTGAATACGAAACAGACACGGATCAGTACCAAAGTGATCAAGAACCGAGTGTGAGGACGAGATATAGGAGAACAAGGTGTGAGGCTGCCACTTGGCCGGGAAGAGACAGGAGGCTAAGTTTGAGGTCGGCCCAGGAAGAAACACTTGTTCCTATATCCGAAGACTCGGATCACGAGGAAGATACCCAAGAGGGAACCGAGGAGGGCCCTAGAAGATCAAGGAGGGTGCGAGTGCCTAGTAGAAGATACTCTACTCCTGATTGGACCTACCTCGTTGCAGATGTCGGTGGGGCACAGAACCGGGAGGGTCAGGGAAGTGAACCTGATCAGAACTGACCCAATCATCACTGTACAAATTCTGTTCCTGCTACCGGGGGCGGAGACTGAAAGGTTGCTGACACTCAACATCGTCTATCCTCCTCTCCTAAGCGGAATAAGAAAATTGATTTTAGAAACAGTTGAATTTCCAGTTTGCTGTTCACGATATCCAGTGTTGGAGGGAACTCTCCTTCGGTTAGAAATGCTTGAGCGAGTAGTGGAAGCTCTTGGAATGCTCATTGTTTTGGACTAACACTTTGTTGTAAAAAGACTTTTTGAAAGGACTTTGAAAAATTACTGCAAGATAACCTAGCGCCGAGTGGAAGAAGAAAATTGGTAGGGGTTTCCTTTGAGCGGATGGAGAAGGGCTAGGGTTGTCTGTTTTCTACAGGACTTTAAAATGTTTTGCGGAGTAAATTGTCGGCTTCCAAGTGTTCCAAAGAGGGACAAGATGTAAAAGAAAGACTTTGTACAGAGAGAAGAAGAAGCGAATGCTGGAAGAAAGTCAAGAACTACACTGTTTGAGAACATGGAGGCTGGCAACCCGAACCGCAGGGCAAAATGTATAGTTGGCACATTGTTGGGAGTGGTGATTTCCCTGATAGTTTTAGTGGTTACTGTCTCATACATAGTGGGACACGAGAGAGATGCAACTGCAGTCAAGGAGGTCAAGGGAGTGTCAACACCGAGAACCACTATTGTTAATGATAAGGGAAACATCAACGATAAAGACAAAGCGTTGTTAGATGCAGAAATAAAAAGGTTACACACAGATGAGTCACAGGGAAATTACAGGTCAAATGCTTATGCTAAATTGCTTTATGAATACGTTGATGCCATGGAGGTGAAGAATTGCTACGTTTGTATGCAATTACCAGCTTCTGTGGAGGAGGGTATCAGATACCATCATCTTCCATTGACATATGGAATCACATGCAGTTTGTTGTTGAGCATATTTTATGGACGAGAAGGATTTGAGTATTATTTCTCGAATTTCGACTCGACATTGCCAGAGGTCCCGAATTTCAAGCATTTGAACAAGTGGGACTACTACAAAAGCGAAGACAGATTACACAAATGGTTTATTCCATGGAAAACGTTAGATACTTCACATGCTCGAAGAAACAATCTGACTTGTCAAGTGTCAGAAATTGAGAAAAAGTTTATAGGGCAGGTAGATACTAGATACAGGAGGCAGAAGATTCTGAAGGCCTCAGGACAATGGGAAACAGATTGGACCAAGGAGGAAAGGGCACATCAAAGAAAGGGTAGTATTGGTCCAATTGCTTTAGATAAGGAGAAACGGGGGAAACTGTGCATCCACAGGAGTTACTCCTATTATGAGAATTTTTATGTAGGTCAAGTCAATTGTGAACATGCCTTTCAACTGGAGTATTACTCTAAGGATTTTTTGAAAGGGATGCAAGCAATTCCAAATGTATATTTTGTATGTGGAAGAAATGCCTATGTGAAGCTACCAGATAATTGGTATGGATCATGCTATCTGGCTGTTGTCTTCCCTAAAATATATCATGTTGAGAATTTAGAAACGACAAAGAAAGAAATACCAACTAGGTGGAAGAGAGGGCTGGGTGCAGCAGAAGTAGTTGGAGATGTACTCGGTGCTGCATTCCCTATCTTAGGACTGATATTGAATGACATTAAGATCAGGAGGTTAGCTACAGTCGTAGATAGGCTATCTGCCAGTACTGCTAGATCATTGATGCTGATAGAAGGTGAGATGCAATCGATTAGGGCAATGGTTCTTCAGAACCGACTTGCTTTAGACGTTCTGTTAGCTAAAGAGGGAGGAGTCTGTAAGGCTTTGAAGGTCCAGGAGTGCTGCACTTACATTCCAGACAATTCAAAACCTCTAGAGAAGTATATACGAAACATCACTGCCATACACTCCGAAATTGAGGATCTGACAAAGATAAACGTGTGGGAAAAAGTAGGTCATGGAATGGGTAAAGTTGGAGGTTGGTTTGCCAACTTAGGAAAGGGTATCGTTTGGTACATACTAAAACCCATCATCATAATTGTGATTTGTGTAATCACTTTGTGGGGATTGGTGCGTTTGTATCAGTGGTATAGAGCAAATAGGTAACAGAGAACTATGAGGAAACAGGAGGAAAAGTTGACAGCGATGCAGGACACCCAATACAGGAGTCTAAAGGCATTAGAGACAATGAAAAGAGGTGGCACTGCCACGACTTCACTTTGAAGGGTTCTACATTTTGTGATGGTGTCTTGATGGTGATGACCCCTGAAGGTCATCAAAGGGGGGATTGAGAGAGCACAAGTCTGAAAAATGTATAAGTGCACCATATTTACAAGCACGTAGTTAGTTTAAACATGCTTTTGCACACGAGTGTTTTATATTTAGAAGTGAAATACACAGAGTGTCTTATGTTCAGTAGTGAAATGTATGGAATGTTTAAGTAGAGTAACAATAATCATAACTGTGTGAGATTAATGTAGAAATGTTGGAATGAATATGAAAACTTCATGTTCTCATGTTAAAGGAATCATGTTAGAGTTGAATAGAACTCTAAAAATCCAGTATATTGTGTAGGCCTTAGGGCAATTCACAGCAAATCTAAACGTGCTGCTAAAATAATGTGAGATGGAGTTAACCTGGTTCTTCCACAAATGTATTATCGAATTAAGTTTAAAATATATGCTTTATAGATGTGTTATTTTAGAAACGTATGCTAGTTAAGAATGTTGCTGTTTAAATCAAGTTAATGTTTTAAGAGTGCAGGGACCTGCTTCATGTAAATCAAGTAGGCCTGAACTGATAATGTCATATCGTTTGAACTGCCATGTGCTCGTTAGGGAAGAAGTCGAGAGGTGTCCAGCACCGAGCTTTGAGTGTGTTTTACGACCTAAAGATATGGTGGAGTCTGGAATTTGAGGCCCACTGCAGGACGAACTGTATGCAGGTGCGAGGGTCTTAATCAGCTAGAATGAAAGGGGCTTTGTTCAGTGGCGCTTGGCGCAGGCCTGTAGGAGTTTCCAGGAATTTCAGGGGGTATCAGCGCACTGGAGAAGAAGCCTGGGAACCAAGGTCAACTATAACGAGGGTCTTGAAGAGTACCATCATGGAGTTTACCGCGCAAAGATGTACCACGTGAGGGGCGTCCCAAGGGGCGTTTCTATTGGAAATGTGATTTGGTATTAGGGAAAGCGACCCGGGAGGAGAGTAGAGCAGATGATTTTGGGAGCCTAAGGAAGCGGATGGGTAGGCAGATAGGCTGATCAGGAGAGATCCATTATCAGAGAAGAGACAAAGAGAAGTGCGTGATCTTCTTAGGAAGTCACCACGGCTGACACCTAGAGGGGTACAAGATCTTGTTAAGTAGGGATGTCACTTAGTATAGTGTAGGGACAGACTAACCTTAATTTTCTTTTCTGTAATGACTTTGAGGTTGCAACTTGTATCCATTTTGGCAACGCTTATGTTATTGGAAGTTGTACTCATTATTCTGTTTTTCAGACTCAGACTATTCAAAAAGTTCATGTTCATAGTGATACCAATTTATCTTCTGAATCTCATTTTGAGAAGTTTGTATCTTCAGTTATCTTTGACTTTATATTAAATCTTTGAAACTTAAATTTTGGTCAGTGGTCATTTAGAGTGGTGTAAGTTCTTAAATTGATTGACTTATTGTTAGATTACCTTTTACTCAATGACAGGTACCAACGATTCAGTCGACTTAGTTTGGGATCTGGTAAGGTAACTAGTAACCAGTAATCCCGCGTTAACAATTGCTTAGTGGGGCGCTGCCCAGCTGCCCCTATGGACCAGCCGCCGCTGCTGACCGGGGGGTGTTTTGCGGATGCCCCTCGGCGAAGGTACACTGAGTTGGTGCATAAAGTATTGAACAACATTTGTTCACTCACCAGTCCCAATCTGACCGGGTTTTATTCACAAAAGAAAGATACATTATTCGTGACTCACACTTCGGGTGAGTGACTGGGGGTCGCCCTGAGATACCCTAAAATAAGCGAGCAAAGGCGAGGCTCGAATACCTTGGACTCGACCCACAGGCCCCCAACAGGAGTCACGTGACATTGCAATAGAAACAAAGGGGGTGTGCGGGGCTCGAGCCTGAGGTCACGAGACAGGCAGGTGACCCCCCGTTGTTACAAGAATGGAGACTTGCAGCTGTGTATGGTACCCTTTTGGAACTTGCACACGTCACTTTTGTTTTTAACACACTGTTTGCTACCTCGCACGTTTTGTTTGTTTTAGAGACTTGCACAAGTGCCACCTTTGCCTACATAACGTTAGTTATTGTGCTGGAGTGTCTGCCTTCTATTGCAGTATTATACCTCTACTTGTATTTTGTACGTTTTTGTAACCTGCACCCTTATCACTTTTTTCTCCTATAATGCACCGATTGCTACTTCATGTATTTTGCTAGCTCACTAGTGTCACTTTTGATCCATGTAACTTATTGTTTGCTTTTGTATTTTGTTCCTGTATATCATTTGGTCCTTCTGTGAAGTGCTCTGACACCTTCGGGTAAAGTCCGCGCTATGTAAAAACGCATAAATAAATAAATAAATAAATAAATAAATAAACAAGCTGAGCACCAGAGCCAAGATGTGAGAGGCTTGGACCGTCCTCGAGGGATGGACACTGCCTGGAGGCGCGGCCAGCAGCGGTCAGAAAGGAGCCTCTAGCGCCTACATGATGAGAACTGACAGCAGAGGCGCACGGGCCATGGAGCGCGCGCAGAGGACTCCGCACAGATGAGTCTGCTGCGCTGTGATGGGCATAGGTGCCCTGCAGCCTTCGTTGCCCCTTCTTCCCGCGCACGTAGGTGGCATCATTCCGAAACAGCCCTCACTCCTAGCGGGTTCAGATAGTGTGGCGGGGCCTGCGTCACCTTACCTTACCTTACCATACCATACCTTCCCATACAATACCATACCATACCTTTCCATACCTTTCCATACTATAACATACCTTACTACACCATACCTTACCATACCATACCATACCTTCCCATACAATACCATACCTTACCATACCATACCATACCATACCATACTATACCATACCTTACCATACCATACCATACCATACTATACCATACCATACTATAACATACCTTACTACACCATACATTACCATACCATACCTTCCCATACTGTACCATACCATACCATACCTTACCATACCATACCATACCATACCATACCATACCATAGCATACCTTACCATACCTTACCATACCTTACCATACCTTTCCATACCTTCCCATACTATACCATACCATACCATGCTACACCATGCCTTACCATACCTTACCATTCCATACCATACCATAACATTCCTTACTATACCATACCTTACCATACCGTATCATACCATACCATACTTACCTTACCGTACCTTATCATACCATACCCAGGGTCGGACTAGGAACAGAAACCGGCCCTGGCAAACTGCTCAACCACCATACCATACCTTACCATACCATAACATTCCTTACTATACCATACCACCTGCCATAACCTGTACTGCATCACACTTCCTTTCATAAATCATTGTTGTATGCGTTGTAAATAAGCCTATGATTCTTGAGTGCTCTAAGCAATTGAAAAATCCCGACAGAACCATTTGTTTTACTTCATACTTATACCCAGGTTCTGAGGGACACCGGGTCACCCCATTATTTTTTACTATTATCGCCTGTACTGCATCGTACTGTAGCTTGTAAATACCTTAGACTATATCGAACCTCACCATACAATACCATTTCATATTCCGTGACTTACCATTTCATTTCATGCCATACCATGGCCCACCCAGTACTATATACTGCACCATATAACATACAGCACACCATGGCATGGATGTATGACGTTTCAACGCATGCTTTTACAGTGCATGCCTTTACCACGCAGGTTTTACAACGCAAGTCGTTACAACGACTTGCGTTGGGGGGCACTGGATAGTGAATAGTTTAATTTACTATTCCAACTCCAGTCCCCGTGGATAGTAGGGAAGGTTTTGGATAGTAAATTAAACTATTCCCTATCCTAGCGCGCCCCCAGCGGAATGCGTTGTAATAACTTGCGTTGTAAAAGTTGCATCGTAATGATAGTGCGTTGTAAAAGTTGCGTTGTAAAGGATGTTAACCCCCATGGCATACCATACCAGGGTTCTTAGATGTGATTAGCTATATGTAGCAGGACGTCCCTCCCTTTTTAGAGAAGATTTCATGTGTGTAGCCCTGTAGGCGGAGCATTGTGACAGGTCTCATAGTGTAACTATAATACTGGTAAGCTACAATCCATGAAGTCACACTCGCAGATGGCATGAATGGCTGGCACAATGCTTCGCTGCGGTGGCCCTTGCCATGTTGTCCTTAGAGTACGCGCTGACGTCACTGCTGCCAAGGGCTGAAATGGCACCCTCTGCCCACCCCCTCTGCTCTCACTTTTTCCAAGTGGTGAAACAAAGACTCCTCACACACAGACACAGCCAGTGAACTTTTCCCTGATTGGTCCATTTCGTCCTTCTTCCTACTGCCAGCCCACGTGCCAGCTCCAACACACAGACTTGTCAATAGTTCTAAAGGTCAAGGGTCGCGTGTTGTATGCAAGCAGGGATCAGAGTTGGGCTGCAGAGCCTTTCATCCTTGGAAGTGTTTCAAGAAGCCACCAGCCTCTGGGGTCCTGGGTGTTAGAAGAGTGAGAGGGTGAGGGGGGCATGTCAATGCCAGGCTGTGGCTTTATGCCAGGACACAGGGACAGTGTGCATCATAGAGAGCCTGGGTGGTAAAGTATGTTATGCTTGAATGTAACCAATGACGCTCTAATGTAAGCATGCAGATACATTTCAATCCACTTTTAATGGACGCCATTAAAAACAGTGCAGACCTCCTTCGGTTGTGAAGTGTTTGCTTTTGCATCGCTCTGGATAATGTTATTTGAGACAACAACCGGAAAGTAGTGCATCCATTATAATTCCCTTGCTATAGACCCGCTTGTGTTTTTCATCAAACATCAATTGTCCCTGTTAAGTACAGTTTATAATCCTCAGAGTTTCTCTAAAATATGCTCAAACTATGTTTAAGGGTACCTAGAAAGATGCCTGTGTCATGGTGCCTCTTCTAAGGTCAATCATTAAAGTAATAGGGTGACCCAGAAAGGTACTGGACCTGGGTTTTATACGATATAGAAAAATTGGTCCGAGACCTCTATATTTTGTGAGACCTGAATAAATCAGTAACCTTTATGATTCAACAATTTCAAAAGCTTGTCACAAGGGATCAGCTCTATTCAATAAATGTATCATGAAACATTTTGAAAAAGCAACAGCAAAAAACAGTATCCAACCAGGAACAATTTTTAATTTCTACTGGTCAACGAATTAATCATTTTTTGGAACTTTTTCAAAGTTAATATCAATGGTTGCCCCAAATAGAAAAAGAGTTGTGAAAAAATGTGTGAGAGATTAAGAAAGAAAGGAATTCATAGAAAATATTTGTGACATAAAATATTCAAAACAATTTGTACTTCACAGTCCGGAAAATCAATTAACCGTGCTGTTCAACCTGGCCAAAGCAAAGCAAATTAAGTCAAACTTTTTCTAAATGTTAAAGACACATCAATGTCAATTTGGTGTTTGCACATCAATATTTGAAAGAACACATTGGTCCAGGTTTTTACTAAAAGTGTTGACGTTTCGACCTGGGCCATGCAAGTCTTCTTCAGGGCAAAACTGAAGGGGCAACCCGGGATCATAGATGACCCCTCGCAGCAAATGAAGTGGTGCTTGTTCCCACGTTCAAAAGGATTAGTTCAATCCTAAAAACACTTACAAAGAGAAATGAATCACTCCATGGAAAAGCGAACACGGTCCACGTCACAGAAATCAAGTAGTACTCCGAGTATCTTGTATGCTTAATCCTTAGGCATATGACGTTGGCTCAATTATGGAGTCCTAAAGAATGTGGCCAAATTCAATATGTGGGTGCCACTGTCGGATGCAGAGCCCTGTCTTCTTCTCCTTATGTCTTCACCCACTGTATTAAAAACCAAAGTCGGGACTCTGCGATTCAACAGCCAGTATTGGATATCTTTTTTTGCCCATGTATCTATGTATAGTTCCAACAAAATTATTCCAGAAACGAAGTCACGGCAGTGTGTTTAAGGACAGCATCGGGTATCGCAGTAGTCTCCCCCAACGTGTCCACGTTGTCTCACAGTATGAAAAAGCAGCAGTCAGAAAAGCGAAGCCCTCCAAAAGGAATTTACAGCAGCATTAGTTAAGTTAGTTCTTAAGTTAGTTCTGTCAATCGGGCCCAGAATGAGCGTCAGAAGTGTCCTGCTACCACATCAGGGTCTAAAGACAAAGGCAACACTAAAGTAATTATAAATTGAAAAACAAAATCACTGGCACTGAAAGGAACCAGCTTGGGTTTTGATGTGCTCTTTCCGAGAAAACAAAATGCAGTCACTCAAAGTGAAGTTCACCAGTGGCTGAAGTAGGCTGACCCACTGCCCCATGCTATAGTGGGCGGAAGCAAAATGTGAATGACACAGCAACAGACCAATGGACGAAGAGAAGTGACTGAAAGTCCCTATATGTAATTATACTGTACATATATTAACGCTAATGCCTGACCTAAAAAGGCTGCTCACGCCTTATCATTGGTTCACCGCTGGGCGTTTCAGAAAGTAGGATTTGTAGACGTAAAATTACGGTACAAATCTTCCGTTGAACCGACGAACCTTGCTTGCGCTGACATATTATATATATTTATTTTTTAACTCGTTGGCGTGTCACTTCTTAGCGCTGATAATCACATTGAGGGCAGTTCTAGAGATGACCACTCACCTTGCAGGACAAAGAAAAGTCTGGAAATTTGGCCAATTGGGGATCTTCTGTTCAACGTTAAAATCCAGTATTTGTTAGGGGTGGACCTGCACACAGAAATGAATTCGTACTTGTAAAGCGCACTTATACCCTGAGGTGTCTTGGCGCTGTACGCATATCTGTGGAATCCTTCCTGGCTTTCCCTGTGAGGTGTCCACTCCTGGGCACCCCCAAGGTGAAGCCAGGCATCCAAGCGCTGTTGGGGCCGGTGTGGAGATTAAGCAAGCTATTGCCCAGAGTCACAGAGTGGGACCCATGATTAGAATAGGCACCGAGGCGAGAATTATCAGGTCCGAGGAAATTGAGCCCAAGACCCGCCGAGGTAGGAATTGAACCCTGGTCCCGGGCCAGACCTCTGCATCAGGGTCTACCGCTCTAACCAGTGAGCCACACTTCTCCACAGAGAGGCCCCTTTGTCATTTAATGTTGGGTTGGCAGACGCATGGGTGAAGTCTGGCTGAGACCCCTATAAGTGACTATGTTAAACACATAATTTTAGTAAAATCAAAAGGCCTAGGTAAACAAAGACCTAAAATAAGTCAATCAGTCAATCATTGGCTGCAAGCCTCTTGCCGTTTAGAAAGAAAGAAAAAAGACAGGCAAATAAGAAGGCAAGAAAAACAAGCTTAGAACGGAGGAAAAAGAAGACGGAAGGAAAGTGATAGAAAGTGAAAGAGAGGATGAATTAAAGTAGGAAGGAGGGAAAAAGAGAGAAGGAAAGAAAGAGAAGAGAGAAAAGAGAGAAGGAAAGAAAGAGAAGAGAGGAAAGAGAGAAATAAAGAAAGAGAAGAGAGGAAAGAGAGAAGGAAAGAGAGGCCCTTTGTTGTTTAAAACGGGGTTGACAAATCCAGCAATCTTCAGATGAGACAGGAGGAACTTTATGTGTGCAGAAGCTCCTAAGGATGGCACCAGGCCAGGCCTTGGAAGGATTACTGCTACAAAGAGAGACCTCGGCAGCCATTTTCTTTTTTCGTTGCACTTGTTTTTGGAGCATTGAGTTGGCTGTGAAAATTCTGTGGAAATAAACATTTCTAGTCCACAAACTAGGCTTTGGGTGATGTGCTGAGCTACAAGATTCCCTAACAGGAGCTTGCTTCTCCCTGCGGGGTTGGGCACGGGCCATCAGCAAACACAAGGTCCTGCTTGTGACCAAGCGCGCATAAATATATGCTGCTTGGGTAAGCATTCGACAGTCTGCTCTGGGAAGGGATATGGCCATGGACCATGAAGGTACCTGGAGATAGTCCAAAGCACTGTGGGGTAAACTCCATACCACTGAGATGCCCCCTGTGTACTGAAGGGTTGCCTGGTAGAGCAGAGATGACCCACCGAGGAGCAAATCTGCGCCATTAGCCGGAGAAGGGAATCCATGGACAAAGAGGCTGAGGGGCCGATTCACAGAACTAATTTACGACAAAGTCCTAAACGTAGTACTTTTGGTATTTACAGAAGGCATTTAGTAGTCTTAAATTAGGATTTTGTCTTAAATTAGGATTTTGTCTTAAATTAGGAGTTTGTCTTAAATTAGGAGTTTGTCCTAAATTAGGATTTTGTCTTATATTAGGATTTTGTCCTAAATTAGGATTTTGCCTTAAATTAACTTAAGACAAACTTAAGTAAAACTTAAGTTTAATTTAAGACAAATCCTAATTAAAGACAAAATCCGAATTTAAGACAAAATCCTAATTTAGGACAAAATACAAATTTAAGACTAAATCCTAATTTATGACGAAATCCTAATTTAGAACAAAATCCTAATTTAAGACAAAATCCTAATTTAAGACTACTAAAAGCCTTCTTTGAATACCAAAAGTAGTAAGTTTCTAATTTTGTTGTAAATTAGTTCTGTGAATCGGGTGCTGAGTGTCCTTGCACTTGTCTATCCTCCAACTGACTTTTTAAAACCTCCCATCACTAAACATTAAGGGCTGGATTACGATGTTGATGGATGGGTTACTTCGTCACAAACATGACCGATATCCCGTCTGCCAAATTAAAACTTCCATAGGATATATTGAAATGGTAGTTAGGTGTGTTGGACATCTGTCACGTTTGTGATGGAGTAACCCTGTCCGCCAAGATCGTAATCAGGCCCTAAATGCCATACAGAAAGAAGAATATAATATCCACATAATGCCGGAAATGTTAATAACATACGATTGAAGCACCAAACATCAGTAATAAATCCATCTCATTTCCATATAAGTAATAAAAAAAACACAAACATAAAAGAGATTCAGAAAAAAATTCAAAATCGAGCATACAAAAGCAAGATACGTTTAACATCTGCAGACGAAAAATCAGTTGCACTCTCCCATTACTGAACATTTCAATCACATAGGCAACTGATTAAACCGGGGTTTACTTGGAACTATATCCATTTCCCTCTTTGTAATAGGATGTCAGGTGCACTCTTTGCTTGATTGTTTGCTCCTGATGGGGGTATCCAAAGATTTTTGGAGTAGACGCCTCTCTCAGTTATCGTAACATGCTTCATCATTGCGCCTATCCACACCCTGGTCAGATGATACTACCAGGGCGGACTCAACCATAGTTGGTAATGGGAGTTCTTAGATAAAGCAAAACTGGATATGCAGGGACCCAGATAGGTGATATGTTAAAAATACCTCAAGGTATACCCTAATTATTATTTTATTTAGTGGGTACCTGGGGTATGAGTTAAAACCAAGAATATTGAGGCTTCTGTTGAAAAGCAATTGTTCAATTATACCCTCACTTTACTGCCAACATGTTTCGGCCCTCACCAAGAGCCCAATCGAGTCTGGGGCCTTCGTCAGGGCTGTCTCGTCAAAGTCCCTGCCTGTTGTTCGTTCACACACTCCGTGCAAAATGTGAGGCCTAGTGCTCTCACCTGTCTTTCTACCTGCATGCTATCGGGAACAAACTCCTCCTCCTGCCATATGACTGGAACCGTGCATGATAACTGACCTCCACCCAACCCATCTGACTGTAAGGGATGCATCAAAGTCACTAGGCAGTGTATTTCACGAACACTCAACACAGGGCACATTTGTGGCTACACACTTTTGCCGCTTTGACCCATTAGTTGCCCTGGGTCATTTCACCTCTGACTTATCACACAACTGGCCTCTGGATCTCATAGTCACTACATTATAAAGCGCTTCCTCTGTAATTTACTGACTTTTATGAGCTAAACTGTCCATCCGCAGTCTGCAGTACTTCACTAGGGAGCAGTGTGTTGAGAGAGGCAGAATGAGTGCCCCTCCCCACAATACAATGATCATTCCCCCACTCCAGAATCTTACTTTTGACTGACCTTCTTATATATAATGCGGAGAGGGGACAGGGCCCAGCTGAGATGACCAGCAGTCAGAGGACAACGATTAGAAAGGCATGTACCCCCCACAACCCACCCCCCTTTTAACGCAGACCTCACATGATTATTACATTCCTGGATTTACCACCCTCGTTAGAGAGGTGGAGTCAGGCCCAGTGCTTCATTTGTAAGTATACAAGTGCCAGGGCCCTTCTCAGGAGGCCATGCCATCCTGCACCACCCATTGCCACTGCCAATGACCGCACCAACACACCTACTAACCATCACACACCAAGTGTGACAATTCAGACCATTCCACCCAAAGGCATAGGAATGGTGTGGATGGTAGGTAATATTACTTTTTAATGTGTATTAAAGTCCCTCTCCCTTGTTAAAGGCCCTCGCCGAGAGGGCCTTTAATAGCCGGTATAGCCCTCTACGGAGGGCTATATGGCTATATTAAATGGTTAAACAACTGTTATTATGCTCATCTCAAAGTCAGACAATGTCGCCACCATGTGGCAGACTGTCATTAGAGCAGCTGCTGAGAATTAAGTGCTGGTGCCCAGCCTAGGAAGTCACCGGCTCAAATTAAGCACTATGAAGGAAGCAGTGCCTGATACACATGTGGAGAGCGGATACACATGGCTGAAACCAGCAGGGCCACTGTGAGAGTCTGTGAATTCACTTACATGCATGGCTTTTCCAGAGCACATCTCACCGTTTCTAAGCATTATAAACTAGTGTTACTGTCACCCAATTTACACGGACTCAAATGTAAAAATCTCGCAAGAATGAGTTGGTCCGAACTTGCCACCTACAAATACCAGCGGATGCCAGCAGCGAGCGCTTAACTCACTGAGCCAGCTTCCTTTCCCCACCCCCCATGTTCCACTCGGTGCACCCTTGGGATTACACGTTTTTTTTCCGCTTTCGTTTTCGCCAATTATATTCGGTGCTCATGACGGAGTGGTTCCGTCATGAGTGCCGGTAGTAATGACGGAACCACTCCGTCATGGCCCCGTCATAGAACCTTCAGCACAGCGCGAAAATTCCCGCCGCGCGGAAGAGGCTAACTATGAATTATCGCACTGTCCCATGGCCCCCGCTGTCACAACAGCACAAAGCGCTTCCTCCATCTTTCAGTGAGCTTTATGAGATAAACTGTCCGCAGCCTCCAGACGTCGGCGCCCCCACTCCCGACCCCCGAATGGCTGCAGGGCATCTCTGGTCCTTTCGCATCCACAGTTTCTGCCCCATAAATGATATACAGATGGCTCCTTTACAATAAAGAATTGTCCAGAGCCCCTGGTCCAGACAGGAAGTGGTCTTGAAGGACAGGCCTGTCCGCGTGCCAGACGTGAGTCAATGGTCTGCGCGGACTCTTGTACCCTGCGGTGCAATGGACGGAGACCAGAGGGGGCGCGTCACTTCCGGGGTCCAGTCGAGGCGCGTCGCCTCAGGGTGGAGGTCGGGTTGGGGAGCTCACCTATCCGGTCCCCGCGTCTCCTTTGTACGGTGGGGGCACAGACAGGGGCTGGAATGATGCGAGTCCGCGGCCAAATTATGGATTAGCCATGCCTGCCACATAAGCCATCATCTGCCGCATAATTTGTGGTGTTTTGCAAAAAACATGTTTCTAGCACAAACTGATCGAAAGGCTCTGAAAACGCCGCTACGAGTGTTGCCGCGCAGTGGCTGACCCTTTGCAAAGGTTAACTGGTCACCTGTCAGTTACGGGTTGTTGTAATAGGGGTTGACGTGATGCTAGTCAGGTGAAGCTCTTGATAGGCAGTGTTGACGTGTGACACTAACAAAAGATTGAAGTGATGCTGTCACAATATTGTGCCACATTACTCCAGACAATTTGCTTGTCTTTCCATATAAATGAGTCAATGCTGCCACATAATTTGGTCTTCCCGGCCACATAATTCCAGTGACCTTGGACATCAACCCGGGATATCAAGCATAGCTCCTGGGGGATAGAGGGGTCGCCGGATTTTCAGACTATTTTATTAAAATAGTCTGAAAAGACATTTAAAAAATATCAGATTTACTACTAGGAAAAGCCAGGCTTCCAAGGTACACCAGGAAAGTACTGGAATATATTTCATGAATGCCCCCTAAGGGTCTACTGCGTTTTTCGAAATTTGATCCCAATTTTTTTTGACAATTCTCCGTAGTTGAAGTCTACTCTCCCTTAAATCATGTACAAGAAATCTGTTAAATCATTTTGCTTGCTGCAGTTTGGTGGTGTATTACACTCCACCACTTACATAGATCTTTTTCCTCCTATAATGGCAATGAGATTAGCTCTGACCCCACTTCTGTAAATGCGTGTCCTACCCCATTGCTGGGAGCAGGACTTGCTTTAAGGCGGTGCAACCAGTACAGCTGCACCTGGTGTTGACTTTGGTGGGGGCACTGTGTTTAAAAATAATATTTGGTTTAGAAGTAAATGAACTTCCTTGTGCATAAGGCAGTTTTCCGGCAACAATAAAAATGTCAAGATAACGCTGGTTATTAATGTTCCTACTAATAGGAGTTCAAAATTTTGTCTAGTGGAAGTTTTGGCTCATCGTAAAGTAGTGCGGGAGGGTTAATCTGCCTGCTTCAAAGAACGTGTACCTTGCAGATCATAGAACTGAGTGAACTATGAGTAGCACTATAAAAAGTATACATGATTTTTCCACATTTGTCTAATTACTTTGTGAACACAAATAACAATTAAGAATGCTTACAAACTGTGACAACATGCGTGCCTTTCTCAATGTTTCACTTTAAAACTATCTGATCATATAAATGGGCGTATGGTCTCGTGCAACAGGCGATTTCTATAGGGTCACTGGAAAGACCACAAGGTTGTCCATGTCCCCCCCAGAAATGTAGTGTCTCCTACGCCCCTGTATTTTAACACAATGCAAACAAAACAAACTACACGTACGTGCAGTTCACTTAAATCTACATCATTGGCATAGCAGATGGTCAGTCAGCCTGAACACCTGGCAGCTTTCCAGCCCTTCTGGACCTACGCTGGGCATCAAATCAATGTAAACCAGGCACCTTTCGAGCCCTCCTGGACCTAGGTTGGGCATCAAATCAATGTAAACCGGCCATATCACGTGTAGTCTAGAGTCTGCACAGATCTGTTCACCTCCTCCGAGCTCCCCTTCCCCACCTTTATCTGAATTTTAGAGCACTCTTTTTCTAGGGGATGGGCTTGTGTATTTTCCCTTTAACACCCACCGTTCCTTCCCAAACCCCCTCACTACGTACCTTTCTTCATCCCATCACACATTCTACATCATTTACTTTTAACGTAGATTATCATGACACATATTTTTATTAATTTTTTAAATAGGTTGCTAACTATACTTAATGTTCAGCAGCTGGTGCTATATATCCACCACTGGCAGGGGCGGGTGCCATCAGAGATGGCGGAAGGCTCCCCTGGCTTGGGGAGACCTAGCGCCTGTCCGTGTCCGCCGTCTTCGAAGCGCTGGAGGGGATGGCGTGAACGGGAGGCCCGGGCTTCTCGCCTCCATCTCCTCAGGCCTCGCTGATGGTGGAAACATGTCCGGCATCCCTGGAGCGCCTTATCTACGAAGCAGGGCGTGAAGTGGACTCTTGTCTCTCCCTCTCTTTCCTTCACAGCTCTCAGGCGAGATAAGATCCGTCTAAGTACACCCCTCCTTATCGCTGACATGTTTCAACCACGAGGGTCTGCCAGGGACAGGGAAGAGGGGGACGAGGAGACCCCTGGCTCAACTCAAGGACCTTCAGTGGCGACGAGAAAGCGCGACCTGGATATGTCCTGGAGCAGTGAGAGGCCTCACACCGAAGGGGTTACCCTGGGTCAGTGACCCGACACTGAGGGGCTCACTCTGGGTCAGTGACCCGACACTGAGGAGGTCACCCTTGGTCAGTGACCCGACACTGAGGGCTCACTCTGGGTCAGTGACCCGACACTGAGGGGCTCACTCTCGGTCAGTGACCCGACACTGAGGGGCTCACTCTGGGTCAGTGACCCGACACTGAGGGGTTCACTCTGGGTCAGTGACCCGACACTGAGGGGCTCACCCTGGATCAGTGACCCGACACTGAGGGGCTCACTCTGGGTCAGTGACCCGACACTGAGGGGCTCACTCTGGGTCAGTGACCCGACACTGAGGGGCTCACTCTGGGTCAGTGACCCGACACTGAGGGGCTCTCTCTGGGTCAGTGACCCGACACTGAGGGGCTCACTCTGGGTCAGTGACCCGACACTGAGGGGCTCACTCTGGGTCAGTGACCCGACACTGAGGGGCTCACTCTGGGTCAGTGACCCGACACTGAGGGGTTCACTCTGCGTCAGTGACCTGACACTGAGGGGCTCACTCTGGGTCAGTGACCCGACACTGAGGGGCTTACTCTGGGTCAGTGACCCGACACTGAGGGGCTCACCCAGGGTGAGTGACCCGACACTGAAGGGCTCACCCTGGATCAGTGACCTGACACTGAGGGGCTCACTCTGGGTCAGTGACCCGACACTGAGGGGTTCACTCTGGGTCAGTGACCTGACACTGAGGGGCTCACTCTGGGTCAGTGACCCGACACTGAGGGGCTTACTCTGGGTCAGTGACCTGACACTGAGGGGATCACTCTGGGTCAGTGACCCGACACTGAGGGGCTCACTCTGGGTCAGTGACCCGACTCTGGGGGCTTACTCTGGGTCAGTGACCCGACACTGAGGGGCTCACCCTGGGTCAGTAACCCGACACTGAGGGGCTCACCCTGGGTCAGTGACCCGACACTGAGGGGCTCACCCTGGGTCAGTGACCCGACACTGAGGGGCTCACTCTGGGTCAGTGACCCGACACTGAGGGGCTTACTCTGCGTCAGTGACCTGACACTGAGGGGCTCACTCTGGGTCAGTGACCCGACACGGAGGGGCTTACTCTGGGTCAGTGACCTGACACTGAGGGGTTCACTCTGGGTCAGTGACCCGACACTGAGGGGTTCACTCTGGGTCAGTGACCCGACACTGAGGGGCTTACTCTGGGTCAGTGACCCGACACTGAGGGGCTTACTCTGGGTCAGTGACCCGACACTGAGGGGCTCACTCTGGGTCAGTGACCCGACACTGAGGGGCTTACTCTGGGTCAGTGACCCGACACTCAAGGGGCTTACTCTGCGTCAGTGACCTGACACTGAGGGGCTCACTCTGGGTCAGTGACCCGACACTGAGGGGCTTACTCTGGGTCAGTGACCTGACACTGAGGGGTTCACTCTGGGTCAGTGACCCGACACTGAGGGGTTCACTCTGGGTCAGTGACCCGACACTGAGGGGCTTACTCTGGGTCAGTGACCTGACACTGAGGGGTTCACTCTGGGTCAGTGACCCGACACTGAGGGGTTCACTCTGGGTCAGTGACCCGACACTGAGGGGCTTACTCTGGGTCAGTGACCCGACACTGAGGGGCTTACTCTGGGTCAGTGACCTGACACTGAGGGGCTCACTCTGGGTCAGTGACCTGACACTGAGGGGTTCACTCTGGGTCAGTGACCCGACACTGAGGGGCTCACTCTGGGTCAGTGACCTGACACTGATGGGTCACCCAGGGTCAGTGACCCGACACTGAGGGGCTCACTCTGGGTCAGTGACCCGACTCTGAGGGCTCACTCTGGGTCAGTGACCCGACACTGAGGGGCTTACTCTGGGTCAGTGACCTGACACTGAGGGGTTCACTCTGGGTCAGTGACCCGACACTGAGGGGCTCACTCTGGGTCAGTGACCCGACTCTGGGGGCTCACTCTGGGTCAGTGACCTGACACTGAGGGGTTCACTCTGGGTCAGTGACCCTACACTGAGGGGCTCACTCTGGGTCAGTGACCCGACTCTGGGGGCTCACTCTGGGTCAGTGACCCGACACTTAAGGGCTCACTCTGGGTCAGTGACCCGACACTGAGGAGGTCACCCTGGGTCAGTGACCCGACACTGAGGGGCTCACTCTGGGTCAGTGACCTGACACTGAGGGGCTCACTCTGGGTCAGTGACCCGACACTGAGGGGCTCACTCTCGGTCAGTGACCCGACACTGAGGGGCTCACTCTCGGTCAGTGACCCGACACTGAGGGGTTCACTCTGGGTCAGTGACCCGACACTGAGGGGCTCACTCTGGGTCAGTGACCCGACACTGAGGGGTTCACTCTGGGTCAGTGACCCGACACTGAGGGGCTTACTCTGCGTCAGTGACCTGACACTGAGGGGCTCACTCTGGGTCAGTGACCCGACACTGAGGGGCTTACTCTGGGTCAGTGACCCGACACTGAGGGGCTTACTCTGGGTCAGTGACCCGACACTGAGGGGCTCACCCTGGGTCAGTGACCCGACACTGAGGGGCTCACTCTGGGTCAGTGACCCGACACTGAGGGGTTCACTCTGGGTCAGTGACTTGACACTGAGGGGCTCACTCTGGGTCAGTGACCCGACACTGAGGGGCTTACTCTGGGTCAGTGACCCGACACTGAGGGGTTCACTCTGGGTCAGTGACCTGACACTGAGGGGCTCACTCTGGGTCAGTGACCCGACACTGAGGGGCTTACTCTGGGTCAGTGACCTGACACTGAGGGGCTCACTCTGGGTCAGTGACCCAACACTGAGGGGCTCACTCTGGGTCAGTGACCCGACTCTGGGGGCTCACTCTGGGTCAGTGACCCGACACTGAGGGGCTCACTCTGGGTCAGTGACCCGACACTGAGGGGCTCACCCTGGGTCAGTGACCCGACACTGAGGGGCTCACCCACCCTGGGTCAGTGACCCGACACTGAGGGGCTCACCCTGGGTCAATGACCCTCACTGAGTGGCTCACCCTGGGTCAGTGACCCGACACTGAGGGGCTTACTCTGGGTCAGTGACCCGACACTGAGGGGCTCACCCTGGGTCAGTGACCCAACACTGAGGGGCTCACTCTGGGTCAGTGACCCGACACTGAGGGGCTCACTCTGGGTCAGTGACCCGACACTGAGGGGCTTACTCTGCGTCAGTGACCTGACACTGAGGGGCTCACTCTGGGTCAGTGACCTGACTCTGGGGGCTCACTCTGGGTCAGTGACCCGACACTGAGGGGCTCACTCTGGGTCAGTGACCCGACACTGAGGAGCTCACTCTGGGTCAGTGACCCGACACTGAGGGGCTCACCCTGGGTCAGTGACCCGACACTGAGGGGCTCACCCACCCTGGGTCAGTGACCCGACACTGAGGGGCTCACCCTGGGTCAATGACCTGACTCTGGGGGCTCACTCTGGGTCAGTGACCCGACACTGAGGGGCTCACTCTGGGTCAGTGACCCGACACTGAGGAGCTCACTCTGGGTCAGTGACCCGACACTGAGGGGCTCACCCTGGGTCAGTGACCCGACACTGAGGGGCTCACCCTGGGTCAGTGACCCGACACTGAGGGGCTTACTCTGCGTCAGTGACCTGACACTGAGGGGCTCACTCTGGGTCAGTGACCTGACTCTGGGGGCTCACTCTGGGTCAGTGACCCGACACTGGAGGGCTCACTCTGGGTCAGTGACCCGACACTGAGGAGCTCACTCTGGGTCAGTGACCCGACACTGAGGGGCTCACCCTGGGTCAGTGACCCGACACTGAGGGGCTCACCCACCCTGGGTCAGTGACCCGACACTGAGGGGCTCACCCTGGGTCAATGACCCGACACTGAGGGGCTCACCCTGGGTCAATGACCCGACACTGAGGGGCTTACTCTGGTTCAGTGACCCGACACTGAGGGGCTCACCCTGGGTCAGTGACCCGACACTGAGGGGCTCCCTCTGGGTCAGTGACCCGACACTGAGGGGCTCACTCTGGGTCAGTGACCCGACACTGAGGGGCTCACTCTGGGTCAGTGACCCGACTCTGGGGGCTCACTCTGGGTCAGTGACCCGACACTGAGAGGCTCACCCTGGGTCAGTGACCCGACACTGAGGGTTCACTCTGGGTCAGGGACTCGACACTGAGGGGCGCACTCTGGGTCAGTGACCCGACACTGAAGGGCTCAACCCGGGTCAGTGTTTCGACACTGAGGGGTTCACCCTGGGTCAGTGACCCGACACTGAGGGGCTCACTCTGGGTCAGTGACCCGACACTGAGGGGCTCACTCTGGGTCAGTGACCCGACACTGAGGGGCTCACTCTGGGTCAGTGACCCGACACTGAGGGGCTCACTCTGGGTCAGTGACCCGACACTGAGGGGCTCACCCTGGGTCAGTGACCCGACACTGAGGGGCTCACCCTGGGTCAGTGATCCGACACTGAGGGGCTCACCCTGGGTCAGTGACCCGACACTGAGGGTTCACTCTGGGTCAGTGACCAGACACTGAGGGTTCACTCTGGGTCAGTGACCCGACACTGAGAGGCTCACCCTGGGTCAGTGACCCGACACTGAGGGTTCACTCTGGGTCAGGGACTCGACACTGAGGGGCTCACTCTGGGTCAGTGACCCGACACTGAAGGGCTCAACCCGGGTCAGTGTTTCGACACTGAGGGACTCACTCTGGGTCAGTGACCCGACACTGAGCGGCTCACTCTGGGTCAGTGACCCAACACTGAGGGGCTCACTCTGGGTCAGTGACCCGACACTGAGGGGCTCACTCTGGGTCAGTGACCCGACACTGAGGGGCTCACTCTGGGTCAGTGACCCGACACTGAGGGGCTCACCCTGGGTCAGTGACCCGACACTGAGGGGCTCACCCTGGGTCAGTGATCCGACACTGAGGGGCTCACCCTGGGTCAGTGACCCGACACTGAGGGTTCACTCTGGGTCAGTGACCAGACACTGAGGGTTCACTCTGGGTCAGGGACTCGACACTGAGGGGCTCACTCTGGGTCAGTGACCCGACACTGAAGGGCTCCCCCTGGGTCAGTGACCCGACACTGAGGGGCTCATCCTGGGTCAGTGACCCGACACTGAGGGTTCACTCTGGGTCAGTGACCAGACACTGAGGGTTCACTCTGGGTCAGTGACCCGACACTGAGGGGCTCACTCTGGGTCAGTGACCCGACACTGAGGGGCTCACTCTGGGTCAGTGACCCGACACTGAGGGGCTCACTCTGGGTCAGTGACCTGACACTGAGGGGCTCACTCTGGGTCAGTGACCTGACACTGAGGGGCTCACTCTGGGTCAGTGACCCGACACTGAGGGGCTCACTCTCAGTCAGTGACCCGACACTTAGGGGCTCACTCTCGGTCAGTGACCCGACACTGAGGGGTTCACTCTGGGTCAGTGACCCGACACTGAGGGGCTCACCCTGGGTCAGTGACCCGACACTGAGAGGCTCACCCTGGGTCAGTGACCCGACACTGAGGGGCTCACTCTGGGTCAGTGACCCGACACTGAAGGGCTCCCCCTGGGTCAGTGACTCGACACTGAGGGGCTCATCCTGGGTCAGTGACCCGACACTGAGGGTTCACTCTGGGTCAGTGACCAGACACTGAGGGTTCACTCTGGGTCAGTGACCCGACACTGAGGGGCTCACTCTGGGTCAGTGACCCGACACTGAGGGGCTCACTCTGGGTCAGTGACCCGACACTGAGGGGCTCACTCTGGGTCAGTGACCTGACACTGAGGGGCTCACTCTGGGTCAGTGACCCGACACTGAGGGGCTCACCCTGGGTCAGTGACCCGACACTGAGGGGCTCACTCTGGGTCAGTGACCCGACACTGAGGGGCTCACTCTGGGTCAGTGACCTGACACTTAAGGGCTCACTCTGGGTCAGTGACCCGACACTGAGGGGTCACTCTGGGTCAGTGACCCGACACTGAGGGGCTCACCCTGGGTCAGTGACCCGACACTGAGGGGCTCACTCTGGGTCAGTGACCTGACACTGAGGGGCTCACTCTGGGTCAGTGACCCGACACTTAAGGGCTCACTCTGGGTCAGTGACCCGACACTGAGGGGCTCACCCTGAGTCAGTGACCCGACACTGAGGGTTCACTCTGGGTCAGTGACCAGACACTGAGGGTTCACTCTGGGTCAGTGACCCGACACTGAGGGGCTCACCCTGGGTCAGTGACCCGACACTGAGGGGCTCACTCTGGGTCAGTGACCCGACACTGATGGGTCACCCAGGGTGAGTGACCCGACACTGAAGGGCTCACCCTGGATCAGTGACCTGACACTGAGGGGCTCACTCTGGGTCTGTGACCTGACACTGAGGGGCTCACTCTGGGTCAGTGACCCGACACTGAGGGGCTCACTCTGGGTCAGTGACCCGACACTGATGGGTCACCCAGGGTGAGTGACCCGACACTGAAGGGCTCACCCTGGATCAGTGACCTGACACTGAGGGGCTCACTCTGGGTCAGTGACCTGACACTGAGGGGCTCACTCTGGGTCTGTGACCCGACACTGAGGGGTTCACTCTGGGTCAGTGACCCGACACTGAGGGGTTCACTCTGGGTCAGTGACCCGACACTGAGGGGTTCACTCTGGGTCAGTGACCCGACACTGAGGGGCTCACTCTGGGTCAGTGACCCGACAGTGAGGGGCTCACCCTGGGTCAGTGACCTGACACTGAGGGGCTCACCCTGGGTCAGTGACCCAACACTGAGGGTTCACCCTGGGACAGTGACCCGACACTGAGGGGCTCACCCTGAGTCAGTGACCCGACACTGAGGGGCTCACCCTGAGTCAGTGACCCGACACTGAGGGGCTCACTCTGGGTCAGTGAGGTCAGAAAGAGAGAGCCTGGCCCCTACATATGGTGATGAGTTCAGAGAAGGAGAGTCCCTGTCTCCTACGTATGGTGGCGTGGTCAAGGGCAGTGTCTTGTGTCGAGATCAGAGAGAGTGCCAAGTTCCCACATTTGGCAACGAGGTCAGAGAGAGTGCCAAGTTGCCACATTTGCTGTCGAGGTCAGAGAGAGTTCCAAGTTGCCACATTTGATGATGAGGTCAGAGAGAGTGCCAAGTTGCCACATTTGATGATGAGGTCAGAGAGAGTGCCAAGTTGCCACATTTGGTGTCGAGGTCAGAGAGAGTGCCAAGGTGCCACATTTGATGATGAGGTCAGAGAGAGTGCCAAGTTGCCACATTTGCTGTCGAGGTCAGAGAGAGTGCCAAGTTGCCACATTTGATGATGAGGTCAGAGAGAGTGCCAAGTTGCCACATTTGATGATGAGGTTAGAGAGAGTGCCAAGTTGCCACATTTGGTGTCGAGGTCAGAGAGAGTGCCAAGTTGCCACATTTGGTGTCGAGGTCAGAGAGAGTGCCAAGTTGCCACGTTTGCTGTCGAGGTCAGAGAGAGTGCCAAGTTGCAACATTTGGTAGCGAGGTCAGAGAGAGTGCCAAGTTGCCACATTTGGTGTCGAGGTCAGAGAGAGTGCCAAGTTGCCACATTTGATGATGAGGTCAGAGAGAGTGCCAAGTTGCCACATTTGATGATGAGGTTAGAGAGAGTGCCAAGTTGCCACATTTGGTGTCGAGGTCAGAGAGAGTGCCAAGTTGCCACGTTTGCTGTCGAGGTCAGAGAGAGTGCCAAGTTGCAACATTTGGTAGCGAGGTCAGAGAGAGTGCCAAGTTTCCACATTTGGTGGCGAGGTCAGAGAGAGTGCCAAGTTGCCACATTTGCTGTGGAGGTCAGAGAGAGTGCCAAGTTGCCACATTTGCTGTGGAGGTCAGAGAGAGTGCCAAGTTGCCACATTTGGTAGCGAGGTCAGAGAGAGTGCCAAATTGCCACATTTGGTGTCGAGGTCAGAGAGAGTGCCAAGTTGCCACATTTAGTAGCGAGGTCAGAGAGAGTGCCAAGGTGCCACATTTGATGATGAGGTCAGAGAGAGTGGCAAGTTGGCACATTTAGTAGCGAGGTCAGAGAGAGTGTCAAGTTGCCACATTTGGTGTCGAGGTCAGAGAGAGTGCCAAGTTGCCACATTTGATGATGATAAGGTCAGAGAGAGTGCCAAGTTGCCACATTTGCTGTCGAGGTCAGAGAGAGTGCCAAGTTTCCACATTTGGTGGCGAGGTCAGAGAGAGTGCCTAGTTGCCACATTTGGTGTCGAGGTCAGAGAGAGTGCCAAGTTGCCACATTTAGTAGCGAGGTCAGAGAGAGTGCCAAGGTGCCACATTTGATGATGAGGTCAGAGAGAGTGGCAAGTTGGCACATTTAGTAGCGAGGTCAGAGAGAGTGTCAAGTTGCCACATTTGGTGTCGAGGTCAGAGAGAGTGCCAAGTTGCCACATTTGATGATAAGGTCAGAGAGAGTGCCAAGTTGCCGCATTTAGTAGCGAGGTCAGAGAGAGTGCCAAGGTGCCACATTTGATGATGAGGTCAGAGAGAGTGCTAAGTTGCCACATTTAGTAGCGAGGTCAGAGAGAGCGCCTTGACGCCACATTTGGTGTCGAGGTCAGAGAGAGTGCCAAGTTACCACATTTGGTGGCGAGGTCAGAGAGACTGCCAAGTTGCCACATTTGCTGTCGAGGTCAGAGAGAGTGCCTCGCCGCCACATTTGGTGTCGAGGTCAGGGAGTGTGCCAAGTTGCCACATTTAGTAGCGAGGTTAGAGAGAGTGCCAAGGTGCCACATTTGCTGTAGAGGTCAGAGAGAGTGCCAAGTTGCCACATTTGATGATGAGGTCAGAGAGAGTGCCAAGTTGCCACATTTGGTGTCGAGGTCAGAGAGAGTGCCAAGTTGCCACATTTGGTGTCGAGGACAGAGAGAGCGCCTTGACGCCACATTTGGTGTCGAGGACAGAGAGAGCGCCTTGACGCCACATTTGGTGTCGAGGTCAGGGAGAGTGCCAAGTTGCCACATTTGGTAGCGAGGTCAGAGAGAGTGCCAAGTTGCCACATTTGCTGTCGAGGTCAGAGAGAGTGCCAAGTTGCCACATTTGATGATGAGGTCAGAGAGAGTGCCTCGCCGCCACATTTGGTGTCGAGGTCAGAGAGAGTGCCAAGTTGCCACATTTGCTGTCGAGGCCAGAGAGAGTGCCAAGTTGCCACATTTGCTGTCGAGGTCAGAGAGAGTGCCAAGTTGCCACATTTGCTGTCGAGGTCAGAGAGAGTGCCAAGTTGCCACATTTGCTGTCGAGGTCAGGGAGAGTGCCAAGTTGCCACATTTGGTGTCGAGGTCAGAGAGAGTGCCAGGTTGCCACATTTGCTGTAGAGGTCAGAGAGAGTGCCAAGTTGCCACATTTGCTGTCGAGGTCAGAGAGAGTGCCAAGTTGCCACATTTGGTGTCGAGGTCAGAGAGAGTGCCAAGGTGCCACATTTGCTGTAGAGGTCAGAGAGAGTGCCAAGGTGCGACATTTGGTATCGAGGTCAGAGAGAGTGCCAAGTTGCCACATTTGGTTTCGAGGTCAGAGAGAGTGCCAAGTTGCCACATTTGCTGTCGAGGTCAGCGAGAGTGCCAAGTTGCCACATTTGCTGTCGAGGTCAGAGAGAGTGCCTCACTGCCACATTTGCTGTCGAGGTCAGAGAGAGTGCCTCGCTGCCACATTTGATTATGAGGTCAGAGATAGTGCCAAGTTGCCACATTTGGTGTCGAGGTCAGAGAGAGTGCCAAGGTGCCACATTTGCTGTAGAGGTCAGAGAGAGTGCCAAGGTGCCACATTTGGTAGCGAGGTCAGAGAGAGTGCCATGTTGCCACATTTGCTGTCGAGGTCAGAGAGAGTGCCAAATTGCCACATTTGGTGTCAAGGTTAGAGAGAGTGCCTCGCTGCCACATTTGCTGTCGAGGTCAGAGATAGTGCCAAGTTGCCACATTTGCTGGCGAGGTCAGAGAGAGTGCCAAGTTGCTACATTTGCTGTCGAGGTCAGAGAGAGTGCCAAGTTGCTACATTTGCTGTCGAGGTCAGAGAGAGTGCCAAGTTGCCACATTTGGTGTCGAGGTTAGAGAGAGCACCTTGACGCCACATTTGATGGCCATGTCAGAGAGAGAGTGCCAAGTTACCACATTTGGTGGTAAGGTCAGAGAGAGCTCTAGCCTCTACCATTCGTGTGGAGGTCAGAGACAGTGCCTCCGCCACATTTGATGAGGAGGTCAGAGAGAGTACCTCGCCGCCACATTTGGTAGCGAGGTCAGAGAGAGTGCCAAGTTGCCACATTTGGTGGCGAGGTCAGAGAGAGTGCCTCACCTCCACATTTGATTATGAGGTCAGAGAGAGTGCCAAGGTGCCACATTTGGTAGCGAGGTCAGAGAGACTGCCAAGTTGCCACATTTGCTGTCGAGGTCAGAGAGAGTGCCAAGTTGCCACATTTGCTGGTGAGGTCAGAGAGAGTGCCAAGTTGCCACATTTGGTGTTGAGGTCACAGAGAGTGCCAAGTTGCCACATTTGGTGTCGAGGTCAGAGAGAGTGCCAAGTTGCCACATATGGTGTCGAGGTCAGAGAGAGTGCCAAGTTGCCACATTTGATGATGAGGTCAGAGAGAGTGCCAAGTTGCCCCATTTGCTGTCGAGGTCAGAGAGAGTGCCAAGTTGCCACATTTGGTGTCGAGGTCAGAGAGAGTGCCAAGTTGCCACATTTAGTAGCGAGGTCAGAGAGAGTGCCAAGGTGCCACATTTGATGATGAGGTCAGAGAGAGTGGCAAGTTGCCACATTTAGTAGCAAGGTCAGAGAGAGTGTCAAGTTGCCACATTTGGTGTCGAGGTCAGAGAGAGTGCCAAGTTGCCATATTTAGTAGCGAGGTCAGAGAGAGTGCCAAGGTGCCACATTTGCTGTCGAGGTCAGAGAGATTTCCAAGTTGCCACATTTGTTGTTGAGGTCAGAGAGAGTGCCAAGGTGCCACATTTGCTGTAGAGGTCAGAGAGAGTGCCAAGTTGCCACATTTGATGATCAGGTCAGAGAGAGTGCCAAGTTGCCACATTTGGTGTCGAAGTCAGAGAGAGTGCCAAGTTGCCACATTTGGTGTCGAGGACAGAGAGAGCGCCTTGACGCCACATTTGGTGTTGAGGACAGAGAGAGCGTCTTGACGCCACATTTGGTGTCGAGGTCAGGGAGAGTGCCAAGTTGCCACATTTGGTAGCGAGGTCAGAGAGAGTGCCATGTTTCCACATTTGGTGGCGAGGTCAGAGAGAGTGCCAAGTTGCCACATTTGCTGTCGAGGTCAGAGAGAGCGCCAAGTTGCCACATTTGCTGTCGAGGTCAGAGAGAGTGCCAAGTTGCCACATTTGCTGTCGAGGTCAGAGAGAGTGCCAAGTTGCCACATTTGCTGTCGAGGTCAGAGAGAGTGCCAAGTTGCCACATTTGCTGTCGAGGTCAGAGAGAGTGCCAAGTTGCCACATTTAGTAGCGATTTCAGAGGGAGTGCCAAGGAGCCACATTTGATGATGAGGTCAGAGAGAGTGGCAAGTTGCCAAATTTAGTAGCGAGGTCAGAGAGAGTGTCAAGGTTCCACATTTGGTGTCGAGGTCAGAGAGAGTGCCAAGTTGCCACATTTAGTAGCGAGGTCAGAGAGAGTGCCAAGGTGCCACATTTGATGATGAGGTCAGAGAGAGTGCTAAGTTGCCACATTTAGTAGCGAGGTCTGAGAGAGCGCCCTGACGCCACATTTGGTGACGAGGTCAGAGAGAGTGCCAAGTTACCACATTTGGTGGCGAGGTCAGAGAGAGTGCCTCGCCTCCACATTTGATTATGAGGTTAGAGAGAGTGCCAAGTTGCCACATTTGCTGTCGAGGTCAGAGAGAGAGCCAAGTTGCCACATTTGCTGTTGAGGTCAGAGAGAGTGCCTCGCCGCCACATTTGGTGTCGAGGTCAGGGAGTGTGCCAAGTTGCCACATTTGGTAGCGAGGTTAGAGAGAGTGCCAATGTGTCACATTTGCTGTAGAGGTCAGAGAGAGTGCCAAGTTGCCACATTTGCTGTAGAGGTCAGAGAGAGTGCCAAGGTGTCACATTTGCTGTAGAGGTCAGAGAGAGTGCCAAGTTGCCACATTTGGTGTCGAGGTCAGAGAGAGTGCCAAGTTGCCACATTTGGTGTCGAGGTCAGAGAGAGTGCCAAGTTGCCACTTTTGTGTCGAGGACAGAGAGAGCGCCTTGACGCCACATTTGGTGTCGAGGACAGAGAGAGCGCCTTAACGTCACATTTGGTGTCGAGGTCAGGGAGAGTGCCAAGTTGCCACATTTGGTAGCGAGGTCAGAGAGAGTGCCAAGTTGCCACATTTGCTGTCGAGGTCAGAGAGAGTGCGAAGTTGCCACATTTGATGATGAGGTCAGAGAGAGTGCCTCGCCGCCACATTTGGTGTCGAGGTCAGAGAGAGTGCCAAGTTGCCACATTTGCTGTCGAGGTCAGAGAGAGTGCCAAGTTGCCACGTTTGCTGTCGAGGTCAGAGAGAGTGCCAAGTTGCCACATTTGCTGTCGAGGTCAGGGAGAGTGCCAAGTTGCCACATTTGGTGTCGAGGTCAGAGAGAATGCCAAGTTGCCACATTTGCTGTAGAGGTCAGAGAGAGTGCCAAGGTGCCACATTTGGTAGCGAGGTCAGAGAGAGTGCCAAGTTGCCACATTTGCTGTAGAGGTCAGAGAGAGTGCCAAGGTGCCACATTTGCTGTAGAGGTCAGAGAGAGTGCCAAGGTGCCACATTTGGTAGCGAGGTCAGAGAGAGTGCCAAGTTGCCACATTTGCTGTGGAGGTCAGAGAGAGTGCCAAGTTGCCACATTTGTTGTCGAGGTCAGAGAGAGTGCCAAGGTGTCACATTCGCTGTAGAGGTCAGAGAGAGTGCCAAGGTGCGACATTTGGTAGCGAGGTCAGAGAGAGTGCCAAGTTGCCACATTTGGTTTCGAGGTCAGAGAGAGTGCCAAGTTGCCACATTTGCTGTCGAGGTCAGCGAGAGTGCCAAGTTGCCACATTTGCTGTCGAGGTCAGAGAGAGTGCCTCGCTGCCACATTTGCTGTCGAGGTCAGAGAGAGTGCCTCGTTGCCACATTTGATTATGAGGTCAGAGAGAGTGCCAAGTTGCCACATTTGGTGTCGAGGTCAGAGAGAGTGCCAAGGTGCCACATTTGCTGTAGAGGTCAGAGCGAGTGCCAAGGTGCCACATTTGGTAGCGAGGTCAAAGAGAGTGCCAAGTTGCCACATTTGCTGTCGAGGTCAGAGAGAGTGCCAAATTGCCACATTTGGTGTCGAGGTCAGAGAGAGTGCCTCGCTGCCACATTTGCTGTCGAGGTCAGAGAGAGTGCCAAGTTGCCACATTTGCTGGCGAGGTCAGAGAGAGTGCCAAGTTGCTACATTTGCTGTCGAGGTCAGAGAGAGTGCCAAGTTGCCACATTTGCTGTCGAGGTCAGACAGAGTGCCAAGTTGCCACATTTGGTGTCGAGGTTAGAGAGAGCGCCTTGACGCCAAATTTGATGGCCATGTCAGAGAGAGAGTGCCAAGTTACCACATTTGGTGGTAAGGTCAGAGAGAGCTCTAGCCTCTACCATTCGTGTGGAGGTCAGAGAGAGTGCCTCCGCCACATTTGATGAGGAGGTCAGAGAGAGTGCCTCGCCGCCACATTTGCTAGCGAGGTCAGAGAGAGTGCCAAGTTGCCACATTTGGTGGCGAGGTCAGAGAGAGTGCCAAGGTGCCACATTTGATGATGAGGTCAGAGAGAGTGCCTCGCCTCCACATTTGATTATGAGGTCAGAGAGAGTGCCAAGGTGCCACATTTGGTAGCGAGGTCAGAGAGAGTGCCAAGTTGCCACATTTGGTGTCGAGGTCAGAGAGAGTGCCAAGTTGCCACATTTGCTGTTGAGGTCAGAGAGAGTGCCTCGCCGCCACATTTGGTGTCGAGGTCAGGGAGTGTGCCAAGTTGCCACATTTGGTAGCGAGGTTAGAGAGAGTGCCAAGGTGTCACATTTGCTGTAGAGGTCAGAGAGAGTACCAAGTTGCCACATTTGATGATGAGGTCAGAGAAAGTGCCAAGTTGCCACATTTGGTGTCGAGGTCAGAGAGAGTGCCAAGGTGCCACATTTGGTGTCGAGGACAGAGAGAGCGCCTTGACGCCACATTTGGTGTCGAGGACAGAGAGAGCGCCTTAACGTCACATTTGGTGTCGAGGTCAGGGAGAGTGCCAAGTTGCCACATTTGGTAGTGAGGTCAGAGAGAGTGCCAAGTTGCCACATTTGCTGTCGAGGTCAGAGAGAGTGCCAAGTTGCCACATTTGTTGATGAGGTCAGAGAGAGTGCCTCGCCGCCACATTTGGTGTCGAGGTCAGAGAGAGTGCCAAGTTGCCACATTTGCTGTCGAGGTCAGAGAGAGTGCCAAGTTGCCACGTTTGCTGTCGAGGTCAGAGAGAGTGCCAAGTTGCCACATTTGCTGTCGAGGTCAGGGAGAGTGCCAAGTTGCCACATTTGGTGTCGAGGTCAGAGAGAATGCCAAGGTGCCACATTTGGTAGCGAGGTCAGAGAGAGTGCCAAGTTGCCACATTTGCTGTAGAGGTCAGAGAGAGTGCCAAGGTGCCACATTTGCTGTAGAGGTCAGAGAGAGTGCCAAGGTGCCACATTTGGTAGCGAGGTCAGAGAGAGTGCCAAGTTGCCACATTTGCTGTGGAGGTCAGAGAGAGTGCCAAGTTGCCACATTTGGTGTCGAGGTCAGAGAGAGTGCCAAGGTGTCACATTCGCTGTAGAGGTCAGAGAGAGTGCCAAGGTGCGACATTTGGTAGCGAGGTCAGAGAGAGTGCCAAGTTGCCACATTTGGTTTCGAGGTCAGAGAGAGTGCCAAGTTGCCACATTTGCTGTCGAGGTCAGCGAGAGTGCCAAGTTGCCACATTTGCTGTCGAGGTCAGAGAGAGTGCCTCGCTGCCACATTTGCTGTCGAGGTCAGAGAGAGTGCCTCGTTGCCACATTTGATTATGAGGTCAGAGAGAGTGCCAAGTTGCCACATTTGGTGTCGAGGTCAGAGAGAGTGCCAAGGTGCCACATTTGCTGTAGAGGTTAGAGAGAGTGCCAAGGTGCCACATTTGGTAGCGAGGTCAGAGAGAGTGCCAAGTTGCCACATTTGCTGTCGAGGTCAGAGAGAGTGCCAAATTGCCACATTTGGTGTCGAGGTCAGAGAGAGTGCCTCGCTGCCACATTTGCTGTCGAGGTCAGAGAGAGTGCCAAGTTGCCACATTTGCTGGTGAGGTCAGAGAGAGTGCCAAGTTGCTACATTTGCTGTCAAGGTCAGAGAGAGTGCCAAGTTGCCACATTTGCTGTCGAGGTCAGACAGAGTGCCAAGTTGCCACATTTGGTGTCGAGGTTAGAGAGAGCGCCTTGACGCCACATTTGATGGCCATGTCAGAGAGAGAGTGCCAAGTTACCACATTTGGTGGTAAGGTCAGAGAGAGCTCTAGCCTCTACCATTCGTGTGGAGGTCAGAGAGAGTGCCTCCGCCACATTTGATGAGGAGGTCAGAGAGAGTGCCTCGCCGCCACATTTGCTAGCGAGGTCAGAGAGAGTGCCAAGTTGCCACATTTGGTGGCGAGGTCAGAGAGAGTGCCAAGGTGCCACATTTGATGATGAGGTCAGAGAGAGTGCCTCGCCTCCACATTTGATTATGAGGTCAGAGAGAGTGCCAAGGTGCCACATTTGGTAGCGAGGTCAGAGAGAGTGCCAAGCTGCCACATTTGGTGTCGAGGTCAGAGAGAGTGCCAAGTTGCCACATTTGCTGTCGAGGTCACAGAGAGTGCCAAGTTGCCACATTTAGTAGCGAGGTCAGAGAGAGTGCCAAGGTGCCACATTTGATGATGAGGTCAGAGAGAGTGGCAAGTTGCCACATTTAGTAGCGAGGTCAGAGAGAGTGTCAAGTTGCCACATTTGGTGTCGAGGTCAGAGAGAGTGCCAAGTTGCCACATTTAGTAGCGAGGTCAGAGAGAGTGCCAAGGTGCCACATTTGCTGTCGAGGTCAGAGAGAGTTCCAAGTTGCCACATTTGGTGTTGAGGTCAGAGAGAGTGGCAAGGTGCCACATTTGCTGTAGAGGTCAGAGAGAGTGCCAAGTTGCCACATTTGATGATGAGGTCAGAGAGAGTGCCAAGTTGCCACATTTGGTGTCGAGGTCAGAGAGAGTGCCAAGTTGCCACATTTGGTGTCGAGGACAGAGAGAGCGCCTTGACGCCACATTTGCTGTCGAGGACAGAGAGAGCGCCTTGACGCCACATTTGGTGTCGAGGTCAGGGAGAGTGCCAAGTTGCCACATTTGGTAACGAGGTCAGAGAGAGTGCCAAGTTTCCACATTTGGTGGCGAGGTCAGAGAGAGTGCCAAGTTGCCACATTTGCTGTCGAGGTCAGAGAGAGGGCCAAGTTGCCACATTTGCTGTCGAGGTCAGAGAGAGTGCCAAGTTGCCACATTTGCTGTCGAGGTCAGAGAGAGTGCCAAGTTGCCACATTTGCTGTCGAGGTCAGACAGAGTGCCAAGTTGCCACATTTAGTAGCGAGGTCAGAGGGAGTGCCAAGGTGCCACATTTGATGATGAGGTCAGAGAGAGTGGCAAGTTGCCACATTTAGTAGCGAGGTCAGAGAGAGTGTCAAGTTGCCACATTTGGTGTCGAGGTCAGAGAGAGTGCCAAGTTGCCACATTTAGTAGCGAGGTCAGAGAGAGTGCCAAGGTGCCACATTTGATGATGAGGTCAGAGAGAGTGCTAAGTTGCCACATTTAGTAGCGAGGTCAGAGAAAGCGCCTTGACGCCACATTTGGTGACGAGGTCAGAGAGAGTGCCAAGTTACCACATTTGGTGGCGTGGTCAGAGAGAGTGCCTCGCCTCCACATTTGATTATGAGGTTAGAGAGAGTGCCAAGTTGCCACATTTGCTGTCGAGGTCAGAGAGAGTGCCAAGTTGCCACATCTGCTGTCGAGGTCAGAGAGAGTGCCTCACCGCCACATTTGGTGTCGAGGTCAGGGAGTGTGCCAAGTTGCCACATTTGGTAGCGAGGTTAGAGAGAGTGCCAAGGTGTCACATTTGCTGTAGAGGTCAGAGAGAGTGCCAAGTTGCCACATTTGATGATGAGGTCAGAGAGAGTGCCAAGTTGCCACATTTGGTGCCGAGGTCAGAGAGAGTGCCAAGTTGCCACATTTGGTGTCGAGGACAGAGAGAGCGCCTTGACGCCACATTTGGTGTCGAGGACAGAGAGAGCGCCTTAACGTCACATTTGGTGTCGAGGTCAGGGAGAGTGCCAAGTTGCCACATTTGGTAGCGAGGTCAGAGAGAGTGCCAAGTTGCCACATTTGCTGTCGAGGTGAGAGAGAGTGCCAGGTTGCCACATTTGATGATGAGGTCAGAGAGAGTGCCTCGCCGCCACATTTGGTGTCGAGGTCAGAGAGAGTGCCAAGTTGCCACATTTGCTGTCGAGGTCAGAGAGAGTGCCAAGTTGCCACATTTGCTGTCGAGGTCAGGGAGAGTGCCAAGTTGCCACATTTGGTGTCGAGGTCAGAGAGAGTGCCAAGGTGCCATATTTGCTGTAGAGGTCAGAGAGAGTGCCAAGGTGCGACATTTGGTAGCGAGGTCAGAGAGAGTGCCAAGTTGCCACATTTGGTTTCGAGGTCAGAGAGAGTGCCAAGTTGCCACATTTGCTGTCGAGGTCAGCGAGAGTGCCAAGTTGCCACATTTGCTGTCGAGGTCAGAGAGAGTGCCTCGCTGCCACATTTGCTGTCGAGGTCAGAGAGAGTGCCTCGCTGCCACATTTGATTATGAGGTCAGAGAGAGTGCCAAGTTGCCACATTTGGTGTCGAGGTCAGAGAGAGTGCCAAGGTGCCACATTTGCTGTAGAGGTCAGAGAGAGTGCCAAGGTGCCACATTTGGTAGCGAGGTTAGAGAGCGTGCCAAGTTGCCACATTTGCTGTCGAGGTCAGAGAGAGTGCCAAATTGCCACATTTGGTGTCGAGGTCAGAGAGAGTGCCTCGCTGCCACATTTGCTGTCGAGGTCAGGGAGAGTGCCAAGTTGCCACATTTGCCGTCGAGGTCATAGAGAGTGCCTCGCTGCCACATTTGCTGTCGAGGTCAGAGAGAGTGCCAAGTTGCCACATTTGCCGTCGAGGTCATAGAGAGTGCCTCGCTGCCACATTTGGTGTCGAGGTTAGAGAGAGCGCCTTGACGCCACATTTGATGGCCATGTCAGAGAGAGAGTGCCAAGTTACCACATTTGGTGGTAAGGTCAGAGAGAGCTCTAGCCTCTACCATTCGTGTGGAGGTCAGAGAGAGTGCCTCCGCCACATTTGATGATGAGGTCATAGAGAGTGCCAAGTTGCCACATTTGGTGTCGAGGTTAGAGAGAGCGCCTTGACGCCACATTTGATGGCCATGTCAGAGAGAGAGTGCCAAGTTACCACATTTGGTGGTAAGGTCAGAGAGAGCTCTAGCCTCTACCATTCGTGTGGAGGTCAGAGAGAGTGCCTCGCCGCCACATTTGGTGTCGAGGTCTGAGAGTGCCTCCGCCACATTTGATGAGGAGGTCAGAGAGAGTGCCTCGCCGCCACATTTGGTAGCGAGGTCAGAGAGAGTGCCAAGTTGCCACATTTGGTGGCGAGGTCAGAGAGAGTGCCAAGGTGCCACATTTGATGATGAGGTCAGAGAGAGTGCCTCGCCTCCACATTTGATTATGAGGTCAGAGAGAGTGCCAAGGTGCCACATTTGGTAGCGAGGTCAGAGAGAGTGCCAAGTTGCCACATTTGGTGTCGAGGTCAGAGAGAGTGCCAAGTTGCCACATTTGCTGTTGAGGTCAGAGAGAGTGCCTCGCCGCCACATTTGGTGTCGAGGTCAGGGAGTGTGCCAAGTTGCCACATTTGGTAGCGAGGTTAGAGAGAGTGCCAAGGTGTCACATTTGCTGTAGAGGTCAGAGAGAGTACCAAGTTGCCACATTTGATGATGAGGTCAGAGAGAGTGCCTCGCCGCCACATTTGGTGTCGAGGTCAGGGAGTGTGCCAAGTTGCCACATTTGGTAGCGAGGTCAGAGAGAGTGCCAAGTTGCCACATTTGCTGTCGAGGTCAGAGAGAGTGCCAAGTTGCAACATTTGCTGTCGAGGTCAGAGAGAGTGCCAAGTTGCCACATTTGCTGGTGAGGTCAGAGAGAGTGCCAAGTTGCCACATTTGGTGTCGAGGTCAGAGAGAGTGCCAAGTTGCCACATTTGGTGTCGAGGTCAGAGAGAGTGCCAAGTTGCCACATTTGATGATGAGGTCAGAGAGAGTGCCAAGTTGCCACATTTGCTGTCGAGGTCAGAGAGAGTGCCAAGTTGCCACATTTGGTGTCGAGGTCAGAGAGAGTGCCAAGTTGCCACATTTGGTGTCGAGGTCAGGGAGAGCGCCTCGCCGCCACATTTGATGATGATAAGGTCAGAGAGAGTGCCAAGTTGCCACATTTGGTGTCGAGGTCAGAGAGAGTGCCAAGTTGCCACATTTGGTGTCGAGGTCAGGGAGAGTGCCATGTTGCCACATTTGGTGTCGAGGTCAGAGAGAGTGCCAAGTTGCCACATTTGCTGCCGAGGTCAGGGAGAGTGCCAAGTTGCCACATTTGGTGTCGAGGTCAGAGAGAAAGCCAAGTTCCCACATTTGGTGTCGAGGTCAGAGAGAGTGTCAAGTTGCCACATTTGCTGTCGAGGTCAGGGAGAGTGCCAAGTTGCCACATTTGGTGTCGAGGTCAGGGAGAGTGCCAAGTTGCCACATTTGGTGTCGAGGTCAGAGAGAGTGCCAAGTTGCCACATTTGCTGCCGAGGTCAGGGAGAGTGCCAAGTTGCCACATTTGGTGTTGAGGTCAGAGAGAATGCCAAGTTGCCACATTTGGTGTCGAGGTCAGAGAGAGTGCCAAGTTGCCACATTTGGTGTCGAGGTCAGAGAGAGTGCCAAGTTGCCACATTTGGTGTCGAGGTCAGAGAGAGTGCCAAGTTGCCACATTTGGTGTCGAGGTCAGAGAGAGTGCCAAGTTGCCACATTTGGTGTCGAGGTCAGAGAGAATGCCAAGTTGCCACATTTGCTGTCGAGGTCAGAGAGAGTGCCAAGTTGCTACATTTGGTAGCGAGGTCAGAGAGAGTGCCAAGTTGCTACATTTGGTGTTGAGGTCAGAGAGAATGCCAAGTTGCCACATTTGGTGTCGAGGTCAGAGAGAGTGCCAAGTTGCCACATTTGGTGTCGAGGTCAGAGAGAGTGCCAAGTTGCCACATTTGGTGTCGAGGTCAGAGAGAGTGCCAAGTTGCCACATTTGCTGTCGAGGTCAGAGAGAGTGCCAAGTTGCCACATTTGCTGCCGAGGTCAGGGAGAGTGCCAAGTTGCCACATTTGGTGTTGAGGTCAGAGAGAATGCCAAGTTGCCACATTTGGTGTCGAGGTCAGAGAGAGTGCCAAGTTGCCACATTTGGTGTCGAGGTCAGAGAGAATGCCAAGTTGCCACATTTGGTGTCGAGGTCAGAGAGAGTGCCTCGCTGCCACATTTGCTGTCGAGGTCAGAGAGAGTGCCAAGTTGCCACATTTGCTGTCGAGGTCAGAGAGAGTGCCAAGTTGCTACATTTGGTAGCGAGGTCAGAGAGAGTGCCAAGTTGCCACACTTGGTGGCGAGGTCAGAGAGAGTGCCAAGATGCCACGTTTGATGGCGAGGTCAGAGAGAGTGCCCAGTTGTCTCATTTGCTGTCGAGGTCAGAGAGAGTGCCAAGTTGCCACATTTGGTGTCGAGGTCAGAGAGAGTGCCTCGCCGCCACATTTGATGATGTGGTCAGGGAGAGTGCCTCGCCGTCACATTTGATGATAAGGTCAGGGCCTCGTCACCAGATCTGCAGGACGCCTTGTCGCCACATTAGCCGGAGTGCAGTGGACCTGCAGTGGCTGCCAGTAGATAAGTGGCCCTCCGGGACCAGGTCACCCAGTGGAGGTGTTGGCGGGCACAGGTGCCAGTCTGTCAGCAGTGTGAGGCTTGATCTCATCCACAGCTCGGATGTGAGGGGGTGTGAGGTGAAGGGCGCTAGGGCACTCAGTGGACACTGAGCAGTACCACTGGTGGGTAGCATTGTTTACCACCAGTGTTCAAGGGGCTCTTTTGGAATCTGGAGAAAAACATACTCCAGGAAACCTGTTCTGAAGAAACCTTCTCCACAAAACTCTCCCTTTGAACATTTGCAAATGACTGACATTTTCAGGAAGATGAAAAAATCCCCCAGTCCCTTCTTTGTATATTGATCTCAGGGTTTCCTTGTTTCCCTCCAAGGCTGGGTTCTCTGCATCCTTTTCTCCTTCCTCCTCCCTGCCCTCTTCTCTTTCTCTTCTTTCTCGTGCATGGGGAGAGGGTCACCCACTGCTCTCAAGTCTCTGCTCTTTTCTCGCCTCCCCTCTTCCTCCCGCTTCCCGCAGGCGTCTGCTCCTGCCCTTGTCCGTCATCTGTTTCTACCCTTGTCCGTCATCTGTTTCTACCCGTGTCCGTCATCTGTTTCTACCCTTGTCCGTTGTCTGTTTCTACCCTTGTCCGTTGTCTGTTTCTACCCTTGTCCATCGTCTTTTTCTACCCTTGTCCGTCGTCTGTTTCTAGCCTTGTCCGTCATCTGTTTCTACCCGTGTCCGTCATCTGTTTCTAGCCTTGTCTGTCATCTGTTTCTACCCTTGTCCGTTGTCTGTTTCTAGCGTTGTCCGTCATCTGTTTCTACCCTTGTCCGTCGGCTTTTTTAACCTTGTCCGTCGTCTTTTACTAGCCTTGTCCGTCATCTGTTTCTACCCTTGTCCGTTGTCTGTTTCTAGCGTTGTCCGTCATCTGTTTCTACCCTTGTCCGTTGTCTGTTTCTAGCCTTGTCCGTCATCTGTTTCTACCCTTGTCCGTCATCTGTTTCTACTCTTGGCCGTCATCTGTTTCTACCCTTGTTATCACCCCCTGTCTTTACTGTCCTGTCTGTATCCTCACCTGTACATCGGTTCTTCTACCTCCAATTTCGGCTATACCATGCTGCCTGTCCCCATGGCATGCCCAAGGGTTTTAACCCCTACCGGTGCTCTAGTACCGTCACCCCTACTTATCGCCTACTTCTCTTCCCCTGCCTGTACCCAGATAACTCTACCCACCCCTCTATACCCTATTACCTCTGCCATCTCTGTTCCTACCCATAACCTAGTGCTTCTATGTCCTGGCACAAACTGGGGTGGCATGGTGATCAAAAGTACAATGGATTCAACCCAGATCTCTTGACTGGGGCTGAATGTATGATTTATTCAGCATTCCATCCATCATTTGTTTGCTTAGCACTTTTCACCCTAAGTGCGCCGGGTATGCCCAGACGTGGGTCCCTTGCTCACTGTGCCACTGGAATCAAGCTAGCCTGATTCTTCAGTCATCTAGCGCCTTGTAGATCGTCGAAGTTTCAGGATTATGTATCAGAGTTTCTTCCAGGTAAATCTAAAGTCCTGTAGTCAGGGGTTCATACTTTATACCCAAGGAAGGGGTGGGACAAACTCTGGGGACCCACCTCTGGGGTCAGGATAGAGAGGTGGTTACACCCATATCCTTTGTCCAATTTCACACCAGAGAAAGGGCTGGTAGCCCCTGCAACTGGTTTGAGCTGAACTACGCACAGGGATCCCAAATGTGCCCCGAGTGCAGACTTCAAAGCACTCTTGGAGTGCACCCACCCAGCCCCAATACTCTAAGGCCTGTCTGGGAGGTGGTTACACCTCCGTGTGACAGGAAACCCATTGTCCAGCCTCCGCTGCCGGAGTTTCACCCAGCAGCAAGAGGCCAGACTCATGTCTGTGGCTGCAGCATCCATTTTGTGATGCCAGGGTTCTGTTAAGCTGGTACCGGGTGTACCGGTGTGGTCATGTTTCTCCCTCTAGGAGGGTGGAATCATACCTCTGCCGCCTGAACTGGTGAGGAGGTATGATTCCAAGGTGTTTGACACCAAACATGACATGTTTCCTTGCAGCCATTCCAAAGTTAGCATTTACTGCGAGGTTATAATGCACTTAAGAGTATATGGTCTGGCTGCATCACAGAACAACCCCGGAGAATAGATTCCGAAGGCTGCATGGGCACACTCTCGCACAAAACCCAGCACTCTGCCTTCAGGATTGATAAGGCCTGCCACAGGGGTGACTGATAGGTTTATATGTGTAGTGATATAAGGTAGCTATAGGGAACCTATATCTAAGTAAGGGGTGCATACACCACCTTACACAGGCTGCTGTAGCAGACTTGTGGTGCCATTTTGAGTGGTCTCTCAGGGGTGGCATAATACATGCTGCTGCCCTGAGAGGCCTCTGGGGTACCTATGCACTGGGTATATAGGATACCATAGACCTGGGACTTATAAGGGTACCCCAGAATCCAATCTGTGGTGTACCTAAAGTCCATGCAATCATTTTAGAGAGGAAGCAGCTAGGCTTGGGTCCTAGATAGCAGGGCCTCAGCCAGACTAAAGTCGAAAAACAGTGAAACACCAGCAAAAAGTGGGGGTAACTATAAGAAGCAGATCCTACTCTCCTACAGGAGTGTCCTGTGTGGCCGTGTATACTTGTAGGAGTGTCCTGTGCGGCCCGTGTATACTTGTAGGAGTGTCCTGTGTGGCCTGTGTATATTTGTAACAGGCGTTTCCCTTTCTTGGCTGCACACGCTGCAAAGCTGGTTTTAATGTCTTGGTTTCCATGTCTTGGCCTCATATGTTTTGAGAAGGGGTTTGTGTGTCAACTCTTCTTATTTTTAGAAACAGGCGCTTCTCTGTGCTGTGTGTGTATTCGGAAACTAAGGACACTCCCTGCCTGCAAAGATTTGGAAAACGGGTTTCTGTGCCCACACTGCTTTCATCTGACACAGGGGGCTCTCTGTGTATTTGGGAAATGTTGGCTAGGACCCTTTTGGAACAGGGCTGTGGGTGTCCTGTTGACTTATATGCTGTAAATTGGTTTCTCGTCTGCAAGGATGAAAGTCCACCGCTGCTTCTTTCAAGTGGCGCATCTTGAGTTTTTTAGTTTTTTTTCAACCAAATGTCGTCATTATAGCATACACGGTGGCCAATATCCAAAGGGGCCAACCGACTGCCAACTACATCCAGGCCAACCCTGGAGAAAGTTTAGAAATTCAGGAACCATCTCTCTTTTTTACGGTTTTTAAAACTTGCCTTTAAAGTTATTGCGGCTGGTCCTGCTCCCCAAAAACATAAACGCATGCTTCCCTTCAGGGGCGGCCTTAGGCATGTGCAAGCTGTGCACCTGCACAGGACCACCAAACCCCAGGGGCCGCCACGCCAATATATATCCTTAATATAATAATCCTCTGAGGATGGATACATATTTGCGTGGCCAAAATTGGCAGGGATTTGGCGGCCTCCGGCTCTGTTCCACTTCCAAACTCCCTGACCCCGCCCCCCTTACTGGCCTCCGTGCTCCGCCCCGCCCGGACCCCCTCTTTTGGGGCCTCCTACCTAAGCTCCCTGCCAAGGGCCACCATGAGCCTAGAGCCGCCCCTGTTCCCTTTTTGAGGTGCACTGACATGTGGTACCCTCACCCTGATGGAACTCCATTGGCTCCCCTTCCCAGGCTGCAGCATCCTCAAAGTTCTTACAATCAGCATCCCTGCTTATCTTGCAGACAAGCTCGCCATCTCTGGTGGTACCCAGCACACCCGCAGCCAGGACACCATCAGACTGCATACTAAGAAGTGCAAAAAATAAAAACCAAGACAGCAGGCCTTTGCCGTCTGTGCACCCAGGATCTGGAAAAACATCCTTGTATCTGTCAGGAGAGCCCTAACTCTGCTCCAATTTAGGAAAGAGTTGACGCCTCGTCTCTTTCAATAACCCTATAACAGTGCATTGACCATCCACAACCCATCTTCCTCTGCTCCTTCTTGTTGACTTTAAGCTTTCGGCTGAGTTCACGCTGTACAAATGCTGGATGTATGACGTTACAACGCATACTTTTACAACGCATACCTTTACAACGCATTTTTTACAACGCAACATCCATTAGAACGCATTCCATTACAACGCATGCCATTACAACGAATTTTTAAAAACTACCTTTACAACGCATTCCATTACAACGCATACTACCTTTACAACGCATACCATTACAACGCATAACATTACATTGCATGTATGGAAAGTATTGGATAGTGTAGGGGAAAAAATTACTATTCTAACTCCAGGGGGGTGCAACAGTAGGGTAAGTGTTGGATAGTGTAGGGGTAAAAATTACTATTCTAACTCCAGGGGGTGCAGCAGTAGGGTAAGTGTTGTATAGTGTAGGGGTAAAAATTACTATTCTAACTCCAGGGGGTGCAACAGTAGGGTAAGTGTTCAATAGTGTAGGGTTAAAAATTACTATTCTAACTCCAGGGGGTGCAACAGTAGGCTAAGTGTTGAATGGTAATGTTATGCGTTGTAATGTTATGCGTTGTAATGACTGCGTTGTAATGACATGCGTTGTAGTGGTATGCGTTGTAGTGTCATGCGTTGTAATGGTTGCATTGTAATGGCATGCGATGTAATGGATGTTGTGTTGTAAAAGTTTCGTTGTAATGGTAGTGCGTTGTCAAATTTGTATTGTAAAGGTTGTTTCCCGAAATGCCATATTCAAGCATACATACATGTACTACGTGGATCTCCAACGCTTCTTTAGTCCTGGGACTATGAGGTTTCTTCCTCCCCGCGGCTGGGACCAACCTCACGTAGTTCTGCTAAAGTCCCTTCTGCTCTTAAGGTTTCTGATTTTTGAACGTTGGCACACCAGACAGTGAAGCAGGCCATAAGATGAGTTTATAAAGATTGTCCACCTTCTCCAGTGACTTGCTCTGTGAGCCACTGAGGTGTCCTGCGGTGCCCAAGAACCAACATTATAAGTAAGGGAGAATTATGGTCATAGGGGGGACTTCTTGGTGTGCACACTAGGGGTGGGAGGAACTATTGGACTCCAAAGAGTTACAAAACAACGGTGAGATTCCAATGGGAAGGAATACTCACTTTGCACCGCGTGCGCTGTGATTTGGTGCCAGGAGCACATTTAGCACTGGAAAATCAGAGCGAACGGCACCATGCGGCGCACCAGAGGGCGCAGCTACTCAAGTTGATATTGCTGCCGTGCGAGTAGATTTTCTACTCCCGTGGCAGCCTTCTCAGTGCGAATGGCCGCAATCGACTGTGACCTCTTGCAGTGGAAAAGTCTTGCTGGATGTCTCCTTGTGACCAGAAAACGCACTAAGGGACGCCAAACCTCGCTCGCCTACTTGTTGTTTTGGCGCATGTGTAAGAAAAAATGTCACCATGCAGCAATTGGCGGAATTTGGCCAGAACTCCGCATTACAAGAGTAATACAGAGCTACCAAAAGTCTGCCAATACTGTTGGCGGAACGGAATATATCGGCCACCGCTAGTGCATACTCCCTTCGCAATCCATAAATCCTGATTATGGTATGAAGGTCCCGCCCCCTTCACTGTACCACAGTTCCAAACCCAAGGTTGTGGAACTTTATAAAATATCTCATTGTCCAAAGGACTAAGGAGGCTTCACAGATCTATTTGTCCTGTGAAAAATCCACTTGTATCTTTTGGTGCCATGAAGTAAGGTGACAAATTGTGGTAGCATTTTCATTATAACAAAACCTTGATAAGAGGCTATCTCTTACGCCAGGTCACGTGTTATAGCATGCCATGGAATATAGCTCTGATTTTGAATTTTTTCTGCAAACATACATAGCCAGGCTGGAAGTAGTCGAAAAGTGGCAGTTCCAGGCTATTATGCGCATGTTTGAGGATCTCCGCCAACTCCTCTTTAACCCCTCGGCTGCACCGCCGATTTTGCGGAAGTGCGGCACTTCCGCAAAACGGGCGGGGCCGCGTCGGCCATTGGCCAACGGCAGCACCAGCGAGGTAGTGCTGCCGTCGGCCAATGGCCGACGGCAGCATGGAAGGGGTTAAATCTCGTCACACAGTTGAACATTTTTGGAAATTTACTCCAGGGCAAGGGAGGAGTAACATATTTTTCATGGTGAGAAAAGAAGTGGATGTGGGAGAAGTGAATTTGAAATGGCAGCAGATTTTCATATGAGCAGATATAACCATGTTCAGTAAAACATTTGCACAGGTGAACCATGTACTCGAATTCGGTTGTTGCTTGACTGAAGTGTGAACCATGGCCAATCAGCAACCACAGTCCTTATGAGGCTGAGACGAAAGCCAACCCAAAATTGATCTTTGTTCAACCCTCTGGTAGTTTGGCACAGAGGTGCAACACTTCAAACAGTAATGAAGTGAAAACACCACACTTAAAGGATCCCACACCACGTTAGAAGAAATAGAACAAATAAAACAAAACCAAAATGACAAAAATCAAATTAGTAGATCCGGAGATTGCAATTTTAAAGTTTTCTGGTAAAATAGCACTAAAAAGCACAAAGAGCCAATATTTGGTCGTACCATACCGGTTCAAAGTCACAAGTTTAGGTTAGCTGCAATAGAGCACGGGGCAGCTTCAGGGCCCCATTTTGGTCCACTGAAGACAGTACCTTAATCCTGGTTTGCAGACCATTGCGAACATCCGCATCAAAGATGTTTTGCGCAGCCGAAGTGATGTGTCGGTTCCGAGCTGTGACGAGGCTACAATGCGAAGGCCTGTGTCATCGTTGAGGCTTGTGATGTGAAGTCCGGCGTCGAGGATGCAGCATTTAGTCAGGCCGATGCATCTGTTCCACGGGGCTGTGACGCTGTGATTAGGAGTCCGTCATCAAGACTGACGTCGAAGAGAGATGCGAGGGTCTACACTGGTGATGCTCGGCTTAGTAGTGGTTCAGATGAGTCTGTGATGTGGGTTTTTGCGGCAGGACCAATCCACTCAGCTGCAGTGATGCATCAGTTCTACACAGGTCTGCGCAGAGCAGCAGAGGGGATGCCGTTGGTTTTACTGGATCCACAGGCTGGCAGAGAACATTAGCCCCACTTTCACTGGTCAAGGATTGCGATGGCACCACTTGGCGGGGTAGACTCACATATGGCAAAGTCCAGGCGCAGGTACAAGGTTGTTTGAAGCCTCTTGTGTTCCTGAGGGTTCAGATCGGGAGGTCAGCCAACTAGCACTTGGAGTGACTTTGAGTTCCGGGTTCAAGAGATGCAGGTCCTGTCCTTCTCACCCAGGCAAGACGGCAGCAGGCAGAAGGTCAGCACAGCAAAGCAGCAGTCCTTTCAGCAGCATAGCAATCCTTCTTTCTCTCCGAGTATCCACAGGTCCCGAAACGTACTGAAGTGGTGGTGTCTGAGGTCCAGTATTTAAACCCAGTTGTGTCTTTGAAGTGGGGAGAACCTTCTAGAGGCATGCCTTTGAAGTGCACACATGCCCTGCTCTCTTGGTCCTGGCTCCACACTAACTACAGGGGGGAAGCAGCCCTTTTTGTGGAGACAGGACAGGGCCTATTTAAGTGTAAGTGAGGATGGGCCCAACACCTCCCTCCCATCCTGCCAGCGATAGCCCATCCAGTCACACCTAAGCTTGCCATTGTGTGTGGCTGTATAGGAGGAATACAGAAAGCCCAACTTTCACCCATTCCCAGTCATGTGACTCAGAGACAGGCTGCAGGCACCAAATGGCTACGGTAAGACAATGCTAGCTTCCTAAAAGTGGCATTTTCAGAATTGCAATTTAAAATCTGACTTCACCATAAGTTAGGATTTTAAATTGTGATTCCAGAGACACCAAACATGAACTTGTTACCTATTCTCATTTGGAAATTACACTTTTAAAATGTAATAAGGTAACTTCAATGTTATCCTATGGTAAAGGTAGGTCTTGCTGAAGTAAAAAAAGAATTTAAGAGTTTTTCACTGCCATGACAGGTAAAACATAAAAGACTATGTCCTACAACATAAAAGACTATGTCCTATTTTTAAGATACACTGCACCCTCCCCTTTGGGTTGTTCAGGGCCTACCCTAGGGGTGACTTAAATCTATTAAAAAGGAAGGCTTGGGCCTGGCAAAAGGTTTATTTTGCCAGGTCGAAATTGCAGTTTCAAACTGCACGGGCTACAATGGCAGGCATTTTTAAAGTGCTACTTACGTGGGTGGCACAATCCGTGCTGTAGGCCAACTTGTCGAATTTAATCTACAGGCCCTGGGCACTGGTAATGCCACTTTACTAGATATGTACAAGTAAATTAAATATGCCAATCGCGTATAATCCAAACTAACATATTTTAAGTATAGAGCACAAGCACTTTAGCACTGGTTAGCAGTGGTAAAGTGCACAGATTCCTACCGCCAACAAAAACGAAGTCAGAACAAACAGGAAGTCTGAAGGCAAAAAGTCAGGGGAACGCGACACTAAGGATGACAGGTCTAACAAACTTATACATATCTTACCTTCGTGGCAGGCACTCCTCGTTCAGAGATCCGCATCGTGTTACTGTAAACTGTCAGCAAAAGGGTTTTGTTGCAGGTGCTGGGGCCTCTGTGTTCAGAGGGCAAAATTTACATGAAAACTTAGTATTCTTGACCCCTCGCAATAAGTCCTAACCTCTTCGATGCGCTCCCGGCCGTCATGAGTCACGGTGGGCGTGTTCTGATGAGGGCCGGGAGACGTCATGACCACGCCCGCGATTGGAATGTCAGCACTGCGGCGGAATTCGCACCACAGTGATGAGGTTAAGCCCTCTCTCAGGTGTAAATTCAAGGACAGGTGATTCGTCTATGCAGTGGGCTGTGAGGAGTGAGCCAAGCGCCAATATGGAGATTCCTCACATAAACTGCTAGAATGTATAGAGGTCCAACACTGCAGCAGGAATCAAAATCTCAGTATTGAAACTGTGGTGTCCAACACGGGCACTTTTGGGCCTAGATTACAATTGTCCTTTGAACGCGTGTGTGTGGGGGGGTGGGGGGTCTCCGTGCAACCACTAACAGTGAGAGGCTAAATCGCATCATTCCAAAGTTGCATCAATTTAATCATTTGTGGCATTGCACTCACATCAGACCCAAGATAGCCAGGCCTTCTAGCATCCCAGCACACACCTATCCCTAATAAGGAAAAATAGACGTATTCTGAGCCGGCCAAACACAGACCAAAGATATGTCTTAAAATATTGTGTGAGACTGTCTTTACTATGATGAACTTTGACCCCTCTGGAACTGCAATTCTTTTTAATACCAGTTGGTCCACCTTGTGGGTTCAATTGTCACCCAACCACATTCTGCTTCATCCACATGGCCTATATCTAGGACATAGGACTGTGAAAACGACTTTTTCAGTGTTGATTTGATTTCAGTGAACTGAGTGATGGGTGGTGACATTTTGGTGAGTAATTTCTGATGGATGCAGCCTTAAGAGTGGCATCATAAAAGTATGTTTTCTGTTTCCATGGTTGTTGATGCTTACTTGCAGCAGTGCTTGTATCTCAAAGATTTGGGGGCCATATGTATCAAGCAAATTCGCATTCGCAAAGGCCGAAATTCGCAGAATTTCGACCTTTGCGAATGCGAATTTGCTAAATGGTATGTATAAAGCAAAATCTGGTGCAACACAAGGAATCGCAAAATTTGTGATTCCTTATTTTGCAATTGCATTTAAGTAATCACAAATTTTGCGATTCCTTAAATGAAATGTATGAAGCTAAACAAATTAGCAAAATGTCCTTAAGGAATCGCAAATTACCACCAACTACTAGTTGGTGGTAAGTTGCGAATTCCTTGAAAAATGCACATTTTTCAAAGTGCCATGTGACGCACATATATGCCCTTAGGGCATCTATGTGCGCCATATGCGCACTCATGCATATTTCAGGGGTGCAACAGGGTGTCCTTTGGACACCTCTGCACCCTTGAAATTATTCTCAATTTGCGATTCTCAAATTGCGAATCGCAAATTGAGAATAACTTCCCATTCATTCCTATGGGCCTCCTGGCCCATAGAAATGAATGGGAAAGTATTCCTTAATTGCGATTCGCAATTTGCGAATCGCAATTAAGGAATACTAAGAATTCGCAAAAAAATGCCAATTTGTACATACATACCAATTTGCGATTCTGAAATAGCGATTTCTTAAAAATCGCTATTTCAGAATCGCAAATCGGTACCTTCATACATATGGCCCTTAAAGTCTGGCCTTCTGATTTCTGTAGGTGCATGCCTCAGTGTGCTCCCACGCCCAGGCCTCTTTTGTTGCAAAGGCTCAATGATCATGGAAATTGTTTCACAACATCTTCTGTTTTTAAGAGTCTTAACTACGTAGTTATTGTTGTCCTCATTCACTAGGAGAACTTTTACCTGGCTTACTTCCAGTTCTAAATATTTAATCATTGGTCTCCAATCACATATGCTTACTAACTCCACATTATAGTTTATTACAAACATTGCTCTGGAGAAAAAATGTGATTAAGCTGTTCCATTTTAATACAGTGTAAAAGCATAGAAGGTCTTCTGTTTTTCAAATTCCAAAGCTGATTCCAGGGACTTACCTTTTCTCTTAAATGATTCAATCACATAATTATATTTCCAGCTCCACAATTTAGTAAGCCTGCTTCCACGCGAATCAATCACGTAGAGATCTGCCTCGTGACCACGAAATTCAACACAAACATGAACTTCTTTCAATTTAACAGAAAATGTTGATTAGTTCCCAAAAATAATTAAAAACAGGATCTCTTTGAATTCTTTTATGAAAACGTTTCCTAAAAACATAGCCATATCGCTCCAGAATCGCTGCGGCCGAGGATATTCCATAAACATATGTACATCCTTAAAATTATCCTAATGCATTCCAGATAAAATGCCTCCACCTTTGTCTTAATTCTTTTACTTTTCTAAGTAGTGGTTTAGAACCAGTTAATGGTGAGATATATTGATTTTTAAGAGTTTCCTAGGTCACTGTTTCACCTTTCAACGGCCAAGATCTGGAGAGCAAGCCTTCAAGCTGTGCTCTTTTAGTTGTCCTGACCATGTCTACTTTAAATTATTTCTAATATATGTTCTCACTCATCTTACCAGATTTGTGTCTACTTTTGACTCCTTTCTGTGCCCAGTAATAACTCTTCCCTCAAATTTCCTGGATTGGATCCTATTTTTGGGTAAATCCGTTACACTCAGGGCATTTTTAAACTCTTTGCAATTCAAGCTCCTTATCTTTTTATTTCTAAAAGCTGATCATTCTTTTCAATATTCAAATCCATCTTAATTTCTTCAGATCCGATCTTGAAAATATTTAGCCCAGCTTTTGCATAGGGTGCTGCTAGTCTGTCCTGAACATGTCCAGGAGATCCCGTAAGTCTTTTGGTGAGCACCTCCATTGCTTCCAGCTTCTTGTTGCAACTTTACTTCTCCGTATGAAGTTGGTGGCCAATGATTGCAAAAAAAATGATAACAAGAAGATAAACAGAATGGAAAAAATCTAAACAATAAGTTTAAATTAGTTAGGAGCACCAGATTTATCAATTAGTCAGACTTCACATTTTCCCTTTGTTTAACAAAATGTTTATCTCTGATATTATTTATTGTACATAGACAAGACATGTTCACTTAAGATGATAATAATTTAAATTCCTAAGTAACAGACCTACTTGATTGCTGTCTTATCAATTACAAGATTTTACAACTGGGTCGCCGCTTTCTCTATTTTAGTATTTTTCAACTTTGTCTAAGATTTACTCAGTGACGTCTTTGAGCATCATTTGTTCATCTATTGTACTATTCCTACACTGTTTTCTGCCCATAGCTTCATATTAGCTCTCCTTTCCCAGCGGTCTTTTATTTCACTGTCTAACTTGTACCATGTTTCTTCTGTTTTCACCTACTAAGTAATAATGCAGTCCAGTTTCTGATCCAGCAACGCCTTGCATTGGCCCTCCTCTATCAGATCGCCGAGCGGCTTTGCTTTTTCAATGTTCATATTAACTTCTTGTGATGGTTGCAACCCAGTTGCTTTTTTGGTGTCTCCTAACTGTTTTTCCAAGGAACATGTGATCTCTGATTCACTCACTGTGAAGTAGTTGTTTGAAAGAGGTGGCTGCAGTGTCTCAGGGCCATATGTATCAAGCAAAATTGCATTCGCAAACGCCGAAATTCGCAGAATTTCAGCGTTTGCGAATGCAAATTTGCCAAATGGTATGTATTAAGGCAAAATAAGGAATTGCAAAATTTGCGATTCCTTATTTTGCGATTACATTTAAGGAATCGCAAATTTTGCGATTCCTTAAATGCAATGTAAGAAGCACCAAAAAAGTGCAATTTGGCCTTAAGGAATCGCAAATTACCACCAACTTCAAGTTGGTGGTAATTTGCGATTTCTTTGAAAAATTCACTTTTTTGCATTTTTCAAAGTTTAATGTGAAGCACATACATGCCCTTAGGGAATGTATGTGCGCCACATGTGCACCCATGCTTATTTCAGGGGTGCAACGGGGTGTCCTTTTGACACCCCTGCACCCTTGAAATTGCATTCTCGATTTGCGATTCGCTAATTGCTAATCGCAAATTGAGAATGTCTACCCATTCATTCCTATGGGCCCATAGGAATGAATGGGGAGGTATTCCTTAATTGCGAAAATTTATTGCAAATCCTACATACATAGCATTTTGCGATTCTCAAATAGAGATTTGCAAAAAATCGCTATTTGAGAATCACAAATGACTTTTTGATGCATATGGCCCTCAATGTTGTGTGGTGTGGCTCACTGGTTAGAGGCGGCAGACCTGGAAGCAGAGGACAGCCCGGGACCAGGGTTCAATTCCCGACGCGGCAGGGTCGTGGACCAGGGTCAACAGACTCGATAATTCTCGCCTCGGTGCCTACTCTAACCAGGGATCACACTCGGCAACTCTGGGCCTTAAGCTTGCCTCATCTCCACAACGCCCCCCACATATGCCGGGGATACCTGGTTTCACCTTGGAGATACCCAGTAGGCACCATCTCACAGGGAAAACCAGGACGGGTTCCCCAGCGGTCTACAGCGCAGAGATACTCCTTCGGGAGTCAATTCTAGCGCTTTAGAAACCCACAATTAATGTCTTCCCACACTGGAAATCTTCTATTGTCCTGATCAGATTCAGGTTGGATGGCGTGTTGATCCTCCCCCAGCTCCGTCAGCCTTCCTCCGTTATCAAACTTATTACATCTTTTTTTTCTTACATCTTCGATCCTTCACATTTTGCTCACCTCCCTAACCTGACCCTCCCTCTGACAAACTTTCTGATTCTTCTCGTCTTTGTACGACTCCCTGCCAGAGACCCTGAACCCCAGGACTGCCGAAGTGCCCCAACGTTTTGTTCCCCATCTTCCTTGAGGGAATATACGATGTTACTACGATTTCAAATACAACGCATTGCTTTACCACACGAATTTTACATCGCAAATGTCTTTACCACGCAGAATAAAAGAACGCACAATTTTACCACGCATAAAAACGTTAGTAAGCATCCAACGTCCATTATGCCCAAAAACACACTAAAATAAACATAATGAAACGGATAGGCAAAAAAAATATGTCTTCAGAAGTGACATGTTTGCCTTTTGTCACTTTCACTGACCCTCTAAAAACGTGTCCCCAAGCAAGATGGCTGAATAATTCGTCAAAGAAGGTCACTTGTTAATTTGTAATACGCATTTTAAATTACACATTCAGTCAGCATTTGTCATCGTTTTAAATTTTTGATTCCAAAACATATTTTACATTTTTTTTCTTCGTTGTTTTTTTTTGGGGGGGAGACCCCCCCAGGCCCCCTTTTCTAATTTTTCCCAATACCACCCATGCCTTTTCTACGTATCAGGTTCTTAAGGTATGCGTGACACTTCTAACAAAATAAAAAAAGCACTTCTATTTTTACGTACACGCAGACGTATGAAGGTTGACCGGAATGTAACTTGCGTGGTAAAGACCATCGTGGAAGGCATAAGCGTGGAAAAGACGTTTACGTGGTAAGTGCCCCGTTGTAAACGTTACGCGTAGTAATGCCTTCGTTGTAAATTATGTTTTCCCCTTGAGGACGCCATGTTCACTGACTACAGCTCGGCTCTCTTTTACTCAACACTTTAGTACTCAACTCTCTCAGCTCCCTTGGTGGTTTACTACTTGTCTCTCTTTCATTTACCACCAGCCTTTGGATGGTGTTTTAGGGGAGCAAAAATTGGCAGTAAAGTTTTTACCACAAGTTGTTTACTCATATTTTTGGTTACATCTTTAAATCCTGTTGAAATTCTATGGTAGTATCCAGCTGAAACATTGCTGCTACATTTAGACATTGTTGTTGGAATTTGCCCTGCACGCGACACACGTCAACTGGTATCAGTGGTGAGCAATGGATACAACAGCACCGCTCCATGGGTGAAATAGGGCGGACTTGCTGTTGAGTTTTCGTATGTTGTGGTTTGTGGTGCCCTGTTTAGTTTGGTGGGAGGTTGTACAGCGTTCTACTCATACTAGTCTTAGCAAACATCAAAAGTGGTAGTTGCAAGTGTGAAATGTCCTGCCAGCTATTGTTCATTGTACTCCACGGGGTAGCCTGACCCTGGTAAGATGAATGATTCTAAATCTGAGGGGCATATTACCAAGGGGGACGATAGGCAATTATCGCCGGTTTAGCAGCCGTTTTCGGCCGCTAAGCGGCGATAATTCTATTGCTCTATTAGCAAGCTGTCGCTAACTGATGTTAGCGACAGCTTTTAGGCGATAGCGAGCGGTTTGGGGCCCGCTTTACATGTCAGCGATATTTATCGCTAATAACATGCAAAGTGGGCGTACCCAACCTGTTAGCGACTGAAAGCAGTCGCTAACGTCGCTATCGCCTATTAGCAAGGCAGGTGTAGCGATGGAAATATTCCCGCTATCGCCAAAAACCAACGCCTGCTCAGACCAGTTCTTAGCCATGTTATCCAGTGGGAGGTGGATAACATGGCTAAGAGCATTTCGTCGCTAATGCGTGAATATTGCTGTATTCTCAACGATATTCACGCATTTCGCCGCTATCGCTGGATGTTTTAGCACAATGGAGAAAAACGTTGCTAATAGCATGTTTTCTCCGCTAACATATCCAGCGATAGGCAGCAATAAAAAAAATCGACGCTAAGACTATAGCGATAATTATCGCTACTTGTTGGTAATATGCCCCTTAGTTCCTTCTTTGAGCCGTGTTAATTTCTGTTTCTGTCACTGTCTTCATGAACCCTAAGACCACCAGGGGTAGCAGGGGATGAGGAAGGGGGTTCAAGCGCAAGCGTTGAGTAGCAGCTACATGCCATGGTTACATCTATTGCCGTTCATGGTAGAGATCGACGCAAAGCCATAACTAGCTTTTGTCATTGCATTCTGTTCTTACACCCTTGGTACAGGGAGAATCTCAGGTTGTGATGTTTTAGTGACAACGTATTTTGTTTGTTTCAGGAGCAAGAAGACCCGAACAGGCAAGCCACCAGCTGGCCAGACTATTACATTGATCGCATCAACTCCATGGCCGCAGTGAGTATTCCAAGTCGCTAAAGTTTTGAGTCCTGTTCTTTCCATGTTAACACACAGGTGGACCTCGATCGCGAAAGTGAGAAATGAATGTTGCCAACGTTGTTACCAACGATTCACAAATCGTATTGTAAGGACACGAAAGATAGTCTTATACGGGATGAGTGGGTTGTGATTCGCTTGCATCCATCGATCTGCTATTTTACCATCTTCTGCATCAAGAAGCAAAATGCCTCCTGCCGTATAATTGCACCCTAGTAGCATCATGTTTATAAGGCTACAACAAAGAGCGATGGGTGATATCTGTGTGCCTTTGATTTTTAGAAATCTTTTGTGTATGTCGGCCATGGTCAATGTAGTAAGTCATTCATCACCAGTGTTGTAAGTCATTCATGGTCAACACTGGAAGTCATTCCTCGCCAATGCTGTAAGTCAATCATGGTCAACGCTGTAAGTCATTCATGGCCAATGTTGTGAGTCATTCATGGTCAACGCTGTAAGTAATTCATGGTCAACGCTGTGAGTCATTCATGGTCAACGCTGTAAGTCATTCATGGCCAATGCTGTAAGTCATTCATGGTCAACGCTGTAAGTCATTCATGGCCAATGTTGTGAGTCATTCATGGTCAACGCTGTAAGTAATTCATGGTCAACGCTGAGAGTCATTCATGGTCAACGCTGTAAGTAATTTATGGCCAATGCTGTAAGTCATTCATGGTCAACGCTGTAAGTAATTTATGGCCAATGTTGTGAGTCATTCATGGTCAACGCTGTAAGTAATTCATGGTCAACGCTGTGAGTCATTCATGGTCAACGCTGCAAGTAATTCATGGTCAGCGCTGTAAGTAATTCATGGCCAACGCTGAAAGTCATTCATGGTCAACGCTGTAAGTAATTCATGGTCAACGCTGTAAGTAATTCATGGCCAATGCTGTAAGTCATTCATGGTCAACGCTGTAAGTAATTCATGGTCAACGCTGTAAGTAATTCATGGCCAACGCTGTAAGTAATTCATGGTCAACGCTGTAAGTAATTCATGGTCAACGCTGTAAGTAATTCATGGTCAACGCTGTAAGTAATTCATGGTCAACGCTGTAAGTAATTCATGGCCAACGCTGTAAGTAATTCATGGTCAATGCTGTAAGTCATTCATGGTCAATGCTGTAAGTCATTCATGGCCAACACTGTAAAGCATTCATGGCTAATGGTGTAAGTCATTCATAGTCAACTGTGTAAGGCATTCATGGCTAATGTTGTAAGTCATTCATGGCCAACTCTGTAAGTCATTCATGGCCAACGCTGTAAGTCATTCATGGCCAACGCTGTAAGTCATTCATGGTCAACGCTGTAAGTCATTCATGGCCAACGCTGTAAGTCATTCATGGCCAACGCTGTAAGTCATTCATGGCCAACGCTGTAAGTCATTCATGGCCAACGCTGTAAGTCATTCATGGTCAACGCTGTAAGTCATTCATGGCCAACGCTGTAAGTCATTCATGGCCAACGCTGTAAGTCATTCATGGCCAACGCTGTAAGTCATTCATGGCCAACGCTGTAAGTCATTCATGGCCAACGCTGTAAGTCATTCATGGCCAACGCTGTAAGTCATTCATGGCCAACGCTGTAAGTCATTCATGGTCAACGCTGTAAGTCATTCATGGCCAACGCTGTAAGTCATTCATGGCCAACGCTGTAAGTCATTCATGGTCAACGCTGTAAGTCATTCATGGTCAACTCTGTAAGGCATTCATTGCTAATGTTGTAAGTCATTCATGGCCAACGCTGTAAGTCATTCATGGCCAACGCTGTAAGTCATTCATGGCCAACGCTGTAAGTCATTCATGGTCAACGCTGTAAGTCATTCATGGCCAACGCTGTAAGTCATTCATGGTCAACGCTGTAAGTCATTCATGGCCAACGCTGTAAGTCATTCATGGTCAACGCTGTAAGTCATTCATGGCCAACGCTGTAAGTCATTCATGGTCAACGCTGTACGTCATTCATGGTCAACGCTGTAAGTCATTCATGGTCAACTCTGTAAGGCATTCATTGCTAATGTTGTAAGTCATTCATGGCCAACGCTGTAAGTCATTCATGGTCAATGCTGTAAGTCATTCATGGCCAACGCTGTAAGTCATTCATGGTCAACGCTGTACGTCATTCATGGTCAACGCTGTAAGTCATTCATGGTCAACGCTGTAAGTCATTCATGGTCAACGCTGTAAGTCATTCATGGCCAACGCTGTAAGTCATTCATGGCCAACGCTGTAAGTCATTCATGGTCAGCGCTGTACGTCATTCATGGTCAACGCTGTAAGTCATTCATGGTCAACTCTGTAAGGCATTCATTGCTAATGTTGTACGTCATTTGTTGTCAATGCAGAATTAATCAGGACAGTGCAGATTTGCAGACTGTCGGCCTTCGGGTTTACTAGTTCATCTCCTATTTGTTAAGTGACCTGGACTCCACTCCCTCCCGCCTTGGTCCTGCTTCTCAGCTGAACCAATCATGAGGTGCCAGTTGTCCTTGATGTAGGCTCACTAGTACAGGGAAAGGTCATCTCACCCATTGCCTGCATTCCAAGTACCCTCGGTATAAATGAGATGAAATGCACTACTGTTCAGTCCATGTCTGTACCAATGCTTGTGCTGAGCTCTTGTGGCCTCAATCTTAGTCACTGTTCTTGTTTGCTTGAAGAAGGCCACTTAAATCCCACGGAAGATGTTGTGGTTTTATGATTTCAGTACTTTTTGCCACCAGTATGATGTCCTGTATATGATTTCACATTCAGCGTATGGCTATTCCAGGCAGAACTTGTAGCAAACTGTTGGTGTATTAGGCCAACCTGGTGAGCAGGCATGCCATGCTGAACTGGAGCCTGCAGGACTACAAAAAAACTGGAGACTGTGGAACGGAAACATAACTAGAGTCACTAAGTGTGAAGCAGTACTGATGTCTGTGGGACTGAAGCAGAACTGGAGTCTGTGGGACTGAAGCAGAACTGAAGTCACTGTCACTGAAGTGGACTGACGTCACTGTCAATAAAGCAGAACTGGCATCTGTGGGACGGAAGCAGAACTGGAGTCTGTGGAACGGAAACAAAACTAGAGTCACTAAGTGTGAAGCAGTACTGATGTCTGTGGGACTGAAGCAGAACTGGGGTCTGTGGGACTGAAGCAGAACTGGAGTCTGTGGGACCGACGCAGAACTGGAGTCTGAGGGACTGAAGCAGAACTGGAGTCTGAGGGACTGAAGCAGAACTGGAGTCTGAGGGACTGAAGCAGAACTGGGGTCTGTGGGACTGAAGCAGAGCTGGAGTCACTGGGACGGAAGCAGAACTGGGGTCTGTGGGACCGACGCAGAACTGGAGTCTGAGGGACTGAAGCAGAACTGGAGTCTGAGGGACTGAAGCAGAACTGGAGTCTGAGGGACTGAAGCAGAACTGGAGTCTGAGGGACTGAAGCAGAACTGGCGTCTGTGGGACTGAAGCAGAGCTGGAGTCACTGGGACGGAAGCAGAACTGGAGTCTGTGGGACTGAAGCAGAACTGGAGTCTGAGGGACTGAAGCAGAACTGGGGTCTGTGGGACCGACGCAGAACTGGAGTCTGTGAAAATGAAGCAGAACTGAAGTCACTGTCACTGAAGTGGACTGACGTCACTGTCAATAAAGCAGAACTGGCATCTGTGGGACTGAAGCAGAACTGGAGTCACTGGGACGGAAGCAGAACTGGAGTCTGTGGAACGGAAACAAAACTAGAGTCACTAAGTGTGAAGCAGTACTGATGTCTGTGGGACTGAAGCAGAACTGGGGTCTGTGGGACCGACGCAGAACTGGAGTCTGTGGGACTGAAGCAGAACTGGAGTCTGTGGGACTGAAGCAGAACTGGGGTCTGTGGGACTGAAGCAGAACTGGGGTCTGTGGGACTGAAGCAGAACTGGGGTCTGTGGGACTGAAGCAGAACTGGAGTCTGTGGGACCGACGCAGAACTGGAGTCTGAGGGACTGAAGCAGAACTGGAGTCTGAGGGACTGAAGCAGAACTGGGGTCTGTGGGACTGAAGCAGAGCTGGAGTCACTGGGACGGAAGCAGAACTGGGGTCTGTGGGACCGACGCAGAACTGGAGTCTGAGGGACTGAAGCAGAACTGGAGTCTGAGGGACTGAAGCAGAACTGGAGTCTGAGGGACTGAAGCAGAACTGGGGTCTGTGGGACTGAAGCAGAACTGGAGTCTGTGGGACTGAAGCAGAACTGGAGTCTGTGGGACGGAAGCAGAACTGGAGTCTGTGGGACTGAAGCAGAACTGGGGTCTGTGGGACCGACGCAGAACTGGAGTCTGTTAAAATGAAGCAGAACTGAAGTCACTGTCACTGAAGTGGACTGACGTCACTGTCAATAAAGCAGAACTGGCATCTGTGGGACTGAAGCAGAACTGGAGTCACTGGGACGGAAGCAGAACTGGAGTCTGTGGAACGGAAACAAAACTAGAGTCACTAAGTGTGAAGCAGTACTGATGTCTGTGGGACTGAAGCAGAACTGGGGTCTGTGGGACCGACGCAGAACTGGAGTCTGTGGGACTGAAGCAGAACTGGAGTCTGTGGGACTGAAGCAGAACTGAAGTCACTGTCACTGAAGTGGACTGACGTCACTGTTAATAAAGCAGAACTGGCATCTGTGGGACGGAAACAGAACTGGAGTCTGTGGAACGGAAACAAAACTAGAGTCACTAAGTGTGAAGCAGTACTGATGTCTGTGGGACTGAAGCAGAACTGGGGTCTGTGGGACTGAAGCAGAACTGGAGTCTGTGGGACCGACGCAGAACTGGAGTCTAAGGGACTGAAGCAGAACTGGAGTCTGAGGGACTGAAGCAGAACTGGAGTCTGAGGGACTGAAGCAGAACTGGGGTCTGTGGGACTGAAGCAGAGCTGGAGTCACTGGGACGGAAGCAGAACTGGGGTCTGTGGGACCGACGCAGAACTGGAGTCTGAGGGACTGAAGCAGAACTGGAGTCTGAGGGACTGAAGCAGAACTGGAGTCTGAGGGACTGAAGCAGAACTGGAGTCTGAGGGACTGAAGCAGAACTGGCGTCTGTGGGACTGAAGCAGAGCTGGAGTCACTGGGACGGAAGCAGAACTGGAGTCTGTGGGACTGAAGCAGAACTGGAGTCTGAGGGACTGAAGCAGAACTGGGGTCTGTGGGACCGACGCAGAACTGGAGTCTGTGAAAATGAAGCAGAACTGAAGTCACTGTCACTGAAGTGGACTGACGTCACTGTCAATAAAGCAGAACTGGCATCTGTGGGACTGAAGCAGAACTGGAGTCACTGGGACGGAAGCAGAACTGGAGTCTGTGGAACGGAAACAAAACTAGAGTCACTAAGTGTGAAGCAGTACTGATGTCTGTGGGACTGAAGCAGAACTGGGGTCTGTGGGACCGACGCAGAACTGGAGTCTGTGGGACTGAAGCAGAACTGGAGTCTGTGGGACTGAAGCAGAACTGGGGTCTGTGGGACTGAAGCAGAACTGGGGTCTGTGGGACTGAAGCAGAACTGGGGTCTGTGGGACTGAAGCAGAACTGGGGTCTGTGGGACTGAAGCAGAACTGGAGTCTGTGGGACTGAAGCAGAACTGGAGTCTGAGGGACTGAAGCAGAACTGGGGTCTGTGGGACTGAAGCAGAGCTGGAGTCACTGGGACGGAAGCAGAACTGGAGTCTGTGGGACTGAAGCAGAACTGGAGTCTGTGGGACTGAAGCAGAACTGGAGTCTGAGGGACTGAAGCAGAACTGGGGTCTGTGGGACCGACGCAGAACTGGAGTCTGTGAAAATGAAGCAGAACTGAAGTCACTGTCACTGAAGTGGACTGACGTCACTGTCAATAAAGCAGAACTGGCATCTGTGGGACGGAAGCAGAACTGGAGTCTGTGGAACGGAAACAAAACTAGAGTCACTAAGTGTGAAGCAGTACTGATGTCTGTGGGACTGAAGCAGAACTGGGGTCTGTGGGACTGAAGCAGAACTGGAGTCTGTGGGACCGACGCAGAACTGGAGTCTGTGGGACCGACGCAGAACTGGAGTCTGAGGGACTGAAGCAGAACTGGAGTCTGAGGGACTGAAGCAGAACTGGGGTCTGTGGGACTGAAGCAGAGCTGGAGTCACTGGGACGGAAGCAGAACTGGAGTCTGTGGGACTGAAGCAGAACTGGAGTCTGAGGGACTGAAGCAGAACTGGGGTCTGTGGGACTGAAGCAGAACTGGGGTCTGTGGGACTGAAGCAGAACTGGGGTCTGTGGGACCGACGCAGAACTGGGGTCTGTGGGACCGACGCAGAACTGGAGTCTGTGAAAATGAAGCAGAACTGAAGTCACTGTCACTGAAGTGGACTGACGTCACTGTCAATAAAGCAGAACTGGCATCTGTGGGACTGAAGCAGAGCTGGAGTCACTAGGACGGAAGCAGAACTGGAGTCTGTGGGACTGAAGCAGAACTGGAGTCACTGGCACTGAAGCAGAATTGGGGTCTGTGAAACTGAAGCAGAACTGGAGTCTGTGGGATTGACGCAGAACTGGAGTTACTGGCACTGAAGTAACCCTGGGCGTAGTTTGCATAGTAGCGCTATGCATAGCTACGCGAAGTGCACCGCGCACTACGCACACTATGCGTAGCTACGCAAACTGCACTTCGCACTACGCACGCTACGCGTAGCTATGCGAACTGCATAGTGCGATAGGGAAAATGCTTTTCACACTGATTGCACAGTGCCGGATGCTTGTCCGCACTGTGCAATCATTACAAACGGGATCTTGCTCAGTGCAAGCGGTCGTTTTCTGCCGCTCGAGTAGATTTGTACTCGAGCGGCAGCTTTCTCAACGCAGACTGGTAGTTTCTCATCGCAAGCAGTCGCGAGCATACACGACCACTCGCAATGAGAAACCTGACCTCTTCGCATTGAGAATCTCGCTGGTAGGTTTATTTTCCACGCTCGCGATCGGCAACTTGATGTTGCTGATCACGAACGAGGAAAAAGTCTCGCCGGGATGTTGTAGAAGTGGAGTCTGTGAGACTAAAGCAGAACTGGGGTCTCTGGGACTGAAGCAGAACTGGGATCGGTGGGACGGATGCAGAACAGGGGTCTGGGGGATTGAAGCAGAACTGGGGTCGGTGGGACTGATGCAGAACAGGGGTCTGGGGGATTTAAGCAGAATTAGAGCTTACAAGACTGAATGAGAACTGGAGTTTTAGGGTTGCGGCAGAACTGGCTGTTTGAGGTCTGAGGTTGCGCTGGGACTTATATGAGTGAAGCAGAACTGGAGTCTGAGGGACTGAAGCTGAACTGGGGTCTGTGGGACTGAAGCAGAACTGGAGTAGAATGTGGCCCTTGCAGGTCTGGAGCAGAACTAGAGATTGGATAACAGACTAAAGACCAACAAATCCAATAGCAGGAGCAAGCTAACATGTTGTGTTCCACGTGTACAGCGATCGGAGACACATCCTCTACTGTTAGAAAGGGGTCCCCCTGCAGGAAAAGAGCAGCCACAGAAGAGGCACCACCTGACAGGAAAGAGCAATTGCTGGACCAGAAACACCCAGGGTATAAAGGACTGCCTTAAAAATCAGCATAATGTTATTGTTTGGTAGCCATCTTGGAACGGTGTTTGCCCTTGGTGGCCATCTTTGATTTTCTTCCACCGAAGGATAGTTGCACTGATCATTCACAGGTCCATCTGGCAATGAACCATTCCACAAAACCTCAATTATCAGCATATTTCAGTAGCACAATATCTCAGTAGACTGATAGGCCCACTTCTGCCATCATGTATAAATTAGAGGTTCAGATTGTTAAAATAGCCTCCCACTTGTTTATAACACCACAATTACAATATGCCTTTCTCTTAGCCTCCCTTATCTCTCCTTTCTTTCCACATACTTCATCCTCCAGCATCTTGTATGTCTGACGTCATACATCCTCCCCACACATATCACATCCCCTTTCCTCACATGGATGTGAACCTCCCCTTCCTTCTCCAGTCGTTTCCCGCCCTGCCCTACTTTGTCTTCCTCTCATGTTTGACCTCATCTTCTCACATCATGTTTGATCTTCCAACCACATGCATTTTCTGATCCTTCCTCTCTATTTTCACATCTTATTCCTCTCCGCCTTTATCTGAGGTCCACCCGCGTGTGATCTCAATAAATCCCTGTCGTCTTTCCCTATGAGTTAGATCTTCCTTTTGTTGTTTGTCAGTCAGTCAGTCAGTCAAATTACTTTTATTCGATAAATTAATATCATAAAAAGACAGCGGTACATATATATATACAGCTGACATATACAACATTAAAAATTATACATCAATTAAAAAGATCCGATAAAATTTGATAAAAATTCATCACTAAAAAAGTACAAAACATCTCAATTATAATATAATGCTTGTTTGTCTATCCCTCACTGTCCCGATGAGCACACTCTTCCACGGTAAAGGAACATCAGCAGTAATTTACGTTGAGACAAGCTTCAGTTGTTGCGTTGAGCTTATATATATCCATATTAAAGAGCCTTTTCCCATCCTTGTATGTGGACCTCACGCCTCTAGTTGAACCTCACTTATGGAAAAGCCTGGACAAGGTTTCGCTCCTCATAATATAGACAATTTACGCTAGGAGGGCTCTCAGAGATGGTCTTCGTTTCTTAAACTCACACAACTTGGCCATGATGGACAGATCGCTATCGCTGCCGCTTTGAGAGCCGGACCCTGGGAATGTTCCGCTTATGGCCAAAGTCAACGTTCCGTATGGAAGCCAACGAGAAGCGTATGGAAGCCAACGAGAAGCGAGTGAAGCCGATAAGGCGGCAGCGGGTGACAGGAGGCAGGCCAGAGAACAAGGAGCATTCTGTGGCCAGGAATAGCAAAGTTGGATCCCACTCAAGTAGAGGGAACGGGTTTGGCAGGAGCTCGCCCGAAGACAGAAATAGAGTTAACTGTTTGAAGAGAAACAGAGTTAGTCGATGACAGGAGTTCCAGGGCTGAAGGTGGCTCCAGCTGGAAAGAGAGAAGGTGTACAAGCTCGTGACCATCACAGCTTCTCGAAGATTTATGCGAGCGTGGAAAGCCACTGTTTAGACCGTAAATTATTTCGGTTCACATATAGGGGCTTGGGGAATGGAAGAAGGGTTAGATCATGTTTCCAAAGGGATCTTTAAGTTGGCTGCTGAGGGAAAAGTAGAGGAAGTCAAATGTTATTCCGTTGAGTGGCTGACGGCCAAGATGGCTGAACGCTTTCAAGGAAGCGTCAATGCGATGGCGGCGCTGGGCTTCCCCACGCGGGTGCATGCTTATCCTGCATCGGCAATGCTTCGGATTCCCACACACAGTATCATGCTATGGTATTTGCATTTGGATAGCGTCACTCCCATCGGTAACTATGACATCATAGCGCGTTCATTCTCTCTCTGTGCAGATCTGGGAGGGGCATAAGTCAAGGTGGAGCAGCCACCTTTTGATAGTGTAGGTTGTATTGTTGTTCGTGGGTGGTTGGTAAGGCTTGTTGTGGTGTGTGTGCGCGTGTGTTGGCCTGACTGTAGTCTGAGTTTGGTCTGGGGATATCTTTGTGGTATTTTATGCCTATGGTGAACCTCCCAAAGGGGGAGATTTTTGAATATATATAAAATCCTGCCCTATTATAAGATATTGTGCTTCTGAGGGTGTGTTCTATTTATGGTAAAAACATCTGCTTGTTTTTAACGCCTTAGCTGCGGCGGTTATTTTGACGCAGTGCTGGTCGTTCCAAAGAGTGGGAGGGGCCGCGTCGGCCGTTGAACGTTCGCAGCACCAGCCAGGTAGTGCTCCGAACGTTCAGCGGCCGACGGCAGCAGCTATGAGGTTACGGTGTGTGCTGGTTTGCTGTAAGACTCTTTCATTGGTTGGGCAGCGTTGACCGTGTCATTGATTCTGCAGCGCTTTACCAGGGCTGTGGCGGTAGTGCGGTGTTGAGTGCATCAATTTGGGGAAGGGGAGGGTGTTTTTTGGGGATTGAAAAAAAGTTTTCAAGGTTTGAGCGCGCCTGGACCTGGTTTTCAGATAAAAAGTTGGCACCCTCGCACCTTCCTTCCCTCTCGCTTCCTACCAATCCCCACCGAGTTCCTCTGCCTCTATTATATTGTTTTCCCCGGAAGTGACCCGGAGACGGCTTTGAAATATTATGTTGATTGTTTCATGATTTGTGTGATATTTTCTGTTCCAAACTGCATGTTTACAAAGGTGTTTTGGGCGCAGGGCTTTGTACAATACACGCACAGGGGTTTCCACAGCTTGGGCCCTCAGTGCATCTCACAAGGGTCATTTCCTGCTTCGAGGACCGGAAGCGGAAGTTGACCTGAATCTGAACCAGGGATAGAGCAAGGGGCGACAACTGAACATAATATGTTTGGAGGTGGGAGGCTAACCTGCAAGGCAAGCCTCATGATCACGTACTTTACACCAAGTCCACAATTTAGTGAACCACTCAGCTGTTAGTTCACACCCCAAACATTGCACGAGTATTATAATAATCCAGGTAGTAATATTCCCTTCTTTGAAAAAAAAGACATACTAACAATGTCCTTCAGTCCTGATGTTGAAGGTTTACTAATGTCTTTCCCATAATTTGGCTACATTTTTTTTGGTTTCTTTAAAAGTATAGCGCTTGGTTCACTCACAAAAAGCTCTTTGCGCGCCGAATTATAACTAAATGCACAGAAGGCGTCATTGAGAGGTCCAAGCCCAGCCATGGGGTTTGGTCTTGCAACTGGCTTTCCTCGCTGTTAAAACTCTGCTTGTATGCCTGAATGCTTTGAGTGAGCAGGTCTCCTCGTAAGTAAGGTGGGAGTGCGAGCATTATATAGTGGGGACAACTGCTGCGCTTTTTAGGTGCTTAACCCCTCCCATGCTGGTGACGGAACCGTTCCGTCACCAGCCTTGGTCGCGCTGTGCTGGTGACGGAACGGTTCCGTCACGGCCCGCTCGCCGCGCCTGCGCTGACGTTCTAAAGAGCGGGCGGGGCCGTGACGGAACCGTTCCGTCACAAGCACAGCTCACCCGAGGGCCCTGACGGAGTGGTTCCGTCACGAGTACGGGAGCGCCGCACGGCCCCGCCTCCCCCTTAGCGCTGCAGCAGAATAGCCGCCGCAGCGAAGGGGTTCAAAAAGGTTTTGCAGGTAGTTTCTCATCCTGGAAATCTCCTGCAATGTCATGGACACATTTTTGTTCGGGGGTGGGGGTGCTGGGTGCACCCTTAAAACAGATATGATTAATGGGGAATATTTGTCCCCAGTGGAAAAACGTAAAAAATCATCACATTTCCACATAGATATTTGCACCTGTGAGTTACCACGTGCGTAGAGGAATATGTATGAGAGTAAACCCGGGGTCTGCAAGAGGCCAAGCTACTCAGAAGTACTTATGGAGCAGTTCCAAATTTACACAAAACATAGGTGTAAGTCAAAGGGAGTAAAATTCAGATTTTTCAAATGCATCTTGTACATATTGTCACTCATTAGTTGTTTATGCTTAGTACTGAGGGGTTGAGGAGTGACCCAAAAGGAACCCTTACTCTCTTGTTGTTTATATATACAATAATGAGTTGTACAAACAAACAAGGGAACCCAGGGATACTCGTAAAGTTCTTTACTCAGCTGGAGCCCTTGTATCCCAAGCGATTCTGCACTCTTTTCCCAACCTTAGCTGTCCAGCGGCCTGAACTTGTAAATCATTTTCAAGAGTTTAGATAGAAAACCACGAAGTATCTATGACCGAAAAGGTGGTGCACTGCGGTGGTTCTCAGGGGACTACCCTCTTCTCCTCCGGAAGCGTATATCACCACAGGAGCCCTATCTGTCACACAGAGCCCTCGAGGGGGTTTCGGCCCTCTATTAGTGTCTCCATTTGCGTTTCATGTTGTATATTCATTGTCGACTGAAGTTAGATCAGAAATGCCTCCTCACCGTCCGTCCTCCTATTTATGCTCCTGACAAGAGAGCGCATTGGCGAAGGATAAAGCGCTCCCCAGCCTTATTCCCATCCCCCAACAGTTGCGCTTTGTGTCAAGTCAACCCATTGGAAGGAAATGCCTTGTTCTGACCGAGAGGGACTATAACTTTCGCTGAGAACTTAAGATTCCCTTCTCCCTCCCTAGAGCACAGTTGAGCTCACATCCCAGCTGTGGGGAGAAGGGCTCCTTTGTCTGTATCAAAGCTAAGATCTGAGGTCCTTCCAGCTGAGAGAGAGGGGAGAAGGCTTGATGCAGAAAGAGAGGAGTGCAGCCGACTCGTCCCTGTCAGTACCCGCTCCCTGCAGGAACGAGCCAGCGTGTACGGTCGCTGTTGGATCTGTTCCGCTGTGTCCGCTCTAGGCCTGCAGGACCCCTTTGTCTCCAGTCCTAGGCGACTCTGCTGCAACAAAGTTTCAACTGAACCCATTAGTCTGATTAACTTGATAGCAATGATGTGTAATACTCAGGACTGGGAACATACTGTGCCTGAGTCGCCCAACCGTAGCCTACCTGTTACTTCCTTGGAGCGCAGATGCTTGCTCATCGTCAAGCAGCGGTCCAGCGTCAGCTACGTTTAAAGTTCTCCAGAGCGTGAACACTCAGTCACACCTGGTAATTCTGCATGCCTCAGTATACAGTGGAGATGGCCTTTAACCGGTTTCGTGCGTCGAACGTTCAGCGCCAGTGCTGAACGTTCTAAGAAACGGGTGGGGCCGCGTCGGCCGTTGGACGTGCGCAGCACTACGGAGGTAGTGCTCGCAACGTCCAATGGCCGACAGCAGCACTAAAGGGGTTAAGGGAGCATTTTGGCAAGATCTTACCATGCTAGTAGACAAGGCCGACTCTGGGTCACGGGAACTGTACCTCAGCGTGTAGGCCACCATAAGAGGGGAGATGACAAACTTGCCTTTCCAAAGTGTGGTCCAGTTACAAGAGGAGAGGGTTGCAAATTAGGGTACATGCACACTGCGATGAGAACGCCGGTCCATGGGGTGAATTGTTTGTGTACTGAAGACTGTCAGGAAAAGCCACCTAGGGCGTCACACTTCAAGGAGGGAAGGTATCCTGCTAAAGGGGGACTCCTACCAGTGCTTAATTTGTAAAGAAATAAGTGCCAGGCATCTAGTCAGGAGGCCTCCCCAGCCTTTGCAGCACCCATTGCCAATGGCAGTACCTACACAACTGTTAACCTTTACACTGCTATAAGTGTGACAATTCAGACTATTCCAGGCCCCCAAACCTTTAAAAGCGGCCTTGGCGGCAGGTATTAGTTGTTTTTAATGTATAATAAATTAATAAAGAATTTCTTTTCTGCTTATCTCTAAATTATATAAACACCACCACCATGTGGCAGCTGTCATAAGTGCTGATGTTGACAATTAAATACAGGTACCGAGCACCGGAAACCACCAGCTCAAATTGAGAGGGGTTGGCCTAACGGCTAAGGCGCTCGACCTCGGACCTGGGGATCTGGGTTCGAGTCTCGGTAACGACGCCAAAAACCTCCTGTGATTCTGGGCAAATCACTTAATCTCCCCGTGCCTAAAATGAAAGTGTGTCCTCATGTAACGTAACTGGTGCTATGTAAAGCGCTCTGATAACTGATTCGGTTCGGTTCTAGTTCGCGCTATATAAAAAAAACAAAAAAAAAACTCTGCAAATTAAGCACTGTCTCTGACCACAGAGCTGTCTCACGGTAAAGAAAGTGATCAGGGCCTCTGTGAGGCATAGATCGGCAGTGGTCGGGGCTCCGTGCGTGACTGTCCTCACTGGGCAGAGAATGTGAAACTGACGCCATGTATGTGCCCTTGAAGTTGACATACGATGCAGAATGCAATGCTGTGCCTGGCTCTCACATGTGACTCTGACCTTGCTGTGATTGCTGTGTGATTCTGGTTACATAGCATCATTGTTACCACCAGAGTAAAATATTGTATTCTCAGACCACATGCATGTCTACAGGCATATCATGCCTATTTCTGAGAGGTCTAAGGCCAGTAGTCGAAGAGAGTGGGATCTGAGGGCCATGACGTGCCCATACTTTTCAAGTTAAGCAAACAAGTTTTCCTAATTCTGAAAATAATACCACACAGGGACAGTTAACCTCATGCATGCTGGTGACGAGCTCAGCTCGTCATGGAGTACAGTTGAGCTCCGCTCATGACGAGCTGAGCTCGTCACGGCCGTTGGAACGTTCGCATGCGGGGGTAATTACCCCGCTGTGCTGAACGTTCTAAAAACGGGTGCGGCCGTGACGAGCTCAGCTCGTGATGAGCACACGAGCACTGTGCCTCATGACGAGCTCAGCTCGTCACCAGCATGGGGGCGCTGCGCGCGGCCCCCCCCCCGCACAGCGGGGGGAAAACACCCCGCAGCGAAGGGGTTCATTAAGAGAGTTGAAATGCTTCAGCTGAAGTGTAAAGCAGGGAGTCTCTTTGCTGTGACCCCGAGGTAGGGGCAGACCGCTAAACAGGCCTTATTGCCAGGGTGTCTGCTTGCCTGAAACAAATGTAAATGTGCACAACTTGTCAATCTCCAAATGTAAGGGGAGCCTGGAAGCTAGTATTGGCTTTAATTGATGGAGTCACGTAAAGCTTTCTAATGACACCGATGTATTCTTTTTGAGTGGAATTTGCAAGGGAGTTACCAGCTGAGCTGTGAAGTCTGTGCTTTTAAAAATCAATTCTAAAAAAAATTGCCCTGCTTACAGTCTGACTGAAATCTATGTTTTGGAAGCGGATGTATGACGTTACAACGCATACTTTTACAACGCCTACCTTTACATCGCAAGTTTTACAACGCACACCATTACAACGCATAATGCTTTTGGACGCTGCATAGTGAATAGTTTAATTTACTATTCCAACTCCAGTCCCCGTGGATAGTAGGGAAGGTGTTGGATAGTACATTAAACCTATTCTCTATCCTAGAGCGCCCCCCAGCGCTATGCGTTGTAATGGTTTGCGTTGTAAAAGTTGCGTTGTAATAGTAGTTCATTGTAAAAGTTTTGTTGTAAAGGCTGTATACCTTTGGAAGCAATTATGCTTAAAACGTTTTTCACATTTTGTAGCAGCTTATCTTATACTGTGTGTAGTGCGGGTTAAATTAATGACTTACATATTCACAGTGCTTTCTCTCACAGACTGCGACCTCGTAACACTAAACATACACAAGTCACTATTCTCCACTGCAGCAACCAGGATTCACTTCTGTGGCTGTCTGGTTACAGACAGAGACCTCTGCAGTGCATTAACTAAAAGAGGTTTCATAATGTACAACAGAGCATTTCCCACTGATTAACCCCTTCACTGCGGCGGCTATTCCGCCGCAGTGCTAAGGGGGCGGGGCGGCCGCGTGGCGGTCGCATGCTTGTGACGGAACCGCTCCGTCACCAGCCGCGGTTGAGCTGTGCTCATGACGGAGCGGTTCCGTCACGGCCCCGCCCGCTCAATGGAACGTCCAGCGCAGGCGCGGAATTTGCGCTGTGCAGGCGCGCCGAGTGGGCCGTGACGGAACCGCTCCGTCATCAGCACAGGGCGACCACAGCTGATGACGGAGTGGTTCCGTCACCAGCAGGGGAGGGGTTAATTTAACTTGCATTTATTTTCCATTTCAAGTGCATTATTGTACATGAAGTTACCTGAAGGGGAGAGACCGAAAAAAGTTAAAGAGTATTTTCATTTTTTAGCCACGCCTTTGACCCCGCCCCTGCTCTAACTCACCCCTCCCCATTACGCACAGCATCACAGTTCCCATACGTTTTCAATGCACTTCGACTGCTGTCTGGGAATGACTGTTCTGTTGCAGACAGTGGTTCATGCTGTACAATGTCATACACCCTCACACATATACATTATGTAGCGCCTGGATACACTCACGGGTGAGTAGCTGCGCTATACAAATCCAGATTGATTGATGCACGCACACCGTACTCTGAATGATGTTCTAGTCATGTATCTCATAGGCATTGGCGTGTGTCACATTTTCCCACAGGTGGCGGAGAGGATGTGGCGCAGCAGCCAGAGCTGCCGACTCAGGCGCTGGGGATCCGTGTTCGAGTCTTGGCGTCAGTGCATCTGGGCAAATGACTTAATCTGCCTGTGCTCATGGACAACGCCTAAATACCTTTATGGGTGATAAGCTGTGCTATATAAATCTACAAGGTGTGGCCTCATAGCACTATCGACAGCCCCCTGACACTCCAACTGCTCCCGGGAATACCATACCAACCCAAAGTCTTGACCCTGCAGCGCTAGTGTGGGGTTCTGGTTCCTCTCCGTACTTGGGTGGGTGTCTCCCGCTGTCGGTGTGTGGTGAAAGAGGTAGGAACGAAGGCCTTCGCTAGTTGCCTCCGCGTCTCTGAGGTGGGTAGACCAGCACACTGCCCGGAAGAGAGGTCTCCTATCTGGATCTTCTTTGGTGTATTTTAGGAGTTGAGCCTGGAGTCTTGTGTTCAGTGTTCATGCATGGCTTGCTGTGGGTCATTGCTGGTGTGCCCTGGTGATGGTCCCCTACAAGGTATAGGATGGTCCTGCTTCGGTGTCGGATATGTGCCCTGTGCCCTCTTCGAACCCTGTACGTCCACCTGAACGATAACCAGCTGGTGACCTACCTGGGCTATGTAAGGTGTGAAAATTAAATACCAGAATTTGTAAAGCGCACAGCTACCTACCTCCGGAGAGGTGTCCCTGCGCTGGGGGCCGTCGGGAAGATTAAGCGAGCTATTGGCCCAGAGTCACATGGTGCTGGGCTAACCTGCCGCCAGCGTCGGGGATCGAACCGTGAACCCCGTGGTCCGGAGTCAGGCACCCTGGCCGCTGTACCACACCGCTTCCACAATCTTGGGTGTTGGACCGCCCTGTGTGAGCTGCGCAAACATCTGACCCTATTATTCTTGCCCTCTGAATTGACCATTGTCTGGTTACCATGAGACAAGATGGTAATGCGTGGAGACCGCGTGGCTGCAGAGGCGGCCGCCCTCTCCCTTGGAAGAGTGAAGCTGAGGGAAGAAAGCAGGCAGTCCAATAGACTGGTTCAAATGAAAGTTTGACAGTGTTTTAGGAACAAGGAAAGATTCGCCCTCAGATATACCTGGTCTTTGGAGAGGTCTGTGTGTGAGATCTGTGGATAAGGTCTGTAGCTCCCTGACCCCTGGCTTGAAGGTACTGAGATTAGGGAACCTGTGCCGACCGCAGGATGACCGGTGGACTTACAGATTGTTGTAAGCAACAAAAATAACACTACTACTGGGACCGGCAGCTGCGATGCTAGCATCTGGGTTAGTAGTGTCAGTAGCTACTACTCCACTCAAAGCTCTGCAACTAATGGCAGTAGAGATACTTCCAGGAATAGTAATAAGTAGTTGTAATGGACCTGTAATAACCATTGTAGTCACACATTCAGGTGTATCACCAGTGCCAAGAGTGGTGCTTTGTGAATTATTACTAGATGTAATGGCCCACATTAGTGGAACCAGTTGTAATTGTAAGAGTTATTGTAGTAGTAGTAATAGTCATACACAGTTTTACGGGTTAGTAATAACCATTGTAGTCATAGATACAGATGCCAGTAGAGGGACTTTGTGCATCAGTACTAGACGTACAGCCCACATTTATGGAACCAGGTGTAATAATAATGCTCATTCTAGTATTAGTAATAACCATTGTAGTTATAGATGTAGATGTGTTGCCTGTGCCAGTAATGGTGCTTTGTGCATTGATACTAGAAGGAATGGCCCACATTAGTGGAACCAGTTGTAATAATAGTCATTCTAGTAGTAGTAATAGTCATAAACAGTTTCACAGATCAGTTATAACCATTGTACTCATAGATGTAGGTGTATCACCAGTATAGTGGTGCCTTATGCATTACTACTAGACGTACAATCGACATTACTGGAACCAGAAGTAGTAATAATAATAGTCATTCTAGTAGTAGTAATAGTCTTAAACAGTTTTACTGGTCAGTAAAAACCATTGTAGTCAAAGCTGCAGAAGTATCGCTAGTGTAATAGTCATTCTAGTAGTAGTACAGTAGTATTAACAGAAGATAAAGTCTCGGAGTAGCAGTACCTTGCTGGTACTATCACGAGTACTTGTACTATGTCTGGTAGTACTAGTAATTTTATTGTGCAGATGAGCACTACAGGCAGCAGCAGGTGTAATGTCTTTACTAGTGACAGTGGGGGAAACATCACTTACAACACAACTTTTACCACGCAATGCTTTTACATCGCAGCTTTTACAACGCAAACCATTACAACGCATTGCGCTGGGGGGCGCTCTAGGATAGGGAATATATTTAATTTACTATCCAACACCTTCCCTACTATCCACGGGGACTGGAGTTGGAATAGTAAATTAAATAATTCACTATCCAGCGCCCCAAAGCACTATGCGTTGTAATGGTATGCGTTGTAAAACTCGCGTTGTAAAAGCATGCGATGTAAAAGCATGCGTTGTAATGTCGTACATCTGACAGTGGTAATAGTAGCAGCTGTAGTGACGGCAGCACCAGTGGTGGCAGAGCCATTCCCTGTTAGTATGTGTATTACATTACATGTATGTTATATCCCCACACCTCATTTATAAGAAGAGAGATGGCATTGAAGTCTATGAAGCAGGGACCCCCCAATGTGAGTGTACTTTACACATGCGATGGGAGTAGCTGAAACTGACGTCAGGGGCGGCTCTAGGCTCATAGTGGCTCTGGGCAGGGAGCGTAGGTAGGGGGCCCCGGAAGAGTCAGTCCAGGCGGGGCGGAGTCCCCCGGAGCTCAGGAAGGGGGTCAGGGTGTTTGGAAGTGGAGGCGCCAAATCCCTGCCAGGGGCCGCCACGCAAATATGTATCCATCCTCAGAGGATTATTATATTAAGGATATATATTGCTATGGTGGCCCCTGGGGTTTGGTGGCCCTGTGCAGGTGCACAGCTTGCACATGCCTAAGTGCGGCCCTGCTGACGTCATGAGTTTGGTAGCAGATGAACTAAGATAGGTCCAGCCAATCGACCTCAGAAATGGTCCTGCTCGAACAGATGTGCCCGGTAATGAGTACATCATAAAAATAATGTGAATTGTATCATTTGTTAATGGAAAGAAGTGCAGTCCGTCTTCGCTGTTAAGTGCAGTTGAAATTTTTGTGAGGACTACAAACATTACCCACCCGAGAAGTACTTCCGTCTGAGTACTGCACCTAGTAACGAGACCATCTGCTTTTGGGCTCTAGTTCTCTGTCTGTCTTCCAGTACCTCCCTATGTTTGCGATTGTCCCTGGCGTACAGTCTTTCTACCACCGCCATGATAGGTGCTTGTTTACATTCCAGCACCTCACCACAGATCCTCTCAGCATAGATATCTCCTCCACAGGGAATGCTCTGGAATATAGATTTAGGGTGACTCTGTTCGTGAAACATGAAAATTGTCGAGTTCAGCTTCTGTAACAATATATTTCTGTGTTATGCAACACTGTTTTAAACATAAAGCCGCATTTTCTAGATACAAGTCTTACAACCACTCTCTGAAGCACGCCACGCCTCCTAGACTCAGGTCTATGATAGGGGTGGGCGGTAAATTCCACTCCTCTCGGGAGTTTGCAGAAATTTGCCCAATCCACGCTCCGCGTGGAGTGCCGAGTTCAGAAAAAACTTCGCCAACCCCTGCGTGGCGAAGTTTTTGTCGTGTGCGGCTCGCCAATGTTAAGTTAGCAAGCAAGAAAAAAACAAGTGCAAGACTGCCTCCCAGCGTGATTTCTCAACGCAAGCGGTAGCGGCTGGTCGCTTCAGCTCGCATTGAGAAAGTTTTCGCTCGTGTTGCAAAAGCAGCCGCTCTAGTCAAAAATCTATTCGAGCAGCAGAAAGAAGCAGCACCCTCTGGCGTGCCACATGATGTCATTCGCACTGCAAGCTCCCGGAGCTAAAAATTCAGCGCGAGTAGCAGGATGGACCAGAATTACTTCGCTCGCGGAACCCCGCGGAATCTCAACAAATTCTAGGTAACTCCACGGATTTCTGCGGCTTAACCTCTTGCATGCTCATTACGAGCTGAGCTCTTCATGAGCCACGGCGCTCCGGTGCTCATGACGAGCTCAGCTCGTCATGAGCATGTGGTGGCCCCCTCCCCCCCCCCACCCCCCCAGCACAGCGGGAAATAACCCCCGCAGCGAAGGGGTTAAAACTCTGTGTTTCGCCCACCTCTAGTCTATGACAGCCCATATACCTAAAGTATTGTAGTGTTCCTCCCAGGACTGTCCCTCAACTGATATGGATTTCACGTGCACACCACAAACTTAACCTCACGGGCGACTACGGGCAGAGCATCATCATGCAGCGCACGCTCCTCTGCGTTAGACTTCATGAGTGCACCAGGGCACCTGACTTATGCGGGTGCAGGGGGCAGAGTGAATGGCAGGCCAGGGGCACACCTCACTGTTGAATTTCTTGGTGTTTACACCCTACCCTCATCTCTTCATACCTATTTCTCTCCCTAGATGCAGACCCTATATGCTTTCGATGAGGAGGACACGGAAGTGAGGAATAAAGTCGTTGAAGACTTGAAAACCGCGTTGCGGACTCAGCCAATGAGGTAAGAGGAGTGCTTCACAGCTGGGGTTCACACTCACACTGACACAAGTGGGCAAGAGAATGAGATGATGAGTGATGCCACCTCATTCCATGGCACCAGGGCAACAGGTTTCCAGGTTTTGGTTTCCAGGTCATGGCCTACACTAATGCATTATGGGAGATGTAGTCTTGGTGGCCTTTCACTAAATTAATTAGCCTAACACATCTGCCTAGTGAAATATTAATTACCAAGGCGAAGCTGTCATGTTACTTTACTTAAGGCAGCTCGAGGCGCCTCTCCGAGCGCTAGGTGGGTTAGCGGACAGGCAACTCCGGCAAGATGGTTTTAGTCTGAAATTAAGCTTTATGACTTCTTGCTATAACTGCTCTCAGTTTTTGCTTTCCCAAAAATTGTCTCTGTCACTGTTCCTGTGACATCCTTCTGACTGTATACAGAATTCACAGTTGTCCTCAAAAGATGATTCGGTGTTGTTGATGGTACAGGTACCCCCTGACGCGATGCTCTTAATATGCTGATAAAATATCATGTGTCCCTGTGCTGTTTCGGGTACTACCCTTTAATGTATCATTGCCCCCCACAGCTCGCAGAGACGTGTGAATGGAGACTTTAGCCTTTAAATCAGGTTCACTTGTTTCAAATTTAAAACATAGCTTTGCAGCACCTCTTTATCTTCAAAGAGACAAGTAAAAGGAGTTTTAACCCGTTGCGTGCTCGTGACGGAACCGCTCCGTCACGAGCCTCGGGTGGGCTGTGCTGGTGACGGAACGGTTCCGTCGCGGCCCGCGCGCCTGCGCTGAGCGTTCTATTATGCGGGCGGGGCCGTGACGGAACCGTTCCGTCACAAGTACAGCCCACCCGAGGCTCGTGACGGAGCGGTTCCGTCACGAGTACGGGAGCGCCGCCTCCCCCCCCCCCCCATAGCACTACAGCAGAATAGCCGCCACAGCTAAGGGGTTAAATAGAACTCCAAAGAAATCAGCACATCAAGGTTCAGTGCCAACTACTACCTGCTAACAAACATTGTCAGTTTCAGGGGAAAACTGCACCAAGGCTTAAATGTAGGAAAAGCCAAACTCATTACGAGTAGGCCATTAATTGAGATGTATATTCCATGCCTGTGTAATAAACACGTTGCACGCCGCCAGCTTATGTGTTATGTATGTGTGCCCAGGAAGTTTGACATGAGCTGCCAGCCACTGGTGCCAGCCTGTTTGCCACTGGAAGCTAGTCATTTTTTTCTCCCTCCAGTATAGAGCCAAGCCATGTCACTTGTAGAGACACCCCGGCTCCCTTCGCTGGCACCGCAGGCCGGCCGGTGATATGGCCCTCGAGAGCTGGCCATCAGGGGCGGCTTTAGGCTCATGGTGGCCCTGGGCAGGGAACGTAGGTGGGGGCCCCGGAAGAGGGGGTCCGGGCGGGGCGGAGCGCGGAGGCCAGTGAAGGGGGGGTGGGGGGAGGGCAGGGTGTTTGGAAGTGGAACAGAGCCGGAGTCCACCAAATCCCTGCCAGGGGCCGCCACGCAGATATGTATCCATCCTCAGAGGATTATTATATTAGGGATATATATTGGAATGGTGGCCCCTGGGTTTTGGTGGCCCTGTGCAGATGAACAGCTTGCACATGCCTAAGGCCGCCACTGCGGCCATGACTGTCCAAAACAGGTCCAGCCTCTGCCTTTAGAGAACTCTAGTTTTTCCCCGGATCTGGGCTACAAACACCGCTGGTTAAAAAACAGCCAAAGGTTCAATTTAGAGAATGATTTTTTAAGTCTGAGCGAGAGAGACCAGTGTGACAAGACGATGCCGTTTGACGGCTGGGGTGTCCTAGACCGCGAGCACTTTTCTATGCGGATTCTTCGTTGCCAGGAGGGAGTATGTATTCGAGGGTCTTTAAATACTGCCTGGCGCCCATATGTGTTTGTTAAATTACTTTGTAAGAACAAAAACATTGGAAAGAAAAATAACTAGAAGGTAAACGTAGCTGTTAGGGATTAGTCTAACAGAATGATGAAGCATAAACTAAGGCGGCCATCTTGCCTTGTGTGATACACAAAGGTGGCTATCTTGCCTTGTGTGATACAGAAAGGCGGCCATCTTTTATTGTGTGATACAGAAAGATGGAAATCTTGTCTTGTGTGATTCACAGTGGCGGCCATCTTACCTTGTGTGATACACAAAGGCGGCCATCTTGCCTTGTGTGATACACAATTTTTGGCCATCTTGCCTTGAGTGATACACAAAGGCGACCATCTTGCCTTGTGTGATACACAAAGGAGGCCATCTTTCCTTGTGTGATACACAAAGGCGACCATCTTGTCTTGTGTGATACACAAAGGCGGCCATCTTCTCTCGTGTGATACACGAATGCGGCCATCTTGTCTTGTGTGATACACAGAGGCGGCCATCTTGTCTTGAGTGATACACAAAGGCGGCTGTCTTGTCTTGTGCGCACTTCAAGCTGAAAGCAGCTTGCTTCCTTTTAAGGGGGGGACATTGAGGGGCACCGGGCCTTACGTAGCCGATAATCCACCACAGTGGCACAAGTCCAGCAGTTTCCCGAGTGCCTCTAATACTGTATGAATTCCTGTGGAATCTCAGACGTGAGAAGTATGTTAATCTGAACAAAATAAGTGCAGTGTTCGCGGCTCCCTCGGGGACTCTGAGCAGTCACAGAAAGAGGGGATTATACCAGGCCTCTGAAGAGAAAACCCAGAGGATTATTGAATTACAGTTTGACATCTATAAATAAAAAGGCTGTATTATTGAGTGCAGGACCCCAACATTAACGCGCTGATAAAGCCTCTATTGAGTGTGGCGGACTGCACATAACCACGCAATAGATCAAAGCGCCGAAACATGTTGGCAAGTCCTTTGAGTGACTTGGGGATGCGTCTTTGGGGCCAAATATTGTGTGTCCCACGGGAACTGGGCATGGAAGGGTAGATGAGGGTAAAAGACCATGGGGCATATGTAGGTAATCTCCATTTTGCGATTCTGAAATAGCGATTTTTAAGGAATCGCTATTTGAGAATCGCAAAATGGAATGTAGGTAATAATCGCAATTTTTTTGCGATTACCTAATATTCCTTAATTGCGATTAGCAAATTGCGAATTGCAATTAAGGAATTAGTGTCCCATTCATTCCTATGGGCCAAGAGGCCCATAGGAATGAAGGGGGATACATTCTCAAATTGCGATTTTCTATGAGAAAATCGCAATTTGAGAATCGCAATTCCAAGGGTGCCAGGGTGTCCAAAGGACACCTGTTGCACCCCTGGAATGTGCCTGTAAGTACATGTGGCGCACAGACATGCCCTAAGGGCATGTCTGTGCGCCACATGGCGCTTTGAATTTAAAAAAAAAATGCATTTTTAAAGGAAATCGCAAAATACCATCTACTTGGAGTAGGTGATATTTTGCGATTCCTTAAGCCTGAATCGCAATTTTTAATTGACTCCTACATAGCATTTAAGGAATCGCAAAATTGCGATTCCTTAAATGCTTGAGCAAAATCAGGAATCGCAATTTTTGCGATTCCTTATTTTGCTAATATGCACCTACATATCAAAACGCCGTTTGCGATTCGCAAACTCCTTTGCGAACCGCAAACGGCTACCTACATATGCCCCCAAGTCATTCTGCAAGATAATATCTTTTCAAAGATATATTTTGTAATCATTAATATATACATGTCAGTTTCTTTTATAATTGTTCACATTATCAATTTCCTTTTTTATTGCACTGAACATATGTAGGCGCCAATGTACGAACAAGCAGTTGACACAGCGAGATTCTGGGGTTTAATGCCCTATTGGGGTAAATTTGAACTAGGATATTCATGGCGCTACTAAATTTACATCCAGCTATTATGCAACCAGCTATACTCACTCGGTGCTGTAGGGGAGGGGAATCACCCTGAACCCTCCAAACGTTGACCGTAGGGTCGTTTCCCAAGCTCACCCACAATCCTTTGCACACGCATGTATCAACATAATATTAACATTTCAGTGGTTGCACAAACAGAAAAAGAGTAGATCGTATTGTTCTGTCTTTGTCTTTCAATTCTCTACGCCCAGCCAACACGTGTTTCGTCAATAGGGGATTACCCCGGGACTTCTTCAGGGCTAAAGAAACAGGATAATATTGATATCAACAACAGATCGTATTTGCATTATTTCAAACATGGCGACGAGACATTTCACCACTGTGTTGTAACCTATTCAGAAGGTGTATACTGACAGAGGAGAAATTACGGCACCCTCCGTATGGTGGAAACCCATGCATTTGGTGTTTTCGTGAGTAGCATGTCAGATCATGTGCTGAGACCTCCCGATTGTCTAGTGCTTGTGATGGCCAATGGAAAAAGTATAGACATGTGTGGTGCCCATTTTCTGAATCTTCTCAAAAGCCTTCATGCTTAAAACCGTGTTCATCTATGGCCAGACATGACCATGTGACATGGCGATAATCCCCACCCCTCACTGTCATTTCTTCAATCCTACCTGTCTGGCTTTCCAATTGCCTTAATTCCTCTCACCTCTAATGGATAGTAAAACAACATCCAAACAGACATCACCAAATGGTCTGCGATGTACCTTGTAAATCACATCTAGTGTTGGAGCGCCCCAACACTACCGTCATGAGACCCTCAATAATGCCTCGCTCAAGTTACCTCTCTGCCGGTTCTACCTCCGACCCGGCTGGTCAAGTATTAATAAGTTCTCCTTCGCGTGAGCCTGTCGCTCCAGTCTTGTCGTCCAGTGTTAACGCCTTTGCCTCGGCCGCGATTTCGCGGTAGTGCGACACTTCGCAAAATGGGCGGGGCCACGTCGGCTGTTGGCCGACGGCAGCACTATCAAGGTAGTGCTCCCGTCGGCCAATGGCCGACGGCAGCACGCAAGGGGTTAATCAGGATCCAAACTCCTTAGTCATCCGACCAACAATGCACCACTCCGTGCCAATTGGTATCACGTGCAGCTATCTTACCTAAGTCAGGATAGTGAAAACTCTGTCTTCCGTTTAGTCTATTGGGAAGCGTTTTTGAGAATCCAATATTCTATGTACTTTCCTGCAAGTCAGGGTAAGTCAACGACAGCATTTTAGTTCACCCGCGTTATTCCGACCAATCCCCTAGCCTCCAACCGGCTGCCGAGGACGCCTTTAGGCAAAAACCTGTTAGCGACTACGCTATCGTATTCAATTTCCCCCACGCCCGTGTAGTAATCTGAAAAACCGGAAGTGGAAGAGAGGCCTTCAGCCCCAGTACATATCTCTTTTATTTCCAAATCAACTAGAGCGCTAACCTGCACAACCGCATGTTAGAGTCTCCAACGCAAACGCTCCCACTGCCTCTCTTCTATGTCCATTACTGCTATGCTAGATCCTGTAGAAACCATTCGTGATTGGTCATGGGTCGCTTTCACCAGGGTTTCAGGACAAGGTATCGAGGGTGCTCCGCTCCAGATGGGTCAACATACTTGGCTCTCCCGCACACAGGTCTTCTTGGCCATGTCCTCAAGATGCCTCCATGATGGTGTGTTTGGAAGAGTTGGGTAAAGCACAGGCCTAGTGGGCGCTTCTAGGCACTTGTTTACAGGTTCATAAAATCTCCTGACGATGAGGTGTTAGTACATTGCAGGTGTCAATAAAGTTTGGTAACGCCATGGATAGGTGTGGAGGTTGCCGTTGTCACTCTCAAGTAAGTTTATTACTTACTGTTTCTGGTCTCGATCTCTGTTGGGTGGCGTCAGCGGGGTTATGGATATCGGATGGTGCGGCGTGAGGTAGAAGTGGACGCTTCACCATCACTGTGGAGAAGTGTGGCTCAACGGTTAGAGCGGCAGACCCTGATGCAGAGGTCTGGCCCGGGACCAGGGTTCAATTCCCGCCTCGGCGGGTCTTGGGTTCAATTTCCTCTGACCTGATAATTCTCGCCTCGGTGCCTATTCCAATCATGGGTCCCACTCTGCAACTCTGGGCAATAGCTTGCTTAATCTCCACAACGGCCCCAACAGCGCTGGGATGCCTGGCTTCACCTTGGGGGGTGCCCAGGAGTGGACATTTCACAGGGAAATAGCCAGGAAGGGTTCCACAGCGGTATGCGTACAGTGCCAGGAAACCCCGGTTGGGGTATAAGTGCGCTATACAAGTACGAATTCATTTCATTGTCCATTGTGGGCACCAAGAATCCATCCTGCTGTAGGCGAAGTCCATGATGGGCCCGCCCCACATCCCCACGCTTAGTACCGCAGTCATGTACCTTTATGCGATACATTGTGCGAAAAGTGTGGCCTTTGAGAGACGCCCTTAAGCACAGTTCTGGGAAGTGACCTCACGACTGTGCATGTTCACACAGGACGCTGTAGCGCCTCACAGCTGTGAATAACTGAGGGTCCCAGAAGATCTGCAAACCCAAAATGTCAACATTCACTGCATTCCAGAATGTACTTCCGGTATCAGCCTTCAGCGAGGAATTTCCATTTTTTACAATTTATTGTCCGAAACATTTGTGGAATTGAAGGGCCACCCACAGAGCGTCACCTCCCTGATGGCCACCCCTGTGTGGGCAGCGGCAGGCTGGCGTGATATTAGCCGCCGTATTTCGTTATAAATCCCCTGAGACCACTCTTGAGGGCCTGTGTACACTGCAGGGTCACCTCCGAGATTGGGGGGCTCGTGCACCCCCACCGCCTTCATCACACGCTTGCTTTGCTGTTCGTGATGTCGTTTCCAATCTGGCCAGTCTCTCAGTGACTGAGGGCTTGATTCACAGAACTAACTTAAGACAAAACCCTAAACTTACGACCATTTCAGTATTCACAGAAGGCACTTACTCATTTCGGTATTCACAGAAGGCACTTACTCATTTCGGTATTCACAGAAGGCACTTACTCATTTCGGTATTCACAGAAGGCACTTACTCGTTTCGGTATTCACAGAAGGCACTTACTCATTTCGGTATTCACAGAAGGCACTTACTCGTTTTGGTATTCACAGAAGGCACTTACTCATTTAGGTATTCACGGAAGGCACTTACTCATTTTGGTATTCACAGAAGGCACCTACTCATTTCGGTATTCACAGAAGGCACTTACTCGTTTTGGTATTCACAGAAGGCAATTACTCATTTAGGTATTCACGGAAGGCACTTACTCATTTTGGTATTCACAGAAGGCACCTACTCATTTCGGTATTCACAGAAGGCACTTACTCGTTTCGGTATTCACAGAAGGCACTTACTCATTTTGGTATTCAGAGAAGGCACTTACTCATTTCGGTATTCACAGAAGGCACTTACTCGTTTCGGTATTCACAGAAGGCACTTACTCATTTTGGTATTCACAGAAGGCACTTACTCATTTTGGTATTCACAGAAGGCACTTACTCGTTTTGGTATTCACAGAAGGCACTTACTCATTTAGGTATTCACGGAAGGCACTTACTCATTTTGGTATTCACAGAAGGCACCTACTCATTTCGGTATTCACAGAAGGCACTTACAGAAGGCACGTACTTATTTTGGTATTCACAGAAGGCACTTACTCATTTTGGTATTCATAGAAGGCACCTACAGAAGGCACTTACTCATTTTGGTATTCACAGAAGGCAATTACAGAAGGCACTTACTCATTTTGGTATTCAGAGAAGGCACTTACTCATTTTGGTATTCACGGAAGGCACTTACTCATTTTGGTATTCACAGAAGGCACTTACTCATTTAGGTATTCACGGAAGGCACTTACTCATTTTGGTATCCACAGAAGGCACCTACTCATTTCGGTATTCACAGAAGGCACTTACAGAAGGCACGTACTTATTTTGGTATTCACAGAAGGCACTTACTCATTTTGGTATTCACAGAAGGCACCTACAGAAGGCACTTACTCATTTTGGTATTCACAGAAGGCAATTACAGAAGGCACTTACTCATTTTGGTATTCAGAGAAGGCACTTACTCATTTTGGTATTCACGGAAGGCACTTACTCATTTTGGTATTCACAGAAGGCACTTACTCATTTTGGTATTCACAGAAGGCACTTACTCATTTTGGTGTTCACAGACGGCACTTACTCATTTCGGTATTCACAGAAGGCACTTACTCATTTTGGTATTCACAGACGGCACTTACTCATTTCGGTATTCACAGAAGGCACTTACTCATTTTGGTATTCACAGAAGGCACGTACTCATTTTGGTATTCACGGAAGGCACTTACTCATTTTGGTATTCACAGAAGGCACTTACTCATTTCGGTATTCACAGAAGGCACTTACTCATTTCGGTATTCACAGAAGGCACTTACTCATTTCGGTATTAACAGACGTTAGGACTCCTAACTTTAGGACTCCTAAATGCATTCTGTGAATACCGAAAGTCTTAAAGTTAGGATTTTTCTCAGTTTAGGAGTAGTAAATTAGGACTCCTAACTTATGTGAATACCAAAATGAGTAAGTGTTGTCTAGGAATACCGAAATGAGTAAGTGCCTTCTGTGAATACCAAAATGAGGAAATGCCTTCTGTGAATACCGAAATGAGTAAGTGCCTTCTGTGAATACCAAAATGAGTAAGTGCCTTCTGTGAATACCGAAATGGTAGTAAATTTAGGATTTTGTCTTAAGTTAGTTCTGTGAATCTGGCCCTGAGATTTGGGGTGGGCATGGAAGTCTGAGGTTCCCCAACAACCCGCCCGTGTGCACCCCACTAAAAAAGGGTCAGGGAGTGTGGTAAATGGGGGTGAGGGGCTGTTGTGAGGGTTCGGAGGCAGCATGCCTCTCAGTGGCCGGGTGGACCACAATCAGAAAAACAACTTTATTAAAGCCCTTTAAATCTGTTCAGCTTTGAGATTTCTTTGTGTTATGAAAACAGCTCGAGGAGCCGTGCCAGTAAGCTGGGCACGTGCCATGGAAACGGTGCCACCTGGAGAACCTTGTATACCTTTTTAATTAAAATCTGGGCTGCAGAATTCAGCAACACATTGAGGCTCCTTAGAATGACGTCTCAAGGTCAGACCGTATGGATGTACGTTGTTACAACGCATGCTTTTACTATGCATGCCTTTACAACGCAGATTTTTCAACGCAAGTCGTTACAACGACTTACGTTGGGGGGCGCTGGATAGTGAATAGTTTAATTTACTATTCCAACTCCAGTCCCCGTGGATAGTAGGGAAGGTGTTGGATAGTAAATTAAACTATTCCCTATCCTAGAGCACCCCCAGCGCAATGCGTTGTAATGACTTGCGTTGAAAAACCTGCGTTGTAAAGTCACTGCGTGGTAAAAGTTGCGTCGTAAAGGATGTTTCCCGACCGTATGCATGCCCCCTCATAGAGGACCAGCCCCTGCCGCCCTCTCATATTGGGGGGCACTCATTGGCTCGAGGTAGTTGGCCAATATTTGTCACATTTTATTTCTGATGCGAACGCCACGTGCGGCCGGTGTTACTGCCAGAGACAGGACAGCTGCCGAGAACATCTGTTTATATCTGTTAAGAAAGGAAATGTTGAATGTTTTATCAGAGGTGTTGATAATATCACCGATAGCAGTCCCCTTGGAAGGCCAGAACGAGGAACACATGGGAGAAACTGGATTTGTACCTTGGGAGTTATTAAATTTATTTATTATTAAATATTAAAATTGTATTATTTTTATAAAATATTAAAATTAAAATAAATACAAAATTAAATCCATCATAAATATTTGTATTGTAAACAATACATCACGTATCGATATGTCTCAAACACAGGCAATGTCTAATTGTGCCTATTTGCTTTATTTTTTTCCCTTCCTCTTTTCTCTTTATATTTATTTTATAATGTTTTCACACCAGATTACCTTGCTTCAATAACATGTTTCTTTTTATTCCATATGGCCTAGTACATATATGATTTACTGACACAACAACCTAAATGTAAATACATATGTGGCCTTGATATCAATATGATTAATGATGCTTGTAGCTCTATTTCGATGAAACAATAAAGTTCTTTCAATTAAAAAAGTAAACGTTGAACGAGCATCTGGACTAGCAGGGCCTCTTGGAGCTATGCCGATGACGTCACTGGACAGGCATGGCTTGCTTTCCATGTATCTGTCCAAAGTTTAAGAACTATTTATTGTATATTTCATAGGCTTCACATAAAACGGTTCGAAAATGCACATTTGCTTGAAAATGTCTTTTATTCATATCATTTGAAGGAAATCTACATTTCTTTCTACAAAAATCACTAGATGTCTATCTGTTACCCCTTCCCCGATTTCACAATATTCAGTCATCCACTTCCGATTCTGTCCCCTCCTTTTTCATAATTTCCTAGAGCCTGTAACACGCTCCTCCTTTTCTCATCCCCCCTTACACAGCACTTTCATCCTTGTTTATTCGCGTAGTCACCATGCCCTTTATTTCTTGTTTACTTTCTATCCCCCACTCTTTACATGTTCCACTCCGGTTTCTTTTACATCCACCCATCTCTCTGTCCCATTCTACACTTTGTCACCAGTTGGAATGCACACTTTATAATACAAAATAAATTTAACCAAATGAAAAAAAAATAAAAAATTTAAACTGTTGTCACAGACTGAGCAGAACCATCCTTTCTTCGCTCCACAAGTGCGATGGTTCCTTGCGGGCAAGGATGTGAATTCTCATTATTAACAAGAAGGAGTCAATCAAGCCAACAACTTAGTTCATTTACAATTTCTAATCCCTCTGAATTAGTACTCGTGTGCCTGACCTCTACTGTTGTTTTCAATCTCTTTTTTGTGCATCTCCCTGTGATTTAGCAACCATGTTTCTGTTTGAGGTGTAAACTAGGCTACGTTGTTACTGTTTTGAATATTGTTTTCTGTCCCCTTTATTGTGTTCTGTCCCCCTTACAGCCTTTGCTGTGGGCTCGTGCTCCCCTTCGTTTCTCCTCAGTTTTTCTCACCGCCGCTGACCGCTCCCCTACCGGCCGCTCCCGCCTCCCAGCTCCTCGTCCCTTTCCTACATTATGGCGTGCCTAACGCAAGCCGGTCTGCGCCCGCTCGCGCCCAGCGGCAGACCCCTGGCCCCCACAAGCACCACGATGACCGACGCCACTACGACGCCAACATCCTCCACAAACTCAGCACCGGACGATCATCCACCTGCTTCCAGGCCACCGTGAAGCTCACCCACGGAACCTTCTCCTGCCGATGCTGCGGCTTCACCGGCCAGCAAACACCTGCACGTCCTGCCCCTCCCACCAGGGTAGGTCGCAGCCATCTCAGATGCATACTACTCAACACACACTCCGTACACAAGCACGACATCGTACTCAGGAACCTACTCGACTCATCCCCGGACGTCGCCTTCCTGATGGAGACCTGGATGAACCCTACTTGCGCCCGAAATTCCCATAGCTATCCCGGACGGCTACAAGATCACCCGCAGGGACCGCACCAACAGACCAGGAGGAGGAATCGCCATCGTCCACAGGAATATCCTCAGAATTTCGACCAGTTTCGAAGACACCCTCAGCTCTGCCGAACACCTGCACTTCCAGATCCACACTTCTCCCAACACCACCCTCAGAGGAACCCTCGTCTACAGATCCCCCGGCCGCTGGCCACTGTTTAGCGACACCATCACCGACGTCGTCAGCACGCACGCCCTTGCATCCACAGACTACATCCTCCTCAGAGACCTGAACTTCCACCTCGAGAATGCCAACGACAGCAACTCCACCACCCTGCTCGCCAACTTCGGACTCAAACAGATCGTCATGACACCCACCCACTCCGCCGGACACACGCTCGGCCCCATCTTCTCCGCCAGCAACCACGTCAACTTCAGCCACACCACCGAACTCCACTGGACCAACCACCGCTGCATCCATTTCTCTTTCGAGAAACGCACCACGCACAACTACACGCTAAGAACCCCGCACCGCAGCTGGAACAAGGTCACCAAAGACCAGCTAATCACCACCCTTGCCACACACCCACTAACTGACCCCACCGACAAAGCCGCCAGCAACTTCAGACACTGTATCGACGACTGCGCCAACACTCTCGCCCCGATCAAGAAACCCTCAAACAGATGCTCTGACAAAAGGGCCATCTGGTTCACCACCAACCTCCAGGCATCCAAGCAGACTTGCCGAAGACTCGAGAAGAAGTGGCGCCATGAACAGACACTGGACAACTATGCAGCCCTTAAGGACACCAGCCAATACTTCCCATACATGCAATGTAATGGCATGCGTTGTAATGGTATGCGTTGTAAAGGTAGTATGCGTTGTAATGGAATGCGTTGTAAAGGTAGTTTTAGACAATTCGTTGTAATGGCATGCGTTGTAATGGAATACGTTGTAAACGTTGTTGCTTTTTGAAAAATGTGTTGTAAAGGCATGCGTTGTAAAAGTATGCATTGTAACGTCATACATCCGGCTACCGCGAGCCCAAAGGTGTCACACTGCTTTACCTCCTCTCTCCAGGCCCCTCATCTAATGCTATGCCTGGCACCAGGGCTGGCATGCTGTTCTAGGTGTTGGTGAAAGGTAGGAGCGCCCTGGCAGTCCCGCTGATGGGTTCTGCTTCCGGTGAGGTACATACTGGCTCTGTGCCGTGGTGCCAGTCCAGCCTTGGAAAGACGCTGTCACCTCTGACCGCCCCCTTTGGGACCATACACCAAAAAAGGCTCCAGAGAGGCACCTCGCCTCTTACAGATGTTGAAATTCGGAGTCTCTGCTTTGGTGTCGCTCATTGCCTTTTGCTGCTGTCTTGTCGGGAGTAAAGGCGATGACGTCACAAGTCTTCCCAAGTGAAGTCCTCTATCTGGGAGGGGTTCGCAGACTCCAATAACATCTGGGCGTACCCCACATCTGTCACCTGAAGAGCGTCAGGCTGTACTGTAAGTGCACTCTCGTTCTTTTCACTCTTCGCTGGTTCTTGGCCTCCTACACTTCCACCCCTCAAGAGAGAAGAGGATGTGGCGTTTACCCCAGAGCTGCTGACTCTGGAGCTCGGAAACCAGGTTGGAATCTCAGCGTCGACTCAACATCCTGTGATTCTGGGCAAATCGGAACGAGTCCTTGTGTAAAGTGCTGCACGTGTAAAGCGCTCCAGTACTTCCGGGTCGAATTCGTGCTATTTAAAACTGCCCAAAAACATAAGAGCTCGTAAAGGAAATGGTCTAAAAGTACAGATGTCTTCTGAGTACATTTCTAACCTCCTAACCGGATTTTTAGAATAAATACCGTACTCTGAGGCCTCTGGTGCCGCCCTGTCTCGTTACAGGTTCCGATGGTTTACGGGAGCCCTCAAGGGATTCAGGCTGCAGGATGTGAATGGGCCCGTCCATGGAGTTTCCACCCCCATGAAGTATTAGTAAATGGTATGGTCTGCCGGAGGGGGAGGACGATCAGTCCATTTACTGCCCCCTCCTGTTGCTGTGGCTCAGGTCTGACTTCAGAAGCGTTGATGAACCTTGACCAGCCAGAGGCAAAGCTTCCATTGAAGTGCAGCAGGTGCAGTGGCACCGAGGCCCACTGAACCCTGATTATTGCGTTATTTTTACAGTTCAAACAACAGCTTGGAGGCCGATTTCCTTCCTTGTACCAGGCCCCATGACACATTAGCTGTGCCACTGTGACCAGTCACCAGCAGCAGACCCGTTGTTTTTGTGTTTTCAGAGCTGCAGGCCACAGTGAGGGGTAAACACAATCTTATGAGCTAGGGTTAGTCACTTTTTAATTACCCCTGAGCCCCTCGTAAGCCAGCTTGAAGTGGAATTTAAAGGCAGTATTTGTGTTCCATGTTGGCACAGGGTTCCTGCCCCTACCTGCCCACTTCCAGTGCATCCTTCTCTGTGTTGAGAGTTGGGCACAGGCCCATTTGCTGAACCTGTTCAGCCTGTAACTCGAGGGGAAGTGCGCCTGTGACTTGGGAAGCGTTCTCCTCAGACCCCTGGTGGCTGTGGACATCCAGGGAACATCCTTTACAACGCAGATGTTACCCCGCGCTACCGTTACAATGCGTCTTTCACAACGCAAGTCGTACCACGACTTGCGCTGGAGGGCGCTCAAGGATAAGGAATAGTAGATTTACTATTCCAACACCTTCCCTATTGTACGTAGGCTGGAGTTGGAATAGTAAATTTAACTATTCCTAAGTCCGCACCCTACCACGTGTTGTACCGTCATACATCCGGACATCCTGACCCCCCCCCCCCCAGCAACACTGCTGCCAGCGAATGGAGGACGCTCAGATATCACAGCTGTAATGTTGTCAGGCTTGTTCATCTTGTTAGTACGCGCTTGTTGTAATGCGTGACACTCTGAGTGACACTTCAGCCCACGTAGTGCAAAGCAGGTGTGCTTATGTAATATGACAGATTTTAAAAGAAGGAGGTTAAATCTAAGGGGTCGGCTTAACTCCATGTAGCGTAATCACATGGAATTATCACAGAATTGTTTGAGATTGAAGCAGTGCTTAATTTGTAAACAAAAAAAAAAGTGCCAGGGCTCTCTTCAGGAGGTCTCTGCAGCTTGCACCATATATTGCCCCTGCCAGAGCTGCCAATGAAAGTAACACAACTGCAGCCATCACACTGCCACACGTGTGACAGACCAGACTATTCCTGGCCCCCAAAGCTATAAGAACTGCTTTAGTTGTGCTCACACCTAAATTAGGCAGGCAGCGCCACCATGTGGCAGACTGATTGATTTATTGATTGATTGTCATTAACGCCTGTGCTGACAAATAAGTGCCGGTGCTGAGCACCGGAAAGCACCGGCTCAAATTAAGTACTGCAACTACTTGGCTGTTGTGAGTACTTCACACATACCATGTAGACCCACATAGGACACCATACCCCACACACTTTTACTTTGCGTGCCATTACTCCGCAGTTTTTACACAGCAAAATCTTTTACAACGCAGGGCTTTACAACGCAATCCATTACAACGCATTCCCCATTACAACGCAATATACTATTCTAACTCCACTGGTGCGTTACTTTGGGGAATGCGTTCTAATGGTTTGCGGTGTAAAGCCCGGTGTTGTAAAAGATTTTGCGGTGTAAAAACTGCGGAGTAATGGCACGCAAAGTAAAAGTGTGTGGGGTAAAGAGTCTTGAAGAAGGGCGGCAGGGTAATGGTATGCGTTGTAACGCAAGCGGGGTAAAGGATGTTTCCCGCCATGGATATCAGTGTGCGCCCTGAGATGGCCACCTGTCCAGGTGTGGGCTTCTCCTTTTAACCCCTTGGCCGCGGCGGTAATTCCGCTGCAGCGCTGGGGGGGATGGCAGGCCGCGTGGCGCTGCCATGCTGGTGATGGAACTACTCCGTCACCAGCCACGGGAGCGCTGTGCTTGTGACGGAGTGGTTCCGTCACGGCCCCGCCCGCCTAATAGAACGCGCCCAACACTTCTCCAACACTTGTGGAGAAGTGTGGCTCACTGGTTAGAAGCGGCAGACCCTGAAGCAGAGGTCGGCCCGGGACCAGGGTTCAATTCCCGACGCGGCAGGGTCTTGGGTCAATGTCCGCGGACTCGATAATTCTCGCCTAGGTGCCTACGCTAACCATGGGACCCACTCTGCAACTCTGGGCAATAGCTTGCTTAATCTCCACAACGGCCCTATCAGCGCCGGGGATGCCTGGCTTCACCTTGGGGGTGCCCAGGAGGGACCATCTCACAGGGAAAGCCAGGACCGGTTCCCCAGCGGTATACAGCGCCGGGACGCCCCAAGATGGGGTAACAGTGCGCTTTACAAGTATACATACATTTACAGGTGCGAAATCAATGCCGCGGCGGACGGGCCGCACAGCCCACCCGTGGCTGGTGACGGAGTGGTTTCGTCACCAGCATCCAAGGGGTTAATAACTGCTGTTTTCTGATAGCTGAGTCCATTCAGCACACACTGCAGCCTCCAGGAAGCCCGGCTCGTCTGGATGAAGGCGCAGGGCACGTGCAGGGCCCCTGACACATGGGGCATCACGTGACTCAAACCCGTGGGAGTGAGTTCAGCCCCCCTGCTCGCTGGGGGATTGCGCACAGCGCACTGAGTTCCCAGAAAGGGCCCTCCGCTGCCTCGCGCGCACAGTTCCAAGAACCTGCGCAACTTTTAATGCCCAACATACGCTTTTGGGTCGCCAGCCCGATTGCGTGTCTTTGCCTCTGTTCTCTCTCTTTGAACCATCACTGATTGCTTTTCGTGGAAACTAAAAGACATTAATTAAAAAACACAAACTGGGTCTTATCTGTGGCTTCAGAAATCCAAGACCTGCCACAGCTCGCCGTTTGTTTGTCTTTTGTAGTCAAGTGTCATCAAAGAACGGTGATGGCTACTGGGGTTTGTCCTTTGCTAATGCATAGGACATCAAGCCGCGCCTTCTACTGACCTCTGGTCCATTATCTAACTGGGCCGACTCCAGAAGGCTTAAATGTACCCACCAGCCCCGCTTGAGGCCCACAAAGAAGGAACTGTGTTATCCCCTTTGGAAAGCCTTCCCCACCTTCTGATGCGGCCCAGGGTAAATGTAAGTTTCATGTCTTTTCCACAGATTCCACGCTGGTATTGCCCCTTGTTCAGCGCCTTGAAACCCTTGTGGTTGATTAGCAGCGCCTTATAAATCCAGTTTGATTGACAGATATACGCCTGCTCTAGAGATGTTGGATGCATTACCAAACCTTTCAGGGACCTAGGGCCATATGTATGAAAGTACCGATTTGCGATTCTGAAATATCGATTTTTAAGAAATCGCTATTTCAGAATTGCAAATAGGGATGTATGTACAAATTCGCTTTTTTTTGCGAATTCGTAGTATTCCTTAATTGCGATTAGCAAATTGCGAATCACAATTAAGGAATACTTTCCCATTCATTTTTATGGGCCAGGATGTTCATAGGAATGAATGGGAAGTTATTCTCAATTTTGCGATTCACAATTTGAAAATAGCAAATTGAGAATAATTTCAAGGGTGCAGGGGTGTCCAATGGACACCCTGTTGCACCCCTGAAATATGCATAGGTGCACACGAGGCACACATACATGCTCTAAAGGCATGTATGTGCGTCACATGGCACTTTGAAAAATGCTGAAATGTGCATTTTTCAAAGAAATCGCAACTTACGAATTTGCGATTCCTTAAGGGCATTTTGCTAATTTTTTGGGCTTCATACATTGCATTTAAGGAATCGCAAAATTTGTGATTCCTTAAATACAATTGCAAAATAAGGAATCGCAACTTTTGCAATTCCTTATTTTGCATGCAGATTTGTGTGATACATACCATTTACCGAAAATGCATTCGCATACGCTGAAATTCTGAGAATTTCGGCATTTGCGAACGCATTTGGGCTTGTTACATATGGCCCCTAGTTCTGATGCCCTGGTGCCAAAGCCCCTCACACAAACACATACTCTGCATCGGAGACCCCCGTGCCGCCTTCCAGCTGCCCAAAGTATTCTGAGCCTAGAAGGGGTTGAGTCTGTGTGGAGATCAAAGGGGCTTTCATTCACATTTTGACACTCAGTGTCATAAAAGCACTGAGTACAGTGACTGCCATTGGATCCACATGGGCTGTTAATGTCCCAAATGACTGAGAAGCCAGATGTGAGCCACAGGCTTTGCCAAGTCCTCAAACACGTGGACACCAGAGATCCTGAGACCATCGGCAGACGGTTTCAGTGTTCTGCGAGGTGGCCGGACGCCGAGGAACCTACGGAGATGTTTGAGGTGCTATTTGAGGGTTCCGTCCCTCACAACCACGCAAGCTCTGCACCGGCAGAAGATCCTGTCCGAACCGAAGCAGATCTTCTATCGAGGACTCTAACATTAACCCTGGGCGTAGCTTGCACAGTAGCGCGACGCGTAGCAACGCGAAGTGCACTTCGCACTGCACGAAGATACGCGTAGCTACGCGAACTGCGTAGTGCAGTAGGGAAAATGCTGTTCGCACTGATTGCACATTGCCGGATGCTTGTCCGCACTGTGCAATCATTGCAAACGGCATCTCGCACAGTGCAAGCCGTCGTTTTCTGCCGCTCGAGTAGATTTGTACTAGAGCGGCAGCTTTCTCAACGCGGACTGGTAGGTTCTCATCGCGAGCTGTTGCGAGCTTGCGTGACCACTCGCAATGAGAAACCTGACCTCCCTGCTCGCCAGGAGGTTTATTTTCCAGGCTCGAGATCGGCAACTTGATGTTGCTGATCGCGAACGAGGAAAAAGTCTCGCCGGGATGTAGATTTTGCTCACTCGCGGTCGCCAACTTGACTTTGAGGACCGCAAGCAAGCAAAAAATGCCTACTACGCTACGCATTTTTGCACTGTGCTATGTGCAATTTGCGTAGTCCGTAGTTGCGCAAACTACGCTGCTCCGCAAGCGTAGCATAGTCCTACGCCCAGGGTTATCTAACATGGTCCAGACACGTAGCAACAACGCTGAAATGTTTTTGTGTGTGCAACATGACTGATGGTGCAACCTCTGGAAGCCACATTTATGGTGTGTGGTGAATTAATGTGCGATTCTGGAAGTCCATGGCGGTTGGATCTCCAAATGTGGCAGGCGGTTGTCTGTCCTTCCAAGCTCCGGGCACGTGGACACCCTGAGGCTGGCTCCACTCCGGATCCAGTCCCTGTCAATCCCTTTTCATTCCCAGTGCAATCACAAGCCTCCTGCTAGAGAGGGGGGGGGCCCTGATTAAACAGAAGGAACAGCTGGGGCTGGGGGCCAGGGCTGAGCGCATCCATGGAAAATGTTGACATTGCAGAGAGGAAGCCAGGCATTAGGGGTTCGCACACAAAAATGCGAGCTGATGGGGCCAAATAGTTCCTGTTTACAGCGTCATTTTCTAAATATAACTTTTTAGAACGTCTAAAGGCCACATGATTGACAGGCAGCTTGGAGACGTAATTCGTGAAACATGGCAAGAATGCAGAGTTTGGCGCAGGGGCTGGGAGCAGCAGCAAATCAGGCGTGTGGCCCCCAGGGGCCAGGCTCTGCCCGTTCCCTGGTCCTTTCAGGATGCGAGGCCTAGAAAGACCCCCCAGGGGGTTTTATGCCTTTACCCCTTACGTCCAGTCCAGCCCCACAAGTCTGGGATTTCTATAGGACAGCTTTACAGGGTTACGAGTTTCTTGTTGTGCAAGTTCCTGTGGGAAAGTGGGTGAGTAATAAGAGAGGACTGGAAAAAAACCAGTCTGTCAGTTAGACCAGCTTTCTGTAGGAAATTAAAGTGAAGATGGCTATGAGTTTCCTGTCTGAGCAATCAGTACAGCCAATCAGAGGGTGGTATGTGCGAGATCCAATCAGAGGGTGGTATGTGCGAGATCCAATCAGAGGGTGGTATGTGCGAGATCCAATTAGAGGGTGGTATGTACGAGATCCAATCAGAAGGTGGTATGTACGAGATCCAATCAGAGGGTGGTATGTGCGAGATCCAATCAGAGGGTGGTATGTGCGAGATCCAATCAGAGGGTGGTATGTACGAGATCCAATCAGAGGGTGGTATGTGCGAGATCCAATCAGAGGGTGGTATGTGCTAGATCCAATCAGAGGGTGGTATGTACAACATCCAATCAGAGGGCGGTATGTGCGAGATCCAATCAGAGGGTGGTATGTACAACATCCAATCGGAGGGTGGTATGTACAACATCCAATCAGAATGTGCAACATCCAATCAGAGGGTGGTATGTGCAACATCCAATCAGAGGGTGGTATGTACCCAAACACCACAGGCCCACTGGAGCTGCCTGGTGCTTACAGGATGGGCTGCTCAGAACAATTCTTAAAATTCTCGTGTGAATTCCCCGCGCATCCCCACGTCTGCTGCCCTACAATGTATGGATCTATATGGCCTTATATAGAGCAAACCTAGGTACAAAGCAACCAGGCACAGACAGAGGCCACCAGTGGGTACCAGCACCCTCAGACGAGAGGACCATCACCTCACTTACAAAATTCCGAATTGCACCCCAGACCTGGCTGTTCGAATGAGCCTCTGGGCATGCACGCGCCTGGATACCCTATCGGGTGATTAGCTGCGCTTTATAAATCCTGATAGATTGATTGAGCGACATGGTACGTCTAATTTATGTTGAGTTTTACAAAAAACGGTATCAAATTAAGCGTATATTATCAAGTCTAAAAACCAAGATAAAAATTAATTTCATTAGGCATCGAAAAAATTAATAGAAACTTCCAAAGTGGTCGTTTTGCCCAATGAAATGGAACTTAAGTGAACTTGGATTGACTGAAGGGTTCAGCCATCGATGACAGGTCACTGCGTATTTCAGCGGCAACTGAGCCATCCTTAAATACAAACTCAAGTTTGTGTAGTTTATGAATTCTAGTTCCATTCTGCAGGTTTACGCAGTCTCTCATATTCCTTAACTTTAGTATCGATGTGACGCGTGGAATCAAATTTTGCCTCAACACGGGACTACATATGGGGTCGATCATCCAATCAAGCCCTCGCCACGATTCCACGCATCCGAAGAGCCACCATGGGAGGAAGATCCTTCTTCTACCTGGCAGCCAAGACTTGGAACTCCCTCCCCACCCACCTCCGTCTTACCCAGGACCACCTCTCCTTTAGAAAACAACTCAAAACCTGGCTGTTCGATCAATAGCGAACCCCTCCCCCTTAAGCGCCTTGAGACCCTCTGGGTGAGTAGCGCGCTATACAAATTTCTGATTGGATTGGATTGTTAGCTCCAAGGTGCGAGCCGAGGGCCCAACATACAAGAACCTGCAGTTTACAGTTCGCCCCTTTAGTGTTGAGACTTGCTTTGCAAGAATCTTGCGTAAGAGGTGACTCTTGTCAGTTGTCATTACCGGCCTTACTATGATAGATGCTGAAGGCAGACCTACTTCTAGTCTGGCCGTGTCCGCCGGCTGGGCCTCCCATCTACCAGGCTCTTCTCCAGAAGGGGCTTCTGGTTTATCCAGAATCTCCACTCTTGCCGCCACCAAACAGATGTTCTATACCGTAAGACTATCACAACTCTTGTGAGATAAGTCCTTCTAAGGAGCCCCAAGGTTCAAACACCACAAGTGTTATTCAAGATAATCCAGGCATGTATCCCCCATGTCTGCTGTTTGTCTCTCCCACCTAGCCTGAACGTATGCCCCACATGGCCTGCGTGTATCGCCCTTGTGGGTAGTATGTATCCTTCATGTGGCATGCATGTATCCCCTATGTGGCCAACATGTATCCCCATGTATCATGCGTGTGACTCCCATGTGGTCTGCGTGTATCGCCATGTGACATGCGCACATCCCCCACATGGCCTTTCCGTATCTCCCATGTGAGCTATGCGTATCCCCCATGTGGTCTGTGCGTATCCCCCATGTGGCCTGTCTGTATCCCCCATGTGGTCTGTGCGTATCCCCCATGTGGTCTGTGCGTATCCCCCATGTGGTCTGTGCGTATCCCCCATGTGGTCTGTGCGTATCCCCCATGTGGCCTGTCTGTATCCCCCATGTGGTCTGTGCGTATCCCCCATGTGGTCTGTGCGTATCCCCCATGTGGTCTGTGGGTATCCCTCATGTGGCCTGTGCGTATCCCCCATGTGGCCTGTCTGTATCCCCCATGTGGCCTGTGCGTATCCCCCATGTGGCCTGTGCGTATCCCCCATGTGGCCTGTCTGTATCCCCCATGTGGCCTGTGCGTATCCCCCATGTGGCCTGTGGGTATCCCCCATGTGGCCTGTGCGTATCCCCCAGGTGGCCTGTGGGTATCCCCCATGTGGCCTGTGCGTATCCCCCATGTGGTCTGTGCGTATCCCCCATGTGGTCTGTGCGTATCCCCCATGTGGCCTGTCTGTATCCCCCATGTGGTCTGTGCGTATCCCCCATGTGGTCTGTGCGTATCCCCCATGTGGTCTGTGCGTATCCCCCATGTGGTCTGTGCGTATCCCCCATGTGGCCTGTCTGTATCCCCCATGTGGTCTGTGCGTATCCCCCATGTGGTCTGTACGTATCCCCCATGTGGTCTGTGGGTATCCCTCATGTGGCCTGTGTGTATCCCCCATGTGGCCTGTGGGTATCCCTCATGTGGCCTGTGCGTATCCCCCATGTGGTCTGTGCGTATCCCCCATGTGGTCTGTGCGTATCCCCCATGTGGCCTGTCTGTATCCCCCATGTGGTCTGTGCGTATCCCCCATGTGGTCTGTGCGTATCCCCCATGTGGTCTGTGCGTATCCCCCATGTGGTCTGTGCGTATCCCCCATGTGGCCTGTCTGTATCCCCCATGTGGTCTGTGCGTATCCCCCATGTGGTCTGTACGTATCCCCCATGTGGTCTGTGGGTATCCCTCATGTGGCCTGTGTGTATCCCCCATGTGGCCTGTGGGTATCCCTCATGTGGCCTGTGCGTATCCCCCATGTGGTCTGTGCGTATCCCCCATGTGGCCTGTGGGTATCCCTCATGTGGCCTGTGCGTATCCCCCATGTGGCCTGTGCATATCCCCCATGTGGCCTGTCTGTATCCTCCATGTGGCCTGTGCGTATCCCCCATGTGGCCTGTGCATATCCCCCATGTGGCCTGTCTGTATCCTCCATGTGGCCTGTGCGTATCCCCCATGTGGCCTGTGCGTATCCCCCATGTGGCCTGTGCGTATCCCCCATGTGGCCTGTGTATATCCTCCATGTGGCCTGTGTGTATCCTCCATGTGGCCTGTGCATATCCCCCATGTGGCCTGTCTGTATCCCCCATGTGGCCTGTCTGTATCCCCAATGTGGCCTGTCTGTATCCCCCATGTGGCCTGTGCATATCCCCCATGTGGCCTGTGCGTATCCCCCATGTGGCCTGTGCATATCCCCCATGTGGCCTGTCTGTATCCCCCATGTGGCCTGTGCGTATCCCCCATGTGGCCTGTGCATATCCCCCATGTGGCCGGTCTGTATCCCTCATGTGGCCTGTGCGTATCCCCCATGTGGCCTGTCTGTATCCCCCATGTGGCCTGTCTGTATCCCCCATGTGGCCTGTGCATATCCCCCATGTGGCCTGTCTGTATCCCCCATGTGGCCTGTCTGTATCCCCCATGTGGCCTGTCTGTATCCCCCATGTGGCCTGTCTGTATCCCCCATGTGGCCTGTCTGTATCCCCCACGTGGCCTGTCTGTATCCCCCATGTGGTCTGTGCGTATCCCCCATGTGGTCTGTGCGTATCCCCCATGTGGTCTGTGCGTATCCCCCATGTGGTCTGTGCGTATCCCCCATGTGGCCTGTCTGTATCCCCCATGTGGTCTGTGCGTATCCCCCATGTGGTCTGTGCGTATCCCCCATGTGGTCTGTGGGTATCCCTCATGTGGCCTGTGTGTATCCCCCATGTGGCCTGTGGGTATCCCTCATGTGGCCTGTGCGTATCCCCCATGTGGCCTGTGCGTATCCCCCATGTGGCCTGTGTGTATCCTCCATGTGGCCTGTGTGTATCCTCCATGTGGCCTGTGCATATCCCCCATGTGGCCTGTCTGTATCCCCCATGTGGCCTGTCTGTATCCCCCATGTGGCCTGTCTGTATCCCTCATGTGGCCTGTGCGTATCCCCCATGTGGCCTGTCTGTATCCCCCATGTGGCCTGTGCGTATCCCTCATGTGGCCTGTGCGTATCCCCCATGTGGCCTGTGCATATCCCCCATGTGGCCTGTCTGTATCCCCCATGTGGCCTGTCTGTATCCCCCATGTGGCCTGTCTGTATCCCCCACGTGGCCTATCTGTATCCCCCATTTGGCCTGTGCGTATCCCTCATGTGACCTGTGCGTATCCACCATGTGGCCTGTGCGTATCCCCCATGTAGCCTGCACATATCCCCGGCGTGGTTGTCGGCTGTCCTGCCATGGATTTCACTTCTGGCTCTGATGAGCCACGTGGCCCTCAAAAGGCTGGTCTGGGACAGTATACACCCGTTACAACGGATCTTTTACTCCGCACTACCATTACAACGCGACCATTACTCCGCATACCATTACAACGCATTGCGCTGGGGGGCGCTCTAGGATAGGGAATAAGTATAATTTACTATCCAACACCTTCCCTAGGGTCCACGGGGACTGGAGTTAGAATAGTAAATTATACTTACCACTATCCAGCGCCCCAAGGCGCTATGCGTTGTAACGGTATGCGGAGTAAAAGTCGCGTTGTAATGGTCTGCGGAGTAAAAGTATGCGTTATAACGTCATACATCCGTCTGGGACAGATCTCCAGCTCACCCACATCAGATCAATGGACAAACAATGAATCTAAACGGACCTCATGTACATAGTTTGCATGCTAAAACTCCTCATTTACATAGTACGTATGCTGAAACTCTCGAAAGGATTGTCCCTTCCCCTGGGCCAACCTTAGGGCAGAGGCTTCACCCCTTCCCAGGGGCTCGAAAGAACATAGCTCGCGCTCTGCTGTTGGCGCTGGGGTAGGAGACTCTGACTAGCTTCTGGCTAAGGAAGCTAGCAGCCTTGCACGGAAGACTAGCGGTCCTACCAACTCAGGGGCAGATTTACAAGCCCCTTGCACCACTTTTGCATCACTTTTAACATGGGAGAGTATAGCAGACCATACCAGAAAGTTCTAGAAGGGGCAGAATTTCCATGAAGTAGGTCAAGTAGGCAGCAGACACAATAGTGCTTCAAAGAATAACCCCCATGGATTTGCTTGAACTTTACCGCTACCTCTCTCTACAGAGGCTGCTTGCTTCAAACTCTTCACTCATGCGCTTCAAGGCAAACATAGTTATTAAAGGAAACAAAGGTCCTAAGGATAAATGGATTGAACGCACAATGAAGTTATAGACTCGAATCAGTGCTTTACTCTCAGTTCCTATACCCAGCCGGGTAAGGAATATTTATTCAAATCAAATAGAAAAAATAGAGCGCCTTGGGAAGGCCATATATGGCCATATATAAGCATTAGATAGGGCACAATCCTGTACCTATCTAAGAGTAAGACAACATATAGTTAGGAAAAAGTTGAAAAAGTAGTAAAAGTAAGGCAAAGAAATAGCAGGCAAAAACGTTGGAGCCAAATGTCGCTTGCAACTGGTTATATAATACAGCAAGCTTTGACAAACAGTCACTGCAATCTCATAAACACAATGGATATATTGCAGAACTATTTAAACCGTTGACGTTTCGATCCCCTGGCTCCTAATAAACCGGGATCATCATCAGGACTATATGATCAGTTGCCTGTTTTTGTAATTATGAACGCCTGTCAGTGTCCACGGTTTTGCGTTGGTCAGGCGTTGGTGAGGAATGCGAATGGAATTGCGTAAGCCAGGCCGTGTGAAACCCTTTTATATCAATGTATGGGCTTATATGGGATTCCGAAGAGCCATGAATCCAGGTGGGAGTCCTCAAGGGTAGTAGGGTTCCTGGTTGAGGAGTGTGGTGCTCCTACGGTCTTGGGAATGCCACTGTCGGGCAGCTTTCCTGGCAATTGAACTCTGTTGGTTAAGGCGGTGAGGACTCAATGGTCAACCTTCAAAATCGGGTGGTGGGAAGACGCGGTGGTCTTTCTCCGGTACAACGCGGCAATCCGCACCATTGAGTCCTCACCGCCTTAACCAACAGAAGTTCAATTGCCAGGAAAGCCGCCCGACAGTTGCATTCCCAAGACCGTAGGAGCACCACACTCCTCAACCAGGAACCCTACTACCCTTGAGGACTCCCACCTGGATTCATGGCTCTTCGGAATCCCATATAAGCCCATACATTGATATAAAAGGGTTTCACACGGCCTGGCTTACGCAATTCCATTCGCATTCCTCACCAACGCCTGACCAACGCAAAACCGTGGACACTGACAGGCGTTCATAATTACAAAAACAGGCAACTGATCATATAGTCCTGATGATGATCCCGGTTTATTAGGAGCCAGGGGATCGAAACGTCAACGGTTTAAATAGTTCTGCAATATATCCATTGTGTTTATGAGATTGCAGTGACTGTTTGTCAAAGCTTGCTGTATTATATAACCAGTTGCAAGCGACATTTGGCTCCAACGTTTTTGCCTGCTATTTCTTTGCCTTACTTTTACTACTTTTTCAACTTTTTCCTAACTATATGTTGTCTTACTCTTAGATAGGTACAGGATTGTGCCCTATCTAATGCTTATATATGGCCTTCCCAAGGCGCTCTATTTTTTCTATTTGATTTGAATAAATATTCCTTACCCGGCTGGGTATAGGAACTGAGAGTAAAGCACTGATTCGAGTCTATAACTTCATTGTGCGTTCAATCCATTTATCCTTAGGACCTTTGTTTCCTTTAATAATTGATCACCCATGGTCCGAAGGTATCCAATGGGTCCCCTTGTTTATGTAAAAAAGTCAAGGCAAACATAGGGCGCTTCGCGGCGCTTTGCAAAAACCTCAACTAAAATGTAACAGACCCTACACCGGAGATGTAATATATGACTTGTCCCTGGGCTGATCTTGACACCACCTGCATGGCCATTGGAGTAAGTACACCGGATCCTTCCGCGATGAACCACCACAAAGAGTGCGTGTCCTCGTCCTCCTTGACCCTGAGAGATGCCAGCCATGGCCGCTGGGTGACCCTTCCCACCCTTGTGCTCTGTCCATCCTCACAACAGGTCTTTGTGAGAGAGGTTCATTGGGACCTGCTGGCAGACAGGCAGGCGTCAGACTCCATTCCATTCCATAAGGAGGTTTCATTCACACACCATCTCCAAAAAACATATGTCAACCCTCCCTCTAGTGACAGTGTGTCTGAATGTTGCCTTCCTCCCTCCGGGCACTCCCTTCTGTCCAGCCAGATTCCTGCCTGGAGTGGTCAATGGGGCGGTTTGTCTGCTTCTTGCATCTAAAAATCTCCCCTGCTTGCTATATTTCAATTGCAGAAGAAATTAAGTAGACCTCAAATTAATTTGTAATCGTCCTCCCAAAATTACTATTGAAAGTTTATGTGTCTGGCAAATGGCTGGGTGGGTCAGAGGGCACTTCCTGGCCCTGTGGCGAGAGTGGCTGTGGTGAGACAGTGGGTCATTGGACAAGACAAGCAGAAGGCTCAGTTCAGGCTCTTTGGGCCACTTCCGGTGTCTGAGAAGACGCGGCTTATGGGTCGCCGCCAGGAAGGATGCTTCACCGCCACAGGCTGTGGCGGGAGCACAGTAGAGCCTATGGGCTCATCTCTTCTGGTAGAGGCCACCAATCATTGGTGCACTGGGACCCTAACCTCCATGGGACAGTATAGGATCCCCTATATGGGATGTATGTCTGAGGAGATCAATCACTGCTTTTAGAAAAAGGGGGGGGGGAAATTAACACCGGGTTTTGTGCGTATCTTAACACATCCTATTGACGCCTATATACATGTAAGATAATTCAATTGACACTAATATTTTCTGATTGAATTTTATTTTGTAAAAAAATATTTTTTTGCTTTTTATCTTTTGTTCTTTTCTTTCTTCTATCTGGTTATTTTGTTTGTACATGTTATCAAATCTTAAATACATTTCAAAATCCACAATTCATACAATACAATAATTTTGTTCACGGTTATGTACAGAAAAAATGCCCTTCATTTTAGAATACACAATTCTTTAGATCCAATATTTTTGTTCACAATTATATACAGAAAAATTTCCTTCAACGCGTTTCGGCGGAGCCTTCCTCAGGAATTCTGTATATTTTTTCTGTATCAGTGGTAACTGTGTATATCAATCACTGGTCCATGAGCGGTCATCCCTTGAGGGGTGTGGTGGGCGGTGGGGGTCGTTGTCTCATTTTCAACCTCCTTGGCTCTTCTTGTTATGTATTGCAATGTCAATTTACTTAAATCACTTATGTATTTCACTTTTTTGTAAATTAATTTCATTTATCGTGTTTTAAGAAGTGAAACTATAATTTTAGGTGTGATAGCTTGGAAACTTTAGATGTTTTAAATGACCTGGTAACATAGTGTGTATCTGGTTGGTGCTCGTGAAAGACCCCACACCCTCACCGTGCCCACCTGCCTCCGTGGATTGGTGACACAGCACCAGGCGCTCGCTGTAGGGTCCAGACCATGCAGATTGGCTGGCATTGATGATATGTTGGTTGCCCTTCGATATGAACCCTACTTTCCCCCCATTTCTCCATCGTCCACTCGCTGGTGTCCCTGTCGGTTCCTTCAGCACCCTGGTCCTGTAACCAGTCGCACAGGTTCCCCTCATCTGTACCCAATGGTGAGGGCTTCTCTGCGTCTTGGGGCAGTCACCGGGCAGTGGTCATGGTGGGGAGGCCAATACTGTCCCGCCCCCATTGGGCAACCAAATGAGTCTCTTTTGGGCAGATGTATGAAGCTCAAATGGGTTCGCAAACGCCGAAATTCGCAGAATTTCCGTGTTTGCAAACTCATTTTCGCTAAATGGTATGTATGTAGCAAATTTGAGTGCAAAATAAGGAATCTCAAATTTGCGATTCCTTATTTTGCGATTGCATTTAAGGAATCGCACATTTTGCGATGGGGGTTACGTGGCTAATATTACGAATAACCAGGGGGCGGGTTTATGTGTACACCCTAAAAAGGACATTTCTTTTTGATAGTTGGATTATGTGTTTCTAAATCATATCCTTGCTGTCAAACAGCTGGTTTTCGTGGCTAGGATTCCCAAGCCGTTCAACGCAACAATCCTATTGAGTTTTGAGAATGGTCATCAAATAGGAAAATAATCTTTACCAAAATCCATAGCATTTAAATTAAATTTGTCCCCTAAATTTTGATGGGAATTCTCACATTTAACTCCAATTTACTGCTAGTAGGTTACCTCTCAGAAGTCAAGATCCAGCTCTCTGCTGTGTTTTACTCTAGGGTATTACCAGGCTGCACCGTACGTCAGTGTTGATTAGATGGTGACGTAAAGAAGGGCAGATAACCAACAATGATTATTGCCATGTCATAATCAGACATCCAGTAGAGCTTAAAGCGCCATGAAGCAAGCTCATGGGAGCATCATGCTATGTTTAGTTTAGGGCATTTGAAAAGCGCCTGGTGACGCCTAAAGGCGTGTCCCCGCGCTATGATAAGTGAGCAGTTGCCGTCCCCCCCTCCCTCAGGAGCTACCTGCTAAAAAGGTGAGTTTTCAGTTTCTTTCTGAACAGGATTTCTGATGGTTCGAGACGCAGTTCTGGAGGTAAGACATTCCAGCATCTGGGAGCAAGATGTCTAAAAGATCTCCCTCCCATTCGTGCCTTCCTAACTCTGGGTACCACTAGTAGTCCGGTCTGAGAGGACCGTAGGTTACGGGTGGGCTCATAGTGGGACACCAGACTCTGGAGTGGCACAGGGGCTTTGCCGCTCAGAATGCGATGGCACGTTGAGAGGGCCTTAAACTCAACTCTCTTCTCCATCGGGAGCCAATGGAGGGCTTGGAGGGCGGGTTTAGAAGGTGACCTCCTAGGGAGTCTAAGCACGAGCCGTGCTGCGGCATTTTGAAGCACCTGGAGGTGACCCATGACCTTGCCTGAGGCCCCCAGATAGAGCAGGTTCCCATAGTCTAAGCGCGAGGTGACCAGGGCGTGCACCAGGGTCCTACGAGCAGAGATAGGAAGCAGATCTAAAACCTTCCTCAGAGCTCTCAGGACACCGAAACACACCCCCGTCACCCGGCCAACCTGAGGACCAAAGGCAAGGTCTTTGTCCAGCCACATGCCAAGATTTTTGGCCTCCAGACAGGGAGTGGGGACCTCGCCCAGACAGGGTGGCCACCACGTAGGCGACCACGCAGAAGGCCCGCCCCCCACCACGAGCACCTCGGTCTTGCTACCGTTCAGCTTTAAACAGTTTGCGGACATCCAGGCTGCAAGATCTTGCATGCAGTTCCTGAAGATGTCCGCTGCAAGACCGGGGGTACGCGATAGGGAGACGACCAACTGCGTGTCGTCGGCGTAGGACACCAAGTGGAGACTGTGGCCCTCCGCGATGGCTGCTAAAGGGGAGACGTAGATATTGAATAAGGTTGGGCTCAGGGACGAACCCTGCGGTACGCCCTGGCCCAACTCGATCTCCCTCGAGTAGCATTCTCCCATCCTGACCCGGAAACACCTGTCAGACAGGAAGGACTTGATACAGCCAAGCGCAGCACCTGTAACCCCACCTTCACTCAGACACTGTAGCAAGATGGCATGTGCTACAGTGTCGAATGCTGCGCTTAAGTCGAGTAGAGTCTGTCTGGGACATTTGAGTATCTGTTGAGGTTCAGACCCTGTTCGCCTAGCCTTGCTTTGCTTGAGCCACGCCACGCCACGCCCACGCCAGACTGAGCGCGAAGCTCGAGCAGATCGATTAGGAAGCAGCAGCCGTGCCGAGCTGTGCTGAGCTGCGGAGCGGAGAGCCACGGAGAGAGTGCCGCGGCAAAGACATAAACCAGGGCAGGATATCGCCGGAGGACTGGAGGACTGCGGTACCTATTTGCGGTAAGCGGTAACGGGAAGCAAGGAAAGGCAAAGAAGCGGACTGCCGACTGCGGACTGCCCAAACCCCGTAGCCCACCCCCCGCCCCCCCGCCCCGCCTGGGATTACAGCGGGGCCCGCAGGGGAGGAGGAGGCACAGCCGGAGAGCCGCCAAGAGTCACGAAAGGCTCACATGAAAGGGGCACCTAAGTAAAAGCGGCAGCGGAGGTCAACGGCCGCGAGCCCCACCCCTTCTGCAAACATTCGAACATTCGAAGACCCAATTAACCCCAAGACAGACTTGGACATATAGTCGGAATAGCGACCAGCAGAGTCTGCAGGGGAAATAGGGAAATAGTTGCCCCCATTTGGCATGAGAGGCACTTAAAGGCGCCAAGGAAGGGCTTAGTAAAATAAAACACAACCCCAAAGGAGGCTAGGATTTACGGTGATCTACTGTGAATCTACTGTGAAGCAGGCGACCCACCTAAAACACGGTCGAAAGGGCAATTGTGGCATTTAAAACTGAAGGAAAGCAGGCGGAAGGCATTAAGGCTTCAAGGCAGAACAGAGGTAAGTGCTTAATTGTAATTGTAATTGTATTAAGTAAAACATTGCTGTTACACCTATATTAGGACAACAGCGCTTGCACCCTGAAATGGCTCCCAAGAAAGGGACAAATCTACATACAGGGGACGTTCAAGGGAGGAGTAAATTAATGGAGGGCTCAAAATCGCCGGAAGAGAGCCAAGAAAGTCATGTGTCATCCTTGGATAATAGTAAGAGCAAAAGAAAGAAAAGGAAAGTTAAAAAAGCAGCGAAGAATGTACAGGAGGCAAAAAGAGGGGGCAATCAAACGACTAGCAAACAGAAAGAGAACATGGGAGCTATAAAGTCCATAAAGGAGTTTGTGGGCAAACACTATAAATCATTGAATCCAGCGATAACATCGGAAATAGATGAAGAAATAGTGGAAATCGGCGAAGAAATGGATGAAAACCCAGAAAAGGCGGACAAAAGTCTGAGTCGGTTAGAAAAGGGAGGAATCCATGAAGAAGTCAGCCCGGGCAGCAAAGAGGAGGGAGAGAACCGTAATACGATAAATTTGACTCTCCAAAGCCAAAACCACCAAATCTCGGCGCCTAGATTATCATCATCTCCCAAATTGTTCTCACAGCTGTCCCCAGGAAACGATGATCAAAGGGGAAATGAAGATCGGAACCAAAGTGTTATCTGGGGAGGAGCACCAGATCAATTCCAGCAGCTTTATCAATTGCAAAAAATACCAATGCATCAAGAGAGCATAAGGTCTAACAACCCAGTAAATCCGGTCAGAAATACAATTCAGGATTCGGTGATCTCGGAAACGCCAACATCATCGCTAATAGAGATAATCATGTTACTCCAGAAGGCTCTACAAGGGATCCTGGAAGTGAGCCTCTCAAATAATGGGTTGATGAAAGCTCAGAAACAACATCTAAAGAGAATAGAAGAAGAACTAGGAGAAATAAAGAGCAAAATGCCAAACAAGGCAACGACAATAGTCCCAACCCCGTCAAAGGAGAAAAGTGACATGGTAACACTAGAAGAAGAAAGTAGTGTATCTTTGGAAAGTGAACACGTACCAGTAAAACAATCAGCAAAGAAGGCAGAAGAGCCTGCAGACAATGTCTATATATCAAGAAGACCAATGCTGATAAAGAGGCGTGGGGGGTATGTCACACGAGGAGCCACGTCCAGGATTGGAAAAAACAGGCATCCAAAACAAGAAGTGAAGAGTAAAGGGAAGGAAACAGAGACGGGGGTGATACAGTCAATCTTGAACGCATCAGCTGCGACCTTCAAAACAAGTAGACCCGTGTATGTAGAGGTAAAGGACCAAAAGACCCGAAGGACCCCGACAGTATTAAGAAAAAAGCAGAGAGGCAAGGAGGCAATCGAGAACCCCCCTCCAATTAGTAGGACCAAACAGAAAGTAGGGCAAAAGGACGATCGAGGTACGGAACAAAGGACTGCAATATCCCAGATTTATGAAGACCCCAATATGAGAAACAACGGGCGGCAATCAGTGAGAGCAATCACTTACCACCAGGCGTTGCTAACAAACATGAACCCGTCTGAGAGAGACAAGAACAGTTGGTTATTTCTAGATCTAGTACCAGCCGGGAGGAAAGTGAAGCCGACAGGAAATCCAAGACCCCTTAATAGGGCACTGATTCTAAACGCGTTTGAAAAATGCGGCAGCCTGATAGGGATTGGTACTAAAGACCTACAGCAAGTTGGATTTGTAGAAAATAGGTATGGAAAGGAGGTAACAAAAGTTATCCTTCACTCAGATCTGGTGAAAAGGGCAATCCTGAAAGCATCAACTGAGATAACTAAACAGGGAATAAGGATTGTCCCAGAGAGTGAAATAAAATCATTCACGGATAAGAAGTTTCTAAATCACCATGCCGGCCTTCAGAAGAGACAAGTGATACTCTGTAGAGAAACGGAAAAGGATTTAAGCCACCTGAACATCAAAATAGACAACACAAGGAATGATTCCTCATGGGGTAACTGGTCGTTACATAATAATACAGTGGGAGAAGATATCTTAAGTAACTCATTGGAGATGGAGGAAGTAGGGGGTCTGAGTGACGTTGAATAGGATGGAGGGGGGTCGCAAGATATAGGTCTCTTAACTTGGAATATTAACGGGTTAGGCAATGGGCAAAAATGTGAGTATATAAAAGAAACTATAAATAAAGTGGACATTGCCTGCCTGCAAGAGACCTGGTCATGCGACAACACCCCTACATTTGATGGATACGCTCAGATACAGCAGCCAGCCATAAAGAAAAAGTATGGACGGCCCTCGGGGGGGCTACTGACTCTGATATCAACAAAAGTCATGAGAGATCTTGAAAGGTTGAATACAAAATGCAAATGGGTACAAGCATGTAGAATTGATCTCACGAAGGTGGAACAGAAACATAAAACGTTGATTTTAATGAATGTATATATGCAGTGGGATAATAGGGAGGAGTATGAAAGGGAAATGAAGTATTTTAAGGAGGACGTAGATAGTATTCTAGAAAAATTCCCCCTAGAGACAATATTAATAATGGGTGATTTTAACCACAAATTGAACCCAAAGAAAGTTGACTTATGGAACAGGGAACAGTTAGAGGTGTATGGGATAAATCCGGCCAAGTTCCCAAGTGGGGAAACCTCGAAACAAGATCTTGGCTTAGCACATACCTTAGGAGGTAGGGGTTTTCACTGCGTAAATGGGAGAGTAGAGACAGACTGCCCAGCAGGAAAGACATTTATTCAAGGGCAACAGAATTGTCCAATCGATTATATATTCCTGCAGGCTTGGAGCTTCGGTCTGATCAGGGACTTTAGGTTGGTTCAAAAAGAAGTGAGTGATCACAAACTCCTGTATATAACTATAGTAGGGGGAAAAGATCAACTGAGAGAAAGGGTGATCACACAGGAGGTCGAGTATCCCAAACGGGTGACGACACGCCTCACCGAGGAATACATGGAAAAATTGAAGTCTATGCAATTAAAAATAGCACCGGAAAACTGTGAGAATAAAAAATTGGAATGGTTTATAGGGAAATTAGAAGAGGTGGTTCAATGTTTAAAGATAAAATTAAAAGGGAATCATCCTACAATGGCTAAACCTACAATTAGATGTAAAGGGTTCTCTGTGGTGTGCCAAAATAAGAAAAAGGAGATACGTGCAATACAAAGGAAACAAAAAAAGAATTTTATTTTAGAGAGACAGGACATGTTAGTCAAGCTGAACAAAGAATTTAAGAAAATGGTAACCAATGCAAAAAGGGAATATAAAGAAAAATGTTGGTCAGAATTATTAGAGGCCATAGAGAATAAAAACCTAAGGCAATTCTGGAGACTAGTAAAGTCTGTAGCAGGTGCGTCAGATGGAGATATGAACTGTGTGGTGAGCGAGGCTGCATGGGAAGGGTATATAAGGGAGTTATACGGGGTAAGAACCCCAAGAAAGGAGGTGGAGCCTAATCTATGGCAAGAAATCTCGGATGTCCTACTTCACCAATTCAAGGAAGATAATGTTGAGCTCACAATAAGAGAACTCAACCTAACTCGGGCAGCAGGGCCAGATAATCTCCCTGCGATAATATTGAAATCTGATGTTAAATGGTGGGCAAGATTTCTAGCCAAGATGTTCCAGGTAGTCCTAAAAGAAGGGGTAATGCCACCAACTTGGAAGGGGGCCGTAATTAGACCAATACACAAGAAAGGGAGCAAAGAGGAGCCACAAAATTACCGGCTAATCAACTTACTAGATATAGGCGAGAAGGTGTTCTCTAAAATAGTGCTGAAACAGCTGAATGCATGGGTAGACGAGTTTCAAATAATACCCACAGAACAGGGTGGTTTTAGAGCAGGCCACTCTACAATAGACCACGGATTTGCTCTATGGGCGATGGCGATGAAGTCGACGGAACAGAACGGCAAGTTATGCTGCTGCTTCGTCGACTTCAGAGCAGCCTTTGATTCGGTGGATAGGGCCTGTTTATGGGAAATACTAGAGAGACTGAAGATCCCTAAGGATCTACTCACTATAATAAAAGAACTCCACAGGGAAAATTGGGGCCAAGTAATCAAGGATAAGGTGGGTTCTCTAACTTTAAAAATACCCATAGCAAATGGACTAAGACAAGGCTGCGTGCTGGCCCCACAACTCTTTTCGATCTTCCTGTCTGACCTTCCGGCACAGCTTGAGGTGGAGGGCAGTGCCAGTCCTAAAATGGATGGCAATAAAATACCCTGCCTGTTGTACGCAGACGACCTGGTGATAATAGACCAGACTGAGAGGGGCCTACAAAGGAAGCTTAACGCTTTCCATACATATTGTACCAGTAAATTATTAACAATTAATTTAGATAAAACCAAAACCCTATGCTTCGGGAAAAAGATAAGCAAATTTACATGGTATATAGGTGATCTCAAACTGGAAAATGTAAATGAATATCGATATCTGGGGTTGTGGTTCGATAGAGTTTTAAATTGGAATTCCCACCTGGATACCCAAAAAGCTAAGGCACTCTCTTCCATATGTGGCTTAAAAAGATTTAATGGGGTATATGGAGAGATGTCACACCGACCTATGCTGAGAGCTTTTGAAGCAATGATACCTTCGCAAATGTTATACGGCGCTGAGATCCTTTATTTGAGCGGTAAGGGATCCTGGGACGTGTTAGAGGGGAACTGCTTAAAAAGACTCTTATCCCTTCCTAAATCCTCAATGATACAAGCCATCAGGTTAGAAATAGCAACAAAATCTTGGAAAATTCAAACCCAGATGGCTGTGATTAGATTTTGGAAGAGACTGGAAGACCCTGAAAACCAAAAAATAGCATGTTGGTGTCGCAATGAAATATTGAGAAGCGAGCTAAAATGGGCAAAAGGTTGTAGGGACAAACTGAAAGGAATTTGCAAAGCTTTGGAGATTGATTGGGACCAAGAATCGCTTTGGATCCTTGGTACCAAAGGGGAGTTGAAGCAAAGGGGGAAGGAAGTCTCTAAAGCAACTGATATAGGCTATTTAACTAATAAAAAATCAGTGACGCACATGTTGAAAGCCTGGACCAATGAAAACTGGTTCCCCTATCTTGATAGACTCCCTAACCGAGGGTTCAGGCAAGAGATCCTGAGGTGTCGAACTGGGATTAACCCGTGGATATTAAATAAAGCACTTAAAGCCAAAATGCTAGATCATGAAGGCTCCTGTAAGTGTAAGTTGAGAACCAAGGTAGATTGGCCGCATATTCTATTGGACTGCCAGTTCCTCTTGGAGCAGAGGAGACTATGGCTGCGCCCGGTCTTCTTAAAATATGAAATAAAAACGAGGAGGCAGGCAGCCATCCTCCTAACAGAAATACCCTTCATTGATATTGTGATTGCCCTAGGGAAATTCTTAAAGGTAGCCCAGAGTGCATGGTGGCCCAAGGAAACATGTAGTGCTGTATGAATTTCTTCTTTTTTTTTTTTGTGTTTTATTTAAAACTTGCACAACGTTATGAACTTGAATAGGTTTTAAACTTTTTATAACATGTTTTTAGGTATTGAACCTTTTAACCGGCGCTTAGTGTTTTATAAGTGGAATTGGACTTGAAAATGAATTATAGAACTGTCTTTTAGAGAATAATATTTTAAAAATAAGTATAGGTATTTATTGTATACACCCCTTATTGCGTAATGTTCACTGCTTTGTTTAAAGACTACGGTCATAATAAACATACATTTTGACTTGACTTGACTTGAGTAGGATCAGAGCCATAGTCTGGCCCTCATCCACGCCCTGTCGCAGTGCCTCCACCGCCGCAAGAAGTGCCGATTCCGTCGAATGACGGGGACGGAAGCCAAATTGCGAGTCGTGGAGTAGCGATGCCTCCTCCACGAACTGCATCAATTGCGTGTTGGCAATTTTCTCCGCTATTTTAGCCATATAGTGCAGAAGGGAGATGGGGCGGAGGTTGTAAAATTTCTCAAAATTCACATTAGCCTTTTTTTGCAGGGGGAGTACAATTGCCTGCTTCCAAGCCTTTGGGACACTCTGGGACATAAAAGAGGAATCGAGTAGATTGCGAACATAAGGTTCAAGCACTTGCAAACTACCCTTGAGTCGGCTGGGAGTCGTCGGGTCTCTTGGGGAGCCAGATTTAATTGACCCGCAGATACGGATTAGCTCTTCTGTAGGCGGGGTGGAAAAGGAGATGAGCTGTCGTTCTCCTATATTTTTGACACCCTCCCCCCATGCGGGAGCGTTATTTGCCTGCTGAGGAAAGGAATTGTAGAGGTTAGTGACTTTATTAGCAAAAAATTCTGCAATACGGTCACAGCCCTCCACAGTGCAGAGTTTCGTGGGCCATGCAGCAGACTTCCCTATAGTAATGGACTTGTAGATTGAGAAGAGTTCCTTGGTGGACTGCTCAGCTTCTTCAATCCTAGCGCAGAAGTACGCTGATTTGCCCTTTCGTAGCAATTTATGATAGCTACGCCTGCAGTCAGTGTACTCAGCTTTAGCGGAGGCGGAATATGCTACCCTCCATTGCCTTTCAGCCCTTTTGCACGCCGCTTTCGCCACCCGCATGTCATCATTAAACCAGGGAGCAGATCTCTGTGCTCGGCCCCCCAATTTGGCCGCACCAAGTGGAGCCACCAAATCCAGGGCCTCTGTAATACGTTGGTCTAGGTTGGAGTTGATATCTACCACACCTATTCCACCTGGATGACCTTTAGCAGTTAATGCCTGATTAAATGCGGTTTGGGAGAATGCTGCCCATCTCCGCCTGGGGTGTTTATCGGCAGGAGGGTCAATCGGAGCAGGTTCCTGACTCCCAATGGTAAATGGAATAAGGTGATGGTCTGACCATGGGATGGGGACCGGAGTGCATGCTTCCACTTGATTCCAATTAGCGAAAATTGGGTCGAGAAGATGGCCCAAGTTGTGGGTGGGATGTTGCACTTTCTGCTCAAACTGCAAGTTAGCCATTGTGAGACAGAGATCATTAGCTGTCTTATCTGTTAGGGTATCTAGATGTAGGTTCAGATCGCCTAGGACTAGATATTTATCAGTACTCAGAGCAGCTTCGGTGACATCCTCCACTAGTTTCTCAATGAAAGCTGTGGGGGAACCCGGTGGGCGGTAAATCAAGAGGCCTTTTAGGGTGGACTTGCCATTATGTCTGAAGCATACCATGAATCATGTGCTCTTGTAAGGAACACCAAGGTCCTCCGCTGTTCGGAGTTCCGGAGCGGCTCGTTTTAGACGATTCTAGGTAGATCCTGGTGAGTATTTCTTCTCTCCTGATCTCCTATAGAGTTCTAGGTGGGTCCCTGCTGGCCCTACCATTTTACTCTCTGACTTTAGGGGCTCCTGGATGACCTATGTCTTAGCTTCCTCTCCCGCACTGATGAGATGTAGACGTATCAGCCTGACGATGTTCTACGGGAGAGTTCTTTACCTGCCTTCAAGACCCTTCTGGGAACATTGGATAGTTTATTGCATATGAATCGGAAACTCAATTCTATAGACATAGAGGTGACGATGCTTGGCTCTTGACTTCTACTGGCCGGTCCAGTTGTCTGGCCTGCCTCCCTCAACTCTCTTTGGCCTCTTGACACTGGGTTCTTCTGTAGTGAGGAAATCTTGGGCTTCTTCTCGACCTCATGTCACAAATACATCTTCCTCCATTACTTCTGTTCGTTCCCTGTGATCTTCATCAAATAGTAGCGGGGGCCTTAAATGCAAAGCTTTACTAGATGAACACCTGTGTGATCAGCAAAGTGCTGCAACTGAGCCGGTGTTCGGCCGGAGGAAAAGGGATCTGGGTTTGCCTCTCAGTTGATGACTGTGTTGGTTCCTGGTTGGCCAAAGTACCCTTCAAACTATGGTGCCTGATCTTCAAGTGTTTTTGAGGCTCGGCATCGCGACATCTTTAGGAGCATGCCGTACGCTCCCTGGTTGACTATTATACCAGCTGTCATATTGCCACTAGTAGTACCATCTGAAAAGCTCAAACACAGACGCCCATAGGTCATCTGGACTTGCTCCAATACTACAGTCCTCTGTTGGTCAGGTACAAACATGTATTGTCAATTTGGTGATGCAAACTCATGGCTACACATATAAGTGATTTATTTTATGTTGGTCTCTATCTCATAAATAGATATTTAGAAATAAAAGTGCATGAAGTTGGCAACATCCTTCTCCAAATGCCACCATTGTGGCACATGGTATCTTCAGTGGGCTGTTGTACAACAAGCCACGCTCTGTCATTCCAGTAGGTTTCACAATACCAGTTTTAGACTCACTTGCATCAGGTCCTACTTTCCATCTTTTTGCATGGCTCATCCGTCCCTCTTCCAATTCTCTCCCGCAGGTTTGTGACCCGGTTCATCGAGCTGGACGGCCTGACCTGCCTGCTGAACTTCCTAAAGAGCATGGACTATGAGACGTCGGAGAGCCGCATACACACATCCGTTATAGGATGCATCAAGGCCCTGATGAACAACTCCCAAGGAAGGGCGCACGTCCTGGCGCACCCCGAGAGCATCAACATCATCTCGCAAAGCTTGCGGACGGAGAACATCAAGACCAAGATCGCCGTGCTGGAGATCCTGGGCGCCGTCTGCCTTGTGCCCGGCGGGCACAAGAAGGTCCTGCAGGCCATGCTCCACTACCAGGTGTTTGCCGCCGAAAGGACGAGATTTCAGGTAAAAAATTGAATTGTTCGTAACTGTTAAACAGGGATGATGGAGTCCAGCTTCCAATGTTACTGGTCGGTTGTGAAACGCATGACCTGGAGAATCCCATTTTGTGTTGTCAATCTTTGCCACCAACTTCTGTTAGGGCTAGTTTTCGAAGGTAAACATCCTTTACAATGAAACTTTTCCCACGCAGTACCTTTACAACGCAGGAATTACAACGCAAGTTGTTACAACGACTTTCGCTGGAGGGCGCTCTAGGATAGGGGATAGTTTAATTTACTATCCAACACCTTCCCTACTATCCACGGGGACTGGAGTTGGAATAGTAAATTAAACTATTCACCATCCAGCGCCCCCCAACGCAAGTCGTTGTAACGACTTGCGTTGTAAAAACTGCGTTGTAAAGGCATGCGTGGAAAAAGCATGCGTTGTAACGACATACATCCGGTTTCCAAAGTAGACTGAGCAGGTCTGGGGCAAGTGCAGGCACCAACAAAGGGGAGACAGTAGAGACACAGGGATGCCCTATGAATCCTCAGGGAAGGAGCCATCACTTCTGTTTAATTACAGAGCCCAGACTAGCCCAGCAAGCAATGTTTGATCTCCTGAAGTGTGTCTTGTAAAGCCAACAACATTGAGGTATTTTGTACTGCTACATAAATTGTCTAGATGTGTTGATTACAATATAGTGCAAAGTAGAGGTAGACGGGCTGTTGAGCGTTCTAGAGCAATAATTGTATGTGTTAGTACAACACTCCTCGCGTTTCATATGCATTGGCGTCAGGGCGCCAACGACATGTAGTAACGCTTCTTTGGCGAGAGGTGCAGGCGAGTCCTGTGGGATCGTTGAGTCTTTTTTGCTTGAAATCTCAGGGTCTACACACAGGTTGCAGCTAGGACACATTTTGTTGTTTACCTTCTGAGGATTGTGTTCAGATCTTGGAGGCAACAGAGAATGGTCCAGTCTTCTCTGTCAATGGTGTTTGCTGGTTAGATCTCTACCCCAGGGAGCACATTATGCTGATGACGTAGCAGGTTAGCTGCTTCAAACTCCGTATACTCTCGGTGCATCCTGTAGACTGGTTGCCCTTGAGTATCCGTATCTAGCACAGGAGCAGCCTAGAGCCTGCGTGTAGTGCGAACGGATTGGTGCCATTGACTGAAGACGTGTGCCACCCATGAGTATCCGTGTCTGGCACAGTCCAGAACGCCCTTGTAGGGCAAACTGATTGATCCGTTTGACTGAGGACTTGTACCATCCATGAGTATCTGTGTCTAATAGAGGAACAATGAGCAGCCTAGAACCCTCCTTGTAGGTAGAACAGATGAATGCTGTTGACTGAAAGGCGTGTATCACCCATGAGTATCCGTGTCTAACATAGGCACAGCCTAGAAACTGCTTGTAGGTAGAACGGATGGATGGTGTTGGCTGAAGACATGTACCACCCATGAGTATCCGTGTATGGCAGATGCGCAGCCTAGAACCTGCTTGTAGGTAGAACGGATTAGTCCCTTCGACTGAAGACGTGTACCGTCCATTTGTATCGGTGTCTAGTACAGGAGCAATGAGCAGCCTAGAACCCTTCTTGTAGGTAGAACGGATGGATGGTGTTGGCTGAAGACATGTACCACCCATGAGTATCCGTGTATGGCAGATGCGCATCTAAGAACCTGCTTGTAGGTAGAACGGATTAGTCCCTTCGACTGAAGACGTGTACCATCCATTTGTATCGGTGTCTAGTACAGGAGCAATGAGCAGCCTAGAACCCTTCTTGTAGGTAGAACGGATGGATGCTGTTGACGGAAGGCATGTTCCACCCATGAGTATCTGTGTCTAGCAGAGGCGCAGCCTAGACCCTCTTAGTAGGTAGAACGGATCGATGCTGTTGGCTGATAGCCTGTACCTCCTTCTCTACTTGGTCTCAGCCTGCTGCGTACAGTCCGGGATTTAATATCCCTCTCACGGGGGCGGTGCTGGGTACCGTAAGGATTTGGACTTCATGAGTACGAACGATTGGTGGCAAGTCGATAGAGAAGTTTTGGAAATCAATAGCGGCTTATCGAAACATGAAGGCATTTATTCCAGTGCTTTTTTTATGGGATGATGAGGGGTTGAACGTTGAATTCTTGATAGTTTTCTGGTTGGGAGGCATCATCAAAACAAGTGGACTTGTCCAAGGGCGTGGCCAAGCATGACTTGTGTGGGGCCGGTCTGAACATTGTTACCAGGGCTGTTTGGGGTTTTCATTCGGGCCCTGGGCAGAGCCTCTGTTGAGAGCGAGGGATGAACAGCTGAAGGATGGGCCGCTGAAGCGCGGATGTATGTCACTACAACGCATGCTTTTACAACGCATGCCATTACGACGCAGGTTTTACAACGCAAGTCGTTACAATGACTTGCATTGGGGGGCGCTGGATAGTGAATAGTTTAATTTACTATTCCAACTCCAGTCCCCGTGGATAGTAGGGAAGGTGTTGGATAGAAAATTAAACTATTCCCTATCCTAGAGCGCCCTCCAGCGCAATTCGTTGTAATGACTTGCGTTGTAAAAGTTGCGTCGTAATGGTAGTGCGTTGTAAAAGTTGCGTTGTAAAGGATGTTTCCCCTGAAGTGCATGCAGAATTGTAGAGGGGAAGGGTTAACAAACACGCCTGGTTTCCAGCGAGGGCTTCCCAGTGATATTGTAACCAATGAGAGTGAAGCTTGAGTAGCCTATCAGTGCTGTTGGGCATGCCATCACCAAAGGCAATCTCCTGCATGCCTTGGAGCAAGATAGATCAGGTGGTGAGGGTCCAGAACAATACTCACCTTCAATACCCTCCCTCACGTCTGCAGTGACCCCAGATATGTGAGGGTGATAGCGCACCATTCATCTCCTCATTGGGGTCCAACGCCCACGCTCCATCTTGATCGGGGAGCCAACTTTAGATCACATAGTTTCTTCTTTCCACCATTTTCTTATCCAATACACAGTATTTATTAAGGAATCCTCTTCTCCCAGTCATTTTCCAAGTTATCGACTATGATGTTATAGTTTTGGCAATCCTACTTTATTTATGCCTTCAAAAGGATAGTAGCTATTAGGAGTAATGTTATCACGCTGCAGACTGTGTCACAGATTTATTCTGCAAAAATACATTGATTTAGTAGTCGCTGTGTCTCATTCTATGATTAACAACATCCCTCTTTTTACCCCAAGCACATCTTAACTATATCAATGTATCTTGTACCCATAGGCATTTGACACTTAATGTCACATTATATTTCATATTTCACAGATCTAATCAGCATGGTCTCATCAGATGGTCTTCTGAGTTTACATACCGAGGCTCCATCAAACATCAAATTATGCAATTTAGTACTAAACTCACATTTTGGGATCTATGACGTTACAACGCATACTTTTACATCGCATGCCTTTACAACGGGTTTTTACATCGCATACCTTTACAACGCATAGCGCTTTGGGGTGCTGGATAGTGAATAGTTTAATTTACTATTCCAACTCCAGTCCCCGTGGACACTAGGGAAGGTGTTGGACAGTAAATTAAACTTATTCCCTATCCTAGAGCGCCCCCCAGCGCAATGCGTTGTAATGATTTGCGTTGTAAAAGTTGCGTCGTAAAGGCACTGCGTGGTAAAAGTTGCGTTGTAAAGGATGTTTCCCCACATTTTGTCTTTGAGTTTCATACTACGGTGTATAGTGTGACACAGAAAAAGAGGAAATATGAAACGCCATAATGTTATGGTTTCTTTGCGTCCCACTAACAATGTGTTTGTTTAGGCTTGAGTTAACATATAAATGGAACTTTAAATTATTATTATTTTTTTTAACAATATTTTTCCATTTAGGAAGCCCACATATGGAGTCGTAGAGTGTATATAACGCCTCATATCCTGGTGGAGGCCGCGAAGCGCTCTGATTGACATCAGGCTCCTGGGAGGCCATTTTGTGTGCACGTGTCGGATGTTTGATTGATAGAAAGACAAACAGACACATATTTTGCCTTTGCCAAAAGCTCTATCACAATATTATTGCGAATCAGTAGCGCTGTTTCTGTTCTCAGCGTGACACGCAGCAGCTGCAAGCCTTCTGCACATCTGGCCCAGTTGAGCCCTGAAGAAGCCTGGGCTTCTTCAGGGCCTTCTCCTCAGATGTTTGTTTAGCTCATGTTCCTTTGTGTACATTCCTCGTGAAGGACTCCTGTTTAAGTTCACTGATGCTTCTGGATTCTTCTGCAGTCACGCAGCCTGGCGCAGCTGGAATTTGTGGCAAGGACCCGTGGCGCCAAGTCATGGTCACCATCGCACAGAGTTTGTGCTTGAATAGTTGGCCCACCTCTGTCCCTACAGTAGACATTCTTTCTTTAATGCCAGTAAGACCCAAGAATGGTTTTTATACTGAAGACCCTTCAAGTGTCACTCATTGCGAGTGAGACTCACACTTTTGGAGGTCGGTCTGATCTCTCACTCGGATGTATTACGTTACAACGCACACTTTTACAACGCATACCTTTACAACGCATTTTTTACAACACAACATCCATTACAACGCATTCCATTACAATGTATGCCATTACAACGAATTTTTAAAAACTACCTTTACAACGCATTCCATTACAACGTATACTACCTTTACAACGCATACCATTACAACGCATGCCATTACAATGAATTTTTAGAAACTACCTTTACAACGCATTCCATTACAACGTATACTATCTTTACAACGCATACCATTACAACGCATAACATTACAATGCATGTATGGTAAGTATTGGATAGTGTAGGGGTAAAAATTACTATTCTATCTCCAGGGGGGTGCAACAGTAGGATAAGTGTTGGATAGTGTAGGGGTAAAAAGTACTATTCTAACTCCAGGGGGGTGCAACAGTAGGGTAAGTGTTGGAAAATGTAGGCGTAAACATTACTATTCTAACTCCGGGGGGTGCAACAGTAGGGTAAGTGTTGGATAGTGTAAGGGTACTATGCGTTGTAATGTTATGCATTGTAATGGTATGCGTTGTAATGACATGCGTTGTAGTAGTATGTGTTGTAGTGTCATGCGTTGTAATGTTTGTGTTGTAATGGCATGCGATGTAATGGATGTTGCGTTGTAAAAGTTTCGTTGTAATGGTAGTGCGTTGTAAAAGTTGCGTTGTAAAGGTTGTTTCCCCTCTCACTCACAACAGCCTAAGTTTCACACCTGATAAAAAGGGCTAGAACTTGAACACAAATGCACCTCTTTTCAATGCTCTGTTCTGTGCAGAGCAGCTCCTGACAGCTGAAAAGACCACACTAAAACCCCAAACACAGGCCTCTTTAGCTTTATGGAAGGAGCTGCCGTGGACACATCAGGCTGTTACTCCACTAGTTGTGAAAGCTATTGTAAATGTATGTACATAGTACTTACTACCCATGAAAAGGCATGAAAGCGCTTTTCGGTGAGTAGCACGCTACTCCGGAACCCAAAAAGGATTAGTGGTGGATTAGCATAGGGAAATATGAGTACATTCCAGCGGTGGGCATGCAAGTGTGTTAGTTGGAATGAATATGCTAATGGAGGAATAGTAGAGGGAAGAGTCTAGAAAGTGTTATTTGGGAGATCATAGCAGTAACATGAGGTTTGGGGTGAGCCAAGGAGGGAAAGAGGAGGGAAAAGTCTAGAAACTGTTATTTTTTAGATCATAGTAGTAGAATGGGGCTTGGGATTAGTTAGAGAGTGGAGGTAGAGGATATATACAGAGAGATTTAGGGTGAGAAAAGAGTAGTGCATTGGAGAGAGTCACAGGTTTTTGTGTTTTGTTTTTTCTAAGGTAGGAGTAAAGTAATAAATATATAGATATATATCTACATAGTAAAGGTATACATGTATAAAGAAGATAATATATTGAGATTTCAAGATGTATTGTAAAAATTCAGACTTTCAAGTCCAGCTGTACTTGAAGCTCAAAGTTTACACTCAAAGTTTTGCCATTACTGCATTAGGGTTGAACTTTTCACCAAAGTTTAGTCCTCCCTAATAGCTGAACCTGTGTGTGTTTAGAAAGGTTTTTTTAAATCAGTTCCTCACCAAAAGGGGGTAAGAGTGAGGTTTTATTTTTCAACGCTTGTGTGGCTTCCAGCTCTCGCCGCCCTGGCCCTTTCCTCCCAGGTTGCTGAGTCAGCGACGTGTGGCGGCTCTCTGCAGCCCGTTCCCAGCCGGTGTCAGGTGACGGCTTCACACAGCTGCCCCGGGGAAGGGAAAACATTGCGTTTGGTGGCGGGCCAGAGGGGTCGCTGGCACCGGAGCCAGGGCCCCGGGCCAGGCGCAGGTGAACAGAAACCCAGCCGGTGCTTTAATCGCTCGGTATTAACACCCCAGAGCCCGGCCTCCTGGCCCGGGGCCCGGAGTATGTTTCACCCTGAGCCTTATTAGTTTTAATAATTATTAAACCGACCTTGGCCGGGTTCGTGCACTCAGCAAGGCTTGACTGAGTCAAAGCCGTGGCTGGCCCTAAAAATGAAATGAAATGAATTCGTACTTGTATAGCGCACTTATACCCTGAGGTGTCTTGGCGCTGTACGCATACCGCTGTGGAACCCTTCCTGGCTTTTCCCTGTGAAGTGCCCACTCCTGGGCACCCCCAAGGTGAAGCCAGGCATCCTCAGCGCTGTTGGGGCCGTTGTGGAGATTAAGCAAGCTATTGCCCAGAGTCACAGAGTGGGACCCATGATTAGAATAGGCACCGAGGCGAGAATTATCAGGTCCGAGGAAATTGAGCCCAAGACCCACCAAGGCGGGAATTGAACCCGGGTCCCGAGCCAGACCTCTGCATCAGGGTCTGCCGCTCTAACCATTGAGCCACACTTCTCCACTAAACCCGGCTGCTCAGCTCAGCAGCAGAGTCAGCTGGACTGAGCTACATGAAAAGAACATTAGTTGTGTCTCCTTTTATCGATGCGTTTCGGCTTGCTGTTTGGGTCCTGTATATATTAATGGTTTCTAAAATGTACAAATGTGTGCGCAACCCGTGGAACTGTGTTAGTCCTTTAATGGGGGCTGGTTCACAGAAGACAGCAACAGTCCCTCTAACTGCCCCAGCCCAGCTTGCGTCTGCCCCTGGAGCCATGTTCTGTCAGCTATGCTGCCCCTCTCCAGGGCCTTGGGTATGTTTCTGGCTTTCCAGACGAACCCCTTAAATTAGTGACCAGAACACCGGCTTTAGCAGTGTGAATCCACTGTAGATTCACAGACTGCATCTCCTACAATCGTTAGGGTGAGAAGTTTGCTAGTCTTTCTTAAAGTTTTTCATTTGGGGTTCGGCATTGGTAGAGTCTACAATGATGCTGCTGTAGGAAGTCAACTGGCCCGGGAAACAACCTTTACAACGCAACTTTTACAACGCACTACCATTACAATGAAACTTTTACAACGCAACATCCATTACATCGCATGCCATTACAACGCAGCCATTACAACGCATGACACTACAACGCACACCATTACAACGCATGACATTACAACGCATACCATTACAACGCATCCAACATTTACCCTACTGTTGCACCCCCTGGAGTTAGAATAGTAATTTTTACCCATACACTATCCAACACTTACCCTACTGTTGCACCCTTTGGAGTTAGAATAGTAATTTTTACCCCTACACTATCCAACACTTACCCTACTGTTGCACCCCTCTGGAGTTAGAATAGTAATTTTTGCCCCTACACTATCCAACACTTACCCTACTGTTGCACCCCCTGGAGTTAGAATAGTAAATGTTACCCCTACACTATCCAATACTTACCATAAATGCAATGTAATGTTATGCGTTGTAATGGTATGTGTTGTAAAGGTAGTATGCGTTGTAATGGAGTGCGTTGTAAAGGTAGTTTTTAAAAATTCGTTGTAATGGCATGCGTTGTAATGGAATGCGTTGTAATGGATGTTGCGTTGTAAAAAATGCATTGTAAAGGTATGCGTTGTAAAAGTATGCATTGTAACGTCATACATCCACTGGCCCTGTGCCTAGCGGCTTCTGATAGTTTGGTCTCTTGAACCGCCAGGTTTTTATCGCTGTGAAGAAGAGAAGATGATGATTGGATAACAACTCCAGAAGGTCTGTGCTGCTGGCCATGCAGATCGAAAATGGCTTCAAGTGTTCAAATAACAAGCATTTACAGTTAAAAGAATAATCTAAGATCTTCTGACGCGAACTCCATCGTTGCGTCTGATAGATTGACAGGCTCGGAATCAGAGCTAGGAAGGCTGCGGAGTCAAATCCTGGATGAGGTCGCGTGGTACCCTGTTTCTTCATCCACCTAGGACCATCGAGAGACGTATACCACAGTCATACTGATCTGAAATCAAGAAGGAAAAAATATACCTTAGTGAGAATATTGCATCTACCATAGTTTTCTGGCAAATCGCTACCAGTATTAGTTCCTGTGGAGAAACAAAGAGAAATATTTTTTAAAAAGCATTGGCAAAGCCAATAGGGCTGGCTTGCATTTTGAGTCCTGACAAAAAAACAGAACAAAATCCTGCTGCAGGGAAAACAAAAACAGTCACTTTCTGAACGCAAAACATTTATGAAACGTAGAAGAAACGTGTGAGATTCCGAGTATCTTTGTAAATACGTTCATCGTGTATTGGAATAAAAATACTCCATAAGAGGAGGAATGACACACTCGCCGGGGGGAACATCGTTTACAACGCGGTGTTTACACCGCAGTACCTTTACAACGGTGCCATTACAACACAAGTCGTTACTACGACTTGCGCTGGATGGCGCTGTTGTATAAGGAATATTGTAATTTTATATTCCAACACCTTCCCTACTGTTACGTGGGCAGGTGTTAAAATATAAAATTATAATAATCCACAATCCACGCACACCAACGCAAGTTGTTGTAACGACTTGCGTTGTAAAGGTAGCGTTGTAAAGTACCGCTATCTAAAAGATCGCGTTGTACTAACGTACATCCCTCGCCGGCCAGTAGTGCGAGGTGAGAGAAGTAGTGCTCTGGGCAGAGCCAAAGTCCAGGTTTTTTATTTTAAGAATGAGTTACAATGGGTCTTGCAGACAGCTCTCAAGTCAGACCTAAGACAGAACAGTTTGTGCTGGTAACCCATGTATTGAAAGTAATTAAAAGTGCCCTCTGATTGGACCAATAGCACATGACCAGTAAGTTAGCACGAGTCTAGTTACTGTGGGCCACGTGCAGGCGAAGGGCAGCAAGCAATGCCGTCTGTCCACTGGCTAACGAACTGTAATGAGTCTTGGCCCTTACTCAGCAAGGCTGAGCCAACATCATAATAGAACAACACAATTGCCAATGCTGAGACTGACTACCCAAATATTCCTAATCATTTCATGAAGGAAAACGTGAAATGTTGCTTTAGAAATTGCAACTTAGTCCAAAGTGCCTTATTCAATATTCATTTTATTTGTTCAACACATTTTTTTCAAAAGAACAACATGATATAAAAGTGTATTCGTGTACGTAACCAAACATTGGAGAACAAACCAGTGAAAAAAGTAAACTCAACACCTTTCATTTGGCCAATTTCACATTCATGTCTCAAACATCCATACATACATCTCAATAAATAAAAAATAAAAATTACAAAAAAGAAGAAAAAGGAGGGAGGTCCCTTAAACACAACTACTTGTGTAACACAATAAATGCACCATAGGTCACAAATTTCAACAAATCAAAAAACTGTAACAAGGAAACTTTTTTCCTTTTATGTATACAATTAAACTTTTTTGTGTGTGCAGGGACCCCGTTGGTCGACGCGTTTCGAACCCTGGTTGATTAATGGGTTCTCCTCAGGACCAATAACTATCTACAAAAAACAAAATGACACAGTTTTAGACTAACTACGTTTTAGAAAAAACGATATCCTTAGATTTATTTATTTATTTTATTATTTATTTTTGAATTTTATAGAGCGCGCGGCTACCCCCGAGGGGGTGTCCCGGCGCTAACAACTAATGAGCCCTGAGAAGGAGGAGAGAATCAAGAAGAGAACAGCCAAGTCTTTAGTTTGCGGCGAAAGATGGATTCAGTGGGGACAAATCTTAGCTCCAAGGGGAGGTTGTTCCACAGTCTAGCAGCTGCTACTCCAAAAGCTCTACCGCCTACTCTAGAAAGGCGGAAACGTGGGACAACCAAGAGACGCAAACTATTGGATCGTAAAGATCTCACAGAGTGTGATAGAACAAGACGTTTTTTCAGATAGCCTGGGCCAAGATTGTTCAAGGCTCGAAAAGCAAGGATCAGTATCTTAAAGTGAATCCGTTTAGTAATAGGGAGCCAATGCAGTTGTTTACGATAAGGTGCTACAGATTGACGAAACGGAATATTGCCAATCAATCTGGCAGCGGCATTCTGCACGATTTGCAGACGTTCAATCTGGTAAAGCGGGGCACCTGCGTAGAGACTGTTCGCATAGTCTAAGTGAGACGTGATCAGAGACTGAACCACCGTTCTACGAGCATTCAATGGGAGGTAAGGCAAAATCTTTTTGATCATACTCAGTTTCGCAAAACAGGCAGATGTAGTCTTAGTAATGTGGGGAGCACAAGAAAGGGTATTGTCAAACAGGAAGCCCAGATTGCGAACTGTAATAGCTGGTATCGGGGGGGGGTCAAGGACCACTGGCCACCACAGGCTGGATGGAATAGGAGTTTTCTGATTAAAAAACATCACCTCCGTTTTATCAGTATTAAGCCTGAGGTGGTTGGTGGTCATCCAATTGCAAATGTTATTTAAACACTGACGGAAGTTGGCAAAAGAGGTGTCAGAGTGATCCCTAAAAGAAAACATCAGCTGGGTATCATCAGCATAGGAGATCACTCTGACTCCCCAGGATTCCACCACCTTGGCCAGAGGGGCAAGATACACATTAAATAATAAAGGGCTCAGGGCCGAGCCCTGGGGGACACCACAAAGAAGAGGTTTCTCAGTTGAAGTAAAAGGCTTCAGAAAGACCCTCTGAGAACGATCCTTCAAAAAGGACCTGATCCAGGTCAGCACAGTGCCTCTTATGCCCAACTGGCACAGGCGGTCCAATAAGATTGTGTGGGAAACCGTATCAAAGGCGGCGGATAGGTCGAGGAGGACCAACATGGCCTCCTCGCCCCTATCCACACACTCTCTGATAGTTTCGGAGACTTCAAGGAGAGCTGTCTCCGTACTGAAGCCTGCTCTGAATCCCGACTGAGAGTCATGGAGAAGCAGATTAGTCTCTAGAAAATCAGCCAATTGCAGTTGAACTGCTTTCTCCAAGATCTTAGCTGACTGGGGGAGAAGGGAAATGGGCCGATAGTTTGAGAAGAGGCTAGGATCTGAGTTCGCCTTTTTAAGGATCGGGACCAGCATGGCCTCCTTCCAGATGGAGGGGAACTGGCCTGAACCCAGAGAACAATTCCAGATATCAAGGAGGGGCTTAATCAGTATAGGGGCAAGAATACCCATCATAGTAGCTGGAATCAGATCAAGAGGAGAGCCAGATTTGCACTGTGAAATTAGTCTCTGAGAAGACTCAACAGTCATCTCCTTAAAAGATTCGAGGAGACGGATGTCCCCATCTATCTCACTAGGGGCTGGAGAGTTACCCTCCGCGGGGAAGGAGGACCTGATAGTCACGATCTTCTCCTGAAAGTATTCGGAGAGACCATTACACAGTACCTGGCTGGCCGGGATCTGAGAAGATAAAGCCGCAGGATGCGAAAAGTCCTTCACAATTTTAAAAAGGGATTTGGAGGAATTTCTAGATTTCTCGATTTGGAGGGCAAAAAAATCTCTCATAGTTGACCGTTTTAAGGAGAGAAACTTTCTCAGAGCGAATTTATAAACAACTTTAGCCTCTGGATCATAGTTTTTTCGCCATAGACGTTCAAGTTTTTTACAACGGCTCTTCTCCTCCCTAAGCGTCTGGGAGAACCAGGGAGATGAAGGACGAGATCTAGCAGACGTGATGGATTGGAGGGGCGCAATGATATCTATGGCGCTCAGCAAGGTTGCATTGAATTCGGACACCCTTTCATTAACAGTGTTACAGGACGAGGGTGCCTGGCCATTAGGCAAAAGAGGACTCAGGGTGGCACAGGTTACTTTATGCCATTTTCTCCTGACCTCCTTATTGAGTACAGTAGGTAAGGGCGCCAAGATAAGGGGAAGATCAAACGGCACGAGATAGTGGTCCGACCAGGTAAGAGGCAGGGGTGGATGAAGCAGGATGTCCAGGTGCCCTGAAAAGACCAAATCCAAAGTATGGCCTGCTTTATGCGTAGGGCCCTGAACTAGTTGAGGGAGATTTAGACCCCTCAAGGCATCCAGAAACTGGTTGGCCGAAGAACATAAAGGATCATCCACGTGTAAATTGAAGTCGCCAAGTACAATAAAGTTCGAGTGTTTAAGGGACAGGTCAGCAATCAAATGTACAAGCGACATAAGAGAGCCAGACGAGGCAGTAGGTGGATTGTATACTAAAATCCCAGCTAAGATAACAGCCGCGGAATCAGCCAGAGTAAAGTGCATGGCTTCAATTTTACCAATATTACCAAGTTTGGTAGTCGTCAATTTAAAATGAGCCTTAGCAATAATAGCAATACCCCCGCCCATTTGGCCACCCTCACGATGACAACCTTTAAAGAGGTAATCAGGAGGCGTGGCCAAAAGAATATCGGGGTTCGAGGAATCCTTCAGCCACGTCTCCGTGAGAAACAGTACATCCCAAGCATCAGCAGTAAGGGATGACCAGATCTCACCAGCATGGCGTGGCAGGGAACGACAGTTAAGCAGCGCAGTTTTAAGCGTAGGGGCTAGAGTATGACGCTTACTTATATTACAGTTTTGGTTAAAACGTTTCCTTGCTGGTCGCAGATTAAAAGCACATAATGGGCATTGAAACGAGGAAGCCTCTAATTGGCTGGGGCAGCATAAAGGAATCGGGGAACATGCCCTAGGGCGCAGTTGTAGTAGCGCCACTTTGGACCACATAATGTTAGAAGCCCCTATGAAACGGGCAGGGGGACCGGCACTAGGCACGGGCCAGGCGCGGACGGGCGCAGACGGGCTTGCCTTAGGCGCGCCTTCGGCGCGCCATCGGCGCGCCCGCTGCGCCCGTCCGCTGCGCGGACGGGAAGTCCCATTGTTTATACACATGAGGAGGGTGGGAGGCGGCCAGAACTGGACCGCTCCCCTGCCTGTCCCAAGATGGCGGCTGTCCCTCTCTGTGCCGGCGTCAGCGCCAATATCGGCTGATCCGGTGGGGAGAGACGTGCAGGGACCCTCCGGCGAAGTAAATCTCGCCTTCAAGGTAAATGCACCAATGTGGTATTAAAATCGGAACACAATAAAATATAAACACTTTTTTAAAATCAGTGAGCCAACAAAGTGCAAAGCGCGAGTGTAGATAGAGGAGAAGTGCCCCCGGCTTTCCGCCTCAGGGGAAGAGCAAAATTAGTCTAGCTGACCGTTAGACAAGTGCGCCTTAAGTAAACAAGGGAGGGCGGGAGGCGGCCAGAACTGGACCGCTCCCCTGCCTGTCCCAAGATGGCGGCTGTCCCTCTCTGTGCCGGCGTCAGCGCCAATATCGGCTGATCCGGTGGGGAGAGACGTGCAGGGACCCTCCGGCGAAGTAAATCTCGCCTTCAAGGTAAATGCACCAATGTGGTATTAAAATCGGAACACAATAAAATATAAACACTTTTTAAAATCAGTGAGCCAACAAAGTGCAAAGCGCGAGTGTAGATAGAGGAGAAGTGCCCCCGGCTTTCCGCCTCAGGGGAAGAGCAAAATTAGTCTGATGAACACTGCGTCCCCCTAGACGCCTTCATACCTGAAAGTCTCCAGCTTATGTTTGTAATCCAATTGTCCCACGCTCCAAATAACATTTCATGCCCACACTGAAAGAAGGGAGAAAGTTTGAAAAAGCTCAAGTTACAGCATGTAACGGGTAAAGGCAACCTAGACAACGTCGCGCCACTGAGCTCCACATTTCCATTAGAATGGCTTACCCATTGTTCCAATGCGGTGCTTGCACAGATGCCTGCCAAGTTTATGCGGTTTCTTTTCCTCTGTCTTGCTCGTGTTCACAAAATCTAATGTTAAGACAAGGGGACCATTTACTGACCACCCACAAAAAGAGGCACGGCTGCTGCATTCACATTTATGCATCATTTGCGCTTACCGTCGGTACATCCGTTCGCGTTGCTCAATAGTTGTCAAGCGCGGCTCTCATTACTTGTCAGGCTTCGTCTCTCCTGTCGGAAACAGAAAACATTCAGTGTTTTTGGACTGGGCGCTGCAGCGAAACTGCTCAAACTTGCAGTGCTGCCGTCTTACCGAGCGGATGCAAGTCCCAAACGCCACTGAATTCACTTGCTGTGCGTCATGGAAACGCGGTGTTCAGTGTAAAACATTACACTTCCTGTTTACTCGCGGGATTACCGCATGGGATGCTGGATGTGGTAGTTTATTCAATGGATGTATTGACTGACGGAGAATTGTACTCCTAATTTGGCATCACAGACAGGCAGCTTTAATGGGCTACAGCCAAAGGTGCACAGAAACAGAACAGGTGCAGCCACCATATTTTCACAGCGGTTTAAAAATTTCAGAAATTTCATTGAGCCCGTTCGTGGCCGTATTAAACTTCATAATAAGTAAAGCTTCCCTTTGACTTAGGCGTGCTTCCAGGTCCCCACCTCGAGGATCCTTTTCAATTTTCGATAGAACAGTCCACTGGAATTCGTTCTCCTTGTGATCTTTACTAATCCAGTGGTTCACGAGTGGCGCATTCACGACTTTTCTCCTGATCCGGGACTTATGTTGTGTAATGCGCTGTCTGATTTCCTGGGTTGTTTTTCCAATGTACAGGTTTGGACAGGGGCATATGACTCCATAGACTACGTTCCTGGTCACCATAAGTGTGGAACCTGCACATGCTGTGACCAAACCATAGAAAGCGCAATTTTCTCCTTCCAGAATATTCATTGGAAACATGAATCTTTTTCCAACTGTAAAACCAGGAAAATTGAAAAGGAGCAACGCGAACGGATGTACCGACGGTAAGCGCAAATGATGCATAAATGTGAATGCAGCAGCCGTGCCTCTTTTTGTGGGTGGTCAGTAAATGGTCCCCTTGTCTTAACATTAGATTTTGTGAACACGAGCAAGACAGAGGAAAAGAAACCGCATAAACTTGGCAGGCATCTGTGCAAGCACCGCATTGGAACAATGGGTAAGCCATTCTAATGGAAATGTGGAGCTCAGTGGCGCGACGTTGTCTAGGTTGCCTTTACCCGTTACATGCTGTAACTTGAGCTTTTTCAAACTTTCTCCCTTCTTTCAGTGTGGGCATGAAATGTTATTTGGAGCGTGGGACAATTGGATTACAAACATAAGCTGGAGACTTTCAGGTATGAAGGCGTCTAGGGGGACGCAGTGTTCATCTAAGGATATCGTTTTTTCTAAAACGTAGTTAGTCTAAAACTGTGTCATTTTGTTTTTTGTAGATAGTTATTGGTCCTGAGGAGAACCCATTAATCAACCAGGGTTCGAAACGCGTCGACCAACGGGGTCCCTGCACACACAAAAAAGTTTAATTGTATACATAAAAGGAAAAAAGTTTCCTTGTTACAGTTTTTTGATTTGTTGAAATTTGTGACCTATGGTGCATTTATTGTGTTACACAAGTAGTTGTGTTTAAGGGACCTCCCTCCTTTTTCTTCTTTTTTGTAATTTTTATTTTTTATTTATTGAGATGTATGTATGGATGTTTGAGACATGAATGTGAAATTGGCCAAATGAAAGGTGTTGAGTTTACTTTTTTCACTGGTTTGTTCTCCAATGTTTGGTTACGTACACGAATACACTTTTATATCATGTTGTTCTTTTGAAAAAAATGTGTTGAACAAATAAAATGAATATTGAATAAGGCACTTTGGACTAAGTTGCAATTTCTAAAGCAACATTTCACGGTCTGTCCACTGGCAGCGCAAAATGGCACATTCATTATCTACCAGTAGAGCGTCGCAGGACAGCCGGATGAGCGGTCCTAGAAGGACAGACGTCTACAAACACTTCTAGACGTAGGGTGACCAGATTCTTAAAACAAAAAACGGGGACAGATCATAGACATAGAAGTAGGACTACGGTTTGCAGTAACCACCGACATAAACGTAGGACTATTTGACAGCTGTCATAGACATAGAAAAAGGACTACAATGACAGCTCACTTCACAGACCGAGATGAAGCATTACAGACAACAAATCCGAGGTCTTTTATTGGCACCCCTCTCCTTTGCGCAGCAGCATTAGTACTTTTTATTACATTTACACTTCCTGCTACAGCACTCACCTCAGAGACGACACACGCGGTAAACAGTGCAAAGAGAGCACGCGCGCGCATGCTCAACCGGAACAATGAAAAACAGGGACATTTCTGTGTTTAACCGGGACACTGTTAGAAAATGGACATTTGAGTCACTTGGAGAAAAGTGTTGGGACACGGGGACACTTCTCCAAAAAGGGGGACCGTCCTGGGAAAACGGGGACTTCTGGTCACCCTATACTAGACGTCTGGACTAAACTGAGACATCCTCAAGAGAGATGGCGGCTGGATGGAAAGGAGAGCACGCCTCCTGGGCAGTAACTCTGGGGCACGTTCCAGGATGTCTCTTTTTTGCTCACTGCGCCACTCTAGACAGGGATCAACCCATGCAAATCATTTTTGGTCCAGCTCCGACACAGACGGTCCAGCCGGACTGATGGCCGACATCTCTGCAGGAGAAGACAAGCGTATAATTTCCATATAGAAGGGTCCGGTCCTGTAGTGCTTACCTTCCAAAAGAATTTAGATGTGGAAGTGTATACTGCACACCTTCCATGATGCTCGGAGGAAGTCAGCTAGAGAGCACTACCACTACATAAATGTCATTAAATTAAACTAACCAAAAAAAGTAGAAATAAAGGACTACACTACCAGAAGAAAGGATCAGTTACCAATGGTTTCTAAAAGGTTTTGATTTTTAAATGCTCAGATTTTTTGTTTAACACCTTCAGTGCTGGCGGGATTCCCCCGCTGTGCTGGGGGGCGGGGGGGGGAGGGGGCGCGTACGACGCTCCGGTGCTCATGACGAACTAAGCTCGTCATGACCGCGCCCGTTCCAATGGAACGCTCAGCACAGCAGGGGAATCAGCACAGCATGTGAGCGTTCCACGGAACGGGAGCGGTCATGACGAGCTCAGCTAGTCATGAGCACCGGAGAGGCGTAGCTCATGACGAGCTGAGCTCGTCATGCGCACTGAAGGGGTTAAGTTGCAAAAAAAATGCCACCAGTTTGTTTTTTCAAGTTATTTTACTAATAGAGCTATGGCTGGTGAGAAATTAGAAAAAAGTGGGAGTGTGGCGGATGTGTGATAGTGGATGAGGGCGAAAGCGACACCAGGGGGCGGGAGTAAGTGGAGACAAGAGTTGACCAATGGAAATAGGAATGAAGAGAGCGGCACCAGGGGGCGGGAGTAAGTGGAGACAAGAGTTGACCAATGGAAATAGGAATGAAGAGAGCGGCACCAGGGGCGGGAATAGATAGAGGAGAGAGTTGACCAATGGTAAGAAGAATGAAGGGAGCGACAGTAGGAGGCGGGGCAGATGGAGGAGAGAGTTAACCAATGATAAAAGGAATGAAAAGAGCGACACCAGAGGGCGGGAGCAGATGGGGGAGAGAGTTGACCAATGGTAAGAAGAATGAAGGGAGCGACAGTAGGAGGCGGGGCAGATGGAGGAGAGAGTTAACCAATGCTAAAAGGAATGAAAAGAGCGACACCAGAGGGCGGGAGCAGATGGGGGAGAGAGTTGACCAATGGTAAGAAGAATGAAGGGAGCGACAGCAGGAGGCGGGGCAGATAGAGGAGAGAGTTAACCAATGATAAGAGGAATGAAAAGAGCGACACCAGGGGGCGGGAGCAGATGGGGGAGAGAGTTGACCAATGGTAAGAAGAATGAAGAGAGTGACACCAGGGGGCGGGAGCAGATGGGGGAGAGAGTTGGCCAATGGTAAGAAGAATGAAGAGAGTGACACCAGGGGGCGGGAGCAGATGGGGGAGAGAGTTGGCCAATGGTAAGAAGAATGAAGGGAGCGACAGCAGGAGGCGGGGCAGATGGAGGAGAGAGTTGACCAATGGTAAGAGGAATGAAGAGAGCGACACCAGGGGGCGGGAGCAGATGGGGGGAGAGAGTTGACCAATGGTAAGAAGAATGAAGGGAGCGACAGTAGGAGGCGGGGCAGATGGAGGAGAGAGTTAACCAATGATAAAAGGAATGAAAAGAGCGACACCAGAGGGCGGGAGCAGATGGGGGAGAGAGTTGACCAATGGTAAGAAGAATGAAGGGAGCGACAGTAGGAGGCGGGGCAGATGGAGGAGAGAGTTAACCAATGATAAAAGGAATGAAAAGAGCGACACCAGAGGGCGGGAGCAGATGGGGGAGAGAGTTGACCAATGGTAAGAAGAATGAAGGGAGCGACAGTAGGAGGCGGGGCAGATGGAGGAGAGAGTTAACCAATGATAAAAGGAATGAAAAGAGCGACACCAGAGGGCGGGAGCAGATGGGGGAGAGAGTTGACCAATGGTAAGAAGAATGAAGGGAGCGACAGTAGGAGGCGGGGCAGATGGAGGAGAGAGTTAACCAATGATAAAAGGAATGAAAAGAGCGACACCAGAGGGCGGGAGCAGATGGGGGAGAGAGTTGACCAATGGTAAGAAGAATGAAGGGAGCGACAGCAGGAGGCGGGGCAGATAGAGGAGAGAGTTGACCAATGATAAGAGGAATGAAAAGAGCGACACCAGGGGGCGGGAGCAGATGGGGGAGAGAGTTGACCAATGGTAAGAAGAATGAAGAGAGTGACACCAGGGGGCGGGAGCAGATGGGGGAGAGAGTTGGCCAATGGTAAGAAGAATGAAGAGAGTGACACCAGGGGGCGGGAGCAGATGGGGGAGAGAGTTGGCCAATGGTAAGAAGAATGAAGGGAGCGACAGTAGGAGGCGGGGCAGATGGAGGAGAGAGTTAACCAATGATAAAAGGAATGAAAAGAGCGACACCAGAGGGCGGGAGCAGATGGGGGAGAGAGTTGACCAATGGTAAGAAGAATGAAGGGAGCGACAGCAGGAGGCGGGGCAGATAGAGGAGAGAGTTGACCAATGATAAGAGGAATGAAAAGAGCGACACCAGGGGGCGGGAGCAGATGGGGGAGAGAGTTGACCAATGGTTCGAAGAATGAAGAGAGTGACACCAGGGGGCGGGAGCAGATGGGGGAGAGAGTTGACCAATGGTAAGAAGAATGAAGAGAGTGACACCAGGGGGCGGGAGCAGATAGGGGAGAGAGTTGGCCAATGGTAAGAAGAATGAAGAGAGTGACACCAGGGGGCGGGAGCAGATGGGGGAGATAGTTGACCAATGGTAAGAAGAATGAAGAGAGGCGGGAGTAGATGGAGGAGTGCACAGAAAGACTTCTTGCACTTGTACACTTAAAATGGTGGGTTTTTCTATTTGCTTCATAGTTCAATCTATTGTGCTGATACATTTTATATGATTTTGCAAACCAAAAAGTAATATCAATTTAAAAAACAGTCGCATAATCAAATAGTTTCATGAGTAAGACATGCTTACACATGGAGCAAGCTATTTTTCCCCTAATGTCTGGTTCCTAACAATCCATTCACAAAACTTTTCCAATGAAAGAAATGCCTTTCTGAGCTAAAAATCTTTTTATACATGAGTAGGCGTGTCTTACTTCTGGAAATTAATTCACAACATTTTCTATATATGGAGAAAAGTTTTGTGGAGCACAAAATTATTTTTTTAAGCGTGAGCATAGCATCCACCTGTGTTTAGACCATCTCAGAAAATACTCAGAGGAAGAAGATTCTTGATTAAGGCCTGGAAATTCAGTAATAATTCATACATAAAAAGAGGAACAAGGCCCAAAAGCTGTGTGGATGGGCCCTTGGGGGTCCAGGGGGCTTTGCTGACCTTTTCAACAGGTGTAACTCTTTGCATTCCAGACACTGCTGAACGAGTTGGACCGAAGTTTGGGAAAATATCGCGAAGAGGTGAATCTGAAGACGGCCATCATGTCTTTCATCAACGCCGTACTCAACGCCGGTGCGGGTGAGGTGAGTTACTGACCGGAGAGGGTTGGCACAAGTTGGCCCCATCTGTAGTTATTACTCGATGTAACCAGCAACTTTTACTCCGCACTACCATTACGATGCAACTATTACAACGCAAGTCATTACAACGACTTGCGCTGGAGGGTGTTCTCGGATAGGGAATAGTTTAATTTACTATCCAACACCTTCCCTACTATCCACGGGGACTGGAGTTGGAATAGTAAATTAAACTATTCCACTATCCAGCGCCCCCCAACGCAAGTCGTTGTAACGACTTGCGTTGTAAAAGTTGTGTCGTAATGGCATGCGGAGTGAAAGCATGCTTTGTAATGTCATACATCCGCCAATAGGCTTCAACGTAAATTTGGAGTGTAGTTGACCTTGTGTTGATTGCTTGAATCGGGGTAAGCCGACAGGTCCGCCCATTCTCAAACTGTAGAGCGCGGACCCTGTAGGCGGGGCGCTCAGGATTAGGCAGCGGCCCACAGGACAGCGAACGCATGGGCTTCCGCGGTCTTGTAGGCCTTACTTTGTTCAGTTGCTGGTTTTTGGCGGCCATTTGACAGCCTGATCTGACCGGTTCCAAGTCTAAGAACAGGGTGTACGCGTAGCGTGCTGACGGAGAGATGCGACCTTAACTGGAATTGACAGAATGTGCTAAAAATGGAAAAGCAGCTCTGCTAGACAAATGTTTGCTGTCACAGGGCCCCCCTTGGGAGCAGTAACTCTAACTCGGTTAACGATTGAGGCGGGACCCCTCCATTCACTTCCTTTAAGGGCTTTTAGTGGAAAATACCAACTCGCGTGTGTACTACAGCGCACTTGGCCTCAAATATGGATAGTGAAATAGCATTTATTTATTTATAAAGTTTTATATAGCGCGAATGTGACCCACGAGGGTATCAGAGCGCTTTACAGTATAAGAACATAAATGGATGAGGTGGTATACATACTTTCAAAAGTGTCAATTCGTACAAAAGAAATATAAAATATATGAATAACAAACATAGAGGACATTGAAGCTGCAGGACATAGTAGAATAGAAAGTTAATGAACATTTCCGGGGAACATCCTTTACAACGCAACTTTTACCACGCACTACCATTACAATGCAAACATTACAACGCAAGTCATTACAACGACTTGCGCTGGAGGGCGCTGTAGGATAGGGAATAGTTTAATTTTCTATCCAACACCTTCTCTACTATCCACAGAGACTGGAGTTGGAATAGAAAATTAAACTATTCCACTATCCAGCGTCCCACAACGCAAGTCGTTGTAACGACTTGCGTTGTAAAAATTGCGTTGTAATGGCATGCGTGGTAAAAGCATGCGTTGTGATGTCATACAACCAACATTTCCTGCTTGGCGACTAGAGTGTGCTAGAAAACATGAAGTAAAAGAAGCAAAAACATAATATTAGCATTGCAAAGGTTTAAAAATGCATTTAGTAAGCACTATGCAGGTTGAGATCCCCGCGAGCTTTATATCACCTTTTGTTTGTTTTCGCCTTCAAGCCCCTTTAGGGATGCTGGTCCCTCAAGACATTACCAAATGTCTTGAGACCACAACATAAATGCACATGGAAAATACTGTCTTCGCATAGATGCCATTATTAACAGCTGGAAAGCTTTGCAAACATTTACAAAAAGACAAAAAGTAGGCATATATATTTATTTATATTTTAGCGCCTACCTGAACTCAAAGGGGAAGCAGAGCACTATACATACATACTTGGATAAACAGTGTAACCAACAACAAAAACATTTATAAAGAAAGTGAGAAATTGCCAAAATAAGTTGGAAACAAGGACCACCGAGCAGCAGTAAAAGGGATATATCGTGAGGAAGACCACAGGGAAGGTCAAAACGTGTCACCAGACGCCACAATAAAATCTGCTCTTAGTGAACCCGAGCATGCTAGAGCCTGTTTTCGGAGAGGGAACAGGCATGTTGAAATGAACACAGACACACACACACACACAGACACACACACAGACACACACACAGACACACACACAGACACACACCACACACACACACACTATCACTGATGATAAAATATAATGGTGGTAGAAGGGAGCCTATTGGAGGAGTGGTGTTTTCTCATTGAATCGATGTCCGTAAACTAGGTCCAGTTTATGTAAAGCCGCAGGGTACGAACAGTCATCGTTCGTTGTTCTCTGTGCTTAACATCACATACTACCCAAAAGCAGAGGTTGGCCATCTTCTTTGTGTCCCTGGTCATGCGCTAGACCTGTGTGTCCGCCATTTGTAATTTGTTTCGCTTGAGGGTTGTGTCCCTCCCGATTCCTTCTAGCAATCTCAAGGCCATGCAGATGGTTCATGGTGTTCTGGAATGACCTAGACTCCTTTCCAAGGGTTCATACCAATGCTGTGCTATTGAAGGACTGCCCTTCAACTGGCAAGTCTTTGACGTTGAGTGTGTCTAGTAAAAATAACCAACACTGTCTGTAAACAACTTTTGCAAGGCCTTGGATCCTTGTAATTGCCCCTAATCTCAAAACGGTAACGCTGTAGCAACCATCTCTGTGCACGTCTGTTACCTGGATCACGTGTATTGATGTAGTGGTTATTCGTCTCAAAGTGGTGTGCGGTGGTCGAGTAGGAATATGTCTGGTGGAACTTCAAATGACTGCAATAAATAAAAGATGGTGGCTCAGAGGCAATCTGTGAGCGGATTGGTTCACAGGAAGATGTCGTTCATTGGCTATTCGGTTCCCTCTGCAACCGCATCTCCTCACTTCTGATCCCGCGTCCTCCCTTGAACACGTTGCTTCAGGTCTATCATGTGACATCCCTGTCCATTATTCTCCCTATCAGGCGAGACCCCAACGCAAGATAATATGGAGGAACACGGTCTCAGCCGCTCTGTGAATCAGGTCGCTCCACTTCTATTGGGCTCTTCCCAGTTGAAGAATGTACATGGTCGATGCTTACCACGCCGTATCGTTTCAAGACGGAGACTCCATGTTCTTGCCATAAACAGTCAGCCACAAGAACCACATTCACATATGTATTTATTAATGTAAATGTTGTAGTACTTGTATAGCGCCCAAATCCCCCCACATGGGGTCTCTCCGGCGCTTGTACACACACCGCTGTGGAACCCTTCCTGGCTTTTTCCCTGTGAGGCGCCCACTCCTGGGCACCCCCAAGGTGCAGCCAGGCATCCCAGCGCTGGTGGGGCCGTTGTGGAGATTAAGCAAGCTATTGCCCAGAGTTGCAGAGTGGGACTCCATGATTGGAATAGGCACCGCGGCGAGAATTATCAGGTCCGAGGAAATTGAGCCCAAGACCCGCCGAGGTGGGAATTGAACCCTGGTCCCAGGCCAGACTTCTGTATCAGGGTCTGCCGCTCTAATCATTGAGCCACGCTTCTCCACATGCTTAATGCTCTTTGTTTAGCTTTGTGTCTGTTTCCTTGTTGTAAACTCAGAGTGATGACAAGTAGGAAGCATGGATTGGTTGGTGGAAGACCTCATCCAGCCACGCGGGGGACACATCAAGTGCGATGCTCTTCATCACAACCCTTATCCTTCCTCAACATCGAGCCTGAACAGTTCTGTCTGTCGGCGTTGTCTGACATACGTGTTCTTGCATTGATCATGGGTTACCTTGACCTTGTATTCATTAGCGATTATGAGGATACTGTTAGTATGTACCTGTCCTTACTAATAGGGCTGCCTCAGAAGAGCTATGAAACGATACACCGTACAATACCATTTTCAAATTAGCGCAATAGATCAATCGTAGAGGGGAAACAACCTTTACAATGCAACTTTTACAAAGCACTACAATTACAACGAAACTTTTACAAGGCAGCATCCATTACATAGCATGCTATTACAACGCAACCATTACAATGCATGACACTACAACGCATACCATTACAACGCAGTCATTACAACGCATACCAATGCAACGCATACCATTACCATCCAACACTTACCCTACTGTTTCACCCCCTGGAGTTAGAATAGTAATTTTTACCCCTACACTATCCAACACTTACCCTACTGTTGCACCCCCTGGAGTTAGAATAGTCATTTGTACCCCTACACTATCCAATACTTACCATACATGCAATGTAATGTTATGCGTTGTAATGGTATGCGTTGTAAAGGTAGTATGCATTGTAATGGAATGTGTTGTAAATGTTAAAAAATGTGTTGTAATGGAATACGTTGTAATGGATGTTGCGTTGTAAAAAATGCGTTGTAAAGGTGTGCGTTGTAAAAGTATGCGTTGTAACGTCATACAACCATCGTAGAGTTATGTATTGTGATAACTACAGTGTGTTAGAACGACGTGTTGCAATAAAATAGATCACCCCTGATTTTATCAGCTAGCACTGTACAAACATTCTGAAAAAACGAATACATTTTAGTCAGATCTACCCCTTTTTTCTGGGTGTGTTGGAACTATGTTTAAAACTGAGCACCATCAGAAAGATGGGGGTGTCAGTAGGTTTGGTTTAAGCTCGCTAATATTCAAATAAATAATCCAGTTGACACTTTGCAATGAAATCTTAAATCTAATGTGTCCCCTACTTCAGAAAAAACTCTGGTTCCTGAGAAGACAGGCAGTGAGAAGATGCCACCAATGGCAAAATGTGCCACTTTAGTTCCGTGGGCTGGTTCGTGGCGCGAGGTGCCCTAAAGAGAAAGAAAACTTTTACTGCGTGTAGAGCACTTTGGGTGGAAATTTAAGCCTGAAAAGTACCCGTCCTCGGACACCCACCATGTCCGGCTGATCCTGTATCCCAATTAGATAAGTCAGAATAAAGTTGGCAAAGAGCAGCTCAAGTTTAGAACACTTCAGATTTTGCACGATGTTTGACAATGCACAGACATGAGTTTTGTCCCAATGGCCTAAGCAGTCTTATGAGGGTCCCTCTTGGGGTGGAGATCCTGAGGAGGAAGCATTAGAAGAGAAGCAATGAAATACATTAACTAACTGGAAGTCCTGGCAGCAGAAAGGGCCCGATTCACAGAACTAACTTAATACAAAATCCTAAACTTACTGCCATTTTGGTATTCACAGAAGGCACTTAGTCATTTTGGTATTCACAGAAGTTATGAGTCCTAACTTTACTACTCCTAAACTGAGAAAAATCCTAACTTGAAGACTTTCGGAATTCACAGAAGGCATTTAGGAGTCCTAAAGTTAGGGGTCCTAACTTCTGTGAATACCTAAATGAGTAAGTGTCTTCTGTGAATACCAAAATGGCAGTAAGTTTAGGATTTTGTATTAAGTTAGTTCTGTGAATCGGGCCCTAAGCTCCCTTATCCCTTGGTGGCCTAAAGACCTCAGTGGCATTGTGTGCATTGAAAGTAGGTAAACCATGGTTACCAGTCACCAAGAAAAGATTGACAAACCTACACTGGACGTTCTGTAACGTCACTGACCCTTTCATGCTGTTACTTTTCTGCCTTTGAAGGATAATCTTGAGTTCCGATTGCACCTCCGGTACGAATTTCTGATGTTGGGAATCCAGCCGGTGATTGACAAGCTACGAAGTCATGAAAACGCAATACTAGACAGGTGAGACGAGTGGGAGGATTGTGTGTGGTTTTGTTGATGGTGAGTAGATCTGCTGGTGGTGTCAACGTTCTGTACGGCAGGACTTTGCTTCAGTAGGATCTCAAGAGACGGGGCGCTCAAATCAACGAAGTCTTTATTTTCATCGTTGTGAGACTTGTGGATGAAAATATGTCAACATATTCACATCTTATTTGGTTAAAGCATAGATGTGTGCAAGTACGGACAGTTGTACCAGCTAGCCCTTCTACACTTTACATATTACCATAACCAGAACACCGCACACCGTATGCTACCGCCGTCTACAAGGGGTCCACCTTTCTTTACGTACCATCTTATTGTGACCCCCCATTCTCAAATGATTCACATATTAGGGTGCGAGTAGAAGAATGCCTTTGTTGTGTCTCTGTATGGAACTGAGTCAAACAGCAGGGAGCTGCAGAATTTTACACACCAAAGTGTCTTTTAGGACTCCTGAATGATTGCCAGCTGCGCACTGTCTCTGTAGTCGTAACACCTCAGAGTGCGAATATAGATGAGGGAGTCGGCAACACAAATCACATGAACACTAATGTGGATATTGACAATGAACTGCAATGTCGTCCCTGCCATGCTTGGTACTTCCAAACGTACACCCTGAGGGCTGGGAGTAAGTGGTGCTTTGACTATGAAACCTTCATGCAACAGTGCCGCATTCGGTACGACTACATGCATGCAACAGTGCTGCATTCGGTACAACTGCATGCATGCAACAGTGCTGCATTCGGTACGAGTGCATGCATGCAACAGTGCTGCATTTGGTGCGAGTGCATGCATGCAACAGTGCTGCATTCGGTACAAGTGCATGCATGCAACAGTGCTACATTAGGTATGAGTAGATGCATGCAACAGTCCTGCATTCAGTAGGAGTTCATGCATGCAACAGTGCCGCATTCAGTACGAGTGCATGCATGCAACAGTGCTGCATTCGGTACAAGTGCATGCATGCAACAATGCTGCATTAGGTATTAGTAGATGCATGCAATAGTGCTGCATTAGGTACGAGTGCCTGCATGCAACAGTGCTGCATTCGGTACGAGTGCATGCATGCAACCGTGCTGCATTCGGTACGAGTGCCTGCATGCAACAGTGCAGCAATCAGTACGAGTGCATGCATGCAACAGTGCTGCATTTGGTACGAGTGCATGCATGCAACAGTGCTGCATTCGGTACGAGTGCATGCATGCAACAGTGCTGCATTCTGTACGAGTGCATGCATGCAACGGTGCTGCATTCTGTACCAGTGCATGCATGCAACAGTCCTGCATTCGGTACGAGTGCATGCATGCAACAGTGCTGCATTCGGTACGAATGCATGCATGCAACGGTGCTGCAGTCGGTACGAGTGCATGCATGCAACAGTGCTGCATTAGGTATGAGCAGATGTATGCAACAGTGCTGCATTCGGTACGAGTGCATGCATGCAACCGTCCTGCATTCGGTACGAGCAGATGCATGCAACAGTGCGGCATTCGGTACGAGTGCATGCATGCAACAATGCTGCATTAGGTATGAGTAGATGCATACAATAGTGTTGCATTAGGTACGAGTGCATGCATGCAACAGTGCTGCATTCGGTACGAGTGCATGCATGCAACAGTGCTGCATTCGGTACGGGTGCCTGCATGCAACAGTGCTGCAATCGGTACGAGTGCATGCATGCAACAGTGCTGCATTCGGTACGAGTGCATGCATGCAACGGTGCTGCATTCGGTACGAGTGCATGCATGCAACAGTGCTGCATTCGGTACGAGTGCATGCATGCAACGGTGCTGCATTCGGTACGAGTGCATGCATGCAACAGTGCTGCATTCTGTACGAGTGCATGCATGCAACGGTGCTGCATTCTGTACCAGTGCATGCATGCAACAGTCCTGCATTCGGTACAAGTGCATGCATGCAACAGTGCTGCAGTCGGTACGAATGCATGCATGCAACAGTGCTGCAGTCGGTACGAGTGCATGCATGCAACAGTGCTGCATTAGGTATGAGCAGATGTATGCAACAGTGCTGCATTCGGTACGAGTGCATGCATGCAACAATGCTGCATTAGGTATGAGTAGATGCATACAATAGTGCTGCATTAGGTACGAGTGCATGCATGCAACAGTGCTGCATTAGGTACGAGTGCATGCATGCAACAGTGCTGCATTCGGTATGAGTGCCTGCATGCAACAGTGCTGCATTCGGTATGAGTGCCTGCATGCAATGGTGCTGCAATCGGTACGAGTGCATGCATGCAACAGTGCTGCATTCGGTACGAGTGCATGCATGCAACGGTGCTGCATTCGGTACGAGTGCATGCATGCAACAGTGCTGCATTCTGTACGAGTGCATGCATGCAACGGTGCTGCATTCGGTACGAGTGCATGCATGCAACAGTCCTGCATTCGGTACGAGTGCATGCATGCAACAGTGCGGCATTAGGTGTGAATAGATGCATGCAACAATGCCGCATTAGGTATGAGTTCACACACACACATCTTTTCCTTTCTAAGTTGTGAACAGACACATCTTTCCCTTTTTGAGCTCTGAATGGCAAGCATCTTAGCCATCGTGAGCTGTGAATAGAACGCATCTTTTCATTCATTTTTGAGCTATGAATGACACTCATCTTTTCCCTTCCAGGCACTTAGACTTTTTTGAGATGGTGAGGAATGAAGATGACGTGGAGCTTGCCAAGCGGTTTGATATGGTAAGTGGATGTTTATCAATATTAGCTAAATAAAAAATAAATAATGTAAAAAGATGTCTCTTGCTCTTAAGTCTGTGCATTGATTCACTTGGTCTGGCTTCTCGGATTGGAACTCTGGTCAGAGTCTAAATCAAATAGTACAATTGTGTGTTTGCAGCTCTGGGTTCAAAGAAGCCAGACTGTCTGAAGGAAGGCGGGAAGTTCAAAACCCTTCATCAGTTCCAGAGCGACCCCAGAGTTGAGCGCGTTGTTCTCAGTAGATTCGATGGGGTGGGAAACCGAGGCCGAGGGCCTGTCAGTTGGAGTAGATTGAGATATCAAATTTCACTTACTCTCAATTTGTGCATTTTTAAAAAACATTTTCAAGTTTCCTATGTTATTGAAAATGGATGAAAATTAGCATATTGTTTCCAAGGTATTCAAATATGGCTGAAAATGCCCACCAAAAGGGAGAATTTTCCTGTGAAAGGTTTTAGTTGGATAATTTCCTTGTAAAATCGGTTTTGCGAGAGCATTGTAAAACAAACAGTTTTTGTGCTAGAGTTTTTGACTCTGTTTGCAGAGTTATGCAAAGTTCATAAACGTTTCAGCTTTGCGGATTGGAAAATGTTGAATACCTCTCCCAACTTTCCAGACAGGATTAAAACTTTGCTCTTCCTTCGCTGCCGAGTTGCAGGGTTTTTTGAGAGATCTTTTGAATCTTCTGTACCTCAGTCTTAGAATAACACCTTCCAGAGTCAGGAGGTCCAGAGGAAGCCAGACCTCTTTTGCATATGACTCTAAGGTTGTAGCTCAGTGTGTTTTGTGTGCAGAGCTAGTGGGGGCCAGAGCAGTTATGTACAGTTTTTGTGATGGATGGGGGAGGGGTGTAGATAGATGGGTTGTATGACGTTTCAATGCATGCTTTTACCATGCATGCCTTTACAACGCAGGTATTACAACGCAAGTCGTTACAACGACTTGCGTTGTGGGGCGCTGGATAGTGGAATAGTTTAATTTTCTATTCCAACTCCAGTCCCCGTGGATAGTAGGGAAGGTGTTGGATAGAAAATTAAACTATTCCCTATCCAACAGCACCCTCCAGCAAAAGTCGTTGTAACGACGTTCGTTGTAATTCCTGCATTGTAATGGTAGTGCGTGGTAAAAGTTTCGTTGTAAACGATGTTCCCCAGTTAGATGTCAACAGTAACATGAAGAATTCGGAGAGAGCCCTATTGCCACTCCTGGCCAGACTGAATACTTCTGAACCATAGAAGGTGGAGCTGGTGAGAGAAAAGAACCAATGGGTGGAAACTCAAGCGCCATCTCCAAAGGTTGGAAGTCCAATTTGCTGACAACGGGGATGTGTATTGGGTCTGTTTAACTGGAGGTGAGTTAGAGTGGGTCCTGTGGTTGCAGAGCGGGTCTTAGTGGGCGGTCATACATGGCAAGGTAATACAGAGCTGCGTTTCACTCTCAAAGCTTACAGTGATGTCAGAGGGAAGGTAAAATGGTAATGATTGGTAGGTTAGAGTGGTTGAAGGGCTCCAGGGTATGAGGCAGAGGTCTCCCAGGCAACTACATCTGTATTTGAGCTAGTCGATATCTCACCAGCCGATATGCTGGTTCCGGGTTGGCGCGTAGTGTGGCACCACCGTCTGCAGGTTTCCCACCTTCGGCCGATAGTTTTTACGCATCTTACAAAGGACGTTGCATTCGATCCTTGTGTCTGGCGGGAGTCCATGGAGCGCTTTAGATGCCCGCGTTATGTGCCGGCACCCTCATATTTTCAAGCGCATTTTGACCATCTGGTTCTCTGGATTTTTCAATCTGAAGCTGGCCTTCTTCAGGAGCCTGGATGAAACGATGATGCTGTAGTACAGGATGGCCATCACCAACGATGAATGGTGAACGGGTACACCTGATCACATCAGCTTTCCTCTTTTTATGTACTCATTGGTGGGACTCTGAGTCTTCTGTGACTGGAGACGATAATGTCAGGACTTTTTAGCTCGGCTGTTCCAGACCGGCCTTCGATCTGTCTCCTATGAATGAGCCAAAACTGGCCCCAATTGAATCCTTCGAAAACTAGTTGACTCCCCTACACTCACCAGCTTGAGTCATTCCTGTTCTTCTGAACCAGGCGTTGGCCCATCGGCGGGTCTACTACAGATGTACACAACTGGATATAACATAACAGGAGGGGGTGCAGTGCACTGGGTAAGAGTGGTTGTCAAGGGAGCGGTAGAGCCAGTAAGGACCACACCTGGCACAGATGTCACGAGCATGTCATAGGGATTGGAGAAGGAGGAGGGAAGAGCGGCGCGGCTTGTGATAGGAAGAGGCTATGAAGTAGGAGGTGGAGTTTAGAGTGACCGAGGGCATGATTTAGATTTCAGCGGATGGGTTACCCTATCACAATAGTGACGGATATCCAGTCCATCGAAGTATAAAAATCCTATTATATCCTACGGATTTATATTTCACCGTTGCCATTGTGACAACGTAACCAATCCGCCAAGATCTCAAACAGGCCCTAAGTTACTCGAGGTCGTCGCGGACACCGTCTCCGTTGCTGAGCGCTCACCTGCCAATTATTGGTTCCGAGCGTCTCTAATTAGTTCAAGGGAAGCAAAACAATTCTACAACCCCCAGAATGCACTGGGTTGCACGACTCAAGCTCAGCACTGGAAACAGTGTCCTAATGACCGGGAGGGGATCAGCATAGGTAGGTGCTCATGGATGTGTCATGTGGAGGCTGAAGTGTACACGCATACGACGCTGGGCGTCTGGATGGGGAGGAACGACCGGAAGAGCTGGTGGTGCTACAGCGCCCTCTTGTGCTGTACATGGTGCTGCTGCATTGATGAAGCTGCTGCTCGAGTGGAAGATCTACTCGAGCGGCAGAAGGAAGCAGCGCCCTCTTGCCGTGCGTGTGGTGCTGTTCATGCAGATTTTACATCACAGGACAAACTCCCGGTGCTAAAAATCAGTGCGAGCAGTGCGACTTAACTCCCTCCGCCGCTTGCGGAACTCCACGGAGCGCGACAAAGTTTTATTGGCACTTCACAGAGTTCCGCATAGCGTAACTCCGGGAACTCCGCCCAGGCCTACCCTGAAGCCACCGTAGTGTAGACACCGCATCGGTGTGCAGTGTGCAGACTTACATCGGTAAGGCTTTTACTTGGTGACGCCTCGAAGTCCAGAGCCTCAGGAACTGTAGGCTTCTCACAAAGCTTCTCTTGAGATTTCTGGTTCTACACTACATTTGAATATCTATTGACTTTGACCATTCCAGTACTTGATGACGCACGTTGGCTTTAGCACTATAAAATACTACAGATCTTAGGGCCCGATTCACAAAGAGTCTCCGCAGGCGTGGCGGAGTCTTCGCACTTGTGTTGGAATCTCAGCAATGAGAAACTGCAGTGCGGGGACGCCGTCACGACTGCGGAGGCTCGTTGTGAATCGAGTCGTAGGGATACGCGTGAAACAAGGTTGAGGACTCTGGTTCGAGCATTGTGCGGCTCCTCCCTCATTGCCGTAGTCTTGTTTGTGACTTTTCTAGTATATACTAAAAGGTTTGTAGTACATGCCACCCCAAACCCTGGATCTCCTACGCCGTAACGCTATTGCAGTGAAAGCGTGGCACCAAAACACGATATCTCATTGGCGTCAGTTAGGGCTCAGAGGAGGCAATAGCAATGGCATTTATAGAGTGCAGTATTCACCTGATGAAGGTTTCTTGGCGCTACAGCAAGGGTTTTATGGAATAGGTGCATTATTGAGCAAAAAGAAAGGTTTTCAAGTCCTTTTTGAGTGTGGACTGGGAAAGCTGTTTACTGGGGGGCATTGGAGGTGCTGCTACCCCTGAGTTGTCCATAGGTACTCCTGGCAGGGCTACCCCTGGTCCCAGCAGCCAGAAAGGCATCTGCTAGTAACAGGGCTCTAAGAACAATGTTAGTTCTTTGTATTGTCCACTTCTAACCCATCAGCGGCCACTGGAGGCTGTTGAGGGGCTATGGATGGAACAAGGGGTCAACCTTGTGGTGTGTCTGGCGGACAGAGTTATGGTATGAAGTCACTCTGCCATCATCTGCATCCATGATGTGCATTCTTCCTGGAAGCTCTCTCCCGCCACCAAATAGCTTTCGGGATGGGCGCCGTTCCTAGCTGCTTTGTCTGGTTTTATTCAAGCAGCTGGAAGCCTGATGTGCTAAATGAGGAAGGATTACATCTTTCTAGTGGCTCCAGCCAAACGCCTTCCTCCGGGTCTTGTTCCAGCGCTTCATCAGAAACATGGCTGAACTTCAGCAGCTCGTCCGGAGAACAGCGCAGCGTGTTGGCGACAGTCTCCCTTCCCTCGGCCTGTTTCATTGAACGAGGGTACTCCAGGGAGTGGAAATGCACCTTCAGAGCATGCAGCCAGGGACTGATGCCCACATGGTATCTAAGCCAACTGAGTGGGTGAGGCACTTCCTGGCTTGTGATTATCCAACATCCCAGTTATACAATGTAATCCTCAAGCATGCAATGGGAAGGCACACATCGAGCAGCCCCGCTGCCCTCATCGAGCAGCCCTAGTACCCACATCGAGCAGCCCCGGCGCACACATCGAGCAGCCCCAATGCACATCGAGCAGCCCCAATGCACATCGAGCAGCCCTGGCGCCCACATCAAGCAGTCCCGGCGCACACATCGAGCAGCCCCAATGCACATCGAGCAGCCCCGGCGCACACATCGAGCAGCCCCAATGCACATCGAGCAGCCCCAATGCACATCGAGCAGCCCTGGCGCCCACATCAAGCAGTCCCGGCGCACACATCGAGCAGCCCCAATGCACATCGAGCAGCCCCGGCGCACACATCGAGCAGCCCCAATGCACATCGAGCAGCCCCAATGCACATAGAGCAGCCCTGGCGCCCACATCAAGCAGTCCCGGCGCACACATCGAGCAGCCCCAATGCACATCGAGCAGCCCCGGCACCCACATCGAGCAGCCCTAGTACCCACATCGAGCAGCCCCGGTGCACTTCGAGCAGCCATGGTGCACATCGAGCAGCCCTGGCGCCCACATCGAGCAGCCCCGGCGCACACTTCGAGCAGCCCCGGCCGGTACCCACATCGAGCAGCCCCAGTGCACATATCGAGCTGCCCCAGCGCCCACATCGAGCAGTCCCGGCGCACATATCGAGCAGTCCCGGCGCACACATCGAGCAGCCCTGGCGCCCACATCGAGCAGCCCCGGTGCACATCGAGCAGCCCCCGGCCTCCATTGTTGGATGGAGAGCAGAGCAGCTGGAAGGCAGTGGCACTTGTGGACCTTGAACAGGAAGTCCAAGTCTTCCCTCTGGCTCTTCACGCCGCCATCTTGTCTGCGGACAGGCCAGCTACTGTTGCAAGTCTCGGGATGGTTGGACTGAACTGACCCCGCCAGTCAACAGTTGGATTCTCTCTCGGTTGGGTTTAAATGTCTAACTAATGCGTTGGGACTGGGTCAATGGCCCACAGAACTTAGAGCAGCCCGCGCAGTACACTCTGTGTCCAAGTGTTAGATATATGATGGGTTCTAGGAACCCCAAGCGGTAGAGTTTTGATACTTACCTCATTTTTTGACAAAATAACAGATTGCAATACGTGGACGATTATTATATATCAGAACATGAATGTCCGTTGAGGCCATGAAGGGTGCTGGCTCCATACAATACCATGAGACCCAATGCTCAGTGCACTTGTGCATATACGGTAACCCAGAAATTACACAATACACCCTCTTTGTTCTGTATTTTACATAATGCCTATTTCTTCAAATAGGAAATTACTTTTGAACAGCGGTAAATTGAATACTATCTTGTAATATCTGTTGATCTCGTGCAAAAGGAGTATATATTACAAATTGTATCGTTTGTTATCCGGGGAGGGTAGTGAACCCCTGAGGGTCCAGAGTGCTGACGCGTTGCTCACTATGTCTCAAACACAGGGGAATGAATAACAAACACAGATTAATCTGATTGTGTGGGGAATTAAGAAATTCAGGGAGAAGGAAACCAGAGAATGACAGTCTCTAAGCTTCCCAGTGCTTGAAGTCAGTCATTCACTGGAGTAACGTTAATTACTGCAAATCATGCAAGTAAAGAACATGCAGGTGTTTATTTAATGGTTTACAACTGTGTGGATGGATGTATGACGTTACAATGCACACTTTTACAATGCATACCTTTACAACGCATACCTTTACAATGCATTTTTTACAACGCAACATCCATTACAACGCATTCCATTACAACGAAATTTTACAAACTACATTTACAACGCATTCCATTACAACGCATAATACCTTTACAACGCATTCCATTACAACGCATACTACCTTTACAACGCATACCATTACAACGCATAACATTACATTGCATGTATGGTAAGTGTTGGATAGTGTTGGGGTAAAAATTACTATTCTAACTCCAGGGGGTGCAACAGTAGGGTAAGTGTTGGATAGTGTAGGGGTAAACATTACTATTCTAACTCCAGGGGGTGCAACAGTAGGGTAAGTGTTGGATAGTGTAGGGGTAAAAATTACTATTCTAACTCCAGGGGGTGCAACAGTAGGGTAAGTGTTGGATGGTAATGTTATGCGTTGTAATGGTATGCTTTGTAATGACTGAGTTGTAATGACATGCGTTGTAGTGGTGTGCGTTGTAGTGGCATGCGTTGTAATGGTTGTGTTGTAATTGCATGCGTTGTAATGGATGTTGCGTTGTAAAAGTTTTGTTGTAATGGTAGTGCATTGTAAAAGTTGCGGTGTAAAGGTTGTTTCCCATGTGGATGCACCTCTGGTACAAGTGTTCTTTACAAAGTACTTCAGAGGGGAATACAAACAATGATTCATGAGAATTTTCTGTTTTGAAACAACTCTGTGTGTACAATAACGATTATGTATGCGTATATGTATATATGCAATTTGACACTAATTAAATTGTAGGTATAAATGTCTATTTAAAGGAGATTTGATGATTGTCTAGTGTGAGTATCTTGAAAAAGCGGCTTTGTGCCCGTAAGTGCCCATGAGTGAACAGCAGGCTGTCTACACGTGTCGGCGCGTTAACCTATGGGTTCTGATCTTGTCTTCTTCAGGTTCATATTGACACCAAGAGCGCCACGCAGATGTTTGACATCATAAAACGGAAGCTGAAGCACACAGATGCCTACCCCTATTTATTGTCGGTGTTGCAGCACTGTTTGCAGATTCCTTGTGAGTACAACCAGGTGGTGGGCCCCACGGCTCGTGTTTCTGCTCCCCCACAATTTTGTAGACAACCTTCTCACATTTTCCTATGATCATGGAGGCGAATCAAGGGAGAATCGGACAAGTAATCATAGTCTGAAATTAAAATTGAGGGTTAAATAGTACTCTTTTTCTCTTCCTGGGGTTTTACTTTCAAACTGTGGGTGGATACCCAACAATTTAATTGTTATGGTGAAGAGGAAAAATTTAGACTACTTCTACTGACTGGCGCGGGATAGTAGGAACGGTATGTCATCACCACTTGCAAGCCACCCTTCAATCTAACCATTGTGCTGAGTTTTCAACTCTAGTGTCTCCTAGAAAATACAGACAAGAACACTTACCTTTTTGGGTCAGTTGTTCCACATAAAGGTTAAATTGTCAGAATTGAAAACCATTTTTTCTCATTGGCAGCCACTTTTCTTGTATCTGCATCAACCTAACAGTAACATCTCTCAGAGATGCTCAGTAATCACAAACACCTATTTTGAGATGTTTCATTTGAACTTCTGAAGCAAAAAAGTAATTCATGTTGCGGCTTGAGAAATTAAGCCTGTCAGTGCAACATACTATAACACGCACGGAGGAGTAGGGAAATGTAATTTTCTGTGAGAAAATACTGCCCTCACTCACAAAATTGTGACATGCTTCATCATTGGGCTTGCTTCAATACTCCCCTGCGCAGAACAACGCCCGGGGTGGAGCAAAGGGAGGCGAAGACAATACAAACATGAAAATGTATATATGTTGGGATCACCGAAAGTAAAGTGTAGTAAAGGTTAAAACTAGCTCGGTGGTGTCTCCTCTTGACAATTAATTCCTGGACCCAGTGGCTTGTCTGGTTAGCCAGACAAGCTACATTTACATATATTGAAATTGTCCAAGGGAATGGTTCTCTTAGATTCTGAACACCTGGACTCTTGGACACTCAGGCACCTTTTCTGTAGCAGCTTCCTTTGTGTTCTCCAGTGAGTGACCTTTCTTCTCAGAGGAACCTCTGAATCCACTTGGTGTCTTTTGTCGTGCTTCCTTTTCGTTTGACCTTATGATCAGGCCGCGCTTACCTTTAGTGCTGCCCTGATCTTTTGACTGGGTTTGAGTGTTTCATTGGTTCCGATGCTCCGTCCATTACCACCCCCTTTTGTTCCGCTTTTGGCCACCATAGGTGTGGCAGGGTATGCTCAGACGTGAGTCCCTTGCTCACTTTGCCACTGGATTCAAGCAAGCCGGGCTGAAGACGGCTGGAATGCCAGAAACCGGTCCTCGGAAGCTTGTTTCCGGTCCAGGGAAGGCATGGCTTGGCAGTTCGGGCTGGACTGTTCCCATGAGGCACAGGGTCAGACTGATTTGCATATAGTGTGTCTAAACTGGGGTGGCAAAGTGGGCTAAAGAACGGTGATGGATTAAACCCAGATCTTTTGACTGCGTGTGAGTGTTTGATTGGTTCAGATGCTCCGTCCATTACTACCCCCTTTTGTACCGCACTGGTGGTGGATGTCTCATTGCCTCCACCACCAGGGTCATTTCTCTGTGTGTTCTCTGCTGCTCGGCCTTGCATCACCTTCCATTGGGAGTCATCAGTTATACGAAGCTTACCTCGCGTTTCTTCAAAGATTGTGCCTGACAGTTGCATGAATCAAGGCTTGTTGCTTCCTCTTTTCCTTCCAAGGGAGCAGAGAGGCTCAGCTGGAATCAGCTTCCATCATCTTGATGTTAGCAGGACAAGGAATGCGCCAGTCGTCAAACTTGGCTCTGATCCTGCCGCTTACGCCATTGTGAGCGCTGGATAATTTAACGCATTAATCATAGCTGCTAAAATATAGAGAGACGTTGACTGATGACACCTTGACCTACTCAGTGGAAGGTAAGGCAACATCTGCGGCATCTCACAGGCCTCAGTGTCTGTAAGCTGTGCGGGCCAGTGACCCGACTCCACGCTCTTGGAAACGCTGCTGGGCTCCAGATCCGCAGAAGATGCCGTTTTACCTCGTTTGACCTCATGCTGTGACCACCATCCAGATGTTCTTCTGGCCTGCAGTTGGTTCATCTATGTTCAGGGCTGGAGGTAGATAGGATGCAAGTTAAGGATTATCTGCAGGTTGTGACAGAAGAGCTCTTGTGCTAAGAGGTTCACCATCAGTTGGTGATTGTTGTCTACTAAAAACTAAACGGTAATCAACGCATAGACCTCTAGAGCTGGCTCAGGAGAGTCGTGGTGCTCCACGGATGATCTATCACTTGGGCCACTTTACTCAACTCCGCTCACCTTCAGAGCTTCCAAATTCCTTCTGCCTCTCACCAGCCTTCCTGGAGTTATGAAACATGGAGGCCACATTTAGGGCCATATGTATCAAGATACTCATTTGCGATTCTGAAATAGCGATTTTTAAGAAATCGCTATTTGAGAATCGCAAATTGGTATGTATGTACAAATTCGCAATTTTGTTGCGAATTCTAAGTATGCCTTAATTGCGGTTAGCAAATTGCGAATCGCAATTAAGGAATACTTTTCCATTCATTTCTATGGGCTAGGAGGCCCATAGGAATGAATGGGAAGTTAGGAATGAATGGGAAGTTATTCTCAATTTGCGATTCGCAATTTGCTAATCGCAAATTGAGAATAATTTCAAGGGTGCAGGGGTGTCCAAAGGACACCCTGTTCTACCCCTGAAATAAGTATGGGTGCACATGTGATGCACATACATGCCCTGAGGGCATGTATGTGCGTCACATGGCACTTTGAAAAATGCAAAATTTGCATTTTTCAAGGAATTCGCAAATTACCACCAACTTGAAGTTGGTGGTAATTTGCGATTCCTTAGGGTCAATTTGCAAATTTTTTTTGCTTCATACATTGCATTTAAGGAATCGCAAAATTTGCGATTCCTTAAATGCAATTGCAAAATAAGGAATCGCAAATTTTGCGATTCCTTGTTTTGCACCAGATTTTGCTTTATACATACCATTTAACAAATTCGCATTCGCAAACGCCGAAATTCTGCGAATTTCGGCCTTTGCGAATGGGAGTTTGCTTGATACATATGGCCCTTAGACTATGACTTTCTTTATGGTCCTCAAGTGATAATCTTTCTAAAATGTTTATCTGTCAACTAAAGCGCCCCTGCTGCCTCAGAGGACCGCATTGCTTTATGCTGTAGTGATGGCTCCTCTTAGTTACGTCCGTGGCGTGTTCTTTAGTCGCTGAAACAGACTTGAGTGGGCACTTGCTGCTCACCTGTTCTTCAATCCCACCTGCTCAAACTCCTTCACACCAACCCGTGAGCGCTTGAGCCGCCTTTAGGAGCGGTCGACTCTGCTGAGTCCGTTGCATCTAGTGGTGATTCCGGATAGATCTCAATTCTTTGCCACCTTTATGAGCTTTAGGGAGAAATCTCTGATCCCCGCCTGGAGCCCCTTCTCCCGCTGTAAGTCCAGCAGCCAGAAGCTCTTATTGGAATAAAATAATACATCACGATCTTAGCGACCAGACCTGACCACATTGTCCTCCTTACTCGTGGCCAGTGGCCTTCTACAGACGTGACGATCCACAGAGCTCACATGTTCAGGGTTTCTTCTGAATTTTCATTCTCTCATGGTCTTCGCCTCTACTCGGTTGCAGACAGTAGTTACCTTCGCGTCTTATCGCACTCTTCATATGCAAGTGGCACTCAAACTGAAGGAACCATGCCATCTCTTTCATGTTGTCTTTGGAAGACCAGGAAACGCTTTGTTGGCATGGAGTGAATAGAGCTCATACGCCTCAAAAGCACCCTCAAAACACCCATCGAGTTATTTAGAATCTTCATACCTGGCTTCGACTCGCTGCCACCCTTCAGTTATTCCTGATGTCCACCTCAAGTCTTCAGGGGTCAACGGGAGAGCTCTTCCCACCACAGACATAGGCAGTGTGTAGTAGAAGAGAGATGGGAAGATGAGCGTCTTTACAGATCAGTGAGGCCAGGTATGGAACATCGCACCCGCCGGATCAGAAATGAGGCTCCGCCCTCATGTTGTGCCCAACACAGAGACGCTGGCCCAAGAGATCACGTCTGGAGGTTTGGCACTTTGTGGGGTGGCGGAGCGAGCTAAAGAATGGTGATGGATTAAACCCAGATCAGTTGACTGGGGGTGAGTGTTTGATTTGTTCAAACGCTCCGTCCATCATCCCCTTTTGTATCGCTTTGTTCGCCCTAAGTGTGGCAGGGTATGCTCAGACGTGAGTCCCTTGCTCACTTTGCCACTAGATTCAAGATAGCCTGGCTGATGAGGATTATGAATCCAAAACCGGTCCTCGGAAGCTTGATTCCGGTCCAGGGAAGGCATGGCTTGGTTGTTCGGGCTGGACTGTTCCCATGAGGCACAGGGTCAGACTGATTTGCATATAGCCATGTCTGAACTGGGGTGGCAGAGTGGGCTAAAGAACGGTGATGGATTAAACCCAGATCTGTTGACTGGGTGTGAGTGTTTGATTGGTTCAGATGCTTCGTCCATCACCACCCCCTTTTGTACCGCTGTGAAATAACCCTGCCATGACCCAGGGGAGGTGAAACTGACCATGAGATTGAACTATAAGGGGTACATTTGTAATCGATGACTCTATTGCATCATGTTGAGCTGGAGGCTTTCCCTGGTGTGATGCGACATGTTACCACCATGTTGGTTGCATGCATGTGGTATTTGCAGTGTGGAGTGCGTGGGCATGTAACATGTGCAGCGTTCATCTCTGAGCACCCTTAATTCTGGGTCTTCTTTTCGCATCTCTTGCAGATAAGCGCAACGGGGGGAACTTCCAACAGTGGCAGCTCTTCGACCGGATACTCCAGCAAATCGTCCTCCAGGACGAGCGGGGCGACGACCCCGACGTGGCGCCGCTGGACAACTTCAACGTCAGAAACATCATCAAGATGTAAGTGACGCAATTATTTGGCTATTTCGTCACGTATGTGGTGGTGATGGGCGTGCGCTACCTGACGGATGTAGGAGGTGTGCTAGAGAGACAGGTGTTGCACGTTTGCCAATTGCTGATTGTGGAGAAGCGTGGCTCAATGGTTAGAGCGGCAGACCCTGATGCAGAGGTCTGGCCTCGGGACCAGGGTTTAATTCCTGCCTCGGCGGGTCTTGGGCTCAATTTCCTCGGACCTGATCATTCTCGCCTCGTTGCCTATTCTAATCATAAGTCCCACTCTGTGACTCTGGGCAATAGCTTGCTTAATCTCCACAACGGCCCCAGCAGCGCTGGGATGCCTGGCTTCACCTTGGGGGTGCCCAGGAGTGGACATTTCACAGGGAAAGGCTGGGAAGGGTTCCACAGCGGTATGAATACAGCGCTACGAGACCTCTGGGAAGAAGTGTGCTATATAAATACAAACACACACACAAATACAAACACACAAGTTTCTACTGCTCTGCTGGCTTATCAAAGCACTACTAGCGCCAAAAGGCATTGCACGTTCTACCTAGGAGATGTGTTCACAAAACACCTCTACACGCACCAGACACGTTTGAATTGTAGCTGTGGTCTGATGTCTTAGTCAATGCTGCGGAACAATTCACACACGTGTTGGCCAGTGCGAGGCACGCATCGAAGCTGCTGCCAGACACTTAAGACCCCGAGACACCAGCACTGCAGCTCCAGTCTCCAGCACTCCTGGGTGGAGGCAGAGAGGGGCAGGGTGGGAAGAGGACAGGGCAGTAAAGGAAGGCAGGGCAGGCACACTGTCCCCCGACCACATGGACGCAGGGCCACCCGGCCTTGTCCATGCACTTAAGACCCCGAGAAACCAGCACTGCCGCTCCTGTCTCCAGCACTCCTGGGTGGAGGCAGAGAGGGGCAGGGTGGGAAGAGGACAGGGCAGTAAAGGAAGGCAGGGCAGGCACACTGTCCCCGACCACATGGACGCAGGGCCACCGGGCCTTGTCCATGCACTTAAGTCCCCGAGACACCAGCACTGCCGCTCCTGTCTCCAGCACACCCGGGTGGAGGGGCTTCAGAGAGGGGCAGGGGGGAAGAGAACAGGGCAGTAAAGGAAGGCAGGGCAGGCACACTGTCCCCGACCACATGGACGCAGGGCCACCCGGCCTTGTCCATGCACTTAAGTCCCCGAGAAACCAGCACTGCCGCTCCTGTCTCCAGCACTCCTGGGTGGAGGCAGAGAGGGGCAGGGTGGGAAGAGGACAGGGCAGTAAAGGAAGGCAGGGCAGGCACACTGTCCCCGACCACATGGACGCAGGGCCACCCGGGCCTTGTCCATGCACTTAAGTCCCCGAGACACCAGCACTGCCGCTCCTGTCTCCAGCACTCCTGGGTGGAGGCAGAGAGGGGCAGGGTGGGAAGAGGACAGGGCAGTAAAGGAAGGCAGGGCAGGCACACTGTCCCCGACCACATGGACGCAGGGCCACCCGGGCCTTGTCCATGCACTTAAGTCCCCGAGAAACCAGCACTGCCGCTCCTGTTTCCAGCACTCCTGGGTGGAGGCAGAGAGGGGCAGGGTGGGAAGAGAACAGGGCAGTAAAGGAAGGCAGGGCAGGCACACTGTCCCCGACCACATGGACGCAGGGCCACCCGGCCTTGTCCATGCACTTAAGTCCCCGAGAAACCAGCACTGCCGCTCCTGTCTCCAGCACTCCTGGGTGGAGGCAGAGAGGGGCAGGGTGGGAAGAGGACAGGGCAGTAAAGGAAGGCAGGGCAGGCACACTGTCCCCGACCACATGGACGCAGGGCCACCCGGGCCTTGTCCATGCACTTAAGTCCCCGAGACACCAGCACTGCCGCTCCTGTCTCCAGCACACCCGGGTGGAGGGGCTTCAGAGAGGGGCAGGGGGGAAGAGGACAGGGCAATAAAGGACTGTTCCCATGAGGCACAGGGTCAGACTGATTTGCATATGGCCATGTCTGAACTGGGGTGGCAGAGTGGGCTAAAGAACGGTGATGGGTTAAACCCAGATCTGTTGACTGGGGGTGAGTTTTTGATTTGCTCAAACGCTCCGTCCATTACCACCCCCTTTGGTATCGCTTTGTTCGCCATAGGTGTGGCAGGGTATGCTCAGACGTGAGTCCCTTGCTCACTTTGCCACTGGATTCAAGCAAGCCGGGCTGAATACGGCTGGAATGCCAGAAACCGGTCCCAGGATGCTTGTTTCCGGTCCAGGGAAGACATGGCTCGGCAGTTCGGGCTGGACTGTTCCCATAAGGCACAGGGTCAAGACTGATTTGCATATAGCCATGTCTGAACTGGGGTGACAGAGTGGGCTAAAGAACGGTGATGGATTAAACCCAGATCTGTTGACTGGGGGTGAGTTTTTGATTTGCTCAAACGCTCCGTCCATCATCCCCTTTGGTAGGGCAGTAAAGGCAGTAAATGTGCCCATGTCTTCTGTGTGTCTTGTTCTTTAATGGATATTTTTTTATCATTTCCTCATGCTTGTTTGTAAGGTACAGGGTGTGGCGTTACTGTTCAAACAAACCTCTGGGCTGCAGGCCCTCGAAAAGCACAGAGTAAGTCACAGCATCAAAGACACCGCCAGCATCTGGGGACACAATGTGTTCCTTGTTTGGGGTTTTAGAGTTCTAAGGTCCAGAATAACTGGAGCCTACACGTGACACCAATAAAATATTTTATGCATAAAAGAGAAGGGAAGAAAAGTAAGAAACAAACTTTAGATAGATTAGATGTCCCCTAGAATAAAATAAACAAAAATGTAATCTGAACATTTAAATAAATGTTCAGGCATTTCATAATACTTGAAGAAATGTATGCTAGCTGTTTCATTGTAAAAAGTGCTTGTTTTAAAATTCCAAACATATTTTCCAAAATTCTGTCATCATTTGACTCCGGAACACGTTGTGTTGCAGTAAATGAAGGCTGCTTGGGAAGTCTCGTGCTTGTGCAGTACTACTACCGGCTTGCTCAGATATATAGCGGCTCTGTGCGCATGGCATCGCCTCTTGGCTCTGCGCTACGCAGCAGCCATGGTTGTCGATGGGTAGATTTGCATAGACAATCAGCCTGATTCATCAAGCTGATTTGCGCTTGCAAAGGGCCAGATTCTGAGAATCTGGCCCTTTGCGAGTGCGATTTTTGCATTTGGGATTCATCATCCCAAATGCAAAAATCTCTATTACCGAAATCGCATATTTGCGAGGAATTGGATTTAAGGAATCTCTAATAGAGATTCCTTAAATGCAATTCATCAACCAATTAGAAATTGCGAAATCGCAATATTTGGTCGCAATTTACCATCAAGTCTGACTTGGTGGTAAATTGCGAAAATAGTGTAAAAAGCACTTTAGTGCATTTTTTTCTTTTGCATGTTACACACACACATGTCCTTTGGACATGTGTGTGCGCAACACCTGTTCAAATGTGCATTTAAGGGGTGCTAAAGGGTGTCCTTTGGACACCCCTGGCACCTTTTAAATCGCTATCTTATTTGCGAGTAGCAAATTGCTAATCGCAAATAAGGAATACTCCCCATTCATTCCTATGGGCCTTTTGGCCCATAGGAATGAATGGGGAGCTATTCCTTATTTGCGAATAGGAATTTGCTACTCGCAAATAAGGAATGTGTAGGAATCGCTATTTATTTAGCAATTCCTACATGAATACCGTTTTGCGAGTCCTTAATAGCGATTCGCTATGAATCGCTATTAGGGGCTCGCAAAACGGGTGAATGATGAATCAGGCTGATAGAGTCTTGCCCATGTGAACATCAGTCCAGCGGTATTGTGGCATTGGGGGTGATGCTGAGATGATTGGCGTGAGGCTGGAGGGGAAGGGGCCAGTCGTCGTCCCGCCCACCTATGGTTATTCGATGCTGTGACTAATGGTTGACACGTTTAATTTTCTCTTCTCAGGTTGGTGAATGAAAACGAAGTGAAACAGTGGCGGGAGCAAGCAGAGAAGTTTAGAAAAGGTATGTGTAAATCCTGCTGTCCTTGTCTCGTGCCTCCAAAAACATGGAAGTAAATTTGTGAAATTATTATTTGGGAGCTTAACATAAAAAGATGTACTTTTGTATGTGTTATTGCAAAAGACATGTAAGTGCCGCCATGCTATGAGGTACCTCTTTAGATACCCAGAGTATATTCACCAGCTGGCCGCTGTCACTTCCGGTTTCAGAAAGATGTCAGCTGGGGAGTGTGCACCTTCACATGCAGGAGACGCGTGTGCAGGACCCAGCAGCTCTCATGTGCCTGACATGTTACACACGTGCACTCAGACCTGAGGCCCTGCGCACGTCATTAGGGCTGACATGTAAGGGGCCCTCCTTACATGCTTTTTATGCTGAAACATTGGGGCATATTACCAACGATTAGCGAAATTTATCGCTAACGAGGCTTAGCAACGAATTTTTTAACGCTAAGCATCGCCGGAAATTATCGCAGAGATAACTTGCTATTAGCAAGGTTTATCTCAGAAGTGATAAAAATCCTCCCGCTAACTGCCAAATGAGAGATTATCGCTGGAAAACCAACCATAATCTCTCGAAGTTTGGCGTTAGCTTGATGATAGGGGCTCACAAACTTCGCCATGATATCCACCTTCCATAAGATATCATGGCTAAGTCAGGAAAATTACAGGTGTAAAAAAAGCAGCGCTAACCACGGTTAGCGCTGCTTTTTTTTATCACTAACAGGGTTAGCGAAATCCTTGATAATAGGAGAAATGTCGCTTAACAACATTTCTCCTATTATTTTTCTCTGCATCTTTGCATCTCATTAGAGATGCAAGGGGAAGCGTAGAGAAAAAGGGTGCTAACATGCGAATTTGCGTGTTAGCACCCTGTTGCTGATAGGGAGATAATTTTATCTCCACTTTCTTGGCTTTTAAAGCCAAAAAGCGGAGATAAATCCCTTGATAATATGCCCCTTTGTGTCCTAAATAACTTTTGCATCATGGAGTTTGGACCTTAGGTGACCTGTCTGTGTTATAACTTATTTGTTCTGCCAAAAGTGATAGAGGAGTGATTGACACACTGTGTAGTTGCCCGTGGATAGTGCTGTTTCTTAAAATGTCGCTCTGAAGTGTACAATATACACATGTATAACATGTATTTTCTAGGGTGTTGCTGTCAGTCTAATTTGCTACAAATGTGGAAACCGTAGGCTGAATTTGCGTCAAGTGTTGATTGCTTTTTTCAACGTGTAAACCAATTCTCCATATATTGATATACATATTTGTAATTGTTCCTCATTTCCTGGCTATATTTAGGAATCTTTAAGTTATAAAGTCGGAGACGCTCACACATGATGCATTGTGGGTAAGAACTGTCGTGTGCTTTTCCCTCTCAGAACACATGGAGCTCACGTGTCGACTGGAAAAGAAGGAGAGGGAATGCGAGACGAAGACGCAGGAGAAAGACGACATGATGAAAACACTGAATAAAATGAAGGACAAGCTGCAGAAGGAGGCCCTGGAGCTGCGCCAGGCACGCGACCAGATGGCCGACCTGATGGCCCAGCTGAACGAGCTCTCGGTAGGAGGATAGCTGCTTCACTCCACTCTCTCTCCAGGTCCAGGGGAACCCAGGAGGTTCCATGAGTGCTGAGGAAGGGTGATCTGCCAGACAATCAACATCAGGCTTCAGACCGGGGCTGCTGATTGTCAGCGCCAAAGGGGGCGCTCTATCCCAGTCAGATCACACATTTCATATCTGCACTATTTCACAAGCAGCATACACGTAGCATCAGATGAAACTAAGGGGCATATTACCAACAAGTAGCGATATTTATCACTAAATAGGCTTAGCGACGATTTTTTTATCGCTGAGCGTCGCCGGAATTTATCGCTGAGAAAACTTGCTATTAGCAACGTTTATCTCCAAAGCGATTAATATCCGGCGATAGCGGCAAAATGCGTGAATATCGCTGAGAATACAGTGATATTCACGCATTAGCGACAAAATGCTCTTAGCCAAGTTATCCACCTCCCATTGGATAACATGGCTAACAACAGGTCTGAGCAGGCGTTAGTTTTTGGCGATAGCGGGAATATTTCCATCGCTACGCCTGCCTTGCTAATAGGCGATAGCGACGTTAGCGACTGCTTTCAGTCGCTAACAGGTTGGGTACGCCCACTTTGCATGTCATTAGCGATAAATATCGCTGACATGCAAAGCGGGCCCCAAACCACTCGCTATTGCCTAAAAGCTGTCGCTAACATCAGTTAGCAACAGCTTGCTAATAGAGCGATAGAATTATCGCCGCTTAGTGTATGAAAACGGCTGCTAAACCGGCAATAATTGCCTATCGCCACCCTTGGTAATATGCCCCTAAGTTCTTATGATGATTTGTGGATATCCTGATGTATCAAGGTCATGCTTTTCTACTGTAAGAGGACAAGCAAATGGAAAGAAGATCTTTACATTATTGCAGACTTCAAACGAACAAGTGGTTAATGTACAGCTAGGAGGTAGAAACGCCAACTAGACACCCATGACCCTCGTTAGGATAATGTCCTTGTATGAAACAGAGACTTGTCCCTTGTCCTGATGAAGGCTCTGCTCAAGCATTTATCATTTTAGAGCCGAAACATCAACACCCAAATGTTTTAAGTGCACTGTTTGCGCCTACAAGGCCATTCACATGTATCTTACCATCCAATATTGAAACTTTCCTTTTTGCCTAACTGCTCACGGATCCTCAGTGTGGTCAATTCTGTATATTTTTAGTTTCTTTCTGCTTATTCTCTGTCCAACATGTATTTCACATTATTTCTGATCTGGCTACATGGTTTGCTCGTTTACGTATACGGTTACACACTTTATTAATTCTAGGAATTGGTACGCCTTACGATAACATATGTAATTCTTGCTGCCTTCGTGAGTGTACATTGCACTTAAAGTTTGGAAATTTGACACCCACTTGCATTAGCCTCCTGCTGGTGCCTGCACTTGTTAACAGCATCTGCTACAGTTTGAGCTCGGAGACTAGACGTCTCATTGTTCTAAATGCCTGCACCGTGACCCCTGAACTCTTACAATGAGCTGCTGCAAAGTCTGCGGCATGCAGGAAAAACAGTGTGGTGAGATTTTATAGTTTAGGGAAAGATAATAAAAATGCGGTGCAGGAGGCAGAGCCGGCTCTGGGTCCAAGGTATATATTTGGAAGGAATGTGCAGGTTTGGGTGGGCTCAATAAACTTTACATTTGTGGTGCAGTTTTTCCCACTCGATGACAGCGTATCAGCCACCGCAGAGAGTGGCCTGCTACGCTTTGAGGTATCGCGTCAACAGAAGCACAGTCCATGCGTATCTACACCACGCGCCAGCGGTGCGCTGCACTTTACATTGTTTCCCTTCTCCACCTCACTTGTGGTGAACGCTGCTCGATCAACGAGTGGTAGCAGACGCGGGCTCTGTAAATCTGCCTCCATCTTGGATGATGGGCGTCCTCCTCCTGCAACGGTGCATACACCTGCACGTCAAGGGATACACCTGGTTGCAAGTATTATGGATAAATACAGGTCAAATATCTGAGACAGGATCCTCCACCACCCCCAATAGAGGAGAACCCCTAAATTTTGATACGCAGGGATTTTCCTTAATATAAAACACTTTTATTGAGATTTTACAATACGGTAACCATTGCATACCAGTGCATTCATCACATAATGTAGTGAAATCAGCATACGCGACTACACTTACCATTTTTTTGGTTTTTTTGTTATGCCGCTGCCCTGAGCCCCATCATTCCCAAAGTCCTTCTCGATTTGCGAGCTGACCTCCTCTGCCAGTTGGTAAAGCGCATGAAGCTGTGTCCGAGGTCCCTAAAAGTATCCCTTCCCATATCTTACACATTCTGGAGAGTCAATTGGCCTGCATTTCCATAATTTGTGGCTTGTAATAAATGTAGGACTTTAAACCAAATTAGCTGGTACTGTGCGGTGATTGCAACCTAGTGTGGTGCCCTCTCGGTGGTCTGCATTAATCGTCAGAGAGGGCACCAATGTCTCGTTCCCGCTCTCTTCTGAGAGTATCAACGGTGTCGAGAGTGTGAATGATCAACGAGCGATACAGTTTAGAGATCTTATGATCTCCAGAAGGAGTTTTGCCTCCAATAAGTTGAAATCAGAAAGGTCAACAAAGCTCCTGTTTGGATGAAGTAAGGTGCGAGTGTTATAGAATTGCTGCTCACGCATATCATATGCACTCTAAAGATGTTCAAAGGAGCGTATAGTATTACCAGATGTGACATGTCCCAGCTGGCTGATACCGATTATATCCCACCTTTGGGAAGCCCTGGAGGGTCTAACATCACCCAATTCTGTCCCCTCCCAAAGCGGTGTTTCTCTAGTTAGTCGATTCTGCCAGTGTATACTTCTTCATTTCTCGCTCCACAGTCGGGTGCCAATAGCAGTGGCCGGAGGCAAGTGAGACGTATTCTCTGCTTGCTAAAGGAAATGGATCTGGTGTCTATTTCTCCCATTTTCTGTGGCAAGACCAGGATCATTCTGGAAGTTGCATAGCCAATGACTCACAATGATCAGATGTTCCACCACCACGCAGTAGTATACCCCCCTTATCCACAGCGCCTCTTTCACCATCATAAGTAGATGTACATCACTTTGGCCGAGCCATAAATGGAGCCAATCCTGCCAAACAAAATGGAAAAAAGGCAAGGGGGCCAAAGTATGGATAGTTTTGTAACTGATACAGCAACCGTGGTGGTGAGACCATCTTGAAGACAGCTGCCTGCCCCACCAGAGATAATAAAAGAGGGGGTCAGAAGGCAAGGTCGCTCTGCAGGCTTGTCGCTTTTGGGGCAATATTGCCCTCGCAAGCATGCGATTGGTGGCTAGCAACATATATCCCAAGATATCAGAACCCATCTACAGCTACTGTCAGATCGGACGGCCCTATTTTAAAATCATCCCTTTGGGTTCACTGGAAGTACTACAGATTTGGCTACGTTTGGCCACAAGCCTGTACATTTCCCAAAAGTCTGAAGTATTTGTAAGGCATGGAGGTCAGACTCCCCCGGCTGTCTGAGGAAGGGTAATAGATTATCTGCATATAGTGACTCCCTGTCCGCACCCCCAGAAGCCCACTCAAACCCCTACAGGGGACGTCCACTCTGATCCACTCTGCAAGGGGCTCTATCGCAGTGGTGAAGAGCAAAGGTTAGAGCGGGCATCCCTACCTCATTCCACTGCCCACTGAGGATGTCTCAGATAGCACCTACCCATGATGAGTCACGCCCACAGGTCAGTGTAGACAAAGCAAACGTAGCCCAGCAACTTTGGTCCAAAGTTGAGCTGTTTAAGAAGCTTAAACACGTAGTCCCAGTCCACTGAGTCAAATGCCTTCCCGAGAATCGACCACTAAAAGTGCCAACTGACCCGACAGACAACGTGTTTGAGCCGAAGCGTTCTGTAGGTGACGGATATTGTGCTGCATAGATCTCCCCAGAACAATGCCACATGGCTCTGGATGTACCAGACCTTATGTAGATGAATAGCCATCACCTTGGCAATAACTTTAACCTCAATATTGATGAGAAAAATGTGGGCAGTATGAAGAAAACAATGTCTGTGATCAACCGGGTCTGTATATAACTACGAAGGGGCCGATTCACAGAACTAATCTGAGACAAAATCCTAAACTTACTACTTTTGGTATTCACAGAATGCACTTACTACTTTTGGTATTCACAAAGGGCATTTAATAGTAGTAAAGTTAGGATTTTGTCTTAAGTTTGACTTGAGGCGCCTTGATGCCCTTTGGGCTAAGTAGCGCAATACAAGTCGGATTTCATTTCATTTCATTTCAAGACAGACTTAAGTTTGACTTAAGACAGACTTAAGACAGACTTAAGAAAGATTTGAGACAGACTTAAGACCGACTTAAGACAAAATCCTAACTTTACTACTACTAAATGCCTTCTGTGAATACCAAAAGTAGTACGTTTAGGATTTTGTCTCAGATTACTTCTGTGAATCGGGCCCTATGTCTGCAGTTCGGAGGGGAGCATTTCGGTCTCCAACAACTCCACCAACATCTCCACGATGGGCGGTATCAAGAGGGATGCAATTTTTTTAAAAAGCTCTCCGGGGAATCTCTTGGGTCCCTTTGTCCTTCGTGACTGTAGCTCCATTAGTGCTATGGTCAGCTCACCCAGTCCTATTTCTGCCTTCAATAAAATGCGTTCTGACTTTGGCAAATAGTTTTTGGGGGGATCTTGCGGAAACCTCTCTAATTCCGCTGTGCGTGGGCCTATCCCGCGAGCGTATACCTGCTTTTAGTGTTCCGCAAAGGCCTGTGGAACCACGCCATGGTTAGTTATCATTTGGCCCGGCGGGTGCATTATCTGGCCAGAGTGTGTCGGGGTAGCTTTCTTTTTCTATGACAAAGATGGATGTGCCAAATTTGCAGATGCACTTTCATCAGAGGTGAATGCCGAGTGGACGGCAACGGTTCTTGGCCGCCTACCTGGCATTTTATTATGCTTTTTACAAAAAAAATAAAAAAAATAAACTGATATTTCCTGAAAGCATAATAACAAGGACCCTGATTTCTAGAGAGTTTCTCCCTGCACATCTTGAATATTGTTTGTTTTCCCTCCCTCCCTTTTCGTTCCCGGAATACTTGCTGTTACAACGCATGCAATTACAATGCATGCTTTTACAACGCAGTCTTTACATCGCATCTACCATTACATTCCATGATTTTACGAAGCATGCCATTACAACGCATTTTTTAAAACTACCATTACCCCATTACAATGTATTCCATTACAACGCATACCATTACAACGCATACCATTACAACACATACCATTACAATGCTAAATGCTTTCAGGGCAACAGTAGGGTAAGTGTGGGATAGCGTAGGGGTAAAAATTACTATTCTAACTCCAGGCGGTGCAACAGTAGGCTAAGTGTTGGATAGTGTAGGGGTAAAAATTACTATTCCCACTCCAGGGAGTGCAACAGTAGGGTAAGTGTTGGATAGCGTAGGGGTAAAGAATACTATGCCCATGTACCCTAAAACCCATACCCACCCTAATACAAAAAAATCTCCATTACTCATCTTATAATGCGTTGTAATGGCATGCGGTTTTATGGTATGCGCTGTAATGGCATGCGTTGTAGTGACATGCGTTGTAGTGACATGCATTGTAATGGCTTGCAATGTAAAGGCAGTTGCGTTGTAACAATTGCGTTGTAAAGGTAGTTCGTTGTAATCACTGTGTTGTAATAGATGTTTCCCCCGTTCCCGGCATGGTGGACAGACCCAGGCAGGGCCAATCAGCGATTGATTGCAGCCTGCCGTAAATAGGGTTCAGCCGCCATTGGGTCCTAAGGTTGATCAACCGTTGGGTCAAAGGTTTCCGATGGCAGAGCCAGCTGAAATCAGAAATTACAGTGCCTAGCACTGAAAAGCAGTAGCAATGTTTATGGTCATATCTTGTCCGTGGAAGGTTTTCCCTGTGTATTATAGATATTTGTGGTCATTTTGTGGCCATATTGCACAATATATATAAAACAAACATATCATCTGACACGCATATTGTGGGCCAAATACTATATACAAAAATGTCGCTCCTTGGGGGGTAGATTTTATATCATTGACGTCAGTGAGCTAATATTTTTGTCAGATGATAGGCCATTTATTTCTATACCCTTTTTGCTTATATGTAAATAAAAGTCCTATTTTTCTTTGATATTATAGCACTGACTGTAAACTAAGGGCCATATGTATCAAGGTACCCATTTGCAATTCTCAAATAGCGATTTTTAAGAAATCGCTATTTGAGAATCGCAAATGGGTATGTATGTACAAAATCGCATTTCTTTTGCGATTCCTTAAAATTCCTTAATTGCGATTAGCAAATTGCGAATCACAATTAAGGAATACTTTCCCATTCATTTCTGTGGGCCAGGAGGCCCATGGGAAGGAATGGGAAGTTATTCTCAATTTGATATTCGCAATTTGCTAATCGCAAATTGAGAATAATTTCAAGGGTGCAGGGGTGTCCAAAGGACACCCTGTTGCACCCCTGAAATATGCATGGGTACACGTGGCGCACATACATGCCCTAAGGGGGCTCTTTGAAAAATGCAAAAATGTGCATTTTTGAAGGAATTCGCAACTTACCACCAACTAGAAGTTGGTGGTAATTTGCGATTCCTTAAGGGCATTTTGATAATTTTTTTTGCTACATACATTGCATTTAAGGAATCGCAAAATTTGCGATTCCTTAAATGCAATTGCAAAAATAGGAATCGCAAATTTTTCGATTACTTATTTTGCACCAAATTGTTTTTTAATACATTCCATTTAGCAAATTCGCATTCGCAAAGGCCGAAATTCTGCGAATTTCGGCCATTGCGATGGGAATTTGCTTGATACATATGGCCCTGAGTGTTGTGCTTGTTAATTACTGTCATTCTTTATCTGGGTGAGATCTGACTGCTCAACTCCACTCCCCTTGTAGAGTCAAGGGCTTGAAAAAGTAAGTTGGTGATCCTATTGCAGTGCCACACTACTGGTGGCCCAGGGACCTCAGTTGCAAATGTTATTACCAATGCTTATTGCTGCCAGTGACCACTGACTGTCCATTATGAGAAGCACATCTGCACAGTAAAGCAAGTTATGCACTAGGGAGTGTCAACCCTTCAAGTAGTTGGCCATTGCATGTCCCTGAGTGTTTTCTACATTTAAAATTAATATTTTCTTGTTTCTGTTTTCAGAATGGTGGCAGTATATCCTTCGATCCACTACCACCCCCACCGCCACCCGGTGGCCCCTTCTCATTGCCTCCCCTGATGTCGGACAGCATGCCGCCTCCACCCCCTCCCCTTCCGTTCTCCTGCTACCCTCCCCCACCCCCTCCACCGCCACCACCGGGTGGCCCGCCTCCACCACCGGGAGCCCCGCCCTTCTTCAGCATGGGGACGCCAGCTCCACCCACTCTGACCACATACAGCGGTGGGACGGGTTTGCGGAAGAAGCCCATCCCACAGCCGTCGCACCCACTGAAATCCTTCAACTGGTCCAAGTTGAATGAGGTAAGTTACACAAGGGGTCTTTTGTGCCTGTGTGATTGTTTTAAAGGTGGTATACAAAAATCCAATCAGTAGAACCAAAGTTTTGACTTTTTAAGGTTCAAAATAGTGCCTAAATTATCAAAGTGCCAACAGCGGACAACTTGTTGTGTGAGACCGGATCAAAGTCGAAAGTTAAGGCCAACAGCAATGTAGCGCATTTCAGATACATAAAGGGTATTGGGCCTGGTCAGCGCTTACCTTCGAACTTGGAAAGTATCTGAGAAGGCAAAGTTCAGTGGGGCAAGGCTGCAGGAGGTGTCCGAGGATGGATAGTCATCAACAGATGTCCTAGGGTTGAAACTGCAGTAAAGATTTCTAGGTTGAGGATTAGTCGCCGAAATGTAAATCGAAAAACTCCAGCGGGACCAGGCTGAAGGTTGTAGCTTAAGACAGTTCCACAAGGTTGGATAGCCCTTTGGCAAAGGACTGCTGAAAGAGATTTCTACTGCAGAGAAAAACTTAGCGGGAGAAGCCGCCAAGTCAATCCGACTGGCAATGCACCTCGGGCAGATAAGCGAGCAGGTTGGTCCTGGTTTTTTCCTGGTTCTCAGAGCACTTTTTGGCCTAATGTTGTCCTCCATTTCGTGGCCATCTGAACACCCTTAGCACCACAACCAAGGGTCCGGGACTGGTGGGACACCTCTTGGTGGTTCAGGATTTGCTCAGGCTGGGTCCAGGTGGGGGTTCAAGGCGGTGGGGCCCTGTTATATCCGTGTGGCTCAGAATAGGAGGCCAGCAAACTAGCCCTTGGAGTCACTTCTGGTAGTCCTGGGTGCAGGTGTACATGCATGGCTCAACGGCAGGGCTGGCTTCTGAGAGTTCAAGGCAGGCTCCAGTCAGCAAAGCAGTCCTTCCAGGTAATGCGGCAGTCTGTCATAGTGCATAGCTGGCCACTGCAACAGGCAGTCCTCTGAGATTGGTATGAAGGTCCTATTTGTATACCCTGGTGCCCTTCTACTGGAAAGTGGGAGAATCTTCTAGAAAGGTTCTTTGAAGTGAATGGAATTTCCTGACTCTTCTGGCTCCAAGCTGACTGCAGTGCAAATACAGGGTAGTTAAGCCCTTTCTGTGAAGGCAGAGCACCGGCTATTCAGTTGTAAGTGGGGTGTGCGCTGCTCCACCCCTATCCTGCCAGCAAATGGCCCATTGAGGCACATCTAATCCCTCTATTGTGTGGTTGTCTGGGAGGAATTCACAAAGTCTAGCTGTCAGATTCACCCAGTTATGTGACCCAAAATAGACTGCAGGCACAAAAGGTTGAGGGTAGAAAATTGCTAACGTTCTAAAAGAGGCATTTTCAAAATTGTAATGAGAAATCTGACTTTACCATTAAGGAGGGTTTAGCATTAGAATTTCATAGGTACTAAACATGAGATATCTACCTCCTCTCAATTAGGAATTACAGCTTATTAAATGTAATAATATATTCTCAATGCTATCCTATCGGAGAGGTAGGCCACACAGTGATGAAAAACAAATTTGGGAGTTTTTCACTACTAGGACATGTAAATCTTAAAAGTACATGCTCAACCTTTTAATTACACAGCACTCCTACTTAGCACTATCTTTAGGGGTGACTTATATGTAATAAAAGAGGAGTTTAACTCTTAGCAAGGGGGTTTGAATGCCAAATCGACACGGCAGTGGGACACTGCATTCAGGGTGCAATGGCAGACCTGGTACATGTTTGGAGGGCTACTCAAGTGGGTGGCACAATAAGTGCTGCAGACTCATTCAACTTACAGGCCCTGGGTATATGGTATACCACTCTACAAGGGTCTCATAAGTAAATATGCCAGTTAGATGTATGCCAATCAAACCATGTTTAGGACAGTGAGCCCAAGAACTGGTTAGAAGTGATACAGTGCACAGAGTACAAAGGCAATAATCCAGCAAAAAATGGAGGTAAGTTGGCAAAACGTTTGGGGGAAGACCACCTCTAGGTTGACAGGTCTAACACCCTATGTCCACACACCTGTGTGGCTTTAGCGCCTCCTCTTAGCCCCCAGCAGAAACAGCTGATGCTAGCATGGGGAGGGCACTGTAGCAGGGAAAATGAATGCCCTGTTCATCCTGCAGTCAGCGTTGTTCACCCTGCAGTCAGCGTTGTTCACCCTGCAGTCAGCGTTGTTCACCCTGCAGTCAGCGTTGTTCACCCTGCAGTCAGCGTTGTTCACCCTGCACTCAGCGTTGTTCACCCTGCACTCAGCGTTGTTCACCCTGCACTCTGCGTTGTTCACCCTGCACTCAGCGTTGTTCACCCTGCACTCAGCGTTGTTCACCCTGCACTCAGCGTTGTTCACCCTGCACTCAGCGTTGTTCACCCTGCACTCAGCGTTGTTCACCCTGCACTCAGCGTTGTTCACCCTGCACTCAGCGTTGTTCACCCTGCAGTCAGCGTTGTTCACCCTGCAGTCAGCGTTGTTCACCCTGCACTCAGCGTTGTTCACCCTGCACTCAGCGTTGTTCACCCTGCACTCAGCGTTGTTCACCCTGCACTCAGCGTTGTTCACCCTGCACTCAGCGTTGTTCACCCTGCACTCAGCGTTGTTCACCCTGCACTCAGCGTTGTTCACCCTGCACTCAGCGTTGTTCACCCTGCAGTCAGCGTTGTTCACCCTGCACTCAGCGTTGTTCACCCTGCACTCAGCGTTGTTCACCCTGCACTCAGCGTTGTTCACCCTGCACTCAGCGTTGTTCACCCTGCACTCAGCGTTGTTCACCCTGCACTCAGCGTTGTTCACCCTGCACTCTGCGTTGTTCACCCTACACTGTGCGTTGTTGATATGATTCTGGAAGCTCACAGCCCCTCCAGTACAGACCCCCACACTCTATTAAAGTTGGTGTCGTTCCTAAACTCTGCCCTCCTGCTTCTCACCAGACAACAATCGCCCTGAATGCTGCGCTGTCACTACAGCTTTTACAGGATACTGCATTGACTCCAACATTTACACGACTCCACCTCAGACTGCCCCAAATAATCTGGCAGTAGGTTTTACCTGTATGTCTCATCACCCAAGAGAAAAAAAGTTGTTAGGAATCGGAAAATTCCTGATTCTGACCAGGGCACAAGTCCCAAAAAAAGAAGTCTGGGGACTAACTTAGCTCATCAGTATGCAAGTGACATCATGGCACGTGACGTCACTGCACGTGACATCACAGGAAGTGGCATCATAAGAAGTGACACCAGATCCTAAGCCGTCACATATATGTTTAACATGTCTATCATGAGTACATTTGAGCACATTTCGAGCATACAGGGAAGCCCTCCTGATTTAGGCAGAAGCTTCACATAAAACAAAGTTGCCTTTTGTCAGCGTAAACTTCCTCTAGTGTTTTACAAGATAAAATAGTGATATTTAAATTATTTCAACTCCTCCTCGGGGGTAGTAAGCACTATATAAATACTATTTCTTTTGTGTAAATACTGGGAAAGATCAACACATCTGACATTCTTACAGTGCATGCAATTCTCCTAAACAGAGCCTGAACAAAGTGAAAAGCTGCCTCTCTTAAGTATGTGTGAAGTGCTAACAAGGTGTGAGCCTTTGTTTCCCCTCTGCTGTATTTGCTTCTAGGTGTGAGGCTCCTGGCTCCTGCCAGCCAGGGGACTCCAACAAAAGGAGGTCTGATGACCCAACAAATCCTGCCTTTGTTATGCCCCAGCAGGAGTCAGAAGTAAGAAAACCCCCTCCCCGCCTGCACATTGTTGCACAGATCGAAAGCAGACAACAACGTGCAGGAGTTGCTGAGTGTGTCTCAGTGTTTGCAAATTACACACGGACGAATTCAGCATACTTTTTTCAGTGGGGCCCGACTTCTTGGCAGGGTGGACGGTGTCCACCCTGTGAAAATAGTGGGAGGACGCCGTGTACCCCCGACTTGCGCCCTGATTCTGACAATGTGCAGGCTGCCGGCACTGCTGGTGTTACGCTGCCAGGCTGTGCAGGCTGCCGGCACTGCTGGTGTTACGCTGCCAGGCTGTGCAGGCTGCCGGCACTGCTGGTGTTACGCTGCCAGGCTGTGCAGGCTGCCGACACTGCTGATGTTACGCTGCCAGGCTGTGCAGGCTGCCGACACTGCTGATGTTACGCTGCCAGGCTGTGCAGGCTGCCGACACTGCTGATGTTACGCTGCCAGGCTGTGCAGGCTGCCGACACTGCTGATGTTACGCTGCCAGGCTGCACAGGCTGCCGGCACAGCTGATGTTACGCTGCCAGGCTGCCGGCACTGCTGATGTTACGCTGCCAGGCTGTGCAGGTTGCCGGCACTGCTGATGTTACGCTGCCAGGCTGTGCAGGTTGCCGGCACTGCTGATGTTACGCTGCCAGGCTGCCGGCACTGCTGATGTTACGCTGCCAGGCTGTGCAGGCTGCCGGCACTGCTGATGTTACGCTGCCAGGCTGCCGGCACTGCTGATGTTACGCTGCCAGGCTGTGCAGGTTGCCGGCACTGCTGATGTTACGCTGCCAGGCTGCCGGCACTGCTGATGTTACGCTGCCAGGCTGTGCAGGCTGCCGGCACTGCTGATGTTACGCTGCCAGGCTGTGCAGGCTGCCGGCACTGCTGATGTTACGCTGCCAGGCTGTGCAGGCTGCCGACACTGCTGATGTTACGCTGCCGGGCTGAGCAGGCTGCCGACACTGCTGATGTTACGCTGCCAGGCTGCCGGCACTGCTGATGTTACGCTGCCAGGCTGTGCAGGCTGCCGACACTGCTGATGTTACGCTGCCAGGCTGTGCAGGCTGCCGACACTGCTGATGTTACGCTGCCAGGCTGTGCAGGCTGCCGGCACAGCTGATGTTGCAGCCAGGCTGTGCAGGCTGCCGGCACTGCTGATGTTACGCTGCCAGGCTGCCGGCACTGCTGATGTTACGCTGCCAGGCTGTGCAGGTTGCCGGCACTGCTGATGTTACGCTGCCAGGCTGCCGGCACTGCTGATGTTACGCTGCCAGGCTGTGCAGGCTGCCGGCACTGCTGATGTTACGCTGCCAGGCTGCCGGCACTGCTGATGTTACGCTGCCAGGCTGTGCAGGTTGCCGGCACTGCTGATGTTACGCTGCCAGGCTGCCGGCACTGCTGATGTTACGCTGCCAGGCTGTGCAGGCTGCCGGCACTGCTGATGTTACGCTGCCAGGCTGCCGGCACTGCTGATGTTACGCTGCCAGGCTGTGCAGGTTGCCGGCACTGCTGATGTTACGCTGCCAGGCTGCCGGCACTGCTGATGTTACGCTGCCAGGCTGTGCAGGCTGCCGGCACTGCTGATGTTACGCTGCCAGGCTGTGCAGGCTGCCGGCACTGCTGATGTTACGCTGCCAGGCTGTGCAGGCTGCCGACACTGCTGATGTTACGCTGCCAGGCTGCCGGCACTGCTGATGTTACGCTGCCAGGCTGTGCAGGCTGCCGACACTGCTGATGTTACGCTGCCAGGCTGTGCAGGCTGCCGGCACTGCTGATGTTACGCTGCCAGGCTGTGCAGGCTGCCGACACTGCTGATGTTATGCTGCCAGGCTGTGCAGGCTGCCGACACTGCTGATGTTACGCTGCCAGGCTATGCTCCCAGTAGTATTAATTACACTACTCATCCCCCCTTCCCTCCAGCTTCATCCCGAGGTTCATGATCGCGTTACAGCACAAAAGCAAACGGTTGCTGCATAAGTTAAAGTTCACTTGGCACTTGTGAGATCCATTTTCACTCAAACATTAATTCACTTTTTGCCATCCTTAGGAAGTAAACATTTACTGTGGCCCCCCCCTCACGTGGGTGAAGTCCAGGGTCCCCATGACAAGTGCCTGACAAACCTTATATTGGCCACAAGAGCTGCGGTTCGGCGCAGGGCACTTATGCACTCTCCGCACAACTGCACTTTTGGACTCCTCAACGTCCTTTTTGAGGCCTTCACATCTCTGATGGAGACCTCAAAGGTACCACGGAGAGGGTGGGTCCCTGAGAAATGTTTGCAATATTGCCACAAACAAGTGCCTACAGTGTATGGAGCACGGGAACAGATGGCGCAGAGCAGGAAGTGATTCAAACAAAGGAAGGTCAATGCATTAAACACAGGGGCGGCTCCCCGTTTGAGCGCAGGAGTCGCCCGGCCTGCACGGCACAGGCACGTCAATGCCATTTTACTTAAACGCCGCAGTAAGAGGGCAGGGGGCGGGGCTGAATCCTATAACTGCAGGATTACAGCTGCCCCTGCAGTGCGCATGTCGGGTTGGCCGGCTCCAGCGCTATGGCCAACCCGACATGCACAGTGCGCTCCCAGATATACCCTGGTTGTGAAACCAGTCATGACACTTTCCCCGTTCTCTATGCAGGCTCCATTACAGCCTGTGTGGAGAACAAGCCCAGGGCTCCATTCCCTGGTTGAGCGTCGGACGCTCAAAACCAATCACAACGCTGGGTGCTTACCAAGCACAACTCTGTATTGCAGCTTTGTGATTGGTCAGAAGAGCCTGGCTGTTCTACCTGGCTTCCTGTCCCATGAGGAGAACAGAGCAAGGAGCAGAGACGTGGGACCCGGTGGTAATGTAAGTGTATAGGGGCAGATTTACAATAAATGGCTCATCCCTGCATATCAGCAGGGATGCGCCAGTTATTGTGCGCTGCGGCTCCGCCACCATGGATGCGCCGCATTTACAATGCAGCGCACCATGGGGCATAAACGGCACAGATGCATGACACATCTGTGCCGTAAAGGCGGCGCATTGCTGGAGTTGCGTCGCAAGCGCGACGCAGCTCCAGCAATGCTTTGGGGGGTCCTATCCTTACAATGCTGCGTCAATCCTTACGCCTGCTTCAAGCAGGCGCAGGGTTTTGACGCAGCATGGGCTCAAAAGTGACTGAGTGAAATCTTGTAGATTTCACTCAGCCACTTTTAGGAGGCGTTCCTGCGCTGGAACGCCCCCCCCCAACCCCCCCCTGCGCAGGAACGCCTCCCTCTGGCGCAGGGCTTTACAACGTGACACCTCTCCCAGATGCGTCACGTTGTAAATACCCCACACCATGGTGCATCTTTTGCGCAAACGCTGCATCACAAAAGTGACGCAACGGCGGCGTAAAAGAGGCACAAGGGGCTTGTAAATCTGCTCCATAGTTTGTATTTTTATTTTTTTGTTTTACATAGTGCAACCTCGCACCCGCCCGCGCCCCACCTCACCCCCCCCTCACTGCACCTACCACGAGTCATGCCGGCCACCACTGTATTACAAATGTAGTTTGGAATGCATAAAGCAGTACTCCTGCCTTCGTAAATTAGCCCATAAACATCTAATATGGGCATACAATGGGAATAGTCCTATACAATTAGAACAAGTTGAAAGTACAACATTGTGGAGCGGATTCACAACGCATGTAAGAGTGCGTAAAAGAGTACAACTTCCGGTACTAATAAATGCTTTTGTGAATCATGTCATATGGGCTTGTTTTACAAAATATTGAAATCACATACTGTGATTCCTATATGTTCAATGTTGAATTACCAGTGGTCAGTGTGGCTACAGTTATGCTGTGTCTCTTTCCTCTAGCTCCATCTGTGTCCTATGGAAGCTATATGAAATGAGTCAAGCACGTATAGAGGTTTAATAATTCTTATTTAAAACATTCCTTAAGAAAAAATAATTAAATTAAAAACATGTGTGCTGTCTTTTCTAGTACCTTAGTACTGTAACATGGCAATTATAGTTTTTCTGGATGTTGAACAAATATGTTGCAAGCGCGCCCTCACAAGAAACAGCGCCCATGGGGAAACGCACTGACAGCGCTGCGCTTGATTCCCCAAAAGAAACGTAAAACAACGTGAGGAAATCTGTACCAGAATATACATTTGTATTTTTTTTTTCAAGTCACTCTGGGGCATATGTAGGTAATTTCCATTTTGCGATTCCCAAATAGCGATTTTTAAGGAATCGCTATTTGAGAATCGCAAAATGGAATGTAGGTAATAATTTGCAATTTTTTCATTCCTTAATTGTGATTAGCAAATTGCGAATCGCAATTAAGGAATGAGTGTCCCATTCATTCCTAGTGGCTAAAAGGCTGATAGGAATGAATGGGGATACATTCTCAAATTACGATTTTCTATGAGAAAATCGCAATTTGAGAATTGCGATTCCTTAAATGCTGTAAGCAAAATAAGGAATCGCAATTTTTCCGATTCCTTATTTTGCTAAGTGGCACCTACATATCAAAAGGGGCATTTGCGAATTGCAAACGCCTACATACATATGTCCCAGAATTCCCGGTATCACGCCTGGAAAGCTGTGCCAGAGAAGGGGTCGTCTTCCTGCTTTTGGAATTCTACATACTGGGCTTAATCCATTCCCTTTCCACCCATATCTAACAATTTCCAGAGTGGAGAGGGGTTGGATCGGAGTTTGGGAATCCCCATAAACATATATGGGTAAACGAATCCCCGTTCCCCGTCTCTCCCCCCCCGTTTTGCCCCCCCCCCCCCAATAGTGGGATTTGCGACTTCGGATTTTGTCGCACTTGTGACTGAGAAGAATACAGCAGTAAATGCATTTATGCCCACCAGTAATCGCTTTGTAAATTCCTGTTAGGTGTAAATGAGGCATTTAAAGGCCGAAAATCCTTTTGTGCATAACCCCCTCAAATGTATGCAGTGCAGTGGATGTGGGTGGGTATGGCTGTGGAGTAACCACCTTGGAAATTCGGGCAACGCCAGGACAGTTATTTCTGCAATCCTCTGATTTACAGAATGTGTCATTAATTAACTTTTGAGCTTTCTTCAATTAACTATTTTTTAGTTGCTGTGCAGATTTACTTTGTAAATTGGTCACTGTTTACTGTTACTAACTAAACAGTTGAGAGAAAGTTAGTTCATAGACACAACTAGCAAGTAATTTATAAACTGCGTAGCTGTGAAGGGTATGTTTTGTCAGACTGGGGGTGAATGTTTTGCCATTCTGCAACATTCCGTCCACCATCTTGTGTGTTTTGCTGGTCACCCTATGTGGGAAGGGTATGCTCAGACGTGAGTCCCGTGCTCACTATGCCACTGGAATCAAGCTATCCTGGCTGATGAGGGCTGATAGCCAGAAACCGGTCCTAGGATGCTTGAGTCCGGTCCAGGGAAGGCATGGCTTGGCGGTTCGGGCTGGACTGTTCCCATGAGGCACAGGGTCAAGGCTGATTTGCATATGGCCATGTCTGAACTGGGGTGGCGTGGTGAGCAAAATAACGATGGATTAAACCCAGATCTGTGACTGGGGGTGAATGTTTTGCCATTGTGCAACTTTCCGTCCATCGTCCTGTGTGTTTTTATATTTTGTCAGACCCCACTCGGTGGTCGCAGGGCAGACAAGGGTTCCTGTGCCCCCACCATGGTGGTTGATGGGGTTTGTCCTACAATGGCTCTGTGAGCTGGGCGAGTACTCTCTTTCCGCACTTGACTCTCAGGGTAGCGAGGGCGAGCAGTCGAATGCCACTAAGGGATGCAGTGTGGGCGAAAAGAGTTCAGAACTCAGCCAAGAGATGCAGCAATGCACTGTCCATCAGCAGTGAGGCCTCTGGGCCCATCAGGGCTCCCCCTCAGATGAAACAAGGACCCCAACGTTGGCAGCAGTAGCACCAGTCTTCCAATTTCACGGCAGGCTGCTCTACACAGATGACGACTGTCACTTTAAGAAGAGTTGGTGCAGCTCCTAAGAAACACCAGGGAGACTGTGAGACCCTTGCACACACCGGTCGCACCGGGCTGCACTCACTCATAGCCGCTCTTTCGCTGGTCGCTCCTCCTGGACAGTCTCTCCTCCTGCATGCCTGGGCACACACCTTCCTTCTTTGACAAGGCAGGCAGGCTTCTAGGCGCTAGGCAGGCCCTCGGCTCCTCTCCGAGCAGTGAAGACTTCAGGTGGTATCTATAAAAAAGGGAGGAGGACCCCACACAGGCTTGTAAGGGACTGGGGGGAAAGTCAGTGTCAAAAGAAAAAAGTCCCAATCACAAATGGACAACAGAGGATATGTCCAGGTTCAGTATTCTTACTTAATCTGGCATGCTGCTTTTAGTTAGATACCCTCAGTAAGAATACTGAACCTGGACATATCCTCTGTTGTCCATTTGTGATTTGGACTTTTTTCTTTTGACACTGACTTCAGGTGGTAGCCACTTACCTCTGGGAGACCGTCTGTCATGCAGACCCCATCCCTGGTCACACAGCAGCCCTTTGAGTGCTCTGCAGAGGGGTCCCTTCTTTGGTCACGAAGAACTTAGAAGTGGAACCAAGGGGGGTGGGTTGGATCCCCTCCCGGCATGGGACGTGGGCTCACCGTCTTAGGTTCCACAACTGGTTTGGGTTGGTTCTTTTTCAAATGCCATTTTCAGGCTGTTCCTTAACCACAGCTTATGCGCACGGTGATGGCACTCACAGCAGGGGCCGTGCTATACAATGCGGCACATTTTACTTGTAAGTGCCGGGCGCACCTTTCAAAAGGTGCGCTTGGCGCTAACTAGGAGAGTGCACCGTATTAGATTGAATGCGATGCCCCCAGGGAAGCTGCAAACTTACTGTTGGAAATGGGATCCCTGGCTGGCCAGGACTTTCGCCAAAGTCAGTCAGAGACCACCACACCCAAGTCAGGGCAAGGGAGTTACACGCCAAGATAACCCCTACTCACCCTCTAGGTAACGTGGCGCGAGCAGCAAGGCTAAACTTGGAGGCGATGTAAGTTAAGTATTTGCGCACACACCCCAGCAACAACACCCAAAGGCCCACCACAAAGGAAACTCCACACAAGGTTATATAAAAATAGCCTTTGTATTACACCAAAACACATTAGATAAAACACACTTTACAATGTGCCAGAGGCACGGGCAGAATTTACAGGGGATATTTACAAGACAGGGCCACCTGGACCACTGTCAGGAATCAGCACTTTTAGAAGTAACAATACAATACTTGTAGGCCTAGAACTTAGAACATAGCCTATCAGACAGTACCTTCCGTCCTGGTTGCACGGGATAATGCGAGTGACCTCCTTAGTCAGCTTGAGCGGGCGACCCAGCGAAGCGGCGCGGCTCAGGGGAGAGCGGCGCTGCTCGAGGCTTGGACGGGCTGCCGGCACGGTACAAGCGTTTCTCTGGGGCGACCAATGTGTGCGGCTCAGAAGAGGAGGGGGAGGCAGGATGCGGGCGACCCAGCGAAGCGGCGCGGCTCAGGGGAGAGCGGCGCTGCTCGAGGCTTGGACGGGCTGCCGGCACGAGCTGCCGAGGGGAACGAGCGAGGCACACTTCAGCGAGGCCCCAGGGGCCCAGGGAGATCAGACAAGTCCCATCAATTTGGCAGGGAAGGCACCATAGAGTCCACTGGTCCTGGGACTCTGGTCAGGGGGCAAGCTTAGTATCAAGCCCTTGGGATCACTTATAACAGAAGATCACTGTAACACAAAATAAGACATAAAGCACACAACCAGTACCCACTGGTAACTGGTAAGTCCCCCCTACGCAATCCTAACCACCCTAGGAACAGGTCACGCAGGCCCTTACTAGCACCACCTGCACTAGCAAGAACAACCACCTCAGTCTCACAATACACATAGGGGCATAGACCTGGGGACAAAACACATGATGCAGAACCTACATTCAGCGGTGTAAGGAACACATGACGCATCAACACACGTTCAGCGGTGTAAGGAACAGGGCACATAATGTATCAACAACACATTCAGAGGTGCAGAACACAGGGTGCGCAAAACATACTACACATTGTACATTTCCTAACACCCAAAAGCCATAGGACATAGATCATAACAGCATCTAAACCTCAGTTAGCGCATAATCACCTTTAGCGCAGAACTCATCACTGCGCCAGCATCACATTAGCCACAACCTGTGGCAGTCCCTAGGCCAACTGGCCTCTCTAGGGCTAGGACGCCCTGTGTCCCAATGTCAGGGGGCCTAAACGGAGCAGCTGCCCACGAAGTGCTGGGCAGCTGTGTAGCAAGTGATGGGGCCAACACGATGGGGGAGCCTCACAGGCTCTGCAGAATGACTGTCCCCTTGGAGCCTCGCTGGGCTCTGAATACACAAATGGCCCCTGAGCCTCTCGGGGCTCGTCACGAATGTGGGCAGGGGGGGGCCCTCTCGGGGGACCCCAGAACAACTGGAGAGCCACTCGGGGCTCGACGAACCATGAGGCCGGGTTGGAGCCTCTCAGGGCTCAAGAGCAGCAAGTGGGCCAATGTGGGAGCCTCGCTGGACTCAACAAATGACTGGCCTCTTAGAGCCTCTCTGGGCTCTTAACACAATTTTGCGGGCATAGTTGGAGTCCCCACTCGAGGGACTCGACATCACTTGAGGCCTCACGGGCCTCACAACACCAGGGTCTCGCTCTGGAGGGGAGGGGCGGGCACCGGCAACATGCCCCGACGCCCCCTCCCTTCCGCACACACTCACCGGGTCTCTGGTGTTCGGTGGCGGCTCTCCTCCTCCACCGGGGCTCCCTCCTGGTCCTGGGAGCCCCTCAACATCCGGCGGCTGCTTCCTGGCGGGCCCGGGGCTCTCCCGAGCTCACGGGAGTCCCGGGCGGCCATCACTCGACTTCTTTCTCCTGCCGGTGGCGGCAGGCGGGACTTCCGGTTGGGGCCGCTGCCCAACCGCTTCCGGGTCGTCAAAGGCAGAGCGGCGGCCCGGCCGTAGACAGCAGCAAATGCCGGGTGGGCACCGGCTTTCCTTTTTAAATAAGTGGCACGAGGTGGCACTCCAGCGGGGCAATGCCGGGTGGGCACCGGCCTCTAATTAAATAACAAAAAGGCACGTAGGCGGCGTGGGCAGCCGCGCCCAAGTTGGCAAATCCACGGGGCAAATGCCGGGTGGGCACCGGCCACGAACAGAAAGCGCCCCCAGGCGCTAGCCGCAAATAAAGCGCTCCCAGCGCTAGAAGGGTGACCACAGCGCTATGAAAAGCAATTACAGCGCTCCTAGCGCTAGAGGGGAAATAAAAGCGCTTTCCAAGCGCTATGGCAGAGTCAAGCGCTCCCCAGCGCTAGGGGGGCCAACAAAGCGCTCCCAGGTGCTAGGCAGGCACAGAGAGCAACAAAAGTCCTTCAGGGGTCCATCAGCAAGCCAGGGGCTGGGCAGGACCCAGGGGGGGCAAGCCTTCCCCTGGGCCCAAGCAGCAGCATGCCCCTGGTAGATCCAAGTCAGAAACAAGAACATTTTCATGGGGTCACAGCCCCTCTTTTATACAGAGCAACCCTTTGTCTTTAGGTGCAGGGTGGGGGCAGAACCAGTCGCAGCTGGTCTGGGAGTACTGTTGATGGCCCAACCACCCATTCTATTCACAGGCAGGGCTAGGGTCATCAGACACACCACAGGGGGGCGGAGCCAGCATTGTGTGGGGAAAACCCAGCCCATCCAGGACACAGGTACACTCCTCCCACACATCACTCATGCTAATCTCACACTCACCACCGGGCAGACCCATCCAGACTTCCTGGAGCCTGGCATGCCAGCCAGCTCCAGCCAATCACACTCCAGCACCCTCACTGCACACACACAGCCATGTCTAGAAGTAGCACTTCCCCACTAGACACATACAAGCCACACATACCGTTGCGCAGCATTCATTCCCACGAGTTCACACATACCAAACTCGAGCCTGCACTCCCCACGCATCAGGAACTACCAGGGACCCATACATTCCCCATGCATTCCTATGGGAGGGCAGGCCTATCTCACTCCACGCACTCAAGGAGCGCACGCACTTTACACTGCGCCACAGTGTCAAAGTGCGCAAAGGCCAGAAATCACTATAATTTAAGGCAAAAAGTTCAGGGGTGAACCTGCCACAAGGCCCAAGTCCAACACTTACGCTGCTCTGGGCAGCGTATTCAAGTGAGATACAGAGGGATGTATGTCGTTACTACGCATGCTTTTACAAAGCATGCCTTTACTACGCAGGTTTTACAACGCAAGTCATTACAACGACTTGCGTTGGGGGGCGCTGGATAGTGAATAGTTTAATTTACTATTCCAACTCCAGTCCCCGTGGATAGTAGGGAAGGTTTTGGATAGTAAATTAAACTATTCCCTATCATGTGGCGCCCCCCAGCACAATGCGTTGTAACGACTTGCGTTGTAAAAGTTGCGTGGTAAAGGTACTGCGTGGTAAAAGTTGCGTTGTAAATGCTGTTCCCCCATACAGAGCAGCTTTGAAGCTGCTGCTCTGTATTTCTCTGTGGAGGCGGCAACCCGCCTGCACTTTTAAGAAGGGAAAGAGATCCCCTTGCAGGCGGGTGCAGTGAGTGACTGCACCCACCTGCAAGGGGATATCTGGGGTCCATAGGAACACCTTCACCCCATCCAGAGGGCTGCCATCAGGGGGCGCACTGATTGTGCTTCACCTTTGAGGTGGTGCATTGTCAACGCACTTCCTGGCAGCGTCTTTACCTCTGCGCCCGCGTCTGTAATATGGCAGAAGCAATGAGATTCCCTCGTTTGCATGGGGACACACCCCCATGCAAACGAGGGAACGCCCTCTGATGATAGCGCCGGCACTACATGTGTGCTAGCGCTATCTCTATTTTGGAGGTGACCGCACAAGCATCTGTGGCACCTTCTGTAATACCAGAGTGCCCCGGGGGCACACAAAGTGGGCGCAAATGCCCGTTGCGCTCCCCGGGGCACTGTGTATAATACAACCCCAGGTATCAGTGATGCTGGCAGCAAGCAGGGGCATCCAAAGCAAGGGCACAGAGACGGTTTAGATCCAAGCACATGGTTGTTAGGGATGTATGTTGTTACAACGCATGCTTTTACCACGCATGCTGTTACAACGCAAGTTTTACAACGCAAGCCTTTACAACGCATTGCTTTGGGGGTTGCTGGATAGTGAATAGTTGAATTTATTATTCCAACTCCAGTCCCCGTGGATAGTAGGGAAGGTGTTGGATAGTAATTAAACTATTCCCTATCCTAGAGCGCCCCCCAGCGCAAGGCGTTGTAATGGTTTTCGTTGTAAAAACCTGCGTTGTAAAAGCACTGCGTGGTAAAAGATGTTTCCCGGTTGTTAGTCTTCCTGAAGCAGTAATCGGAGACAAACTAAAGAACAGGCCCTGCCTAGAAACTTTCTGATGCTGAGCAGTAAAAACTGCAGTCGACCCCTTACTATACCATCCACCAGACGGCAGTGAGTGCGGTGGAAGAACTAACCGGCAGCTCTTTGCTAACAAGGCCCCCCATTGAGTTCCTAAGGGGAGCCCTGTCTTCCTTCTTCTTCTTTGCATCACTGTCTGGGACCCCACCCTCCAGTCACTGGACTGCAGTCACTCCACTCCCACAGTGGTAGAGTGGCTGTCCTAAATCTTCTCAAAATCAAACCTCAGCAAAAATGGATGATTATGGGAAAGTAATCTGCCTCTTGCTGCACTGATAGAGGGAGAGGTGTGGCGCAGCAGCCAGAGGGGCTTATTCCGGGGCACGGGGATGGCTCCTGAGTACGGGGCTCACGGCTCAATCCCCGGTGACAGCTCAGCTCAGCACCATGTGACTCTTGGCAATAGCTCACTTAGGGCTAGATGTAGGTTATGAAAATTTACCAATTCTAAAATACAGAATTTTACCAATTCGGTATTTTACAATCGGTAAATGCAATGTAGATAAAAATTTGGTAAGTATTACCGAATCGGTACGATTCGGTATTTACCGAATCGGTATTTACCAATTCGGTAATTCCCATTCATTCCTATGGGCCTGGAGGCCCATAGGAATGAATAGGAATTATGGAATTGGTAAATACCGATTTGGTAAAATAGGGAAACATTCAAGGGTGGCAGGGTGTCACATTGACACCCTGTTGCACACCTGAAAAGTGCTTGTGTGCACGTGGCACACATATATGCCCTAAGGGCATGTATGTCTGCCACATGGCAATGTTGAAAATGCACAGATTTGCATTTTCAAAGGTATACGTTATTTACCACCAACTAATAGTTGGTGGTAAATAACGAATCCTTAAATGTAAAAAGCACTCACTTGAGTGCTCCCTACATTCAGGATTCGATAATTTACCAAATCGGTAAATTAAGATTTCGGTAAATTATCGATTCCTTAAATTACCGATTCGGTAAATTACCAAATCCTACTATTTGGCCACCTACATCTGAAAAGCCTAATTCCGGTCGGTAACGGCCGAAATTCAGTAATTTCAGCCGTTACCGACCAGAATTAGGCTTCCTACATCTGGCCCTAAATCTCCCTGCTGGCCTCCAGCACCTTGAAACCTTAAGGGGGATATGTTTGTGCTTTACAAATATGGATTATTACACTGATTCCTGGTGGTGGGGCAATCTTGGCTATTGTCTGACCGCCGTGTGGCCAGCAAGAACACCACGGGTGATTGTAGATAAGAACCACCTTTCTTCCACATATCAATGAGATGGCATCCGTCTGTTTTTCAAAACTTGAAGATTTTAAGGAAAATCTTCCCTTGCAGTCCAGTCATACAAGCTATAATATGGTCTCAATTATGCCATTCACATGCACATTTCTGGGTGTACCATCATCTTTATTACCGTTACCTCAGCTAGTGCTGCCTGGCTCTTGTTGGGTCTGCCACAGGCTCACAAGGTGCTCACAAGAGGTCCGATTCACAGAATGAACTTAAGACTCAATCCTAAACTTACTACTTTTGGTATTCACAGAAGTTAGGATTTTGTCTTAAGTTTGTCTTAAGACAGACTTAAGACAGACTTAAGACAAACTTAAGACAGACTTAAGTTAGGATTTTGTCTTAAGTCTGTCTTAAGTCTGTCTTAAGTCTGTCTTAAGTTTGTCTTAAGTCTGTCTTAAGTCTGTCTTAAGTCTGTCTTAAGTTTGTCTTAAGACAATATCCTAACTTCTGTGAATGCCAAAAGTAGTTCGTTCATTCTGTGAATACCAAAATAGTATTACGTTTAAGATTGAGTCTTAAGTTCATTCTGTGAATCGGGCCCACTGTGCTCATCTCCTGGCGCGGCACCGGCTCACAATAGACAAACGTATCATCTTTGAACACCTATGAACTGGTTTCAAGGCATTCCACGATCATGGGCCTGAATTCATCAAATATCTTATCGCCTTGGATTCTCTGGGTAGAATTTTTTTGATCTTTAACTGCACACTTACTACTAGTACCAAGAAAATCAGGCAAGAAGGCAGATCCGTTGCATACCCCTCTGGATCAAAAAGTGAAAAATAATTGTCCGCAGTTTCAAAAAAGGCTCAAAACTTGGTTATTCTGCGTGTAGCCTTTGGTAGAGTAGAAGTCGGATACACTATGCAGGTAGTCACAGTCAAAGGTTTTAGATTCTGACTTAGTCTTCAGCTAATGGGCCATTCTTGCAGCACCTAGCTCATCAGGGCAGGTTTCTGGGCACTATGGGCCAGATGTAGGTGGCGTTACCGACCGGTATTTGTAGTTTCAGATGTAGGGGGCCTAAAAATTACCGATTCTGTAAATTTACCGAATCGGTAAATACCGATTCGGTATTTACCAAATGTTACCGATTCGTTAATTAATTCGGTAAAAATACCTACATGGCATTTACCGATTTGTAAATACCGAATCGGTAAATACTAATTACCTACATCGGGCCCTATGTCTCTCTCCCGCCACGTCTCCTGTAGGATCTAGTCTCCTTTAGTCACCTGAGCCTCCTTGGAGTCCTTATATTTTTTGTCCACCTGAAGCTGGTAATAAAGAGGACAGCCAGTTGACCTTTTAGGAGGAGCTATGGTCCCTTGGGGCACCAGGATTCAAGAGGCCTTGAGTGTTTCAGTATTTGTGAGAGTTCTCGACCTCCAGCAGGCGGTCAAATTCAGGACTCTTTTTTTTTCCAGCAGCTTCTTTCACTTCAGATGAAGTCTCCCCAGAAATTATGCAAATCTCTATCACACCAAAACATAGATTAGTTACAAATATGACATTTTTTCATTAAAGGTGCACTATATATTTCTTCACGAAGTCTTTAATGTATGGTATCCTGTAATGATTTCCGCCAACACGGGTTTCGTCGTATAGGAATTACCCACGACTTCCTCAGGGCTTGCGGACAACAGTGCTTCTTGGTTAGCCTTCTGACTGGTTGTACTTCCATCCCAGCCTTAGAATTGGCTGGGTGAATATAGAAAATCTCCAAGCGTCGTTCTAAAGCTGTGATTGGTTCTGCCAAATGTTCCTGTCCATTCCCAGATATTTAATCATTGCTAAGTTGTCAGCAGTTATCACCTATTGGCCCTTCCTGGGATTACAGCCAGGCTGCAGCTCGGCAATGCGGGGAGTGACAGAACTGGTTTTAAGACATTTCTCTCTCAGCCACCCGAACATATATTGATATAAAGTTGTTTTTCTGCTTGAGGTATCACAAACCAGATTTCACCATTAAATCAGATTTTAAAAACTAAGCAGGAAATTACTTTGAGGCTTTTTCTAACCTTTTCCTGGGCAGAGACAGGGCCTTAAGATGTTAACTCCACGTAACTGAACTCATGGAAAAGTCTAGCAAGGCCTCGTCAGTGATACAGCTTTTGGGTTTTATTTTACTCTGAGAGCATTTCAACCTCTATATGTACAGTGATCTATTTTATCTAGTAGCACCCAGCCTTGCGGGCTTACAAGGTGCGCTTTAGTGGTGATGTATGGACATATAAAAATAGGCTTTTAGTGCTGGGCAAAAGCATTTTTCTTTGCCAGTGTGTCACTACAGTGCATTTCGAGGGCACTCCCTCTTCCTCCATTCCCTCTGCATGGGAAACAACCTTTACAACGCAGTCATTACATTGCAGTCGCACTACCTTTACAACGCAGTCATTACAACGCAAAATCCTTTACATCACGTCATTAAAACGCAGCCAGTACATCGCATGTCACTACAACTCATGTCATTACAACGCATGTCACCACAACGCATGCATTACATTGCATGTCATTACAACGCATACCATTACAGCGCATAGTGCCCCTACACTATTCAACACTTATCCTAATGTTGCACTCACTGGAGTTAGAATAGTACTTTTTTACCCCTACACTATCCAACACTTACCTTAAATGCAATGTAATGGTATGCGTTGTAATGATGTGCGTTGCAATGGTATGATGCAATGTAATGGAATGCGTTGTAAATGTAGTTTCTAAAAATGCGCTGTAATGGCATGCGATGTAAAATAATGCATTGTAATGGATGTTGCGATGTAAAAACTGTGTTGTGAAGGCATGCGTTGTAAATGTTTGCGTTGTAATGTCATACATCCCTGTCCTCATCTCCCCTCCCTTCCCTCCTCCCCTCCCCTACCCCCTTCCCTCTTTTCCACCTCCCCCCCTCCCTCAGTAGCTCCTGTGTTGGGCTTCTCCCCTCTTCCACTCCCAGCCCAAGTGCTCTCCTCGCTCCTTCGATCTATGCCCTCCCCTCGTCCCCCTCCCCTCTCACCCCCTCTCCCTCTGTAGATGTGTCTGTGTTTGACTTCTCACCCCTCCTTCCCTCTTTGCCCTCCCCCCCCCCCCTCTTCTGTAGCGCCTCTGTTGGGCTTGGACGCCTTCCCAGCAGCCCCTGTTCTCGGGGGCCCCGGGGACTCTCAGAACGAGGCCCCGGGGGCCTCTGGGATCGACAGGAATGCGCTCCTTCTGTTGTCGGGGTTATTATGATCATTAAAGAGCGAAAGTGAAATATGTTGGCGCTGTGACAGGGAGCAGCACGTGTTGAGGCAGCCAGGGTTTGTTTGCTTCCCTGAGACCCCGAGAGCGGGGGTGGTGGGGGGGCTGGGGGAGGGCAGGGGGGGGGGGGTGCAGGAAGGTGGCCCGGTGAGTAGTATGGCTTCAGGCTAACGTGCAAGTTGTACTGTCTGAGGGGTATCATAGCGCCTTGAAGACACGGGTCTTCAGGTTTTTCCTGCACCCTTTCACTCATCCATCCACGATCCACCCCTTCAGGAAGAGGCCTTCTCCGATGGATGGATGGATGCGTGAGTGAAAGGGTAAATGGATGGATGAGTGCATAGATGGATGGGTCGATGGGTGGATGGATGAGTGAGAGGGTGGATGGGTGAAGTGAAAGGGTAACTGGATGGATGAGTGCATAGATGGATGGGTCGATGGGTGGATGGATGGGTGAAGTGAAACGGTAAATGGATGGATGAGTGCATAGATGGATGGGTCGACGGGTGGATGGATGAGTGAGAGGGTGGATGGGTGATGTGAAACGGTAAATGGATGGATGAGTGCATAGATGGATGGGTCGATGGGTGGATGGATGCGTGAGTGAAACGGTAAATGGATGGATGAGTGCATAGATGAATGGGTCGATGGGTGGATGGATGAGTGAGAGGGTGGATGGGTGAAGTGAAACGGTAAATGGATGGATGAGTGCATAGATGGATGGGTCGATGGGTGGATGGATGAGTGAGAGGGTCGATGGGTGAAGTGAAAGGGTAAATGGATGGATGAGTGCATAGATGGATGGGTGGATGGGTGGATGGATGAGTGAGAGGGTAGATGGGTGAATTGAAAGGATAAATGGATGGATGCATGGGCAGATGGTTCAGATGGTGGATGGGTGAGTGAAAGGGTGGCTGGGTGATGAAAGAGTTGACCTATGGATAGAGCAAAAGAATTGATGGATAATTGAAAGGATGAATGGATGGATGAAAGGGGTATAGATAAGTGAAAGAGTGGATGACTGAGTGAAAGGGTGGTTTGATGGATAGGTTTAAAGATGGGTGGATAGGTTTGGATATGGATGGACGGACGGATGCACTGACGGATGGAATGGTGACAGACTGAGTAATGAATGAATGACAGAATGTAAAAGTGAAATGGCGGATATCAGAGGCTGGTTGAAAGGATGGAAGGATGAATGGATAGATGCTTGGATGGAAGAGGGTTGCAATGACTTGCTTCGCTCGCCTGGTGCCATAAGAGCTTTGGTTCCAAGTGGGGGTATTTTCATGTTCAGTCTGCCCCCTTGTGGGGAGCTCTTGTTCCTTGGCTTTGCAGGGGAGGCAGCAGGTTGGGCTTCCAGACTGATATGTAATCAGCAGATCAGTGTGAAAGGTCATCAAATGCCCCCAGGAGTAAGGTAAGTGACACACTCCTGACACCTGCGCTATGGAGACTACAATGTCAGTTGTTCCAGTGCCTCAATTACACACTGTCCGTGCTTAATTTGAGCCGGTGGGGGCCACCCGCACATATTTTTTTAGACCTACACTTATTTTTATTAGCAGATATTTACTAAGCGCAAAGAGGGAAAAAGCACAGATGGGAAAGACGAAAGATGACAAAACTACCACAAAGAGAGAAAGCAGGAACCTGCAGGAGTGAGATAAAGAGGCAGGGAGTGTCTGGTAGTGGATTAAAGAGGCATGAGGTGGATTTAAGTCGAAAAGCCCTGGCACCTGGCTCGCCGACGTTTAACTGCACCGTTCGCCGGCTTCAGAGCAGCGCTTCGGGCCGGTATGCTCGGCTTCACAAATTAAGCACTGCACCTTCAAGGCCCAGCACTGGAACAAAGGCCTGCCTTGGTTCACAGCGGCCATCTTGTTGAGGATGGACATGACACCACTGAATGCAGCTGTGATCTTCCTTGTCCTGTCTGTCTTTTGTGGTCGCACTAGAGCTCACGGGAAAGCTCCACGTGTCCATGCATGTTTACGGGAGCATGTTACTTCACTTCTGGGCACACCGCAGGGGGCACCCGGGTCACAAGACCTCACCACACAGCCTAGCAGTGCAGAACCTTCCCTGGGACCAGCAGACCAGCTTCAGTTCTTGCTGCAGGCTTCTCGTGCTCACTTCCTGCAAGGATCCTCCATCGACACGTTTCGGCACTCAGCCAGCTCCTTCTCTTGGGCTTCTTCATGGCTGCCTTTTGAGATTCAAAACTTAAACTTACAGGTTCCTGCAGGGGAGTTGACAGCCAGTGACCGCAGTCCTGGAGCTCAGAAGTCTTTCTCGGCCTCCACCATCGTGGGACACCTGGCACTGGTGGAAAACAAATCCTGGCACAACGACTAGGGTTTCTGACCCATGCCGGTAGTTTGCATACAGACGTTGTGCATTCCACAGACCCAGCTCTGGGATAAGTTACTGAGTTTCTATTTATTCCTCTCTGACTGGTCAATCCCCAATCTTTGCCCTCTGTCAGTCGAAGGTAGGTTGCGGGACTGCACAGCCAGGCTTCCATTGAGGGCTAGGCACGTGAAGCCTGTTTCAGGGTTTCCCCTAGGGCCAGGAAGGGGAAGGTGCTGTCGGATCCATTGAGGGCTAGAAGGTGAATCTGATGATGGGCGTTTATCGCTGCCTGGCAACGAGCACCTATTGCTAGGGGATGTATGACATTACAATGCATACTTTTACAACGCATACCTTTACAATGCATTTTTTACAACGCAACATCCATTACAACGCATTCCATTACAACGCATGCCATTACAACGAATTTTTAAAAACTACCTTTACAACGCATACTACCTTTACAACGCATACCATTACAACGCATAACATTACATTGAATGTATGGTAAGTATTGGATAGTGTAGGGGTAAAAATTACTATTCTAACTCCAGGGGGGTGCAAAGTAGGGTAAGTGTTGGATAGTGTAGGGGTAAAAATTACTATTCTAACTCCAGGGGGGTGCAACAGTAGGGTAAGTGTTGGATAGTGTAGGGGTAAAAATTACTATTCTAACTCCAGGGGGGTGCAACAGTAGGGTAAGTGTTGGATGGTGTAGGGGTAAAAATTACTATTCTAACTCCAGTGGATGCAACAGTAGGGTAAGTGTTGGATGGTGTAGGGGTAAAAATTACTATTCTAACTCCAGTGGATGCAACAGTAGGGTAAGTGTTGGATAGTGTAAGGGTACAATGCGTTGTGATAGTATGCGTTGTAATGGTATGCGTTGTAATGACATGCGTTGTAGTGGTGTGCGTTGTAGTGTCATGCGTTGTAATGGTTGCATTGTAATGGCATGCGTTGTAATGGATGTTGCATTGTAAAAGTTTCGTTGTAATGGTAGTGCGTTGTAAAAGTTGCGTTGTAAAGGTTGTTTCCCCCTCGGGGGAAGTGTAGATACAGGTCACTGAGTACAACTCATAACTCACAGTTCAGACAGTACAAATAATAAATCAATGTCCAGGCCAGTAATTACTTTTATAAGAAAAAGAAGTATTTTGTTTCTAACTCTGAACATTCAAAGAAATAACAAAATTCACAATCAATCACACAATCCCCTTGAGCCCGGGCTCTAGTACTTGTAAGGCAAGTCCCTGTCCCACCCTCTTCCTTATACTGTGTTTGGGGTTATTCCCCATTCACTGGTGGCCGCAACCAGGGAATGATCACTGATAGGCCGTTCCCCCGTGACTCTTCCGGAATTAGTCAAAAGTGTCTATGGTGTTGCGGCACTGTTAGCAGCGAGTCCCGCAGGGCCTCACAGCCCCAATTCTAGTTTTACCTGCACTGGTGGTATGGGAACGTTCAGTGGTGCAGCGAGTGCCGTCTCCGCAGGCGCTCACGAGTCCGGATCCTGTTCGACAAATGCACGCTTCCCACGGTACACGCTGCAGCACCCGGCAGGAGCATGCTCTCTCCCCCGAGACGGCTTGTGCCGGCAATCAGAGCTGCTCCCGCTACTCATAAATGAGGTAAGTCACTCTTTCCCTCATTATCGTGGCAACAAATAGTTCAACGGTGGCCCCCTCTGGCATACATGTACACCGCAATAAAGCGGTGCAGGCCTGGCGCTACCCTCACGTTGCACGCGTCAGGCTCTGGTCACTGCGGCCCTCTCCTGGCATACGGCGGTCACCAGATCCCTTCTGTACATGGGCAACGACCCAATCAGTGCACAGCCGTTCCCTCACACCTCACTCAGCGAGTCCTTTTGATAGTGCTCCCCACTGGACCTCAAACCCTCAAACGTTCTCCTGTTCCTCACAGGGCACACCGGTCTCGGCAAGCAGGCGGGTGCTGGTGCTCCAGGCTCCAGGGCAGGGGATCTTGGTTCCCCCTGGGTGATGTCCCCTCTCCCAGCAGGGAGCCTAGCAGGCCTTGCCCCCAGTCCTGGTCACAGGCAGAAGTCTTGCAGAGCTTCTCCTTCTCACACAGCCCATCTGGCTGCTTGGCAGATGGCAAATCTTGGGGTCTCAACCTCCCCTTCTTACAGGCCTTTTCCAGACACTAAATGTGATTTAGATCCAAGTCTTTAACCCCTTCACTGCTGGGGCTATTCCCCCGCTGTGCTGGGGGGCCGGGGGCGAGCCCAGGGCCCTGGTGTTCATGACGAGCTCAGCTCGTCATGAGCTACGGCGCTCCAGTGCTCATGACGAGCTGAGCTCGTCATGACCGCGCCCGTTTCAATGGAACGCTCAGCACAGCAGGGGAATCAGCCCAGCGTGCGAGCGTTCCATGTAACGGGCGCGGTCATGACGAGCTCAGCTCGTCATGAGCTACGGCGCTCCGGTGCTCATGACGAGCTGAGCTCGTCATGACCGCGCCCGTTCCAATGGAACGTTCAGCACAGCAGGGGAATCAGCCCAGCGTGCGAGCGTTCCATTGAACGGGCGCGGTCAGGACGAGCTCGGCTCGTCAAGAGCACAGGAGCGCCGTAGTTCATCCTTTTCTTTTTTCCTTTGAAAGGCTGTCTGTCTCGGCAGGTCAGACTCCAAAGCTGTTGTCCCACAACGCTCTCTGGGATTGAAAGGGTCAGTCGAATCGCCAGGTCTTCAGTGCACTTCGGAATTCCAGTCGCGAGGAGGAGATATATAGCTTCAGGGGGGGTTGTTGCAGGTTTTGGCCACCAGGGAGGAGAAGGAGCGTCCTCCACTTCTGCTGCACTAGATGCGGGTTGTGTACATGAGGGAGAGAGACACAGAGCGGAGCTGTCTTGAGGGGCGGTGCAAGCTGAGGCGTTGCTTGATAAAAGCGGGTCCCTGTTTGTGCAGAGCGTTGTATGCATGGATACGCAGCTTACAGTGGCATCTTCTCTGTATGGGGAGCCAGTGGAGTCTTCTCAGGTGGGGGTGGGGGATGCGTTGTAAAGGCATGAGAGGTAAATGCATTCTGGGATCCATCATACAAACCAGTGGAAGCAGCCATGACGGGGTAAACCACGCCCCTCCCCCCATGGTTTACGTCTATTGTCGTAGTTAATTTTTTTGCATCTGTGTTCTGGTGGCAGAGACCCAACAACGGGCCATTCGTCTTCCCCTTTTCAGTAATGATCCAGTCTCCTGGGGAAACAACCTTTACAACGCAACTTTTACAATGCACTACCATTACAACAAAACTTTTACAACGCAACATCCATTACATCGCATGCCATTACCACGCAACCATTACAACGCATGACACTACAACGCATACCACTACAAAGCATGTCATTACAACGCATACCATTACAACGCATAACATTACAATGCATAGTACCCTTACACTATCCAACACTTACCCTACTGTTGCACCCCCTGGAATTAGAATAGTAATTTTTACCCCTACACTATCCAATACTTACCATACATGCAATGTAATGGTATGCATTGTAATGGTATGCGTTGTAAAGGTAGTTTTTAAAAATTCATTGTAATGGCATGCGTTGTAATGGAATGCATTGTAATGGATGTTGCGTTGTAAAAAATGCTTTGTGAAGGTATATGTTGTAAAAGTATGCGTTGTAACATCATACATCCGTCTCCTGCATTGCCTGTGCCTACAGCATCGTCCCAAGCCCCATCTTACTTCTAAGATCTCCCTAATAACCCTTTCTAGACTCTCCCCTACTGTATCACTTCCTTGACTCTTCCCTCCTCTATCCCAACTTAATCATATTCGATCAAACTGACAGACTCGCGTGTCCACCGCTCAAATTAACAACTTATATTTCCGTATACTGATCCACCACTAATCCTTTGGGTTCCGGAGTAGCGTTCTATTCTCCGAAAATCGCTTCAACGCCTTGTCAAGGGCAGAAAGTGCTATATATATACAATTACATTACATCACATTACAGTCAACTCGTAGCGCTATGAGGCAGCCATGGTTTGTTGACTCCCCCCCCCCTTCCGTGCCCATCTCTTTCTATGATCCCAAGTTTTTGCTCTATGTATTTTTTCTTTCAAGTGGACTCAAGGTGCTGGAATGCTTACAGCTTCAGCGCCTCCTAACAGACACCCAAAGGTACACAAATATTTCTTCACACCTGCGTCAAAAATCTCCAGAAACTGCTGCTAAAACTGCGATAATGGGCTTGATAATATGCTCTATGGAATTCCATTGGATCAGCCCGCCCCTGCCTCCAGGCAGCCGCTGGCAGGCTAGAACTGTTGGATTTTGGAGCTTCTTGAGATGATTTTACCTCTACAAACCTCCTGGGGATCCACTGGACTCTGCACAGATGTTGATCTGCCACCTTACACCATGCTCCATATTCTGGGGGTTGCTGGGTCAGTTTCCCGCCCAGTAGCTGCCTCCAGGCGGTCCGCTGGCAGGGGAGGCGGGGCCAAGGCCTCTTGATTGAAGGGTCCCTGGCTGTGGCCCCCCGCCTGCAGTCCACGAGCACAGCGTGCAGGCCTCAGCCAAGGGCCCCCCACACGCTGCGCGCGGGCCAGAGGGCTCAGGGGCAAGGTTTCTCTTTGGCTGTGTCCAAGGGCTGTGAAAACACCCCCTGTTTCTTAAGAATGGTTCGCCCGAGGAGAGCATCCCTTGGTGGGCACGTGCTCTGTCGACACGTGTCACTTCAAGTTAGAGAAGGGATGTGTCTCTCCCAGGCGGGCCTCTCTGCTCAGCCACAAAGGAGTGCGGGGTCAAAGTCAAGGTCACCGAGACAACTTTGAGTAGCAGCCCAGAGAGATGGGATAAGTGGCCTCCTGTTAAATGTGGATGTGTTCTACCTCTCAAGCTTCTAGGGCCTCATTTATGAAAAGTGACGCATCGCTGCGTGAAAACAGCGATGCGTCACTTTTCATTGCGCCCTCCTTGCGACACCAATGATGCGTCATATTTACAGTATGACGCATCATGTCGCAAGGAGTTACAGTAACGTCAGTATTTCTGACGTATCTGTACGGCGCAAAAGTGACGCATTGCTGGAGTGTGTCACAAAAGTGACGCAACTCCAGCAATGTGTCCTTTCACATGGGGCAAGCCCCATGTGAAAGGGCCTGCATCAGTCCTACGCCTGCTGTGAGGCAGGTGTAAGATATTAACACATTTGCGTCCTAGAAGTGGCGCAGTGAAATCTCATAGATTTCACTGCGTCACTTCTACGACCCATTCTTGCGTCAAAACGCACCCCCTGCATACATTATACCTGGCGCAGGTATTATGTGGCGCAGGGGTTTAAAAAGTGACGCATCTACCTAGATGCGTCACTTTGTAAATTTGGTGCAACAAGGCGCATTTTTTACGCTGCTGGTGCGGCGTAAAAGTGACGCACAGAGCTGTCTGCATCAAGGTGATACAGTTAGCCGTGCTCCTCTCACCTGTCTCCAGCGTTTAAAGTGCTTGGAATCATTGTTTACATGTCGCAGGCGCTTTCCTTAACGCCCCTCTGCCATGTTTGATACCCCCAGGCGCCCCTCTCCTTGCACTGCAAGGCGACGTCTGCTGTCGTCCTGCTGGTTGTTGCTGTGAAGCTGTCCTTCCTTGTATAACTTATCAAAAACAAAATTCCCTGATGTGTCAAATTCACTAATCTCAAATAGTATTAACTGAACCAAATCACGCACTCCAATACTAAGGGCCAGATGTAGGTAATTCCGATTTACCACTTCTTAAATACCGAATCATACCGATTCGGTATTTAAGAGTAGGTAAATTTGAAGTAGGCAGATGTAGGTAATTTTTCTTTTTAAATTACCGAATCCATATGATTCGGTATTTACCGATTCGGTAAATACCGAATCAGTATTTCCCATTGATTCCTATGGGCCTTGAAGCCCATAGGAATCAATGGGAAATACCGAATCGGTAAATACTGAATCGGTAAATACCGAATCCTGGCAGGGGAAACGGGGTGTCACTTTGACACCCTGTAGCACCCCAATGTCAGGCTTGTGTGCCATGTGGCACACATACATGCCCTAAGGGCATGTCTGTGTGTCACATGGCATAGGTGTGCATGCACAGATGTGCATGTACACTGGAATTCGGTATTTTACCACCCAATAGGTTTGGGTGGTAAATACCGACTCCTAAAGGGCCTGTGGCACGCTTTGAAGTGCCACCTACATCTGCATTTACAGATTCGGTAAATATCCCGATTCGGTAAAAATTAGGCCCCCTACAATAGAAAACCCTAATACCGGTCGGTAACGGCCGAATTCGGCCATTACCGACCGGTATTAGGGCTCCTACATCTGGCCCTAAATGTCTTGACAAGTCTATTTAGAAAAAAAATCATTTTATGGCATACAATGCAAAAAGATCTGCTTTTGATTGCAATATTTAAAATCTGTTAAAAGTCATCATAATGATACATCTAATGGACCACAATGCATGTTCATCACAACTTTTCTTAAAAACATTACAGGTGTCTAGTTCCCACACCAATTTTATACACATGAAAAACAAACACAACAAACAAAAGGACAATGTATCAATACATTGACTCGGATGATAGTATTAAAGAACAATGGGGCATATTACCAAGGGGGGCGATAGACAATTATCGCCGATTTAGCGGCCGTTTTCGGCCACTAAGCGGCGATAATTCTATCGCCCCATTAGCAAGCATCCTATAGGCGATAGCGAGCGGTTTCGAGCCCGCTTTGCATGTCAGCGATGTTTATCGCTAATGACATGCAAAGTGGGCGTACCCAACCTGTTAGCGACTGAAAGCAGTCGATAACGTCGCTATCGCCTATTAACAAGGCAGGCGTAGCGTTGGAAATATTCGCGCTAAGCGCGAATATCTCCAAAAACTAACGCCTGCTCAGACCAGTTCTTAACCATGTTATCCAATGGGAGGTGGATAACATGGCTAAGAACATTTTGTCGCTAATGCGTGAATATCGCTGTATTCGCCGGAAAAATTATCGCTTTGGAGATAAACCTTGCACGTTATCTCAGCGATAAAAAATTCGTTGCTAAGCCTAGTTAGCGATAAATATCGCTTATCGTTGGTAATAAGCCCCAATGTGTGTTGGGGGTCGCGTAACTAGTTCCTTGTGTGAGGCCTCTCTGTGGTGTAACCAGTGCATGGTGTATAGTTCTGTGTGTTGTGTAAATAGCACTAACGTCGGAGGTAATTATTAAAGAAATGCATGAATAAAGGGTATAGATAAGAACACTTGAGCCGCATCGTTGGAGCTGACTGCCTGTAGCGCCTACATGGTTTGTCAAGTCCAGTCGGTGCTTGGCACCTCTATTGTTAGTGTTTGCCCCAATGTCCTACCTGTAAATGAAGACCTTGGGCCGAGGCTAAAGCGCACTCTTTACTGAGCGAGCTCCAGTCCTCCAGTCCCTGAGGCGAGGGTGAATACAGAGGGGGGTTTCCTGCATCCGAGGGGGCGGGGTTATATGGAGGTGGGGCCGCTGGGGCGGATGAGTCCCATGGTCTCTCTAAACGCTCTGGCCGGATATGACGTTTATTGTATGGCCTCGCCAGAGGTGGAAATGTTACTCAGATGACATCTCTGAGAGGAATATTGTGACATCCAACGATAACTTCTTATACCCGGGTCTTCACATTGGCAATGTTAAGGGATTCACCCTCCACGCATGCCCGTGCATTGTACCATTCACCCATCACCCCCTCTGATACCCACGCTCTCATTTACTACCCTGCCAGCTCCTGCAGGAAGCCCGCACTGCTTCTCGGAGCTATGCTTGGAGAGCACAGGGGGGGTGCGTACATCAGCCCGAGTCGAATCAGGCCCGGGTCTGCCATGGACATCTCAGAATCTTGGGTGGAATGAGGCTGACGTGCCACAGCGCTATGAAGACACTCACAGCAGAATATGCGCTATAGAAGCACTAACAACGTAACATAACTTGGCTGTCCAGTAAGAGAGCAGCAGCATTATTGGGATGTACGTTGTTACAACACATGCTTTTACAACGCAGGTTTTTCAACGCAAGTCGTTACAACGACTTGCGTTGGGGGGCGCTGGATAGTGAATAGTTTAATTTACTATTCCAACTCCAGTCCCCGTGGATAGTAGGGAAGGTGTTGGATAGTAAGTTAAACTATTACCTATCCTAGAGCGCCCCCCAGCGCAATTCGTTGTAATGACTTGTGTTGAAAAACCTGCGTTGTAAAGGCACTGCGTGGTAAAAGTTGCGTCGTAAAGGATGTTTCCCGCATTATTGACACAGTAGTGGCAAACAGCAGGGCTCACCTCCGACACGCCCTGGTAATCACTCACTGCCCCACTGCCCAATGAAAAGCCCCCACATTCATTAAGGCGGGTAGTGTGTGGATAGCGCTTGGATGAGTGGGGACGCGTGAAAGTGCTTACTATAAAGAGTGCACTTGGTGGGAGGCGTGTTAAAGTGCCTGGTATGTTGGCCGATCGGGGTGACACCAGCTGGGGATGTATGACGGTACAACGCGTGCTATTACCACACGTACCGTTACAACGCAGCAACTTGCATTGGGGGGTGCTGGATAGTGAATAGTTTAATTTACTATTCCAACTCCAGTCCCCGTGGATAGTAGGGAAGGTGTTGGATAGTAAATTAAACTAGTCTGAGATAGCAACGCGTTCTCCAAGGTATGTGTCTTGGTAAGCACATGATGGTCTGAGACAAGGCGCTCTCCAAGGTGTGTGTCTTGGTAAGCGCATAATGCTCTGAGGTAGCAAGGCGCTCTCCAAGGTATGTGTCTTGGTAAGCGTATGATGCTCTGAGATAGCAAGGCGCTCTCCAAGGTATGTGTCTTGGTAAGCGTATGATGCTCTGAGGTAGCAAGGCGCTCTCCAAGGTATGTGTCTTGGTAAGCGTATGATGCTCTGAGATAGCAAGGCGCTCTCCAAGGTATGTGTCTTGGTAAGCGTATGATGCTCTGAGGTAGCAGGGCGCTCTCCAAGGTATGTGTCTTGGTAAGCGTATGATGCTCTGAGGTAGCAGGGCGCTCTCCAAGGTATGTGTCTTGGTAAGCGTATGATGCTCTGAGGTAGCAGGGCGCTCTCCAAGGTATGTGTCTTGGTAAGCGCATGATGCTCTGAGGTAGCGGGCGCTCTCCAAGGTATGTGTCTTGGTAAGCGTATGATGCTCTGAGATAGCAAGGCGCTCTCCAAGGTATGTGTCTTGGTAAGCGTATGATGCTCTGAGGTAGCAGGGCGCTCTCCAAGGTATGTGTCTTGGTAAGCGCATGATGCTCTGAGGTAGCGGGCGCTCTCCAAGGTATGTGTCTTGGTAAGCGTATGATGCTCTGAGATAGCAAGGCTCTCTCCAAGGTATGTGTCTTGGTAAGCACATGATGATCGGAGATGAGGCGCTCTCCAAGGTATGTGTCTTGGTAAGCGTATGATGCTCTGAGATAGCAAGGCGCTCTCCAAGGTATGTGTCTTGGTAAGCGTATGATGTTCTGAGGTAGCACGTGCTCTCCAAATCATGTGTCATGGTAAGCGCATGATGTTCTGAGATAGCACGTGCTCTCCAAATCATGTGTCATGGTAAGCGCATGATGTTCTGAGATTGCAACGCGCTCTCTAACCCGACGCTTGATGCTTGCTGGTGGCCCGGCATGTGAGATATCAAGGACTGTTCCAAGCCGGTGACGGGCTAGAAAGGCATTCGTTTATCTTATATAACCCGATTACAATGCCAAACAAAATTCCAAACACATGAGCATGCGAGACACCATTGGTCTACACAGATAGTATGTCTTATCGCAGAAGACAAAGTCACAGAATGTCCCTCCAGCGGGCAGTCGGTGACCCCGCTGACCACATCAATGCGGGATGCTCGCGTGGGAAGCCCAATGTCCAAGATTTTGGGATAAAATCCATTAAAGATATCCTCGACCTACTGGAACTAGGCTTACAAGCTCTTGTGTTTTCACTTTACTCAATTACGAGTTGGGTCCACTCTCTAGTTCCAAGACATGCATCCAATTACACTAAGCACTGGACGTAAGCAGATGTATGACGTTACAATGTATACTTTTACAACGCCTACCTTTACAACACCGTTTTTACCACGCATACCATTACAACGCATAGCGCTTTGGGGTGCTGGATAGTGAATAGTTTAATTTACTATTCCAACTCCAGCCCCTGTGGATAGTATGGAAGGTTATTGGATAGTAAATTAACCTATTCCCTATCCTAGAGCGTCCCCCAGAGCAATGCGTTGTAATAGTTTGCGTTGTAAAAGTTGCGTTGTAATGGTAGGTCGTTGTAAAAGTTTCGTTGTAAAGGTTGAATACCGACGTAAGCAATTCGGAAAATTGTGAACAAAGATCATCAACGCCTTTGTGTTGTGGTAACCCGGATGACTTGATTTTTAGTGAAAAGCCGCCTTTTAAACCCTGGATTAATGCACGTTCTGCACCGAGAGGAAGAGCTCACATCAAAGTAAGTTCATTGGATGGATGACACGTAAACAGTTGGCGTGTTTAGAGTGGACTCACTGCCCCTCCTTGCAGCATTTCACAAAGATACTGAGTTGTGGCTGGAACATCCCAACCTCTCAATCAGCCAGCGTGAGGATTGACAAGGGCGTATTATCAAGCCCATTATCGCCAGTTATCCCACATTATCCCAGTTTCCTTCCAATAAAACGACGATCATTTTAACACCGGTCGTTGATAATATGCCCCCTAGTCATTTCTGACAGGGAAAGATCAATAGAAGTGACCTCATGTGGCGACGAGACCTTCTGGCATCTGAAGAACCTACATCCTATGTTGCTCTTCCAGAACAGGAGAGCGTAGATTGTCATTGAGAGCACGGCTGTGAGATACTAGTGTCAACCAGTTTAGAAAATTGGATGATTTACAAAATGGTTTTTTTCTCCAACATTTATATAACCCCTTCGCTGCGGGGGTTATTCCCCCGCTGTGCTGGGGGGAGGGGGGCGCGCAAAGCACCCGCATGCTCATGATGAGCTCAGCTCGTCATGAGTTACGGCGCTCCGGTGCTCATGACGAGCTCAGCTCGTCACAGGTGCATTGGCTCCCGTGGAACGCTCAGCACAGCGGGGGAATTCTCCCCGCACCTGAGCGTTCCACGTCTCATGACGAGCTGAGCTCGTCATGAGCACCGGAGCGCCGTGGCTCATGACAAGCTCAGCTCGTCATGAGCACCGAAGGTGATAAAGCCACTGCTGAAGGGTGCCCGGCCGGCTTACGAACCCACATGACATTGGGGGATGGTCACCGTGGGCTTTAAGTTGACACACCTTTGATACCTACTCAACTGATTTACTTGTAAAGCCTACAATCCCAAAAAACTTAAATATTTGCATCCGAGACATTAGCTGAGAAGTGAATCTATAAAGGTATCTGCTAAAAAACGACTGCAAAAGGTGATCAGCATTTTCCATATGTTTAGTCGGGAAACATCCTTTACGACGCAACTTTTACCACGCAGTGCCTTTACAACGCAGGTTTTTCAACGCAAGTCATTACAACGAATTGCGCTGGGGGGCGCTCTAGGATAGGTAATAGTTTAATTTACTATCCAACACCTTCCCTACTATCCACGGGGACCGGAGTTGGAATAGTAAATTAAACTATTCACTATCCAGCACCCCCCAATGCAAGTCGTTGTAACGACTTGCGTTGAAAAACCTGCGTTGTAAAGGCATGCGTAGTAAAAGCATGCATTGTAACAACGTACATCCGTTTAGTCTTTGAAAAAAACTCTTAAAAGAATCCACCAGACTCTTAGCGCGGTACATGGAACGGAGCGCGGACCGCCGGACTGCGAACACTAGATATGACGAGCGACCTCAACTGTTGTGCAATGCTTCTTTGTACTCGTAGGAGTTGAGTCTGTCGGGCTGTCCGGAGATGGGTCCATGCCAGAACTATAAGAAATCTTGATCATCTGGAATGCGCAGGAAACTTTGTACAATTTATGACATACAGAGGGTATCTCTCCGGCCGACCCCAGAGTTCTGTTTTTAGGTGCCATTTTCTCAGAAGAACAAGAACATTGCACCCTGTTCTGCGATTTCTGCTGTTGCGAAACTCGGAACACATTACGTAGAGACTGTTTATAACTCAAAATGTTTTGGAATCTCGCCTCTTATCCTTGTCTGGTGGGAAACACATTATCGGCCACATGCATCATTGTTGCCGTTTGCGATTTCTTAATTGCGAAAATTAAGGAATCGCAATTAAGAAATCGCAAATGGCTATGCATCAAGAAATCGCAATTTTTTTTGCGATTTCCTAAAATTCCTTAATTGCGATTCACAATTTGATAATCGCAATTAAGGAATCCCTTCCCATTGATTCCTATGGGCCTAGAGACCCATAGGAATGAATGGGAAGTCATTCTCAATTTGCGATTAGCAATTTGCGAATCGTAAATTGAGTATGCAATTTCAAGGGTGCAGGGGGGGTCCAAAGGACCCCCCCTGCACCCCTGAAATATAACTTTAAGTAAATTTTTCACACACACATGCCCCAAGGGCATGTGTGTGTGTAAAATGAAACTTTCAAAAATGCACTTTTGTGCATTTTTGAAAGTTTTCGCAAATTACCATGAAGGTCAACTTCATGGTAATTTACCTCTCCCTATTTGTGAATTCGCAAATTTAAAATGTTCATGCATTGCATTTAAGAAATCTCAAATTGCGATTTCTTAAATGCGATCGCAATTTTAGAAATCGCAACATGATTGCGATTTCTAAAATTGCGAAAAACATGATGCATCCCAATTTTGTCAATTGCATTCGCAAACGGCCGAAAATTGCGATTCGCACCGTTTGCGAATGCAATTGACAATGATGCATGTGCCCGTATGTTCCTTTTTAGCATGCAGAATCTGACAGAGAACATACATGATGAACACGCCACATTGGCTCTGTTTCTAATTCAAATTACTCTCAATCGGAGATAATGATATAGGCATCAGCCCCTCCATATTGCGCCAACTTATTAAAAATTCTTATCTGAAATGAGCAGAGACAAAATCAAAGAAACTAGACCAGACCCCCCATTACCAGGTTTGACGTTTATTTAAATTTACATCTTGTGTTTGGTGGCACCCCATATAGGTTCCTATATACGTGCCGTTAGTTTGGTTGCTCGGGGTGGCGGGATATAATGGGATTTATATTTCGTCGGACGGAATAGCCGACATTGTTGTAACGGAGTAACCTGTCCGCCAAGATCTAAATAAAGCATTTTGTGTTGACTGTGGCTCTTGGGAGGGGGTGCGTGGTGGAGTGTCTCCCCTGTTTTCACGCCTGTGCATTGATTAACGTTTTCTTGGATTTCAGGACAGGATCGATGGAACCATTTGGAATGAAATCGACGATATCCGGGCCTTCAAAGTCCTGGACTTGGATGATTTCGAGAAGATGTTTTCAGCCTATCAGCGACACCAGGTACAGATTGTAATTTTAAGCCTGTGGAGTCTTTGAGGCACGGTAGACCAATCCATGCTAATGTATATAGGATCGGATTCATTTCTTGTTTGCGGGGGACTCATTGGGGAAACCCTAAGATCATTGCGAGTGAAGTCACCACCGCAGCCAATGTCGCAAGTCCCATCTGCGAGAAGTGCTGTGGGATTTAGACTTTTATTTAAGTGCCAGTCCTGCAGGGCATGAGTAACTCGATGACAGAAAAGAAATCCTTGTAATAAGTATTGCCACTTTTATTGGTACTTTTCTATAAATAAGACTTAAGGCTATATTTACATCTATCCTCTGCTGGTCTACTTTTAATGGACGTTTGGTTCTCTTTTTTGTGACATTTCATCTGCCAAAATGTACTTATTTATGTAAGACAAAATGTTGTGGCCCTGATGAAGCGACACAGAAAAGTGTAGTCGCCGAAACATGTCGGCTTATTTTCTTTTGTAACCACAATAAATCTCAAAATAAACATAATGCGGAGGTCCTTCACCCTTAAAAAGAAAAAAAATGGTCCTGTGCTGATTAAATTATGAAACTATAAAAGGGTTGTCACTCTGGGGAGGCGTCTTGAAAAAGGCATCCATAGTGGTAATATCAGCAATCGCTAAAACTAGACATAGACCTCAAACTTTGTCTTTTTTGTATGTTTATTAGAATAGTGCTGGGGTTGGGTAGGCGCTGAAAGGATTGAGGTATACTTCAGTGTAACAAGAGCCCCCAACTTGCCTTGCAGCTCAGTAGGCTTCCTTGTAGCCCAGTAGGGCTTCCTTGTAGCTCAGTATGGCTTTCTTGTAGCTCAGTAGGGCTTCCTTGTAGCTCAGTAGGGCTTCCTTGCAGCTCAGTAGGCTTCCTTGTAGCCCAGTAGGGCTTCCTTGTAGCTCAGTAGGGCTTCCTTGTAGCTCAGCAGGGCTTCCTTGTAGCTCAGCAGGGCTGCCTTGTAGCTCAGCAGGACTGCCTTGTAGCTCAGCAGGAATGCCTTGCAGCTCAGCAGGGCTTCCTTGTAGCTCAGTAGGACTGCCTTGTAGCTCAGCAGGGCTGCCTTGTAGCTCAGTAGGGCGTCCTTGTAGCTCAGTAGGGATGCCTTGCAGCTCAGTAGGGCTTCCTTGTAGCTCAGTAGGGCTTCCTTGTAGCTCAGCAGGGCTGCCTTGTAGCTCAGCAGGGCTGCCTTGTAGCTCAGTAGGGCTTCCTTGTAGCTCAGTAGGGCTTCCTTGTAGCTCAGTAGGGCTTCCTTGTAGCTCAGCAGGACTGCCTTGCAGCTCAGTAGGGCTTCCTTGCAGCTCAGTAGGGCGTCCTTGTAGCTCAGTAGGGCTTCCTTGTAGCTCAGCAGGGCTGCCTTGTAGCTCAGTAGGGCTTCCTTGTAGCTCAGCAGGGCTTCCTTGCAGCTCAGTAGGGCGTCCTTGTAGCTCAGTAGGGCTTTCTTGTAGCTCAGTAGGGCTACCTTGAAGCTCAGTAGGGCTTCCTTGTAGCTCAGCAGGACTGCCTTGTAGCTCAGTAGGGCTTCCTTGTAGCTCAGTAGGGCTACCTTGAAGCTCAGTAGGGCTTCCTTGTAGCTCAGTAGGGCTTCCTTGCAGCTCAGCAGGACTGCCTTGCATCTCAGTAGGGCTTCCTTGTAGCTCAGTAGGGCTACCTTGAAGCTCAGTAGGGCTTCCTTGTAGCTCAGTAGGGCTTCCTTGCAGCTCAGCAGCTGTTAAACTCCACATTGGTTCCACATCCAAGTGGGGTGGGGTACCGATGGGGGAACAGTCGAGAGTAGCGTGTAGGGACCTAGGGTGACTTCTCGATACCCTGGTACCTTGGATGGGCTGGTAGTAGTATGAAGAAGAACCTTATCCTCCCAGGATGCCTCCAGGCCCCTTCCAGACCAGCCAGCCTCTAACTTCAGGAATGCTGTATTTCTGCACAGTGAATACATTCTCATGACCACAGCCTAGCTGTTGTAGGACTTTGCAGGATTTCACTTAGGCGACCACCTTTAAAAGTTTTCCCCAAAGTAGGCGTTGACGTTTCCCTACATAGGCATCAACAAAGCAGTGTTTAGCCAGGTGTGATTGTGTGTTTGTGTCAGATGCTATGCAGGGCTGTGTTGCTGACTCTCTGCTAGGTGACCTCAAGCTGTGGGCTCATGTTTAGCATCCACTGGTGTCAAGAGCTTCAGCCATGTGATTGGCTGTCAACTGCTACTGTATAGGCGCTGCTGCCTTACTGCTGTGTCTAATGTCTGGCATGTTTCCTTCTCTCTGACCTGCGGCTGCTTCTGCATAGGACCTGCTAATTAACGCTTCACATAAACAGGTAAGTCCTGCCTGCTTCCTGCAGACTGCACTGAAAAGGGGTTCACGCCTTGCATGTAAATGAATGTTCACCCCCCCTCGTAACCCCACCAGTTTTGAGGGAAGGGAATCTCTGCACCCCCTGTAGTGTCGCCACCCCTGACCTGACACCCCCACCATGAGTTGCAAAAGACAATTATTAATGTATTAGAATGTGTGAAATAATGCACGGACGATTGCCATTGTACTGATGTTTTATTAAAGTATTATACTACCATTGTATTCGTTTTTAGAGGAAGTCTGTTGTGTACTCGGTGGACAAGGGGGCGTGGCCTCAACAGCAGCAGAGGGGGTGGGTGGCATTGGGTAACTGGCAAAGGTGGGGGGGCTGTGGCATATTGTATACAGCCCTGTAGCTCTGCTGGAGTCTGGGTGCCTGCACAGAGCATTGGTCGAAAAGAAAATGGGCGGAGTAAAGCTGTGCGCATGCGCGGTGGAGGGCTCGGCACACTTTCAGAGGTAGCTTAATCCAGATCACTGCTCCTGAAGTCAGAAAATGTCAAAGAGAAATTGTGTCTGGCGTGTATCCGTTCCTCTTCTGCTGCGACTGCAAACTAGGTCAAAGAAAGACAAAAGTCTAAGGGGCATATGTAGGTAGGCGTTTGCGATTCGCAAACGCCGAAATTCTCTGAATTTCGTCGTTTGCGAATCGCAAACGCCCCTTTGGTATGTAGGTGGCACTTAGCAAAATAAGGAATCGCAAAAATTGCGATTCCTTATTTTGCATATAGCATTTAAGGAATCGCAATTTTGCGATTCCTTAAATGCTATGTAGGGGTGCATTAAAAATTGCGATTTTGGCATAAGGAATTGCAAAATACCACCTACTTCAAGTAGATGGTATTTTGCGATTTCCTGTCAAAATGCATTTTTAAAAAAAATTCAAAGTGCCATGTGGCCACAAACATGCCCTTAGGGCATGTATGTGCGCCACATGTACTTACAGGCACATTCCAGGGGTGCAACAGGTGTCCTTTGGACACCCTGGCACCCTTGGAATTGCGATTCTCAAATTGCGATTTTCTCACAGTAAATCGCAATTTGAGAATGTATACCTATGGGACACTCATTCCTTAACTGCGATTCGCAATTTGCTATTCGCAAATAAGGAATGTTAGAGATTCGCAAAAAATTTGCGAATTATTACCTACATTCCATTTTGCTATTCTCAAATAGCGATTCCTTAAAAATCGCTATTTGAGAATCGCAAAACGGAAATTACCTACATATGCCCCATAATGTTTTTTTTCATGCTCTCAAAACACTTTAAGAGGCAAATGCTTCCTCTGAACTGAGATACAGAACTGGGAGGAGCCAAGGCGGATAGTCACCGCGTGTCAAGGTCTTCTTAATTGATGACCTGCTCTTCCAATATCAAACACACCCCGCCTTTGGCGATCTATGGAGCAGCGGGGTTTGGACCCCTTCTTCGCCCACTGGACCCGCCCTCTTACTCCAGGCACATCTTCACTTCTTGACAAGACTTTGTCAGCAAATGTCCTTCCATCTAAACTTCCCAAGATAGGTAGCATGTTCACTCAGTAGACCTGAGGTCTTTAAAAAAAAAAATCCCAAACCCTTGCAGAACTTCTTAAATGTTGGCCAACCCATCGCAACCGACACGTCTGCCCATCGCAACCGACACGTCTGCCCATCGCAACCGACACGTCTCTCCATCGCAACCGACACATCTGCCCATCGCAACCGACACGTCTGCCCATCGCAACCGACACGTCTGCCCATCGCAACCGACACGTCTGCCCATCGCAACCGACACGTCTGCCCATCGCAACCGACACTTCTGCCCATCGCAACCGACACGTCTGCCCATCGCAACCGACACGTCTGCCCATCGCAACCGACACGTCTGGTACAAAGGGTGATGCCCTTAGAGGCTGACGTTCCTCTTGGCTAAGCTCTGAAAGTGGAGGTCATTGTATAATTCTGATAAACCTGTCTTTAATTCATAATTTGCATCTGTTGAGTTGTACTTCTGCTCCATATCTTTTGGCCCTGTCTTTTGTTAACACTTGTGAGATATAGAAAGAGTGCTTGGCCTGTGCTTGACATCAAAGCTTCTTCGCTCCGTAAAGGACACGATCGCGTCCTATGAACTTACTTAAAACTCTTTTACGCTGTAAAAGATGTCCCAAGTGTTCTACTGATGGTCACAGGAGATAGACAATAGTTTCAGTGTGTGCTACACAATGAGAGCAAAAACCTGGATACATATATTTTTAAGACAAGTAGGTGAGGTGGAAGGAAGGTTGCAGTGCAACAGGGTGAGGATAACTCTCTTTACTTTGGCTTTTCTAAAGTAAAAAATCTTTAGTTTACTCCTTTGCACGGTGTCTGGTTGCACACAATTTTTGTAGCCTTTGAAGAGACCAATATTGTGTCATAAAAACTCCTTGGTAAATCATTCTTTGGGTGAGTCAATTGATGTTCACTTTTGGGCAGTAATGGAGGCTTAACCCTCAAAAGAATTAGTTTTTTGGAAACTGATTTATGAAAAAAACCTCAAAGCTAAATATTAGGAAAGTATTAAAAAAAACACATTCCACAGAAATAGACCTGGAGAAGGCATTTCTGAGGAATATATCCTGAAAGTGGGCAGTAATAGCAAACAAAGGAGTGTGCAGTTCGGCTTGCGTATGATCACCCTATTCTGGGTTAAATACTCAACCTGCGGGTGATTGCTTTGTGGCTTGAGCCGAAGACGATTGCGCTATTCTAGGTAAGTCTCGAATAGAGTATGATCGTCCTGGTCTAGGTACGTCTCAAATAGAGTCCGATCATGCTGTTCTAGGAATATCTCGACTAGAGTATGATCGTCCTGTTCTAGGTATGGCTTGAATAGAGTATGATCGTCCTGTTCTAGGTTTGTCTCAAACAGAGTATGATCGTCCTGTTCTAGATATGTCTCAAATAGAGTATGATCGTCCTGTTCTAGGTATGTCTGGAGTCAAAGATGATTGCACTGTTCTTGGTATATCTAAAATAGAGTATGATCGTCCTGTTCTAGGTATGACTCAAATAGAGTATGATCGTCCTGTTCTAGGTATGACTGGAGTCAAAGATGATTGCACTGTTCTAGGTATGTCTCAAATAGAGTATGATCGTCCTGTTCTAGGTATGACTCAAATAGAGTATGATCGTCCTGTTCTAGGTATGGCTTGAATAGAGTATGATCGTCCTGTTCTAGGTATGGCTTGAATAGAGTATGATCCTCCTGTTCCAGGTTTGTCTCAAACAGAGTATGATCGTCCTGTTCTAGGTTTGTCTCAAACAGAGTATGATCGTCCTGTTCTAGATATGTCTCAAATAGAGTATGATCGTCCTGTTCTAGATATGTCTCAAATAGAGTATGATCGTCCTGTTCTAGGTATGGCTCGAATAGTGTATGATCGTCCTGTTCTAGGTATGTCTGGAGTCAAAGATGATTGCATTGTTCTAGGTATGTCTCAAATAGAGTAGGATCGTCCTGTTCTAGGTATGACTCAAATAGAGTATGATCGTCCTGTTCTAGGTATGGCTTGAATAGAGTATGATCGTCCTGTTCTAGGTATGTCTGGAGTCAAAGATGATTGCACTGTTCTTGGTATGTCTCAAATAGAGAATGATCGTCCTGTTCTAGGTATGACTCAAATAGAGTATGATCGTCCTGTTCTAGGTATGACGGGAGTCAAAGATGATTGCACTGTTCTAGGTATGTCTCAAATAGAGTATGATCGTCCTGTTCTAGATATGTCTCAAATAGAGTATGATCGTCCTGTTCTAGGTATGGCTCGAATAGTGTATGATCGTCCTGTTCTAGGTATGTCTGGAGTCAAAGATGATTGCACTGTTCTAGGTATAGCTTGAATAGAGTATGATCTTCCTGTTCTAGGTATGACTCAAATAGAGTATGATCGTCCTGTTCTAGGTATGTCTCAAATAGAGTATGATCGTCCTGTTCTAGGTATGTCTGGAGTTAAAGATGATGGCACTGTTCTAGGTATGGCTTGAATAGAGTATGATCGTCCTGTTCTAGGTATGTCTGGAGTCAAAGATGATTGCACTGTTCTAGGTATAGCTTGAATAGAGTATGATCTTCCTGTTCTAGGTATGACTCAAATAGAGTATGATCGTCCTGTTCTAGGTATGTCTCAAATAGAGTATGATCGTCCTGTTCTAGGTATGTCTGGAGTTAAAGATGATGGCACTGTTCTAGGTATGTCTCAAATAGAGTATGATCGTCCTGTTCTAGGTATGACTCAAATAGAGTATGATCGTCCTGTTCTACGTATGACTGGAGTCAAAGATGATTGCACTGTTCTAGGTATGTCTCAAATAGAGTATGATCGTCCTGTTCTAGGTATGTCCCAAATAGAGTATGATCGTCCTGTTCTAGGTATGTCTCAAATAGAGTATGATCGTCCTGTTCTAGGAATGTCTGGAGTCAAAGATGATTGCACTGTTCTAGGTATGTCTCAAATAGAGTATGATCATCCTGTTCTAGGTATGACTCGAATAGAGTATGATCGTCCTGTTCTAGGTATGACTGGAGTCAAAGATGATTGCACTGTTCTAGGTATGTCTCAAATAGAGTATGATCGTCCTGTTCTAGGTATGACTGGAGTCAAAGATGATTGCACTGTTCTAGGTATGTATCAAATAGAATATGATCGTCCTGTTCTAGGTATGACTCAAATAGAGTATCATGGTCCTGTTCTAGGTATGTATGGAGTCAAAGATGATTGCACTGTTCTAGGTTTGTCTCGAATAGTGTATGATCGTCCTGTTCTAGGTATGGCTCGAGTCAAAGATTATTGCACTGTTCTAGGTATGTCTCGAATAGTGTATGATCGTCCTGGTCTAGGCATGTCTCAAATAGAGTTTGATCACCCTGTTGTAGGTTTGTCTCCAATAGAGTTTGATCATCCTGTTCTAGGGTTGTCTCGAATAGAGTATGATCATCCTGTTCTAGGTATGGCTCGAATAGAGTATGATCGTCCTGGTCTAGGCATGTCTCAAATAGAGTTTGATCGTACTGGTCTAGGCATGTCTTAAATAGAGTTTGATCGTCCTGTTCTAGGTTTGTCTCAAATAGAGTATGATCGTCCTGTTCTAGGTATGGCTTGAGTCAAAGATTATTGCACTGTTCTAGGTATGGCTCGAATAGAGTATGATCTTCCTGGTCTAGGTATGTCTCAAATAGAGTCTGATCATCCAGTTCTAGGAATATCTCGAATAGCGTATGGTCGTCCTATTCTAGGTATGGTTTGAGTCAAAGATGATTGTACTGTTCTAGATATGTCTCGAATAGAGTATGATCGTCCTGTTCTAGGTATGTCTCAAATGGAGTATGATCGTCCTGTTCTAGGTTTGGCTCGAGTCAAAGATGATTGCACTGTTCTAGGTATGGCTCGAATAGAATATGATTGCTCTGTTCCGGGGATGTGGGTCGTGTAGAGTATGATAGTCCTGTTCCGGGTGTATGGCTCGACTCTAGCTTGATCGCCATGCTCTTCATCCCAACTTTAGGATGATCACTGTCTTGTAGGTGTAAGAGTTGAGGCAAGTATTATTGCCCTATTATGGCTGGACAGCTCGATTGTTTTCCACCTATACTGGGTGCTGTCGTGCATAAGCGGGACAAATCTATCCAGGCTCTGATGGTTGTAGAAGCTTGGAAGAACATTGAAGAACAGCACAGAGACACACATATCCTGGCATTCCGCCCTCCCCCGTGATCACCTACAGTGATGATGTGGACCTTGGAATGACACTCTTAAGGTGGAAGGTCTCTGTAAATAATCAGTGGAGTATTTCCCTCACTCAGCAGTTTAATTGATTAGCTATCTACCAGATGGAAACCAAGCCTTACCTTCTTGGAATGGCTCCTGTTCTTCTCCTCGTGCCCGTCCTTGCATAAACACGAGGTGACATTTAATAATGCAGTATGAACACGTAGTGGGCCACCGTCGTGGGACGTCAAAGCCCTTTAAGGTTAGATTCCATGTTAACTCGCTTCCTGATTCCAATTTGTCCACGTGGGATCTGTCTTTGATGGGAATCAAGACCTTCAGGGAATCAGAAATAAAGGGTCTTATTTAGATCTCGACTGACGGGTTACTCTGTCACAACAGTGATGGATATCCCATCCACCGAAATATAAATCCCATTATATCCTCTGGGATTTATATTTTGGATATCCGTCACCTTTATCGGTCTAATGACATCAGCCTGAAACCGGGGGTGCCACAAGGGTCCAGTCTCAGCCCAACTCTTTTGAACCTTTATGTAGCACCTTTGGCGGAGATCACGGATACATTTGGGGTGGAAGTCGTGTCCTACGCAGACGACACTTGACTCAGCTGGTAGTGGCTTTGACACAACCGGAGAAGGAGGCAGCCAGTAATTTCAGTAATTGTATGCAGGAATTGGCGGTTTGGATGGCAAACAATTGCCTCAAACTGAATGGAAATAAAACTGAGGTGCTGATTGTTGGGAAGGCTCCTTTGGTGTGGACATCGGCGTGGTGGCCTCAAGAGCTGGGCCCGCAACCCTCACCTAGCGAGCAAGTTAGGAATCTGGGGGTATGGCTCGATACTAAGATCTCATTTGAGCAACACACAAGAAGGGTGGCAGGCACATGCTTTGGTATTGTGAGGGGTCTCAGGAAGACACTGGACCTACTGCCAACGACAGCAAGGAAAATTATGGTCCGTGCCTTAATAACATCGAGGCTGGACTATGGGAATGTCTTTTATCTGGGAGCAAATGCTAAGTGCATTCAAAGGCTGCAACGTATACAGAATGTGGCGGCACGCCTGGTTCTAATGCTGCCCAAGAGAGCCTCCTCGAATAGGGCGTTGGAATCGCTACACTGGCTCCCGATTAGGGAACGGGTGTTGTTCAAAGCCTTGTGTGTCAGTCACCGTATAACACAGGGGAAAGGGCCCATCTATCTCCACAACGTACTTACCCTATACAACCCAACCCGGCAACTGAGATCTAGCTGGACAGGACAGGTTAAGGTTCCAAAATTCAGTAAAGCGAGGATGGGAGGGTGCTCCTTTCGTGTTCTGGCAGCCCAACACTGGAACAAACTGCCTCCGAGACTCCCCCTGGAGACGTCAGAGCTGTCGCTCCACAAAGAGCTGAAAACTTACCTCTTTCACAAAGAATAGGCCTGGGCTAGGTAGCGGGGGGTGGGATGAATTACTTCTGCTGTAGTGCTCTGGTTTAGCCGTAGTGCAGCATGGGGACACACTAGCCTAGTGTAACCAGGCGCTCTATAAACTCAGTTATTATTATTAGATGGTAGTATTCACACTTTATGCCTCTGCAGATACTTCCAGATATAATGCAGCAGAATAGTGTGACCTTCCTTAAAGGCTTCAAAATACACACAAAAGGTGATACATTGTTAGTCCACAACTTCCCCCCACTTTTTGCGTGCTCTTGAAGCGTTCCCTTCACTGCTACTCCTTCTACTTACCCCTTCTACAGCGGTGTGTTGCCTCCTGATGAATGCCGCTCAACTAGCTTCACTCCTGACCACTTACATCTCTACAAAGACTATTGGGATTTGATTCCTCTCCCAACCTAATAAAGACCCTTCACTTAGGCTAATGCGACGGAAACCGCAATAAGACTTCACAGGAAGCCGTGTTGGCCGATGGGAAAATTCCTTAAGGAGCACATTATGTGCTTGGCTGTAAAAATAAAACCTTAAAAGCAGTGACCTCAAGTCCTTTGTTTCCCCCACTCCCACTTCCAGCTGAAGAGTTTTGGCCGTCTGCAGAGTGTTGATGGTCCATAAAGATGTATCAGATCGCGCAGCGTTCCTTTCGCGAACCAGGCGGTCATTGGTCGAAGAGTAAATGTACGTTTGTGCAGCTAGCATTGATTAACCAGTGGGCAGAGGTTTTCATCGCTCACATTTTTGTCTCAGTCTGGAGTTGGAAGCGGGGCGTTGTCGATGACTAGGTCTGATCTTTTCCCATACATGGGTTTACAGAGCTTTTTTAGTTTTGGCCTTCAGCCTCTCCAAGCATCAGGGCGATTTATCCACCATTTTGTTGCCCTCTGGCGCCCATTGTTGTGGTGCTCTAAGATGGCTATCTCCCGTTGCCTTAATTTGGTGCTGGGCAAGTCAAGTTCCTTTCGCGAACCAGGCGGTCATTGGTCGAAGAGTAAATGTACGTTTGTGCAGCTAGCATTGATTAACCAGTGGGCAAAGGTTTTCATCGCTCACATTCTTGTCTCAGTCTGGACATGGCAACGGGGCGTTGACGATGACAAGGTCTGATCTTTTCCCATACATGGGTTTACAGAGCTTTTTTAGTTTTGGCCTTCAGCCTCTCCAAGCATCAGGGCGATTTATCCACCATTTTGTTGCCCTCTGGCGCCCATTGTTGTGGTGCTCTAAGATGGCTACCTCCTGTTGCCTTAATTTGGTGCTGCGTGTGTAAAGCACCTATTTTGACGAAAGCGATCTGTGGTTAATGTCTGCTTCGGACTGACTCTGGCCGCTGTCTGACTGCTCAGTGTCATCTACAATAAACTTGTAGAAGTCCAACATTTTCATCATAAGTGAGGAGTAGTTCAGTGAGGCACTCAAGTGGGCCCAAGCCCAGCCACCTGATCACAACATTTAAGGAGAACATTTACCGACTTGATTATTTCACAAGAATGTCTAGCTACAGCAGTAGCAATGCGTAAAGTATGACTCTGATGTAGTGTATCTTCATCGAATGGTGCTGTGGTGGTCCACCTTGCTATCTGTTGCAGACGCTGCCATGGAAGCTTGGGCACCAGAGACCCTCCTCTTTGTGGCAGACCTAGCTGCTAGATGTAGAGGATGAACACATCTCTACATCTCAAGGTGCAGGGCTCTGCAGTAGAAAGGGGTTTTGCAGTGTGAATCTTTTCTGGATTCACTATGCGGTGCATTATTCCGCCATCTAGTGGTTGGGTCTGGAATTGTAATATTTCTCCCTTTTTTTTAAATTCTTGGCCGGTGGGTGTCGACATACCACCATTTGGTGTCCCTCTGTGACATTGACGTGCTTCCTCCTGAGGCTCCCACCTTTGGTCGCCATCTTCAGATTCTCTTTTTTTTCGCCGTTGGGTCTGGATCAATACGGGAGAAGCTCCAAGAGCTCGTTATCAGCCACTTTCCCTGTCCAGCCTGGGGTCTTCAGTTCCAGCTCACATACCCGTGCATTGCGTACTCTCCGTGTGGATCACACCCCTGCCGACTCAATCTTATCTGCAGCCAGCACACCTACACTCGCATCTTCTGGATCCGCTTCCAGGCACTTTCATCTTTCACTGTGCACTATGAAACTATGTGGTCTGCTTCTGAGGCTGATGTCCAGTCCCTGTCCCTGCGACAACACGGAAGTAGGCACCGCTTCCACGTGACAGAAACGAGGGGCACATGCACAAATACACATCTGCACACCTACCACTTGTAAACGATTTGCACAACACAAGTGGCTAATAATACTAATATTAACATTAAAAAGAAAGAGCAGCTTTTACTGCTGCCAGGGCCAGTCCTAGATATTGTGCTGACCTAGGCGAAAATGCCCTCGCTCATCCTTCATGGCAGGGGCATGGCTTCCTGTCATAAACCAGGTGCTGTCGTGATGCCTTAACTTTCCAATACTTGTTTCCAAATTATCATGAGGTGATGTCCTGAAGTCTGGTTCTGTAGCATAGGTATATCTGGCGGTGATGTCCTGAAGTCTGGTTCTCTAGCGTGGGGCGTATTCTGAGGTGATATCCTGAAGTCTGGTTCTCTCGTATGAGGTGGCTCCAGAGGTGATATCCTGAAGTCTGGTTCTCTCGTATGAGGTGGCTCCAGAGGTGATATCCTGAAGTCTGGTTCTCTCGTATGAGGTGGCTCCAGAGGTGATATCCTGAAGTCTGGTTCTCTCGTATGAGGTGGCTCCAGAGGTGATATCCTGAAGTCTGGTTCTCTCGTATGAGGTGGCTCCAGAGGTGATATCCTGAAGTCTGGTTCTCTCGTATGAGGTGGCTCCAGAGGTGATATCCTGAAGTCTGGTTCTCTCGTATGAGGCGGCTCCAGAGGTGATATCCTGAAGTCTGGTTCTCTCGTATGAGGCGGCTCCAGAGGTGATATCCTAAAGTCTGGTTCTCTCGTATGAGGCGGCTCCAGAGGTGATATCCTAAAGTCTGGTTCTCTCGTATGAGGCGGCTCCAGAGGTGATATCCTGAAGTCTGGTTCTCTCGTATGAGGCGGCTCCAGAGGTGATATCCTGAAGTCTGGTTCTCTCGTATGAGGCGGCTCCAGAGGTGATATCCTAAAGTCTGGTTCTCTCGTATGAGGCGGCTCCAGAGGTGATATCCTGAAGTCTGGTTCTCTCGTATGAGGCGGCTCCAGAGGTGATATCCTGAAGTCTGGTTCTCTCGTATGAGGCGGCTCCAGAGGTGATATCCTGAAGTCTGGTTCTCTCGTATGAGGCGGCTCCAGAGGTGATATCCTGAAGTCTGGTTCTCTCGTATGAGGCGGCTCCAGAGGTGATATCCTGAAGTCTGGTTCTCTCGTATGAGGTGGCTCCAGAGGTGATATCCTGAAGTCTGGTTCTCTCGTATGAGGCGGCTCCAGAGGTGATATCCTGAAGTCTGGTTCTCTCGTATGAGGCGGCTCCAGAGGTGATATCCTGAAGTCTGGTTCCCTAGCATGGGGGCTCCAGAGAAGGTGCATGCTTCGCACAGATTTGCTTGCTTGGTGTTGTGACCCTGTATCGAGCACGCTGTCCCTCTTGAACCCTTTCATCTTGTGTTTCATTACAGAAGGAGATGATGGGCTCCACGGAGGACCTCTATCTGTCCACGCGGAAGGTGAAGGAGCTGTCTGTGATCGACGGACGCAGAGCGCAAAACTGTGTCATCCTGCTCTCCAAGTAAGTGTCGCTCTTACAACCCCGCAGCGGCAGCACACATGTTATGTTATGTTATGTTATGTTATGTTAGCAGAGCTTGTATAGTGCATGGCTACCCCAGCATGTATCACAATCCACATTTGCATCTCTATCTATACTAATCTAATAAAGAGAGAGCCCAAACCTTTGAGGCGGGTAATCTCAGGAACCACAGCACCAATCACAACACCCAATACAGCGTTGTTGCAGCAGAAGGACATAGGCTATGCAGACGCCCACCGTATACATTTAAAAGGTAAAAGAACTGTGCCAGCAAAGTAGTCCCTTGTGGGCGTGTCTGCATTGTGCTGTGGGCGTGTGCTGGGGGCGTGACAAACGCTGGGGGCGTGTGGTACGTTCCGCCCTTCATGCCATGTCTCATATCGTGTGCTAATCCCACCCTGCTCCCTTTAAATACCCCTGCACCCCATAATCATAACCCAACCTTACTCCATAAAATACCCCAACACCCTTAAACACTAACCCATCTTAACGCTATAAATATACCCTGTACCCCAAAACCCAAACCTATCCTAAACCCTAAAAATACCCCTGTACCCCAAAACCCAAACCTATCCCTAAACCCTAAAAATACCCCTGTACCCCAAAACCCAAACCTATCCCTAAACCCTAAAAATACCCCTGTACCCCAAAACCCAAACCTAGCCCTGAACCCCTGTACCTCAAATCCCAAACCTACCCCTGAACCCTAAAAGTACCCCTGTACCCCAAAACCCAAACCTACCCCTGAACCCTAAAAATACCCCTGTACACCATAACCCAAACCTACCCCTGAACCCTAAAAATAGCCCTGTAACCCAAAACCCCAAAATACCCCTGAACCCTAAAATACCCCTGTACCCCAAAACCCAAACCTAGCCCTGAACCCTAAAAATACCCCTGTACCTCAAAACCCAAACCTAGCCCTGAACCCTTAAAATACCCCTGTATCCCAAAACCGAAACCTACCGGACGGGCTGCTAGTATGGGTATAAGCTGAACTTGTATGTCACAGTATCTTCTGGTATTTCTCAATCCTTAGTTTTATCAATATACTAGCAGCCCGTCCCGACGTTGTCCGGGTATGAATTGCTGCCGGCCCGTAGTATATTCTTTTTTAGGATTTTGTTTTGATAGCATTTCTTATCTGTGACAGGCCTGTGAAATGCTCCGATTCACAGTGCACTGCTGATGCACTTAAGAGTGCGCGTTCAGTAGTGTGTGAACTCGAGTTTCCCTACTTTATTTTTCCTTGCAATATTATATAGCACAAACTCGACAACATGGCATGAGCACAATTTACATTACAGAAGAACACATTCATTTGTGGTAGGCACGGGGAGACAAAGCGATTTGCCTGGAATCACAGGATGTTGAGCTGATGCCGAGATTCGAACGTAGCTCCCCAGCTCTAAAGTTCGCAATTCTAAAACTTGTGGTGGGAGGTGTGTCTAAAAGTGTATGTCGGTGCTGGCCATCAATGAGAGACACCTGTGCATTTTTCAAACAGGTGGTGAAAAAATATGAGTATGTTGCTGGAGATGTGGGCCGCCGTGCCACCAATGTACTTACCGGGGGAGGGTAAACACCCATTATTCCGCAACTTTCTTTCCGCATACCATCACTCCGCATACTTTCATTACGAAAGTACCATGACACCGCAATGCATTATAACGCATGGCATTACATTTTATATGCTTTTACCACGCATCCATAAATGCATGAATGGTAAAAGCATGTTTTTTTAATGTTTGGATAAGGTAAGTATGGGTATAGGGGTATATGTTTTGGGGTACTGAGGTATATGTTTTGGGGTGTTTGGGTATTTTAAGGGTTCAGATATAGTTTTGGGTTATGGGGTACAGGGGCATTTTTAGGGTTCAGGGGTAGGTTTGGGTTTTGGGATACAGGGGTATTTTAAGGGTTCAGGGCTAGGTTTGGGTTTTGAGGTACAGGGGTATTTGTAGGGTTCAGGGCTAGGTTTGGGTTTTGGGGTACAGGGGTATTTTAGGGTTCAGGGGTAGGTTTGGGTTTTGGGGTACATGGTTATTTTTAGGGTTCAGGGCTAGGTTTGGGTTTTGGGGGTATGGGGTATTTTTAGGGTTCAGGGCTAGGTTTGGGTTTTGGGGTACAGGGTTATTTTTAGGGTTCAGGGCTAGGTTTGGGTTTTGGGGTACAGGGGTATTTTAAGGGTTCAGGGCTAGGTTTGGGTTTTGAGGTACAGGGGTATTTTTAGGGTTCAGGGCTAGGTTTGGGTTTTGGGGTACAGGGGTATTTTAGGGTTATGGGGTAGGTTTGAGTTTTGGGGCACATGGTTATTTTTAGGGTTCAGGGCTAGGTTTGGGTTTTGGGGTACAGGGGTACTTTTAGGGTTCAGGGGTAGGTTTGGGTTTTGGGGTACAGGGTTATTTTTAGGGTTCAGGGCTAGGCTTGGGTTTTGGGGTACAGGGGTATTTTTAGGGTTCAGGGGTAGGTTTGGGTTTTGGGGTTATGGGGTATTTTTAGGGTTCAGGGCTAGGTTTGGGTTTTGGGGTACAGGGGTATTTTTAGGGTTTAGGGATAGGTTTGGGTTTTGGGGTACAGGGGTATTTTTAGGGTTTAGGGATAGGTTTGGGTTTTGGGGTACAGGTATATTTATAGGGTTAAGATGGGTTAGTGTTTAAGGGTGTTGGGGTATTTTATGGAGTAAGGTTGGGTTATGATTATGGGGTGCAGGGGTATTTAAAGGGAGCAGGGTGGGATTAGCACACAATATGAGACATGGCATGAAGGGCGGAACGTAACACACGCCCCCAGCGTTTGTCACGCCCCCAGCACACGCCCACAGCACAACGCAGACACGCCCACAAGGGACTACTTTGCTGGCACGGTTCTTTTACCTTGTAAATGTATATGGTGGTTGTCTGCATAGCCTATGTCCTTCTCCTGCAACAACGCTGTATTGGGTGTTGTGATTGCTGCTGTGGTTCCTGAGATTACCCGCCTCACAGGTTTGGGCTCTCTCTTTATTAGATTAGTATAGATAATTGATACATAAAGAGCCACCCCATGACCACCCACCCACCCCCGCCCCAATGCAAACGTGCTTATTCAAGTGCTCCCTTCTATGACTACTAAATCACAGATTCGCTCTGTGCAACTCATGGCCTGGTCAGTGTGAACCAGAAATAGGTAACGCACATCTGGCTGTCATTGCACACCTCTGGCTGTCGTTACACACCTCTGGCTGTCTTTGTACACATCTGGCTGTCTTTGTACACATCTGGCTGTCGTTGCACACCTCTGGTTGTTGTTACACACCTCTGGCTGTCGCTACACACCTCTGGCTGTCGCTACACACCTCTGGCTGTCTTTGTACACATCTGGCTGTCTTTGTACACATCTGGCTGTCGTTGCACACCTCTGGTTGTTGTTACACACCTCTTGCTGTCATTGCACACCTCTGGCTGTCGTTACACACCTCCGGCTGTCGTTGCACACCTCTGGCTGTTATTGCACACCTCTGGCTGTCATTGCACACCTCTGGCTGTCAGTGCACACCTCTGGCTGTCACTGCACACCTCTGGCTGTTGTTGCACACCTCTGGCTGTCGTTACACACCTCCGGCTGTCGTTGCACACCTCTGGCTGTTATTGCACACCTCTGGCTGTCATTGCACACCTCTGGCTGTCAGTGCACACCTCTGGCTGTCACTGCACACCTCTGGCTGTCGTTGCACACCTCTGGCTATCGTTGCACACCTCTGGCTGTCGTTACACACCTCTGGCTGTTGTTACACACCTCCGGCTGTCATTGCACACCTCTGGCTGTCTTTGTACACCTCTGGCTGTCAGTGCACACCTCTGGCTGTCACTGCACACCTCTGGCTGTCGTTACACACCTCTGGCTGTCGTTACACACCTCCGGCTGTCATTGCACACCTCTGGCTGTCAGTGCACACCTCTGGCTGTCACTGCACACCTCTGGCTGTCGTTGCACACCTCTGGCTGTCAGTGCACACCTCTGGCTGTCGTTGCACACCTCTGGCTGTTATTGCACACCTCTGGCTGTCATTGCACACCTCTGGCTGTCAGTGCACACCTCTGGCTGTCACTGCACACCTCTGGCTGTCGTTGCACACCTCTGGCTATCGTTGCACACCTCTGGCTGTCGTTACACACCTCTGGCTGTTGTTACACACCTCCGGCTGTCATTGCACACCTCTGGCTGTCTTTGTACACCTCTGGCTGTCAGTGCACACCTCTGGCTGTCACTGCACACCTCTGGCTGTCGTTACACACCTCTGGCTATCGTTGCACACCTCTGGCTGTCGTTACACACCTCTGGCTGTTGTTACACACCTCCGGCTGTCATTGCACACCTCTGGCTGTCTTTGTACACCTCTGGCTGTCAGTGCACACCTCTGGCTGTCACTGCACACCTCTGGCTGTCATTGCACACCTCTGGCTGTCTTTGTACACCTCTGGCTGTCAGTGCACACCTCTGGCTGTCACTGCACACCTCTGGCTGTCGTTACACACCTCCGGCTGTCATTGCACACCTCTGGCTGTCAGTGCACACCTCTGGCTGTCACTGCACACCTCTGGCTGTCGTTACACACCTCTGGCTGTCGTTACACACCTCCGGCTGTCATTGCACACCTCTGGCTGTCAGTGCACACCTCTGGCTGTCACTGCACACCTCTGGCTGTCGTTGCACACCTCCGGCTGTCGTTGCACACCTCTGGCTGTTATTGCACACCTCTGGCTGTCATTGCACACCTCTGGCTGTCAGTGCACACCTCTGGCTGTCACTGCACACCTCTGGCTGTCGTTGCACACCTCTGGCTATCGTTGCACACCTCTGGCTGTCGTTACACACCTCTGGCTGTTGTTACACACCTCCGGCTGTCATTGCACACCTCTGGCTGTCTTTGTACACCTCTGGCTGTCAGTGCACACCTCTGGCTGTCACTGCACACCTCTGGCTGTCGTTACACACCTCTGGCTGTCGTTACACACCTCCGGCTGTCATTGCACACCTCTGGCTGTCAGTGCACACCTCTGGCTGTCACTGCACACCTCTGGCTGTCGTTGCACACCTCTGGCTGTCAGTGCACACCTCTGGCTGTCACTGCACACATCTGGCTGTCGTCGCACACCTCTGGCTGTCTTTGTACACATCTGGCTGTCGTCGCACACCTCTGGCTATCGTTGCACACCTCTGGCTGTCTTTGTACACCTCTGCTGGGCACTCAGGATGCGGCTCCACCCTCCTCTAAGATGCTCACAGATACCAGCTGCTCTTATTCCATTTGCTTTGGGGTTCCAAAGATGAGCTGAGCTCACACCTTGATGTGTGACGTCATCACCTGACGTTACCTTACCGGACATAGTACTTCACATAGGAGTGTTGACTCATAGAACTGGGGGAAGGGCGTGTGGAGAAAATACTGAGGAAAAATATAGTGTGGACAAAATATTGTGTCAAGAATATCGAGGGCAAAAAAATTGTGAAGGATAGTGTGTATGGAAAAGCAAAGTTATATTATACTGAATTCCACATCTGCTTACCTTGATGATATATATGAAGTCAAGGTACGTGGACGAGGAGTTAAGAATAGTAAATCTATACTTATCTATTTGCTCTTAACATCTCTATATTTTGGTCCTAGTTATTTTGACACGATATTCTGTCCTCACAATATTGTTGCATTCAATATTCTATCAGACACTTGGGGAAAGTCAGACCTCAATATTCTATCAGACACCCGGGGAAAGTCAGACCTCAATATTCTATCAGACACCCGGGGAAAGTCAGACCTCAATATTCTATCAGACACCCGGGGAAAGTCAGACCTCAATATTCTATCAGACACCCGGGGAAAGTCAGACCTCAATATTCTATCAGACACCCAGGGAAAGTCAGACCTCAATATTCTATCAGACACCCGGGGAAAGTCAGACCTCAATATTCTATCAGACACCCGGGGAAAGTCAGACCTCAATATTCTATCAGACACTCTATCAGACACCCAGGGAAAGTCAGACCTCAATATTCTATCAGACACCCGGGGAAAGTCAGACCGCAATATACTATCAGACACCCAGGGGAAAGTCAGACCTCAATATTCTATCAGACATTCGGGGAGAATCAGACCTCAATATTCTATCAGACACCCAGGGAAAGTCAGACCTCAATATTCTATCAGACACCCGGGTAAAGTCAGACCTCAATATTCTATCAGACACCCGGGGAAAGTCAGACCTCAATATTCTATCAGACACCCAGGGAAAGTCAGACCTCAATATTCTATCAGACACCCGGGTAAAGTCAGACCTCAATATTCTATCAGACACCCGGGGAAAGTCAGACCTCAATATTCTATCAGACACCCAGGGAAAGTCAGACCTCAATATTCTATCAGACACCCGGGTAAAGTCAGACCTCAATATTCTATCAGACACCCAGGGAAAGTCAGACCTCAATATTCTATCAGACACCCGGGGAAAGTCAGACCTCAATATTCTATCAGACGCCCAGGGAAAGTCAGACCTCAATATTCTATAAAACACCCGGGGAAAGTCAGACCTCAATATTCTATCAGACACCCAGGGAAAGTCAGACCTCAATATTCTATAAGACACCCGGGGAAAGTCAGACCTCAATATTCTATCAGACACCCAGGGAAAGTCAGACCTCAATATTCTATCAGACACCCGGGGAAAGTCAGACCGCAATATACTATCAGACACTCTATCAGACACCCAGGGAAAGTCAGACCTCAATATTCTATCAGACACCCAGGGAAAGTCAGACCTCAATATTCTATAAGACACCCGGGGAAAGTCAGACCTCAATATTCTATCAGACACTCTATCAGACACCCAGGGAAAGTCAGACCTCAATATTCTATCAGACACCCGGGGAAAGTCAGACCGCAATATACTATCAGACACCCAGGGGAAAGTCAGACCTCAATATTCTATCAGACATTCGGGGAGAATCAGACCTCAATATTCTATCAGACACCCAGGGAAAGTCAGACCTCAATATTCTATCAGACACCCGGGGAAAGTCAGACCTCAATATTCTATCAGACACCCGGGGAAAGTCAGACCTCAATATTCTATCAGACACCCAGGGAAAGTCAGACCTCAATATTCTATCAGACACCCGGGGAAAGTCAGACCTCAATATTCTATCAGACACCCAGGGAAAGTCAGACCTCAATATTCTATCAGACACTCGGGGAAAGTCAGACCTCAATATTCTATCAGACATTCGGGGAAAGTCAGACCTCAATATTCTATAAGACACCCGGGGAAAGTCAGACCTCAATATTCTTTCAGACACCCAGGGAAAGTCAGACCTCAATATTCTATAAGACACCCGGGGAAAGTCAGACCTCAATATTCTATCAGACACCCAGGGAAAGTCAGACCTCAATATTCTATCAGACACCCGGGGAAAGTCAGACCTCAATATTCTATCAGACGCCCAGGGAAAGTCAGACGTCAATATTCTATAAGACACCCGGGGAAAGTCAGACCTCAATATTCTATCAGACGCCCAGGGAAAGTCAGACCTCAATATTCTATCAGACACCCGGGGAAAGTCAGACGTCAATATTCTATCAGACACCCGGGGAAAGTCAGACCTCAATATTGTATCAGACACCCAGGGAAAGTCAGACCTCAATATTCTATCAGACACCCGGGGAAAGTCAGACCTCAATATTCTATCAGACACCCGGGGAAAGTCAGACCTCAATATTCTATCAGACACTCGGGGAAAGTCAGACCTCAATATTCTATCAGACACCCGGGGAAAGTCAGACCTCAATATTCTATCAGACACCCGGGGAAAGTCAGACCTCAATATTCTATTAGACACCCGGGGAAAGTCAGACCTCAATATTCTATCAGACACTCGGGGAAAGTCAGACCTCAATATTCTATCAGACACCCGGGGAAAGTCAGACCTCAATATTCTATCAGACTTCCAGGGAAAAGTCAGACCTCAATATTCTACCAGACACCCGGAGAAAGTCAGACCTCAATATTCTATCAAACACCCGGGGAAAGTCGGACCTCAATATTCTATCAGACACCCGGGGAAAGTCAGACCTCAATATTCTATCAGACACCCGGGGAAAGTCAGACCTCAATATTCTATCAGACATTCGGGGAAAGTCAGACCTCAATATTCTATCAGACACCCGGGGAAAGTCAGACCTCAATATTCTATCAGACATCCGGGGAAAGTCAGACCTCAATATTCTATCAGACACCCAGGGAAAGTCAGACCTCAATATTCTATCAGACACCCAGGGAAAGTCAGACCTCAATATTCTATCAGACACCGGGGAAAGTCAGACCTCAATATTCTATCAGACACCCAGGGAAAGTCAGACCTCAATATTCTATCAGACACCCGGGGAAAGTCAGACCTCAATATTCTATCAGACATCCAGGGAGAATCAGACCTCAATATTCTATCAGACACCCAGGGAAAGTCAGACCTCAATATTCTATCAGACACCCGGGGAAAGTCAGACCTCAATATTCTATCAGAAACCCGGGGAAAGTCAGACCTCAATATTCTATCAGACATCCGGGGAAAGTCAGACCTCAAGATTCTATCAGACATCCGGGGAAAGTCAGACCTCAATATTCTATCAGACACTCGGGGAAAGTCAGACCTCAATATTCTATCAGACACTCGGGGAAAGTCAGACATCATTATTCTATCAGACACCCGGGGAAAGTCAGACCTCAATATTCTATAAGACACCCGGGGAAAGTCAGACCTCAATATTCTATCAGACACCCGGGGAAAGTCAGACCTCAATATTCTATCAGACACCCGGGGAAAGTCAGACCTCAATATTCTATCAGACACCCAGGGAAAGTCAGACCTCAATATTCTATCAGACACTCTATCAGACACCCAGGGAAAGTCAGACCTCAATATTCTATCAGACACCCGGGGAAAGTCAGACCGCAATATACTATCAGACACCCAGGGGAAAGTCAGACCTCAATATTCTATCAGACATTCGGGGAGAATCAGACCTCAATATTCTATCAGACACCCAGGGAAAGTCAGACCTCAATATTCTATCAGACACCCGGGGAAAGTCAGACCTCAATATTCTATCAGACACCCGGGGAAAGTCAGACCTCAATATTCTATCAGACACCCAGGGAAAGTCAGACCTCAATATTCTATCAGACACCCGGGGAAAGTCAGACCTCAATATTCTATCAGACACCCAGGGAAAGTCAGACCTCAATATTCTATAAGACACCCGGGGAAAGTCAGACCTCAATATTCTATCAGACACCCAGGGAAAGTCAGACCTCAATATTCTATAAGACACCCGGGGAAAGTCAGACCTCAATATTCTATCAGACACCCGGGGAAAGTCAGACCTCAATATTCTATCAGACACCCAGGGAAAGTCAGACCTCAATATTCTATAAGACACCCGGGGAAAGTCAGACCTCAATATTCTATCAGACACCCAGGGAAAGTCAGACCTCAATATTCTATAAGACACCCGGGGAAAGTCAGACCTCAATATTCTATCAGACACCCGGGGAAAGTCAGACCTCAATATTCTATCAGACACCCAGGGAAAGTCAGACCTCAATATTCTATCAGACACCCGGGGGAAGTCAGACCTCAATATTGTATCAGACTCCCGGGGAAAGTCAGACCTCAATATTCTATCAGACACCCGGGGAAAGTCAGACCTCAATATTCTATCAGACACCCAGGGAAAGTCAGACCTCAATATTCTATCAGACACCCGGGGAAAGTCAGACCTCAATATTCTATCAGACACCCAGGGAAAGTCAGACCTCAATATTCTATCAGACACCCGGGGAAAGTCAGACCTCAATATTCTATCAGACATCCGGGGAGAATCAGACCTCAATATTCTATCAGACACCCAGGGAAAGTCAGACCTCAATATTCTATCAGACACCCGGGGAAAGTCAGACCTCAAGATTCTATCAGACATCCGGGGAAAGTCAGACCTCAATATTCTATCAGACACTCGGGGAAAGTCAGACCTCAATACACATTTCCGGTTTGATGTAGGGAAGCCTCCTCCTACCTGAGGAGTGGACGCCATCCATTCAAACATGGAAAGACCTCAATATTCGATCAGACATTCGTGGAAAGTCAGACCTCAATATTCTATCAGACATCCGGGGAAAGTCTGACCTCAATATTCTATCAGACACCCAGGGAAAGTCAGACCTCAATATTCTATCAGACACCCGGGGAAAGTCAGACCTCAATATTCTATCAGACATCCGGGGAGAATCAGACCTCAATATTCTATCAGACACCCAGGGAAAGTCAGACCTCAATATTCTATCAGACACCCGGGGAAAGTCAGACCTCAAGATTCTATCAGACATCCGGGGAAAGTCAGACCTCAATATTCTATCAGACACTCGGGGAAAGTCAGACCTCAATACACATTTCCGGTTTGATGTAGGGAAGCCTCCTCCTACCTGAGGAGTGGACGCCATCCATTCAAACATGGAAAGACCTCAATATTCGATCAGACATTCGTGGAAAGTCAGACCTCAATATTCTATCAGACATCCGGGGAAAGTCTGACCTCAATATTCTATCAGACACCCAGGGAAAGTCAGACCTCAATATTCTATCAGACACCCGGGGAAAGTCAGAACTCAATATTCTATCAGACATCCGGGGAGAATCAGACCTCAATATTCTATCAGACACCCAGGGAAAGTCAGACCTCAATATTCTATCAGACACCCGGGGAAAGTCAGACCTCAATATTCTATCAGACACCCGGGGAAAGTCAGACCTCAATATTCTATCAGACATCCGGGGAAAGTCAGACCTCAATATTCTATCAGACACCCGGGGAAAGTCAGACCTCAATATTCTATCAGACACTCGGGGAAAGTCAGACCTCAATAATATATCAGACACCTCAATATTCTATCAGACATTCGTGGAAAGTCAGACCTCAATATTCTATCAGACATTCGTGGGAAGTCAAACCTCAATATTCTATCAGACATTCGTGGAAAGTCAGACCTCAATATCCTATCAGACATCCGGGGAAAGTCAGACCTCAATATTCTATCAGACACCGGGGAAAGTCAGACCTCAATAATATATCAGACATCTCAATATTCTATCAGGCATCCGGGGAAAGTCAGACCTCAATACACATTTCCGGTTTGATGTAGGGAAGCCTCCTCCTACCTGAGGAGTGGACGCCATCCATTCAAACATGGAAAGACCTCAATATTCGATCAGACATTCGTGGAAAGTCAGACCTCAATATTCTATCAGACATCCGGGGAAAGTCTGACCTCAATATTCTATCAGACACCCAGGGAAAGTCAGACCTCAATATTCTATCAGACACCCGGGGAAAGTCAGACCTCAATATTCTATCAGACATCCGGGGAGAATCAGACCTCAATATTCTATCAGACACCCAGGGAAAGTCAGACCTCAATATTCTATCAGACACCCGGGGAAAGTCAGACCTCAAGATTCTATCAGACATCCGGGGAAAGTCAGACCTCAATATTCTATCAGACACTCGGGGAAAGTCAGACCTCAATACACATTTCCGGTTTGATGTAGGGAAGCCTCCTCCTACCTGAGGAGTGGACGCCATCCATTCAAACATGGAAAGACCTCAATATTCGATCAGACATTCGTGGAAAGTCAGACCTCAATATTCTATCAGACATCCGGGGAAAGTCTGACCTCAATATTCTATCAGACACCCAGGGAAAGTCAGACCTCAATATTCTATCAGACACCCGGGGAAAGTCAGAACTCAATATTCTATCAGACATCCGGGGAGAATCAGACCTCAATATTCTATCAGACACCCAGGGAAAGTCAGACCTCAATATTCTATCAGACACCCGGGGAAAGTCAGACCTCAATATTCTATCAGACACCCGGGGAAAGTCAGACCTCAATATTCTATCAGACATCCGGGGAAAGTCAGACCTCAATATTCTATCAGACACCCGGGGAAAGTCAGACCTCAATAATATATCAGACACCTCAATATTCTATCAGACATTCGTGGAAAGTCAGACCTCAATATTCTATCAGACATTCGTGGGAAGTCAAACCTCAATATTCTATCAGACATTCGTGGGAAGTCAAACCTCAATATTCTATCAGACATTCGTGGAAAGTCAGACCTCAATATCCTATCAGACATCCGGGGAAAGTCAGACCTCAATATTCTATCAGACACCGGGGAAAGTCAGACCTCAATAATATATCAGACATCTCAATATTCTATCAGGCATCCGGGGAAAGTCAGACCTCAATACACATTTCCGGTTTGATGTAGGGAAGCCTCCTCCTACCTGAGGAGTGGACGCCATCCATTCAAACATGGAATCAGACCTCTCTTAGACCATGAATGGTAAGGTCCTGGCATCAGGCAGGAAGGCCTCTGGTGTTGGTTCAGGGGCCAGATGTTGTATCCTTTAGACCGCAGTTATGTTATGTTATGTTAAAATAAACTTCTTGAGTGCTCATACACCCGTAGGTTTCTTGGCGCTGACTGGTAAAACAGGGCACAAAACACAGTTACTCTAAGCATACGCCTCTTTAAAAAGCCAAGTTTTGAGAGATTGTCTAAAAGTCAGAAGGTCCTGACATTGTCTTAAGACAAGTGGTAGGGAGTTCTAAAACGTGGCCGCCAAATGATGGAAGCAACTACCTCCTTGGCGTTTCTTCTTAAACAGACGGACAGTTGCCAAGCCCTTATGCGCAGATCGTAAGTTGCGCGAGGGGGCATAGTTAGATACCAGGTTTCTGATGAAGCTGGGGCCTTTGTCGTGTAGGGCTTTAAAAGTAATGCAGCCTGTTTTAAAGGTGATCCTTTGGGCCACCGGTAGCCAGTGAAGTTTTTCCAGACCTGGCCTGATAGATTGCCGTCTGGGTAGATTCCAGATAAGTCTGGCCGCCTGATTCTGGACGAACTGAAGTCGCTTGAGCAAACCTGCTGGGAGCCCTAAGTACAGGCTGTTCGAAAAATCTAGACGGGAAAGGACCAGGGCGATGACTACTTGAATAAGTGCGGAGTGTGTCAAGTGGTGTGCAATTTTTTTAATCTTTCTGAGCTGGAAGAAGCTGGCAGATACTACGGCACCTACCTGCGCCTTGAGTGAGAGGTCCGCACTGAGCATGATCATGATTCCTAAGCTTTTGACTGATGGGGTTTTAGTGGGGGGGGGGGGGTACTCATGTCAGATGGCCAAAAATGGGGGCCCCATCTCAGTTCACTTTTCCCGGGCAAGATCAGTTCTGTCTTGCCCGGGTTCAGTTTAAGGTGATTGAGGTTCATCCATCCCTGTATGTGTGCCATAGTGGCTTGGAACTCGGTCACTGAGTCTGTGTTGTTTAAAGGAAATAAAAGCTGGAGATCGTCCGCGTAGTTAAATATGGTGACATTATAGTTTTTTAGGGAATATAGTAGTGGGCGTAGATAGAGGTTAAACAGTAGAGGTGATAGTGACGAACCCTGGGGAACCCCACAGGTGGAAGTGGTTCCTGAGGTTGTGAAAGTCTCTAGTCTTACTGCTTGTGTACGGTCTGTAATAAAGAAGGCTATCCAGTTCAGAGTGTCGCCCCAGAGGCCGGCCTGCTCGACACGGTTGATAAGGATGTTATACTCAACCGTGTCAAACACGGCCGACAGATCAAGAAGAACAAGAGCCTGATGAATGTCCCTGTCCACGTTAGATCTTAAGGTGTCCTGAACTGCCAAAATCACGGTTTCAGTAGAGTGGCATGGGCGGAAACCTGCCTGATTTGGCTCCAGGTATTCCGATTTTTCAATGAACTTGGACAGGCAGTTAGAGATAGGTAGGGTAAGAGGGAAATAGGCCTGTAGTTGGCCAAGTCCTTCGGGTCTGCTCCCGGCTTTTTTATCAGTGGGATGACTGTGGCATTCTTAAAGCTGCTAGGTACCTTACCCTGAGAAAGCGTCTCATTTAAGAATGGGAGGATACTTTGTGGAAGAGCTCGGCATACTTCTATTAAGGTGTGTGGTGGACAAACATCATTAGGTGAGCCGGATTTAACACGGGAGAGAAGTTCTGAAAAGGTCTTTGTGTCCATGAGAGGAAAAGTGTCTAACGTCATAGCATTATAAAAAGTGTCGTTTATAGGGGCATGATATGACATGCTGTTTATACTTTGTTTGATGGTGACAATTTTATCCACAAAAAATTTGTTTAGGGAGTTGCATAGCTCTTGCGTTGGGGTTACCAGGAGGGCCGTTCTTTCACTATTGCAGAGATCGTTCACTATATTAAAAACATATTTCGTTCTGTTCTTGGAGTTTAAGATTTTTCCAGAGAAGTAATCTGTTTTATGTTTCAAGATAGTTTTTTGATAATTTCTGCGAGCAGCACAGAATTCCTCCTTATCTTGTAGATGATATTTTGATCTCCATTTCCTTTCTTTTTGGCGCACCTCGAGTTTTAGCGACTTTAACTCTGAGGTGAACCATCTGTGGGCCTCCGTGCTACGTGAGAGAGAGAATTTCACTAGGGGCACATGAGTGTCGGTGGCCTTTTGAAGCCATCGTGTGAGCTTATCCTCCATGATGTCTATATTATTGCATGTTGAGGGCAATGTGGTAGCCAGAGTGTCCAAGAAAGCCGGTGAGTTCATGGCGTTCCATTTCCTAGTTTCTCCACCTGATTTTACATGTCCACTGACAGTGATTGTGAATTGAATGAGGAATGGTCGGACCAGATGCAAGGAGAGATGTCAGGAGGGGGCAGTAGGAGGTTATGAGATCATATTTGATCTAAGCTGTGACCTTTCTCGTGTGTGGGGGAATGTATATGCTGGATCAGGTTTAAATCCGAGAGCAGATCATTAAGTTCTAGTGCCTGGGGGTCAGCAGCCGTATTATCAAACCAATAGTTGAGGTCTCCGAGTAAAGCAATTTTCGGGTAGCTTGTTACAAGGGGGGCAAGTTGTTCTGCTAAGGATGTCGGGAAGGTAGGCATAGATTGTGGGGGCCGATAGACCAAGGCAAGTAAGCGAGCCCCGCTCTCCGTGTCCATTTTAATGACGATATTTTCTGTGTCCGTAAGAGTGATGGGTGTGAGTGTAATAAATGTGTAGTTTTATGAATAATAGCAGCGACCCCCCTGCTTGTTTTCGCAGACGAGCGGTTCGCTGTGATAATATAGTAGTCCGAGGGTAGTGAAGCCAAAATGTCTGGTAGTGAATCTTGGGTGAGCCAAGTTTCTGTAATCAAAAGTAGGTCTGGTTTGTCAGAGGTAAGCAACAGGAATATGTCTAATTGGTGCTTTGGCATGGAACGCGTGTTGAGATAGATACAGCGAAGTTCCAGCCGTGTTTTAGCAGAGGGATTAGTCCTGATGCACCGGGCATTCTTATGTTTAGTCGCAAGATAAGGTGAGGTATCTTGGGAGATACCGCATAGCCAGGTGCGTCTTAGTGTGTGTGGGGGTAGAGGGGGGCAGCGGTGACTGGGGGGTCTTAGTGAATAAAGTTCACCACTTGAGTATGCTAGTTTCGGGCCAAAGTCCATGGCCCCTGGCCTTGGCCCGTCGCGGACGGGCGCATACAGGCTTACCTTAGGCGCACCTTCGGCGCGCCATTGTCGCGCCCGCTGCGCCCGTCCGCTGTGCCTTGGCCAACACATGGAAGTATGTAGGCGGGGGTAGTGGGAAGCGCGGGCTCCTGGCTCCGCCCTCCGGCTTGCTGGGGGTCTCTCTGATTGGGCCGCCTACCTCCCCCTTAGCTCTCCACACAAGCGGCACTCAGCCGTGGTGGAACGGAGCCCGGGTTCGGCGAGCAACCAGCAAAGGTAAGAGGAGCAGCCTAACTCGCTGTCGTCCTCGTTATGGTGCAAAGTAGGCCATTTGCAAAGTAAGCAATTTCTACAAAACACGGCTATTAAAACACAAATAACTAACATGTGCAGGTTTAAAATGATGACAGCGTGAGCAGCGCCAGCAGCAACTTTACCGCAGTCTCACAGGGTCCAGCCCAGCAAGCAGGAGCCAATCTCTTATGTCTTCAGGGTTGATACAATTAGAGAACATCCTGGATGTGTCGTGAGCTACTCAAGACCAGCTTCAATCTATTGGAAATGTCCTGTAGTGAGGCATGGGTAGTAGAACCGTTAAGGAGCCCACCAGCCTGGCGTGGATGTATGTTAGTACAACGCGATCTTTTAGATCGCGGTACTTTACAACGCGGTTATTACAACGCAAGTCGTTACAACGACTTGCGTTGGAGGGCGCGGATTGAGGAATATTATAATTTTATATTCCAGCACCAGTCCACGTAACAGTAGGGAAGGTGTTGGAATATAAAATTACAATATTCCTTAACCAACAGCACCATCCAGCGCAAGTCATAGTAACGACTTGCGTTGTAATGGCAGCGTGGTAAAGTTTGTGCGATGTAAACACCACGTTGTAAACGATGTTTACCCCTGGCGTGAACCCACTGACAGGCTCTGTCTTGTCTGTACCCCTATCTTTGAGCTCCCACTGGGGGTCCAGGCCTGTCTTTGTGCCTGAGCAGCCACTGCTTTGATGACACTTCCACCCAAGGACAGACTCACAGGTAGTAAGAGTCTGGCTTGAGGTGTCTGAGCTGTATGCAAGAACACACCTCAGAGGGATCCTTCTGTGTGAAGACAGAAGTTACCATGAACTTTTTAGACTACGTTGGGAGTAAAATTATAAACCAAAGGCAGGTACCATGACCTGTCTTTTGTGCTGTGCCTGCAGGCACAGGGTGCACTAGGGGGCAACGGGCCATTGAGTCATAAAACCTTTAAATAATTCAAGAGTTGTTATTATTTTGACCGCCTTGACCATATTTATTTCAGACAAATCTGCTTCTACGCAGGAGCACAAGGGCAACAACATGGGAGATGTCTTTATCAAACTTACGCCACCTGCACTTTAACTCTCACAATGCCCAGAGCAGGGCTGTTCACCCACATAATCCAGACCACACAAAATCTTTGTAGCAGAAAAGGCCACTTTATTCAAGACATATAAATTCCCATCAAATAACCATTTTATTATAACAATGCAATTTGGCAATTGAAACCGAAACCAATTGTCATCTTAAATTTGCAAATATATAACATCGCACCAAAACCATCAATATAATTTTCTTGTGTCAGAATACTGATTAAACTTCCCCAATTTTCTTTCTTTAAATGTTTCCCCTCAATTCTTCTCAATGAACACCCCCTAGCCCCCCCCTCCACGAAGGACTGGAGAAGCCCACTCTAGACTTATCCTCCCCCGATTTACGCCCCTAAACTTCAGCTAGGGAATATCATGTCTTGAAGGGACAAAATAAACTTTCATATATCATTCTTTTTTTTTTTTTTTTTTTGTCTTCTTTTTGTATCATTTTTTTTTTTTTTAAAGGGTGGGTGGGTGGGATCTAACTAGAAACGCACCCTGCCGCCTCAGCCTTGCTCGCGCTCCTAACCCCTGCCTACGCACCTTCGGCTTCTCTAGCACACCCCCCTGCCTGACGCTCCCTCATCCAATCCCCTTATGGCCCGCTCCATGTGCGCGAAAATCCCCAGGGGGAGACAGCTCGCGCCACTCCCGCTGAGGGCCCATTGTCGAGAAGGTGACATACCCTCCCTCCACCGCCCTATTTCCGGACCACGACGGTCTGCCATGGCAACGTGACTGGTCCCAAACACTATGTCTCCGCGAGACTCAGAAGTTGCACAACTATCACAGCCGCCGCTGCTCAGTCCACCAATGGCTGCCAAGAGCCTCTGAGAGGTTAACGACTTGTTTAAAGGCCCTGGCTGCTTCATTAGGGCCCTTCCTGATGCTCACCAGTTGTTGCACATTTTTTGTGTACAAAATAAACCTCTTGCGCTGCTCTTTGCCAGCGGACGGAGCGTCCAGCTTCGACAGTCGACACACAGCCTCATGGCCTCGTGCGCATGCGCGGGGAGACTGATGCTCGGCAGATGGACGTACTCTGTACAGAGAGCGGCCTCCTGCGCATGCGCGGTGAGATTGGTGGCAGCAGGAGCTTGTTTTCCCTTGAAGTGCACGTGTTCTTCGAGGAAGAAACCCATAAAGAGCTGTGTCAACAAGATACATGCTCAAGAAATGATTTGACAAACATGATTAAATGTTGCATATGGACATAAGTACACAGCTGCTGTGGAATTCCTTCCTCTGTTTACAACTGGAGCTTCTGGCACAGAACCGCGTTTATTTTTGGAATCCAAGAACCCTGTTCACTGCTCCTTCTGTATGTAAGAGACTGAACTGAGGCCAAAAGTTGCAACATAGCGCAGAGATGCTAAGGCTTGTGTCTTGTAGTCATGAAGTCCACACCACGGTCTGCCGGAGTTGTCCATGTGTGAGTATCGCCCGTTCGTGAAGGCGTGCCAGGTGGCATGATACTCTGGTACCACCCTGCGCTCCACCTTGAAGCGTGTCCACAGTGTTTGTTACCTTCCAGTGATGGGGACGCGTGGGCTCTTGCGTGGTTGCCGCAAGGACATTGTTCAGGAGCTAACGGTGCCTTGCCGTCTCTGGGCCCTGCTGAAGACTCTCAGAGAGGGGCCCTTGGCTGTCACTCTCACAGGATGTGACGGGAGAACCCCAGAGCCTTATGGGAACAAGGTGGGAGTTACAGGATGAGCGTGAACAGGTGCATCAGCCCCGGCATTAGCCACCCTTACAGAAACACTGAAACTTGCTCACCAGGGGTCTCATTTATGAAAAGTGACGCATAGCTTCGTGAAAACAGCAATGCGTCACTTTTCACTGCGCCCTCCTTGCGACACCAATGATGCGTCATATTTACAGTATGACGCATCATTGTGCAAGGAGTTACAGATACGTCAGTATTTCTGACGTGTCTGTATGGCGCAAAAGTGACGCATTGCTGAGTGTGTCACAAAAGTGACGCAACTCCAGCAATGTGTCCTTTCACAAGGGGCAAGCCCCATGTGAAAGGGCTTGCGTCAGTCACAGCAGGCGTAAGTAATTGATGCATTTGCGTCCTAGAAGTGGCACAGGCAAATCACATAGATTTCACTGCGTCACTTCTACGACCCTTTCTTGAGTCAGAACGCCCCCCCTGCATACATTATACCTGGCGCAGGTATAATGTGGCGCAGGGGTTTACAAAGTGACGCATCTACGTAGATGCGTCACTTTGTAAATATGGTGCAACAAGGCGCATTTTTTCCGCCACTGGTGCGTCACAAAAAGTGACGCACAAGCGGCATAAAAGTGACGCATAGCCTCATAAATGAGGCCCCATGTTCCTGAACTCGTATGTGACATTACAAGTGACATCTACAGCTTCATCAGAATCATCAATGGGGATGTTACACTTCACCATTGACCTCAGAGATGACATCACTGAACCTTTGGGCGGTCTCTGCATTGTTCGATGCCACCAGTGCCCCAGTGAGTGCCTGAATGGCCTTTCTGGAGGTAGATGGGCGTCCATTACCTCCCTTTTATCAACGGGCAGAGGTGTCACTATCTTTCTATCGCTGGGCCGGCCAATTAATGTGTGCATACTGAGCGGGGGCAGGGGGCCTGAGCATAAGTGGCCTCACTTGTTTTCAGGTGTATTTCACCAGTGTAAACTAATCCGTGCATTTTGTTTAACTCCCCCCCCCCCTTTTTTTTTTAAAATAAAATTTCGCCAAAGCAGTGTTTTGCGGAAAGGCATTATGCAAATGTGGGCCACTTCATTTTAACATGCCCGGGATAATTTTTAATCCCAATCTAACCCTGCTCTCGGGCCTTCAGGGTATTGCCAAACGCACATGGCTTGTTCTGAGCAGAATTGTACTGTGTGCTGGGTGAGGTCTACAACCAAGCCTAGCACATCGAAGACCCCGACCCCACTGCAGAAGGCCCTATACCCTTCCCTCATTCGAGAGTTTACTGTGCATAGCCTTTGGGTGCAAGATATGACATTTGGTAATATCATCAGTGATGTCATTCATGATGTAATTTACGATATGATCCTTTATGTTATGTGTGAGGTAAATGTAAATAAAAATGTACATGCCAGCATTTGTAAAGCGCACAGCTACCTCCAACGGAAGTGTCCCGGCGCTGTCCGTATACCACTTAGGAACCCTTCCTGGCTTTTCCCTGTGAAATGTCCACTCCTGGGCACCCCCAAGGTGGAGGCCAGGCATTCCAGCGCTGTTGGGGCCGTTGTGGAGATTAAGCAAGCTATTGCCCAGAGTTGCCGAGTGGGACCCATGATTAGAATAGGCACCGAGGCGAGAATTATCAGGTCCGAGGAAATTGAGCCCGAGATCCGCCGAGGCGGGAATTGAACCCTAGTCCCGGGCCAGACCTCTGCATCAGGGTCTGCCACTCTAACCATTGAGCCACACTTATCCAGGTCCAGGTCAGCAGACATAGTTGGTGGAACCGGGAGCAATGACGCGTGCGTACCTTAATTGGTGAATTTCATCTTTTTTTATGTTTGGTGTCATAGACACTCTCAACAACTCTGTGTTCAGTCAATGCCTTTGTTCTGCTGCTTCCAAAACAACCTTAATGGAACCTTAATTACTTTTTCCGTAATTAATTTCAAAGGCTTTTCAAATGATATCCCTTCCATCCATTCTACCAATACGTTAAGCACAAGCGGCCACAAGTGGCCACTTGATACAGGGACCGGCTTCTGGTCACGCCCTGTGCCGAGTCCTACTGGCAGTCCTGCCTTCAAACATGCGTAGAGTATACAGGGGGTAGGAGGTGGCCCAAATCCACCCCCTTACCCGCAAAACCCACTGCACTAGCCGTTTGTCCATGCCTCCAGAACAGAGCATGATACGCATGGCATTGGCAGAGGCAGTGGGCATGGTAGTCTTTCTGCTCTCAAAAAAACCAAAATGAACCTATCATCATCTGAAAAATCCCAATTTTAAGATTTTCGGTATTCACAGAAGGCATTTAGGAGTCCAAAAGTTAGGAGTCCTAACTTTACTACTACTAAACTGAGAAAAATTCTAACTTTAAGACTTTCGGTATTCACAGAAGGCATTTAGGAGTCCTAAAGTTAGGACTCCTAACTTCGGTGAATACCGAAACGAGTAAGTGCCTTCTGTGAATACTCAAATGAGTAAGTGTCTTCTTTGAATACCAAAATGAGTAAATGTCTTCTGTGAATACGAAAATAGTAGTAAGTTTAGGATTTTGTCTTAAGTTAGTTCTGTGAATCGGACCCTTCATCTTTCATTAATGCCCTGGACCGAGGGAAGGAGCACGTTGCGGCTGCACTGGGGGCAGCATATTACTTATAATAGGGTGCACTCTCCTCGTTAATCCCAGCACACCTGATTAAAGGTGTGCCGTAATGTAAACAGCAAAACAAAACAAAACAAACAGCACAGTGTGCACTGCAAACTTTCAGCACCACTGTTCAAAACTGGCTAGTGACTGTACTGGGGTACAAAGCAAGCATAGTTTTGATATCATCTTTTGCTGGTTGCACAATTGGTGCAACCGAATACAAATCCCAGATGATGATGGGTCGCCACTAAGGTGGGCTGATGGGATTCTTTTCCACTTTATGAATTCTTTTTCTCTCTGGCCTAGGCATTTAATTCTCGCTGTTAGTCTATGTCTGATGGTTCGTAGACCGGTAGGTTCATTGCTTTTTTTTCGGTTGTAGAATGGGGATGGAACGCCGCCAGGTCTTTAAAAAGAGATATTCCCTAGGACTCTCTGTATAAGGTTGTTGTGTAAATAAGTCTTTCTGCTCTGCCAATGACTAGCAGGACATTTGTCCAATTTCCTTGCTACTGATTGCCATAGAAGAAAGACTATTGAACCTATAGCAACAAGCCATGGGCACAGCTGTCTTACTGGGCCTATGCCTGGCAAACCTGCGGGCTGGGTTTGCTGCACTGGGACACTTTTGTCCACCAGGGAAGGGGAGAAACAGTGGACAAGGACATGAAGAGAAGTGAGGGCTACCGTCATGACGCTCCAATACTTTTAGGCAGGACCGAGTCTTAAAATTAGTATTTTTCTCAGTTTAGTAGCAGTAAAGTTGAGAAAAATCCTAACTTTAAGACTTTCAGTATTCACAGAAGGCATTTAGGAGTCCTAAAGTTAGGAGTTCTAACTTCTGTGAATACCGAAATGAGTAAATGCCTTCTGTGAATACCAAAATGATAGTAAGTTTAGGATTTTGTCTTAAGTTAGTTCTGTGAATCGGGCCCGAAGTGTCTCTTTGAAGAAGCCGCTTTCACTGAACCAGCAGCACCTGGCCTTCACTTCAAAAGGTGGACAGAGACCTCCCCCTGCTGGCAGGTGCAATGAGTGACTGGGGGTGCATTGGGGAGGTTTGGGACCCTCGCCAGAGGGACACCCTCAGGGGGCACACTGACTGCACACCACCTCTTTGTGGCGCACAATCAGTGCGCCTCCAGATGGCCAAATTGACTTTGTCTCTGTGTCATATCACGGCACAGGCATAGTATTTGCCTGATTTGCATAGGGCCACGCCCCAATTTACATGCGGTAACACCCTCTTAATATGTGCACCAGCGCTATCTGTAATACAACTGTGGCCCGACCTGGCAGAAAATGGGCTCAGATGACCTTTGCTCGCCCAGGACACTATTTTTAATTCGGCCCCAGGTAGGGAATCCCAGGTCTTAGGCGCGGCAAGAGTGACCTCACTTCTTGTTGGCCACCATGACATGCCGGGGACTGAGATTTCTGATACATAGTACAGCAGCTAGCTTCCTTTTGAAGTGTTCCTGGCCTTTTTCTCCTCAGATACCAGGCTTTTCAATCCCTACCTCCTCGGTGAGAACCCCAGAGGGAAACGTCGATTACAACGCGATGTTTACACCGCACGACCTTTTCCACGCAGCTATTACAACGCAAGTCGTTACTACGACTTGCGCTGGATGGCGCTGTGGGATAAGGAATGTTGTACTTTTATATTCCAACACCTTCCCTACTGTTACGGGGACTGGTGTTGGAATATAAAATTATAAAATTCCTAAATCCGCGCCCTCCAACGCAAGTCGTTGTAACGACTTGCGTTGTAAAATCTGCAATGTCAAGTACCCGCGATCTAAAAGATCGCGTTGTACTGACATACATCCACTCCAGAGGGTGGGCCAACAGTGTACAGGGCCCAAGACCTGTCACGGTGACTTGTTCTAATTGCCGTATTAACATTCGTCTTTGGTTCGCTGAAGTCCAATCGCGATCCGTACTCGTCACCTCTAGGCCCACCGCGTGCATTGGCAGCTTGGAGACTAAAGTCGTCAAAACAAGGAGTGTTGTGCCGTTCCTCAGGAAGGAGATGTAGAAGTCACACTATGTCTGGATGCCACTGGGTCTCACTACGATCTACAGTTGGGCATCCATTTTGTTGGATGTAATGCCCTCACACACCCTTGCAGGTGTCATGCTTCCTCATCTGGGCTTCTCCTCGTCGGGTCGGCGGTGCAATACCCAACGGGCTCACCTCGAAGAGGGGCACTTTACCGGAGATCTTCTATCCAACAGCCGTTTGGTGAAGTGCGGGTGTGGGCCCAGAGGTGTGTAGATGTGGTGGTGAGTTAAAATGGGGCTGGGAGTACCTGAGATTAAGTTTATTCTGGGGTCTCCTGCCCTAATTAAAAGATAAATGACCGGCACTCAATGGAGTATAATGTTTCCTGTTTCTGTGTCAGTCAGTGAACATAATTAACGGTCAACATGTTTCGCGGGCTCGTGTTCAATAACTCGCCATTCTTCAGGACCATAAGAAAAAGGAGGAACTATCTACACTACAGAAACTCTATCTGTATCCAGAAGGTTAATCATCATTTCACAAAAAGAAGGTGCTTAACCCTTTTGCTGCGGCGGCAATTCCGCCGCAGCGCTAAGGGGCGGGGGGGCCGCGCGGCACTCCGACGCTTATGACGGAACCACTTCATCACGCCCCTCGGGTGGGCTGTGCTTGTGACGGAGCGGTTCCGTCATAGCCCCGCCCGCTCAATAGAACGCGCCGCGCAGGCGCGAAATCAGAGCCGTGCAGGCGCGGCGAGCGGGCCATGACGGAACCGCTCCGTCACCAGCACAGCCAACCCGAGGGGCGTGACGGAGCGGTTCCGTCATAAACGTGGGAGGGGTTAATGTGTCAATGTACCTGTGATGCGCTGGATCTACCTAATATGTCTAGTATCCAGGCAACATCAGTACCCGGTGGTCAGCACATCAGGCTTTCACTCCCATGTATGTTAGGATTTTTCCGCCGTGTGCGATGCCGTATGACCTGCCCACGCCGCCGAGTCAACTGCGTCATTGCCCGTCATTCAAACTGGACCGCCCATCTGTATAAGCATCGCACGGGGCTCTTTCGCACCAGCGCTCAGGTTACCTTCCTAGCTGTCACCAGCTGTTTCAGATTGGAGTGGGTTTTTGCACAAATCCCTGTGGTTAATTCCTCCTTTGTTTAGCTGAAGCTGTCATGTCGGTGCAGTCAAACTGCTGGATGTATTGCTTCTCGCGCGTCTAATGTTTTTGTTGAACTAACACGTGGAAAGAGCAGCACTTACACGGTAGGTCTTGGACCAAGGCCGCATGGGCGATGTCACGAATAGATGCCGGCCTGGCCTTGCGGGCACTGGGCCCGATTCACAGAACTAACTTAAGACAAAATCCTAAACTTTCTACCATTTACTCATTTTGGTATTCACAGAAGGCATTTACACATTAATGAGTAAGTGCCTTCTGTGAATCCCGAAATGAGTAAGTGCCTTCCGTGAATACCAAAATGAGTAAGTGCCTTCTGTGAATACCAAAATGAGTAAGTACCTTCTGTGAATACCAAAATGAGTAAGTGCCTTCTGTGAATACCAAAATGAGTAAGTACCTTCTGTGAATACCAAAATGAGTAAGTGCCTTCTGTGAATACCAAAATGAGTAAGTGCCTTCTGTGAATTCCAACATGAGTAAGTGCCTTCGGTGAATACCAAAATGAGTAAGTGCCTTCTATGAATACCAAAATGAGTAAGTGCCTTCTGTGAATACCGAAATGAGTAAGTGCCTTCCGTGAATACCAAAATGAGTAAGTGCCTTCTGTGAATACCAAAATGAGTAAGTACCTTCTGTGAATACCAAAATGAGTAAGTGCCTTCTGTGAATACCAAAATGAGTAAGTACCTTCTGTGAATACCAAAATGAGTAAGTGCCTTCTGTGAATACCAAAATGAGTAAGTGCCTTCTGTGAATACCAACATGAGTAAGTGCCTTCGGTGAATACCAAAATGAGTAAGTGCCTTCTATGAATACCAAAATGAGTAAGTGCCTTCTGTGAATACCAAAATGAGTAAGTGCCTTCTGTAAATACCAACATGAGTAAGTGCCTTCTGTGAATATCAAAATGAGTGAGTGCCTTCTGTGAATACCAAAATGAGTAAGTGCATTCTGTGAATATCAAAATGAGTGAGTGCCTTCTGTGAATACCAACATGAGTAAGTGCCTTCTGTGAATGTCAAAATGAGTGAGTGCCTTCTGTGAATACCAAAATGAGTGAGTGCCTTCTGTGAATACCAAAATGAGTAAGTGCATTCTGTGAATATCAAAATGAGTGAGTGCCTTCTGTGAATACCAACATGAGTAAGTGCCTTCTGTGAATGTCAAAATGAGTGAGTGCCTTCTGTGAATACCAAAATGAGTAAGTGCATTCTGTGAATATCAAAATGAGTGAGTGCCTTCTGTGAATACCAACATGAGTAAGTGCCTTCTGTGAATGTCAAAATGAGTAAGTGCCTTCTGTGAATACCAAAATGAGTAAGTGCCTTCCGTGAATACCAAAATGAGTAAGTGCCTTCTGTGAATACCAAAATGAGTAAGTACCTTCTGTGAATACCAAAATGAGTAAGTGCCTTCTGTGAATACCAAAATGAGTAAGTACCTTCTGTGAATACCAAAATGAGTAAGTGCCTTCTGTGAATACCAAAATGAGTAAGTGCCTTCTGTGAATACCAACATGAGTAAGTGCCTTCGGTGAATACCAAAATGAGTAAGTGCCTTCTATGAATACCAAAATGAGTAAGTGCCTTCTGTGAATACCAAAATGAGTAAGTGCCTTCTGTAAATACCAACATGAGTAAGTGCCTTCTGTGAATATCAAAATGAGTGAGTGCCTTCTGTGAATACCAAAATGAGTAAGTGCATTCTGTGAATATCAAAATGAGTGAGTGCCTTCTGTGAATACCAACATGAGTAAGTGCCTTCTGTGAATGTCAAAATGAGTGAGTGCCTTCTGTGAATACCAAAATGAGTAAGTGCATTCTGTGAATATCAAAATGAGTGAGTGCCTTCTGTGAATACCAAAATGAGTAAGTGCCTTCTGTGAATACCAACATGAGTAAGTGCCTTCTGTGAATATCAAAATGAGTAAGTGCATTCTGTGAATATCAAAATGAGTGAGTGCCTTCTGTGAATACCAAAATGAGTAAGTGCCTTCTGTGAATACCAACATGAGTAAGTGCCTTCTGTGAATACCAAAATGAGTAAGTGCCTTCTGTGAATACCGAAATGAGTAAGTGCCTTCTGTGAATACCGAAAAGAGTAAGTGCCTTCTGTGAATACCGAAATGAGTAAGGGCCTTCTGTGAATACCAACATGAGTAAGTGCCTTCTGTGAATACCAAAATGAGTAAATGTCCTCTGTGAATACCAAAATGAGTAAGTGCCGTCTGTGAATACCAAAATGAGTAAGTGCCTTCTGTGAATACCAAAATGAGTAAGTGCCGTCTGTGAATACCAAAATGAGTAAGTGCCATCTGTGAATACCAAAATGAGTAAGTGCCGTCTGTGAATACCAAAATGGTAGTAAGTTTAGGATTTTGTCTTAAGTTAGTTCTGTGAATCGGGCCCTGTATGAGGGAGCTCTCAATATACAAGATGGCGGAGGCAGGTTTTTAGGTATCATTCGTGCCAACGATGGTGACAGGACTGGTGCAGATACTTCCAGGCGTTCCTTATGGAGTGAGTGCCCATGGAATTCAGTAGGTGAAGGAGTTTGACGACCTGAGTGATCTTGTTGAGACTTCCTTAATTTTTGTTCTGATAAGTCAGTGAGATATCTCTAGTATTATGCATGAGGCAGGGTACTTTAAAATGAATTTGTGTTTTTTTACCGGAAACCAGTGAAGTGATTTGTGATAGGAGGAGACAAGATCAAATATTGTGAGATTGAATATTATCATGAGGGCGGCAGGTTGGGCAGTTTGATGCATTTTTGGCAAAAGCTTAAGTGGACTGAGTAGCCAAAATCAAGTTGGCCTGATAGGAAGGTCTTGGCAAACACAACTGTGTAGGAAGGAGAAAAAGGGTAGTAGTTTATTTAACCTCCTTTTGAAGAAAAGTCAGGTTTTTATAGTTCAGGAAATGTAGGAGTCAAGAGAAACTTCTGAACGGCAAATCAAGTTTAGGGGGTGAGGGAGGATCCTGAAGATAGTGGCCAGAGTGTAGAATCCCATATATTCATCTTGTTGAAGATGGGGAGTACTTACTTCCCTTTAGCTGAGATTAACCCGTTTCATGCGTCGAACGTTCAGCGCCAGTGCTGAACGTTCTAAGAAATGGGTGGGGCCGCATCGGCCGTTGGACGTGCGCAGCACTACGGAGGTAGTGCTCGCAACGTCCAACGGCTGACGGCAGCACTAAAAGGGTTAATAAAAAAAAATGGCTGACATCCAAGTTTGAGCGAGGCGGCGGACTAGGGGGAGATCCGAGGGACTGCGGCCAGGTGTGCTTGGGAGACGGTAAATCAGCTGTGTGTCGTCTGCATAAAAGTAAGTGTTTATGTTGAATTCTGGGAAAGTGGGTGCACCAGGTGGGCACGGTGTACGTGAAACAGCAAGGGAGATATAATAGCCCTTTAGGGGACACACCATGGAAGTGGTTTAACTTCTAATAGAAAAGAATCTGGATGTTTAGCTTGAGTTTACCCTGTAAGAATGGAGGCTTTCCAAGCTAGAAAAGACCCCCAGTGTTCAAAGGGGACAATGTGTGTAAAAGTGTGATGTTGTCAAGAGTGTTGAGTGAGGTAGGGAAGGTGTTGGAATAGAAAATTAAACTATTCCTTTACCAACAGCGCCCTCCAGCGCAAGTCGTTCTCACGACTTGTGTGGTAAGAGCAGCGTCGTAATGGCAGCGCGGGGTAAAGCCGCATTGTCATGGCTGCTTACCCCACAATCCTGCCTGGAAATCCTGCAGAATTGGGAATTTCTTTGCAACAATAGTTTGCAGCTGGGGGGTGGATGTTTTCTCATTTGACTTGGCAACAACAGGCACAAATATGATAGCTTCCCAGAATACTTACCAAGTGTGGCTATGCTTTCCCAGATGAATTATTCCACTCTGGACTGCATACTGCTTCTTTCTCACGGAGTTCCTAAGCATGCGTATCCCATAATGCACTGCGGTTCTGTCGAGAGGTTACTATCTAAGCCCACATTCTAATCCCAGATTCAGGGTGACGCAAAACCTAGAATGAGATTTACCAAGCCATGCAAGGTGGCCCTGTGTTGCTTGCTAAATTTGAACCAATGCAATGCAGCACAGTGCTTTGTTTCTATGCACAAGGTGTGCAGGCAGTACTATGTATTCTGTGCAATGGTCTGTGGAGAAGCGTGGCTCAATGGTTAGAGCGGCAGACCCTGATGCAGAGGTCTAGCCCGGGACCAATGTTCAATTCCCGCCTCGGCGGCTCTTGGACTCAATTTCCCCGGACCTGATAATTCTCGCCTCGGGGCCTATTCTAATCATGGGTCCCACTCTGCAACTCTGGGCAATAGCTTGCTTAATCTCCACAACGGCCCCCACAACGCTAGGATGCCTGGCTTCACCTTGGGGGTGCCCAGGAGTGGGTATTTCACAGGAAAGCCAGGATGGGTTCCACAGCGATATGAATACAGCGCTACGAGACCTCTGGGTAGAAGTGCGCTATATAAATACAAATATATTTACATTTACATAAATATGCATAAGGGGCTGTATTATACATGTGGCGCCTTTTCCTTTATTGAGCCGGAAAATGTGCTGTATTATGTTAAATGCGCTGCCCCCAGGGCAGTGGCGAACTCAAGCTGCCCGGGAGGCAGCGCATTCCTCTGAAAAACGGAGCGCCTGCTTTGAAGCCACTCTGTGTTTTCACAGTGCAATGTGTATGATGTTCGATCCTCAGAAACGCGCTGTGTTGCTCACACAGTAGCCTTCTGGTAGGAAATTGTACAGAAAAACCCCAGTAGCGATCGAAGATTGCGCAAAAGCTGTGATTGTAAATTGGGAGCAAACATTGCTGGTGGCTAATTTAATGAAAAAAAGCAGAGATAACGTGGCTGTTGATCTTTCTGCGGGGTTGGACGGCACACTGCCTCCTACTGGTTTATGAGGGATGCAGCCGATACTTAACAAGCTGTGACCGTGGACATGCGCCCTCTGCAGGTAGATCAGGGGGGAGCGTTGGCGCGTGCTGCGCTCCTTCTTCGATGTAGCATCAGCATGGAAGGTGATCTTTGAAGGACCACGAGTGCCCTGTCGGATGCTGACGAGCAAAGCGTTGCCACCATCCTAAGAAGAGGTGAGATGGGCTTGTGCAGGAGATGAGAAGTTCAGGTAGAGAGTGGGGTATTACTCCTGTAGAGAGCAGAGCTGATTGCAGTTGTCTAAGGTTTGTTGTGACGTGGATTTTGAAGGAGAGACTACTTTAAATGATCTGCATATATTTTTGGGGGGGGCGTTTAGAAATGTTAAAGCACATCTCTTTCTTCCTGTAGCAACTTCCATTCACAAGTGCACCCTTCTCCATTCATGCAGTTTCAATCCAGTTGACATACTTTCCAAGTGGTTGGTGGTTGTACAAGGGCTCAGTAGTGAGCAGGGCAAGCAGAAGAGCAGGGCTGGGCACAATTTGCTTTATCAGCTAGGAGACGCTGTCCTCTTTGTGCCACATGACTGGGGCTTAGGATTTAAGAAACAATCAAATATTTGTCAGAAGGCATATGTTGCCTTCTTCTGGCAAACATCTGCCACTGCCCACAGAAACCGGTCCCAGGATGCTTGTTTCTGGTCCAGGGAAGGCATGGCTTGGCAGTTCGGGCTGGACTGTTCCCATGAGGCACAGGGGCAGACTGATTTGCATATGGCCATGTCTGAACTGGGGTGGCGGAGTGAGCTAAAGAATGGTGATGGATTCAACCCAGATCTGTGACTGGGGGTGAGTGCTTGCAATGTTCAACACTCCGTCCATCATCCCCTTTGGTTTTGCCTTGACTGCCAACAGCCTGCCTGTTGTGACAGCAGGTCAGAGGGGTGGGCTGCCAGCATGCCTCCATGATACTAAGAGGTGGTGGCACTGACTTTGACAAGGGGTGTCGGACGGTCTTTCCAGTTCTGAACTGGTAGAAGCTTGCCTTTCCTTGTGGATGACTCAGTAAATCTTGGAAGCTTGTGCTGACCTGCCACTCACGCCCAACAGCACAGTGGGTTTCCTGTATCGTGGGCCATCCTCTACCTCAATGTTGCAGTCTGTCGTCCATCCCTTAGACGCAAACCTTGCCCGTGGCCTGATTGATGCGCTGAACCCTTTAGCAGTGACTAATTTTCGCCCAGTGCAAACTGGTGATTGGAACTGGTGTTTTGTGAAAGCCAACCCTTGAATTGTCATATTCTCTGGTCCATGCATTTGGGTGCTTAACGCTTTGATACACTAAGTAACGAGCATTTCAATTAAAATGTTATTTGAATGTTTAAGTCTCTCTTGTGTGCAACTAATGTAGCTCTTCCTTCTTTTCTGGAAAGGTTAAAGCTGTCCAATGAAGAAATCAAGAGAGCCATACTGGAGATGGACGAACAAGAGGACCTGGCCAAAGACATGCTAGAGCAGGTACATAGGTCCACGCGAAGGCGCTGACGGCTCCTGGCCTCCTGGAGTTGTCTTGAATGTTACGGTGACGTTTGTTGAGATTTGATATCCCTGACTCTTCACAAGGCACACATGCTTCTTTTCTATCCTGGTTGTAGGTGTGATCCTTCTGTTATCATTTATGTCTACGTATAAATGTTGCTTATTCTAGGTGGATTTACTGTCGCTGATGTCATATCACTGCCATCGTAGTGACGAGGACAGCCAGGTGTCATTGATCAAGTGACATCCCCTTCTAACACCCCAAAGTTTAATTTTGATTCAAGATATAAAACATTTTGTTTTGCATATTTTTTCTAAATATCTTACAGGCCTAGATGCAAAGCCTGGCTTTGTACGTAAATCGCTCCATTCCCAGGAGTTGTGCACTCATTCCAGGAAATTCTGCATCAGCACTGGAAGTTTTGCAAAATTGTTTGCAGTGAGGCAAATTTGCCAATTTGTGCAAAAGTGCTTCACACTAGTGTAGATGACACAAATGGTAGGTGTCAGGTGGTGCACAGAAGTCTCTCGTGCTGCACCTCCAGGAGGACCAGAGGACATGGTGAGGACCTGTTTACAATCAGGGGGCCTCAGGCCCTGTATACAGACACAGGGGTCCCAGAGGAAAGAGTAGGGCATGTTGTGTGACCCCTGAGGATGCTCACAGTTCTGTAAATAGCTTTTCTTCCCTAGTGCAGGAGTTGTCCTACTGCTTCAACTTTCTCTCGCTCTTTGTTGGTCACCTCAGGATACGTCCCATGGGCAGCACTCGAAGGGAAGCGCAGAAACACTACGGGTCCTTCTGTTCCCTACTTCCACCTTAGAATTGGAGTCTGCGCTTTGTCTTCAGAGTTTGCATCTCTTCTTTCATTGTCCCATCATTATTTTATCTAGAATCTGTGTGCACCTCATCTACCTCGGGTGCTCGTGTCCAGCTTCACTTGTCCAACTTTGGCACCTACGTCTAGCCATCTTCTCCGGGTTGTGTTTCACGTTCTCCATCCTCTCCCTTGGATCTGCCAGTCTGAACCTTTGCACTAATGGTGCGTTGAGCAGCACGAGGGAGCAGCATTGAGTGGTGCATTGAGCAGTACAAGGGATTCTAAGACCCTGGTGGTGCAGTACAGCACCCAGCTCAAGTTTAGCTCATTTTCCTGCTAGTTACATTAATGACCCCAGACTGTAGGAGTGGTGCAGGACACCGAGGGTAAAAATGTGCAGCCATCCGCGAGCCTACCTCCCACCTAAGGCTTCTCGCTGGTGTGGACAGTGCCGGCTGCTGCGACCAGTGTGAATAGCGCCCTGTGTGCCGGTCCACTCGACTGAATGTGGCATTGTTTTCATTGTTACCAAGTGAAATGACACAAACACACACTAACAAAGAGCCTGGTGTGTGCGTAAAGGCTACTCGCGGATAACACTGACCCTGTCAGCGGCGTGGTGTCTTCCAGAGACAAAGAAGCTGTTCTACGCTGGCGAGTCATCCGATGACCAGTGCACTGTCCGCTGGTGCACCCAGGGCCGGGTGCATCGTGAAACGTGGCGGACAGTGCTAGCCACGGTGACACACGTAACGCGTACATCACCTGTCTGCAAGAAGGTGTGTAAGGGTACCCAAGCAGGGTCCTTCTGGCTAAGGACTAAACGGGGCGGAGGTCCTGAGATCCCAAGCAAGCACAGAAGTGGAATCCCACTGTTCGTTCCCTCCTCAGTCAACATAGCCGCGCCATCGGAGTCCAGGCTTCAGAAGATGGGAGCCCAAAGGGCTGTTATTGAATGTGGAGAAGTGTGGCTCAATGGTTAGAGCGGCAGACCCTGATGCAGAGGTCTGGCCCGGGACCAGGGTTCAATTCCCCGCCTCTTGGACTCAATCTCCCCGGACCTGATAATTCTTGCCTCGGTGCCTATTCTAATCATGGGTCCCACTCTGCAACTCTGGGCAACAGCTTGCTTAATCTCCACAACGGCCCCAGCAGCGCTGGGATGCCTGGCTTCACCTTGGGGGTGCCCAGGAGTGGGCGCTTCACAGGGAAAAGCCAGGAAGGGTTCCACAGCGGTATGCGTACAGCACCAAGACGCCTCAGGGTATAAGTGCGCTATACAAGTACGAATTCATTCATTCATTCATTCATTGATGCACTGATGCTTACAGGCAGAAGTTGGGGGTCCTCCATCAGAGAGCTCTTGGGAGAAGCAGCCTAAAGTCATTGAGGCTAACTCTCAGGTGGTGGTGGGGGGAGGGGAGAAGCTGCTTACTTTACAATGTACTACGCTGAATAAATCATACATTCACCCCAGTACAGAGATCTGGGTTAAATCCATCGTCTTTTTGCTCACCATGCCATTCCAGTTTGGGCCCAACCATATGCAAATCAGTCTTGACCCTGCGCCCAATGGGAACAGTCCAGCCCGAACTGCCAAGCCAGGTCCTCCCTGGACTGGAATCAAGCTTCCCAGGACCGGTTTCTGGCTTTCAGCCCTCATCAGCCAGGATAGCTTGATTCCAGTGGCATGGAGAGCACGGGACCCACGTCTGGACATACCCGTCCCACTTGGGGTGACAAATGCAAAAAGAAAACAATTGATGGACAGAATGCAGAACAATGTCATACATTCACCCCGGTACAGAGATCTGGGCCTAAATCCATCGTTTTTTTTGCTCACCGTGCCAATCCCGTTTGGACCCAGCCATATGCAAATCAGTCTGGATCCTGCGCCCAATGAGAACATTGACATTGTTCTGCATTTTGTCCATAAATTGTTCTTTTTGTACTTTACAATGTAAGCAGCTGCAGCATCAGAATACATATCTGGGGGACAACGCCCCCATTTGAAGTTAGAGAGGGCTTCATAGAGTTGGATGACGGGTGGGATGGTGTTTGGTTGGCTTAGCCATGTCTCTGTGTGTGGCTCTTCCTCGCCTGGATTAGGTTGAATTTCAGCCGCTATAGTCAACTGCTGCAAGTGCGGCTGACCCTGCACTCGTGCAGGGCTCATCGCGCCTTTCATCCTTGGGGTGAATCTTCTCCTATAGCCAATAGCGAGGACACAGAGGGTGGTGCATCTTGCCTCAGGTTTGTGACCTGGTTGTCAGTCAAGCTGCATTGCTTTGGATGATTTGCACCTGACTCCTCCTTTCAACAAGGCCCAATTATAGAGAAAGGCGATAGCGCTTGCAAAGAAAGGGCATTGTGGGACCTGATCTTGGCGCATCCAGAAAGGACATTGGCACCTGCATGTTCTGGAAATGATCTCTCAGCTGGTAGGTACAAGTAAGAAGGATTATGGAGCTTTAAGATCAGTCATTTCCTGGGTGGATGAGCCAAGCAGGTTCCAGAGGACATCCCTTCCACCCAGTGCTTAATTTGAGCTGGTGTTTCGACATTGGCACTCATTTATGATTACTAACACTTATTTGTCCTCAACAAACTTACCCCCAGATTCATCAATGTCCCGTTTTGCGAGTCCTTAATAGCGATTATTAAGGAATCGCTATTAAAGACTCGCAAACGGCATTCATGTAGAAATCGCAATATTATTTGCGATTTCTACAGCTTCCTTATTTGCGATTAGCAAATTGCTAATCGCAAATAAGGAATGACTTCCCATTCATTCCTATGGGCCTTTAGGAATGAATGGGGAGTCATTCCTTATTTGCGATTAGCAATTAGCGAATCGCAAATAAGGATGCGATTTCAAGGGTGCCAGTGTGTCCAAAGGACACCCTGTAGCACCCCTGAAATGTAAATGTAGACTGATGTTGCGCACACACATGTCCAAAGGACGAGTGTGTGTGTGTAAAACATACCACTTCGAAAGATGCACTAAAGTGCATTTTTCTAAGTTTTAGCTATTTACCACGAAGTCAGACTTCGCGGTAAATAGCGGCCAAAAATAGCGATTTCGCAATTCAAAAATGGTTAATGAATTGCATTTAAGGAATCTCAAATAGAGATTCCCTAAATGCAATCCCTCGCAATTTAGCGATTTCGCAATTTGCGATTTTTGCATTTGGGGTGATGAATCCCTAATGCAAACAAGCATTGAAAATGCAATAGGTCTCGCAATAGAAGAGTTTGACATTTTTCGTTTTGCAAATGGATGAGTGGTGTTGCGTGGATGAGTGGCGTTGCGTGGATGAGTGGCGTGTGTGAGTGGCGTTGCGTGTGTGAGTGGCGTTGCGTGTGTGAGTGGCGTTGCGTGTGTGAGTGGCGTAGCGTGTGTGAGTGGCGTTGCGTGTGTGAGTGGCGTTGCGTGTGTGAGTGGCGTTGCGTGTGTGAGTGGCGTTGCGTGTGTGAGTGGCGTTGCGTGGATGAGTGAGGTTGGAATGCAATAGGCCTCACATTAGAAAAGTTGTAGTTATTGGTCTTGTAAATGACATAATTTATTTATTTTTTCGTTGTTAAAGTTGCTAAATTGATGGCTTTGTCCTTTACAATGCCAATAGTTATAACTTTCGCAAATGTGACACCTATAGCATTTTGAATGCAACATGTTTTGTATTTACGTTACTTATATGGCAGCTCTCGTCGTTATGCTACATCTCTAGATAGTTTTATCTTTCGCAAATGTGACACCTATTGTAACACAATATGTGTTGTGAGGGTGAGTGAGGGTGAGGGGTTGAGGGTGAGGTGTTGAGGGTGAGGGGTTGAGGGTGAGTGAGGGTGAGGGTGAGTGAGGGTGAGGGGTTGAGGGTGAGGGGTTGAGGATGAGTGAGGGTGAGGGTGAGGTGTTGAGGGTGAGTGAGGGTGAGGAGTTGAGGGTGAGTGAGGGTGAGGGTGAGTGAGTGTGAGGGGTTGAGGGTGAGTGAGGGTGAGTGAGGGTGAGGGGTTGAGGGTAAGTGAGGGTGAGGGTGAGGGTGAGTGAGGATGAGGCTGAGGGGTTGAGGGTGAGTGAGGGTGAGTGAGAGTGAGGGTGAGTGAGGGGTTGAGGGTGAAGTGTTGAGGGTGAGTGAGGGTGAGGGGTTGAGGGTGAGTGAGGGTGAGGGGTTGAGGGTGAGTGAGGGTGAGGCGTTGAGGGTGAGTGAGGGTGAGGGTGAGTGAGGGTGAGGGTGAGTGAGGGTGAGTGAGGGTGGGTGAGGGTGAGTGAGGGTGAGGGTGAGTGAGGGTGAGTGAGGGTGAGTGAGGGTGAGTGAGGGTGAGGGGTTGAGGGTGAGTGAGGGTGAGGGGTTGAGGGTGTGTGAGGGGTTGAGGGTGAGTGAGGGTGAGGGGTTGAGGGTGAAAGGGTGAAGGTGAGGGTGAGTGAGGGTGAGGGTGAGGAGTTGAGGGTGAGTGAGGGTGAGGGTGATTGAGGGTGAGGTGTTGAGGGTGAGTGAGGGTGAGGGTGAGTGAGGGTGAGGGTGAGGGTGAGTGAGGGTGAGGGGTTGAGGGTGAGTGAGGGTGACTGAGTGTGAGTGAGAGTGAGGGTGGGTGAGGGGTTGAGGGTGAGTGAGGGTGAGGGTGAGGGGTTGAGGGTGAGTGAGGGTGAGGTGTTGAGGGTGAGTGAGGGTGAGGAGTTGAGGGTGAGTGAGGGTGAGGGTGAGTGAGTGTGAGTGGTTGAGGGTGAGTGAGGGCGAGGGTGAGTGAGGGTGAGGGGTTGAGGGTGAGTGAGGGTGAGGGTGAGGGTGAGGCTGAGGGGTTGAGGGTGAGTGAGGGTGAGTGAGAGTGAGGGTGAGTGAGGGGTTGAGGGTGAAGGGTTGAGGGTGAGTGAGGGTGAGGGTGAGGGGTTGAGGGTGAGTGAGGGTGAGCGGTTGAGGGTGAGTGAGGGTGAGGCGTTGAGGGTGAGTGAGGGTGAGGGTGAGTGAGGGTGAGTGAGGGTGAGTGAGTGTGAGTGAGGGTGAGGGTGAGGGGTTGAGGGTGAGTGAGGGTGAGGGTGATTGAGGGTGAGGGGTTGAGGGTGAGTGAGGGTGAGGGTGAGTGAGGGTGAGGGTGATTGAGGGTGAGTGTGGGTGAGGGTGAGGGGTTGAGGGTGAGTGAGGGTGAGGGTGATTGAGGGTGAGGGGTTGAGGGTGAGTGAGGGTGAGGGTGAGTGAGGGTGAGGGTGATTGAGGGTGAGTGAGGGTGAGGGTGAGGGGGGGAGGGTGAGTGAGGGTGACTGAGTGTGAGTGAGAGTGAGGGTGAGTGAGGTGTTGAGGGTTTGAGGGTGAGTGAGGGTGAGGGTGAGGGGTTGAGGGTGAGTGAGGGTGAGGGGTTGAGGGTGAGTGAGGGTGAGGGTGGTTGAGGGTGAGTGAGGGTGAGTGAGGGTGAGGGGTTGAGGGTGAGTGAGGGTGAGTGAGGGTGAGGGGTTGAGGGTGAGTGAGGGTGAGGGGTTGAGGGTGAGTGAGGGTGAGGGTGAGGGGTTGAGGGTGAGTGAGGGTGAGGGTGAGGGTGGGTGAGGGTGGGTGAGGGTGAGGGGTTGAGGGTGAGTGAGGGTGAGTAAGAGTGAGGGTGAGTGAGGGGTTGAGGGTGAGGGGTTGAGGGTGGGTGAGGGTGAGGGATTGAGGGTGAGTGAGGGTGAGGGTTGAGGGAGGGTGAGGGTGAGTGAGGGTGAGTGAGGGTGAGTGAGGGTGAGGGGTTGAGGGTGAGTGAGGGTGAGGGTGAGTGAGGGTGAGTGAGGGAGAGTGAGGGTGAGTGAGGGTGAGTGAGGGTGAGTGAGGGTGAGGGTGAGTGAGGGTGAGGGTGAGTGAAGGTGGGTGAGGATGAGTGAGGGTGAGTGAGGGGTTGAGGGTGAGTGAGGGTGAGTGAGGGTGAGTGAGGGTGAGTGAGGGTGAGGGGTTGAGGGTGAGGGGTTGAGGGTGAGTGAGGGTGAGGGTGAGTGAGGGTGAGGGTGAGTGAGGGTGAGGGGTTGAGGGTGAGGGGTTGAGGGTGAGTGAGGGTGAGGGGTTGAGGGTGAGTGAGGGTGAGTGAGGGTGAGTGAGGGAGAGTGAGGGTGAGTGAGGGTGAGGGGTTGAGGGTGAGGGTGAGTGAGGGTGAAGGGTTGAGGGAGGGTGAGGGTGAGTGAGGGTGAGGGGTTGAGGGTGAGTGAGGGTGAGGTGTTGAGGGTCAGTGAGGGTGAGGGGTTGAGGGTGAGTGAGGGTGAGGGTGATTGAGGGTGAGGGGTTGAGGGTGAGTGAGGGTGAGGGTGAGTGAGGGTGAGGGTGATTGAGGGTGAGTGTGGGTGAGGGTGAGGGGTTGAGGGTGAGTGAGGGTGAGGGTGATTGAGGGTGAGGGGTTGAGGGTGAGTGAGGGTGAGGGTGAGTGAGGGTGAGGGTGATTGAGGGTGAGTGAGGGTGAGGGTGAGGGGGGGAGGGTGAGTGAGGGTGACTGAGTGTGAGTGAGAGTGAGGGTGAGTGAGGTGTTGAGGGTGAGGGTTTGAGGGTGAGTGAGGGTGAGGGTGAGGGGTTGAGGGTGAGTGAGGGTGAGGGGTTGAGGGTGAGTGAGGGTGAGGGTGAGGGTGGTTGAGGGTGAGTAAGGGTGAGTGAGGGTGAGGGGTTGAGTGTGAGTGAAGGTGAGGGGTTGAGGGTGAGTGAGGGTGAGTGAGAGTGAGTGCCTTGTCTTATTTTGTATGTAATGTAAATGTGTGTGTTTTGTAATATGTGTTGTGTTATGTGTGTGTTTTGTGTCTGTTGACTCCCGTATGTAAGTGAATAATTGTAAAATGGAGGACGCAATGCGTGTCCTTGACGCTACCTACGTTAGCGTTCTAGTTTTTTTTTGTATTGTTAAATATTGTTTTTGATTGACGTTTATTTTTAGCCAATCGGAGCGCTACGTTTTTGACGTAGCGTTCCGATTTGCTTACGTCAACGGTGGAAATGCCCAGAAGATCGAGAAACTTCGGGCGCGGAAGGCGTGTGCTTGTTCGTGTGGTGTTGCTGCGTCGTTTGACAGGTAAGATATTATTTGTAAGTGTTTTGTTATCTAATTAAATGTAGTATCCATAGTATGTACAAAGTAATTAATTATTAGGAGTGTGTTTATATAAATATAGAAATTTTTTGTTAGCGATTGTAATTATTGTCATTTATTTATGTAAATTAAATTTAATTAAGTGTTTTTCTTGTTGATATATAATGTATATGTTAGCGACAACTCTAATTTAATTATTTTGTAGCTGCTGTTCGTTATTTTACGTACATGAAATGATTTTAGCACTTCGAAGGGCTATTTCGTTTCCAGTATATTTATGTATAAATAAGAAGTACTGTTATTTAATGTGTATAATTTAAACTTTTTACAAACTGCTATTTTGTAATTGTATGTAATAATGTTCGTGATATTTTTAATTTAGGGTATGTAAATATTGTGTTCTAGTTGCGTAAAAGTCAATTTTAATCCTTACTGATGGGATGTTTTCCTGAAAGTTTTAGTGAGAAGCCAGTTATAAATGTTCTGGTCCTTGTTAAGTAAGCTTTGTTCCGTGTACCTTTGCATGTTTATGGTCACTGTCTATAACCAGATGTACTAACAATGTGGAAGTTCATCCATCTTGTGACTGATGATTTTTTGAACGTGTATTTGTTATATTCATTTGTCTTTGTATTAGACCGTTTATTATTGGACTTAAGTTGTTGCTTGTAGACATCTTCTTCCCCTTATTGTTTCGCATACCTTAATGAATTTTTTACATTCCTTTGCTTACTTAGAGTGGAATACTTTATTGTATTTTTTGCTGAATTGCAATTAGGCTGTGAAGGCTCGTGCTTTTGTGATTACGCACTTTGTTTGTGTTTTTGAATTACTCCGGCATGGTTTAATGGTTTATTTTCCCTTACTTTAGTAAGTGCTTTATGTTGTGAATTGGTGTCCTTTTGATGGCTTTGTCCACTTTTAACGTGTTGTATTTGCTGTGTATTCAGATGTTTCCCTATTTTTTGTTTTATTTTACAATCTCTTTCAGCATTTTTGTGTACTAATTGATGCACTGTCCTTGCGTTGCATTGTTTTAAGTTTTGAATAGCTCCAAGTGTGTTATCCGATTTTTATTTATTAAAATAAATGTTGCCTAACGCTATTTATGTGTGTAGTTGGAGGGTGGAGTTATATTTGGAGGGTAGAGTTGTAGGGTGGTATTGTAGTTATAGGGTGTAGTTTGAAGGTGGACTTGGAAGGTGTGAGCGTTAGTGGATGTGATGGTCCGGGGGTGTGAGGGTGTGTGATGGTGTGTGAGGGTGATTGAGTGTGACCGTTTTAGTATGAGTGAGGGTGTGAGTGTGTGTGAGGATGAGGGGGTGAGGGTAAGGGGATGTGAGAGTGTGTCATGATAGGTGTTGGTGAGTGAGGCTGAGAGTGATTGTTGTGAGGGTGTGAAGGTGAGTGAGGGTGTGCGAGTTTGAATGTTGAGGGTGAGTGTTTCTGAGGGTTGAGGGTGTGTGAGGGTGTGTGAGGGGGTGTGAGGGTGAGGTGGTGATGTTGAGTGATGGTGTGTGAGGGTGAGTGAGGGTCTGTGAGTGAGATGGAGTTGAAGTTGTGGTTGAGGGTGTGTTGGTGAGTGAGTGATGGTGTGTGATGATCTGAGTGTGATTGAGGGTGTGAGGGTGTTAGGTAGGGTGATGATGAGTGAGGGTGTGTGAGGCTGAGGGGTGAGGGTGTCATTGGGTGTGAGTGTGATTTGTTGTGATGATGCTTTTGAAATGTTTGCACTGTCTGTCAGGGGGCTTCAGCTGTCCTCTGCGGGCGCCATTAGAGGAATAAAAAGTGGCATAGATTTTGGTAAGTTATGCTGTACAGGTACATATCATAAAATAATTAAAATCCTGATAGGCAGGAGAAATAGATTACCATGTTAAAGGTGTGTAAGATTATGGGCCCAGGTGAGTATGGTGCTTAGAAATATCCTAAACTGGTAATCTCGCGCCATCAGAGTCGAGGTAGTTTTAGGGACAGTGGGTGGCGGTGGAGGGGGGGTTCAAGATAGTGTATATAAAAATGGGCAGGATTTTAGGTCTCAGGACAGGGGAGGGAAATGTGTAATCGGGATAGTTGTTAAAAGAAAGAGCGAAGGAATATGTAAGCTGAGAGATGTGGCATAACAGAAGGATTGGTAGTGCGGGCACTGCTGCTTGGGGAATCTGCGAGATTTGTGTAAGTAAATGGAGAGGGGGAGAGAGTTGGAAGAGAGCGTGAAAGAGGCAGAAACGTGGAGAGTAAAAGAAAGAGCGAAGGAATCTGTAAGCTGAGAGATGTGGCATAACAGAAGGATTGGTAGTGCGGGCACTGCTGCTTGGGGTATCTGCGATATTTGTGTAAGTAAATAGAGAGGGGGGAGAGAGTTGGAAGAGAGAGTGAAAGAGGCAGAAACGTGGAGAGTAAAAGAAAGAGCGAAGGAATATGTAAACTGAGAGATGTGGCATAACAGAAGGATTGGTAGTGCGGGCACTGCTGCTTGGGGTATCTGCGAGATTTGTGTAAGTAAATGGAGAGGGGGGAGAGAGTTGGAAGAGAGAGTGAAAGAGGCAGAAACGTGGAGAGTAAATGAAAGTGCTAAGGAATCTGTAAACTGAGAGATGTGGCATAACAGAAGGATTGGTAGTGCGGGCACTGCTGCTTGGGGTATCTGCGAGATTTGTGTAAGTAAATGGAGAGGGGGGAGAGAGTTGGAAGAGAGAGTGAAAGAGGCAGAAACGTGGAGAGTAAAAGAAAGAGCGAAGGAATATGTAAGCTGAGAGATGTGGCATAACAGAAGGATTGGTAGTGCGGGCACTGCTGCTTGGGGTATCTGCGAGATTTGTGTAAGTAAATGGAGAGGGGGGAGAGAGTTTGAAGAGGTGAATGGAGGGAAGGCAGAGAAGGGGAGGGGGGATGAATGTGACACGGCGGGCAGGGGAGGGGGTGAGCGGGGAGAGCGGCATGAGGGTGTGAAAGCAGCAGGGGCATGGAGTGCGGCTAAGATACCTGAAGCAACGCGACACGGCAGGCAGGGGAGGGGGCGGAGCGGGGGTGTGGGAGGAGTGCGGCTGAGGGATGTTAGCGCTGAATCCAAGTTGCGTAATATGTTTTTTATATTTGATGTAATTCCGTGTGATGAACTGCTATTGTTATATGCCTACGGCTTTTTGTGTAACTCGTGACAATTGTGTTTAATCCGTCCCATTTACCGGATGAATAGTGCTTGTTTATTACCCAAGTTAAAAATAGGCTGTTTTACTTTTGTGTTTGTACATCCTCGTCCTCGCATCCTGACCGATATTTCTTCGTTCTTTTGTTGGTGTTATGTTGTCCTAATAATTGTTGGTTTGGTGACCTGAAGCTTGATAAACATCATTGCGCGTATTTTTACTTTGGTTGTTATTTTCTAGGATGTCTTTCTGTTGCGTATCTTGAGGGTGTATTTGTAGGGTGAATTAGGCTCTTAGTTTATTAGGGTGAATTAGGACTCAGGATTTCTATCTTGGAGTTAGAGTGTGGATTAGGATAGTTTATTTCTATTCTTCCTTTTGTTGTTGTATGTGTGTGTGTGTGTGTGTGTGTGTGTGTGAGGGTGAGTGAGGGTGTGTGAAGCTGAGGGTGTGTGACGGTGTGTGAGGGAAGCTTGCACTGCTGCTGTCGGTGCTGTACCTGTTCCATGTGTAAGGGAAGCTTGCACTGCTGCCGCCTGTGCTGTACCTGATGTATGTGTGAGGGAAGCTTGCACTGCTGCCGCCTGTGCTGTACCTGCTCCGTGTGTGAGGGAAGCTTGCACTGCTGCTGTCGGTGCTGTACCTGTTCCATGTGTAAGGGAAGCTTGCACTGCTGTTGCCTGTGCTGTACCTGCTCCGTGTGTGAGGGAAGCTTGCACTGCTGCCGCCTGTGCTGTACCTGCTCCGTGTGTGAGGGAAGCTTGCACTGCTGCTGTCGGTGCTGTACCTGTTCCATGTGTAAGGGAAGCTTGCACTGCTGTTGCCTGTGCTGTACCTGCTCCGTGTGTGATGGAAGCTTGCACTGTTGCTGCCTGTGCTGTACCTGCTCTGTGTGTGAGGGAAGCTTGCACTGTTGCTGCCTGTGCTGTACCTGCTCCGTGTGTGAGGGAAGCTTGCACTGTAGCTGCCTGTGCTGTGCCTGCTCTGTGTGTGAGGGAAGCTTGCACTGCTGCCGCCTGTGCTGTACCTGATCTATGTGTGAGGGAAGCTTGCACTGCTGCTGCCTGTGCTGTACCTGCTCCGTGTGTGAGGGAAGCTTGCACTGCTGCTGTCGGTGCTGTACCTGTTCCATGTGTAAGGGAAGCTTGCACTGCTGTTGCCTGTGCTGTACCTGCTCCGTGTTTGAGTGAAGCTTGCATTGCTGTTGCCTGTGCTGTACCTGCTCCGTGTGTGATGGAAGCTTGCACTGTTGCTGCCTGTGCTGTACCTGCTCTGTGTGTGAGGGAAGCTTGCACTGTTGCTGCCTGTGCTGTACCTGCTCTGTGTGTGAGGGAAGCTTGCACTGTTGCTGCCTGTGCTGTACCTGCTCCGTGTTTGAGGGAAGCTTGCATTGCTGTTGCCTGTGCTGTACCTGCTCCGTGTGTGATGGAAGCTTGCACTGTTGCTGCCTGTGCTGTACCTGCTCTGTGTGTGAGGGAAGCTTGGAGTGTTGCTGCCTGTGCCTCACCAAGATTTGTGTAAGTAAATGGAGATGGAGGGAGAGAGTTGGAAGAGAGAGTGAAAGAGGCAGAAACGTGGAGAGTAAATGAAAGTGCGAAGGAATCTGTAAACTGAGAGATGTGGCATAACAGAAGGATTGTTAGTGCGGGCACTGCTGCTTGGGGTATCTGCGAGATTTGTGTAAGTAAATGGAGAGGGGGGAGAGAGTTGTAAGAGAGAGTGAAAGAGGCAGAATCGTTGAGAGGAAAAGAAAGTGCGAATCTGTAAGCTGAGAGATGTGGCATAACAGAAGGATTGGTAGTGCGGGCACAGCTGCTTGGGGTATCTGCGAGATTTGTGTAAGTAAATGGAGAGGGGGGAGAGAGTTGGAAGAGAGAGTGAAATAGGCAGAAACGTGGAGAGTAAAAGAAAGAGCGAAGGAATATGTAAGCTGAGAGATGTGGCATAACAGAAGGATTGGTAGTGCGGGCACTGCTGCTTAGGGTTTCTGCGAGATTTGTGTAAGTAAATGGAGAGGGGGAGAGAGTTGGAAGAGAGAGTGAAAGAGGCAGAAACGTGGAGAGTAAAAGAAAGAGCGAAGGAATATGTAAGCTGAGAGATGTGGCATAACAGAAGGCTTGGTAGTGCGGGCACTGCTGCTTGGGGTATCTGCGAGATTTGTGTAAGTAAATGGAGAGGGGGGAGAGAGTTGTAAGAGAGAGTGAAAGAGGCAGAATCGTTGAGAGGAAAAGAAAGTGCGAATCTGTAAGCTGAGAGATGTGGCATAACAGAAGGATTGGTAGTGCGGGCACTGCTGCTTGGGGTATCTGCGAGATTTGTGTAAGTAAATGGAGAGGGGGGAGAGACTTGGAAGAGAGAGTGAAAGAGGCAGAAACGTGGAGAGTAAAAGAAAGAGCGAAGGAATCTGTAAGCTGAGAGATGTGGCATAACAGAAGGATTGGTAGTGCGGGCACTGCTGCTTGGGGTATCTGCGAGATTTGTGTAAGTAAATGGAGAGGAGGGAGAGAGTTGGAAGAGAGAGTGAAAGAGGCAGAAACGTGGAGAGTAAAAGAAAGAGCGAAGGAATATGTAAGCTGAGAGATGTGGCATAACAGAAGGATTGGTAGTGCGGGCACTGCTGCTTAGTGTTTCTGCGAGATTTGTGTAAGTAAATGGAGAGGGGGGAGAGAGTTGGAAGAGAGAGTGAAAGAGGCAGAAACGTGGAGAGTAAAAGAAAGAGCGAAGGAATATGTAAGCTGAGAGATGTGGCATAACAGAAGGATTGGTAGTGCGGGCACTGCTGCTTGGGGTATCTGCGAGATTTGTGTAAGTAAATGGAGAGGGGGGAGAGAGTTGGAAGAGAGAGTGAAAGAGGCAGAAACGTGGAGAGTAAATGAAAGTGCTAAGGAATCTGTAAACTGAGAGATGTGGCATAACAGAAGGATTGGTAGTGCGGGCACAGCTGCTTGGGGTATCTGCGAGATTTGTGTAAGTAAATGGAGAGGGGGGAGAGAGTTGGAAGAGAGAGTGAAAGAGGCAGAAACGTGGAGAGTAAAAGAAAGAGCGAAGGAATCTAAGCTGGGAGATGTGGCATAACAGAAGGATTGGTAGTGCGGGCACTGCTGCTTGGGGTATCTCCGAGATTTGTGTAAGTAAATGGAGAGGGGGGAGAGAGTTGGAAGAGAGAGTGAAAGAGGCAGAAACGTGGAGAGTAAATGAAAGTGCTAAGGAATCTGTAAACTGAGAGATGTGGCATAACAGAAGGATTGGTAGTGCGGGCACTGCTGCTTGGGGTATCTCCGAGATTTGTGTAAGTAAATGGAGAGGGGGGAGAGAGTTGGAAGAGAGAGTGAAAGAGGCAGAATCGTTGAGAGGAAAAGAAAGTGCGAATCTGTAAGCTGAGAGATGTGGCATAACAGAAGGATTGGTAGTGCGGGCACAGCTGCTTGGGGTATCTGCGTGATTTGTGTAAGTAAATGGAGAGGGGGGAGAGAGTTGGAAGAGAGAGTGAAAGAGGCAGAAACGTGGAGAGGAAAAGAAAGAGCGAAGGGATCTGTAAGCTGAGAGATGTGGCATAACAGAAGGATTGGTAGTGCGGGCACTGCTGCTTAGGGTTTCTGCGAGATTTGTGTAAGTAAATGGAGAGGGGGGAGAGAGTTGGAAGAGAGAGTGAAAGAGGCAGAAACGTGGAGAGTAAAAGAAAGAGCGAAGGAATCTGTAAGCTGAGAGATGTGGCATAACAGAAGGATTGGTAGTGCGGGCACTGCTGCTTGGGGTATCTGCGAGATTTGTGTAAGTAAATGGAGAGGAGGGAGAGAGTTGGAAGAGAGAGTGAAAGAGGCAGAAACGTGGAGAGTAAAAGAAAGAGCGAAGGAATCTAAGCTGCGAGATGTGGCATAATAGAAGGATTGGTAGTGCGGGCACTGCTGCTTGGGGTATCTGCGAGATTTGTGTAAGTAAATGGAGAGGGGGGAGAGAGTTGTAAGAGAGAGTGAAAGAGGCAGAAACGTGGAGAGTAAAAGAAAGAGCGAAGGAATATGTAAGCTGAGAGATGTGGCATAACAGAAGGATTGGTAGTGCGGGCACTGCTGCTTGGGGTATCTGCGAGATTTGTGTAAGTAAATGGAGAGGGGGGAGAGAGTTGGAAGAGAGAGTGAAAGAGGCAGAAACGTGGAGAGTAAATGAAAGTGCTAAGGAATCTGTAAACTGAGAGATGTGGCATAACAGAAGGATTGGTAGTGCGGGCACTGCTGCTTGGGGTTTCTGCGAGATTTGTGTAAGTAAATGGAGAGGGGGGAGAGAGTTGGAAGAGAGAGTGAAAGAGGCAGAAACTTGGAGAGTAAAAGAAAGAGCGAAGGAATATGTAAGCTGAGAGATGTGGCATAACAGAAGGATTGGTAGTGCGGGCACTGCTGCTTGGGGTATCTGCGAGATTTGTGTAAGTAAATGGAGAGGGGGGAGAGAGTTGGAAGAGAGAGTGAAAGAGGCAGAAACGTGGAGAGTAAAAGAAAGAGCGAAGGAATCTAAGCTGCGAGATGTGGCATAACAGAAGGATTGGTAGTGCGTGCACCGCTGCTTGGGGTACGACAAACAGGAGATGGTGACTAAAGTTTCAACCATGAGGTTGGAAGGCAGTGAAGTGAAATGTGAGGAGGCACTCCGATTACCTCTTCAAATTGTAAAACAGACGGAGGGCATTGCTGTGGGGAGGGGGTGTAGGAGAAATGCACACGGCGGGCAGGGGAGGGGGCGGAGCGGGGAGAGCGGCATGTGAGTGTGAAGAAGCCGGGGCCTTTGAAGTGAAGCTAAGCTTCACTTCAAAAGGTGTCGGAGGAATGCGGCTGAGGGAACAGACGGCGATTGCGGCTGAGGGAACTGATGTGCACGCGCTTTTAAGCTCAATGCACATGCGCATTGAGCTTAAAAGTCACGGGCACTGCAAGGAATCGCCACGATTCCTTGCTTCTTAGTTAAAGGTTGTTTAAGCCGCAATAGGCTCACAAGCTCGATGCGCATGCGCATCGACAGGCGAGACCTAAAAAAGCTCTTGCAAAAGGCAAGATTCGCAGAATCTGGCCCTTTGCGAGTCGATTTCACCTTCATGAATCTGGCTGTTAGATCCAGAGTAAGGGAGAGAAAAACACACAAGGGGGAATGAAGGAGGAAGGGAAAGATGGGAAAACAGGGACAAAAGAACAAAGCAGGGATGAAAGTAAACCTGCAAGAGCTAGATAAAAGGCAGGGAGTGTCTGGTAGTAGAGTAAAGAAGCATGAGGTTGAATTAAGACTATGCAGCCTTGGTATTCAGGGATGTATGTCGTTACAAGGCATGCTTTCACCACGCATGCCTTTACAACGCAGGTTTTACAACGCAAGTCGTTACAACGGGTAGTGAATAGTTTAATTTACTATTCCAACTCCAGTCCCCGTGGATAGTAGGGAAGGCTTTGGATAGTAAATTAAACTATTCCCTATCCTACAGCGCCCGCCAGCGCAAGTCGTTGTAACGACTTGCGTTGTAAATCTTGCGTTGTAAAGGTACTGCGTGGTAAAAGTTGCATCGTAAAGGATGTTTCCCGGTATTCAGCAGCCCGACCTTCAATGCAATCGACTGCGGGCTTCTGAGCAAAACCTTGGGCCTCAGCCGTTATTCTTTTACTAATTAAGCACTGATCCATGCAGCTCGGACCTCCCAAAAGGCCAGTGAAGGTCCAGAGACACTCTCTTTACCTGTGAGTGACAAAACCATCCCAAGAGGTCAAAACGGTACCTTTTACCCTGAGGGACCCCCATGTAAATTCCGTATTTGTAAAGCGCGAACTATTCACCCTTACGGGTCTCAAGGCGCTGGGGACCATCGTGGATATTAAGTGAGCTATTGCCCAGAGTCACACGGTGCTGAGCTGAGCTGCCGCCGGAGCCGGGGATCGAACCGTGAACGCTGTGCTCCGAAGTCAGCTAGTCTGGCCGCTGCGCCACACCTCTCCACACAATCATTCCCAGAGGCCAAGCTACTTCCAGAGTCTACCCTGTAACACCATGAGTGGCATGTATTTAGGAGCTGTGGAGGCATTGGTGGTCTGTCTGCAGGTGGTTAAAGGTGCGACGGCTAGGCTTCTTTTGTGTCTTCGCAGGCGTTGTTCCATCTCGCCGGCTCTGAAGGCTCTCCACTTGCTGCCCGTCAGGAAGCGGATCCTATTCAATGCGCTTGTCCTGGTTTTATAGGGCAGTGTATCTGTCCAGCCCTGGACATCTGGCAAAGAGATTTGTTCAGTATCTTCCTACCAGAGTGCCGCGTTCTGCCTCAGCCTCGCTTTTGTCGATTCCCCGGTTCAAACATGTCTGAAGGGGCGGTAAAGCTATTTCCTTTCAGGTGGCTAAAGCCTGGAATGTAAATGTAAATGTAATTTGTACTTGTATAGCGCACTTATACCCTGAGGCGTCCTGGCGCTGTAACGAATACCGCTGTGGAACCCTTCCTGGCGTTCCCTGTGAGGAGCCCACTCCTGGGCACCCCCAAGGTGGAGGCGAGGCATCCTTAGCGTTGTGGGGGCCATTGTGGAGATTAAGCAAGCTATTGTCCAGAGTCACAGAGTGGGACTCATGATTAGAGTAGGCACCGAGGCGAGAATTATCAGGTCCGAGGAAATTGAGTCCAAGAGCCGCCGAGGCGGGAATTGAACCCTGGTCCCGGGCCAGACCTCTGCATCAGGGTCTGCTGCTCTAACCATTGATGAGAAGACAATTTCAACGGGTGTATGCAATATGTATTACAAAAGAAAGAAAATAAGGAGTCACTGCAAATTTGAGAACAAACGGGTATTATTCACCATTTAGAAAGCAAGGCAGGTCTATTGCAAAATTATACAGTTAAACAGCACTGTACGCAATAAATGGGGTGACAACCCGGTGGCACTTGGTGCAAGCGATATATACATGAATATATACAGTGAATAGTGATGGTGGTGCAAGTGCTGGGGTGAAAACAGCGTGGTCGGCGCGTAGTGACAGTGAAAAATACAAGGTAATGGCTCCAGGGATTTAAGTACTAATCACTTAAAACAAGATTCAATTTCAGGAGTACAAAACAAGTAGGGCGCCATGAAATTAGGCTGTGTGGTCGACGGCGTTTCGATCCTCATCAATCGGGATCATCATCAGGACGGGGTTGTCGGGCAAAAAAACAGTGCTGTGGGGTAAGGAAAAGGACGAATCAAGGAAGGACCTTAGGACTAACGGACGCGCGAGTGGCTAGCAGTTGGTTAGCTGCTGACTGAGAGAGGGACCGGCTGGGATTACAGGTAGGTAGCTAGAACTACTATGGGAGCTGCCAGGGTTCTAAATAGGCTCTAGCAGTGCGGCAGACGGCTAGCGTGATGGCCCAGGTATAGCGCTACAAAAAGCGCTGCAGGTAAATGGATCCTACGCAAGCTGGCTGAGGTCTCTGGTGGGCGGCAGAGGGCTAGCGTTAAAGCCCAGGAAATGCGCTACAGTGACATGCACGGGAGTTGGGCGGGAGGAGAACAGGCAATGGCGTGGCGCATCGCTCTACAGTGGAGGGATGATAAACTTACATGTCCGCTACTGTCAAAATCGTGCGGTCGGAGGGGCTGGCTACGTGGATCCAGAGCTGCACAGAAAGGGTATTGGTATTAGATCAAGCGGTACAGTGGGGAAGAAAGTTAACCCCAGATGGCTTAGAAATTACCTGAATGAAGGGTAGGAGAGGCTTGGGTCAGCGGGGGTGATCTGCGTCTGTGAAAAGGACAGGGTCATTAGACTACAGGAGACTCGGGGAGTGGAATCACGAGCGGGGATGGGGGGTGGGTATTCAGATCGGCTTACCTGATCGAATCAGAGGGTTTACTTGTGGGTTAATCCGAAGTGCAGCTTCAAGCAGTGAATGCGGGAGCTGAGCGCGGTAGGACAACAGCGCTGTTTGAAGTAGCCGTGCGGGGGGGGGCGGGGCGGGAGGCGAGACACTGCGCGCGCACTGTGGGGAGGCGGGGTTAGGGGAGTGGCTACCAGTTACCGCGGCAACTCTAGTAACCAGGAAAAGAAAAACCGCGCGCACTTACAGAGCAGAGGCGCGTCGGTTGATATGGCAACCAAGGAAGCCGTGTCAGGACGAGTTGCCAGGATTTAAGATGGAGAGGGGCAGAAGGGGTAGCTCGGCCATAGTGAGCGCACGATCCAACAACACTAGTGCATGATTACTAGGAAGCGCACGATCCAACAACAGCAGTGCATAATTACTAGGAAGCGTTTACATTTATAGACAGCAGGAGAAAGGCATGAATTTTAAGCAATGTAAATCAAGGTACAGTGGTTACAGGCATTGAATCTCCTAGAGTCTGGCATTTGTACATGTAAACACAATCAAATTGCTTTAATTTCAACTATGTGCAGGTGTTAAGCAGCTATATAAATTTCAACCATGTGCAAGCGGTGGGCAGCTATATACATTAAGGTCCATTGTTCCACATCAAGTCTTGAAAGTGAGGGAAGGCAAGGCAGAGTCAACAGACATGTTAGATCCAGACCGGCACCATTATCTAGTGGAAAGTTTCAGAATGCATGCCGGATTTGGTTGTTTGAACATATGAACATTTGGGGCAAGAGACCTGATTGTATATTCAGGGTGACGGACACGGGGATTTGCAGGGTACCACGGACTCATGCTGTACTTCAGATGAGAATAGTATTGTTCCACTCATCAAAGGTGTTTAACCCATGGTTCACCGAGTCCACTCTTGAGATCCATTTACATTCTGCTCTGTTGAGGAGGGAGGTCATGTTGCCACCTCTAACAGGTAGTGTAGGTTTCTTGATGACAGTCCATCTGAGATCTGTATCCGCATGTGATTTCTCCGAGAAATGAGCAACTAGTGGAGCAGTTAGTACCTTGCAATTTATCCTACTTTTGTGTTGGATTATGCGTTGTTTGACCATTTGGGTGGTTTGGCCGATGTAGAGTAGGTCACATGGACAACGGATGGCATAGATGACATTCTGGGTTTTGCAGTTAGAATGGTGCGTGAGTTGATGGCTTTGGCCATTGAACAGGAATTCTTTAGTGTTTGCAGTCAAGTCACATACACTACAAGATTGGCATTTGAAATGTCCAATAACTGGATCCAGTCCCCACGCAGCGGTGATGGTGTGTCTTTCGGTTGAGGTGGTGGCCCATGTGATTGCTCGTACCAGGTGGTTGGCGATGTTGTTGCCCCTTTGGTAGGAGAAAAGGGGTGGCTCACGAAATTGTTCCTCGCAGCGTAAAATCGGCCAGTTCTTCTTAATTATTTTGGACACTTTGTTGCTGTCCGGGCTGTATACAGACACGAAGGGAATTCGGGTCATGGTCTTCTTGTTGCTGTTGGGAACTAGTAGATCCTTGCGATGGTTGTACCAGGCTCGCTTTTTGGCTTTGGTCACAAGGCGTCTGGGGTAGCCTCTGTTGGTTAATTTTTGGACCAGGATGTCCGCCTCCCGAAAATAGTCCTTTCGCCATTTACAATTGCGGCGGATTCTTAAGAACTGCCAGTAGGGTAGGCCGTCTCGTAAGCCTCTGGGGTGGTAGCTTGAGTAGTGCAAAAGAGTATTGCGTTCCGTGGGTTTACGAAAAAGCAGTGTACCGAGGGCGCCGTCTTCGGCGTGAATGGTAACATCAAGAAATGGTAGGTCATTCTTGGTCCATTCACTGGTGAATTTTAAGTGTTCTTGGGCAGTATTCAACCAATTGACAAAAAGTACAAGGGTGTCAGATGTACCGTTCCAAATTAGTAGAATATCATCAATGTACTGGCGCCATAGATGGATTTGTGGCCGGTACAGATTGATGGGGTTGAGGATCAAGGATTTTTCCATCTCATGAACGAATAAAATGGCAAAGTTCGGTGCGAAGCAAGCGCCCATGGATACTCCTTTCACTTGTAAGTAGAAGATGTTTTTGTACATGAAGTAGTTGTTCTGTAGGGCAACTCGTAGGAGATCCATGATGAAGTCAGAGGGGATCTGGGTGGGCTGAGGTCTGGAATTTAGTAGTTTTTTAATGACCTCGAGTCCTTCTTGGTGGGGGATATTCGTGTAGAGGGACTCGATGTCCATACTGACCAGTAACTGGGATTCTTGATCAAATGGTTGGTCTTCTATGCTGTTAATGAGATCCATAGTATCAGGTATGTATGTGTCTGTGATGGGCACAAATTCTTTAATGATCGAATCCAGGTATTTACCAAGCGGTTCCAGTACTGATCCGCAGCCAGACACAATGGGGCGTCCAGGAGGATTCCTGGTATCCTTATGTATTTTAGGGAGGACATACAAAACCGGGGTTCTGGGATGTGGACTGTTGAGATATTCAAATTCCTTCTTTGTAATAATGTTCCGATCCTTGGCTGTGGTCGTAATGGATAAGATCTTATGTTTTATATCCGCCAATGGGTCTTTTGATAGGACACGGTAATGTTCAGTGTTGGTGAGTTGACGTTCAATCTCATGATCATATTGGGTGTTATTTAACACAACGATGCCTCCACCCTTGTCTGCGGGCTTTATGACAATTTCGCTGTTGTTTTTAAGGGACATGAGGGCTTCCTTCTCTGTAAGGGGTAGGTTGTATGGAATGAACCGAGGTGTTGCTTTGAGGTCCATGACTTCCTTCATAACTAATCTTTCGAAAGCCAGTATTTCGGGTGGCATCTGGTTGGATGGGGGGTTGAAGGTGGAAGGCAGCCGGAACGGTGAGATGGGACCCATGTCGGAGTCTGCTTTGTTGGCAAAAAATTGTTTGAGTCGGATTCTCCTGAAAAATTTAAGAAGATTCGATTGCAGCTCTAGGAAGTTGGTTCTAACAGTGGGTACAAAAGATAGTCCACGGGATAGTAGAGTGGTTTCTTCATTTGTCAGGATGTGATTGGACAGATTGAAGATGGGGATTGCCATGTCATTTGAATTAGGTGTAGTATTTATTGGGGGGGCCCCCATTGGTAATAGCGATTGCGTGTCTGTCGGTTGCCTGGTACTTGGGGCTGGTATTGTCTTCCTCTGGTTGCGGGGTTTTGCGGTGGTGGTTGTCCTCTGCCTCGGCCTCGGGCTAAAAAACCAGGTGGTAAGAGTGGTTGAGGTCCTGAGGTTGAGGCGGATGTGGAGGCGTCTGTATTGTCTCCAGAACTGTTGGATGAGACGGAGAAGGTGACCCGTTGGTTATTCCTGAAGCGTCCCCAATTGCGTGTTCTTGGAGGGTTCTGTTGGGTGTTATAGAATTCCTCGTCCAGGTAGGGGTACGTATTCTCTACTTTGTAGTTTTTAATGTCCCTTTCTATTTTGGTCACTTTTTTGTTCACTTCAAAAGTGTTAAAGGTGGAGATGGTGTTATTGATCTTTTCCAATAGACTTTTGGCGTCGGTGATGGTGGTGTCAGCTTGAATTTGTTTTTCTAGTTGATCGATTTCCTCTAGTTCCAGACGGCTGTGTTCGATGGCTGTATCTATTCCCAGGACCATCCAATGTCTGGAGCAGGTGGTGGCTAGATAGCTAAAGTTGGTTCTGAATTTTGGGTCCTGGGTGAAGATGGCTGGGGTATTGCGTATTTGTAATCCAAGGGGGATAACTCCTGAGCGCAGGTAGTCCGTTAGCATTCGTGCATGGAGATCAGTTCTGATCTGCTTCTTTTTGAGCTTTTCAAGTTTGTCCAGTAAAACACGAGAGGTGTTTGGGGGTGGAGCAGTAGACGTAGATGTTGACGCTCCTGAAAGTAGGGAAGGACCTGCCAAACGTGATTGAATGTATTCTTCTGAATAAGTGAGGGACTCCTTAGACATCTTGTGCAAACCGGCAGGTTTTGTACAGATGTGTGCCTATATAAATGAGGCAAGAAGGTTAAGTACACTGAGGTACTACTCTCGCAGCTGTGCAGCTGCTCCTAATATGTATAGGATGAACAGGAGGGAACCCATAGACCAAGTTGGGATGGGTCTAGACTGTAAGTATAAACAATTCCCAACAGGTATCAATAGGAAGACAATTTCAACGGGTGTATGCAATATGCATTACAAAAGAAAGAAAATAAGGAGTCACTGCAAATTTGAGAACAAACGGGTATTATTCACCATTTAGAAAGCAAGGCAGGTCTATTGCAAAATTTTACAGTTAAACAGCACTGTACGCAATAAATGGGGTGACAACCCGGTGGCACTTGGTGCAAGTGATATATACATGAATATATACAGTGAATAGTGATGGTGGTGCAAGTGCTGGGGTGAAAACAGCGTGGTCGGCGCGTAGTGACAGTGAAAAATACAAGGTAATGGCTCCAGGGATTTAAGTACTAATCACTTAAAACAAGATTCAATTTCAGGAGTACAAAACAAGTAGGGCGCCATGAAATTAGGCTGTGTGGTCGACGGCGTTTCGATCCTCATCAATCGGGATCATCATCAGGACGGGGTTGTCGGGCAAAAAAAAAAAAAAAAAAAGTGGTTAAAGGTGCGACGGCTAGGCTTCTTTTGTGTCTTCGCAGGCGTTGTTCCATCTCGCCGGCTCTGAAGGCTCTCCACTTGCTGCCCGTCAGGAAGCGGATCCTATTCAATGCGCTTGTCCTGGTTTTATAGGGCAGTGTATCTGTCCAGCCCTGGACATCTGGCAAAGAGATTTGTTCAGTATCTTCCTACCAGAGTGCCGCGTTCTGCCTCAGCCTCGCTTTTGTCGATTCCCCGGTTCAAACATGTCTGAAGGGGCGGTAAAGCTATTTCCTTTCAGGTGGCTAAAGCCTGGAATGTAAATGTAAATGTAATTTGTACTTGTATAGCGCACTTATACCCTGAGGCGTCCTGGCGCTGTAACAAATACCGCTGTGGAACCCTTCCTGGCGTTCCCTGTGAGGAGCCCACTCCTGGGCACCCCCAAGGTGGAGGCGAGGCATCCTTAGCGTTGTGGGGGCCATTGTGGAGATTAAGCAAGCTATTGCCCAGAGTTGCAGAGTGGGACTCATGATTAGAGTAGGCACCGAGGCGAGAATTATCAGGTCCGAGGAAATTGAGTCCAAGAGTCGCCGAGGCGGGAATTGAACCCTGGTCCCAGGCCAGACCTCAGGGTCTGCTGCTCTAACCATTGAGCCACACTTCTCCTCACATGGAATGAACTTCCATGTGATTCCCCTTGAGCCTGTATTCCACAGGAAACAAAACCTGTTTTTTTCTATGAGATAGTAAGGCTTGGGTTATGAGGTGTGTACCTAAGGGCCCCTCCTGTTTAGAGTTGGGACACTCTGAGTAGCCGTGCGCTGTATAAATCCCTCATTCATTCATTCACCATCCGTGAGCAAGCGACTTCCAGATGGGCAAAGGTCTTTTGTGTACTTGCCTAAAGCATGCCGCTTTCCGAAGGCTATTCAAACAACAGAGGTCCCTTAAGGAGAAATATATACAGTGAATAAATATAGACTCAGTCGTAGCTATATTGGTTAGGACTTGTCCAGCCGGACAGAGGTCTAGTATTTACTTATAGTTGAATATGAGGAATGTTACACAACAATTCACAAAGTGGGGCACAAGCCTGCACCCTACTTAACACATGTGCAACAGACATTTAATGACAAAACTGGAACACAAGGGCGTGTAGGCAAAAAACAAGAGGTTGGAAGTACCAGTAATTGCACAATGTCATGGTACGTCAGAGCATAACCAACACCTTTACATTGGTAATACAGAAGCGGTTTTGAACTTAGTATAAGGTGCTATGAGAAGTCGACGGCGATTCGATCCATTATCTTGATACAAGGATCATCATCAGGACATACAGCCTGATTCATCAACGGGCCGTTTTGCGAGCCCCTAATAGCGAATCATAGCGATTCGCTATTAAGGACTCGCAAAACGGTATTCATGTTGGAATTGCTAAATAAATAGCGATTCCTACACATTCCTTATTTGCGAGTAGCAAATTGCTAATCGCAAATAAGGAAAAACTCCCCATTCATTCCTATGTACCAAAAGGCCCATAGGAATGAATGGGGAGTATTCCTTATTTGCGAGTAGCAATTTGCTACTCGCAAATAAGATAGCGATTTGAAGGGTGCCAGGGGTGTCCAAAGGACACCCTGTAGCACCCCTTAAATGCACATTTGAACAGGTGTTGCGCACACACATGTCCAGAGGACATGTGTGTGTGTAACATGCAAAAGAAAAAAATGCACTTAAGTGCTTTTTACACTATTTTCGCAATTTACCACCAAGTCAGACTTGGTGGTAAATTGCGACCAAATATTGCAATTTCGCAATTTCTAATTGGTTGATGAATTGCATTTAAGGAATCTCTATTAGAGATTCCTTAAATCCAATTCCTCGCAAATATGCGATTTCGGTAATAGCGATTTTTGCATTTGGGATGATGAATCCCAAATGCAAAAATCGCACTCGCAAAGGGCCAGATTCTCAGAATCTGGCCCTTTGCGAGCGCAAATCAGCTTGATGAATCAGGCTAATAGTTACTATGCCTAACAATTGTGGCCTCAGATGCCTAGTGGGGAAAAGGGGGAAAAAATAATGGGCAAGGGGAATTTTCATTTCAACATCACATGCTAAGTGCTAAGATCCATTCCATGCACATTCAGTGCATAGGTGTCTTGGAGACAGAGTTTCTGAGGGTGACTTGAAAACAATGTGAAGGTAAGTGAAGGTGACTTGCACTAGGATGAAGGCAGCATTAAGCTTTAGTGCAGGACCTCTGCGAGGAGCACTCTCTCTGCCAAAGGATGGCGTGTGTTCCAGAAGCGCAGGTGAGGCCTGATCTGCCAACTCCTGAAGCCATCTCTCCTAAATGTTAGAGCACACATGTGCACATCTTTAGAATGTCAGGGTGAATTGTCCACAGAGGGAGAGGCGTCTGCAGGATGGTGGCACTGGTTGTGCCACTCAAAGTTCATAATAATAATAATAATAAACTTTATTCGGATTATTACAATCCATAAAAGCAATACAATTTAAAAAATCTTCAAAGAGATCTAGTTATCAGTTACTTAAAATAATTGCAGAAAGGAATTTCATTAGTATATACAGTACAGATATATTTTCTTAAAGGTTTTTCCTATGTCTGTATATACATTTCAAAAAATTAAGGACATGGTAACATGTGGCTTCAGTATCCAAAAGCTGCAGGCTCAACATGGCCACTCTGCATTGTCTGAGACCCCACGATTTTAAAAGGGTCAGTAGCCAGAGTTTGCGGTGTTCCTGATAAAATTTACAGAACAGAACTGTATGAAGCGTGGATTGACCTGATATCCCATCACATGGGCATGGAGGTGAATTTAGGTCCCACACGTTTGGTGTTGGGAAAACCACCAGTTTGTGAAATAAGTTCAGTCTGAATCTTATCAGGAGGAATCGTTCAAAGGTACCAATGTCAAGATTTAAATAAGGCTGCATCGAAAGAGTAGATTGAACCAACATGGCGTACTGCGTCGACTGTTTCCCAGCCTCGACCTGAAGTCTTAGTTTGATCAAATGGTCCAACGCTCGCTGTTTTAAATTCTCCTTTGCGAGTTCTCCAATTTTTTCGGATTAAGATAATATTTTTCCATTCCAAGATCTCGAAGAAAGGTCCGAATATAGGCCAGCCATTTAATTCTCAAAACATAATCCAGGGACATTGCGTCCGCCACTATCATTTTTGTGAGGGCATTTTTGTCCGATGTCCAGATACGTCGCCAAAGTAAAATTGGTTGTAACTTGGCAAGGTCTTCAATATATGGTGCCCCTAGTTCCAAGTGGCAGGCGTAAGTGGAGGAAGTTTTGGGGGCGGATAGGATAAATCTGAAGAATTTATTTTCTGCAGTTTGCAGAGAGGTGACGTCCATATGTCCCCATAGTCCTGCACCATATAAAGCTGTGGATTGGCATTTGGCTTTATATATAGTTATCAGTTCTCTAGGTGGACGTTTTCCTAGTTTTTGAGAGAACGATACCAAAGCGGCTAGTGCTCTTTTGAAGCAATGGCTTCTGGCTTCTATTGCTGGTTTCCAGGAGAGTTTGTTGTCTATCATGACCCCCAGATAAGAGTATTCTTTAGTTGAGTCAATTTTTTGACTATCAAGGTAAATAGAGTTTTGCTGTTTTTTCCCAACCCCAGCATTCATTACAAAAGTTTTTTTCACATTTATGTGGAGGTCAAGAGTTCTCATAAACTGGGAATAACTATTAAGGGACCTTTGGAGTTCACGGGGAGTTTGTGCGAGAAGGACGGCGTCATCCGCATACAGCAGGGCGGGGATCGGGCGATGTTTTGCCAAGGGGAGATCACGGGCACCCTTTAGTAGCTCAACCTCCAAGTTGTTGGTATAGAGGGAGAAAAGGAAGGGTGCCAGGACACAGCCTTGTCTGACCCCACGCTCTACTGCGAAGGACTCCGTCAGTTCTCCCTTTATTCCATAACGAACTCTTGCAGATGGATAGGAATAGAGTTCCCTTAGAAAATTCAGGAGTGGAGGATCAACCCCCATCTGTGCCAAGAGGGACCACAATTTTGTATGGGCGACGCAGTCGAACGCCGCCGACAAATCTACGTAGGTCATATAAAGTTTTGCTTTCTTTGCATGCACATATTTTCCAAAAATTAATGATAAATTTAGGGCTTGTTCCACGGTACCTAATCCTTTTCTAAATCCGAATTGAAGGTCGGATAAGATACCTCTTTCTTCTGCCCAGTCCTGAAGTCTTTCTAAAATCACTCTTCCTGCTATTTTTCCCAATGAGTCCAACAAGGAGATTGGGCGATAGCAGGCGGGGTCCATGCGATTACCTTTTTTAAAAATCGGCACCATAATGGACCTAGTCCAAGACTCCAAGATTCCTATTTTTGCTGTAGCGGTGCAGACTCTTGTTAAAATTGGTGCCCAGAGATCTATTTGATGTTTGAAAAGATCTGCCGGGACACCGTCCGGCCCTGGAGCTTTCCCTTTTTTGGTAGAGTTCAGTGCCACGAGAATTTCGGGAATATCAAAGCTTATATCTATTGGGTATGGTGAGGGTATTTTTTCCTCTTCTTCCAGGTCTTGATCAAGGGTTGGTTTTCGGAAGATGCTGGTGAAATGTGACACCCAAGTTACAGCGTCTATGGCAGCTTCGATTTTTGGGCAAATGTCGTCTGCCAAAAAAGGAGTTCTTATAATTTTCCAGAAAGCTTTAGAGTTTTTTTCCTGGGCACTGGTGTGAAGTTCATTCCACAGCTCTCGCTTCAGTTCCTCTTTCCTCCTTTTTCTTATTTTTAGATATTCACTTCTGAGAGTGGCTATTGTTCTAGGATCCCTTTCTTTTTTATTTAGGGCTTGCTTTAGATTTGTATGAGCCTTGGTGCACTCTTGATTAAACCAGCCATTAGGCTTGGATGAGGTAGGTTTTTGTTTTCTTGTTAGTAACACCTTAATTTTTCCCATGATTTGGGCGAAGTTGGTTAAAAGATCCGTATCGTTGGTGGCTGTATCCAAACAAATTTCAATTTGGGGATGGACTAATCTTATTAGCTCTTTAGTGAGTTCCTCTGGATTTGTCCTCTCCCATTTTATAGAATACCCATTTACTTTATCCATGTTAATATCTTCCTGAGTCAGTGCGTTAGCTATTATTTCTGGAGAACATTTCTGGTGAGTTAATGAGACTTCCAGAGTTAGAATTGCATGGTCGCTTTGGGAATTTGGTATTACTTCAAAGTTCTTTACTCTTAGTTGTAAGGATGCTGATATAATTATAAAGTCTACCGTAGTTTGGTAGCCTCTTCCAATGTAGGTAGGTGCAAGTGAGTTTTCCCCATAGTCCGAGGTGTTTGCTATCTGGAGATCCAGATCGGATAGGAGATCATTCATTTGCCTTCCCATTTTATTATGGGAAAAATGAGTGAGTAAGAGGCCTTCTTCCGTCACCATGCCGGGACATTTTCTTTTTGTTTTGGTACAGGCGTGTAGGTTGAAATCGCCTGCCCATAATATGTTTACCGGGCCTCCTTCTCCTTGTTTCATTCTTAAATTAATTAGTTTCTCGTGAAGGTGGGCCAAGACTTTCTCGAAGTCCAATTCATCCAGATTGTTATAAAAATTGATAATAATCATCGACTCTCTTTTCTGGAAGTAAAGACCAAGGATCTGCAAATTTTGTGCCAATTCGATAACCTTTATTTTAACGTTTTGGATAGTGTTGGCTATAAAAATACAGAGACCTCCCTTTGGTCTACCTGTATGTCCCGACTGCGCAAGGGACGAGTACGTTTTAAATCCTTGCAGGTGGTATTCTTGTAGGGACCATGTCTCCTGTAAGCATAGTACTTGGTGATTAAGCGTATGATACAGGATTGTCCCATCCTCTATTTTTGTCTTTAATCCCGCAGTGTTCCACGAGATCAAGCTCAGGATTATTACGCTATCCCTTGAACTTTTTGTACTTTTAAATTCATTTCGGATCTCAGGAGCTGGTAGGGTCTCTGAGACTGGGGAGACTAACGGGCTTTCTATTTGAGGTTGGGAGTCTTCCTGAGGTTGTGATTGTGGTAGTCAATCAACACATTCCAGGGGGCTGTATCTATTTTCTAATTGGGGGCCATTCCAACTATCCCAACGTGTGGAATCGTTGCACTTTGTCCGGTGGTCCTGGCCTCTCCATTCGTCCCTATTTCTGCCATGATGATTTGGGCCTAGTGGGTTGAATGGAGGAAGCCATCCTTGCCGCGGCTGTTGCCAAGGATGGATACTAAAATGCGTTGGTTGCTGAGGTTGGTGAGGTTGCCACCCTTGTTGGGAGGTGTGATGTGAATATTGTGGTAGGTTGATGGGGTGTTGGGTTGGTTGGTGTGCAAATTGGGAAAATAAGGCCGGTGATTGCCACTGAAAAACTGAATGTTGTAAGTTTTGTGGGAAATTAGGCCTATCTAAGTAGTATTGGGGATGATATATGTTATTTTCGGGGGGATTAGCAGGACCGGGGTTTGGTGGATATGCATAAAAGGGAAAATTCTGCCTTGAAGGTGAAGATAAAAAATAAGACAAGGGGAGGGGATTTATTTTTGTAGCAGGACCTCTGTTGGGCGAATTACAGATATAATTTGACGCCCCGATCTCCCTGAATTTGATACTGATGACATCCCCCGCTATTGCCTTCGGGGTTCTACCAACCCAGTCTCCTCTACGTACAGAGAAGATGTCACCCCTAATATGTGCGGGTAATGGTCTGTGGAGTTGGAGCCATTGGGCACATTTGTTCCTCAACTCTGCAAAAGTTTCTCTCGTACCCTCCTTCAGTGGGGGCACCGCTGTTAGCACCACCACGAGGGGAGAGGCTTCCGGGGGTAAGTTAATAATTTTGGGCCGAGGTTGCTTTGTCTTCAGATCTGATGGATTTTCCTGAGAGGGGGTCTCTGGTGGGATAGTGAGATTCCCTTTTGTTTGTCTATTATTTGTTTTTGATTGACCTACTAAACCTGTTTGTATGGCAGAAGGAAGAACTACCACCTCCGGAGTGTTTTGGGAGACTTCCAAATTGCTCCCTTTTTTTGCTAAAGGAAGTGTTTCTGCCGCTTTTTTAATTTGTGAAATATTAGGATTAACTGTTTTACCTGTTATTTGTTTGGTGCTAGGTGATTTTTGAGGTGTTTCCTTTGCTCCCTGTGTTGGGGCAGGACCGTTTCTACTTAATTTACAACTGCATTTAGTGTTAATTAATGACGTAAGTCTGTCCAGCTTTGATATGAGTGGTTTGATCTGTGCTGTAATTTTAGCTTCAAGGTCAGATTTTAGATCCATAACCATGTTTTCCACCCAACAGGGTATACCTGCCGAGGGATTTGGGGTAGGAGTAATCAAATTATGGTTCTTTATTTTTGATTTTCCCTTGATGATTGGCATTTCCTTTGGGAAAGTAGTGATGATTTCCTTTGTTTTTGTTGGTTCTACATACGTTTCTGGCTCAGGTGGTAAGGAATTACAAATGGGACTTTGAACTAATTTCTCATCCGGTGATTGGCAAGCTTCTAGATCAGGAGTTGCGTCGAGATCAACATATGATTGATCGGAGTCCGATTGGGTTACGGATAAGTCTACTGAGTTTGGAACAGTCACCATAGGAACGATGGTTAGTGGCAGGGGTAAGGAGCAATTATTATTGTTTGCCCCCTGATGGACAGGAGAATTTGCAGTAGCAATTGAGCCGAGCGAAGATCGTTTTGCCTGTATGAGGTCTAAAGAGACTCTTTTCTCCAGTAAGATGATGCTTTTGTCAATGGTGTCATTTACCCTGGATATAAACAGGTCTATAGGGCCGGTCACTTGCGTCACCAGTGTTGCTTTCTTGGACGTGCTTCTTGTTTTGGGACGCATCCTGATCCCCAATAATGTACGTTAAATAATTCAAGGGGGCCCAGGGGGGTTGTCGTGGGGTGCAGGGTGACAGGGCCTGGGCCGTCCTCTGCCGTCCTCGAACGGCCTCAAACGGCCCTGTCTTTGCCCTGTCTTCGCCCGAGCTGCGTCCCGCGCTGCGGGAGGGAAGTGTTGTTTTGTAGGAGGTGCAAAAGGGCGGGGGGCGGGCCAGCAGGGAGAGCGGACCGGAAGCTCTTCCTTGGTCTTGCAGGGACTACTGGGAAATGAAGTCCCCGCACGCTCGCAGCCCCGCTGGTCCCTCGCGCCCCTTACCGCCTTGGAGTCTTGCTGCCGGTATCCTCGCCTCAATCCTACAAGAAAGTGCCTCTACCAGCACCCACCGGCGAAGCGGCACCCGCGAAGCGGGTGCGGCGAAAGGTGGGCTCGGGAGGCTGGGAAACTGATGCGCTGCTTGACTGGTGCGTGGAGCTGATGCCTTCCGCTTGGCTACAAAGTAGGTAAATGTCCCACGAGGTGGAGGGAGAGGGACGCTTTTAGCTGGCTCAGGTGGGCGGGGGGCGGGCCAGCAGGGAGAGCGGACCGGAAGCTCTTCCTTGGTCTTGCAGGGACTACTGGGAAATGAAGTCCCCGCACGCTCGCAGCCCCGCTGGTCCCTCGCGCCCCTTACCGCCTTGGAGTCTTGCTGCCGGTATCCTCGCCTCAATCCTACAAGAAAGTGCCTCTACCAGCACCCACCGGCGAAGCGGCACCCGCGAAGCGGGTGCGGCGAAAGGTGGGCTCGGGAGGCTGGGAAACTGATGCGCTGCTTGACTGGTGCGTGGAGCTGATGCCTTCCGCTTGGCTACAAAGTAGGTAAATGTCCCCTCAAAGTTCAGTCCGGAGGGGGACATGGACTTTCACCTACCCTGTGGCGCTCATTCGACACGGTGTGCATGTCGGTACGAATAGCCTAGTTGGAGTTTTCTTAATAACTTTGGGCCTGATTCACAGAACTAACTTAAGACAAAATCCTAAACTTACTACTTTTGGTATTCACAGAAGTTAGGATTTTGTCTTAAGACAGACTAAAGACAGACTTAAGACAGTCTTAAGTTAGGATTTTGTCTTAAGTATGTCTTAAGTCTGACTTAAGTTTGTCTTAAGACAAACTTAAGACAAAATCCTAACTTCTGTGAATACCAAAAGTAGTAAGTTTAGGATTTTGTCTTAAGTTAGTTCTGTGAATCAGCCCCTTTGTGCCTGATTACGACCCTGGTGGTCCGGAAACTGCTGTCGCTTTTTGGTGGTCCACCTGCTCGCATAACTGGTGGTCCGACCACCGGATTACAATGGGGGCGAGGAGACTGCCTCCAGACCATCACCTCCGCCAACATTCCTGCTCCCGTGGCAGGTGAGGCCGAGGCGGCCAATGGAGGCAATCCCGGCTCCTGCACCGGCATCCTCATTACGACCTACCTTTATGACAAACTTTTAATGGCGGGCACACCGCCATGAAAAGGTCTGCGAAATGGCAGGTCATAGGGCAATAACACAAGGCTGTAGGACAAAAATGCCCTTGTGACGTGGCCGGTGCTAAGCTGGTGGCCTCTGACGTCATTTCGGTATGCGCACTGTTTTCTTGCACAACTTGATGCAAGGAAACAGTGCACCTGCCTGACTGGAGGGACCGCAGTATGGCCGGCATTGGCTGCAGGCTTTTTCCTAGAGTCGCAGAATGCCGCCACCATGGATGTGCCACCAACACACTGACAGGCCCGCGGGAACGTCGAAGTGCGGCAGTCTGGATGCAGCTCGCTTGGCGACGTTCTCCCAACCGCTGCTGCTGCGGGATGGTGCTGTGAGCTCCAAAGTCGAAATCAGCCCCTTAGTAATTTGAATCAAACGTAACTGGTGTGGTCTAAGTCCTTGCGTGCACTTACTGTCTCAGTGGATGCATGTGTTGGGTAGTCACTTAACACCTGAGCTTTCGGGTGCCTACCTGCTCATGCCAGGCTACCCCCGGGGAACTGGTAACCCCAGTTCCCACACCCTCCCATGCTCAGCTCGTCATGAGCCACGGTTCCCGTGTGCTCATGCTTTAGAACGCTCGCACGCTGGGCAAATTCCCCTGCTATGCGAGCGTTCTAAAGAAACGGGTGTGGTCATGACGAGCTCAGCTCGTCATGAGCACACGAGCACCGTGGCTCATGACGAGCTGAGCTCGTCATGAGCACCTGGGAGCTGCGCGCGCCACCCCTCCCCCCAGCACAGCAGGGGAATGTGGCTAGGAGACAAGGGGTTAATGTGACGTGGTTAATGACATAAGCAGAACTCAGGGGAGAGGAGTGAACCCGAAACCCACTGTGGGTCACTGGTGAGCAGGTCTCCAGAGGGCGAAGGAGGCTCAACCGCTAGACATTAACAACCAGTGCATTTCTTTCTTCCTTTCTTCTGGATCTCACTCCTGCCTGCTCTGAATTGAACCCTCCTTACTTCTGTGGCTTTGACTTTGCTTCTCTGTGTTTCAGCTTCTGAAGTTTGTTCCCGAGAAGAGCGACATCGATCTTCTGGAGGAGCACAAGCACGAGATCGATCGCATGGCTCGGGCCGACCGCTTCCTCTACGAAATGAGCAGGTACGACGCATGGGTCCTCCAGGGCAGATGCATCCACCGGGGAGCACACCTCTGGCCAGGGTACGCTCTGATCCTGGCCACGCTGGGCTGTCGGAGGCGTCAATCAAGGTGGGATCACACTGGTTCCAGCCACATCTTCGGCTTATCACTCAACTCTACGCACCAACATGTTGACAATAAAATAGGAGAGTAGTCCTACTGAATTTATTAGACACATCACTCTGTCCGTAGACAATTGAGTGAGAAAAGACAATACCGAAATGATGAGTGAGTATAAGGTGAAGTAAGGTGACGAAACTTCACTCCTAAATTCATTCCTAACTTTAGGACTCCTAAATGCCTTCTGTGAACACCCGGAAGTCTTAAAGTTAGGATTTTTCTCAGTTAAGGAGTAGTTAACTTTAGGACTCCTAAACTGAGAAAAATCCTAACTTTAAGACTTTCGGTATTCACAGCAGGCATTTAGGAGTCCTAAAGTTAAGGACTCCTAACTTCTGTGAATACCGAAATGAGTAAGTGCCTTCTGTGAATACCAAAATGAGTAAGTACCTTCTGTGAATACCGAAATGAGTAAGTGCCTTCTGTGAATACCGAAATGAGTAAGTGCCTTCTGTGAATACCGAAATGAGTAGGTGCCTTCTGTGAATACCAAAATGAGTAAGTGCCTTCTGTGAATACCGAAATGAGTAGGTGCCTTCTGTGAATACCAAAATGAGTAAGTACCTTCTGTGAATACCGAAATGAGTAAGTGCCTTCTGTGAATACCGAAATGAGTAAGTGCCTTCTGTGAATACCAAAATGAGTAAGTGCCTTCTGTGAATACCAAAATGAGTAAGTGCCTTCTGTGAATAACAAAATGAGTAAGTGCCTTCTGTGAATAACAAAATGAGTAAGTGCCTTCTGTGAATACCAAAATGAGTAAGTGCCTTCTGTGAATAACAAAATGGTAGTAAGTTTAGGATTTTGTCTTAAGTTAGTTCTGTGAATCGGGCCCGTAGTGTGAAACATGCCGGCAGCAGGAGTGAAGGCACGCTCACGGCTGCCGCAGACCCTCCATCAGTGGATGGTGGTCTTTAGAACGACGGCCCCTCACGTCCTTTCACTCTCGCTTTTCCAGGATCGATCACTACCAGAATCGACTGCAGGCTTTGTTCTTCAAGAAGAAGTTCCCCGAACGCTTGGCGGAGTCGAAGCCAAAGGTGGAAGGTGAGTCGCGTGCACTGCTTCTATGTGAGGCTGAGAAGGGTGGGTGGGTGGGAGTGAAGGTTACCACTGGTGGTGTAAGGGGAAGTAACTTACTGCCCATTACAGAAGGGGAAATTCTGCCTGAAGATGAGAAACACTCTTCCTACCACAGTAGCGGCAATGCGGGATAGCGCTAGCGTTCACTCCGCTCTGACCTGGTCTTAACTAGTGTAAAATGTAGACCCGGGGAGTGTGTACTCATGGCACACTTTGGGAATAACACAGAAGTAATTTTTTGCTATGGTTTCCCATTTCTTGCCCTCGTATTAACTATTAACACAATACACCCCTCTTAGCTGATGACAAAAGAAGCATTATGTGATCTGCTGACGCCATTTTCTTTCTGCTGGAAGGAACCACCATTTTATTTACCCATGCAATAATGCCAGAGCCCCACCTGTAGTACGGTATGATAACACCCTTGAGAGTGGTAATCTTAGCAGAGCGGTTAATTCCATTATAAGAGTCGACGGTCCTCGTTTAGAGGTGGGTGGTTGCAGGACATCCACCAGCAATCATTGGACATCTCCACCCCCTTGCTGTTTCACCGCCACTTTTAGAGGTAGAGACGATGCTGCTGTCTAGGGATGTATGACATTACAACGCATACTTTTACAACGTATACCTTTACAACGCATTTTTTACAACGCAACATCCATTACAACTCATTCCATTACAACGCATACCATTACCACGAATTTTTAAAAACTACCTTTACAACGCATTCCATTACAACGCATACTACCTTTACAACACATACCATTACAACGCATACCATTACATTGCATGTATGGTAAGTATTGGATAGTGTAGGGGTAAAAATTACTATTCTAACTCCAGGGGGGTGCAACAGTAGGGTAAGTGTTGGATAGTGTAGGGGTAAAAATTACTATTCTAACTCCAGAGGGGTGCAACAGTAGGGTAAGTGTTGGATAGTGTAGGGGTAAAAATTACTATTCTAACTCCAGAGGGGTGCAACAGTAGGGTAAGTGTTGGATAGTGTAGGGGTAAAAATTACTATTCTAACTCCAGGGGGTGCAACAGTAGGGTAAGTGTTGGAAGGTGTAGGGGTTAAAATTGCTATTCTAACTCCAGATGGTGCAACAGTAGGGTAAGTGTTGGATAGTGTAAGGGTACTATGCGTTGTGATGGTATGCGTTGTAATGGTATGCGTTGTAATGAATGCGTTGTAATGACATGCGTTGTAGTGGTATGCGTTGTAGTGTCATGCGTTGTAATGGTTGCGTTGTAATGGCATGCGATGTAATGGATGTTACGTTGTAAAAGTTTCATTGTAATGGTAGTGCGTTATAAAAGTTGCGTTGTAAAGGTTGTTTCCCGCTGTCTAGACCGGCTTAAACCAATGAGGCTCTGCCATCGAGCATGGCATTGAAAAGATTGCCCTGTTTATGGCGGCCCCTCCAAGCGCTTCCTCGCCATTTTCTTTCCATACCAGATACACCAAATCAGAGCAGCAAAAACATTGAAACCCTCCATACACTTGGGTTAAACACCCAGCTTATCTTTCTGTGAGGGGTAGTTTTTGGGCAACAAATAGATTGCCATCTGGTCTGCCAAACCAATCGCCACGTTGGGCCTAGCTGCATTAAATAGTATCAATGTGCTTTTACATTGTCAGCAAAAACACATTTCTGGAAACTTTCCCACCTTGGACCGTATGACAAAGTGCTCCCGATGCGCAACGGGCATGTGCGCCTGCTTTGTGCACCCCCGGGGCACTGTGGTATAACAGAAGGGGCCGGAGACGCTTGTGCGGCCCCTTCAGTAATACAGATAGAGCTGGTGCGTATGCAGCGTCGGTGCTATCGTTAAAGAGCGTTCCCTCATTTGAATGGAGGCGTGGTCCCATGCGAACAACGGGATATATTTGCCCATGCCGTAATATGGGCGTGGGCGCAGAGGCAAAGAAGCTGTCAGGAAGCGCATTGAAAGAACGCCTGAAAAAAGTGGCACTCGGTTAGTGCACCCCCTGATGGCAGCCCTCTGGATGGGGGTAAAGGGGTCCTATTGACCCCCCAGATACCCTATGGAGGCTGCTGAAGTGACTCACTGCCCCCACCTGCAAAGGGATCCCCACTTCCTCCTTAAAGTGCATGCGGGTTGGCACCTGCACAGTGAAACATGGAGTCGGTTTGAAGCAGCCGATCCGTATTTCACTTGAATGCGCTGCCTCAGGGCAGCATGAGCTCACAGTTTTACAGTGAACTGTAACTTTGGGCAAATCTTTTATGAATCTTATGGTTCCTGTTGGGGATTTGTATATTAGTGGCTGATGTTTGCATAGAAATGTGAAAAGATTCCACTTAGTGGGAACATGATAGAAACAATGAGTCCTATTTCTGTTTCTACGATAAATGAGGTTGAGATGTATTTTTGAGTCCTGTAGGCACCATGTGATTGTCCTTTGCTTGCGAGGCAATGCCGGCATGCACTGTGGTGGGTATTCACTAGGGGCCGATTTACAAGCCCCTTGCGCCACTTTTGCGTCACTTTTCCCATGTTAAAAGTGACGCAAAAGTGGCGCAAAGGGCTTGTAAATCTGCCCCTAGGTCCTCAGACTCCGTTTGTTATGATGCTGTCCGACCTGTCACCTGGGTGTTCCTAAGTCTTCCTGGACGCCTTTCTTCGCTCTCTTTACACGTCTCCTTCTTGTTTCTAGCTCTTCTACTCGCCTGCAGAGAGTTGACCCGCAGCAAGCGGTTGAAACAGCTCTTGGAGATCGTCCTGGCCTTTGGAAACTACATGAACAAAGGCCAAAGAGGCAACGCCTTCGGCTTCAAGGTCTCCAGCTTGAATAAGATTGCCGACACCAAGTCCAGCATAGACAGGTAAGCCCTGAGAGCCGGAGCCGTGTGTCGTTTAACTGTAGCAGCCGACACGTCGCCGTCTGCTAATGCAGAGTCCAGTTTTCACGAAGATCCATTCAGAGCAGGCATCCGCAGAATGGCATGAGGTGTCCCTGGTGTCATTGTGTTGATGTTGACATGTATTTGATTATTAACACCTTGGCTACGCCGCCGATTTTGCGGAAGTGCGGCACTCCCGCAAAACGGGTGGGGCCGCGTCGGCCATTGGCCGACGGGAGCACCAGCGAGGTAGCGTTCCGACGGCAGCATGGAAGGGGTTAAGTGTAAAAAAACAAGAGCGACCCCTTACAGCCAAGAGCCAGGGTACTATAGTCAGTATTCAAAAAACAACTACTCTTGACAATTGTCTAACAAATCCATATGTGCACTATTTATACAAACAATCACACCATAATACTTCACCAGTCTAGAAAAAGGAGAAAAAAACAGGAATGTGTGTATATAAAAAAAGTTTTTTTCAATTAAAACATCAGCAGAATGTACATCACATGATTCTCAGCAATAATAAAAATAGATAAAATGGCAAACAAAGATTCAAAATATTAAAAAGACATCAAAGAGAGATACAAAAAACAGACATAAGAATTGGTCATTAGCAATGGCTATTCCAAAAGAATCAATGACAGTATTGACAACATTTGATATTTTACATTCAATCAATACCATTCGTTCCTTGGATGTAACCTCACAAGGACAAGCATCGTCGCCCACACCCCTCCAATCTCACTGACCATGCCCCACCCCTGCCCTCTGGCAGCCAATCTGAAACAGGCAGGCCACATACTGAGCACCGAAAGGCCACTCTCTGTATGATGAGTCTTCAGATGCCTTCTTAGGTCTTTGCTATATAGAGCTTAAGCTGTCTGTAGACAGACATATTATTTCCAGTATGCTTTGGAGTGGACTTTGGATCAACCCCTTTCTCCTGATTGGATGGATTTCTTGTCTGTCTCTTTTGTGTGCTTCTGATTGGATGCCTTTACTCACTATTCTTGTGTTTGTCCTTCCCGGACCATTCCGGCCTCACAGGTTCTGATTGGATGAGTAGTATCCTATTCACTGTTCACTTGAGTGGACTCTTATTTTTTTTATATTTTACTTTCAACCCTTCCTCGAAGTGCATGTGTTTCTTTGCCCTCGTTCCCCAATTGTATCTTCCTCTCCCTCTGTGCTTTCCTCACTCCCCATAGCCCCGTTCCCCAATGCTTCACACCCTGCTCCCATCTCTGTTCCCAATTTGCTCCCCATGTTAAACAGAAATAAAAAAAATCCTCTTTTTTATTTTTAATGAGAGCTCGACAACAGCAAAGTAACACTTGCTTGTTTACATACATTTTTGTGCATTATGCCACTTATTATTCTTTTTTTAAATATATTTTATTATATACCACACCAACATGGCTCTCCTCCATATTAACAGTCAATTAAAAATCTCTGAATGAATTACGTGTGTGCACGTATCAAGACGCATGTGTGTTCATGAGTCATAACACACGCATGTGCATTGCCAGCCATCTTGGATTGGGTTTTGTTTCGTAAAAAAAAGATTTCAAAATTGCCAGCCATGCATACACAGCGCTTTGATGCATGCACACTCATGCAGTTGTCAACGCGCATTGGAAAAGCCTACTACTCAGCAGAGCCAAGACCTGCTAGCTTTGCCAGTGCTTTTTTCAACAACTGCCTTTACAGACACAGCAATAACACGCAGGAAAATACAGCAATGGTTACCTTGCCCAGGGAGAAAACTCAGCTACACGGGTGTGGAGGACTGGGGTGTTTCTTGATTTGATGGGTGATTCTCTGCTGGGCCAGCAGTGTGAGGCCACTGAGTCATGAGCCCTTTGTAAGTACACATGGGGTCTCCTCCAGCCTCAAGGGTGCCTGGAACCAACCCCCTGAAGCCTCTCTACTGATGCTCTAATGGTGTCAGCTTCAAACATTATCTGTTGCCATGTTTACAAGCCATTGGTGAGATACTGGGGGCATGAGGTAACTCTGGAAAGAGAACCTCTCAGTGGATTTGAATGGGAGATCCCAACGCGTTTCGTTCCCTTTGAAGGAACTTCGTCAGGGCTGAAAACAATGTAAAACAACATATAAATACACACACATATATACACTATTTACAAAACCAACATACATATATAATCACAATATACAAAACAAATGGCACTAATACAAGACAATCACACAAATTCTCAATGTATCTAAAAAACATTGTACATACACATATATAAATACATAAAGACATAATACGTGAAGGTGCGTGTTCAATTAAAACATTTATATGTTGTTTTACATTGTTTGCAGCCCTGAGGAAGTTCCTTCAAAGGGACCGAAACGCGTTGGCTGTTGTTCCGATTTTTACTGAGAAGAATAAAAACATATTGATAAAGTTTATCCCTGGCTCTGCCGTGACTGCTTATCTGGTGCTGCCGCTACGCTTCTTGAATCTTCCTCTGGAATTCCAGTGGGACCCAACCACAGCAGGTCCCAAAGGCTCAATGCACAGAAATTGATATATATGGGACTTTATGATTGAGGTGCTCAATTTTGTAGTCGGCTGTGGATCCTATTGTATTCTTTTACATGTTTGGACCCCGTTATCACTTCACGAAGTCGCTACATTTGAAGTGCCATCCCAGATCCTTCATACAGATCTGAGACTCACCTTAGGGCAACAAACTTCAGACCCTTCTTCTAAAATAATGGTCCGAGTGAGCGTGGCTAAACGGCTACATGGGCGGAAGCAATCTAGACCACAGGACCGGGTAGGCTACCAAAGTCGTTGTTGGAAATTAATTCTAAATGGTGGTCAAGGGTGCTGATGCACGCGGTGTCTTTGGTTCAGTATCTCACCGAATGGTGTCACGGAAGTCCCTATCGTGCTCGTTTACCAATAGGGCTCATCGGAGGACCCATCCGTCTGATGACCTATTTCCTTGCTAGACTGCATGGCAAAGGTGTTGGAAAACATCTTGGGCCATATGTATCAAGGTACCCATTTGGGATTCTGACATAGCGATTTTTTTAGAAATCGCTATTTGAGAATCACAAATTCGTATGTATGTACAAATTTGCAATGTTTTTGCAAATTCTTAGTATTCCTTAATTGCGATTCGCAAATTGCGAACCGCAATTAAGGAATACTTTCCCATTCATTTTTATGGGCCAGGAGGCCCATAGGAATGAATGGGAAGGTATTCTCAATTTTGCGATTCGCAATTTGAAAATCGCAAATTGAGAATAATTTCAAGGGTGCAGAGGTGTCCAAAGGACACCCTGTTGCACCCCTGAAATAAGCATGGGTGCACATGTGGCGCACATACTTACCCTGAGGGCATGTATGTGCGTCACATGGCACTGTTGAAAAATGCAAAAATTGGCATTTTTCAAGGAATTCGCAAATTACCACCAACAATTTGCGATTCCTTAAGGACAATTTGCAATTTTTTTTGCTTCATACATTGCATTTAAGGAATCGCAAAATTTGCGATTCCTTCAATGCAATTGCGATTCCTTATTTTGCACCAGATTTTCCTTTATACATACCATTTTGCGAATTTCGGCATTTGCGAATGCGAATTTGCTTCATACATATGGACCCTAGTGTTGGACTTGTGTGCATGGTCAGTGCCAACAGCGCGTTGCTGTGGCCTGGAATGAAGGGCAGTATTCCATGACGTGGCCATGGGTGTCTTGCGGTCTAAACGCGGGGTTTGTGACCTCACCAGCACCCTCTTACATTTGGATATCCATGTTCACACCAACATCAGCTGAAGATGAGTAACATCCTTGGTCTGTACCAACAATGTATGCATCAGCATGACCGCCCAAATTCTGGCCTTGGAATACCATGTATCAGTCACACGGATTGTGTCATACGTGTGCTCACCATATTGTCCTTCGGTGGCATGAATGAATGTCAGTCTGTTTGTGAACCTAAATGTTTTTCAACCAATAATTGCACATTTAAGGCCATAGGATGCAGAACGGTAGTAAGAAATGACCCTTAGTTCATGGATGGTTTTGGATTGAGTGGGTAAAGCACTACTGCCGTTTAGGCGCCCTCTTTACGCAAAAGCCCACCCCGTTGGATTACACAGGCACTTTGCATTATAACTGGATTATCCACTGTAAATGGAAAGGAAACCCTTGTAAAATGCTTATGGAAAACTAGACGTAAATATTAAAGAAACCTAGGGGCATATTACCAACAACTAGTGATATTGATCGCTAAATGCTCTTAGCGACTTTTTTTTATTGCTGCCTATCGCTGGATATGTTAGCAGGGAAAACATGCTATTAGCAATGTTTTTCTCCATTGTGCTAAAATATCCAGCGATAGCGGCGTAATGCGAGAATATTGCTGAGAATACAGCGATATTCACGCATTAGCGACGAAATGCTCTTAGCCATGTTATCCACCTCCCATTGGATAACATAACTGGTCAGAGCAGGCGATAGTTTTTGGCGATAGCGGGAATATTTCCATCGCTACGCCAACCTTGTTAATAGGCGATAGCGACGTTAGCGACTGCTTTCAGGGTTGGGTACGCCCACTTTGCATGTCATTAGCGATAAATATCGCTGACATGCAAAGCGGGCCCCAAACCGCTCGCTATCGCCTTCAAGCTGTCGCTAACTGCTGTTAGCGACAGCTTGATAATAGGGCGATAGAAAACGGCCGCTAAACCGGCGAAAATTGCATATCGCCCCCCTTGATAATATGCCCCTGAATCCTTTCTAAAGTCGTCCTAGCAGTATACTAGGATGTTTAGCCACAACAAGGAGTGGGGTTGTACTGGAAGGCTTTCTTGGCCATGATCAACCTTCACATTCTGGCAGAATGACGTCCGTCACACTCGAGATTTCACTGGGACTAAAAGTAAAAGAATTCTGAAACTCTGAAAACACTTTGCAGCCTAATAAGGAAGTGGTCAACCAAACTGAAGAGTTCACCATTTTATTGATAAATAAGTAAGAGCATGAAAACACTGCTGCCTTTCATCCCAGGGGGCTTCTTACTTGGACTAGATACTCGCGGCGGGATCCAGCCTGGATCTGGCCTTCAGTGATGGTGGCACCGCTATTAACACTGACCACAAGCAGTGTTTTCTTTCAGTATCAGAAATGTTGTTTGACCCATCTGGAAAGTGGTGGGAAGAGTGCCAGCACTTTAAGTCTCTCTTTGGAAATCAAGGATATTCATGTATCTCGTAATTAGGGCCAGATGTAGGTAAAATGTATTTTCCGACTCTTAAATACCGACTCATACAGAATCAGAAAACGGAATGTAGATAAAAAATCGGTAAAATATACCGATTCGGTACCAATCGAAATATCCAATCAGTTTCTGCTAAAGATAAATCTTCTTGTGATCTCATCATTGCACAGATATTCCCACAATCCCACTTACACCCGGGGATGAAGTGCCATAGAGAACTATTAATGATAAATCTTTCCCCGATCACCGCTTGGCGTCCGCTTCAAAAGCACATTCTCTTACATTCCGTCATCCTTTGCTGCCGACAAAGTTGTGACTCTTCTCTACTGTTCCGTCCCAGGTCGCAGCCAATGAGAATGAAGGTTGCAGAGTGAGAGGTTAGTGGAAGCTCATCCCTGAGCTCCGGGTTGGGTTTCCACCAACATTCTGCAGAAGATTGACCACCTCTATCCCCGACCAACTCTTTCGATAGTGTTTTGCTAGAACAATCTAGTAATGGAGAGAGTTCAAGACATTGAAATGGGAGATCAGGCAATTTCAAGATTTGGAAAGACTGAAGGTCCCATCTAACATTTGCTTTATGTCTAGCATCGTTCAATTTCCAAGTCTCCTCATATCATTCCATAGGGTTCTCGGCGATCCCAGCCTTCGCCCCAATGAACACCGTCAATTAGGAACAAGAGTAACTGAATTGCAAATGCCATAAAATCCTCAAAACACCGGTGGTATTTTTGCAAAGTTTGGTCCTTGCCATCATGTTTTATTATAGCCTTATAGCCCGCCGTAGAGGGCTATACCGGCTATTAAAGGCCCTCTCCAGCGTTAAAGGCCCCAAGCCGAAGGCGAGGGCCTTTAACAAGGGAGCGGGACTTTAATAGCCGGTATAGCCCAGCTTCGAAGGCCTATAAGGCTATTAGAATATTCTGCCACTAGAGGACAAGAACAAAGCCTTATGGGAGCGTGAGGGGTTTGGAATTCCTGATTTTACACTCTTGCCAAGGATTCATAGTACAGCCGCTGTCCGACAAAGGTTTCCGCTGAGCTCACGGAACAGTCGAAACCCCAACTTGATTATAGACCTCAAAAACCGGTGAGCATCGCCAAGGGTCTGGAGGTGCGTTCACGGGCTGCCGTTGGACAAGTAATATATACAAGCCAGGATTATCCTGGTTGGATTCAGATGTGTTCCTACTCTTCTGTATCCATGGGAACGTTGTCTCAGACATTCCTCCCATGAACCCACCGTACCATGGTTGACAGGATTTCAGGCCGCCGGCGTCATGTTCAGGTTAGGGTTTCGACTGTTCCGTGAGCTCAGCGGAAACCTTTGTCGGACGGCGGCCGTACTATGAATCCTTGGCAAGAGTGTAAAATCAGGAATTTACTGGGGATTAGTGCCTACTATTACCACTAACAATCCAACAGACATTGATGCTTATGCTGTCTTCGGAACTATTCCAGTCTGAAGTCGCGGCATCGGTGCTGCCCTGGAGATGGGGGTGGTGGGTCGGGCGGAATAAAGGAACGAGTAACTGGATCCCTCGTGTGCCAGTAATTGCCTCTCCTATAGGTATAGGTTACTAATCCCTCACTCGGAGCTATCACTGTGAATTTACTTTGTTTGGCTTCAAAGTCATTGGTTGGAAAGAGTTTCTGTGCTTTGTGTGTCGCCGCGAGCTACCTCGAGAAAATGTAATACTGAGCCAGGGAACACGGTGCCCCGTTGGTGTTAACATTCAGCCAATCTTTTGCCTGTAGTACACGTTGCGTCAGTGCTGACTGTGCTCTCTTGAGGCTTCATGGTACAACTGCAAATGTCTGGATCTCACCTCAAATGTCTCTCACACTCCCCACTCAAGGGCTGCCAACCGGATGGATGAATTTGGGCTCTTGGCAGGGGAAACAACCTTTACAACGCAACTTTTATAACGCACTACCATTACAACGAATCTTTTACAACGCAACATTCATTACATCGCATGCCATTACAACGCAACCATTACAACGCATGACACTACAACCCATACCACTACAACACATGTCATTACAACGCATACCATTATAACGCATAACATTACAACGCATAGTACCCTTACACTATCCAACACTTACCCTACTGTTGCACCCCCTTGGAGTTAGAATAGTAATGTTTACCCCTACACTATCCAACACTTACTCCAATGTTGCACCCCCTTGGAGTTAGAATAGTAATTTTTACCCCTGTACTATCCAACACTTACCCTACTGTTGCACCACCTGGAGTTAGAATAGTAATTGTTACCCCTACACTATCCAACACTTACCCTACTGTTGCACCACCTGGAGTTAGAATAGTAATTTTTACCCCTACACTAGCCAACACTTACCCTACTGTTGCACCCCCTGGAGTTAGAATAGTACGTTTTTACCCCTACACTATCCAATACTTACCATACATGCAATGTAATGTTATGCGTTGTAATGGTATGCGTTGTAAAGGTAGTATGCGTTGTAATGGAATGCGTTGTAAAGGTAGTTTTTAAAAAATTGTTGTAATGGCATGCGTTGTACTGGAATGCGTTGTAATGGATGTTGCATTGCAAAAAATGCATTGTAAAGGTATGCGTTGTAAAAGTATGCGTTGTAACGTCACACATCCCTTGGCAGCCACCGTCTAGTTTCTTGGTTGGTGTTGGCCCTTGGGTTGGGCAGTATGTCAGGTGTAAGCCTATACAGCTCCCAATCTAGTCAACTATTTCACCTGTTGTTTTAGCAAAGAAGACAGAGAGAAGGTTAGTTTTCCTCAGCATAGACAAGTGCTGGAGTGACTAGTCAGCAAAATATTGTTTATGTTCCTACAAATGGCAGGCTTCTGAAGCTAGGGGTTTGGGTTGCCCGGTGGTCCACATAAGAGTAGCTCAAGCAAAGTAAAGAATAGTTTGTTCTGCTGCTATCACATAGGTGGAGGCCAATAGGGTTGGTAAGGATGTGTAATACATATGGTGGCCATATAATTGTATGGTCATAAAGCACATTTCCTATGATTTAGGTGTACCTATTCCCCAGAGGAAGGGTCTGCTGATGTTACCCATGCAGTTCAGGGTCTTCTGAGATCTTGCAGAGGGCACCTCAGTGATGTTTGCTCTCTTGTGCCACCTCACATGGTCCACCGTTGTCGCACATAGTGAGGCGTGGGAAGCCCATCCCGGTAGACATCACAGGTTACATTAACGATGTACACCCCTTGTAGACCAGTAAGAATGGTTTGCCCCATGGCCCTCATTCCACTTAAGGGCACATTCATAACTACGAGTGGACAGTGATTCATTCTGTAGTGACAATTATCACAGTGCGGGAAACAACCTTTAGAACGCAACTTTTACAACGCACTACCATGACAACGAAACTTTTCCAACGCAACATCCATTACAACGCATGCAATTACAACGCAACCATTACAACGCATGGCACTACAACGCACACCACTACAACGAATGTCATTACAACTCAGTCATTACAACGCATACCATTACAACGCATAACATTACCATCCAACACTTACCCTACTGTTGCACCCCCTGGAGTTAGAATAGTCAATTTTACCCCTACATTATCTAACACTTACCCTACTGTTGCACCCCCTGGAGTTAGAATAGTAATTTTTACCCCTACACTATCCAACACTTACCCTACTGTTGCACCCCCCTGGAGTTAGAATAGTAATTTTTACCCCTACACTATCCAACACTTACCCTACTGTTGCACCCCCTGGAGTTAGAATAGTCATTTTTACCCCTGCACTATCCAACACTTACCCTACTGTTGCACCCCCTGGAGTTAGAATAGTAATTTTTACCCGTACACTATCCAAACGTACCCTACTGTTGCACCCCCTGGAGTTAGAATAGTCATTTTTACCCCTACACTATCCAACACTTACCCTACTGTTGCACCCCCTGGAGTTGGAATAGTCATTTTTACCCCTACACTTCCCAATACTTACCAAACATACAATATAATGTTATGTGTTGTAATGGTATGCGTTGTAAAGGTATTATGCGTTGTAATGGAATGTGTTGTAAATGTAGTTTTTAAAATTTCGTTGTAATGGCATGCGTTGTAATGGTATGCGTTGTAATGGATGTTGCGTTGTAAAAAATGCGTTGTAAAGGTATGCGTTGTAAAAGTGTGCATTGTAACGTCATGCATCCCACAGTGCACAACCTTTCAACCTACCTGGAAAAGGGTCTCCGGGTAGACTGACGTCCACTCGGCCCCGGGTAACTTCTTTTAAAGCAGAATAGTTCTTTCTTTGAGTCCTGTCTGCTGTTTCGTACATACGTGATGTGTTCACGGTAACATCTCACTTTACTTTGCCCTCTGGTTGCAGGAACATTACCCTTTTGCACTACTTGATAATGCTGTTCGAGAAGACGTACCCGGACATCCTGAGCATCCAGGCGGAGCTCGAGCACCTACCCGAAGCTGCCAAAGTCAAGTAAGTTCACGGATGGCTTCCTGTATGGGTAAGGAATTGCAAAAGCCTATGCATGTAGGAATCGCTATAAAATTAGCGATTCCCAAACATTCCTTAATTGCGAGTCGCAATTTGCGAGTCGCAATTAAGAAATGCCTTCCCATTCATTCCTAGAATGAATGGGAGAATGCATGCGCAATTTCAAGGGTGCAAGGGTGTCAAAAGGACACCCCAAGGGCATGTGTGTGTGTAAACTACAACTTTGAAAAAGGCGCTTTAGTGCATTCTTCAAAGTTTTTGCAAATTACCATCAAGTACAAATTGATGGTAATTTGCGCCCCCTATTAGCAAAATCGCAATTTGCAATTCCATCATGCATTGCATTTAAGGAATCACAATTTGCAATTCCTTAAATGCAATCGCAATTTAAGAAATCTCAATATTTTGCGATTTTTTTTAATTGATAGAGGCTGACAGGTTGATGCATCACAGGAAGCCCTTTTTTTGGGTGAAAACAGCCAATTTTTGCGAATCGCACCGTTTGCGCTCGCAAAAATGGTTGATGCATGTGCCTGTAAGTGATGACGTGGCATGGAAGGCTACATAGCCCAAAATCATTTTACACAAAAGTTAAATATCCCAATGACCAACCTTCTTCTGTGTTTTGCGTGTTCCTTGCAGCCTGGCGGAGCTGGAGAAAGAAGTTAGCAACATCAAGAATGGACTGAAAGCTGTTGAGGCTGTAAGTAGTTCAAGAAACATGCAACAGATCTCATACTATAATGTCAAAAAAAGCTTCATTTCTCCTCGTTTTTTCCTCTTTCTATTTGTGCTGCATATATAGCAACAGCGTTTTGCCCGCTATGATTGTTTATGTGCTGGAAGGTATCTCTTCCTGCCCATGAACAATCATTAAAAATTGACAATTTGTAACTTCTACGTGTGCTGCACTAAGCAGTACAGCTACATTTAGCACCACCAGAGGGAGAAACACTGGGGTGCACCGCGTTCTTGTGAATACGGCTCATCCCTGCGTTTCGAAAGTGACGGAGTGCAGCGTTAGCCTTCTTGACTTACCTAACATTGCACTGTTGGTGTTATATGTTTTATTAGATTGTATATGCAACAACAATTTGTCCTGAGGATGGTCTCGGTGAATTAACTGGAAGAGACCGAAACGTCGACGCTACTACACCGTTTTGTCTCAAGACGCCAACATAAGAAATATGAACTTGTTTTGAATAGCTTACATTGTATATGACTATTCATGTATATGGGAGATACATATATGCAAACGGTGTATGTTACTACTGAAGAATTCACAGTAGTAGTCTTTGTGTTGCTTAAAAAGACTGTGGTCCTCAGCATGAATGTTGATATACTGTATTTATGAAAAATGAAATTGATTTGATATAAAAATCTGTGTCTTCACGTTCAGTTAATTTATGAGTTCACGTTAGTGACAAATGATGAATGAAAAAGTTTTTGTGAAATAATCCCTCAAGGTACATTTTCCATGTTACTGTCAAGAGGAGGGCATGGGAAACAAAATGGCCGCCTTCCTGCAATGATTATTTGTGTACCTTGGCAACCTGGCACTAGCCTCAATTTTAGTATGAAAAGCACATGTCAAGTAGAAAAAATGGTATGCGAGCTATGAGGAAAAATGTTACTCAATGCCCGCTGGCAATCTGGCACTGCTGGCATCGCACATTTCTTCCACTGAGAACCTGATATTTTGTAAAATGGTACATTGTAACCCTCAAATAATGTAAGAGAATTTCTTGTCTGCAGCTGGGCGATGGAACTTTCCGAAGGCTTAGAAACATGGGAGTGACCTCAGATGATATTATGTGATCTTACGCGTGCCCCGGGGTTACCTTTGATACGGGTACAAGCAAAATGTTGTTTCTTGCTATTGGCACAGCGGTTTGAAAATCTAATACCTTGCTCGTGGCACCCTTGGCGCGGGATCTTGTCCTTGGCACGCTCTTGTGTGCAGAGATATGCCACAGAGCTATTAGTCTGATTGCACTATTTGCAAAACGGTGACCACAGAGAGGCGCGTCCCTAGGACAGGCTGTTCTGCCGGCTATTTTTTTTAAATATCACAATTTAAAGCCTGTTCTAGGGCTTAGTTTGATGTTCTCATGTGGAAAAACAAGAGTTGGAATTCCTAGTTCTGGCTCAGTTTGTTTCCCAGACTCCTCTTTGGCCTGGGATCAGGTGGGCCAGGGTCACACAATGCTTGTGTTAGATGGGATCCATTGTGACCCAATTTCCTTTTGTTAGAAGTTGTATATTGAGCTGTACGTCGCTTCGCGGCTCCATCAGAGTACTTAATCTTCCATCGCATCTTCTCCAGGACCACAGCGAGCCGTCTGCAGGACACCAGACCTGTCCTCGTGGCCACCAGTTACGTGACCTACTCAAGGCCAGGCTGGAGAGCTCAGCTTTTAGGATTTGGCTTTAGCACAGAGTGTTGGGGTCTGTCCTCAAGGGAGGGTTCGGACCGTTCGACATCTTCGGATTTTACAATCCCGCGGCTCGCCCTCTGTATTATAGCACCTTGAAGGCCTGTTGAGTGGTCAGATGTGAAGTAGCTGGCCTAAGATTGCTGGTGGCCATGGATTGGAGGGGGCAAGACGGTGCAGCCACCTACATGTTTTGTTCCAGCACAACACGGAGAACTTTCAACATGGATTGATTAAATGAGGCTAAGTCTGTGTGTACCATGTAGGAGACCACATATTCGACCTTCGAACCGGAGGCCACCCTTTGTGCGAAAACTGATGCTATATGTAGACCTTTCAAGGCTTTCCTGTCCATTCCAGTTCCCTCTTTGCAACAAAAGTTTCAATCACTTGGTGTCCTTTGAAGGGGGGTTGTAAGCTCCCATGCGGCCGGCTTTCGTGGGATACTGAGAACCATGATGGATGCCCAGAGCAGCCGACCATCCGCAGTCGTCCATCCCAACCCCACCCTTCCTCCTAAGTTGCAGAGCTCCTGAAATGCTCCCTGCGTTCATGCTTTCCGCAGTCTAAGCTTGAACGAGAGGCTGGACCGCGACTCGGAAGACATTTTAGGTGGAAAACGTAGACTCAGCTGGTTTTCTCCTGAAAAGCGAGGTGGGTTGTTGTGAGTAGGGACCTTTCCGCAGGTTTGTGGAGTCAAGTTGCTGGACAACGCCGTAGAAGCTTTCGGTGTATCATCCATAGGGTGAACGGAGCGGGCTTTTCAGCCCCTGCGGCATACGCACCCTTAGTATGAGGTTCACCATCACCTACTCTCTTCGTGCAGCGCTCTCACCCGAACGAGCCCGTGTGCGCTCCACGGCTTCTGACACCCTGTCCTTGGGCCGACTAAGAACATAAGCCGAGTATGCTTAGCCACCTTCACTGATTCCTACATTTTGAATCTGTTCCACACGTCTGAGGATTTAGAGTTTGTTTTAAAGAATGGGCCTGTGTTTCACTTTGGTTTGTCTGTGGTTGACTGTCTGGCTTGAGTTGTGTTGCACCAGCTGGTGCACGTGTGTGTGTGTAACCCCAGCCAGTGGGGCAGGCCGCCTCTGTTCTCCAGCTCCTCTGGGCTCAGGGATGGATACAACAGATCCCCACAGGCTGCAGCCAGAGGGGGAGGCAGGAGAGAGAGAGAGAGACTGCTGTAACAATCACCCTGCTAACAAGGAGTGACAGGCGAGGCTGGCCACTAATTGGAAGTTAATGACCCTGCAAAGCGCACACATTCCAGCCGCCCAGAGCACCGGAAAGAATGAAGGTGAACACAGGGCAGCCTCAGACCTGCTCTGTGCTGCTCAGGAGCGATGAGCAAGAAACAAGCATTGGCAACGCCCACTGTTCTGGCATGTGTGGATTGAAGGCCAGCTCTAGTAATACACAGAACAGGTGTAGCACGTGGGTAGCGGGGGAAGCCCATACTTCCAAAACACACAGGAAGTTGGCTGCACATGTGGCTTGTGTGAGTGTGTGAGTGTGCATGCTGTACATGCCTGTATATGTGTATATTTGCATTGTGTTAGTGTGTGTGTGTGTGCGTAGTTTGGTCTCGCTGCCGTCTGTCTGCTGGTCTTGGAGCCTGCCCATTGCTCACCACTCTACTGTCCTCTACGCCACTCCACGGCAGTCTATGCTACTCCCCGATGTGCCTCTCTACTCCACGCTACCCTACGCTAATCCACTTCACTCTACTCCACTCCACTTTATGCCACTGCACTCTACGCAACTCCACTGCACTCTACACTACTACAACACTCCCTTCTTTGCCACTCCAGTCTCTGTCAGTCTATTCTATGCCACTCCACGGTACACCACTCCACTCTGTGTTTTCTGCGCCACTCCTCTGTACTCTACTATATAGCACTCAACGACAGTCTACGCTACTCCACACCTCTCTACTCCATGCTAGTCTACTCTGCACCACTTCACTCTACGTTATCCTAGGCCACTCCAGTCTACCCCCACCCTAATTTATTTATTTATAAAGTTTTATATCTTTTCTACATCACTCTACACCGTGCCACTAACTTCCAATGCCTCCCGTCTGTAGCCGAAGCCTATTTCCTGCTCTCGCACCCTCCTTGCCACTGACAGTGGCCCTGAGAGCACCACCGGTGTTCTGCAACCCTAGAACGTGCTGCAGATGGGGTGCGGGGGACAGTCCGGCTCCATGCAACATGGCGTCCGAACACTGGGGCCTGTTCACGGAGAGCAGTGGAGAGGGAGTCCAGAGGTGCCCATGGGCTTCCATCAGAGATGTGTCTGTGGCTCACAGACATCTCAACAAGACAGTGTGACGTCTGTGAGAGGTGAGCAGTGGGAGCATGATTTATTTATTTTATTTTTGTCACTTATAGAGCGCATGGCGACCCGAAAGCATCCAGCGCTGGGTAAGAGGCCACATCACAGAACAGGAAGAGCCCCTTAAAGGCTACATTATTTAAAGAGCCAAGTTTCGATCGCTTGCCGGAAGCGTAGCTCATTTTCTGTTAATCGACTAGCTAATGGCAAAGAGTTTCAAAGTTTTGCTACATTAAAGCTGAAGGAGCGACCAACCCTTCTTGCTTTTTTAACCCGTTCCGTGCTCATGATGAGCTGAGCTCGTCATGACCGTTGCTCCGTGCCCATGCGGGGATAATTCCCCTGCTGTGCTGGGCGTTCCATTGGAACGGGCGTGGTCGTGACAAGCTGTGCTCGTCATGAGCACCACGGAGCTGCGCGCGCCCACCCTCCCCCCAGCACAGCAGGGGAATTAGCCCAAGCGGGGGAGGGGTTAATAGTTGAGGTGAAAGCCAGGGGATGATTCGAGGGGGAAACATCACTTACAATGCAACTTTTACCACGCAATGCTTTTACATCGCAGCTTTTACAACGCAAACCATTACAACGCATTGCGCTGGGGGGCGCTCTAGGATAGGGAATAAGTTTAATTTACTGTCCAACACCTTCCCAAGTGTCCACGGGGACTGGAGTTGGAATAGTAAATTAAACTATTCACTATCCAGCACCCCAAAGCGCTATGCGTTGTAAGGGTATGCGTTGTAAAACTCGCGTTGTAAAAGCATGCGATGTAAAAGCATGCGTTGTAATGTCGTACATCCGATTCGAGGACCAAAGTGATCTATTTGGGATGTAGGGAGTAACCAGTTGTTGTAGGGTGGGTGGGCCATGGCCTTGCAGAGCCCGATGTACATTGCACAAGGACTTAAATTCCACTTTTTTGCCAATGGGAAGCCAGTGAACGTCTCTCAGACCCTGGCTAACTGACCATGTTCTAGGAAGACCAGGGCATGAACCACCACTTATCTCGAGGTCTGGGGAAGCAGGGGTAACATCTTGCATTGCAGTCGTGTCAGTCCAAAGCAACTGGCCGCTGTTTTTGTTGCCTCGGCTTCCGTGGTCAGCGTGTCTTCAGGCCACACCTCTAAGCTTTTTATAACAGCCTTAGGGATTGGAGGGGGGCCAAGCCAATAGGCCAACACAGACCTTGTTGGTTGCTGGAATGATTCCTGAGGGACATTCATTCTGTTTTTGCTTCATTGAGTTTCAGGCAGGTCTTGTTCGTCCAGCTGGCCACCTGCTCCAGACAGGATCCAATATTAGATGTATTTTATTTTTATCTTACAGAGTTTTATATAGCGCAAACTTGACCCGAATCGGGTATCAGAGCGTTTTTACATAGCACCAGTTGCATTACATGAGGACACAATCATCTTTTTGTTAGGCACGGGGAGATTAAGTGATTTGCCAAGAATCACAGGATGTTCAGCGTCATTGCCGAGACTCAAACCCAGTTCCCCAGATTCAAAGTTGACTGCCCTAGCCGTTAGGCCACCTCCTCTCCCCGTTAAATGTTAAAGTGTCCGAGTCTGGTGCAAAACAGAACGGCATCTGGTTGACGTCTGCATACAAGACTTTTGCGATCCCAAAAGTTGCCACGACATCTGCCAAAGGCTGAAGTTATATATTAACCCGTTAACCGCGGCCGTTTTTTCGCGGCAGTGCGGCCGTTTTAAAGAGCGGGCGGGGCTGCATCGGCCGTTGTCAAGAAGTGAAAGCCACAAGGTGCATAGGGTACAGCCCGTCGTTACCTTGATACGGTGCCTAGAACGAAGCTTCCGAAAGGAACCTGTAGCAGGGGACAGAGCAGGACACTGGCAAGGGGAGGTGGACAGAGTTTAGGGAAGCCGTAGCTGGGCTTGTACTAAGTGGCATCGATCTACGGTGATAAGGTTGGCCTGGCTTACGGCCACCGCAAGCCCCTCCATTACTAGGGCCGGACTGGCCGTAGCGGGCACCGGGCATTTCCCCAGTGGGCCGCCAGGGTGGGGGCTGGTTTTGGTCCTCTGGGGGCGTTCTTGTTACAGGGCCGTTTTTGCAGCATATCTGCAATATTGGCCCCTGTAACAAAATCGGACGAAACCGGCCATGGCAAACTGCTCGGCCACACCCCCAAACTCCCCCGGGGGGGCTAGACGAGCACTTTGCCAGGGCCGGTTTTGGTTCCCAGTCCAGCCCTGTCCATTACTGCATTACACAGTGGCCAGTCACTATTGCAAGATAATAAGACTCAATGGCAGAAGGTGGAGCATTGTGCTTCCCATTGAAATGAATGGACACCTCACCCTTCATGCATTTCAATGGGAGCCCTTCCAAGGCAGTGTAAGGATCTGTGTGGGAATGTTAGGGGTCTTGGAAGGAGTCCAACAGTTCTTCTTGAACAGTAGTCTGTCTTTTTAACGATGCACTAAGGTATCTCCCACCTAGGGACAGGGACGCACCGCTGCTCCAAAACATAACCGAGCTGACAAAGCCAATAGGTGTGGCTTTTTGTATCAAGAAAGTCTTTGCTGCGTTAAAACACATGTTTAGCCGGTGCGTAGATTACTGATGTTGTCATTGCGTGTGTTTATATGTGTACACAGCTGGGGCAGGCATTACTGCTGCTGCTGGAGCATGCCTGCTAGGCTTATCACCTGATATGTGCGCGGTCAACAGTACGAGCTGGGGAAAGCAAAGGAAAGCAAATCGTCCACTCCTAGCAATCGTCCACTCCTAGCAATCGTCCACTCCTAGCAATCGTCCACTCCTAGCAATTGTCCACTCCTAGCAATCGTCCACTCCTAGCAATTGTTCACTCCTAGCAATCGTCCACTCCTAGCAATTGTCCACTCCTAGCAATCGTTCACTCCTAGCAATTGTCCACTCCTAGCAATCGTCCACTCCTAGCAATCGTCCACTCCTAGCAATCGTTCACTCCTAGCAATCGTTCTCTCCTAGCAATCGTCCACTCCTAGCAATCGTTCACTCCTAGCAATTGTTCACTCCAAGCAATCGTCCACTCCTACCAATCGTCCACTCCTAGCAATCGTTCACTCCTAGCAATCGTTCTCTCCTAGCAATCGTCCACTCCTAGCAATCGTTCACTCCTAGCAATCGTTCACTCCTAGCAATCGTCCACTCCTAGCAATCGTCCACTCCTAGCAATCGTCCACTCCTAGCAATCATCCACTCCTAGCAATCGTTCACTCCTAGCAATCGTCCACTCCTAGCAATCATCCACTCCTAGCAATCCTCCACTCCTAGCAATCGTCCACTCCTAGCAATCGTCCACTCCTAGCAATCGTCTACTCCTAGCAATCGTCCACCAGTGCAAGGTAAATGACAGGAGCTGCTGGGCAGGGAGCCTCAGCATCAGGCCAGGATCACCCAGTGATGACCCAGGATAACCCAATCCTCAACTAGCATCACAGCGCTGGACCAGCCTCAGAAGACCTACCCCTAAAGGTCACCCAGTGAGGTGAACGCTGACCATCAACCTCTGCAGTGCCTACATTGTTACCCTATGCATCTCTGTGTGCCTGCCTCCTCATACGCGCTATCCCTCGAGACTTGATTATGGCCCAGTGAGGTAGGTTCAACTTTAATCCAGTTCCTGCTCAGTGAGGGAGGTGGGCTGACCTTCCAGATTTGATTATTGCTCAGTGACACAGGCTAACCTACTAGACTCAGTTATTGCATAGTGAGGTAGGCTAGCTAACCTACTTCTGGATCTAAGATGGACACCCTCCGTTTGGTTATCCTGAGTATCTGGTTTGGCTGTGGCACTCCTGGATCTAAGATGGACACCCTCCGTTTGGTTATCCTGAGTATCTGGTTTGGCTGTGGCCCTCCTGGATCTAAGATGGACACCCTCCGTTTGGTTATCCCGAGTATCTGGCTTGGCTGTGGCCCTCCTGGATCTAAGATGGACACCCTCCGTTTGGTTATCCTGAGTATCCGGCTTGGCTATGGCCCTTCTGGATCTCAGATGGACACCCTCCGTTTGGTTATCCTGAGTATCTGTCTTGGCTATGGCCCTCCTGGATCTAAGATGGACACCCTCCGTTTGGTTATCCCGAGTATCTGGCTTGGCTGTGGCCCTCCTGGATCTAAGATGGACACCCTCCGTTTGGTTATCCCGAGTATCTGCCTTGGCTGTGGCCCTTCTGGATCTAAGATGGACACCCTCTGTTTGGTTATCCTGAGTATCTGGCTTGGCTGTGGCCCTTCTGCATCTCAGATGGACACCCTCCGTTTGGTTATCCTGAGTATCTGGCTTGGCTGTGGCCCTTCTGGATCTAAGATGGACACCCTCCTTTTGGTTATCCTGAGTATCTGGCTTGGCTGTGGCCCTCCTGGATCTAAGATGGACACCCTCCGTTTCGTTATCCTGAGTATCCGGCTTGGCTGTGGCCCTCCTGGATCTAATATGGACACCCTCTGTTTGGTTATCCTGAGTATCTGGCTTGGCTGTGGTCCTTCTGGATCTAAGATGGACACCCTCCGTTTGGTTATCCTGAGTATCTGGCTTGGCTGCGGCCCTCCTGGATCTAAGATGGACACCCTCCGTTTGGTTATCCTGAGTATCCGGCTTGGCTGTGGCCCTCCTGGATCTGAGATGGACACCCTCCGTTTGGTATTCCTGAGTATCTGGCTTGGCTGTGGTCCTTCTGGATCTAAGATGGACACCCTCCATTTGGTTATCTTGAGTATCTGGCTTGGCTGTGGCCCTTCTGGACTAAGATGGACACCCTCCGTTTGGTTATCCTGAGTATCTGGCTTGGCTGTGGCCCTCCTGGATCTAAGCTGGACACCCTCCGTTTTGTTATCCTGAGTATCTGACTTGGCTGTGGCCCTTGTGAATCTAAGATGGACACCCTCCATTTGGTTATCCTGAGTATCTGGCTTGGCTGCGGCCCTCCTGGATCTAAGATGGACATCCTCCGTTTGGTAATCCTGAGTATCTGGATTGGCTGTGGCCCTCCTGGATCTAAGATGGACACCCTCTGCTTGGTTATCCTGAGTATCTGGCTTGACTGTGGCCCTCCTGGATCTAAGATGGACACCCTCCGTTTGGTTATCCTGAGTATCTGGCTTGGCTCTCCTGGAACTAGGATGGACACCCTCCGTTTGGTTATCCTGAGTATCTGTCTTGGCTCTGGCCCTTCTGGATCTAAGATGGACACCCTCCGTTTGGTTGTCCTGAGTATCTGGCTTGGCTGTGGCCCTTCTGGATCTAAGATGGACACCTTCCGTTTGGTTCTCCTGAGTATCTGGCTTGGCTGTGGCCCTTCTGGATCTAAGATGGACACCCTCCGTTTGGTTATCCTGAGTATCTGGCTTGGCCGTGGCCCTACTGGATCTAAGATGGACACCCTCCGTTTGGTTATCCTGAGTATCTGGCTTGGCTGTGGTCCTTCTGGATCTAAGATGGACACCGTCCGTTTGGTTGTCCTGAGTATCTGGCTTGGCTGTGGCCCTCCTGGATCTAAGATGGACACCCTCCGTTTGGTTATCCTGAGTATCTGGCTTGGCTGTGGCCCTTCTGGATCTAAGATGGACCCCTCCGTTTGGTTATCCTGAGTACCCTGCTTGGCTGTGGCCTTTCTGGATCTCAGATGGACACCCTCCGTTTTGTTATCTTGAGTATCTGGCTTGGCTCTGGCCCTTCTGGATCTAAGATGGACACCCTCCGTTTGGTTATCCTGAGTATCTGGCTCGGCCCTCCTGGATCTAAGATGGACACCTTCCGTTTGGTCATCCTGAGTGTCCGACTTGGCTGTGGCCCTTCTGGATCTAAGATGGACACCCTCCGTTTGGTTATCCTGAGTATCTGGCTTGGCTGTGGCCCTCCTGGATCTAAGATGGACACCCTCCGTTTGGTTATCCTGAATATCTGGCTTGGCTCTGGCCCTCCTGGATCTAAGATGGACACCCTCCGTTTGGTTATCCTGAGTATCTGCCTTGGCTGTGGCCCTTCTGGATCTAAGCTGGACACCCCTCGTTTACCGCGTACTGTGACCCCACATGGATGATACAGTGTATGTTGCTTATTCGATATTCCCCTTGTTTCTTGCAGGCCTGCTGTGGTTTTGTTCTCTTGACTGACACCCCATTTCTAAGATGGTGCTTGCCTGGTAATTGAAGATTCATGAGGGATATTTTACCCCTCCACAGGCCCCAAACGAGCCCGCTTGGGGATGGCCCCTCTTCTCTGCTAACAGACCACAGGGCCCTGGTCCTCAAATGTGGAAAACCAAACATTCCAAAGATGAGAAGTCTGCAGAGAGGAATGTTCTCTCAGAGTGAAAAGGCATCTTGATGGCTTCAGCTGCAGGCAGGCTGGGCCCAGGGTGAACATCTCTCAGCAGTAAAGAGCCGGCCTGACATGGATCAACAAACCTACAGCCTGTGAGGTCAGCTCTTGTAAGACTGTGCCCCCCCCCCCTCCTCTGACCCCCACAGAGAGCTTGCACCTTGAGTTTAAATTTAAGTTTATTTATTTTTGCATAGTTAACTAAAACCATTGCAATGCTACCAGGTGAAAAAATAAAATAAATATAAAAATTAAAAATGTTTTAAATAGACATTTAGTATGGTTTTGACCTTGAGGAAGCATGCACTGCCTGCTGCTGTGACCCCCCTGTCTGCCTTTGAGGCATCAGGGCTGCCTGCAAGCCCTGGGGGATGCCTGCTCCTCACACCCCAGACACCGAGGGCAGGACTGCCAGTGGTGGGGGTAACACAGTGCCCTGACAGCTGCGGCCACATGTGCATGGCTGTCATCGGCGACCCACCGCTCCGGCATGTTGCAATTCTAAGAACGTGCGCCCTCCAACCTTCAAAGCATTCTGGGTACTTGACATGCAAATTAGCTGCCACACTGTAGCCTGCATACTTGAGTCATTCATATTTAGAATAACTTTTTTTAAACTTTTTTCTTACTTCTTACATTGTATTTGATATGGAAGAAAGTCCTCAGGGGCAAAATACTCTCAGTATTTGTAACAAATGACTTTTCTGCAGTGTATTCAAGTAGCCTTGTTTGAGGGTACAAAGGGGTTTTCCCTGTTGGTGCAAGCAGCTTTAGACAGCTTTTGCACCTTGCTACCACAGCACTGCAGCGGATGTATGACGTTACAACGCACACTTTTACAACGCATACCTTTATAACGCATTTTTTACAACGCAACATCCATTACAACGCATTCCATTACAACGCATGCCATTACAACGAAATTTTAAAAACTACATTTACAACGCATTCCATTACAACGCATAATACCTTTACAACGCATACCATTACAACGCATAACATTACATTGCATGTTTGGTAAGTATTGGATAGTGTAGGGGTCAAAATTACTATTCTAACTCCAAGGGATGCAACAGTAGGGTAAGTGTTGGATGGTAATGTTATGCATTGTAATGGTATGCGTTGTAATGACTGAGTTGTAATGACATGCGTTGTAGTGGTGTGCGTTGTAGTGTCATGCTTTGTAATGGTTGCGTTGTAATTGCATGCGTTGTAATGGATGCTGCGTTGTAAAAGTGTTGTTGTAATGGTAGTGCGTCGTAAAAGTTGCGTTGTAAAGGTTGTTTCCCCACTGCAGCATGGGAAGTACAGTAAAATGTTCACAGTCTGGTGTGTTATATATAAATATTCACAGTAACCTATCTAAAGATGGCGGCAACGGCAGGTGTATACGTTCAGCAACCGTCCAAAATGGCGGCTCGCGGGTTCTAATTGAACTCTACAGCATTGCTAGTTCTAAGAGATGAGTGTGCCAGTGTTCTACGGAAATTGTGCCACTGTGGTCCTCATATAAACAACATGGCATTAAATGTTGGTGCGGCGGTCATCAAATAAACAATGCTGGCGTTAAACGCCGGCACTGCGGTCATCAAATAATCCACACTGGTATTATACGCCAGCGCTGTGGTCTTCAGGTAAACTACACACCTTACATGGGAAACAACCTTTACAACGCAACTTTTACAACGCACTACCATTACAACGAAACTTTTACAACACAACATCCATTACATAGCATGCCATTACAACGCAACCATTACAACGCATGACACTACAACACATAGCATTACAACGCATGTCATTACAATGCAGTCATTACAACGCATTCCATTACAACGCATACCATTACCATCCAACACTTACCCTACTGTTGCACCCCCTGGAGTTAGAATAGTAATTTTTACCCCTACATTATCCAATACTTACCATACACGCAATGTAATGTTATGCGTTGTAATGGTATGCGTTGTAAAGGTAGTATGCGTTGTAATGGAATGTGTTGTAAAGGTATTTTTTTTAATTCGTTGTAATGGCATGCGTTGTAATGGAATGCGTTGTAATGGATGTTGCGGTGTAAAAAATGCGTTGTAAACGTGTGCATTGTAAAAGTATGCGTTGTAACGTCATACAATCCCTTACGTACCCGCCCTGTCAGAAACATAAGGGCCCCCCTGCAAAGTGCTTGGAGGAGGCTCCGCACCCAGTCAGGATCTCTGAGGCCAAGGTGCCCGCCATCCGTGCACAGTGCGAGAGAGGGCCCCTGGAGCTCGGGGGCCTCCGCACCGCGTGAGCTGCAGGGGCTAATTTTACACCGTTGGGCCTTGTGGTCATTAGATAAACTAGACAGGCGCTAACTTGGCCACAAAAATGGTACGACGCAGGTATACTTGTGAAATTTGCTACTCAGTGGTATTTGTGAACTTTTTGTAGGTCTCACCTAGACAGTGAATGTGCTGTCTCTTCAAGAAGTTTTGTTTTTTAACAGTGGGCTTAGAAGCCACTCATTGGCTAGCTTCCCTGTCACTCTCATTTCCTTGCTTCTTAGTGGTCAGCTGCTGGAGACGTCATCCTTTTCGTCCATTTGTCCCTCACCTGGAGCATGGATGCATTACTTGTGTCCTTCCACTGCTCATTTTTGTAGGCGCTACTTTTTTATCTTTCAGCACTCTACAAGAGTACATCTTTTTGAACTGTCTCCCTTGCACGCTTGCCGCACTCCACGCTCCTCCCGCCACATGGCTAAGAAACATTGACAAAGCAAATAGCTCTCTCATGGATGAGACGTATTGGCTTTGCCATTGCTTGTTTATTAAAATGTTTGACAGCATTGAGAACAACGTATCCCGAGTCCAACCATTGGATGGTGAGATGCTATGCTTGTTCGTTTATATCCGATAGTAATGTCCCAATTAATGTTACAGGTAAATTAAGACATTTTTCGTTACATTTGCAAAAACTGGAGGAGGCGGGAGCTTTACGAGGGTCCAGTTAGGTCTTTCTCCCCGAGCACAAGACGTTCCAGATTCACAAATAACCATATTATATTCCAGGGGCCCGCCTTTCTTAGAGAAAAGTTCTGCCCACGGATCTCGTCTAATCAACTTTTTGTAGCTGTCGCCAAACCCCACAGGGGCCATGCCATCTCTAAAGCTGGCATTGCAAGGTGGGTAGTTTAGTGCATATAGTATTGCTATGCCAAGGCCTAACACACACTCCCTGTGCCCCCAGAGCCCCCCTACATGCAAAAAGGGCGTAACCCTAGACTGTTTAGATAACATCCCTTTAGATGGTATATAAACAAATAACGGATACATGTAAGACTGCTAATTGGTCACCGCCACATACGTTCACCAGGCATTACCTGCACACCTTCAGAAGGCTTCTCAAGACCTGGCTCTTCGAGCAGTAGCAGACCCCCCCTCGCCCACCCCCCTCAGCGCCTTGAGACCCTCACGGGTAAGTAGTGCGCTTTACAAATTCACTGATTGATTGATTACTGTGCAGATGTTCTAGCATGTCAACGGGCTTTAGTTGGCCAAGCTGTCTTGAGAAAACTTTTTCAAACCTTTGCGTCATCTGCTCGCTAGCCTCTGCTTTGGAGAGGGACTGCGTTATAGCCTATGCAGAGCACGTGTATCTGCAGCCATACGTGCTGCGAGCAGAAAAGGAGTGCTGTAGATTCCCGTGAGTCAACCCTTGTCCCCGGAAGCAGCAAAGATCACAGTAGTTCCCAAATCTTTCTACTCTCTCTACTATGCACAGCTCACTCTGTCTCTGACACTACACTTAGCTTACGCTGCCTCTCTGAGCAGAAAACAATCAGAGGTGGAGGCAGCGTGCTAGTTACATCTTCCATGTGTACTCGCTTTCCATCTCCTGTGCCTCTCTTAGGGCTAGATGTAGGTAAATAGGATTTACCGATTCTAAAATACCGAATTTTACCGATTTGGGATTTTAGAATCGGTAAATCCTATTTACCTACATCTAGCCCTATGTAGCTAATAATTCGGTAAAAATTACCGAATCGTTAAGATTCGGTATTTATCGAATCAGTATTTACCGATTCGGTAATTGCCTGAAGGCCCATAGGAATGAATGTCAATTACCGAATCGGTAATTACCGATTCGGTAAAATAGGGAAGGAGTCAAGGGTGGCAGGGTGTCACTTTGACACCCTGTTGCACCCCTGAATAGTGCTTGTGTGCACATGTGGCACACATACATGCACTAAGGGCATGTATGTCTGTCAAATGGCACAGGTGTAAATGCACAGATTTGCATTTACAGAGGTATTCGTTATTTACCACCAACTAATAGTTGGTGGTAAATAACGAATCCTTAAAGCACAGAAGCACTCTTCAAAGTGCTTCCTACATGTCATTTACCGATACGGTAAATACCGAATCGGTAAATGATGATTCGGTAAATACCGAATTGGTAAATCATGATTCGGTAAATACCGAATCGGTAAATGATGATTCGGTAAATACCGATTCGTTATTTACCGAATCCTCCCCTACATCTCAAAGGCCCAATACCGGTCGGTAACGGAAGAAATTCGGTCATTTCGGCCGTTATCGACCGGTATTGCGCCACCTACATCTGGCCCCTAGTCGTTCGAGCTCCTCTACCTTCTCTTTAGCTCTTTCTGTCTATCCCCAAGAATGTAGTTTTGGATAAAGGTGGCTTCCCCAATGGTTTCTCCAGTAGAATTGATGATGATGCAAAGCTGTTGTATAGCGTCTCATGACTTGTTTCCAAACCTATATCATAGTTTTGGGTTTTCTTGCAGGAGCTCGACTATCAGAAACGGCGAGGGCGAGAAAGTGGCGACCGCTTTGTCCCCGTCATGAGTGACTTCATCACCGTCGCAAGCTTCAGTTTCTCAGAGCTGGAAGATCTGCTGAGTGAAGCCAAAGATAAGGTACAATAGGTTGTTTGTGTTGAATAAACCTCTGAAGAAGAGTGTGTGTGATGTGTGTTAACAAGTGAATGCACGTGAGTGGGCGAGCGAGGCGTCACTCTAGCAACGAACGTAAGTAAAGGACTCTCGGTGAGTCTGAGTGAGCCGGTAGGATCTGTTGACCAGGTAGAGTGCCAGGTTTGTCATGGACAATCAATCAATCAAGTATTTCTGAAGCGCGACTACTCACCTGTAGGGGTCTCAAGGCGCTAGTGGAGTGCCCACTCACTTCCCATGGGTTCACTTTTACACACCTCTAGCGTCCATAGTGCTTTTACTCCATTTTCTTACTCCAGCGCCTGCCCGTTGAAGAACAAAGGGGCATATTACCAACGATTAGCGATATTTATCGCTAACGATGCTTAGCAACAAATGTTTTAACGCTAAGCATCGCCGGAAATTATCGCTGAGATAACTTGCTATTAGCAAGGTTTATCTCAGAAGTGATAAAAATCCTTGCGCTAACTGCCAAATGAGAGATTATCGCTGGAAAACCAACGATAATCTCTCGAAGTTTGGGGGTAGCTTGATGATAGGGGCTCACAAACGTAGCCATGATATCCACCTTCCATAGGATATCATGGCTAAGTCAGGAAAATACCAGGTGTAAAAAAAGCAGCGCTACCCGTGGTTAGCGCTGCTTTTTTATCACTAACAGGTTTAGCGAAATCCTTGATAATAGGAGAAATGTCGCTTAACAACATTTCTCCTATTATTTTTCTCTGGAACGCCCCCGAGATGCAAGTGGAAGCGTAGAGAAAAAGGGTGCTAACATGGGAATTTGCGTGTTAGCACCCTGTTGCTGATAGGGAGATAATTTTATCTCCGCTTTCTTGGCTTTTAAAGCCAAAAAAGCGGAGATAAATCCCTTGATAATATGCCCCAAATATTCCTTCAGATTTACAATTTTTCACTGATATTTCCAGAATGTGTTCCCCTTCCATACATTGTTCAGTATTTTGTCTCTAACTTCCCTCCAGGCTGTACCTGCGGCGTAGCAGCATGCAGAGTTACACAAGGGGTGTGGTTTTCTACTGAGCCTTCAATGGCTGCAAGGGGGGGATGGGTGGTTGTTACAATGTACATACATGATCATGTTTTTGTAACACACATGCACGCTCACACTCAAACTCTGTGACTGCCCAAGTGTGAATGTTGATTCAGTGGGTAAATAAATAAATACATAAATAAGGAAGTTGTCACTTCATTTTTTTCACCGAGCACAAAATATATGTAGATAAACAGTCATAAAACGTAAACAGTCAGTAAAAGAGTCGAAAGTCACTATAGCCTCGAGATGCCGGTATAGAACCATGTTACAGATGTGTCTGTTATCTGCATGTCATACATGTTGTGTGTTTCATTTGATGTAATTATCTTAAAGATGGTTTTTTTTTCTCCAAAAGTGAAATGTTTTTGAAAAACAAACGGTAGGCTAGAAAGTTTGGTTGTCAGTAGTAAAGAGAAGAGAAAAATATGGCATTCATTGTGAGAACGTCGCGGTCTTTACGCAGGCTTATAAAGGCGTAAAACCTTGCAACTTTCTCAAAATTGTAACATTTTTCTGAGAATTTGAGAAAGGCTGCAGATAAAAATGTACCTTCGCCCCCTTCCCCACCACCACCCTCTCTAGGTATGTGAGAACCCCTCTCTCTCCTTGTTACTGAATGTATCATTTTTTGCAACTTTTTAACTTTTCTTTGGATTTTTAGATCCCTATTACTTGCTTTTACCTTTGTGCTAAAGTTTATGAATGCAAAATTCAGTATTTATTGCTAGAAGTGCGAAATTGGAAACTGCACGAGCCTGGAAGCTTCTGCACTTGCAATGAAACAAAACTCTTGGGAAATGTCCCCAAAGCCGCGGAGAAGGGGGAGGCCCCAGCTGTACTGCTGACCTTAGCTCCCCGGGGCAGGTCTGGGCCGCTTGAGGCACCCCCAAGTCAGACAGCCCCCCCCCTCCCCCCCGGGTAAGGGAGTAAATCAGGCGGCTGTTCGCGCCCCGTCTCCGGGAGGGATTCATTAGGACTGGCTCCAGGGGCTTGGAGTGCCCGCCTGGGCACGCTAATGTCTGCCCTCAGGTGGGGGTGCACCGCCGCCCCCCCCCCCCGGGGCCTGGAGTGACCCCCAGCAGGGCCCGCCTGGGCGCGCTCATGTCTGCCCTCAGGCGGTATATCCCTCTAAACTAAAGTTACTACTGGTGTATTCCCTTCCATGTACATGCACTATTGGAATATCCCACTGCCTGTCCTCAACGCAGGTCTGTTAGTATATGCCCCCTTCGTCTACTATTGGTGTACCCCTTCCTTGCACTGCGGGTATATCCCATCCTCTCCGTGTACTAATTGTGTATCCCTCTCACTATTGGTGTACCCCTTCCTTGCGCAGCGGGTATATCCCATCCTCTCCGTGTACTAATTGTGTATCCCTCTCACTATTGGTGTACCCCTTCCTTGCACTGTGGGTATATCCCATCCTCTCCGGGTACTAATTGTGTATCCCTCTCACTATTGGTGTACCCCTTCCTTGCACTGCGGGTATATCCCATCCTCTCCGTGTACTAATTGTGTATCCCTCTCACTATTGGTGTACCCCTTCCTTGCACTGCGGGTATATCCCATCCTCTCCGGGTACTAATTGTGTATCCCTCTCACTATTGGTGTACCCCTTCCTTGCGCAGTGGGTATATCCCATCCTCTCCGGGTACTAATTGTGTATCCCTCTCACTATTGGTGTACCCCTTCCTTGCGCTGCGGGTATATCCCATCCTCTCCGGGTACTAATTGTGTATCCCTCTCACTATTGGTGTACCCCTTCCTTGCACTGCGGGTATATCCCATCCTCTCCGGGTACTAATTGTGTATCCCTCTCACTATTGGTGTACCCCTTCCTTGCACTGCGGGTATATCCCATCCTCTCCGTGTACTAATTGTGTATCCCTCTCACTATTGGTGTACCCCTTCCTTGCGCAGCGGGTATATCCCATCCTCTCCGTGTACTAATTGTGTATCCCTCTCACTATTGGTGTACCCCTTCCTTGCACTGTGGGTATATCCCATCCTCTCCGTGTACTAATTGTGTATCCCTCTCACTATTGGTGTACCCCTTCCTTGCACTGTGGGTATATCCCATCCTCTCCGGGTACTAATTGTGTATCCCTCTCACTATTGGTGTACCCCTTCCTTGCACTGCGGGTATATCCCATCCTCTCCGTGTACTAATTGTGTATCCCTCTCACTATTGGTGTACCCCTTCCTTGCACTGCGGGTATATCCCATCCTCTCCGGGTACTAATTGTGTATCCCTCTCACTATTGGTGTACCCCTTCCTTGCACTGTGGGTATATCCCATCCTCTCCGTGTACTAATTGTGTATCCCTCTCACTATTGGTGTACCCCTTCCTTGCACTGTGGGTATATCTCATCCTCTCCGGGTACTAATTGTGTATCCCTCTCACTATTGGTGTACCCCTTCCTTGCGCAGCGGGTATATCCCATCCTCCCCGGGTACTAATTGTGTATCCCTCTCACTATTGGTGTACCCCTTCCTTGCGCAGCGGGTATATCCCATCCTCTCCGTGTACTAATTGTGTATCCCTCTCACTATTGGTGTACCCCTTCCTTGCACTGTGGGTATATCTCATCCTCTCCGGGTACTAATTGTGTATCCCTCTCACTATTGGTGTACCCCTTCCTTGCGCAGTGGGTATATCCCATCCTCTCCGGGTACTAATTGTGTATCCCTCTCACTATTGGTGTACCCCTTCCTTGCGCAGCGGGTATATCCCATCCTCTCCGGGTACTAATTGTGTATCCCTCTCACTATTGGTGTACCCCTTCCTTGCACTGCGGGTATATCCCATCCTCTCCGTGTACTAATTGTGTATCCCTCTCACTATTGGTATACCCCTTCCTTGCACTGCGGGTATATCCCATCCTCTCCGGGTACTAATTGTGTATCCCTCTCACTATTGGTGTACCCCTTCCTTGCGCAGCGGGTATATCCCATCCTCTCCGGGTACTAATTGTGTATCCCTCTCACTATTGGTGTACCCCTTCCTTTCGCAGCGGGTATATCCCATCCTCTCCGGGTACTAATTGTGTATCCCTCTCACTATTGGTGTACCCCTTCCTTGCACTGTAGGTATATCCCATCCTCTCCGGGTACTAATTGTGTATCCCTCTCACTATTGGTGTACCCCTTCCTTGCACTGCGGGTATATCCCATCCTCTCCGTGTACTAATTGTGTATCCCTCTCACTATTGGTGTACCCCTTCCTTGCACTGCGGGTATATCCCATCCTCTCCGTGTACTAATTGTGTATCCCTCTCACTATTGGTGTACCCCTTCCTTGCGCAGCGGGTATATCCCATCCTCTCCGGGTACTAATTGTGTATCCCTCTCACTATTGGTGTACCCCTTCCTTTCGCAGCGGGTATATCCCATCCTCTCCGGGTACTAATTGTGTATCCCTCTCACTATTGGTGTACCCCTTCCTTGCACTGCGGGTATATCCCATCCTCTCCGGGTACTAATTGTGTATCCCTCTCACTATTGGTGTACCCCTTCCTTGCACTGCGGGTATATCCCATCCTCTCCGGGTACTAATTGTGTATCCCTCTCACTATTGGTGTACCCCTTCCTTGCACTGCGGGTATATCCCATCCTCTCCGGGTACTAATTGTGTATCCCTCTCACTATTGGTGTACCCCTTCCTTGCACTGCGGGTATATCCCATCCTCTCCGGGTACTAATTGTGTATCCCTCTCACTATTGGTGTACCCCTTCCTTGCGCAGTGGGTATATCCCATCCTCTCCGGGTACTAATTGTGTATCCCTCTCACTATTGGTGTACCCCTTCCTTGCGCAGTGGGTATATCCCATCCTCTCCGGGTACTAATTGTGTATCCCTCTCACTATTGGTGTACCCCTTCCTTGCGCTGCGGGTATATCCCATCCTCTCCGGGTACTAATTGTGTATCCCTCTCACTATTGGTGTACCCCTTCCTTGCGCAGCGGGTATATCCCATCCTCTCCGGGTACTAATTGTGTATCCCTCTCACTATTGGTGTACCCCTTCCTTGCACTGCGGGTATATCCCATCCTCTCCGTGTACTAATTGTGTATCCCTCTCACTATTGGTGTACCCCTTCCTTGCACTGCGGGTATATCCCATCCTCTCCGGGTACTAATTGTGTATCCCTCTCACTATTGGTGTACCCCTTCCTTGCACTGCGGGTATATCCCATCCTCTCCGTGTACTAATTGTGTATCCCTCTCACTATTGGTGTACCCCTTCCTTGCGCAGCGGGTATATCCCATCCTCTCCGTGTACTAATTGTGTATCCCTCTCACTATTGGTGTACCCCTTCCTTGCACTGTGGGTATATCCCATCCTCTCCGGGTACTAATTGTGTATCCCTCTCACTATTGGTGTACCCCTTCCTTGCACTGCGGGTATATCCCATCCTCTCCGGGTACTAATTGTGTATCCCTCTCACTATTGGTGTACCCCTTCCTTGCACTGCGGGTATATCCCATCCTCTCCGTGTACTAATTGTGTATCCCTCTCACTATTGGTGTACCCCTTCCTTGCGCAGCGGGTATATCCCATCCTCTCCGGGTACTAATTGTGTATCCCTCTCACTATTGGTGTACTCCTTCCTTGCACTGCGGGTATATCCCATCCTCTCCGGGTACTAATTGTGTATCCCTCTCACTATTGGTGTACCCCTTCCTTGCACTGCGGGTATATCCCATCCTCTCCGGGTACTAATTGTGTATCCCTCTCACTATTGGTGTACCCCTTCCTTGCGCAGCAGGTATATCCCATCCTCTCCGTGTACTAATTGTGTATCCCTCTCACTATTGGTGTACCCCTTCCTTTCGCAGCGGGTATATCCCATCCTCTCCGGGTACTAATTGTGTATCCCTCTCACTATTGGTGTACCCCTTCCTTGCACTGCGGGTATATCCCATCCTCTCCGTGTACTAATTGTGTATCCCTCTCACTATTGGTGTACCCCTTCCTTGCGCAGCGGGTATATCCCATCCTCTCCGGGTACTAATTGTGTATCCCTCTCACTATTGGTGTACCCCTTCCTTGCACTGTAGGTATATCCCATCCTCTCCGGGTACTAATTGTGTATCCCTCTCACTATTGGTGTACCCCTTCCTTGCACTGCGGGTATATCCCATCCTCTCCGTGTACTAATTGTGTATCCCTCTCACTATTGGTGTACCCCTTCCTTGCACTGCGGGTATATCCCATCCTCTCCGTGTATCCCTCTCACTATTGGTGTACCCCTTCCTTGCGCAGCGGGTATATCCCATCCTCTCCGGGTACTAATTGTGTATCCCTCTCACTATTGGTGTACCCCTTCCTTTCGCAGCGGGTATATCCCATCCTCTCCGGGTACTAATTGTGTATCCCTCTCACTATTGGTGTACCCCTTCCTTGCACTGCGGGTATATCTCATCCTCTCCGGGTACTAATTGTGTATCCCTCTCACTATTGGTGTACCCCTTCCTTGCACTGCGGGTATATCCCATCCTCTCCGGGTACTAATTGTGTATCCCTCTCACTATTGGTGTACCCCTTCCTTGCACTGCGGGTATATCCCATCCTCTCCGGGTACTAATTGTGTATCCCTCTCACTATTGGTGTACCCCTTCCTTGCACTGCGGGTATATCCCATCCTCTCCGGGTACTAATTGTGTATCCCTCTCACTATTGGTGTACCCCTTCCTTGCACTGCGGGTATATCCCATCCTCTCCGGGTACTAATTGTGTATCCCTCTCACTATTGGTGTACCCCTTCCTTGCACTGCGGGTATATCCCATCCTCTCCGTGTACTAATTGTGTATCCCTCTCACTATTGGTGTACCCCTTCCTTGCACTGCGGGTATATCCCATCCTCTCCGGGTACTAATTGTGTATCCCTCTCACTATTGGTGTACCCCTTCCTTGCACTGCGGGTATATCCCATCCTCCCCGGGTACTAATTGTGTATCCCTCTCACTATTGGTGTACCCCTTCCTTGCGCAGCGGGTATATCCCATCCTCTCCGGGTACTAATTGTGTATCCCTCTCATTATTGGTGTACCCCTTCCTTGCACTGCGGGTATATCCCATCCTCTCCGGGTACTAATTGTGTATCCCTCTCATTATTGGTGTACCCCTTCCTTGCACTGCGGGTATATCCCATCCTCTCCGGGTACTAATTGTGTATCCCTCTCACTATTGGTGTACCCCTTCCTTGCGCAGTGGGTATATCCCATCCTCTCCGGGTACTAATTGTGTATCCCTCTCACTATTGGTGTACCCCTTCCTTGCGCAGTGGGTATATCCCATCCTCTCCGGGTACTAATTGTGTATCCCTCTCACTATTGGTGTACCCCTTCCTTGCGCTGCGGGTATATCCCATCCTCTCCGGGTACTAATTGTGTATCCCTCTCACTATTGGTGTACCCCTTCCTTGCGCAGCGGGTATATCCCATCCTCTCCGGGTACTAATTGTGTATCCCTCTCACTATTGGTGTACCCCTTCCTTGCACTGCGGGTATATCCCATCCTCTCCGTGTACTAATTGTGTATCCCTCTCACTATTGGTGTACCCCTTCCTTGCACTGCGGGTATATCCCATCCTCTCCGGGTACTAATTGTGTATCCCTCTCACTATTGGTGTACCCCTTCCTTGCGCAGTGGGTATATCCCATCCTCTCCGGGTACTAATTGTGTATCCCTCTCACTATTGGTGTACCCCTTCCTTGCACTGCGGGTATATCCCATCCTCTCCGGGTACTAATTGTGTATCCCTCTCACTATTGGTGTACCCCTTCCTTGCGCAGCGGGTATATCCCATCCTCTCCGTGTACTAATTGTGTATCCCTCTCACTATTGGTGTACCCCTTCCTTGCACTGCGGGTATATCCCATCCTCTCCGTGTATCCCTCTCACTATTGGTGTACCCCTTCCTTGCGCAGCGGGTATATCCCATCCTCTCCGGGTACTAATTGTGTATCCCTCTCACTATTGGTGTACCCCTTCCTTTCGCAGCGGGTATATCCCATCCTCTCCGGGTACTAATTGTGTATCCCTCTCACTATTGGTGTACCCCTTCCTTGCACTGCGGGTATATCTCATCCTCTCCGGGTACTAATTGTTTATCCCTCTCACTATTGGTGTACCCCTTCCTTGCACTGCGGGTATATCCCATCCTCTCCGGGTACTAATTGTGTATCCCTCTCACTATTGGTGTACCCCTTCCTTGCACTGCGGGTATATCCCATCCTCTCCGGGTACTAATTGTGTATCCCTCTCACTATTGGTGTACCCCTTCCTTGCACTGCGGGTATATCCCATCCTCTCCGGGTACTAATTGTGTATCCCTCTCACTATTGGTGTACCCCTTCCTTGCACTGCGGGTATATCCCATCCTCTCCGGGTACTAATTGTGTATCCCTCTCACTATTGGTGTACCCCTTCCTTGCACTGCGGGTATATCCCATCCTCTCCGTGTACTAATTGTGTATCCCTCTCACTATTGGTGTACCCCTTCCTTGCACTGCGGGTATATCCCATCCTCTCCGGGTACTAATTGTGTATCCCTCTCACTATTGGTGTACCCCTTCCTTGCACTGCGGGTATATCCCATCCTCCCCGGGTACTAATTGTGTATCCCTCTCACTATTGGTGTACCCCTTCCTTGCGCAGCGGGTATATCCCATCCTCTCCGGGTACTAATTGTGTATCCCTCTCATTATTGGTGTACCCCTTCCTTGCACTGCGGGTATATCCCATCCTCTCCGGGTACTAATTGTGTATCCCTCTCATTATTGGTGTACCCCTTCCTTGCACTGCGGGTATATCCCATCCTCTCCGGGTACTAATTGTGTATCCCTCTCACTATTGGTGTACCCCTTCCTTGCGCAGTGGGTATATCCCATCCTCTCCGGGTACTAATTGTGTATCCCTCTCACTATTGGTGTACCCCTTCCTTGCGCAGTGGGTATATCCCATCCTCTCCGGGTACTAATTGTGTATCCCTCTCACTATTGGTGTACCCCTTCCTTGCGCTGCGGGTATATCCCATCCTCTCCGGGTACTAATTGTGTATCCCTCTCACTATTGGTGTACCCCTTCCTTGCGCAGCGGGTATATCCCATCCTCTCCGGGTACTAATTGTGTATCCCTCTCACTATTGGTGTACCCCTTCCTTGCACTGCGGGTATATCCCATCCTCTCCGTGTACTAATTGTGTATCCCTCTCACTATTGGTGTACCCCTTCCTTGCACTGCGGGTATATCCCATCCTCTCCGGGTACTAATTGTGTATCCCTCTCACTATTGGTGTACCCCTTCCTTGCGCAGTGGGTATATCCCATCCTCTCCGGGTACTAATTGTGTATCCCTCTCACTATTGGTGTACCCCTTCCTTGCACTGCGGGTATATCCCATCCTCTCCGGGTACTAATTGTGTATCCCTCTCACTATTGGTGTACCCCTTCCTTGCGCAGCGGGTATATCCCATCCTCTCCGTGTACTAATTGTGTATCCCTCTCACTATTGGTGTACCCCTTCCTTGCACTGCGGGTATATCCCATCCTCTCCGTGTACTAATTGTGTATCCCTCTCACTATTGGTGTACCCCTTCCTTGCACTGCGGGTATATCCCATCCTCTCCGTGTACTATTTCGACACGAGGCGGCCTAGGTGACTCCTGTGCCCTGGAGCTTAACATTGCCCAAGATTTTCGTTTGTATTTTGGGCGCAAGAGCGGCAAATAAATGCAATGTTTGTGTTTCACCTGCATAAAGATGATAGCGGGCCAAAAACGATGGATTGGAATGCTGCCCCGTGCGATTGCCAATAGTTGGACAAGCATTCCAGCCATCATCTGTCGAGTGTTTAAAGATGATAGTCAGCAGGGAGCTGGGACAGGGGTGAGAGACAGAGTCACTGCCAGGGACAGTGGGCAGAGCAGGTGCTGGGATTCGAGTGCACCAGACCCTAGCAGGACTGGTTCTGCCAGAGACACAACCCGTTGAGGGCTAGCATCCATCTGCAGAGACACAACCCGTTGAGAGCTAGCATCCATCTGCAGAGACACAACCCGTTGAGAGCTAGCATCCATCTGCAGAGACACAACCCGTTGAGAGCAAGCATCCATCTGCAGAGACACAACCCGTTGAGAGCTAGCATCCATCTGCAGAGACACAACCCGTTGAGAGCTAGCATCCATCTGCAGAGACACAACCCGTTGAGAGCTAGCATCCATCTGCAGAGACACAACCCGTTGAGAGCTAGCATTCATCTGCAGAGACACAACCCGTTGAGAGCTAGCATTCATCTGCAAAGACACAACCCGTTGAGAGCTAGCATTCATCTGCAGAGACACAACCCGTTGAGAGCTAGCATTCATCTGCAGAGACACAACCCGTTGAGAGCTAGCATCCATCTGCAGAGACACAACCCGTTGAGAGCTAGCATTCATCTGCAGAGACACAACCCGTTGAGAGCTAGCATTCATCTGCAAAGACACAACCCGTTGAGAGCTAGCATTCATCTGCAGAGACACAACCCATTGAGAGCAAGCATCCATCTGCAGAGACACAACCCGTTGAGAGCTAGCATTCATCTGCAAAGACACAACCCGTTGAGAGCTAGCATTCATCTGCAGAGACACAACCCTTTGAGAGCTAGCATTCATCTGCAGCGACACAACCCTTTGAGAGCTAGCATTCATCTGCAGAGACACAACCCGTTGAGAGCTAGCATCCATCTGCAGAGACACAACCCGTTGAGAGCTAGCATCCATCTGCGGAGACCCGACCCTTTGAGAGCTATCATTCATCTTCAGAGACACAACCCTTTGAGAGCTAGCATCCATCTGCAGAGACACAACCCGTTGAGAGCTAGCATTCATCAGCAGAGACACAACCCTTTGAGAGCTAGCATTCATCTGCAGAGACACAACCCGTTGAGAGCTAGCATTCATCTGCAGAAACACAACCCGGTGAGAGCTAGCATCCATCTGCAGAGACACAACCCGTTGAGAGCTAGCATTCATCTGCAGAGACACAACCCGTTGAGAGCTAGCATCCATCTGCAGAGACACAACCCGTTGGGAGCTAATATCCAGAGACACAACCCGTTGAGAGCTAGCATCCATCTGGAGAGACACAACCCGTTGGGAGCTAGTATCCAGAGACACAACCCGTTGAGAGCTAGCATCCATCTGCAGAGACACAACCCGTTGGGAGCTAGTATCCAGAGACACAACCCGTTGAGGGCTAGCATTCATCTGCAGAGACACAACACTTTGAGAGCTAGCATCCATCTGCAGAGACACAACCCGTTGAGAGCAAGCATCCATCTGCAGAGACACAACACGTTGAGAGCTAGCATCCATCTGCAGAGACACAACCCGTTGAGAGCTAGCATTCATCTGCAGAGACACAACCCGTTGAGAGCTAGCATCCATCTTCAGGGACACAACCCATTGAGAGCTAGCATCCATCTGCAAGGACACAACCCGTTCAGAGGTAGCATTCATCTGCAGAGACTCAACCTGTTGAGAGCTAGCATCCATCTGCAGAGACACAACCCGTTGAGAGCTAGCATCCATCTGCAGAGACACAACCCGTTGAGAGCTAGCATCCATCTGCAGAGACACAACCCGTTGAGAGCTAGCATTCATCTGCAGAGACACAACCCGTTGAGAGCTGGCATCCATCTGCAGAGACACAACCCGTTGAGAGCTAGCATCCATCTGCAGAGACACAACCCGTTGAGAGCTAGCATCCATCTGCAGAGACACAACCCGTTGAGAGCTAGCATTCATCTGCAAAGACACGACCCGTTGAGAGCTAGCATCCATCTGCAGAGACACAACCCGTTGAGAGCTAGCATCCATCTGCAGAGACACAACCCTTTGAGAGCTAGCATTCATCTGCAGAGACACAACCCAACACAACCCGTTGAGAGCTAGCATCCATCTGCAGAGACACAACCCATTGAGAGCTAGCATTTATCTGCAGAGACACAACCCAACACAACCCGTTGAGAGCTAGCATCCATCTACAGAGACACAACCCGTTGAGAGCTAGCATTCATCTGCAGAGACACAACCCATTGAGAGCTAGCATTTATCTGCAGAGACACAACCCGTTGAGAGCTAGCATTCATCTGCAGAGACACAACCCGTTGAGAGCTAGCATTCATCTGCAGAGACACAACCCGTTGAGAGCTAGCATCCATCTGCAGAGACACAACCCGTTGAGAGCTAGCATTGATCTGCAGAGACACAACCCGTTGAGAGCTAGCATTCATCTGCAGAGACACAACCTGTTGAGAGCAAGCATTCATCTGCAGAGACACAACCCATTGAGAGCTAGCATTCATCTGCAGAGACACAACCCGTTGAGAGCTAGCATTCATCTGCATAGACACAACCCGTTGAGAGCTAGCATGCATCTACAGAGACACAACCCGTTGAGAGCTAGCATCCAACTGCAGAGGACACAACCCGTTGAGAGCTAGCATTGATCTGCAGAGACACAACCCGTTGAGAGCTAGCATTCATCTGCAGAGACACAACCTGTTGAGAGCAAGCATTCATCTGCAGAGACACAACCCATTGAGAGCTAGCATTCATCTGCAGAGACACAACCCGTTGAGAGCTAGCATTCATCTGCATAGACACAACCCGTTGAGAGCTAGCATCCATCTGCAGAGACACAACCCATTGAGAGCTAGCATTTATCTGCAGAGACACAACCCGTTGAGAGCTAGCATCCATCTACAGAGACACAACCCGTTGAGAGCTAGCATACATCTGCAGAGATACAACCCATTGAGAGCTAGCATTCATCTGCAGAGACACAACCCGTTGAGAGCTAGCATTCATCTGCAGAGACACAACCCATTGAGAGCTAGCATGCATCTACAGAGACACAACCCGTTGAGAGCTAGCATCTATCTACAGAGACACAACCCTTTGAGAGCTAGCATCCATCTGCAGAGACACAACCCGTTGAGAGCTAGCATTCATCTGCAGAGACACAACCCGTTGAGAGCTAGCATCCATCTGCAGAGACACAACTCTTTGAGAGCTAGCATTCATCTGCAGAGACACAACCCGTTGAGAGCTAGCATTCATCTGCAGAGACACAACCCGTTGAGAGCTAGCATCCATCTGCAGAGACACAACCCGTTGAGAGCTAGCATTCATCTGCAGAGACACAACCCGTTGAGAGCTAGCATCCATCTGCAGAGACACAACCCGTTGAGAGCTAGCGTCCAACTGCAGAGACACAACCCATTGAGAGCTAGCATTCATCTGCAGAGACACAACCCGTTGAGAGCTAGCATTCATCTGCAGAGACACAACCCATTGAGAGCTAGCATGCATCTACAGAGACACAACCCGTTGAGAGCTAGCATCTATCTACAGAGACACAACCCTTTGAGAGCTAGCATCCATCTGCAGAGACACAACCCGTTGAGAGCTAGCATTCATCTGCAGAGACACAACCCGTTGAGAGCTAGCATCCATCTGCAGAGACACGACTCTTTGAGAGCTAGCATTCATCTGCAGAGACACAACCCGTTGAGAGCTAGCATTCATCTGCAGAGACACAACCCGTTGAGAGCTAGCATCCATCTGCAGAGACACAACCCGTTGAGAGCTAGCATTCATCTGCAGAGACACAACCCGTTGAGAGCTAGTATTCATCTGCAGAGACACAACCCGTTGAGAGCAAGCATTCATCTGCAGAGACACAACCCGTAGCAAGCATTCTTTTGCAGAGACACAACCCGTTGAGAGCTAGCATTCATCTGCAGAGACACAAGCCGTTGAGAGCTAGCATTCATCTGCGGAGACACAACCCTTTGAGAGCTAGCATCCATCTGTAGACACAACCCGTTGAGAGCTAGCATCCATCTGCAGAGACACAACCCTTTGAGAGCAAGTATCCATCTGCAGAGACACAACCCGTTGAGAGCTAGCATCCATCTGCAGAGACACAACCCTTTGAGAGCTAGCATTCTTCTGTAGAGACACAACCCGTTGAGAGCTAGCATTTATCTGCAGAGACACAACCTTTTGAGAGCTAGCATCTATCTGCAGAGACACAACCCGTTGAGAGCTAGCATTCATCTGCAGAGACACAACCCGTTGAGAGCTAGCATCCATCTGCAGAGACACAACCCGTTGAGAGCTAGCATTCATCTGCAGAGACACAACCCGTTGAGAGCTAGCATCCATCTGCAGAGACAACCCGTTGAGAGCTAGCATCCATCTGCAGAGACACAACCCTTTGAGAGCAAGCATCCATCTGCAGAGACACAACCCGTTGAGAGCTAGCATCCATCTGCAGAGACACAACCCGTTGAGAGCTAGCATCCATCTGCAGAGACACAACCCGTTGAGAGCTAGCATTCATCTGCAGAGACACAACCCTTTGAGAGCTAGCATCCATCTGCAGAGACACAACACGTTGAGAGCCAGCATCCATCTGCAGAGCCACAACCCTTTGAGAGCTAGAACACAACCCGTTGAGAGCTAGCATCCATCTGCAGAGACACAACCCGTTGAGAGTTAGCATCCATCTGCAGAGACACAACCCGTTGAGAGTTAGCATCCATCTGCAGAGACACAACCCGTTGAGAGCTAGCATCCATCTGCAGAGACACAACCCTTTGAGAGCTAGCATTCATCTGCAGAGACACAACCCGTTGAGAGCTAGCATTCATCTGCACAGACACAACCCGTTGAGAGCTAGCATTCATCTGCAGAGACACAACCCGTTGAGAGCTAGCATTCATCTGCAGAGACACAACCCGTTGAGAGCAAGCATCCATCTGCAGAGACACAACCCGTTGAGAACTAGCATCCATCTGCAGAGACACAACCCGCCGTTGAGAGCTAGCATTCATCTGCAGAGACACAACCCTTTGAGAGCTAGCATGCATCTACAGAGACACAACCCGTTGAGAGCTAGCATCTATCTACAGAGACACAACCCTTTGAGAGCTAGCATCCATCTGCAGAGACACAACCCGTTCAGAGCTAGCATTCATCTGCAGAGACACAACCCATTGAGAGCTAGCATTCATCTGCAGAGACACAACCTGTTGAGAACGAGCATTCATCTGCACAGACACAACCCGTTGAGAGCTAGCATTCATCTGCAGAGTCACAACCCTTTGAGAGCTAGCATCCATCTGCAGACACAACCAGTTGAGAGCTAGCATTTATCTGCAGAGCCACAACCGTTGAGAGCTAGCATACATCTGCAGAGACACAACCCGTTGAGAGCTAGCATTCATCTGCAGAGACACAACCCGTTGAGAGCTAGAACACAACCCGTTGAGAGCTAGCATTCATCTGCAGAGACACAACCCGTTGAGAGCTAGCATTCATCTGCAGAGACACAACCCGTTGAGAGCTAGAACACAACCCGTTGAGAGCTAGCATTCATCTGCAGAGGACGCAACCCGTTGAGAGCTAGCATTCATCTGCAGAGACACAATCCGTTGAGAGCTAGCATTCATCTGCAGAGGACGCAACCTGTTGAGAGCTAGCATCCATCTGCAGAGACACAACCCGTTGAGAGCTAGCATTCATCTGCAGAGACACAACCCGTTGAGAGCTAGCATCCATCTGCAGAGACACAACCTTTGAGAGCTAGCATCCATCTGCAGAGACACAACCTTTGAGAGCTAGCATTCATCTGCAGAGGACGCAACCCTTTGAGAGCTAGCATTTATCTGCAGAGACACAACCCTTTGAGAGCTAGCATCCATCTGCAGAGACACAACCTTTGAGAGCTAGCATTCATCTGCAGAGGACGCAACCCTTTGAGAGCTAGCATTCATCTGCAGAGGACGCAACCCTTTGAGAGCTAGCATACATCTGCAGAGACACAACCCTTTGAGAGCTAGCATTTATCTGCAGAGACACAACCCGTTGAGAGCTAGCATCCATCTGCAGAGACACAACCCGTTGAGAGCTAGCATTCATCTGCAGAGACACAACCCGTTGAGAGCTAGCATTCATCTGCAGAGACACAACCCGTTGAGAGCTAGCATCCATCTGCAGAGACACAACCTTTGAGAGCTAGCATTCATCTGCAGAGGACGCAACCCTTTGAGAGCTAGCATTTATCTGCAGAGACACAACCCGTTGAGAGCTAGCATCCATCTGCAGAGACACAACCTTTGAGAGCTAGCATTCATCTGCAGAGGACGCAACCCTTTGAGAGCTAGCATCCATCTGCAGAGACACAACCCGTTGAGAGCTAGCATCCATCTGCAGGGACACGACCCGTTGAGAGCTAGCATCCATCTGCAGAGACACAACCCGTTGAGAGCTAGCATCCATCTGCAGAGACACAACCCATTGAGAGCTAGCATCCATCTGCAGAGACACAACCCGTTGAGAGCTAGCATCCATCTGCAGAGACACAACCCGTTGAGAGCTAGCATCCATCTGCAGAGACACAACCCGTTGAGAGCTAGCATCCATCTGCAGAGACACAACCCGTTGAGAGCTAGCATTCATCTGCAGAGACACAACCCGTTGAGAGCTAGAACACAACCCGTTGAGAGCTAGCATCCATCTGCAGAGACACAACCCGTTGAGAGCTAGCATCCATCTGCAGAGACACAACCCTTTGAGAGCTAGCATCCATCTGCAGAGACACAACCCGTTGAGAGCTAGCATCCATCTGCAGAGACACAACCCGTTGAGAGCTAGCATCCATCTGCAGAGACACAATCCGTTGAGAGCTAGCATCCATCTGCAGAGACACAACCCGTTGAGAGCTAGCATTCATCTGCAGAAACACAACCAGGCTTCGTGGCACTCGCAATCGAATGACCGATCATGGCTAACCTCATGAAAGCCAACGCTCCTCTTTGTGGTCCTTGTTTACTTTTCTCTGCAGTCTTTTCTGATGTTGGCTTGTTCTTCTTTGGTGAACCCTACCAGTAACCATGGCTTCCTTCTTCTCTGGTTTGTTTCTTGCGTAGTTCTCCAAGGCGCTGCGGCTCTTCGGAGAGGGTGAGGGTAAGATGCAGCCCGATGAGTTCTTTGGCATCTTCGACACCTTCCTGCAGTCCTTCGCAGAGGCCAAGCTGGACCTGGAAGCCATGCGGAAGCGCAAGGAGGAGGAGGAGCGGCGGGCACGCATGGAGGCCATGGTGAGAGTGGGAGGAAGTGAGGGGAAGGAGCGGCGGGCTCGCATGAAGGCTATGGTGAGAGCGGGAGGAAGTGAGGGGGAGGAGCGGCGGGCTCGCATGGAGGCTTTGGTGAGAGTGGGAGGAAGTTAGGGGGAGGAGCGGCGGGCTCGCATGGAGGCTATGGTGAGAGCGGGAGGAAGTGAGGGGGAGGAGCGGCGGGCTCGCATGGAGGCCATGGTGAGAGCGGGAGGAAGTGAGGGGGAGGAGCGGCGGGCTCGCATGGAGGCCATGGTGAGAGCGGGAGGAAGTTAGGGGGAGGAGCGGCGGGCTCGTATGGAGGCTATGGTGAGCGGAAGAGGAAGTGAGGGGGAGGGGCTTGACATGCGCGGAGTCCACTGTTTGAGGCCATCATAGAACGCTGTGCCCTAATGCACCACTGTGCACCATGAGGTACACGATTTAGTAGCATCTCATTGAAGAGGGCGTGTTGACCACTATGTATGTCTTCTATTTACAAAAACTGTTAATTAACAACACAAAGTAACACGTAGGCTGGAAAAGACACAACTCTGCAGGATGACCATCAAACTACACTTACACATTATTACAAAGTAACAAGAGTGTGAGCTTCAAGGCCTTTAGAAAGAGTAAGAGAGGGATGTATGACGTTACAACACATACATTTACATCGCGGTACATTACATTGCAGTTTTTACAACGCAAGTCGTTACAACGACTTGCGTTGGAGGGCGCTGGACTTAGGAGTAGTATAATTTACTATTCCAACTCCAGTCTACGTACAGTAGGGAAGGTGTTGGATAGTAAATTTTACTATTCCTTGTCCTAGAGCGCCCTCCAGCGCAAGTCGTTGTAACGACTTTCGTTGTGAAAACCGCAATGTAATAGCATCGCGATGGACTCCCCGCATTGTAAACTAGTCCACGCGTACATCCTTCAAATCCACACGTCGTAGAAGCTGGACGTAGCCCATTACTCACTTTACTATTTATCGATGCATTGATTGGCTTACCATCCTTGTTACCGGTTCCACCCCTGATCTATACGCAGAGTCTATCAGTCTCCTTATGTAAATGCAAAGAGCTTCATTGGCCTAGCAGAGAACACTGTACGTAACCTGACAATCACTCTGTATGTAGAAATGTGTACGTGCAGCATTAACCCCTCCCCCGCGGGAGCTAATTCCCCTGCCGTGCTGGGGGGAGGGTGGGCGCGCGCAGCGCCGTGGTGCTCATGATGAGCACAGCTCGTCACGACCACGCCCCTTCCAATGGAACGCCCAGCACAGCAGGGGAATTATCCCCGCGTGGGTGCGGCGCAACGGTCATGACGAGCTCAGCTCATCATGAGCACAGCGTGATCGTGCTTCATGACGAGCTCGTCATGAGCACGGAACGGGTTAAACGGGGTTCATTGACACCTGCCAGTGCAATGGGGGGGAGGGGGGGAGTTTGGGACCTGCCCAAGTCCCATCCAGGGGCCCAGCATGGGGAATAGAACATCTGTCTGGGCGGAGCCACAAAAGTGTCCAGAGCACAGAGCGGTAGCGGTACTGAGTCCCGACACTTCTCTGTGTCCTCCCATTGAGTACGCGGACTTCTCCTTGTGTTGAGAGAGTACCGGTACTCCCGGTGGCGTCGTGGGGTCGGGCTCGGGGGCATGGGCACGTGCAGCGCAGGTGCTGCTGAGTAGGACGCTTACAGAGCGCGCGTCTGTGAGGCGCTCCGACAGTCAATGGCGAGTGTTTTCCATCCCTCGGTTATTTATTTATTTATTTGAGAGTTTTATATAGTACTGGCAAGACCCGAGTGTATCGGAGCGCTTTACAAGACATAGTACATATAGAAGGATCCATAAGTTGACATAGTATAACCAGAGGTAACGCGCAGCGCAGCTGCTCCTGCAACCTTACGCTTCTAACTGACAGCGCGACAGGAGTAAGGCGATGTGAGCTGACGGCTAGAGCTCCGGCCTGTCATGCTGTCAGTTGCAGTGTAAGGAGGATGTGGTCTCACGGCCAGAGCTGCCGACTTTGGAGCTGGGAAACCATGGTTCGAGCCACGGGGTCGATTCCACGTCCTGTGATTCTGAGCAAATCACGTAATCTCCCCGTGCCTAACAAAAAATATAAAAATAAGTAATGTGTCCTGGTGTAATGTAACTGGTGCTCATGTAAAGCACCCCCATACCTTTGGGTCGAGTTTGTGCTAAATAAATCTGCAAAAATAAATAAAAAAATACACTCGCCATTGCGAGTTTGCGCTATATAAATTAGCATTTTTTTTTTTTAAATACACTCGCCATTGCCTGTGAGCAGCTAATGCCCTTCGGTCAGGTTCAGGTCGGCTCCTGTGTGTAGGGCACAACTGGTACATTTTAGCGGTTATATATAGTGCGAACTTGGCAGGAGGGCATTAAAGTGTAATTTTGGGCAAATTACTTGAATCTCCCGTGCTATAAAAACAAAAAAAAGTATGCTTTCACGTAAAACATCTGGGGGCATATTACCAGGGGATTTATCTCCGCTTTTTTGGCTTTGAAAGCCAAGAAAGCGGAGATAAAATTATCTCCCTATCAGCAACAGGGTGCTAACACGCTAAATTTGCATGATAGCACCCTTTTTCTCTACGCTTCCCCTTGCATCTCTAATGAGATGCAAAGGGGGCGTTCCAGAGAAAAATAATAGGAGAAATGTTGTTAAGCGACATTTCTCCTATTATCAAGGATTTCGCTAACCCTGTAAGTGATAAATAAAGCAGCGCTAACCGCGGTTACCGCTGCTTTTTTTACACCTGGTATTTTCCTGACTTAGCCATGATATCCTATGGAAGGTGGATATCATGGCTAAGTTTGTGAGCCCCTATCATCAAGCTAACGCCAAACTTCGAGAGATTATCGTTGGTTTACCAGCGATAATCTCTCATTTGGCAGTTAGCGCCATGATTTTTATCACTTCTGAGATAAACCTTGCTAATAGCAAGTTATCTCTGCAATAATTTCCGGCGATGCTTAGCGTTAAAAAATTCATTACTAAGCATCGTTAGCTCGTTAGCGATAAATATCGCTAATCATTGGTAATATGCCCCAGGCTTCTCATGTAAAATGCTCGAATGTCTTTGGGCCAAGTTCATGCTATATAAAACTGCAAAAAATACCAATTCCACCCTTCACTTATGAGCTGAACTTGGGGCAACAGGGCACTTTACATTGAAGAAGAAAATGCTTTTTTTGTACATGCCTCCCTCGAAACCACGCCCCCAGACACGCCCCTTCCAGTCCGACCCCCAATCAGTGTGATTCTCTTGTTCCATTTAAAGACCTGGGTTCAGCACAGAGACAGCAGGACAAGCTTCCCTCACACTCACAGCTGGGGCTTAACCAAACTTGAGCCCCCCCTTCCAAATTAGATGGACCTCCTCACCCCCACTTTCAAACCCAGTCAGGAGCTTTCAGGCCAAGGGCCACCGCCCGTGCTTAGTACCACAAGGGGCCCCCTCAAACTCCAGTGCCCCGGACTGCGGGGGCTATTGTTATGCCACTGACTTACCCAGCCGGATGGGCTCCTTGAGGGGATTTGCCATAATAACACTAACGCACAACACACACACTGCACACCACCACACTTTGTAACCCTTGCAACACACATACTTTCAATGTACTTATGGATCTATATATTTATCACTTTCTTCCAATTTAGCATTTCCAATGCACTACCCTGTTTCGCAGCCTATACTTCGCTCAATATATCTTCTAGCCCAACCTTCTGACTCACCTCAAACTTCTTTCTACTACTCCTTCCAATGCACTACCTATCTCTCATCCTATACATCTATCCATACATCCTCTACATCCACTCTCTCATTTATCCCAAACCCCATAGCACAACTATAATCGCCAAAATAACCCTTTCTAGACTCTTTCCTGCTCTACCCCTCCTTGCATCATCTGACTCCTCTTTTTACTATACCGATCCCCCAAAACAAACCTTTCTAAACTCTTACCTCTGACTCCTTCCCTCCAAAACTCCTTCTTACTCTTGTGGAAAAGTAAATTTTGCCATGTTCTGTGTCACCACGCCTCATCCATCATATGTTATGTGTGCATGACCAATATGCATATGTTATTCCCCATGTCTAATTCAAGACGCAATTACAGTTGTGTCCACCTCTAGTATGTCATTTCCCAGTCCTCGTGAATACTACGAATATCAGGCCTATGTAAAGTAATGTTGCCACGTTTCTCAGTGTGCACGTTATTCTATTATAAAGTCCCCATTTCCAGGCCTCAACAGGGCCCGGACACTAGATTCAGCTCCTGTCTCCTGAAGTCCTCGCTAAGGAGCGATACAGCCCCCACCTGTATCCTCGACCTTTCACTTGCTTCCTGCCTCACAGTGCCCGGTGCAGCTTGGCTCTGCCTCTGAGTCTGCCAAGAGTATGTTATGATCCCAGCTATCAGTTTAGTCCTCCTTCTCTGCATTCCTAAGCTACTGAACTACATCAATAGTTTCCGTCATTGTCTAGCCTTCACGTCTCCATGTTAGAGAAATACTGTATTTACTGGTCATTTAATATTCTTCATCACGCACTACATGTAGAATAATGCATGGTCCAGTCTAAGAGTCAAGTTAGCTTTTCCCCTCATGACTTCTAGTTTAGATCAACATGTTCCCTAAACATCAGATACTAGATTGGGTTTAGGTACATGTCGCTCCGACCCTCCAGACTTTAGTCTCTGCTCCTAGCACAGAGTTCATAGCCCCCAGCTTCTCCTAGTAATACGTCATTGCCAGTTTGCGCGCACCATCAGGTTAGAGGTCCCGGCTCCTTAGGTAGCCCCCTCCTATGTTTCCGCCCCATTCATGACATATTCTGTTACGTCTGCACCACATGTCTATGTATACGCCCAGTTACACCTACTTTTACTGTTATCTTTCGCGACTGCTACGCGTCACGCCTTCTGCTCCACCCACTGCTACGCCTACTGCAATGTAATGCTATGTGTTTGCGCTATGTATATATGCTCGTGTTTTGTTATGAAAAGTTAGCGCGCTCATCCCAGACCCAGCCCCGGCAGCTGCCGGGCCACTCTAGCCCTGCCATTCTGTTCCTATGCAGGTTGCCCTGATCCTGTCCTTATGCTGTAATAAACCTGCAGAAACTCCTACTACCTCGAATCTTGACTCTTATTTAATGAGCTATCTGTTATGATATATGCCTAGTCAAAAATAGGGTATTATTTATTTATTTACCACATAATGGCGCCCGAAAGGGACTTGCCCTTTCCCCACGCGTCGGTGAAGCCACGCCGACCCCCTGACCCTCTGCAGCCGTGACGGAACCATACCGGCCACGTGCAGATATTTCTGCTTCAAGTATCCCTCAGGCCCACGGAGGAGACGGAGGAGGCGGTCCAGCATCCAAACGAGACGGTGGAGGAACGCGGCGAGTCCCGACCAGAGCCCAAGCCGAGAGTCCAAGGTCCGAGGTATCCGGAGGCCCACCCGTAACTGAAGTCCGAAGTCCGAAGTTCGTCGTCATCAGTCCAGTCCAGCCCGAGGCCTTCCGTTCCGTGCTGCCCGGTGAGTACCATTGCTGGGGTAGTATCTAGACAGGACCAATCTAAATTGACTCCTGGTCCGTGGGTTGGTGGTACCCAGACTCACAAACGAAGTGTTCACCTAGGTGGATACGGGTCTTGATGCGTCCCTTTATGGGACCGGTATGTTCCGTACTGTTACAGCAGTGCATCCAGTAACTCTAGTCTGTTCCGTTCTCGAGAAAATTCTTGTATTTCTGCTCTCAGTATTCCAGGTAATATTCTGTCCGAACTGTTATTTATAATGTTCTTCATGTATTTTAATGTTGTGGTATGAGTGTGACGTGATTTCGTGTTTATTGTGTATTGTATTTTGTCCAGATTACAGTTCAGTCATGCCTATATTTTCCAAGTTACGTCAGTTAAAAACTAGAAAGGGTTTATTAGAAGAAGCAGTTCCTGTTCCGCCGAGGGACAGTCCAGGTCATTTTATGTATCAGAAACATGGCATAAGCGCCATATTGTATCTAGATTTATGGGTAGATTATACCAAACAGTTAGAAGAAAAGTATAGATGGCCCGTATCGGGTACATGGGATGCCGAATGTATCATGCGAGTAGAAGAAGCATTATGGAAAAAGAAAGCCAGACAGTCACAGAAAGATGCCATCGAGTTATGGCGTAAAGAAGCGCATAGAAGAACCGAAAAGGAAGTCAGAAAGTCAGAGTTAAGTAGAGAATCCCAAGAACGAGCCCAAGAAAGAGAATTAATCGAGATAGGTGAACAAGTCAAAGCCGAACAGTTAGACAGACAGAGGCATGCCCTCATTAAGGGTATGTATCCTCTTCTTGCTGAGGGCTTGCCGAAAGCGACCCCGGAGGCATCCAGTAATTTCCCGCCACCATTAGTTCCGACCAAGCTACGTCACAAACAGACCGCAGCTGATATTTTTATTTCGTCCTATTTGGACGACACAGTCCCAGAATATGCAAATCCTGTTCGCGCTCCGCCAGTCCCTGTAAATCAGGCATTTCCCGCTATTCCAGACACCGGAGTACCTGCTACGGTACCCCCGGTCCAGCCAGCATTTCAACTTCCCGCTCCGCCACGAAGAATGTCCGTCGATGATTCTAGTTTAGGGGCCGCAGGAGGAGGTCCTCCTCAAACCCCGCCGCCACACAAGCGTTTAACGTTAGCCGAATTACATGCACAAGCATCACAGCGTACGCCTAGGTATCAGTCTGTTGCAGAAATAAGAAAATCCCTTGCCGAATGTTGCTATGATCCAGTCCCAGGCGAGGATAATATGGTTTTATATTCATTCCGCGTAAGAAAGGTGGCCGAGTATCTAGTCACTTTACCGAATATGAAAGAAGATCTAGACAGAATATATCGTTTCATCCGTACAGGGGATGATCCAGAAAGTATTAGCGAGACTATGTCTCAAAGGAAGGCCGAGATCCAGCTCATGATATTAAAGTTTCTGATCAATTGTCTAATAAGAGAACAAGATTACCCGTCTAAAGATTCCGCCGAAATGAGAATCCTGACAAGGTGGAGTGATAATATAGCTGAGGGTAAGCACAAGACCGTCGGTGCTATGGAGAGTATGTACAAGAAAATCCGTAAAGAGATAATAAAGATACACGAACAGCGTAAAGCAGCACAAGTAAGCGAGAAAGAAAGTATCTCTGATCCCGAAGAAGAAGACGACGAGAATCCCGCCAGAATAGCGTATGTAGGAAAATCTAGATTTCCAGATCGCCATTTACGCCTAGAACCCAAGTCTATTTTCCATCATTCAGTACCAGAACAAGGTTCTCTAGAACAAGTGTTCCAAGCTACCGATCACATTCTGAAATCACGAATCGGTTACAGTGAATTAAGTACCATGCATGAACAGGAACTAGCCCGATCAGCCGTCCGATGGATTACTGATTCTACCACTTTTCCAGACGAAATAGTGGCACAAATGTTTCTGAAAATGCCCCCAGCCGAGCAGCGACTGGTGGGTATGTATATGATCCAACACCTCATTACTCTGTATGAGGGTCAACACTCTGATCCAGGTCCGTTACATGATATCCTGAACGAGTTACTCCAGTACAGATGGAGAGGTCTAGGTACCGATTTAATTAGTGTCATTCTAGAACAGCGTCACAAATATAGAACGTTCTTGAACCCGCATTTTGTTCATGTCTCACCCCCAGAAAGTAAACCGTTTTACATAGACAGACAGCATCCGTTACGAGAAGTCCACCCAGTCAAAGGAACGGGTGGCGAAATGCAACGAGTGTTTGTATACACTCCGATTACAAAGATGGAACTTCTCGAGATGAAGAAATTAATCCCCTGTCATGACAAAGATCCAGCAGGGTTCCATAGAGAATTAAAAGACATGCTCCGTATGGGAGAATATACTTACCCAGATATCATTAAAATGTTAAAGGTTCTGCTACCCGCAGGGGTGTATGAAAAGCTAAAGGAAAAAGAATGGGAGGTGGGAGAGAAAAAGATCGATTGGGCAGTTCTAGAAGCTGAAGACAAGGCACGAGTACCAGGTACCGGTCTTGGAGATAAATGTAAAGAGTTACCAGAATTATTAATTCAAGTTTTACCCAGATTATTGACAACCAGAAAGGAAGACTGGGATGCAATCTCAGCCTGTAAACAGAAACAAGATGAAGATATTAGTGATTTTTATTCTAGATTTGAAAAATGTTTCAGTATCAACAGTGGTCTCAAGACAAGTAGTGAGTCATACCCTCACCTTTTCGTTACTAAATTAGTCGAGAATTCAAGTCCACAAATTAAAAATCGAGTTCTGAAAGTCGAAAGCACCTGGCAAGCTAATACTCCGTCCCAGATGCTCCAGATGCTCCAGTACCACCAGAATAGAATCAGAGAAGAGCAAGAACACGAGAGAAAACGTATGAAAGATACGAAAATGAAAGTGCTAGTTGCACAATCTGTTCCTCAAGACAGTCAGAAGAGGGGTCCGAATCAAGCCAGTCATCCTGCAGCTCCCGTTAAAGGGAACTGCAATTATTGTAAACAGCAAGGTCATTTTATAAACGAGTGTGCAGTTCTGAAACATAACATAGCTACTGGTAAGACTAAAGAAAGACCACGTCCGCCTAGACAAGAACAAGTTTCACAGACTCCTCAGTCACAGAATGCACAACAGACAGTTACAGCACCGCAGCCTATTGCTGCAACACAGCATGTCACATCACAGATGTACCAGTATGCACAGTCTGAGTATCCAGAGTACCAGCCATATTCATGAAACAGCCTAGAGAGGGAGGTAGGCTTGCCTCTCATCGAGATACCTGTAGATCAAGAAGGTCCCTATGTTCACAGTCAAGTATTAGGGAAAGACAGAAAGTTTCTGATTGATACAGGGGCAAGTAGGACCACAATTAGTCATGCCGAAGTTCCAGGGGCTCCGCTCTCAGGCTCAAGAAATGTTTCCCTTGGATTTTCAGGAAAACCTATCGTTAACGAGATATCTAAGCCAGTCACTCTAGAAGTAGGTCCATTGTCCCGTACTACTGATCTGTTACTTACTAAGTCATGTCCAGAAAATCTGTTAGGCATTAAAACACTGAAAGAATTAGGTGCAGTTATATGCTGTTCCCCAGAGGGGATACGTCTGTTCCTACGTGACTTTAAGGGTCACTATGTATTACGAGATTTTGATTCAAGACTGTCTCAAGTTCCGCAGCATCTATGGGCGCAAGGTCCAACTGATGTAGGTTACATGCAAATCACACCTTATCGTGTGACTCTCAAGCCAGGTGTAGTGTTACCACGAATCAGACAGTACAGATTGCCACCTGAGGCTGTAGCAGCCTTATCCAAAATTATTGACGAGCTCATGGCTCAAGGAGTAGTTGTAGAAACTGACTCCAACGTATGTAATTCTCCGATCATTCCAGTCATGAAACGTACTGATCCAAATGCACCCCCAGTATATCGATTAGTGATTGATTTACGAGAGCTTAACAAATGTATTATTCCGCAGTATCCAGTTGTCCCAGACATCTCTTCCCTATTGACAGCTATTGATTCCGAAGCTACGTTCTTCACTGTCATCGACCTCAAGAATGCATTTTTTAGTGTTCCAATTCATCCAGACAGCCAGTTTCTTTTCGGATTTTGTTTAAATGGAAGGAGCTATATGTTCACACGCGCTCCTCAAGGTTTCACAGAAAGCCCTAGTATTTACAGTCAAGCACTTAAGAGACAACTAGACAATATTGACATGCCAACTGACACTGCCCTGCTCCAGTATGTCGATGATCTACTGATCACAGCCCGTTCTGAACGTACATGCGAGCGAGCATCCCTTACAGTTCTGTATTTCCTAGCCGAGATGGGGCACAAGGTGTCACCTTCGAAGCTTCAATTCTGTGTCCAGCAAGTGGTATACTTAGGACACTTGCTGTCCAAGAGGGGTAGGCAGTTGACACCAGACCGTATCCAGTTAATAGCGAGTCTTCCCCAGCCCAGAACCCAGAAGGAGGTACGTGCCTTTATCGGCCTTACTTCTTATTGTAGACAATGGATTCCCCAGTATGCATTTCTAGCCAAGCCACTGATACAGTTAACGACACAGGAGGCAGCCGTATCGACTGTTCTCCCTTGGACATCTGAACATACACTTAGTTTCAACGAGTTAAAGAAAGCTTTATGCCAAGCCCCAGTTCTAGCTACACCGAACTACAGTAAGCCTTTTACACTTTTCGTTACTGAACGTGAAGGTACAGCATTATCTGTTCTCACACAAGATCAAGCAGGACAATACAAGCCCTGTGCTTATTTTTCGAGCACATTAGATCCAGTCGCCCAGGCGTTGCCTGCGTGCCTCAAGTCAGTTGCAGCCACAGCACTAGCTATCAGACAAAGTGATTCCATAGTTTTAGGACATACCTTGACAGTACAAGTCCCACACTCCGTGGAAGTTCTTTTAAACCGAACACAAACTCAGCACTTGACAATTGCACGTTTAACAGGTTATGAATTGACACTGTTCCAGCCACACATAGAAATTAGACGCTGCAACGTCCTGAATCCTGCTACACTGTTACCATCAGTTACTTCAAATCCAGCCACACATGACTGTGTGGAAGTAGTTAACATTACGACAAAGCCAAGACAAGACCTGACAGATATTCCATTACCAGATCCTGACCAGACACTTTATGTGGATGGTTCATGTATGAGAACTAGTACAGGAGAACTAGTCGCCGCGTATGCAGTGACTACTGACACTGAAGTTATTGAAACACACCGTATTGATACCCTGTCCGCTCAAGCAGCAGAGCTAGTTGCTCTGACACAAGCCTGTATACACGCCAAGAACCTGAAAGTTAATGTTTACACAGATTCACGTTACGCATTTGGAGTTGTACACGACTTCGGAGTGCTCTGGCAAGAGAGAGGTTTTATGACTTCTCATGGAACCAAGATTCAGCATGGTCTCCTTATTCAAGCTCTGTTAGATGCAATACATTTACCGACATCTATCGCTATTATGAAGTGCAAAGCACATACGAAAGTTACTGACATTATTTCCCAAGGTAATGATCTAGCAGACCGCACAGCCAAGCTTACAGCACAGACTCCAGACATTCCAGTTAACCTGACACATACTCCAGATCCGATTACATGTATGACAGTTAAGGACCCTACACAAGATGTCATAGATATCCAGTTACATGCTACTCCTGAAGAAATCAAGAAATGGTCCGAACAAGGAGGGGTCCAGACAGATCAAGGATGGTTAACGAAGGGTAGAGCCACATGGTTTCTCCCCGACTCTATGGTTCAGGTCATCATTAATACCGCACATAGTCCAGCACATTTAGGAGAAAAAGCTATGTTAGACAGTATCCAGAACATTTGGTTCAACAAGCATTTACGAGCTGCAGCCAAGCAGAAAGTCCGTACCTGTATGATATGTTGTCAGTTTAATCCAGGTAAAAGTGTCCCGGTGGAGCAAGGTGGTTTCCAGCCTCCTGACCACCCTTTTGAAGTCCTCCAGATGGATTATATTCAGATGGAGCGATGTCGAGGTTTCAAGTATGTCCTTGTAGTTGTATGCGCTTTGTCCAGATGGACAGAAGCATATCCAGTCCCAGATTACACAGCCGCGACCACTGCCAAGCAGTTGGTTCGTGAATTCTTCCCTCGATACGGACTCCCTAGAGTCGTATATTCTGATAACGGTCAGCCATTCTCATCCGAACTCATGAAACACGTTTCCCTTTTGTTAGGGTACCAGTGGAAGTTCCATTGTGTACGCCATCCCGAAGCAGCCGGTCTAGTCGAGAGACATAATCAGACTCTGAAAATCCGTATCGCCAAAGTTTGTAAAGAAAAGGGTGTGGACTGGCTAGTAGCTCTACCAGTCGCTTTATTTTATATGCGCATGGTCGCACATTCCAGATCAGGTCTGTCCCCGTATGAGGTCGTATTCGGCCGCCCCCCTAACATGTGGGGTACTCCTAGACCCCGAAGTATTACCGATGTTTCATGTAATATGCTGACAGATTACCTAGCTTCCTTGATGTCTGCCCTCAACTCATGTCGTTCACAGGTTGCTGCCGCATTTCCAGACAATACCGAGGTGGCACCGCACGAAATCGTTCCAGGTTCGCTGGTGATGATCCGAAACTTTGACAGATCAAGTCCGCTGGAGCCACGTTGGAAGGAGCCCCGTCAGGTCCTCCTCACCACCCGTACAGCCGTGAAGTTGGAAGGCCGGAAAGGATGGATACATCTTTCTCATGTAAAACTTTTCAATGGATTAAAACCCGTTTCTAAAAACATTTCCAAGGATTCCCAGGATTTTAAGGACTGCCGAAATATTGTTCCTAAGGACTGTCCCGCAAAAGACATTGCTACAACCCCTTCCCTGTTAGAGAAAACTCCGCAGCAGGAGTATAAGTTAAAGCTCCGGTCTAGTAAAATAAGTCAGTCAGTTTGATTGTATAAGTCCTCCCCTAGGTGAAACGGTTAGACTGTTTCTGACATGTATAAAATAGACCCCCATAGTGAGAGAGTCAGTAAAAACTCAATTCAATGTATCGTTTTTCTAAGCTTCATATTATTCATCAGCATTATGATTTCCTGCACCAGCTATGCATTTTTCCTGTATTTTTCAATTCCTCATGTAAATAAGTCTGCTAATGTTACAGTAGAGCACACGTTTAGTGATCTGCCTCCTCACGAATATTCATACCGCCTCGCTATGCGCAACAATTCATTTATCCGTATGTTACATTACTCACACCAGACCAGCAATGCCACTAATTGTTGGGTGTGTGGTCGACTCCCCCCTTTCCAGACATCGAAGGGAGTTCTGCCACTTTTTCCTTATCCGTTCTCACATAATGGTTCGTGTGGAGCATGGTCCACGTTAACGTCCTCCTCAACAGATATGTCTTTTCTTAACAGTACATGTTTTCCAGACAAGCAAGGTTTCCCCCACAGAACAGGTTTAGATCTAGAAAATGAAGTGTATAATTTAGGTAACTATTCGTCGAATTTTATGGTCCTGAATGTTCAGTCTGATACTACTCCAGACTCACCTGCCATTTCAGTACTACCAGTCAAAGGCGAATTATGTGTCCGTAGTCATGGTTCTGTACACGTAGGACATAGTGAATGTACTACTGTTATCAAGTATAGTGACAGTAGGAAATCTGTTTTCAAAGCTTCACGTCATTCTTATTTTGTTTGTGGTCAAACTGCATATGTTCATCTGCCCCTCGATTGGGAGGGAACCTGTTACATTGCCTTCCTACTGCCACCTGTTTTTCTAGCCCCACCTGATTACCATAGGAATTCCTTTCTAGTACATACTAGACACAAGAGAAACCTCCCGATTGTCGATTATACTGAAACTGCCGCAGAGCAATTCATTGATATAGATAAAGGTGTGTTCCCTTATTTAGGTACAGTTGTAAACAGTAAGCTAATCCGTAGGTTAACAAGAACCCTTGAAGCTGTAGTAGATGAGACTGCCTCTGCTCTAGGTAACTTAACCGAAGAGCAATCCTTTATGAGAATTGTTGTGCTCCAGAATCGTCTCGTCCTTGACGTCATACTGGCCGATAGGGGCGGGGCCTGTAGAGTCCTCGGATCTAGTTGCTGCATTTTCATTCCAAATAACGCGCCGTCTGTTTATTCAGCTATAACCAGACTCCATAAAATTGCCCATCTGTTACACCAAGATCCAGGCACCTGGACATGGTCCGGTTGGTTCTGGAATATAATTTCCGCATGGGGATGGAAAGTCCTGTCCTTTCTAGGTATTGCAGTAGCGATCATATTTAGCTGCTGTCTCTGTATACAATGTGGCCCTGCGATTTGCGGCATTTGTGCTACCTCTTGTATTCCTAGTCCCAAGCCCCGTTCTAAATCCCGTTCCCAGACAATTCGAGATGAACAAATGGTACTGTATGAAATGATAGATGGTATCATGAATATTGATGTTTCCTGATGGAAACGTAGTGACAAGGAGGGAATGTGGAAAAGTAAATTTTGCCATGTTCTGTGTCACCACGCCTCATCCATCATATGTTATGTGTGCATGACCAATATGCATATGTTATTCCCCATGTCTAATTCAAGACGCAATTACAGTTGTGTCCACCTCTAGTATGTCATTTCCCAGTCCTCGTGAATACTACGAATATCAGGCCTATGTAAAGTAATGTTGCCACGTTTCTCAGTGTGCACGTTATTCTATTATAAAGTCCCCATTTCCAGGCCTCAACAGGGCCCGGACACTAGATTCAGCTCCTGTCTCCTGAAGTCCTCGCTAAGGAGCGATACAGCCCCCATCTGTATCCTCGACCTTTCACTTGCTTCCTGCCTCACAGTGCCCGGTGCAGCTTGGCTCTGCCTCTGAGTCTGCCAAGAGTATGTTATGATCCCAGCTATCAGTTTAGTCCTCCTTCTCTGCATTCCTAAGCTACTGAACTACATCAATAGTTTCCGTCATTGTCTAGCCTTCACGTCTCCATGTTAGAGAAATACTGTATTTACTGGTCATTTAATATTCTTCATCACGCACTACATGTAGAATAATGCATGGTCCAGTCTTAGAGTCAAGTTAGCTTTTCCCCTCATGACTTCTAGTTTAGATCAACATGTTCCCTAAACATCAGATACTAGATTGGGTTTAGGTACATGTCGCTCCGACCCTCCAGACTTTAGTCTCTGCTCCTAGCACAGAGTTCATAGCCCCCAGCTTCTCCTAGTAATACGTCATTGCCAGTTTGCGCGCACCATCAGGTTAGAGGTCCCGGCTCCTTAGGTAGCCCCCTCCTATGTTTCCGCCCCATTCATGACATATTCTGTTACGTCTGCACCACATGTCTATGTATACGCCCAGTTACACCTACTTTTACTGTTATCTTTCGCGACTGCTACGCGTCACGCCTTCTGCTCCACCCACTGCTACGCCTACTGCAATGTAATGCTATGTGTTTGCGCTATGTATATATGCTCGTGTTTTGTTATGAAAAGTTAGCGCGCTCATCCCAGACCCAGCCCCGGCAGCTGCCGGGCCACTCTAGCCCTGCCATTCTGTTCCTATGCAGGTTGCCCTGATCCTGTCCTTATGCTGTAATAAACCTGCAGAAACTCCTACTACCTCGAATCTTGACTCTTATTTAATGAGCTATCTGTTATGATATATGCCTAGTCAAAAATAGGGTATTATTTATTTATTTACCACACTCTTCCAAAAGACTCCTCCTACTGCTAAGACCTAAAAAATAAATAAATAAATCCTTCACTCTTTTATCCCTCCACTATCCTTTTCAATCGAAATTAACAGAGTAACATGTTCACTTCTCAAATTCCATGTTCAACTATACTAATATACTACCCAAATAACTGAATAGCATATCCACTACTCTAATTACTTCATATTTTACTATACTCATTTTCAACACTAATCCTTTATGGGTTCCGGAGTAGCGTGCTACTCGCCAGAAAAGCGCTTCAACACCCATCAGGGGTAACAAGTGCTATATGAATGCAAATCTTTCTTCCCCTTCTATCCCTCCGCTATCCTTCTCACCCCAAGTGACAGACTAATATCCACCACTGAACTTACCTCATATTTCACCACATTAATTCACCACTAATCATTTATAGGCTTCCTGAATAGCGTGCGTCAACAAGCGCTATATAAATACAAACCTTTGTCCTCCTCTATCCTTCTGCTATCATTCCAAATCCAAATAACTGACTAACCTATCCACCACTTAAAAAGTACTTGCATGTTTCACTATACTAATTCAACACTATTCCTCTATGGGTCCCGGAGTAGCGTGCTACCCGCCAAAAAAGCGCTTTGACGCCTCGTCAGGGGTAGTAAGCGCTATATAAATGCAATTACAATACAATTACAATACACTCAGCCTCGGGCCCTCTCTGCTCTGCCTCCATCTCTCAGCAGCTGAGAGGGGCTTCTCCGGATTCATTCTCCTGTCCCAGTTGCTGCTGGTCGCCTGCTCAGCTCCACCCCCTGAGGTTCATGGGAACTAACCTCCATGTGTGAGCTTCATACTTTCCCAGGCACCAGAACCCACAGAGCTCGACCCCTGTCACCCCCCCAGAGCACACAAAGCAGCACACACATCCGGTCTGTGTCCTGGGTCCCTTCCTCAGCATGAGCAGCCTCAGCACAGCTCCCCACTCTGTGATGGATGAGGACTGTGTGCACACAGCTCCCCGCTCTGTGATGGATGAGTGCACAGCTCCCCACTGTGCGATGGATGAGGGCTGTGTGCACACAGCTCCCCACTGTGCGATGGATGAGGGCTGTGTGCACACAGTTCCCCGCTCTGTGATGGATGAGGGCTGTGTGCACACAGACACAGCTCCGCGCTCTGCGATGGATGAGGGCTGTGTGCACACAGCTCCCCGCTCTGTGATGGATGAGGGCTGTGTGCACACAGCTCCCCGCTCTGTGATGGATGAGGGCTGTGTGCACACAGCACAGCTCCCCTCTCTGTGATGGATGAGGGCTGTGTGCACACAGCTCCCCGTTCTGTGATGGATGAGGGCTGTGTGCACACAGACGCAGCTCCCCACTGTGCGATGGATGAGGGCTGTGTGCACACAGTTCCCCGCTCTGTGATGGATGAGGGCTGTGTGCACACAGCACAGCTCCTCGCTCTGTGATGGATGAGGGCTGTGCACACAGTTCCTCGCTCTGTGATGGATGAGGGCTGTGTGCACACAGACACAGCTCCGTGCTCTGCGATGGATGAGGGCTGTGTGCACAGCTCCCCGCTCTGTGATGGATGAGGGCTGTGTGCACAGCTCCCCGCTCTGTGATGGATGAGGGCTGTGTGCACACAGACACAGCTCCGCGCTCTGCGATGGATGAGGGCTGTGTGCACACAGCTCCCCGCTCTGTGATGGATGAGGGCTGTGTGCACAGCTCCCCGCTCTGTGATGGATGAGGGCTGTGTGCACACAGCTCCCCGCTCTGTGATGGATGAGGGCTGTGTGAATACAGTTCCCCGCTCTGTGATGGATGAGGGCTGTGTGCACACAGACACAGCTCCGCGCTCTGCGATGGATGAGGGCTGTGCACACAGCTCTCTGCTCTGTGATGGATGAGGGCTGTGTGCACACAGCACAGCTCCCCGCTCTGTGATGGATGAGGGCTGTGTGCACACAGCACAGCTCCCCGCTCTGTGATGGATGAGGGCTGTGTGCACAGCTCCCCGCTCTGTGATGGATGACGGCTGTGTGCACAGCTCTCCGCTCTGTGATGGATGAGGGCTGTGTGCACAGCTCCCCGCTCTGTGATGGATGAGGCCTGTGTGCACACAGCTCCCCGCTCTGTGATGGATGAGGGCTGTGTGCACAGCTCCCGCTCTGTGATGGATGAGGGCTGTGTGCACAGATCCCCGCTCTGTGATGGATGAGGGCTGTGTGCACACAGCTCCCCGCTCTGTGATGGATGAGGGCTGTGCACACAGCTCCCCGCTCTGTGATGGATGAGGGCTGTGTGCACACAGCACAGCTCTCCGCTCTGTGATGGATGAGGGCTGTGTGCACACAGCTCCCCGCTCTGTGATGGATGAGGGCTGTGTGCACAGCTCCCCGCTCTGTGATGGATGAGGGCTGTGTGCACACAGCTCCCCGCTCTGTGATGGATGAGGGCTGTGTGCACACAGCACAGCTCTCCGCTCTGCGATGGATGAGGGCTGTGTGCACACAGCTCCCCGCTCTGTGATGGATGAGGGCTGTGTGCACAGCTCCCCGCTCTGTGATGGATGAGGGCTGTGTGCACAGCTCCCTGCTCTGTGATGGATGAGCGCTGTGTGCACAGCTCCCCGCTCTGTGATGGATGAGGGCTGTGTGCACACAGCTCCCCGCTCTGTGATGGATGAGGGCTGTGTGCACACAGCTCCCCGCTCTGTGATGGATGAGGGCTGTGTGCACAGCTCCCCACTCTGTGATGGATGAGGGCTGTGTGCACACAGCACAGCTCCCCGGTCTGTGATGGATGAGGGCTGTGTGCACACAGCTCCTCGCTCTGTGATGGATGAGGGCTGTGTGCACACAGCACAGCTCTCCGCTCTGTGATGGATGACGGCTGTGTGCACAGCTCCCCGCTCTGTGATGGATGAGGGCTGTGTGCACAGCTCCCCGCTCTGTGATGGATGAGGGCTGTGTGCACAGCTCTCCGCTCTGTGATGGATGAGGGCTGTGTGCACACAGACACAGCTCTCCGCTCTGTGATGGATGAGGGCTGTGTGCACAGCTCCCCGCTCTGTGATGGATGAGGGCTGTGTGCACACAGACACAGCTCCGCGCTCTGCGATGGATGAGGGCTGTGCACACAGCTCTCCGCTCTGTGATGGATGAGGGCTGTGTGCACAGCTCCCCGCTCTGTGATGGATGAGGGCTGTGTGCACAGCTCCCTGCTCTGTGATGGATGAGGGCTGTGTGCACACAGACACAGCTCCGCGCTCTGCGATGGATGAGGGCTGTGCACACAGCTCTCCGCTCTGTGATGGATGAGGGCTGTGTGCACAGCTCCCCGCTCTGTGATGGATGAGGGCTGTGTGCACAGCTCCCTGCTCTGTGATGGATGAGGGCTGTGTGCACACAGACACAGCTCCGCGCTCTGCGATGGATGAGGGCTGTGCACACAGCTCTCCGCTCTGTGATGGATGAGGGCTGTGTGCACAGCTCCCTGCTCTGTGATGGATGAGGGTTGTGTGCACACAGCTCCCCGCTCTGTGATGGATGAGGGCTGTGTGCACAGCTCCCTGCTCTGTGATGGATGAGGGCTGTGTGCACAGCTCCCCGCTCTGTGATGGATGAGGGCTGTGTGCACACAGCTCCCCGCTCTGTGATGGATGAGGGCTGTGTGCACAGCTCCCCGCTCTGTGATGGATGAGGGCTGTGTGCACAGCTCCCTGCTCTGTGATGGATGAGGGCTGTGTGCACACAGACACAGCTCCGCGCTCTGCGATGGATGAGGGCTGTGCACACAGCTCCCCGCTCTGTGATGGATGAGGGCTGTGTGCACAGCTCTCTGCTCTGTGATGGATGAGGGCTGTGTGCACAGCTCCCTGCTCTGTGATGGATGAGGGCTGTGTGCACACAGCACAGCTCTCCGCTCTGCGATGGATGAGGGCTGTGTGCACAGCTCCCTGCTCTGTGATGGATGAGGGCTGTGTGCACAGCTCCCTGCTCTGTGATGGATGAGGGTTGTGTGCACACAGCTCCCCGCTCTGTGATGGATGAGGGCTGTGTGCACAGCTCCCTGCTCTGTGATGGATGAGGGCTGTGTGCACAGCTCCCCGCTCTGTGATGGATGAGGGCTGTGTGCACACAGCTCCCCGCTCTGTGATGGATGAGGGCTGTGTGCACAGCTCCCTGCTCTGTGATGGATGAGGGCTGTGTGCACAGCTCCCCGCTCTGTGATGGATGAGGGCTGTGTGCACACAGCTCCCCGCTCTGTGATGGATGAGGGCTGTGTGCACAGCTCCCCGCTCTGTGATGGATGAGGGCTGTGTGCACAGCTCCCCGCTCTGTGAATGATGAGGGCTGTGTGCACACAGCTCCCCGCTCTGTGATGGATGAGAGCTGTGTGCACACAGTTCCCCGCTCTGTGATGGATGAGGGCTGTGTGCACAGCTCCCCGCTCTGTGATGGATGAGGGCTGTGTGCACACAGCTCTCCGCTCTGTGATGGATGAGGGCTGTGTGCACACAGCTCCCCGCTCTGTGATGGATGAGGGCTGTGTGCACACAGCACAGCTCTCCGCTCTGTGATGGATGAGGGCTGTGTGCACACAGCTCCCCGCTCTGTGATGGATGAGGGCTGTGTGCACAGCTCCCCGCTCTGTGATGGATGAGGGCTGTGTGCGCACACAGCTCCCCGCTCTGTGATGGGTGAGGGCTGTGTGCACACAGCTCCCCGCTCTGTGATGGATGAGGGCTGTGTGCACAGCTCCCCGTTCTGTGATGGATGAGGGCTGTGTGCACACAGACGCAGCTCCCCACTGTGCGATGGATGAGGGCTGTGTGCACACAGTTCCCCGCTCTGTGATGGATGAGGGCTGTGTGCACACAGCACAGCTCCTCGCTCTGTGATGGATGAGGGCTGTGCACACAGTTCCTCGCTCTGTGATGGATGAGGGCTGTGTGCACACAGACACAGCTCCGTGCTCTGCGATGGATGAGGGCTGTGTGCACAGCTCCCCGCTCTGTGATGGATGAGGGCTGTGTGCACAGCTCCCCGCTCTGTGATGGATGAGGGCTGTGTGCACACAGACACAGCTCCGCGCTCTGCGATGGATGAGGGCTGTGTGCACACAGCTCCCCGCTCTGTGATGGATGAGGGCTGTGTGCACAGCTCCCCGCTCTGTGATGGATGAGGGCTGTGTGCACACAGTTCCCCGCTCTGTGATGGATGAGGCCTGTGTGAATACAGTTCCCCGCTCTGTGATGGATGAGGGCTGTGTGCACACAGACACAGCTCCGCGCTCTGCGATGGATGAGGGCTGTGCACACAGCTCTCTGCTCTGTGATGGATGAGGGCTGTGTGCACACAGCACAGCTCCCCGCTCTGTGATGGATGAGGGCTGTGTGCACACAGCACAGCTCCCCGCTCTGTGATGGATGAGGGCTGTGTGCACAGCTCCCCGCTCTGTGATGGATGACGGCTGTGTGCACAGCTCTCCGCTCTGTGATGGATGAGGGCTGTGTGCACAGCTCCCCGCTCTGTGATGGATGAGGCCTGTGTGCACACAGCTCCCCGCTCTGTGATGGATGAGGGCTGTGTGCACAGCTCCCGCTCTGTGATGGATGAGGGCTGTGTGCACAGATCCCCGCTCTGTGATGGATGAGGGCTGTGTGCACACAGCTCCCCGCTCTGTGATGGATGAGGGCTGTGCACACAGCTCCCCGCTCTGTGATGGATGAGGGCTGTGTGCACACAGCACAGCTCTCCGCTCTGTGATGGATGAGGGCTGTGTGCACACAGCTCCCCGCTCTGTGATGGATGAGGGCTGTGTGCACAGCTCCCCGCTCTGTGATGGATGAGGGCTGTGTGCACACAGCTCCCCGCTCTGTGATGGATGAGGGCTGTGTGCACACAGCACAGCTCTCCGCTCTGCGATGGATGAGGGCTGTGTGCACACAGCTCCCCGCTCTGTGATGGATGAGGGCTGTGTGCACAGCTCCCCGCTCTGTGATGGATGAGGGCTGTGTGCACAGCTCCCTGCTCTGTGATGGATGAGCGCTGTGTGCACAGCTCCCCGCTCTGTGATGGATGAGGGCTGTGTGCACACAGCTCCCCGCTCTGTGATGGATGAGGGCTGTGTGCACACAGCTCCCCGCTCTGTGATGGATGAGGGCTGTGTGCACAGCTCCCCACTCTGTGATGGATGAGGGCTGTGTGCACACAGCACAGCTCCCCGGTCTGTGATGGATGAGGGCTGTGTGCACACAGCTCCTCGCTCTGTGATGGATGAGGGCTGTGTGCACACAGCACAGCTCTCCGCTCTGTGATGGATGACGGCTGTGTGCACAGCTCCCCGCTCTGTGATGGATGAGGGCTGTGTGCACAGCTCCCCGCTCTGTGATGGATGAGGGCTGTGTGCACAGCTCTCCGCTCTGTGATGGATGAGGGCTGTGTGCACACAGACACAGCTCTCCGCTCTGTGATGGATGAGGGCTGTGTGCACAGCTCCCCGCTCTGTGATGGATGAGGGCTGTGTGCACACAGCTCCCCGCTCTGTGATGGATGAGGGCTGTGTGCACACAGACACAGCTCCGCGCTCTGCGATGGATGAGGGCTGTGCACACAGCTCTCCGCTCTGTGATGGATGAGGGCTGTGTGCACAGCTCCCCGCTCTGTGATGGATGAGGGCTGTGTGCACAGCTCCCCGCTCTGTGATGGATGAGGGCTGTGTGCACACAGCTCCCCGCTCTGTGATGGATGAGGCCTGTGTGCACACAGCTCCCCGCTCTGTGATGGATGAGGGCTGTGTGCACAGCTCCCGCTCTGTGATGGATGAGGGCTGTGTGCACAGATCCCCGCTCTGTGATGGATGAGGGCTGTGTGCACACAGCTCCCCGCTCTGTGATGGATGAGGGCTGTGCACACAGCTCCCCGCTCTGTGATGGATGAGGGCTGTGTGCACACAGCACAGCTCTCCGCTCTGTGATGGATGAGGGCTGTGTGCACACAGCTCCCCGCTCTGTGATGGATGAGGGCTGTGTGCACAGCTCCCCGCTCTGTGATGGATGAGGGCTGTGTGCACACAGCTCCCCGCTCTGTGATGGATGAGGGCTGTGTGCACACAGCACAGCTCTCCGCTCTGCGATGGATGAGGGCTGTGTGCACACAGCTCCCCGCTCTGTGATGGATGAGGGCTGTGTGCACAGCTCCCCGCTCTGTGATGGATGAGGGCTGTGTGCACAGCTCCCTGCTCTGTGATGGATGAGCGCTGTGTGCACAGCTCCCCGCTCTGTGATGGATGAGGGCTGTGTGCACACAGCTCCCCGCTCTGTGATGGATGAGGGCTGTGTGCACACAGCTCCCCGCTCTGTGATGGATGAGGGCTGTGTGCACAGCTCCCCACTCTGTGATGGATGAGGGCTGTGTGCACACAGCACAGCTCCCCGGTCTGTGATGGATGAGGGCTGTGTGCACACAGCTCCTCGCTCTGTGATGGATGAGGGCTGTGTGCACACAGCACAGCTCTCCGCTCTGTGATGGATGACGGCTGTGTGCACAGCTCCCCGCTCTGTGATGGATGAGGGCTGTGTGCACAGCTCCCCGCTCTGTGATGGATGAGGGCTATGTGCACAGCTCTCCGCTCTGTGATGGATGAGGGCTGTGTGCACACAGACACAGCTCTCCGCTCTGTGATGGATGAGGGCTGTGTGCACAGCTCCCCGCTCTGTGATGGATGAGGGCTGTGTGCACACAGCTCCCCGCTCTGTGATGGATGAGGGCTGTGTGCACACAGACACAGCTCCGCGCTCTGCGATGGATGAGGGCTGTGCACACAGCTCTCCGCTCTGTGATGGATGAGGGCTGTGTGCACAGCTCCCCGCTCTGTGATGGATGAGGGCTGTGTGCACAGCTCCCCGCTCTGTGATGGATGAGGGCTGTGTGCACACAGCTCCCCGCTCTGTGATGGATGAGGGCTGTGTGCACACAGACACAGCTCCCCGCTCTGTGATGGATGAGGGCTGTATGCACAGCTCCCTGCTCTGTGATGGATGAGGGCTGTGTGCACAGCTCCCTGCTCTGTGATGGATGAGGGCTGTGTGCACACAGCACAGCTCTCCGCTCTGCGATGGATGAGGGCTGTGTGCACAGCTCCCTGCTCTGTGATGGATGAGGGCTGTGTGCACAGCTCCCTGCTCTGTGATGGATGAGGGTTGTGTGCACACAGCTCCCCGCTCTGTGATGGATGAGGGCTGTGTGCACAGCTCCCTGCTCTGTGATGGATGAGGGCTGTGTGCACAGCTCCCCGCTCTGTGATGGATGAGGGCTGTGTGCACACAGCTCCCCGCTCTGTGATGGATGAGGGCTGTGTGCACAGCTCCCTGCTCTGTGATGGATGAGGGCTGTGTGCACAGCTCCCCGCTCTGTGATGGATGAGGGCTGTGTGCACACAGCTCCCCGCTCTGTGATGGATGAGGGCTGTGTGCACAGCTCCCCGCTCTGTGATGGATGAGGGCTGTGTGCACAGCTCCCCGCTCTGTGAATGATGAGGGCTGTGTGCACACAGCTCCCCGCTCTGTGATGGATGAGAGCTGTGTGCACACAGTTCCCCGCTCTGTGATGGATGAGGGCTGTGTGCACAGCTCCCCGCTCTGTGATGGATGAGGGCTGTGTGCACACAGATCCCTGCTCTGTGATGGATGAGGGCTGTGTGCACACAGCTCTCCGCTCTGTGATGGATGAGGGCTGTGTGCACACAGCTCCCCGCTCTGTGATGGATGAGGGCTGTGTGCACACAGCACAGCTCTCCGCTCTGTGATGGATGAGGGCTGTGTGCACACAGCTCCCCGCTCTGTGATGGATGAGGGCTGTGTGCACAGCTCCCCGCTCTGTGATGGATGAGGGCTGTGTGCGCACACAGCTCCCCGCTCTGTGATGGGTGAGGGCTGTGTGCACACAGACACAGCTCCCCGCTCTGTGATGGATGAGGGCTGTGTGCACACAGCACAGCTCCCCGCTCTGTGATGGATGAGGGCTGTGTGCACACAGCTCCCCGCTCTGTGATGGATGAGGGCTGTGTGCACACAGCACAGCTCTCCGCTCTGTGATGGATGAGGGCTGTGTGCACACAGCTCTCCGCTCCGCGATGGATGAGGGCTGTGTGCACACAGCTCCCCGCTCTGTGATGGATGAGGGCTGTGTGCACAGCTCCCCGCTCTGTGATGGATGAGGGCTGTGTGCACAGCTCTCCGCTCTGTGATGGATGAGGGCTGTGTGCACACAGCTCCCCGCTCTTTGATGGATGAGGGCTGTGTGCACACAGCACAGCTCTCCGCTCTGCGATGGATGAGGGCTGTGTGCACAGCTCCCCGCTCTGTGATGGATGAGGGCTGTGTGCACACAGCACAGCTCTCCGCTCTGCGATAGATGAGGGCTGTGTGCACAGCTCCCCGCTCTGTGATGGATGAGGGCTGTGTGCACACAGCACAGCTCCCCGCTCTGTGATGGATGAGGGCTGTGTGCACACAGCACAGCTCCCCGCTCTGTGATGGATGAGGGCTGTGTGCACACAGCTCCCCGCTCTGTGATAGACGAGGGCTGTGCGCACAGCTCCCCGCTCTGTGATGGATGAGGGCTGTGTGCACACAGCACAGCTCTCCGCTCTGTGATGGATGAGGGCTGTGTGCACACAGCACAGCTCCCCGCTCTGTGATGGATGAGGGCTGTGTGCACACAGCACAGCTCCCCGCTCTGTGATGGATGAGGGCTGTGTGCACACAGCACAGCTCCCCGCTTCTGTGATGGATGAGGGCTGTGTGCACACAGCACAGCTCCCCGCTCTGTGATTGATGAGGGCTGTGTGCACAGCTCCCCGCTCTGTGATGGATGAGGGCTGTGTGCACACAGCACAGCTCTCCGCTCTGCGATGGAGGAGGGCTGTGTGCACACAGCTCCCCGCTCTGTGATGGATGAGGGCTGTGTGCACACAGCACAGCTCCCCGCTCTGCGATGGAGGAGGGCTGTGTGCACACAGCTCCCCGCTCTGTGATGGATGAGGGCTGTGTGCACAGCTCCCCGCTCTGTGATGGATGAGGTATGTGTGCACAGCTCTCCGCTCTGTGATGGATGAGGGCTGTGTGCACACAGCACCCCGCTCTGTGATGGATGTGTGCTGTGTGCACACCCCCTCACCCTCACACCCTCACACACCCTCACTTACCCTCTCTCACCCTCACACACCCTCACCCTCACACCCTCACCCACCCTCACACACCCTCACTCCCTCTCACGCTCACACCCTCTCACCCTCACACCCCCTCTTTCACTCTCACTCACCCTCACACCCCCACACCCACCCTCACACCCTCACCCACCCTCACACACCCTCACTCACCCTCACACCCTCACCCTCAAACCCTCTCACCCTCACACACCCTCACTCACCCTCACACACACTCACACAACCTCACTCACCCTCACTCGACCCCGCTCACCCTCACACCCTCACCCTCACACCCTCACCCCCCTCACCCTCACACACCCCTCACCCTCACACACCCCCTCACCCTCACACACCCCCTCACCCTCACACACACCCTCACTCTCACTCACCCTCTCACCCACCCTCACCCACCCTCACCCACCCTCACCCACCCTCACTCACCCTCACACCCTCTCACCCTCACACACCCTCACTAACCCTCTCACCCTCACACACCCTCTCCCTCACACACCCTCGCCATCACACCCCCTCACCCTCACTCACCCGCGCACACACACTCACACAGCATAGCGTAACAAAACATAGCATAGCATAACAAAATACAGCATAGCATAACAAAAAAAAGTATAGGATAGCAAAACATAGCATAGCACAACAAAACAAAGCACAGGATAGCAAAACAAAACATAGCATAACAAAACAAAACATAGCATAGCAAAACACAACAAAGCATAGCATAGCATAACAACACACAACAAAACATAGCATAGCATAACAAAACATAGCATAACAAAACAAAGCATAGCATAACATAACAAAGTATAGCAAAACAAAACATAGCATAGTAAAACAAAATATAGCATAGCATAACATAACACAACAAAACATAGCAGAACAAAACATAGCATAAAATAACAAAACATAGTATAACATAACATAAAACAAAGCATCGCATAACAAAACATAGCATAACAAAACATAGCAAAACACAACAAAACATAGCATAGCATAACAAAACACAACAAAACATAGCATAGCATAACAAAACACAACTTAGCATAGCATAACAAAACAAAGCTTAACATAACAAAACATAGCATAACAAAGCATAGCATAGCATAAAAAACATAGCATAACAAAACACAACAAAACATAGCATAGCATAACAAAACAAAGCAAAGGATAGCACAACTAAACATAGCAGAGCATAACATAACAAAAGAAAGCATAGGATAGGAAAACAAAACATAGCATAGCATAACAAAACATAGCATAACATAACAAAACATAGCATAACAAAACACAACACACAGCAGAACAAAACATAGCATAACATAACACTACATAGCATAACATAACATAAACAAAGCATAGCATAACAAAACATAGCATAACAAAACATAGCATACATAACAAAACATAGCATTGCAAAGCATAGCAAAACATAGCATAGCATAACAAAACACAACAAAACATAGCATAGCAAAACACAACATAGCATAGCATAACAAAACACAACATAGCATAACAAAACATAGCATTACAAAGCATAGCATAACAAAGCATATCATAACAAAACATAGCATAGCAAAACAAAGCATAGCATAATAAAACACAACAAAACATAGCATAACAAAGCATAGCATAGCAAAACACAACAAAACATAGCATAGCATAACAAAACACAACAAAACATAGCATAACAAAACATAGCATAGCATAACAAAACACGGCATAGCATAACAAATCAAAGCATAGGATAGCAAAACATAGCATAGCATAACAAAACAAAACATAGGATAGCAAAACAAAACATAGCATAGCATACAGCATCACTCCGCACCACCACAGCATCACTCAGAGGTACCACAACATCACTATGCGCTACCACAGCATCACTGAACGCCACAGCATCACTCGTTCGCCATCACAACATCACTCAGCGCCACCACAGCATCAATCTGTGCAACCATTCAACAACACCTGGCTTAAATATGTTCTCTCAATGATTCAAGCTTTATTACAAATGTAACAAAAAGATGTTAATATTTCACTTCTGTTCTTGGATTTTCGTCACAATAAAATACACTGAACATAATCTTCACAAAAGTTATTTACAAAACTTTAAGCTATTGCCATTATAAATTACAATAACTTTCATTTACGTATTAATTATTGGAAAAAAATTTAAAGCCATTGTTATTTGTAATATCAATACATGTAAGTCACGTAAATACAACACATATTGCATTACAAATGTTATAGGTGTCACATTTGCGAAAGTTATAACTATTGGCATTGTAAATGACAAAGGTATTAATTTTGCTATTTTCAAAAACAAAACATAAATAAAAAATGTGTAATTTACAATACCAATAGCTCAAACTTTCTTAATGCACTATTCCTCCTGAGGCGCAGCCGGGAGTTCTTCTGCTGTATTTGTAATTTTTTTTTTACATGTCACTGTATTGCTGATTTTTAAAAGCACTTACTCTGTCAGGACTTAGCACACCGCACCGCCGAGTAAACGCTGGTCGCGGACCCTGCTAAACAAGCTTTTCCCGTCGCCATCACTGGCGAGCCACGAGGCCACGCCCACTCTGAGGCCACGCCCCGCCCTCTCCACTCCCTTATCAACATGTGCTTTTACCGTACGCGCAGCGGACGGGCGCAGCGGGCGCGCTGTCTGCGCGTCTAAGGCAAGCCCGTCTTCGCCCGTCATCGCCAAGACATCGCCTCACGCCAGACCCCCTGGCCAATCTTCCCGGGAACCCATCTACTATGATAGAGACTCCCTTATCGCATTGAACCCTAGAAGGAACTGCAAGACTACATCGGGATATCTCGGACAGACCTGCCTCCACTGTAAATCCTGTCACTTCTCCACACCTAACCCCTGTCTGCCTAAACACCTGTCAGCTGTGCACAAACCTTCCCCCCTTACTATCCTACAACTCAATGTGAGGTCGCTCGGTAAGCACCACCAAGAGGTCAATACCCTGCTATTAGAAGATAACCCTGACATTCTCTTCATCTGCGAAACCTGGTTACAAGACGACATGACCAGTATTATCAATCTCGCGCTACCCGAGAGCTATCTCATGAAATCGATAAATCGAGACACTAGAGGTGGCGCTATCGCTGTCATATACAGCAAGCAATTTCTGTGCTCTTTCACTAAAGTAACCATCTCGAACTGTGAAAGCGCTCGCTTCAAGATCACTGCAGGACCCCAGTTCTCACTGTCCGGCCTCTATATTTATCGTCCCCCTGGGCCTTCATCTAAGTTCATAGAATCCCTCCTCGAAGTAGCAAACTCCCTAGTCGTGAGCTCGGCGAATTTCACCATTCTAGGCGACTTAAACCTCCATTTCGATAGGAACCAAGACCCTATTATTAAAAATCTTCTGGCCGACCTGTCAGCCCTACAACTTTGTCCCCTGATCCAGGATGCCACTCACTTGGCAGGCCATATCCTAGACCCCGTTTTCACCAACCTTCCGGAGACTCTAGCAGAGGTGCCCAAACCCATGGACTGGACGGACCATCACCTAATCAAACTCACTATACTGACTAAAGAAGCGTTCACCGGAGCTGAACCGCCCCGTCACCTCAAAAGAGCATGGCACAAACTTTCAACTAGTGACCTACACGCCACCTTAGGTGAATTCCACCAAGAGGCGCATATAAATATAGATACTACATATGCTGCATTTCACCAATGGATCACCCAAGGGTTAGACACCCTTATACCGCTTAAATGGACTAAGGGACGCAGCTCCCCCTCCAACCCTTGGTATAATAAGTTGAAAGCCATGCGGAAGGACTGCAAGACAGCTGAAAGAGCATGGAGACGCGAATATAACACCAAAGATAAATATTTTTATCGTCTCAAACAAAAGCTTTATCACAAAGCAATCTGCTCCGCTGGAGCCGCCTTTTACGCTGACGAGATCAACTCCAGCCCTAACCCCTCCAAAGTGGTGTTCAAACTTGTAGATGAGCTGCAGAGTAAGAGATCTCTCTCCTCTCATACCATGTCAGCACAGCAATGTGAGGACCTTGCTTCCTTCTTTGTTGACAAAGTACAATACATCTACAAATCCTTCTCGCACCACTCAGCTGCACCTTTCAACTCCCCCCTACCCACCAACAATGGCACCAAGCTGGATCACATACCTGAAATCACCCAGGAAGACCTGAAGGTACTCTGCAAGAAAGTCAAATCTGGCTCCCCAGCTGACCCCATGAGACCGGTCCACTTCATGGAATCCCTTGAATTCCTACTTCCCTCCCTAGCATCCATGCTGAACCTATCCTTCTCCTCGGCCACGGTTCCAACTGCCTGGAAGCAAGCATGGGTCTCTCCCATCATTAAAAAAACAACTCTTGACCCCACCAAACTGGAGAACTTCAGACCCATATCACTGCTCCCCTGGATATCCAAACTCGCTGAGGCCCACGTAAACATCGTCCTGTCCAAACATATGGACCTCAACAACACCTTAGATCCTTCACAAAACGGTTTCAGGCCAGGCCACAGCACAGAGTCTGCTCTTTTAGCGACGTCAGAACACCTCTGGACGATCCTCGATGCCGGCCAAAGCGCTGCGCTGATCCTATTAGATCTCAGCGCTGCCTTTGACACGGTATCTCATAACATCTTACTGAATCGTCTGGACACCGCTTGTATTGCAGACCATGCTCTAGAATGGTTCCCCTCCTTTCTGGAAGACAGGTCTTTCAGGGTCTCAGCCCCTCCTTTCCTCTCCCAGTCCCATACCATCGGACAGGGAGTCCCTCAAGGCTCTGCACTCAGCCCATCCCTCTTCAACCTATATGTACAACCTCTTGCGGCTGTTGCAAGAGAATGGGACCTCTCCTTGGTGTCATACGCTGATGACACTCAGCTGGTTATTACTCTTACTGAGGGTCCCTCCACCTCTGCAGCAAGGTTCAGGGACGGGCTGGCAGCGGTAGCCCAATGGATGACAGATAATTGCCTGCAGCTTAATGCAGGCAAGACGGAGGTGCTGCTCCTCGGGAAGAACACCAGTCACTGGAACCAACACTGGTGGCCATCATCGCTGGGCACCGTCCCACCCCCCAAATCTTTGGTTAAAAACTTAGGTGTGTGGATGGACTCGTCACTCAACTTTCAGACCCACACAAAAAGAGTAGCGGCCACCTGTGTGGGCCTGATGAGGAGCCTCAATCCCATACTCGGATTCTTTGATCCCAAGGTCCGCCAAACGATCATCCAAGCTACTATTCTGTCCCGCTTAGACTACGCGAACGTCTTACTTCTGGGCGCCAATAAAGCCGAGATTGTGCGTCTACAGCGTGTCCAGAACACCGCGGCAAGAACCTTGGTCGGACTCCCCTACAGATGCTCAGCCAAAGCCACAATCCGTCAACTACATTGGCTCCCTATCGAGTCCCAAATCAAGTTTAAAGCTCTCATCATGGTCTTTAAAACCTTTAAAACTGGACGCCCAGAAATCCTCCGACCTCTCCTTACACCATATGTGCCACAGCGCAATCTGCGCTCACTAGGGCAACAACTTCTGATGATCCCTCCCACTAAGTTGGCTCGCACTGGCGGACGCTCCTTCAGAGTGCTAGGAGCCAAACTCTGGAACGACCTCCCTTTTAGCATCCGCTCACTGGAAAATCTGTATGCCTTCCGAAGAGCCGTGAAAACCCACCTATTTCCTTCCCGCTAGGGCCTTGCCTAGTTCTCTGCCCTCCGGGATGTTCTGTGGCTCACCCAGCGCCGGGACGCCCCTTTGCTGGGGCAGCTGTTGCGCTTCACCAAAGCTTTACATAACATAACATAACATAATGCGAGACCTATTGCATTGCAAATGCTTGTTCAGTATTATATACAAGCTATAGTTGCTTCTTATTTATCTGATGCAACTAACAACCATTGACAAAGCTAATACTCCTGACTTGTTGTAGATATGATGTTGCTTGTTGTATCATATATCTGATGCAATGACAGAAACAGCAAAATACAAGTCGGGCGGCACACTATGCTAAGCACATATTTTGAGCTTAGGTGTTTTTAAGCCACGCCCGTAAATACATTGGCCACGCCCCTTTGAGAGTCTCCCCCCCACCCCCCAGTTTTTCATCCCACTTAAAGCCCTGGTTCCACTCCTCCAGGGGGGGGGAGGGGTTCTACTTGCTGCACCAGAAGCCAATCTCTGATCCCGGTCTGATAACAGCAGAAGGAAAGCGCAACACTGCCCTCCAGTGGCCGCCTTGAGAGTGCAATGACCAGCAGGACCAGACTGCTGAGCCAAGGACAATTTATTGAAAATAGTTTATCTCAGGGCCTTACAGGGAGGAACCCCTTAGATCCACAGGGACCCTCAGCGCAGCACCGACATGTTCTGTTTCACTTCATGCAGTCGATACATGTGACTGCTGCTCCACTCAGGGGTACACATGGATGGCACATGCCAAGCACTGGAGAACAGTGCCAGGCTGTGGAAGGTTGTGGACACTGTGCCAACATGGGTCAACCAACCAAGGAGAAGGTTGTGGGGGTGGTGTATGCTCGAGCCAGCGACGAGGACGGCCCTGGCCCAGGAGTGCTGCCACCCACCTGGGAGCGCAGCGACGACTGCCGTGGGCAGCGCGATGCCCTGCCCCGGGGTGCGCTCGGCCTCACCCAGGCCTCTGCATCGGCCCTGCCATCCAGCCATATCAGATGTGCTTAGGAAGGCGGGCACCCCTCCCCCACGGCGCCCGCCCTCCTTCACTCGGCCCGCTGGCTGCGCCCACGCGTGGACACAGGAGGGGAAACAACCTTTACAACGCAACTTCTACAACACACTACCATTACAACGAAACTTTTACAACGCAACTTCCATTACATAGCATGCCATTACAACGCAACCATTACAATGTATGACACTACAACGCACACCACTACAACACATGTCATTTCAACGCAGTCATTACAACGCATACCATTACAACGTGTACCATTACCATTCAACACTTACCCTACTGTTGCACCCCCTGGAGTTAGAATAGTAATTTTTACCCCTACACTATCCAACACTAACCCTACTGTTGCACCCCCCTGGAGTTAGAATAGTAATTTTTACCCCTACACTATCCAATACTTACCATACATGCAATGCAATGTTATGCGTTGTAATGGTATGCGTTGTAAAGATAGTATGCTTTGTAATGGAATGCGTTGTAAAGGTAGTTTTTAAAAATTAGTTGTAATGGCATGCGTTGTAATGGAATGCGTTGTGATGGATGTTGCGTTGTAAAAAATGTGTTGTAAAAGTATGCGTTGTAAGAGAAGAACAAGACAAGAAAAAACAAACTAACAGGGGCAGAGTACACAACCCTAAACCAGTAGCTTTGGAAACTATGAAAACCTCCCTCCCTCCACCCCCCTGCGTAGGCAGACCATGGAGGGACCCCTTGGTGTCTAAGAACAGCCAGTAACGAAGCTGAGGTCAGGAGTTACCCATCCTCCTAGTAGTGGAGGGCAAGTCCCAGTGTGGCTGGTTCTTGTGCAACACCCCACCCAAAGAACTGAGAAATACTCACCTTGTGTGAGGGATACTCCGCGAGGTCACAGTACTGCTCGTTGTCTCTACTAGCCTTTAGCGCTTTGAAGAAGTAGAGAGAGAATCAAGCACCCTCGTCTTGGGTAGCAAGTTCTACATTGTTGTAGGCAAGAGACGTGCAGTCGTTCATGCATCGGGTGGGCGAGAGAGGTAACAGAAGGCATGAACAGAAGGTGGAAGAGGATGACCTGGCAAGGTGGGACAAATGCAACAGGAACATAGTGACAAAGTGCAGGATGGGGTGAAAGCAGACAATCGCTGGTGAGTAGGGGGGGTGAAAGACATCCAAGAAAGAGCATGATGTATAGGGGTACAGCAAAGATTGGAAGTTAAGTAAGACCTGGTACACATGTGAAGGGTGACTGTCAGGAATGCTTCGGGGAGGAGGTACTTCATAGTGTTGGAGCAGCCAGAATGGGTCTAAAGTTGAAGGTGTTGTAAGTGGGAGGGCAGTGGATGAGCCTAGGGTATGAGTAAGCATGCACATATCAGCAAGCGGTGATTAGGCCAGAGGAAGAGAGCAGTGTGATATGATAAGTGCCAGGGCCAAGCTGGGCGAAGGATAACATTAGGCCTGGGCTGTGAACTGTGATCCGTTCGCGGAGCTTGCAGAGTTTTCTGCACTCTGCGGAGCACGCAGAGTGCAGAAAACTCCGCTCCGCGATGTGCAGCAGGGTTTTCCCCCACTCGCGAATGGTAAGTTTGTGATCGCGAACAGTAAGATTGCGAGCTGCCGCTCGGGTAGAATTTCTACCCGAGCGGCAGGAATACCAGCACAAACTGTAGTTCGCACTGCACTCCGCTACTCGCAGAACTTTGCAGAGTTTATTTGTAACTTTGCGGAGTTCCGTATAGCAAAACTCCACGAGTTACGCTCAGGGTTAGATAACATTACTGGGATGTGAGAGTGAGTATAACAGAAGGTCACGTTACTTCATTATAAATATGGTGAGTAAATGGCCTTGTCAGGAAACATGCACTGAAATGGTGCTACCCCATACGCTACACGCCTACTCTGCCAGTCGTAGTATGCATAGCTCTTGCGATGTCTGTCTGCACTCACTGAGCAGCTAAACTACAACTTTATATTCTCTGCTTAAGTCTCATTGACTTTGTTCTTTTTGTCTCAATAGTTGAAAGAGCAGCGGGAGAAAGAGCGGCACCTCAAGAAATCCAAGGCTGGAAGCATCTCCGAAGAAAGCGGGGAGTTTGATGACCTTGTTTCGGCTCTGAGGTCTGGCGAGGTCTTCGACAAGGACTTATCGAAACTCAAGCGCAACCGCAAGCGCTCAGGAAACCAAATTTTGGACACAAGTAGAGAACGGGCTGTGACAAAATTAAATTATTAAAGACATGAGGTGATGACCCCCTGGCCAACAGGTTCTCCCCTCAACGGTGGTTTCTCCATCAGGAAGGATTTATGCTCGGTCGCGCCTTCTCCAGGGCCGAGCTTCTGTCGACCACAGCGTTGAACAAGACGGAAGCGGAAGTGCCTCCCTATGCCAATGGCCATTTCAGATGCGCTGTGTTGGTAGCAGCGTGAAGCGACGCGGCCATTTTTTTGGAGACCAACTAAGCGGGCACACTCTGCGGGCATAAAGTGGACGAGCCTTTCAAGGAGTTTGTGCTAATCAGTGTTCATGTGCAGCAACTGATTCCAAATGACAAAGAAGTCACTGTTCAGGACCTTCCAATGTGGAGGTCTTCGGTGTACGATGGGACATCAGTTGACTTCCAGACCCTGGAAAAAGCTTTGAAATTCTCAGCGAAAGATTGCTCGCTTTCGAAACTTTTGCCTCAAGAACGATTGCGGTTATTGAAAATTGAGACATGGAAGCCAGAGGTCTGGACAGACCTGGGCATGGTCTAGAACATGTTGCAGGCTCTCACCTGCCGGTTGCAGGAACCAAACAAACCCTCCAGGTCTGCCTAGGAGCGTCTGGAGCTTGAACCCAGCTTTGAGTGATATTGGGCGCATATGCTTGAACGTAATCACTGCCTCTGAAGAACCACTGACGAGACCCTATTTTTGAAGCACTTTTGCAAACTGCCTTTTTGTGACAGCTTTAATTTTTAACACAAGCACTCTTACCAGCGCCTTTACCAAGACTCTTGTGGAATTCATCTCCCGCCTTCTATTTTTTGGAAATTGAAGAAGTTGTATCTTAGGGGACATAGCCATTATCCTGATTTGCAAAGCTATATTTGTACAGGAGCCGGGGGCTGGGAGGGTATAGGTTTTTACCGCAGGGGACATATGTGCACATATTCCTTCCTATGCTCTTTGTGATATTGAAATTTTATACTAAATTATGTTCTCGAAATCGAGCTGGTTGTCACCGGCGGATATAAAATGATCACCCCGCGAGATGAAGGATCTTTTCCCTATTAGCTCAGGACATGATTGGTAGACATTTAGCTTCCTTCCAGCCTGCAGGTGGATTCTAAGGGTAGTCGATTGCCTCATACTTCAAGAGGCCGACCTGTCACTCGACAGTGTCCGCCATGTCTGGCGCGGACCTGCGATCCTCTTGCGGACCAGCTTCTCCAATCTCCTCGCGATTTATCGCCTTGGAACACAGGCTGCTGATGTCGTGGGATCCTTTTGGGTACAGTTCATTCCTTTCGTAAGCGAGTAATGAAATGTGAAGAAGAATAGAAAAAGTTGGAAAACCAACCTACAGCAAATACGTAGTTTAGAGTTCAGAAGGAAATAACTTTGAAGTAGATTTTTCTAAAACACGAAAGGGACTATCCTAACTTCGAAGACATGTTATGTGGGAAGAATGGTATCAAGCCATGCTTCACGTCATACGTGTGGCTGTACGAGAGGGCGAGTAGATGAGAGGGGGTATGGGATGCAGCATAGGACATGAACATGTAGCAAGAGGCTGAGGTCTCCACGGGAGAATGAAGTAGCGTGGAAGAGATGCTCCAGGCCTTTAAGGTTCTGCTTCTTGCGCTAGGGCACCCCTTGATTTGAGCCGGTGATGGTGGCCACCCTGAAAATGAACTGCTGAGGAAAATAATCAATTAACGTATTGTAGGCTTTATTTGAAATTGGCCATGGAAACCAACATGGAGGAAATAACTTTTTCTAAAGAAAATCTAATAGTTTTAGTGTGGGATGGTGCTTGAACACTTGATACTTTCATAACATTATTAATAATATAACATATAGACACATGCCATACCTTCACTCCTCAAAAGAAGGGAGGTGATACGTCCTGTTTGACGTCCCTTCCTCTGCCGGCCTTTCCACCGTACAGTTGGTGCCTTGGTCACAACTCAATGCCTTCTAATCGCCTCCACACTGTGCTGTGTGGTGACAAAAACATAACTCTGCTTCCTAAAAACTGACCCTCAAGAGCGAATGGGAGAGAACACTGTTGAGGTTTGTAGGCTAGTTGCCTGGACATGACAGTGCACGAGAGTGGAGCACAAGAGCTGAGCTTTAGACCGCGGCGGGCGAGTATGTGAAGAGGTGGTCTATAGTGCAGGCAGTAGAGCTGGTGGTAAGCATGAATCCAGATTGGTTGTTGGTGGACAGGAATTTGGTACTGGTCAGCAAGTTATGCACTTTGGGGCAGACAGTGGGTCGCCCAGTTTGATAGTAAGGAAAGTTCAATTTTGAAAGGCTTCTTACATTGCTTGGCCTCAGTGCCACTGTTTCATGTGGCCACTGTCTCTCAGATTCAAAACTTGGCTTCTGCTGCCAAGTTCTGTCTTATGGCATTTGGCCATGTCTTCACACCACATGCTAATTACATTTCTCATCCTCACATAAGCCCCTGTGAGCTTTGTAACACAACTCTATGCATTCCATTCAACAGCCTATATAACAATCTTACATCGAGAAGAGTAACTGTGCGTGGTACAGAGGTTTAACCAGAATAGTAAATGTTTACAGTGCCAGTGTATCCATTTTGTACATATGTAAATTTAAGTTACTTTAAATCTAGAAGGCGCTAAGGTAAGTGAGAGCGGGAGTAAGAAGAACATACTAAGCTAGAGGATTGGGGAAAGGATGACCACATTTTCACACTTTATATTTCCGAAAGAAAAACAAGGATTCTGAGGCCTATGATTATTGGCCAACTAAAAATAAACAATGGAACAGTTTTCTATTCTATTTTATTTGACTCTAGTCTATTGTAATTTACTCTACTATAAACTATAACTCTGTTCTATTATTTATTTGGTTCTAATATGTTCTACTATAACCCTACTAAGATTTTTTCTATTCTATCCCCACTAAGGTTGTTTCTATTCTTTTCTATTCTATTCTATTCTCTAATTCTATTCTATTATTTTATAACCTACTAAGGTTGTTTATTTTCTATTCGATTCTATTCCCTGACTCTATTCTATTCCCTAACTCTATTCTATTCTTTTATAACCCTACTAAGGTTATTTCTATTCTATTAGATTCTATTCTCTTCCATTCTATTCTTTTGTAAGCACAGAATTTTAAGTATGGAATGCTGACTCATGAGATAGGAAAGGGCTTTCTGAACTACCTTCAGCCGGCACTGCAAATATTTAAGGACTTTAATTTGCGGCTCGAGCAGCATTGGGTTATTAACAGATACATTTTTCTTTGGGCCAGGAGAGTTATTCTGAGTATAGTAAAGCAGTAGTATGAACTCTGCAATCTGTACTCACATTGTAATTTGGATGTTGTTGATCGAGTGCTCTTAATGTGCTGACTTTGCGATTGGCTTCAGAAGAGTGAAACATTCTCACTGCCCTAAATGTGGTCATAAGATGTCGATGTTTGTTATTGACTTAAGAATGGCCGACCATGACCATATCACTATGTCAAAGGCCCTTTTGGATGAAGCATCGTTGCATCAATAACCCTTCTCTGGTCTTTGGTCATAGAGAGGCTCTAAATCAAAGACACGCCTGTTTGGTTGTGAATTTGTCACCACAGAGTCATGCAACAGTGAGTCCTGTTACGCTTAGCAATGCACCGATTAAGGGTGCACATCAAACCACATGAAACTCCTAGTACTTTGAAAAACTGCTGCCTCCCCTGAGCATCTACATGTTTGAGAGCTGAGGTGGGAGGTGGAGCCCTGTTTGCAGGGTATTGGAAGGCCTTAAATGCCAGGGTTTGGATTTTGGAAGGTGGTCGGTGGGCACAACAACAGCTAGAAACATGCCCTAAAACATATGAAGGCTGAACATAGCAAGGCTGAAATGTGAAATGTGATTGTGAAAATGATTTCACTGCTCATAGAAAAACTCGGCCAAGAGGGAGGCGTTGAGTGCTTCGCGAAGGGCAAAATTTGGGAATTTGGCAAAACTTTGGCCGCAAACAAAACATTTGCAAACCACGTGTGAGCCTCTCCAGTGAGGGCTGTTACCGAGGCAACCAAAGTAGTGAGCGTGCTGTGAATACACGCCTGGAGCTGGTTGGCACTGTTTTTCCGTGGACTTCCAGCACCGGTGGTCCTGCTACACATACATTTGTGCAAACTTTACCCCACCTGTTGAAAAATAAAGATAGATGCTGTTAGACTGTCTTCGGATATGGACGGGCATTTTTCCATTAGGATTTGAATACACGACATCATGTAAGTAGATGGATGCCTCATCCCACGGAATCGTGTAGGAGGCCCTGAGTTTACAACTTTGGCCTTACTTGCAAGTCACAGTACATCAGACCCTCCTTTGGGTTCAGATTCCAAACACAATCAATTACACACAAAACTCTTAAGATAGATTAAAACTTTCACCATTAAAGTACAGGGTTATGAAGGTAAATCAGGATCAATCCGTTAAACTGGACAGTGCGACACATGTGTCATGTCCTAATGAGGTCTACGCTATCCTAATATCAAGTCGTGTTCAAGGTGATAGCTGATTTGACCAGTGAAACAAGTGTTTTCTTATATGAAAGCCAATGACGGAGCGTGTTCCGTCAACTAGAATACAAGCGGGTGGTACCGCCCTACAGGTAACCAGCCATCAGAGTCTTCACTACAGATGCTGATGTCATTCCCTTGTGTCTCTAGAGTGTAGACTAATAACTGTTTCAGTGGAGCAGCATTGCTGGACGTGTGCATGGGGAGTGCGTCAATTGTGCTGCTACGGGTGAGGGGGAAAGCACGTTCTTTCCAAGCTTTGGTCCTCAGAGCTCTACCAACCATCAAATTGTGTTTTTATTTGGCATCCACTGGCGCCCTGTTTATAACTTTTTACTTTTTCTAATTTTTGGACAATGCTTAGAACTCATCCCCGTGTGCTGTGAGATAGAGACATGGTGCACCCCTGTACGTTGCCAGTCATTGCATCAGCAGCCTTCACCTGGACAAAATTCAGGTGTTGACCTGGCCGTTGACTCGACTTGCCATGACCTCAACATACCTCTACTGCTCAGATTGCTTGGACAGAGAATAGAATAACAAATATGCTAGGTTGAGGTTATGTGAGGGTGAAGTAGCGATGTACAGCCACAGACAGCTGTGTTCATACATGCACACCGACAGATATGTATAGCACCCTTACCAGTCATTAGTTTAAGCCAATGCAATGGTCTTCCCATGCCAACGTGTCTTAGACCAGGCATAATTGTAAGTCAATGTATAGGTCTTCCCACTTCAACGTGCCTTAGGGTCGACATTATTGTAAGTTAATGCATTGGTCTCCCTATGTCAACATGTCTTAGGCCGGACATTATTGTAAGTCAATGTATTGTTCTTCCTATGTCAACGTGCTTTAGACTGGGCTTTTGTAAGTCATTGCATTGGTCTCCCCATGTCGCGTGTCTTAGGGTTGACATTATTGTAAGTTAATGCATCGGTCTCCCCATGTCAACGTGTCTTAGGCTGAACATTATTGTAAGTCAATGCATTGGTCTTCCCATGTCAACGTGTCTTAGACCGGACATTATTGTACGTCAATGCATTGTCTCCCCATGTCAACGTGTCTCAGGCTGGACATTATTGTACGTCAATGCATTGGTCTCCTCATGTCAACGTGTCTTAGGCCGAACATTATTGTACATCACTACATTGTTCTCCCCTTGTCAACGAGTCTTAGGCCGGACATTATTGTACGTCAATTCATTGGTCTCCCCATGTCAACGTGTCTTAGACCGGACATAATTGTACATCAATGCATTGGTCTTCCCATGTCAACATGTCTTAGGCCGGACAATATTGTAAGTCAATATATTGGTCTCCCCATGTCAATGTATCTTAGACCAGAAGTATTTGTAAGTCAGTGCGTTGGTCTCCCCATGTCACGTGTCTTAGGGTCGACATTATTGTAAGTTATTATTGGTCACCCCGTGTCAACGTGCCTTAGGCTGGACTTTATTGTAAGTCATTGCATTGGTCTCCCCATGTCAAGTGTCTTAGGGTCGACATTCTTGTAAGTTAATGCATCGGTCTCCCTATGTCAACGTGTCTTAAACTGGATATTATTGTACGTCAATGCATTGGTCTTCCCTTGTCAACGTGTCTTAGTCCGGACATTATTGTACATCAATGCATTGGTCTCCCCATGTCAACGTGTCTTAGGCCGGACATTATTGTACATCAATGCATTGGTCTTCCCATGTCAACGTGTCTTAGGCCGGACATTATTGTAAGTCAATTAATTGTCTTCCCATGTCGACGTGTCTTAGGCCAGACATTATTGTATATCACTGCATTGTTCTCCCCATGTCAACGTGTCTTAGACCGGACATAATTGTACGTCAATGCATTGGTCTTCGCATGTCAACGTGTCTTAGGCCGAACATTATTGTAAGTCAATATGTTGGTCTCCCCATGTCAATGTATCTTAGGCCAGAAGTATTTGTAAGACAGTGCATTGGTCTACCCATGTCACGTGTGTTAGGGTCGACATTCTTGTAAGTTAATGCATCTGTCTTCCCATGTCAACGTGACTTAGACCGGACATTATTGTACGTCAATGCATTGTCTTCCCATGTCAACGTGCCTTAGGCCGGACATTATTGTAAGTCAATATGTTGGTCTCCCCATGTCAATGTATCTTAGGCCAGAAGTATTTGTAAGACAGTGCATTAGTCTACCCATGTCACATGTGTTAGGGTCAACATTATTGTAAGTCAATGCGTTGGTCTTCCCATGACAACGTGTCTTAGGCCGGACATTATTGTACGTCGGTGTATTGTCCTTCCCATGTCAACGTGTCTTAGGCCGGACATTATTGTATGTCAATGCACTGGTCTCCCCATGTCAGCGTGTCTTAGGCCGGACATCACAGAATAGTCAATATCTAATACATATGAGAACTATACCTCAAGCACTGGAACCTGATATCTGTCCACAACTTCAGGAGGCCAGTTTCATCATCTAAAGTACCAACATTTGTAGAGTGGGGATTTTTTAATATCGGGGAATGCGGCTGTCAAGGGGCGGAGCATGGCTTTGGGTCTCATGAGCTGTGGGTGGAAGTATTTAAAGTAACATGCTTTTCACTTGTTAATGGTCACTCTGAAGAAGAAAGCTCAACATTATTCTTCTAATGTCATTACAGTGCACTTTTTTATGTATAGCATAGCGCTGAACCTGCCAATAGAGAGTCCTATCTGAGTACAGAAAGTATCTGAATAAACATTCCCTCCCCAGAAAGAAGGTCTACATGTTCTTCGCTTCATGGGAGCACTCTTTCTTTAACCTCTTGCACCAGCAGAACCTTACGCCATTGCAACTCTAGAGTTTCACTGAGAAGAAAGAGCGCTTATGAAAATTGTACAGTTCTTTACAAGTTGTATGCAGTTTTTGTTTTCTAAACAAGTTTTTTTTTTTAAAGTTATAATTAAGTTTTAGCATTGTCTAAGCAATTTGTAAATCAATACGGTTATTTATTTTGCCTCATTTTACTGCGCTACGTACGGTATACACTGCAATACAAGCAAGGACTGTTGAGACAATGCCAGCGCATTACATCGGGTTGGCTCCGCCCAGCTGAACCCACCTATGGAGTCAGGGATCCAAAAAGTTGTGGTCTGTAGTCATCCCACAAGGCCTGTCTGCCTAGCAGTGGTTATGACTCAATTCTGGACAGTTCAATTTCTTTCCAACCAGTCATTGAGCAGGTCTTATAAGGGCATCTGCTATTGCAGCCTGGTGTCATTGTCAGTATCAGCCTGGGAGGCAGTATCCCCAGATGGGCTTCACTGGGCATCACATCTGCAGTAGACATCGCGACATCCAAAGCCCACAGTCAGAACCCACCTATACCCTCTCACGGGCTTCACCGGTCAGCCCCGGAGGTCCGCTCTGATGTAATGTCCAGGCATGTCCTCATTTATTGGTCAGTTTAAGATTATAAAATGAATGAAATGTACAAAACTTGCAGTTTCCATTCTTGCACCTTTTTTTATAAGGATTTACTGAAGTACTAAAATAAAACCTAAAATATGTATTTTGACCCCACTGTTTTGTCTTGTGCAGTTCTGTGTGTATAGAGGAAGGTAGAGGATTGTGCCCTCACAATTGTCAACACAGGTTCATAAGAAAATTCAGACGTTTTTTGAAAGTTTTAACATGCTGAAGTTTTATTTCATGTTTCATCTGTATAGAAGGACAGCCGACACGTGTTTCGCCCAAGGGGCCTATTTAGGCCGTGGGCTTTTTCAAGGCTGAAAGGGTCAAGAAGGAGATAGGTAAGGATGTGTAAGAAGGACAGTTGCCCCATTTGGGAAGTCAAGAATGGGAAAGAAGAATGATAAGGTGGAAAAGTGGAGTCATGGGGAACATAGCACAGTGGCAAAGCAGAGAGAAGAATTCGAAGAAGGTATCAGTGAAAGGGAAGAATAAAGCCGTGGACAGAAGTTGGGAGGGAAAAAAGGGTGAAGCCTTTCACGAGGAATATGCCACAACAAACTTGGGCCATGACAATTGTAGCACCGAGACCCAGAAACCTCCACCCAAACAACAGTTCTGTGTGTAGTTTAGAATGGCAGTCAGTCTATTTTGAATGAGTTTCTTTGATTTAATGAATGAAGTAAAAAACAGCACCGAAGTACTTATAAGTATACTTGTAAGCGCCTCTAGGAATTCATCCAAGTGAAACAGCAGAATTTGGAGATGTCCCTATGCACAGAGCACAGGCCTGATTTGTGACTCTGGTTCCGATCACGAGATTTAGACATTTATGGAAATCACCGGACACATCTGAAGCTAGGGGAAGTAGTTCCAATAATCCTGTATTTCTGCATTACCAGGCTCCAGTCTTTCCTCCGTCCTTGACCCTTTAGTTTATTGTTATTTATTTGGAATAGGACGTCAAACACATCCTCTTTAGTAGGTGATTTCACGTAGGTAAAATAAGTGACTTTCAAGGATTGAAGTAAGTACGTATTGTTGTATGGCACTTTATTGAGGTCATTAATATCGACCTAATATGACACCGCATCTAGTACATGGACCCACCGCTTTTGTAAGTAAGTATATATTTACTACTCTTAACTTCCCTCATACCTACATTGTTCGGTAAATAGCAGTGAAATGTAGAACAGTATAAATGTATATACCATGTAAAGTAGTATAAGTCATTGTAATAAATGCAATATTATTGCCATGTGATATATTGCATGCAGTTTAGTGACCGCCACCATATATCGATGCGACTACTGTGCCGTAAGATACACGTATACACCACGAAGTGAGGTTAGAACCACAAAAGGCATTTGACAGAGTACATTTGATTAACTTTTCCATACGGGAACAGCACTGTAGTTTCCCGACTCCTGAGTCTGATTGAAGCCATGTACATAGGTGACAAAAGTACAAAGATCATTTTAATTCCTTTAGCAAAGCCATCCAAGCAAAGTTACCTTCTTTCTGAAATCCTGTTTGACGTTCCTTCGAAGCTGGATGTTCAAGCAAATAACAAACCTTATAAAATCAACTTTGAAGGAACCGAAGTCCCTCCCCAATCGATCAATATGATCGATTGGGGAGGGACTTCGGTACCTTCAAACCGGGGGCCGGGGGCCACTATTGATGGCGTTTGGGAATATTTCCAATAAATTTAATACCCAAATATCTTGCATTTTTATACCATTGATAAAAAAATGCCTTGAACTATTCAACGCATTTTTTTATCGACGGTATAAAAATGCAAGATATTTGGGTATTACATTTATTGTAAATATCCCCAAATTGTACAATTTCTTTAAATTTAGGAAGACATTAGAGACAATTGGAAACTACTCAGAGGATGGACATCTGAAAACATCATCATTGGAACTAAAGTTAATGTAATAAGAATGTCTTTCTCATCCAAACTCTTGCATCTTCCCTCTTCATCTCCCTACATTTCAAAACCACTTGTACCTATGAGGAACAACTGATTTGGTATTTCCTACTCTGTAGGAATCCCTATTAGGAAATCTCTATTTTTGTAAATTCCATTTTGCATTTCCTTAAATAGTAATTTCTTAGGATTCGTTATATAGGAAATGAAGAAACTGAATTTTTACTTCTGGCCCTGCAGGGTTTGACACATGTTGAAATTTTAGCACACAAAGATAATAATATTACCCAGTATCACACAATGGCATCATTTCACAAAATTCCTGGCTTGAAAGGCGAAATGTAACTTTTTTGGAATGTAGAGAGGATTTAAGGAGTATGCCTTGGAACCAGCAACTGCACAAATTTCTAATAATAATGCCTAGAATTTTACGCTTACAGAAATTTTGAGATTTATGTTTCCTTGTGGTGAAAAAAATGTCTTGAAGAAATTCCATACAAACACCATTTTATAGGTAGTTTCTCCTTTATTATCACCGCAAATACACACTGATCCACAACCTTGACAGGGTCTAATCTAAGACTGTATACAAGGTGAGAATGTGTCTGATAAACCTTTTTGAAAACTCTGCTACTCACAAGTTTGTGTATGTTGACTACTTTTTCCACCTTGGGACACCCACGACTTGATCCTGCGAGCAGAGTTACTCACACAGAAAACTGCCAGTCTGGTATATTAAAGTGTGCCTAAATGCAAGTAGGGGCGGAAATTCACATTTTGTGAATTACTGGTGCAAATATTGGTATTCACATGCTAGACTCATTTAAGCGTGCAAAACCTTTGCAAATTGTGTCCGTTGAGTTCCAGTTGGGGTTTGACAAAAGTACAATCAAGTTCGCCTGCACCCGTCTCATAATTTAAAGGTTAATGTGTATCTTCCCCTTCAAGGGAAAGGAAGTATATTATCCAGTCCAGTTACATACATGATGCTTCAACATGTAGCATGTCAAGATAGATAATAGACACATGAGATTAAGTAATTTGTCTGATCAGCAGGAGAAGAACAAGTTACTTCCCTTCAGTAGCACTCTTTCTGGTGGAAACTCCATCTAACATTAGATTCCTCACCTTTAGACTATTCTGTATCCAGATGTTTTTATCGCAGTATCCCGCGAAGCACTAGAATATGTCATGCAGCTTGCGTTGACCTTGTTCTGCCTTGGTAGTAACCGAGAGGAGCCACATTTAAGCGCCACCTCTGCACACCAGCGTCAGTTTTCCGCACCCTGAAAAGTGGAGTACAAAGCGATTTGAGGTGCCCGTGTGCAAAACTCTAATTTGGGACATTTAAAGATGGTGAAAAGATTCTACTCCACAAAACTTAAATGTGAAAAACAAGGACCCCCTGAATAGTAAATATTTTTCAATTCCTAGGACAGGGAAATACAGTTTTGAGTGAATCCATCCTAGGCAATTTCATCAATTTATTATATGTAACACAATAAACAAAAATAATAATAAACTTAGAACAGGAAAAAGCAAACAACCGGAAAATTAGGAAACAATGTATAACTTTTCTTTAATCATATTAAAAATTACATAAGATTAAAATTTGTGTTGGACACACAATAAAAATTCATATAAATGTAAATCAATTTTACAGAAAGAAAAAAGTGGCAATCTTATATTCTTAATCTATCGACTGCCACTTTTTTCTTTCTGTAAAATTGATTTAAATTTTTATGAATTTTTATTGGGTGTCCAACACAAATTTTAATCTTATGTAATTTTTAATATGATTAAAGAAAATGTATACATTGTTTCCTAATTTTCCCGTTGTTTGCTTTTCCCTGTTATAAGTTTATTATTATTTTTGTTTATTGTGTTACTTATAACAAATTGACTGAAATTGCCTAGGATTGATTCACTCAAACTCCACAAAACTTAGACATGGGAAGGCAGTGGAGAATCTGCAGGTAGACAGCGTAAACACGAGAAAGAGTGTTACTGAAGGTAACTGACTTGTTCGTCTGATAGATATTTCTAAATATAGGTTTATCACATTTAGAATAGATACCAAAGCAGTACCTTCCAAGATGGAGAGTCTGTGGAGTGAGCTCAGACTAGAAAGTCCTGCATGCCCGAACAGGCGAAAAGCCCTAGCTGTCAAGGCAGTAATGCTTTGTGAACGTGTGCACTGACACCCACGTCATGGCCTGTCAGATATCAAGAACAGGCACTCCACGTGCCAACGCAGAGGTAGCAGCTTTGGCCCTGGTGGAATGGGCCCTCAATCCCTCTGGAGGCTGCTTCGTAGCCAATGAGTAGCAAATCTACACGCAGCCTACTGTCCACCTCGACTGAGTCATTTTCTGCACCATCTTTCTTTTCTTAGCCCCAGAGAACCCCGCTAAGATCTGGTCATCCATCCAAAGGTCTTTAGTGCAATCAATTTAAAAGTTCAGGGCTCTTTTGGGGCCCAGTCAATGGAGTATCTCCTTCTTTTTCATGGGATGAGGCGGGGCAAATAAATTTGGGAGGGTGATGGATTGCCCAATTAGAAAACGCTCAATACTTACCCTTGTAGTGGAGTCCATATCACTAAGTCCTCCCCTCTGCCCAGTGGCGTTATCGTGCGGAAACATACACACAAAATGCAATGTAGTCATTTAACTAACACAGATTAGTTACTTTCACTAGAGAGACAGCGTAGCTCGATCGGGTGCTCCGTGCGCAGTGCAGAACAAGTGCTTGTAGATTAAATGTGTGCGTGAACATAGAGGTTCAAACAAGAAATCAACGTTCATGAAATCTGTACACTCTTGTCATTTACAAAGGGTTTTGAGCTGGTTCATTTCGTAAGTTCAATTCTTTTTATGCCAGGCGCAAATGTGGCACGGGCAGATGTTTCATCATCGTTTTGACCCCCTAGTTCATTTCATAAACTCTGGAATCAATCAATTATTCAATCAATCAGTGAATTTGTAGAGCGCACTACTTACCCGTGAGGGTCTCAAGGCGCTCGGGAGGGGGGCCGCTACTGATCGAAGAGCCAGGTCTTGATGAGTCTTCTGAAGGCGAGTAGGTCTTGGGTCTGCCGTAGGTGGATGGGGAGGGTGTTCCAGGTCTTGCCGGCGAGGTAGGAGAAGGATCTGCCGCCGGAGGTCGTTCGTTGGATGCGCGGGACGCCGGCGAGGGCGAGACTGGCGGAGCGGAGCTGGCGGGTGGGGGTGTAGAAGCTGAGTCTGTTGTTCAGGTACGTTGGTCCGGTGTTGTGGAGTGCTTTGTGTGCGTGGGTGAGGAGCTTGAAGGTGATCCTCTTGTTGACGGCCTGAAAGTCCTGGACTCGTTTCAAGGGAGGACAGGCCCAGAACTGCTCTGTGTTCAGAAGAGGTCCTATGAAAGGAAGCCTCTGAGAAGGAGTCAAGTGTGACTTTAGCCTAGAGCGAATCGAGAATCCCATCTATGTCCGAAGGTTCGCTGTTATCTGGAGGTCGTCTACGGCTGACTGTAATAAGCCCACCTTCAACAACCTGGCATCGCGTTTGGGGAAAACTGGTATCTCCGACCTCCGAAGATGGCCAGTGACCATCACTATCACTCTTGTGAACAATCGAGGGGTGCTGGCAAAGCAGAAGGGGAGCACGGCAACTGAAAGTTCTCCTGGCCTACCTTGAACTGCGGGTAATGTCAGTGGGACTGCAAGACCGGTACATAAACGTTCTGCATACTGCAGGTGCAAAGCAACCATCCAGTCACCTAGATCCAGGGCAGGTAGAACTTGGGGGGCCCAAGTGAGCATTGTGAATGTGTCCTTTCAAAGGAAGGGATTCAGAGGGCGAAAATCTAAAAGAGGAGGAAGATCTAACTTTTAAAGTAAGGTCTGCTGCTGCACAGCTGGGTTAACCCCTTCGCCGCGGGGCTAATTCCCCCGCAGCCCGGGGGGAGCGGGGCTGCGCGCGGTACTCATACCGAGCTCAGCTCGTCATGAGGCACAGTGGAGCTGTGCTCATGACGAGCTAAGCTCGTCACGACTCTGCCCACTTAATGGAACGCCCCGCACAGGAGGGGAATTAGCCCAGAGTGGGTGTTCCACGGCCCTTATGACGAGCTCGGCTTGTCATGAGCTTAGCTCCACTGTGCTGGTTACACATGACCATGTGTGCATATGAGTTTAGGCTGAGCAAGTTGGACTACTGTCTAACTCTGCCCAATATCTGTGCACAGGTTAGCCATTGCAGATGGGATCTTCAGTAAATTTGGTTTTGCTTGCACAGATCTTATAATTGTTGGGGGCAGTCAAAAAGAAATATCTAATTTTATTTCTGACTATAATTTGAGCCTTCCTCTGTAGTGTTTTACTGTAGTCACATTGTTTTGGGAAGCTACACCCAAATATTATTTGCATTGACGCAACTAGAGAAATGATTAAAGTCCCTTATCCTAGGTTTGAAAAAATCCCAAGTGCAAATATTATATATTTGCGTTCCTTCATGTACGTTTGGTTTGGAGTACTTTTCTGAGTCAAACCTTAATAAAATTGAACCTCAAGCTACTCTGCAGGACCTGGGGGCATAATATCAAGGCAGGCAAAATAAAATTATTGCCGCTTTTGCGGTCGTTTTCGGCCGCAAGGCGGCGATAATTTCATCGCCCTATTAGCAAGCTGTCGCGAACATTAGTTAGCGACAGCTTTTAGGCGATAGCGAGCGGTTTGGGGCCCGCTTTGCATGCCAGCGATATTTATCGCTAATGACATGCAAAGTGGGCGTACCCAAGCAGTTAGCGACTGAAAGCAGTCCATAACGTCGCTATCGCCTATTAGCAAGGCAGGCGTAGCGCTAAAAATGTTTGCGCTAAGCACGAATATCGCTAAAAACTAACGCCTGCTCAGACCAGTTCTTAACCTGTATATCCAATGGGAGGTGGATATTCTGGCTAAGACCATATTGGCGATGATGCGTGAATATCGCTGGTTTTCCAGCGATATTCACGCATTTCGCCGCTATCGCTAGTTATTTTAGCGCATTGGAGATAAACGTTGCTAATAGCACATTATCTCTGCGATAAAATCCGGGCAATGCTTGGCGATAAACAAAATGTTGCTAAGCTTCTTTAGCGATAAATATCGCTGGTTGTTGATAATATGCCCCCAAGTTAATTACGTTGAGGGCCAGCAGATAGATAAAAACCTTCCACATGACGAGCTTCATAGGTAGGGATTAGGCTTCTCCAGGGAGAGGAAGAGGGTGTTGGAGAAATCTGTGCAGGCTACTTAACTCACACTTATTGACAAGCCTTGCCATGTCCTTTCTCACAGGCTTAAAGGGGGCATGCAATCCTGGGAGCACTCACAGGAGAGGCTCTCTTGTCAAGCTGTAAGAGAAGGAACCTGTTTCCTGTGTCACAGACAGAGTTACAGACTGTGGGAGAGCTGAGACTGACCAAAGCTGGAATTTGCCATCTTGAAATGTCTCAAGATAATCAATATTACTGTGCAAGGCTCATGAACTAGGGTTGAGGGATGATGTGGCATCTTTAGAACGGGAAACAACATTTACAACGCAACTTTTACAACGCACTACCTTTACAACTAAACTTTTACAACGCAACATCCATTACAACGCATGCCATTACAATGCAACCATTACAACGCATGACACTACAACGCACACCACTACAATGCATTTCATTACAACTCAGTCATTACAACGCATACCATTACAACGCATAACATTACCATCCAACACTTACCCTACTGTTGCAGCCCTGGAGTTAGAATAGTAATTTTTACCCCTACACTATCCAACACTTACCCTACTGTTGCACCCCCTGGAGTTAGAATAGTAATTTTTACCCCTACACTATCCAATACTTAGAAATAATGCAATGTAATCTTATGCGTTGTAATGGTATGCGTTGTAAAGGTACTATGCGTTGTAATGGAATGCGTTGTAAATGTAGTTTTTAAAATTTTGTTGTAATGACATGCGTTGTAATGGAATGCGTTGTAATGGATGTTGCGTTGTAAAAAATGCATTGTAAAGGTATGTGTTGTAAAAGTGTGCGTTGTAACGTCATACATCCATTCACAACTCTCCCACTCAACTTTTAATCCCTGTACAAGGAAGAACTCTGAGAATAACCGAGAAGGAGGTCAGACCAGCCTGCTGGTGAACCCCAGCCTGCTGGTGAACCCCAGCCTGCTGGTGAACCCCAACCTGCTGGTGAACCCCAGCCTGCAGTGGACTCCAGATGTGTGGCTCTCAGGACTCTGTTGGACTCTTCACTCCAGCACAAGTGGACATGTCTTCCCCACTCCCTCTGGGGGACAGTAGAGGGCAGGCGGGCTGGAGAACCTGAAGGAGAGGGTTGATATGGAACTTCTGTGGACTGGCCCTATGGAGGGTACCCCTGGAGGGGCCCCCTTCACTCTTTCTGGACACACTGACACCCTGCAAGTTGCCAAGACGTCATGGAGCTGTAGAGGGAAGGCAGGCGGTGTAACCTGCCTTAAGGTGACCAGGAGCCCAAACTGAAAAGCAGACCCCTGCTTCCAGAAAGAGGCAGCTGGGCACTGGAGATGCAAAGGAGCCATGAAAAGGGGGTTGCTGAGCTAAAACTACAGTAGAGTAGGTCCTGAGCTCACCCTCAATGAAAGGAGAGCAGTGAAAAAGAAGCTCCAGAAATACTGCAAACATCTAGAGGATAGGAGGCCTAAAACTAAAGTTACTTGTTCATGGAGTGCACCATCAGGAGGAAACTGCTGCAAACTTAATTGAAATGGACCAATGGGGCCTGATATATCTGCTCTTTATTCACTATTCTTTGGTAGCTATCTTTAGACCTTTAGGCAACAGAAAAGATCCCTGTGCTGAGGGGTTTGCTAGTTAACCCCCTACAGGAATCTGATTACATGGGAGATAATCTGCCAGAGCAAGCCCATACAACATTCATTTCCCTTCTGTTTATCATGTCCAGGCAGAACAGTTACCTGGGGGAAGAATCCCATTTTCTACTGTCCCGATAGAGGACTAGTGACCCAGCGTTGTTGGATTGCGTAGTGTCATTGTTATGTTTTATGTTATGTAGATTTGTAAGGCACATCTTATCCCCATTAAACCGTTGTGTGCTTCTGTCAGCCGTTGGCCGACAGGAGCACTACCTCGCTAGTGCTGCCGTCGGCCAACGGCCGACGCAGCCCCGCCCAAAATGCAGAAGTGCCTCACTGCCGCGAAATCGCGGCCGCGGCAAAGGGGTTAAGGGTGTCCAGGGGCCAGAGCAGAAGTGTAGGTCTGGAGGTGCTCTTAGTTGAACATCCAGTTCTTCATGGCTTTGAAAAAGTCGAGGAGTGGAGTGGTGCTCTCAATATGTTGAGTGAGTTTGTTCCAACTTTTTGCCGCAATGATGGAAAAAACACGTCCTTCTGTCTTGCTTCTGCGGATGCGGGGTATTCGTGCAAGGCAGAAGAAGTGGGAGCATAAGTGTCTGGAGAGTCGGTAGAGTTGGAGTTGGTCGTTGAGGTAGGCTGATCCATGTTGTAGATAGGTAGTCAGTGCGGTTCCTCAAGGTGGGGCCTGCTGTGTTCCCTCAAAGAGATATCTAGGATGACTCTTAGCCAGTGTTTTGGATGGTTTGGAGTCTTTGAGTGAGGTATCGACAAGTTTTCTCAGTATTAAAAGGAATGTATCTTTTGTTTAGGTATCCCCTGATGAAGGCAAATTGTGCCGAAATGCATTGGGAGCTTTGTAACATGAACTAAGAAAGGAGAACAATGCATTATGGATATTGTAGTTGAATGTATAACAGTCATGCAAGAAGCATTAAATTAGTGTGAAGAAAACACTGCATGAAATAATTAGAAATAAAGGACATAAACAAGAAGAATAAATCGTGCAGATTCACTCATTTCGCACATTAAGTCAGTGCACAGTGAGACAGCCCAAGAGCACTTGGGACTGCGACCTCCAAACTTTGAGAATGTGGCAACAGGATGATATCACAGCGTTGGCTTGTTTGTTTATCAAGAGCTTGTCGTCAAGAGGTCCCTTGCATGGTCTGTAGGGATGGACGTAGAACCCAAGTCTGGTCGCCACCAGGAGGAGTCCCAGGTGGAGCTCTTATTTCCGAAGATCAGGACCTCTGTTTTATCCGTGTTGAGTTTGAGGCAGTTCTCTCGCATCCAGTTTGCTGTGTCGGTCTTGCAGGTGGTGGAATTGTTCCTGGCGTTGCTCTTGTCGGTGAGGGCGAGTACGAGCTGAGTGTCATCGGCGTAGGAGATGATGTCGATGTCGTTGGTTCTTATGATGTGGGTGAGCGGTGCCATGTAAATGTTGAACAGTGTTGGCCTTAGGGAGGAGCCCTGGGGGGACTCCTCAGATGAACGTCTTGGGTTCGAAAGTGAAAGTAGAGATCCAATTGAGGGCGAATCCTTGGACATCTGATTCCTGAAGTCTGGCAATGTAGGTTCCATGGGAGAGAGAATCGAGCAGGATAAGTGCAGCTGTTTCTCCTCTGTCCGTGATTAGGCAAATGTCATTTGTTGCTGCTAGAAGGGTGGTCTACATGCTCCGGTTGCTGCGTAATCCTGATTGGGTGGACTTCAGGAGGTGGTGCTCCTCAAAATGGGCAGCGAGCTGCTTGTCGATCTCTTTCTCCAGGACTTTGACTGGGAAGGGAAGGAGAGAGATGGGTCTGTAGTTTCTGGGATCATTGGAACTAGCCAAGGGTTTCTTCAGCAGAACGGGGACTTCTGCGTGTTTCCATATGTATAAGAAGTATCTGCTGAGGATGGAGGAGTTGGGGAAACAACATTAACAATGCGGACAATACACCTTACAACGACCACGATGTTACCACGATATGCCATTACAACGCAAGTCTTTACATCGACTTGAGCTAGATGGCGTGCTAACATTAAAAATAGTGTAGTTTACTATCCCAACACCTTCCCTACTGATAAGTAGACTGGAGTTGGAATAGTAAATTACACTTTTCTAATGTTAGCACGCCATCTAGTGCAAGTTGATGTATAGATTTTGTTGTAAAGGCATAGCGTGGTAACATGCAGTCGTTGTAACAACTGCGATGTAACAGCACGCGTTGTAATAACACGCGTTGTAACATCATACAACCGAGGAGTTAAAAATGGTAGTGAGGATGGCACTGATCGGTGGGCTTCCCAGGTTGCCCATGTGGGGAAGGCAAGGGTCTGAGGGTGATCCTTAGTGGGTGGACTGTATGTTTCTGGTGGTATCCTCTGTGGTGAGTGGACTCCAGCTTGTTAGGAGGCGGGTGCTCAGGTGGAGGTGGGAGGTTGCATGTTGATGTCCTTAATTGTGGGATGGGGTGATAATTTGGAGTAGATCTTGAGGATTGAGGGGGTGAAGGTGATGGTGGTAGTCATTGGGTTGGTAAATTCCTTGACGATGTTAAGGAGTTCTTTGTCTGTGTTTGAGCAGGATTCGAGTCTGATCATATGCACTGCTTCCCTAGCATCTTTGATCTATGTGTGGTATTTTCCGAGGGCATATTGTAGGTATCTCTGCAAGTGTTGTCTCGGCCGGTCCTCTATCTTCTTTCCAGCTGCTTGCATGGCATTTGGAGTCTCTGAGTTCTTCGGGGTACCAGCATGCCTGAGCGTGAGTTCTGAAGTGGCTGATTTTTTTCATGGGGCCAGATTGTTGGTCAGTCTATCAGTAGGTTGCCCGTGAGGGTTCGATGGTTGAATCTGAGTCCGTGGGTCCAGTCTGATTCCGTTATGTTGCTCCAGTGCAGCTGAGGATGATGGTCGGTTTGGGTACATTGGGATGGGGTTGCTCATTTAGAGATAAATGATGGAGTGGTCTGTCCATGTGAGTGGGGAGGTGTGGCCAAATATGATCTTGTTTCTGGACGTGAAGATAAGCTCAAGTGTGTGTCCGGCAGTGTGGGTTGGGCCCTGTACAATCTGGGTGAGGCGGATGTTGAGGCTTTCTAGGAGGTCAATGATGTGGAGAAGTGTGGCTCACTGGTTAGAGCGGCAGACCCTGATGCAGAGGTCTGGCCCGGGACCAGGGTTCTATTCCCGCCTCGGCCGGTCTTGGGCTCAATTTCCTCGGACCTGATAATTCTCGCCTCGGTGCCTAGTCTAATCATGGGTCCCACTCTGCAACTCTGGGCAATAGCTTGCTTCATCTGCACAGCGGCCCCACCAGCGCTGAGATGCCTGGCTTGACCTTGGGGGTGCCCAGGAGTGGGCGCCTCACAGGGAAAAAGCCAGGAAGGGTTCCACAGCGGTATGCGTACAAGTGCCGGAGAGACCCCATGTGGGGTGATTCGGGCGCTATACAAGTACTACAACATTTACATTTACATTTACATTTACAATGGCATTTCGATCTATGGGGTCATCGGGATGAATGTTGAGATTACCGAGTAGAAGGAAGTCGTTGGATCCGATGGCGATGGGGGTGATGAAGTCGGTGGGGAGACTGCTGAAAGAGGTGCGGGGTCCTGGCGGTCAGTGCCTGTGATGGGGCTGATCTGTAGTAGGAAGTGCAGGTGTTCTACGAGCGCGGTAGGCTCATCTTAAGAGGTGGTGCAGGTGATGGTGTCGTTGTGGATGATTGCGAGGCCTCCTCCTGGTTTGTGGGGCCTGTCACAGTGGATCTTGTATCCAGGGGGGGTGGCCATGGTTATGGCGGGGTAGAAGATGGGCTGAGCCTGGTCTCGATGAGGAAGAGTATGTCCAGGGAGTGGGTATCAATGAGGACCCAGATCTCGGTTGCATGTTTGCAAAGGGAACTGGTTTGAGAAGCATGCAGGCAATACTGGGTGGAGTGTGTGGAGGGTGGTGTGGGGGGATGCTGTAGGAGAAGCAGCAGCGAGCACATGAAAAAGGACCTACTGTAAGATGCAGCGAGGGGACAGAGGTGACGGCAGCATTTGGTGTTAAGCGCTAACCGGTCAGCAGGCCTGTTGCGGTGGCGGTCGAGGGACTAGAGTCCGTGGCGTAGAGCGCTATTCAGGCACAGGCAGGCCAGTGGCGTAGCAAGGTCAAGTGGTACCAGGTGCAGAACATTTCTTGGCACCCCAGGTTGACAAAATGGCACTGGACCCACAGAGCACATCTGTGTGCCTCCCTCCCCTCCTCATGCCTGTGTCTGAGGGGACCATGGAGCACTCAGTGCATCGCGCCCACTCAGACTTGAAAGAGCATGAGTGGAAAGTCATACAGACCAGCTGGAACATCCACCAGCAAAAAGCTTGAAGTGCGCCAGGCAGGAGAGCGAAGCTGGTTTGATTTCACAGGCGCGGTGCTGCCTCACCTACAACCTCCCCAGCGCTTCACACATGGACCTTGGCACCCGATTGGCAAAAAACAAAAATGTGCTAGCAGGCTGAAGCTTGACTTTAACGTCATCACTGCGGCGCGAATTCTGCCGCAGTGCTGAGCATTCCAATCGCGGCCGTGGTCATGACGGCTCCTGGCCGTCATCAGCACATGGCCACCGTGACTCATGACGGCCGGGAGCCGTCATCAGCATCGAAGAGGTTAAGAAGAAAAAACAAGGGGGCATCCGACTGAGGGCGAAACCTTGGACACCTGATTCCTGAAGTCTGGCAATGTAGGTTCCATGGGAGCGAGAGTCGAGCAGGATAAGTGCAGCTGTTTCTCCTCTGTCGCTGGCCGCGTGTTGCGTGCAAAATCCTAACGCCGTCTATCGCCGGATTCTATCGCCCGGTTAGCGCACTATCAGCAACACGCATCGCCGAGGCGATAGAAATAGCGGCGATAAGCGTCGATATCGCCAGATTACCAGCGATTAAAAAAAAGCGTTAGGAAAAACATTGTAAACACAGAGAGGTGGACTTAGCATGACAATCCACCTCCCATGATAAACATTGCTAAGTCAGAAAATTAGCAGGCGTAAGGAACCGGCAATATAGCCGGTTAGTGCTACTTTTAATTAATGTCGCTAAGCGGGTTAGCGATTCCCTTGTTGATAGGGAGAACCTTTGTTAGCGATTATTTTTGCTGTATTTCACACGGGAACGCCTACCTCGCATCTCATTAGCGATGTGAGGCGAGGTGTAGAGATAATGGCCGCTAAGGCATAGATTCACGCATTAGCGTGTCCATGCTGATAGGGCGATAAGATTATTGCCGCTTTTCGCCCGAAAACGGACGCAAAAGCAGCGATAATTTTAACGCCGGCCCTTGTTGATATGCCCCAGGGATTGAAAGTCAGGTGCCAAAAAAATCTGCGAAAAACATTCCCAATCTGTGCCTCCAAAGGCAGCATGAAACTGCCCCATAAACCACAGGGGCTCCAAAAAAATCTGCATATCCCTCCAATGCAGTGTCTCAAGAGGATCTGGGGTACCATGAATGAATGTAGTTTGAGGGATGTTGGGAGAACTAAAGGCCCCCATAGGAGCCCCACTGTTGGTTTTCAATTGGTCACAGTGGGTCATATTACCAACAACTAGCGATAATTATCGCTATGTTGGTTTAGCGGCGATATTTTTATCGCCGAGTTGCGGCGATTTTTATCGCTTAGGAACCTTGCTATTATCAAGGTATATCTCCTAAGCGATAAAAATCGGCCGAAATGCATGACTATCGCTGTAAAGTCAGCGATATTCATGCATTACCGAGCTAATGCTCTTAGCCATGTTATCCACCTCCCATTGGATAACATGGCTAAGAACTGCTCTGGGCAGACATTAGCTTTTGGAGATAATCGCGCTTAGCGCGAATATCTCCAAAAGTTGGTAATAGGAGATAGCGATGTTAGCGACTGTTTCCAGTCGCTAACATCTTGGCACGCCCACTTCGCATGTCATTAGTGATAAATATCACTGACATGCAAAGCGGGGCCCAAGATGGTCGCTATCTCCTACTAGCTGTCGCTAACTGGTGTTAGCGACAGCTAGGTAATAGGGAGATAATTTTATCTCCGCTTTCTTGGCTTTTAAAGCCAAAAAAGCGGAGATAAACCCCCTTGATAATATGCCCCAGTGTTTTTTGTGGTGTTTCTGAGCTCTGTATCCCTATCCCAAGCTCCTCTCCTGCATAAGCCTTAGACTGCTCTGCCTCGCTACCCTGAGAGTCAAGTGCCTAAACACGGTTACATGGTGCCGGCTGGGGACGGTCTGCAGTGCGGGGCCCGAAGACGCCAGTGGTGAAAGACCCCAGTTCATACAACTGGGGCCAGTGCCCCGCGGTCTGCCCCAGGAGCCTTCAATCTGGATTTCTTATAGTAAACTTAAAAAATGTTGGCTAAATTTCATACAAATGGTAAATAGGACTTAATGATCACGGGCCCGATTCACAGAATGAACTTAAGACTCAATCCTAAACTTACTACTATTTTGGTATTCACAGAATGCACTTACTACTTTTGGTATTCACATAAGTTAGTATTTTGTCTTAAGTCTGTCTTAAGTGTGTCTGAAGACAAACTTAAGACAAAATCCTAACTTCTGTGAATGCCAAAAGTAGTAAGTGCATTCTGTGGATACCAAAATAGTAGTAAGTTTAGGATTGAGTCTTAAGTTCATTCTGTGAATGCCAAAAGTAGTAAGTGCATTCTGTGAATACCAAAATAGTAGTAAGTTTAGGATTGAGTCTTAAATTCATTCTGTGAATCGGGCCCAATATTACTATTGTGCTCTAGTTCGTTGCCAATGTATCCCAACGGTTAGTATTTTAAATCAGAAATCAGCAACCTTAGTTTTTATCCACCTCAGTACTCGTTAAATCATTCCTTACATGTTGCTTACAAACCATAGTATTAGAAGACTTAACACCTGAAAAATCTGGTAATACCCAGGCTTGTGGAGCACTATTGCTTCTTAAATATTCAGTCATAAGTGCTCCTTGGAGTTCAGTTCATACGTGATCTTTCTTTAATGCTGTACGTTTGTCCCAGTCGTCAGTTTGTGGCAGTGCCTGCGCAATCCGCGCCTTAAGACACCTGTGCGTCACAAGAATGTTCTGCACTATGGGCCGGATGTATCAAGATGCCCTCTCGCCATTCTCAAATAGCGATTTTTTGAGAATCGCCATTTGAGAATTGCAAAATGGAATGTATGTAGAAATTCGCTATTTTTTTGCGATTTCTTACAATTCCTTAATTGCGATTAGCAAATTGCGAATCGCAATTAAGGAATAATTTCCCATTCATTTCTATGGGCCAGGAGGCCCATAGGAATGAATGTGAAATTATTCCCAATCTGCGATTCGCAATTTGCTAATCGCAAATTGAGAATTATTTCAAGGGTGCAAGGGTGTCTTAAGGACACCCTGCTTCACCCCCTGAAATTGACATGTGTGCGCATATGGCGAACATACATGTCCTAAGAGCATGTATGAGCGTCACATGGCACATTTACGAATTGCAAAAAGTGCATTTGTAATAGAATTCGCAAATTACCACCAACTACAAGTTGGTGGTAATTTGCGATTTCTTAGCCTAATTTCACAAAACTTAAATGCTTCATACATAGCATTTAAGGAATCGCAATTTGCGATTCCTTAAAGGCTTGCGCAATATTAAGGAATCGCAAAATTTGCGATTACTTAATATTGTGAGGCTTTTTTCTTGATACATTCCATTTTCCTATTTTTTTGTCGTAAACGCTGCTTTTTAGCGATTCGCAGCTTTTGCGACAAAAAAATAGATTGGTACATCTGCCCCTATGCTCTTGTCAAAACCTTCTTGTTGCGGGTCAAGTTAAACCCCGTTAGTTTTATCTGTACCCTTAGAGGACATAATGAAGATTGTTCTAGTCCATCAATGCCCTCTACTTTCTTAGCCCCACACCACCAATTGGCTTTTTCGTCTGTTTAAGGGTGTCTAAGGGCACCCAGAATGACCCTGGCATTATAGAAACCACCTCGCGAGCACCCTAGCATAGGTTGTAGCTCACGCCTGGATCCCAAAGACAGATGACGAAGCGCGGTGCCTCCTAGATGGGTGAGGGCTTTCAGTCCTGTTGACAGGAAGACCCATGGAGGGGTACCTGATACGCATCCAGGGACGGTGGAGCTATAAGATAGGGATATTACATGTCTGCTTATAAGATTCATTGGGACATATCCGCTGGCGTTGTTCCACTCCTTTATTCCCCCTTGGTCATAATGATGTAGTTCTTCAAAAGCTACATTGGCTCTCTGTACATCAGCGCATAAGGGAAACATCCTTTACAACGCGGTGTTTACACCGCACAACCTTTACGACGCAGCAATCACAACGCAAGTCATTACTACGACTTGCGCTGGATGGCGCTCTTGCTTAAGGAATAGTTTGATTTTCTATTCCAACACCTTCCCTACTGTAACGTGGGCTGGAGTTGGAATAGAAAATTTAATTATTCCACAATCCTGTGCCCTCCAACGCAAGTCGTTCTAACGACTTGCGTTGTAATAGCTGCGTCGTAAAGTACCGCGATCAAAATGATCGCGTTGTATTGATGTACATCCGCGCATAAACTTTAGAACTTTATGGACTGTATTTAAAGCTCACTTTAGGGCAGCCCTAGCTTCATTCAGAAGGATTCACAGGATTGTGTTCAGAAGAGAAAATTGATTATCTTCCAATGCTCACCTAGTAAAGGAATGTAAGATCCACAAATCCAGATCAGGGGTGATGCTTTTCTGTCAATGCAGCTAAACGTCTGAATTCTGTTCCCTCAAATCTACACATTGAATCTTCCTCACTCCTGTTTCAGTGCCACCTAAAGTCCCGTCTATGTAGAAAAGTGTTGTATATTTATACTTACTTCAATATGACTACTTGGTGTCTGTAGTCGTTTCTTAGTGTTCATATCTTACCAGTCTCCCATACTACCTAAGAGTGTTCTATCTGGTATGGGAAGATTCCAGCCTTGGCAGTTGATGGTCTGGTCAGCTGTGAGGTTTACTGCTCTGCTGTCTTATCTTATACTATCTTAATAAATATATCTTAATAACCTGAAGACGTGTCCTACTACCTACCTAATCTACTTACAACAAAAAGCCTCTGACAAATTAGGAGTTACAACTAGGTTATCATTCTCACCTGCATTTGGAATAGTGCCTAGAGACCTCGATTAAATAACGCTCTCTACAAGTAATGCTAATATAACATAATATAATATACCTTTATAGCCCGCCATAGTGGGTTATACCTGCCATTAAAGGCCCGCTTCAGCGTTAAAGGCCCGTGCCAACTTGCGTGGTACAGAAACACGTGTTAACATCGCAACCGGGGTACTGCCTGCTATGGAAAGGCAGGTCGTAGTTCTGCCTGCGTTGTAAAGGATGTTTCCAGTTGAACATTGACATATTTATGTCTAGCGATAACGCAATGGAAACTTGACAGATTCGATAGAAAGGCCATCTGAAAGCAATAGACCAACCGCTTCCAATCACCAGTTCCAGCTACAACGGGAATCAGATGTGATACTTTTAATAGCAGTTCCGTTGGCGGCTAAAACGAATACATACGCCGGCGTCTAGATAAACTAAAAATAATTTGTAACTCGTCCATTTGAATTTCCATTAGGTAATGCTCCAGCAACTGACATGATCATTAACTTACAAAATATCAAATAGTAAACAGAATCTAACTAGCTAGAAAAACTTGGGGGCATATTATCAAGGGGGTTTATCTCCGCTTTTTTGGCTTTAAAAGCCAAGAAAGCGGAGATAAAATTATCTCCCTATTACCTAGCTGTCGCTAACACCAGTTCGCGACAGCTAGAAGGAGATAGCGAATATCTTGGGCCCCACTTTGCATGTCAGAGAAATGTATCACTAATGACATGCAAAGTGGGCGTGCCAAGATGTTTGCGACTGGAAACAGTCGCTAACATCGCTATCTCCTATTACCAACTTTTGGAGATATTCGCGCCGTGTTTAACATTATACTGAGCCTGTCCTGTCCAAATTTTGGCTGCTTAGCACCAACGCAGGTACTCTTGCGTCATGTTACAAGGGTGCCTGAGTGGTAGGCAGAGTTGTTTTTGTGCAGGAAGGACACCGTCCTACGCAGAAACAACCCTGAGAGACATTTTCCTCTTTCTAAGGGGCATCTTTACGAGGATGTAGTGGAGCGCGGCGTTAGCCTCCTTGGCTTGACGCCACACTTCGCCACTTCTGAAACGCAGGGCTACACAGTATTTACAAAGATACAGTGGAGCCCCAGCTTTTCCACCTGCGCTGACGCTAATTTAGCCACTTACCGCCAACAAGGACACCCTCCCACCATAGTGCAAGGGTGCCTGCATTGATGGGGAAGGTTGTTTATGTGCAGGAAGGTGTCCCTTAGCGTGAAAGGGGTGGGCAATGGGTGTTGTGGTGGGCGTCTACTTTCACCTCCACTTGTGTTTCTTCTCACAGATTGTGAAATAAAAGCTGCAGTAGTATCCCGAGGGTGTTGTCAGTCAGTATTTCCTGGAAAATAGGGTATTTAAGGTGCTCTGTGGCTCTCAGAGCATTTTTATAATTCTCTTCCTGGCAAGGGAGCTGGCATTCTTTAATAGCAGGTTCCCTCTCCTGCTTTTGCTAGGATGATTCTCAGAAATCTAGATTTCAGTGCTGTTAACGTGCATTTAAAATCCCCGCTTGTACCAATGCAAAAGTTTGGATGTCGTAAATAATGATTCAACATAAAACATTCCCACATACTTGTTACCTTCACTAGCGGCCATATGTATCAAGCAAATTCGCATTCTCAAAGGCCGAAATTGACAGAATTTCGGCCTTTGCGAATGCGAATTTGCTACATGGTATGTATTAAGCAAAATCTGGTGCAAAATAAGGAATCGCTAAATTTGCGATTCCTTATTTTGCAATCGCATGTAAGGAATCGCAAATTTTGCGATTCCTTAAATGCAATGTATGAAGCAAAACAAATTTGCAAAATGTCCTTAAGGAATCGCAAATTACCACCAACTTCTAGTTGGTGGTAAGTTGCAAATTCCTTGAAAAATGCACATGTTTGCATTTTTCAAAGTGCCATGTGACGCACATACATGCCCTTGGGGCATGTATGTGCGTCACATGTGCACCCATGCATATTTCAGGGGTGCAACAGGGTGTCCTTTGGACACCCCTGCACCCTTGAAATTATTCTCAATTTGCGATTAGCAAATTGCAAATCGCAAATTGAGAATAACTTCCCATTCATTCCTATGGGCCTCCTGGCCCATAGAAATGAATGGGAAAGTATTCGTTCATTGCGATTCGAAATTTGCTAGCAATTAAGGAATTTTAAGAAATCGCAAAAAAAAAATGCGATTTTGTACATACATACCCATTTGCGATTCTCAAATAGCGATTTCTTAAAAATCGCTATTTGAGAATCGCAAATGGGTATCTTGATACATATGGCCCTAAATCCTCAAAAGTGAGTACTACCACTACCCGCTGGCGGTCAGCCAATAGTGACTCAGTTTTAGTGCAGTGTCTCCTGTTTCATGGTCCAAAACCCTCTGCAGTGGTAAGAGATTGTTGGTGTTGTCCAAGGCACACAGGAGGACCAGTGACTCTACTGTGTTGACACTAGCACCTTCCCAGTTTACTGGCGCCACCGCCTCAATCAACGCTCCATGGTGGGCTTCAGATGTCACAGTTTCTGGACAGCAATAGCAAAACCAAGAACTTCTCTGGATCAGGCACTTATGACATGGGAAGCCAATCGTGATGGTGGCGGAGGCTGTGGGGCACTAGTGGTCAACAAGTGCACCCGCGACAGATACGGACCAGCAACCACCAACCACCAACCAGCCACTCAGAAAGAAGCCTCAAGGATGCATTTTATTTCATGATGGGTGGTCATTGTCGCTGCTTCTCATAAATGAGGCCCAAGGTGTATTAGCATAAGGACTTTTCTCCGAATTACTTGAGTACATAGAACCTCATCATAACCCATTCTTACACTGCTGAGCTGTGAACCGCAAGAGTGGTGATGATGGATCCTGTGTTCTTCTGCACTTTGAGCGTTTGTTAGCATGTTTCACTTGTGTGAGTTATATACAGGACCGGACTGGCCATACTGAGCACCAGGCGTTTTCCCTGTGGGCTGGCAGGATGTGGAAAAGTAAATTTTGCCATGTTCTGTGTCCCTACGCCTCATCCATCATATGTTATGTGTGCATGATCAATATGCATATGTTATTCCCCATTTCTGATTAAAGACGCAATTACAGTTGTGTCCACCTCTAGTATGTTAGTTTCCAGTCCTCGTGAATACTACGAATATCAGGCCTATGTGAGTAATGTTGCCACGTTTCTCAGTGTGCACGTTATTCAATTTTAAAGTCCCCGTTTCCAGGCCTCAAAAAGGGCCCGGACCACAGATTCAGCTCCTGTCTCCTGAAAGCCTCGCTGAGGAGCGATACAGCCCCCACCTGTATCCTCGACCCTTCACTTACTTCCTGCCTTGCAGTGCCCGGTGCACCCCGGCTCTGCCTCTGAGTCTGCCAAAAGTATGTTATAGTTCCAGTTATCAGTTCAGTCCTCCTCCTCTGCATTCCTAAGCTACTGAACTGCATCAATAGTTTCCGTCATTGTCTAGCCTTCTCGTCTCCACGTTAGAGAAATACTGTATTTAATGGTCATTTAATATTCTTCACGCACTACATGTAGAATAATGCATGGTCCAGTCTTAGAATCAAGTTAGCTTCTCCCCTCATGACTTCTAGTTTATATCAACATGTTCCCTAAAACATTAGATACCAGATAGGGTTTAGGTACATGTCGCTCCGACCCTCCAGACTCTAGTCTCTGCTCCTAGCACAGAGTTCGTAGCCCCCAGCTTCTCCTAGTAATACGTCATTGCTAGTTTTCGCGCACCATTAGGTTAGAGGTCCCGGCTCCTTAGGTAGCCCCCTCCAAAGTTTCCGCCCATTCATGACATATTCTGTCACGTTTTGCACCACATGTCTATGTATACGCCCAGTTACACCCAGTTACACCTCTTATTTCTCTTATCTCTCGCGACTGCTACGCGTCACGCCTCCTACTCCACCTACTGTTACGCCTACTGCAATGTAATGCTATGTGTTTGCGCTATGTATATAAGTCAATGTTTTGTTATTAAATGTTAGCGCGCTCATCCCAGACCTAGCCCCAGCAGCTGCTGGGCCTCTTTTCCCCTGCTGGGCCTCTTTTCCCCTGCTGGGCCCCAGTTGTCCTGCTGGGCCCTGTCATTCTGTTCCTATGCAGGTTGTCCTGATCCTGTCCTTATGCTGTAATAAACCTGCAGAAACTCCTACTACCTCGAATCTTGACTCTTATTTATTGAGCTATCTGTTATGCTATAAGTCTAGTCAAAAATAGGGTATTATTTATTTATTTACCACATAATGGCGCCCGAATAGGGACTTGCCCTTTCCCCACGCGTCGGTGAAGCCACGCCGACCCCCTGACCCTCTGCAGTCGTGACGGAACCATACTGGCCAAGTGCAGACATTTCTGCTTCAAGTATCCCTCAGGCCCACGGAGGAGACGGAGGAGGCGGTCCAGCATCCGAACGAGACGGTGGAGGAACGCGGCGAGTCCCGACCAGAGCCCAAGCCGAGAGTCCAAGGTCCGAGGTATCCGGAGGCCCACCCGTAACTGAAGTCCGAAGTCCGAAGTTCGTCGTCGTAGTCCAGTCCCGTCCGAGGCCTTCCATTCCGTGCTGCCCGGTGAGTACCATTGCTGGGGTAGTGTCTAGACAGGGTCAGTCTAAATTGACTCCTGGTCCGTGGGTTGGTGGTACCCAAGCCCACAAACGAAGTGTTCACCTAGGTGGATACGGGTCTTGATGCGTTCCTTTATGGGACCGGTATGTTCCGTACTGTTACAGCAGTGCATCCAGTAACTCTAGTCTGTTCCGTTCTCGAGAATTCTGTTCTGTTTCTGTTTTCAGTATTTTCAGGTAGTATTCTGTTCGAACTGTTATTTATAATGTTGTTTAATGTATTTCCAACGTCGTGGTATGCCTGAATTGTTTTCCCAATTGTTATTGTTTTTTCGTGTATTGTATTGTGTTCCGATTCAAGTTTAGAATGCCGCTCTTTTCCAAGTTACGTCAGTTAAAAACTAGAAAGGGTCTGCTGGAAGCAGCAGTTCCTGTTCCGCCTAGGGACAGTCCAGGTCACTTTATGTATCAGAAACATGGCATAAGCGCCATATTGTATCTAGATTTATGGGTAGAGTATACCAAACAGTTAGAAGAAAAGTATAGATGGCCCGTATCGGGTACATGGGATGCCGAATGTATCATGCGAGTAGAAGAAGCATTATGGAAAAAGAAAGCCAGACAGTCACAGAAAGATGCCATCGAGTTATGGCGTAAGGAAGCGCATAGAAGAACGGAAAAGGAAGTCAGAAAGTCAGAGTTAAGTAGAGAATCCCAAGAACGAGCCCAAGAAAGAGAATTAATCGAGATAGGTGAACAAGTCAAAGCCGAACAGTCAGACAGACAGAGGCATGCCCTTATTAAGGGTATGTATCCTCTCCTTGCCGAAGGTTTGCCAAAAGCGACCCCAGAGGCACCCAGTAATTTCCCACCACCATTAGTTCCGACCAAGCTACGTCACAAACCGACCGCAGCTGATATTTTTATTTCGTCCTATTTGGATGATACAGTTCCAGAATATGCAAATCCAGTTCGCGCTCCACCTGTCCCTGTAAATCAGGCACTTCCTGTTCCTCCAGACACCGGAGTACCTGTTACGGTACCCCCGGGTCAGCCTGCCATACAAGTTCAGCCCACGTTACAATTACCGACCCTGCAAGCACGAAGAATGTCAGTCGACGATTCTAGTATAGGGGCCGCAGGAGGAGGTCCTCCTCAAACCCCGCCGCCTCACAAACGTTTGTCAGCACTCGAATTACATGCTCAAGCATCACAGCGTACTCCTAAAAGTAATAAGTCTGTCACAGAAATCAGACAAGCCCTTGCCGAATGTGTCTATGACACAGTCCCAGGCGAGTATAATATGGTTTTATATTCCGTACGCGTAAGAAGGGTGACCGAGTATCTAGTCACCTTACCGAATATGAAAGAAGATCTAGACAGAATATATCGTTTCATCCGTACAGGGGATGATCCAGAAAGTATTGGCGAGATTATGTCTCAAAGGAAAGCCGAGATTCAACTCATGATATTAAAGTTCCTGATCAATTGTTTAATAAGAGAACAAGATTACCCGTCTAAAGATCCCGCCGAAATGAGAATCCTGACAAGGTGGAGTGATAATATAGCCGAGGGTAAGCACAAGACCATTAGTGCCATGGAAAGTATGTACAAGAAAATTCGTAAAGAAATAATAAGGTTACACGAACAGCGTAAAGCAGCACAAGTAAGCGAGAAAGAAAGTATCTCTGATCCTGAAGAGGAAGACGAGAATCCCGCCAGAATAGCGTATGTAGGAAAATCCAGATTTCCAGATCGCCATTTACGTCTAGAACCTAAGTCTATTTTTCATCATCCAGCACCAGAACGAGGTTCTCTAGAACAAGTATTTCAAGCTACCGATCACATTCTGAAATCACGAGTCGGTTATAGCGAATTAAGTACCATGCACGAACAAGAACTAGCCCGATCAGCAGTCCGATGGATTACTGATTCTACCACTTTTCCAGACGAAATAGTGGCACAAATGTTTCTGAAACTGCCCCCAGCCGAGCAACGACTGGTGGGTATGTATATGATCCAGCACCTCATTACCCTGTATGAGGGTCAACATTCTGATCCAGGCCCGTTACATGATATCCTGAACGAGTTATTCCAGTACAGATGGAGAGGTCTAGGTACCGATTTAATTAGTGTCATTCTAGAACAGCGCCACAAGTATAGAACGTTCCTGAACCCGCATTTTGTTCATGTCTCACCCCCAGAAAGTAAACCATTCTACATAGACAGACAGAATCCGCTACGAGAAGTCCACCCAGTCCAAGGGGCGGGTGGCGTAATGCAACGAGTGTTTGTATACACTCCGATATCAAAGATGGAACTTCTTGAAATGAAGAAATTAATCCCCTGTCATGACAAAGATCCAGCAGGGTTCCATAGAGAATTAAAAGACATGCTCCGTATGGGAGAATACACTTACCCAGATATCATTAAAATGTTAAAGGTCCTGCTACCCGCAGGGGTGTATGAAAAATTAAAGGAAAAAGAATGGGAGGTGGGAGAGAAAAAGATCGATTGGACAGCTCTAGAAGCTGAAGACAAGGCACGAGTACCAGGTACCGGTCTTGGAGATAAATGTAAAGAATTACCAGAATTATTGATTCAAGTTTTACCCAGATTATTGACAACTAGGAAAGAAGACTGGGATGCAATCTCAGCCTGTAAACAGAAACAAGACGAGGATATTAGTGATTTTTATTCTAGATTCGAGAAATGTTTCAGTATTAATAGTGGTCTCAAGACAAGTAGTGAGTCATACCCTCATCTTTTCGTTACCAAATTAGTCGAGAATTCAAGTCCACAAATTAAAAACCGAGTTTTGAAAGTCGAAAGCACCTGGCAAGCAAATACTCCGTCCCAGATGCTCCAGATGCTTCAGTATCACCAGAATAGAATTAGAGAAGAGCAAGAACACGAAAGAAAACGTATGAAAGACACGAAAATGAAAGTGCTAGTTGCACAGTCGATTCCCCAAGACAGTCAGAAGAGAGGTCCGAATCAAGCCAGTCACCCTGCGGCTCCCGTTAAAGGGAACTGCAATTATTGTAAACAGCCAGGTCATTTTATAAACGAGTGTGCAGTTCTGAAACACAACATAGCTACTGGTAAGACTAAAGAAAGGCCACGTCCGCCGAGACAAGAACAAGTTTCACAGACTCCTCAGTCACAGAATGCACAACAGACAGTTTCCGCACCGCAGCCTATTGCTGCAACACAGCACGTTACATCGCAGATGTACCAGTATGCACAGTCCGAGTATCCAGAGTACCAGTCATATTCATGAAACAGCCTAGAGAGGGAGGTAGGCTTGCCTCTCATCGAGATACCTGTAGACCAAGAAGGTCCCTATGTTCACAGTCAAGTATTAGGGAAAGACAGAAAGTTTTTGATCGATACAGGGGCAAGTAGGACCACAATTAGTCACGCCGAAGTTCCAGGGGCTCCGCTCTCAGGCTCAAGAAATGTTTCCCTTGGATTTTCAGGAAAACCCATAGTTAATGAAATATCTAAGCCAGTTACTCTAGAAGTAGGTCCATTGTCCCGTACTACTGATCTGTTACTTACTAAGTCATGTCCAGAAAATCTATTAGGTATTAAGACACTGAAAGAATTAGGTGCAGTTATTTGCTGTTCCCCAGAGGGAATACGTCTGTTCCTACGTGACTTTAAGGGTCACTATGTGTTACGAGATTTTGATTCAAGATTGTCTAATGTTCCGCAGCATTTATGGGCGCAAGGTCCAACTGATGTAGGTTACATGCAAATCACACCCCATCGTGTGACTCTCAAACCAGGTGTAGTGTTACCCCGAATCAGACAGTACAGATTGCCACCTGAGGCTGTAGCAGCCTTATCCAAAATTATTGACGAGCTCATGGCTCAAGGAGTAGTTGTAGAAACTGACTCCAATGTATGCAATTCTCCGATCATTCCAGTCATGAAACGTACTGATCCAAATGCACCCCCAGTATATCGATTAGTGATTGATTTACGAGAGCTTAACAAATGTATCATTCCTCAGTACCCAGTTGTCCCAGATATTTCTTCCCTGTTAACAGCCATTGATTCCGAAGCCATGTTTTTCACTGTTATTGACCTCAAGAATGCATTTTTTAGTGTTCCAATTCATCCAGACAGCCAGTTTCTTTTTGGATTTTGTTTAAACGGAAGGAGCTATATGTTTACACGCGCTCCTCAAGGTTTCACAGAAAGCCCTAGTATTTATAGTCAAGCACTCAAGAGACAACTAGACAACATTCACATGCCAACTGACACTGCCCTGCTCCAGTATGTCGATGATCTACTGATCACAGCCCGTTCTGAACGTGCTTGCGAGCGAGCATCACTTACAGTTCTGTATTTCCTAGCCGAGATGGGGCACAAGGTGTCACCTTCGAAGCTTCAATTCTGTGTCCAGCAAGTGGTATACTTAGGACACTTGCTGTCCAAGAGGGGTAGGCAGTTGACACCCGACCGTATCCAGTTAATAGCGAGTCTTCCCCAGCCAAGAACCCAGAAGGAGGTACGTGCCTTTATCGGCCTTACTTCTTATTGTAGACAATGGATTCCCCAGTATGCATTCCTAGCCAAGCCACTGATACAGTTAACGACACAGGAGGCAGCCGTATCGACTGTCCTCCCTTGGACATCTGACCATACACTTAGTTTCAACGAGTTAAAGAAAGCCCTATGTCAAGCTCCAGTTCTAGCTACACCGAACTACAGTAAGCCTTTTACACTTTTCGTTACTGAACGCGAAGGTACAGCATTATCTGTCCTCACACAAGATCAAGCAGGTCAATACAAGCCCTGTGCTTATTTTTCGAGCACATTAGATCCAGTCGCCCAGGCGTTGCCTGCGTGCCTCAAGTCAGTTGCAGCCACAGCACTAGCTATCAGACAAAGTGATTCCATAGTTTTAGGACATTCCCTGACAGTACAAGTTCCACATTCAGTAGAAGTTCTTTTAAACCGAACACAAACTCAGCACTTGACAATTGCACGTTTAACAGGTTATGAATTGACACTGTTCCAGCCACACATAGAAATTAGACGCTGCAACGTCCTGAATCCTGCTACACTGTTACCATCAGTTAGTTCAAATCCAGACACACATGATTGTGTGGAAGTAGTTAACATTACGACAAAGCCAAGACAAGACCTGACAGATATTCCGTTACCAGATCCTGACCTGACACTTTATGTGGATGGTTCATGTATGAGAACTAGTACAGGAGAACTAGTCGCCGCGTATGCAGTGACTACTGACACTGAAGTTATTGAAACACACCGTATTGATACCCTGTCCGCTCAAGCAGCAGAGCTAGTTGCTCTGACACAAGCCTGTATACATGCCAAGAACCTGAAGGTTAATGTTTACACAGATTCACGTTACGCATTCGGAGTTGTACACGACTTCGGAGTGCTCTGGCAGGAGAGAGGTTTTATGACTTCTCATGGAACCAAGATTCAGCATGGTCTCCTTATTCAAGCCCTGTTAGATGCCATACATTTACCGACATCTATTGCTATCATGAAATGCAAAGCACATACGAAAGTTACTGACATTATTTCCCAAGGTAATGATCTAGCAGACCGTACAGCCAAGCTTACAGCACAGACTCCAGACATTCCAGTTAACATGACACATACTCCAGATCCGACTAAATGCATGACAGTTAAGGACCCTACACAAGATGTCATAGATATACAGTTACATGCTACTCCCGATGAAATCAAGAAATGGTCTGAACAAGGAGGGGTCCAGACAGATCAAGGATGGTTAACGAAGGGTAGAGCCACATGGTTTCTCCCCGATTCTATGGTTCAAATCATTATCAATACCGCACATAGTCCAGCACATTTAGGAGAAAAAGCTATGTTAGACAGTATCCAGACCATTTGGTTCAACAAGCATTTACGAGCTGCAGCCAAGCAGAAAGTCCGTACCTGTATGATATGTTGTCAGTTTAATCCAGGTAAAAGTGTCCCGGTGGAACAAGGTGGTTTCCAGCCCCCTGACCACCCTTTTGAGGTCCTCCAGATGGATTATATTCAGATGGAGCGATGTCGAGGTTTCAAGTATGTCCTTGTAGTTGTATGCGCTTTGTCCAGGTGGACAGAAGCATATCCAGTCCCAGATTACACAGCCGCGACCACTGCCAAGCAGTTGGTTCGTGAATTTTTCCCTAGATACGGACTCCCTAGAGTCGTATATTCTGATAACGGTCAGCCATTCTCCTCAGAGTTAATGAAGCACGTTTCCCTGTTGTTAGGGTACCAGTGGAAGTTTCATTGTGTACGCCATCCTGAAGCAGCTGGACTAGTCGAAAGGCATAATCAGACTCTGAAAATCCGCATTGCAAAAGTCTGTAAGGACAAAGGTGTGGACTGGCTAGTAGCTCTGCCAGTCGCTTTGTTTTATATGCGCATGGTCGCACATTCCAGATCAGGTCTGTCCCCGTACGAGGTCGTATTCGGCCGCCCCCCTAACATGTGGGGTACTCCTAGACCCCGAAGTATTACCGATGTTTCATGTAATATGCTGACAGATTACCTAGCTTCCTTGATGTCTGCCCTCAACTCATGTCGTTCACAGGTCGCCGCCGCATTTCCAGACAATACCGAGGTGGCACCGCACGAGATCGTTCCAGGCTCCCTTGTGATGATCAGAAATTTCGACAGATCAAGTCCGCTGGAACCACGTTGGAAGGAGCCACGTCAGGTCCTCTTGACCACCCGAACTGCCGTCAAGTTGGAAGGCAGGAAGGGGTGGGTCCACCTTTCTCATGTAAAACTTTTCAAAGGATCGAAACCAGTCTTCAAAAGCATTTCCGAGAACATTTCCCAGGATTCGAAGGATTGCCAGAACATTGTTTTAAAGGACTGTCCCGCACAAGACTTTATTACAACCCCTCCCTTGTTAGAGAAAACTCCGCAACAGGAGTATAAGTTAAAGCTCAGGTCTAATAAGTCAGCCAGTTTGATTGTATAAGTCCTCCCCTAGGTGAAACGGTTAAATTGTTTCTGACATGTATAAAATAGACCCCCATAGTGAGAGAGTCAGTCAAAGTTCAATCAAATGTATCGTTTTTCTGAGTTTCATATTATTTCTCAGCATAATGATTTCCTGCACCAGCTACGCACTTTTCCTGTGTTTTCCAGTTCCTCATGCAAATATGTCTGCTAATGCTACAGTAGAGCACACGTTTAGTGATCTGCCTCCTCACGAATATTCTTACCGCCTCGCTATGCGCAACAACACATTTATCCGTATGTTACATTATTCGCACCAGACCAGCAATGCCACTAATTGTTGGGTGTGTGGTCGACTCCCCCCTTTTCAGACACCGAAAGGAGTTCTGCCACTGTTTCCTTATCCATTCTCACACAATGGTTCGTGTGGAGCATGGTCCACGTTAACGTCATCCTCAACAGATATGTCTTTTCTTAACAGTACATGTTTCCCAGACAAGCAAGGTCTCCCCCACAGAACAGGTTTAGATCTAGAAAACGAAGTATATAATTTAGGAAATTATTCGTCGAATTTCATGGTTCTGAATGTTCAGTCTGATACTACTCCAGACTCACCCGCTATTTCAGTACTACCAGTCAAAGGCGAATTATGTGTCCGTAGTTATGGTTCTGTACATATAGGTCATAGTGAATGTACTACTGTTATCCAGTATAGTGACAGTGGGAAATCTATTTTCAAAGCTTCACGTCATTCTTATTTTATTTGTGGTCAAACTGCATATGTCCGTCTGCCCCTCGATTGGGAGGGAACCTGTTACATTGCTTTCCTACTGCCACCTGTTTTTCTAGCCCCACCTGACTATCATAGGAATTCTTTCTTAGTACACACTAGACACAAGAGAAATCTCCCGATTGTCGATTATACTGAAACCGCCGCAGAGCAATTCATTGATATAGATAAAGGTGTTTTCCCTTATTTAGGTACAGTTGTAAATAGTAAGCTTATTCGTAGGTTAACAAGAACCCTTGAAGCAGTAGTAGATGAGACTGCCTCCGCTCTAGGTAACTTAACTGAAGAGCAGTCCTTTATGAGAATTGTCGTTTTACAGAATCGTCTCGTCCTTGACGTCATACTGGCCGATAGGGGCGGGGCCTGTAGAATTCTCGGATCCAGTTGTTGTATTTTCATTCCAAATAACGCGCCGTCTGTTTATTCAGCTATAACCAGACTCCATAAAATTGCCCATCTGTTACACCAAGATTCAGGCACCTGGACATGGTCCGGTTGGTTCTGGAATATAATTTCCGCATGGGGATGGAAAGTCCTGTCCTTTTTAGGTATTGCAGTAGCGATCATATTTAGCTGCTGCCTCTGTATACAATGTGGCCCTGCGATTTGCAGCATGTGTGCTACCTCTTGTATTCCTAGTCCCAAGCCCCGTTCTAAATCCCGTTCCAAGACAATTCGAGACGAGCAAATGGTACTGTATGAAATGATAGACGGTATCATGAATATTGATGTTTCCTGATGGAAACGTAGTGACAAGGAGGGAATGTGGAAAAGTAAATTTTGCCATGTTCTGTGTCCCTACGCCTCATCCATCATATGTTATGTGTGCATGATCAATATGCATATGTTATTCCCCATTTCTGATTAAAGACGCAATTACAGTTGTGTCCACCTCTAGTATGTTAGTTTCCAGTCCTCGTGAATACTACGAATATCAGGCCTATGTGAGTAATGTTGCCACGTTTCTCAGTGTGCACGTTATTCAATTTTAAAGTCCCCGTTTCCAGGCCTCAAAAAGGGCCCGGACCACAGATTCAGCTCCTGTCTCCTGAAAGCCTCGCTGAGGAGCGATACAGCCCCCACCTGTATCCTCGACCCTTCACTTACTTCCTGCCTTGCAGTGCCCGGTGCACCCCGGCTCTGCCTCTGAGTCTGCCAAAAGTATGTTATAGTTCCAGTTATCAGTTCAGTCCTCCTCCTCTGCATTCCTAAGCTACTGAACTGCATCAATAGTTTCCGTCATTGTCTAGCCTTCTCGTCTCCACGTTAGAGAAATACTGTATTTAATGGTCATTTAATATTCTTCACGCACTACATGTAGAATAATGCATGGTCCAGTCTTAGAATCAAGTTAGCTTCTCCCCTCATGACTTCTAGTTTATATCAACATGTTCCCTAAAACATTAGATACCAGATAGGGTTTAGGTACATGTCGCTCCGACCCTCCAGACTCTAGTCTCTGCTCCTAGCACAGAGTTCGTAGCCCCCAGCTTCTCCTAGTAATACGTCATTGCTAGTTTTCGCGCACCATTAGGTTAGAGGTCCCGGCTCCTTAGGTAGCCCCCTCCAAAGTTTCCGCCCATTCATGACATATTCTGTCACGTTTTGCACCACATGTCTATGTATACGCCCAGTTACACCCAGTTACACCTCTTATTTCTCTTATCTCTCGCGACTGCTACGCGTCACGCCTCCTACTCCACCTACTGTTACGCCTACTGCAATGTAATGCTATGTGTTTGCGCTATGTATATAAGTCAATGTTTTGTTATTAAATGTTAGCGCGCTCATCCCAGACCTAGCCCCAGCAGCTGCTGGGCCTCTTTTCCCCTGCTGGGCCTCTTTTCCCCTGCTGGGCCCCAGTTGTCCTGCTGGGCCCTGTCATTCTGTTCCTATGCAGGTTGTCCTGATCCTGTCCTTATGCTGTAATAAACCTGCAGAAACTCCTACTACCTCGAATCTTGACTCTTATTTATTGAGCTATCTGTTATGCTATAAGTCTAGTCAAAAATAGGGTATTATTTATTTATTTACCACAGTTTCACTGCTGGTGCGGCTAGTTTTGTTGATGGCGGTCGGCCCGGGCAAACGTTGCCTGCCTTCAGCGCGTTGGTGCGTCGGACGGCCCCCGGCCGTCCAATGTCACGGTGGGCATGTGCGGAGGACGGCCGGGGGCCGTCCTGACAACGCCCAGTCATAAATCACCCGCACCGCGGCGGAATTCCAGCGGCTGAATTCCAGCCGCGGTCAACGGGTTAAGGATAAACAAATGCAAACAAATGGTTTTAAAGCACCTTCGTCAGGTCACAATCAAACCATTTGTTTTTGTGTTTGGATGGTTCCTGTCTCTAGCACTGTCCCTAAGAGCAGCGCTGGCCGCCAGGGCTTTGAGGGGGCGGGGGGGACGGATCTGGTGCTACTAACTCATACTCCACAACAGATGCTAAAGACTCTTTAACATTCAAAACAGTGTATTTCTTTATAATGTGATGTTTGCAACACATTTCAGTTTAGTAAATTAAATTACACCATTGCATTGAGTGCCAAGTGTTAGAACTGACAGATTCTAGCTGGTATATTTCTATGTGTTACAGACAGAGGGTTACATCAACCTCTTTAGAACACTAAGGGCCTCATTTATGAAAAGTGACGCATCGCTGCGTGAAAACGGCGATGCGTCACTTTTCACTGCACTCTCCCTGCAACACTAACGCTGCGTCATATTTACAGTATGACGCATCATGTCGCAAGGAGTTACAGATACGTCAGTATTCATGACGTATCTGTATGGCTCAAAAGTGACGCATTGCTGGAGTGTGTCACAAAAGTGACACAACTCCAGCAATGGGTCCTTTCACATGGGGCAAGCCCCGTGTGAAAGGGCCTGCGTCAGTCTTACGCCTGCTGTGAGGCAGGCGCAAGATTTTGACGCAACGGCGTCCTAGAAGTGACGCAGTGAAATCTATGAGATTTTACTGCGTCACTTCTATGACCCTTTCTTGCGTCAATACGCCCCCCTTGCATACATTATACCTGGCGCAGGTATAATGTGGCGCAGGGGTTTACAAAGTGACGCATCTACCTAGATGCAATTAAATGATTGGTTATGAAATGTGGGAGGAGAGAGAAGAGGAGTCATGAAAAGCAGAACTACAACAACTCTACTACATTATGAATTTAGATCAGCCATCTTGCAATCCTGAAAGGTCTGGTTCTTCTTGGCTGGAGAGAAAAAAAAAACCTGTGAATTACTTTGAATCCTAATAATTCTACAGGTTGTGGTTTTGAATGTGACGGATGTGGATAAGTGGAGAATGGAATATATTTAAGTGTTCCAGGAGTTCGGTAAAATTTAAGTGAATCGTGCATTGCATCGTATTGCGACAAGTTTCAGTGCTAAGGTACTGGTGGAGCAAGGATTCCTGAATCCCAATCTCTTTGTGAAATCATCAAAGAGTATCCCCCACCGGCCTTAAGGACCTCTGATTGTCGACTTGAAGCGTAAGGAAGGAGCTAGCATCAGCGATTCATTTCAACGACCGTGAAACATATGTGGCTTCACAGAAACGACAGAGAGGAAGGACTTCAAGCCATGAGGGTTTAATGTCAAGTTAGTCAAATCACAATCCATATGCATTAGAAAAGGTTCAGCAAATATATCATCAGAGCATAGATATTAAAATGATCAATCTATCAAAATTTGTCGATGATGAGGTAAAAGATGAAAAATGCAATCATATAAGAGAGGCAAAATAGGCAAAAAAGTGGCGAGGATTTCTACGAGGAAGAAGGTGTCAGCAATGTGGAGAAGTGTGGCTCAATGGTTAGAGCGGCAGACCCTGATGCAGAGGTCTGGCCCGGGACCAGGGTTCAATTCCGGCCTCGGCGGGTCTTTGGGCTCAATTTCCTCGGACCTGATAATTCTCGCCTCGGTGCCAATTCTAATCATGGGTCCCACTTTGTGACTCTGGGCAATAGCTTGCTTAATCTCCACAACGGCCCCAGCAGCGCTGGGATGCCTGGCTTCACCTTGGGGGTGCCCAGGAGTGGACACTTCACAGGGAAAGGCCAGGAAGGGTTCCTCAGCGGTATTCGTGCAAGTGCCGAGATGCCTCCGGGTAGTCGTGAGCTATACAAGTACGTAATTATCATTTATCAGATGAACCAAGTCAAGGGAATCAGGATTGGGCCTGCTAAACTCTCCTAAAGAACACTTAATTAAAACAGGAAATAAACATCTGTAAGACTCTTCATATGAGTTACCACCAAACAAACCAATCAAATATCATTCTCTGGAGCAGGTTTCTAAGGGCTTGACAATGTGGTATACATCTGTGGGACCTTGGATGTAACATCTGTCCGACCTTGGATGTAACATCTGTCCGGTCTGCCTGGTACAGGAGGTCCTCTCCAATCGTCTCAGTCTCCATGTCCGAAGCCAAATTCTCATTAGGTTGTAGCTACCTATCGGTCTAATACAATAAACAGAAGCCTATTCTAGCTACCGAGACACAATAAGACACCTGCAAAGTAGAGAAAAACAAGGCACCGCTAGAACATTTTAATGAGATGAATCTCATCCTTGGTCCTGGTTGCACGTTAGGCCAATGTTAAACTCAAACCGGCTTCCAAACAAATACAGTTAGCCTGCGTGAATGCACTAGCTACATTGAAGGAAGGTATACACTGTTCTATTGAACCCCTTGGCTGCGGGGCAAATTCCCCTGCTGTGCTGGGGGGCAGAGGGCGCACACAGCGCCCCGGTGTTGATGACGAGCTCAGCTCGTCATGACCACACCCGTTTCAATAGTCATGACCACACCCGTTTCAATAGAACGCTCAGCACAGCAGGAGAATTCGCCCTGCACCTGAGCGTTCCAACGGTCATGACGAGCTCAGCTCGTCATGAGCACACGAGCACCGTCGCTCATGAGGAGCTGAGCTCGTCATCAGCATGGGAGGGTTTAATGGGAATACATTTATTATGATTCAACTGGATATACAGGTGGTTCTCATTAAATTGAATATATTCACTTGCTGCTCTTGATTAATAAAATGCACACAGATTATTATAGTTAAACACACACTGAATATGTGGAATGTGCATAAACGGGTGAGCTCTGAATTATGCTGCTCCAATACACAAAATGAGGCATGTTCCTTTGGTGTTAAGACATTCTCTTAACAATGAATTGGGCAGATTATGTGACAAAGGGGTGACTGAGCCAAAAGTCTTCCGAATGGCTGAGTCCAGTTGTGACAAATTCTAATTGCTATATTTATTTATTTATTTTTATTGAGAAAGTTTTCTATAGCGCGAACATGACCACCGTGGGTATCAGAGCGCTCTACAGTTTATACATCAAGAGAGATATAAGCAATCAAAACAGAACCAACAAAGCGAAAAATTAATAATCTTGTGAAGCCAGGCATTCTCGTGACCTTGGCAGCTGGGCCACAAATCTGCGACTGGGACCTCAATATCCAATGGAACAGAGAGTCTGGGGCAGAAATTTCTTCATCAAGAGCACTTTGACTTCCTTTTTGAAGAGGACAATGGAAGGATTCCCCCCTGACTTCGGGGGGTGGGGGTGGTTGGGGGCGACCGAGTGCCAAATCCTCGGTGCCATACCTGAGAAGGGTCTATTGTATTTTTTTCTAATTTTTTAATTTTTGTTGTTTGAGCAATAGGGTGCTGGTGCCTCCGGAGGCTCTCGAACCACATGAGAGCTCCAGTTTCTGAGCGAGGTACAGCGGGGTATTGAAGTGAATAGCTTTGTGTGCCATGCATGCACTTTTTAACTGTATCCGAGCTTCATATGGAATCCAATTCAGGGACAACAGGTCAGGAGAGATATGGTTGTATTTTTTAGCCCCTGTTACGAGCCTAGCAGCAGAGTTGAGGGCAGCCCTAAGAGGAGCAGTCTTCACTCTAGGTAAGCTGCAAAGGATTGCACTGCCATAGTCTAGCTTTGATAACACTAATCCTTGCACTGCCACCTTTCGGTCATGAGCAGGGAGATACGGTTTGAGTTTCCTTAGAAAGCTGAGTTGGAAGTTCACTCCTTTAGTGAGGGAACGGATGTGCTTCTGCATGTTCAGTCTTTTGTCTAGCATTATTCCCAGAGAGGTTGCAGAATCAACGAGGTGCGGTGTACAGTTAAGAGCAGTAAGCTGATTCATCCATTGTTCAATGACCGGAGATTGCCTGTGTGGTGCAATTAGCAGGAATTCCATTTTGAGAGTATTTAACTTCAAGTGGTTACGTGTCAGCTAGCTTTGAGTTTCCAGTAGGACTGAATTGAGGGACCAGATGTCCTCAGGGGAGGCGTTCTGCAGGTATAGTTGGGTGTCATCCGCATACATCTGATAGTGAATGCAGGAGGATTTCAGAATTTCTGTCCAAGGCTCCATGAACAGGTTGAAGAGCGTGCGTGAGAGTGCTGAACCCTGTGGAACCCCCAGCGTGACCTGTGAAGGATGAGATGGGAACTGGTTCACCTTGAAGCTTTAGGATCTGTTATGAAGGAATGAGGTGCACCAGTTTAGAACAGGCCTAGACAACCCCATCCTGTGTTCCAGGAGGTCAATTAGGTTATCGTGTTTGACCGTATCAAATGTTGACGAAAGGTCGAGAAGGATCAGTAGGCAAGATTCATTTTGATTCAACATTCTTAGCGAATCATCAACAATATGAGTTAGCTTAGATTCTGTACTATGGCCTGGGTGGAAACAAGATTGGCATCGGTCCAGTAGTTGGAAGTGATATATTTGGTTACAGAGTTGGGAGAAAACACATTTCTCCAGGAGCTTTGCCAATGTGGAGATGCTAGAGATTGGGCGAAAGTTATGAAGGTCCTTGGGATCTGCAGATGGTTTCTTTAGAATCGGGGTAACTTGGCCCGTTTTTTGGCAATCTGGAACAGCACCTTGCCGAAGTGATGCATTGACGATCTTAGTCCAAAGTGGGAATAAGGAGGTTCTAACTTCCAAGAAGATGTTCGATGGCAGGGGGTGGTTGTAGCGATTAGAAGGTTTCAGAGTAGCTAGCGTTTTGCGTTTAGTGCTTTCATCCAAGGTTTGGAAAAGGCTCCCGAATGTGTTGTTTTTAGGGAGGTTAGGCTGCGCAGGGACAGTGACATCCAACCAGGTAGGTAGGAGAGTGTTCAGCGGACTGATCAAGAGGTATTCAAGGGCAGGGCGTAGTTAGGCTTCGATCTTAGTGGTCTTATCTGTAAAGAAACAGCAAATTCATCGCAGTTCGGCAGTGTCCCTCGATCCAATGCCGAGAGATTAGGATGACTGTTAGCTTGGGATTTGATGAGTTCAAACTGTTTTTTGGGGCGGTGTTTTGCTTGCTCTAGCTGATTTCTGAAGAAGGTGGCCTTCGAGAATCTGAAGCGTTTGTTGTAGATGCTTCTTAGGGATCTCAGATGGTTGAGATGTTCGATAGAGGGATAGGATCGCCTCAATTTTTCTGCAAGTCTTAAATTCCTTCTTTCGGTATTAAGACTATCATTGAAACAAAGTTTGGAGAGTTTGGAGGACAGTCTTTGAAGTTGTAGTGGTGCAACCGAATCTAATACAATAGCCATTGAGCGATTATAATGGGCCGTAAGGTCATGGACATCCGACATGTTCATAAAAAGAGGGAAAGATGTTATCGCAGAGAGCATTCAGATCGTGCGAGTTGATGTTCCTTAGACATCTTTTCAATTGTTTGGGGTTCTTAGGCTGGACTCTGCTAGCTCTTATCGAATCCAGGATGAGGAAGGTGATGCAATAGAGGTCTGTCCAATCACACAGGAGGATCGATTCCAGAAGGATGGTATTGGACTTACCAATGGCAAGATCTAAGGTAGCTACTTTAATATGAGTAGGGCTGTCACAGATTTGGATTAGGTTGAGGGCCAGTAGGACGGATTTAAGGCTATTGACCACAACATCATTCACATCGTTCCAATGCAGGTCTCCCAGGAAGATCATTTATATGTTGTGTTCTACATATAAGAGGAGCTGAGGTCGGCGCATAGGCAGAACAGCCTTTCCTACTATCCGGTCACAATAATGTTTGTGAAGTAGCAGACTGACCCAGATTCCTATGTGGTATAATCCACTCGACAATCGAGTTTTTATTTTTCCTTTCTCCTAACTCTGGACGCAAGGTCATCTGACTGTAAGTAACAGTTAGGTTACAGGGGCCGAGGGTTGGATACACCTTAGCGTGTGTATTCCGCCCGGGCCTCTTTTCACTTGGTCCTGAAGAAACCCTGGGATTTTCCTCTACAGGTTGAAACATGTAGACCTTATTGCACCCACATAGATACTGTCGGTCAATCTAACCAACTCTAGTATCATATTACTGTTTTTAACATTGTCCAGTAGCTTCTGAATAAAGTTTTCTCAGCGAAGTTATACTTGGCCAATTTTTAACTCACTTTTTTACATCACACTCACAAAAATCTACCCGCTCCACTGTAATCAGGTGTCGCAGCACACCCCGTTGGCACTCCGCTGTCCGGGTGGGACCCCGATGATGAAGCATGTCACCAACCAGGTTGGTGAGTGAGGGGTCTTCTAACAAAAGAACAGTCTTCTCTTGAACATCCCTGTTAGACGGGGACCCTGAGGGTCGGCCGTTTACTGAGGGAGAGGTCCCCGATGAGGACCACCTCCGGCGATTGTACAGATATGTCACCTCCCTCCCCCAAACAGCCACCACACCAGGTTGAGTTCAATACTTTTATATAAGGTTTGTAGGGCACGGATATTGGCGATACAGGATATCTCGGACCCGAGGGTCCTCTCACTTCTAGTCTCTGTAGGGAAAAGGGGGTAGCGGGACAGTCTTGGTACCGGGTCGGTACAGGAGGTGGCAAGAGGTGAGCTCACAATCCTCGAGCTGGCGAGTCTGCAAGTCGGGCCGCGGCAGCGCCAGCAGGCCAAGACGATGGTTTCACGAGGCACAGGGCCGCGGCAGCGCCAGCAGGCCAAGACGATGGTTTCACGAGGCAGAGGGCCGCGGCAGCGCCAGCAGGCCAAGACGATGGTTTCTCGAGGCAGAGAGCCGCGGCAGCGCCAGCAGGCCAAGACGATGGTTTCACGAGGCAGAGGGCCGCGGCAGCGCCAGCAGGCCAAGACGGCGGTTTCACGAGGCAGAGGGCCGCGGCAGCGCCAGCAGGCCAAGACGATGGTTTCACGAGGCAGAGGGCCGCGGCAGCGCCAGCAGGCCAAGACGATGGTTTCACGAGGCAGAGGGCCACGGCAGCGCCAGCAGGCCAGTCGCGGATGAGTTCTTCTCGGGTCTCTCGACTCCAGGATACAACTGCCTTCCTGGTCTGGCCCTGCCCCAGTTATAGGTCTGGTCCCCTTTGATGTCCGGACCCTCGCGCCTGGGGGCCGGGAGGTCCGGGATGAGGGAGTCCAGACACCCAGCAGGGGGGTGGAGCCAGCGCCCAGGGCGGCCTGGGGTGATCGACACCTGGCGGAGGAGAGCCGTTGACGATTCCTTCTCCCATTGACTCGCCAAGTGGTCACTCTGCCTCCTGGGAGGAGGTTGGTGCCTCGATGTCGGGGCCGGCCGGGCCCAGGGTTAGGGTCGAGTTGAGGCCACGCGGCCTCGTGCTGTAGTACCCCAAAATGGCGGCTGGGCCGAGGCCGGGGTGCGGATGATGACCCGGGCCAGCTGGGTCCGGAGCTGGTGTCTTGTGGTGGAGGGATTGCAGGTTACTTCGGGTGGTCGCCGGGGACTCTGGTTGGGGATTCAGGGAGAGCCAGGGTCCGGGTCCCGTTGCGGGGAGGGGGGACAGCCCGACCATGCGGCCTGTCCAACATGCGTCCCCCCCAGCTGAAGGCGGGGAGAGTCAGCCATCTTCCTGGGGACTCTCCTCGCTGAGGCGGAAAAAGCGTGACAGGCCGTCTGCGTTGGCGTGGTCCTGGCCTGGACGATGTTCCACCATGAAGTCCATCCCCTGTAGGGAGATGGACCAGCGCAACAGCTTCGGGTTCTCCCCCCGCATTTGCATCAGCCATTGCAGGGGTCGGTGGTCTGTTTGCACCCGGAAGTGGGTGCCGAAGAGGTAGGGCCGGAGCTTCTTGAGTGCCCAGACTACGGCGAAGGCCTCCCTCTCAATGGTGCTCCAGCGCTGTTCTCGGGGCAGTAGGCGTCTGCTGATGAAGGCCACTGGTTGGTCGACCCCTTCGGGGTTGAGTTGGGAGAGGACGGCCCCCACACCATGATCGGAGGCGTCCGTCTGCACAATGAATTCCCGGCTGTAGTCGGGAGCCTGGAGCACGGGGGCCGTGCACATGGCGGTCTTCAATTTCTCGAAAGCCGATTGGCAGTCCGGGGTCCAGTTGACTGTTTTGGGGCTCTTCTTGGAGGTGAGCTCTGTGAGGGGCCCCACGATGCTGCCATAGTCCTTCACGAACCGCCGGTAGTATCCGGTGAGCCCCAGGAAGGCCCGGACCTCCGTTTGGGTCGTAGGGGGTTGCCAGGCCTGGATGGCAGCAATCTTGAGCTGGAGGGGGGCCACCAGCCCGCTTCCCACTTGGTGTCCCAGGTAGGTCACGGACCCTTGGCCAACCTGGCACTTGCTGGCCTTGATGGTGAGCCCGGCTTGCTGGAGGGCGTGTAGAACCTCCCGCAGGTGGCGGAGGTGGTCGGCCCAATGATGGCTGTACACAGCAATGTCGTCCAGGTAGGCGGCACTGAAGTCTTCCAGGCCCGCCAGTACCTGGTTCACCAGCCGTTGGAACGTTGCCGGAGCGTTTTTCATGCTGAAGGGCATTACTTTAAAGTGGTAGTGCCCGTCCGGGCTAGAGAAGGCGGAACGTTCTTGGGCCCTAGGGGTGAGGGCGATCTGCCAGTAGCCCGCCATTAGGTCGAAGATGCTCAGGTAGCGGGGGGGCCCCCATCCGGTCAATTAGCTCATCTGCCCGGGGGATGGGGTGAGCGTCGGTCCTGGTAACTGCATTCAGCCCCCGATAGTCCACGCAGAACCGGAGCTCAGGGGCAACGCCCGGGGCGGCCGCCTTGGGAACCAGGACGACTGGGCTTGCCCAGGGGCTGTCTGAGGGTTCGATCACTCCTAGGGCCAGCATTTTGGACACCTCGGTCTGGATGCAGGCGCGCACCCGGTCTGGTACGCAGTACGCCCGGTGTCGAATAGGAGGGCTGTCCCCGGTGTCCACATCGTGAAGGCACCAGGGGGTGACTCCGGGTGTGAGGGAGAACAGGGAGGCGAACCGCCTCAGGAGGGCTTGACAGTCTTGGCGTTGCTCCGGGGACAGGGCCTCGGAGAGCTGGACCCCTTCCACTGAGCCATCCCGCTCGAGGGTCCTCAGTAAGTCCGGAAGGGGTTCGGAGTCTTCTTCCGTCCCGTTATCGGTAGCCATCAGGAGGCTGAGTTCGGATCGCACAAAATGGGGTTTGAGCCTGTTGGCATGGAGGACCCGTAGAGGGTTCCGGGCAGTCTCCATGTCGATTAAATAGGTGACGGGCCCCTTGCGTTCGATCACCTTGAAGGGTCCGGACCATTTGTCTTGGAGTGCACAGGGTTCAACCGGGGACATCACCCAGACCCGTTGTCCCGGTTCGAACTCAATGGAGGATGCGTGCTGATCGTACCATCTCTTCATGTCCTCCTGACTGGCCTCGAGATTGGCTTTGGCGGTTTCTCGGAACCGCCGGGTCTGGTTGCGAAGAGCCAGGACATACCTGTAGATGTCTGGGGGAGTTTTCTGGGGAGGCTGCTCCCAACCTTCCTTGACTAGGCTGAGGGGGCCCCGGACGGGGTGCCCGTACAGGAGTTCAAATGGGCTGAAGCCGAGGGATTTCTGCGGGACCTCCCGATAGGCAAACAGGAGGCATGGAAGTAGCACGTCCCACTGGCGTCGAAGGGGTTCCTCTAGGCCCATAATCATTCCCTTGAGGGTGCGGTTGAACCTCTCGACCAGTCCGTTTCCTTGCAGGTGATAGGGGGTCGTGAATTTGTAGGTGACCCCGCATTGTTGCCAGAGAGACTTCATATATCTGGAGATAAAGTTCGTGCCCCTGTCGCTGACGACCTCCCGGGGGAACCCCACCCGGGAGAAGATCCCCATCAGGGCTCGGCCCACCACGGGGGCCGTCACAGTCCGAAGAGGGATGGCCTCGGGATAGCGGGTGGCGTGGTCTACTAGGACCAGGATGAACCGGTGTCCTTGGGCTGTTCGGGGGTCGAGGGGCCCCACAATGTCTATTCCCACTCGTTCGAACGGGGTGGTGACGACAGGAAAGGGTTGTAAAGGTGCTTTGATTTTTCGGTCACTTTTTCCGCTGGCCTGGCAGGTGGGGCAGGCCCTGCAGTGGTTGGTGACATCCTTTCGCATTTGGGGCCAGAAAAAATGGGTCACCAGGCGGTCGTAGGTTTTATCCTGTCCCAGGTGTCCGGCAAGGGGGACATCGTGGGCTAAGTTCAGGAGAAAGTCTCGGAAGCGAAGGGGCACCACCAGCACCCGACTGGCTCCTAGTTCTGCAATTTTCTGCTCCTGTAGAGCAGGTCTTGGTCCCAGTAGATCCAGTGGGCCCCCGAGGTATCCCCTGTGCTCTGGGTCAGGGCTTGCTGCCGGAGTCCTTCGAGAGAGGGACATGTTTTCTGTTCGGCCCGGAATTGTTCCTGAGTGGGGCCTCCCTCCTGACGCCATTGTGCCAGGTCAGGGACATCCCGAAGCTGGTCGGATCCTTCTTCTGTTTGGGTCGAGGGACTGGCTTCTGGGGCGGCCTCCTCTGGGACGAGCGCGGGAGGAGGTTCCGGCCACTCGGGCTCTTCTAGACTGGGGACCGCGCGGGCGGTCATGGACCGGGTCGTGACGCAGACCCATTCGGGGAGGCCGTGCATCCCCAGGTGTTCTCTCCGTTCGACGGCTGCCCAGGGAGAGCTTTCGAGGTCGTTTCCTAGGAGGCAATCCACGGGGGCATCATCGCGGACAGTTACCTTTAACATCCCTGTTACTCCTCCCCACTCGAAGGGGACGCAGGCCATGCGACACAGACTTTCAGAGTTGTCTGCTGATCGGACAGGGCAAAGATTGTTCGGCAGGATTTGGTCTGGAGTGACAAGGTGGCGTCGGACCGCCGTTACACTGGCCCCGGTGTCGCGGAGGGCTTCCGCCCGGCGGCCATTAATGTTGACCCACTGGCTGTACTTATGCGTGTTGGCGGGAAGGGGGGCCCGCGGAATCATCTCTCTCTCCCCCAAGCAGACCAGCGCCATGGCGGCTGGTGCCCACTCAGAGGGGTCGGTCTCGTACTCTTCTTGGTCGTCCGGGATTAGTTCTTCCCCTAGGGCGGCCGCTGCGACCTGGCGGGGGGTAGTGTTCGGATTCTTTGGGCAGTTGGGATCACTGGCGTAGTGGCCGGGTCGCTGGCATCTGTGGCACATAACGTTGGCCCGGAAACCGGCCCGGATGGCCGGGCTCCCTCGGCCGGCCGGGGTCGAGGGGCTGCTTGTGGGCGACAAGGGGCCGGGGTCTCTCCCCCGACCCTGGCCCCCTCCTCCTCCTCCCCGGGGGCGATGGGGCCCTGGGTACGGTCTGGATGATTCGCTGGGTCCGTTCCGGCCAACTCGGGTGCTTTCCCACCGGTCGGCTTCGGCGGCGAGTTGTCGAGGTTCGGTTAGTTTACTGTCCAAGAGGTGTTGCCGGAGTTCCACGAAGCAGTTGTTAGACAGGTGCTCCCATACGATAAGGTCAAAAAGTTGTTCGTAGGTGGTCACTTTGTTGCCCTTGATCCACCCTTCGAAGGCTCGACTAAAGAAGTTCACGTACTCCACCCAAGTCGTACCCGGAATCCGTTTGCAGTCGCGGAACGGCTGGCGGTACATCTCGGGTGTGAGCCCGTATCGAGTGAGGAGGGCGGCCTTCATGTGGTCGTAGGATGTCATCAGATGGTCCGGGAGTTGCAGCAGGGCGTCCCGCCCTTCGTTGACAAACCTCCCCCATAACCCGGCTCCCCAGTCGCTCCGTGGAATCCGGTGGGAGGTCATGGCCACCTCATAGGCTTTAAACCACTGCTGTATATCATCGTTCTTGTGGTATTCCCGGATGACATCTTTGGGGATGTGAACCTTGGGCTCGGTAGAGGCAGGCAGGGTCGGTCGTTCGGGGAACCCGAGTTCTTTATTCTGTTTCTGGATTTCCAGTTCCTTGAGATTGCGCTCATGTTCGTACGCTAGTTTCTTTTCCTCTAGCTCTCTCTGTTTTTGTTTCTCTTCTCGCTCCTCTCGGAGCCGTAAGTGTTCCAGAGTTATTTTTTGTTCCGCCAGTTTGAGTTCTCCATCCAAGCGAAGTCGGGCCAGTTCTAATTCGTGGAGTCTGCTTTTTTCTCTTTCTTGGATCTCTTCCAGGGAGAGACCCGCTCTTCTTTCTTCAATTGGTGCGGGGCCCGTCTCGGTTGTTCGCGTTCGGGGTACGGCCGTACCCGTTTCTGCCCAAGCTTCTAGGGCTCGTTTGAAGTCTTCCTTTGTGCTCAGACCTGTGGTTGGAAGGCCAAGTTCTATGCAATATTGCTTCCGTTCCCGGTGGTTGTAGTCTTCCAATTTTTCCATCTGGAATTTTTCCGTTGTTCCTCTCTCTGTTGTCATGGTGGTTGTGTGTCGTGGGGAGAGTGACTCTCTGTACTATTATGCGTAGGTTCGGATCGCGCCGCTGGCCACCAATGTTAGACGGGGACCCTGAGGGTCGGCCGTCTACTGAGGGAGAGGTCCCCGATGAGGACCACCTCCGGCGATTGTACAGATATGTCACCTCCCTCCCCACAAACAGCCACCACACCAGGTTGAGTTCAATACTTTTATATAAGGTTTGTAGGGCACGGATATTGGCGATACAGGATATCTCGGACCCGAGGGTCCTCTCACTTCTAGTCTCTGTAGGGAAAAGGGGGTAGCGGGACAGTCTTGGTACCGGGTCGGTACAGGAGGTGGCAAGAGGTGAGCTCACAATCCTCGAGCTGGCGAGTCTGCAAGTCGGGCCGCGGCAGCGCCAGCAGGCCAAGACGATGGTTTCACGAGGCAGAGGGCCGCGGCAGCGCCAGCAGGCCAAGACGATGGTTTCACGAGGCAGAGGGCCGCGGCAGCGCCAGCAGGCCAAGACGATGGTTTCTCGAGGCAGAGAGCCGCGGCAGCGCCAGCAGGCCAAGACGATGGTTTCACGAGGCAGAGGGCCGCGGCAGCGCCAGCAGGCCAAGACGATGGTTTCACGAGGCAGAGGGCCGCGGCAGCGCCAGCAGGCCAAGACGATGGTTTCACGAGGCAGAGGGCCGCGGCAGCGCCAGCAGGCCAAGACGATGGTTTCACGAGGCAGAGGGCCGCGGCAGCGCCAGCAGGCCAGTCGCGGATGAGTTCTTCTCGGGTCTCTCGACTCCAGGATACAACTGCCTTCCTGGTCTGGCCCTGCCCCAGTTATAGGTCTGGTCCCCTTTGATGTCCGGACCCTCGCGCCTGGGGGCCGGGAGGTCCGGGATGAGGGAGTCCAGACACCCAGCAGGGGGGTGGAGCCAGCGCCCAGGGCGGCCTGGGGTGATCGACACCTGGCGGAGGAGAGCCGTTGACGATTCCTTCTCCCATTGACTCGCCAAGTGGTCACTCTGCCTCCTGGGAGGAGGTTGGTGCCTCGATGTCGGGGCCGGCCGGGCCCAGGGTTAGGGTCGAGTTGAGGCCACGCGGCCTCGTGCTGTAGTACCCCAAAATGGCGGCTGGGCCGAGGCCGGGGTGCGGATGATGACCCGGGCCAGCTGGGTCCGGAGCTGGTGTCTTGTGGTGAAGGGATTGCAGGTTACTTCGGGTGGTCGCCGGGGACTCTGGTTGGGGATTCAGGGAGAGCCAGGGTCCGGGTCCCGTTGCGGGGAGGGGGGACAGCCCGACCATGCGGCCTGTCCAACAATCCCCTTTCCCCTACTCCATTAGGACCTGTCAGGTCCAGTGGTGATACTCCTACCTTTGTTTATACATATTTAGGTCTAGGGGACCAGGAGTACCCCCTCCACACAGTGGAAAATCCCTTACTCTCTCTTTTTGTGATTACACGTGTTCTACAAACAGTCACGTCATCTCCTTTAGAACACTAGGCAGCGTATTCATAAACCCAGTACACCACCAGAACGTCACTTTTTATGATGTTCCATCAGGGCACTGGGCTTACCCATATCTACAAGATCACATAAAGTCACTTTGCATGGATTTTCATGGCCTCATATATATGGTGTGAGGCAACGCAATGCAAGTCCCTGCATTGCCGCACACATAGATGGGGGGCGTGCCATGGGTGTTATGGAGGGGGTTCCCACGTAACACCCATGGCATTTGACACATTTCCAGATTCACATCATGCTGTAAATCTGGAAATGCGTCAAAAGCATCCCCAATGTCGGTGTAAGGGTTGTTTTTGTGATGGAAGGCCTCCCTTTCCTCAACACAATTTTTTGAACACAGACACCTTTGCACCATGGTGCAAGGGTATCTGCGTTGGTGCATGGCAGCCCATTGTGCGCCAGCGCTGTGTAAGAGGACAGGAATGCGTCGTATCTCACATGTACGGCACATTCCAGCCCTTTTCTTTTGACGTAGAGCAGCGCAACAGGAAGGCTTGCGGCGCTGCCCTACGCCAAAATCTATTAAATGAGGTCCCGAGGGTGCAAAGAAATTAGTTATGAGAAGTGGGAGGAAAGAGAAGACAGCTCAAACATACAGGATGCTTCTCTGTTGGGGGTCTTGTTTTGTGGATTTGCACTTCAAGACAGAATAAAGAAGCATTTCTATTTTTATCGCGCATTAAGCATCTTCACTGCGACGAGAACCATAAGGTTAAGACCCCTCTAATGTTGTCAGTTATGTGTTGACAACAGTTGCTATGAACAATAGACAGAGCTGCAGCTGCATGTGAAAATGGCCACAAGTTACCGCAGAGTCGTTTTCTGGTAAGTGCGTTGGTGTATTAATTTACATCAACCGTATCTGAGCACGCGGGGCCTCGTTTATGAGGTTTCGGTGCAGGGCAGCGCCGCAAGGTATCTTGCTGCACTGTCAACAGAAATGGGCTGGACGGCTCCATATCTATGAGATACAGCGCATTTCTGTCCTCTTCCCCTGCGCTGCCGCACAGTGTGCTGCTGTGCGCCAATGCAGGCGCCCTTGTGACATGGTGCAACGGTGCCTGTGTTACAGGGATGATGGTTTTTGTGGAAGGAAGGGTCACCTTCCTGCACTAAACAATCACAAGAGGTGTTTTCCTCTTTCTACGTGTGCTGCACAATGCAGCAGACATAGAAAAGGGAAAACCGAGGAGAAATGAAGGTAAGATCCTTCTCCTACCTGGTGGCCAAGACATGGAACTCCCTCCCCACCCACCTACGGCTGACCAACGACCATCTCTCCTTCAGGAAAAAACTCAAGACCTGGCTGTTCGAGCAGTAGCGACTCCCCTCCACCCCCCTCCCAGCGCCTTGAGACCCTAGCGGGTGAGTAGCGCACCTTATAAAATTTTGATTTGATTTGATTTTGATTTGATTTTTTTATTTGATTTGATTTGATTTTTTTTTATTTGATTTGATTTGATTTGATTTTGATTTGATTTGATTTGATTTTTTTTATTTGATTAGATTTTTTTTATTTGATTTTTTTATTTGACTTTTTTTTATTTGATTTGATTTGATTTGATTTGATTTTTATTTGATTTGATTTGATTGATTTTTTTTTAATTTGATTTGATTTGATTTGATCCTCATTGCGCCTCCCTTACACCTCACCTGCGGAAGCGTCGGAATCTGATGGGTTCCCAGGTTTATGAAACCTAGTAAATTTGGGAACGTGTCGGATTCTATGGATGTTGCGTGGGAACACCCACAGCAACACTATTGGAATGCCCCTTTCCCGCAGAGGAATGTGTGACAGGGGGCCATATTTACAAGGCCATGAAAAGCCACGCAGGGTGGATTTGCGTGCACCACCAAAGCGTCAAAAAAAGTGATGCTCCAGTGGCACAAAGGGTTGTAAATAAGCCGAAAACCATTTAAGTGTTTTAGTAATAGCAAGTCACGAGCTTTTCATTATTTTCAAATGCTCTGAACATAACTCATGCCTTACACAAGGTAACAAACATGCGGTGAAGTAGGGCATGCGTTTTCCGCATGTGTACTCAAAACATGTGTGTTGAGTGCTTGGTATCACAAATGTGCTCATGTGGAGCATGTGTACTCAGACAAAATGCGCATGTCGAGCTTTCGGTAATACATATGCACTGAGGTGAATAAGTGTACTCAAAGCGCATGTGTCGGATGTATGTCGTTACAATGCATGCTTTTTCCATGCATGCCTTTACAACGCAGATATTACAACGCAAGTTGTTACAACGACTTGCGTTGGGGGGCGCTGGATAGTGAATAGTTTAATTTACTATTCCAACTCCAGTCCCCGTGGATAGTAGGGAAGGTTTTGGATAGTAAATTAAACTATACCCTATCCTACAGCGCCCTCCAGCACAAGTCGTTGTAACGACTTGCGTTGTAACGACTTGCGTTGTAAAGGTACTGCGTGGTAAAAGTTTCGTTGTAAAGGATGTTTCCCCAAGTGTCGAGCATGAGGTATCACACATGCACTGAAGCGGAGCACGTGTACTCAGACAAACCGCATGTGTCAAGCACAAGGTGTAACACATGCACTGAGGTGGAGCACATGTACTTAGACAAAGAGGCATATTTACAAGCCCCTATCACCACCACATTGTCACTTTCAGTGGCATGATGGCGATAGGGGCTTCGCCTTATCACAAGGCAGCGTTAAGCCACTAAATGCTGCTTATCGCTGAATTCAGCGTGAAAGGGGTGGGTTTTGCGGTGGGCGTTCTGCCGCAACACCCGTAATTTTGTGACACACCCCACAATTTACAAGGGTGGGGTACATAGGAGGCAGCGCCAAAATTAAAACCAAGAAAAACCTGTAAAAACCTGGTCTTACCCTGGAGCAACGAGGAGAAATGCTTTTTTTCTCCTTATTTTTGCTGTTTCCGTGTGTGCTGAGTTGTGCAGCATACACAGTAATAGCAAATTGCCATTGTTTGAGTATGCGCAGGAGGGTGACCCTTTCTGCACTTAAACGAGAAAAAAAGACGTTTTGTAACTTTTATGTGTGTTGCTTTAAGCAGGACACATAAAAGTTTCAAAACACCATGAATTATTGTTTGTGCAGGAAGGGAGACATCATTTCCCCCAACTCACCCTTGTACTACGGTGCAAGGGTGCCTGCGTTGGCGCCAGGCAGCTGAAATGGATGCACCGCATTCTTATGAATACAGCTCATCCATGCGTTTTCAGAATGAAGAAGGTGGTGTTAGCAATGTTTGCTTAATACCTTGCTTCTCCATTCTGTTGTAAATATGCCCCAAAATGTGCATGTCAAGCACGCGGTATCACACGTGTACTAAAGTGGAGCACGTGTACTAAGACTAAGCGAGTGCCGCGAGGTGATACACGCACCGAAGTGGAGTGTGTTTACTAAATCAAAGCGAGTCACTGAACACTGTACACATGACACTATATAAGACATGTACTACATATGGGTCCCGATGTAGGTAAATCTAATTTACCGACTCATAAATACCGAATTTTACCGATTCGGTATTTATGAATCGGTAAATTAGAAGGAGGCAGATGTAGGTAATTTTTAAATAACAATTACCGAATCTATAAGATTCGGTATTTACCGATTTGGTAAATACCGAATCGGTATTTCCCATTGATTCCTATGGGCTTTAAAGCCCATAGGAATCAATGGGAAATACCGATTCGGTATTTACCGAATCGGTAAATACCGAATCTTGGCAGGGGGAACGGGGTGTCACTTTGACACCCTGTAGCACCCCAATTGTAGGCTTGTGTGCCATGTGGCACACATACATGCCCTAAGGGGATGTCTGTGTGTCACATGGCATAGGTGTACATGCACAGATGTGCATGTACACTGGAAATCGGTATTTTACCACCCAATAGGATTGGGTGGTAAATGCCGACTCCTAAAGGGCCTGTGGCACTCTTTGAAGTGCCACCTACATCTTGATTTACAGAATCGGTAAATGTACCGATTCGGTAATGTACCGATTCTGTATATTTACCGAATCGGTAAGTATACCGATTCTGTAAATAAGATGCCCCCTACATGCCAAATCCAAAATACCGGTCGGTAACGGCCGAATTCGGCCGTTACCGACCGGTAAATGGCGACCTACATCTGGGCCATGGCATTGTGTGCTTTGCAAGAGAACTATAGAAAAAGTTTAATATAGTAGTTCAAAGGCCCTATGCTTTTTCCAGAGCTTAATTGAAATAAGAAAGTATTCAACAGTAAATAGAATGTCTAAGAATATTGGCGCCCACTTGTAGCCTTTAGGATTTAGGAGATTAAATAGTAATAGATGAATTAATAACTAGAACTACTAATTTAAAAATTCAGGAGAAACGTTTAAGCCTAGATAAAGAACCATTGTTAGGAAAAACCATTTCCATACCTAAAAGGATTTAGGGTACTGCTTCTTTTTTGAAAGTTTTAAGAAACTTAAAAAGAAGAGGTGAATGGATGTGTTTCTGAGGTGTCTGAAGTAAATTTAGTTATGAAAAAAAGTTAATCAAATTTCTAAAATAGTGACTGGCTCAAACGGAAAAACAAACCCCAATGGTTTAGATGTGATAGGGTGAACCATCTTACATTATCATCAACCTGCCCTGCCCTGCTATTGCTGCCAAATGTTTTCATTGTTTCTTGTGTTTGTAAGGTCATTGTCAAGGAGGAAATTAAGGGGTTGTCTACATCCAGCAAGAGTGTACAGTTCATTGGTGATGATAGAAGTGATGATGCCAAAGTCTTAGAGGTTGTTGATTTTGAAAAATCATCACCAAATCAAATTGTAGAGCTTCAAAGTGGTGTTAATGTTGTGGAATCCTATAACCCACCTAAATGCGAGGTAAGTGTCTTGGGTCTCGACACAGAGCTGTATATGGAGCCTCTCACAACAGAGATGAGGAAATTATACCACTTCCCCTGGGATCACAGCTTACTGGACTTTGGAGGCAGTTTTGACTCGTCTACCGGTTTGTGTCCCCGTGACCCTCCCCCTCCTCTTTCCATGCTGTGTCTCTCACCCTCCCCTCCTCTTTCCCTGCTCCATTCTCTGGCTACTTCTCCTGCTCCTACCCCCCACCCCTTAATCTCTCCCCTTGCCTGCTTTTTCCCTTACGTATATGTCCTTTATGTTTGTCTCGACCTTACGTGTAACTATGTTTGCCAAGCTCTAATAACTGTGTAACCTTCGTAACGATGTAACCTGCAACTATGGTCTGATACTCATGTAAAGCGCTCTGATACCTCCGGGTCTAGCCAGCGCTATATAAAACCTTTAAAATAAAAATAAGATAAATGTCGGGTTGATTCCTGTTGTCCATATACGTACATCGATTTGAATGTTTGTACAATCTTTAAGGGGAATCCCATGCTCATGAGGTCAGATGCATCTCTAGTAGGTAACTGTCTTGTAAATTATTGGTATTAGACTATTTGGAAGGGTCTTTACAATTTAAAGGAAGGGCGATTACTGGTAAGGTGTAAATGGTCGAGAAAAGATGGGTTCTAATTCAGTTGAAGGAATAAAACAAACTTGAAATTACTTTGAATCCTCCTCACTCTGAACAAGTTGTGGGTATGAATGTGACAGATGTGGATAAGTGGAGAAGTGTTCCAGAAAAAGCTAATTATATCAAAGGGATTTGTTCATCGCATCTTATTTTGACATGGTTCAACACCAAGGCGACACAAAGTGAGGAATACTCCTTTGGCGTTAAGACAATCTCTTAATAATGAATTTAGCAGATTATGCGTTAAAGGGGTGATTGAGCTCAAACGGTCCTCTGAGTGGCTAAATCCAATTGTTTTGGTGTGCAGAGTCAATGGAGAAATACCCATGTGCGTTGATTTATGTGATCCTAACAGTTGCATTTGGGTAAATCACCATCCATATCCAAATATTAAAAGGTGAGTACTCTTGAAGAAAGTAAGGTATATGCGACCACAGATCCATCTAAGGCACATCATCAGGTGGTATTGCACCCTCGACTCCACCCTCTCCATGACTAAACAGGTCAACGCCGTTACCTCCTCCTGCTTCAACAACCTCCACATGCTCTGCAGGATCTACAAGTGGATCCCCACTGAAACGAGAAGAACGGTCACCTAGGCCCTCGTCAGCAGCAGGTTGGACTATGGAAACGCCCTATATGCAGGAGCCTCGGCCAAACTCCTGAGACGGCTCTAATGCATCCAGAACGCCTCTGCATGCCTGGTCCTCAACACCCTCGCCGCTGCCACATCACACCCCACCTGAGAGACCTTCACTGGCTGCCGGTCAACAAGAGGATAATCTTCAAGCTCCTCACCCACGCACACAAGGCACTCCACAAGACCGGCCCAGCCTACCTCAACAGACGACTCAGCTCCTACACCCCCACCCGCCAGCTCCTCTCCGCTGACCTCGCCCTCGCCACAGTAACCCGCTTCCAAAGAGCGACCTCCGGTGGCAGATCATTCTCCCACCTCGCCGCCAAGACCTGGAACACCCTCCCCATCCACCTACGGCAGACCCAAGACCTGCTGACCTTCAGAAGACTCCTCAAGACCTGCCTTTTCGAGCAGTAGCAGCATCCACACACACCCCCCCCCCAGCGCCTTGAGACCCTCACGGGTGAGTAGTGCGCTTTACAAATGATATGATTGATTGATTCATTGTAGGTATTTGATGTCATTTATAACACTGGTATGCAGTTTGGATTGGTGTCAGCTTCAACTGTGATCCGTCATGTGATGAAAAAGACTGTCATGGGTATTGATCGAGTGTCATTGTTTCAGGAGGATATCTTGATATACGTAAAGAACAAGACGGATCATGATAGAATATTAAGACAAGTGTTGAGTCACAAGAAGGATGCAGGATTAACTAAAGGCATGGATAAATGCAGGCTTGGTGTGGCAGAGGTGGAATATTTCAGACACTGCGTAAATGTTGATGGCATAATACCAATGTTGGTTCTGTTGAAGACAATCAAGGCACCACTTAGCCCAGAGATTAAAGACCATTTAAAATAATTATTGGGACTTGCTGAGTATTGTAGTGATTAGACAGGGGTCCCAGACTATGTATTTCTTAGCATATGTGAAATTTACCTAAGACTTATGTACATATAACTAGTACCACAATTTCATTAGAGAGATGTTGTTTATTCACATCCTCATTTACATACATTGTATGTATATATATACTCAAAGAAAATAAACATTAGTGCCCGTAATGGCTGTAGGAAAAAGGAAGAAGGGGAAGGTGCTTATGTGAGGGTCAAAGTAGTGGTTAGACAGATATATGAGTTGCATGTGGTCACACAAAAATACATATCGTTGACATCACATGGGCGCAATCATTTCACTCCCAATACATTGTATTGTATTGTCTTTTTCAGGACTGGGATGCGATGTGGGGGAGCGAGGAAGGGGGCACCTAAATTAAAGAAAAAGGAGGATTTTTTAGGCAGACTGAATGAATCAACTAATTAAATCCCAAAACAATCGGATCCCAGTCCTGAAGAAGACCCCACTGTAAGGTACAACTGAACCTACACCGCATAGGGGTCGAAACGTCGACTATCTTCTACAGCGCCCTCAACAAAGTATTAATACTGTGGAAAACTACATGGGATAGGATTACATGAATGTTAATACAATGTATTGGGCTGAAATGATTGCGCCCATGTGATGTCAACGATATCTATTTTCAGCCACCCTTCATAGGCGGCACCACTGTAAACACACATGACAATAAATGGACCCGGACACCCCCATTGAGGTGTATCTGTTTTCGCGGCTTGTAAAATGCCTAGTCTCCTGGAGGTCCAATTATTTTGTCCTTACATTTCTAGCATTGGTTTTGGCAAAATAATCTATCTCATATGTTTAGAGATTCAGGCCCTTTGAGACTGCTCACTGTCTTCCCCAACTTTCTCTCGATAACATTTTAGGGCGCTAACAACATTACACGTGTGCCCAGCTTTACGTCACAGAAGTTTAACTTCTATTGCAGGTTAATGGTTACTGTGTCAGTAATGAAGAATGATCATGGCAAGTAACTACTGAGTTTAATTAAAAATGGGCGATCTACAAATTCCTTGGGCCTCATTTATGAGGTCGTGCGTCACTTTTACGCCGCCGGTGCGTCACTTTTTGTGACGCACCATCAGCGTAAAAAATGTGCATTGTTGCACCATATTTACAAAGTGACGCATCTAGGTACATGCGTCACTTTGTAAACCCCTGCGCTACATTATACCTGCGTCAGATATAATGTATGCAGGGGGGGCGTATTGACGCAAGTAAGGGTCGTAGAAGTGATGCAGTGAAATCTATAAGATTTCACTGCGCCACTTCTAGGACACAAATGCGTCAATATCTTACGCCTGCCTCACAGCAGGCGTAAGACTGACGCAGGTCCTTTCACATGGGGCTTGCCCCATGTGAAAGGACACATTGCTGGAGTTGCGTCACTTTTGTGACACACTCCAGCAATGCGTCACTTTTGCGTCTACAGATACGTCAGAAATACTGACGTATCTGTAACTCCTTGCGACACGATGCGTCATACAGTAAATATGACGCATCATTGGTGTTGCAAGGAGGGCGCAGTGAAAAGTGACGCATCGCTGTTTTTGATCTGGAGCTAACAGTGTCATATATGGGCAATTGCATTTTCAGAACATTCTGAAACAGGAGTTTAATTCTTAATATTAATTATTTAGTGTATTAGTATGATTTCTATTGTTTTATTCAATTTGTATGTCAAGTTACCAGACAGGGCAAGCTGTCTGGTCGTGAAAGACACTTACAGAGCACATACAGAGGCGTCCAGTCTGCCCAGTCCTTCTCATTGGTTGACTTTACCATCAGTTTTATTTGCTTGCTTTCTTTTTGATTGATTTCCTCGTTTCAGGCTGTTCATTTTGTCTTCCTCCCTCCCCTGGAGCATAGCCTCTTTGCTCTCTCTATCACTGGCTGGCTTGTATGCTTTTTCTGCCTTCTTTTATGGAACTACTTTTTAGGTCTCGTCTAAGACATGCGTACGCTGTCTCTTGCAAGACCTTTTGTTGCATTACAGTGGGCTCAGAGGCTTCCTTTTGTTTACCATTGGTTGTCTTTATTGTCAATCTCACTTGCTTGCTTTTTATTCATCAGCTTGCGTAGGCTTTTGTTCCCCTTCTTGTGTTTGACCCTCCTCTGGAGCATGGACACATTACTGTGTCCTTAAATTACTCACTTTTTCAGCCACACCTTTTTCTTTTTGTTTAAGCACTCTGCAAGAGTGCATATGTTTCCCAACTGTCTCCCTTGTCTGCTTCTACCCCTTCCCCATTTCCTTCTGCCCGCCTTCTGTTATCTATTTGCTTTCCCCAGCCCTTATCACCCACCCACCCTCGGTTGTCCATGTGCTTGCCGCAGATCTCTCTCACCCACACTCCATTGTCCGTGTCCTCCAAATCCCCTTTCACCTGTCCTCTTCCCACACCCACATCCTACTCTCCCGCCCTACCTCTCTCCTTCCACCTTGCCTCATCCCCCAACCCTCTCCCCGTTTATGTGGGGAGTGGGTCAGGTATGAAGCTACACAGATGGAGGGTCACCCACATGCAAAGACAAAGAGGAAATAATGAGGATTTTTTGTTTAAGTCCTCGTTTGGCCAGCTTCAGGCAGGTGGCCCATTTAGACGCAAACCCATGTTTGCATATTTGTAAGTATGAATTTATGTCAAAATCCAAGAGCGGATGCACAGGACCACCCATACTCCATCCATTAAACCAACACGGGCTGCAATACCCTCCTTCTTTTTTTTTTTTTTTTTTTACAAAGCAACACAAATAATTATTTGTGTTGCAATGAAATTCCCCCTGAGCACTTCAAATTATTAGATAGTGTAGGTGTATCTCCTTGTAACATAAAGTTCTCCCGAGTCTTCTCGATTGACTATTTTTTTGGAACAAGTGCGAACGAATTCCATAACTTGGAAGATTTATTTGCATATTCATGATTTGAAAGTTCTGGTGCTCTTGAGATACATTGAGCACTTCTTGAGCCCTGATGAAGTCATTGATGCATGTTAATGGTGCAAGACGAAACACGTGTTGGCTGCAAAGAGAATTCTGTTGAAGACAATTATTAAACTTCTTCTGGATAAAGAGCTGGACATTTGTGCTCTGATGTTCTACGTGCGGAACTTTTACTAAAGGATCTCTAATTTGGAAAAGAAATAAGAAATATTTTTTCATTTGGACTGCTTTGCACTTAGGGCCAGATGTAGGTAGCCCAATACCGGTCGGTAATGGCCGAATTTACCGAATTTCGGCCGTTACCGACTGGTATTGGGCATTCGGGATGTAGGGGACCCAAAAACATCCGAATCGGTAAATTTACCGAATCGGTAAAGTTTCCGATTCGGAAACCTTACCGAATCGGACAATATACCGAATCGGTAAATTTACCGAATCGGTAAAGTTTACGAATCGGAAACTTTCCCGAATCGGAAAAATGACCAATTTGGTAAAATCCGATTGTCCCATTCAGAATTTTACCGAATCGGTATTTTTTACAGATTTTTTATCTACATACCATTTTCTGATTCTAAAATACCGATTCGGTAAAATTCGGTATTTTAGAATCGGTAAAATCGGATTACCTACATCTGGCCCCTAGACTATTGAACTTTATGTTACAAGGAGATACAACTTAACTATCTAATAATTTGAAGTGCTCAGTGGGAATTTCATTGTAACTTTTGGCACTCCCAGAATTCTTTCTGAGTTTTGTGGAACAGTGTGGTAACCTGTCCCTCTCCCTTTGTAGCACTCGCTCATTTTGATTGTTTTCCTACCATTACTTTGCCTTTACATTTAGCTGTGCGCCCGAGTGTATACCTGGTTACCATTCTTTATATAATTATTTGTGTTGCCTTGAAAATACCACAAAGGATTTTATGACAGGTCTGTGTCAAAAAAAAGTAACACAAACCTGCTGCAAAATCTTTTTTTTTTAAGTTTGAATTTTATTGAAGAAAAGGAAAGAAGTGGGGGAGGGGAGGAAAAAACAGAGCAATGGATATAGCATTGAAATGCATCGGAGTAAAATACAGCAATTAATTGATTAAGGGAAAAAATACAAGCAATAATTCGAGGAGGCATATGAGTGAAGCATCAATGAGCATGAAAAACTGTAAAGCAGTAGTCAAAAATAACAAGCGAAATATATAATGCAAAATACAAGCAAGGTAGTAAAAAGGCAAAAGAGGGGGAGGATTCATGGAGGTTTGCGTACTTCAACTACGTCGGGAGAGAGGGAAGGTCGTGATGGGGCAGAGGAAGACAGGTAGGTAACTAATGGTAGCCAAAGGAGGTCACGTTTGATTACCAAGGAAATAGGGGAAACGAAGTTAGTGTCCAGCCTATGATGGAAACAGACTGCATTCCACCAAGCGTTATAGGAAACGTTTGTGGCATCTTTCCAATTAGAAGTGATAGTATGAAATGCTACTGCTATGAAGAGATCCAGGAGTTGGTACTGGTGAGGAGATTGGGGTAGATGGGGGGAGAGGGAGCCCAAAAAGACATCAGCGGGAGAAAAAGGGATGAGGAAATGAAAAATCTTTTGCAATTGGATCCAAACTGAGTTCCAAAACCTAGATATAGGGGGGCAGTCAAACAGCATATGTTTCAGGTCTGCTGAGGGACATGGGCAGGACCAACACGTAGAAGGAGTATCAGAGGAAAAATGTGATAGAGTAAGCGGGGTAAAAAGGATTCTGTTACAAATAAAGTACAAGGTTTGGGTATTCTGAGCAGCCCTAGAGGATTTATGCAGCTTAGACCAAATCCTGTCCCAGAGAGGAAAGGGTAGATCAAAGGCAAGGTCGGATTCCCAAGCAGTTTCCGTCTTCGACTTTGGTCTAGTAAGTATGATCCGGAAAGAATTATATAAAGATGAGGCAGAAGGCTGTGAATCCAATAATGTGGAAGTGGACGCATATTCCGTGGGAATATTAGAGGAGGGAGGCAACGTTTGAAGGTAAGCTTTGAGAGCAGAAAGCAGTGAGTCATACTGGGAACGAGCGCTGGGGGGCAGCGAGAAAGAGGACTGAAGATCCAAAAAGGATCGAGGTAGACCCTGGGAGATGAGTTGAGAAATCCAAGACAGGCCTCGGGAGTGCCAAGACCTCCAGTAAAGGGTGTGATTGCGAATCTTTAGGAGAGAATTGTACCAGATAGACTGTTCATGGAAGGAAAGAAGGGAAGGGTATGAGGAGGATAAGAAGGGGAGTAAAAGAGAGCGGCAGTGGGAGATAATAGGAGTACGAAGAGGAATTGGTAAAGATGTGAAGGACAAGATTTCCCGGAAATTGAAGGGGGAGATGAAGGAGGATTCCATGGTGAGCCAAATGGGAGAATGAAAGGGAAAATCCGAGGAGAGCCAGCGGGCAGATTGTTTTAGGGTAAAAGCTCTGTGATAGACCCTAAAGTCGGGAAAGCGAACCCCAGCCTGACTTTTATCTTTACGAAGAGTAGCAATCGCAATCCGAGACCATTTACCATTCCAAAGGAACTTGAGAAGCAAAGAGTCAATTGTTTTGAAAAAAGAAGCTGGAATACGTAATGGAAGCATGGAAATAGTATACAGAAGAAGGGGAGAGAGCATCATTTTGATAGAGTTCAAGCGTCCCCACCAGGAAAGAAAGAGAGGATGCCAGCGAGTAATTGCCGATTTCATTTTTTTAGAAACATAAGTAAAGTTCAGTTTGAGGGTGTCAGGTAGGCGGGGAGCGAACCACACACCTAGGTATTTGATTTTAGAAGGCTGCCAAGAGAAACCCGTATGGGCAAATAAGTGTTTCTGATAAAGAGAATTTAGCGGGAGAATTTCACATTTGTCGACATTAAGGCGGTAACCAGAGACATCAGAGAAGGAAGAGACTTGTTGTAGAAAGGGAGGTAGCGAAGAGAGAGGGTCAGAGCAATAGAAGAGAATATCATCGGCGTAAACCGAAAGCTTAACTTGGTGTGGACCAAAACCAAAGCCGGAAATGGTATCGTCTTGACGAATCTTCGTGAGGAAAGGTTCTAATGCCAGGACAAACAGGAGTGGGGACAAGGGACAACTCTGACGAACACCACGGTGCAGGGAGAAATAATCAGAGGTCATTCCATTAAGAAAGATAGAAGCTTGGGGATTAGAGTACAGTAAGGAAATAATAGAAATAAAAGTAGAAGGCAAGCCCATCCAACGGAGAGCCTGGAACAGGAAATCCCAACCGATCCGGTCGAAGGCCTTCTCAGCATCCAAAGAGATAGCTGCGAAGGGAAGATCTAAGTGGGAGGCTCGACTAATGATGTTAAGAAAGACCCGAGAATTGTCAGATGAGAGGCGGCCATTAACAAAGCCGGACTGTTCGGGACCAATTAAATCAGGGAGAAGGGGATCCAGTCTTAAAGCGAGAATCTTAGCCAAAATCTTATAATCCGTGTTGACAAGAGAGATAGGGCGGAGATTCTTACAAAGAGTATGATCTTTATCCTCTTTAGGAATCAAACAGATTAGGGCCTGTTGAAAGGAACCACTTGAAGATCCTTCTGAAAGAAAAGATTGAAACAGAAGAAGAAGTTTAGGAAGGAGAAGAGAAGCGAAATGGGTATAAAATTCAATGGTGAAACCATCGGGGCCGGGAGCTTTACCGTGTCGCAATTTGGAGACAGCGTGCGATATTTCATTCAGGGAAATGTCAGCATCAAGGGGGGCCAAATCAACATGAGATATAGGGGGGGAGGGGAGAGATTGGAAATAGGAGAGAAGGTCCGCCTCGGAGGGAATCTTCTCAGGGGTGTAAAGATTGTCATAAAACTTTTGAAATTCTGCAAGAATTTCTGCATCTTTAAACCGTGTTTCACCATTAGATGTCTTAATAGATTCGACCTTAGTGCGTTCCTTCCTAATCTTCAGGTAATTAGCTAGTAACTTCCCCATTTTGTTCTTGCCCCCGTAGTAGCGAGAATTACATTTTAAAAGAAGGTTGGAAGCCGCTTCGGTTGTGAATTTATTAAAAGAGATTTTAGCGTCAATGAGCTGCTTAAGGGAAGAATCTGAGTTGGAAGAGTGATAGGTAAGTTCCAGACGTTTGATATCGGCAAGGATTTTGGCGGACTTGGTCTCTCTTAATTTTTTCCGTTTTGCCACAAAAGCTTTAATGAAACCTCTAGAGGCTGCCTTAAATGAGTCCCAAACCATAACAAAAGGGGAGTCAGGGGTATGGTTAAGAAGAAAAAATTCAGAGGCAAAGGTGGAGAACTCGGAGCAAAAGGTGGGATCCTTGAGTAAAGCATTATTGAATCTCCATCTGCCTGAGTGAGGGGAGAAAGGGAGGAGATCGAGGTCTACAAAGACAGGGGCATGGTCAGAGATCAAAATGGAGCCTATCTCGGAACGGATGGCATGTTGAGAAAGGGATTTACTGAGAAAGATATGGTCAATACGGGACTGAGATTGGTGTGGGGGAGAGAAGAAACTATATTCTCTCAAGTCAGGATTACATAACCTCCAGATATCAACCATGGCATTGTTTTGGGTAGTGTTAATAAATTGAGAGTGCATCCTGGAAGGAACAAATTTGACCTTGGAATGGCGGTCTAGGAAGGGGTCCATGATCTGGTTACAATCCCCACCGAGAAGAATGTAATTCCCAGGGAGAGAGGCCAGTTTAGCAGAAATCGAGGGCCAGAAAGACTTATCTACTCCTGTGGGAGCATAAACGTTAAAGAGAGTCAGGGGAATGTTATCAATAAGCATATCAACAATGACCCAACGGCCGTCAGTGTCACATTCGTGAGTAATGGAAGAAACATTCAACTTTTTGTGCAACAAAATTAATACACCATTTTTCTTTGCAACAGAGGGGGAACAGAAAACCTGTCCCACCCAACAACGTTTAAGTTTACTCGCCTCAGCCTCCGAGAGGTGAGACTCCTGGAGGAGGGCGACATCAGTATTAATTCTAGCCAGGTGCGATAGCACCCTTTGCCTTTTAATGGGATTGTTCAATCCCTTAACGTTCCATGAAGTAACTCGGAACAAAACAAGAAGAGCAAACAAATATCAACAACATGCTCAAAGATAACCAATGCAAAGTAAAATTGAGGAAGCATAAAATGCAACGTAAGTGAAAAAATCAACAAGGAAACATTGGCAAGTAATGCAAAAATATTGTAAACAAAATCAAAAATGAGAGAGAGATAGGAAGATGAAAATAGAGTGGGTAGAGGAGGAGTCAAAACTATCTGAAGGGGGGAAAGAAGGATGTCAAGAAAAACAGAAGAAAGGAAGGGGGAAGAGAGGGAGAAGAAGAAAAAAGAAGGGGAGAGAGGGTAAAGGTAGAGATAGAGACAGATAAGATCAAGAAGACAGTACATATCCAGAAAGGTCGACTGAGGAACATACTTACGAAAAACAAAGTACAAACAAGGGTGGGGGGTGGGAACGCCAGAAGGAAGACGACGACAACATCCGGAGCAGGAGCCAAGCCTAGACATCAAGGATCCAAGGGGCGTCGCACAGACAAAACTGCAGGGAGGGTGAAGAGGCTGCAAAAGGAAGGAAAAGCAAACGAGGTGAGTACAACCTGGAAGTATGAGAGCGATAACACATAAGTACAATAATCAGAAACAACCAGGGGGAGAGGTCATAAGGATGTCATCATATTAAAGAAAGAACATCAGCACAAGGAGAGGAGGACGAATAAAAGACAATTAGACTCCCGCAGAACATCAGGGTCATCATAAGTGGTGGTTTTGTCCTTGTACGTGACCTTGAAGAGGCAGGGGTGAAGTAGACCATATCTCGCACCAAGAAGCCGAAGTCGAGGACGAAGGTCCAGAAATTGCTTCCGTCTATCTGCAGTGGCTTTGGAAACATCCTGCGACAGGTAGAGGCGATGACCTTCCCAGACAATCTGATTTTTAGCCTTAGCTGATGAGAGCACTTGCAAAAGGTCTGTGAATTGCAGAAAAAGCATGATGACCCCCCCTAGGTTTAGAGGATACTCTGGGACCTAAACGGTGGGCTCTCTGTATATTAATAGAGGCAAGTGCAGGAGCGTCCAGGATTTTCGAGAGAAATGTTGGGAAGAAGGCCGTTGGGTTGGGCCCCTCCGTCAGTTCCGGAAGACCATAAAGGCGAAGGTTATTCCTCCGATTTCTATTTTCTAAATCCTCCGTCTGCTTTTTGAGAAGAAGAACCTCCGCCTCCAAAGAAGGAAAGCGGGAGCAGGTAGCGTGGAAATCCTCCGAAGACTGCTCCAGGAGAAGAACTCGGGATTCCAGAGAAGACCATTTGTCTTGCATAGCTTGCATGTTGAGTGTGGTCGCCTCTATAAATGTTTGAAAGCCCGGATCTCCTCTAAAATGGTGTCCAAAGATGACGATGAAGTGCCATTCTCAGGGGAAGGTGGATCCTTCTTGTGGCGCTTGGTGTTAGGTAATACTGGCGTAGACTTCCCTCCATTTGATTTAGGAATCGCTCCAAGAGTAGCCTCTGACTTTGACATGTTGAATGGAGCAGGGTCTGGAAGAGGTGAATCAGAGTCAGAACCAGGAGGGAGCTTAGTGGATGAAGCTAGTTTAAAATTGCGCAGTTTCCCCATAGAAGGCCACAACAGGGACAAGCGTTGAATCCGGAGAAAGTCCGAAGCTGAAGGACCAGTAGAATGTTCCAAAAGAGAGGCAACACAATGACTGTGGTTGAAGGGAGCAGCAGTAGAACAAGTGTGGTCAGACGGAAAGGCCACGCCACTGCGAGATGCACCACAGATTAGACAGCCAAGAGGTGCCACATCCAAACGCTACCCAGGGTGGGCAACGAAGCACGATGAAGGTTGATTAAGAACAGAGAGCAAACACAGTTCCTCCTGCGCTGCAAAAGAATGCAGAGCGCGATAGTAGACCAGAAAAAGGAGTTGACCAACGGCCTCCGGAAGCAAGAATGACAGGAAAAGTGCAAGCAAAGTCAAAACCGGGACCTCAGTGGGACAGAAGTGAAGAAATCAGTTCCAGGGGGTATCACATGGCATGGCGTGCGGTGTGCGTGGCGTGCCAAATTCAAGAGGAAAGAACCATGCTAGTGAAGAGGTGGTATGGAGAGCATAATCAAGCATTTATCAAGCCTCCATCATGAATTGCGAATTGAAAGGAGCGTTGCGCAGGCAGAAAACCTTGAGGAGGCGGTCCACAGAGACATGGGGAGAGGCGCTGCAGTTGAGAGCAAATCCTGAGGAAAGAAGTGGGGATTCACCTCCTAAAATGGCGGATGATGCCGCAAAACGCTATGTAATGGCAGCCCAAAATAGCCTCAAAAGCCCAAAATCGATATTTTGCATAGCGGGGGGGGCTCACCTTGATTGTAGGGCCAAAATTGCGGTGGTGGGCCGAAAACACGCCACAATTGACATTGCTGAGGTTGCTTAGGTTGCTCAGCCGGCCGCCGTGAGGAGAAGCGGCCGACGCCTAAGATGGCGGATGTTTCGCGTCGGAAACGGCTTTTCCGACAAAGTGATGAAAACGTTGCGGAGGTGGGAATCAACACCAGCCAGAAGTGCCTCCCACGCTCCGGTCAGCTCTGCGGGCTCATAATAGGTGGCAGGGCCCCTCAGAGAGGCAGAGAATGCAGTTAGTGCAAAGGCTCGTCTAAGAGCCCCGGGGCTACACCGCCATTCCGTACGGCGCCTAAGCCACGCCCCCTGCTGCAAAATCTTTGAAAAGCTGGACATGTATGTTTATTGCCCTGGTCAGGAGTGGCCTACCTCTGGTGGAGGTTTCCCCTACTACCTGTTGTGCTCTCCTCTAGCCTGAGACACAAGTTCTTTCCTGCGCCTCAGCTTCCGCTCTTCCGGTGGGCTCAGGTTAGTGTCCCGTCTGCTCATGGTGTCGGTCATCATTCCTGGTGCCAGATGATGGAGTGGAAAGAAAGTCTAAGGTTGGAGATGGACCAGGTAATTTCTCAGTAAATTATTTGGTAGACTGAGAAACAAATCCTGCACTCATGGGCAAGTGAGAGGAGACTGGAAGTCACAAAAGCAAGAAGAGGAATGAATTGCGCAAAAGCAAACTCACCATCTCATAGTTTCTAGTAATTGCTACACCTTCTACCACTCTGTTAAGTGATACTAAAAGGATTTAAGAAATACTCAGCCCAAAGATACTCATCTAATCGACTAAACTAAGATTCAAACCTGCGGCCGTCAGGTTACACATAGATGGGAAACAACCTTTACAACGCAACTTTTACAACGCACTACCATTACAACAAAACTTTTACAACGCAACACCCATTACATCGCATGCCATTACAACGCAACCATTACAACGCATGACACTACAACGCATGACATTACAACGCATGTCATTACAACACATACCATTACAACGCATAACATTACAACGCATAGTACCCTTACACTTTCCAACACTTACCCTACTGTAGCACCGCTTGGAGTTAGAGTAGTAAATTTTACCCCTACACTATCCAACACTTACCCTACTGTTGCACCCCCTGGAGTTAGAATAGTAATTTTTACCCCTACACTATCCAACACTTACCCTACTGTTGCACCCCCCTGGAGTTAGAATAGTAATTTTTACCCCTACACTATCCAATACTTACCATACATGCAATGTAATGTTATGCGTTGTAATGGTATGCGTTGTAAAGGTAGTATGCGTTGTAATGGAATGCGTTGTAAAAGTATGCGTTGTAACGTCATACATCCCACATAGATATCAGAATTGAGTCCACTAAGCTATCTTATCTCTCTTCTGTAAATCAGTATGTTAGTTGCAGAGAAACTGAGATTTTAAAAGCTTTAGTTAAAAGAAAATTGGGATTTTATTAAAGTCATGGATGGGGTTGGTCAGGTCCCAAGATGTCTGCCACACTTGGGCTCCCGCCTTGGCTGGCATATCACCTCTTGCTGTGCCCTTCCAAGTCCCAGATGAGATAATGTGGCCGGTGGTCATTTTGGAGTGTTGAGTGCGAGGCATGCGGGAACCAGGGGGTCACTTTCGCACCGCCGGTGCGTCACTTTTTGTGACGCACCAGTGGCGTAAAAAATGCGCCTTGTTGCGCCATATATACAAAGTGATGCATCTAGGTAGATGCGTCACTTTGTAAACCCCTGCAGCACATTATACCTGCGCCAGATATAATGTATGCAAGGGGGGCGTATTGACGTAAGAAAAAGTCGTAGAAGTGACGCAGTGAAATCGATGTGATTTCACTGCGCCACTTCTAGGACGCAAATGCGTCAATTTCTTACGCCTGCCTCACAGCAGGCGTAAGACTGACGCAGGCCCTTTCCCATGGGGCTTGCGCCATGTGAAAGGATGCACTGCTGGAGTTGCGTCACTTTTGTGACACACTCCAGCAATTCGTCACTTTTGCGCCATACAGATACGTCAGAAATAGTGACGTATTTGTAACTCCTTGCTCAATGATGCATCATACTGTAAATATGACGCATCATTGGTGGTGCAAGGAGGGCGCAGTGAAAAGTGACGCATCGCTGTTTTCACGCAGCGATGCGTCACTTTTCATAAATGAGGCCCCTGAGTGTGGAGCTGGGGCTATGAGCCAATGAGGTCACTGCTCTCTCTCAGTGAGGCGAAGGGAAATAAAGGGATATAAATATCTTATTTATTTTTTATTATATTATTATATTATTATTATTTTAGAGTGCCCAAGAAGTAATCTAGACCTTGGAAGAGACTTTTACTGACACTGGGTGGAGGTAGTTCAAGAAGTAGAGTGCCCAAGTAGTAATCTAGAGACCTTGGAAGAGACTTTTACTGACACTGGGTGGAGGTAGTTCAAGAAGTAGAGTGCCCAATAAGTAATCTAGACCTTGGAAGAGACTTTTACTGACACTGGGTGGAGGTAGTTCAAGAAGTAGAGTGCCCAAGAAGTAATCTAGACCTTGGAAGAGACTTTTACTGACACTGGGTGGAGGTAGTTCAAGAGGTAGAGTGCCCAAGAAGTAATCTAGACCTTGGAAGAGACTTTTACTGACACTGGGTGGAGGTAGTTCAAGAGGTAGAGTGCCCAAGAAGTAATCTAGACCTTGAAAGAGACTTTTACTGACACTGGGTGGAGGTAGTTCAAGAAGTAGAGTGCCCAAGTAGTAATCTAGACTTCGGAAGAGACTTTTACTGACACTGGGTGGAGGTAGTTCAAGAAGTAGAGTGCCCAAGAAGTAATCTAGACCTTGGAAGAGACTTGTACTGACACTGGGTGGAGGTAGTTCAAGAAGTAGAGTGCCCAAGAAGTAATCTAGACCTTGGAAGAGACTTTTACTGACACTGGGTGGAGGTAGTTCAAGAAGTAGAGTGCCCAAGAAGTAATCTAGACCTTGGAAGAGACTTTTACTGACACTGGGTGGAGGTAGTTCAAGAGGTAGAGTGCCCAAGAAGTAATCTAGACCTTGGAAGAGACTTTTACTGACACTGGGTGGAGGTAGTTCAAGAAGTAGAGTGCCCAAGTAGTAATCTAGACCTTGGAAGAGACTTGTACTGACACTGGGTGGAGGTAGTTCAAGAAGTAGAGTGCCCAAGTAGTAATCTAGAGACCTTGGAAGAGACTTTTACTGACACTGGGTGGAGGTAGTTCAAGAAGTAGAGTGCCCAAGAAGTAATTTAGACCTTGGAAGAGACTTTTACTGACACTGGGTGGAGGTAGTTCAAGAAGTAGAGTGCCCAAGAAGTAATCTAGACCTTGGAAGAGACTTTTACTGACACTGGGTGGAGGTAGTTCAAAAAGTAGAGTGCCCAAGAAGTAATCTAGACCTTGGAAGAGACTTTTACTGACACGGGGTGGAGGTAGTTCAAGAAGTAGAGTGCCCAAGAAGTAATCTAGACCTTGGAAGAGACTTTTACTGACACTGGTGGAGGTAGCTCAAGAAGTAGAGTGCCCAAGAAGTAATTTAGACCTTGGAAGAGACTTTTACTGACACTGGGTGGAGGTAGTTCAAAAAGTAGAGTGCCCAAGAAGTAATTTAGACCTTGGAAGAGACTTTTACTGACACTGGGTGGAGGTAGTTCAAGAAGTAGAGTGCCCAAGAAGTAATTTAGACCTTGCAAGAGACTTTTACTGACCCTGGGTGGAGGTAGTTCAAGAAGTAGAGTGCCCAAGAAGTAATCTAGACCTTGGAAGAGACTTTTACTGACACTGGGTGGAGGTAGTTCAAAAAGTAGAGTGCCCAAGAAGTAATCTAGACCTTGGAAGAGACTTTTACTGACACTGGGTGGAGGTAGTTCAAGAAGTAGAGTGCCCAAGAAGTAATCTAGACCTTGGAAGAGAATTTTACTGCCACTGGGTGGAGGTAGTTCAAGAAGTAGAGTGCCCAAGAAGTAATCTAGACCTTGTAAGAGAATTTTACTGCCACTGGGTGGAGGTAGTTCAAGAAGTAGAGTGCACAAGAAGTAATCTAAACCTTGGAAGAGAATTTTACTGCCACTGGGTGGAGGTAGTTCAAGAAGTAGAGTGCCCAAGAAGTAATCTAGACCTTGGAAGAGAATTTTACTGCCACTGGGTGGAGGTAGTTCAAGAAGTAGAGTGCCCAATAAGTAATCTAGACCTTGGAAGAGACTTTTACTGCCACTGGGTGGAGGTAGTTCAAGAAGTAGAGTGCCCAAGAAGTAATCTAGACCTTGGAAGAGACTTTTACTGACACTGGGTGGAGGTAGTTCAAGAAGTAGAGTGCCCAAGAAGTAATCTAGACCTTGGAAGAGACTTTTACTGACACTGGGTGGAGGTAGTTCAAGAGGTAGAGTGCCCAAGAAGTAATCTAGACCTTGGAAGAGACTTTTACTGACACTGGGTGGAGGTAGTTCAAGAAGTAGAGTGCCCAAGTAGTAATCTAGACCTTGGAAGAGACTTGTACTGACACTGGGTGGAGGTAGTTCAAGAAGTAGAGTGCCCAAGTAGTAATCTAGAGACCTTGGAAGAGACTTTTACTGACACTGGGTGGAGGTAGTTCAAGAAGTAGAGTGCCCAAGAAGTAATCTAGACCTTGGAAGAGACTTTTACTGACACTGGGTGGAGGTAGTTCAAGAAGTAGAGTGCCCAAGAAGTAATCTAGACCTTGGAAGAGACTTTTACTGACACTGGGTGGAGGTAGTTCAAGAGGTAGAGTGCCCAAGAAGTAATCTAGACCTTGGAAGAGACTTTTACTGACACTGGGTGGAGGTAGTTCAAGAAGTAGAGTGCCCAAGAAGTAATCTAGACCTTGGAAGAGAATTTTACTGCCACTGGGTGGAGGTAGTTCAAGAAGTAGAGTGCCCAATAAGTAATCTAGACCTTGGAAGAGACTTTTACTGCCACTGGGTGGAGGTAGTTCAAGAAGTAGAGTGCCCAAGAAGTAATCTAGACCTTGGAAGAGACTTTTACTGACACTGGGTGGAGGTAGTTCAAGAAGTAGAGTGCCCAAGAAGTAATCTAGACCTTGGAAGAGACTTTTACTGACACTGGGTGGAGGTAGTTCAAGAGGTAGAGTGCCCAAGAAGTAATCTAGACCTTGGAAGAGACTTTTACTGACACTGGGTGGAGGTAGTTCAAAAAGTAGAGTGCCCAAGTAGTAATCTAGACCTTGGAAGAGACTTGTACTGACACTGGGTGGAGGTAGTTCAAGAAGTAGAGTGCCCAAGTAGTAATCTAGAGACCTTGGAAGAGACTTTTACTGACACTGGGTGGAGGTAGTTCAAGAAGTAGAGTGCCCAAGAAGTAATCTAGAGACCTTGGAAGAGACTTTTACTGACACTGGGTGGAGGTAGTTCAAGAAGTAGAGTGCCCAAGAAGTAATCTAGACCTTGGAAGAGACTTTTACTGACACTGGGTGGAGGTAGTTCAAGAGGTAGAGTGCCCAAGAAGTAATCTAGACCTTGGAAGAGACTTTTACTGACACTGGGTGGAGGTAGTTCAAGAGGTAGAGTGCCCAAGAAGTAATCTAGACCTTGAAAGAGACTTTTACTGACACTGGGTGGAGGTAGTTCAAGAAGTAGAGTGCCCAAGTAGTAATCTAGACTTCGGAAGAGACTTTTACTGACACTGGGTGGGGATTGAGGTTTACAGGAAGAGGTTTTTGTGGTTATGAAAACTTCCGGACTGTTGTATCACCCTCCCTTAAATTTGGCTTTACTAAAAAGATTTCAGCCATCATGGCACACATGCTCGATTATCTGCAGGTCCCTTTAGTGTCGCAGCCAGCAGAAGATCCATTACAATGTCAATGGAACAAACTAAGCTGAAACATGTTGATCTTTCTGGACACACCCTCAGTGTTTGCTGCTTACATGGATTAAAGTCCATTTGAATTTTCTGCGGATTTACATCTTCCCGTGGAACTGTCCAACAACCTTTCGAAAGTTCACAATCTGCTTCTGTTATTTAAATTGACAAATTCTTCTGAAGTTATTCTGCATCCGAATTAAAAGGGATCACAAAGTGTTTTACAACACAAACTCTTTCTCAGAGATAGTTTCTTACATTAAAACAGCTTCACTGATCAATGAATTTATCCCTAAACTCATTCCTTAGTATTTTTCTCAGTTTAGTAGTAGTAAAATTAGGACTCCTAACTTTACAACTCCTAAACTGAAAATAAATCCTAACTTTAAGACTTTCGGTATTCACAGAAGGCATTTAGGAGTCCTAAGGTTAGGACTCCTAACTTCTGTGAATACCGAAATGAGTAAGTGCCTTCTGTGAATACCAAAATGGTAGTAAGTTTAGGATTTTGTCTTAAGTTAGTTCTGTGAATCGGGCCCTCCGTCCTTGACATAAGCCCGTCGAGGCAGAGTGATTGCTTTCTGCATGTTCCTTGTGCGCAAGTACAGACCCCTCCTCCCAGTCAAACCGGAAGTCCGTAACTGCATGTATGAACCTCCCAAAACAGAGACTAGGGGCTAGATATTTTTACCTGAATTTTACCCTCTTGGGAACAGGCTTTCCAAAAAAGAGACCAATATGACTATGCAAAGCAATGACATGATTATTAAAATGCATAGTATTGGAAAAATGTATTAATAGAGTAAGGTGAGGGACAACTTTCATCTACTGGTGTAACAGCAGCTGATAGATCGCCACACACGATCACGCCTTGCCGGTATGCAACAGTGGCATCACGAAAGCTGAAGGGGACCCCCCATGCTTCGGACCCAATCAGGAGCTCTCAGGTCAGGGGCCCACTGCTCCTGGTCTCCAGCCCCCCCCCCGGGGGGCCTGGAGCTTTGGGCCCTCATCTGCACCACAGGGACTGAGGGGGCTATTTTTACGCCACTGGTCTTCAAGATTCAACCTAGCCTCGTGTCCGGGCTTACCCAGCCTAGACCACTTTTTGCATCCCTTCTGTGCCATGCGCCCCTCTTTCAGTTCCTACACCCTACAATCCAACGACTTGTTAATACTGATTGTTGATAACCCCCTTCCCTGGTGGTTGTGCAGTGTATGACTTGAGAAATGCCACACAGTGCTTACCTCCGTGTGTGGGGATTAGGGGGCACATTAACAAGGGCTTTATCTCCGATTTTTTGGCTTTAAAAGCCAAAGAAGCGGAGATAAAAATATCGCCCTATCAACGACAGTGTGCTAACATGCGATTTAACTACGCTTCCCTTTGCATCTCTAATGAGATGCAAAGTGGGCGTTCCAGAGCAAAATAATAGGAGAAATGTCACTAAGCGACTTTTCTCCTATTATCAAGCTTCACACTAACCCTGTTAGAGACAAAAAAAGCAGCGCTAACCACGGTTAACGCTGCTTTTTTACGTCTGCTAATTTTCAGACTTAGCCATGTAATCCAATGGGAGGTGGATTATATGGCTAAATCCACCATGTGCTATCAACAAGGATATCCCTATCCTTGTAGTTTTATCGCTGCATTACCAGCGATAACCTCTCAAAATGCCGCTTTCGCTGGATTTTTTATTGCCTAGGTGATTAGCGTTGTTAATAACACGATAACCAGGCGATATTATTCGGCGATAGCGGGCGTTAAAAAAATTAACGCTAAGCGCCCTTAGCGTTAATTCTCCCTGTTCCTTGTTAATATGCCCGTTCATTCTTAGCAGTTGGTCGGTCAGTGGACAATGCCAGAGGTCACTCACTGACCGGCCAAGACCTCTTTCAACATTCCACATTATGTTAAATCTAAGGCCATTCAGCTAACCTAAAAGAAATGAAATAAAAGTACAGAAGCGAACTTGGTGGCGTGACTCTGAACTTGCCAACATTTACATGACAAATGAATTATGAAATGAACAGCAGGCAAATAATCACAAACAAATTAGACTTGGTTTCTGTGCTCAGTTTTCAAAGCTCAGCTGCACTGGAAGCCAGGCTGTTAATGAGAAAAGTAAAGGCCCAATTAGAGGCATAGTGAGTCAAGGCTTCCATAGAGAACCGGAAATTTAAGGACAATAAATGTTATATAGTGGAGATTTGTGTCTGAATTGAGGGGCATATTACCAAGGGTGGCGATAGGCAATTATCGCCGGTTTAGTGGCCGTTTTCGGCTGCTAAGCGGCGATAATTCTATCGCTCTATTAGCAAACTGTCGCTAACTGATGTTAGCGACAACTTTTAGGCGATAGCGAGCGGTTAGGGGCCCGCTTTGCATGTCAGCGATATTTATCGCTAATAACATGCAAAATGGGCGTACCCAACCTGTTAGCAACTGAAAGCAGTCGCTAACGTCGCTATCGCCTATTAGCAAGGCAGGCGTAGCGATGGAAATATTCCCGCTATCGCCAAAAACCAACGCCTGCTCAGACCAGTTCTTAGCCATGTTATCCAATGGGAGGTGGATAACATGGCTAAGAGCATTTTGTCGCTAATGCGTGAATATCGCTGTATTCTCAGTGATATTCACGCTTTCGCCGGAAAATGTATCGCTTTGGAGATAAACGTTGCTAATAGCACGTTATCTCAGCGATAATTTCCGGCGATGCTTAGCGATAAAAAATGTGTTGCTAAGCCTAGTTAGCGATAAATATCGCTAATCGTTGGTAATATGCCCCACAGTGCGCTGGGGGTAAGTAGCAGATCCGGAGGTCTTATATTTTGAAAGTGTTCTTTAGTAATTTTTTTCAGTATCCTGCTTTTTAGTACCAAGGAGGTGGTTGATAATGGGGAGGCATACTAGTAGGAGGAAGTAACCGGGGTCCTCATCTTCTTGTTGATTTATTAATTTATAACGTTTTATATAGCGCAAACAAGACCCACAAGGGTATCAGAGCACTTTACAGTATACCGTATAAAAACATACGTGGATGAGGTGGTATACAAGCATTCGAATGTGTCATTTCGTACAAAACAGATATATAATATATGGATAACGAACGTAGGGAACCAGGAATCTGTAGGAAATTCACAATATACAGTTATTGAGCATTAGGTGATTGTGCTAGCAAGCAAACATATAACATACTCCTTCGATTCACAATGGGTATAAAGTATATAGATAATAAAGGGGACCCGAGGCCAACTAAGATTTACGCTACATACAGTTATTGAGCATTAAAGGCTGTGGTATTGATCTTACATATAATAGTCTCGTACGTTCCAACGGAGGTAGGCAATGATATGCGGATCTTATAGGTGCTCTCCATTTAGAAATCTAAAGGAAGACAGTAATGGAGACTTCAAAATGTTCACAAGCTCCATCATGTTCCATATCCTGTAATGGATTTCAGGCTTCATTTTCTACAAAGTCCATTATAGAAGAGGAACTGGCAGAACATGTTCCCTAGACCAAAGAGGAAAGTATATTGATAAGGAACTTTTGCCTGAGATTCCGGGAAGGATCAACGCCAACATGGGATTTCCAATGGCAGCATGGCCAAGTAGATCCTCAAATTTGGTGTTAAGGTGGTTTCGGAAGGCGCCTTCATTAGACATTCTCATCCAAGAGCATTTATCTGATGTGGCATTTAGAGAATGGAAACACCCTTGTAAATTCTCCATCCATAAATGTAGGGCTAAATGATACCCTTTGGAAGAGATGGACAAGGCTAAGCCAGATTGTGTATTGATGGATTCCTGGTAGCCAGTCTGGGGAGTCCCACATTTATGACTGAAGAGAGTTTGCTTAACCCCTCCCATGCTGGTGACGGAACCACTCCGTCACCAGCCACGGACGCGCTGTGCTGATGATGGAGCGGTTCCGTCACGGCTCGCTCGGCGTGCCTGTGCGGTGCGGATTCCACGCCTGCGCTGGACGTTCCATTGAGCGGGCAGGGCCGTGATGGAACCGCTCCATCATAAGCACAGCGCACCCGAGGCTCGTGACAAGCATGGGAGTGCCGCGCGGCCGCCCCACCCCCCTAGCGCTGTGGCTGCAATTCCGCCGCAGCGCTAGGGGGTTAAAGACCAAACTGAGGAGGGATGGGGAGAAACCTGTGTACCTGGAAAGACACAGGGAAGGTGGTCTCCTAAAGAGAGTCAGAAATCCTCACACTGGAGAGAAATTAAAGCCACCCAGAAGCATTTTCAGAGAAACATCTACAATCAACGTGTACTGATCAGGACTGCCAACACCTTAGCTATGTCATATATACCCAGACCCGGGAAATGAGATCAGGTCCCTTCAATTTGGTCGCTCGGCAGATAGGAGGCTGGACGGAAAACCATCTTCTGTGTCTGAAGGCAGTCTATATTGGTGGAAAGAAAATGTAGTAACAGATCTCCTGAGCAGGGTCTTTCCTTCATCTCTACATCTATCTCTTACAAAGTGGGTGTTCTCTCCAGGGGCGGCCTTAGGCATGTGCAATCTGTGCACCTGCACAGGGCCACCAAACCCCCGGGGCCACCACGCCAATATATATCCTTAATATAATAATCCTCTGAGGATGAATACATATTTGCAGGGATTTGGTGGCCTCCGGCTCTGTTCCACTTCCAAACACCCTGACCCCCCCCCCCTCCCCCCCTCTTAACTGGCCTCCGTGCTCCGCCCCACCCGGACCCCCTCTTCCGGGGCCCCCTACCTACGCTCCCTACCCAGGGCCGCCATGAGCCTAGAGCCGCCCCTGGTTCTCTCTAATGTGCAGAAGACTTGGGACGCTGTTCATATACCTATTTGTTTCCCAAGAAGGCATTGAACTCCTGAGATTCTTGTTCTACTTCCCTTCAGCAGGAGCCCTGAGAGTGGCTGTAACATCTCTACTTTGGTCTCCTCATCTTCTCTGCCATACCACCTATTCCTCTTACCCCTCAAGATCCAGACAGAGGCTTTGAGTTGACAATAGTTCTAGTCTTCTAGCCAGGCTGTTCTTGGTTTCCTTGTCCTCTGAGAGCAGTAGATTGTCTTCCTCAGTCAAGGTCTTTTTTCTATTGGTCTGGATGTTAAGAGGATTGGTCTCCAAAACAAGGGAATCCCTGAAAATCTAGCTCGGGTTTTACAGAATCTAAACGACCAGCCCCACTAAAACCATACTCCCAACACTGGGGTGTTCTTCAGCATTTGTGTGTGTCTCTTTCTATTTCCCCCTTTCCTGTAAAGTAAAGTAAAGTCCACATTTGTAAAGCGCACAATCACCCGTAAGGGTCTCTAGGCGCTGGGGGGCCGTCGGGAAGATTAAGTGAGCTATTTCCCAGAGTCACATGGTGCTGGGCTAACCTGCCGCCGGAGCCGGGGATCGAACCGTGGTCCCCAGATTCCAGCGTCAGTCGCCCTGGCCGCGGCGCCTTCGCGGCGGGGTGTTTTCCCCCCGTTGTGCGGGGGGTAAGGCCCCGCGGGCGGAGCCGCCGTGCTGGTGACGAGCTCAGCTCGTCACGGCCACACCCGTTTTTAGAACGTTCAGCACAGCGGGGAAATTAGCCCCGCGTGCGAACGTTCCAACGGCCATGACGAGCTGAGCTCGTCATGAGGGCAGCTCCGCTGCGCCTCATGACGAGCTGAGCTCGTCAGCAGCACCCATGTGGTCAAGTTCTGTTCTCCAGTTTTTGCTTGAGGTTCTGAGAAGAGTCTGTCAGTATCCATGACAGTAAGCATTCACAGAACCTGAGGGAGGATTTGTCAGGATGAACCTTTGGTGATGAAATTATTAAGGTGGACCTCTATCTCTAGACCTTCTAATAAACCATTGCACCCTTTCGAGACCTTGCCTAAATTTAAAGTGTTTTAGAGGGTGTTCGTTTCGCGCTTTTAACTTCATTACATCTTAAGTAACTAGTGATGGTGGTGTCTTTTTGACGGCAATTAGATCTGTCAGATGGATTTGAGAAAATGGGTCTCTTTTATGTAATCCTCCACTCTAAAGATATTAGAAGACAGTGGGCCATATGTACAATGAAGTAGCGGAGAGAGGCATTAGCCTTCCTGGCTTAACGCCTGTCTCCGCCACTTCTGAAACGCAAAGCTGCACCATATTTACAAGAATGTGGTGCAGCCTTGCGTTTCCTCCTGTGGTGGTGCTCAGTTTAGCAACTTAACGCCAACGCAGGCCCCCTTGCGCCGTTTTCGGCCACAAAGCGGCGATAATTTCATCGCCTTTTAGCAAGCTGTCGCTAACATCTGTTAGCGACAGCTTTTAGGCGATAGCGAGCGGTTTGGGGCCCGCTTTGCATGTCAGCAATATTTATCGCTAATGACATGCAAAGTGGGCGTACCCAACCAGTTAGCGACTTAAAGCAGTCGCTAACGTCGCTATCGCCTATTAGCAAGGCAGGCGTAGCGATAAAAAAATTTGCGCTAAGCGTGAATATCGATAAAAACTAACGCCTGCTCAGACCATTTCTTAGCCATTATATCCAATGGGAGATGGATATTCTGGCTAAGACCCTACTGGAGATGATACGTGAATATCGCTGGTTTTCCAGCGATATACACGCATTTCGCAGCTATCGCCGGTTATTTTATCGCATTGGAGATAAACGTTGCTAATAGCGCGTTATCTCTGCAGTAAAATCCGGCGATGCTTGGCGATAAAAAAAATGTCGCTAAGCTTCTTTAGCGATAAATATCGCTAGTTGTTGATAATATACCCCAAGATCTTTTCTTACCTGCTTTCTTCCCTTCTCCTGTTTCACTGATTGGATGTTAAACATGCCCTCTCTATTCATCTGGAGTGCTCCAGGAAGTACAGAAGTTTGAACATGTATTTGTACCTTTTAGAGGTACAAATCAGGAACACAAAGCACATATAATGACTATAAGTTAATGGACTCGTTCCACAATTATCATGACATACATTCTCTCAGAGCCTTGTCCCGGAGAGAATGCAGGGCAGAACTACCCAAGAAGTTACTACTTTCTGAGAGGAGGCTCAGGAAGAAGCTTTGAATGAAATATGTCAAGCTGCCAATGGGGCTTCTCTGGACACATTTGTTAAACCTCACCATATGCAGCAGGTGAGACTTGGAGGTCAATCTTTTGGTGAAGGGGTTTTGAATTCAGCTATCTTATCATGAGGTTATTTCATTTTCACTAGAAAAGAATGTAGCAAAATTAGTATGTAGAATGTTTACAGTTTTACTATTTTGAAGGCCAGTGTGGCTTGGTATACTCATAAGGGATGTATGACGGTACAACGCGTACCGTTACAACGTGTCCCTTTACGACACAGTTTTAACAACGCAAGTCGTTACAACGACTTGCGTTGGGGGGCGCTGGATAGTGAATAGTTTAATGTACTATTCCAACTCCAGTCCCCGTGGATAGTAGGGAAGGTGTTGGATAGTAAATTAAACTATCTCCTATCCTAGAGCGCCCTCCAGCGAAAGTCGTAACGACTTTCGTTGTTAAAACTGCGTCGTAACGGTACCGCGTTGTAGCGGGTCCGTTGTAAAGGATGTTTCCCACTCATAAGTAATAGCTGGTATGAGGGCTATGGGATGAGGGGATATTGCTTGGTAATCGTCATTATCCGTATTCGCGACAGTCCTCACCTCAGTCATTACGACTCACCCATGCACACTCCCTGTTAAACTGGCCTTCGTTTGGCTCGGTATTATCAGGAAGGTATGCGGGGGAAGCTCGACTTATATCACCCTGAGGGTGGGTGGAGTTTTTTTTTAATGTTATGTTACTTTATTTTTGTATAGCGCAAATCCCCACTGGTCTCTAAGCGCTTTCAAGAAAGGAACACAACAAATAATCCTGTTCCTGTCTCCTGTGCGAGGTAGGATCACCTCATGAGTAATGACCGGGAGGGGGAGTCTCAGGACACGTGATAATGAAGATTACCAGTAGGTAACTGGGCATTAACCTTAGCATCCAAGAACCTATCAGAATTGAGCTCTAGTGCCTACCCTTCTTACTTCTTCCCAGTCTGACCTCCCCACAGAGTTCAAAATGTATATAATTTATGGTATTTCATCTTCGTATTTATGATATTTTGTACACCATGTGGTATATTTACAAGACAATGGCGCAGCACTGTGATGCAAGCAATTTTGCTGCACTGCGCTGAGTCATTGTCTAAGTCCAGGAATGCACCGTATTTACAAGAATATGCAGCATTCCTGTACTCATTCCTGCGCCAGCGCACAAACAGCAGCCGTGCACCGTGGTGCAAGGGTGCCTGCGTTGCAGGGATGACTGTTGTTATGCAGGAAGGGACACCTTTGTGCACAAAAACAATAATTGATGGCATTTCCTTCCTTTTAAGTGTGCTACGGAATGCAGCACACATAGAAAGAGAAAAACACTAGGAGACATATAAGTATTTTAGTCGTTGCACCACTCCTACGCCTGTTTATGAGGCTTCGAAAATCTGAGAACGTGTCAGGTTCCGTGGATATTGAGTGGGAGCACCCACAGCAACACCCATGGACTGGCCTTTTCATGCAGAATTATGTGTGAAAGGGGACCCGGTTTACAAGGCCATGAAAAGCCTCGTAGGGTGACTTTACGTGTCCTTGTAGATGGCGAAGCCTATTGCGCTGCCGGTGCGTCAAACAAAGTGACGTACCGGCGGTGTAGGGGCTTATGAATGAGCCCCTAAATTTGGAAGAATTGACTGGCCTTTAAGTCTGCCTGGCAACCCTGGCATTCTGGATTGTGCCAACATGCCGGCCTCTGAGGATGTTTCTTCAGCACAATACCGGCTAAATTAAACCGATATCTTCTGATATCTTTTTGTGGCCTGCCACATATCTTGTGGTAGACCACAAAAAGAGTGCTTTCTTGATTCCTCCACTGAATCATCAGCCGAAATCGAAGCATATTATATAGAGTCCACAGCATTCCACCTCGAGGACACAGACGCCGCCAACATGGCCGATCTCTTAGCGAGCATGGCTAACCTCGAACTCAAGCAGCTTGTCATCGACACCACCCATATCGCAGGACACATGCTCGACCCCATCTACTCAGCCAGCAACAGAGTAGCATACACCCACACCAAGGAGATCACCTGGACCGATCATCACTGCATCCATTTCGTCATCTCGGAACCCCCCCCCAACACTTTTGCTCCCACTGCGAGCAAAACACATTGCAACCGGTCAAAGATATTAGAGCAACGATGGACCAATGCCCTCAACTTCCACCCACCCACCACCACAGAAGGCCCACAGCAAGAGGTGGAAATCTTTGAGAACTGGATCACGGCAAGCACTGACGAAGTCACACCTAGGAAACACAACAACACCAAGAAAAAACGCGACACCCAAACTGGTTCACGGCAGAAGGACAAAATACGAAGCACCAGTAAGACCCCCGAGGCCTGAAAACGATTCAAAGATGCTGTCAGCCGCTACAACCTCCTCAACCATCCCCATCAATGAATGCTCCAATACCAGCATGGAACTCTTCATCATAGTCAAGGAGTTCACCAACCCATCCACAACCACAGACTCCATCACACCCTCTCAAGCCCTCTCCGACACCCTCTTGGACTTTTTCCACGACAAAATCGACATCATCTACTCATTAGACTTCGCACCTCAACCCCCTACAAAGAACAACATCAACCTCCTCACGCCGTCTGATACCCACCCACACCATCTCACCTCGTGGAACACCCTCACCGAGAAGGAAACGACGCCCATAATTAAATCCATCCCCTTTGGAACTCCAGCAAACCCCTGCTCCCACCACACTTCCAACCTCGGCAATCAACCCATCAGCAAATAAGTAATCAAGGTCGTCAACACCTCGATCACCATGGCCCACTTCCCCCACAAATGAAAACATGCCAACGTGAAGCCGTTCCTGAAGGAACCATCCGTGGACCCAGGAGAACTCAAGAACTACCGACCCATCTCACTGCTCTCCTTCCCAGCCAAGGTCTTCAAGAAAGCTATCAACATCCAGCTAACCAGACATCTGGAAAACCACAACCTTCTGAACCCCTCCCAAGACTGCTTCAGAGCAAACCACAGCAACACGGCACTCTAATTGCAGTCACGGACGACATCAGAATGCATTTAGACTATGGGGAAACAGCAACCCTCATCCTCCTCGACCTCTCAGCAGCCTCTAACACCATATCCCACCACACACTGATCAACAGACCCCACCAGATCTGATTCCAAGGAACAGCCCTCTAGTGGATTGCTTCCTACCTCACAGAAAGGACGCAGAAAATCATCATACCTCCCTACTCCTCGCTCCCTAAGAACAACGCCAGCGGTGTACCTCAAGGCTCACCCCTTTGCCCAACCCTCTTCGAATGTATACATGACACCCTTGGTCAACATCGTGAGGAGCCAGGGACTCAACCTCATCTCCTACGCAGATGACTGCCAAATCATCCTCACCCTGACAAACGACCCAATGACCATCAAAGATAGGTTCCAAAGATGCATGAAGGATGTGGCCATCTGGATGAACAGCTGCTGTCTCAAAGTCAACACAGAAAATACAGAACTTCTCATCTTCGGGAATGTCAAGGACACAATATGGAACAACGAATGGTGGCTACCTGAGCTCGGCCCTACCCCCAAACCCATGGAACACCCCCTCAACCTCAGCATCCTCCTCGACGGTCAGCTATCCATGAAGAAGCAGGTCAGCACCGTCTCCTCCACTTGCTTCCTCACCCTCTGAATGCTCAGGGGATCTTTAAATGGCTATAACACTAGGTAAACTGTCACACAAGCTCTCGTCAATAGCAGACTCAACTACGGAAACTCCCTCTATGAAGGAATTTCCATCTAACTCTTGAGGGAACTCCAGACCGTCCAGACCCCAGCTGCCAGACTCATCCGCGACCTGCCCCTGACAGACGTACATCACCCCTCACCTCAGGAAACTCCATTGGATGCCAGTTCAAGCTACTCTCCCACGCTTACAAGGCACTACACAAGGAAGGACTGGCATACCTCAACAACTGAGTGAATTTCCACCAGCCTAAAAGGGAATTCCGTTCCAGATCCGTTGCTTCTCCCACCTGGCGGCTAAGATCTGGAACACCCTCCCCCTGCACCTCAGAGCAGCACCGTCGCTCCAACTGTTCAGGAAGAACCTCAAGACATGGATGTTCAACCAATAGGAACACTCAGTGTGATCCCACAGCAGGACCCCACAACACCTCAAGACCCTCAGGGGAGAAGCAGCCGTGCTATACAAATCCAGATCGATTGATTTCACTAGATTCTGAATGATGAAAACAAAGCCAGAACCTTGGCGACCCTTTGCTGACATGCTCTGGAGCGTTGATTTATGCCTCGCTAGCTTGAAAGATCCGGAGCCACCACGTTGGCTTATAGGAGAACCATTAATGAATCTGGCTATCTGGACCTGTCTGCCTTTCAAAACACAAACTTTCAGGGCAGCTATCTGCTTGCCTCTGCCTTCACTACCACTAATGGGAATACCTGCCTGGTAGTCAGATGTATGACGGTACAACGTGTGCTTTTACCACGCGTACCGTTACCACGCAGGTTTTACAACACAAGTCGTTACAACGACATGCGTTGGGGGGCGCTGGATAGTGGAATAGTTTAATTTACTATTCCAACTCCAGTCCCCGTGGATAGTAGGGAAGGTGTTGGATAGTAAATTAAACTATTCCCTATCCTACAGCGCCCTCCAGCGCAAGTCATTGTAATGACTTTCGTTGTAAAACCTGCGTGGTAACGGTACCGCGTTGTAAAAGTTTTGTTGTAAAGGATGTTCCCCTGGTAGTCCTTTTACAAGGACGGTTCCATTGATACGCAACAATACCATCCGCGAAACAGCAGGCTGGCTTCACACCAAGCGTACAAATGTCGGTAACACCATCCTTCTCCCACAATGTGCCCTTGTCCACGAGGTGGCTGAAGAGGATGGGGTGCTCAGCGAAGCTGAAGGCCGCGTCTGGATCCAGGCAGCACATGCTGAAGCCACAAGTGGTCTGGCTCTTTCCTGCCATTAGCATCTTGTGGTGGGTCGTGTGTAGGAAGAATCTAATTGTGGCCAGATGATGTGAAAGTTCCCTCCATGTCTTGATTTGTGGTCTGGGATGGTAGTAACCCCCTCTCCACTCTCTGCTTGTTTCCAAACACACTTTCCTAAGTGGTAAAGTCATTAGCAGTTGTTGCATCAGGGCAGTCTGCCAGTGGGGAGGGGGTTGACTGGGAGCCGGCCCTCCCAGACTCTCCAATAGCCTTTCTGTTGTCTCAGGCTTAGAGTAAGCCTCTTTCCTTCCATAAGTAAATCACAGCAGAAGCAAAACGCAGACTTCAGTTGGGGAAGGAAGTGGGTGTTTTCTCTGAGAACAACCTCAGCGTTGAGTCTAAGGTGTAGAGTTTGACTGAAAGAGTATCCCCAGTTTTTGGCCAATTCTTTTATTGCACTATTTTTAGTGCTGGTGGAGAGGGCTGCTGCAGGAGTTTGTTTGTACAACTGTCTGAGGAATTCTAATATAACCAACTTATGAGTTGAGTATTAAAGGACTCATTTGTACAAGTTGTCTCTAGACTTTCGTTTGTGGTTACCTCTGAATAGGTACCACAGGAAGGTGCCTCTGTCTAGATAACACAGGAAGGTGCCTCCTCTGTCTAGGTACCACAGGAAGGTGCCTCTGTCTAGATAACACAGGAAGGGACCTCTGTCTAGGTACCACAGGAAGGTGCCTCTGTCTAGGTACCACAGGAAGGTGCCTCTGTCTAGATAACACAGGAAGGTGCCTCTGTCTAGGTACCACAGGAAGGTGTGTAGGTACCACAGGAAGGTGCCTCTGTCTGGATAACACAAGAAGGTGCCTCCTCTGTCTAGGTACCACAGGAAGGTGCCTCTGTCTAGGTACCACAGGAAGGTGTGTAGTTACCACAGGAAGGTGCCTCTGTCTAGGTACCACAGGAAGGTGCCTTTGTCTAGGTACCACAGGAAGGTGCCTCTGTCTAGATAACACAGGAAGGTGCCTCTGTCTGGGTAACACAGGAAGGTGTCTAGGTACCACAGGAAGGTGCCTTTGTCTAGGTAGCACAGGAAGGTGCCTCTGTCTAGGTACCACAGGAAGGTGTGTAGGTACCACAGGAAGGTGCCTCTGTCTAGGTACCACAGGAAGGTGCCTTTGTCTAGGTACCACAGGAAGGTGTGTAGGTACCACAGGAAGGTGTGTAGGTACCACAGGAAGGTGCCTCTGTCTAGGCACCACAGGAAGGTGCCTTTGTCTAGGTACCACAGGAAGGTGCCTCTGTCTAGGTACCACAAGAAGGTGTGTAGGTACCACAGGAAGGTGCCTCTGTCTAGGAACCACAGGAAGGTGCCTTTGTCTAGGTACCACAGGAAGGTGCCTCTGTCTAGGTACCACAGGAAGGTGTGTAGGTACCACAGGAAGGTGCCTCTGTCTAGGAACCACAGGAAGGTGCCTTTGTCTAGGTACCACAGGAAGGTGCCTCTGTCTAGGAACCACAGGAAGGTGCCTCTGTCTAGGTACCACAGGAAGGTGCCTTTGTCTAGGTACCACAGGAAGGTGCCTCTGTCTAGGTACCACAGGAAGGTGTGTAGGTACCACAGGAAGGTGCCTCTGTCTAGGTACCACAGGAAGGTGCATTTGTCTAGGTACCACAGGAAGGTGCCTTTGTCTAGGTACTACAGTAAGGTGCCTTTGTCTAGGTACCACAGGAAGGTGCCTTTGTCTAGGTACCACAGGAAGGTGCCTCTGTCTAGGTACCACAGGAAGGTGCCTCTGTCTAGGTACCACAGGAAGGTGCCTCTGTCTAGGTAGGTACCACAGGAAGGTGCCTCTGTCTAGGTACCACAAGAAGGTGTGTAGGTACCACAGGAAGGTGCCTCTGTCTAGGAACCACAGGAAGGTGCCTTTGTCTAGGTACCACAGGAAGGTGCCTCTGTCTAGGAACCACAGGAAGGTGCCTCTGTCTAGGTACCACAGGAAGGTGCCTTTGTCTAGGTACCACAGGAAGGTGCCTTTGTCTAGGTACCACAGGAAGGTGCCTCTGTCTAGGAACCACAGGAAGGTGCCTCTGTCTAGGTACCACAGGAAGGTGCCTTTGTCTAGGTACCACAGGAAGGTGCCTCTGTCTAGGTACCACAGGAAGGTGTGTAGGTACCACAGGAAGGTGCCTCTGTCTAGGTACCACAGGAAGGTGCCTTTGTCTAGGTACCACAGGAAGGTGCCTTTGTCTAGGTACCACAGGAAGGTGTCTCGGTCTAGGTACCACAGGAAGGTGCCTCTGTCTAGGTACCACAGGAAGGTGCCTCTGTCTAGGAACCACAGGAAGGTGCCTCTGTCTAGGTACCACAGGAAGGTGCCTTTGTCTAGGTACCACAGGAAGGCGCCTCTGTCTAGGTACCACAGGAAGGTGTGTAGGTACCACAGGAAGGTGCCTCTGTCTAGGTACCACAGGAAGGTGCCTTTGTCTAGGTACCACAAGAAGGTGCCTTTGTCTAGGTACCACAGGAAGGTGTCTCGGTCTAGGTACCACAGGAAGGTGCCTCTGTCTAGGTAGGTACCACAGGAAGGTGCCTCTGTCTAGGTAGGTACCACAGGAAGGTGCATGGACACAGAAAGTATTTATAAATGTGCGTTTTTAGGTCTTTTCTAAACATAAGGCTTCAGACTTACAGTGACTGAGGGATGGTCCCCAGGTAGCATCCTGTGACATCATAGTGCGTTGCTCTATTTTTTGGATCCCAATAGGAAGAAGATGGCAAAGAAGGGCAAGCAAGCATTTTAAAGGAATTGTGGGATGGGCATTTATGGGCAAATTGAGGAAGGGTTGAGACTAAGATGTCGAAATATGGTCCGTAAAATGACACGACAATGACAAAAAAAAGACCCCATGATTGCAGCAGACCACACCCACAAATACACATTTAATGGATACATCACTGTATGAAATGCCCGCCCACACACTGTGAAATTTGAACATTAGCATTGCAAATTCTACACAAACTACACTGACAGCACACAAGGCCCAACACACATCAAACTCTGGAAATTCTAACGACGGATCTGAAACCAGTGCCAGCAGAGTGATGCAAACCGGCTCATACACCCCTCACACACCTGAGCAAACAGGTGATTTAAAAGAAGGCACCATTGTAATTTCGTGCGGTCTCATTCTATGCTCCTTAAATGTTTTTGTGTGTGACTAGTGACCGTGGAGACCTAGTTTTCTGGCCGACGCCCAGTGGAGCTACCTGATAGCTAAAGAGGAGATGGGCTGTGAATTTTCTCCCTCGGCCGTCACCTACCCAGCTGGACGTTGGGCAGATTTTCCTGCGTCTCTTTGTCATATGCTCCCTCCTACTCCTTTACCCTACCCCATTAACCCCCACACTCCATTTATTTCGTGTTTCCCATTGAGACCTAGCTATTTGGCCAATGCCCGGTGGAGCTACCTGATTGCTATAGAGGAGATGGGTTTTGGGACTTCCCCCTCGACCGTCACCTACCCAGCCGTACTGTGGTCAGTCTTTCCTTCATCTCTTTCCTTCGTCTCTCCACCTTATCTCCCTCCTACCCATTTACCCTTACCCCCTTCCCCTCTGCACTTTCACTTATCTCGTCTTCCATGCTTGTGTAATGTTTGATAGCAACTGATGTAAATCGTAACTGATGTAATTTTGTAATTTTGTGGAACCTCATGTAAAGCGCTCTGATACCTCCGGGTCTAGCCAGCGCTATATAAAACTCTTAAAATAAATAAATAAATACATGTTCCCCAATGCAGTTATTCTCTTTATTATTTGTGCATAAAATAATTCTTATTTTCTTATGCAATATAAAATGTGCAGTTTCTTTTCAAAATTAATAGAGATTTTTTTTCATTTAATTCGTATTATATCTTAACAGAAACTCTACACTGATTGGCCGGCACGTGCTTTGCAGTGAGCTCCGGAGCGCTCAGCACTTGTGCAGGGCTTCCCGTTAGATGCATCGAAGTCGAACCGGATTGAACAGGGGTGGGGGATGGATTCCGCTCCGCCACTGGACTTCATGGAGTTTTGTCCGTTCGCGTTATGCTTGTAACATGGAGTTCTGGCCAATGCCCGCCAACCACCGTATAGCAGAGGTTTTTCTCACACGCAGCTCGCCAACAGTAAGTTGATGAGCGCGAGAAAGAATCGGTGTCCCCTAGTGTGATTTTCGGGCGCAAGTAGGGCACTCGGCGAGATTTTCACATGAGATGGTGAGAAAGCTGCCGCTCGAGTAGAAAATGTACTCAAGCGACAACAAAATCATCTGGAGCAACAGCGTCCTCTGGCGTGCCACGTGGATGCTGGCGCTGATCACCCAGTGCGAAACAAGCTTCCGGTGCTAAAAAGCAGCGCAACGTGCCGATTTCCACCCCTTTGCAGAATGCCACGGAATTTCGTGGTTTTTATGAGTTTCAAAGTGGTGTTAATGTTGTGGAATCTTATAACCCACCTAAATGCGAGGTAAGTGTCTTGGGTCTCGACACAGAGATGTATATGGAGCCTCTTGCAACAGAGATGGGGAAAGGATACCACTTCCCCTGGGATCACAGCTTACTGGACCTTGGAGGCAGCTTTGACTCGTCTACCGGTTTGTGTCCCCGTGACCCTCCCCCTCCTATTTCCATGCTGTGTCTCTCACCCTCCCCTCCTCTTTCCCTCCTCCATTCTCCATCTACTTCCCCTGCTCCAACCCCCCACTCCTCTTAATCTCTCCCCTTGCCTGCTTTTTCCCTTATGTATATGTCCTTTTCGTTTGCCTCGACCTTACATGTAACTATGTTGCCAAGCTCTAATAACTGTGTAACCTTTGTAACGATGTAACCTGCAACTATGGTCTGAAATTCATGTAAAGCGCTCTGATAGCTCCGGGTCTAGCCAGCGCTATATAAAACCTTTAAAATAAAATAAAATAAATAAATAATGCTGTGGTCTTCCGTGGAGTGAAACTCTACGGGCCTGATTAACAGAACTAACTTAAGACAAAATCCTAAACTTACTACCATTTTGGTATTCACAGAAGGCACTTACTCATTTCGGTATTCACAGAAATTAGGAGTCCTAACTTTAGGACTCCTAAATGCCTTCTGTGAATACCGAAAGTCTTAAAGTTAGGATTTTTGTCAGTTTAGGAGTCCTAAAATTAGGACTCCTAACTTCTGTGAATACCGAAATGAGTAAGTGCCTTCTGTGAATACCAAAATGAGTAAGTGTCTTCTGTGAATAGCAAAATGAGTAAGTGCCTTCTGTGAATACCAAAATGAGTAAGTGCCTTCTGTGAATACCAAAATGAGTAAGTGTCTTCTGTGAATAGCAAAATGAGTAAGTGCCTTCTGTGAATACCAAAATGAGTAAGTGCCTTCTGTGAATACCAAAATGAGTAAGTGTCTTCTGTGAATAGCAAAATGAGTAAGTGCCTTCTGTGAATACCAAAATGAGTAAGTGCCTTCTGTGAATACCAGAATGAGTAAGTGCCGTCTGTGAATACCAAAATGAGTAAGTGCCTTCTGTGAATACCAAAATGAGTAAGTGCATTCTGTGAATACCAGAATGAGTAAGTGCCTTCTGTGAATACCAAAATGAGTAAGTGCCTTCTGTGAATATTAGAATGAGTAAGTGCCTTCTATGAATACCAAAATGAGTAAGTGCCGTCTGTGAATACCAACATGACTAAGTGCCTTCTGTGAATACCAAAATGAGTAAGTGCCATCTGTGAATACCGAAATGAGTAAGTGCCTTCTGTGAATAACAAAATGAGTAAGTGCCTTCTGTGAATACCAAAATGAGTAAGTGCCTTCTGTGAATACCAAAATGGTAGTAAGTTTAGGATTTTGTCTTAAGTAAATGAATCGGGCCCGTAGAGTTCTGCCCACCCCTAGATGTACCTACGTTAACAAGCACAGAGATGCAGCCTGCTTGTCAGCCTTCTGTGAGCTGGTCAACCTTTTTACATCTTTTAAAGCAAAGTCTCCTTTCCTGTGTACGACCTTGGTAACAGGGTGCCTTCTTCTAAACCCTATTGTTTGAAACACAGGGCAGGAGGGCCACAGCTAGGGGTACGGAAGTGCACCTGCACGGTAGGGATATTCCCAAACTGTTAAAGGCCCCATAGCTGCACCATACCACTCAACTGCACCCTTTCGCCCTACCCTGGGTATTGTCCATGCACATATGCCAACCCTAGCGGCTCTCCACACCACTGGAGTCAAGCTATCCAGGCTGATGAAGGCTGATAGCCAGAAACCGGTCCTTGGATGCTTGATTCCGGTCCAGGGAAGACATGGCTTGGTATTTCGGACTGGACTGTTCCCATGAGGCACAGGGTCAGAGCTGATTTGCATATGGCCAGTGTCTAACCCAGGGTGGTGTGGAGTGCAAAAAAACGATGGATTTAGGCCCAGATCCTTGTACTGGGGTGAATGTATGACATTGTTCTACATTCTGTCCATCAACTGTGTTTTTTGCAACCCTAGCGGTGTGACACACCCGACACATGGCTACTGGGGGTTCCACCCTCTCGCTTGCCAGATGCAGACACATTTTGTAATCTAACAGCAGTTTCTCTGGACATACATGCAAGAGGTGCTGATCCTGTGAGCCTGCTGTCAAGCCTAGCCTGGCCACATGGGATCTATGCAGAGGACTCCTCAAGGTCACAGGTGGAAGTGACACCATGGAGGGTCCCTGCTGGCCAGGCTTCTCCTACTGATGGATGAGGGCCCTGGTAGGATGAGAGGTGGCTTGTATGTGAGGGCAGCCTGCCATGCAGAAGGTGGACGCTGGCAGTGGAGGCGGGTGAGGTGGCTCAATTGTCATAGTCCAGATGGACAGACATAAAGCGCCAAGAGGCACATGAATGGGGAGTTCGAGGAGGAGTTGAAGTCAGTGAATGAGGGTGCTGGACAAATAATGAACATGCACACTGCAGGGATAAGGTATTATGAAAAGACTCAAACTGAGAGCCGACACGTGTTTCGCTCCCCTTCTGAACATTTTCACAATTATACATTTCTTTACATGGATAATATTCTTGTCTTATCATGCAGTATTTGAATTATAACATTCTGGAAGTTATAAACTGCCAATCAAAAGTCTTATTAATATGACCAACTCGTTATGGACAGACATAAAGCAGTAAGTGTAGAAGATATGGGGCCCGATTCACAGAACTAACTTAAGACAAAATCCTAACCTTACTACTTTTGGAATTCACAGAAGGCATTTAGTAGTAGTAAAGTTAGGACTTTGTCTTAAGTCTGTCTTAAGTCTGTCTTAAGTCTGTCCTAAGTTTGTCTTAAGTCTGTCTTAAGTCTGTCTTAAGTCAAACTTAAGACAAAATCCTTTACTACTACTAAATGCCTTCTGTGAATACCAAAAGTAGTAAGACAGACTTAAGACAAACTTAGGACAGACTTAAGACAGACTTAAGCCAGACTTAAGACAGACTTAAGACAGACTTAAGACAGACTTAAGACAGACTTAAGACAAACTTAGGACAGACTTAAGACAGACTTAAGACAAACTTAAGACAAGCTTAAGACAGACTTAAGACCGACTTAGGACAGACTTGAGACAGACTTAAGACAGACTAAAGACCAAATCCTAACTTTACTACTACATAATGCATTCTGTGAATACCAAAAGTAATAAGTTTAGGATTTTGTCTTAAGTTAGTTCTGTGAATCGGGCCCATGGTGACTACGATCCCCAGGCCATGATGGCAGTACATCTATGTGTTGCTGCTCAGAACTAACCCCACCGCTGATCCAACTTGTGTGTTGAGGAAAAGTGGACCTCGGTCAACGCCCGTGGTGGTAAACCTTCTGATGGTCAAGGTTTGAGGTACTCAGACTTCAGAGGGCGCGTGTGTCTCAGGCAGCTCCTGTCTCCAGCCCCATGGAGTATTCTTTCAGTACTCCCGTGGATCTCTCGGGGTTGCATTGGGGCAGGTGTGTCTACTGTTTCATCTCTCTCCTGCTCCCTGGGCTGTGGTTGGGTGTCCTCAACACCATCTTCAAAGGACAGTCTCTGCAGAAAGCAAGGAAGGAGTTATGTGTGGTTGGCAGTGTGTGTGTAGTCATGGTGTAGTGTGTGCACTGGAGTGTGAAGCAGTAGAGCACATTTCATGCACTTGTATCTTTAAATACATCTGGTGAGGCTTTGGTGTAGAGGGAGGGGTATCCCTTGTGGGGTGAGATAAGAGGTGACCTATTATTGGCTTCTTGATAGTAATGTGAGCCATTAATGGTTGACAGGCACTGAGGACTGTGTAGTTTTCTATGGTAGACATGGATGGTGGCCTGGGATGGAATAAGAGATTTGAGCATGTTTGTGACTTCTACACACTCTTACATTTGGATGGTTGTGAGGAACCGAGGGGCATATTACCAACAAGTAGCGATAATTATCGCTAAATAGGCTTAGCGACGATTTTTTTATCGCTGCCTATCGCTGGATATGTTAACGGAGAAAACATGCTATTAGCAACGTTTTTCTCCATTGTGCTAAAATATCCAGCGATAGCGGCGAAATGCGTGAATATCGCTGAGAATACCGCGATATTCACGCATTAGCGACGAAATGCTCTTAGCCATGTTATCCACCTCCCATTGGGTAATATGGCTAAAAACTGGTCTGAGCAGGTGTTAGTTTTTGGCGATAGCGGGAATATTTCCATCGCTACGCCTGCCTTGCTAATAGGCGTTAGCGACGTTAGCGACTGCTTTCAGTCGCTAACATGTAGGGTACGCCCACTTTGCATGTCATTAGCGATAAATATTGCTGACATGCAAAGCGGGCCCCAAACCGCTCGCTATCGTCTAAAAGCTGTCGCTAACATCAGTCAGCGACAGCTTGCTCATAGAGCGATAGAATTATTGCCGCTTAGCGGCCGAAAACGGCCGCTAAACCGGCGATAATTGCCTATCACCACCCTTGGTAATATGCCCCCAAATGTGTCTCCAGTGACTCTCTGGAGGAAACCTGGGGCATGGTACTGTAGTGTGTGTAGCTTCTTTCTCTCTGAGGCATCTGGGGGCATTTGTGGGTGGGATTTTGTGTTTTACCATGAGTAGTCGTTTCTTGTTGGTTGTCTTGGTCAGCCTGAATTTCTGTAGGCATCCACTGTGTAGGTAATCACACAATGTTCTCCTGTGATGCCATCTCATTCTCTGATTGGCTTCTCCTCCTCATCAACCCTTATCGCCTCACTCCAGCGCCCTCCACAAGACTGGCACATTCACCTAACAACCGTCTCTGTCCACCACACACAAGTTCTATGGCTTTCCTATTTTTACTTTGGGATCCACGCAGTTGACCCGCCAACAAACAGAGTAAGGGTAGCAAGGGGGACGCCATGCCTCCACAATTCACCCTTTTAACCCCTTCGACGCTCATGACGAGCTGGGCTCGTCATGAGGTAGCCTCCTGGCACGCTCATGACGAGCCCAGCTCGTCATGCAAAGTGCGCTTTCGCAAAATCCAGCGTACGGGGGGGAATCATGCCGCACGCATGCGGTTAAAAGAAATGTGCCACAAAAAGAACACCCTTGCTAACAGGAACAGAAAATGAGAATAACATGGGTAAAATGTATGAATGTTTAAAGAGAGGTAAAATAGACAGGGGTACAAATGGAAGGATGAATAAGACAGAGTTCCATGAAACACAAGAAGATCCAACAAGCAGAAGCAAGCATCTCGGAGTCACAACGCTGATACTAGAGTGACATCAGCTAGATTAAGGAAGCAAGAGACACACAATTGATGGACGGAATGCAGAACAAATCAAAACATTCTCCCCCAGTCAAGAGACCTGGGTTAAATCCATCATTCTTTTGCTTACCATGCCACCCCAGTTTAGACCTGGCCATATGCTAATCAGTCTTGACCCTGTGCCTCATGGGAACAGTCCAGACCTAAATGCTAAGTCAGGTCCTCCCTGGACCGAAAACAAGCATCCTAGGACCGGTTTCGAGCACCGTGCTCTACCTTGATTCTTGAGTTAACTTAGACCAGTACTTAATTTGAGGCGGTGGTTTCCAGTACTCGGCACTGCCACTTATTTGTCACCACCGGTGCTCACGACAGCCTGCCACAAGAAGGCTCTGTCTGGCTAATTTAGAGAGTTAGAGATGACCACCACAGAATGTAATTATTAATTCAATATACATGAAAAATTTGATGGGTGGCAGTTGTATTGTTACTATTGTTGCCAGCGTTGTGGGGGCAATGTGTGGTACAAAATGGAGTGGCCACCTGACGAGAGCTCTGGCACAATTTCTTTTTTTTGTGCAAATTAAGCATTAGGCCTTGGCTGAAACTATTCGGTTTAATTCTCCCAGTTTGCTGTTTTCACTCCTCTGCAGGTGTGATAGCATGATTCTCGTTAACTAGAGAAAGGCATATTGTTATGTATTAGACTGCTGATAATGTGGCCTGAGAGGGAAAAGTTGGCAAAAAACATGGGGCAATGATGGTGAGAGAAAACTTTGTGTTCACAGTGGACCAGGAGGACGCAACTCTCAAGGACAAAAGATGTGTACCTCATTGTGTGGAGATGGTAACTTAGGGGGTATGTAGACTCCCCTCAGATGTGATTACGGGATGGCTCCCAGTGTTGAGATATGGATGTTTGGGAAACTGCTGGTTGTACTTTTAATATAGCCTTAAAGCCCGCCGTAGAGGGCTATACCGGCTATTAAAGGCCCTCTCCAGCGTTTAAGGCCCCGAGCCGAAGGCGAGGGCCTTTAACAAGGGAGAGGGACTTTAATAGCCGGTATAGCCCAGCTCCGAAGGGCTATAAGGCTATTAGAACATTCTGCACTAGAGGGCAGAATGTTGTAACAAAAAAGAACAAAGCCTTATGGGAGCGCGAGGGGATTGGAATCCCCTCAGGCTCCCTGAAGCCTTTGTTGACAGCCAGAGCTGTGAACAAAGAATCATTTGAATGTTGGAACTCCGGGCTTATACCAGCCATTAGAAGCCCGGAGCACTCCATTGTTTTCAATGGAGCTCCCAACATTCCAATGTTCTAATTGGTGTTTCATAGTTAGTCAGACAGACTTCATCCTGACTTTGCGAGGGAGCAGATCTCTCACTCTGCTGAGTTTCCTGGAGTGTAGGGCTTCATGCTGAACACTCTTTCACTTTTCTTCGCACTTCCGCTGAAGATCTGGGCTATGCTGACACCTTCTAAGCTTCCCACACAGAACTGCTTTAGAGTTTGCCTTCCTACCTTATGTTTCAACTAGAAAAGTAAAGATTCTTCATGAAAAACCTGATTGCATCAATCTGTTTCCTCTGCATTGTGGCTTTGGCTATTTTGTATCACGGCTTAAATTAATAGAGTGTTTTGGTCTCCAGACTGTGTTGCTGTAGTTTTTTTTAATCTGTTGCTACTTTGCATATATACTGGCTGGATAAATGTTTTAAAATAGACAACTCATTCTCGGTCTTCATTGTGAAGCCACATTGGTTTTATAGAGATTGAAATGTATTCCTCATGCTAGCTCCCTCACAACGCTTCAAGTCGACTATCAAAGGTCCATACGACCAGTGGGGAAATGTGTTTGAAGATTTCACTAAGAGATTGCGGTTCAGATATCCCGGCTCTATCAGTCCTCATGCTTTTATGGGAAACAACCTTTACAACGCAACTTTTACAACACACTACCATTACAACGAAACGTTTACAACGCAACATCCATTACATAGCATGCCATTACAACGCAACCATTACAACGCATGGCACTACAACGCATACCACTACAACGCATGTCATTACAATGCAGTCATTACAACGCATACTATTACAATGCATACCATTACCATCCAACACTTACCCTACTGTTGCACCCCCTGGAGTTAGAATAGTAATTTTTACCCTACACTATGCAACACTTACCCTACTGTTGCACCCCCTGGAATTAGAATAGTAATTTTTACCCCTACACTATCCAACACTTACCCTACTGTTGCACCCCCTGGAGTTAGAATAGTAATTTTCACCCATACACTATCCAACACTTACCCTACTGTTGCACCCCCTGGAATTAGAATATGAATTTTTACCCCTACACTATCCAACACTTACCCTACTCTTGCACCCCCTGGAGTTAGAATAGTAATTTTTACCCCTACACTATCCAATACTTACCATACATGCAATGTAATGTTATGCGTTGTAATGGTATGCGTTGTAAAGGTAGTATGCATTGTAATGGAATGCATAGTAAAGGTAGTTTTTAAAAATTCGTTGTAATGGCATGCGTTGTAATGGAATGCGTTGTAATGGATGTTTCGTTGTTAAAAATGCGTTGTAAAGGTGTGCGTTGTAAAAGTATGCGTTGTAACATCATACAACCTGCTTTTATACATCAATTCATGTTTGAAAGGAGCCGCCAATTTTAGAGAACATTCACGACAGCCTGAATCTTGGAAGATGACCATAATGTACCTCTCGATGTAGCGCTTCAAGCAGCTCTTGTTGGTAATTTGTAGGCCTTCTTGCGTACGAGCCTGAGCAGTCTGGGAGAACAAGATGATCTTTAAAAAGGATCGCATTCGTTTGAAAAAGCCACAGCAGAAGTCAGAGAGGGAAATCCTCAGACCCTACGATGAGCCGCTCCCCACACATTCTCAAACACCTCCATGACAGACTCCAGCATCACTAAGGCCTCTGGAGCCGGGTGCCGGAAGTCCACCAACCATTAAAGATGCAAATCCCTTTCTCCATTTCCTGAGACGGTCCTTCCATTGTACTGGTCTCTTCTCCACACAAGTTATTGCCATCTCTGTACCTATTAACCGGGTCTCTGTTTTCTCCGGTCTGGCCTCTACCGCCAGACCAATGTTTCCACCTTGTCTAACTTCTTAATGATGGAATCCAGACCGCCCATCGTCCTCGCTTGCTGTGTCCCTTTTGGCAGCAGGTATTAGAAACTCTTAATGTATATTGAATTAATAAATAACAGTTGTTGTGTTTCTCTCAAAATTAGAAAAATAGTGCCACCATGTGGCAGACTGAAATATGTACCGGTGCTGACAATTAAGTGCTGGTGCCCAGCCAAAGAAACCACCGGCTCAAATTAAGCACTGCCTCTAGCATATGAGTCTTTGGGTTTTGGCTGGCCTCATCCAAAGATCTTCGATTGAGTTTAATGACACAGAGAAACCCCCGGTGCCAATCAGTGCTGGCTTCCTACATGTACTCTGTGAGTGACCACTCCCGGGAACTAACTATGGATTCCAGCTTGGCTTTGCGGGATCTCCAGCTGTTAGATCCATGATGACGCCCCATCGACCTACTCACACCGTTGAGCTATGCAAGGCCTTTAAGAATGACACGCCTTCCTTCGAGGCTTCCGTGGTATTCATGACTTTAGACTCAGTACCACCTTTCACGCAGTTCACACTGTAGCTCTGGTGTTTTTGCTTCAAAGCCTGGTCTGGTCGCCTAATGCGTCCACCATCGGGACCTTTGTTTGACGTCATGGTCACTGTTTCAAATCCCGGCTGGTCCACTCAGTCTTTCATCCTTCTGAGGTCAATAAAATGAGTACCATTGAGTTGGGTAACCAAAAACTTCTGTTATTGAGCTCCAAGATGCCCACGGGTGAATGTGTGCTTCACAAACACACGTTATGTTCAATATTCTCCCCTTCTGTAAGCTCTGGATCAGGACTTACCTGCCATTTTCAGAGTGTCTGGGAGAAGGTTCCATCGTCTGGCTCCTCACTAGCCGCTCATACCTCCAGCAGCGGTGCCACTGGGGCCGTTCCATACAGCCTTAGCACTGGCACCCTGAGATGACACTGACCTTGTCATAAAACAAAGTAGTAATTGTTGTGCCAGTGAAATAAACTTGAAAGTAATTACTTTAAACTCAGAGCAAACAGTTTTACATGCTCCAGTATTGCATTTATCTCAACCAGTCATTGGCTATTATGTAGGGACATCACACAAAATGAATACATTAGTTACACTAATTTGAAAAATGTCGACAACCAAGCCAAACCAAGAACAGTTTTACACGTGAAAACACCATTCAAATATCACTTGTGTCTACAGCGCTTCAGTCAAGAATGGCCAACATTGTTTATAAGAAGTACTCTTCTTGTCAACTACTCATCCCACCTTTTTTCCATGTAATTTAATGAGTGGGACTGATGAAGGGGCTATGGGGCATATTATCAAGGTGTGTGATATGGGATTATCGCCGCTTTTGCGGCCGTTCTCGGCTGCAAAGTAGCGATAATTTTATCGCCCTATTAGCAAGCTGTCGCTAACAGCGGTTTGGGGCCCGCTTGACATGTCAGCGATATTTATCGCTAATGACATGCAATGTGGGCGTACCCAACCTGTTAGCGACTGAAAGCAGTCGCTATCATCACTATCGCCTATCATCAACACAGGCGTAGCGACAAGAAAATGGGAGGTGGATATTCAGGCTAAGTCAGTATTAGCGATAATGCCTGAATATCGCTGCGATATTCACGCATTTCGCCGCTATTGCCGGATATTTTATCGCTTTGGAGATAAACGTTGCTAATAGCACGTTATCTCTGCGATAAAATCCGGCGATGCGTGGCAATAAAAAACATGTCGCTAAGCTTATTTAGCAATAAATATCGCTAGTTGTTGATAATATGCCCCTATATTTCTTTGAAAGTGGGAAACACCACATCTACATGTTTTGACTAAAAAAGCCTCCAGAGGCCTTCTTCAGGGCTTTTGCATATTTATTTCACTGGATGATGCTCAGAATTAACTATTCTACGTCTCAATCCAACTGGCTGAGCATTGAGGATAGTGAGGGTGATGGCTAGCTGTATTACACTTTTAATGAAGAACTCTTCTGTCATCTAGGTACCTTTTGTAAGAGTTGATTCAAGCTTGTCTAGAGTTGTAGTTACGTGCATTCTTTGTCATTGATTTGCCATTAGTGGTGCTCCCAACAGACCATCTGTGTTTTTTCTAGGGAGGAAGGCATGATCTGGCTTTTGGCTGATATGGAAGAGAGATATATTTCAAAAAGTCATGACACGTCCTTTGTGACTTTTCCAATGCTGCATTGTGGTAAATTCACATTTACTTCAATATTGCTAGATGGTCACACCTACTACGGATTCTTTGAAGCAGTGGTGCCCTTGTCCCACCTGGAGTAGTTTTTTTCCTTTCAAAGGTGTAATAATGTTAAAACTAGACTGCTCGTTATGGTGGTTCGAATCATGACCGGTCAGCTCGCATGTTTATCAAGCGACATATTCAAATGGCTGGCAATCAGGATTTTTCTTGACCCTAGCTCTGAAATTAGGATCATTTTAAAGAATCGCTGTGGCCTGATTGGTCAATATACGAGTTGTACCTTCGAGGAGCTATGCTTGTCGGTGTTGTGTTTGACCGCCCACTGGACTCTCATAGCACTCCGGCCTTCCTTTCTTTGGCCTTAGAGATGGCTTTGAACCATACCAGCAGGACAGATGTGTCACCGTCATGTGAAAATGACGTCTCCCTCATGCCTACATGTTTACTATGGTTGTCCCCGGCAAGTGACAGATGGACCCCATGCCAATAAAATACCAGTCAGTTGTGAATCTTCAAGGAGAACCATCGTCCGGGGTGGATGTAAAACATAATAGAACATTGGAATGCTGGGTGCTCTATTGAAGACAACACAGCGCTCCGGGCTAATAATGGCAGGTAAAACCCCGGAGCGACAACATTCCATTGTTTGCTCATTCACAGCCGTTGATGTGAACAAAGGCCTCACGGAGCCCGAGGGGATTCAACCCCTCTGGCTCACTGAGGACCTTTGTTTTGGGTGTTAGAGCATTCTCCCCCCTATTGGTGGAATGTTCTAATAGCCGTATAGCCTGTCGTAGCTGCACTTTACCAGATATTAAAGGCCCGCTCCCTTGTTAAAGGCCCTTGCCTTCAGCTCGGGTCTTTAATGCTGGGGAGGGCTTTTAATGGCCGATATAACCCGCTACGGCAGGCTATAAGGCTATATTGCAACTTCGGAATGTTGGGAGCTCCATTGAAAATAGTTTAGTGGCTCCGGGGATATAATGACTGGTACAGACCATCTGCACCAACATTCCAATGATTGTCTTTCTGTTTCTTCCTTTTCAAGTCAGAACATTCTACCCTTAGAGGGTAGAATGTTCTAATATCCTTATAGTCCCTTCTGCCTCTGGCTATGTCAGTTGTTAAAGGCCCTCTCCCTTGCTATGGTCTCTCGTCTGAGGCTTGGGCCTATAACTAAGGTTCAGGGCCTTTAACAACTGTTAAAGCCCTCAGCAACGAGCTATATGACCATATTAGAAAATTGGTATGTTTGGAGCTCTAATAAAGACAATGAAGCGGCTCCAAAATATTAATGACTGGTACAGGCCGTCTGCACCAACATTCCAATATTTGTCTTTCAATTTCTTCCTTTTCAATTCAGAACAATCGATCCTCAGTGGGTGGAATATTGTAATAGCCTTATAGCCCTTCTGCCTCAGACTAAACAGTTGTTAGAGGCCCTCTCCTTCGTTATAGGCAATAGCCACTGGTTCAGGGCCTTTAACAACCATTACTGCCCCTTTGCAGTAGGCTAGAAGGCTGTACTGGAATTACTCCAGCACCAACCTCTGGCTGGTTATAGTACTAGGATGTTTCACTTAAGTGACACCTGATTTGTGTCTCACAAAACTCCATGGGGCATATTATCAAGCCCCTATCGCCATGACAACGTCACTTTTTGTGCTGTTGTGGTGGCGATAGGGTCAGCTCCCTATTATGAAGGCAGCGTTAAGCCACTTAACGTGGCTTAAAGCCACGTTAGGTGGCGTAACGCGGCCTTCATAATAGTTTCCCTTTCACGCTAAACTAAGCATGAAAGGGGGCGTGCAGTGTGTGTTGCGGTGGGCGTTCCACCGCAACCCCCATTGAATTCGACGCTGCCACCTATTATCAAGGGTGGCGATAATAGGTGACAGCGCCGAACTTTAGACCAGGAAAATCCTGGTCTTAAGATGAAGAAAAGAGGAGAAATGCTTTATTTCTCCTCTTTTTTGCTTTTTTCCGTGTGTCCTGCCTTGTTTAGCACACATGGAAAAAGCAAAATGCCATGGTTTGTTGATGTACAGGAAGGTTTCCCTTCTGTACATAAACTAACATATTTTAAAAATTGTATTTTGTAACTTACATGTGTGCTGCTACATGCAGCACACACGTAAGTTACAAACTGGTATTTTAGGTTTGTTTATGTACAGAAAGGGGCACCTTCCTACACATAAACAACCCTCCCCGCTCACAGACACCCTTGCACTCTGGTGCAAGGGTGCCTGTGTTGGCGCTAAGTTGTAAAACTTAGCGCCATCGCAGGGGGAAACGTGAGGCTGCATCATATCCTTGATAATATGGTGCAGCCTCGCGTTTCCGAAGAGGCGGAGAGAGGTCGCTGAGCCAAGAAGGTTAACGCCGCTCTCCGCCATTTCCTTGCTAATATGCCCCACGTCTTCTACCCTTTGCTGAGACAGAAATATTGCAATTAATTCCCCTCCAAGTGCCCCGGTTCAGAGTAAACAAAGACCATGCTTCAGCACTCTATGAGAGCGCTTGGACTTTCTATTCTGGATTGAGGGTCTGCATTATAAAACATTTGTATAGCGCAGCGCCGCAGTTCTGTTTGCTGCGCTATGCCAATCTGAAAGTGCAGGAATGTACTGTATTTAAGAGATACGTGCATTGCTGTCCAATACGGTGCATACCTGTGGATGTATGACATTACAACGCATGCTTTTACATCGCATGCTTTTACATCGCAGTTTTTACAACGCGTGCTGTTACAACGCATAGCGCTTTGGGGTGCTGGATAGTGAATAGTTTAATTTACTATTCCAACTCCAGTCCCCGTGGATAGTAGGGAAGGTGTTGGATAGTAAATTAAATCTATTCCCTATCCTAGAGCGCCTCCCAGCGCAATGCGTTGTAATGGTTTGTGTTGTAAAAGTTGCGATGTAAAAGCACTGTGTGGTAAAAGTTGCGTTGTAAAGGATGTTTCCCATACCTGTTCTTTCAGCCGGCGCTCAATTTGGTGCCTAGAGCCAAAGTAGGGACGATGGTGTAAGGGTGTCTGCGTTGTTGGCAGGATTGTTTTTATGTAGGAAGGAGCACCTTCCTGCACAAAAAACAATCCCTGGAGGCGGCCTCCTCTATGTATGTGTGCAACAGAATGCAGCACAAGTGGAAAGAGGAAAAACGAGGAGAAATTAAAACATTTCTCATTGTTACGCCTGCTCTGGGGAGGCGTAAGGTTCACATGATTTTGTAAATCTAGGGCAGCGTCCAAATCCATGGATGTTGCGAGGTAACACCCACCGCCACGCCCATGGAGCGCTTCCTTGACGCAGAGTAAGGCAAAATAACACTTTGCGTTGCCTGGCCTTTCACCATATCTACGCAAAGCCACGCAGGATGGCTTTGCGTCGCCTCATAGATACGATTGAGAGGCCTACGCCGCCGAAGCAACAAACTTGAGGGCATATTACCAACAAGTAGCGATATTTATCGCTAAATAGGCTCAGCGACGATTTTTTTATCGCTGCCTATCGCTGGATATGTTAGCGGAGAAAACATGCTATTAGCAACGTTTTTCTCCATTGTGCTAAAATATCCAGCGATAGCGGCGAAATGCGTGAATATCGCTGAGAATACAGCGATATTCACACATTAGCGACGAAATGCTCTTAGCCATGTTATCCACCTCCCATTGGATAACATGGCTAAGAACTGGTCTGAGCAGGTGTTAGTATTTGGAGATATTCGCGCTTAGCACGAATATTTCCATCGCTACGCCTGCCTTGATAATAGGCGATAGCGACATTAGCGACTGCTTTCAGTCGCTAACAGGTTGGGTACGCCCACTTTGCATGTCATTAGCGATAAATATCGCTGACATGCAAAGCGGGCCCCAAACTGCTCGCTATCGCCTAAAAGCTGTCGCTAACATTAGTTAGCGACAGCTTGCTATTAGAGCAATAGAATTATCGCCGCTTAGCGGCTGAAAACGGCTGCTAAACTGGCAATAATTGCCTATCGCCACCCTTGGTAATATGCCCCAAAGTGGCGCTCCGGTAGCGCAGGCCTCTTGTAAATAAGCCTCAGAGTGTCCACAGATATTGGAGCAGCTGAAATGGCTCCAAACTGTCTGTTCCAAAATATGGAAATATGCACTTTTCAGAAACACTGAATCCCACCAATCAGTAATTCAATTTGTTGTGACCTTTGTTTCCAAGAATCATGTTTCCTCCCTGAAGTCGAGGCTCCTGTCCTTACACTTCCATTCCTCGTGTCTCCTGCCCCAGATCTGCTCTCCATCAAGAAAACGACTCTTGACTTGAAGGCTCCCTGCAGTGGGCACTTAATGTTTGGGATTTAGTTGAGGAACTTTTAAACGTTCAGAAAAACAAACATGGATTCCAAAGCTGTAAATTACATTTTCCTACCACAGACCACTGCGCGTTATTTGTAGCAGTTGTTTATATTCTTAAGACCTGTGAAACATGCTGAGAGAGTCAGACAGAATGCTCTAGCTCACTGAAGGCTTTCTTCACAGGTAGGAGGCGCATAACGAATCAAGGTCAGTTATTTGTAACAAACCAAGAAAAATCTTGGGTGGAACCATGGGGTTCATGAGGGGAAGTAAGAGCCGCGAACCCATCTGAAGCCCTCGACAAAAAGTCCTGGCAACAAGGAGAAACAGAGGGGCATATTACCAACAAGTAGCGATATTTATCGCTAAATAGGCTTAGCGACGATTTTTTTATCGCTGCCTATCGCTGGATATGTTAGCGGAGAAAACAAGCTATTAGCAATGTTTTTCTCCATTGTGCTAAAATATCCAGCGATAGCGGAGAATACAGCGATATTCACGCATTAGCAACGAAATGCTCTTAGCCATGTTATCCACTTCCCATTGGATAACATGGCTAAGAACTGGTCTGAGCAGGCGTTGGTTTTTGGCGATAGCGGGAATATTTCCATCGCAACGCCTGCCTTGCTAATAGGCGATAGCGACGTTAGCGACTGATTTCAGTCGCTAACAGGTTGGGTACGCCTACTTTGCATGTCATTAGCGATAAATATCGCTGACATGCAAAGCGGGCCCCAAACCGCTCGCTATCGCCTAAAAGCTGTCGCTAACATCAGTTAGCGACAGCTTGCTAATAGAGCGATAGAATTATCGCCACTAAGCGGCAGAAAATGGCCGCTAAACCAGCGATAATTGCCTATCACCCCCTTGGTAATATGCCCCAGAGGGAGCAAAGAAGTGCCCCGCTCGGAGTTACCACCGCAACCTGGATGCAAAGTGCCTGATGAATTAGAGAGGGGTTCCCAACCTGGGGTGCCTTCACCCCCAGGGGGTGCGAGATGGCATTTCAGGGGGTGCGACAAAGAGGGAAAGTATGTACTGTATGCATAATAGGAATCGGCCGAGAACAGGCACAGGGGGTGCATATATTAATCAAGCATTTCCTAGGGGTGCAGGCATACAAAAGATTGGGAACCCCTGAATTAGAGGGTTGATTCCACCCAAGCGCAGACAAATGGGCCACCGCAACCTGTGCTCTGAAACCGCTCAAAATAAAACTTTTTAAAACAACTTAAAACCTATTTATCTGATTAGACGTCATATTTCAAGCTTAACCATTCCAGCGTTGGGAAGCCGGTTGGGTAGCCACGCGCCTAATACATTTCCCTGAATTTAAACTACTTGAGTTATCATGAAATAAAATCGTGCCAGTATGAGACCAGAAGAGGAAGAGGTGTGGCGCCGCGGCCAGGGTGACTGACTCCGGAATCTGGGATCACGGTTCGATCCCCAGCGCCAGCGGCAGATTCGCCCAGCACCATGTGACTCTGGGCAATAGCTTGCTTAATCTTCCCAACGGCCCCCAGCGCCTAGAGTCCCTTACGGGTGATTGTTCGCGCTTTACAAAGGTGGATTATATTATAGAAGATATGAGCAGTGCAGGGGCCCACCTCCACTCGCCGACACGTCAGGTTGGCATTTCAATCAATTGATCAGAAGTCTTGTAAAGATGACCCTCAGAGGATGATAGACCTTGGTTTCTTTTGGTGGGCACATACTGGGACTTCCATAAATTCATCAGCCACATCTGATCTTTGCAGAGTCCACAGACCTTCTGTGTCCCAAAGCCTCAGATGTCGCTGACGCAGAAGTCTTCTTCTAAAAGACATGTCCAGAATACTCCGCATTGGACAATGGCCAGTGCAATCCATAAGTACAAACAACAGTGCTTTGAGTCTTGCATTAAGGACTAGGCACTGTAGGTTAATTTGACGTTTTTTGCATCAACAAAAGTAGGGCTCTCAGTTGATACTGGAATACAACCTCCAAGAAAGAAAATAGAGTCCATCTGAAAATGTCTGGAAATGTGTATCTCGACGTAAGGTGCTCTTTGTCCAGTAGGATATGAGAATTCTTTACCCTCCTGGATCGGGCAAACTTCTGAGATGCCTATGAGAAGACATCTCTGGAGGATGCCACCACCGTGGGCTGCTTATGAGAAGACATCCAGGAGGATGCCACCACCGTGCACTGCTTATGAGAAGACATCTCTGGAGGATGCCACCGCCGTGGGCTGCTTATGAGAAGACATCCAGGAGGATGCCACCACCGTGGGCTGCTTATGAGAAGACATCTCTGGAGGATACCACCACCGTGGGCTGCTTATGAGAAGACATCTAAGGAGGATGCCACCACAGTGGGCTGCTTATGAGAAGACATCTCTGGAGGATGCCACCACCGTGGGCTGCTTATGAGAAGACATCTCTGGAGGATGCCACCACTGTGGGCTGCTTATGAGAAGACATCCAGGAGGGCGCCACCACCGTGGGCTGCTTTTGAGAAGACATCTAAGGAGGATGCCACCACCGTGGGCTGCTTATGAGAAGACATCTCAGGAGGATGCCACCACCGTGGGCTGCTTATGAGAAGACATCTCAGGAGGATGCCACCACCGTGGGCTGCTTATGAGAAGACATCTAAGGAGGATGCCACCACAGTGGGCTGCTTATGAGAAGACATCTCTGGAGGATGCCACCACAGTGGGCTGCTTATGAGAAGACATCTCTGGAGGATGCCACCACTGTGGGCTGCTTATGAGAAGACATCCAGGAGGGCGCCACCACCGTGGGCTGCTTATGAGAAGACATCCAGGAGGGCGCCACCACCGTGGGCTGCTTTTGAGAAGACATCTAAGGAGGATGCCACCACAGTGGGCTGCTTATGAGAAGACATCTCTGGAGGACGCCACCACCGTGGGCTGCTTTTGAGAAGACATCTCAGGAGGACGCCACCACCGTGGGCTGCTTTTGAGAAGACATCTCAGGAGGACGCCACCACCGTGGGCTGCTTATGAGAAGGCATCTCAGGAGGATGCCATAACAGTAGCCTGCTTATGAGAAGACATCTCTGGAGGATGCCACCACCGTGGGCTGCTTATGGGAAGACATCTCTGGAGGATGCCAACACCGTGGGCTGCTTATGGGAAGACATCTCTGGAGGATGCCAACACCGTGGGCTGCTTATGAGAAGACATCTCTGGAGGATGCCACCACTGTGCGCTGCTTTGGAGAAGACATCTCAGGAGGATGCCACCACCGTGGGCTGCTTATGAGTAGACATCTCTGGAGGACGCCACCACCGTGGGCTCCTTATGACAAGACATCTCAGGAGGACGCCACCACCGTGGGCTGCTCATGAGAAGACATCTCTGGAGGTCGCCCACCACAGTGGTCTGCTTATGACAAGACATCTCAGGAGGGCGCCTACACCGTGGGCTGCTTATGAGAAGACATCTCAGGAGGACGCCACCACCGTGGGCTGCTTATAAGAAGACATCTCTGGAGATAGCCACCACCGTGGGCTGCTTATGAGAAGACATCTCTGGAGGACGCCCACCACAGTGGCTTGCTTATGAGAAGACATCTCTGGAGGATGCCTCCACCGAGGGCTGCTTATAAGAAGACATCTCTGGAGATAGCCACCACCGTGGGCTGCTTATGAGAAGACATCTCTGTAGGATGCCACCACCGTGGGCAGCTTATGAGAAGACATCTCTGGAGGACGCCAGCTCCGTGGGCTGCTTATGAGAAGACATCTCTGGATGATGCCACCACCGTGGGCTGCTTATGAGAAGACATCTCTGGAGGATGCCTTCACCGTGGGCTGCTTATGAGAAGACATCTCTGGAGGATGCCACCACCGTGGGCTGCTTATGAGTAGACATCTCTGGAGGGCGCGCCCACCGTGGGCAGCTTATGACAAGACATCTCTGGAGGGCGCCTCCACCGTGGGCTGCTTATGACAAGACATCTCAGGAGGATGCCACCAGCGTGGGCTGCTTATGAGAAGACATCTCAGGATGATGCCACCACTGTGGGCTGCTTATGAGAAGACATCTCTGGAGGATGCCACCACTGTGGGCTCCTTATGAGAAGACATTTCAGGAGGATGCCACCACCGTAGGCTGCTTATGAGAAGACATTTCCTTGGGGAGCCACCAACGTGGTCTGCTTATGAGAAGACATCTCTAGAGGACGCCACCAACGTGGGCTGCTTATGAGAAGACATCTTAGAAGGATGCCACGACCATGGGCTGCTTATGAGAAGACATCTCAGGAGGATGCCACCACCGTGGTCTGCTTATGAGAAGACATCTCAGGAGGATGCCACCACCGTGGGCTGCTTATGAGAAGACATCTCTGGAGGATGCCTCCACCGTGGGCTGGTTATGAGAAGACATCGCTGGAGGATGCCACCACTGTGGGCTGCTTATGAGAAGACATCTCTGGAGGACGCCTCCACCGTGGGCTGCTTATGAGAAGACAGCTCTGGAGGACGCCACCACCGTGGGCAGCTTATGAGAAGACATCTCTGGAGGACACCAACCACCGTGGGCGCCTTATGAGAAGACATCTCTGGAGGACACCAACCACCGTGGGCGCCTTATGAGAAGACATCTCTGGAGGGCGCCACCACTGTGCGCTGCTTTGGAGAAGACATTTCTGGAGGATGCCTCCACCGGGGGCTGCTTATGAGAAGACATCTCTGGAGGACGCCACCACCGTGGGCTCCTTATGAGAAGACATCTCTGGGGGACACCAACCACACTGGCCTGCTTATGAGAAGACATCTCTGGAGGACACCACCACCGTGGGCAGCTTATGAGAAGACATCCCTGGAGGTCGCCCACCACTGTGGTCTGCTTATGAGGATGCCACCACCGTGGGCTCCTAATGAGAAGACATCTCTGTAGGACACCCACCACAGTGGGCAGCTTATGAGAAGACATCTCAGGAGGATGTCACCACCGTGGGCTGCTTATGAGAAGACATCTCGGGAGGATGCCACCACCATGGGCAGCTTATGAGAAGACATCTCTGGAGGACGCCCACCACAGTGGTCTGCTTAGGAGAAGACATCTCAGGAGGATGCCACCACCGTGGGCAGCTTACGAGAAGACATCTCTGGAGGATGCCACCACAGTGGGCTGCTTATGAGAAGACATCTCTGGAGGATGCCACCACCCTGGGCAGCTTATGAGAAGACATCTCTGGAGGACGCCACCGCCGTGGTCTGCTTATGAGAAGACTTCTCTGGAGGATGCCACCACCGTGGGCTGCTTATGAGAAGACATTTCTGGAGGACGCCACCATCGTGGTCTGCTTATGAGAAGACATCTCTGGAGGATGCCACGACCGTGGGCTGCTTATGAGAAGACATCTCAGAAGGATGCCACGACCGTGGGCTGCTTATGAGAAGACATCTCAGGAGGACGCCACGACCGTGGGCTGCTTATGAGAAGACATCCAAGGAGGACGCCACCACCGGGGGCTGCTTATGAGAAGACATGGCTGGAGGATGCCACCACTGTGGGCTGCTTATGAGAAGACATCTCTGGAGGATGCTACCACCGTGGGCTGCTTATGAGAAGACATGGCTGGAGGATGCCACCACTGTGCGCTGCTTTGGAGAAGACATCTCTGGAGGATGCCACCACCGTGGGCTGCTTATGAGAAGACATCTCAGGAGGATGCCACCACCGAGAGCTGCTTATGAGAAGACGTCTCAGGAGGATGCCACCACCGTGGGCTGCTTATGAGAAGACATCTCTGGAGGACGCCCACCACGGTGGCCTGCTTATGAGAAGACATCTCTGGATGATGCCACCACCGTGGGCTGCTTATGAGAAGGCATCTCAGGAGGATGCCACCACCGTGGGCTGCTTATGAGAAGACATCTCAGGAGGATGCCACCACCGAGAGCTGCTTATGAGAAGACGTCTCAGGAGGATGCCACCACCGTGGGCTGCTTATGAGAAGACATCTCTGGAGGACGCCCACCACGGTGGCCTGCTTATGAGAAGACATCTCTGGATGATGCCACCACCGTGGGCTGCTTATGAGAAGAAATCTCTGGAGGATGCCACCACAGTGGGCTGCTTATGAGAAGACATCTCTGGAGGATGCTACCACCGTGGGCTGCTTATGAGAACACATCTCTGGAGATAGCCACCACCGTGGGCTGCTTATGAGAAGAAATCTCTGGAGGATGCCACCACCGTGGGCTGCTTATGAGAAGACATCTCTGGAGGATGCCACCACCGTGGGCTGCTTATGAGAACACATCTCTGGAGGAAGCCACCACCGTGCACTGCTTATGAGAACACATCTCTGGAGGAAGCCACCACCGTGGGCTGCTTATGAGAAGACATCTCGGGAAGATGTCACCACCGTGGGCTGCTTATGAGAAGACATCTCTGGAAGATGTTACCACCGTGGGCTGCTTATGAGAAGACATCTCGGGAAGATGTCACCACCGTGGGCTGCTTATGAGAAGACATCTCTGGAGATAGCCAACACCGTGGGCTGCTTATGAGAAGACATCTCAGGAGGATGCCTCCACCGTGGACTGCTTATGAGAAGACATCTCTGGAGGACGCCCAACACTGTGGGCTGCTAATGAGAAGACATCTCTGGAGGATGCCACCCACGTGGGCTGCTTATGAGAAGACATCTCTGGAGGAGGCCACCACTGTGGGCTGCTAATGAGAAGACATCTCTGGAAGATGTCACCACCGTGGGCTGCTTATGAGAAGACATCTCTGGAAGATGTTACCACCGTGGGCTGCTTATGAGAAGACATCTCGGGAAGATGTCACCACCGTGGGCTGCTTATGAGAAGACATCTCTGGAGATAGCCAACACCGTGGGCTGCTTATGAGAAGACATCTCAGGAGGATGCCTCCACCGTGGACTGCTTATGAGAAGACATCTCTGGAGGACGCCCAACACTGTGGGCTGCTAATGAGAAGACATCTCTGGAGGATGCCACCCACGTGGGCTGCTTATGAGAAGACATCTCTGGAGGACGCCACCACCGTGGGCTGCTTATGAGAACACATCTCTGGGGATAGCCACCACCGTGGGCTGCTTATGAGAAGACATCTCTGGAGGACGCCCACCACTGTGGGAGGATGCCTTCACCGTGGGCTTCTTATGAGAAGACATCTCTGGCGGATGCCACCACCGTGGGCTGCTTATGAGAAGACATCTCAGGAGGATGCCACCACCGCGGGCTGCTTATGAGAAGACATCTCTGGAGGATGCCACCACCGTGAGCTGCTTATGAGAAGACATCTCAGGAGGACGCCTCCACCGTGGACTGCTTATGAGAAGACATCTCAGGAGGATGCCTCCACCGTGGACTGCTTATGAGAAGACATCTCTGGAGGACGCCCAACACTGTGGGCTGCTAATGAGAAGACATCTCTGGAGGATGCCACCCACGTGGGCTGCTTATGAGAAGACATCTCTGGAGGAGGCCACCACTGTGGGCTGCTAATGAGAAGACATCTCTGGAGGATGCCACCACCGTGGGCTGCTTATGAGAAGACATCTCTGGAGGATGCCTCCACCGTGGGCTGCTTATGAGAAGACATCTCTGGAGGATGCCACCACCGTGGGCTGCTTATGAGAAGACATCTCTGGAGGATGCCACCACCGTGGGCTGCTTATGAGAAGACATCCAGGAGGATGCCACCACCGTGGGCTGCTTATGAGAAGACATCTCTGGAGGACGCCCACCACCGTGGGCTGCTTATGAGAAGACATCTCTGGAGGATGCCACCACCATGGGCTGCTTATGAGAAGACATCTCAGGAGGATGCCACCACCGTGGGATGCTTATGAGAACACATCTCGGGAGGATACCACCACCGTGGGCTGCTTATGAGAAGACATATCTGGAGAATGCCTCCACCGTGGGCTGCTTATGACAAGACATCTCTGGAGGATGCCACCACAGTGGGCTGCTTATGAGAAGACATATCAGGAGGATGCAACCACCATTTTCGACTATTGATTCACTAGTTAGTCCGTGGCAACACGGTTTTATTCCTGGTCGCAGCACAACTGACCACATAAATAGGGTAATCTCACTATTTAACATCGCGGAGAGCTCAGGACAACAAATGTCGCTAATATTGTTAGATGCCCAAAAAGCGTTTGACCAAGTAGAATGGGGATATCTCTGGCAGAATTTAAGGTCTAATGGCTTTTGGCCCTGTATACTTACTGCCCTAAGAGCAATGTATGTACAGTCCTACGCAAATATACAATTGATGGGGCAACAGTCTGGACAGGTAATGATCACAAGGGGGACCAGGCAGGGGTGCCCCTGTTCCCCTATCCTGTTTGCGTTATATATAGACCCACTAATTAGAGCTATTCTAAGCAACCCAGTGATTCTACCGGTGGTGTTCAGGGGATACAGTACTAAAGTACTTGCCTACGCAGATGACATCGCGGTAGTCACCCCTGACCCACAGGCGTCAACTGGCAGACTAGAAGAACTAGCTAGGGAGTTTGGGGAGGAATATGGGTATGGGTTAAATACGGACAAAACTAAGATCATCTGTTCCAGTTCAATTGTATGGCAGGACCCTCGAAGGGCAGAGGAGGCAACATACTTAGGGATCTCAATTGCCGCTGACGTAGACACCATTTGGAAGACTAACGCAGACCCCCTTCTGACTAGAATGAGTGCTGATCTCAAGAGGTTAAACAATTTACATCTCTCGATGATTGGCAGGGCAAACGTCATAAAAATGACCATGTTTCCAATTTTTTTTTTATTTAATCCGTTGTATTCCGCTAGAACCTCCTAATTTTCTGCTTAAAAAAATAGATGGGATTTTTTCACAGTTTATCTGGGGGTACGGGAAAGTAAGGAGATCGCTGAGATTCATGGCCCTACCACAAAATCGAGGGGGACTGGCAGTCCCATATATTCTAAAATATTATTGGGCTATTACGCTCCAACAAATGTCCACACTGTTTAAATCAACCCCTCAGATTAGGGAGACAGAGATCCCACCATCCATCTATGAATTAGCCTTGGGAAAATGTGCCCCCGGCTTTCTACTTAGACAACTGGACAATAGTTATTATAAAAGAACTCGCTTCAAACCTCTCAAAGCAGCATGGAGGGTGTGGCAGAAAATCAGTAAACTATTGAACATCCCTAAAATCAATCGCCACCTTCTATTATGGCGGTCATCACTTTTTTCTGACTCTTTTTGGAATGCAGCCCGAGAGACTGTTAGTGGTTAGACTTATCACAAGTATTCCTTCCATCACATTTGTATGTTGGCGTACCAATAATTCATCAGGTCATTCCAAGGGACCGCCCTTCGCAACTCACCTGCGTTGCACTGTCATCCCACATTCACACATGCACGTACACCACACATGCCCTTGTTAGAAGCAACACTGCAATTCAAGCACAAACGTGCAGACACACCGTATGCGCCCCGCACAGACAGCAGCACCAACCCAAATAGTAATGGATGTATGTCATTATAACGCATGCTTTTACCATGCATGCCTTTACAACGCAGGTTTTACAACGCAAGTCGTTACAACGACTTGCGTTGGGGGGCGCTGGATAGTAGAATAGTTTAATTTACTATTCCAACTCCAGTCCCCGTGGATAGTAAGGAAGGTTTTGGATAGTAAATTAAACTACTCCCTATCCTACAGCGCCCTCCAGCGCAAGTCGTTAATGACTTGCATTGTAAATCCTGCGTTGTAAAGGTACTGCGTCGTAAAGGATGTTTCCCACAGTAATCCTCCCTGGGAAACGCCTTTGAACCTTCAATGGCACCGATTGCGTTGCACCATCCAGTTCTCTCGCCCCCTCGTCTCGTAACATTGGAGCAAAGGTAACACTGATTGCAAAATCCTGCTAATCATTGCTGGTGCAAAAAACAACCACAAAACACATCAGCACCTCTTTTTGCCAAGGTCCAAATTTAAGGCCCCTGGTTAATGAATACATTTCAGAACACTGTTCATTCACCTCTTGCACGGTGAAGACAGCGGCCAGGTTACCGAGGCGGCCCTGGAGTCAGTGGCCGCGTACGCCTGTTGTTGGCACTTTGTTATTACAGGAGGGGCTGTAGGTGCTTGCACTTCTGTAGTAGCCATTGCTTTGGCGGAAATTTTGCACCTACACAATGTTAAGGTGTGTCACCTCATTTGCATGTGGTCGTAGCATAGGCATGGAACGCAACCTCCGTGTGGGTGACCCTGCCCCCCACGCCTCCAAACACATAGTGGTTCAGGCTACAATGGAAGATGGAGCAGATTCGTGCCTGGACTCATTCTCTGGTGTCTTCCGGGCGAATGTATGACGTTACAACGCATACTTTTACAAAGCACACCTTTACAATGCATTTTTTACAACGCAACATCCATTACAACGCATTCCATTACAACGCATGCCATTACAACTAATTTTTAAAAACTACCTTTACAACGCATTCCATTACAATGCATATTACCTTTACAACGCATACCATTACAACGCATAACATTACATTGCATATATGGTAAGTATTGGATAGTGTAGGGGTAAAAATTACTATTTTAACTCCAGGGGGTGCAACAGTAGGGTAAGTGTTGGATAGTTTGGTGGTAAAAATTACTATTCTAACTCCAGGGGGTGCAACAGTAGGGTAAGTGTTGGATGGTGTAGGGGTAAAAATTACTATTCTAACTCCAGGGGGTGCAACAGTAGGGTAAGTGTTGGAAAGTGTAAGGGTACTGTGCGTTGTAATGTTATGCGTTGTAATGGAATGCGTTGTAATGACATGCATTGTAGTGGTATGCGTTGTAGTGTCATGCGTTGTAATGGTTGCGTTGTAATGGCATGTGATGTAATGGATGTTGCGTTGTAATGGTAGTGCGTTGTAAAGGTTGTTTCCCGTCTTCCGGTGCTGGGCCCCCGCTGTTAATGTGCGACCCAGAGAAAAAGGAACTGTGAGCCGATGTCTGCCCAGACCTCAGCAGCGGCTCCTTCGTTATGGCGGATGAGCATCGGCCCACTGCTGGAGCCAGCTAATTTAAACATGAAAAAAATAATAATAAAAATTTTTATTATCATTTTTTTTTCCATCACAGAGCAGAGTCTTGGGGACTGCCAAACCGTCAATGGGCACTTAAATGTAACCAGACTCCAACCCAAGTTGTGTTGCACAGGTGGGTAGAGAACAGCAGGCACAGGCTCGCATCGCAGTCCCTGTGGGAGCGCAAGCCCAGCCCAATGGGGGCACCATATTTGCAAGTTTATTTTGATTTTAAAAGCACCTGCTGACTCCTAGGTGCCTCAAGGCGCTCCAAGCGTTCGGGAGAGTCTCGGGCCTCCGGCTTAATCCGGCAAAATCAACTTTAGTGCCCCTCCATCTTTCTAGGGAATGCTTTGATTGACAATCAACCATCCCCGTCAGGCGACAGTCATTCAAATACTTGGGGATATGAGTTGCCCTGCTTCCCGATTTGGAATGGGCGTTGAACATTACCCCGCTGGTCCAAAAAGCCAGAGACGATCTCAAACGCGGGCAAACCTTGCCACTCAACCCACTCGGGAGGGTGGCCTTGTTCAAAATGATGATCCTTCCACGCTTCTTGTACGTCATCGAGAACAACACTTTCCACTTCCCGCGCAGCTGGTTTACGGAGATAGACAATATGACCACGCGGTTTCTGTGAGGAAGGGTGAGACCGCGCATCGCCCTTGCCTTATGCAGGATCCCACCCTTTGACGGAGACATGGGCATGACTAATCTCCACCTATACTACCTACCACTCGGCTTCTTGTAATTAACCCTGGGCGTAGTTCGCGAAGTAGCGCTACTCGAAGCTACGCGAAGTGCACTTCGCACTACGCGAACTTCACGTAGCACTACGCGAGCCGCGTAGTAGCATGTTCGCACTGTGCAAGATGCATTTTCAATGATTGCACAGTGTGAACAAGCATCCGGCACTGTGCAATCATTGAAAAAGGCATCTTGCACAGTGCGAGCTGTAGTTTTCTGCCGGTCAAGTAGATTTTTACTCGAGCGGCAGCTTTCTCAAGGCAAACTGGTAGTTTCTCATTGCGAGCGGTCGCGAGCATGCACGACCACTCGCAATGAGAAACCTGACCTCCCCGCGTTGAGAGTCTCGCCGGGATGTCCTTTTGCTTGCTCGCGGTCGCGAACATGACGTTGAGGACCGCGAACAAGCAAAAAATGACCGCTGCACTACGCTACGCATGTTCGCACTATGCTACGTGCAGCTCGCGTAGTGCGAAGTTGCGCAAACTTCGCGAGCGTAGCACAGTGCTTCGCCCACGGTTACTTGTAATTCACGACTGGTTCACCGGAGGCTGGTCTGACCCGGCATACAGTACAGAGCTCAAGGATATGGAGTTCTCTCAAATACAAGCATATCTATACGGAAGCCCAATACCTTGAGCGATACCACCGATAACCAGAGCAGTCCTGACGGCTTGGCATACGGCCCTAAGCATACACAATGGGACAAGCAACTGAGCCAACACACGCCTCTCTGGCAATGCAAGTGGTTAAGAGAGGTGGCGACACTCCTCGGGTTCAAGCAATGGGACAGCATAGGCATATCATTGCTAGGCGACATATGGGTGGGCGAACACATCAGCGCGTTTCAGGACCTGCGAGAGCGTTACACCCTCCACAACTCGCAATTTTACAAGTACCTGTAGCTCCGCCACGTCCTCAGCGCACACATCGTAACAGGCATGTGGATTCCCGAGTTCAGCCCATTGGAGGCCAGGTCATGATGGGAAATCTGGGGTGGGGGGAGTGTCCCGGATATACCGTACCCTGTTCAATAATGGCCCGGTAACACTTTAGAAAACCAAAGGTGGTGATGGACGGAGCGTTGACAATACAAGCACTCACCCCCAGTCAACTGATCTGGGTTTAATCCATCACCGTTCTTTAGCCCACTCTGCCACCCCAGTTCAGGCATGGCCATATGCAAATCAGTCTGACCCTGGGCCTCATGGGAACAGTCCAGCCCGAACTGCCAAGCCATGCCTTCCCTGGACCGGAAACAAGCTTCCGAGGACCGGTTTCTGGCATTCCAGCCGTCTTCAGCCCAGCTTGCTTGAATCCAGTGGCAAAGTGAGCAAGGGACTCACGTCTGAGCATACCCTGCCACACTTACGGCGGCCAAAAGCGGTACAAAAGGTGGTGATGGACGGAGGGATGACAATACAAGCACTCACCCCCAGTCAACTGATCTGGGTTTAATCCATCACCGTTCTTTAGCCCACTCTGCCACCCCAGTTCAGACATGGCCATATGCAAATCAGTCTGACCCTGTGCCTCATGGGAACAGTCCAGCCTGAACTGCCAAGCCATGCTTTCCCTGGACCGGAAACAAGCTTCCGAGGACCGGTTTCTGGCGTTACACTTTGGACCCGATGGGAGGGATGGCTGGGCTCCCTGGAGGAAGAGGACTGGCGTGATGTTCTTATGGCTCCCAAAACTATCACAACCTCAACGAGACTTCACCTAACTCAATTATACAATTTGCACGCCGCCTACCTCACCCCAGATCGCCTGCACAGGGCGGGGCTGCGCTCTTCCCCATACTGCGCGCGCTGTGGACAAGCACTGGTCAATTTCTATCACATGATTTGGACATGCCCTACCCTTGCCCCATACTGGACAGCAATAGAGTCGGAACTCACACAGGTCCTGGGCTGGCAGGTTCTCCATGATCCCATACGTCTCATCCTGGGGGTAATGGATGGCCTGGACGGTTCTCGACCTGATAGGCTATTCCTTGGAACAACCATAGCAGTAGCCAAGCGCCATATTGCCGCCACTTGGGCACAAGCTAAACCCCAGAGCATAGACAGATGGCGCCGGGTGGATGGATTGGTGAGCCTCACAGAAACAAAAACAATTTGAGGCCCTGGGCTGTCCAGCCAAATACAAGGTCTGGGGCAAGTGGACAAACCTACTGGACTAACCGACTCAAGCTCAGCTTATGTACACCAATGTACGGTTTATGTGTGGTGGGTGCGGTCAAAACAAGTCGATTGTACGTAATCAAAGCTAGCACAAGTTGTAGAGTCTTGTATCACTGGATAAATGTCTTGAGCTGTAAACTATTTGACCTTAGAAATCAATAAAGTTGATTGTTTAAAAAAAAAGCACCAGCTGACACGTTCCATTGCCTCCAGCAAGTTCCTATATGCTTATTTACACACCTATGATTGGTTGTCTCTGTGTAATATGTGTGTGATGCAAAGTGGTCTGACACCCTACACTGGTGTGAGTGGTGCTAAATAACTAATTAAATGCATCTGAAAGAGAGTGGTTATGGAGACTTGAGGGGCACTGTTAAAGGGTGATAGTGGGGGAATCCGTGGTGGAGGTGGTCACTACCTCCACCATGGATGACAGGGCGCCAACAAACATTGTCGCACCGGGTGCCACCAGCGCCAAAGCCGGCCCTGGGCTGTGTAACATTACCAGCATGAGAGCAGCCAGGGTTTTAAGTGGGATGAAAAAACTGGGGGTCTCTCTAAGGGGCGTGGCCAATGTAATTAAGGGCATGGCTTAAAAACACACAAGCTCAAAATCTGTGCTGAGCATAGTTTGCCGCCCGACCTGTATTTTGCTGTCATTGCATCCAGATATATGATACAAGTAACATCATACCTACAACTAGTCAGGACCATTGGCTTTGTCAATGGTTGTTAGTTGCATAAGATAAATAAGCAGCAGCCATGGCTTGTATATAATATTGAAAAAGCTTCCACTTATAGCCCTGGTAACACCACAACAATATTGCTGAGTTTCAAAAAGAGAAGAGAAATCAATAGAGAAAATGATTCTCTTGAAAGGATTTCCCTTCCCCTACAAGGCTCACCTGGCATGACGTCATGACGTAACTTCACGTCGATGTTCCTGCTGTCACTACAGTTTGGGAAAAAACACTGCAGCCAGTGTACAAAAAAGAGCCCGATAGAGACCCGTCTCTTGACCGCAGCGGCGCGCCTGTGCGGGACATTCCGATCACGTGCGTGGTCATGACGGCTCCCGGCCGTCATCAGCACACGCCCACCGTGATGCATGACGGCCGGGAGCCGTCATCAGCACGGAAGGGGTTAACCCGTTCCATGCGTCGGGCGGCCGGGGGCCGTCCGACGTCAAAGTGGGCTTGCGCGGAGGACGGCCCGGGGGCCATACGAAGCCCACCCACTCATTAATTCTCCAGCACTGCGGCGGAATTCGCGCAGCGGTCAAGGTGTTAAAAAACTGCCGGTGCTCAGCACCGGTGAGACCCGGCCCACTTAAAGCCCGGCGGAGAGCAGCGTCTGGATCGGCGCAGGGAAGCCTGGGAGCCCATGCACCGGCAGAAGAGCACGCAGGCGGCGAGTGGCAGGTAAGTTATACATTTTTTTGTTCTGTTACCCCGCGCTGCCTCACCACTTTTCGCTTTCAGCAGCCGCCACTGCCAGAGCCCCAGATTCAGCAGCATCTACCCTTCCTAGCTATTGCAGCAAACCCACTTTTTACAAAATATTAAAAAAGTCTCATTTAAGCCCCAGACTCTTGAGAGGGACATTTTAAAAGGCCTTGCAGCACTTTAAGTATTCTTGAGGGGCGACCCCGTCTGATAAGGGTTCGAGCAGGCCACAGGCTGCTCCTTTGCTTCTCAGAACTGCCCTTTCTCTTGTCCAAGGAAAACTGTGGAGAAACCTCTGCATGCAATGTCTGATGGTTTACAGCCACTGCAGCAGCTGGGTTTAATTTTAGCAACAGAGTGCAATCTGAGGGGATCTTGTTTCCGCTGGAATGTGAGTTTTTAAGTAAATAAATAACAGCTTTACTGGGGAGCAGCGGCTGCCCGAGACCGCACTGCAAAACAAGGCCCAGCCAGGCCGGGTTTCTTCACATGTGGAACTGCTTTATTTGAGGCGGGGCGGCTCATTAAAAGGGTTGGAGGCTAACATGGCTTCCACGCGCCCACCACTAGAGGGAGCAGTGCGCATGTGCGCCTGCCAGGGTCACCTACTGCTTGTGCCCTTTCAGCAGGCAACCAAGTGCATTCTGGGGGATGAAGTTCGATTCTACAACAAAGGTTTGTGCATGGAAATAGTCTGGCTATCAGGAAACACGTGTATAATATTTCAGCTGAAATCTAACTTCAGCAAGCCCAGTAAAACTAAAAAATACTCTACCCTCGTACTGTTGCCATGTACACCATTTATTTGTCATAATACACTGTTTTGCGCTGACAAACAAATAAAAAAAATAGCAGTTATACGTTTTTTTATTCGGAATAAGTCGAGTCTCAACATATTGGTTTGTTTGGAGAAAAGTATTAAAACCCCTTCTTTTAATTTAAAAAAATTAGAAGACCGTCTCCGTTGGCTCTTACTTAACCAATACTGTGCTTATCTGTTCCCATACTCTACACAAGGTGCTTCCATTACCTCCGAGATGGCTTAGGATGCAGGTAAGTATCAGAGGTTAGTACCGTCATTCTAAGCTCTCTGATTGGATGACCAGTTCAGTGTGTGGTATACAAGATGCAAATACAATGGTGTGAATATTGATCTTTTTTTCATCCCAAAAGTGGGCCTATGCTACGCATAAAAAAAATAACAAGTATGCCTGCATGCTGAGGCCAGGCCTGTTGGCTTTACCAATGATTGTTTATTTAAATGGCACACACTGATGCGAAGATTAAGCCTAAGTTTGAGAGTGCTTATCGAACAACAGATTCAATCAACAAGCAGCTAGCCAGACATGATCAGCTTTGGAGGGATGTATAACGTTACAACGCATACTTTTACAACGCATGCCTTTACAACGCATTTTTTACAACGCAACATCCTTTACACCGCATTTCATTACAACGCATGCCATTACAACGAATTTCCTTTAACTACCATTACAACGCATTCCATTATAACGCATACTACCTTTACAACGCATACCATTACAACACATACCATTACAACGCATGTTTGGTAAGTATTGTATGGGTAAAAATGACTATTCTAACTCCAGGGGGTGCAACAGTAGAGTAAGTGTTGGATAGTGTAAGGGTACATGCATTGTGATGGTATGCGTTGTAATGGTATGCGTTGTAATGACTGGGTTGTAATGACATGCGTTGTAATGGATCTTGCGTTGTAAAAGTTTTGTTGTAATGGTAGTGCGTTGTAAAAGTTGCGTTGTAAAGGTTGTTTCCCGCTTTGGAGTGAGGAACCAAGCTTGTCAGATTAGCCGTGAGGATCCGGACAATGCACATTAAATGCAACGCGTGAAACTATGTGCATTTATTTATTTGTTTGCTGTGCACCAGTTTGTGATGCTGCAAATCCAAGGCACTCCTAAATTATGTAACAAGGAACAGGTTCCACCCGGGAATCCCTGATCTCCAATAAACTAAAACCCTGGAAGCATCCTTCTTCTCAAGGAGGGTTGGAGGACCTGGGATCTGCTGTTTCTGGCCATATATCAGGAACCTTTCTTTAAAATCTCCAGAAAGGACCTCAGAACCATCCTTTTTAGGGAACCCCTCACTCCAGAGGCTGAACTGCAGCCCAGCACCTCTACGCCTGCCGGAACCCAAGGGTGACATGGTCAAGAGTCCATCCACCCCCGCGTCTACTGCTCGGTAGGACCTCGCCTCATACCCAGGGCCGTTTCTAGGTGTTTTGCCGCCCTAGGCGAGAATTGAAAAATACTGCCCCATCCCTTTTACTACCATCACTCTCTCCCCCTGTCATCCAGGCTAGAAGAATTAATGCATTAGTTATTCCCAAACTCATGTTTATTGCCGCCGTCCCCCTTATGCCACCCTAGGCGGCCGCCTAGTCTTGCCTAATGGTAGAAACGGACCTGCTCATACTCAGAGATGCCGTGCCATGGACATGTGTCGGTGCTATGTGGGGTGAGCTGGAACCACAGGATACACTAATCAGATGCCAAGACAAACAGCTGGAGAATGCACATCTTAACCACTGCCCCACCCTTCAGGCATCTGGTCCTCCACTTCCTCCCCTCAGAGGTCCCTGCATATGTCACCTTAGACCAGGAGAGCCTGGCCTGGGCCTTTCCATAACACAGCATAAAGGGTGTATTAGGGCATAGTGCACACTCACACCTAAGACAGGCTCTTGGCATTTTATTGTATCTAACTCAGTGGTATCACAGCACATGCTCCATGGACCATCCTAGTGTTTCATGTGGACTCCATGTACTATTTTTAACCAAGTAGGTTAATCCCTCTGACTGTCCCTCCTTTTTTACTGGCTGTGTGACTTCCTGTGACACTAACCAAGGACTCGACCTATCAGATAAACCTCCACACCTGTACTCACCTTGCAAGTTCTGTGCATTGTTAGTTTGTTTATAATTGCACGTGAGGTGACCACACTATTCTCTTTTCTCCGTAATTACCCTTAATGATGGCGGATGACGAGCCTTGTTCCGGCTCATGCTTTTTGTTTTGGACATATAAAGAGTTTGTATTAACTTAGCAACAAACTGTGAAGTGGGATAAACTTCTTGTCCAATTGACTTCTGTTTGCTCGACTCCTGCATCCCAGACCACTGCAACACTGATTCCTGGATCTAGGTCATGATGTATGTGGGTCTGTATGTGGGTGGGATGTATGACTTTACAACGCATACTTTTACAACGCATACCTTAACAACGCATTTTTTACAACGCGACATCCATTACAACGCATTCCATTACAATGCATGCCATTACAACGAATTTTTTAAAACTACCTTTACAACGCATTCCATTACAACGCATACTACCTTTACAACACATACCATTACAACGCATAACATTACATTGCATGTATGGTAAGTATTGGATAGTGTAGAGGTAAAAATTACTATTCTAACTCCAGGGGGTGCAACAGTAGGGTAAGTGTTGGATAGTGTAGGGGTAAAAATTACTATTCTAACAACAGGAGGTGCAACAGTAGGGTAAGTGTTGGATAGTGTAGGGGTAAAAATTACTATTCTAACTCCAGGGGGTGCAACAGTAGGGTAAGTGTTGGATAGTGTAGGGATAAAAACTACTATTCTAACTCCCGGGGGTGCAACAGTAGGGTAAGTGTTGGGTAGTGTAAGGGTACTATGCGTTGTAATGTTATGCGTTGTAATGTTATGCGTTGTAGTGTCATGCGTTGTAATGGTTGCGTTGTAATGGCATGCGATGTAATAGATGTTGCGTTGTAAAAGTTTCGTTGTAATGGTAGTGCATTGTAAAAGTTGCGTTGTAAAGGTTGTTTCCCGTGCGGGGGTGTGTGTGTAGGTGTCGGAGGTTGGCTTAGTATATGGTGCACACTTATTTAAGTCAAGCACTCTGCACTAATCCAGGCAACCCTTATGGTGATTTTAGTGGTCTTAGACAACCACAGAAAGCTCTTCAAATGATAACTGTGGACAGCAGCCTTTTTGCTTATACCGAGGGAGTGTAAAGCAGCTAGTTTTACCAGAATTAATAAAGTAGTGTAAGTTAAACAAAAAAGAATCACACAGTGTAGTTATAAAAATTGTTGTATTTATTACACACACTCATTAACACATTGGTATAGCTCGTGCCTGGAGATATCAACATAAATAAACAACAATACTTCAATTGCAATAAGGTAAGTAGCACAAAGTACAGTGGTCTACAGGGGGAGACCGGACCATATACTAAGAAAGTGGAATGTGAACTGCAAAGGAGGACGGGACTTGGACCAGAAGATCCAGAGGACCCAGGGACACAAGGAGCCACCCGAGGTAAGTACCCAGTAACCCCACGGAGGCTGTGTGCAGAGTGGAAATAAAGCTGTGTGCCCAATGGATCTCAATGGACAAGTCGCTGTTGCAGTTTTGAAGAAGAAGGCCCCTTCCCAGAGGATCCCAAAGAATTCCCTTGGAGGACGGAAGGTTGGAGAGCCACCACACCCGTGGATGCCCTGGACACCAGGTTACCTACACCAGGGAAACCAGGTGCATAGGGGTGAAGAGGCGTCGAAAAACTCCGTAGACGACAATGGAAGACTTAGAGGAAAGTGCCTCTGAAGAAGAAGGTGAAGAATTCCGGCGGAAACCAAGGGTGGATTCTGGAATTGAAGGAACTGGAAGCAGAGGGGACAGTGTCTATGCCACATAGGAGTGAGCAGGAACCACGAAGAACAACGCCCACCGATGTTGGGCCGTTCAGACGGGTTGACTGTGACCTTATCGCTGCAGCTGAGAGAACCAGGCGACACTGAGGAAGGCCAGGAGTCATGCACAGGCTGTACCACATTGGATGTCAACTACCAGGGGGTCGGTGTATGGCAGGAGCACCAACAAGCATTGGTAGCTGCAACTGGTATAGAGACGGAAGAAGGAACAATGTTGGGACCAGGAAAGTCCAAGGCACTCACCATAAGCAGTGAGAGTAAGAACAGGCCCTGAGCAAGCGGGGGAGACTACTGAAGCAGGAGTGGACCCTCCGGAGAACTCACAGGCCGAAGTTATAGGAGTCACAAGAGGGTCTCAAGATGCTCACCAAGAAGGAAGGCTCATGGTGCAGAGGATGCAGTGAGAACACTCTACTTGGCAGGAAGATATGCTGGACGCTGGAGATTCTGGTAGCCTGAAGATCTCTGGATTGCAGAGCCAACAAGCCTTGCCAACAGCAAGTCAACACAGGGCACACTGGTTCAGTCCCAGTGGTTCTGACGAGGAACACTAGCCTCAAAATTGCAAAGATGACATTCTCGAGGGAGTTGTAGAACCACCACCTGTGTTGGTGAGCCTTTCGAAATCAGTGGGACGTCAGGAGCAGCAAAGCGGACAGCTTTGTTGCGGTGCCTGCAGATGCAGGGGTATAACTCTTTCACACCAAGGGAGATTCCTTCAGGTGTTCTTGATGCCCACAAGTCTGTTAAAGGTGCTGGAAGAAGCACAGACACAGACGACGAGGAAAACTTGAAGAACAGAGAGAACAGGAGCAGCAGGAGTCGTCCTTGGTGCAATCTCAGTTCCAGGCGAAGTCCAGCGAAGTTAAAGTGTCTAGACCGTCGAAGAGTGACGTGGTTTCTGGCTTAAGTCTTGTCCCATGACGTATCTAAGGACCCACTCGCAGGTTAGCCCTTAAGTACCCTACAGAAAGGGTGGGAACGACTCGGGGGTCCCTCCCAGAGGAGGGGCTGGACAGAGTTTAGGATACTTTCAAATACTTTGTCCAGTTTGCACCAGAGTGAGATCCAAGGGCTCCCTGGACTGGCTCAAACTGGAGTATACAAAGAGGGAACTTGGGGCTAGATGTAGGTAAATCAGATTTACCGATTCATAAATACCGAATTTTACCGATTCGGTATTCATGAATCGGTAAATCTGATGTAGGTAATTATTCGGTAACAAATACCGAATCGGTAGGATTCGGTATTTACCGATTCGGTAATTACCGAATCGGTATTTGCCATTGATTCATATGGGCCTTGAAGATTCTGTAAATTTACTGATTTGGTAAATTTACCGATTCTTTAAATCAAAGGCCCCCTACATTACAAAACTCAAATACCGGTCGGTAACGGACAAAATTGTCCGTTACCGACCGGTATTTGGTCTCCTACATCTGGCCCCAAATGTGCCCTTTAAAGCAGTCTGGTAACGCTGGCAAGCACCCCAGCCCAGAACACTAAGCCCTGTCTGGTAGGTGGTCGCACCTCCCTGTGACAGGAAACCTATAGTTCTACCTTCCCCTGCTCGAGTTTGGCTAAGCAGCAGGAGGGCAGAATCATGTCTGTGGTTGGCAGCAGCACGAGCTTGCTGTCAGACCCTGAAAGGCTGTTACCGGGAGTACAGGGGGGTATCCCAATGGAGCCCCCAGTACATGGGATCATACTTCCAACACTGGAATCTATGCTGGGGTATGATCCCAACATGTTTGATACCAAACATGACCGGTTTCGGTGCAACCACTATATAGTTAGGCATCCCGTAATGACTGATGTCCACTATATGTATTAAAATGGCTGACCGCACTTACAAAACCTGGAGAATCAACTCCGGGGTTTGTAGGGGTGTCCTGCTCATGCAGGGGCACCCTCACACTTATAACCAAGAGCCTTTCCCTCAGGACGGAAGAGCCTGCTATTGGGGTGACTTATAGGTTTTAAGTGTAGCTATCCCAGATATAACGAAACGTATATCTGTTGTGAGGGGTGTAAACACCAACTCACAGGCTGCAATGGCAGGCCTATAGTCAGTTTTCAGTGGACTATTCAAGGGTGGCACAATACATGCTGCAGCCAGTGGAAGACCCCTGGTGTACCTAGGCCCTGGGTGCATTAGTACCATATACTAAGGACTTACACGGGTACACCAGTAGCCAATTGCGAAGGTACACAAGTACTTACCATAGATAATTTAGGGAGAAAGGACAGTCACTGGGGTCATGAATAGCTGGATCCCAGTCAGACTAGTCAAAAACACACTGACACAAGGCAGAAGTGGTGGTGACCAAGCTAAAAGGATCCTACCTTCCTATTGTGTTTGTGAGTGTGTGTGTGAGTACATACATGTGTGTGTGAGAGTGTGTGAGTGTGTGTGAGTGCATGTGTGTGCGTGTGTGAGTGCTTGTGTGTGCGTGTGTGTGCATGCGCTCACTAGGCCATGGATGGTGAGAGTTCCGATGGGTGTTTTTTACAGGCCCATTCATCTAAAGTTCTGCTGCTCACGATAAACCCAGAATCCTGAGCGCCGACATTCCATGCCTTGTGCACATGCGTGTGTGCTAGGATTGACAGCGTGCCGTGCACCTGTGATGCGTGCTTGCAGGTTCCATTCTGGAAGCCCACAGCCTGGACCAGAGTGCAAGATGAAAGAGAGGCTGCTTTCCTCAGGCAGCATATGGGTATTGCTGGCATGTCCTAGATGAGAGGGGGGATAGTAAATGCTATTGTGAGGAAAGAGGAGACAGGGTTTCCTTCGCACTTCTCCCCAGAGGTCTCGTAGCACTGTATTCATACCGCTGTGGAACCCATCCTGGCTTTCCTGTGAAATGTCCACTCCTGGGCAAAAATCTAAGCGCTGTTGGGGCCGTTGTGGAGATTAAGCAAGCTATTGCCGAGAGTTGCAGAGTGGGACTCATGATTAGAGTAGGCACCGAGGCGAGAATTATCAGGTCCGAGGAAATTGAGTCCAAGAGCCGCCGAGGCGGGAATTGAACCCTGGTCCCGGGCCAGACCTCTGCATCAGGGTCTGCTGCTCTAACCAATGTCTTGCTGAGCACAGCATTATTGCAGAGAAAGGCCAGGGCTGGAAGGTGGGCTGGAGAAGACGCAAGAAAGAGGAACCAACCCAAACTGGTTCCAAGGTACCAGACTTGGAATATATACCCACCGTCTGCAAAATCAGTTTAAAGATGGAGTCCAAGGCCCATCGGTGTTTGTTGTGTGGTCTCTTCAAGCGAGGACCGGGGTACTCCACAGTAAGGGTTGGTGTCACAGTGACAGTCACCTCCCGAGAGGAGAGGGAACATAGCCTGGAGTCCTATCTGAAGGAGGAATTTACTGCACTGTGCTGGGTGCTAAGACATCCTGCCTGTGAGCAAGGAAAGGAAGTAAACAGGAATGGGCGCACTCTGCTCCACCTCTCAGCTGGATTGCCTCTGTGCATACTGGGTCAAGCAGTTCGTTTGTCTTCGCACATGGAAAAGAAAGGGTTTGTAAGTATTTCACCAGGTTTGTTGTAAGTAGGTACTTGTTGTCTCCAGGCATCTCTAGACACGAGCATCGACTCGTGTTTCTGGATCAATATCCTTCATCGGTAGAGGAAAGGAAGCAAGGAAAGGAAGCACCAACCCTGCAGGCGGACAAAAGGAGATATTCATAGAAGGAACTGCAATATTTCACCCTGGTGTAGGGTTTGTCTGAAGACTCGCTAAGCAAGAACCCCAAAAGAATTTTGCAACACTGCTGGACCAAGCAGTGTCATCTCCATCACTGATCCCGTCGTAGCTAGCTGGGCACCTGGAGCTGTGTGCCTGAGAGGCCAGGCTGAAGCCAGGATAAGAGCCTGCTGGTGGCCCTTGTGCCCCACAGTTGGACTGTGTGACTGTGGCACTGCCAATGTGTGCTGTTGAGACTGGGACCAGTCTAGAAGACTAAGTCACAAATAGGTGCCCCCTAGGGTGCCTTGTAAACAACCAAGGTCTTCACCTTGAGGCACTATCCACCTAATATAGTGCCTGGGTTTTTTCTCACACCAAAGAATCATCATCTGAGGATGTGCGGCCATTGTGCTCTAGAAGAAGCACCAAGTACCCACCGGAGTGGCAGAGTGAGCGGTGCGTGAGTCCAGTACCCACAGGAGTGTCACAGTGAGCGGTGAGTGAGTCCAGTACCCACAGGAGTGTCACAGTGAGCGGCGCGTGAGTCCAGTACCCACAGGAGTGTCACAGTGAGCGGTGCGTGAGTCCAGTACCCACAGGAGTGTCACAGTGAGCGGTGCGTGAGTCCAGTACCCACAGGAGTGTCACAGTGAGCGGTGCGTGAGTCCAGTACCCACAGGAGTGTCACAGTGAGCGGTGCGTGAGTCCAGTACCCACAGGAGTGTCACAGTGAGCGGTGAGTGAGTCCAGTACCCACCGGAGTGTCACAGTGAGCGGTGCCGTGAGTCCAGTACCCACAGGAGTGTCACAGTGAGCGGTGCGTGAGTCCAGTACCCACAGGAGTGTCACAGTGAGCGGCGCGTGAGTCCAGTACCCACAGGAGTGTCACAGTGAGCGGTGCGTGAGTCCAGTACCCACCAGAGTGTCACAGTGAGCGGCGCGTGAGTCCAGTACCCACAGGAGTGTCACAGTGAGCGGTGCGTGAGTCCAGTACCCACCGGAGTGTCACAGTGAGCGGCGCGTGAGTCCAGTACCCACCAGAGTGTCACAGTGAGCGGTGCCGTGAGTCCAGTACCCACCAGAGTGTCACAGTGAGCGGCGCGTGAGTCCAGTACCCACCGGAGTGTCACAGTGAGCGGTGCGTGAGTCCAGTACCCACCGGAGTGTCACAGTGAGCGGTGCGTGAGTCCAGTACCCACCGGAGTGTCACAGTGAGCGGTGCGTGAGTCCAGTACCCACCGGAGTGTCACAGTGAGCGGTGCCGTGAGTCCAGTACCCACAGGAGTGTCACAGTGAGCGGCGCGTGAGTCCAGTACCCACCGGAGTGTCACAGTGAGCGGTGCCGTGAGTCCAGTACCCACAGGAGTGTCACAGTGAGCGGTGCGTGAGTCCAGTACCCACCGGAGTGTCACAGTGAGCGGCGCGTGAGTCCAGTACCCACCAGAGTGTCACAGTGAGCGGTGCCGTGAGTCCAGTACCCACCAGAGTGTCACAGTGAGCGGCGCGTGAGTCCAGTACCCACCGGAGTGTCACAGTGAGCGGTGCGTGAGTCCAGTACCCACCGGAGTGTCACAGTGAGCGGTGCGTGAGTCCAGTACCCACCGGAGTGTCACAGTGAGCGGTGCCGTGAGTCCAGTACCCACAGGAGTGTCACAGTGAGCGGCGCGTGAGTCCAGTACCCACCGGAGTGTCACAGTGAGCGGTGCCGTGAGTCCAGTACCCACAGGAGTGTCACAGTGAGCGGTGCGTGAGTCCAGTACCCACAGGAGTGTCACAGTGAGCGGTGCCGTGAGTCCAGTACCCACCAGAGTGTCACAGTGAGCGGTGCGTGAGTCCAGTACCCACAGGAGTGTCACAGTGAGTGGCGCGTGAGTCCAGTACCCACAGGAGTGTCACAGTGAGCGGCGCGTGAGTCCAGTACCCACAGGAGTGTCACAGTGAGCGGTGCGTGAGTCCAGTACCCACCGGAGTGTCACAGTGAGCGGTGCGTGAGTCCAGTACCCACAGGAGTGTCACAGTGAGCGGTGCTGTGAGTCCAGTACCCACAGGAGTGTCACAGTGAGCGGTGCGTGAGTCCAGTACCCACCGGAGTGTCACAGTGAGCGGTGCGTGAGTCCAGTACCCACCGGAGTGTCATAGTGAGCGATGCGTGAGTCCAGTACCCACCGGCGTGTCATAGTGAGCGGTGTGTGAGTCCAGTACCCACCGCAGTGTCACAGTGAGCGGTGCGTGAGTCCAGTACCCACCGGAGTGTCACAGTGAGCGGTGCGTGAGTCCAGTACCCACAGGAGTGTCACAGTGAGCGGTGCTGTGAGTCCAGTACCCACAGGAGTGTCACAGTGAGCGGTGCGTGAGTCCAGTACCCACCAGAGTGTCACAGTGAGCGGCGCGTGAGTCCAGTACCCACAGGAGTGTCACAGTGAGCGGTGCGTGAGTCCAGTACCCACAGGAGTGTCACAGTGAGCGGTGCGTGAGTCCAGTACCCACAGGAGTGTCACAGTGAGCGGTGCGTGAGTCCAGTACCCACCAGAGTGTCACAGTGAGCGGTGCGTGAGTCCAGTACCCACAGGAGTGTCACAGTGAGCGGTGCGTGAGTCCAGTACCCACCAGAGTGTCACAGTGAGCGGCGTGTGAGTCCAGTACCCACCGGAGTGTCACAGTGAGTGGCGCGTGAGTCCAGTACCCACAGGAGTGTCACAGTGAGCGGTGAGTGAGTCCAGTACCCACCGGAGTGTCACAGTGAGCGGTGCCGTGAGTCCAGTACCCACAGGAGTGTCACAGTGAGCGGTGCGTGAGTCCAGTACCCACAGGAGTGTCACAGTGAGCGGTGCCGTGAGTCCAGTACCCACCAGAGTGTCACAGTGAGCGGCGCGTGAGTCCAGTACCCACCAGAGTGTCACAGTGAGCGGTGCGTGAGTCCAGTACCCACAGGAGTGTCACAGTGAGCGGTGCGTGAGTCCAGTACCCACCGGAGTGTCACAGCGAGCGCTGCGTGAGTCCAGTACCCACCGGAGTGTCACAATAAGCGGTGCCGTGAGTCCAGTACCCACCAGAGTGTCACAGTGAGTGGTGCGTGAGTCCAGTACCCACAGGAGTGTCACAGTGAGCGGTGCGTGAGTCCAGTACCCACAGGAGTGTCACAGTGAGCGGTGCTGTGAGTCCAGTACCCACAGGAGTGTCACAGTGAGCGGTGCGTGAGTCCAGTACCCACAGGAGTGTCACAGTGAGCGGTGCGTGAGTCCAGTACCCACAGGAGTGTCACAGTGAGCGGTGCGTGAGTCCAGTACCCACAGGAGTGTCACAGTGAGCGGTGCGTGAGTCCAGTACCCACCAGAGTGTCACAGTGAGCGGTGCGTGAGTCCAGTACCCACAGGAGTGTCACAGTGAGCGGTGCGTGAGTCCAGTACCCACAGGAGTGTCACAGTGAGCGGTGCGTGAGTCCAGTACCCACCGGAGTGTCACAGTGAGCGGTGCCGTGAGTCCAGTACCCACAGGAGTGTCACAGTGAGTGGTGCGTGAGTCCAGTACCCACCGGAGTGTCACAGTGAGCGGTGCCGTGAGTCCAGTACCCACCAGAGTGTCACAGTGAGCGGTGCGTGAGTCCAGTACCCACAGGAGTGTCACAGTGAGCGGTGCGTGAGTCCAGTACCCACCAGAGTGTCACAGTGAGCGGTGCGTGAGTCCAGTACCCACAGGAGTGTCACAGTGAGCGGTGCGTGAGTCCAGTACCCACCAGAGTGTCACAGTGAGCGGCGCGTGAGTCCAGTACCCACCGGAGTGTCACAGCGAGCGCTGCGTGAGTCCAGTACCCACCGGAGTGTCACAATAAGCGGTGCCGTGAGTCCAGTACCCACCAGAGTGTCACAGTGAGCGGTGCGTGAGTCCAGTACCCACAGGAGTGTCACAGTGAGCGGTGCGTGAGTCCAGTACCCACAGGAGTGTCACAGTGAGCGGTGCGTGAGTCCAGTACCCACCGGAGTGTCACAGTGAGCGGTGCCGTGAGTCCAGTACCCACCAGAGTGTCACAGTGAGCGGTGAGTGAGTCCAGTACCCACCGGAGTGTCACAGTGAGCGGTGCCGTGAGTCCAGTACCCACCGGAGTGTCACAGTGAGCGGTGCGTGAGTCCAGTACCCACAGGAGTGTCACAGTGAGCGGTGCGTGAGTCCAGTACCCACAGGAGTGTCACAGTGAGCGGTGCGTGAGTCCAGTACCCACAGGAGTGTCACAGTGAGCGGTGCGTGAGTCCAGTACCCACCGGAGTGTCACAGTGAGCGGTGCCGTGAGTCCAGTACCCACCAGAGTGTCACAGTGAGCGGTGCGTGAGTCCAGTACCCACAGGAGTGTCACAGTGAGCGGTGCGTGAGTCCAGTACCCACCAGAGTGTCACAGTGAGCGGCGCGTGAGTCCAGTACCCACCAGAGTGTCACAGTGAGCGGTGCCGTGAGTCCAGTACCCACAGGAGTGTCACAGTGAGCGGTGCGTGAGTCCAGTACCCACCGGAGTGTCACAGTGAGCGGTGCCGTGAGTCCAGTACCCACCAGAGTGTCACAGTGAGCGGCGCGTGAGTCCAGTACCCACCAGAGTGTCACAGTGAGCGGCGCGTGAGTCCAGTACCCACCGGAGTGTCACAGCGAGCGCTGCGTGAGTCCAGTACCCACCGTAGTGTCACAATAAGCGGTGCCGTGAGTCCAGTACCCACCAGAGTGTCACAGTGAGCGGTGCGTGAGTCCAGTACCCACAGGAGTGTCACAGTGAGCGGTGCGTGAGTCCAGTACCCACCGGAGTGTCACAGTGAGCGGCGCGTGAGTCCAGTACCCACCAGAGTGTCACAGTGAGCGGTGCCGTGAGTCCAGTACCCACCAGAGTGTCACAGTGAGCGGCGCGTGAGTCCAGTACCCACCGGAGTGTCACAGTGAGCGGTGCGTGAGTCCAGTACCCACCGGAGTGTCACAGTGAGCGGTGCGTGAGTCCAGTACCCACCGGAGTGTCACAGTGAGCGGTGCCGTGAGTCCAGTACCCACAGGAGTGTCACAGTGAGCGGCGCGTGAGTCCAGTACCCACCGGAGTGTCACAGTGAGCGGTGCCGTGAGTCCAGTACCCACAGGAGTGTCACAGTGAGCGGTGCGTGAGTCCAGTACCCACAGGAGTGTCACAGTGAGCGGTGCCGTGAGTCCAGTACCCACCAGAGTGTCACAGTGAGCGGTGCGTGAGTCCAGTACCCACAGGAGTGTCACAGTGAGTGGCGCGTGAGTCCAGTACCCACAGGAGTGTCACAGTGAGCGGCGCGTGAGTCCAGTACCCACAGGAGTGTCACAGTGAGCGGTGCGTGAGTCCAGTACCCACCGGAGTGTCACAGTGAGCGGTGCGTGAGTCCAGTACCCACAGGAGTGTCACAGTGAGCGGTGCTGTGAGTCCAGTACCCACAGGAGTGTCACAGTGAGCGGTGCGTGAGTCCAGTACCCACCGGAGTGTCACAGTGAGCGGTGCGTGAGTCCAGTACCCACCGGAGTGTCATAGTGAGCGATGCGTGAGTCCAGTACCCACCGGCGTGTCATAGTGAGCGGTGTGTGAGTCCAGTACCCACCGCAGTGTCACAGTGAGCGGTGCGTGAGTCCAGTACCCACCGGAGTGTCACAGTGAGCGGTGCGTGAGTCCAGTACCCACAGGAGTGTCACAGTGAGCGGTGCTGTGAGTCCAGTACCCACAGGAGTGTCACAGTGAGCGGTGCGTGAGTCCAGTACCCACCAGAGTGTCACAGTGAGCGGCGCGTGAGTCCAGTACCCACAGGAGTGTCACAGTGAGCGGTGCGTGAGTCCAGTACCCACAGGAGTGTCACAGTGAGCGGTGCGTGAGTCCAGTACCCACAGGAGTGTCACAGTGAGCGGTGCGTGAGTCCAGTACCCACCAGAGTGTCACAGTGAGCGGTGCGTGAGTCCAGTACCCACAGGAGTGTCACAGTGAGCGGTGCGTGAGTCCAGTACCCACCAGAGTGTCACAGTGAGCGGCGTGTGAGTCCAGTACCCACCGGAGTGTCACAGTGAGTGGCGCGTGAGTCCAGTACCCACAGGAGTGTCACAGTGAGCGGTGAGTGAGTCCAGTACCCACCGGAGTGTCACAGTGAGCGGTGCCGTGAGTCCAGTACCCACAGGAGTGTCACAGTGAGCGGTGCGTGAGTCCAGTACCCACAGGAGTGTCACAGTGAGCGGTGCCGTGAGTCCAGTACCCACCAGAGTGTCACAGTGAGCGGCGCGTGAGTCCAGTACCCACCAGAGTGTCACAGTGAGCGGTGCGTGAGTCCAGTACCCACAGGAGTGTCACAGTGAGCGGTGCGTGAGTCCAGTACCCACCGGAGTGTCACAGCGAGCGCTGCGTGAGTCCAGTACCCACCGGAGTGTCACAATAAGCGGTGCCGTGAGTCCAGTACCCACCAGAGTGTCACAGTGAGTGGTGCGTGAGTCCAGTACCCACAGGAGTGTCACAGTGAGCGGTGCGTGAGTCCAGTACCCACAGGAGTGTCACAGTGAGCGGTGCTGTGAGTCCAGTACCCACAGGAGTGTCACAGTGAGCGGTGCGTGAGTCCAGTACCCACAGGAGTGTCACAGTGAGCGGTGCGTGAGTCCAGTACCCACAGGAGTGTCACAGTGAGCGGTGCGTGAGTCCAGTACCCACAGGAGTGTCACAGTGAGCGGTGCGTGAGTCCAGTACCCACCAGAGTGTCACAGTGAGCGGTGCGTGAGTCCAGTACCCACAGGAGTGTCACAGTGAGCGGTGCGTGAGTCCAGTACCCACAGGAGTGTCACAGTGAGCGGTGCGTGAGTCCAGTACCCACCGGAGTGTCACAGTGAGCGGTGCCGTGAGTCCAGTACCCACAGGAGTGTCACAGTGAGTGGTGCGTGAGTCCAGTACCCACCGGAGTGTCACAGTGAGCGGTGCCGTGAGTCCAGTACCCACCAGAGTGTCACAGTGAGCGGTGCGTGAGTCCAGTACCCACAGGAGTGTCACAGTGAGCGGTGCGTGAGTCCAGTACCCACCAGAGTGTCACAGTGAGCGGTGCGTGAGTCCAGTACCCACAGGAGTGTCACAGTGAGCGGTGCGTGAGTCCAGTACCCACCAGAGTGTCACAGTGAGCGGCGCGTGAGTCCAGTACCCACCGGAGTGTCACAGCGAGCGCTGCGTGAGTCCAGTACCCACCGGAGTGTCACAATAAGCGGTGCCGTGAGTCCAGTACCCACCAGAGTGTCACAGTGAGCGGTGCGTGAGTCCAGTACCCACAGGAGTGTCACAGTGAGCGGTGCGTGAGTCCAGTACCCACAGGAGTGTCACAGTGAGCGGTGCGTGAGTCCAGTACCCACCGGAGTGTCACAGTGAGCGGTGCCGTGAGTCCAGTACCCACCAGAGTGTCACAGTGAGCGGTGAGTGAGTCCAGTACCCACCGGAGTGTCACAGTGAGCGGTGCCGTGAGTCCAGTACCCACCGGAGTGTCACAGTGAGCGGTGCGTGAGTCCAGTACCCACAGGAGTGTCACAGTGAGCGGTGCGTGAGTCCAGTACCCACAGGAGTGTCACAGTGAGCGGTGCGTGAGTCCAGTACCCACAGGAGTGTCACAGTGAGCGGTGCGTGAGTCCAGTACCCACCGGAGTGTCACAGTGAGCGGTGCCGTGAGTCCAGTACCCACCAGAGTGTCACAGTGAGCGGTGCGTGAGTCCAGTACCCACAGGAGTGTCACAGTGAGCGGTGCGTGAGTCCAGTACCCACCAGAGTGTCACAGTGAGCGGCGCGTGAGTCCAGTACCCACCAGAGTGTCACAGTGAGCGGTGCCGTGAGTCCAGTACCCACAGGAGTGTCACAGTGAGCGGTGCGTGAGTCCAGTACCCACCAGAGTGTCACAGTGAGCGGTGCGTGAGTCCAGTACCCACCAGAGTGTCACAGTGAGCGGCGCGTGAGTCCAGTACCCACCAGAGTGTCACAGTGAGCGGCGCGTGAGTCCAGTACCCACCGGAGTGTCACAGCGAGCGCTGCGTGAGTCCAGTACCCACCGGAGTGTCACAATAAGCGGTGCCGTGAGTCCAGTACCCACCAGAGTGTCACAGTGAGCGGTGCGTGAGTCCAGTACCCACCGGAGTGTCACAGCGAGCGCTGCGTGAGTCCAGTACCCACCGGAGTGTCACAATAAGCGGTGCCGTGAGTCCAGTACCCACCGGAGTGTCACAGTGAGCGGTGCGTGAGTCCAGTACCCACAGGAGTGTCACAGTGAGCGGTGCGTGAGTCCAGTACCCACAGGAGTGTCACAGTGAGCGGTGCGTGAGTCCAGTACCCACAGGAGTGTCACAGTGAGCGGTGCCGTGAGTCCAGTACCCACCAGAGTGTCACAGTGAGCGGTGCGTGAGTCCAGTACCCAAAGGAGTGTCACAGTGAGCGGTGCGTGAGTCCAGTACCCACAGGAGTGTCACAGTGAGCGGTGCGTGAGTCCAGTACCCACAGGAGTGTCACAGTGAGCGGTGCGTGAGTCCAGTACCCACAGGAGTGTCACAGTGAGCGGTGCGTGAGTCCAGTACCCACCGGAGTGTCACAGTGAGCGGTGCGTGAGTCCAGTACCCACCGGAGTGTCACAGTGAGCGGTGCCGTGAGTCCAGTACCCACCGGAGTGTCACAGTGAGCGGCGCGTGAGTCCAGTACCCACAGGAGTGTCACAGTGAGCGGTGCGTGAGTCCAGTACCCACAGGAGTGTCACAGTGAGCGGTGCGTGAGTCCAGTACCCACCGGAGTGTCACAGTGAGCGGTGCCGTGAGTCCAGTACCCACAGGAGTGTCACAGTGAGCGGTGCCGTGAGTCCAGTACCCACCGGAGTGTCACAGTGAGCGGTGCCGTGAGTCCAGTACCCACCGGAGTGTCACAGTGAGCGGTGCGTGAGTCCAGTACCCACAGGAGTGTCACAGTGAGCGGTGCCGTGAGTCCAGTACCCACCGGAGTGTCACAGTGAGCGGTGCGTGAGTCCAGTACCCACCGGAGTGTCACAGTGAGCGGCGTGTGAGTCCAGTACCCACCGGAGTGTCACAGTGAGCGGTGCCGTGAGTCCAGTACCCACCGGAGTGTCACAGTGAGCGGCGCGTGAGTCCAGTACCCACCGGAGTGTCACAGCGAGCGCTGCGTGAGTCCAGTACCCACCGGAGTGTCACAATAAGCGGTGCCGTGAGTCCAGTAGCCACCAGAGTGTCACAGTGAGCGGTGCGTGAGTCCAGTACCCACAGGAGTGTCACAGTGAGCGGTGCGTGAGTCCAGTACCCACAGGAGTGTCACAGTGAGCGGTGCGTGAGTCCAGTACCCACCGGAGTGTCACAGTGAGCGGTGCCGTGAGTCCAGTACCCACCAGAGTGTCACAGTGAGCGGTGAGTGAGTCCAGTACCCACCGGAGTGTCACAGTGAGCGGTGCCGTGAGTCCAGTACCCACCGGAGTGTCACAGTGAGCGGTGCGTGAGTCCAGTACCCACAGGAGTGTCACAGTGAGCGGTGCGTGAGTCCAGTACCCACAGGAGTGTCACAGTGAGCGGTGCGTGAGTCCAGTACCCACAGGAGTGTCACAGTGAGCGGTGCGTGAGTCCAGTACCCACAGGAGTGTCACAGTGAGCGGTGCGTGAGTCCAGTACCCACCGGAGTGTCACAGTGAGCGGTGCCGTGAGTCCAGTACCCACCAGAGTGTCACAGTGAGCGGTGCGTGAGTCCAGTACCCAGGGAGTGTCACAGTGAGCGGTGCGTGAGTCCAGTACCCAAAGGAGTGTCACAGTGAGCGGTGCGTGAGTCCAGTACCCACAGGAGTGTCACAGTGAGCGCTGCGTGAGTCCAGTACCCACCGGAGTGTCACAATAAGCGGTGCCGTGAGTCCAGTACCCACCAGAGTGTCACAGTGAGCGGTGCGTGAGTCCAGTACCCACAGGAGTGTCACAGTGAGCGGTGCGTGAGTCCAGTACCCACAGGAGTGTCACAGTGAGCGGTGCGTGAGTCCAGTACCCACCGGAGTGTCACAGTGAGCGGTGCCGTGAGTCCAGTACCCACCAGAGTGTCACAGTGAGCGGTGAGTGAGTCCAGTACCCACCGGAGTGTCACAGTGAGCGGTGCCGTGAGTCCAGTACCCACCGGAGTGTCACAGTGAGCGGTGCGTGAGTCCAGTACCCACAGGAGTGTCACAGTGAGCGGTGCGTGAGTCCAGTACCCACAGGAGTGTCACAGTGAGCGGTGCGTGAGTCCAGTACCCACAGGAGTGTCACAGTGAGCGGTGCGTGAGTCCAGTACCCACCGGAGTGTCACAGTGAGCGGTGCCGTGAGTCCAGTACCCACCAGAGTGTCACAGTGAGCGGTGCGTGAGTCCAGTACCCACAGGAGTGTCACAGTGAGCGGTGCGTGAGTCCAGTACCCACCAGAGTGTCACAGTGAGCGGCGCGTGAGTCCAGTACCCACCAGAGTGTCACAGTGAGCGGTGCCGTGAGTCCAGTACCCACAGGAGTGTCACAGTGAGCGGTGCGTGAGTCCAGTACCCACCGGAGTGTCACAGTGAGCGGTGCCGTGAGTCCAGTACCCACCAGAGTGTCACAGTGAGCGGCGCGTGAGTCCAGTACCCACCAGAGTGTCACAGTGAGCGGCGCGTGAGTCCAGTACCCACCGGAGTGTCACAGCGAGCGCTGCGTGAGTCCAGTACCCACCGTAGTGTCACAATAAGCGGTGCCGTGAGTCCAGTACCCACCAGAGTGTCACAGTGAGCGGTGCGTGAGTCCAGTACCCACCGGAGTGTCACAGTGAGCGGTGCGTGAGTCCAGTACCCACCAGAGTGTCACAGTGAGCGGTGCGTGAGTCCAGTACCCACCAGAGTGTCACAGTGAGCGGCGCGTGAGTCCAGTACCCACCAGAGTGTCACAGTGAGCGGCGCGTGAGTCCAGTACCCACCGGAGTGTCACAGCGAGCGCTGCGTGAGTCCAGTACCCACCGGAGTGTCACAATAAGCGGTGCCGTGAGTCCAGTACCCACCAGAGTGTCACAGTGAGCGGTGCGTGAGTCCAGTACCCACCGGAGTGTCACAGCGAGCGCTGCGTGAGTCCAGTACCCACCGGAGTGTCACAATAAGCGGTGCCGTGAGTCCAGTACCCACCGGAGTGTCACAGTGAGCGGTGCGTGAGTCCAGTACCCACAGGAGTGTCACAGTGAGCGGTGCGTGAGTCCAGTACCCACAGGAGTGTCACAGTGAGCGGTGCGTGAGTCCAGTACCCACAGGAGTGTCACAGTGAGCGGTGCCGTGAGTCCAGTACCCACCAGAGTGTCACAGTGAGCGGTGCGTGAGTCCAGTACCCAAAGGAGTGTCACAGTGAGCGGTGCGTGAGTCCAGTACCCACAGGAGTGTCACAGTGAGCGGTGCGTGAGTCCAGTACCCACAGGAGTGTCACAGTGAGCGGTGCGTGAGTCCAGTACCCACAGGAGTGTCACAGTGAGCGGTGCGTGAGTCCAGTACCCACCGGAGTGTCACAGTGAGCGGTGCGTGAGTCCAGTACCCACCGGAGTGTCACAGTGAGCGGTGCCGTGAGTCCAGTACCCACCGGAGTGTCACAGTGAGCGGCGCGTGAGTCCAGTACCCACAGGAGTGTCACAGTGAGCGGTGCGTGAGTCCAGTACCCACAGGAGTGTCACAGTGAGCGGTGCGTGAGTCCAGTACCCACCGGAGTGTCACAGTGAGCGGTGCCGTGAGTCCAGTACCCACAGGAGTGTCACAGTGAGCGGTGCCGTGAGTCCAGTACCCACCGGAGTGTCACAGTGAGCGGTGCCGTGAGTCCAGTACCCACCGGAGTGTCACAGTGAGCGGTGCGTGAGTCCAGTACCCACAGGAGTGTCACAGTGAGCGGTGCCGTGAGTCCAGTACCCACCGGAGTGTCACAGTGAGCGGTGCGTGAGTCCAGTACCCACCGGAGTGTCACAGTGAGCGGCGTGTGAGTCCAGTACCCACCGGAGTGTCACAGTGAGCGGTGCCGTGAGTCCAGTACCCACCGGAGTGTCACAGTGAGCGGCGCGTGAGTCCAGTACCCACCGGAGTGTCACAGCGAGCGCTGCGTGAGTCCAGTACCCACCGGAGTGTCACAATAAGCGGTGCCGTGAGTCCAGTAGCCACCAGAGTGTCACAGTGAGCGGTGCGTGAGTCCAGTACCCACAGGAGTGTCACAGTGAGCGGTGCGTGAGTCCAGTACCCACAGGAGTGTCACAGTGAGCGGTGCGTGAGTCCAGTACCCACCGGAGTGTCACAGTGAGCGGTGCCGTGAGTCCAGTACCCACCAGAGTGTCACAGTGAGCGGTGAGTGAGTCCAGTACCCACCGGAGTGTCACAGTGAGCGGTGCCGTGAGTCCAGTACCCACCGGAGTGTCACAGTGAGCGGTGCGTGAGTCCAGTACCCACAGGAGTGTCACAGTGAGCGGTGCGTGAGTCCAGTACCCACAGGAGTGTCACAGTGAGCGGTGCGTGAGTCCAGTACCCACAGGAGTGTCACAGTGAGCGGTGCGTGAGTCCAGTACCCACAGGAGTGTCACAGTGAGCGGTGCGTGAGTCCAGTACCCACCGGAGTGTCACAGTGAGCGGTGCCGTGAGTCCAGTACCCACCAGAGTGTCACAGTGAGCGGTGCGTGAGTCCAGTACCCAGGGAGTGTCACAGTGAGCGGTGCGTGAGTCCAGTACCCAAAGGAGTGTCACAGTGAGCGGTGCGTGAGTCCAGTACCCACAGGAGTGTCACAGTGAGCGGTGCGTGAGTCCAGTACCCACCGGAGTGTCACAGTGAGCGGTGCCGTGAGTCCAGTACCCACCAGAGTGTCACAGTGAGCGGCGCGTGAGTCCAGTACCCACCGGAGTGTCACAGTGAGTGGCGCGTGAGTCCAGTACCCACCGGAGTGTCATAGTGAGCGGCGCGTGAGTCCAGTACCCACAGGAGTGTCACAGTGAGCGGTGCGTGGGTCCAGTACCCACCAAAGTGTCACAGTGAGCGGTGCGTGAGTCCAGTACCCACCGGAGTGCTACAATGAGCAATGCCAGTGCCAGTGAAAAACTGCTGTGGGTGGCCTGGAAGCTCCCTGCAACCTATGGGAATCTGCTTCCACGGTAGGGCTGAACGCGGCCTGGCACTGCTATGAACTGGGTGAGAAACTGAGCTGGCCTAGACTCAAGAGATTGAAGGCGAAGACCAACGGGGATGAGTGGGGGACCGGGAGGTGTTGTGTGTCGATTTAGATACCGTATATAGGTTTCCCGATTTATGCCCTTCTACAGCCACAATTAGCATTGCCCATATTTAGGCATAGAAATCCTACCCTTATTTAGGCATTATCCATACTAACCAAATACAGGCATGGCCACCAACATCCGCCCATCAACGTCACAACGAGTTCTTAAGCCTTAAGGACTTCCCCTTGCTTGGATTATTGATTTCTCCAAGAACTCATTTATTATGCATGAACATCTGTTCCTTAGGGGTTCATTCATGACGTTCTTCTGCCCGAATTTTACGTCAATACTGGCATTCCTAAACACCTTCGAGGTATAAATATACCTACATTTGCCATGACAAACCACGGTTCGGCTGCCTACTTGCACGACGCGGCTCACCAAGGCAAGTTCGGAAAGAAGTCAAGTTCCCGCCTGACGCACTGACCAGACGCTGTCATCCTCCTCACAGAGAATCCATCCTCAGTGTTTTTGACTCCCCTTGTGGGGTGTTAGAGATCGAGTCCCGGGAAAGAGATTTTGACCTCTCTCATTATAAGGTATGGAGCGGACTAGAACCTAGAGGAACTCTTGGCAACTCTGGCAAACCTAAACTATAGCTAGCTATACACAGCACCTACTTCTTACCTCGTACTACACTTAGGTTAGGTACACTGGGGTAGAACTAGCTAGAAGCATCAGATGAGTATTCACATTTTAGCCTGTTTTATTTATGTATGTATTTTTATATGTCATAGCTACAAATCATGCTACTGCAGTATTATCTAATATTTCTGCTGACTGCTACGTATTATACTTCGCGTTCTGTCTTTCGATTGTAGCAGTTCATATCTCATGCATGAGAAATAAGACTGTTCAATAAACCCTTTTTATTGAAATGCCCGTCTATCTATTTCTGTGTAAACTCTGTAGAAAAGAAGCATGCACGATTGACTGAGTGATACTGTTATCTATTGTTTCCACGATTCTGAGACTGGTCCGGTTCTAGGGGAAACAAAGTTGTCATGTTTTTGCTGTTGTCGGGAAACAAATCCCTTCTTGTTTATTCGAGAAGTTTCTAGTGACCTCTGAGTTAGCTGGCACACACAAGTGATAAGTTTAATGTACTCGATAGAGACATACTGACCTCAGTCCTATGTCAAATCTATAGTGTATATTATTCTAATGAGCAGAGCCTATCAGGGCTATAGGAACTACACTACAGAGGAGTGTGGGAGCACAAACTACACTTATAGGCCTTACCTCGAACCCTGAACTTGAAGGGGCCACCCAGAAGGGGCAGGAAGTCACAAAGGGTCAGTCAGCAGAGGCCTTTGAAAGCACAAAGATTCACACCTATGAATCAGTTATTTGTGCATTATTGAATGTGTTGTGGAATTCTATGTTTTCTGTGTAATAAAGTATTGTTTTTTTTACACTGTGTTTGACATTGATCTCATTTCACTCCTGGGGGGTGGTATTGATTCTTGAACATGAGCACTCCCCAAGAATATATGCAGTTACAATGCAAACAATTACAACGCATGTTTTTACAACGCGGTTTTTACATCGCAACTACCATTACTTCGCATGTTTTTACAATGCATGCCATTACAACACATTTTTAAGAACTGCCATTACAACGCATTCCATTACAACGCATACCATTACAACGCGTACCATTACAATGCATAATACTTTTAGTGCAACAGTAGGGTAAGTGTTGGATAGCGTAGGGGTAAAAATTACTATTCCCACTCCAGAGCGTGCAACGGTAGAGAAAGCGTTGGATAGCGTAGGGGTAAAAATTAATAATACCTTCTACCCCAAAACCCATACCCACCCGAAAACCTAACAATCTGCATTACTTACCTTATAATGGGCTGTAATAGCATGCGTTGTAATGGTATGCGTTGTACTGGCATGCGTTGCAGTGACATGCGTCGTAATGGCATGCGTTGTAATGGCAGTTGCGATGTAATGGCAGTTGCGTTGTAACAGTTGTGTCGTAAAAGCAGTGCGATGTAATGAGGGTCAGCACCTGCATAAGGCCTAAACAGCCTGAGCCCTGTAGCCCCCGGCATCCTGAATGGAATATCGCTGGTATATTCAGGTACATTGGGAGAGGAGAGGTAGACAGAGCGAGCTGAGACAGAAAGAAGGGGGGGAAGGTACATTCAGAGGTAGAGTTAGAGAGTTTAAGAGAGAGGGGTAAGTTAGAAGGATTGAGGTGAAGCAAAGAAAGATAAATGACAGGAAAGATCATTTTTCAATGTAATTGCCACCAATTGCTTGAGAGTGTGAGGGTTAAGGGTGGGCAGACCAGCCATGCACTATAAGGGGCACAACCGAAGATGCTGCGCGGCATTGCGCAGGTTGTATGTCAGCACAACGCGGGCTATTACTACGCGTGCCATTAGAATGCTGTTTTTACAACGCACGTCGTTACAACGACTTGCGCTGTAAGCGCTGGATAGTAGAATAGTTTCATTTTCTATTTCAACTCCAGCCCATGTTACAGTAGGGAAGGTGTTGGAATAGAAAATTAAACTATTCCTTGACCAACAGCGCCCTCCAGCGCAAGTCATTGAAAAGACTTGCGTTGTAAAAGCAGCGTAGTAATGGCAGCGCGTGGTAATGCTCGCGTTGTAAAGGCTGTTCCCCCATTGCGCATGATGAGAAATCAGTGCAGAGCCACATTTATTAAAATGGCCTGCTGGAGCTCACTACGCCTGCGACGACGCACAAATAAAATGCATAGCGCCACGCATGTCATGCTTCAAGGAGTTGTTAAATTTTTTGTGGCTTTACCTTTGCGCAAATGCTTAGTAACTCTGCCTCTATGTTTCTGTTCAGCATACTCAGCTGTCAAATAAGGACAATAAGCTGTGTGTTATGAGCAACATTATCATGGCAGGACTTTTGAGTATCTCTCCTACTTTACCAAGGGGCCCCTTGGAATGTGGGGGCCCTGAGCAATTGCAATTGGGGGTGGGGGTCGCACACTACTCACACACCAGCGGGATCGCCCCTAAGGACTGTGGTAAGTGTAGTTCGTGTTCCGCGATGCATCTTCTTTCGATTCTCTGCTATCTTCGCTATCTTCGCCATCCCTGTACACGTGTTTCGGGGTATTTACCCCTCATCAGCGGGGATTAGGCCGTGTTCTGGGGTTGCCGGTGGCTGCCAAATATTGCCAGGTTTAGTACCACTCAGGCGCGCAGGTGCGGGGTCCCAGGCTCGTCAGCCAACTGCTCGAGGGAGCTTTAACATTACAATTGAGGGTGGGGGTCGCACACTACTCACACACCAGCGGGATCGCCCCTGGTGTGTGAGTAGTGTGCGACCCCACCCCCAATTGCCCTGAGCAATTGCCCACTTTGCCAATGTCTTAAAATGTCTCTGCACACAAAGAGCAGGACATAAGGGTGGGAAATAGGGCAAGCACACAGTTTAAAGTATACATGCGTGCGAAGAAAGAAGAGGGAGTATGCAGGCGGGTGTAAAAATAACAAGAAGAATGAAGAGTACATCAAGGGAGCAAAAAAAAAAACCACAAAAAAGTAGCTCCCACAATACAAACAGTGGAAGGACACACAAGCACTTTGGCCATGCTCCAGGGGAGGGTCAAATGAATGAGAACAAGTGACGGTGACACACGCTGACCAAAGAGAAGCAAGCAAATGAGAGTGACGGTGAAACCAGCCAATGGTAAACAATGGGTGGGTACTAAGCCCCCTGTAAGCATACAAAATGTCTTGCCAGAAACAGCGCGTGCGCTGTCTCGGGTGAAACCTCATAACACCCGGTAGGGCCCACTGGCACAAATTGATCACTCGTTGCCCCCTCTCACTAGGCCCTTTGTCTCCCTCTTACTCTCTTTTATTCATCTCTCTCTCCCTCACTCATTTCTCTGCCTACCTCATTCTCCTTCTCTCTATGCCCCCTCTCCACCTCTCTTTTTGCTTCTGCCCCTCTCTCTTTCCTTCTCTCTCTCTCTCTGTACCTTCCCCTCTCTCTCTCTCTGTACCTTCCTCTCTCTCTCCCTCTCTACATCCCCCTCTCTCTCCCTCCATCTCACTCTCTCTCTCTCCACTACATGCCCTCTGTCATCTCCTCACAACATTCTCAATACAGAGGTCCCTGGCCCCATGAATCCTCTATAAAGAAACATTTTGGGCCTCATTTATGAGGCCTTGCGTCAGTTTTGCGCTTCCGATGCGTCACTTTTTGTGACGCATCGGCGGCGTAAAACATGCCTCCTGTTGCGCACTATTTACAAAGTGACACATCTAAGCAGATGCGTCACTTTGTAAACCCCTGCGCTACATTATACCTGCGCCAGGTATAAATTATGCAGAGGGGGCGTACCCCCGCAAAGAGCCTCATAATAGTGACGCAGTGAAATCTATGAGATTTCACTGCCTCACTTTTAGGACGCCGTTGCGTCAAAATCTTGCGCCTGTCTCACAGCAGGCGTAATACTGACGCAAGCCCTTTCACTGGTCGCCCGGATGAGGGGCCTCCAACAGATGCCTCTGCTCCTACTGCAACCATCCGAGTGACATGCTGTACAGCTGGCTGCCGGGCAGCTCTCTGAAAAACTGCTATGGGTGGCATGGAAGCTCCCTGTAACCTATGGGAATCTGCTGCCGCCGGAGGGCTGAACGCGGCCTGGCACTGCTATGAACTGGGTGAGAAACTGAGCGGGCCTAGACTCAAGAGATTGAGGGCGAAGACCAACAGGGTTGAGTGGGAGAGCGGGAGGTGTTGTGTGTCAATTTAGATACCGTATATAGGTTTCCCGATTTATGCCCTTATACGGCCACAATTAGCATTGCCCATATTTAGGCATAAAATCCTACCCTTATATAGGTATTATCCATACTAACCAAATACAGGCATGGCCACCTACATCCGTCCATCAACGTCTTGAGTTCTTGGAAAACTAGACTCTTAAGCCTTTAGGACTTCCCCTTGCTTGGATTATTGATTTCTCCAAGAACTCATTTATTATGCATGAACAGTGGAGAAGTGTGGCTCAATGGTTAGAGCGGCAGACCCTGATGCTGAGGTCTGGCCCGGGACCAGGGTTCAATTCCCGCCTCGGCGGGTCTTGGGCTCAATTTCCACGGACCTGATAATTCTCGCCTCGGTGCCTATTCCAATCATGGAGTCCCACTCTGCAACTCTGGGCAAGAGCTTGCTTAATCTCCACAATGGCCCCCACAACGCTAAGGATGCCTGGCCTCCACCTTGGGGGTGCCCAGTAGTGGACACCTCACAGGGAAAGCCAGGATGGGTTCCACAGCGGTATTCGTACAAGCGCCTTGAGACCCTTGCGGGCGAGTAGTGCGCTATACAAGTATCAATTTACATTTACATTCCTTAGGGGTTCATTCATGACGTTCTTCTGCCCGACTGTTACGTCAATACTGGCATTCCTAAACACCTTCGAGGTATAAATATACCTACATTTGCCATGGCAAACCACGGTTCGGCTGCCTACTTGCACGACGCGGCTCACCAAGGCAAGTTCGGAAAGAAGTCGAGTCCCCGCCTGACGCTGTCATCCTCCTCGCAGAGAATCCAGCTCCAGTGTTTATGACTCCCCTTGCGGGGTGTTAGAGATTGAGACCCGGAAAGAGATTCCAATCTCTCTCATTCTAAGGTATGGAGCAGACTAGAACCTAGAGGAACTCTTGGCAACTCTGGCAAACCTAAACTAGAGCTAGCTATACTTTAGACACAGCACCTACTTCTTACCTCGTACTACACTTAGGTTAGGTACACTGGGGTAGAACTAGTTCGAAGCGTCAGATGAGTATTCACATTTTAGCCTGTTTTATTTATGTATGTATTTTTATGTCATAGCTACAAATCATGCTACTGCAGTATTATCTAATATTTCTGCTGACTGCTACGTATTATACTTCGCGTTCTGTCTTACGATTGTAGCAGTTCATATCTCTTGCATGAGAAATAAGACTGTTCAATAAACCCTTTTTATTGAAACGCCCGTCTATCTATTTCTGTAGAAACTCTGTAAAAACGAAGCATGCACAATTGACTGAGTGATACTGTTATCTATTGTTTCCATGATCTCTGAGTTAGCTGGCACACATAAGTGATTCAGTTTAATGTACTCGATAGAGACATACTGACCTCAGTCCTATGTCAAATCTATAGTGGATATTATTCTAATGCGCAGAGCCTATCAGGGCTATAGGAACTACACTACAGAGGAGTGTGGGAGCACAAATTACACTTATAGGCCTTACCTCGAACCCTGAACTTGAAGTGGCCACCCAGAAGGGGCAGGAAGTCACAAAGGGTCAGTCAGCAGAGGCATTTGAAAGCACAAAGACTCACACCCATGAATCAGTTATTACTGCATTATTGAATGTGTAGTGGAATTCTATGTTTTCTGTGTAATAAAATATTTGTCTTTTTTACATTGTGTTTGGCATTGATCCTGATTTCGCTCCTGGGGGGTGGTACTGATTCTTGAAAATGAGCACTCCCGACGAATATATGCAGTTACAATGCAAACAATTACAACGCATGTTTTTACAACGCGGTTTTTACATCGCAACTACCATTACTTCGCATGTTTTTACAATGCATGCCATTACAACACATTTTTAAGAACTGCCATTACAACGCATTCCATTACAACGCATACCATTACAACGCGCACCATTACAATGCATAATACTTTTAGTGCAACAGTAGGGTAAGTGTTCGATAGTATAGGGGTAAAGTAAAGTAAAGTAAAGTCCACATTTGTAAAGCGCACAATCACCCGTTAGGGTCTCTAGGCGCTGGGGGCCGTCGGGAAGATTAAGCGAGCTATTGCCCAGGGTAAAAATTACTATTCCCACTCCAGTGAGTGCAACAGTAGGGAAAGCGTTGGATAGCGTAGGGGTAAAATTTAATATTCCCAACTACCCCAAAACCCATACCCACCCGAAAACCTAAAAATCTGCATTACTTACCTTATAATGCGCTGTAATAGCATGCATTGTAATGGTATGCGTTGTACTAGCATGCGTTGCAGTGACATGCGTCGTAATGGCATGCGTTGTAATGGCATGCGATGTAAAGGCAGTTGCGTTGTAACAGTTGTGTTGTAAAAGCAGTGCGATGTAATGATTGCGTTGTAATGGTTGTTTCCCCTCCCCACACTAACCTTCCTGAGGAGCCTGTGACTGATCGCCTCGTTGCCAGCGAGAGTTAAGTGCATAAAGGGTTGTACTTGGGCAGTTTGCAGGGTTATAGTAAGACATGCCCGTGGTCAGCTCCTGCATAAGACCTGAACAGGCTGAGCCCTGTAGCCCCCCAGCCTCCTGAATGGGATATCGCTGGTATATTCAGGTACATTGGGAGAGGAGAGGTAGACAGAGCGAGCTGAGACAGAGAGAAAGGGGGAAGGTACAGTCAGAGGTAGAGTTTAAGAGAGAGGGGTAAGTTAGAAGGATTGAGGTGAAGCAAAGAAAGACAAATGACAGGAAAGATCATTTTTCAATGTAATTGCCACCAATTGCTTGAGAGTGTGAGGGTTAAGGGTGGGCAGACCAGCCATGCACTATAAGGGGCACAACCGAAGATGCTGCGCGGCATTGCGCAGGTTGTATGTCAGCACAACGCGGGCTATTACCACGCGTGCCATTACAACGCTATTTTTACAACGCAAGTCGTTACAACGACTTGCGCTGTAAGCGCTAGATAGTAGAATAGTTTAATTTTCTATTCCAACTCCAGCCCAAGTTACAATAGGGAAGGTGTTGGAATAGAAAATTAAACTATTCCTTGTCCAACAGCGCCCTCCAGCGCAAGTTATTGAAACGACTTGCGTTGTAAAATCAGCATAGTAATGGCAGCGCGCGGTAATGCCTGCGTTGTAAAGGCTGTTCTCCCATTGCGCATGATGAGAAATCAGTGCAGAGCCACATTTATTAAAATGGCCTGCTGGAGCTCACTGCGCCTGCGACGGCGCACAAATAGAACGCATAGCGCCTCGCATGTCATGTTTCAAGGAGTTGTAATGTTTTTATGCAGAGCCTGGTCTGGCTATCTGATTAGACCAGCCTTTTCATCAAGAACTGTAGGTGCTTGAGCTAATAAAGTTACACTCAAGTAGCAACCCTTGATGCAAAGTGGGGCAGAGTAGTGCAAGGTAGCATCAGTGCTTTGAAAAGGGCATCTGTTCAGCAAAAAAATAACTTTATTGCTGGAAAGTAAGTACCTAAGCAGAGTTTGCTGCTTTTTCAAATTTGTGTGGCTTTACCTTTGCGCAAATGCTTAGTAACTCTGCCTCTAAGTTTCTGTTCAGCATCAAATAAGGAAAAGAGGCTATATTTTATGAGCAACATTATTATGGTAGGACTTTTGAGTGTCTCTCTTACTTTACCAAGGGGCCCCTTGGAATCTGGGGGCCCTGAGCAATTGCCCACTTTGCCAATGCCTTAAAACGTCTGTGCACACAAAGAGCAGGACATAAGGGTAGGAAATAGGGCAAGCACACAGTTTAAAGTATACGTGCGTGCGAAGAAAGAAGAGGAAGTATGCAGGCGGGTGTAAAAATAACAAGAAGAATGAAGAGTACATCAAGGGAGCAAAAAATAAAACCACAAAAAGTAGCTCCCATAATAAAAACAGTGGAAGGACACACAAGCACTTTGGTCATGCTCCAGGAGAGGGTCAAATGAATGAGAACAAGTGACGGTGACACGCGCTGACCAAAGAGAAGCAAGCAAATGAGAGTGATGGTGAAACCAGCCAATGGTAAACAATGGGTGGGTACTAAGCCCCCTGTAAGCATACAAAATGTCTTGCAGGGCACAGCGCGTGCGCTGTCTCGGGCGAAACCTCAAAACACACTGCAGGGCCCACCGGCACAAATTGATCACTGGTTGCCCCCTCTCACTAGGCCCTTTGTCTCCCTCTTACACTCTTTCATTCATCTCTCTCTCCCTCCCTCCTTTCTCTCTCTACCTCATTCTCCTTCTCTCTATGCCCCCCTCTCCACCTCTCCTTTTGCTCCTGCCCCTCTATCTTTCCTCCCCTCTCTCTCTACATCCCCTCTCTCTCTCCCTCCATCTCATTCTCACTCTCTCCACTACATGCCCTCTGTCATCTCCTCACAACATTCTCAATACATAGTATTTCTCAGCTGCACACTTGCAGTGACCTGCCTGCAGATGGGGGGCGGGTGAGGGGAGGCCATTCTCACAAACATCTTGCTTTAAAAAAAAGGCGCAGGATTGGGTGTCTGCAATCCATATAACTTTCCATCCTTCCAAGAACTCCTTCTTGGCAGCAGACTCTTGTGCTGGAAACAGGTTGAAAAGAGTCAGAAAACATGAGTTTCTGAACAGAACAGTTGGCTCTGTTCTTCCTTTTAGTTGAACTTCAGGACAGATTCACTTAGAGTGAAATGTGTTCTGCAGCTGCACAGCAGGCCCACGTGCGAGGAGGGGAGCAGAGTGGAAGGGTGGAAACAGAATCCATAGCTCCACCTGAGTTATATTTACAATCAAAGGACTTTTATTTCCTACAGCTCTCCTAACCTCTGACTCTGCTCTTACACGTCTACACCTTGGATATGAATATCCAGTTATCACAGGAGTAGACAGAAAACATCATACCTCCAATGGCATTGCACAAGTGAAGCCCATCCTGCCTAAAAAAGTTCCTTTTACCCATTCATCCATCCATCCTTCCATCCTTCCATCCTGTGTTCAATTCAACAACCCTTCACCCATCTAGTTTTCCATTCATCCTTCCTTTCAGCCCTTCAGCCATCCATCTAATGATCCTCTATTCTGTTCACTCACTCACTCACTCACTCACCCACCTATCGATCCTCCATTTTGTTCACTTACTCACGCACCTATTGATCCTCTATTCTGTTCACTTACTCACTCACCCACCTATCAATTCTCCATTCTGTTCACTCACTCACTCACCCACCTATCGATCCTCCATTCTGTTCACTCACTCATCCATCTAATGATCCTCTATTCTGTTCACTCACTCACCCACCCATCTATCGATCCTCCATTCCGTTCACTCACTCATCCATCTAATGATCCTCTATTCTGTTAACTCACTCACTCACTCACCCACCTATTGATTCTCCATTCCGTTCACTCACTCATCCATCTAATGATCCTCTATTCTGTTCACTTACTGACTCACCCACCTATCGATCCTCTATTCTGTTCACTCACTCACTCACCCACCTATCGATCCTCCATTCCGTTCACTCACTCATCCATCTAATGATCCTCAATTCTGTTCACTCACTCACTCACCCATCTATCGATCGTCCATTCTGTTCACTCACTCATCCATCCATCAATCCTCCATTCTGTTCACTCACTCACCCACCTATCGATCCTCCATTCCGTTCACTCACTCATCCATCTAATTATCCTCTATTCTGTTCACTTACTCACTCACCCACCTATCGATCCTCCATTCCGTTCACTCACTCACCCATCTATCGATCCTCCATTCTGTTCACTCACTCGCTCACCCACCTATTGATCCTCCATTCCGTTCACTCACTCATCCATCTAATGATCCTCTATTCTGTTCACTTACTCACTCACCCACCTATCGATCCTCCATTCCGTTCACTCACTCACCCATCTATCGATCCTCCATTCTGTTCACTCACTCGCTCACCCACCTATTGATCCTCCATTCCGTTCACTCACTCATCCATCTAATGATCCTCTATTCTGTTCACTTACTCACTCACCCACCTATCGATCCTCCATTCCGTTCACTCACTCATCCATCTAATGATCCTCTATTCTGTTCACTCACTCACTCACCCATCTATCGATCCTCCATTCTGTTCACTCACTCATCCATCCATCAATCCTCCATTCTGTTCACTCACTCACCCACCTATCGATCCTCCATTCCGTTCACTCACTCACCCATCTATCGATCCTCCATTCTGTTCACTCACTCGCTCACCCACCTATTGATCCTCCATTCCGTTCACTCACTCATCCATCTAATGATCCTCTATTCTGTTCACTTACTCACTCACCCACCTATCGATCCTCCATTCCGTTCACTCACTCATCCATCTAATGATCCTCTATTCTGTTCACTCACTCACTCACCCATCTATCGATCCTCCATTCTGTTCACTCACTCATCCATCCATCAATCCTCCATTCTGTTCACTCACTCACTCACCCATCTATCGATCCTCCATTCTGTTCACTCACTCATCCATCCATCAATCCTCCATTCTGTTCACTCGCTCACCCACCTATTGATCCTCCATTCCGTTCACTCACTCATCCATCTAATGATCCTCTATTCTGTTCACTTACTCACTCACCCACCTATCGATCCTCCATTCCGTTCACTCACTCATCCATCTAATGATCCTCTATTCTGTTCACTCACTCACTCACCCATCTATCGATCCTCCATTCTGTTCACTCACTCATCCATCCATCAATCCTCCATTCTGTTCACTCACTCACTCACCCATCTATCGATCCTCCATTCTGTTCACTCACTCATCCATCCATCAATCCTCCATTCTGTTCACTCACTCACCCACCTATCGATCCTCCATTTTGTTCACTCACCGACCCACTCCTCCACATAGATGTGTCACACAGTCAGTGCACCCACTGAAGGTGCCCCTTGGAAGTGGAGACAGAAATTCCTATGGGGTCCCCAAACATTCCCTCTTCAGGCAGATTAAGTCACTCACTGCATCAGGTTGGTGTGATCTGTGACTCGCTTTAAAATGCAGACAGGGTTGCCACCTGCACAGTGAAACCCAGACTGGCGGCTTTAAACAGCTGGTCCGTTTTTCTTTAACGCACTACTTGCACGACTGGTGAGGGTTTGTGCTGCATAGGGGGCTGCGCATTCATTGGGGTAAGGTGCCGTGCGCTGCCCTTCTGCTCCCAGCGCACTCAGTTAAAGGTGCACCACGGTGTACAGTAGGGCAGGGCACCCTATCTATAATATGGCCCCATGACTGGAAGACGTGCCTTTAGTGACTCAGAGGGAGGTGGTCACTGTAGGTCATTTAGAGCATTGCCGCCTACTGTATCTAGAGTAGTATGCACAAACAGAAGCCATTTTACTGAAACCCAGCTCCCCACAATATGGCGACAGTTGCCTCTGGGAGAAACATAGCACGGGCCAGTCTGCCATGCCATGGCGGCAGGCACACATGTCGGCAATTATATTCACCTTCACTGGTGGACATCTGTGCACTTTTTGTGTGCTAGATCACAATTGATCACCTGGTAGACTCATACAGAAAACGCCAAAAGACATGAATGCACCCGGAGAAATGCCTTTCACTAGAGCAGGCCCTCCTTCAGTCCTCCCGCCTTCGTTGGGTCTCGCGAGAGAGCAGACAAAACAGCTGTTCTGTTGCTGTGCACCTGCAAATCAGAGCCACATATGGTGGGACTTATAGTTTCACTTTTCACATTGAAAGCAATAACCTGCAGGACCCAGCATGCTGGAAGCCACCCTCATGGGTGCCGACAACCCTGCTATTTATGTAACGGAGCCGTCACTCAAGGTCATGTTTTAAGAATGTTCAGAAACTGCTGTTGTTATTTCAGCCAGTGCATCTGGGATTGTTTCAGTATTTCTTCTTCTCTGAAATGGTTGCTAAGCTTGCCTTTATTATGACTGTGATTACAACACTTAACGAGTTATGCTTCCCACACCATATGAGCAGTTGTTGTGTCCAGAAGTGTTACGAAAAGCAGGCAGCACATGTTGGGGACATAAACAAGAGACCCCGCATTGCATAGTTGTCATCGCTGGTAAAAGGGCTCCTGTCTAATGAAAAGAGCAGAGGTCCAGCACATCTGTGGCCCACCACATCTGCTCTGGAAGGCCTTTATGGAGTTCTTGCCATGAATGTGGTGTTACTGCCGACCTGTATGTATTTTACAGCAAATCTTCCTAATTTGTACCGAAAGTGGTGACTGTTCTAGTTTTTAAGTCAAGTCTGACATACATCGCAGCTGCCTGGTTGAAAAATGCTTATCGTCATCTTACCAACAACTGACATGGATGCCCCCATCCTGCAGTACTATATTTTTAATTTTTTTTAAATGCATTTGCAAGGCTACTTTCTGAAAAAATGTATTTACAATTTATTTGCATGGCAGTTGCAGATCGCTAAATAAAAAAGGCACAAGTGTTATTTTGGACGCGAGTATGCATGGTTATGCACACCTGCTTCCATAGTAATGCACGTGCAGATATGTCATCATGCATAAGCACCCTGCGTCACTGTGCCTGTTTTTCCTTCTTTTGTTCATGCTGTATGGTGTACAGGGTGAACAAAAGAGATTGGCTGGGCCACTAGGTCTCAAACGTGAGATCAATTGGCTTTGCCAATGCTTGTTTAAGAGTATTGAGCAGGAACGGCATTGCTATAGCTTGCAAAATGTTTGTGGTGCATAGGTGCAGGAAGGTGGAATCATTTACCATGAACCACAAAGAATACCAGGGCCCTCCTTTACTGTATTCTAGCATAGGGAGTTGCCAAGGCACCTTGCTGCTCTGCGCTGCCCTATGCCAAAGTAAAAGGGAAGGAATGCACAGTATTTATGCAAGACAGTGAATTTCTGTTCTTTCCCCTTGAGCTGGTGCAGTTTTGGCAGCCTAGCCCCAAAACACACACCGTTTCACCATGGTGCAAGATTGCCTTTGTTGCATGCAGGGTTGTTTTTGTGCAGGAAGGAGCGCCCGAGTCATGTCCGTGGGGCCTCTGCACACAAGATGGAAGCCCTCACTCTGGTCAACATGCAGAGCTCATCCCAGAGTCATCGGATAACCATCCAACTAACAGAGACTGAATTTCACATCATCAGACTTCATTAACGCCTTAACCGCGGCGGCAATTTCGCCGTGGTGCGTGCGTTCCAAAGGGTGGGCGGTACTGCGTCGGCCAACGGTCGTTCGCAGCACCAGGGAGGGACGCTGACGGGAGCACAGAACGGGTTAACCTCTTAAAGTCAACAGCAGAGTTTAGAAACTTGTGCCTGTTGATTTCAGGAGGATGGAAGCTGAGCCCCTGCCGGCTTCACAGGACGTGGTTGTCTCTGATTTCAAGATGGTTGAAAAATGAACATCTGGTTCCATTGCCACCATTTTATATCCAGAGTATGTGCATTATTTCAATTTAATTTTTGTTACGAAAGGGGAATCTGTTGGATGAGTTCAAGATTATTTAGCAATTTCTTTTAATATTACGCACGTTTTCTGTTTTTTGTAGTCTTAAAATAATGGCTAAAAGCTAGCAACCACTCGTAAAATTATTTACACAAATGTGTGCGTATGTGTGTTTAATGAATGATGCGTATTGTGCATTAAACCCACAGCGGAGGTGCATATTATGCGGCAGAGTTGAGTAAACTATGCAATAGTCTTCCATCTAGATGGGTGTAACACCATAGCCTTTCAGGCTTCACACTGGCACCCCTTGAGGGCATCCTTCACGCCACAGCAACTCTCATCCAGGGCCTGAAGAAATATGATCACATCGCCCCCACCGAATGGACCATCATTGGCTTCCCTTGTGCGTCGCCACTATCTTCAAAAGCAGCTTCACCATTCACAAAGCCAGCACTACTGCTTATTTCATGGACAAGTTCACCATCTCTGGTGGTTTTCAGGACACCCTGGACTCCGAGCTCAAAATGGACCGCCAGATCAACTCCGTCTCGTCCTCCTGCTTCCACACCCTCTGCCTCCTATGTAAGACCTTCAAATGGATCCCCTCGAACACAGAAAGACCGTCAATCACGCCCTGGTCAGCAGCAGACTCTACTACGGCAACGCACTCTATGCCGGAATAAACAAAAACCTCACCCGCAAGCTACAAAACATCCAAAACGCCGTCGCAAGACTGGTCCTCACATCTCCCAGCACCTGTGCACACTCCACTGGCTCCCCATCGAAGCTAGAGTCACCTTCAAGATAATAACCCACGCTCACAAGGCCCTCCACGACACCGGACCAACATACCTGAACAGCTGACTCAAATTCCACGCACCCCAAAGGACCCCACGATCAGCCCAGCTCTCCTACGCCGTGGTCCCCCGCACCAGAAAAACCAGATCGGGAGGCCGCTCCTTCTCCTTCCGCGCGGCCAGTGCCAGGAACTACCTTCCGCTCCACCTCAGACAGACAACATCGCTCCCCATCTTTGCAAGAAACCTCAAAACCAGGCTCTTCGACAGACCCCCTTCTTGATGGACTGGAACCTGCGAACCCCCCCACACCACAAGCGCCTTGAGACCCTTACGGGGAAGTAGTCGCGCTTAACAAACATCTGATTTGATTTGATTTGATCCACTGCTTGGATGCTATCAGACAGCAGACTAAGAAGTGTAAAAATAAAAAATCAAGACAGCAGGTCTTTTCCATCGATGCACCCAGGATCTGGAACAACATCCCTGTACATCCATCAGGGCCTTCCAACGTTTCTCCAATGTAGGAAAGAGTTGAAGACGCACCTCGTAAACGAACTGTAACTCTCAATACATAAGCCATCCACCAAGCAGCGGACTCTCCACCCCCTCGTTTATGTTTTCCTTGTCTTTGACCCTGTATCTCGGCTTGGCTTTGCTGCCTTTTGGCTAGGTTTGGTTATGGAAATACCATATACACACACGTAAGGCGTGAGAGCTGCTACGACTCTTATTGAGAAGGATGACAGCCAACCAAAGCCTAGCTCGCTATTGCCACCTATCGCTATGATTTTTTCAGTTTTTTTACTTTTTTACAATTGCAATATGGAATGTTGGTATAATTTATAAAATGCTTGTTGGAGCTATCTATTTGCCACTTTTCGAAGAAACCAATGCGGGACAGTATGATATGTGAAACAAATCTCAAACCATACGGCACAGCTTCTGTTGTCTGAGTTATTTTTAGGTCAAAGCCTACCAGACAGTGCAGCTATCTAGTTTGCTAACAACACCTTGGGGACATTCTGAAAGCTTCCCTGGGAATGCATTCCACCCATTGCTTAGCATTGGCTTTGTGGTTTGTAGCTCACATTTGCTTGCTTTCTATTTGCTGGCTCTATTTTAGGCTGTTCAGCTTGAGTTCGCCCCTTCCATTGCCCAACTCCTATTTACTGTATTCTTCCACCAGTGCTCAATTTCTGTAAACAGGCGTTTAAATCTAGTTCTTATTGAGTCACATTTGCTGTGCATTCAAAGACAGAAGTCAAATGTCAGGCTCTGTCTTCAAGGGAGGTTGGTGTTTACTTTTCTTTCTCTGACTTCAAAGTGAGAGGATTTATGTGACAATCATGCTGGCTACTGGTGGTGTGCTTGACAGAAGGCTGTACTATGTTATTGTCTTTTCTAGCACACACAATTTAAATGTCTGTGCTACCGTGCACCACTCCACTCTACTCAAGACTACTCTACACTACTGTGCTCTACCGTGCACCACTCCACTTTACTCAAGTCTACTCTACACTACTGTGCTCTACCGTGCACCACTCCCCTCTACTCAAGTCTACTCTACACTACTGTGCTCTACCGTGCACCACTCCACTCTACTCAAGTCTACTCTACACTACTGTGCTCCACCATGCACAACTCCACTCTACTAAATCTACCCTACACTACTGTGCTCTACCGTGCACCACTCCACTCTACTCAAGTCTACTCTACACTACTGTGCTCTACCGTGCACCACTCCACTCTACTCAAGTCTACTCTACACTACTGTGCTCTACCGTGCACCACTCCACTCTACTCAAGTCTACTCTACACTACTGTGCTCTACCGTGCACTACTCCACTCTACTCAAGTCTACTCTACACTACTGTGCTCTACTGTGCACCACTCCACTCTACTCAAGACTACTCTACACTACTGTGCTCTACTGTGCACCACTCCACTCTACTTAAGTCTACTCTACACTACTGTGCTCTACCGTGCACCACTCCACTCTACTCAAGTCTACTCTACACTACTGTGCTCTACTGTGCACCACTCCACTCTACTCAAGTCTACTCTACACTACTGTGCTCTACTGTGCACCACTCCACTCTACTCAAGACTACTCTACACTACTGTGCTCTACTGTGCACCACTCCACTCTACTCAAGACTACTCTACACAGCTGTGCTCTACCGTGCACCACTCCACTCTACTCAAGTCTACTCTACACTACTGTGCTCTACTGTGCACCACTCCACTCTACTTAAGTCTACTCTACACTACTGTGCTCTACCGTGCACCACTCCACTCTACTCAAGTCTACTCTACACTACTGTGCTCTACCGTTCACTACTCCACTCTACTCAAGTCTACTCTACACTACTGTGCTCTACTGTGCACCACTCCACTCTACTCAAGACTACTCTACACAACTGTGCTCTACCGTGCACCACTCCACTCTACTCAAGTCTACTCTACACTACTGTGCTCTACTGTGCACCACTCCACTCTACTTAAGTCTACTCTACACTACTGTGCTCTACCGTGCACCACTCCACTCTACTCAAGTCTGCTCTACACTACTGTGCTCTACCGTGCACCACTCCACTCTACTCTACAGTACTGTGCTCTACCGTTCACCACTCCACTCTACTCAAGTCTACTCTACACTACTGTGCTCTACTGTGCACCACTCCACTCTACTCAAGACTACTCTACACAACTGTGCTCTACCGTGCACCACTCCACTCTACTCAAGTCTACTCTACACTACTGTGCTCTACTGTGCACCACTCCACTCTACTTAAGTCTACTCTACATTACTGTGCTCTACCGTGCACCACTCCACTCTACTAAATCTACTCTAATGCCACTGCCCTCGGCGGTTCTTATCTCAGCGCCACTCTACTCAGCGCCACTTAACTCCACTCTACTCTGCACCATTGCACTCTCTATGTCACAGCACTCTATGCCAATGCACTCTACACTTCTTTACTCAAGACCAATGCCCTCAACGCCACTCCACTCTACACCAATCTACTCTGCATCACTTCACTCTATGCCACTATGCTCTACAAAACGTTATGCCACTGCACTATACGCCCCTCCACCATACCCAACTGTTCTCTACTCTACGTCACTGCACTCTACTCTACACCACTCTATGCCAGTGAGCTCTACACTACTACTCTACGTCTCTACACTCTGCTTCACTCCACTCTACGCCACTGCATTCTACTATGCACCCCTCCACTCTATGCCACTTCACTCTATGCCACTCTACTCTGCACCACTCTACTGCACTCTACACCAATGCACTCTACATCGCTCCACTCTACGACACTGCACTGTACGTCAATCCACTCTAAGCTACTCTAATCTACTCCGCACCACTGCACTTTACAACACTGCACTCTACTGGGAAAAAATATACTCAACGCAGCTGCACTCTATGCCACTCTATTCCACTCTGCACCATTCTACTCTATGCTACTGAAATCTGCACTACAGTACTCCACTCCACATCACTTAATTGTTCACTGCTACACTCAACCGACATGCACTCTACACCACTTTGCTCAAAACCAACACACTCTGCACCAATCTACTCTGCACCCCTGCACTCTACGCCACTCCACTCTGCACCATTGTACGCTACATCACTTTACTCTGCACCAATCTACACCACTGCAGTTTAAACTAATGCTCTCTACAACACTCTACTCTACACCATTGCACTCTACAGCACTCTACTCTGGAACACTGCACTCTCTGCCACCGAAAGCTATGTCTCTCTACTCTGTGTCACTGCACTCTATGCCACTGCACTTTACTCTCTATCACTCTACACTATGCCACTCTACCGCACTCTACACCAATAAACTCTACACCATTCTAACCAACTGTGCACCACTGCACTCTACGCCACTTCACTTTATGCCTCTCTATTCTACTCTCCACCGTTCATCTCTGTGGCAGTGCACTTTACCACATTCTACTGTGCACAACTGCATGCTTCACCACTACACTCTACACCCCTCCAGTCTAGGCCACTCCACCCTACTCAGCACCACCCCACTCTGAGCCACTCGACTCTACAACACTGCACTCTATGCCAATGCTTTCTATGACACTACTCTATGCCATTGCACATTTCCCTGCACCACTCCAATCTATGCCACTTCATTCTACTCTGAAACAATCTACTCTATGCCACTTTGCTCCACTCCACTTTACTCCACTAGACTCTATACCACTGTACTCTGCACCACTCTACGCCAATCTACTCTATTATGCACCACTCTACTCTACGCCAATGCACTCCACGCACTCTAGTCTAAACCATTGCACTCTACGCCAATACACTCAACACCACTTTACTCCAAACCAATGCACTCTATGCCACTGCACTATACGCCAACTACTCTGCACCACTGCACTCTACGCCACTTTACTCTAGTCTGAAACACTCTATGGCACTGCAGACTACACCACTCTACACCATTGCAGTCTACGCTACTGCACTCTCTGCCACTCTATTCTACTCTGCACCACTGTACTCCCCGCCACTGCTCTCTGCACCCCTCAACTCAGCACCACTCTGCTCTATGCTACTCTACTCTGCACGACTGCACTCTCCACCACTGAACTTAACGCCAATCGTCTCTTCAACACTGCATTCTATGCCACTGCACACCAAGCCACTGCATGCTACACCATTCCACACCATTGTGCTCTGCGTCACTGCACTCTATAGCACTCTATTCTACTATGCATCACTTAACTGAACGGCACTCTACACAAATGCACTCTGTATCACTCCACACCACTCTAATCTATTCTGCACCATTGCACTGCGTGCCACTGCACTCTACACCACTGAACTCTATGCCAGTCTACGCTATACTTCTACAAATGAGGATGGGGTCACACACTACTCACACACCGGCGGTGTCGCCCCTAAGGACTCTGGTCAATGTAGTAAAGTGTTCGCGATGCATCATCTTTCGATCTTCTGCTAGCTTCGCTGTCTTCGCCATCCCTGGACACGTGTTTCGGGGTATTACCCCTCATCAGCAGGGATAGGCCGTGTACTGGGGTTGCCGATGGCTGCCAATATCTGCCAGGTATAGTACCACTCAGGCGCGTAGGTGCGGGATCCCAGGCTCGTCAGCCCGCTGCTCAAGGGAGCTTTAAAGACAGCGAAGATAGCAGAAGATCGAAAGATGATGCATCGCGAACACTTTACTACATTGACCAGAGTCCTTAGGGGCGACACCGCCGGTGTGTGAGTAGTGTGCGACCCCACCCCCATTTGTTATGCTACACTTCTGCACTATACTCTGCACCCCTCCACTCTACTCCACTGTACTCTGAAACAATCTACTCTATGCCCCTGCACTCTTCACCACTGCAATCTACTCTGCACCATTCTACTCTACGCCACTCTACTCTACGTCACTGCACTCTAGCATAATGCACTCTACACCAGTTTACTCAAAACCAATACACTCTACGCCAACCCACTCTGCACCACTGTACTTTACGCCACTTCACTCTAGGACACTCTACGACACTCCACTCTATGACACTCTACTTTATTAAACCCTGATCTACTCTACTCTACTCTATGTCCCTCTATGAAAGTACTCCACTCTACGACACTCTACGCAACTCCCTTTAGTCCACTCCATGCCACTTTATTCCGTGACACACTACTGCACTCTCCACCACTCCACCCACTCTACTCTATGGCACTCGACTCTGCAGCACTGTACTCCACTCTGCATTCAACTCTCCTACACAACTGCACTTTATGCCTCTCTATTCTACTCTCCACCGTTCATCTCTATGGCAGTGCACTTTACCACTCTATGACAATCTACTCCACTCTATGCCACTCTACTCTACTCCCCTCTATGCAACACCAGCAATGCCAACCACTCTCCTCTACACCACTCCACGACACTCTATGTCGCTTCACTGTACTGCACTTTAGTCCACTTTGACTCTCCACTCAACTCTTCTTCATTCAACTCTACTCCATTCAACTCTACTCCACTCTGACTCGCCACTCAACTCTACTCCACTCAACTCTACTCCATTCAACTCTACTCCACTCAACTCTACTCTATTCAACTCTACTCCACTCAACTCTACTCCACTCAACTCTACTCCACTGTGACTCGCCACTCAACTCTACTCCACTCAACTCTACTCCATTCAACTCTACTCCACTCAACTCTACTCCACTCAACTCTACTCCACTCTGACTCGCCACTCAACTCTACTCCACTCAACTCTACTCCACTCAACTCTACTCCATTCAACTCTACTCCACTCAACTCTACTCCATTCAACTCTACTCCACTCAACTCTACTCCACTCAACTCTACTCCACTCTGACTCGCCACTCAACTCTACTCCACTCAACTCTACTCCATTCAACTCTACTCCACTAAACTCTACTCCATTCAACTCTACTCCACTCAACTCTACTCCATTCAACTCTACTCCACTCAACTCTACTCCACTCAACTCTACTCCATTCAACTCTACTCCACTCAACTCTACTCCATTCAACTCTACTCCACTCTGACTCGCCACTCAACTCTACTCCATTCAACTCTACTCCACTCAACTCTACTCCATTCAACTCTACTCCACTCTGACTCGCCACTCAACTCTACTCCACTCAACTCTACTCCATTCAACTCTACTCCACTCAACTCTACTTCATTCAACTCTACTCCATTCAACTCTACTCCACTCTGACTCGCCACTCAACTCTACTCCACTCAACTCTACTCCATTCAACTCTACTCCACTCTGACTCGCCACTCAACTCTACTCCATTCAACTCTACTCCATTCAACTCTACTCCACTCAACACTACTCCATTCAACTCTACTCCACTCTGACTCACCACTCAACTCTACTCCACTCTGACTCGCCACTCAACTCTACTCCACTCAACTCTACTCCATTCAACTCTACTCCACTCAACTCTACTTCATTCAACTCTACTCCATTCAACTCTACTCCACTCTGACTCACCACTCAACTCTACTCCACTCTGACTCGCCACTCAACTCTACTCCACTCAACTCTACTCCATTCAACTCTACTCCACTCAACTCTACTTCATTCAACTCTACTCCATTCAACTCTACTCCACTCTGACTCGCCACTCAACTCTACTCCACTCAACTCTACTCCATTCAACTCTACTCCACTCAACTCTACTCCATTCAACTCTACTCCACTCTGCCTCGCCACTCAACTCTACTCCATTCAACTCTACTCCATTCAACTCTACTGCATTCAACTCCACTCCACTCTGACTCGCCACCCAACTCTACTCCACTCAACTCTACTCCACTCTGACTCGCCACTCAACTCTACTCCACTCCACTCTACTCCATTCAACTCTACTCCATTCAACTCCACTCCACTCTGACTCGCCACCCAACTCTACTCCACTCAACTCTACTTCATTCAACTCTACTCCATTCAACTCTACTCCACTCTGACTCGCCACTCAACTCTACTCCACTCAACTCTACTCCATTCAACTCTACTCCACTCTGACTCGCCACTCAACTCTACTCCATTCAACTCTACTCCATTCAACTCTACTCCACTCAACACTACTCCATTCAACTCTACTCCACTCTGACTCACCACTCAACTCTACTCCACTCTGACTCGCCACTCAACTCTACTCCACTCAACTCTACTCCATTCAACTCTACTCCACTCAACTCTACTTCATTCAACTCTACTCCATTCAACTCTACTCCACTCTGACTCACCACTCAACTCTACTCCACTCTGACTCGCCACTCAACTCTACTCCACTCAACTCTACTCCATTCAACTCTACTCCACTCAACTCTACTTCATTCAACTCTACTCCATTCAACTCTACTCCACTCTGACTCGCCACTCAACTCTACTCCACTCAACTCTACTCCATTCAACTCTACTCCACTCAACTCTACTCCATTCAACTCTACTCCACTCTGCCTCGCCACTCAACTCTACTCCATTCAACTCTACTCCATTCAACTCTACTGCATTCAACTCCACTCCACTCTGACTCGCCACCCAACTCTACTCCACTCAACTCTACTCCACTCTGACTCGCCACTCAACTCTACTCCACTCCACTCTACTCCATTCAACTCTACTCCATTCAACTCCACTCCACTCTGACTCGCCACCCAACTCTACTCCACTCAACTCTACTCCATTCAACTCTACTCCACTCTGACTCGCCACCTAACTCTACTCCACTCAACTCTACTCCATTCAACTCTACTCCACTCAACTCTACTCCATTCAACTCTACTCCACTCTGACTCGCCACTCAACTCTACTCCACTCCACTCTACTCCATTCAACTCTACTCCATTCAACTCTACTCCACTCTGACTCGCCACCTAACTCTACTCCACTCAACTCTACTCCATTCAACTCTACTCCTCTCCACTCTACTCCATTCAACTCTACTCCATTCAACTCTACTCCACTCTGACTCGCCACCCAACTCTACTCCACTCAACTCTACTCCATTCAACTCTACTCCACTCTGACTCGCCACTCAACACTACTCCACTCAACTCTACTCCATTCAACTCTACTCCACTCAACTCTACTCCATTCAACTCTACTCCACTCTGACTCGCCACTCAACTCTACTCCACTCAACTCTACTCCATTCAACTCTACTCCACTCTGACTCGCCACTCAACTATACTTCACTCAACTCTACTCCATTCAACTCTACTCCACTCTGACTCACCACCCAACTCTACTCCACTCAACTTTACTCCATTCAACGCTACTCCACTCAACTCTACTCCATTCAACTCTGCTCCACTCTGACTCGCCACTCAACTCTACTCCACTCAACTCTACTCCATTCAACTCTACTCCACTCTGACTCGCCACTCAACTATACTTCACTCAACTCTACTCCATTCAACTCTACACCACTCTGACTCACCACCCAACTCTACTCCACTCAACTTTGCTCCATTCAACTCTACTCCATTCAACTCTACTCCACTCAACTCTACTCCATTCAACTCTACTCCACTCTGACTCGCCACTCAACTCTACTCCATTCAACTCTACTCCAATCAACTCTACTCCACTCAACTCTACTCCACTCTGACTCGCCACTCAACTCTACTCCATTCAACTCTACTCCACTCAACTCTACTCCATTCAACTCTACTCCACTCTGACTCGCCACTCAACTCTACTCCATTCAACTCTACTCCACTCAACTCTACTCCATTCAACTCTACTCCACTCTGACTCGACACTCAACTCTACTCCACTCAACTCTACTCCATTCAACTCTACTCCACTCAACTCTACTCCATTCAACTCTACTCCACTCAACTCTACTCCATTCAACTCTACTCCACTCTGACTCGCCACTGAACTCTACTCCATTCAACTCTACTCCACTCAACTCTACTCCATTCAACTCTACTCCACTCTGACTCGCCACTCAACTCTACTCCACTCAACTCTACTCCATTCAACTCTACTCCACTCAACTCTACTCCATTCAACTCTACTCCACTCAACTCAACTCTACTCCCCTACCCTCAATGTCCTTCCACTCTATGGCACTCTACCCCTCTCCACAACACTCGACACCACTTCACACCACTATATGACACTACACTCTACTATAATCATGACACTCCACTCCACAACACTCTCCTTTACCCCACTAACTTTTAGCCGTGCTGGACAGCAGCCACACGGGTGTAAAACACGATTAACACATATTGGTGAAGCCAAGAGCTCTATCATAGGCCAGACCTACTGGCTTTGCTTTTTTTTTTAATGCAGTGTCAGCTATTTCAAGATGAAAATTAATCTTTTCGAATTCCATTTTATGAGTGCGAACTTTGGAGGGGCGAGGAAGGGGACGGCATGTGTAAAAAAAAAAAAAAAAACACAAGACAGAGAGGAAAAATAATTATTTAATTCCAGTCCATGTCTATCATACCACCCACAGAGTCTAATTTAAGATGTCTGTTATTGTGCCCTGTGTTACCCTGCATGCTCCTGCGACTTTCTTTGTCCACAGACAGACAGATTCTTTCTGGAAAAGTGCTCGGCCATGGTTTTATACAGTTTCACCCTGTGCATCTGCCCCCTGCGGTTTCCCCCTACATTTTGAATGTGGCTCTAGTGCCTTTGCGGCTTTAGCAGTCTCTGCGCTACAAAAACATTGGGTTCAGTAAGTGCAGGCTGAAGTGAAAGTGCAGGAAAGGTGCAAGGCCGGACCCCTGTGACGATAATAGCAGGTTCGGAGCGAGAACTTCCTTTGGGTCCGCTCCCGGTGCAACAACCCAGTGAGCTAACCACACTTACTTCACCACAAAACAAAATATCATGGGCTTCAGAAAACACTGAGTCACTGTTTCTTGGCTCTTCTGGAGAGCAGCCCTGATGAACCCACCATATGAGTCTCAAGGGGAGGTACAGGCCGGGGTCTAGCCTCCATCCCCGGCGCTATCCGTTCTGGTGGGCGCTTTAGAACAGCCGCTGTGTAAAGCTGACCTGGAAGGACATTGCAGACGCCGACTGAGGAGTCAGCGGGACATCTTGTCAATTGAGCCGCGTCAAAATACAGATTGATTTGTATTTTGGACAAGAGGGCTGACAAATATCCATATTTAAGGTTGCGGCTCCTTAACTATCCGCATTTACTGCTGGTACAAGTGGGAGGCCATTGAGCTACCACGTTCTTGGATTGTGGACTACAGAACCAAGTTTAAATTTTATTCACTTAAGGGTCAGTTATCTGTATATCAAATGTCCTGAAGATGGTCCAGCGGATTTAAACTACATTAGACCGAAACGTCGACAACCGCACCTATTTTCTGTTTCACTGGATTCAAGGACATGTTGTCTGTTTAGTCGGTCACATTTTCCTATACATGTATTGAAAAGGTGTTCACAACTGCAACAATGAGATATTTGTAACAACGAAATATTGTAATTTCTGGTTGCGTAGTGTTTTTTATGGAATATTTCTTAGCTTTTGTACCCTTTATAATTCTTTTGCCATTATAAATCTATTTTTTTAATACATATACTCGTGTTAAAAAATTCTTTGAAAGATTTGCTCATATGGAAATAAATGAAATTGCATATAAAAAATTGAATTGCAAGCTACTGGATAGTTAATTAACACTGGATGCAGAAATCACTGTGAGTATATGGTTTAACCAATCCCTTGTAGGCACCTGTACCTGCTAATACTGGGAGGACAAGAGCAAACAGTCTAAGATGTACACAAGTATACTCAGTCCCCACAAAGAGCCTCTGGGGAAAACAAGTACACTCAGTCCTCACAAACAGCCTCAGGTGAAAGCAAGTGCGCTCAGTCCAGGCAAAGCGTCTCAAGTAAAAACAAGTACATTCTAGCCCCGCAAACAGTCGCAGGCGAATGCAAGTGCGCTGAGCCCCGGCAAAGAGTCTCAAATAAAAACAAGCATTTGCAATGCAATCGGTCTCGCCTTTGGGACCTTATATGCAGCACATTAGCCTGGGTGCTGAAACATCTACTGTTCTTTATCATGGAGGGAAAGTAAGCAGCAAACTGCGTGACAGACCAGGTATGGCAACACATGGAGAGAAATATTGCCTTTCTGCAGGAAACTGTATAGTCCAAATCTATGTTTAATATAAAATCAGGGCCTTCGGTGGTCATATCACTAAAAATACAAGATTTGAAAGACATATAATTTTCTACAGGTGCTCAAGGAAGACGATTTCTATGGACTGGAATCTAGAGAATGATCAAGTGATTCTGGTATTTTACTGACCTCTATTGGTTGTTTTCTATCAGGAAAGTTAAATAGAGGCAGTTGTCAGAAAGATAATAAAAAGAAAGTCCCTCAGCCGGAAAGAAATTCTGGTATTTTAGTGACCTCTACTGGCCGGTTTCTATTAAGACAGTTAAATAGAGGCAGTTGTCAGAAAGATAATAAAAAGAAAGTCCCTCAGCCGGAAAGAAATTCTGGTATTTTAGTGACCTCTACTGGCCGATTTCTATTAAGACAGTTAAATAGAGGCAGTTGAACAGAAAACAAAAATCCCTACATGGAAGCAGACAAGTCCTAGGGCTGAAGTATATACAAGAGGTCTCGAATGCTCGACCAAACAAGTACACTGTAGCCCCGCAAACAGTCTCAGGCAACAGCAAGTACACTCAGTCCCGACAAACAGCCTCAGAAGAGAAAAAGTACGCTTAGTCGCGGCAAAGAGTCTCAAGTGAAAACAAGTACACTCCAGCCCCACATAGAGTTTCGGGCGAAAACAAGTACAATCAGTTTTCGCAAACAGATTTAGGCGAAAGCAAGTACACTCAGTCGCCGCAAACAGCCTCAGGCGGAAAAAAGTACACCCAGTCCCGGCAAACAGCGTCAGGCAAATGCAAATATACTCAGTCCCGGCAAACAGTCTCAGAAGAAAACAAGTACACACAGTCCCAGCAAACAACCTCAGGCAAACTCAAGTACACTAATTCCCTGCAAATAGCCTCAGGCAAAAACAAGTACACATAAGCCCCTCAAAGAGTCTCAGGTGAAAGCAAGTACACTCAGTCCCGGCAAACAGCCTCAGACGAAAGCAAGTTCACTCTGTTCCATCAATCAGTCTGAGGCAAGGACAAATACTCTAAGTCCGTGCAAATAGTCTTGAATGAAAACTATTACCCTCAGTCTCCACGAACGGTCTCAGGGTAAAACCAATTACACTCAGTCCATGCAGAGGGAATCAGGCCAAAACCAGCACACTCAGTCCCCGCAAAGAGTCTCAGGCGAAAACAAGCACACTCAGTCCCCGCAAAGAGTCTCAGAGGAAAACAAGTACACTCAGTCCCCGCAAAGAGTCTCAGAGGAAAACAAGTACACTCAGTCCCCGCAAAGAGTCTCAGAGGAAAACAAGTACACTCAGTCCCCGCAAAGAGTCTCAGGTGAAAACAAGTACACTCAGTCTCCGCAAAGAGTCTCAGGTGAAAACAAGCACACTCAGTCCCCGCAAAGAGTCTCAGAGGAAAACAAGTACACTCAGTCCCCGCAAAGAGTCTCAGAGGAAAACAAGTACACTCAGTCCCCGCAAAGAGTCTCAGGTGAAAACAAGCACACTCAGTCCCCGCAAAGAGTCTCAGAGGAAAACAAGTACACTCAGTCCCCGCAAAGAGTCTCAGAGGAAAACAAGTACACTCAGTCCCCGCAAAGAGTCTCAGAGGAAAACAAGTACACTCAGTCCCCGCAAAGAGTCTCAGGTGAAAACAAGTACACTCAGTCTCCGCAAAGAGTCTCAGGTGAAAACAAGCACACTCAGTCCCCGCAAAGAGTCTCAGGCCAAAACCAGCACACTCAGTCCCCGCAAAGAGTCTCAGGCGAAAACAAGCACACTCAGTCCCCGCAAAGAGTCTCAGAGGAAAACAAGTACACTCAGTCCCCGCAAAGAGTCTCAGAGGAAAACAAGTACACTCAGTCCCCGCAAAGAGTCTCAGAGGAAAACAAGTACACTCAGTCCCCGCAAAGAGTCTCAGGTGAAAACAAGTACACTCAGTCTCCGCAAAGAGTCTCAGGTGAAAACAAGCACACTCAGTCCCCGCAAAGAGTCTCAGAGGAAAACAAGTACACTCAGTCCCCGCAAAGAGTCTCAGAGGAAAACAAGTACACTCAGTCCCCGCAAAGGGTCTCAGGTGAAAACAAGCACACTCAGTCCCCGCAAAGAGTCTCAGAGGAAAACAAGTACACTCAGTCCCCGCAAAGAGTCTCAGAGGAAAACAAGTACACTCAGTCCCCGCAAAGAGTCTCAGGTGAAAACAAGTACACTCAGTCTCCGCAAAGAGTCTCAGAGGAAAACAAGTACACTCAGTCCCCACAAACAGTCTTAAGTGAAAACAAGCACACTCAGTCCCCACAAACAGGCTAACAATTATTAATAAGGAACCGCTTACAATGAGATCTGTGATTCTGCAGAATCACCCGGTGCTTAGCAATCTTTTAGCACAGGAAGGAGGAGTTTGCAAAGTAACCCACTTAAGGGAATGTTGTGCATATATTCCCAAAATAGGCAACCAGCTTGAAAGCTGCATCACTAATATCACTGGTGTGACTTAGAAGTTTAAGAATTTAGACCGGTGCCTTGGGAGGAAGAGGCTCAGTATTTAGCTCTACTGGAAGGAGATCTGCCAAAATAGGGGAATGGCTAGGCAGCATAGCAGGCAGAATGTTAAAATTGCAGCTAACCCCAGTGGCGGCTGGTGACATTCAAAAGTGGTGCGCCATACAAGTTCAGGATCAGCGACCTGTAGCGAGCAAGCCCAATTGTCATAAGGTGGGGTCTGAGGTGATTATGCCCTGCAAAACAATTGTAAAAAGAGTGGGCAAATGGTTCATTTCCAATCAAATTTGAGAAAGCAAGAAGGTTAATAAGGCAATTGTGAAAGTGTAGTTATGACATCAATAAAGAGATTTCATATGAGGACGGACGTAGCTGCTTAGTCTGTATGAACACAGAACGTGATAACAGACTTCGAGACAGCAATGATGAGTACCGCATGGATGTATGACATTACAACGCATGCTTTTACATCGCATGCCTTTACAACGCAAGTATTACAACGCAGTCCATTACAACGCATAGTGCTTTGGGGCACAGGATAGTGAATAGTTTAATTTACTATTCCAACTCCAGTCCCCGTAGACACTAGGGAAGGTTATTGGATAGTAAATTAACCTATTCCCTATCCTAGAGTGCCCCCCAGAGCAATGCGTGGTAATAGTTTGCGTTGTAATGGTTGGGTTGTAAAGGCTCTGCGATGTAAAAGTTGCGTTGTAAAGGTTGTTTACCATACCGCACAGATGTTAATCTGGGCATGCGTCACATACCCATGGGATTTGTGTGCGAATACCAACGACAATGCCCATAAATCACCTCCCTGGCTTAGCGTAATGAAACGCAGCAATTTGCGCTGCATTGCCATACTCAAGACTTATGAGGCCACTCAGAGCTTTGCGTGGTGCAAACGTGAAGCAAGGCTCTCACAAACATAACCTTACAGGCACATGCATCAAAGGATTTTGCGATCGCAAACGGTGCGAATCGCAAAAATCGACTGTTTGCGATCGCAAAATCCTCTTTTGGAATGCATGAACGTTCAAGGCCCTCGCAATTTAAGAATTCGCAAATATTTGCGAATTCTCAAATTGCGATTGCATTTAAGGAATCGCATTATGCGATTCCTTAAATGCAATGCATGAAACATTTAAAAAATGCGATTTCGCAATTAAGGGGAGCAAATTACCATGAGGTTGAACCTCATGGTAATTTGTGAAAACTTTGAAAAATGCACTTTTGTGCATTTTTCAAAGTTTCATGTTGTGCCCATACATGCCCTAAGGGCATGTGTGTGCACAACATATGTGCACAGATTTATTTCAGGGGTGTAACAGGGTGTTCTTTGGACACCCCTGCACCCTTGAAATCGCATTTTGAATTTGCGATTCGCTAATTGCAAATCGCAAATTGAGAATTTCTTCCCATTCATTTCTATGGGCCTCTAGGCCCATAGGAATGAATGGGGAGGTATTCCTTAATTGCGACTCGCAAATTGCGAGTCGCAATTAAGGAATAATAAGAAAGCGCAAATTTTAAAGCAATTTCTTGATGCATTGCATTTTGCAATTCCTTAATTGCGATTCCTTATTTTTCACATCTAAGGAATCGCAAAATGCAATAATGATGCATGTGCCTGTTAGTCTCTACACCTGCTCAACCCTCCCCCCCGCCCGTCCGATGCGGTAGTTCTGCCCATGGAGGTATCTCCACCTCTGCCTTCTCCACCTCTACCCCCTTCTCTTTCCCTGGCAGCACCTTGCCTTTCGTCAACCACAGGTACCAAGTTTCCCAGCTCCATTTGTGACGTGCTACTCCAGTCTAGATTTTTTCTCTGAATTCTGGGACTTCTAATTCTTTTTTATAATGAAATCATGAGGCTACAAGTACTAGGGGCCTCATTAATGAAAAGTGACGCATCTCTGCGTGAAAACAGCGATGCGTTTTTTTTATTGCGCCCTCCTTGCGACACCAATGATGCGTCATATTTACAGTATAACGAATCATGTCGCAAGGAGTTACAGATAAGTCAATAGTTCTGACGTATCTGTATGGCTCAAAAGTGACGCATTGCTGGAGTGTGTCACAAAAGTGACGCAACTCCAGCAATGTGTCCTTTCACATGGGGCAAGCCCCATGGGAAAGGGCCTGCGTCAGTCTTACGCCTGCTGTGAGGCAGGCGTAAGATTTTGACGCATTTGAGTCCTAGAAGTGGCGCAGTGAAATCACATAGATTTCACTGCGTCACTTCCATGACCCTTTCTTGTGTCAAAACGCCCCCCCTGCATACATTATACCTGGCGCAGTTATAATGTGGCGCAGGGGTTTACAAAGTGACGCATCTACCTTGATGCCTCACTTTGTAAATATGGCACAACAAGGCGCATTTTTTTACACCACTGGTGTGTTACAAAAAGTGACGCACCGGCGGCATAAAAGTGACGCACGGCCTCATAAATGAGGCCCTAGAATTTTTTTGAAAACCTGAACTGGAGCAGCCCATCACGCATGGACGTGGAAAACTTGTCAAGGCTACTCAATTTACCAATGCGGAGGAGAATAGTCAAGCACAGCCCAGCTGCTACCAAACACTCCACAGACTTCCTGAATGGCCTTCCATTTTCTGACACCTAGGCTGGTGTAACTCAATGGGGGCTAATAATTTCTGGGGTTTTGGCTTAGGGCAGCGCAGCAAGGAGGCTCACTGTGCAGCCCTATGCAAGAGTGAAAGGGAAGGAATGCACCGGATTTATGCAATACGGTGCATTATTATCCTTTCCCTCTGAGCTGGCACAGTTTCAGCAGCCTATCGTCAATGCAGACACTCTTACAACATGGTGCAAAGGTGCCTGTGTTGTCAGCAGGATTTTTTTTCTGCAGGAAGGAGCACCTTCCTTCACGAGAACAATTCACAGAGGAGTTTTACTCTTTCTATTTGGCTGCACTTAAACAGGCACTTTCCTCTGTGTGTGCTTAACTCTGGTCCACATAGTGGACCCAGTTAGTTCCGAACTACAGTTAGGGTCAGTTTTGGTGTCGGAGTCAACCCGTGCCTCTTTCTCACACCGGGATGGTGGGTCTCTCTCCAGCTGGACCCCGAATATCACACAGTGGCGGCTGGCAGCATTAAAATATGGTGAGTGCGATGCCCAGAAAATTCACCATATATGTTGCACACACTTGCTGCCCCTGTCCGGTGTGTCTCTCTTCTGCAGGGTCGCGATCCTGGAGTCCACAAGTAGTAAAGGGAAGGACTTCCTTCCTGCTTGCGGAACGTGTATTGAACCAATCTTGGAGCTGATCACGTGCTGTTTCAGTGTGAAAACAGCTCCAGGATTGGTAGGAGCAGGCTAACCCAGTGCTCATTTTGAGGCCGGGGGCCTGTGCCACTAATCTTCATGCTCAACTCTACTCCACTCAACTCTACTCCACTCAACTTTACTCAACTCTACTCCACTCAACTCTACTCCACTCAACTCTACTCCACTCAACTCTACTCCACTCTGACTCGACACTCAACTCTACTCCACTCAACTCTACTCCACTCAACTCTACTCCACTCAACTCTACTCCACTCAACTTTACTCCACTCAACTCTACTCCGCTCAACTCTACTCCACTCAACTCTACTCCACTCAACTCTACTCCACTCTGACTCGACACTCAACTCTACTCCACTCAACTCTACTCCACTCAACTCTACTCCACTCAACTCTACTCCACTCAACTCTACTCCATTCAACTCTACTCCACTCAACTCTACTCCACTCAACTCTACTCCACTCTGACTCGACACTCAACTCCACTCCACTCAACTTTACTCCACTGTGACTCGCCACTCAACTCTACTCCACTCAACTCTACTCCACTCAACTCCACTCCACTCAACTCTACTCCACTCAACTCTACTCCACTCAACTTTACTCCACTCAACTCTACTCAACTCTACTCCACTCAACTTTACTCCACTCAACTCTACTCCACTCAACTCTACTCCACTCAACTCTACTCCACTCAACTCTACTCCACTCTGACTCGACACTCAACTCTACTCCACTCAACTCTACTCCACTCAACTCTACTCCACTCAACTCTACTCCACTCAACTCTACTCCACTCAACTTTACTCCACTCAACTCTACTCCACTCAACTCTACTCCACTCAACTCTACTCCACTCAACTCTACTCCACTCTGACTCGACACTCAACTCTACTCCACTCAACTCTACTCCACTCAACTCTACTCCACTCAACTCTACTCCACTCAACTCTACTCCACTCAACTCTACTCCACTCAACTCTACTCCACTCTGACTCGACACTCAACTCCACTCCACTCAACTTTACTCCACTGTGACTCGCCACTCAACTCTACTCCACTCAACTCTACTCCACTCAACTCCACTCCACTCAACTTTACTCCACTCTGACTCGCCACTCAACTCTACTCCACTCAACTCCACTCAACTCTGCTCCACTCCATGTCCTTCCACTCTATGGCACTCTACCCCTCTCCACAACACTCTATTCCACTTCACACCACTATATGACACTACACTCTACTATAATTATGACACTCCACTCCACAACACTCTCCTTTACCCCGCCAACTTTTAGCCGTGCTGGACAGCAGCCACGCGCGTGTACAACACGATCAACACATATTGGCAAAGCCAAGAGCTCTTGCACTGGCCAGACCTATTGGCTTTGCTTTTTTTTTTAATGCAGTGTCAGCTATTTCAAGATGAAAATTCATCTTTTCGAATTCCATTTTATGAGTGTGAACTGTGGAGGGGCGAGGAAGGGGACGGCATGTGTAAAAAAAAAAATATATAACAAGACAGAGAGGAAAAATAATTATTAAATTCCAGTCCATGTCTATCATACCACCCACAGAGTCTAATTTAAGATGTCTGTTATAGTGCCCTGTGTTACCCTGCATGCTCCTGCGACTTTCTTTGTCCACAGACAGACAGATTCTTCCTGGAAAAGTGCTCGGCCATGGTTTTACAGTTTCACCCTATGAAACTGCCCCCTGCGGTTTCCCCTACATTTTGAATGTGGCTCTAGCGCCTTTGCGGCTTTGGCAGTCTCTGCGCTTCAAAAACGTTGGGTTCAGTAAGTGCAGGCTGAAGTGAAAGTGCAGGGAAGGTGCAAGGCCGGACCCCTGTGACGATAATAGCAGGTTCGGGACGTGAACTTCCTTTGGGTCCGCTCCCGGTGCAACAACCCGGTGAGCTAACCACACTTATTTCACCACAAAACAAAATATCATGGGCTTCAGAAAACACTGAGTCACTGTTTCTTGGCTCTTCTGGAGACCAGCCCTGATGAACCCACCATATGAGTCTCAAGGGGAGGTACAGGCCGGGGTCTAGCCTCCATCCCCGGCGCTATCCATTCTGGTGGGCGCTTTAGAACAGCCGCTGTGTAAAGCTGACCTGGAAGGACATTGCAGACGCCGACTGAGGAGTCAGCGGGACGTCTTGTCAATTGAGCCGCGTCAAAATACAGATTGATTTGTATTTTGGACAAGAGGGCTGACAAATATCCATATTTAAGGTTGCGGCTCCTTAACTATCCGCATTTACTGCTGGTACAAGTGGGAGGCCATTGAGCTACCACGTTCTTGGATTGTGGACTACAGAACCAAGTTTAAATTTTATTCACTTAAGGGTCAGTTATCTGTATATCAAATGTCCTGAAGATGGTCTAGCGGATTTAAACTACATTAGACCGAAACATCGACAACCACACCTATTTTCTGTTTCACTGGATTCAAGGACATGTTGTCTGTTTAGTCGGTCACATTTTCCTATACATGTATTGAAAAGGTGTTCACAACTGCAACAATGAGATATTTGTAACAACGAAATATTGTAATTTCTGGTTGCGTAGTGTTTTTTATGGAATATTTCTTAGCTTTTGTACCCTTTATAATTCTTTTGCCATTATAAATCTATTTTTTTAATACATCTACTCGTGTTAAAAAATTATTTGAAAGATTTGCTCATATGGAAATAAATGAAATTGCATATAAAAAAATTGAATTGCAAGCTACTGAATAGTTAATTAACACTGGATGCAGAAATCACTGTGAGTATATGGTTTAACCAATCCCTTGTAGGCACCTGTACCTGCTAATACTGGGAGGACAAGAGCAAACAGTCTAAGACGTACACAAGTATACTCAGTCCCACAAAGAGTCTCAGGCAAAAGCAAGTACACTCAGTCCCCGCAAACAGCCTCAGGTGAAAGCAAGTGCGCTCAGTCCCGGCAAAGAGTCTCAAATAAAAACAAGCATTTGCAATGCAATCGGTCTCGCCTTTGGGACCTTATATGTATTTAGCTATGCAGCACATTAGCCTGGGTGCTGAAACATCTACTGTTCTTTATCATGGAGGGAAAGTAAGCAGCAAACTGTGTGACACGCCAGGTATGGGAACACATTGAGAGACATATTGCCTTTCAGCTGGAAACTGTATAGTCCAAAGCTCTGTTTAATATAAAATCAGGGCCTTCGGTGGTCATATCACTCAAAATACACGATTTGAAAGACATATAATTTTCTACAGGTGCTCAAGGAAGACGATTTCTATGGACTGGAATCTAGAGAATGATCAAGTGATTCTGGTATTTTACTGACCTCTACTGGTTGTTTTCTATCAGGAAAGTTAAATAGAGGCAGTTGCCAGAAAGATAATAAAAAGAAAGTCCCTCAGCAGAAAGAAATTCTGGTATTTTACTGACCTCTACTGGCCGGTTTCTATTAAGACAGTTAAATAGAGGCAGTTGAACAGAAAACAAAAGTCCCTACACGGAAGCAGACAAGTCCTACGGCTGAAGTATATACAAGAGGTCTCGAATGCTTGACCAAACAAGTACACTCTAGCCCCGCAAACAATCTCATGCGAAAGCAAGTACACTCAGTCCCGGCAAACAGCCTCAGAAGAGAAAAAGTACGCTTAGTCCCGGCAAAGAGTCTCAAGTGTAAATAAGTACACTCCAGCCCCACGTAAAGTTTCAGGCGAAAACAAGTACAATCAATCGCCGCAAACAGCCTCAGGCGAAAAAAAGTACACTCAGACCCGGCAAACAGTCTCAGAAGAAAACAAGTACACACAGTCCCAGCAAACAACCTCAGGCAAACTCAAGTACACTAATTCCCTGCAAACAGCCTCAGGCAAAAACAAGTACACTGTAGCGCTGCAAAGAGTCGCAGGGAAAAGCAAGTACACCCCAGTCTCCGCAAAAAGTCTCAGGCAAAAGCAAGTACACTGAGTTCCGGCAAACAGCCCCAGAAGTAAACAAGTACACTCAGTTCGGGCAAACAACATCAGGTGAAAGCAAGTGCACTCAGTCCCCGCAAACAGCCTCAGGCGAAAGCAAATACACTCAGTACCCACAAAGAGCCTCAGGCAAAAACAAGTACACTGAAGCGCCGCAAAGAGCCTCAGGCAAAAACAAGTACACACAAGCCCCGCACAGAGTCTCAGATGAAAGCAAGTCCACTCAGTTCTGGCAAACAGCCTCAGAAGAAAGCAAGTCCACTCAGTTCTGGCAAACAGCCTCAGAAGAAAGCAAGTCCACTCTGTTCTATCAATCAGTCTGAGGCAAAGACAAATACTCTTAAGTGAAAACTATTACCCTCAGTCTCCACGAACGGTCTCAGGGTAAAAACAATTAAACTTAGTCCATGCAAAGGGTATCAGGCCAAAACCAGCACACTCAGTCCTCACAAACAGTCTCAGGTGAACACAAGTACACTCAGTCCCCACAAACAGTCTTAAGTGAAAACCAGCACACTCAGTCCCCGCAAACAGGCTAACAATTATTAATAAGGAACCGCTTACAATGAGATCTGTGATTCTGCAGAATCACCCGGTGCTTGGCAATCTTTTAGCACAGGAAGGAGGAGTTTGCAAAGTAACCCACTTACGGGAATGTTGTGCATATATTCCCAAAATAGGCAACCAGCTTGAAAGCTGCATCACTAATATCACTAATGTGACTTAGGAGTTTAAGAATTTAGACCGGTGCCTGGGGAGGAAGAGGCTCAGTATTTAGCTCTACTGGAAGGAGATCTGCCAAAATAGGGGAATGGCTAGTCAGTATAGCAGGTGGAATGTTAAAATTGCAGCTAACCCCAGTGGCGGCTGGTGACATTTGAAAGTGGTGAGCCATAAAAGTTTGGGATCTGTGACCTGTAGCGAGCAAACCCAATTGTCATAAGGGAGGGTCTGAGGGGATTATGCCCCTGTAAAAAAAAATTGAAACAAAGAGTGGGCAAATAGTTCATTTTCAAGCAAATTTGAGAAAGCAAGAAGGTTAATAAGGCAATTGTGAAAGCATGGTTATGACATCAATAAAGAGATTTCATATGAGGACGGACGTAGCTGCTTATTCTGTATGAACACAGAACATGATAACAGACTTCGAGACAGCAATGATGAGTACCGCACAGATGTCAATCTGGACATGCGTCACAAACCCATGGGAGTTGCGTGCGAATACCAACGACAATGTCCATAAATTACCTCCCTGGCTTAGCGTAATGAAACTCAGTAATTTGCGCTGCATTGCCATACTCAAGACTTATGAGGCCACTCAGAGCTTTGCGTGGTGCAAACGTGAAGCAAGGCTCTCACAAACATAACCTTACAGGCACATGCATCAAAGGATTTTGTGATCGCAAACGGTGAGAATCGCAAAAATCGGCCGTTTGCGATCGCAAAATCCTCTTTTGGAATGCATGAAGGTTCAAGGCCCTCGCAATTTAAGAAATCACAAATATTTGCGAATTCTCAAATTGCGATTGCATTTAAGGAATCACATTTTGTGATTCCTTAAATTCAATGCATGAAACATTTAAATATTGCGATTTCGCAATTAAGGGGAGCAAATTACCATGAGGTTGAACCTCATGGTAATTTGTGAAAACTTTGAAAAATGCACTTTTGTGCATTTTTCAAAGTTTCATGTTGGGGACACACATGTCCACAACATATGTGCACAGATTGAATTCAGGCGTGCAACAGGGTGTCCTTTGGACACCCCTGCACCCTTGAAATTGCATTTTAATTTGTGATTCGCTAATTGCTAATCACAAATTGAGAATGTCTTCCCATTCACTCCTACGGCCTCTAGGCCCATAGAAATGAATGGGGAGGTATTCCTTAATTGCGACTCGTAAATTGCGAGTTGCAATTAAGGAATAATAAGAAATTGCAAATTTTAAAGCAATTGCATTGCATTTTGAAATTCCTTAATTGCGATTCCTTATTTTTCGCAATCAAGGAATCGCAAAATGCAATAATGATGCATGTGCCTGTTAGTCTCTACACCTGCTCAACCCCCCCCCCCGCCCGTCCGATGCAGCAGTTCTGCCCATGGAGGTATCTCCACCTCTGCCTTCTCCACCTCTACCCCCTTCTCTTTCCCTGGCAGCACCTTGCCTTTCGTCAACCACAGGTACCAAGTTTCCCAGCTCCATGTGTGATGTGCTATTCCAGTCCAGGTTTTTCTCTGGGACTTCTAATTCTTTTTTATAATGAAATCATGAGGCTACAAGTGCAAGATTTTTTTTAAAAACCTGGACCGGAGCAGCCCATCAAGCATGGGCCTGGGAAACTTATCAAAGCTACGCAATTTACCCTGCGGAGGAGAATAGGCAAGCACAGCTGCTACCAACCCCTCTGCAGACCCACTGACTGGCCTTCCCTTTTTTAACACCCAGGCTGATTTACCATACTGAGGGACTCCTTTCTGGGGTTTTGGCATAGGGCAGCACAGCAAATCGGCTCGCTGTGCTGCCCTACGCAAGAGTGATAGGGCAGGAACACACCGTATTTATCCCTCGGAACTGGCGCCGTTTCGGCAGCCTAGCATTGTAAATGTAAATGTCTTGGTACTTATAGAGCGCACTGTCACGACGGTCACCTTGTGGTGTCGCCTATGCGGCTTCCTGGCGCTGATACTCATACTGCTGTGGAACCCCTCCTGGCTTTCCCTGTGAAGTGTCCACTCCTGGGCACCCCCAGGGTGAAGCCAGGCATCCCAGCACTGTGGGGCCGTTGTGGAGATTAAGCAAGCTATTGCCCAGAGCTGCAGAGTGGGGCCCGTGATTAGAATAGGCACCGAGGCGAGAATTATTAGGTCCGAGGAAATTGAGCCCGAGACCCCGCCGAGGCAGGAATTGAACCCTGGTCCCTGGCCAGAACTCTGCATCAGGGTCTGCCGCTCTAACCATTGAGCCACACTCCTCCACGCATTAAGGAAGGCATGCATTAACGCAGGCACCCTTGCACCATGGTGCAAGGGGGCCTGTGTTGTCAGCAGGATTGTTTTTCTGCAGGAAGGAGCACCTTCCTTCACGAAAACAAGTCACATAGGAGCTTTCCTCTTTCTATGTTTGCTGCACTTAAGTAGGCACTTTCCTCTATGTGTGCTTAACTCTGTTCCACGTGGTGGAACCAGTTCCGAACCACAATCAGGGTCAGTTTTGGTGTCGGAGTCAACCCTTGACTCTTTCTCACACCAGGATGGTGGGTCTCTCTCCAGCCTGGACACCCGAGTATCACACAGTGGCGGCTGGCAGCATTAAAATATGGCGTGGTGCAATGCCCATAAAATTCACCATATATGTTGCACGCACTTGCTGCCCCTGTCCGGTGTGTCTCTCTTCTGCAGGGTCGGGATCCTGGAGTCCACAAGTAGGAAAGGGAAGGACTTCCTTCCTGCTTGCGGAACGTGTATCGGACCAATCTTGGAGCTGCTCTCATGCTGTTTTCAGTGTGAGAACAGCTCCAGGATTGGTTGGAGGAGGCTAACCCAGTGCTCATTTTGAGAATGGGGGCCTGTGCCAGCAATCCCCATACTGTTTCACAGCCCTTGGATTGCTGGGTATACAGTGTGCATGTTGGATAGGATGGCCGTAGGCAGCTGGCCAATCCGACATGCGCACTTTGGACCGGTACAGTCCTCCTGCATTTACTGACTCCGTCCCTCACCCACCCTAGCGTTGTACACAGCATGAGCAGTGGCAAAATAAAATAGCAATAATATGCCATTGTATTTATTTGTGTTTGCCTGCTGCACTCACAGGAGGTGGGGCGATGCTCCTCCGCCATTTAGGAGGAGCCGCCCCTGGTATCACATCCTGGCATGGTCAGCAGGTTGCCTGATTCCACAAGCTACCTGAAGTCTGTTAGTATAACTTCAGATGGCTTTCTGGGCAGCGGCCACGTCTCTGCTGGCACTTGAGTATGGCTCTGGAAAAGGAGCTGTATTTAGTGGCTGTCTTGCTTCAAAGTTGACCCATCCTGTGTGACACAAACTGCATGTCTTAGTTTTGGAGTCTGCAGCATTTTGAGGTCTGGGGTAGTAGATTTGATTTGCTCATTGTAAATAAGCTTCCAAGTTGAGCCTTCTAAACACGGTTGGCTAAAACCCAAGAAATGTTTAAGTGTGTAATACGCGATGTGGAGTTTCTTGGGTGTTTGTTACAAGACGGGTTGTTTCTTATAACCAGTGCTTAATTTGTAAAATATTAAGTGCCAGGGCTCGGACCAGGAGGCCACTGCCGCTTGAACCACCCATCACCCTTGTCATCGCTGCCAAAACAACTACTAACCATCTCTCTCGCATGTTAATGCAACAGTTCAAATTATTCCAGGTCCCCAAAGCTAAAGGAATGGCTGGGGAGGCAGGTATTAGTAATTTTTTAATGTATATTGTTTTCCTAAACAACTGGTATACTGCTCATCTCTAAATGATAAGAGCAGCGCCACCTTGTGGCAGACTGCCCTAAGTGTGGTGTTGACAATTAGGTGCCGGTGCCAAGCACCGGAAACCAATTAAGTGCCGGTTCTCAGCACCGGAAAGCTCTGGACCAAATTAAGCACTGCTTATAACTAACTCGGGTTCAGGGCCTTTAACAACTGGTATAGCCCTCGGCAGCGGGATATAAGGCTCTATTATGCATCATTAAATACATGCCAACAGGTCCGATTCAGATGGGAGCCTCATGCTTTTTTAACCCAAAAACGGCTTTATTCTAGCTGTTCTGTGCCTAAAATTGCCTTGGTTTAAAAAGCAGTAAATGGGTAAAGTACATTCCCCCGATTGTTTTTTTCAAACTCTCCCATTATCAGCCAAGCTTAAAATATTGGTATGTAAGAGTGTAGTGTTACTTCTGCAAGATCCTTTCAATATTCTTTTTTTGGAGTCACACTGTTGAAATAGCATAGGGCCCGATTCACAGAACTAACTTAAGACAAAATCCTAAACTTACTACTTTTGGTATTCACAGAAGTTAGGATTTTGTCTTAAAACAGACTTAAGACAGACTTAAGTTAGGATTTTGTCTTAAGTTTGTCTTAAGTCTGTCTTAAATTTGTCTTAAGATAAACTAAGACAAAATCCTAACTTCTGTGAATACCAAAAGTAGTAAGTTTAGGATTTTGTCTTAAGTTAGTTCTGTGAATCGGCCCCAGAGACTTCTTTCTAATCTGCTCTTGTAGAGCTAATTCTTGAGTGCCAGTTTAAGGTTGTGATCAGTGCAAGTTAGAAGATCTCAGTGGGAACGGCTTTGAAAACGAGCAGTTATGCATAGAATTTCTGCATGATGGCAGAAGTGCATAGGTGGTTAATCAACTTCCGCCTACTATATGCATTTTGAGTAGAATTTAGAATTTTCCTTTAAATGTTTTCTGAAGGCTGTTTTTTGCGTAATTTGAGAGTTGCAACTTTGGGCTGACACCGGTCTGTGTTGGGTGGAAATTGGGCTTCAACTTGGGCAGCTTTGGGCTTGGAATGGATCTCAAAAAATGGCAACATTAGCTGACACGTGAGTGGGGTAGCCCCCTGGGAGGTATTGTTCTGAGATGGCTGATAGGAGTATTTTAACGACAACACAAAATTGCGGAAGGCGACAAAAGTATTTTTTTTTAATTCAATACGTCATAACGGGAGTTACTAGCGGTTGTATGACTTTACAATGCATGCTTTTACCCCGCATGCCATTACAACGCAAATCGTTACAACAATTTGTTCTCGGGGTGCGCTGGAGTTTGGATTAGTATAATTCACTATTCCAACTCCAGTCTGTGCAACAGTAGGAAAGGTGTGGGAGTTAAATCCAACACCATCTACCCCCCTACAACAAGCCATTTCGTTGTAATGGCATGCGGGGTAAAAGCATGCGTTGTAATGCAAGCGTTGTAACGGTTGTTTCCCGAAATGTTAGCCACAGCCACTAGGGGCATTTTAATAGCTCTTCCTCCAGTATTTTCGCACTTAAAAGTAGTAAGCTGCTTTTGAAAGGCACGCGCGATAGTGCACACAGGGAAGTCAGATTGCCGAACCAATTACTGGTGGACACCTCTCAGCTCAGGACTTTATACTGCATTCTTAGAAGCCCTGCCTACTTGGTTAAGCATTTCATCATTTACACTTTCCTCCACTTCCCCTCTCTTCCTACATTCTTCATCCAGTTGCAAACCTAACATTCTTTTCATTGAATAGTAATACTTTAACTTGTATTTTAATATGTACCTTATTCTGTTTACTAACTTTAAAATAACTTAGTTCAGTTACTGTTTTAATGTCCTTGTTATTTCTTTCACCCATACCTTCCTGACTTAGCTAAATGCGCTGTAAAATAAAATAAAAAAATCAGATCATGGATGACTCATCTGTTCATCCTTCAGCGGTTTATAGACTCAGGGGCATATTATCAAGGCGGGCGAAATTAAATTATCGCTGCTTTAGCAGCCGCAGGCGGCGGTAATTTCATCGCCCTATAAGCAAGCTGTCGCTAACATCACTTAGCGACAGCTTGTGGGTGATAGCGAGCGGTTTGGGGCCGGCTTTGCATGTCAGCGATATTTATCGCTAATGACATGCAAAGTGGGCGTACCCAACCTGTTAGTGACTGAAAGCAGTCGCTAACATCGCTACCGCCTATTATCAACGCAGGCGTAGCGATGGAAATATTCGCGCTAAGCGCGAATATTTCCAAAAGCTAACGCCTGCTCAGACCAGTTCTTAGCCATTATATCCAATGGGAGGTGGATATTATGGCCAAGACCCTATTGGCGTTAATGCGTGAATATCGCTGTATTCTCAGCGATATTAATGCATTTCGCCACAATCACCGGATGTTTTATCGCTTTAGAGATAAACGTTGCTAATAGCACGTTATCTCTGCGATAATATCCGGCAATGCTTGCCGATTAAAAAAAACTCGCTAAGCCCATTTAGCGATAAATATCGCTAGTTGTTGGTAAAATGCCCCTCAGTACTGTAAAGCTACACATCGCAACACCTGGTTTTCCACCCTGAAGACCTATAGCCTCCCTTCTTCTTCTCTCTATTATGGCCTTGGGTATGTTTGCATGCAGGGATTTCTGAGAATGAACATAATTCCTGAGTCAGGCCCTGCTAAGTCTGTGTCTGTAAGAGGAAGTCTACCAAATTAGATTTATCTTCCTAAGTGTCAACCTCCCTATTTAGGAGTGAACCAAAATATTTATTTTTTAAATTTGTACTTCCTCATTCCTGAAATAGCACTCACTCCATGCAAGTGAAAGTGTAAACAAGAGGGCGCCATAGAGCGCGGCAGCAAGATGGCCGCCTTGTAGCTAGGCTCTGCCAGACGGGGAGATAAATCCGCCATTCATCCAACGAGCGGGGGGAAACCAAACCTTCTGGTGAGCACCCGCTGACGGTTGTATGACATTACAACGCAGGCTAATACATCGCATGCCATTACATCGCGGTTTTTACAAAGCAAGTAGTTACAACGACTTGCGTTGGAGGGCACTGGACTTAGGAGTAGTGTAATTTACTATTCCAACTCCAGTCTACATACAGTAGGGAAGGTGTTGGATAGTAAATAATACTATTCCTTGTCCTAGAGCGCCATCCAGCGTAAGTCGTTGTAACGACTTGCGTTCTAAAAACCACAATGTAATGGCATTGTGATGTAACGACTGCGTTGTAAATGACGTTTCCCCCCGCTGACCATTGAGACTGCCTGCAACAGTGTGGCCTTTCAGGTGTGAGAGGGAGTTGAGACCGCAGAGACATTTTGAGCCGGCACGTCGGGATCCCGCTGAGGCCTAGTGGTGCATGGGTCAGAGCCCGTAGGCCATTGCCTCCCGCATAGCGAGCTCTGTCCCTATTCTCCTCTCCGTGCAGGCCACCGGTACTATGGGCAGGGGGAGCATGTCCTCCTCGGTTGGGGAGAGGTAGTTGTGGTAGGGGTGTACATTGGCCTACTGGTACCCTGCGTATGGTAGGCCCTGCTTGTGGGTCCCTTAACCCCTTCGTAATTCCCCCACTGTGCTGGGGGGGGCGCCACAGCGCCCCCATGCTCATGACGAGCTCAGCTCGTTATGAGGCACAGTGCTCATGTGCTCATGACGAGCTGAGATCGTCATGGACACCCCCGTTTTCGTGGAACGTTCAGCACAGCAGGGGAATTATCCCAGCGTGCGAGCGTTCCACGGCTCATAACGAGCTCAGCTCGTCATGAGCACCGGAGCACCGTGCCTCATGACGAGCTCAACTCGTCATGAGCACGGAAAGGGTTAATACACCACTCCAGCACTCAGTCTATTAGTGTTGTAGTGAGACCCTGAGTGGTCTACTCCCATTTATTTAAAGCTTCTGGCCACTGGAAACCATACCTTCTCCCAAATCCATGTCTTCATGTTTGTGGAGTCTTGGTGCCCTCTGCGCACCAGTAGCGTGACATAGTGCCTTCGGGATCACAATGCGGGACCCACGTAGGAGGAGTCCATCCGAGGAGGTGCTGAATTCATCCCGCACTCTCCGCATCTTCGTCTTACTCTCTCTCTTCACCATGCCAGTCACTGGCGACCCAAAGAAGTCTCGCCATTTGCCGCTTTGAACTACTGCTCGCACTCGAATGACCATGGGGTCCGTTTCGGCAGCTTCCTTGATGTCTTCCAGCCATAAAGGTTGGGTAGGCGGCCCCTGAAACTTTCCTGACATAGCCCTCCACTCTGTCGTGGCCGTACTGAGTGTTGGAGGTCAGATGGTGGCAAGATAGGAAGTCGGCGGTGTTCTTTGATCCTGGACGATAGATGACCTCCATCCGGTAGGGATGTATGATGGTACAACGTGTGCTTTCACAACGCGTACCGTTACCACGCAGGTTTTACAACGCAAGTCGTTACAACGACTTGCGTTGGGGAGCGCTGGATAGTGAATAATTTAATTTACTATTCCAATTCCAGTTCCCATGGATAGTAGGGAAGGTGTTGGATAAGTGTGGCTCACTGGTTAGAGGAGGCAGACCCTGAAGCAGAGGTCAGACCCGGGACCAGGGTTCAATTCCCGACGCGGCAGGGTCTTGAGCCCAAATGTCCACGGACTCGATAATTCTCGCTTCGGTGCCTACTCGAATCACGGGTTCACACTCTGCAACTCTGGGCATTAGCTTGCTTAATCTCCACTACGGCCCCCCCGCGGCGGGATGCCTGGCTTTCACCTTGGGGATGCCCAGTACGGGTTATCTCACAGGGAAAAAAGCCAGGACGGGTTCCCAAAGCAAGCGCCGAGATGCCTCATGGTGATTTGAGCGCTATAAAAGAAGACATAACATAACATTGGATAGTAAATTAAACTATTCCCTATCCTACAGCGCCCTCCAGCACAAGTCGTTGTAACGACTTACGTTGTAAAACCTGCATGGTAATGGTACCGCGTTGTGAAAGTTTCGTTATAAAGGATGTTTCCCTCCGGTAGTGTTGTAGTTGGATGGTCCACCTCTCAATCCGCGGGGGTGGATGAGGAGCCAACCCTTGGAAGAAGGGGGGAGAGGCTGATGATCCATTGATCTTGAAGGGTTGACCACTTAAGTACAGGTGGAAGTGCAAGCAGGCCCACTTGATTGCTAGGGCTTCTCGCTCGATTTGGCCCATCGAAGGGTAGTCATTTACTGAGGCAGGAGCGCTTTGCTTAAACATTGGTTAAGGGATGCAGCCTAATGTCAAAAACTCGAGGCCTACTAGGAATTGATGCCTTGGAGATCAATGCCAATGGACATTTGGGCCCTGATAGTTGCCTAACTTGCAGCGCGAAGGATATAGCATCGCGCCGAGAGGCTGATGGCTCCTGGGAACGCACATAGAACCCTCAAAAACTCCACCTATATCCAACGAGTGCCCTGTCCATGTCTAACGGGACTGACGTTGGCCCTGATCATCGGATGCTCTTGTATTGCCCTGTGCCATCCTATACTCTGTCTCTACGGATCAGGGTATTTGACCTGCCAGCAATAGAGATGTACATCAGGTGGAATGCCTGTACCTATGCACCATGTGATAATGTATATCATGAGATCTATGAACATTGTGTGAACGTGTCCCTTCCCTTGTATTGTATTATGTGAAGTTTTATAATCAATTACAAATTTATTATAATTAAATTTTAAAAAGTACAAACAAAATGTTCCCATTTTTCTTTTCATTTACTCACTTTCATATTATAACATCCATTGTGACACTAGAAAGATAAACACTGCAATGTGGTTATTAGGTTCTATATTTGTTTGCTGCAGGCACTTTAACAACTCTTTTCCTGAACAGAGGGATGTAGGGAATCTCTACTGGCACCTTTAGAAAGGAGAAGGAATGGCTGGTAAATATCACAGCAGGGACTTTAAGGGAAGTGGCGGCTGGCAACCTTTAAAAGTGGTGAGTCGTAATCCTTGGTTCTAATTCCAATGAGTTAATACTGATACCAGGGTTGATAGCGATGCAGCAAGTATTGGCGTCTCTGATTCCAACGTTAATATAATACAGAGCAAATTTTCAACGGTGCTACAGGTTAGAGGATAACCCAAAACCTCCAAATCGGACCACCGTCCTCAAAACAGTAATACAGATGACCTGTGCACACGTGATTTCGATAAACAGTATTAATACTGAGAGTATTTCAACAACACAATCATAAAATATATGATCCAGATGACGTTTTCTTTCTGTTAGGTTTATTAGTTTTCCAGGTGCCCAGCCAACACGTGTTTCGTCAGGGTGTAACCCAAGACTTCTTCAGGGCTATTGGACAGATGGCTGGAATGTCAAGATACCTCTCCGCCGGTTGTACTTCCGTCCCGGCTGTAACGTCAGAAGTTTCCGAGTAAGTAATTGTGCAAAGGACGCGAGTGAGGCTGCCTTTTCGCACTTCCGCATTGATTTGAGGCGGAGACCCGGGAACTCACACGCGTCCGGTAACAGAATTTGAAGCACGCCGCCAGCGGAATCACTCGCAGAGAGCAGTATTAGTGCGCTCCACATTGATACTTACCATTTACTCCTTTGCACAATTACTTACTCGGAAACTTCTGTCCAGCACCTTCCACCATGGCAAAGGCCATCAGTCCAAGTCACTTGCAGACTGTGCAACGCAAAGCAAGGCAACATACTACATCTAACATGCCGTTGCAAAGAAATGCTTCAAGCATGGCGGCAATTCATAAAAAAAAGTTTAATTTGAAGGGCATTCGCACTAGGAGGCAAGCAGTGTTAGCCTGTCTAAATCCTGAAAACATCCAGTTAAACTGCCGACTAGTAAAATTCCTAATGATAGTCGAATAAAAACTGCTCGAAAAACAAGGATTTGCCAATGCATGCCACCCACTTGATGGGACCATGATTCAACATTGACCAATTTTGCTGATTTAACTCCTAATTACACAGGAACAATGCTTGCAGTATGTAATAACATCTTGAACGAGACCACGACAAAGACCTGGTTTGTGGCCGAACCGCTATAAGACTAAGCCACTGAGGGCTACCTCAAAGAACACACAATAATCTTGAGTCGTACTGTACATAATTTCTGGTATAAGGGCTGTTTTTATCGTAGGATACTTTGCACAAACTTAGAATGCACTGCTTAATTGTTAAAAATTTTAATGGTTTTAGAGTTGTTCTGAGACGTTTTACATTTTATACTTTGAAGTATTTGATCTGGTTTTATATTATGCAATGGTTTTAATTAACTATGCAAATAAATATTGTAATATTGTAATATTGTCATTCCTTTCTTAGTCACTTTGTATTTTCTTTAGTCATGCTTGCTCACACTATATTAAAAGCCAATCACTCTGACCCACTCTGTCTCACTCAATCCCACTCATTCTGAGTTACTCAGTCTTACTGTGCCTCACGCACAGTAACACTCAGTAACACTCATTCTGAATTACTTAGCCTTACTGTGACTCAGTCTTACACACAGTAACACTCAGTTACACTCACTGTCATTCTCCCTCCTTCACTCATTCATTCTCACACATACTTGTCCTCGCTGTCACTCATTCTCACTCAGACGTACTCCTTCACTGACTCTCTCACACCTTAACTCTCCCACATACTCTCACAGACATGCTCACAGTGCTTGGGATGGCGCAGGCACCCTCATGCCCCTGTGTCAGCAATGAAACCATGTCACTCGCTGCCTCAGTTTGTTGCTGCACCCGCAGCAGGTCTGCATTTTATTTTATTGTACCAAGAGTCAATAATTATTCCCTCTTGCTACAATGGACCACAATACAAGGAGGGTGTAGTGTAACAGGGAGCCCATAAAGGAGAACCACCACTGGTCCAGGGACACCCACCCATCAAACCAATCTATCCACTCAGTTATCCATCCCTTTAGTTTATTCACCCCCTCGCATTCATCTATCCTTTCAAGTTTCAATCCATCATCATCCCTTTGGCTCGTCCATCTATCCACCCTTTCACTCAGCCATCCACCCTTAAGCCCATCCATCCACCCTTCATCTCACCCACCCATTCCTCCCTCCATTTACCCTTTCACTAAGCCATCCATCATTCCTTCCACTCACTTATCCATCTATTCATCCATCCAGCAACTCACCCTTTCATTCATCCATCCTTTCATCCATTCATCTACCCTACCTTTCACTCATCCATCCATTGTTTTATTCATCCATCTTTACATACATCCTTTCACTCATCCATCCTATCGCTCATCCATCCATATTTTCACTCCATCCACTCATCCATCTTTTTACACTTCGACTCATCCATCCATCTTTTCACTCATTTTTTCATCCATCCTTTCTCTCATCATTCGTCAATCCATCCTTTCACTCATCGATCCATTCACCCTCCCTTTTCCCTTACACCCTCTCTACCTTGCACTCTTCCATCATCCTTACACTCATTCATCCATGCATGTATTTATCCACCATTTATTCCATCCATTCATCCACCCATCCATCCATCCACACACTCACCCTACCATGTTCATGATGAGCCTTTGTCTGCGAAGCTGCAGACAGAAGAGCCCCATTAAGAACCCCACACCCTAAAGCAGGGAGGGGGGTGGGGGTTGACGATGCCCCTGATGCAGAGGGATGCATGTTGTACAACGCATGCTTTTTCCTAGCTTACAACGCAAGTTGTTACAACGACTTGCGTTGGGGGGCGCTGGATAGTGAAATAGTTTAATTTACTATTCCAACTCCAGTCCCCGTGGATAGTATGGAACGTTTTGGATAGTAAATTAAACTATTCTCTATCCTACAGCGTTGTAACGACTTGTGTTGTAATACCTGCGTTGTAAAGGTACTGCGTGGTAAAAGTTTTGTTGTAAAGGATGTTTCCAGATCCAGAGGCTTAACTGCACACTCACCTCACAGCTGCCAAGGTTTCAGATTGCAAATGTGTGACATTTTCATAATTTCAGTGTAATTATGAGTGACACTCAAGCTCTAGGAGTGACACTTTCTCGGACACCTGTTGCTGAGTGAGGCTGCAGAGAAACAATAAGTTAAACACAGATTTCCTGCCTTAGCCATCTTACGCCTCCCTGACTGGTGATCAATCAAATAATGGCATGATCAGATCATAATCAATTGACAGAGTCTGTCCAGGCTCTCTGCCACATGGGACCTGAGGCTGACACAGGATGTGAGAGGGGCCTCAGTGGGGGTCTTCTCCCTGTACAGTTCTCCAATAAGGTCCCTCGTTTACTTCAGTTTAGGCTGACCCAGTTTTTGGCATTGTTTTGCAGCTGGACATCCACATATGTTTGACACTGTGACTTGAGCAGGGGGTGTCTTTTACATTAATTAGGCAGGTGTGTGGTTTTGTGTTTTGGCCCTCAAATCTCTGAAGTTTGTTTGGCTTGCTGTGATAGCAGGATATTTCCACGTCATAATATACTGAGAATCCTATACTTCCTGTTGTACACTAGCGCCATCTTGAGGCCTTTGTAAAAACAGCACTTGGAGCTCAGCTTTTATGCCCTCTGCCCCAGCAAAGTGAGAAACTGGAACTATGGGGCCTCATTTATAAAAGTGAAACATCGCTGCGTCAAAACAGCGATGCGTCACTTTTCACTGCGCCCTCCTTGCGACACCAATGATGCGTCATATTTATAATATGACCCATCATTGCGCAAGGAGTTACAGATACGTCAGTATTTCTGACGTATCTGCATGGCGCAAAAGTGACACATTGCTGGAGATTGTCACAAAAGTGACGCAACCCCAGCAATGTGTCCTTTCAAATGGGGCAAGCCCCATGTGAAAGGGCCTGCGTCAGTCTTACGCCTGCTGTGAGGCAGGCGTAAGAAATTGACGCATTTGTGTCCTAGAAGTGGTGCCATGAAATCTTATAGATTTCACTGCGTCACTTCCATGACCCTTACTTGCGTCAATACGCCCCCCTTGCATACATTATACCTGGCGCCGGTATAATGTAGCGCAGGGGTTTACAAAGTGACGCATCTACCTAGATGCCTCACTTTGTAAATATGGCGCAACAAGGCACATTTTTTACGCTGCTGGTGCGTCACAAAAAGTGACGCACCAGCAGCGTAAAAGTGACGCCCGGCCTCATAAATGAGGCCCATCATACTGCAGGACACGGTTCTTTTGCGTGACAATCTCAGGAATTGCAGAAATGCGGGAAAATGATCGGAAATGCGTTATTCTAATGGGAGATGCGTGACACTCGGTAGGGCTGTCACCTTTCAGTCCACTAGTGCAATTGTTGTCTGCAGCAGGTTCCTTCCATCTCTTGGACCCCTACATTCGAGATAAGGAGCCCTCTGTACACTCAGCTCCATAATGGGTTTTTTTCAAAGTGAAAACAAATTCAGTTCTAAACAAGTGTTGCTGCCAGAAGAGCAGCCCCCTGCATCCCTGGTACAGCTTGCCCCTCTGTGAAAATCAACAAATTGTTGCCACCCACTCCCTCCTTGCCCTCATCCCAGTAGACATTGAAGTGGATGGAGTTTTGTAACTCCTCCCAGGGCCGCTGTTCGTGAGCCCCAAAAGAGGGGTTGGCCTAACGGCTAGGGCGGTCGGCTTCGAATCTGGGGAACTGGGGGGCATATTACCACCAAGTAGCGATAATTATTGCTAAATAAACTTAGCGACGTTTTTTTTATCGCTGCCTATCGCTGGATATGTTAGCGGAGAAAACATGCTATTAGCAATGTTTTTCTCCATTGTGCTAAAATATCCAGCGATAGCGGCGAAATGCGTGAATATCGATGAGAATTCAGCGATATTCACGCATTAGCGAGAAAATACTTAGCCATGTTATCCACCTCCCATTGGATAACATGGCTAAGAACTGGTCTGAGCAGGCGTTGGTTTTTGGTGATAGCGGGAATATTTCCATCGCTACGCCTGCCTTGCTAATAGGCGATAGCGACTGCTTTCAGTCGCTAACAGGTTGGGTACGCCCACTTTGCATGTCATTAGCGATAAATATTGCTGACATGCAAACCGGGCCCCAAACCGCTCGCTATCGCCTAAAAGCTGTCGCTAACATCAGTTAGCGACAGCTTGCTAATAGAGCAATAGAATTTTCACTGCTTAGCGGCCGAAAACGGCCGCTAAAGCGGCGAAAATTCCCTATCCCCACCCTTGATAATATGCCCCTGGGTTCGAGTCTCGGCTATGACGCTGAACGTCCTGTGATTCTGGGCAAATCACTTAATCTCCCCGTGCCTAACAAAAATGAATGTGTGTCCTCATGTAACGTAACTGGTGCTATGTAAAGCGCTCCGATACCCGATTCGGGTCAAGTTCGCGCTATATAAAACTCTGCAAAAAAAAGAAAAAAACGTATCCATGCCATTATAATTCTGTGATGTCACTGCTGTAGGTTGTGTCTGCAGGTGGAAGAAAACCTTTCCTGGCTGCAAAATTCACTAGGGTTCACTGTTCGCCCAGGAGTTTCAGCATACCACCTCATAAGAGTACTTTCTTTTCAGCTGCTCTGGGTTTATTTTCCCTGATCTTCCTCCTCCCCGAGGGTGGCAGGGCAATGGCTTTTTGTGCCCATGAACACCCGTGGCCCCTGCTTAAGGGGGAGCCACAGTGTTGTGCACAGAGGACTAGGAGTTGTGTCTGTGGAGTAGGGGGAGAGTTAAAAAGTGTGTCTGAAGAACAGGAAGTGTGTCTGTAGAGTAGCGCCAGAGGGAAAGGTAGTTAGTGCCAACATCGTCCCGTACCCCAAACCGCTCACAACAATTTCCCATAATAACAGACACCACACAATGTTTTCTTGGAGAAAGTTGTTGCAGCTCTATTTGCATAAACATTATGCCAACATGTTGGGGTATCTTACGGGCGATCCAGGGTCAGGCCGCCCCTCGCGTCCTGCCCACCTGATGACCCATAAACCCCCCTGTGGTGTTAAACGTGGGGGGCGTTGTCAGTTTTGGGGGAAGGGCTAACCCCCTCCCCCCGCCTGACCTCCAATCCACCCCTTACTCACATCCTTTCCCCTAGGGAGTGACGGAGCGTTGCAGGCAACCACCGGTTGCTCAGGTCCACAACCGCCCGAAGGACTAAAGGGGCGCCGTCGCTCCTCCAGGATCCCACCCAGGATCTAAGTGGGGATAATTGGCTCTTGCACCCTTACTGTGCTCCTGTAGAGGGTACTCTTCTGTCCCTTCCAGCGTTGGATAGCCCTGTAACTCCGCCTGCAACACAAAGCAAAATAGTATTAGATAACTACCCCCCACCCCCCCTGCTGCCCGACAGCCGGGTTAGCAGTAGGGAGGGAAAACAGCGTCCGGGCAGCACTGCTCGTCCGCGTCAAGGGGGAGAGGGTCGGTCCACGCGGCTGATCAGGGGTCAAAGAGGGCACCAGGCCCGTGACCCCAGGCCATATACCTTCGGCTCCACCCCTCCCCCGCCGGAAGTGACATCATTGGGGACCCTTTGGGTCCCAAACACTAGACCGCTCTTTGGCGGTCTGTGCCATCCTGTGGCACTATGGGTGGCCGCCCTCTTAGGTGGCCCCCTTCGGTGGCCCGGGGCAGCCTGGCAATATCTGTAGAGTAGGTGACCAAGAGGGTAGGAGGCGTGTCTCTCGAGTAGGTGTCCAGAGGGGCAGGTGGCACTTCTGTAGGGTACCTACCAAGACAGGTAGGAGACGTGTCTGTAGAGTACATGGCCAGGGAGTAGGAAGTGCGTCTGTAACGTCAGTGCACAGACGGATAGGTGAAGTGACAAAGATGTTTCTATAAAGTAAGTACCCAGGGGGGTAGAAGGAGTGACGGAGGTGTTTCTAAAGGGTACATGGCCAGAGGGGTCTGTGGAGTACCACCTGGAGGAGACCTGGTAGGTAGGTGGCCACAGCCTGGGACTGCTGCTGGTCCACACAGGGTAGGCGCTGGTGTAAGTAGACGTACAGAAATCCAGTCACAGACCACCTGGAGGAGACGTAGGTAGGTGGCCACCGCCAGGGAGGTACAAGTGCAAACAGACGGACAGCTAAGCAGTCACAGACCATCTGGATGAGACCTGGTAAGGTAGGTGGCCAGAGCCTGGGACTGCCCCTGGTTCCACGCCAGAGAGGCCACGGTGTAAGCAGACAGACAGATATCCAGTCACAGACCACCTGGAGGAGACGTGGGTAGGTAGGTGGTCACAGCCTGGGACTGCTGCTGGTCCACACAGGGTAGGCGCTGGTGTAAGTAGATGTACATAAATCCAGTCACAGACCACCTGGAGGAGACGTAGGTAGGTGGCCACCGCCAGGGAGGTAAAAGTGCAAACAGACGGACAGATAAAGCAGTCACAGACCACCTGGATGAGACCTGGTAAGGTAGGTGGCCAGAGCCTGGGACTGCCCCTGGTTCCACGCCAGAGAGGCCCCGGTGTAAGCAGACAGACAGATATCCAGTCACAGACCACCTGGATGAGACGCGGGCACAGGCCCGGTTCTAGCGGGTGGGCCGGGTGGGCCCGGCCCACCCAAAGATGAGCCTGGCCCACCCAAACAGGAGCCTTGGCCCTCGCAGTGAGGGCTTGAAGGCAGGCGTGCAACGCACAGGTCGTGTGTGTCTGCCCGGGGAGACAGCTTCCCGGGCGCACACAGACAGTTTAAGATTATAGAAGCCGCACCAAAGTACTTAACAGGTCTTTAAAAGACCATTAACATGTTAACTAGGCTTTGTTTACTTTTTTCACCCCTTCATCTCTGCATGGTGAAAGGGGACAAATCCTTTCTTTGACAACGGTAACCTTTGGTAACCTTTGCCTACTGTCCTGCTGCGTTGATTTTCTTTTTCTATGCAGTGCAAGGGAAAAGTGGTCTGTTTATTCCTAGTCACCCCCTGACCCCTGCAGCTGCTTATCACATAAGGCTGTGACACAAAGTATGACTAATGGAGAAGGTAAGAGAATGTGTTACAAAAAAAATTCTTTTTAAAATCTGCACAGGCCCAGCAGGACACATACTTCGTATGTGCTTCATTTAAACAGTTTTTATCATTTCATCATAGCCGATGCTGGTCAACAATAAAACAATACAAAATGGCAATGCCCAGATAAAGTTGGTGATTAATGGTCCTGCTTTAGAGCAATCGTTTGTCTGTTAGTATTTTTTAAATGCAGACGCACTGTGTTTTATGTGGATAGCTCAGTGGGTTACTGCTTTTGTCACAGAGATCCTTGTGTTACTTCAGAAGTTACAATCCTAACAAAAGGCAGTGAACAATGAACTGCCACCAAAGAGCTGCAAACAAACATGAATGGTATAATTAGAACTTCGCTTTTTTTGTTTTGTGATATAGTTAGAACTTCCCCAGTCTTTCCATTATTCTAATGCTGCTAAAATGAGTATGTTTGGGCAGATATACATTTTTATCAGTAAAGCTGACCCCCATGGAATACTCTTTAAATCCTAAGGTTGTATTTCCCCAGACCAAACCCTCTTAAAATATACTACACCAGAATGGATGACCTATGATTCCTACACCTTGTAATCCTCATTGGCTTATGTGACGTTCCCTGTAGACTGATTTACATACTTGCATGATTCATTGTCTCTGTAAGTGTGTGCGTGGTGTAAAGTACTGACACACACTACATTGATATGAGCAGCGTTATACAACAAATTAAATGCATATGAGCGAGGGGATGCATAACCATGAGGGGCACTGGTGGAGGGTGCCAGTGAGGGAATCCGAGGAGGAGGTAGTGGGAGGGGCTATGGAGCGATGAGGGGCACTGGTGGAGGGTGGCAGTGAGGGAATCCGAGGAAGATGTCATGGGGTGGAGGGGGAAGCTAGGGAGAGATGAGGGGCACTGGTAGAGGGTGGTAGTGAGGGAGTCTAAGGAGGAGGTCATGAGGGGGATGGGCTACAGAGAGATGAGGGGCGCTGGTGGACGGTGGCAGTGAGGGAATCCGAAGAGGAGGTCATGGGGTGGAGGGGGAAGCTAGGGAGAGATGAGGGGCACCGGTGGAGGGTGGTATTGAGGGAGTCTGATGAGGAGGTCATGAGGGGGAGGGGCTACAGAGAGACGAAGGGCACTGGGGGAGGGTGGCAGTGAGGGAATCCGAGGAGGAGGTCATAATTGGGAGGGGCTATGGGGAGATGAGGGGCACTTGTGGCGTGTGGCAGTGAGGGAATCCGAGGAAGAGGTCAATAGGGGGGGGCATGGATGGATGAGGTACACTGTTGGAAGGTGGTAGTAAAGGTATTTATGGAGAAAGAGGTTTTTGGTGCAGCGCCAAAAAAGACTTTTGCATCAGCGCTGAAGCCGGCCCTGTCATGGCCTTTCTGTTTTTGTTTATTTAATTAACAGTCGGGCCATAAGGGCCACTGTGGAACATACTTTAAAGTGCGTGCTAATTATATTTATTGCTCTATCAATGTTTTAAGTATGAAGGTGATTTTACTAATGTTTTTACCGGGAGATGGTGGCTGGTATGGGGCTGGGGCCCACGGTCATCTGTGAGATAAGGTGCACTGGAGAGGAATAGTGGCTAATCAAGCTTGTAAGGGAGTGCGTTGAAGAGTCCGTGGTCAGGTGGAGGTAGTAATGAAGAGGGATTCTCCCTGAAGGCTCACACAGAGGGAGCCCGAGAAGTGTCACTTGCCTGATACTCCCACCTCAGAAACCTCCTCTTCCCATCAAAGGATCATTACATAGAAAAAACACTTTTTGTGAGTGATAACATTAAAAAGAGATTTGGAAAAGAATGAGTTTTACTGGGCCTTGTAAGACTAAGAAGTGATAAAGGCGGGCTCTGAAGCAGGCCTGCCTAGACATATATGCGACAAATCGAGCCCGCAGTGGCCCACCCAAATGCGTCCTTGGCCCACCCAATTAAAAATTCCTGGAGCCGGGCCTGCGCGGGCAGGTAGGTGGCCAGAGCCCCTGGTTCCACGCCAGGGAGGCCCCGTGTGTACCTGTCACCAGGCCCCGGCCTGTCACCCCCCCCCCCACCCCGAGCGTCCCCCTGCAGGAATGCTGCGGCGACCCTCAGCCACTTTCCTGTGTTTAGCTTTGGTTAATCTTAATGGAAAAAAACCCATATGGCCTGAAATAAAACCCTCTTTTCCAGGAGAAGTGAAAGCCGATCCCAACAGTGGCATTTAGAGGCCGCGCTATCATTTTCTTCTCTCTTTTCTAAACGAAAAATGTAAACCACAGAGGGGCAGAGCGCGCTGCGGTGCCGAGGGTCACACCACAGAGCAGGCCGCGAGGAATGCGCCGGGCGCTGGGCTGGAAATCAATGCCAGAAGCGGGTACCCCTCGCCCACCCCGTCTGCCTCGACGGATCCATGCTCCTCGGTGCCAAGGAGGGGGTGCAGGAAGGTGAGGGGTCCGTGCAGAACACGAGCAGTTCTCCCAGCACAGCCTGCTGTTCCTTGGACAAACCGTGGAGTCTGTGGGAAGGTGTGGAGGCCACTGCAACACAATATGAGGAGTAACGGAAGTGACATCATGAGCCCCGTCACCATGCACCGGGGAGTCTGTGGGAAGGTGTGGAGGCCACTTGAGCAAAATATCAGGAGTAGCGGAAGTGACATCATGAGCCCGTCACCATGCACCGGGGAGTCTGCGGGAAGGTGTAGAGGTCCTTGCAACACAATATCAGGAGTAGCGGAAGTGACATCATGAACCCCGTCACCATGCACCGGGGAGTCTGTGGGAAGGTGTGGAGGTCCTTGCAACACAATATCAGGAGTTGCGGAAGTGACATCATGAGCCCCGTCACCATGCACCGGGGAGTCTGTGGGAAGGTGTGGAGGTCCTTGCAACACAATATCAGGAATAGTGGAAGTGACATCATGAGCCCGTCACCATGCACCGGGGAGTCTGTGGGAAGGTGTGGAGGTCCTTGCAACACAATATCAGGAGTTGCGGAAGTGACATCATGAGCCCCGTCACCATGCACCGGGGAGTCTGCGGGAAGGTGTAGAGGTCCTTGCAACACAATATCAGGAGTAGCGGAAGTGACATCATGAACCCCGTCACCATGCACCGGGGAGTCTGTGGGAAGGTGTGGAGGTCCTTGCAACACAATATCAGGAGTTGCGGAAGTGACATCATGAGCCCCGTCACCATGCACCGGGGAGTCTGTGGGAAGGTGTGGAGGTCCTTGCAACACAATATCAGGAGTTGCGGAAGTGACATCATGAGCCCCGTCACCATGCACCGGGGAGTCTGTGGGAAGGTATGGAGGCCACTTGAGCAAAATATCAGGAGTAGCGGAAGTGACATCATGAACCCCGTCACCATGCACCGGGGAGTCTGTGGGAAGGTATGGAGGTCACTGCAACACAATATCAGGAGTAGCGGAAGTGACATCATGAGCCCCATCACCACGCACCGGGGAGTCTGTGGGAAGGTATGGAGGCCACTTGAGCAAAATATCAGGAGTAGCGGAAGTGACATCATGAGCCCCGTCACCATGCACCGGGGAGTCAAAAATTTGCTAGCATTCGCGACAAGAATTTTCAATTCTATTAAGGACACGGAGGCGAGGATTATGCCTCTAAATCTTTACTGCCAAAACACAGCAGCCAATGAAAATGTATATTTTCATAAACACAGTATAACAAAACTACATTTCCCATGATACACATGAGTATAGGCACGCCCCCATAGTCCATAAGAACCCTATGCGTGCCTCCATCTTCCTCTTTCGTTGAAGTGAAAACATGTCCGATATCAACTTGAATAACTGTACAACTCCTCCAACGTGGAAGAAACAATGATCACCGGGCCAAGGTTTCTGTCAGCCTTCTCCGTCTATTCAGACTTCTTGTCTGGTCCTGAAACAAAGGAAAATGAAACAACCGTAACCACTGAATACATGGGTGGGTAAGCTTGTTACACTTAATCAAGCCGGGTGGGATAATCCTCGCCTCCGTGTCCTTAATAGAATTGAAGATTCTTGTCGCGAATGCTAGCAAATTTTTGATTCTATTACAGGACCGGAGGCTTCAGATTATGCTAGTTTAACGCTCTTTAACCCCTCCCCTGCTGGTGACGGAACCACTCCGTCATCAGCTGCGGTCGCGCTGTGCTGATGACGGAGCGGTTCCGTCACGGCCCGCTCGGCACGCCTCCGCGGCGCGGATTCCGCGCCTGCGCTGAGTGTTCCATCGAGCGGGCGGTGCCGTGACGGAACCGCTCCGTCATGAGGACAGCGCAACCGCGGCTGGTGAGGGAGCGGTTCCGTCACCAGCATGTGCCCGCCGCGCGGCTGCCCCACCCCCTTAGCACTGCGGCGGAATAGCCGCCGCAGTGAAGGGGTTAAATACCACAGAGGTAATATCTCCCACCAGCTTATAATAATATGTCTTAAAAGTTGACTCCGAAGACCAGTCTGCACAACGCATAATGTCCTGAATGGTAGAACCCAACATGAATGTCTTTGACGCCATAGCGCCTCTTACAGAATGAGCACCAAACATTTGAGTGTCAACACCAGCTTCTTTCATTATAAAACGAAGCCATCTGGCAATGGTGGCTGCCTCCACAGGTTTAAAAGGCTTCTGCAATGCAATCAGTAACTGAGAACAACCCTGAGGCCGCAAGGCCTTCGTACATTCCTCGTATGTCTTCAAACATTGTACCACACATAATTTGTCATTTTCACGAAAGGAATTATAATCAATATGACGTGACAATGTTTTAGTACGACCTGTAATAGTGAATGAGACCCCTTCCGGGGTAAATACTCTACCTGTTACGTCGAGTGCCCTCACATCCGATGAACGTCTGCACGATGACAGGCAAAGCAGCATGGCCAGCTTGGCCGACAATTGCTTTCTGGATAAGAGTGTATTAACAGGCCATTTATTAAATAAGTCAATAACTAAAGAGACGTCCCATAGAGCCGTATATTTTGGTTTAGGTGGATTAGCAACCCTAATTCCCTTAAGAAGTTTGCATACCACCGGGTGCATACCTACCGGTTTCCCGTCTATCTGGGCATGCCCCGCAGAGATTGCTGACCTGAAATTGTTCACTGAACGATAGGCCAGCCCTTCCGCTGCCTTATCCGACAAAAAATTCAACACGTGGGATAATTCTACCCCCACGGGATCCAGATGTCGTTCCACGCACCAATCCACCCAGTTCTTCCAGGCTGAGGAATACCGTTTCCTGGTAGAAGGTGCCCAGGCCTGTCTGATGAATTCAGAAGTCCTGCTCGAAACTCCTGGCAGCTGCCACTGTTCCCTGAAAGCCTCCATGCCATCAGCGTGAGTCTGCCCTCTAGAATCAACGGGTGTCGCTCCTGAAGAGGGCCCAGCAACAGCGTCTCCGACTCCGGAAGGAGTCTGGGGAGATCACAACTCCACTGCAACAACTTGGGGAACCATGACTGGGACGTCCACCACAGCGTCACCAAAACTATTTCCGCCCGTTGTCTGATCACTTGGGTCATGACTTTGGGTATCAGCAAGAACGGGGGAAATGCATACTGGAGTGCAGACGACCAAACCTGGAGAAAGGCATCGGTCGCTTTCGCTAATGGATCCGGCCTCCAACTGAAAAACTGTGGGAGCTGATGCGTTAGTCTGGAGGCAAATAGGTCCGTCTGGAACGGGCCCCAAATTCTCTGAAGCCACTGGAAGACCTGGGGAAGCAATTTCCAGTCGCTGTAATCTCTCAGGTGTCTGGAGTTCCTGGTTGGATTGTCCCGGGATGTATTCCGCCATCACCGAGATCTGATTTGTGAGGCAGTAATGCCAAAAGTCTTTGGCTATCTGTACAAGAAGAGACGACCTCGTGTCGCCCAACTTGTTGATGTACCTCACCACGGACACATTGTCCAGGCGAAGGATACAACAAGATGTCTGCCTCGGGGATAACGTCCGAACTGCGAACGACCCTGCGAGCAGTTCTAAGCAGTTTATGTGCAATGATAGCTCCTGCTGAGACCATCTGCCGCCCGTGGAGACGTCTCCGCAGCGTGTGCCCCAGCCCCAACGGCTGGCGTCCGACTCGATTATCACCTCTGGTTGGGAAGCGAATATTGCTCTGCCGTTCCAGGCCTTCACATGACCTAGCCACCACTGTAGCTCGGTTCTGACTTCTTCCGACAGAGGAATGATGTCAGAGTAGGACAATCCCCTCTGAAGATGCCTGATCTTTAGTCGTTGAAGGGCCCTGTAATGAAGAGGGCCCGGGAATATCACCTGAATTGAGGAGGCCAATATCCCCACAACTCTGGCAATCGCCCTGAGCGTGACCGTCTGACTGTTCAACAGCTTCAGGATTTCCTTCTTGAGATCTGTCAATTTTGCCCTGGGAAGACACAGCTGTGCCGACAGTGAGTTTATCGTAAACCCGAGGAAGTCTATCACCTGAGTCGGAACGATCACTGATTTCTTTTGATTGATAACAAATCCTAACCTCTGAAGCAGAGTAGTTGTAAGGACGAGGTGTCGCTATCGCGTGCAACGACTCTGTGCCATGATCAGAATGTCGTCTAGGTATATTATGAGACGTATCCCTCTCTCTCTGAGGTGAGCCACTATCGGTTTCATCATCTTGGTGAAGCACCAAGGAGCTGATGAGAGCCCGAAAGGTAGAGCTAAATACTCGTACCATCGGCCGTTCCATTGGAACTGAAGGAACCTGCGATGTGGAGGGAAGATTGGGATGGAGAGATAGGCGTCTTTTAGGTCCTGCCGAACCAGCCAATCTCCTTCCTGTAACAAGTCCGCTAGAAGATGAATACCCTCCATCTTGAAGTGGTTGTATGTAAGGAACTGGTTGAATTCCTTGAGATTCAGGACAAGCCTGTTGCCACCTCTTTTCTTCTGAATGACAAAGATATTGCTGCAGAAGCCGTGTGGCCCCTCTTGGCATTGAGCAATCGCGCGCTTCTGCAGCAAGTCTGCAATTCCTTAGTTGATGGAATTGCGATCTTGTTGGGAAAAATGGAGAACTGGTGGGAGAACTGACTGTCTCGGGGGAGAGTAAAACTCCAACTGAAAACCTTGGATGGTTTGCAAAACCCAAGCGTCCTGAGTCAGGACCTGCCATTGCTGGAGACAATGCCGTGTACGGCCCCCCAAAGGAAATAGAGAAAGATCTACTACACTCACCTGCGGATTGTGGGTTCTTGAAGTGCGCCCTGTTGTTTCTAGAGTGGAAACGACCCTTGTTGAATCCTCTGTGGGCGGGGTAGAAGGTACCGCCACGGGTAGAGTCCCACTCTCCTCTTCCATGGCCGAAGTTGCCACGTTGGGAGCCTTGGTGAAATCCCCGGCCTGACGAGCGGCCCCCGCCTCACCCGGCCCGGTTGAAACACCTTGGTTAAGGGCTCTTTTTATACCTCTTTGTGCTTTGTCCAGGGCGGTGAAAGTACCAACATATTTCAAAATGTCCTTGACAAAACGGTCCCCAAATAAATTGCCACCGGCCAGGGGGCCGGGTTCCGCCTCCGCCAATTCGGTGAGGTTGCCGTCCATTCTCATCAACAGGGACTTACGCCTTTCAGACGATACCGCACAATTGGCGTTTCCGATGAGACAGATGGCTCGCTGAGTCCAGCCAGCCAGAATATCCGGGTCGATAGCAGACGCGCTCTCTTTGGCCGCCAAAGCCATTTCTAAAATCTTAGCCAGAGGACCCACAACGTCTAGCATTTTGTCTTGACAACCGCGCCACGCACGGTCCAGGCCACATTTTGGGTCCTTAGAAAACTTCTTAAGGAACGTTAGCATGCTAGCTGCGATCTCTGGCGTCTCCGCCACCTTGTCCGGCAACTCCGGTCTGGGGCACTCCGATCTGAGTCGGTTATGTACTTCTCTCGAGAATCCCTTCCTCAGATTTTCATGAAGGTAATCTGAAACCGCAGGAGGCGGTATCCAGTCCGAGGACTGGGGATGGACGATCTCTGAGGGGGTCAAAGGTGAAAGGGGTGTTAGGAGGCTCGGCCGAAGCCTTGGGGGCAAATTTGGCTTTCTTCGGTGGAGGAAGCTCCTCTGAAGTATCAGTGTCCGTGTCCGGTAGTGGTAGTGGTATCTGTATCCACCTGAACCGTAGCTGTAGCTTTGCTTAGACCACCTGCGTAGGCATGGTCCGCCGACCCACTAGGGGGCAGGCTCACCAGAGTCTGGGAATGTGGCCATTGCTCGGGATTACTGGAGCCTGTGCCGGAAGTAGAAGCCTCAGATTTCTTTTTCTGATGTTTCTTGTCATAACCATGACGTTTAGCGAAACACTCCAGTTGTTTTCTGATTGGGCGTAGGGCTACTGCCAGTGCTTGTTGCACAGTCTGAGGGACTTTGGTATCCATAGCTTTATTCACTGAAGCTTGGACGGAAGCATCTAGGGCTTCCACAATGTTGTCCTCCAAGACAGCTTCCTGCTGTCTTTCACCAACTTCCTCCTCCCCTCCATAGTATTCTTCGGGGTCCTGTGCCCACTCCTCCATAATTCGGTTTGTATAAATTCTATATTAATGGAGTAATACTCAAAATTCACTGGGAGGGGTATAATGGGGGGGGGGTCAGCCCACACACACACAATAAAATCCAAGCTAATTAGACCCCCTCAGCAAAGCTGTAGTCATAAAGGTCAGTGACCTGGGCCAAAATTCTGTCCAGAGAGTGTGTGCTCGCTCTAATGGCCTATATTTTACAACCTTGATGCAGGCGATCTAACAGAGAGGGTGCCGGTGTGTAGAACGCTCCGAAATGCGTTCCGAATGTGTGCAGGGAATCGCGCCGAGGCGCGCAGCCCAAACGTGACCAAAAACCGCCCAAAATAAGCTCAATTCGGTCGTCTTTAGGCGCGCGCGTTGGCTGAGAGCCACCCGGCCTGTGCGCGTAGGAGGAACTGCTAGGGACGCCCAATGTGAGATAGAACTTGCCGGTTACCGGCGCTCGTGTGGAGTATCGCGGCCGCCCCTCTGCCGATCTGGGACCGTGTAGTAACAGCGCAACTATAGGCACGAGATCATCATTGAGCCCAGTACAAAAGAAACCCTGGAATAGCCTGGGGAAGCCAGGCGATCGCGGCTTCACGAGACAAATCGGAGCGCAGCTCCCAGATTATGAAACACGGCACAATTGACTACAAGTGAGCTAAGGCACCTTGCATTAACCAAACAATGTAAATGAACAATATTCCATTATAATAAGCATTCAGATATCCCCATGCAAAGCAAAATAAGGGAAGCAGTAAACAGGTGCACTTAACTCTTGCTGTGAGCAACAAAGAAAGAGGAAGATGGAGGCACGCAGAGGGTTCTTATGGACTATGGGGGCGTGCCTATACTCATGTGTATCATGGGAAATGTAGTTTTGTTATACTGTGTTTATGAAAATATACATTTTCATTGGCTGCTGTGTTTTGGCAGTAAAGATTGAGAAGCATAATCTGAAGCCTCCGGTCCTGTAATAGAATCTGTGGGAGGGTGTGGAGGCCACTTGAGCAAAATATCAGGAGTAGCGGAAGTGACATCATGAGCCCGTCACCATGCACCGGGGAGTCTGTGGGAAGGTGTGGAGGTCCTTGCAACACAATATCATGAGTAGCGGAAGTGACATCATGAGCCCGTCACCATGCACCGGGGAGTCTATGGGAACATATGGAGGCCACTTGAGCAAAATATCAGGAATAGTGGAAGTGACATCATGAGCCCGTCACCATGCACTGGGGAGTCTGTGGGAAGGTGTGGAGGTCACTGCAACACAATATCAGGAGTAACGGAAGTGACATCATGAGCCCCGTCACCATGCACCGGGGAGTCTGTGGGAAGGTGTGGAGGTCACTGCAACGCAATATCAGGAGTAGCGGCAGCGACATCATGAGCCCATCATCATGCACCGGGGAGTCTGTGGGAAGGTGTGGAGGTCACTACAACACAATATCAGGAATAGTGGAAGTGACATCATGAGCCCGTCACCATGCACCGGGGAGTCTGTGGGAAGGTGTGGAGGTCACTGCAACACAATATCAGGAGTAACGGAAGTGGCATCATGAGCCCGTCACCATGCACCGGGGAGTCTGTGGGAAGGTGTGGAGGTCACTGCAACGCAATATCAGGAGTAGCGGCAGCGACATCATGAGCCCGTCACCATGCACCGGGGAGTCTGTGGGAAGGTGTGGAGGTCACTACAACACAATATGAGGAGTAACGGAAGTGACATCATGAGCCCGTCACCATGCACCGGGGAGTCTGTGGGAAGGTGTGGAGGTCACTGCAACACAATATCAGGAATAGTGGAAGTGACATCATGAGCCTGTCACCATGCACCGGGGAGTCTGTGGGAAGGTATGGAGGTCACTGCAACACAATATCAGGAATAGTGGAAGTGACATCATGAGCCCGTCACCATGCACCGGGGAGTCTGTGGGAAGGTATGGAGGTCACTGCAACACAATAGCAGGAGTAGCGGAAGTGACATCATGAGCCCCGTCACCATGCACCGGGGAGTCTGTGGGAAGGTATGGAGGTCACTGCAACACAATATCAGGAATAGTGGAAGTGACATCATGAGCCCGTCACCATGCACCGGGGAGTCTGTGGGAAGGTATGGAGGCCACTTGAGTAAAATATCATGAGTAACGGTAGTGACATCATGAGCCCGTCACCATGCACCGGGGAGTCTGTGGGAAGGTATGGAGGTCACTGCAACACAATAGCAGGAGTAACGGAAGTGACATCATGAGCCCATCACCATGCACCGGGGAGTCTGTGGGAAGGTGTGGAGGTCACTGTAACACAATATCAGGAGTAACGGAAGTGACATCATGAGCCCGTCACCATGCACCGGGGAGTCTGTGGGAAGGTGTGGAGGTCACTGCAACACAATATCAGGAATAGTGGAAGTGACATCATGAGCCCGTCACCATGCACCGGGGAGTCTGTGGGAAGGTATGGAGGTCACTGCAACACAATAGCAGGAGTAGCGGAAGTGACATCATGAGCCCCGTCACCATGCACCGGGGAGTCTGTGAGAAGGTATGAAGGTCACTGCAACACAATATCAGGAGTGGAGGAAGTGATATCATGCGTCCCTTGACCTCGGAAGCAATCACATGGTGGATTGGAGCCTTCAGCCCACTCTTTGCCTCTCATGTGCCAATTACTTGTTCCTAAGGAGCTGGTGGAAGCCCAATGAGTGCAAACTACAGAAAGCAAAGATGGCCCACCCAGTCTCTCTCGCCTTTGCATCCCTGAGACCAAGGGCATGTCCAAGTAGGGGCTGCCTATATACCCCCATTTAAGATCACTGCGGCCAGAAGGCTTCTAGGCCTCGAAACAAGGGCAGGGATTTACAGGCGTCCAGGTTGGCGCTGGACCATAAATGTCCAGGAATAGTGTTCCAGGTGGCAGCGGCCTGAGAAAGAGTTTCCTTTAGAGGTCAGTCTTAACTTTGAAGCACAGATGCAGTGAGAGGTGGCATGCCGCAGGAGCCGCAAGGGAGTACAAGGATTCACGGGCTAGACAGGATATTTTAAAGCTGGTCCGGGCTTTGCTAGGAAGCCAGTGCAATGTCCTTAAGGTTTTGGAGACAATGTATGTTCTCTCGAGTTGTCCTGGAGCAATTGAGTGGCAGTGGTCTGGAATTGGCTATATCAGAGAGCTCCATGAACAACATTGGCTAGAGGCAGAAACGCACGGCCACCCTCTCTGCAATGGCCATGCGATGGAAAGACAGGCGTGGGAGGATCTGTTTCTAGATGTATCATGCGATGGAAAGACAGGCATGGGAGGATCTGCTTCTAGATGTATCATGCGATGGAAAGACAGGCGTGGGAGGATCTGCTTCAAGATGTATCATGCGATGGAAAGACAGGCGTGGGAGGATCTTCTTCAAGATGTATCATGCGATGGAAAGACAGGCATGGGAGGATCTGCTTCTAGATGTATCATGCGATGGAAAGACAGGCGTGGGAGGATCTGCTTCAAGATGTATCATGCGATGGAAAGACGGGCGTGGGAGGATCGGCTTCAAGATGTATCATGCGATGGAAAGACAGGCGTGGGAGGATCTGCTTCAAGATGTGTCATGCGATGGAAAGACAGGCGTGGAGGATCTGCTGCAAGATGTATCATGCGATGGAAAGACAGGCGTGGAAGGATCTGCTTCAAGATGTGTCATGCGATGGAAAGACAGGCGTGGAGGATCTGCTGCAAGATGTATCATCCAATGGAAAGACAGGCGTGGGAGGATCTGCTTCAACATGCATCATGCGATGGAAAGACAGGCGTGGGAGGATCTGCTTCAAGATGTATCATGCGATGGAAAGACAGGCGGGGGAGGATCTGCTTCAAGATGTGTCATGCGATGGAAAGACAGGCGTGGAGGATCTGCTGCAAGATGTATCATGCGATGGAAAGACAGGCGTGGGAGGATCTGCTTCAACATGCATCATGCGATGGAAAGACAGGCGTGGGAGGATCGGCTTCAAGATGTATCATGCGATGGAAAGACAGGCGTGGGAGGATCTGCTTCAAGATGTGTCATGCGATGGAAAGACAGGCGTGGAGGATCTGCTGCAAGATGTATCATGCGATGGAAAGACAGGCGTGGAAGGATCTGCTTCAAGATGTGTCATGCGATGGAAAGACAGGCGTGGAGGATCTGCTGCAAGATGTATCATCCAATGGAAAGACAGGCGTGGGAGGATCTGCTTCAACATGCATCATGCGATGGAAAGACAGGCGTGGGAGGATCGGCTTCAAGATGTATCATGCGATGGAAAGACAGGCGTGGGAGGATCTGCTTCAACATGCATCATGCGATGGAAAGACAGGCGTGGGAGGATCGGCTTCAAGATGTGTCATGCGATGGAAAGACAGGCGTGGGAGGATCTGCTTCAAGATGTGTCATGCGATGGAAAGACATGTGGGAGGATCTGCTTCAACATGCATCATGCGATGGAAAGACAGGCGTGGGAGGATCTTCAAGATGTATCATGCGATGGAAAGACAGGCGTGGGAGGATCTGCTTCAAGATGTATCATGTGATGAAAAGACAGGCGTGGGAGGATCTGCTTCAAGATGTGTCATGCGATGGAAAGACAGGCGTGAGAGGATCGGCTTTAAGATGCATCATGCGATGGAAAGACAGGCGTGGGAGGATCTGCTTCAAGATGTATCATCCAATGGAAAGACAGGCGTGGGAGGATCTTCTTCAAGATGTGTCATGCGATGGAAAGACATGTGGGAGGATCTGCTTCAACATGCATCATGCGATGGAAAGACAGGCGTGGGAGGATCTTCAAGATGTATCATGCGATGGAAAGACAGGCGTGGGAGGATCTGCTTCAAGATGTATCATGCGATGGAAAGACAGGCGTGGGAGGATCTTCAAGATGTATCATGCGATGGAAAGACAGGCGTGGGAGGATCTGCTTCAAGATGTATCATGTGATGAAAAGACAGGCGTGAGAGGATCTTCTTCAAGATGTGTCATGCGATGGAAAGACAGGCGTGGGAGGATCTGCTTCAAGATGTATCATGCGATGGAAAGACAGGCGTGGGAGGATCTTCTTCAAGATGTATCGTGCGATGGAAAGACAGGCATGGGAGGATCTGCTTCAAGATGTGTCATGCGATGAAAAGACAGGCGTGGGAGGAACTGCTTCAAGATGTATCATGCGATGGAAAGACAGGCGTGGGAGGATCTTCTTCAAGATGTGTCATGCGATGGAAAGACATGTGGGAGGATCTGCTTCAAGATGTATCATGCGATGGAAAGACAGGCGTGGGAGGATCTGCTTCAAGATGTGTCATGCGATGGAAAGACATGTGGGAGGATCTGCTTCAAGATGTATCATGCGATGGAAAGACAGGCATGGGGGGATCTGCTTCAAGATGTATCATGCGATGGAAAGACAGGCGTGGGAGGATCGGCTTCAAGATGTATCATGTGAAGGAAAGACAGGCATGGGGGGATCTGCTTCAAGATGTATCATGCGATGGAAAGACAGGCGTGGGAGGATCTGCTTCAAGATATATCATGCGATGGAAAGACAGGCGTGAGAGGATCGGCTTTAAGATGCATCATGCGATGGAAAGACAGGCGTGGAAGGATCTTCTTCAAGATGTATCATGCGATGGAAAGACAGGCGTGGGAGGATCGGCTTCAAGATGTATCATGTGAAGGAAAGACAGGCATGGGGGGATCTGCTTCAAGATGTATCATGCGATGGAAAGACAGGCGTGGGAGGATCTGCTTCAAGATGTATCGTGCGATGGAAAGACAGGCGTGGGAGGATCTGCTTCAAGATGAATCATGCGATGGAAAGACAGGCGTGGGAGGATCTGCTTCAAGATATATCATGCGATGGAAAGACCGGCGTGGGAGGATCTTCTTCAAGATGTATCATGCGATGGAAAGACAGGCGTGGAAGGATATTCTTCAAGATGTATCGTGCGATGGAAAGACAGGGATGGGAGGATCTGCTTCAAGATGTGTCATGCGATGAAAAGACAGGCGTGGGAGGATCTGCTTCAAGATGTATCATGCGATGGAAAGACAGGCGTGGGAGGATCTGCTTCAAGATGTATCATGCGATGGAAAGACAGGCGTGGGAGGATCTGCATCAAGATCTATCGTGCGATGGAAAGACAGGCATGGGAGGATCTGCTTCAAGATGTATCATGCGATGGAAAGACAGGCGTGGAAGGATCTTCTTCAAGATGTATCATGCGATGGAAAGACAGGCGTGGAAGGATCTTCTTCAAGATGTATCATGTGATGGAAAGACAGGCGTGGGAGGATCTGCTTCAAGATGTATCGTGCGATGGAAAGACAGGCGTGGGAGGATCTGCTTCAAGATGAATCATGCGATGGAAAGACAGGCGTGGGAGGATCTGCTTCAAGATGTATCATGCGATGGAAAGACAGGCGTGGGAGGATCTGCTTCAAGATGTATCGTGCGATGGAAAGACAGGCATGGGAGGATCTGCTTCAAGATGTGTCAAGCGATGAAAAGACAGGCGTGGGAGGATCTGCTTCAAGATGTATCATGCGATGGAAAGACAGGCGTGGGAGGATCTGCTTCAAGATGTGTCATGCGATGGAAAGACATGTGGGAGGATCTGCTTCAAGATGTATCATTCGATGGAAAGACAGGCGTGGAAGGATCTTCTTCAAGATGTATCATGCGATGGAAAGACAGGCGTGGGAGGATCGGCTTCAAGATGTATCATGTGATGGAAAGACAGGCATGGGGGGATCTGCTTCAAGATGTATCATGCGATGGAAAGACAGGCGTGGGAGGATCTGCTTCAAGATGTATCGTGCGATGGAAAGACAGGCGTGGGAGGATCTGCTTCAAGATGAATCATGCGATGGAAAGACAGGCGTGGGAGGATCTGCTTCAAGATGTATCATGCGATGGAAAGACAGGCGTGGGAGGATCTTCTTCAAGATGTATCATGCGATGGAAAGACAGGCGTGGAAGGATCTTCTTCAAGATGTATCGTGCGATGGAAAGACAGGCATGGGAGGATCTGCTTCAAGATGTGTCATGCGATGAAAAGACAGGCGTGGGAGGATCTGCTTCAAGATGTATCATGCGATGGAAAGACAGGCGTGGGAGGATCTGCTTCAAGATGTATCATGCGATGGAAAGACAGGCGTGGGAGGATCTGCTTCAAGATGTATCATGCGATGGAAAGACAGGCGTGGGAGGATCTGCATCAAGATCTATCGTGCGATGGAAAGACAGGCGTGGGAGGATCTGCTTCAAGATGAATCATGCGATGGAAAGACAGGCGTGGGAGGATCTGCTTCAAGATGTATCATGCGATGGAAAGACAGGCGTGGGAGGATCTTCTTCAAGATGTATCATGCGATGGAAAGACAGGCGTGGGAGGATCTGCTTCAAGATGTATCGTGCGATGGAAAGACAGGCGAGGGAGGATCTGCTTCAAGATGTATCATGCGATGGAAAGACAGGCGTGGGAGGATCTGCTTCAAGATGTATCGTGCGATGGAAAGACAGGCGTGAGAGGATCGGCTTAAGATGTATCATGTGATGGAAAGACAGGCGTGGGAGGATCTGCTTCAAGATGTATCGTGCGATGGAAAGACAGGCGTGTGAGGATCGGCTTTAAGATGCATCATGTGATGGAAAGACAGGCGTGGGGGGATCTGCTTCAAGATGTATCGTGCGATGGAAAGACAGGCGTGGGAGGATCTGCTTCAAGATGTATCATGCGATGGAAAGACAGGCGTGGGAGGATCTGCTTCAAGATGTATCGTGCGATGGAAAGATAGGCGTGAGAGGATCGGCTTTAAGATGCATCATGTGATGGAAAGACAGGCGTGGGAGGATCTGCTTCAAGATGTATCATGTGATGAAAAGACAGGCGTGAGAGGATCTTCTTCAAGATGTATCATGCGATGGAAAGACAGGCGTGGGAGGATCTGATTCAAGATGAATCATGCGATGGAAAGACAGGCGTGGGAGGATCTGCTTCAAGATTTATCATGTGATGGAAAGACAGGCGTGGGAGGATCTGCTTCAAGATGTATCATGTGATGGAAAGACAGGCATGGGAGGATCTGCTTCAAGATGTATCATGCGATGGAAAGACAGGCGTGGGAGGATCTGCTTCAAGATGTATCGTGCGATGGAAAGACAGGCATGCGAGGATCTTCTTCAAGATGTATCATGTGATGGAAAGACAGGCGTGGGAGGATCTGCTTCAAGATGTATCATGCGATGGAAAGACAGGCATGCGAGGATCTTCTTCAAGATGTATCATGCGATGGAAAGACAGGCGTGGGAGGATCTGCTTCAAGATGAATCATGCGATGGAAAGACAGGCGTGGGAGGATCTGCTTCAAGATGTATCATGTGATGGAAAGACAGGCGTGGGAGGATCTGCTTCAAGATGTATCATGTGATGGAAAGACAGGCGTGGGAGGATCTGCTTCAAGATGTATCATGCGATGGAAAGACAGGCGTGGGAGGATCTGCTTCAAGATGTATCGTGCGATGGAAAGACAGGCGTGAGAGGATCGGCTTTAAGATGCATCATGTGATGGAAAGACAGGCGTGGGAGGATCTGCTTCAAGATGTATCGTGCGATGGAAAGACAGGCGTGAGAGGATCGGCTTTAAGATGCATCATGTGATGGAAAGACAGGCGTGGGAGGATCTGCTTCAAGATGTATCGTGCGATGGAAAGACAGGCGTGGCAGGATCTGCTTCAAGATGTATCATGCGATGGAAAGACAGGCGTGGAAGGATCTTCTTCAAGATGTATCGTGCGATGGAAAGACAGGCGTGGGAGGATCTTCTTCAAGATGTATCATGCGATTGAAAGACAGGCGTGGGAGGATCTGCTTCAAGATCTATCATGCGATGGAAAGACAGGCGTGGGAGGATCTGCTTCAAGATCTATCATGCGATGGAAAGACAGGCGTGGGAAGATCTGCATCAAGATCTATCATGCGATGGAAAGTCAGGCGTGGGAGGATCTGCTTCAAGATGAATCATGCGATGGAAAGACAGGCGTGGGAGGATCTGCTTCAAGATGTATCATGTGATGGAAAGACAGGCATGGGAGGATCTGCTTCAAGATGTATCATGCGATGGAAAGACAGGCATGGGAGGATCTGCTTCAAGATGTATCACGCGATGGAAAAACAGGCGTGGGACGATCTGCTTCAAGATGTATCGTGCGATGGAAAGACAGGCGTGGCAGGATCTGCTTCAAGATGTATCATGCGATGGAAAGACAGGCGTGGGAGGATATGCTTCAAGATGTATCATGTGATGGAAAGACAGGCGTGGGAGGATCTTCTTCAAGATGTATCATGCGATGGAAAGACAGGCATGCGAGGATCTTCTTCAAGATGTATCATGCGATGGAAAGACAGGCGTGGGAGGATCTGCTTCATGATGAATCATGCAATGGAAAGACAGGCGTGGGAGGATCTGCTTCAAGATGTATCATGTGATTGAAAGACAGGCGTGGGAGGATCTGCTTCAAGATGTATCATGTGATGGAAAGACAGGCATGGGAGGATCTGCTTCAAGATGTATCATGCGATGGAAAGACAAGCGTGGGAGGATCTGCTTCAAGATGTATCATGTGATGAAAAGACAGGCGTGGGAGGATCTCCTTCAAGATGTATCAGACGAAGGAAAGACAGGCGTGGGAGGATCTCCTTCAAGATGTATCATGCGATGGAAAGACAGGCGTGGAAGGATCTTCTTCAAGATGTATCGTGCGATGGAAAGACAGGCGTGGGAGGATCTTCTTCAAGATGTATCATGCGATTGAAAGACAGGCGTGGGAGGATCGGCTTCAAGATGTATCATGCGATGGAAAGACAGGCGTGGGAGGATCTGCTTCAAGATGTATCATGTGATGGAAAGACAGGCGTGGGAGGATCTGCTTCAAGATGTATCAGGCGATGGAAAGACAGGCGTGGGAGGATCTGCTTCAAGATGTGTCATGTGATGGAAAGACATGTGGGAGGATCTGCTTCAAGATGTATCATGCGATGGAAAGACAGGCGTGGGAGGATCTTCTTCAAGATGTGTCATGTGATGGAAAGACAGGCGTGGGAGGATCTGCTTCAAGATGTGTCATGTGATGGAAAGACAGGCGTGGGAGGATCTGCTTCAAGATGTATCATGCGATGGAAAGACAGGCGTGGGAGGATCTTCTTCAAGATGTGTCATGTGATGGAAAGACAGGCGTGGGAGGATCTGCTTCAAGATGTATCATGCGATGGAAAGACAGGCGTGGGAGGATCTGCTTCAAGATGTATCATGCGATGGAAAGACAGGCATGCGAGGATCTTCTTCAAGATGTATCATGCGATGGAAAGAGAGGCGTGGGAGTATCTTCTTCAAGATGTGTCATGTGATGGAAAGACAGGCGTGGGAGGATCTGCTTCAACATGTATCATGCGATGGAAAGACTGGCGTGGGAGGATCTTCTTCAAGATGTGTCATGCGATGGAATGACATGTGGGAGGATCTGCTTCAGATGTATCATGTGATGGAAAGACAGGCGTGGGAGGATCTGCTTCAAGATGTATCATGCAATGGAAAGACAGGCGTGGGAGGATCTGCTTCAAGATGTATCATGCAATGGAAAGACAGGCGTGGGAGGATCTTCAAGATGTATCATGCGATGGAAAGACAGGCGTGGGAGGATCTGCTTCAAGATGTGTCATGCGATGGAAAGACAGGCGTGGGAGGATCTGCTTCAAGATGTATCGTGCGATGGAAAGACAGGCGTGGGAGGATCTGCTTCAAGATGTGTCATGCGATGGAAAGACAGGCGTGGGAGGATCTGCTTCAAGATGTATCATGCGATGGAAAGACAGGCGTGGGAGGATCTGCTTCAAGCGTGGGAGAATCTGCTTCAAGATGTGTCATGCGATGGAAAGACAGGCGTGGGAGGATCTGCTTCAAGATGTATCATGCGATGGAAAGACAGGCGTGGGAGGATCTGCTTCAAGCGTGGGAGGATCTGCTTCAAGATGTATCATGTGATGGAAAGACAGGCGTGGGAGGATCTGCTTCAAGATGTATCATGCGATGGAAAGACAGGCGTGGGAGGATCTGCTTCAAGCGTGGGAGGATCTGCTTCAAGATGTATCATGTGATGGAAAGACAGGCGTGGGAGGATCTGCTTCAAGATGTATCATGCGATGGAAAGACAGGCGTGGGAGGATCTGCTTCAAGCGTGGGAGGATCTGCTTCAAGATGTATCATGTGATGGAAAGACAGGCGTGGGAGGATCTGCTTCAAGATGTATCGTGCGATGGAAAGACAGGCGTGGGAGGATCTGCTTCAAGATGTGTCATGCGATGGAAAGACAGGCGTGGTAGGATCTGCTTCAAGATGTATCGTGCGATGGAAAGACAGGCGTGGGAGGATCTGCTTCAAGATGCATCATGCGATGGAAAGACAGGCGTGGGAGGATATGCTTCAAGATGTATCATGCGATGGAAAGACAGGCGTGGGAGGATCGGCTTCAAGCTGTATCATGCGATGGAAAGACAGGCGTGTAAGGATCTGCTTCAAGATGTATCATGCGATGGAAAGACAGGCGTGGTAGGATCTTCTTCAAGATGTATCATGCGATGGAAAGACAGGCGTGGGAGGATCTGCTTCAAGATGTGTCATGCGATGGAAAGACAGGCGTGGGAGGATCTTCTTCAAGATGTATCATGCGATGGAAAGACAGGCGTGGGAGAATCTGCTTCAAGATGTATCGTGCGATGGAAAGACGGGCGTGGGAGGATCTGCTTCAAGATGGTTCATGCGATGGAAAGACAGGCGTGGGAGGATCTGCTTTAAGATGTATCATGGGATGGAAAGACAGGCGTGGGAGGATCTGCTTCAAGATGTATCATGCGATGGAAAGACAGGCGTGGGAGGATCTGCTTCAAGATGTATCATGCGATGGAAAGACAGGCGTGAGTGGATCGGCTTCAAGATGTATCATGCGATGGAAAGACAGGCGTGGGAGGATCTGCTTCAAGATATATCATGCGATGGAAAGACAGGCGTGAGAGGATCGGCTTTAGGATGCATCATGTGATGGAAAGACAGGCGTGGGAGGATCTGCTTCAAGATGTATCATGTGATGGAAAGACAGGCATGGGGGGGATCTGCTTCAAGATGTATCATGCGATGGAAAGACAGGCGTGGGAGGATCTGCTTCACGATGTATCATGCGATGGAAAGACAGGCGTGGGAGGATCTGCTTCAAGATGTATCATGCGATGGAAACAGGCGTGGGAGGATCTGCTTCAAGATGTATCGTGCGATGGAAAGACAGGCATGGGAGGATCTGCTTCAAGATGTGTCATGCGATGGAAAGACAGGCGTGGAAGGATCTGCTTCAAGATGTGTCATGCGATGGAAAGACAGGCGTGGGAGGATCTGCTTCAAGATATATCATGTGATGGAAAGACAGGCGTGGCAGGATCTGCTTCAAGATGTATCATGCGATGGAAAGACAGAAGTGGAAGGATCTTCTTCAAGATGTATCGTGCGATGGAAAGACAGGCGTGGGAGGATCTGCTTCAAGATGTATCAGGCGATGGAAAGACAGGCGTTGGAGGATCTGCATCAAGATGTATCATGCGATTTAAAGACAGGCATGTGAGGATCTTCAAGATGTATCATGTGATGGTAAGACAGGCATGGGAGGATATTCAAGATGTATCATGCGATGGAAAGGCAGGCATGGGAGGATCTTCTTCAAGATGTATCAGGCGATGGAAAGACAGGCATGGGAGGATCTGCTTCAAGATGTATTATGCGATGGAAAGACAGAAGTGGAAGGATCTTCTTCAAGATGTATCAGGCGATGGAAAGACAGGCATGGGAGGATCTGCTTCAAGATGTATCGTGCGATGGAAAGACAGGCGTGGGAGGATCTGCTTCAAGATGTTTCATGCGATGAAAAGACAGGCGTGGGAGGATCTGCTTCAAGATGTATCATGGGATGGAAAGACAGGCGTGGGAGGATCTGCTTCAAGATGTATCATGCGATGGAAAGACAGGCGTGGGAGGATCTGCTTCAAGATGTTCCATGCGATGGAAAGACAGGCGTGAGAGGATCGGCTTCAAGATGTATCATGTGATGGAAAGACAGGCATGGTGTGGTTCTCAAAATCCGGACCCTGTTGTTCTTTCGATATCGAGGTCCAATACCCGTGTCACAAAATCTCAACGTACCGAGACGATTTTGGTGTCTACGAACCGATAATGATTAGGACATCATTCCTATGTATTTGCGTTACAATCGAGGGTTGCCAACACCCCTAAATCACAGTTTCCGTCCCATCCCTTAAACTCCATTTTGTGAACGGCATCCATCTTGCATCTTGCCCTCATGATAAGTCAATTAAAGGTCGAGCTTGATCCAAATAGACACGTCCACCTTTCGTGACTTTCCCCTGACCTGTCCCAACTGACTCCCCTGTCTTCGGCCAAACCTGTTTAGGCAGCTCCTCGCCCAGTGGCCGAATGCGATAGCATCTATGCATAACATTCCACGAACCATTCACTACATACAGACCATGCTTTCTGCAAACATGCACCTGTCCACGTTCCTTGTTTATGGCCAGTTTTATGACTGGGTTGTACCTTTCTTTATTGAGTTTCATCGATATCTGATGGGAGTTCCAGGCCTAACTGGGTAATCTATCAACGAACTGGACATCTAAAATATGGGCTTGCTTACATGACTTCGCTCTTTGTATTATTGTAGAAATATGTATATTGCCATACCATAAACTCAAGAATTCTTGCTTGAAGCCATGTATCATGTATATAAGGAGAAGGCTGGTTCTGTAAAAACGAACAGTCTCCCAAGAACCTACTCCCCGTGTGGTGTACTTCTGGGACACGTGTTACTTGGTAGCTACCAATAAACCTTGATCTTTGACTGCGACTAGAAGACTCCGTGTTTCTGTGGTCCGGAACAAGGGAGAACTCAGAGGTCTTCGGGTGTTGTCCCCTGACGCCAGCGGGTTCCTAAAAACCCGTTACCTCAGTTGGCGACCAACGTGGGTCGATATCAAGCGGTGACGGTCCAAGCCAGATGTTCGTGAGGAGCTTCGTGTGAAAATTCCGGAGGACGGCCAGCCACTTCAGCGACCCCTGTATGTCGACGTGGTTCCGAAGGTCTTTGCTGCGAGGTTCCCCGCGTCCCGACGGCTACGAAGGACTGCTGCCCTGACTATCGCCTTGTTTTGGACCCAGTGATCCTTGGTAGAGCGAAACGATAGGCGAGTCTTCTAGCGACGTCATTGATCTTCAAATACTTCAGTTAAGTATAAGTGGAGCGTCTCCCAGTCCTTAGTTTGTCCTTAGTTTTTGGTATCCTTGAGATACGCTTTGATTTGGTACTTGCAAGCCCCAAAGCCGAAGGACTCGTGTATTCACGAGAAATATCGTAACAGATAAACCTTTGAAGTTTGAAGCTAGACTAGTAAGCGAAGATGCCTGGTTTTAGCAGACTTGGAAACTTGTTTTGTCTGGTTGTAGTAAGGACTCCCAATTGGAAGATTCTTGTCCGGTTCCTCCAATTGGAACTCCAACGTATGAACTCTATGTGAAGCACGGTGTAGGTCCTATAACATATAACGAGGTATGGATAAAATACACCCGCAAGGATGGTGTTTTAAAATGGCCCCAATATGGTAGTTTCGACTCAGAAGTTTTAGGTAACTTAGAGGTCAAATTGTTCAAGAAGAAAGCCCGGCCGGCGATGTTTGACTCTTTCCGCTTATGGCGCAAAGAAGCCAAACAGAAAGAAATAAGATTAGCAAAAAAGAATAAAAGAGGTATGTCAATGGTACAAGCTGCCGTTGCATACAGGGATAACGAGGAAGAGCAGGAAAGCGAACAGATGCTTAGGAGCAAGAAACTAGCAATAGATAAATGTTACCCGATGTTGCCAAATAAGGGACAAGGTCAAAAGGAAGGACCCGAGAAAGATCCATTAATGTCCCACCTATTAAATTCTCCGCCACCCTATGCACAAAATGCCACAGCACCTCCGCAACCTTTAGTTGCACCTTTGGTAGCTGTAATACAGGCTCCTTTACAGCACCCACCGGCTACTCTTCAGCTGGCTCCTGTTTCTTTGGCGCAGCCTCCTCAAGGCTCACCGATCACGTCTATTTCTCCTACCGTTCCTTCTAAAATTTCGCCTAGCGCACCTTCTAGTCTTTCTGATACTCGTTCTACGAACATTTCTGTTTCTGCTTTGCGTGACTCTGTTCTACTACCAGTTATTCCTCCACTTTCACCTTCCGTCTGGCATAAAATGGCCAGCATTGTTACTAACTTTCCTTCACCACTTTTTCGGTCGCCTAAAACGACCCCTAACACGGAACGAAGACAATTACGAAGCCAAATGCCTGATTATCAGGAAAGGGAGTCATTGAATAAATTAGCACGAAATTGGGCTATGGATACAGCGAGATATGATGTAGAGTCTGTCATGAACGTCTTCCGTCAATGGGATGAACCAACGCAAAGATACGTCTTTGAGCAGATGTGTGTTTTCCTGTGTGAGGATTTGGAAGATAATGGTCAGAAGAGCAACCAGCAAGAGTTGTGTAGTGTGCGATTTAAATTTGGGGAGGGTATGATAGTTGGTCCCGATGTTGAAAAAGCAGTTGAGATATTATTATCACATCGAAGTACGGGTGGTAATTCTGGGTCATCATCTGACAGTGGTACGTCTAGTAGGAAAAGAGCGAGACAGTACCCCATGAGAGAGGTTCCTCCGGTTTGGAGGGAAGGTGATGCGAACGCAGTTCCACCGGTTCTGCCTCATTTCCAGCGTGTATGGGTACATGTCCCCTGGAAAAGATCCGAAGTTTTAGCACTCAAACAGACACTACCCGATCCCCGTAAAAACCCGACTGGGTATTATAAGGAGTTGTCCCAAACTGCAAGCTCATGTATAATGAATTTAGCGGATATAGACATGTTGTTTGGGAACGTTGTTCCACAACCTTTATGGAGTAGGATACGTCATACGGATCATGACCAAGAATTAGGAGACTCATGGGCGAACATTGCGACTACAGATGCTAGACAAATCGGTGGTTTCAAGCCTGAGCCGTTAATAGCAGAACTTCCCGGTAGAATTATTGCGTACATGAAGACAATTATGCCTGAAGTACGTGTAAACTGGGACAAGCTATCCGCGTGCAAGCAGAAGAAAGACGAGAATGTGTCTGACTTCTTCACGAGATTTGAGGAAACTTTCACTGACCATAGTGGTCAGGATATGGCTACGGAGGGTGGCCAAAGACTGTTTGTAGACAAATTTGTACACAATTTGCTTCCTGAACTGTGTGCTAAACTAAAAGACTCAGAAAGTGCTTGGGCTGTCTCTACGTCAGCGCAGATTCTAGCAACAGCCCAGTACTATGAAAATAGGCGTAAAGACGAGTTAGACAAGGCAGACAAAAAGACGAAAGATTTGAAAACTAAAGTTCTTCTCCAACAGGCCTATCCGCCTCGTATGGCTAGCCAGCCCAATTATCAACAGAATCAGCAGTACTCTAGAGACGCGCAAGGAAACGAGCTTTCCCGTCAGCGTCCTACGTATGGCCCGAATCAATGTGCGTATTGCAAAGAAGAGGGTCATTTTAAAGGTAATTGTCCGGCTCTTGCACGACGTTTAAACGGTGCCCAAGGTGTAAGGGGAAGAGGTGTTCAGCATGCACCTAGAGGTAGAGGCCGTGGAAATCTCACTCAGAATATAACTTCTTTTCCGCCTCAGAAATCCATGAATAGCTTTGATCAACAGAGTAATTCATCGTCCAAGTCAGCTCAGTACTATGCTGACGACTATTACACCGAACACGACAATAAGGGTAACGATCGCTAGGACAGCCATGGACAAAGAGAGGGAGTTGTTTCAGTTCCAGTAGATCAGGATGGACCTTATGTCGAGGTAATTACCTCAGGAGTGTCAGAGCCATTTCTGCTGGATACTGGTGCTACAAAAAGTTCTATTATGCACTCAAAACTTCCTGGCGCACCTTTGTCTGGCGAAATGAATGTCTCAGTAGGCTTCTCTGGCGCCCCTGTTAGAAACCCGATCTCTAGTCCTGTTTCCCTTTCTGTTGGCCCCTGCGAATTAGAAGCACCCCTCATTCTTACAACAGGTTGCGGTGAAAATTTGTTAGGATTGGATTTGCTAAAGAGGTTGTACGTGACTTTGTACTGTTCTCCCTCGGGCGTACAGCTTACTTTAGGGAAGAAAATCATTTCTCCAATGTACTTGTCAAAAGAAGGTATCCCAACCGAATTGTCATCACTTCCGGATATACTGTGGGCTAATGGTTCCAACGATGTAGGTCGTTTAGAGATAGCACCGTATGTCATAACTTTGAAAGCCAACGTCAGATTGCCCCGTATTCCCCAATACAAAATATCTAACGAATGCGAGAAGGCATTATTAACGATCATTTATGATTTGATCGATAAAGATGTTATCGAAGAAACAACAGGAAACATTTGTAACAGTCCAGTTTTACCGGTCTTAAAACGTACTGATCCTTCACAGCCCCCTGTGTATAGGTTTGTGATTGACCTCCGAGAAGTAAATAAGGTGGTTATACCGCAGTTTCCAGTCGTCCCCGACATTACTGCTTTATTGACAATGGTTCCAGCTTCATCAGCTTGGTTCTCGGTGATTGACCTGAAGAACGCTTTCTTCAGCGTCCCGATCGCCGAAGAGAGTAGAGACCTTTTCGGCTTCAATTTAGGAGGACAAAGCTTCCGCTTCAAATGCGCTCCTCAAGGCTACTGCGAAAGCCCATCAATATTCAGTCAGGCTCTGAAAACACAACTAGACACAATTGTACTGCCAGATGGGTCAACTTTAATTCAGTACGTAGACGATCTACTGATCGCTGCAGACACTGAAGAGATTTGCAAGGAAGCTACGTTGTCGCTATTACGTCACCTATGTGACATGAAGCACAAAGTCTCCCTTTCAAAACTGCAATTTTGTCGACAAGAAGTAACCTACCTAGGTCACATCTTATCGAAGGAGGGAAGGAGACTGACACCAGAAAGAATACAGGCAATCACAGAACTAAGTGCCCCAAGGACACAGAGAGGTGTTCGAGCTTTTTTGGGCATTACATCGTACTGTAGACAATGGATACCGAATTTCTCACTACTAGCCAAACCCTTACTGTCACTACTCCGCAAAGACACGCCTAAACCTATGCCTTGGTCTAAAGATTGTCAGACGAGTTTCCACGAGTTGCGCGATGCATTGTGTTCGGCGCCTGTGTTGGGAAACCCCAACTACAGTAAACCTTTTACATTGTATGTCCACGAAAGAGAAGGTTGTGCATTATCAGTCTTAATGCAACTCTTTGGGGACAAACAGCGCCCATGCGCGTATTTTTCGGCAACTCTGGATCCAGTGGCTAAGGCACTGCCAAGTTGTCTAAGAGCAACAGCCGCAGCAGCTGTCTGCATTCGACAGTCGGCTGGATTAGTCATGAATAACACTTTGATTGTTATGGTTCCGCATGCAGTAGACATTTTGCTAAATAGGACAAAGACACAACACCTTACTAGCGCTCGACTATCCAGTTACGAACTTACCCTGCTAGCAAGTCACATCCATATAAAGAGGTGTGATACACTCAACCCCGCTACGTTACTACCCATCCCGACAGAGACAGACAAGATTGACAAACATGACTGCTGTTTCAGGACCGAGGAAGAGACAAAAGGGAGAGTAGACTTACAAGACACTCCCCTTCCCGAATGCAATGATACTCTATGGGTTGATAGTTCATGTTTCAAGCTGCCGAATGGTGATACGACTACAGCATATGCCGTAACGACGTTACACACCATTGTAGAGACTGCACGCATTTCCCACAGTTCTGCACAAGCTGCAGAGTTGATAGCGCTTACTAGAGCATGTGTGTTGGCGAAAGGAAAGCGAGTGAATGTGTACACTGACAGCCAGTACGCCTTTGGTGTGACTCACAGTTTTGGGAGATTATGGCGTGAACGTGGGTTCCTTACGTCCCATGGTGCAAAGATACAACATGGCCAGCTAGTCAATGAGCTCCTTGAGTCACTCACCTTGCCCCTACAAGTCGCCATTATAAAATGCAGTGCACACAAAAAGATTCAGGATGATGTTGGCCGTGGGAATGCATTTGCAGATGAGGTTGCGAAAGAAACTGCAAGGAACACAATGAGTCGGATGTATGTCATGGGTCCCGCTAGATGGATTGCTGATGTGGGAATGTGTGAGGACACCATTGAAAGCGTAAAATCGATACAAGCCGAGGCCACTGAGAACGAGATGAATGAATGGAGAGAAAGCACAGGTAGATTGGATGCGAATGGTTGTTGGGTCGAATTATCAGAACACCAGCGATGGCTATTACCTAATGCATACGTACTTGCAGTGGTAACGATGGCTCACGGAATGGCACACATCAGTTTGAGAGGAATATGTAAACTATTGGCCCCAGTATGGCAGAATAGCAATATCCCAAAATGTGCAAAGAATGTGGTCGAAAAGTGTATCGTATGTTTGAAGTACAATCCCGGTAGGGGAACGCCAACTCCAGCTGGTCATTTTGCGCCTCCAACGTACCCGTTCGAGGTTTTGCAGCTCGATTTCATCCACATGGAGAGGTGCAACAATCTGAAATACGTTCTCGTTGTTGTTTGCGCCTTTTCAAGGTGGGTGGAAGCGTACCCCCTTAAGGACAATACCGCTTTATCAACTGCCAAAGCCCTTGTCAAAGAGTTCTTCCCTAGGTTCGGTATGCCTAGAATTGTCTGGAGTGATAACGGAAGTGAGTTCGTAGGATGCGTGATGAAGAGAGTGTGTGAGTGTTTAGGGATCCACCAAAAATTCCACTCTGCAAATCACCCCCAATCAGCTGGATTAGTAGAGTGCTACAATGGCACTCTAAAACTCAAACTAGCCAAGATCCAAGCCAGTACAGGTCTTAAATGGCCTCTAGCACTTTTGTCAACCAGGACGACTGTCCACTCCAGGTTAGGACTTAGCCCCCACGAGATTGCGTTTGGCCGTCCAGCCAACGTCTGGGGCGTGCCAAGACCCAAGAAACTAAGCGAGATAGAACACCCCGTACTGCTTGACTATTTGTGCGAATTGACAACTAAATTGCGTGTTTTACACCAACAGGTTCACAGTTCCTCTCCACCAGCCTCTGACGATCCAGGTCACCTCATCGAACCCGGTTCGTGGGTTTTGTTGCGGAATTTTCAGCGCACCAACAACGGACAGCCGAGGTGGACCGGACCGCACCTAGTACTACTTTCAACAAGATCTGCTGTTCGGGTTGAAGGCAAGAAGAACTGGGTACATGGGACCCACTGCAAACGAGTCCCTCTACCCCTTCCACACGACCGGTGGGTCAACAAAGGCTTGCCGACTCTGAGACAGAATCCGTACCTCGCTTCATCCCTTTCAGCGATGCCCGTTTGAAAGAAACTAGTACCGAAAAGGAGAGTGATCATATTTTGCAAGGACTTGTGTCACCATCTATGCAATTGGACACTACTGAACCTGAAACGCTGTTTGAAGATCACACCGTACCTGGGAAACGACGATACAACCTGCAATCTAAACAAAAGAACTAATAAAAGTGTGATCTAATGTAATTTCCTTTTTCCCCTAAGAACTATTTTTGAATTTTCAGCTCTCTCGTCCCAAGGGAACTTGCTCATTTTTGATTTTTCAAACCGCCATCCGGTTCTGCTGCTAGGGTCGCGGTTGAAGTCTGGGGAGTGCAACTGGGAAGTTCTAGGTCCACGGTTCTGATTGGTCCACGGGAGTTACCCCGGACTGAGCAGAGCGCGCTCCCTGGGAGAATCAATCAACCACCGCGGGCAGCAACTAGAGGATGGAGTTTCCAAGGGTAGAGAGACCTGTCAGACTCACGAACTTCAGAAAACAGTTATGCACGATACTGTCCAGAAGAAGATTCCTGATACTATGTGTTTTAATGTTATGTAGCATACTTGTGTTGTTTACTAGTTATACGCTATTCGTTTTTAAAGTTACCTTTTCGAATGACACCCAGTCACCACCTCCTCCCACTATTTCTCCACACTACTTTCACCCTTTACCTGAACACGAGTCTGCCCGAAGACTCGAATTTGTAAACAACTCTTTCATCCAGCTTCTACACCAACACCAGTCCATAATGAACACGTCAAACTGTTGGATATGCGGACTTATGCCACACACAACCGATAAGGGGATCCCATACTTCATTTTGCCATTTAGCTTCTATGGTTCTCTGTGGGCTTTCCAGACCATGTTCTTATTCGCCCAAGAACCATACCCGACCCGTTCCGTGGCGAGCGATTCCAGCAACAAGGCACTAATTGCAGGGATAAGGAACATGAGTAGGGATATCGACACATATCTGACAATGCCCAAAGATGAACTGAGTCCCTACACCCGTTGGAATGTGACTAAACATGGGGTTTACCTGGTCAAGAGCCAGGCAGCACAGAAATCTCGCCCAGTTTGGATAGTTCCCCACCGAGGTCACTTATGCTAACAGGGTATTGATAGGAACCCCACAGCACAGTTGGGAAAGAGCGTTTGCACGGAAACATATGTATTTGCTTCCCGAACTTCCCCTATACTGTTGGCAGCCAAAGGCACGTATTTCGTTTGCCACGACCAAGCCTACACGTGGTTGCCCCCTGATTTCTCAGGTACATGTTTTATTTCATTTCTGCTGCCTCCTACCTACACGGCCCGAGCAGATTACCATCGGACAAGGACAGCTAGAGGTGTCGTGAGTAAAGACGACACCGCGGGTCAGGAATTCGCTGACTTCGCAAAGGGTTTTCTGCCATTTTGGGGGCCTATGGTGAACAGCAGGAATATTCGACAGTTAGCGAGGATAGTTGAATCCGCCGTGACTACGACGGCCGGAGCACTTGGCAATTTGACAACAGAACTTCAGTCGGATCGACTTATGACCCTTCAGAACCGAATTGCCTTAGACATCATACTCGCCGATCGTGGTGGTGTGTGTAGAGTCATCCAATCCAGTTGCTGTATTTTCATCCCTGATAACGCACCGACAGTATACCAGGCCATCTCCAAATTACACGAAATATCTGGTTCCCTTCACGTCGAGAAAGGGGATTGGTCCCTGCTGGGGTGGTTCTGGGAGCTGATCACTGCCTGGGGATGGAAAACTTTGATTTTCATTGGGATGATCTTGGCACTTCTGTTCATGTTTTGCTTTTGTATACAGTGTGCTCCTGCACTATGTGGCCTCTGTGCTACCTCGTGTGTACGGAAGCCTGTGTCGCGGGACGAGCTGAGTAACAGAATGATGCTACAGCAACATCTCCGCGAATTTCTTCATACCGATTTGGACTCAGATTAGCATGAGTTATTGCCTTATATGAGGGCAAAAGGAGGGTCTGTGGTTCTCAAAATCCGGACCCTGTTGTTCTTCCGATATCGAGGTCCAATACCCGTGTCACAAAATCTCAACGTACCGAGACGATTTTGGTGTCTACGAACCGATAATGATTAGGACATCATTCCTATGTATTTGCGTTACAATCGAGGGTTGCCAACACCCCTAAATCACAGTTTACGTCCTATCCCTTAAACTCCATTTTGTGAACGGCATCCATCTTGCATCTTGCCCTCATGATAAGTCAATTAAAGGTCGAGCTTGATCCAAATAGACACGTCCACCTTTCGTGACTTTCCCCTGACCTGTCCCAACTGACTCCCCTGTCTTCGGCCAAACCTGTTTAGGCAGCTCCTCGCCCAGTGGCCGAAAGCGATAGCATCTATGCATAACATTCCACGAACCATTCACTACATACAGCACCTGTCCACGTTCCTTGTTTATGGCCAGTTTTATGACTGGGTTGTACCTTTCTTTATTGAGTTTCATCGATATCTGATGGGAGTTCCAGGCCTAACTGGGTAATCTATCAACGAACTGGACATCTAAAATATGGGCTTGCTTACATGACTTCGCTCTTTGTATTATTGTAGAAATATGTATATTGCCATACCATAAACTCAAGAATTCTTGCTTGAAGCCATGTATCATGTATATAAGGAGAAGGCTGGTTCTGTAAAAACGAACAGTCTCCCAAGAACCTACTCCCCGTGTGGTGTACTTCTGGGACACGTGTTACTTGGTAGCTACCAATAAACCTTGATCTTTGACTGCGACTAGAAGACTCCGTGTTTCTGTGGTCCGGAACAAGGGAGAACTCAGAGGTCTTCGGGTGTTGTCCCCTGACGCCAGCGGGTTCCTAAAAACCCGTTACCTCAATGGGAGAATCTGCTTCAAGATGTATCATGCGATGGAAAGACAGGCGTGGGAGGATCTGCTTCAAGATGTATCATGCGATGGAAAGACAGGCTTGGGAGGATCTGCTTCAAGATGTATCATGTGATGGAAAGACAGGCATGGGAGGATCTGCTTCAAGATGTATCATGCCATGGAAAGACAGGCGTGGGAGGATCTGCTTCAAGATATATCATGCGATGGAAAGACAGGCGTGGGAGGATCTGCTTCAAGATGTATCATGTGATGGAAAGACAGGCATGGGAGGATCTGCTTCAAGATGTATCATGCGATGGAAAGACAGGTGTGGGAGGATCTGCTTCAAGATGTATCATGTGATGGAAAGAGAGGCGTAGGAGGATCTGCTTCAAGATGTATCATGCGATGGAAAGACAGGCGTGGGAGGATCTGCTTCAAGATGTATCATGCGATGGAAAGACATGTGGGAGGATCGGCTTCAAGATGTATCATGCGATGGAAAGACAGGCGTGGGAGGAACTGCCTCAAGATGTATCATGCGATGGAAAGACAGGCGTGGGAGGATCGGCTTCAAGATGTATCATGCGATGGAAAGACAGGCGTGGCAGGATCTGCTTCAAGATGTATCATGCGATGGAAAGACAGGCGTGGGAGGATCCTCTTCAAGATGTATCATGCGATGGAAAGACAGGCGTGGGAGGATCTGCTTCAAGATGTATCATGCGATGGAAAGACAGGCGTGGGAGGATCTGCTTCAAGATGTATCATGCGATGGAAAGACAGGCGTGGCAGGATCTGCTTCAAGATGTATCATGCGATGGAAAGACAGGCGTGGGAGGATCCTCTTCAAGATGTATCATGCGATGGAAAGACAGGCGTGGGAGGATCTGCTTCAAGATGTATCATGCGATGGAAAGACAGGCGTGGGAGGATCTGCTTCAAGATGTATCATGCGATGGAAAGACAAGCGTGGGAGGATCTGCTTCAAGATGTATCATGCGATGGAAAGACAGGCGTGGGAGGAACTGCTTCAAGATGTATCATGCGATGGAAAGACAGGTGTGGGAGGATCTGCTTCAAGATGTATCGTGCGATGGAAAGACAGGTGTGAGAGGATCTGCTTCAAGATGTATCATGTGCTGGAAAGACCGGCGTGGGAGGATCTGCTTCAAGATGTATCATGCGATGGAAAGACAGGCGTGGGAGGAACTGCTTCAAGATGTATCATGCGATGGAAAGACAGGCGGGGGAGGAACTGCTTCAAGATGCATCATGCGATGGAAAGACAGGCGTGGGAGGATCTGCTTCAAGGTGTGTCATGTGATCGAAAGACAGGCGTGGGAGGATCTGCTTCAAGATCTATCATGTGATGGAAAGACAGGCGTGGGAGGATCTGCTTCAAGTTGTATCATGCGATGGAAAGACATGTGGGAGGATCTGCTTCAAGATGTATCATGCGATGGAAAGACAGGCGTGGGAGGATCTGCTTCAAGATGTATCATGCGATGGAAAGACAGGCGTGGGAGGATCTGCTTCAAGATGTATCATCCAATGGAAAGACAGGCGTGGGAGGATCTGCTTCAACATGCATCATGCGATGGAAAGACAGGCGTGGGAGGATCTGCTTCAAGATGTATCATGCGATGGAAAGACAGGCGTGGGAGGATCTGCTTCAAGATGTGTCATGCGATGGAAAGACAGGCGTGGGAGGATCTGCTTCCAGATATATCATGCAATGGAAAGACAGGCGTGGGAGGATCTGCTTCAAGATGCATCATGCGATGGAAAGACAGGCGTGGGAGGATCTGCTTCAAGATGTGTCTTGTGATGGAAAGACAGGCGTGGGAAGATCTGCTTCAAGCTGCATCATGTGATGGAAAGACAGGCGTGGGAGGATCTGCTTCAAGATGTGTCATGTGATGGAAAGACAGGGGTGGGAGGATCTGCTTCAAGATGTATCATGCGATGGAAAGACAGGCGTAGGAGGATCTGCTTCAAGATGTATCATGCGATGGAAAGACAGGCGTGGGAGGATCTGCTTCAAGATGTATCATGCGATGGAAAGAGGCGTGGGAGGATCTGCTTCAAGATGTATCATGCGATGGAAAGACAGGCGTGGGAGGATCTGCTTCAAGATGTGTCATGCGATGGAAGGACAGGCGTGGGAGGATCTGCTTCAAGATGTGTCATGTGATGGAAAGACAGGCGTGGGAGGATCTGCTTCACGATGTGTCATGCGATGGAAAGACAGGCGTGGGAGGATCTTCTTCAAGATGTGTCATGTGATGGAAAGACAGGCGTGGGAGGATCTGCTTCAAGATGTATCATGCGATGGAAAGACAGGCGTGGGAGGATCGGCTTCAAGATGTTTCATGCGATGGAAAGACAGGCGTGGGAGGATCTGCTTCAAGATGTATCATGTGATGGAAAGACAGGCGTGGGAGGATCTGCTTCAAGATGTATCATGTGATGGAAAGACAGGTGTGAGAGGATCTGCTTCAAGATGTATCATGGGATGGAAAGACAGGCGTGGGAGGATCTGCTTCAAGATGTATCATGCGATGGAAAGACATGTGGGAGGATCTGCTTCAAGATGCATCATGCGATGGAAAGACAGGCGTGGGAGGATCTGCTTCAAGATGTATCATGCGATGGAAAGACAGGCGTGGGAGGATCTTCAAGATGTATCATGCGATGGAAAGACAGGCGTGGGAGGATCTGCTTCAAGATGTATCATGGGATGGAAAGACAGGTTTGGGAGGATCTGCTTCAAGAGGTGTCATGTGATGGAAAGACAGGCGTGGGAGGATCGGCTTCAAGATGTATCATGCGATGGAAAGACAAGCGTGGGAGGATCTTCTTCAAGATGTGTCATGTGATGGAAAGACAGGCGTGGGAGGATCTGCTTCAAGATGTATCATGCGATGGAAAGACAGGCGTGGGAGGATCTGCTTCAAGATGTATCATGCGATGGAATGACATGTGGGAGGATCTGCTTCAGATGTATCATGTGATGGAAAGACAGGCGTGGGAGGACCTGCTTCAACATGCATCATGCGATGGAAAGACAGGCGTGGGAGGATCTGCTTCAAGATGTATCATGCGATGGAAAGACAGGCGTGGGAGGATCTTCAAGATGTATCATGCGATGGAAAGACAGGCGTGGGAGGATCTGCTTCAAGATGTATCATGCGATGGAAAGACAGGCGTGGGAGGATCTGCTTCAAGATGTGTCATGCGATGGAAAGACAGGCGTGGGAAGATCTGCTTCAAGATGTATCGTGCGATGGAAAGACAGGCGTGGGAGGATCTGCTTCAAGATGTGTCATGCGATGGAAAGACAGGCGTGGGAGGATCTGCTTCAAGATGTATCATGCGATGGAAAGACAGGCGTGGGAGGATCTGCTTCAAGCGTGGGAGGATCTGCTTCAAGATGTATCATGCGATGGAAAGACAGGTGTGGAAGGATCTGCTTCAAGATGTGTCATGCGATGGAAAGACAGGCGTGGGAGGATCTGCTTCAAGATATATCATGCAATGGAAAGACAGGCGTGGGAGGATCTGCTTCAAGATGCATCATGCGATGGAAAGACAGGCGTGGGAGGATCTGCTTCAAGATGTATCATGCGATGGAAAGACGGGCGTGGGAGGATCGGCTTCAAGATGTATCATGCGATGGAAAGACAGGCGTGTAAGGATCTGCTTCAAGATGTATCATGCGATGGTAAGACAGGCGTGGGAGGATCTTCTTCAAGATGTATCATGCGATGGAAAGACAGGCGTGGGAAGATCTGCTTCAAGATGTGTCATGCGATGGAAAGACAGGCCTGGGAGGATCTTCTTCAAGATGTATCATGCGATGGAAAGACAGGCATGGGAGAATCTGCTTCAAGATGTATCGTGCGATGGAAAGACAGGCGTGGGAGGATCTGCTTCAAGATGTTTCATGCGATGAAAAGACAGGCGTGGGAGGATCTGCTTCAAGATGTATCATGGGATGGAAAGACAGGCGTGGGAGGATCTGCTTCAAGATGTATCATGCGATGGAAAGACAGGCGTGGGAGGATCTGCTTCAAGATGTATCATGCGATGGAAAGACAGGCGTGAGTGGATCGGCTTCAAGATGTATCATGCGATGGAAAGACAGGCGTGGGAGGATCTGCTTCAAGATATATCATGCGATGGAAAGACAGGCGTGAGAGGATCGGCTTTAAGATGCATCATGCGATGGAAAGACAGGCGTGGGAGGATCTGCTTCAAGATGTATCATGTGATGGAAAGACAGGCATGGGGGGATCTGCTTCAAGATGTATCATGCGATGGAAAGACAGGCGTGGGAGGATCTGCTTCAAGATGTATCATGCGATGGAAAGACAGGCGTGGGAGGATCTGCTTCAAGATGTATCATGCGATGGAAACAGGCGTGGGAGGATCTGCTTCAAGATGTATCGTGCGATGGAAAGACAGGCGTGGGAAGATCTGCATCAAGATGTATCGTGCGATGGAAAGACAGGCATGGGAGGATCTGCTTCAAGATGTGTCATGCGATGGAAAGACAGGCGTGGGAGGATCTGCATCAAGATGTGTCATGCGATGGAAAGACAGGCGTGGGGGGATCTGCTTCAAGATATATCAAGTGATGGAAAGACAGGCGTGGCAGGATCTGCTTCAAGATGTATCATGCGATGGAAAGACAGGCGTGGGAGGATCTGCTTCAAGATGTATCAGGCGATGGAAAGACAGGCGTGGGAGGATCGGCTTCAAGATGTATCATGCGATTTAAAGACAGGCATGGGAGGATCTTCAAGATGTATCATGTGATGGAAAGACAGGCATGGGAGGATCTTCAAGATGTATCAGGCGATGGAAAGACAGGCGTGGGAGGATCGGCTTCAAGATGTATCATGCGATTTAAAGACAGGCATGGGAGGATCTTCAAGATGTATCATGTGATGGAAAGACAGGCATGGGAGGATCTTCTTCAAGATGTATCAGGCAATGGAAAGACGGGCATGGGAGGATCTGCTTCAAGATGTATCATGGAATGGAAAGACAGGCGTGAGAGGATCGGCTTCAAGATGTATCATGTGATGGAAAGACAGGTGTGAGAGGATCTGCTTCAAGATGTATCATGGGATGGAAAGAAAGGCGTGAGAGGATCTGCTTCAAGATGTATCATGCGATGGAAAGACAGGCGTGGGACGATCTGCTTCAAGATGTATCATGCGATGGAATGACATGTGGGAGGATCTGCTTCAGATGTATCATGTGATGGAAAGACAGGCGTGGGAGGATCTGCTTCAACATGCATCATGCGATGGAAAGACAGGCGTGGGAGGATCTGCTTCAAGATGTATCATGCGATGGAAAGACAGGCGTGGGAGGATCTTCAAGATGTATCATGCGATGGAAAGACAGGCGTGGGAGGATCTGCTTCAAGATGTATCATGCGATGGAAAGACAGGCGTGGGAGGATCTGCTTCAAGATGTGTCATGCGATGGAAAGACAGGCGTGGGAGGATCTGCTTCAAGATGTATCGTGCGATGGAAAGACAGGCGTGGGAGGATCTGCTTCAAGATGTATCATGCGATGGAAAGACAGGCGTGGGAGGATCTGCTTCAAGCGTGGGAGGATCTGCTTCAAGATGTATCATGCGATGGAAAGACAGGTGTGGAAGGATCTGCTTCAAGATGTGTCATGCGATGGAAAGACAGGCGTGGGAGGATCTGCTTCAAGATATATCATGCAATGGAAAGACAGGCGTGGGAGGATCTGCTTCAAGATGCATCATGCGATGGAAAGACAGGCGTGGGAGGATCTGCTTCAAGATGTATCATGCGATGGAAAGACGGGCGTGGGAGGATCGGCTTCAAGATGTATCATGCGATGGAAAGACAGGCGTGTAAGGATCTGCTTCAAGATGTATCATGCGATGGTAAGACAGGCGTGGGAGGATCTTCTTCAAGATGTATCATGCGATGGAAAGACAGGCGTGGGAAGATCTGCTTCAAGATGTGTCATGCGATGGAAAGACAGGCCAGGGAGGATCTTCTTCAAGATGTATCATGCGATGGAAAGACAGGCGTGGGAGAATCTGCTTCAAGATGTATCGTGCGATGGAAAGACAGGCGTGGGAGGATCTGCTTCAAGATGTTTCATGCGATGAAAAGACAGGCGTGGGAGGATCTGCTTCAAGATGTATCATGGGATGGAAAGACAGGCGTGGGAGGATCTGCTTCAAGATGTATCATGCGATGGAAAGACAGGCGTGGGAGGATCTGCTTCAAGATGTATCATGCGATGGAAAGACAGGCGTGAGTGGATCGGCTTCAAGATGTATCATGCGATGGAAAGACAGGCGTGGGAGGAACTGCTTCAAGATATATCATGCGATGGAAAGACAGGCGTGAGAGGATCGGCTTTAAGATGCATCATGCGATGGAAAGACAGGCGTGAGAGGATCGGCTTTAAGATGCATCATGCGATGGAAAGACAGGCGTGGGAGGATCTGCTTCAAGATGTATCATGCGATGGAAAGACAGGCGTGGGAGGATCTGCTTCAAGATCTATCATGTGATGGAAAGACAGGCGTGGGAGGATCTGCTTCAAGTTGTATCATGCGATGGAAAGACATGTGGGAGGATCTGCTTCAAGATGTATCATGCGATGGAAAGACAGGCGTGGGAGGATCTGCTTCAAGATGTATCATGCGATGGAAAGACAGGCGTGGGAGGATCTGCTTCAAGATGTATCATCCAATGGAAAGACAGGCGTGGGAGGATCTGCTTCAACATGCATCATGCGATGGAAAGACAGGCGTGGGAGGATCTGCTTCAAGATGTATCATGCGATGGAAAGACAGGCGTGGGAGGATCTGCTTCAAGATGTGTCATGCGATGGAAAGACAGGCGTGGGAGGATCTGCTTCCAGATATATCATGCAATGGAAAGACAGGCGTGGGAGGATCTGCTTCAAGATGCTTCATGCGATGGAAAGACAGGCGTGGGAGGATCTGCTTCAAGATGTGTCTTGTGATGGAAAGACAGGCGTGGGAAGATCTGCTTCAAGCTGCATCATGTGATGGAAAGACAGGCGTGGGAGGATCTGCTTCAAGATGTGTCATGTGATGGAAAGACAGGGGTGGGAGGATCTGCTTCAAGATGTATCATGCGATGGAAAGACAGGCGTAGGAGGATCTGCTTCAAGATGTATCATGCGATGGAAAGACAGGCGTGGGAGGATCTGCTTCAAGATGTATCATGCGATGGAAAGAGGCGTGGGAGGATCTGCTTCAAGATGTATCATGCGATGGAAAGACAGGCGTGGGAGGATCTGCTTCAAGATGTGTCATGCGATGGAAGGACAGGCGTGGGAGGATCTGCTTCAAGATGTGTCATGTGATGGAAAGACAGGCGTGGGAGGATCTGCTTCACGATGTGTCATGCGATGGAAAGACAGGCGTGGGAGGATCTTCTTCAAGATGTGTCATGTGATGGAAAGACAGGCGTGGGAGGATCTGCTTCAAGATGTATCATGCGATGGAAAGACAGGCGTGGGAGGATCGGCTTCAAGATGTTTCATGCGATGGAAAGACAGGCGTGGGAGGATCTGCTTCAAGATGTATCATGTGATGGAAAGACAGGCGTGGGAGGATCTGCTTCAAGATGTATCATGTGATGGAAAGACAGGTGTGAGAGGATCTGCTTCAAGATGTATCATGGGATGGAAAGAAAGGCGTGAGAGGATCTGCTTCAAGATGTATCGTGCGATGGAAAGACAGGCGTGGGAGGATCTGCTTCAAGATGTATCATGGGATGGAAAGACAGGTTTGGGAGGATCTGCTTCAAGAGGTGTCATGTGATGGAAAGACAGGCGTGGGAGGATCGGCTTCAAGATGTATCATGCGATGGAAAGACAGGCGTGGGAGGATCTTCTTCAAGATGTGTCATGTGATGGAAAGACAGGCGTGGGAGGATCTGCTTCAAGATGTATCATGCGATGGAAAGACAGGCGTGGGAGGATCTGCTTCAAGATGTATCATGCGATGGAATGACATGTGGGAGGATCTACTTCAGATGTATCATGTGATGGAAAGACAGGCGTGGGAGGACCTGCTTCAACATGCATCATGCGATGGAAAGACAGGCGTGGGAGGATCTGCTTCAAGATGTATCATGCGATGGAAAGACAGGCGTGGGAGGATCTTCAAGATGTATCATGCGATGGAAAGACAGGCGTGGGAGGATCTGCTTCAAGATGTATCATGCGATGGAAAGACAGGCGTGGGAGGATCTGCTTCAAGATGTGTCATGCGATGGAAAGACAGGCGTGGGAGGATCTGCTTCAAGATGTATCGTGCGATGGAAAGACAGGCGTGGGAGGATCTGCTTCAAGATGTGTCAAGCGATGGAAAGACAGGCGTGGGAGGATCTGCTTCAAGATGTATCATGCGATGGAAAGACAGGCGTGGGAGGATCTGCTTCAAGCGTGGGAGGATCTGCTTCAAGATGTATCATGCGATGGAAAGACAGGTGTGGAAGGATCTGCTTCAAGATGTGTCATGCGATGGAAAGACAGGCGTGGGAGGATCTGCTTCAAGATGTGTCATGCGATGGAAAGACAGGCGTGGGAGGATCTGCTTCAAGATGCATCATGCGATGGAAAGACAGGCGTGGGAGGATCTGCTTCAAGATGTATCATGCGATGGAAAGACGGGCGTGGGAGGATCGGCTTCAAGATGTATCATGTGATGGAAAGACAGGCGTGGGAGGATCTGCTTCAAGTTGTATCATGCGATGGAAAGACATGTGGGAGGATCTGCTTCAAGATGTATCATGCGATGGAAAGACAGGCGTGGGAGGATCTGCTTCAAGATGTATCATGCGATGGAAAGACAGGCGTGGGAGGATCTGCTTCAAGATGTATCATCCAATGGAAAGACAGGCGTGGGAGGATCTGCTTCAACATGCATCATGCGATGGAAAGACAGGCGTGGGAGGATCTGCTTCAAGATGTATCATGCGATGGAAAGACAGGCGTGGGAGGATCTGCTTCAAGATGTGTCATGCGATGGAAAGACAGGCGTGGGAGGATCTGCTTCCAGATATATCATGCAATGGAAAGACAGGCGTGGGAGGATCTGCTTCAAGATGCTTCATGCGATGGAAAGACAGGCGTGGGAGGATCTGCTTCAAGATGTGTCTTGTGATGGAAAGACAGGCGTGGGAAGATCTGCTTCAAGCTGCATCATGTGATGGAAAGACAGGCGTGGGAGGATCTGCTTCAAGATGTGTCATGTGATGGAAAGACAGGGGTGGGAGGATCTGCTTCAAGATGTATCATGCGATGGAAAGACAGGCGTAGGAGGATCTGCTTCAAGATGTATCATGCGATGGAAAGACAGGCGTGGGAGGATCTGCTTCAAGATGTATCATGCGATGGAAAGAGGCGTGGGAGGATCTGCTTCAAGATGTATCATGCGATGGAAAGACAGGCGTGGGAGGATCTGCTTCAAGATGTGTCATGCGATGGAAGGACAGGCGTGGGAGGATCTGCTTCAAGATGTGTCATGTGATGGAAAGACAGGCGTGGGAGGATCTGCTTCACGATGTGTCATGCGATGGAAAGACAGGCGTGGGAGGATCTTCTTCAAGATGTGTCATGTGATGGAAAGACAGGCGTGGGAGGATCTGCTTCAAGATGTATCATGCGATGGAAAGACAGGCGTGGGAGGATCGGCTTCAAGATGTTTCATGCGATGGAAAGACAGGCGTGGGAGGATCTGCTTCAAGATGTATCATGTGATGGAAAGACAGGCGTGGGAGGATCTGCTTCAAGATGTATCATGTGATGGAAAGACAGGTGTGAGAGGATCTGCTTCAAGATGTATCATGGGATGGAAAGAAAGGCGTGAGAGGATCTGCTTCAAGATGTATCGTGCGATGGAAAGACAGGCGTGGGAGGATCTGCTTCAAGATGTATCATGGGATGGAAAGACAGGTTTGGGAGGATCTGCTTCAAGAGGTGTCATGTGATGGAAAGACAGGCGTGGGAGGATCGGCTTCAAGATGTATCATGCGATGGAAAGACAGGCGTGGGAGGATCTTCTTCAAGATGTGTCATGTGATGGAAAGACAGGCGTGGGAGGATCTGCTTCAAGATGTATCATGCGATGGAAAGACAGGCGTGGGAGGATCTGCTTCAAGATGTATCATGCGATGGAATGACATGTGGGAGGATCTACTTCAGATGTATCATGTGATGGAAAGACAGGCGTGGGAGGACCTGCTTCAACATGCATCATGCGATGGAAAGACAGGCGTGGGAGGATCTGCTTCAAGATGTATCATGCGATGGAAAGACAGGCGTGGGAGGATCTTCAAGATGTATCATGCGATGGAAAGACAGGCGTGGGAGGATCTGCTTCAAGATGTATCATGCGATGGAAAGACAGGCGTGGGAGGATCTGCTTCAAGATGTGTCATGCGATGGAAAGACAGGCGTGGGAGGATCTGCTTCAAGATGTATCGTGCGATGGAAAGACAGGCGTGGGAGGATCTGCTTCAAGATGTGTCAAGCGATGGAAAGACAGGCGTGGGAGGATCTGCTTCAAGATGTATCATGCGATGGATAGACAGGCGTGGGAGGATCTGCTTCAAGCGTGGGAGGATCTGCTTCAAGATGTATCATGCGATGGAAAGACAGGTGTGGAAGGATCTGCTTCAAGATGTGTCATGCGATGGAAAGACAGGCGTGGGAGGATCTGCTTCAAGATGTGTCATGCGATGGAAAGACAGGCGTGGGAGGATCTGCTTCAAGATGCATCATGCGATGGAAAGACAGGCGTGGGAGGATCTGCTTCAAGATGTATCATGCGATGGAAAGACGGGCGTGGGAGGATCGGCTTCAAGATGTATCATGCGATGGAAAGACAGGCGTGTAAGGATCTGCTTCAAGATGTATCATGCGATGGTAAGACAGGCGTGGGAGGATCTTCTTCAAGATGTATCATGCGATGGAAAGACAGGCGTGGGAAGATCTGCTTCAAGATGTGTCATGCGATGGAAAGACAGGCCTGGGAGGATCTTCTTCAAGATGTATCATGCGATGGAAAGACAGGCGTGGGAGAATCTGCTTCAAGATGTATCGTGCGATGGAAAGACAGGCGTGGGAGGATCTGCTTCAAGATGTTTCATGCGATGAAAAGACAGGCGTGGGAGGATCTGCTTCAAGATGTATCATGGGATGGAAAGACAGGCGTGGGAGGATCTGCTTCAAGATGTATCATGCGATGGAAAGACAGGCGTGGGAGGATCTGCTTCAAGATGTATCATGCGATGGAAAGACAGGCGTGGGAGGATCTGCTTCAAGATATATCATGCGATGGAAAGACAGGCGTGAGAGGATCGGCTTTAAGATGCATCATGCGATGGAAAGACAGGCGTGGGAGGATCTGCTTCAAGATGTATCATGTGATGGAAAGACAGGCATGGGAGGATCTGCTTCAAGATGTATCATGCGATGGAAAGACAGGCGTGGGAGGATCTGCTTCAAGATGTATCATGCGATGGAAAGACAGGCGTGGGAGGATCTGCTTCAAGATGTATCATGCGATGGAAAGACAGGCGTGGGAGGATCTGCTTCAAGATGTATCGTGCGATGGAAAGATAGGCATGGGAGGATCTGCTTCAAGATGTATCGTGCGATGGAAAGACAGGTGTGAGAGGATCTGCTTCAAGATGTATCATGTGCTGGAAAGACCGGCGTGGGAGGATCTGCTTCAAGATGTATCATGCGATGGAAAGACAGGCGTGGGAGGAACTGCTTCAAGATGTATCATGCGATGGAAAGACAGGCGGGGGAGGAACTGCTTCAAGATGCATCATGCGATGGAAAGACAGGCGTGGGAGGATCTGCTTCAAGGTGTGTCATGTGATCGAAAGACAGGCGTGGGAGGATCTGCTTCAAGATCTATCATGTGATGGAAAGACAGGCGTGGGAGGATCTGCTTCAAGTTGTATCATGCGATGGAAAGACATGTGGGAGGATCTGCTTCAAGATGTATCATGCGATGGAAAGACAGGCGTGGGAGGATCTGCTTCAAGATGTATCATGCGATGGAAAGACAGGCGTGGGAGGATCTGCTTCAAGATGTATCATCCAATGGAAAGACAGGCGTGGGAGGATCTGCTTCAACATGCATCATGCGATGGAAAGACAGGCGTGGGAGGATCTGCTTCAAGATGTATCATGCGATGGAAAGACAGGCGTGGGAGGATCTGCTTCAAGATGTGTCATGCGATGGAAAGACAGGCGTGGGAGGATCTGCTTCCAGATATATCATGCAATGGAAAGACAGGCGTGGGAGGATCTGCTTCAAGATGCATCATGCGATGGAAAGACAGGCGTGGGAGGATCTGCTTCAAGATGTGTCTTGTGATGGAAAGACAGGCGTGGGAAGATCTGCTTCAAGCTGCATCATGTGATGGAAAGACAGGCGTGGGAGGATCTGCTTCAAGATGTGTCATGTGATGGAAAGACAGGGGTGGGAGGATCTGCTTCAAGATGTATCATGCGATGGAAAGACAGGCGTAGGAGGATCTGCTTCAAGATGTATCATGCGATGGAAAGACAGGCGTGGGAGGATCTGCTTCAAGATGTATCATGCGATGGAAAGAGGCGTGGGAGGATCTGCTTCAAGATGTATCATGCGATGGAAAGACAGGCGTGGGAGGATCTGCTTCAAGATGTGTCATGCGATGGAAGGACAGGCGTGGGAGGATCTGCTTCAAGATGTGTCATGTGATGGAAAGACAGGCGTGGGAGGATCTGCTTCACGATGTGTCATGCGATGGAAAGACAGGCGTGGGAGGATCTTCTTCAAGATGTGTCATGTGATGGAAAGACAGGCGTGGGAGGATCTGCTTCAAGATGTATCATGCGATGGAAAGACAGGCGTGGGAGGATCGGCTTCAAGATGTTTCATGCGATGGAAAGACAGGCGTGGGAGGATCTGCTTCAAGATGTATCATGTGATGGAAAGACAGGCGTGGGAGGATCTGCTTCAAGATGTATCATGTGATGGAAAGACAGGTGTGAGAGGATCTGCTTCAAGATGTATCATGGGATGGAAAGAAAGGCGTGAGAGGATCTGCTTCAAGATGTATCATGGGATGGAAAGACAGGTTTGGGAGGATCTGCTTCAAGAGGTGTCATGTGATGGAAAGACAGGCGTGGGAGGATCGGCTTCAAGATGTATCATGCGATGGAAAGACAGGCGTGGGAGGATCTTCTTCAAGATGTGTCATGTGATGGAAAGACAGGCGTGGGAGGATCTGCTTCAAGATGTATCATGCGATGGAAAGACAGGCGTGGGAGGATCTGCTTCAAGATGTATCATGCGATGGAATGACATGTGGGAGGATCTGCTTCAGATGTATCATGTGATGGAAAGACAGGCGTGGGAGGACCTGCTTCAACATGCATCATGCGATGGAAAGACAGGCGTGGGAGGATCTGCTTCAAGATGTATCATGCGATGGAAAGACAGGCGTGGGAGGATCTTCAAGATGTATCATGCGATGGAAAGACAGGCGTGGGAGGATCTGCTTCAAGATGTATCATGCGATGGAAAGACAGGCGTGGGAGGATCTGCTTCAAGATGTGTCATGCGATGGAAAGACAGGCGTGGGAAGATCTGCTTCAAGATGTATCGTGCGATGGAAAGACAGGCGTGGGAGGATCTGCTTCAAGATGTGTCATGCGATGGAAAGACAGGCGTGGGAGGATCTGCTTCAAGATGTATCATGCGATGGAAAGACAGGCGTGGGAGGATCTGCTTCAAGCGTGGGAGGATCTGCTTCAAGATGTATCATGCGATGGAAAGACAGGTGTGGAAGGATCTGCTTCAAGATGTGTCATGCGATGGAAAGACAGGCGTGGGAGGATCTGCTTCAAGATATATCATGCAATGGAAAGACAGGCGTGGGAGGATCTGCTTCAAGATGCATCATGCGATGGAAAGACAGGCGTGGGAGGATCTGCTTCAAGATGTATCATGCGATGGAAAGACGGGCGTGGGAGGATCGGCTTCAAGATGTATCATGCGATGGAAAGACAGGCGTGTAAGGATCTGCTTCAAGATGTATCATGCGATGGTAAGACAGGCGTGGGAGGATCTTCTTCAAGATGTATCATGCGATGGAAAGACAGGCGTGGGAAGATCTGCTTCAAGATGTGTCATGCGATGGAAAGACAGGCCTGGGAGGATCTTCTTCAAGATGTATCATGCGATGGAAAGACAGGCGTGGGAGAATCTGCTTCAAGATGTATCGTGCGATGGAAAGACAGGCGTGGGAGGATCTGCTTCAAGATGTTTCATGCGATGAAAAGACAGGCGTGGGAGGATCTGCTTCAAGATGTATCATGGGATGGAAAGACAGGCGTGGGAGGATCTGCTTCAAGATGTATCATGCGATGGAAAGACAGGCGTGGGAGGATCTGCTTCAAGATGTATCATGCGATGGAAAGACAGGCGTGAGTGGATCGGCTTCAAGATGTATCATGCGATGGAAAGACAGGCGTGGGAGGATCTGCTAAAGATATATCATGCGATGGAAAGACAGGCGTGAGAGGATCGGCTTTAAGATGCATCATGCGATGGAAAGACAGGCGTGGGAGGATCTGCTTCAAGATGTATCATGTGATGGAAAGACAGGCATGGGGGGATCTGCTTCAAGATGTATCATGCGATGGAAAGACAGGCGTGGGAGGATCTGCTTCAAGATGTATCATGCGATGGAAAGACAGGCGTGGGAGGATCTGCTTCAAGATGTATCATGCGATGGAAACAGGCGTGGGAGGATCTGCTTCAAGATGTATCGTGCGATGGAAAGACAGGCGTGGGAAGATCTGCATCAAGATGTATCGTGCGATGGAAAGACAGGCATGGGAGGATCTGCTTCAAGATGTGTCATGCGATGGAAAGACAGGCGTGGGAGGATCTGCATCAAGATGTGTCATGCGATGGAAAGACAGGCGTGGGGGGATCTGCTTCAAGATATATCAAGTGATGGAAAGACAGGCGTGGCAGGATCTGCTTCAAGATGTATCATGCGATGGAAAGACAGGCGTGGGAGGATCTGCTTCAAGATGTATCAGGCGATGGAAAGACAGGCGTGGGAGGATCGGCTTCAAGATGTATCATGCGATTTAAAGACAGGCATGGGAGGATCTTCAAGATGTATCATGTGATGGAAAGACAGGCATGGGAGGATCTTCAAGATGTATCATGCGATGGAAAGGCAGGCATGGGAGGATCTTCTTCAAGATGTATCAGGCAATGGAAAGACGGGCATGGGAGGATCTGCTTCAAGATGTATCATGGAATGGAAAGACAGGCGTGGGAGGATCGGCTTCAAGATGTATCATGTGATGGAAAGACAGGTGTGAGAGGATCTGCTTCAAGATGTATCATGGGATGGAAAGAAAGGCGTGAGAGGATCTGCTTCAAGATGTATCATGCGATGGAAAGACAGGCGTGGGACGATCTGCTTCAAGATGTATCATGCGATGGAATGACATGTGGGAGGATCTGCTTCAGATGTATCATGTGATGGAAAGACAGGCGTGGGAGGATCTGCTTCAAGATGTATCATGCGATGGAAAGACAGGCGTTGGACGATCTGCTTCAAGATGTATCATGCGATGGAATGACATGTGGGAGGATCTGCTTCAGATGTATCATGTGATGGAAAGACAGGCGTGGGAGGATCTGCTTCAACATGCATCATGCGATGGAAAGACAGGCGTGGGAGGATCTGCTTCAAGATGTATCATGCGATGGAAAGACAGGCGTGGGAGGATCTTCAAGATGTATCATGCGATGGAAAGACAGGCGTGGGAGGATCTGCTTCAAGATGTATCATGCGATGGAAAGACAGGCGTGGGAGGATCTGCTTCAAGATGTGTCATGCGATGGAAAGACAGGCGTGGGAGGATCTGCTTCAAGATGTATCGTGCGATGGAAAGACAGGCGTGGGAGGATCTGCTTCAAGATGTATCATGCGATGGAAAGACAGGCGTGGGAGGATCTGCTTCAAGCGTGGGAGGATCTGCTTCAAGATGTATCATGCGATGGAAAGACAGGTGTGGAAGGATCTGCTTCAAGATGTGTCATGCTATGGAAAGACAGGCGTGGGAGGATCTGCTTCAAGATATATCATGCAATGGAAAGACAGGCGTGGGAGGATCTGCTTCAAGATGCATCATGCGATGGAAAGACAGGCGTGGGAGGATCTGCTTCAAGATGTATCATGCGATGGAAAGACGGGCGTGGGAGGATCGGCTTCAAGATGTATCATGCGATGGAAAGACAGGCGTGTAAGGATCTGCTTCAAGATGTATCATGCGATGGTAAGACAGGCGTGGGAGGATCTTCTTCAAGATGTATCATGCGATGGAAAGACAGGCGTGGGAAGATCTGCTTCAAGATGTGTCATGCGATGGAAAGACAGGCCAGGGAGGATCTTCTTCAAGATGTATCATGCGATGGAAAGACAGGCGTGGGAGAATCTGCTTCAAGATGTATCGTGCGATGGAAAGACAGGCGTGGGAGGATCTGCTTCAAGATGTTTCATGCGATGAAAAGACAGGCGTGGGAGGATCTGCTTCAAGATGTATCATGGGATGGAAAGACAGGCGTGGGAGGATCTGCTTCAAGATGTATCATGCGATGGAAAGACAGGCGTGGGAGGATCTGCTTCAAGATGTATCATGCGATGGAAAGACAGGCGTGAGTGGATCGGCTTCAAGATGTATCATGCGATGGAAAGACAGGCGTGGGAGGAACTGCTTCAAGATATATCATGCGATGGAAAGACAGGCGTGAGAGGATCGGCTTTAAGATGCATCATGCGATGGAAAGACAGGCGTGAGAGGATCGGCTTTAAGATGCATCATGCGATGGAAAGACAGGCGTGGGAGGATCTGCTTCAAGATGTATCATGCGATGGAAAGACAGGCGTGGGAGGATCTGCTTCAAGATCTATCATGTGATGGAAAGACAGGCGTGGGAGGATCTGCTTCAAGTTGTATCATGCGATGGAAAGACATGTGGGAGGATCTGCTTCAAGATGTATCATGCGATGGAAAGACAGGCGTGGGAGGATCTGCTTCAAGATGTATCATGCGATGGAAAGACAGGCGTGGGAGGATCTGCTTCAAGATGTATCATCCAATGGAAAGACAGGCGTGGGAGGATCTGCTTCAACATGCATCATGCGATGGAAAGACAGGCGTGGGAGGATCTGCTTCAAGATGTATCATGCGATGGAAAGACAGGCGTGGGAGGATCTGCTTCAAGATGTGTCATGCGATGGAAAGACAGGCGTGGGAGGATCTGCTTCCAGATATATCATGCAATGGAAAGACAGGCGTGGGAGGATCTGCTTCAAGATGCATCATGCGATGGAAAGACAGGCGTGGGAGGATCTGCTTCAAGATGTGTCTTGTGATGGAAAGACAGGCGTGGGAAGATCTGCTTCAAGCTGCATCATGTGATGGAAAGACAGGCGTGGGAGGATCTGCTTCAAGATGTGTCATGTGATGGAAAGACAGGGGTGGGAGGATCTGCTTCAAGATGTATCATGCGATGGAAAGACAGGCGTAGGAGGATCTGCTTCAAGATGTATCATGCGATGGAAAGACAGGCGTGGGAGGATCTGCTTCAAGATGTATCATGCGATGGAAAGAGGCGTGGGAGGATCTGCTTCAAGATGTATCATGCGATGGAAAGACAGGCGTGGGAGGATCTGCTTCAAGATGTGTCATGCGATGGAAGGACAGGCGTGGGAGGATCTGCTTCAAGATGTGTCATGTGATGGAAAGACAGGCGTGGGAGGATCTGCTTCACGATGTGTCATGCGATGGAAAGACAGGCGTGGGAGGATCTTCTTCAAGATGTGTCATGTGATGGAAAGACAGGCGTGGGAGGATCTGCTTCAAGATGTATCATGCGATGGAAAGACAGGCGTGGGAGGATCGGCTTCAAGATGTTTCATGCGATGGAAAGACAGGCGTGGGAGGATCTGCTTCAAGATGTATCATGTGATGGAAAGACAGGCGTGGGAGGATCTGCTTCAAGATGTATCATGTGATGGAAAGACAGGTGTGAGAGGATCTGCTTCAAGATGTATCATGGGATGGAAAGAAAGGCGTGAGAGGATCTGCTTCAAGATGTATCGTGCGATGGAAAGACAGGCGTGGGAGGATCTGCTTCAAGATGTATCATGGGATGGAAAGACAGGTTTGGGAGGATCTGCTTCAAGAGGTGTCATGTGATGGAAAGACAGGCGTGGGAGGATCGGCTTCAAGATGTATCATGCGATGGAAAGACAGGCGTGGGAGGATCTTCTTCAAGATGTGTCATGTGATGGAAAGACAGGCGTGGGAGGATCTGCTTCAAGATGTATCATGCGATGGAAAGACAGGCGTGGGAGGATCTGCTTCAAGATGTATCATGCGATGGAATGACATGTGGGAGGATCTACTTCAGATGTATCATGTGATGGAAAGACAGGCGTGGGAGGACCTGCTTCAACATGCATCATGCGATGGAAAGACAGGCGTGGGAGGATCTGCTTCAAGATGTATCATGCGATGGAAAGACAGGCGTGGGAGGATCTTCAAGATGTATCATGCGATGGAAAGACAGGCGTGGGAGGATCTGCTTCAAGATGTATCATGCGATGGAAAGACAGGCGTGGGAGGATCTGCTTCAAGATGTGTCATGCGATGGAAAGACAGGCGTGGGAGGATCTGCTTCAAGATGTATCGTGCGATGGAAAGACAGGCGTGGGAGGATCTGCTTCAAGATGTGTCAAGCGATGGAAAGACAGGCGTGGGAGGATCTGCTTCAAGATGTATCATGCGATGGAAAGACAGGCGTGGGAGGATCTGCTTCAAGCGTGGGAGGATCTGCTTCAAGATGTATCATGCGATGGAAAGACAGGTGTGGAAGGATCTGCTTCAAGATGTGTCATGCGATGGAAAGACAGGCGTGGGAGGATCTGCTTCAAGATGTGTCATGCGATGGAAAGACAGGCGTGGGAGGATCTGCTTCAAGATGCATCATGCGATGGAAAGACAGGCGTGGGAGGATCTGCTTCAAGATGTATCATGCGATGGAAAGACGGGCGTGGGAGGATCGGCTTCAAGATGTATCATGCGATGGAAAGACAGGCGTGTAAGGATCTGCTTCAAGATGTATCATGCGATGGTAAGACAGGCGTGGGAGGATCTTCTTCAAGATGTATCATGCGATGGAAAGACAGGCGTGGGAAGATCTGCTTCAAGATGTGTCATGCGATGGAAAGACAGGCCTGGGAGGATCTTCTTCAAGATGTATCATGCGATGGAAAGACAGGCGTGGGAGAATCTGCTTCAAGATGTATCGTGCGATAGAAAGACAGGCGTGGGAGGATCTGCTTCAAGATGTTTCATGCGATGAAAAGACAGGCGTGGGAGGATCTGCTTCAAGATGTATCATGGGATGGAAAGACAGGCGTGGGAGGATCTGCTTCAAGATGTATCATGCGATGGAAAGACAGGCGTGGGAGGATCTGCTTCAAGATGTATCATGCGATGGAAAGACAGGCGTGGGAGGATCTGCTTCAAGATATATCATGCGATGGAAAGACAGGCGTGAGAGGATCGGCTTTAAGATGCATCATGCGATGGAAAGACAGGCGTGGGAGGATCTGCTTCAAGATGTATCATGTGATGGAAAGACAGGCATGGGAGGATCTGCTTCAAGATGTATCATGCGATGGAAAGACAGGCGTGGGAGGATCTGCTTCAAGATGTATCATGCGATGGAAAGACAGGCGTGGGAGGATCTGCTTCAAGATGTATCATGCGATGGAAAGACAGGCGTGGGAGGATCTGCTTCAAGATGTATCGTGCGATGGAAAGATAGGCATGGGAGGATCTGCTTCAAGATGTATCGTGCGATGGAAAGACAGGTGTGAGAGGATCTGCTTCAAGATGTATCATGTGCTGGAAAGACCGGCGTGGGAGGATCTGCTTCAAGATGTATCATGCGATGGAAAGACAGGCGTGGGAGGAACTGCTTCAAGATGTATCATGCGATGGAAAGACAGGCGGGGGAGGAACTGCTTCAAGATGCATCATGCGATGGAAAGACAGGCGTGGGAGGATCTGCTTCAAGGTGTGTCATGTGATCGAAAGACAGGCGTGGGAGGATCTGCTTCAAGATCTATCATGTGATGGAAAGACAGGCGTGGGAGGATCTGCTTCAAGTTGTATCATGCGATGGAAAGACATGTGGGAGGATCTGCTTCAAGATGTATCATGCGATGGAAAGACAGGCGTGGGAGGATCTGCTTCAAGATGTATCATGCGATGGAAAGACAGGCGTGGGAGGATCTGCTTCAAGATGTATCATCCAATGGAAAGACAGGCGTGGGAGGATCTGCTTCAACATGCATCATGCGATGGAAAGACAGGCGTGGGAGGATCTGCTTCAAGATGTATCATGCGATGGAAAGACAGGCGTGGGAGGATCTGCTTCAAGATGTGTCATGCGATGGAAAGACAGGCGTGGGAGGATCTGCTTCCAGATATATCATGCAATGGAAAGACAGGCGTGGGAGGATCTGCTTCAAGATGCATCATGCGATGGAAAGACAGGCGTGGGAGGATCTGCTTCAAGATGTGTCTTGTGATGGAAAGACAGGCGTGGGAAGATCTGCTTCAAGCTGCATCATGTGATGGAAAGACAGGCGTGGGAGGATCTGCTTCAAGATGTGTCATGTGATGGAAAGACAGGGGTGGGAGGATCTGCTTCAAGATGTATCATGCGATGGAAAGACAGGCGTAGGAGGATCTGCTTCAAGATGTATCATGCGATGGAAAGACAGGCGTGGGAGGATCTGCTTCAAGATGTATCATGCGATGGAAAGAGGCGTGGGAGGATCTGCTTCAAGATGTATCATGCGATGGAAAGACAGGCGTGGGAGGATCTGCTTCAAGATGTGTCATGCGATGGAAGGACAGGCGTGGGAGGATCTGCTTCAAGATGTGTCATGTGATGGAAAGACAGGCGTGGGAGGATCTGCTTCACGATGTGTCATGCGATGGAAAGACAGGCGTGGGAGGATCTTCTTCAAGATGTGTCATGTGATGGAAAGACAGGCGTGGGAGGATCTGCTTCAAGATGTATCATGCGATGGAAAGACAGGCGTGGGAGGATCGGCTTCAAGATGTTTCATGCGATGGAAAGACAGGCGTGGGAGGATCTGCTTCAAGATGTATCATGTGATGGAAAGACAGGCGTGGGAGGATCTGCTTCAAGATGTATCATGCGATGGAAAGACAGGCGTGGAAGGATCTGCTTCAAGATGTATCATGCGATGGAAAGACAGGCGTGAGTGGATCGGCTTCAAGATGCATCATGCGATGGAAAGACAGGCGTGGGAGGATCTGCTTCAAGATGTATCATGCGATGGAAAGACAGGTTTGGGAGGATCTGCTTCAAGAGGTGTCATGTGATGGAAAGACAGGCGTGGGAGGATCGGCTTCAAGATGTATCATGCGATGGAAAGACAGGCGTGGGAGGATCTTCTTCAAGATGTGTCATGTGATGGAAAGACAGGCGTGGGAGGATCTGCTTCAAGATGTATCATGCGATGGAAAGACAGGCGTGGGAGGATCTGCTTCAAGATGTATCATGCGATGGAATGACATGTGGGAGGATCTGCTTCAGATGTATCATGTGATGGAAAGACAGGCGTGGGAGGACCTGCTTCAACATGCATCATGCGATGGAAAGACAGGCGTGGGAGGATCTGCTTCAAGATGTATCATGCGATGGAAAGACAGGCGTGGGAGGATCTTCAAGATGTATCATGCGATGGAAAGACAGGCGTGGGAGGATCTGCTTCAAGATGTATCATGCGATGGAAAGACAGGCGTGGGAGGATCTGCTTCAAGATGTGTCATGCGATGGAAAGACAGGCGTGGGAAGATCTGCTTCAAGATGTATCGTGCGATGGAAAGACAGGCGTGGGAGGATCTGCTTCAAGATGTGTCATGCGATGGAAAGACAGGCGTGGGAGGATCTGCTTCAAGATGTATCATGCGATGGAAAGACAGGCGTGGGAGGATCTGCTTCAAGCGTGGGAGGATCTGCTTCAAGATGTATCATGCGATGGAAAGACAGGTGTGGAAGGATCTGCTTCAAGATGTGTCATGCGATGGAAAGACAGGCGTGGGAGGATCTGCTTCAAGATATATCATGCAATGGAAAGACAGGCGTGGGAGGATCTGCTTCAAGATGCATCATGCGATGGAAAGACAGGCGTGGGAGGATCTGCTTCAAGATGTATCATGCGATGGAAAGACGGGCGTGGGAGGATCGGCTTCAAGATGTATCATGCGATGGAAAGACAGGCGTGTAAGGATCTGCTTCAAGATGTATCATGCGATGGTAAGACAGGCGTGGGAGGATCTTCTTCAAGATGTATCATGCGATGGAAAGACAGGCGTGGGAAGATCTGCTTCAAGATGTGTCATGCGATGGAAAGACAGGCCTGGGAGGATCTTCTTCAAGATGTATCATGCGATGGAAAGACAGGCATGGGAGAATCTGCTTCAAGATGTATCGTGCGATGGAAAGACAGGCGTGGGAGGATCTGCTTCAAGATGTTTCATGCGATGAAAAGACAGGCGTGGGAGGATCTGCTTCAAGATGTATCATGGGATGGAAAGACAGGCGTGGGAGGATCTGCTTCAAGATGTATCATGCGATGGAAAGACAGGCGTGGGAGGATCTGCTTCAAGATGTATCATGCGATGGAAAGACAGGCGTGAGTGGATCGGCTTCAAGATGTATCATGCGATGGAAAGACAGGCGTGGGAGGATCTGCTAAAGATATATCATGCGATGGAAAGACAGGCGTGAGAGGATCGGCTTTAAGATGCATCATGCGATGGAAAGACAGGCGTGGGAGGATCTGCTTCAAGATGTATCATGTGATGGAAAGACAGGCATGGGGGGATCTGCTTCAAGATGTATCATGCGATGGAAAGACAGGCGTGGGAGGATCTGCTTCAAGATGTATCATGCGATGGAAAGACAGGCGTGGGAGGATCTGCTTCAAGATGTATCATGCGATGGAAACAGGCGTGGGAGGATCTGCTTCAAGATGTATCGTGCGATGGAAAGACAGGCGTGGGAAGATCTGCATCAAGATGTATCGTGCGATGGAAAGACAGGCATGGGAGGATCTGCTTCAAGATGTGTCATGCGATGGAAAGACAGGCGTGGGAGGATCTGCATCAAGATGTGTCATGCGATGGAAAGACAGGCGTGGGGGGATCTGCTTCAAGATATATCAAGTGATGGAAAGACAGGCGTGGCAGGATCTGCTTCAAGATGTATCATGCGATGGAAAGACAGGCGTGGGAGGATCTGCTTCAAGATGTATCAGGCGATGGAAAGACAGGCGTGGGAGGATCGGCTTCAAGATGTATCATGCGATTTAAAGACAGGCATGGGAGGATCTTCAAGATGTATCATGTGATGGAAAGACAGGCATGGGAGGATCTTCAAGATGTATCATGCGATGGAAAGGCAGGCATGGGAGGATCTTCTTCAAGATGTATCAGGCAATGGAAAGACGGGCATGGGAGGATCTGCTTCAAGATGTATCATGGAATGGAAAGACAGGCGTGGGAGGATCGGCTTCAAGATGTATCATGTGATGGAAAGACAGGTGTGAGAGGATCTGCTTCAAGATGTATCATGGGATGGAAAGAAAGGCGTGAGAGGATCTGCTTCAAGATGTATCATGCGATGGAAAGACAGGCGTGGGACGATCTGCTTCAAGATGTATCATGCGATGGAATGACATGTGGGAGGATCTGCTTCAGATGTATCATGTGATGGAAAGACAGGCGTGGGAGGATCTGCTTCAAGATGTATCATGCGATGGAAAGACAGGCGTTGGACGATCTGCTTCAAGATGTATCATGCGATGGAATGACATGTGGGAGGATCTGCTTCAGATGTATCATGTGATGGAAAGACAGGCGTGGGAGGATCTGCTTCAACATGCATCATGCGATGGAAAGACAGGCGTGGGAGGATCTGCTTCAAGATGTATCATGCGATGGAAAGACAGGCGTGGGAGGATCTTCAAGATGTATCATGCGATGGAAAGACAGGCGTGGGAGGATCTGCTTCAAGATGTATCATGCGATGGAAAGACAGGCGTGGGAGGATCTGCTTCAAGATGTGTCATGCGATGGAAAGACAGGCGTGGGAGGATCTGCTTCAAGATGTATCGTGCGATGGAAAGACAGGCGTGGGAGGATCTGCTTCAAGATGTATCATGCGATGGAAAGACAGGCGTGGGAGGATCTGCTTCAAGCGTGGGAGGATCTGCTTCAAGATGTATCATGCGATGGAAAGACAGGTGTGGAAGGATCTGCTTCAAGATGTGTCATGCGATGGAAAGACAGGCGTGGGAGGATCTGCTTCAAGATATATCATGCAATGGAAAGACAGGCGTGGGAGGATCTGCTTCAAGATGCATCATGCGATGGAAAGACAGGCGTGGGAGGATCTGCTTCAAGATGTATCATGCGATGGAAAGACGGGCGTGGGAGGATCGGCTTCAAGATGTATCATGCGATGGAAAGACAGGCGTGTAAGGATCTGCTTCAAGATGTATCATGCGATGGTAAGACAGGCGTGGGAGGATCTTCTTCAAGATGTATCATGCGATGGAAAGACAGGCGTGGGAAGATCTGCTTCAAGATGTGTCATGCGATGGAAAGACAGGCCAGGGAGGATCTTCTTCAAGATGTATCATGCGATGGAAAGACAGGCGTGGGAGAATCTGCTTCAAGATGTATCGTGCGATGGAAAGACAGGCGTGGGAGGATCTGCTTCAAGATGTTTCATGCGATGAAAAGACAGGCGTGGGAGGATCTGCTTCAAGATGTATCATGGGATGGAAAGACAGGCGTGGGAGGATCTGCTTCAAGATGTATCATGCGATGGAAAGACAGGCGTGGGAGGATCTGCTTCAAGATGTATCATGCGATGGAAAGACAGGCGTGAGTGGATCGGCTTCAAGATGTATCATGCGATGGAAAGACAGGCGTGGGAGGATCTGCTTCAAGATATATCATGCGATGGAAAGACAGGCGTGAGAGGATCGGCTTTAAGATGCATCATGCGATGGAAAGACAGGCGTGAGAGGATCGGCTTTAAGATGCATCATGCGATGGAAAGACAGGCGTGGGAGGATCTGCTTCAAGATGTATCATGCGATGGAAAGACAGGCGTGGGAGGATCTGCTTCAAGATCTATCATGTGATGGAAAGACAGGCGTGGGAGGATCTGCTTCAAGTTGTATCATGCGATGGAAAGACATGTGGGAGGATCTGCTTCAAGATGTATCATGCGATGGAAAGACAGGCGTGGGAGGATCTGCTTCAAGATGTATCATGCGATGGAAAGACAGGCGTGGGAGGATCTGCTTCAAGATGTATCATCCAATGGAAAGACAGGCGTGGGAGGATCTGCTTCAACATGCATCATGCGATGGAAAGACAGGCGTGGGAGGATCTGCTTCAAGATGTATCATGCGATGGAAAGACAGGCGTGGGAGGATCTGCTTCAAGATGTGTCATGCGATGGAAAGACAGGCGTGGGAGGATCTGCTTCCAGATATATCATGCAATGGAAAGACAGGCGTGGGAGGATCTGCTTCAAGATGCATCATGCGATGGAAAGACAGGCGTGGGAGGATCTGCTTCAAGATGTGTCTTGTGATGGAAAGACAGGCGTGGGAAGATCTGCTTCAAGCTGCATCATGTGATGGAAAGACAGGCGTGGGAGGATCTGCTTCAAGATGTGTCATGTGATGGAAAGACAGGGGTGGGAGGATCTGCTTCAAGATGTATCATGCGATGGAAAGACAGGCGTAGGAGGATCTGCTTCAAGATGTATCATGCGATGGAAAGACAGGCGTGGGAGGATCTGCTTCAAGATGTATCATGCGATGGAAAGAGGCGTGGGAGGATCTGCTTCAAGATGTATCATGCGATGGAAAGACAGGCGTGGGAGGATCTGCTTCAAGATGTGTCATGCGATGGAAGGACAGGCGTGGGAGGATCTGCTTCAAGATGTGTCATGTGATGGAAAGACAGGCGTGGGAGGATCTGCTTCACGATGTGTCATGCGATGGAAAGACAGGCGTGGGAGGATCTTCTTCAAGATGTGTCATGTGATGGAAAGACAGGCGTGGGAGGATCTGCTTCAAGATGTATCATGCGATGGAAAGACAGGCGTGGGAGGATCGGCTTCAAGATGTTTCATGCGATGGAAAGACAGGCGTGGGAGGATCTGCTTCAAGATGTATCATGTGATGGAAAGACAGGCGTGGGAGGATCTGCTTCAAGATGTATCATGTGATGGAAAGACAGGTGTGAGAGGATCTGCTTCAAGATGTATCATGGGATGGAAAGAAAGGCGTGAGAGGATCTGCTTCAAGATGTATCATGGGATGGAAAGACAGGTTTGGGAGGATCTGCTTCAAGAGGTGTCATGTGATGGAAAGACAGGCGTGGGAGGATCGGCTTCAAGATGTATCATGCGATGGAAAGACAGGCGTGGGAGGATCTTCTTCAAGATGTGTCATGTGATGGAAAGACAGGCGTGGGAGGATCTGCTTCAAGATGTATCATGCGATGGAAAGACAGGCGTGGGAGGATCTGCTTCAAGATGTATCATGCGATGGAATGACATGTGGGAGGATCTGCTTCAGATGTATCATGTGATGGAAAGACAGGCGTGGGAGGACCTGCTTCAACATGCATCATGCGATGGAAAGACAGGCGTGGGAGGATCTGCTTCAAGATGTATCATGCGATGGAAAGACAGGCGTGGGAGGATCTTCAAGATGTATCATGCGATGGAAAGACAGGCGTGGGAGGATCTGCTTCAAGATGTATCATGCGATGGAAAGACAGGCGTGGGAGGATCTGCTTCAAGATGTGTCATGCGATGGAAAGACAGGCGTGGGAGGATCTGCTTCAAGATGTATCGTGCGATGGAAAGACAGGCGTGGGAGGATCTGCTTCAAGATGTGTCAAGCGATGGAAAGACAGGCGTGGGAGGATCTGCTTCAAGATGTATCATGGGATGGAAAGACAGGCATGGGAGGATCTGCTTCAAGCGTGGGAGGATCTGCTTCAAGATGTATCATGCGATGGAAAGACAGGTGTGGAAGGATCTGCTTCAAGATGTGTCATGCGATGGAAAGACAGGCGTGGGAGGATCTGCTTCAAGATGTGTCATGCGATGGAAAGACAGGCGTGGGAGGATCTGCTTCAAGATGCATCATGCGATGGAAAGACAGGCGTGGGAGGATCTGCTTCAAGATGTATCATGCGATGGAAAGACGGGCGTGGGAGGATCGGCTTCAAGATGTATCATGCGATGGAAAGACAGGCGTGTAAGGATCTGCTTCAAGATGTATCATGCGATGGTAAGACAGGCGTGGGAGGATCTTCTTCAAGATGTATCATGCGATGGAAAGACAGGCGTGGGAAGATCTGCTTCAAGATGTGTCATGCGATGGAAAGACAGGCCTGGGAGGATCTTCTTCAAGATGTATCATGCGATGGAAAGACAGGCGTGGGAGAATCTGCTTCAAGATGTATCGTGCGATGGAAAGACAGGCGTGGGAGGATCTGCTTCAAGATGTTTCATGCGATGAAAAGACAGGCGTGGGAGGATCTGCTTCAAGATGTATCATGGGATGGAAAGACAGGCGTGGGAGGATCTGCTTCAAAAAGTATCATGCGATGGAAAGACAGGCGTGGGAGGATCTGCTTCAAGATGTATCATGCGATGGAAAGACAGGCGTGAGTGGATCGGCTTCAAGATGTATCATGCGATGGAAAGACAGGCGTGGGAGGATCTGCTTCAAGATATATCATGCGATGGAAAGACAGGCGTGAGAGGATCGGCTTTAAGATGCATCATGCGATGGAAAGACAGGCGTGGGAGGATCTGCTTCAAGATGTATCATGTGATGGAAAGACAGGCATGGGAGGATCTGCTTCAAGATGTATCATGCGATGGAAAGACAGGCGTGGGAGGATCTGCTTCAAGATGTATCATGCGATGGAAAGACAGGCGTGGGAGGATCTGCTTCAAGATGTATCATGCGATGGAAAGACAGGCGTGGGAGGATCTGCTTCAAGATGTATCGTGCGATGGAAAGATAGGCATGGGAGGATCTGCTTCAAGATGTATCGTGCGATGGAAAGATAGGCATGGGAGGATCTGCTTCAAGATGTATCATGCGATGGAAAGACAGGCGTGGGAGGATCTGCATCAAGATGTGTCATGCGATGGAAAGACAGGCGTGGGGGGATCTGCTTCAAGATATATCAAGTGATGGAAAGACAGGCGTGGCAGGATCTGCTTCAAGATGTATCATGCGATGGAAAGACAGGCGTGGGAGGATCTGCTTCAAGATGTATCAGGCGATGGAAAGACAGGCGTGGGAGGATCGGCTTCAAGATGTATCATGCGATTTAAAGACAGGCATGGGAGGATCTTCAAGATGTATCATGTGATGGAAAGACAGGCATGGGAGGATCTTCAAGATGTATCATGCGATGGAAAGACAGGCATGGGAGGATCTTCTTCAAGATGTATCAGGCGATGGAAAGACGGGCGTGGGAGGATCTGCTTCAAGATGTATCATGCGATGGAAAGACAGGCGTGAGAGGATCGGCTTCAAGATGTATCATGTGATGGAAAGACAGGCATGGGAGGATCTGCTTCAAGATGTATCATGCGATGGAAAGACAGGCGTGGGACGATCTGCTTCAAGATGTATCATGCGATGGAATGACATGTGGGAGGATCTGCTTCAGATGTATCATGTGATGGAAAGACAGGCGTGGGAGGATCTGCTTCAAGATGTATCATGCGATGGAAAGACAGGCGTGGGACGATCTGCTTCAAGATGTATCATGCGATGGAATGACATGTGGGAGGATCTGCTTCAGATGTATCATGTGATGGAAAGACAGGCGTGGGAGGATCTGCTTCAAGATGTATCATGCGATGGAAAGACAGGCGTGGGACGATCTGCTTCAAGATGTATCATGCGATGGAATGACATGTGGGAGGATCTGCTTCAGATGTATCATGTGATGGAAAGACAGGCGTGGGAGGATCTGCTTCAACATGCATCATGCGATGGAAAGACAGGCGTGGGAGGATCTGCTTCAAGATGTATCATGCGATGGAAAGACAGGCGTGGGAGGATCTTCAAGATGTATCATGCGATGGAAAGACAGGCGTGGGAGGATCTGCTTCAAGATGTATCATGCGATGGAAAGACAGGCGTGGGAGGATCTGCTTCAAGATGTGTCATGCGATGGAAAGACAGGCGTGGGAGGATCTGCTTCAAGATGTATCGTGCGATGGAAAGACAGGCGTGGGAGGATCTGCTTCAAGATGTATCATGCGATGGAAAGACAGGCGTGGGAGGATCTGCTTCAAGCGTGGGAGGATCTGCTTCAAGATGTATCATGCGATGGAAAGACAGGTGTGGAAGGATCTGCTTCAAGATGTGTCATGCGATGGAAAGACAGGCGTGGGAGGATCTGCTTCAAGATATATCATGCAATGGAAAGACAGGCGTGGGAGGATCTGCTTCAAGATGCATCATGCGATGGAAAGACAGGCGTGGGAGGATCTGCTTCAAGATGTATCATGCGATGGAAAGACGGGCGTGGGAGGATCGGCTTCAAGATGTATCATGCGATGGAAAGACAGGCGTGTAAGGATCTGCTTCAAGATGTATCATGCGATGGTAAGACAGGCGTGGGAGGATCTTCTTCAAGATGTATCATGCGATGGAAAGACAGGCGTGGGAAGATCTGCTTCAAGATGTGTCATGCGATGGAAAGACAGGCCAGGGAGGATCTTCTTCAAGATGTATCATGCGATGGAAAGACAGGCGTGGGAGAATATGCTTCAAGATGTATCGTGCGATGGAAAGACAGGCGTGGGAGGATCTGCTTCAAGATGTTTCATGCGATGAAAAGACAGGCGTGGGAGGATCTGCTTCAAGATGTATCATGGGATGGAAAGACAGGCGTGGGAGGATCTGCTTCAAGATGTATCATGCGATGGAAAGACAGGCGTGGGAGGATCTGCTTCAAGATGTATCATGCGATGGAAAGACAGGCGTGAGTGGATCGGCTTCAAGATGTATCATGCGATGGAAAGACAGGCGTGGGAGGATCTGCTTCAAGATATATCATGCGATGGAAAGACAGGCGTGAGAGGATCGGCTTTAAGATGCATCATGCGATGGAAAGACAGGCGTGGGAGGATCTGCTTCAAGATGTATCATGTGATGGAAAGACAGGCATGGGGGGATCTGCTTCAAGATGTATCATGCGATGGAAAGACAGGCGTGGGAGGATCTGCTTCAAGATGTATCATGCGATGGAAAGACAGGCGTGGGAGGATCTGCTTCAAGATGTATCATGCGATGGAAAGACAGGCGTGGGAGGATCTGCTTCAAGATGTATCATGCGATGGAAACAGGCGTGGGAGGATCTGCTTCAAGATGTATCGTGCGATGGAAAGATAGGCATGGGAGGATCTGCTTTAAGATGTGTCATGCGATGGAAAGACAGGCGTGGTAGGATCTGCTTCAAGAGGTGTCATGTGATGGAAAGACAGGCGTGGGAGGATCGGCTTCAAGATGTATCATGCGATGGAAAGACAGGCGTGGGAGGATCTTCTTCAAGATGTGTCATGTGATGGAAAGACAGGCGTGGGAGGATCTGCTTCAAGATGTATCATGCGATGGAAAGACAGGCGTGGGAGGATCTGCTTCAAGATGTATCATGCGATGGAATGACATGTGGGAGGATCTACTTCAGATGTATCATGTGATGGAAAGACAGGCGTGGGAGGACCTGCTTCAACATGCATCATGCGATGGAAAGACAGGCGTGGGAGGATCTGCTTCAAGATGTATCATGCGATGGAAAGACAGGCGTGGGAGGATCTTCAAGATGTATCATGCGATGGAAAGACAGGCGTGGGAGGATCTGCTTCAAGATGTATCATGCGATGGAAAGACAGGCGTGGGAGGATCTGCTTCAAGATGTGTCATGCGATGGAAAGACAGGCGTGGGAGGATCTGCTTCAAGATGTATCGTGCGATGGAAAGACAGGCGTGGGAGGATCTGCTTCAAGATGTGTCAAGCGATGGAAAGACAGGCGTGGGAGGATCTGCTTCAAGATGTATCATGCGATGGAAAGACAGGCGTGGGAGGATCTGCTTCAAGCGTGGGAGGATCTGCTTCAAGATGTATCATGCGATGGAAAGACAGGTGTGGAAGGATCTGCTTCAAGATGTGTCATGCGATGGAAAGACAGGCGTGGGAGGATCTGCTTCAAGATGTGTCATGCGATGGAAAGACAGGCGTGGGAGGATCTGCTTCAAGATGCATCATGCGATGGAAAGACAGGCGTGGGAGGATCTGCTTCAAGATGTATCATGCGATGGAAAGACGGGCGTGGGAGGATCGGCTTCAAGATGTATCATGCGATGGAAAGACAGGCGTGTAAGGATCTGCTTCAAGATGTATCATGCGATGGTAAGACAGGCGTGGGAGGATCTTCTTCAAGATGTATCATGCGATGGAAAGACAGGCGTGGGAAGATCTGCTTCAAGATGTGTCATGCGATGGAAAGACAGGCCTGGGAGGATCTTCTTCAAGATGTATCATGCGATGGAAAGACAGGCGTGGGAGAATCTGCTTCAAGATGTATCGTGCGATAGAAAGACAGGCGTGGGAGGATCTGCTTCAAGATGTTTCATGCGATGAAAAGACAGGCGTGGGAGGATCTGCTTCAAGATGTATCATGGGATGGAAAGACAGGCGTGGGAGGATCTGCTTCAAGATGTATCATGCGATGGAAAGACAGGCGTGGGAGGATCTGCTTCAAGATGTATCATGCGATGGAAAGACAGGCGTGGGAGGATCTGCTTCAAGATATATCATGCGATGGAAAGACAGGCGTGAGAGGATCGGCTTTAAGATGCATCATGCGATGGAAAGACAGGCGTGGGAGGATCTGCTTCAAGATGTATCATGTGATGGAAAGACAGGCATGGGAGGATCTGCTTCAAGATGTATCATGCGATGGAAAGACAGGCGTGGGAGGATCTGCTTCAAGATGTATCATGCGATGGAAAGACAGGCGTGGGAGGATCTGCTTCAAGATGTATCATGCGATGGAAAGACAGGCGTGGGAGGATCTGCTTCAAGATGTATCGTGCGATGGAAAGATAGGCATGGGAGGATCTGCTTCAAGATGTATCGTGCGATGGAAAGACAGGTGTGAGAGGATCTGCTTCAAGATGTATCATGTGCTGGAAAGACCGGCGTGGGAGGATCTGCTTCAAGATGTATCATGCGATGGAAAGACAGGCGTGGGAGGAACTGCTTCAAGATGTATCATGCGATGGAAAGACAGGCGGGGGAGGAACTGCTTCAAGATGCATCATGCGATGGAAAGACAGGCGTGGGAGGATCTGCTTCAAGGTGTGTCATGTGATCGAAAGACAGGCGTGGGAGGATCTGCTTCAAGATCTATCATGTGATGGAAAGACAGGCGTGGGAGGATCTGCTTCAAGTTGTATCATGCGATGGAAAGACATGTGGGAGGATCTGCTTCAAGATGTATCATGCGATGGAAAGACAGGCGTGGGAGGATCTGCTTCAAGATGTATCATGCGATGGAAAGACAGGCGTGGGAGGATCTGCTTCAAGATGTATCATCCAATGGAAAGACAGGCGTGGGAGGATCTGCTTCAACATGCATCATGCGATGGAAAGACAGGCGTGGGAGGATCTGCTTCAAGATGTATCATGCGATGGAAAGACAGGCGTGGGAGGATCTGCTTCAAGATGTGTCATGCGATGGAAAGACAGGCGTGGGAGGATCTGCTTCCAGATATATCATGCAATGGAAAGACAGGCGTGGGAGGATCTGCTTCAAGATGCATCATGCGATGGAAAGACAGGCGTGGGAGGATCTGCTTCAAGATGTGTCTTGTGATGGAAAGACAGGCGTGGGAAGATCTGCTTCAAGCTGCATCATGTGATGGAAAGACAGGCGTGGGAGGATCTGCTTCAAGATGTGTCATGTGATGGAAAGACAGGGGTGGGAGGATCTGCTTCAAGATGTATCATGCGATGGAAAGACAGGCGTAGGAGGATCTGCTTCAAGATGTATCATGCGATGGAAAGACAGGCGTGGGAGGATCTGCTTCAAGATGTATCATGCGATGGAAAGAGGCGTGGGAGGATCTGCTTCAAGATGTATCATGCGATGGAAAGACAGGCGTGGGAGGATCTGCTTCAAGATGTGTCATGCGATGGAAGGACAGGCGTGGGAGGATCTGCTTCAAGATGTGTCATGTGATGGAAAGACAGGCGTGGGAGGATCTGCTTCACGATGTGTCATGCGATGGAAAGACAGGCGTGGGAGGATCTTCTTCAAGATGTGTCATGTGATGGAAAGACAGGCGTGGGAGGATCTGCTTCAAGATGTATCATGCGATGGAAAGACAGGCGTGGGAGGATCGGCTTCAAGATGTTTCATGCGATGGAAAGACAGGCGTGGGAGGATCTGCTTCAAGATGTATCATGTGATGGAAAGACAGGCGTGGGAGGATCTGCTTCAAGATGTATCATGTGATGGAAAGACAGGTGTGAGAGGATCTGCTTCAAGATGTATCATGGGATGGAAAGAAAGGCGTGAGAGGATCTGCTTCAAGATGTATCATGGGATGGAAAGACAGGTTTGGGAGGATCTGCTTCAAGAGGTGTCATGTGATGGAAAGACAGGCGTGGGAGGATCGGCTTCAAGATGTATCATGCGATGGAAAGACAGGCGTGGGAGGATCTTCTTCAAGATGTGTCATGTGATGGAAAGACAGGCGTGGGAGGATCTGCTTCAAGATGTATCATGCGATGGAAAGACAGGCGTGGGAGGATCTGCTTCAAGATGTATCATGCGATGGAATGACATGTGGGAGGATCTGCTTCAGATGTATCATGTGATGGAAAGACAGGCGTGGGAGGACCTGCTTCAACATGCATCATGCGATGGAAAGACAGGCGTGGGAGGATCTGCTTCAAGATGTATCATGCGATGGAAAGACAGGCGTGGGAGGATCTTCAAGATGTATCATGCGATGGAAAGACAGGCGTGGGAGGATCTTCTTCAAGATGTATCATGCGATGGAAAGACAGGCGTGGGAGGATCTGCTTCAAGATGTATCATGCGATGGAAAGACAGGCGTGGGAGGATCTGCTTCAAGATGTGTCATGCGATGGAAAGACAGGCGTGGGAAGATCTGCTTCAAGATGTATCGTGCGATGGAAAGACAGGCGTGGGAGGATCTGCTTCAAGATGTGTCATGCGATGGAAAGACAGGCGTGGGAGGATCTGCTTCAAGATGTATCATGCGATGGAAAGACAGGCGTGGGAGGATCTGCTTCAAGCGTGGGAGGATCTGCTTCAAGATGTATCATGCGATGGAAAGACAGGTGTGGAAGGATCTGCTTCAAGATGTGTCATGCGATGGAAAGACAGGCGTGGGAGGATCTGCTTCAAGATATATCATGCAATGGAAAGACAGGCGTGGGAGGATCTGCTTCAAGATGCATCATGCGATGGAAAGACAGGCGTGGGAGGATCTGCTTCAAGATGTATCATGCGATGGAAAGACGGGCGTGGGAGGATCGGCTTCAAGATGTATCATGCGATGGAAAGACAGGCGTGTAAGGATCTGCTTCAAGATGTATCATGCGATGGTAAGACAGGCGTGGGAGGATCTTCTTCAAGATGTATCATGCGATGGAAAGACAGGCGTGGGAAGATCTGCTTCAAGATGTGTCATGCGATGGAAAGACAGGCCTGGGAGGATCTTCTTCAAGATGTATCATGCGATGGAAAGACAGGCATGGGAGAATCTGCTTCAAGATGTATCGTGCGATGGAAAGACAGGCGTGGGAGGATCTGCTTCAAGATGTTTCATGCGATGAAAAGACAGGCGTGGGAGGATCTGCTTCAAGATGTATCATGGGATGGAAAGACAGGCGTGGGAGGATCTGCTTCAAGATGTATCATGCGATGGAAAGACAGGCGTGGGAGGATCTGCTTCAAGATGTATCATGCGATGGAAAGACAGGCGTGAGTGGATCGGCTTCAAGATGTATCATGCGATGGAAAGACAGGCGTGGGAGGATCTGCTAAAGATATATCATGCGATGGAAAGACAGGCGTGAGAGGATCGGCTTTAAGATGCATCATGCGATGGAAAGACAGGCGTGGGAGGATCTGCTTCAAGATGTATCATGTGATGGAAAGACAGGCATGGGGGGATCTGCTTCAAGATGTATCATGCGATGGAAAGACAGGCGTGGGAGGATCTGCTTCAAGATGTATCATGCGATGGAAAGACAGGCGTGGGAGGATCTGCTTCAAGATGTATCATGCGATGGAAACAGGCGTGGGAGGATCTGCTTCAAGATGTATCGTGCGATGGAAAGACAGGCGTGGGAAGATCTGCATCAAGATGTATCGTGCGATGGAAAGACAGGCATGGGAGGATCTGCTTCAAGATGTGTCATGCGATGGAAAGACAGGCGTGGGAGGATCTGCATCAAGATGTGTCATGCGATGGAAAGACAGGCGTGGGGGGATCTGCTTCAAGATATATCAAGTGATGGAAAGACAGGCGTGGCAGGATCTGCTTCAAGATGTATCATGCGATGGAAAGACAGGCGTGGGAGGATCTGCTTCAAGATGTATCAGGCGATGGAAAGACAGGCGTGGGAGGATCGGCTTCAAGATGTATCATGCGATTTAAAGACAGGCATGGGAGGATCTTCAAGATGTATCATGTGATGGAAAGACAGGCATGGGAGGATCTTCAAGATGTATCATGCGATGGAAAGGCAGGCATGGGAGGATCTTCTTCAAGATGTATCAGGCAATGGAAAGACGGGCATGGGAGGATCTGCTTCAAGATGTATCATGGAATGGAAAGACAGGCGTGGGAGGATCGGCTTCAAGATGTATCATGTGATGGAAAGACAGGTGTGAGAGGATCTGCTTCAAGATGTATCATGGGATGGAAAGAAAGGCGTGAGAGGATCTGCTTCAAGATGTATCATGCGATGGAAAGACAGGCGTGGGACGATCTGCTTCAAGATGTATCATGCGATGGAATGACATGTGGGAGGATCTGCTTCAGATGTATCATGTGATGGAAAGACAGGCGTGGGAGGATCTGCTTCAAGATGTATCATGCGATGGAAAGACAGGCGTTGGACGATCTGCTTCAAGATGTATCATGCGATGGAATGACATGTGGGAGGATCTGCTTCAGATGTATCATGTGATGGAAAGACAGGCGTGGGAGGATCTGCTTCAACATGCATCATGCGATGGAAAGACAGGCGTGGGAGGATCTGCTTCAAGATGTATCATGCGATGGAAAGACAGGCGTGGGAGGATCTTCAAGATGTATCATGCGATGGAAAGACAGGCGTGGGAGGATCTGCTTCAAGATGTATCATGCGATGGAAAGACAGGCGTGGGAGGATCTGCTTCAAGATGTGTCATGCGATGGAAAGACAGGCGTGGGAGGATCTGCTTCAAGATGTATCGTGCGATGGAAAGACAGGCGTGGGAGGATCTGCTTCAAGATGTATCATGCGATGGAAAGACAGGCGTGGGAGGATCTGCTTCAAGCGTGGGAGGATCTGCTTCAAGATGTATCATGCGATGGAAAGACAGGTGTGGAAGGATCTGCTTCAAGATGTGTCATGCGATGGAAAGACAGGCGTGGGAGGATCTGCTTCAAGATATATCATGCAATGGAAAGACAGGCGTGGGAGGATCTGCTTCAAGATGCATCATGCGATGGAAAGACAGGCGTGGGAGGATCTGCTTCAAGATGTATCATGCGATGGAAAGACGGGCGTGGGAGGATCGGCTTCAAGATGTATCATGCGATGGAAAGACAGGCGTGTAAGGATCTGCTTCAAGATGTATCATGCGATGGTAAGACAGGCGTGGGAGGATCTTCTTCAAGATGTATCATGCGATGGAAAGACAGGCGTGGGAAGATCTGCTTCAAGATGTGTCATGCGATGGAAAGACAGGCCAGGGAGGATCTTCTTCAAGATGTATCATGCGATGGAAAGACAGGCGTGGGAGAATCTGCTTCAAGATGTATCGTGCGATGGAAAGACAGGCGTGGGAGGATCTGCTTCAAGATGTTTCATGCGATGAAAAGACAGGCGTGGGAGGATCTGCTTCAAGATGTATCATGGGATGGAAAGACAGGCGTGGGAGGATCTGCTTCAAGATGTATCATGCGATGGAAAGACAGGCGTGGGAGGATCTGCTTCAAGATGTATCATGCGATGGAAAGACAGGCGTGAGTGGATCGGCTTCAAGATGTATCATGCGATGGAAAGACAGGCGTGGGAGGATCTGCTTCAAGATATATCATGCGATGGAAAGACAGGCGTGAGAGGATCGGCTTTAAGATGCATCATGCGATGGAAAGACAGGCGTGAGAGGATCGGCTTTAAGATGCATCATGCGATGGAAAGACAGGCGTGGGAGGATCTGCTTCAAGATGTATCATGCGATGGAAAGACAGGCGTGGGAGGATCTGCTTCAAGATCTATCATGTGATGGAAAGACAGGCGTGGGAGGATCTGCTTCAAGTTGTATCATGCGATGGAAAGACATGTGGGAGGATCTGCTTCAAGATGTATCATGCGATGGAAAGACAGGCGTGGGAGGATCTGCTTCAAGATGTATCATGCGATGGAAAGACAGGCGTGGGAGGATCTGCTTCAAGATGTATCATCCAATGGAAAGACAGGCGTGGGAGGATCTGCTTCAACATGCATCATGCGATGGAAAGACAGGCGTGGGAGGATCTGCTTCAAGATGTATCATGCGATGGAAAGACAGGCGTGGGAGGATCTGCTTCAAGATGTGTCATGCGATGGAAAGACAGGCGTGGGAGGATCTGCTTCCAGATATATCATGCAATGGAAAGACAGGCGTGGGAGGATCTGCTTCAAGATGCATCATGCGATGGAAAGACAGGCGTGGGAGGATCTGCTTCAAGATGTGTCTTGTGATGGAAAGACAGGCGTGGGAAGATCTGCTTCAAGCTGCATCATGTGATGGAAAGACAGGCGTGGGAGGATCTGCTTCAAGATGTGTCATGTGATGGAAAGACAGGGGTGGGAGGATCTGCTTCAAGATGTATCATGCGATGGAAAGACAGGCGTAGGAGGATCTGCTTCAAGATGTATCATGCGATGGAAAGACAGGCGTGGGAGGATCTGCTTCAAGATGTATCATGCGATGGAAAGAGGCGTGGGAGGATCTGCTTCAAGATGTATCATGCGATGGAAAGACAGGCGTGGGAGGATCTGCTTCAAGATGTGTCATGCGATGGAAGGACAGGCGTGGGAGGATCTGCTTCAAGATGTGTCATGTGATGGAAAGACAGGCGTGGGAGGATCTGCTTCACGATGTGTCATGCGATGGAAAGACAGGCGTGGGAGGATCTTCTTCAAGATGTGTCATGTGATGGAAAGACAGGCGTGGGAGGATCTGCTTCAAGATGTATCATGCGATGGAAAGACAGGCGTGGGAGGATCGGCTTCAAGATGTTTCATGCGATGGAAAGACAGGCGTGGGAGGATCTGCTTCAAGATGTATCATGTGATGGAAAGACAGGCGTGGGAGGATCTGCTTCAAGATGTATCATGTGATGGAAAGACAGGTGTGAGAGGATCTGCTTCAAGATGTATCATGGGATGGAAAGAAAGGCGTGAGAGGATCTGCTTCAAGATGTATCATGTGATGGAAAGACAGGTGTGAGAGGATCTGCTTCAAGATGTATCATGGGATGGAAAGAAAGGCGTGAGAGGATCTGCTTCACGATGTGTCATGCGATGGAAAGACAGGCGTGGGAGGATCTTCTTCAAGATGTGTCATGTGATGGAAAGACAGGCGTGGGAGGATCTGCTTCAAGATGTATCATGCGATGGAAAGACAGGCGTGGGAGGATCGGCTTCAAGATGTTTCATGCGATGGAAAGACAGGCGTGGGAGGATCTTCTTCAAGATGTGTCATGTGATGGAAAGACAGGCGTGGGAGGATCTGCTTCAAGATGTATCATGCGATGGAAAGACAGGCGTGGGAGGATCTGCTTCAAGATGTATCATGCGATGGAATGACATGTGGGAGGATCTGCTTCAGATGTATCATGTGATGGAAAGACAGGCGTGGGAGGACCTGCTTCAACATGCATCATGCGATGGAAAGACAGGCGTGGGAGGATCTGCTTCAAGATGTATCATGCGATGGAAAGACAGGCGTGGGAGGATCTTCAAGATGTATCATGCGATGGAAAGACAGGCGTGGGAGGATCTGCTTCAAGATGTATCATGCGATGGAAAGACAGGCGTGGGAGGATCTGCTTCAAGATGTGTCATGCGATGGAAAGACAGGCGTGGGAGGATCTGCTTCAAGATGTATCGTGCGATGGAAAGACAGGCGTGGGAGGATCTGCTTCAAGATGTGTCAAGCGATGGAAAGACAGGCGTGGGAGGATCTGCTTCAAGATGTATCATGGGATGGAAAGACAGGCATGGGAGGATCTGCTTCAAGCGTGGGAGGATCTGCTTCAAGATGTATCATGCGATGGAAAGACAGGTGTGGAAGGATCTGCTTCAAGATGTGTCATGCGATGGAAAGACAGGCGTGGGAGGATCTGCTTCAAGATGTGTCATGCGATGGAAAGACAGGCGTGGGAGGATCTGCTTCAAGATGCATCATGCGATGGAAAGACAGGCGTGGGAGGATCTGCTTCAAGATGTATCATGCGATGGAAAGACGGGCGTGGGAGGATCGGCTTCAAGATGTATCATGCGATGGAAAGACAGGCGTGTAAGGATCTGCTTCAAGATGTATCATGCGATGGTAAGACAGGCGTGGGAGGATCTTCTTCAAGATGTATCATGCGATGGAAAGACAGGCGTGGGAAGATCTGCTTCAAGATGTGTCATGCGATGGAAAGACAGGCCTGGGAGGATCTTCTTCAAGATGTATCATGCGATGGAAAGACAGGCGTGGGAGAATCTGCTTCAAGATGTATCGTGCGATGGAAAGACAGGCGTGGGAGGATCTGCTTCAAGATGTTTCATGCGATGAAAAGACAGGCGTGGGAGGATCTGCTTCAAGATGTATCATGGGATGGAAAGACAGGCGTGGGAGGATCTGCTTCAAAAAGTATCATGCGATGGAAAGACAGGCGTGGGAGGATCTGCTTCAAGATGTATCATGCGATGGAAAGACAGGCGTGAGTGGATCGGCTTCAAGATGTATCATGCGATGGAAAGACAGGCGTGGGAGGATCTGCTTCAAGATATATCATGCGATGGAAAGACAGGCGTGAGAGGATCGGCTTTAAGATGCATCATGCGATGGAAAGACAGGCGTGGGAGGATCTGCTTCAAGATGTATCATGTGATGGAAAGACAGGCATGGGAGGATCTGCTTCAAGATGTATCATGCGATGGAAAGACAGGCGTGGGAGGATCTGCTTCAAGATGTATCATGCGATGGAAAGACAGGCGTGGGAGGATCTGCTTCAAGATGTATCATGCGATGGAAAGACAGGCGTGGGAGGATCTGCTTCAAGATGTATCGTGCGATGGAAAGATAGGCATGGGAGGATCTGCTTCAAGATGTATCGTGCGATGGAAAGATAGGCATGGGAGGATCTGCTTCAAGATGTATCATGCGATGGAAAGACAGGCGTGGGAGGATCTGCATCAAGATGTGTCATGCGATGGAAAGACAGGCGTGGGGGGATCTGCTTCAAGATATATCAAGTGATGGAAAGACAGGCGTGGCAGGATCTGCTTCAAGATGTATCATGCGATGGAAAGACAGGCGTGGGAGGATCTGCTTCAAGATGTATCAGGCGATGGAAAGACAGGCGTGGGAGGATCGGCTTCAAGATGTATCATGCGATTTAAAGACAGGCATGGGAGGATCTTCAAGATGTATCATGTGATGGAAAGACAGGCATGGGAGGATCTTCAAGATGTATCATGCGATGGAAAGACAGGCATGGGAGGATCTTCTTCAAGATGTATCAGGCGATGGAAAGACGGGCGTGGGAGGATCTGCTTCAAGATGTATCATGCGATGGAAAGACAGGCGTGAGAGGATCGGCTTCAAGATGTATCATGTGATGGAAAGACAGGCATGGGAGGATCTGCTTCAAGATGTATCATGCGATGGAAAGACAGGCGTGGGACGATCTGCTTCAAGATGTATCATGCGATGGAATGACATGTGGGAGGATCTGCTTCAGATGTATCATGTGATGGAAAGACAGGCGTGGGAGGATCTGCTTCAAGATGTATCATGCGATGGAAAGACAGGCGTGGGACGATCTGCTTCAAGATGTATCATGCGATGGAATGACATGTGGGAGGATCTGCTTCAGATGTATCATGTGATGGAAAGACAGGCGTGGGAGGATCTGCTTCAAGATGTATCATGCGATGGAAAGACAGGCGTGGGACGATCTGCTTCAAGATGTATCATGCGATGGAATGACATGTGGGAGGATCTGCTTCAGATGTATCATGTGATGGAAAGACAGGCGTGGGAGGATCTGCTTCAACATGCATCATGCGATGGAAAGACAGGCGTGGGAGGATCTGCTTCAAGATGTATCATGCGATGGAAAGACAGGCGTGGGAGGATCTTCAAGATGTATCATGCGATGGAAAGACAGGCGTGGGAGGATCTGCTTCAAGATGTATCATGCGATGGAAAGACAGGCGTGGGAGGATCTGCTTCAAGATGTGTCATGCGATGGAAAGACAGGCGTGGGAGGATCTGCTTCAAGATGTATCGTGCGATGGAAAGACAGGCGTGGGAGGATCTGCTTCAAGATGTATCATGCGATGGAAAGACAGGCGTGGGAGGATCTGCTTCAAGCGTGGGAGGATCTGCTTCAAGATGTATCATGCGATGGAAAGACAGGTGTGGAAGGATCTGCTTCAAGATGTGTCATGCGATGGAAAGACAGGCGTGGGAGGATCTGCTTCAAGATATATCATGCAATGGAAAGACAGGCGTGGGAGGATCTGCTTCAAGATGCATCATGCGATGGAAGGACAGGCGTGGGAGGATCTGCTTCAAGATGTATCATGCGATGGAAAGACGGGCGTGGGAGGATCGGCTTCAAGATGTATCATGCGATGGAAAGACAGGCGTGTAAGGATCTGCTTCAAGATGTATCATGCGATGGTAAGACAGGCGTGGGAGGATCTTCTTCAAGATGTATCATGCGATGGAAAGACAGGCGTGGGAAGATCTGCTTCAAGATGTGTCATGCGATGGAAAGACAGGCCAGGGAGGATCTTCTTCAAGATGTATCATGCGATGGAAAGACAGGCGTGGGAGAATATGCTTCAAGATGTATCGTGCGATGGAAAGACAGGCGTGGGAGGATCTGCTTCAAGATGTTTCATGCGATGAAAAGACAGGCGTGGGAGGATCTGCTTCAAGATGTATCATGGGATGGAAAGACAGGCGTGGGAGGATCTGCTTCAAGATGTATCATGCGATGGAAAGACAGGCGTGGGAGGATCTGCTTCAAGATGTATCATGCGATGGAAAGACAGGCGTGAGTGGATCGGCTTCAAGATGTATCATGCGATGGAAAGACAGGCGTGGGAGGATCTGCTTCAAGATATATCATGCGATGGAAAGACAGGCGTGAGAGGATCGGCTTTAAGATGCATCATGCGATGGAAAGACAGGCGTGGGAGGATCTGCTTCAAGATGTAGCATGTGATGGAAAGACAGGCATGGGGGGATCTGCTTCAAGATGTATCATGCGATGGAAAGACAGGCGTGGGAGGATCTGCTTCAAGATGTATCATGCGATGGAAAGACAGGCGTGGGAGGATCTGCTTCAAGATGTATCATGCGATGGAAAGACAGGCGTGGGAGGATCTGCTTCAAGATGTATCATGCGATGGAAACAGGCGTGGGAGGATCTGCTTCAAGATGTATCGTGCGATGGAAAGATAGGCATGGGAGGATCTGCTTTAAGATGTGTCATGCGATGGAAAGACAGGCGTGGTAGGATCTGCTTCAAGATGTGTCATGCGATGGAAAGACAGGCGTGGGGGGATCTGCTTCAAGATATATCAAGTGATGGAAAGACAGGCGTGGCAGGATCTGCTTCAAGATGTATCATGCGATGGAAAGACAGAAGTGGAAGGATCTTCTTCAAGATGTATCGTGCGATGGAAAGACAGGCGTGGGAAGATCTGCTTCAAGCTGCATCATGTGATGGAAAGACAGGCGTGGGAGGATCTGCTTCAAGATGTGTCATGTGATGGAAAGACAGGGGTGGGAGGATCTGCTTCAAGATGTATCATGCGATGGAAAGACAGGCGTAGGAGGATCTGCTTCAAGATGTATCATGCGATGGAAAGACAGGCGTGGGAGGATCTGCTTCAAGATGTATCATGCGATGGAAAGAGGCGTGGGAGGATCTGCTTCAAGATGTATCATGCGATGGAAAGACAGGCGTGGGAGGATCTGCTTCAAGATGTGTCATGCGATGGAAGGACAGGCGTGGGAGGATCTGCTTCAAGATGTGTCATGTGATGGAAAGACAGGCGTGGGAGGATCTGCTTCACGATGTGTCATGCGATGGAAAGACAGGCGTGGGAGGATCTTCTTCAAGATGTGTCATGTGATGGAAAGACCGGCGTGGGAGGATCTGCTTCAAGATGTATCATGCGATGGAAAGACAGGCGTGGGAGGATCGGCTTCAAGATGTTTCATGCGATGGAAAGACAGGCGTGGGAGGATCTGCTTCAAGATGTATCATGTGATGGAAAGACAGGCGTGGGAGGATCTGCTTCAAGATGTATCATGTGATGGAAAGACAGGTGTGAGAGGATCTGCTTCAAGATGTATCATGGGATGGAAAGAAAGGCGTGAGAGGATCTGCTTCAAGATGTATCATGGGATGGAAAGACAGGTTTGGGAGGATCTGCTTCAAGAGGTGTCATGTGATGGAAAGACAGGCGTGGGAGGATCGGCTTCAAGATGTATCATGCGATGGAAAGACAGGCGTGGGAGGATCTTCTTCAAGATGTGTCATGTGATGGAAAGACAGGCGTGGGAGGATCTGCTTCAAGATGTATCATGCGATGGAAAGACAGGCGTGGGAGGATCTGCTTCAAGATGTATCATGTGATGGAAAGACAGGCGTGGGAGGATCTGCTTCAGATGTATCATGTGATGGAAAGACAGGCGTGGGAGGACCTGCTTCAACATGCATCATGCGATGGAAAGACAGGCGTGGGAGGATCTGCTTCAAGATGTATCATGCGATGGAAAGACAGGCGTGGGAGGATCTTCAAGATGTATCATGCGATGGAAAGACAGGCGTGGGAGGATCTGCTTCAAGATGTATCATGCGATGGAAAGACAGGCGTGGGAGGATCTGCTTCAAGATGTGTCATGCGATGGAAAGACAGGCGTGGGAGGATCTGCTTCAAGATGTATCGTGCGATGGAAAGACAGGCGTGGGAGGATCTGCTTCAAGATGTGTCATGCGATGGAAAGACAGGCGTGGGAGGATCTGCTTCAAGATGTATCATGCGATGGAAAGACAGGCGTGGGAGGATCTGCTTCAAGCGTGGGAGGATCTGCTTCAAGATGTATCATGCGATGGAAAGACAGGTGTGGAAGGATCTGCTTCAAGATGTGTCATGCGATGGAAAGACAGGCGTGGGAGGATCTGCTTCAAGATATATCATGCAATGGAAAGACAGGCGTGGGAGGATCTGCTTCAAGATGCATCATGCGATGGAAAGACAGGCGTGGGAGGATCTGCTTCAAGATGTATCATGCGATGGAAAGACGGGCGAGGGAGGATCGGCTTCAAGATGTATCATGCGATGGAAAGACAGGCGTGTAAGGATCTGCTTCAAGATGTATCATGCGATGGTAAGACAGGCGTGGGAGGATCTTCTTCAAGATGTATCATGCGATGGAAAGACAGGCGTGGGAAGATCTGCTTCAAGATGTGTCATGCGATGGAAAGACAGGCCTGGGAGGATCTTCTTCAAGATGTATCATGCGATGGAAAGACAGGCGTGGGAGAATCTGCTTCAAGATGTATCGTGCGATGGAAAGACAGGCGTGGGAGGATCTGCTTCAAGATGTTTCATGCGATGAAAAGACAGGCGTGGGAGGATCTGCTTCAAGATGTATCATGGGATGGAAAGACAGGCGTGGGAGGATCTGCTTCAAGATGTATCATGCGATGGAAAGACAGGCGTGGGAGGATCTGCTTCAAGATGTATCATGCGATGGAAAGACAGGCGTGAGTGGATCGGCTTCAAGATGTATCATGCGATGGAAAGACAGGCGTGGGAGGATCTGCTTCAAGATATATCATGCGATGGAAAGACAGGCGTGAGAGGATCGGCTTTAAGATGCATCATGCGATGGAAAGACAGGCGTGGGAGGATCTGCTTCAAGATGTATCATGTGATGGAAAGACAGGCATGGGGGGATCTGCTTCAAGATGTATCATGCGATGGAAAGACAGGCGTGGGAGGATCTGCTTCAAGATGTATCATGCGATGGAAAGACAGGCGTGGGAGGATCTGCTTCAAGATGTATCATGCGATGGAAACAGGCGTGGGAGGATCTGCTTCAAGATGTATCGTGCGATGGAAAGACAGGCGTGGGAGGATCTGCTTCAAGATGTATCATGCGATGGAAACAGGCGTGGGAGGATCTGCTTCAAGATGTATCGTGCGATGGAAAGACAGGCATGGGAGGATCTGCTTCAAGATGTGTCATGCGATGGAAAGACAGGCGTGGTAGGATCTGCTTCAAGATGTGTCATGCGATGGAAAGACAGGCGTGGGGGGATCTGCTTCAAGATATATCAAGTGATGGAAAGACAGGCGTGGCAGGATCTGCTTCAAGATGTATCATGCGATGGAAAGACAGAAGTGGAAGGATCTTCTTCAAGATGTATCGTGCGATGGAAAGACAGGCGTGGGAGGATCTGCTTCAAGATGTATCAGGCGATGGAAAGACAGGCGTGGGAGGATCGGCTTCAAGATGTATCATGCGATTTAAAGACAGGCATGGGAGGATCTTCAAGATGTATCATGTGATGGAAAGACAGGCATGGGAGGATCTTCAAGATGTATCATGCGATGGAAAGGCAGGCATGGGAGGATCGGCTTTAAGATGCATCATGCGATGGAAAGACAGGCATGGGAGGATCTTCAAGATGTATCAGGCGATGGAAAGACGGGCATGGGAGGATCTGCTTCAAGATGTATCGTGCGATGGAAAGACAGGCGTGGGAGGATCTGCTTCAAGATGTATCATGCGATGGAAAGACAGGCGTGGGAGGATCTGCTTCAAGATGTATCATGGAATGGAAAGACAGAAGTGGGAGGATCTGCTTCAAGATGTATCATGCGATGGAAAGACAGGCGTGGGAGGATCTGCTTCAAGATGTTTCAAGCGATGAAAAGACAGGCGTGGGAGGATCTGCTTCAAGATGTATCATGGAATGGAAAGACAGAAGTGGGAGGATCTGCTTCAAGATGTATCATGCGATGGAAAGACAGGCGTGAGAGGATCGGCTTCAAGATGTATCATGCGATGAAAAGACAGGCGTGGGAGGATCTGCTTCAGATGTATCATGTGATGGAAAGACAGGCGTGGGAGGATCTGCTTCAAGATGTATCATGCGATGGAAAGACAGGCGTGGGACGATCTGCTTCAAGATGTATCATGCGATGGAATGACATGTGGGAGGATCTGCTTCAGATGTATCATGCGATGGAAAGACAGGCGTGGGAGGATCTGCTTCAAGATGTATCATGCGATGGAAAGACAAGCGTGGGAGGATCTGCTTCAAGATGTATCATGCGATGGAAAGACAGGCGTGGGAGGAACTGCTTCAAGATGTATCATGCGATGGAAAGACAGGTGTGGGAGGATCTGCTTCAAGATGTATCGTGCGATGGAAAGACAGGTGTGAGAGGATCTGCTTCAAGATGTATCATGTGCTGGAAAGACCGGCGTGGGAGGATCTGCTTCAAGATGTATCACGCGATGGAAAGACAGGCGTGGGAGGAACTGCTTCAAGATGTATCATGCGATGGAAAGACAGGCGGGGGAGGAACTGCTTCAAGATGCATCATGCGATGGAAAGACAGGCGTGGGAGGATCTGCTTCAAGGTGTGTCATGTGATCGAAAGACAGGCGTGGGAGGATCTGCTTCAAGATCTATCATGTGATGGAAAGACAGGCGTGGGAGGATCTGCTTCAAGTTGTATCATGCGATGGAAAGACATGTGGGAGGATCTGCTTCAAGATGTATCATGCGATGGAAAGACAGGCGTGGGAGGATCTGCTTCAAGATGTATCATGCGATGGAAAGACAGGCGTGGGAGGATCTGCTTCAAGATGTATCATCCAATGGAAAGACAGGCGTGGGAGGATCTGCTTCAACATGCATCATGCGATGGAAAGACAGGCGTGGGAGGATCTGCTTCAAGATGTATCATGCGATGGAAAGACAGGCGTGGGAGGATCTGCTTCAAGATGTGTCATGCGATGGAAAGACAGGCGTGGGAGGATCTGCTTCCAGATATATCATGCAATGGAAAGACAGGCGTGGGAGGATCTGCTTCAAGATGCATCATGCGATGGAAAGACAGGCGTGGGAGGATCTGCTTCAAGATGTGTCTTGTGATGGAAAGACAGGCGTGGGAAGATCTGCTTCAAGCTGCATCATGTGATGGAAAGACAGGCGTGGGAGGATCTGCTTCAAGATGTGTCATGCGATGGAAAGACAGGGGTGGGAGGATCTGCTTCAAGATGTATCATGCGATGGAAAGACAGGCGTAGGAGGATCTGCTTCAAGATGTATCATGCGATGGAAAGACAGGCGTGGGAGGATCTGCTTCAAGATGTATCATGCGATGGAAAGAGGCGTGGGAGGATCTGCTTCAAGATGTATCATGCGATGGAAAGACAGGCGTGGGAGGATCTGCTTCAAGATGTGTCATGCGATGGAAGGACAGGCGTGGGAGGATCTGCTTCAAGATGTGTCATGTGATGGAAAGACAGGCGTGGGAGGATCTGCTTCACGATGTGTCATGCGATGGAAAGACAGGCGTGGGAGGATCTTCTTCAAGATGTGTCATGTGATGGAAAGACAGGCGTGGGAGGATCTGCTTCAAGATGTATCATGCGATGGAAAGACAGGCGTGGGAGGATCGGCTTCAAGATGTTTCATGCGATAGAAAGACAGGCGTGGGAGGATCTGCTTCAAGATGTATCATGTGATGGAAAGACAGGCGTGGGAGGATCTGCTTCAAGATGTATCATGTGATGGAAAGACAGGTGTGAGAGGATCTGCATCATGGGATGGAAAGAAAGGCGTGAGAGGATCTGCTTCAAGATGTATCATGGGATGGAAAGACAGGTTTGGGAGGATCTGCTTCAAGAGGTGTCATGTGATGGAAAGACAGGCGTGGGAGGATCGGCTTCAAGATGTATCATGCGATGGAAAGACAGGCGTGGGAGGATGTTCTTCAAGATGTGTCATGTGATGGAAAGACAGGCGTGGGAGGATCTGCTTCAAGATGTATCATGCGATGGAAAGACAGGCGTGGGAGGATCTGCTTCAAGATGTATCATGCGATGGAATGACATGTGGGAGGATCTGCTTCAGATGTATCATGCGATGGAATGACATGTGGGAGGATCTGCTTCAAGATGTATCATGTGATGGAAAGACAGGCGTGGGAGGACCTGCTTCAACATGCATCATGCGATGGAAAGACAGGCGTGGGAGGATCTGCTTCAAGATGTATCATGCGATGGAAAGACAGGCGTGGGAGGATCTTCAAGATGTATCATGCGATGGAAAGACAGGCGTGGGAGGATCTGCTTCAAGATGTATCATGCGATGGAAAGACAGGCGTGGGAGGATCTGCTTCAAGATGTGTCATGCGATGGAAAGACAGGCGTGGGAGGATCTGCTTCAAGATGTATCGTGCGATGGAAAGACAGGCGTGGGAGGATCTGCTTCAAGATGTGTCATGCGATGGAAAGACAGGCGTGGGAGGATCTGCTTCAAGATGTATCATGCGATGGAAAGACAGGCGTGGGAGGATCTGCTTCAAGCGTGGGAGGATCTGCTTCAAGATGTATCATGCGATGGAAAGACAGGTGTGGAAGGATCTGCTTCAAGATGTGTCATGCGATGGAAAGACAGGCGTGGGAGGATCTGCTTCAAGATATATCATGCAATGGAAAGACAGGCGTGGGAGGATCTGCTTCAAGATGCATCATGCGATGGAAAGACAGGCGTGGGAGGATCTGCTTCAAGATGTATCATGCGATGGAAAGACGGGCGTGGGAGGATCGGCTTCAAGATGTATCATGCGATGGAAAGACAGGCGTGTAAGGATCTGCTTCAAGATGTATCATGCGATGGTAAGACAGGCGTGGGAGGATCTTCTTCAAGATGTATCATGCGATGGAAAGACAGGCGTGGGAAGATCTGCTTCAAGATGTGTCATGCGATGGAAAGACAGGCCTGGGAGGATCTTCTTCAAGATGTATCATGCGATGGAAAGACAGGCGTGGGAGAATCTGCTTCAAGATGTATCGTGCGATGGAAAGACAGGCGTGGGAGGATCTGCTTCAAGATGTTTCATGCGATGAAAAGACAGGCGTGGGAGGATCTGCTTCAAGATGTATCATGGGATGGAAAGACAGGCGTGGGAGGATCTGCTTCAAGATGTATCATGCGATGGAAAGACAGGCGTGGGAGGATCTGCTTCAAGATGTACAATGCGATGGAAAGACAGGCGTGAGTGGATCGGCTTCAAGATGTATCATGCGATGGAAAGACAGGCGTGGGAGGATCTGCTTCAAGATATATCATGCGATGGAAAGACAGGCGTGAGAGGATCGGCTTTAAGATGCATCATGCGATGGAAAGACAGGCGTGGGAGGATCGGCTTCAAGATGTATCATGTGATGGAAAGACAGGCATGGGGGGATCTGCTTCAAGATGTATCATGCGATGGAAAGACAGGCGTGGGAGGATCTGCTTCAAGATGTATCATGCGATGGAAAGACAGGCGTGGGAGGATCTGCTTCAAGATGTATCATGCAATGGAAACAGGCGTGGGAGGATCTGCTTCAAGATGTATCGTGCGATGGAAAGATAGGCATGGGAGGATCTGCTTCAAGATGTGTCATGCGATGGAAAGACAGGCGTGGTAGGATCTGCTTCAAGATGTGTCATGCGATGGAAAGACAGGCGTGGGGGGATCTGCTTCAAGATATATCAAGTGATGGAAAGACAGGCGTGGCAGGATCTGCTTCAAGATGTATCATGCGATGGAAAGACAGAAGTGGAAGGATCTTCTTCAAGATGTATCGTGCGATGGAAAGACAGGCGTGGGAGGATCTGCTTCAAGATGTATCAGGCGATGGAAAGACAGGCGTGGGAGGATCGGCTTCAAGATGTATCATGCGATTTAAAGACAGGCATGGGAGGATCTTCAAGATGTATCATGTGATGGAAAGACAGGCATGGGAGGATCTTCTTCAAGATGTATCAGGCGATGGAAAGACGGGCGTGGGACGATCTGCTTCAAGATGTATCATGGAATGGAAAGACAGGCGTGAGAGGATCTGCTTCAAGATGTATCATGCGATGGAAAGACAGGCGTGAGAGGATCTGCTTCAAGATGTATCATGGAATGGAAAGACAGGCGTGAGAGGATCTGCTTCAAGATGTATCATGCGATGGAAAGACAGGCGTGGGAGGATCTGCTTCAAGATGTATCATGCGATGGAAAGACAGGCATGGGGGGATCTGCTTCAAGATGTATCATGGAATGGAAAGACAGGCGTGAGAGGATCTGCTTCAAGATGTATCATGCGATGGAAAGACAGGCGTGAGAGGATCTGCTTCAAGATGTATCATGCGATGGAATGACATGTGGGAGGATCTGCTTCAGATGTATCATGTGATGGAAAGACAGGCGTGGGAGGATCTGCTTCAAGATGTATCATGCGATGGAAAGACAGGCGTGGGAGGATCTGCTTCAAGATGTATCATGCGATGGAAAGACAGGCGTGGGACGATCTGCTTCAAGATGTATCATGCGATGGAATGACATGTGGGAGGATCTGCTTCAGATGTATCATGTGATGGAAAGACAGGCGTGGGAGGATCTGCTTCAACATGCATCATGCGATGGAAAGACAGGCGTGGGAGGATCTGCTTCAAGATGTATCATGCGATGGAAAGACAGGCGTGGGAGGATCTTCAAGATGTATCATGCGATGGAAAGACAGGCGTGGGAGGATCTGCTTCAAGATGTATCATGCAATGGAAAGACAGGCGTGGGAGGATCTGCTTCAAGATGTGTCATGCGATGGAAAGACAGGCGTGGGAGGATCTGCTTCAAGATGTATCGTGCGATGGAAAGACAGGCGTGGGAGGATCTGCTTCAAGATGTATCATGCGATGGAAAGACAGGCGTGGGAGGATCTGCTTCAAGCGTGGGAGGATCTGCTTCAAGATGTATCATGCGATGGAAAGACAGGTGTGGAAGGATCTGCTTCAAGATGTGTCATGCGATGGAAAGACAGGCGTGGGAGGATCTGCTTCAAGATATATCATGCAATGGAAAGACAGGCGTGGGAGGATCTGCTTCAAGATGCATCATGCGATGGAAAGACAGGCGTGGGAGGATCTGCTTCAAGATGTATCATGCGATGGAAAGACGGGCGTGGGAGGATCGGCTTCAAGATGTATCATGCGATGGAAAGACAGGCGTGTAAGGATCTGCTTCAAGATGTATCATGCGATGGTAAGACAGGCGTGGGAGGATCTTCTTCAAGATGTATCATGCGATGGAAAGACAGGCGTGGGAAGATCTGCTTCAAGATGTGTCATGCGATGGAAAGACAGGCCAGGGAGGATCTTCTTCAAGATGTATCATGCGATGGAAAGACAGGCGTGGGAGAATCTGCTTCAAGATGTATCGTGCGATGGAAAGACAGGCGTGGGAGGATCTGCTTCAAGATGTTTCATGCGATGAAAAGACAGGCGTGGGAGGATCTGCTTCAAGATGTATCATGGGATGGAAAGACAGGCGTGGGAGGATCTGCTTCAAGATGTATCATGCGATGGAAAGACAGGCGTGGGAGGATCTGCTTCAAGATGTATCATGCGATGGAAAGACAGGCGTGAGTGGATCGGCTTCAAGATGTATCATGCGATGGAAAGACAGGCGTGGGAGGATCTGCTTCAAGATATATCATGCGATGGAAAGACAGGCGTGAGAGGATCGGCTTTAAGATGCATCATGCGATGGAAAGACAGGCGTGGGAGGATCTGCTTCAAGATGTATCATGTGATGGAAAGACAGGCATGGGGGGATCTGCTTCAAGATGTATCATGCGATGGAAAGACAGGCGTGGGAGGATCTGCTTCAAGATGTATCATGCGATGGAAAGACAGGCGTGGGAGGATCTTCAAGATGTATCATGCGATGGAAAGACAGGCGTGGGAGGATCTGCTTCAAGATGTATCATGTGATGGAAAGACAGGCGTGGGAGGATCGGCTTCAAGATGTATCATGCGATGGAAAGACAGGCGTGGGAGGATCTGCTTCAAGATGTATCATGCGATGGAAAGACAGGCGTGGGAGGATCTTCAAGATGTATCATGCGATGGAAAGACAGGCGTGGGAGGATCTGCTTCAAGATGTATCATGCGATGGAAAGACAGGCGTGGGAGGATCTGCTTCAAGCGTGGGAGGATCTGCTTCAAGATGTATCATGCGATGGAAAGACAGGCGTGGGAGGATCTGCTTCAAGATGTATCATGCGATGGAAAGACAGGCGTGGGAGGATCTGCTTCAAGATGTATCATGCGATGGAAACAGGCGTGGGAGGATCTGCTTCAAGATGTATCGTGCGATGGAAAGATAGGCATGGGAGGATCTGCTTCAAGATGTGTCATGCGATGGAAAGACAGGCGTGGTAGGATCTGCTTCAAGATGTGTCATGCGATGGAAAGACAGGCGTGGGGGGATCTGCTTCAAGATATATCAAGTGATGGAAAGACAGGCGTGGCAGGATCTGCTTCAAGATGTATCATGCGATGGAAAGACAGAAGTGGAAGGATCTTCTTCAAGATGTATCGTGCGATGGAAAGACAGGCGTGGGAAGATCTGCTTCAAGCTGCATCATGTGATGGAAAGACAGGCGTGGGAGGATCTGCTTCAAGATGTGTCATGTGATGGAAAGACAGGGGTGGGAGGATCTGCTTCAAGATGTATCATGCGATGGAAAGACAGGCGTAGGAGGATCTGCTTCAAGATGTATCATGCGATGGAAAGACAGGCGTGGGAGGATCTGCTTCAAGATGTATCATGCGATGGAAAGAGGCGTGGGAGGATCTGCTTCAAGATGTATCATGCGATGGAAAGACAGGCGTGGGAGGATCTGCTTCAAGATGTGTCATGCGATGGAAGGACAGGCGTGGGAGGATCTGCTTCAAGATGTGTCATGTGATGGAAAGACAGGCGTGGGAGGATCTGCTTCACGATGTGTCATGCGATGGAAAGACAGGCGTGGGAGGATCTTCTTCAAGATGTGTCATGTGATGGAAAGACAGGCGTGGGAGGATCTGCTTCAAGATGTATCATGCGATGGAAAGACAGGCGTGGGAGGATCGGCTTCAAGATGTTTCATGCGATGGAAAGACAGGCGTGGGAGGATCTGCTTCAAGATGTATCATGTGATGGAAAGACAGGCGTGGGAGGATCTGCTTCAAGATGTATCATGTGATGGAAAGACAGGTGTGAGAGGATCTGCTTCAAGATGTATCATGGGATGGAAAGAAAGGCGTGAGAGGATCTGCTTCAAGATGTATCATGGGATGGAAAGACAGGTTTGGGAGGATCTGCTTCAAGAGGTGTCATGTGATGGAAAGACAGGCGTGGGAGGATCGGCTTCAAGATGTATCATGCGATGGAAAGACAGGCGTGGGAGGATCTTCTTCAAGATGTGTCATGTGATGGAAAGACAGGCGTGGGAGGATCTGCTTCAAGATGTATCATGCGATGGAAAGACAGGCGTGGGAGGATCTGCTTCAAGATGTATCATGTGATGGAAAGACAGGCGTGGGAGGATCTGCTTCAGATGTATCATGTGATGGAAAGACAGGCGTGGGAGGACCTGCTTCAACATGCATCATGCGATGGAAAGACAGGCGTGGGAGGATCTGCTTCAAGATGTATCATGCGATGGAAAGACAGGCGTGGGAGGATCTTCAAGATGTATCATGCGATGGAAAGACAGGCGTGGGAGGATCTGCTTCAAGATGTATCATGCGATGGAAAGACAGGCGTGGGAGGATCTGCTTCAAGATGTGTCATGCGATGGAAAGACAGGCGTGGGAGGATCTGCTTCAAGATGTATCGTGCGATGGAAAGACAGGCGTGGGAGGATCTGCTTCAAGATGTGTCATGCGATGGAAAGACAGGCGTGGGAGGATCTGCTTCAAGATGTATCATGCGATGGAAAGACAGGCGTGGGAGGATCTGCTTCAAGCGTGGGAGGATCTGCTTCAAGATGTATCATGCGATGGAAAGACAGGTGTGGAAGGATCTGCTTCAAGATGTGTCATGCGATGGAAAGACAGGCGTGGGAGGATCTGCTTCAAGATATATCATGCAATGGAAAGACAGGCGTGGGAGGATCTGCTTCAAGATGCATCATGCGATGGAAAGACAGGCGTGGGAGGATCTGCTTCAAGATGTATCATGCGATGGAAAGACGGGCGTGGGAGGATCGGCTTCAAGATGTATCATGCGATGGAAAGACAGGCGTGTAAGGATCTGCTTCAAGATGTATCATGCGATGGTAAGACAGGCGTGGGAGGATCTTCTTCAAGATGTATCATGCGATGGAAAGACAGGCGTGGGAAGATCTGCTTCAAGATGTGTCATGCGATGGAAAGACAGGCCTGGGAGGATCTTCTTCAAGATGTATCATGCGATGTAAAGACAGGCGTGGGAGAATCTGCTTCAAGATGTATCGTGCGATGGAAAGACAGGCGTGGGAGGATCTGCTTCAAGATGTTTCATGCGATGAAAAGACAGGCGTGGGAGGATCTGCTTCAAGATGTATCATGGGATGGAAAGACAGGCGTGGGAGGATCTGCTTCAAGATGTATCATGCGATGGAAAGACAGGCGTGGGAGGATCTGCTTCAAGATGTATCATGCGATGGAAAGACAGGCGTGAGTGGATCGGCTTCAAGATGTATCATGCGATGGAAAGACAGGCGTGGGAGGATCTGCTTCAAGATATATCATGCGATGGAAAGACAGGCGTGAGAGGATCGGCTTTAAGATGCATCATGCGATGGAAAGACAGGCGTGGGAGGATCTGCTTCAAGATGTATCATGTGATGGAAAGACAGGCATGGGGGGATCTGCTTCAAGATGTATCATGCGATGGAAAGACAGGCGTGGGAGGATCTGCTTCAAGATGTATCATGCGATGGAAAGACAGGCGTGGGAGGATCTGCTTCAAGATGTATCATGCGATGGAAAGACAGGCGTGAGTGGATCGGCTTCAAGATGTATCATGCGATGGAAAGACAGGCGTGGGAGGATCTGCTTCAAGATGTATCATGCGATGGAAAGACAGGCGTGGGAGGATCTGCTTCAAGATGTATCGTGCGATGGAAAGATAGGCATGGGAGGATCTGCTTCAAGATGTGTCATGCGATGGAAAGACAGGCGTGGTAGGATCTGCTTCAAGATGTGTCATGCGATGGAAAGACAGGCGTGGGGGGATCTGCTTCAAGATATATCAAGTGATGGAAAGACAGGCGTGGCAGGATCTGCTTCAAGATGTATCATGCGATGGAAAGACAGAAGTGGAAGGATCTTCTTCAAGATGTATCGTGCGATGGAAAGACAGGCGTGGGAGGATCTGCTTCAAGATGTATCAGGCGATGGAAAGACAGGCGTGGGAGGATCGGCTTCAAGATGTATCATGCGATTTAAAGACAGGCATGGGAGGATCTTCAAGATGTATCATGTGATGGAAAGACAGGCATGGGAGGATCTTCAAGATGTATCATGCGATGGAAAGGCAGGCATGGGAGGATCGGCTTTAAGATGCATCATGCGATGGAAAGACAGGCATGGGAGGATCTTCAAGATGTATCAGGCGATGGAAAGACGGGCATGGGAGGATCTGCTTCAAGATGTATCGTGCGATGGAAAGACAGGCGTGGGAGGATCTGCTTCAAGATGTATCATGCGATGGAAAGACAGGCGTGGGAGGATCTGCTTCAAGATGTATCATGGAATGGAAAGACAGAAGTGGGAGGATCTGCTTCAAGATGTATCATGCGATGGAAAGACAGGCGTGGGAGGATCTGCTTCAAGATGTTTCAAGCGATGAAAAGACAGGCGTGGGAGGATCTGCTTCAAGATGTATCATGGAATGGAAAGACAGAAGAGGGAGGATCTGCTTTAAGATGTATCATGCGATGGAAAGACAGGCGTGAGAGGATCGGCTTCAAGATGTATCATGTGATGGAAAGACAGGTGTGAGAGGATCTGCTTCAAGATGTATCATGGGATGGAAAGAAAGGCGTGAGAGGATCTGCTTCAAGATGTATCATGCGATGGAAAGACAGGCGTGGGACGATCTGCTTCAAGATGTATCATGCGATGGAATGACATGTGGGAGGATCTGCTTCAGATGTATCATGTGATGGAAAGACAGGCGTGGGAGGATCTGCTTCAAGATGTATCATGCGATGGAAAGACAGGCGTGGGACGATCTGCTTCAAGATGTATCATGCGATGGAATGACATGTGGGAGGATCTGCTTCAGATGTATCATGTGATGGAAAGACAGGCGTGGGAGGATCTGCTTCAACATGCATCATGCGATGGAAAGACAGGCGTGGGAGGATCTGCTTCAAGATGTATCATGCGATGGAAAGACAGGCGTGGGAGGATCTTCAAGATGTATCATGCGATGGAAAGACAGGCGTGGGAGGATCTGCTTCAAGATGTATCATGCGATGGAAAGACAGGCGTGGGAGGATCTGCTTCAAGATGTGTCATGCGATGGAAAGACAGGCGTGGGAGGATCTGCTTCAAGATGTATCGTGCGATGGAAAGACAGGCGTGGGAGGATCTGCTTCAAGATGTATCATGCGATGGAAAGACAGGCGTGGGAGGATCTGCTTCAAGCGTGGGAGGATCTGCTTCAAGATGTATCATGCGATGGAAAGACAGGTGTGGAAGGATCTGCTTCAAGATGTGTCATGCGATGGAAAGACAGGCGTGGGAGGATCTGCTTCAAGATATATCATGCAATGGAAAGACAGGCGTGGGAGGATCTGCTTCAAGATGCATCATGCGATGGAAAGACAGGCGTGGGAGGATCTGCTTCAAGATGTATCATGCGATGGAAAGACGGGCGTGGGAGGATCGGCTTCAAGATGTATCATGCGATGGAAAGACAGGCGTGTAAGGATCTGCTTCAAGATGTATCATGCGATGGTAAGACAGGCGTGGGAGGATCTTCTTCAAGATGTATCATGCGATGGAAAGACAGGCGTGGGAAGATCTGCTTCAAGATGTGTCATGCGATGGAAAGACAGGCCAGGGAGGATCTTCTTCAAGATGTATCATGCGATGGAAAGACAGGCGTGGGAGAATCTGCTTCAAGATGTATCGTGCGATGGAAAGACAGGCGTGGGAGGATCTGCTTCAAGATGTTTCATGCGATGAAAAGACAGGCGTGGGAGGATCTGCTTCAAGATGTATCATGGGATGGAAAGACAGGCGTGGGAGGATCTGCTTCAAGATGTATCATGCGATGGAAAGACAGGCGTGGGAGGATCTGCTTCAAGATGTATCATGCGATGGAAAGACAGGCGTGAGTGGATCGGCTTCAAGATGTATCATGCGATGGAAAGACAGGCGTGGGAGGATCTGCTTCAAGATATATCATGCGATGGAAAGACAGGCGTGAGAGGATCGGCTTTAAGATGCATCATGCGATGGAAAGACAGGCGTGGGAGGATCTGCTTCAAGATGTGTCATGCGATGGAAAGACAGGCGTGGGGGGATCTGCTTCAAGATATATCATGCGATGGAAAGACAGGCGTGGGAGGATCTGCTTCAAGATGTATCATGCGATGGAAAGACAGGCGTGGGAGGATCTGCTTCAAGATGTATCATGCGATGGAAAGACAGGCGTGGGAGGATCTGCTTCAAGATGTATCATGCGATGGAAAGACAGGCGTGGGAGGATCTGCTTCAAGATGTATCATGCGATGGAAAGACAGGCGTGGGAGGATCTGCTTCAAGATGTATCATGCGATGGAAACAGGCGTGGGAGGATCTGCTTCAAGATGTATCGTGCGATGGAAAGATAGGCATGGGAGGATCTGCTTCAAGATGTGTCATGCGATGGAAAGACAGGCGTGGTAGGATCTGCTTCAAGATGTGTCATGCGATGGAAAGACAGGCGTGGGGGGATCTGCTTCAAGATATATCAAGTGATGGAAAGACAGGCGTGGCAGGATCTGCTTCAAGATGTATCATGCGATGGAAAGACAGAAGTGGAAGGATCTTCTTCAAGATGTATCGTGCGATGGAAAGACAGGCGTGGGAGGATCTGCTTCAAGATGTATCAGGCGATGGAAAGACAGGCGTGGGAGGATCGGCTTCAAGATGTATCATGCGATTTAAAGACAGGCATGGGAGGATCTTCAAGATGTATCATGTGATGGAAAGACAGGCATGGGAGGATCTTCAAGATGTATCATGCGATGGAAAGGCAGGCATGGGAGGATCTTCTTCAAGATGTATCAGGCGATGGAAAGACGGGCATGGGAGGATCTGCTTCAAGATGTATCGTGCGATGGAAAGACAGGCGTGGGAGGATCTGCTTCAAGATGTTTCAAGCGATGAAAAGACAGGCGTGGGAGGATCTGCTTCAAGATGTATCATGGAATGGAAAGACAGAAGTGGGAGGATCTGCTTCAAGATGTATCATGCGATGGAAAGACAGGCGTGGGAGGATCTGGTTCAAGATGTATCATGCGATGGAAAGACAGGCGTGAGAGGATCGGCTTCAAGATGTATCATGCGATGGAAAGAAAGGCGTGAGAGGATCTGCTTCAAGATGTATCATGCGATGGAAAGACAGGCGTGGGAGGATCTGCTTCAAGATGTATCATGCGATGGAAAGACAGGCGTGGGAGGATCTGCTTCAAGATGTATCATGCGATGGAAAGACAGGCGTGGGAGGATCTGCTTCAAGATGTGTCATGCGATGGAAAGACAGGCGTGGGAGGATCTGCTTCAAGATGTATCATGTGATGGAAAGACAGGCGTGGGAGGATCTGCTTCAAGCGTGGGAGGATCGGCTTCAAGATGTTTCATGCGATGGAAAGACAGGCGTGGGACGATCTGCTTCAAGATGTATCATGCGATGGAATGACATGTGGGAGGATCTGCTTCAGATGTATCATGTGATGGAAAGACAGGCGTGGGAGGATCTGCTTCAAGATGTATCATGCGAAGGAAAGACAGGCGTGGGACGATCTGCTTCAAGATGTATCATGCGATGGAATGACATGTGGGAGGATCTGCTTCAGATGTATCATGTGATGGAAAGACAGGCGTGGGAGGATCTGCTTCAACATGCATCATGCGATGGAAAGACAGGCGTGGGAGGATCTGCTTCAAGATGTATCATGCGATGGAAAGACAGGCGTGGGAGGATCTTCAAGATGTATCATGCGATGGAAAGACAGGCGTGGGAGGATCTGCTTCAAGATGTATCATGCGATGGAAAGACAGGCGTGGGAGGATCTGCTTCAAGATGTGTCATGCGATGGAAAGACAGGCGTGGGAGGATCTGCTTCAAGATGTATCGTGCGATGGAAAGACAGGCGTGGGAGGATCTGCTTCAAGATGTATCATGCGATGGAAAGACAGGCGTGGGAGGATCTGCTTCAAGCGTGGGAGGATCTGCTTCAAGATGTATCATGCGATGGAAAGACAGGTGTGGAAGGATCTGCTTCAAGATGTGTCATGCGATGGAAAGACAGGCGTGGGAGGATCTGCTTCAAGATATATCATGCAATGGAAAGACAGGCGTGGGAGGATCTGCTTCAAGATGCATCATGCGATGGAAAGACAGGCGTGGGAGGATCTGCTTCAAGATGTATCATGCGATGGAAAGACGGGCGTGGGAGGATCGGCTTCAAGATGTATCATGCGATGGAAAGACAGGCGTGTAAGGATCTGCTTCAAGATGTATCATGCGATGGTAAGACAGGCGTGGGAGGATCTTCTTCAAGATGTATCATGCGATGGAAAGACAGGCGTGGGAAGATCTGCTTCAAGATGTGTCATGCGATGGAAAGACAGGCCAGGGAGGATCTTCTTCAAGATGTATCATGCGATGGAAAGACAGGCGTGGGAGAATCTGCTTCAAGATGTATCGTGCGATGGAAAGACAGGCGTGGGAGGATCTGCTTCAAGATGTTTCATGCGATGAAAAGACAGGCGTGGGAGGATCTGCTTCAAGATGTATCATGGAATGGAAAAACAGGCGTGGGAGGATCTGCTTCAAGATGTATCATGCGATGGAAAGACAGGCGTGGGAGGATCTGCTTCAAGATGTATCATGCGATGGAAAGACAGGCGTGAGTGGATCGGCTTCAAGATGTATCATGCGATGGAAAGACAGGCGTGGGAGGATCTGCTTCAAGATATATCATGCGATGGAAAGACAGGCGTGAGAGGATCGGCTTTAAGATGCATCATGCGATGGAAAGACAGGCGTGGGAGGATCTGCTTCAAGATGTATCATGTGATGGAAAGACAGGCATGGGGGGATCTGCTTCAAGATGTATCATGCGATGGAAAGACAGGCGTGGGAGGATCTGCTTCAAGATGTATCATGCGATGGAAAGACAGGCGTGGGAGGATCTGCTTCAAGATGTATCATGCGATGGAAAGACAGGCGTGGGAGGATCTGCTTCAAGATGTATCGTGCGATGGAAAGACAGGCGTGGGAGGATCTGCTTCAAGATGTATCGTGCGATGGAAAGACAGGCATGGGAGGATCTGCTTCAAGATGTGTCATGCGATGGAAAGACAGGCGTGGAAGGATCTGCTTCAAGATGTGTCATGTGATGGAAAGACAGGCGTGGGAGGATCTGCTTCAAGATGTATCATGCGATGGAAAGACAGGCGTGGGAGGATCTGCTTCAAGATGTATCATGTGATGGAAAGACAGGCGTGGGAGGATCTGCTTCAGATGTATCATGTGATGGAAAGACAGGCGTGGGAGGATCTGCTTCAAGATGTTTCATGCGATGAAAAGACAGGCGTGGGAGGATCTGCAACTTACTGGGCATATTTAATACCAACATTGAGATCAATATACAACTGGTATTTTTTGGAGACGATGGTCAACTCAGCCAGAACCTTTCGCAGAAAGATAGGGGCCTATTACTGAATTTGATACTGCTGGCAAGAAGGGAAGTGTGTAAGAGGTGGAAGGATGCCCTACCCCCGCAAAGGGAGGAATGGCTCAAAGCTGCATTTGCTATGGCGCGACTAGAGTACGATGGAGCGGAAGATAAAATCTTGAATATCTGGCACCCCTTGGTGAGCTGGGGCAAGGACTTAAGATTATTGTAACATCATTGGTCTTATGATTACACCAGGGTCCCATACAAAACAATGGGACTGGTCGGATGACCCAAGCGAGTGCGGTAAGCCGTAGGGGCGACCAGTAACGAAGGCGGCTTCATAAGACCCGCAGAGGCTTGTCAGGTGAGATGAGGACCAAAAAAAAAAAAAAAAGGAAAGACAGGCGTGGGAGGACCTGCTTCAACATGCATCATGCGATGGAAAGACAGGCGTGGGAGGATCTGCTTCAAGATGTATCATGCGATGGAAAGACAGGCGTGGGAGGATCTTCAAGATGTATCATGCGATGGAAAGACAGGCGTGGGAGGATCTGCTTCAAGATGTATCATGCGATGGAAAGACAGGCGTGGGAGGATCTGCTTCAAGATGTGTCATGCGATGGAAAGACAGGCGTGGGAAGATCTGCTTCAAGATGTATCGTGCGATGGAAAGACAGGCGTGGGAGGATCTGCTTCAAGATGTGTCATGCGATGGAAAGACAGGCGTGGGAGGATCTGCTTCAAGATGTATCATGCGATGGAAAGACAGGCGTGGGAGGATCTGCTTCAAGCGTGGGAGGATCTGCTTCAAGATGTATCATGCGATGGAAAGACAGGTGTGGAAGGATCTGCTTCAAGATGTGTCATGCGATGGAAAGACAGGCGTGGGAGGATCTGCTTCAAGATATATCATGCAATGGAAAGACAGGCGTGGGAGGATCTGCTTCAAGATGCATCATGCGATGGAAAGACAGGCGTGGGAGGATCTGCTTCAAGATGTATCATGCGATGGAAAGACGGGCGTGGGAGGATCGGCTTCAAGATGTATCATGCGATGGAAAGACAGGCGTGTAAGGATCTGCTTCAAGATGTATCATGCGATGGTAAGACAGGCGTGGGAGGATCTTCTTCAAGATGTATCATGCGATGGAAAGACAGGCGTGGGAAGATCTGCTTCAAGATGTGTCATGCGATGGAAAGACAGGCCTGGGAGGATCTTCTTCAAGATGTATCATGCGATGTAAAGACAGGCGTGGGAGAATCTGCTTCAAGATGTATCGTGCGATGGAAAGACAGGCGTGGGAGGATCTGCTTCAAGATGTTTCATGCGATGAAAAGACAGGCGTGGGAGGATCTGCTTCAAGATGTATCATGGGATGGAAAGACAGGCGTGGGAGGATCTGCTTCAAGATGTATCATGCGATGGAAAGACAGGCGTGGGAGGATCTGCTTCAAGATGTATCATGCGATGGAAAGACAGGCGTGAGTGGATCGGCTTCAAGATGTATCATGCGATGGAAAGACAGGCGTGGGAGGATCTGCTTCAAGATATATCATGCGATGGAAAGACAGGCGTGAGAGGATCGGCTTTAAGATGCATCATGCGATGGAAAGACAGGCGTGGGAGGATCTGCTTCAAGATGTATCATGTGATGGAAAGACAGGCATGGGGGGATCTGCTTCAAGATGTATCATGCGATGGAAAGACAGGCGTGGGAGGATCTGCTTCAAGATGTATCATGCGATGGAAAGACAGGCGTGGGAGGATCTGCTTCAAGATGTATCATGCGATGGAAAGACAGGCGTGAGTGGATCGGCTTCAAGATGTATCATGCGATGGAAAGACAGGCGTGGGAGGATCTGCTTCAAGATGTATCATGCGATGGAAAGACAGGCGTGGGAGGATCTGCTTCAAGATGTATCGTGCGATGGAAAGATAGGCATGGGAGGATCTGCTTCAAGATGTGTCATGCGATGGAAAGACAGGCGTGGTAGGATCTGCTTCAAGATGTGTCATGCGATGGAAAGACAGGCGTGGGGGGATCTGCTTCAAGATATATCAAGTGATGGAAAGACAGGCGTGGCAGGATCTGCTTCAAGATGTATCATGCGATGGAAAGACAGAAGTGGAAGGATCTTCTTCAAGATGTATCGTGCGATGGAAAGACAGGCGTGGGAGGATCTGCTTCAAGATGTATCAGGCGATGGAAAGACAGGCGTGGGAGGATCGGCTTCAAGATGTATCATGCGATTTAAAGACAGGCATGGGAGGATCTTCAAGATGTATCATGTGATGGAAAGACAGGCATGGGAGGATCTTCAAGATGTATCATGCGATGGAAAGGCAGGCATGGGAGGATCGGCTTTAAGATGCATCATGCGATGGAAAGACAGGCATGGGAGGATCTTCAAGATGTATCAGGCGATGGAAAGACGGGCATGGGAGGATCTGCTTCAAGATGTATCGTGCGATGGAAAGACAGGCGTGGGAGGATCTGCTTCAAGATGTATCATGCGATGGAAAGACAGGCGTGGGAGGATCTGCTTCAAGATGTATCATGGAATGGAAAGACAGAAGTGGGAGGATCTGCTTCAAGATGTATCATGCGATGGAAAGACAGGCGTGGGAGGATCTGCTTCAAGATGTTTCAAGCGATGAAAAGACAGGCGTGGGAGGATCTGCTTCAAGATGTATCATGGAATGGAAAGACAGAAGTGGGAGGATCTGCTTTAAGATGTATCATGCGATGGAAAGACAGGCGTGAGAGGATCGGCTTCAAGATGTATCATGTGATGGAAAGACAGGCATGGGAGGATCTGCTTCAAGATGTATCATGCGATGGAATGACATGTGGGAGGATCTGCTTCAAGATGTATCATGGGATGGAAAGAAAGGCGTGAGAGGATCTGCTTCAAGATGTATCATGCGATGGAAAGACAGGCGTGGGACGATCTGCTTCAAGATGTATCATGCGATGGAATGACATGTGGGAGGATCTGCTTCAGATGTATCATGTGATGGAAAGACAGGCGTGGGAGGATCTGCTTCAAGATGTATCATGCGATGGAAAGACAGGCGTGGGACGATCTGCTTCAAGATGTATCATGCGATGGAATGACATGTGGGAGGATCTGCTTCAGATGTATCATGTGATGGAAAGACAGGCGTGGGAGGATCTGCTTCAACATGCATCATGCGATGGAAAGACAGGCGTGGGAGGATCTGCTTCAAGATGTATCATGCGATGGAAAGACAGGCGTGGGAGGATCTTCAAGATGTATCATGCGATGGAAAGACAGGCGTGGGAGGATCTGCTTCAAGATGTATCATGCGATGGAAAGACAGGCGTGGGAGGATCTGCTTCAAGATGTGTCATGCGATGGAAAGACAGGCGTGGGAGGATCTGCTTCAAGATGTATTGTGCGATGGAAAGACAGGCGTGGGAGGATCTGCTTCAAGATGTATCATGCGATGGAAAGACAGGCGTGGGAGGATCTGCTTCAAGCGTGGGAGGATCTGCTTCAAGATGTATCATGCGATGGAAAGACAGGTGTGGAAGGATCTGCTTCAAGATGTGTCATGCGATGGAAAGACAGGCGTGGGAGGATCTGCTTCAAGATATATCATGCAATGGAAAGACAGGCGTGGGAGGATCTGCTTCAAGATGCATCATGCGATGGAAAGACAGGCGTGGGAGGATCTGCTTCAAGATGTATCATGCGATGGAAAGACGGGCGTGGGAGGATCGGCTTCAAGATGTATCATGCGATGGAAAGACAGGCGTGTAAGGATCTGCTTCAAGATGTATCATGCGATGGTAAGACAGGCGTGGGAGGATCTTCTTCAAGATGTATCATGCGATGGAAAGACAGGCGTGGGAAGATCTGCTTCAAGATGTGTCATGCGATGGAAAGACAGGCCAGGGAGGATCTTCTTCAAGATGTATCATGCGATGGAAAGACAGGCGTGGGAGAATCTGCTTCAAGATGTATCGTGCGATGGAAAGACAGGCGTGGGAGGATCTGCTTCAAGATGTTTCATGCGATGAAAAGACAGGCGTGGGAGGATCTGCTTCAAGATGTATCATGGGATGGAAAGACAGGCGTGGGAGGATCTGCTTCAAGATGTATCATGCGATGGAAAGACAGGCGTGGGAGGATCTGCTTCAAGATGTATCATGCGATGGAAAGACAGGCGTGAGTGGATCGGCTTCAAGATGTATCATGCGATGGAAAGACAGGCGTGGGAGGATCTGCTTCAAGATATATCATGCGATGGAAAGACAGGCGTGAGAGGATCGGCTTTAAGATGCATCATGCGATGGAAAGACAGGCGTGGGAGGATCTGCTTCAAGATGTGTCATGCGATGGAAAGACAGGCGTGGGGGGATCTGCTTCAAGATATATCATGCGATGGAAAGACAGGCGTGGGAGGATCTGCTTCAAGATGTATCATGCGATGGAAAGACAGGCGTGGGAGGATCTGCTTCAAGATGTATCATGCGATGGAAAGACAGGCGTGGGAGGATCTGCTTCAAGATGTATCATGCGATGGAAAGACAGGCGTGGGAGGATCTGCTTCAAGATGTATCATGCGATGGAAAGACAGGCGTGGGAGGATCTGCTTCAAGATGTATCATGCGATGGAAACAGGCGTGGGAGGATCTGCTTCAAGATGTATCGTGCGATGGAAAGATAGGCATGGGAGGATCTGCTTCAAGATGTGTCATGCGATGGAAAGACAGGCGTGGTAGGATCTGCTTCAAGATGTGTCATGCGATGGAAAGACAGGCGTGGGGGGATCTGCTTCAAGATATATCAAGTGATGGAAAGACAGGCGTGGCAGGATCTGCTTCAAGATGTATCATGCGATGGAAAGACAGAAGTGGAAGGATCTTCTTCAAGATGTATCGTGCGATGGAAAGACAGGCGTGGGAGGATCTGCTTCAAGATGTATCAGGCGATGGAAAGACAGGCGTGGGAGGATCGGCTTCAAGATGTATCATGCGATTTAAAGACAGGCATGGGAGGATCTTCAAGATGTATCATGTGATGGAAAGACAGGCATGGGAGGATCTTCAAGATGTATCATGCGATGGAAAGGCAGGCATGGGAGGATCTTCTTCAAGATGTATCAGGCGATGGAAAGACGGGCATGGGAGGATCTGCTTCAAGATGTATCGTGCGATGGAAAGACAGGCGTGGGAGGATCTGCTTCAAGATGTTTCAAGCGATGAAAAGACAGGCGTGGGAGGATCTGCTTCAAGATGTATCATGGAATGGAAAGACAGAAGTGGGAGGATCTGCTTCAAGATGTATCATGCGATGGAAAGACAGGCGTGGGAGGATCTGGTTCAAGATGTATCATGCGATGGAAAGACAGGCGTGAGAGGATCGGCTTCAAGATGTATCATGCGATGGAAAGAAAGGCGTGAGAGGATCTGCTTCAAGATGTATCATGCGATGGAAAGACAGGCGTGGGAGGATCTGCTTCAAGATGTATCATGCGATGGAAAGACAGGCGTGGGAGGATCTGCTTCAAGATGTATCATGCGATGGAAAGACAGGCGTGGGAGGATCTGCTTCAAGATGTGTCATGCGATGGAAAGACAGGCGTGGGAGGATCTGCTTCAAGATGTATCATGTGATGGAAAGACAGGCGTGGGAGGATCTGCTTCAAGCGTGGGAGGATCGGCTTCAAGATGTTTCATGCGATGGAAAGACAGGCGTGGGACGATCTGCTTCAAGATGTATCATGCGATGGAATGACATGTGGGAGGATCTGCTTCAGATGTATCATGTGATGGAAAGACAGGCGTGGGAGGATCTGCTTCAAGATGTATCATGCGAAGGAAAGACAGGCGTGGGACGATCTGCTTCAAGATGTATCATGCGATGGAATGACATGTGGGAGGATCTGCTTCAGATGTATCATGTGATGGAAAGACAGGCGTGGGAGGATCTGCTTCAACATGCATCATGCGATGGAAAGACAGGCGTGGGAGGATCTGCTTCAAGATGTATCATGCGATGGAAAGACAGGCGTGGGAGGATCTTCAAGATGTATCATGCGATGGAAAGACAGGCGTGGGAGGATCTGCTTCAAGATGTGTCATGCGATGGAAAGACAGGCGTGGGAGGATCTGCTTCAAGATGTATCGTGCGATGGAAAGACAGGCGTGGGAGGATCTGCTTCAAGATGTATCATGCGATGGAAAGACAGGCGTGGGAGGATCTGCTTCAAGCGTGGGAGGATCTGCTTCAAGATGTATCATGCGATGGAAAGACAGGTGTGGAAGGATCTGCTTCAAGATGTGTCATGCGATGGAAAGACAGGCGTGGGAGGATCTGCTTCAAGATATATCATGCAATGGAAAGACAGGCGTGGGAGGATCTGCTTCAAGATGCATCATGCGATGGAAAGACAGGCGTGGGAGGATCTGCTTCAAGATGTATCATGCGATGGAAAGACGGGCGTGGGAGGATCGGCTTCAAGATGTATCATGCGATGGAAAGACAGGCGTGTAAGGATCTGCTTCAAGATGTATCATGCGATGGTAAGACAGGCGTGGGAGGATCTTCTTCAAGATGTATCATGCGATGGAAAGACAGGCGTGGGAAGATCTGCTTCAAGATGTGTCATGCGATGGAAAGACAGGCCAGGGAGGATCTTCTTCAAGATGTATCATGCGATGGAAAGACAGGCGTGGGAGAATCTGCTTCAAGATGTATCGTGCGATGGAAAGACAGGCGTGGGAGGATCTGCTTCAAGATGTTTCATGCGATGAAAAGACAGGCGTGGGAGGATCTGCTTCAAGATGTATCATGGGATGGAAAAACAGGCGTGGGAGGATCTGCTTCAAGATGTATCATGCGATGGAAAGACAGGCGTGGGAGGATCTGCTTCAAGATGTATCATGCGATGGAAAGACAGGCGTGAGTGGATCGGCTTCAAGATGTATCATGCGATGGAAAGACAGGCGTGGGAGGATCTGCTTCAAGATATATCATGCGATGGAAAGACAGGCGTGAGAGGATCGGCTTTAAGATGCATCATGCGATGGAAAGACAGGCGTGGGAGGATCTGCTTCAAGATGTATCATGTGATGGAAAGACAGGCATGGGGGGATCTGCTTCAAGATGTATCATGCGATGGAAAGACAGGCGTGGGAGGATCTGCTTCAAGATGTATCATGCGATGGAAAGACAGGCGTGGGAGGATCTGCTTCAAGATGTATCATGCGATGGAAAGACATGCGTGGGAGGATCTGCTTCAAGATGTATCATGCGATGGAAACAGGCGTGGGAGGATCTGCTTCAAAATGTATCATGCGATGGAAAGACAGGCGTGGGAGGATCTGCTTCAAGATGTGTCATGCGATGGAAAGACAGGCGTGGAAGGATCTTCTTCAAGATGTATCGTGCGATGGAAAGACAGGCGTGGGAGGATCTGCTTCAAGATGTATCAGGCGATGGAAAGACAGGCGTGGGAGGATCGGCTTCAAGATGTATCATGCGATTTAAAGACAGGCATGGGAGGATCTTCAAGATGTATCATGTGATGGAAAGACAGGCATGGGAGGATCTTCAAGATGTATCATGCGATGGAAAGGCAGGCATGGGAGGATCTTCTTCAAGATGTATCAGGCGATGGAAAGACGGGCATGGGAGGATCTGCTTCAAGATGTATCGTGCGATGGAAAGACAGGCGTGGGAGGATCTGCTTCAAGATGTTTCATGCGATGAAAAGACAGGCGTGGGAGGATCTGCTTCAAGATGTGTCATGCGATGGAAAGACAGAAGTGGGAGGATCTGCTTCAAGATGTATCATGCGATGGAAAGACAGGCGTGGGAGGATCTGGTTCAAGATGTATCATGCGATGGAAAGACAGGCGTGAGAGGATCGGCTTCAAGATGTATCATGCGATGGAAAGACAGGCGTGGGAGGATCTGCTTCAAGATATATCATGCGATGGAAAGACAGGCGTGAGAGGATCGGCTTTAAGATGCATCATGTGATGGAAAGACAGGTGTGGGAGGATCTGCTTCAAGATGTATCATGTGATGGAAAGACAGGCATGGGGGGATCTGCTTCAAGATGTATCATGCGATGGAAAGACAGGCGTGGGAGGATCTGCTTCAAGATGTATCATGCGATGGAAAGACAGGCGTGGGAGGATCTGCTTCAAGATGTATCATGCGATGGAAACAGGCGTGGGAGGATCTGCTTCAAGATGTATCGTGCGATGGAAAGACAGGCATGGGAGGATCTGCTTTAAGATGTGTCATGCGATGGAAAGACAGGCGTGGAAGGATCTGCTTCAAGATGTGTCATGCGATGGAAAGACAGGCGTGGGAGGATCTGCTTCAAGATATATCATGTGATGGAAAGACAGGCGTGGCAGGATCTGCTTCAAGATGTATCATGCGATGGAAAGACAGAAGTGGAAGGATCTTCTTCTAGATGTATCGTGCGATGGAAAGACAGGCGTGGGAGGATCTGCTTCAAGATGTATCATGCGATGGAAAGACAGGCGTGGGAGGATCGGCTTCAAGATGTATCATGCGATTTAAAGACAGGCATGGGAGGATCTTCAAGATGTATCATGTGATGGAAAGACAGGCATGGGAGGATCTTCAAGATGTATCATGCGATGGAAAGGCAGGCATGGGAGGATCTTCTTCAAGATGTATCAGGCGATGGAAAGAGGCATGGGAGGATCTTCAAGATGTATCATGCGATGGAAAGACAGGCGTGGGAGGATCTTCTTCAAGATGTATCATGCGATGGAAACAGGCGTGGGAGGATCTGCTTCAAGATGTATCAGGCGATGGAAAGACAGGCATGGGAGGATCTTCAAGATGTATCATGCGATGGAAAGACAGGCGTGGGAGGATCGGCTTCAAGATGTATCATGTGATGGAAAGACAGGCGTGGGAGGATCTGCTTCAAGATGTATCATGTGATGGAAAGACAGGCAGTTCCATCTGTGGCAAAGAGCTTGCAAGACAGGGGTCGCTACATATTGGGGGGTGGAGCTTTGTGATTGCACTCATTTAAAGAGTAAATTGATTTGTTAGATGGTTTCTTGATAATCCCTATTTGCCGGCTCTTTGGCAGCTCCATAGGCTTGAAGGCGGACCAAATAAAAAACCTTAACATCTACATTTTGAACTTGAAGGTTGTGCTGAATTTCTTTATGGGCTCTAAATTCCTGGCCAAACCAAGGGTCTCCTGTAACAGTGGTCAGAAATGTATCAGTGGGGAGCATCTTGAGCTGTGAACATAGGATTTAGTAGGAAGTACATGCCATCTTCCTGCCAACATACCTACGATGGTCGCACAAAATTGGTGACTGTCTCAAGGATTCTCGTCCAATCCCATAAGTTCCTAATAAAGATTGACCAGTGGGGACAAACCTATCCATGGACCGCCAACGGAATCTCCAAGAGTCAGAGCAGGTGGTGACAAAGTAGGTCCTCGGGAGCAAAATCTCTATGTAAGCCTAAAACGGTGAGAGTTCTTTATCTCGCGAACAATAGATTAAAAATTTGATAAATAGGAAAAGCCATTAGGACCCCGCTACTGAACGCCTGAAGGTGAATTCACATTTGGAGAACATGGCCAAAATAGGGCAGCCACAGTTGCGTTTAGCCCAGGAAGTTGTGTGCAATCCTTCTGAGCTCCTTACACAGCGTAATAGGGCAAATGCACAATAAAGCAATGACCTAGATTCATATGGAGGATGTTATTTTATTTTATTTATTTTATTTTGAAAGTTTTATATAGCGCGAACAAGATCTTCGCAGATATCAGAGCGCTTTACAGAGGAGGGGAGCATGTATACGCAGATACATCAATCCTGTTAACAGTACATTGAAGTGATATCATAAAACAATCAAGTAAGTCAATTTCAAAGTCAAGAATAAAAATACAAGGGTTCGAACAAGTAGTACAGATGAGTATCGAGTCTTTGTAGTTTTTCCCCAGTAGTCGTTCAAGTGTATTTAGCCATGAGGATCGCTTTTACTTCTCTCTTGAAAAGTATGGTAGAGGTGATGAGCCTTGTTTCAGGGGGGAGCGAGTTCCAAATCCTGGGAGCCATTCCTGAGAAAGAGCGTTTATAGGTTTTTTCCTTGCGGAATCTTTTAGGCTTTAGCAAAAGATTGTTTGTGCCTCTAGTGTTTCTGGAGCCTCCAGAAATCGTCAGCTTCTGAGCGAGGTATCTAGGTGAGCTCAGGTGGACAGCCTTGTGGGTCAAACAAGCGATTTTCAGGTGTATTCTGGCTTCAAACGGCAGCCAGTTCAGAGATTTGAAGTCAGGGGAAATGTGTGAGTGTTTTTTTGATCCAGTGCTAAGTCTCGCTGCGGCGTTTAGAGAGGCTCTTATGGGTGCCGTAGTAGCTAGGGGGAGACCGCAGAGGGCGGTGCTGCCGTATTCTATTCGAGGTATGACTAGTGATTGTACCGCAGTCTGGAAGTCTTTGGCTGGAAGGAAAGGTTTAAGTTTCCTAAGGGTGTTGATTTGGTAGTTTGCTCCCTTAGTTGCTTTGTTGATGTGTTCCTGCATGCTGAGATTGGTGTCAAGTGTTATGCCCAAAGATTTCGCTGAGTCCACGATGGTGGGTTGAACATTGAGTGCCGTTAGGTCTTTAAGCCACATTTGTGCGGTAGTGATCTTCGCTGGAGGTGAGATCAGAAGGAACTCTGTTTTAAGGGCATTGAGTTTGAGATGATTAGCGGCCAACCAAGATTGGGTGCTTCTGATCGTTGAGTTCAAGAGCGTGATGTCTTTGGGTGATTGTAGTTTGAGATAAAGTTGGGTGTCATCAGCATACATGTGGAAGTGTACATTGGATTCTTGCAGCAAGGTGGTGAGAGGTTCCATAACTAGGTTGAACAAAGTTGGGGATAGGGAGGATCCTTGTGGTACGCCTAGCGATACGGGTCTTGGTGCGGACATCAAGTTGTTGCTCTTGAATTTCTGCGACCTGTTTTGCAAAAAGGAAGTGAACCATTTGAGCACAGTTCCAGATAGGCCCATTCTTGTGTTTAATAGTTCGATTAAGCTCTCATGTTTGACGGTGTCAAATGCGGAGGAGAGATCAAGGAGGATGAGGAGGCAGGTATCGTTATGATCTAGGATTTGGAGGGCGTCGTCGATTATGTGAATCATGGCAGTTTCCGTACTGTGATTAGCTCGGAAGCCTGATTGATGAGAGTTGAGGAGATCAAATTGAGTAATGTGTTTAGTCAATTGTATTTGTGTGCATTTTTCCAGCAGTTTGGCAAGAGTCGGAATGTTGGTAATGGGACGGTAGTTGTTTAGGTCAGAGGGGTCGGCTGTAGGTTTCTTTAGCAAAGGTGTTACTTGTCCAACTTTGAGGGAGTCGGGAATGATCCCTTGTTGAAGTGAGCTGTTGATAATTTTGGTCCAGAGTGGAAGGAGCGACGGGGTAAGGACTTTGACAGCGTTAGCAGGAAGGGGGTCCGTGAGGTGATTGGATGGTTTCAGAGTGCTGAGCAGTTTGCCAATTTCTTCTTCCGTGTAGGTGACAAAGGTTGACCAGGTTGCATTGTTTTTTGGTTTAGTGGGTGTTATGCGGTGGGGTTTGGGATAGAGGCTTGCGTCCAAGAGGAGATCATTCTTTATGTTGTCAGTTTTTTGGTTAAAGAAAGAGGCGAAGTCTTCGCAGGAGGGAGCTTCGCACATAGTGTTGAGAGGTTGGGGTTGTTCTTTGGTTTGTGTTCGGATAAGCTCAAACAGCTTTCTCGGACGATTTTTGGCTTGGTCGAGCTGACGGCTGAAGAAGTCTGATTTTGATCGTTTTATTTTCCTGAAGTAGGCATTTCTCTTTTTCTTCAGGTTTTTTAAGTTCAGTGCAGAGGGAGCTGATCTCCAGGAACGCTCTGCCATTCGCATGGCGCGTCTATCGTCATTGAGACTCCCGTCGTACCAGGGATTGGAGATCTTTGTGGTGGCTTTTTTTAGCTGCAAGGGTGCGACTTCATTAATTATTGCGGTCATATTGCTAAGATAGTGATCAGTCAAGGATTGGACGTCCTTAACGCCAGCCGGAGGAAGTAGTAAGTTGCAGCTGTTGGGGGGCAGAGAGTTTGAGTTTAGTTTTTTCATGTCTCTTTTCCAGACTTTGGGCCTGGCGGATTGAATAGGGTTAAATTTAACTTTTTCATTGATGAAGAACGTGATAATATGATGGTCCGACCAGTCACAGGGTTGGATAGATTCGAGTTGGATAGAGGCCTCTTTGGAGATGATAAGGTCGAGGGTAGAGCCTTTCTTGTGTGTTGGACTGTTGCAAATTTGTGTAAGGTCAAGGGCGTTAAGGAAATTCTTCAGACCTTTTACCACCGCATCATTATGATCGTTCCAGTGGAGGTTGAAGTCCCCAAGGTATATTTGTGTGAGTTGCCGCCCTGAGTTGGTTGAGATCATGTCCATGATTTGTTGGGAGAAGGTGAGGTTGTCACCGGGTGGGTGGTAAATGCCGTGAAGAGTGCAGATCGGTTTGCCCTCACTGATAATATCTAGGCTGATGTATTCACAGGACGTTGGGGAGGGTAGGGAAGGGGAAGGTACTTTCAAGACAGAGAGGTTGCTCCTGTATATACATGCGATTCCGCCACCTTTTTTATTGCCAGACCTGTCAAGTCTAGTGATGTGGTAGTTGGGGGGAACCAGAATGTCCATTATAGGTGTAGAAGATTCTGTTAGCCATGTTTCAGTCATGATGATTAAGTCAAGATCCAATTTTAGGATGAGATCGGCGATAGCGGCGGAGTGTCTAGCGGCTGATCTGCAGTTTAAGAGAGTGCATTTGAGACGGGGTGTGTCGAGGGTGGAAGGGTGTTCTAGAGCGAGGGGGACTTTACTCAGGTTACTATGGATAGTGACTCTGTTGTTCAGTGTGGGGGGTCTAAGGGGATTGGAGTGAATCGTAGGTATGGCAGTGAGAGTGTCGGGTGTGTTGCTAAGGGGAGCTGAGTCATAGGAGCGGAGGAGGAGGATTGTGTCTAGGTCCGAGAGAGGGTTGCAGGAGCGATGGGGGCGTTTTTCACGATTGAGAGCAGGGATTGAGGTCCAGTGCGGTGGGGGTCGAGTGCGAGAGTTCGCCGCCCGGGTGGAGGACCAGTTGGGAGGGGAGGTGATGGTGGAGGCGCGTGAGTGGTGTCTGGGGTGTGTGCTGAGTAGTTGTTTGATAATGTGAATGTCTTGTTTGATCTGGTGGAGGGTGTTGGGTGGGGGGTGACTGGAGTGTGATAGACAGAGTAGTTGTTGTTTGATGATGTACATGTCTTCTTTGAGTTGGAGGAGTGAGGCCGTAGTGTGGTCCACAGTGGGACATGTGTTGGAGGTGGGGATGGGAGGGTCAGGCGTGGATGACATAGGGGAGAGGTTGGTGGTGCGGATGAGAGTATTGGTGGTGGGCGTAGAGTGCAGGGTGGAGGATGGGCGTTTATTAGTGGTGGCGGGGGTGGATGTTGGGTAATGGGGGGTGAGTCTGGGGGGGTAGTGGGATTGTAGATGGGGTCGAGTTGAGTTGATGGAGGTGGCGTGTTCTGTGTGATTAGTTAGTGGGAGGAAGTGGGGGCTGAGAATGGGTGGGGGTAAAGGGTGGGGTTTGCCTTTGTGTGTGTCGGTCTGATGTTGATCTAGGATAGGCCGGTTGCGGGTGGGAGCTGTGGCATCAGGGGTGAGAGGAACGGGGGTGAGAGGAACGGGGATGAGGGCTGGTGTGTAGGTGGAAGGGGTGGGGTGGTTGTTGTAAGAGGGAGAGAGATCTATGTCTGTGCTTGAGGGATGTGGGGTAGCTACGGTAGGTGGGATAATGACTAAGGTGCCGGGAGTAAAGGGGTGGTGCATGTCTTTTAGGGTGGGGGCTGTGGTATCAGGGGTGGGGAAGGGGATGAGGGCTGGTGTGTGGGGGGAAGGGGTGAGGTGGTTGGTGTAGGAGGGTAAGTAATCTATGTCTGTGCTCGACGGGAGGAAGGTAGATACGGTAGGTGGGTGAGTGACTGGGGTGTCGGGAGTAAAGGAGAGGTGCATGTTGTTTTGGGGTTGGGCTGGGTTAGAATGAATGTGGTTTGAGGCTGTGGTGTCAGGGGTGACGGGAATGGGTGTGGTATGGGGGGGTGACAAGGTGAGGTTGTAGGGGGGGGAGAGGGTGCCGCTGGAATGTGTGGGTGAGGGATCTATGTCTGTAAATGTGGAGTGCGAGGTAGCTACATTAGGTGGGTGAATGTCTAAGGTGCAGGGGGTGGAGAGAAGGTGCGTGTCGTTTTGTGGTTGAGCTAGGTTAGAAGGGTTGTGGTTGGGGGCTGTGAATTCAGGGGTGATAGGCCTGCGGGAGCTATGAGTGGGGGTCCGATGACTGGCGAGGTGCTGTTTGAACGTGGGGAACAGGTTGTCTAGTAGTTCCAGGTTCTTGTCTGTGGATTGATTTAGGATAATCCCGTTATTGTATATAGTGATGGTTGTTCTGCCCGGGAAGAGTTGTGATGGAGTGATGGAGAGTTTTAGGCCATGCGCGAAATTCCTGGAGGTGGAGACGGTGAGTAAGGTGCGGAACGTGTTTCTCCATTGGGCTCTGCGTGTGGTGTGGAAGATAATATCAATGTTCAGTGAACCATTGACTGGTGAGAAGTAGGTGTCTGCACAAGGAGTTTCAGGGTGGGACCTCAGGAAGTTGTGTTTAAAACGTTTAGCGGCTTTTTTAGTGAGTGAGGGTGGGTAGTTGATTTTGTATGTGTGGTTGCCGACGGGTTCCATGATGGGAGGACAATCTAGGTAGGTGTAGGAGGGAGGGTGCACTGTCCTAAACAGTTGCGAGGGCCTAAAGTGATACTAGTGCGTGCACAGTAATGCTATGCGCAGAGTACCGCTGCAGACAATAATAGTGAGATAATTGGGAGTGACACTAGTGAGCTGCCAAGGTATTTGAGGTAGTAATTGGTGCATACAAGATTAACTGACACTAGTGAGTTGCCAAGGTATTTGAGGTAGTACTCGGTGCATACAAGATTAACACTTGAGATGGGTGCGAGTTGCACAAGTATAGGGTGCGTAATAAGGATATAAGGGTGCAGAAAAATGCAAGCAGTTAACACATATGCGGTAGTAATCAGTGTATACGGGAAGGGACAATGTAAGTGCAGGTTACATCAGTGACAGGTCTATGTGAGAAAATCGACAATACATTTTAGGAATAGGAGTGAGGAGTGACAGTAGTGAGTAGTCAAAATGCGTAAGGTACAGGAGTCTGTGGCAGAGTACCATTGCACACACAACTTATATGAACCAACAAGTGACATTAGTGAGCAGCAACGATAAATATATGAGGTATAAAATATGAAATATAGCACTGAGAAAAATGCTTGAATAAAATAAACTAACTGTGCAGACCATAAAGAATATCTAAATCGAAGGTGCCAATAGTGAGTAGTCAAAGATATGAAGGTACAGTGAGTCTGTGACAGAATACCATTGCACACACAACTTATATGAACCAGCAAGTGACATTAGTGAGCAGCAACGAAAAATATATGAGGTATAAAATATGAAATATAGCACTGAGAAAAATACTTGAATAAAATAAACTAACTGTGCAGACCATAAAGAATAGCTAAATCGAAGGTGCCAATAGTGAGTAGTCAAAAATATGTAAGGTACAGTGACAGAATACAATTGCACACATAGATTAGATGACACAGATTAAATGGCACAAGAAGTAGCATTAGCGAGCAGCAAAAGAAAAATGTATGAGGTAGCAAACGGTGCATTACTGTTGACGATAAAGTGGGACGTGCAAGATACAGTTAGGAATATATAGAATATAATGCTACTGTACGAGGCAGTAATATATGGGTAGCAATTGCAATTGGTGCAGAAAAAGTGAAATGTGCTGGAAACCCCATACTGACAATGGCACACTCCCCTGCACACATAGGTTCTGCCCCCATGATCGAATCAGGAATATAATAATACATATCACTGTGAAAAAGCAGACTATCTAAATCCGACGTGAAAAACGCCCAGCTGTGTAAATTGTGCAACAGATAAAAAGTAGTCTGAGAGTCTAAGAGGCCTTAGGTCTTTAAGGTCGATGGTAGAAATGACTAGACCATGATGGTCTCCCCAAGATAGACCAGCTAAGATGGCCGAACCGATGGGGGGAGATAGAAAATTATTGGTCCTTTGTCTGTTGTTGTTACTTTGGGCTCAGAGCAGGACCATTTCACTTTCTATTCAGGCAGGCATTGCTCATAGCTTGCTGGTATGGAAAAGTGGGGGAGTTAGAGCTGTAGAGCCTCGTGGACATCAAAGGTACTAGCGAGGATTTATTTCTACAGATTTATGGCCCCATGTTGCTCAAGGAGGTAGCTTGCGAATGTGAGCAGTTTTATGGCCCCAGCCATTTTGTACAAAGGAGGTAGTCTAAGAAATGTGCGCAGGCGGGTGGGGTGAGATAAATACCTTATGCCTCCCTAAGCGTGTTGGTTTTGCCATCAGGTTTTGTTGTACTGCTTTGATCCAGGTGTGACGCAGATAGATCGGACTGTAGTTATGTGTTTGCCTCGATGATCCAAACCTGTATTTCCCTGGGTGGTGGGGGGCTCAATGACACATATCCACTCCCGGATGGGGGCGGCTCATGTCGGTCCTCCAGCTCTTGTTTGGCCCCAGAGCCCAGTTCAGCAGTTCCCCAGCCTCTATACCTTCCTATCCGTTTCCCGGTGCTTCCAGGAGCCGACTCCACTCAACCGGCGTCCTTCCTGGTTCCGAATCCAACCTCCTATGCTGTGGTGCGGGCGGGAGGGGGTGTCCGCCGACGTCCTCCAGCCAGTCCAGGCACCGCAATCAGCAGCCTGCTCCTTGGAGCGGGTGGGAGGGGGGCCACTCTCCGTACACGGCGGTAGTCAGAACTCCCCGCGGGGTCATCAGAGATGGTGGTGGTGTCCCGGCTTCAGAGTCAGAGGTATGCGTTCCACTGCGGCTGCCATTTTTGGAATTGCGCGATTCCGTGGAACGCACGCCGGGTTTGATGCTATTCTTCTTTTTTTGCCAAGAAGCCGGCGCTGGTCACCAACTACAAACTCCAGGGCTTCTGGGCGGCGATCCTCCAGAGGCTCGAGGCTCGACCAGCGCTGGAGCCCATCGGTAGCTCTACTGCTCCGATGCAGGGGTGGGGGAGGGGGTCAGCTTCAGGTCGCTCCACAACCCACCGTGGGCACGGGACTCGACGATGGCAAGAGCCCTTTGCGTGATCACAATCGTGCTGGGGGAGCCTCAAAGCGACGCATCAGAGTGCCAACTCTCCGCAGGCTCGGGGCATCCGATTCCCGTGTTCAGCAGACGTCCGTTGAGAGAGGTGATGTCTCCAGCTGACCCAGGCTGCGACGGGTGGCTCCAGCCTTCCACCGGACAGGTATGAGGAAATAAAACGATTCTGGTTACTCCTGTTACTCTTACGAATTCGGTTTCGCGGAGCAGAGGGCGCTGACAGGGATAAAACCCTCTAGAGGGATCCCAAACACCAGGAGCTCTTAGCAGGCTCCTGCTCCGGTGGCCATCTTGGCATCTTTTGTTATGGTATGTTGATTTTTATAGCGCACTATTCACCTGAGAGAGTATTCAGGCGCTACTGCAGGTGTGTGGTCCCCAAGGTGCTTATACAAAGTGCCAGGTCTTCAGCTTCTTGCGGAACTCAAGAAGTGAAGAGGAGGCACGGATGTGCTATGGGAGGTCGTTCTGTGTCTTGAGTGCGTGTAGGAGAATGAGCGACCTCCAGTTTTGCAGATGTGGAGAGTGTGCGCGAGTGAGGAAGAGGGTATGTCTCTGGTGGGTTGGTGAAAGTGTATGCAGCTGTTGAGGTGATGGGGGAGGGAGAGAGAGAGTGTGTGTGTGTGTTTTGAATTGGCTGCGCTTGTGAATGGGGAGTCAGTGAAGCTTCCTGGAGGTGCGGTGTGATGTGGGTGCAGCATGGGAGGTCAAGTAGTAGTCTTGTAGCCGTGTTCTGGATGGTTTGGAGTCTGTGTGGGAGTTGTTTGGAGATTCTGACGTAGAGAGGGTTGCCGTAGTCCAGCCTGCTGGTGATGAGTGCTTGTGTGACTGTCTAGCTGGTGTTCCGAGGTAACCATTTGAAGATCTTTTGCAGCATGTACAAGATGTGGCAGCAGGAGGTGCACACTGCGTTGGCTTGAGCCGTCATGTTGAGCATGTGGTCTAGGATGATCCAAAGATTTCTTGCGTGGTCTGTGGGTGTTAGTCCTTGCTCCGAAGGCCGCCAAGTGGAGTCCCACGGGACGGTCTTGTTGCCGAAGACTAGTACTTTAGTCTTGTCTGAGTTGATTCACATCCAGTCGGCTACTATGGTCATTCAGTCTGTGAAGTTGGTTCTCGTGGTTGTCTTGTCCGTCAAGGAGAGGGTGAGTTGGGTGTCCTCGGCGTAGGAGATGACAGTGATGTGTTGTGATAGGATAATGTTGGAAAGTGGTATCATGTATATGTGAAAAAGGTGGGGAAGAGGGGGATCCCTGTGAGACTCCCCATATAAGTTTCTTGGTCTCTGATGTGAAGGGTGGAAGCCTGATCATTTGGGTTCTTCCTGTGAGGAAGGAAGAGATCCATCTGAGAGCAGATCCGTGGGTGCGGATCTCGTAGAGTCTTCTGTTGAGAGTGTTGTGGGAGACAGTTTCGAAGGCCATGGAGAGGTCGAGCAAGATAAAGGCTGGTGTTTCCCCTCAGTCCAGGATAGTTCGAATGTCATTGGTGGCCGCAAATATTGCTGTGGTTCTGTCTGAATCCTGATTGAGTGCTGTCTAGAAGATGGTGAAGTTTGAGGTGGTTGTGAGTTGCATGCTGATGGCTTTCTTTTTTTCTTTTTTTTCTTTTTATTTTAAAGTTTTTATTAATTTAGAAATCAAGGCAGTCATACATACATACATCAAAAATCATTACAGTCTGCATCCGCATCCGAATCCTAGAGTAATAAGGCATGGTCGTTGATAGCTTTCTTGATCATTTCGGCTGGATTGCAGGGCAGGGAGATCGGTTGGAAGTTGCTCAGTTGATTCTGGTTGGCTCACATCGGGGAGGCGGGAGTTGATTTCTGCAAGTTTCCATTCATCCAGGTAAATGGCAGACTTGATGGAGGTGTTGAAGATGTGGGTGAGGGTGGTGCTGATTGGTGCTTGCAGCTCTAATCCCTGGTTTCTTTTCACTAGAAATCCTGTGATCCAACTCACATGCCAGACACCTTTGTGAAAATCAGGTGACAGCGAACATTTGTCATCTGCGCATCACCAAGTATTCATTATTTTTTGTAAGGATGGGCGTAGTTCGCGAAGTAGCGCTACGCAAAGCTACGCGAAGTGCACTTCGCACTACGCGAACTTCACGTAGCACTACGCGGGCTGGGTAGTAGCATGTTCGCACTGTGCAAGATGCATTTTCAATGATTGCACAGTGCGAACAAGCATCCGGCACTGTGCAATCATTGAAAACGGCATCTTGCACAGTGCGAGCTGTAGTTTTCTGCCGCTCGAGTAGATTTTTACTCGAGCGGCAGCTTTCTCAACGCAAACTGGTAGTTTCTCATCGCGAGCGGTCGCGAGCATGCACGACCACTAGCAATGAGAAACCTGACCTCCCCGCATTGAGAGTCTCGCCGGGATGTCATTTTGCTTGCTCGCAGTCGCGAACATGACGTTGAGGACCGCGAACAAGCAAAAAAAGACCGCTGTACTACGCTACGTGTGTTCGCACTGTGCTACGTGCAGCTCGCGTAGTTTCGCAAACTACGTGAGCGTAGCGTAGTGCTTCGCCCAGGGTTAATTTTTTGATCGTATTATGTTGTAAGAAAAAAAGACATCCTGCAGCCCAACCTGTCACACCAGCAAGATTGCCACATAATTTAATTTAACTAAATCCTATCACTTTCAAGTGAAAGAAAGAACAGTTAACATCAATTTTCACTAAGCAGAACTTTGGCAGAAGACATAGCATGACGTTTGACCTGTGGCTTTTAACACAACAAATTCAACAAGAAAAAAACAAAATCTAAATGCATCTTTATTACTCACTCCCCCTCTGAACTCCATCTTGTTTATTTTGGGGGGAGCTGCAGCACCACCACACAACTACTTCCTGCGCCTGTGGATGCCATGGCTCCGAAATGAATTGTGGCCCAATGAAGCAGGCGATTGTGAGCATCTGCACCACTGAATAAACATTTACAAAGTACTAAAGTGCAAAGGTCACATTCCAAGTCCAGCTTCTCTCACATGAGAAAACACAGCTCACTGCCTCAGAGATTGTATGTTACAAATACTTTACACAGGGAAATTATTTATAGTCAAGAGTCATCTGCAGTGTGACTTTCTCTAGCTGCACAAATAGAACCTCTGGCATAGGGATTTATTGGAATATAATTCTGAAACAAACATGAAAACAGGGCATGCTAGTTTCCTCTTTTCTATCTTTGAAACCTAGTTAGTTTGGGCGACAGGCACACTGCTAGTTGGGGTTGGGCGATAGCCATATGCAGGGGTGCAGGGTGGGGGGATGGTTTTTTTTGTGTGTTTTTTTTTGTTTTATTTCTGTTCTCTTTCTTATGGTTTCCTTTTCTTCAAATCTTCTCTTTAGTTTCTCCCTTATTGTAATATTTGCGAAATTTCCTGATTTTATTCACATTCCAGTGTCTGGTTGCCTTGCTTCTTCAACTATTCTGATTCTATGGGTGGGCGGGCTCTGTGGGCCTGCGCTTAAATTGTTTGTTGATTGTAATGCTGCGAATCCTGCTTGGTACTTATGAGCACAGGCGTCTCAGCGATTTTTTTGTTGCTTCTCGTTTATCCTGTTATTGTACCTGTCCGCCCTATTATTATGTATGAATGTATGGCACCAAACATGTCTATTCCTTTTTCTTGTCTTAAAATAATAAAAAGATTTATATAAAAAAAAATAAAAAAAATAAAACAGGGCATGCTATAAACAAAATGTACTAGTTCTTGCTAGATATCATTTATTATTATTATAATTATGGTTAAGAGGAGAGAGAGGAATCTTGACCCAGCCACTGCTCCACCACAGGAGCCATTGCCCTCCTGCTGAGCTCCAGCTGCCATGAGCCATTGCATATTTAATTAAAAATGATTACCTTTTAACTGCATTGTCGTCATATTGCAAAGCCAATAAATTGAAAATAAACACGACAAAGACGATGATAATCTCAAGGCAAACGGAGAGAAGAGGTTTATGGCAAGTTGATGGTCGATCCATCGAGACAGTCTCAACTTATAAGTACCTTGGGGTATGGATCGACCATAAAGGAAGGTAGTCCACACACATCTCAGCAATGCACGAGCTGGCACAATCGTTGGAGGTCGCCTTCTGTAGAGCCAGGAAATCTACGTGCTCACCTGACCTCACACCTTTAATCCAAGCGATGGGGACGCCTGTTTCCCATGGTGCTATTGTCTTTAAAGACAAGATGTCACCGTGGCTGGACAGAGCACAATCGGCCTGCTTCCGTAAAGTTTTTCTTTTACCCTCTTCCACTTCGCATGTGCAAATCCGTAAGGAATTCAACTTGACGTCTCAAAAGTTGATACTTAACCCCCTGCACGCTCGTGACGGAACCATTCCGTCACGAGCCACGGTGGGGCTGTGCTGGTGACGGAATGATTTCGCGCCTGCGCGGCCCATTCTATTGAGCGGGCGGGGCCATGACGGAACCATTCCGTCACAAGCACAGCGCCACCGCGACTCGTGACGGAGTGGTTCCGTTACGAGCATGGTGGCGCCAGGCGGCCCTCTCCCCCCTAGCGCCGTGGCGGAATTACCTCTGCGGCCAAGGGGTTAAAGCACGATTCATAGCATTCTGTCTAAAGGCCAAACAAGCACGGGAGAACTCATAAAAAAATTACATCTGGCTAATGATAAATACACCCGGGTCAACCTGGCATAATTAACTTACGCATTCTACTAAATCATTGGAAGCCAGCAAAATATTTCTCCGCCCCCATACCCATACCGGCGACAGCAAAACTCTTAATAAAACAGGCTAAAATAATGTCTGAGGTCAACAATGTAACAAGCTTAACCCCTCCCATGCTGGTGACGAACCCCAGCCGTCACGCCCCGCGGAGGGCGTCTGCTGATGACGGCTGGGGTTCGTCACGGCCCGCCCTGTTCTTTTGTTTACCGCACAGCGGTAAAATCGTGGCCGCAGCGAAGGGGTTAAAAAAACGTAAGCATGGACGCTGGGCTTTAAAACTATACAACAGCATAGGCTTACCACATCTGTCATCTCCCATAAAGCCAATAATGAAACGCCAACTGATGAGGCTACGATTGGGCTTGATCCCTCTATTGGCATACAAGTATGGGCAAGGCTATACAGAAATCTCATCCACACAGTGCCGTGCCTGTGGGCGAGAAGAAGAAACCTTAACTCATATATTATGTATTTGCGAGACACTGCGCCCTGCAAGAACCTATTGGCTTCGACCCACCTGGCGCATTTTAAACATTCGGACATGCCAGGATGCCCTGGTGGAAAGCTTGAAGGGCGATTCAGCACAGTTGTTGGCGCGCTTTTTAAAACTTCCTATGGCCGTAAAGGACATTTTGGCCTCCGAAAAATTCATAAAATCACAAAGCTCATAAAACCACTATCAGTTTTATATTATTTTTAATGTAAATGCTAAAAACTTTTAATATCGAAGCTCATGCATTTTATTCTGTATCTTAGTATTTGTGATTGCAATGATTTTAATTAATTGTGCAATAAAAAATTTATTCTATTCTATTACCTTTTAAAAATGTTTCCAGGGTTACTGCACTACACTGTGAAAGTTTCTGGGGCGGAGCCAATCCTAGTGATTGGCAGGCAGCAGGACTAATTAGCCCTGTGCCAGGAGCGCATGTCGGGTTGGACAGGTCCCTTACTGGGGCCAGCCCACCATGAGCACTTCAAGCCTATAGGAGGCTATGGGGGCTCACCACAGACCCCAGTCTCCTCTGGAGTGCTGTGCTGGCTGCTTCAGCCAATCCCTTTGCTGCTCTCATGCTGCTGCTATTATGAAACAGCATAAGAGAAAAGTCTGGTTTGGGTCACAGTCGTGGTCTGTCCCTGCACTCACAAGTCAGGGCGGGGGAATTGCGGAACATGGCCAATCACTGTGTGACTTTATTTTTAAGAAACACAGGGTCAGATGTAGGTGGCCCATTACCGGTCGGTAAACCCGAAATTCGGTAAATATCAGGTTTACCGACCGGTATTGAGCTATTTGCTATGTAGGGGAGATTCGGTAAATACCGAATCATCATTTACCGATTCTGTATTTACCGAATCGTCATTTACCGAATCGGTAAATGACATGTAGGAAGCACTTTGAAGACTGCTTCTGTGCTTTAAGGATTCGTTATTTACCACCAACTATTAGTTGGTAGTAAATAACAAATACCTCTGTAAATGCAAATCTGTGCATTTACACCACTGCCATGTGGCAGACATACATGCCCTTAGGGCATGTATGTGTGCCACATGTGCACACAAGCACTATTCAGGGGTGCAACAGGGTGTCAATGTAACACCCTTCCACCCTAGACTTTCCCTATTTTACCGAATCGGTATTTACCGATTCGGTAACTCACATTCATTCCCATGGGCCTCCAGGCCCATAGGAATGAATGGGAATTACCGAATCGGTAAATACCGATTCGGTAAATACCGAATCATAACAAATCGGTAATACTTACCGAATTTTTCCCTACTTCCCTACTTTGCAAGTCATTACAACGACTTGCACTAGGGGGTGCGCTGGACTTAGAAATAGTATTAATTACTATTTCTACTCCAGTTTGAGCAACAGTTGGGAAGGTGTTTGAATTTATCTCCAATACCTCAGCGCCCCCTAGTGCAAGTCGTTGTAATGACTTGCAATGTAATTGCATCAGGTACTAACAACGCGGTCTTTGTAACAACCGCATTGTAATGGTAGCGCGATGCAATGTCAGCATTGTAAACGCTGTTTCCCAGTCGAATAGCTGATAATTACTCCTGGAAGGTCTTTCTTGGCCAAGCATAACAGTTCTTGATTCAGAGGATGGATCCATTTTGTGAGGGTCCTTTTCTGCCCTGCTTTCCACTTTTGGCACCACAGCATCCAAAAAAGAGCTGGTCATCCAGTCGTGTCTTTGGTGCGGTCTAGACAGTAATTGGCCGCCTGCCTGGGATTTAACCGATGCAACCGCTCCATCTCCTTAGTTGGGTGAGGTGGAGGGCAAAAAGTTGGGGGTATGATGTACTGACTCGAATGGAATGGAGCCACCGCCTTTTGCAGTAAAGCAGCCCTGGTTAATGGCACCAACTTGTTATGGTAAAGAAAGGTATGGGGGACGGGAACTGAAAACTTGCAACTAGCTCACCCATCTGGCTGAAGTGATACCCACCAAAAAACCCAGTCTACAGAGTTAACATTTTCAAGGGACAACTGTGTAGGGGCTCAAACAGAGCCCTCTTAATTAAAGTCATAACTAAATTAAGGTCCAAATGGGGAACAACAAATGGGGATGGATGGCATGCCGACACACTGCCAAGACGACAACCATCACCTCCGATGGCAGCTGAAAGGAACTCTGAAGTCCCTGCTCAGGCGCCGAACATGTAGGTGGAGGTCATAGGGGGGGACAAGTGGAGAACCGCAATGCATCCCAGACCGTTCTCTGCCAAGCTGGGGCAATGAGAAAGACTTGGACCCAGCCATGGCGAATCTTCATCAGAAGCCGAGGAAATCTAGGGAATGGGGGAAATGCATAATGCAGCTGAAAGCTCCACCTCGGCTGAAATGCGTCCCCCAAGGCTCCCCTCAATCGATAGTAAAGGGCGCAGAACTGCTGGCACTGAGCATGTTCTGAGGAGGTGAAGAAACCCACCTGAGGAGTGCCCCACTGGGCGAAGATGTCCTGGACTATCTGTGTTAGAAGTCGCCACTCATGATCGGCAAGATAACGTCGGCTCCAGCTGTTGGCTCTGATATTCAGAGACCCCACTAGGTGATTGGTAGTGAGACGGGAATCTTAAAGGTGTGCCCAAGACCACAGTCTCAACGCTTCCAGGCAAAGGAGGCGAGACCCTACTACCCTTTATTTGTTGATATATCACATTACAGTTGTATGGCCAGTCAAGATCTGGACGGGATCGACTTCGGACGGAGGAGAGGAAGTTCTTGAGTGACAGCCGAATCACCCTCGGTTCTAACAAGGTAATTTGAAGAACCTGTTCCTCCGGAGACCAGAGGCCTTTGATCCCCAGATCCTCAAGGTGAGCACCCCACCCTTGGGTGGAGGCATCCGTCACTACAGTAGCTTTGGCTGGAGGGGGAGTGGAGGCTGTCCCGCATGTTAGGTTTGCCTTGTTCCCCCCCACCAAGCCATTTCCACTGAAGCACAGCGGGGAGATCCTGATGGCGTTCAACAGATCTTCCCTATATTGTACCCACCGTCTGCGGGGGCGCCACTGCAAGGCCCTCATGTGCCAACGTGCTGGACTAGGAGAATGCAGGAAGCCTGCAGACCTAGGAATCAGAGGACCTGTAGAACTGAAATTCTCGCACCTTGCTGGAAAGATGAGACCATTTCCTGGATGTCACTGATCCTTTGTGGTGGAGGTAAGGTGTGAAGGAGAGTGGTGTACAGTACTGACCCTATGAACTAGGGTCATCGGGAGGGCCGCAGAAGAGATTTGGGCTGGTTGATCCGAAAAGTCTGAGCTGAACAGCAGTTAGTGTTGTCTGCCTATACTGCAAGACCACCTCTGGCTAACTGGCTTTAATTAGCCAGTTGTCCAGGTACAGGAAGAAAGGGATGCCCGACCTTCTGAGATGTGAAATGGTTTCTGTTGCTGACCTTGTAGAGATTGTTGCCATGGGGATCAGGGTCACGACTGGTTTGCATATGGCTGGGTCTAAACTGGGGTGACGTGGTGGGCAAAAGAACAATGGATTTAACTCAGATCTCTTGACTGGGGGAGAATGTTTGATTTGTTTTGCATTCCGGCCATCATTTTTGTGTCTTTGGCTTGCAAAAGTAAAAGCTCTGTCGAAGCCACGAAAATGCCAGATTTGGTGATAATCCCCGGAGACTGAAGGTTGTTGTAAACTCAGGAAACGAGCGGTGGCCTTTCTGGGCTTGAAGTGTTCTAACACGGAAATGCCTTAGGGCCATATGTATGAAGCAAATTTGCATTCGCAAACGCCGAAATTCACAGAATTTCGGCATTTAAGAATGCGAATTTGCAAAATGGTAAGTATAAAGGAAAATCTGGTGCAAAATAAGGAATTGCAAAATTTGCGATTTCTTTTTTTTGCAATTGCATTTAAGGAATCGCAAATTTAGCAATTCCTTAAATGCAATGTATGAAGCAAAAAAAAATTGCAAATTGTCCCAAGGAATCGCAAATTACCACCAACTTCAAGTTGGTGGTAATTTTCGAATTCCTTGAAAAATGCCAATTTTCGCATGTTTCAAAGTGCCATGTGATGCACATACATTCCCATAGGGCATGTATGTGCGCCACATGTGCCCCCATGCTTATTTCAGGGGTGGAACAGGGTGTCCTTTGGACAACCCTGCACCCTTGAAATTATTCTCAATTTGCGATGTTCAAATTGCGAATTGCAAAATTGAGAATACCTTCCCATTCATTCCTATGGGCCTCCTGGCCTATAGAAATGAATGGGAAAGTATTTCTTAATTGCGATTCGCAATTAAGGAATACTAAGAATTCGCAATACAAAAAAAATGTGAATTTGTACATACATACCAATTTGCGATTCTGAAATAGCGATTCCTTAAAAATCGCTATTTCAGAATTGCAAATGGATGCCTTGATACATATGGCCCTTAGTCACCAAATAGGTGCGCTCTATTGAAGGGTAGGTCCATCAAGCTATTCTGTACATTCATGAAGAAAATAGAGCTTCTCAGCCAGGCATGCCTCCTGATCGAGACAGAGGTACCGGTCTTGGCAGTCGAGAAAGCTGCGTCGAGTCCCAACTTGATTATGTGCCTAGAGGCATTCTGTTCATTGTGCATCACTTCTTGAAAATGCTGGTGCATATCTTCTGGCACACGGGGAACTCCCATTTGGGCTAAATCCCACAGGGAATGGGTGAATCTTGCTAGGAGGTAGTTGAAATTAAGCGCCATGCTGCCCACAGAGAACTTCTTTTCCCATAATTCTAGACACTTCGTCTCCCTGTCAGTGGAGGTGAATGGAACGGTCCCTCCCGATTGCCTTAAACTGAAACCCGAGGTGTCGGGTTAGAGGACCTAGTCATAGGGTAAGGATAGGGCATCCGATTAATGTGATCAGAAATTGCCTCCAGGAAAGAAACATTTCTTTCTTGAGACCCCTCACTCACCAGGGTTTCCCCACGGCGACGTGCTACATCATTGGGGTCATCCCAGTTCTCTACGAACTGGGGTGTGCTGCGACTTGCGGAAATACGTAGGAGCACTTTAAGTGGAAGACTACGTGTAGTGCAGAAAATGTGGTGGAGAGAGCTACAGTGATTAAAAATACCTTGCCAGTGGGCTAAAATACTTTATTATCGCTCCTAGGTTGGTATGTCTAAAAAAGGGTGATACAAGTAAAAACTATAATAGGTTAGAAGTCCCGATTGCCCTCAGCAGGAAGCCTGTATCACAAGGCTTTCAAGTGAACGATGAGTAGAGACAAATGGTGGATTACCCAGAGTAGGGCAATACGAAGGAGTAGGCAGCCTGCTAGCTGCAGGGGTTGAGGAAGGTTTCTCCCAGGCTGCTATGACTGGCTCGAGGAGGGCCTCAATATAGGGGGGGTGGGGCAAATTGTAGTGGTTGGTGGAAGGAGCACCCCTGTGAGGACATTAGTCTGAGTCTATGCAGTCAGAAGTTGCAGATCTAGCCCCTCTGCAGCTTTTACTATGATTTTATGAAGAGACATCCCCTCAGGCTTTGGTGGTCCATAGCCAGTTCAGGAGAGGTGTCCAGGCCACTTGCAGATAATAAGATTTGAAATTCTCCTTGTGGATCCTGATTCAAGTCAATGTCAATGGTGTCTGAGTCACTGCCAAAGATTTCATGCAACTTTTTCCTGTATTGTTCCTCTGCAATGAGGCGCTGGGCCTCTCTCCAAGACCTTATTTCAGATGGAACTTTAGGCATCAGTGCCGGGGGTGTTGTTTTGAATGCCGAGATGGCGCTAGTGGCAGTGGGAAGGGTATGCCCAGACGTGGTTCCCGTGCTCACTACGCCACTGGAGTCAAGCTATCCTGGCTGAAGACGGCTGATAGCCAGAAACCGGTCCTAGGATGCTTGATTCCGGTCCTGGAAAGACATGGCTTGGCAGTTCGGGCTGGACTGTTCCCATGAGGCACAGGGTCAAGTCTGATTTGCATATGGCCATGTCTGAACTGGGGTGACTTGGTGAGCAAAATAACGATGGATTAAACCCAGATCTGTGACTGGGGGTGAATGTTTTGCCATTGTGCAACATTCCGTCCATCATCTTGTGTGTTTTGCTGGTGGCAGTGGTGCCGTGCAGGGCTAGATCAAAAACAAATGCTGGGCCGGTTGGATGCCGGATGGCACGGACGCCTTAGAAAAAATTGAGTACATAGCGTTTAGAGGCACTCCCAGGTCCGAACCAGTTGTCAGGATCACGGGTATGCTGGAGTCGGTGAGGGGTCGGAGATGGCACCGGGAAGTCAGATGGAGATAGGGGACAATCCGGGGATGGATCCAGTGGAACCACCGGAGCAGGGCCGATCAGAGGGATAATCACCTGGCTCAAAGTAAACTAACTGACTCCCAGGATTAAAATCATGTGATAGTGAGAAAGCAATGGGGGAGGGGGCTCTGCAGTGCTTCTTGCTATTTTTGTGTTTCCTCTACTTAACCCCAGAGGAAGAGGATGGACTCTTCAAATGGTGCACGGAGTGCCCTCCTTGGCCCGATGACGAACAGCTTCGGGTCCAACTCCTTAATGACCTCGGGGAGCATGCTTTGATGTGAAGCACAAGCCCTGGAGTTGTGTCTGACCCCAAGCACCAGAGCCACCCAGTGCAGGGGACCATGATTGACATTTGCCGCTCGCAATCCCTACAGGGTTGAAACACTGACATCTTGGGAAGAGACATGGAACGGCACAGTCATAGACAGTTTAGGTTTTGTGAGGAAAACTGCTCCGAGAAAGCAAGCTCTAGATCTCACAGTGACGGGAGCCGGTGAGTAGTTACAGTTAGATAAGTTTCCATTCGAAGAGTGTTTTTTGTTTCACTAATAACTTTCTCCCCCCATTTTTGTGATGCCTGCACCCCCATTCCCCCGTCCATTTTTTCTGAAAGCCTCTTAATAAATAGTATAATTGATATACGTGGGGCAGGCTCAACTCTAAAGGAATAGTACCTTAGCATCTCAAACCAATGGATTTTCTTTTTCATTTATTCTTTTTCTTTCACTTGAGCACTCACTTTTGCACTTTCTACTGCGTCTGGCAGAACTTTCCCAATCTCATGTTTTTTTATAAATATGTAAATATGTATATGAAATAAATGTAACTAATTGCTACAAATTTTTTTGTGGGTATCATCTATAAGGCTACAAGCGCATTTGTTTTTCTGTGTTTCTCTTTCTCCTTATTTTTCAGGATTCAATCCGAAGAATTAACTCAGATTCATAATGAGTAGCACATTTAAATGTGTTGATTAAATTGTGTCTAGGACCACTTTGTTCTTTATACTATCACTAATAACTTTGGCACCATTTGACAAACCTTCACAAAATGTTCATCCAAATAAGTTCATGCACCTTAGCTCCTTCCTGGAAAGTTTCATGGTGCTACATCAAGCAGGGAACTAGTAAAATGGTTGGTGGGGGGTGGAGGGTGGTCAGTACAGATCTTTGATTTCCCATTTTAAATTCCTTAGGAAATTTAGCGAGGTTTAAAGAGGGGCCAGGTGGTCATGAAAGGCTTTTAAGGATAGTGATATCTGGACTGTTGGTGCCAGATATGCTCTGATTGACGACTTCAAATCCTGATCGGCCGGCCACAACATGTTGTGGCAGCCATTAGAGAACTCAGGGTTATGGTCCCCACTGCAGTGCATTGTAGTGAATGGCAGGGTTTTGAGGGTGACAAAAAAGCTTTGCAGATATAAAGGGTACAAACAGATTTTAGGCAAAATATAAATCATTTCTTGGTTGTACCATACTAATTTTAGAAATTGTGGTTTATTGCTGAGTGATTTTGCCCTGTGAAAAATGCTGAACCTCTGCTAGGATTTGATGAACCATGTGAAAAGAAAACTGTTTTCTCTCATGATTTTCACATAGAGGTTATGAAAGGGGCTCCAGATGCTAAAATAAGAGCCAATTTTCTATAAATTCACATTATCTTCTTCAGCCATGTGAGAATAAAATCTGACATACTTAGTAAAAGATACTTCCAACAGCGGCATAAGCCTGTGTGTTGATTACCGTGTTCTAGGGCACCTTCCCACAGTGTTGTAATGAACAACCTGAGCGTTAACATTCTGTGTTTATGACAAACTTGTGGCACATCTGAAGCAAACTCCAAGCATTTCCTTTAGAAATGAACAAAAGGAGGAGGCAACACAAAGGGCCGAAGGGGGCAGGGGCATGCAGACGGCAAACAGGGGGCAGACTGGATGAGTGCAGGTAGATGATTGTTCAGGACAGGCCGGTGTGGGCAGCAAGCTGGCCATGGAGGGCAGGAGGGGGTAAACAACGTTTACCGTGAATCTTTCTCCCCGCAGGGAATCACGCGGTCGTTACAACTACCGCATTGTGATTCCGCATACCATTACTCCGTAAGTCGGAACAACGACTTGCGGAGGGGGGGGAAGGTGTTGGATTTAAAATCCAACACCTTCCCTATTCCCTATTATCACAATGCGGTCGTTACAACTACCGTGTTGTGATTCCGCATACCATTACTCCGTAAGTCGGAACAACAACTTGCGGAGGGGGAGGGGGAGTAATGGTATGCGGAATCACAAAGCGGTCGTTGTAACGACCGCGTTGTGATTCCCTGCGGGGAGAAATACAGCGGGGTGGCATCACATATTCCAGGATGGTAATGGCAGGGGCACACAAAGGGGAGGGAGGAGGGGGCCTGCTGTGGGTTGTCCATCCACGGGGGGATGGGTGGGCATGGGACCACCCCCCACACTGAGCATGGCCAAAGTTGGAGTATTGACCGAATATGATTAAAAAAAATGCAATGAGAAAACAAAGGTAAAAATAATGTAGTGCGACTAGTATGACCAGATGTGGGTCTTGTGCTCACTGCGCCACTGGAAGCTAAAACTGACCGAATAGCCTCAATCAGGGCGAAACCGGCCTTCGGTTGCTCATGTTCAAGACCGATTTGCATATAGCTAAATGATCTAAGGGTTTATGGAGAAATGTGAATAGAAGTATCGTGGCAGAGGTCATCAGTGAGTTAATCCATGATGCCATTTGAGATGCCATCATTGATTTCATCAGTGAGGTCATTTAACACCTCATGAGTGATGTGAGATGTGAGGTTATAAGAAGCGAATGACAAAGACAGAAGATATAATTAGTGCATTTCGATGGTTTTTCATTTTTTAAACATTAGTTCTTGTGACGGTCACCTAACTAAATGTCACTTTAACCTGGGTTTTTTTCCAGTGAATATATGAATATATCTATTTATATTTGATTAAAACAATGGAGTTATACATAAGTAAGATAGTAAGATTTTAACTTGCGTTTAAAAAAACCTTAGAATTTTGTTGAAAAAAACTAAAGTTAAAGTGGAGTTCTACAAAGGTCTTCAAATAATTTTAAAAAACTAGTTTTATTACCAAAAAAACACAAATTCCCCAATTATACATAACCCACCTTAGTATAACTTACACTGCCATAGATTTTAGATGTCACCAGTGATGGAATATCGGAGGTAATAGCAATTCATCCCAGTGGTGCACTTTATTTTTAGGTCAGTTATGTATAGCTGCAGAATGTCTGATTTTTCTGGTTTTATCAAATTCTACTTAAGGAGATAGGGATAGGTGGTGTCCTTCTTGACTGAATTGAATCCTACCTTAGTGGCAGATTTCAGGCAATATCTCTTCCCCCATATGTGTCTGAATTTAAAGCAATTCTTTGACAGGGCCGGAGGTGAGGATAAGGCTTTTCTTTCCTTGCTTTATTTTCAACATCACTAATTAAAAATATAGTCAACAATAAACTACATTTCCCATCAGTCCTTGAGAAACAGATCCACCAATCAGATCAATGCCCATCCTTCAACAGCTGCTGTTGAGGCTCTGTCATCCTCTTGCTGCTGTGATAGGGCATAGGCAATGAGTCATTCTATTTGGATGGTGCAGTCCTCTCACATCTCCCCAACTCTCCAATAGGAATGCCACAAGGGTATTTTAAAACCTCAGTGTATCCTCCATGCTCTCTGTGTACCAGCCCTTGATAAAGGCATCAAGCAGAAACCCGTGTTGCTGAATAAATGAACGAATTGAAACAAGATCGTGCCCGTGAGAGTCCCTTATTTCGTTCCCCCCTGGGAGACAGTTTCAAATATTGCGTGAGACCGGCTGCTGCTGGAGGTACATATTTGACACTACAGGTCAGAATGTTTTAGTGAAATGAAAGAGGAAGATATTGGATAACTCTTGCAAAACGAGGCCACATTTTAGCTTTCTAGAGCACTAACCGTCATTTCTATGATAAAAAGAAACCTCTAATTTCTTAATTTATTGTAGTCTCCTCTGCTTGCTTTTAGTCTTATAGCTTTTATACCATCAAGATGGCGTTCGGGTGTGCTAGATGTTTTTCAAATATTTGCACTCTAGTTGTTCATTTGAGCTTTGAGGTGAAGCTTCAGTGAATGATTAGAGAACTAACTGACTAAGAGCACTAAATATAATTTCAATTACAAAACTAAACCTTGACTTTCACTCAATTCTAAAGGACGTGCTTTCAGCTTTGATTCCACCAAGATGGCTTCCAATATGCCACAGGTTTGTCATATATACGAACGTTTAGCGCTCTGGATATTCATTAGAACACTAGGAGAAGCTGGAGTAGACCACTGGGGAATGGCGATCCTCCAACTATTATGAAAAGAAACCCAAGATTTCATTAAAGACACAGAGGCTAACATTATGCATTAATCATTGAGGGCCAGATGTAGGAAGCCTAATTCCGGTCGGTAACGGCCGAAATGACCGAATTTCAGCCGTTACCGACCAGAATACCTTATACTTACCGAATATTTAGCTACATAGCATTTATAGTTTTTAGAATACCGAATCGGTAAAAATCGTTATAGTAGAATCGGTCAATGTACTTTACCTACATTTGGCCCTAAATTGCCAATCCTGCAGGACCTTTAAAGCACTTAAACAATAAAACTCCCATCTAGACCACCATAGTCCATAAGTATTTCCCTCATAGAAAATTCTCTCTCTTTTAAATGCGGTGAACTTTTCTCCTTTGTCCCAGTATTCATCAATGCTCCCTGAACTGACCTTATCCAGCTCCTCTTCTTCTCCATCCTGTTGCATTGTTCATCTAAGAACAGCAAACATTAGCTGCAAATTTAAAATGTGATATTTTAATATCCTTCACATACATAATTCTTTCCCTCCACGTTCTTGCCTTTTTTTTTATAATAAGGAAAGTGGTGGGTGGGATAAAGTTAGCTTCTGTGTCTTTAATGAAATATTGACTCTGTTGATAACATTTGGAGATTTGCTATTTCTTTTTAACCCCTTCCGTGCGGGGCATAGTCCCCCGCTGTGCTGGGGGGCTCGCACGCTGCTCCGGTGCTCATGACGAGCTGAGCTCGTCATGACCACACCCGTTCCCGTGGAACACTCCGCACAGCAGGGGAATTATCCCCGGGTGTGAGCGTTCCACAGCTCATGACGAGCTCAGCTCGGCATGAGCGCCGTAGCGCCGTGCCGAGCACGGAACGGGTTAAGACCCGCAGCTACCATTATGAATGTTGAAAGCCATTCAACACCACATTTGCCATATGCTTCACTGGTCTAAAGATATGCTTTGCAAAGGTACTCGTATTTTACCAATCAGTTGCTTTCAGAATTCCCTCCAATCTTCCAACAGATCAAAAAGCTTTACTTGGCATTCCATCTGTTCATGAATGTGCTTTAAGTATATGTACATCCATTCCTGCTTGTTCCATTACCCATTTAATCAATCCGGTGATCGCATTACTCACTGCTCCATAAGGTTTAACTCCTTCGATGCTGATGATGGAACCGCTCCGTCATCAGCTGCGGTGGCGCTGTGCTGATGACGGAGCGGGTCCGTCATGGCCAGCTCGCCGCGCCTGCGTGGCACGGATTCCGTGCCTGCGCGTTCCATTGAGCGGCCGGGGCCATGACGGAACCGCTCCGTCATAAGCACAGCTCAACCGAGGCTGGTGATGGAGCGGTTCCGTTACCAGCATGGGCGCGCCGCGCGGCCGCCCCCTTAGTGCTTCGGCGGAATAGCCGCCGCAGCGAAGGTGTTAACATAAGATATCAACAATTGATTCTACCAATCTCTTCTGTACGCCAACATTCTGTTCTCATAAGCAGTGAACCATTTCATTACACACAACTTCTTACATTCCGGGAAACTTGGATTAAAGACTGAAGTCTTTGTTCTTATCCAGATTTCAAAATGCACTCCATCTGTACCACTAATGTTGTTATTCACCTCCAATACTTTAACAGCTGATGCCTTGCTACAAGATATCAAACATAGTAATGCTGCTTACTTTAACAAAACTTTCTTCCAATCCAAATATTTATCTACTGGCCAGTACTCAAATTAAGACAATACCACATTCCCACTCCCCTTAAAACATCATACCTTCCTCTAGAAAGTCTTCTCAACCTCATACTCTTTTAAATACATACCATAGTATATCTTCCCTCTGATTTTCCATCCATTTGAACATGTCCAGCTGAAATTTGTGACCTAGAACAATTCATCACTCAATCAGGATTTCTAACGCGCGGCTTATCACCTGATAGGGCGCTTGTAGGCCCGGAAGCTTATTCCAACAGCCAGGTCTTGAAGGCCACTCAGAATTCCAGAAGTGGGGTGATGGTCTAGAGGTGTGTGGGGAGGCTGTTCCAGGTCTTTGCTGTGATCTGGGAGGAGCGTCCTCCACTTCTGCTTTGGTAGATGTGGGGAGTATGGGCAAGTGGAAGGGAGGCGGGGCGCAATGTTCTCGAAAGTTGGTGAAGTTCTGGTGGTGGTTAATGTAGGTGGGTCCTTGGTTGTGTAGAGCCTTGTTGGGATTGTATTTTTGCCCATAACTTTGCTAGGGGTGCTCCTAGGAGGATGGGACCACCACCGGATCATTCAGCATGATATGCTCTTTGTATTCAAGGCATCTGCTTGGCTCTCCCCCTAGGTTAGGGGGCCTCCAAAATCATCACCTCTCTCATTGCCTGATATTTTTCAAAGCTCACTTATCAAATGTCACCTAAGTACACTATTAATCGTATCTCTCTCTTTCTCTCTCAAATAAGCCATCACTACTCTCATCTATTTTGTGAAGCACCATGGAGCGAAAGACAGACTAAAAAGGTAGACATTGAAACTAAAAAACAACTGTTTTCTCCATCTGAACTGTACAAACATATGACTTCTCTTCTCCACAGGAATTGTGAAATATGCATCCTTCAGGTCTACCTTCACTAACCAACCGTTTTTTAATAACATGTATCGCAAACAATAGATTCCCTCCATCTTGAAATGTCTGTACATATAATATTTGTTTAAATCCCTCAGATTTATTACTCGTCTCCATCACTAAAAAGAGAGTGCTCACATAATTCCTGGCACTTTCCTCTATACACCTTATTGCACCTTTTCGTATCATGGAATCTATCCCTAAATTCACTACAGATTTTTGATCTTCTGTTAAACTAAATTCTCTTTGTTCCTTTACCTGATGTGGTTACGCCACAAACTCTACTTCGTAAACTTGTACAGCCTTTAATAACCATCAATCTTGTGTTCTCTTTTTCCATTCCTCCACATAATATCTTAATCGACCCCCTACTTTTCCTTGGGAATCAAAAATCTCTGGCCCGTCCACGTGCAAATCTTCCTCTTCCTGCTCTTCCTCTACTTAGATAGTTTGAAGAGGTTTGATAACGTCTTTCAAACCCTCTCTATAGATTGTTTTAAGGTACCTTTGCATTCCACAACCAGTTGAAAGTCCCCTTCTACTGGCCCTTCCAAAAATATCTCCTCCGAAAACCTCTCTCATGTTTACCTGTGCCTTATACAAGGCAGTAAATGTAGAAACATACTTTCCTAAACTCTCAACCAAGCCGTCTACAAATAAAAACCCTTCACATTTTCGCTTGGTTCTTTCTCAGCCGTATCCTTCAGTTTAGGACTAATCTTCATCAAAATGGCTTCCCTTCTGTCTGCCATTTAAACCTGCATTTGTGTTCCACCCAAAAATAATTGCTCTCTAACTCCATCCACAGAGTAATTCTAGGTGCCTCCTCTGCCATGTCAAAGATCCTTGCTGTAGGACCTAGAACATCCAGGACCTTATCTTAGCACTGTTTTAATGAACTTTACAGACCTTTGTATGGGACTCCACCCAATCGAAATAAAAAGCGAATCATTTCTGGATCTAAATTTGGTGTGCAACAAACTTTCTCGTTACTTACAGGTCTTGAGCACTCAGCTCTCAGAACCCTTCTCGCTTTCTAATCTAGGGGTTGTAGGAGAGTAGGGTCTGCTTCCTATGGTCACCCCCACTTTTTACTGTTTTCTGTTTTTTTCGACTTTAATGTGGCTGTGGGCCTGCTAATCAGACCCACAGCCCAACGGTCCCCTATCTAAATTGATGCCATGTACTTTAGGTACATACCAGATTGGTTACTGGGTCACCCTTGTGAGCCTCTGTATAGTGTACCCTAGGTACCCAGGGCATAGGTGCACCCTAGGCCTACCAGGGGCTGCAGCATGTATTATGCCACCCCTGGTTTGCCTTCCAAACTGACACCACAGGTCTGTTGACACAGCCTGGGTAAGGTGGTGTAATCACCCCTTACTTAGATATAGTATACCTATATCTACCTTTATATATATACACATATACACCTATAAGCCACTCCTATGGTAGGCCTCGACAATCCTGGAGGCAGAGTGCTTGGTTTTATGTGAGAGGGTGCCCTAGCATGAGCTGAGCCCCTCTGCAGCTTTTGGACCCATCTCCTTATAGCAGTTCTATGATATAGCCATGCCATATACTGTTAAGTGCATTATAATCCTTGCAGTTAATGCTAATTTTGGTTTGGCTTCATCAAACATGTTGTGTAAGGTGTCAAACACTTTGGAATACTACCCCCGCCAATTCTGGCGGCGGGGGAAGCATTCCACCCTTCTAGAAGGAAAAGACATGCAAGTTACTGCTTTACCCGGTTAAAGTTAAACAGAGCCTCAACATCACAAAATGGATGCTGCTGCCACAGTCACGAGTCTGACCTCCTGTTGCTGGGGGAAACTCCGGCAGGGGAGGCCTGGACAATAGGTTTCCTGTCCAGGGAGGTGCCAGCACCTCCCCAGACAGGGGTTTTGTGTATTGGGGCAGGGAGGGCTGCATTCAGTGAATGCATCTAGACACTGCCTGGGGCACACAAGGTGCTCCATGCATAGCCCGGTTCAAACCAGTTGCTGGGGCGCTCAGCCCCAGCTCTGCCGCGAAACTGGACAAAGGGAAAGGGGTGTAACCACCCCTTCTCAGATCCACCCATAGGAGGGACCTTAGCAGGTAATCCAGCCCCCATCCTTAGAATAAGTAAAGGAGCTGTGTCCCCAGGACTTTAGATTATCCTGGACGAATCTTTGTAAGACATATCTTGGACCTTCGACATTCCATTATGACTGGAAGATGGAAGACATCTCCCTTGTGGTCAAGGAGTGACCACCCTGTGCAAACAGGCACCAAAAACAACTTCGCCGGTCTGCAGTTTCAAGGCTCCCGTCGGAACCCGAAGACTCTGCGACTCAAGAACTGCACTTCCAGACTTCTCTGACCCCGACCCACATCAAAGCTGAGACCCATGGCGGACACGAGACGTGGGAACCGGACATCTTGGACATCCTGCATTTTGCTACCTGCACTCCTTTCCTGAAGCCTCAGTAAGTTGTGCATTGGGGTACGAGAAGCCCCAGCCACAAGCATCATTTGTGCCGAAGCTCAGGCCCCCACACTCCGCAAGTGTCCCGGGGGCCCCTCCTTTACATTTGTGCTTGACGCGTCTTCCCGGTTCCTTGCCAGTTGGCTAGTGAGCCCCCTGAAGACGCCATCTTGAATCCAACTTGCGATCCTGGTTGCTCCAGGCTTGCTCTAGCTTCCCTAAAAAGGAGAAGCGCCACAGACCTTGCTGGTCTACAACAGAGCCAATCTCGACATCCTGCGTGGGTTGCGGTTGCCAAGGCTTGTTGGGTCCAATCCGGATACCGACGCCGCAGTCATCTAGATCCATTGGGACAGGTCGAATCCAGCTCCTGGTCATCGTCTATGCCTCCTTGACCTCGTGGCTGAAGAGACAAACTCACCTTCTTCACCTTCAAGCACCCGACATCGCCTGGTACCTTCCTGGTCACTGGCTAGTGACCCAGACTCTGTCCCCTCTGCTTTCAGGTTCTTCACATCACCGACCCACCCTTGGATCCACCCGGACACTTTTCCTCTGGTCGCCTGCAGCACTTCTTTGCAGCTCTCCATAGAAAACTACGACGGAACCCGACACAAAAAGACACCTATGCACCCGGCTTCCCTGCGTGAGGTAACACGAGTACTCCGGTGCTCCCGTGGGTCTTGACTCTCGAAGTGTCCTAGTTTAAAAGGGTTCCATCCTAGTCCATCCGGAAGTGTCCTTAAATTGTAAATTTGTATCTTTTACGAACTCCTCAGAAAGTCAATGGCAACCCGCGCCTGTGTTTAGACACTGCACGCGGCTCCCGTGGTTCTCCTACTTCCTAACCATGGGTTGATGTTATAATCCAGTAGTCCAGAAGGCAGGAACTTGGGTTATGAATAGTTTATTTGAATACAACTACACAGCTCATCATCTGCCAGTATCTTCTAGTACAACAGTCTCCTAGTCTTAAAGCATAACATTCTACCATGTACTGGAAATACATGACATCATAAACTAGATGCTGACTTGACTAGCATCTTAAAGGAACACAGTACTATTTATTAAGAAGTAGAATACAACATACCTCCTTTTCTTCTAAAGGAAAGAAAAATACAAAAGATAAAAACACTTAAAGAAAACTTAGTATGAAAACAATTGGATATCACTCACGAAATCTGTAAGGTAAATTGATAGATCTAGAACTTTTCCTACTGGGTAAATTCATACTGTTGGTAAGTATGTCACCTTGTTGTTGAGGAGCTACAGTAACTTCTTTAGTTTTAGCTTTCACAACTTTCGAAAGATTCCACCAACATCCTCCTTCAACTTGAACAGCATTATTACCTATTCTCACAATTTTGATAGGTTGACTGTACTTGCTTCTCCCTTTCTTTACATGTGTAGAGTTCTTTATTTTTATAAAATCCCTCACACACAAAGTGACAATCTTTGTTTTTTTCTTACGATCAAACCAACATTTTTCTCTATCTTGAGCTACCATAGAATTTGACTTGACTGTTTGTCAGACAATGAAATGAGTCTGTCTTAGAAATATTTTTGGCGACGCGGTCCTACACAGCTGAACCCACGCAAGAAATTTTTTTTCATCAAACCTCAACCTCAACCTCAAGAAACCAAAAATATGTTATAATCCAGTAGTCCAGAAGGCAGGAACTTGGGTTATGAATAGTTTATTTGAATACAACTACACAGCTCATCATCTGCCAGTATCTTCTAGTACAACAGTCTCCTAGTCTTAAAGCATAACATTCTACCATGTACTGGAAATACATGACATCATAAACTAGATGCTGACTTGACTAGCATCTTAAAGGAACACAGTACTATTTATTAAGAAGTAGAATACAACAGTTGTTTAGTGTAGCCCCAGCGATTCCCCAGGCCCTAGGCCTGCTTTCTAACTCTCACGTGGTACTTGTACCACTTTCTTAGTATATGGTTTGTGAGGCCCCTAGGGCATAACGTATACTGTGCAACTTATCGTATATTAACTGTGTGACTTGTATTTTTACCTCTGACCTCATAAAGAGTGCAGAGGGGTTGTGTTTAGATTAAATACATATATATTTGATATATACCTTGTGTGGTGTCCTTTCATTTGGTATTCAAGGGATTCTAATTGGTAAAACAACTTGCTTAACTCGCCTACTGAAGTCTTAGTCTGAAGACTGCTGGTCCATGGTACCACTAGGATAGCTTGTCTACAAGGTTGACTTTACAACCACCATCGATAAGGGTCGATTAGACTGGTACAAGGTGCCCACTAGAACTAGTGGACATCAAATCCCAGGCTAACCTCTCACAGGGGTTTTTTCACCCACTCCTAAAAGAACTGAACTTGCTCACATGCTCCACTGTGCCTTATAGTATATGGTGAAAACATCTCCTAAAGGATTACTTAAAATCTCTTTTAAGGTAGCACCCTCATTATTTTCAAATTCCGCACTGAATTTGTCATCCTGCTGAATATCAAACACATATTCATCATTTTCCTTAATGTCATCAGACATAGATCCTTATCCCAACGCCATTTTATAAACATCATCCTGTGTCTCGCTTTGGACACCTTTGCTTTGCGTGCCGCTTTGGCCATGCTTCTTTGTGATGGAATTTAATCCATCCTTTCCTTTTTTTACATGGTTATGCCTTCTAAATGCTTACTCTTTATTAACTCTTTTCCTCCTTTCACACTATTATCATTTCCTCTTTCTCTGATAAGGAGCAAAATTCATCATCTGACCCAATGTCCTTTCTTTACTTAATCTTCAAAATACTATCAATTGTTTCCTTAACCTGTGCTTTCATTTCATGTTGAATTCATTTTCTAATAACTTCCGAAGTTATCTTTGACCCAAATATTTCCCAACTGTAATGTCCTGAAACCATACCTATAACTTAACCTAGAAAACATCCAAACTATATCAAACTAACACAAACCTATACCAAGAAATATACTGAAAAATCTAATATAACACTAAAACCTCAATAATTCGCAAATAAACTATATCATAACCTTAAACCAACTCTCTCCTCAGCAACGGTCTTTTTCTGGCCGACTGCTGTTTGGTAACAGGGACTTTTAGAGTGCGTACGTGGTTAGTTAAATAACCTAATGCACCCCAAGCCAAAAGGCCCTCTTTGACTCGAAAGACGCGGGCGTCACTTGTATGGTCCCTGTATACGGGATTTAATTACTTCAAAGAGTGTCTGACGCGAGCAGTCTCTCGCAGTATCGCACAAGACTAGTACAATTTCAACAATGCTGGAGCTCATGAAGAGGCTCAAGACTCACATGCAGGTCCGAGGCATTACTCCGTAACAGCCTCACGCCAAGGTCCCGGCTCTCCCTAACCTCTGGTAACTACATTTTAGCTATACTCAAGTTATCAATACAGTCTTAACTTGTATTTAAGGGCTACGCGCAAACTAGATCTTTTAGAGATACATAATCAAATACAATTGATTTCAATTGTTCTAAATTACCCTTATGAAAATTAAACTTCTTAATATATCCAAAAACTAAATAATGCTTCTGTAAATTAAAAGCGTAACAAGCACACACATCTAGTCAGGTAATGAAAACACACTTCAACTATTCATTAGTGGTACCTATCTTATCAGAAGCAGCATTTAAAAGAAGAAGAGTGTTCTATGAGGGAAATATTTATGGACTGTGGTGTTCTAGTTCTAGATGGAAATGTTATTGTTTGCAAGTTCTTTAACCCCTCCCATGCTCATGACGAGCTGAGCTCGTCATGAGCCACGGTACCCGTGTGCTCATGACGAGCTCAGCTCCTCATGACTGTTGGAACGCTCGCTCGCGGGGCTAATTCCCCTGCTGTGCTGAGCGTTCCATTAAACGGGCGTGGTCGTGACGAGCTAGTCATGAGCACCGGGGCGCTGTGCGCGCCCCACCTCCCCCCCAGCACAGCAGGGGAATGTGCCCCGCAGCCAAGGGGTTAAAGGTGCTGTAGAAGTGGCAATTAAGATTAATGCATAATGGTAGCCGTTGGTCTTGAAATGAAATCAGCTGACTGGCTGATGCTGCTGTTGGAAGTAGATATTTACCCAGAATGTCAGACATTATTATTCCATGGCCGAGAAAGATTCTTAATATATAGAAAATGTGCTCTCATTCTAGCTTCTGAAGAACCTTTCATAAACTCTACAAGAACATCATGAGAGAAAACGGTTTTCTCTCAAACATGGTTCATCAAATCCCAGCAGAGTATCAGCATTTTGCACAGGATAAAATCCCCCTAGAACACACCACAATTCCTAAAATGAATATGGTACCGCCAGCAAATGATTTATATTGTGACAAAGATCTGTTATCACCCTCTTTATGTTGTTCTTTTTTGGCTCTAAATAATGCCACCTCCCCAGGGCCTGCAACAGCTTCCACAACATGCGTCTTTGTTGTGGCCAGCCAATCAAAGGAGATTCCTTTGGCCTGTTGGGGTCAGGGCATACTCCTCTTTTCTCCTTAAAAAATTTTTCCCAATTTATTCTCAGAACGCAGGGGCCATGTCGGAGTCCTGTAATGGCTGCCACAATATTTTTTTCAAGTTGTGGGTAGCAAATTAGGATTGACCAGTCCCCTTTAAAGAAGCCGATCAGAGCATATCTGGCCAATAACAAGCCAGATTCATTAATATTTTCAACTTTTCATGCCCAACTGATGCTTCTCTTTAAACTCTAATGTCCCAAAAATGGATGAACAGATTTACACCAAATACCAAAGAACACGCTTTTTGAGTAAAGTTTTAACTTTTGTCCAAATATGGTTTAATTCTGTTTTGTTGTTTTTCTGTAGCTGTGACAGAAACTTCCTATAAAAGTTATGATGGGAAATCAATGTTCCGGGACTCGCCCTCCCCCAACTTTTCTTTGCCCCTACATATGGTTGATCACAAAACTTTTCATAGTGGAGCTAAGAAGGATTAACTGTTTTTGAGAAGTTTTGTGAAAATTTATCAAATAAGGCCAAAGTTTTTACCAAAACAATAAACACTCTTCCTATGGAAACTGTGACCTAACGAAAAAGTTTTCTTACCTGTCGGTGTAGTTTTGCAGCTTGAAGACCTTTCTGGATTCACTATGCTGTGCATTATTCCGCGGTCTTGTGGTTGGGTCCGGATTCGTAGTCTTTTCTTTGTTTTTTTTTGTTTTTTTTCTGTAGCCCAGGTGGGCGTCGGCGTCACACCCCCTTGGGTGTATTTCCGGTGACGTCGGCATGCTTCCTGCGGAAGCTCCCACTCTTGGGCGCCATCTTCGGGGTTTTTTTTTCCGTGTTTCTTTCGTTTCCGAAGTAATGGCAATGTTCTATTTAGTTGATATTTTACCGCTTTGTACTTTTAAAAGTCCTTTCTTTTTTTGTTAACCACCTCTTCTCTCTCCAGCCTCATCTTTCTGGCGGAGGTGGGTGGGTTCGCTAGTGAATCCAGAAAGATCTTCAAGCTGCAAAACTACACCGACAGGTAAGAAAACTATTCGTTTTGCAGCGTGAATCTTTCTGGATTCACTATGCTGTGCATAGATTTTGTAGCGGTTTCTCATCTCTGTGGCGGCTGGGTGGAAGATGAGCGTTGGGTGTTGAATATGTGCTGTAGCACCTTCTGTCCAACTTGAGCTTCCTTGTTCATTTGTATGTCCACACAGTAGTGCTTCGTGAACGTGTGCACCGAAGCCCATGTTGCCGCCAGGCATATGTCCTCTATGGGTGTGTTAGCCAGGAAGGCTATTGTAGCGCCCTTCTTCCTAGTGGAGTGGGCACGTGTCCCCTCTGCCAGCTCTTGTCCTGCACGCTTGTGGCAGAGTTGAATTGTCTGTGCGATCCATCGTGCAATGGTCTTTTTGGTTACTGCTTTCCCCATGAAGCGGTTTGCGAATGACACAAAGAACTGTTTTGTTTTCCTGTGTCCCTTCGTCCTTTCCATGTAGTGCATGACTGCCCTTCTGGCGTCCAGGGTGTGCAGAGCTCGCTCTGCGCTAGTTGTTGGTTTTTGGAATAAACTCGGTATCTGGATAGACTGGTTCATGTGAAATTTGGATACCACCTTCGGCATGAAGTGTGGGTCAGTCCTCATTACAACTCTATCATTGTGTATTTGTATGTAGGGTTCTTGTAGCGTCAGCGCTTGAAGCTCGCTTACTCTGCGTAAGGACGTTATTGCAACCAGGAAGGCTGTTTTCATAGTTAGCATCTTTAGGGAGGCCTTGTGAAGTGGTTCAAAGGGCTCTTTCATGAGTTCCGTTAGGACTGTGTTCAAGTTCCATGCAGGTGGCGGCACCCGCTTGGGTGGTGCGATCCTTTTCGCTCCTTCTAGGAATCTCTTCACCACCTGTGATGTGAAGAAACTCCTGCACGTTTCTCCCCTTGTGTAGGCCACTATCGCTGCCAAGTGAACTCTTAAAGAGGATGAGCTAAGGTTCTTCTCCAGCAAGTGCGTCAGGTAACTTAGCACTGTGGAGTCCCTCTTCATTTTATTGTGAAGTCTTTCTTGTCTGCACCATATTGTGAATCTTTTCCATTTCGCAACGTAGCACTTCCGATTGCTGGGCCTTCGTGCCTCCCGAAGGACCCTCAGGGTGCTTTCTGGCAGTCTCAAATGTGCGAACTCTATGTCCTCAGGAGCCACGCTACTAGGCTCATGCTCTCTGGCTCTGGATGTAGTACCTCTCCGTTCTGCATGGAGAGTAGGTCTTTCCTCCTGCTGAATCTGTGGGGTGCACACTGTGTCATTTCCATGATCTGCGAGTACCATGTCTGCCTCGCCCACTGTGGTGCGACCAGTATCAGTGTCATGTTGCTCGCTCTGCACTTGCTCAGCACTCTGTGCATCAGTGGTATCGGGGGAAAGGCGTAAGCAAATGTCCTTGACCAATCTATCCATAGGGCATTCCCCAGTGACCCCTCCTCGGGCTGCCTGGATGCGAAGTTTTGGCATTTTGCATTCTGGCGTGTGGCAAACAGGTCCACCGATGGTGTCCCCCATCTGTCGAACAGGCACCTTGTCTCCTGAGCATTGAGCTCCCACTCGTGGGATGCCGATGTCTGCCTGCTGAGCCAATCGGCTTGTATGTTGTCCTTCCCTGGTAGGTGTATGGCTAGCAGGTCTATCTTGAGAGGGATGTCCCATCTCCATATCTCCTGCGCCAGCGTTGAAAGCGGGGCTGACTGTGTGCCCCCCTGCTTGTTGATGTAGAACATCGCAGTGGTGTTGTCTGTCTGTATCAACACCTTGTGTTTGTACAGTCTTGTTTGAAAGGCTTTCAGTGCAAGGAAGATTGTCTTCAGTTCTAGGTAATTGATGTGCTTTGCCGCATCTGTTGGCGTCCACAGTCCCCTCACCTTGAGCTCCTCCATGTGAGCGCCCCATCCCTTCAGGGATGCGTCTGTGGTGATGGTCACTGTTGGCGTTGGGGGCGTTAGAGGCTTTCCCCATGTTATGTTCTCCATGGTCCACCATGCCATCTCCTTCTGCACTGCGTGCGTTACAACCACTAGATCCTCCCAACCGCCTGTAGCTTGTGACCATTGCTCCTGTAGCCATTCTTGAATGGGTCTCATGTGGAGTTGTACATTTGGTACCAGGTGGATGCATGATGCCATCATGCCCATGATCTTGCTCGCAGTCCTCACTGTCCGAGCTTGCCCCTTCCGGTAGAGGCGAGTTTCCTTCACCAGCGCCCTCGCCCTCTTCTCGCTGGGGAACACCTTGCCCTGTAAGGTGTTGATCTGTGCTCCCAGGAAGATCTTGACCTGTTCCGGCTCCATTGATGATTTCTTCCAATGGATGGAGAACCCCAGGCTTGTGAGCGTGCTCGTCACTGTATGTGCGTGCTGCTTGCATTTTTGGTCTGAGTTTGCTTTCACCAGCCAGTCGTCCAGGTAAGGGTATACGTGTATTCCTTGCCTTCGTAGGTGCGCTGCGACAGCTGCGAGGCACTTTGTGAAAACTCTTGGTGCTGATTTTAGTCCGAAGGCCAGTGTCGTGAACTGGTAGTGGCTTTCTCCAATGGTGAACCTGAGCATGTGTTTGTGCTTTCTGTTCATTGGGATGTACAAGTAGGCGTCTTTGAGGTCTATTGTGACCATGAAGTCCCCGGTCTGCAATTGTGGGAGCACCTCTTGCAGGGAGGTCATTTTGAATTTTTGCGTTCTTATGAATTTGTTCAGGAACCGTAAGTCCAGAATGGGTCTCATTGTCTCGTCTACCTTTGGTACCAGGAAGTACGTTGAGTATATTCCTGTGTTTCTCTCCTTGAAGGGTACCCGTTCTATGGCCTGCTTCCGCAGGGGTTCCTTTGCCTCCTCCTGAAGACACTGCAGCTGCTTGCTTGCTAGTGTTTTTCTTTTTGGTTTTCTGCTTGTTGGCCTCCCCTCCAACTCTATGCAGTATCCGAATTGGATAATGTTAAGGATCCATTTGTCTGATGGGATTTCTCTCCACTCTCGGAGGTAAAATCTTAATCTTCCTCCCACTGGTGTCATGTGGTCGTAGGTGTCTAGTTTGTCTTGACCCATCTGTACGTGCTGCCCCCTGGGATCTTTTTTGTGGGCGGGCACACGGAGTTTTTTTAAGTCACTTAGAGGTGGGCTGCTGCCCCCCTCTTCTATTTTGTCCCCGTCCATTTCTCCCTCGAAAGGACTGGCCTCTTTGTTGGTACTGCCAGGACTGCTTCTGCTGACCATGCTGAGCCTGCGAGTCTGCCTGGTGCGTTTGCTGGAAAGCCTGGTGTGATGTACCTGGCTGGTTTCCGCCTCTCCCGCCGGGCCTGCGTGACGGGGTGCCCCTCTTGTTCCCTCTGAACTGCAATGCTCCCATGGATCTTGCTGTTTCGTTATCTTTCTTTAGTTGACTGAGCTTCTCATCAACTGTTGTTCCGAAAAGTGTGTTGCCGTTGAACGGTGTGTTCAGGATGCTGTGTTGCACCTCCGGTTTGAAACCTGAGATCCTGAGCCAGGCGTGCCTCCTTTCCGTGACGCCCATCATCATGAGCCTGCTGGCGGTGTCTGCCCCATCCAGGGCTGTCTTAAGGCAAGAATTTGCCGCGTTTTTTCCCTCTTCAACCAGCTTTTCGGCCTTCTGCCTGGCATCCTGGGGCAGGTCCTTCACCAACTGCCCCAGCCCTTCCATGATCTGGTACATGTGCCTGTTTATCAGGGCGTTGGAATTAGCCATGCGCCAGTGGGTCGCGGCATTCCGCTCGATCCTTCTGCCCACCAGATCCATCCTTTTGCTCTCCTTATCCGGTGGCGGGCCCGAGGTAGTGGGTACGTTAGCCCTCCTCCTTGCTGTGGCCGTGATAATGGAGTCTGCGGAGACCGTGCCCTGAATGTAGGCCGGGTCCTTTGTGGAATGCTTGTACTTCTTCTCAGTTCTGGGAGTTACTGCCTTGCATGATGCGGGCTCCCTGAATGCTGCCTTCCCCTGAGCCAAGACGCTTTAGAGCATTGGAAGGAACTGGCTCCTCGTTTGTGTTGGGAGCAATGTTTCTAGAAGGAAGTCTGCTTTCTGCTTCTCTTCGTCGAGCTTGAAAGCTGCTGCGGCAGATTGTATCACCGAGTTGTAGGCCCCGATGTCGTCCGGCGGCGAGGGCCTCGAGGGGTAAGTGTCGACCACCTCCTCCGGGCTGTCGGTGTCGACATCTATGTAATCTACCTCCTGTAGGTCAGAGGGTGCCGACTCTGTGTCCGTCCTGCTTTCCTCTTCCTCCCCATAGTTGTAACTATCATAGGGATTCTCGTACTCCTCCTGGTCGTCGATCACCTCGACGTCCTGGTCTTGTTCCTCGGCGACTTCGGCGATCTCATCCTCCTCCTCGACCGCCTCCACCACCGGTGGCTTGGCCTTGTGAGGGATCGTGAAGGCTTTCATCTTTGCATCGAAATCTTTCTTCCGCTGCATGATGTTCTCCATTTCGGCCTCGAGGCGCCTTCTCTTCTTCTCCATCTCGGCCGCGTGTTCCGTGTCGAATGGGTCGGCCGTTCTTTTCGGCGGATGGCTCGTCGCCGTGCCTTTCGGTGTCGAAGTTTTCGACATCGACGTCGAACCGGATTTTGGGTCTCTGGTCGTCGTCGTCAGTTTTGGGTCTTTCTCCCTCGGCGTCGATCGATCCTTTTCGTGGACGATTTTCGACATTTTCTGCTGATCAGCAGCTCTCGGCGCCGGGGACTCCTTCTCGGAGGATCCGCTGGGCCTGGGAGTAGAGCGGGGCCTCCTTTTTCCTGAGCTGGGTTCCAGGAGAGGTGAGGTACACTCCCTGTACTATTCAGGTGAGTAACATTAGTAAAATAAATTGGCTTAATTAGTAGAAGCCAGTGCCAGGTCTTTCCTGTTTTGATAGGACTTACTACAATTTATTTCTTGTTTCTTGTTAACAGATGTAAGAGACACCGTTTGGTACAGAGGAACACGATTTTGGACTATTTATGTATATCCTTTACAGATTGTCGTTACGTTCACTTTATGTATGCAGTAGCTAATGCTTAGAACTCTGGCCCTGAAGAAAGCCATGGGATCTTGTCCCTACCGGCTGAAACATGTTGGCCTTGTAAATGCAGTTATATGTTTAGACTGCTTCCTCTGCATTGTTCTTGTTTGTTTGAGGGAAAGGACAAATTACATTAGACTTTTTCGCCTATTGATCCTTTTACCCCTTGTTTTTAACTCACACATCTTTTGATTTTTGCACTGCACTCGATCCCATCTTTATCATTTGTTCATGGGTACCTTAGCGACTGATGGTGCGACCCAATTGAGTAAGGGCGATGGATGGGTCTCATTGATCAAGAGACATACCACCCCATTTTTGGACGACCAAATGAGAACACTTGATCTACATACCTATTTGATGGGAATCCAACACATCTCTGTACGGGTCTTACCAACAATCTCAGTAGGTCCTTCGACAGGTTTGTCCTGGCACACATTCTGATATAGAGACTTATGTAGCTCTATTAGCGCCTAACTCACTTATGTAGGAGTTTTGTAGCAGCTCGGAGTACTTGAAGCTCCGTTATAGACCCCCGGTTCTTTTGTTGTTAGGATTACAGTTAGGGGGATACGAACTGGGCAGGTCTTTAAATTTCCCTCAGACCCTTCTTCAATTGTTTGTGTTTTACTGATCGGAGAAGCCTGCCATCGAAGGGGAGGGCCAGAGACAGTAGTCTTGAGCTCCTGATGAAAGGGTATTCTTTTGAAATGGAGAAAGACCTTAGAGCAGATCAGTAGTACCACTTGTAGAGCAAGAAAAATAATCTAAAACTGTAAAAATTCAATTTTTTTTAGTTTCCTCTATTTATTGTTAAAGGTTTCATTCTAAATTTGAAGTTAGGAGTGGGCCAGTTTGTTTGACCGACCTCCATATACAGGAAGACATTTCTATATGAACGTGAGCTGCCAATACCTGAAATTCTGAACGGGTTATTGGAAATTTGGAGTGTGGCAACAACAGAAAAGTGGATATTAACCCGTTTACTGCTTTGAACGTTCAGCGCCAGTGCTGAACGTTCGAAGAAACGGGTGAAGCCGCGTCGACCGTGCGCAGCACCAGGGAGGTAGTTTGCGCGACGTCCAACGGCCGACGGCAGCAGCGAACGGGTTAAATTGGATTATCTTGAGGTGAGAACATCCTTGCTATCCTACATTGTGTACTTCTGGTAGTACAGAGGATTCTAGCACCTTTATATAACGGTTAAATGAAAAGAAATTGAAGTAAAAAATGCAATTCTGATAACACACTTCTACGTACAGTATTTAAAAAACTCATAGCTAGATACATACACAGAGACACCTAGAATAAAGAGACCATAGAATGTGTTTTTATTATAAATCTTCAAAAATATCTGTTAAAGTTGTGCGGTTATTTTTATACATCCCAGCTACAATTTCCAATAAGATGTCGTTTTTACCATTTTTCACACCCTGCTTAGGCATATCTAAAATACATTTGTAAAGTGCTACCACCAGAGGGCTTAAATCCAAGTAAAAATTCAATTTACAAAATTCAAACCCATGCATCCCATTTATTAACAAAAGCATTAGAAGAAACAGAGGGCGGCAGGCATAACATGCGGCACTCTGAAAACAGCAGAAGCCGCTTCATATGAACGAGTTGCAACACAAAACTTGTCTTTGTAGCGGGCCCTAGAATTGTGCTTTTGGTTTTAATCAACTGTACTGCCTAAAGCGCTAAAAGGACTACTGGGACCTAAATAATATTGCTCATTAAATCATATAACCTCAAACAGTAAACGCAAGCAATGAAAGAGTCCAAAATTCAACTGCGCTTGCACTGAAACTCCTTGAAGCATTAAGGTGGCTTTCATTAAAGCTTGTGACATAACAGATTGCGTAGTTAGGTTGGGTAAAATTTGAAAGCTCCAAAAGCAGACTTCATAACTTCCAAGCACACAATGTGAGTTCAAAAACCTTCAAATGACCTTCTGTAGCTGCTTTTGCTCTCCAAGATTCCTTTTGACCCCCTAATGTTGGATTGGAACCTGCTTCTGAAAGCTGCTGATCAATAGATGAATAGCCTGCTAATGCCTGTACTAACATGGCCAAGGTGCCTAATCGTACGCTGGTGTACCCTTCCAAGGTCTCTCAGAATGGAGGCTACTGTTAAAATTCCTCAACTGAAGAGGCTGGAGAAAAGGTGCAGAAAATAGAACAGGAGGCAAAAAGTCAAAGTGGGAAAAATACAGGACAGCAACATCATGGAATTTACCTGTAGGTAAATCAATTCCTTGGGTCTTTTTTGATGAACCCTGCATTGTTCCGAGAGGACGTATTAACCCCTTCACTGCGGGGTGTTTCCCCCCCCCGCTGTGCGGGGGGCCGCACGCGGTGCCGCTGTGCTGGTGACGAGCTCGGCTCGTCATGAGGCACAGCGGAGCTGCCCTCATGACGAGCTGAGCTCGTCACAGCCACACCCGTTTTCGAACGTTCAGCACAGCGGGGAAGTTATCCCCGCGTGCGAACGTTCCAACGGCTGCGACGAGCTCAGCTCGTCATGAGGGCAGCTCAACCGTCCCTCATGACGAGCTGAGCTCGTCACCAGCACACAAGGGGTTAAAAGGGCAGTATCGGAAGAGTGCACATGTAGTTGTCCATTGTCCCTCTACAGCTCTCTCCGCTGCATACATGTCTGGACAATATAACCTAAGCTGTCGTGGCTTTTGTGATGTGTGCATCAATGTCTGTATGAGGAAAGAACACTTGCAAAATGATGGCTCCAAATAGCAATCAGTTTGGAGATATGTGCCTCTTCACGTGATGAAAAAGTGGCCAGAGTAACAAGATCTCTGGATTTGTCCGGATAGAAGGTAATCTATACAGATAACCTTTATGGCTAAAGAGGCATAGAAGTAAATGAAAACGATGCAGTAAGACAAAGCGTTATCACTCGGGTAGAATCTGATCAACCACTATGGGATAAAGTAAGGATTTATACGAAGAAGCAACATGTTCTGATGAAAAAGTGTGGACAATTCAGAGGCACTGAGGTATATGAAGTTTCCTAATGCAAGTTGAGGAAGCGCTAGCGGACAGAAAAGCGATCTTGTAAGATAGCAATTCAGGCTCGAAAGAGGCAACGGATTCAGCTGACCTAAAAATAAGGCACCAGAGGATCAATGTTGATCCTATTAAGTTGTAAAAGTTATGAAAGCACAGCGGAAATGATAAAAACCCATAATTGTCAATTGCTTAATTGAATATTGAAAATTATTTCCCCGATTAGCTCCTGGAAGATGCGATATTTCTTCCAAATGTTAGTCTGAACAGTTGACTAACAGGATTCCTGTCTGTTTTCTAAGCACAGTAAATACTTTTACCCACTTAGTCATTACTAAGATTTGATGGGGGACCTTCTGCGAGCCATCACCGAAGTCCAATCTGTGACCGGTCCGACCTAGGTAGGCTCACGTCAGCTCTGCAGGATCCAGATTATGAGGCAGGTGACAGAATGGAAAGATGAACGCGTTTCCCTTGAGAGAAGATTTTGTGGCAGACAGGGGTGAACAGCATTAGCACAATTTAGCCGGAATAGCTGTAAGAATTAGAATTGGCCATCCTGGAGCTTCTAAAAACAAAGAGATATTGGTGATTGCTTTCATTTCTGGTGGACTGTTGAAAGTCAGGAGACACATAAAAAACATGAACATTTCAGACAAGTTAATCATAAGATCATCTCCCAGGGAGCTCAGGCACATGTCCATTCATGAAGGAGAGCTTTCGTGTTTGAAGGCAGTTCGTGGATGACTGTGCCCAATTTAGATCTTGGCGGACGGGTTACTCTGTCACAACGGTGATGGATATCCCGTCTGCCAAAATAATAAATCCCAGAGGATATAATGGGATTTATATTTCGGCGGACGGGATATCCGTCACCGTTGTGATTGAGTAACCCGTTCGACGTGATCTAAATCAAGCCCTCTGTCCTCAAAGATCAACTCTAGCGTCAGCTGGTTCGGCTTCCATTGATGGGATGCAGGGCAGGACCGGGCGATGCTGCCCGCCAGGGGATTGTGCACCACTCTAATATATGGCACTGAAAGCCATGCCCACCGATGGGTGTCCAGTTCTCGGATGTCTGTTGCCAGCTGCAGATGAATGGGGAGTGTGTACCATCCATGTTGTGTTATCGAACTAGTTGAACCGCTTTTTGGGGTTTGAAGAATTGTTTTCAATGTGTACGAGGAGAACGGACTGTGCCTATTGAGAGTATCCACTCCATTGAGAGTCCTTCCCCGAACAAAATTTTAAGATTCTTATTATTGAGAATTGGTCTGTGTAAGCCTCGAGCGAAGAGCACCTACACGTTAAGAGCGTAAGTTTGTTGTTTCGGGAAGAGCAGAACAGCTGTTGCTTAAAGCTCCATGTCTGGTCCCATTGTTCTCTCAAATGATGACAAACTGGGTCATTCGTAGCCGATGATCTGTGAAACCACTATTCACATTTCTGCCATTGAGGCATGAAACGCCTCTGGATAGCCACAAGTGCCTCATAGGGAGATGTGGGTGTCCCAATAGATAAAACCATCCACCATGGGAGGAGTGAGTACTTGGGTGTGTTTACAGAGTACCCCAAGCCAGAGATGGTTCAAAGGATTAGAGTCAGGAATGAGGGAGAATCTGAAATGGCACCTTCAGTAATGACCCATATCTTACCCTTCCCTGCAGACAAGATAGTGGCTGATGTAGAAGTTCCAAAGACGCTTGTGAGAGGAAACCCAATGCCCCTAGTAGGAAGAGCCTGTAAACTGCAGATTTAACAACAGCAGGAGTGCATGCTATGAAGTGCAGACAACAAACAATTGACAGGACATGGATGACTTGGGTGATCGCACACCACTGATGGTAGTGGGGATAAAGCCTTCTCCCTGCTGCTGCAGTTCAGTGTGTACATCCGCATCTGAAATCACTAGTGGGTCATGGACCATGGGGAAGACAACAGGACATTCTGGCTTGAGCAGAACCTGGTGGGTGTAGGTTATGCCCCTCTAGCACTTCCCCTGATTGAAGGGAAGACTGGGCTCTGGCCAGTACCGACTGAATAAAACTCACATTTACACAGGAACATTCCTGCCCACTCACAGGGAAGTAAATTAGGCAGTGGTAATGAAGTGCCAAGACATCAGGAGGTTTTCTAAGCCTTGCATGTAGTGCATAACTTTACAGTTCAGGCATCAGTGTTTCCCATCCTGATGGACAAACATCCAGGTTCTGCTGCATATTAAGCACTTTATACTTTGTGAAAGGCAAATCTTGTTAAATAGGTTGCCATTACAATGTCAGAGGACCCTTACGGCCCTCGCCTTCTTGACCCGAGTCAGAATGGGCAGGAGGAAAGCTGTACCTCCCTCAGGGTCGAAGAGTGAGGTTGGAGACATTTATAACCCTGGAAATACGCAAATTGAGCAGAAGGAAAGCTGTACCTCCCTCAGGGTCGAAGAGTGAGGTGGAAGACATTTATAACCCAGGAAAGGTGAAGAATGGGCCAGAGGAAAGCTGCACCTCCCTCAGGGTCGAAGAGTGAGGTGGGAGACATTTATAACCCTGGAAAGACGCAAATTGAGCAGAAGGAAAGCTGTACCTCCCTCAGGGTCGAAGAGTGAGGTGGAAGACATTTATAACCCAGGAAAGGTGAAGAATGGGCCGGAGGAAAGCTGTACCTCCCTCAGGGTCGAAGAGTGAGGTGGGAGACATTTATAACCCTGGAAAGACGCAAAATGAGCAGAGGGAAAGCTGTACCTCCCTCAGGGTCGAAGAGTGAGGTGGGAGACATTTATAACCCAGGAAAGGTGAAGAATGGGCCGGAGGAAAGCTGTACCTCCCTCAGGGTCGAAGAGTGAAGTGGGAGACATTTATAACCCAGGAAAGGTGAAGAATGGGCCGGAGGAAAGCTGTACCTCCCTCAGGGTCGAAGAGTGAGGTGGGAGACATTTATAACCCAGGAAAGGTGAAGAATGGGCCGGAGGAAAGCTGTACCTCCCTCAGGGTCGAAGAGTGAGGTGGGAGACATTTATAGTGGGAGACATTTATAACCCTGGAAAGATGCAAAATGAGCAGAAGGAAAGCTGTACCTCCCTCAGGGTCGAAGAGTGAGGTGGGAGACATTTATAACCCTGGAAAGACGCAAAATGAGCAGAAGGAAAGCTGTACCTCCCTCAGGGTCGAAGAGTGAGGTGGGAGACATTTATAACCCAGGAGAGGTGAAGAATGGGCCGGAGGAAAGCTGTACCTCCCTCAGGGTCGAAGAGTGAGGTGGGAGACATTTATAACCCTGGAAAGACGCAAAATGAGCAGAAGGAAAGCTGTACCTCCCTCAGGGTCGAAGAGTGAGGTGGGAGACATTTATAACCCTGGAAAGACGCAAAATGAGCAGAAGGAAAGCTGTACCTCCCTCAGGGTCGAAGAGTGAGGTGGGAGACATTTATAACCCAGGAAAGGTGAAGAATGGGCCGGAGGAAAGCTGTACCTCCCTCAGGGTCGAAGAGTGAGGTGGGAGACATTTATAACCCTGGAAAGACGCAAAATGGGCAGAAGGAAAGCTGTACCTCCCTTGGGGCCGAAGAGTGAAGTGGGAGACATTTATAACCCAGGAAAGACGCAGAAGGAAAGCTGTACCTCCCTCAGGGTCGAAGAGTGAGATGGGTGACACTTATAATACAGAAAAGACGATAAGTGGCACCATCCAGAGGAGTAGGATTCAACCGCCTGATTAAACTGAACCTATTGACTAAATCACAGAGATCTGATCCCAAGATTCTGATTTCCTGCACCTACCTCCTGGCTTGAAATGAAGACATGTTTCCTGTGGCATACACTAGCCTTTACCTCTGTTTCTTTCAGAGCAGTAGAGCACAAGGAGCAGGAATGGTGTTCAAGGTGCCATGCAACAGGGAACCCAATACATGTCTGGGTAACAAAGGAAACTGTGGCCCTAGGACCACGGTTTGAAAGTTGCTGCCACTTAAGCTGCAAGAGCACGTACAAAATAAGTGAGGAAATAAGAAGGGGAGAGCAGCTGAAGGAAATCGATGAGGGCTCCTCAGCAGAGAAACTCTAACTCTCTCCTCCTTGGAGCAGGATCATCAACAAAATGTGAACTGGTGAGGGAGCACATCTTTGCAATCAATGGAAGCCTGGCTGTGTCCCAACTGATGTGGCGGTGGGCTGCATACAGCTGTGATGAGCGGTTTTGAATCTCAGTTTTTGGTGGGGTGCAGGGTATTCCTGGATCAACACTAATGGCGCACGAATAATAGGCATACATTATTGGAAACTGCAAAAAGCATGGAACAACACTGAAATCAGCAACATTTAAAAATTGTGGTGCCTCTAAACAGCAAACTTCCACAGTTCTAGATGGAAGCAAGTGAAGCAAGGGTGGAGACGTGCTCTTCTCTGGTGCAGCTTTCATCCACCTGAGGTAAACTGGGCACAAGGAAGCAGCCAGTGGCATTTGTTCCCACATCAGTGTGCACATCAGCCTGGCAGTTGTAGGAGTACAGACTCAAACTAGGGTTTTTGCCTCAAACTTGTCGCTCTAACGCAGTGGAGCTCACAGCCATGTTTCAGCATTTCCGCTTCACAGGTTTTAACCCTCAACCACATTCAAGACCACACCAGATCAGATCTGGACTGTTTCGACTGGACCAGGCGTAATGCGAAGCTTAATCGGGGCAACGCGTGGACAGGATTTTCACCCAACAAGACACAAAAGACTTTATACTTGTCTTCCGAGCACTCAAGATATTATATTCAGTCTTGGATATGTAATTCTTCCAATTTTAATGTCCAAAATAAATGCACTCCAATCCAAGTTCCATGACATAATTCAATGCAGCCAACACGTGTTTCGTCCAGTCAAATTAGACATATGACTTCTTCAGGGCTGAACCCAAATAACATAATAAATAACATTCTCACAAAATAAAGTTTTTTACAATTAGTGTTACCACAATTATTCCAAAATTGTTCCATCATATATTGGGAACTGAAAGATTAGAAATAAGAAGGGGACACCCCCAAATTCGTGCCTGAGTCACCACCTAAGACCTATAAGATGGTTAGGATGAGTATAAGTACCAAACGTCCCAATTATTAAGTAGATTGGATAAATCACACTACAAGTCAGCATTGATTAGTCATTCAATGCCTCTAAAAGTATCAGGATGTGGTTTTAAGGTGACACCATTACACCCACTTACAAAACTTTATTTTGTGAGAATGTTATTTATTATGTTATTTGGGTTCAGCCCTGAAGAAGTCATATGTCTAATTTGACTGGACGAAACACGTGTTGGCTGCATTGAATTATGTCATGGAACTTGGATTGGAGTGCATTTATTTTGGACATTAAAATTGGAAGAATTACATATCCAAGACTGAATATAATATCTTGAGTGCTCGGAAGACAAGTATAAAGTTTATCAAACCACTTCTGTGGTTTACTGCTGGGGGTGTGGTAACCATCCCCGTCCCTCCTGAGCACCACTGTACGAATTGTCATTGAACTTTGACCTGGACTTGCAGTGCGCTCGTTTTAACTGTTATCATTGTTTTTGGAAGACACAAAAGACTCCAGTGTTCATGAGCACGGATAGAAGGAATCCATGAATACCACCAGGTGGGATTGGAGTAGACTCAGGACTTTAGGAGTGGACCCTCCATGAGAGATGCTATGACTGCCGTCCCGTCCTTCACTGCTGATTTCTGCAAAACAACTTTTGAGTTCAGCCAAGAGCTCAAAAAGCAGTTTTTAAAATGGATATTTCAATTCCAACTTTTTGTATCAGGGAAACAAATCACTTGTTAAGGACTAAAAACTGTACTTCTCTGGTAGGTAAAATTATAATATTTAGACTTCTGCAAGCTTCTTCTGCAGCTGGTATTGAATACTGAACAAATATTTTTACTCACATTTTCGCTACGGATGAGACAGCACAACATGTCACTGCTGCCCTCACTGATTTGACGTCTCACTAGGAGGAGGCAAAGCCAGGCTGGTGAACCTGGATGTAGACATTTCAGGCTAAGACTTGGGCAGACTCCTGATGCAATGGCAGGGCAGCGCAAGCGGAGGTTTGGGCAGAATGGTGCATACTGATGTATCAGAAGGCAGTGCAGTCAGAGGGCTGGGTAGACTCTGGGTATCCTGATGTGTGAGAAGAACAGTGAAGGTGGCGGCTTGGGCAGACTAGTACATATTCTGACATATCTGTCAGGCAACAGATGGAGGCTTGGGCAGACTCTGGTGTATCCGGACATCATTAGGACAGTGAAAGTGGAGGCTGTGCAAGACTCTGTTGTCCTTGCATTATCACTAGGGCAGAGCAGGCAGAGGCTTGGGCAGACTCTGCCGAGTCACTGGGGCAGTGAAGGCGGAGGCCTGGGCAGACTCTGGTGTATCCTGATGTATTGGGACAGTGCAGATAGCAGCTTGGGCAGACTCTGATGTATCCTGATGTATTGGGACAGTGAAGATGGCAGCTTGGGCAGACTCTGGTGTATCCTGATGTATTGGGACAGTGCAGATGGCGGCTTGGGCAGACTCTGGTGTATCCTGATGTATTGGGACAGTGCAGATGGCGGCTTGGGCAGACTCTGGCATATCCTGATGTATTGGGACAGTGCAGATGGCGGCTTGGGCAGATTCTGGTGTATCTTGATGTATTGGGACAGTGCAGATGACGGCTTGGGCAGACTCTGGTGTATCCTGATGTATTGGGACAATGCAGATGGAGGCTTGGGCAGACTCTGGCGTATCCTGATGTATTGGGACAGTGCAGATGGCGGCTTGGGCAGACTCTGGTGTATCCTTCGCTGTTTTTTGTGTTCCAGCAAGAGTTTTTTCCTGAGTAAAGCAAGTGATGCAGGCCAGTGTCCTGGAGGGTGGACAGTAAGGCACAGTGGACCAGTGATTCTGGTAAAATAGGCTTTATAAAACAGAGTTATTAAGATATAGGGGCAGTGCAAACTCTTGTTCAGATTTTAATGTAGCAAACATAGCCACTGTTCCTTGCGGAATTTGTAAATGTTTTAAAGATTTTTTCAATTTGGGATATTTTTCATCTATTTTAGAACATGTTTTTTGCACTGATAGAAGAAACATTAATGTGATGTATTACCATAGCAGATTTTACTTTGTTACTGCAGGAATGTAAAATTATACTGACATATGTCACATTTTTCATCAGCTTTTGATTGCAATGGAGCAGCAAGAGAGCATGAGAATAAATGCATTTGATGAGAAGCGAGAAACTCAGCTATAGAACAAGCTGAAGGCTACATTCTGATTGGTTGGTGAGCCAGTGTCAGAGACAGCATTTCCGTTTAACCCTGAGGTGTGTTGCTGACCCAACCAGTCGAACAGTTTGGCTGCAGACTGTTTTCTCTGATGAACCTTACTCGCTGGAGCAGTCTCAGCAGAGCACCCAAGGATCGAAGGAGCATGGCGTCTACTGTGCAGAACATGGTGGATGCACAGAGGCGGGCAGTAGGGAGCCCGCTTCTGCTTCTGTCTACCTGGCACCCTTGACCATCTCACTGTCCGTGCAGCGCTTAGAAGGTAATGTGTGTATCTAATCAGTTCAAAAGGTACTAGCAGGTCACCCCTGGATACAGAAAGATACTCAGAAAGGGTACACTTTAGCAAACATGCACGAGATGGTGTGCAGTGTAGAACTGGCCCCCTTCTTGCCTTGTCATGCAACATTGAAATCTAAGAGAGGTAAATCATGTCTGTGACAATAACTTTTCAGAATTTGTTAGGCTTGCACAACATTCAACACATCTTTATCTGATGCACTTTTCAAGAACAGTCATCGCCACCATCATTATCAGTTACATTTTGAAAATGTCTAAACCTGGTAACGAGATGAACTGACCTGGTTGGGGTGGCTGCACAGACTGGTTAAGGTCATTCACAGTGTCACTGAGTCCAAAGGGCAGCCCAAAGGAGCCCAAAGGACATCCACAGAGTCAAAAGGCAGCCCAAAGAAGCCCAAAGGGAGCCCAAAGGACATCCACAGCGTCACTGAGTCCAAAGGCAGCCCAAAGGACATCCACAGCGTCACTGAGTCCAAAGGCAGCCCAAAGAAGCCCAAAGGGCGCCCAAAGGACATCCACAGTGTCACTGAGTCTAAAGTCAGCCCAAAGAAGCCCAAAGGGAACCCAAAGAACATCCACAGTGTCACTGAGTCCAAAGGCAGCCCAAAGAAGCCCAAAGGGCACCCAAAGGACATCCACAGTGTCACTGAGTCCAAAGTCAGCCCAAAGAAGCCCAAAGGGAACCCAAAGGACATCCACAGTGTCACTGAGTCCAAAGTCAGCCCAAAGAAGCCCAAAGGACATCCACAGTGTCACTGAGTCCAAAGTCAGCCCAAAGAAGCCCAAAGGGAACCCAAAGAACATCCACAGTGTCACTGAGTCCAAAGGCAGCCCAAAGGGCGCCCAAAGGACATCCACAGTGTCACTGAGTCCAAAGTCAGCCCAAAGAAGCCCAAAGGGAACCCAAAGAACATTCACAGTGTCACTGAGTCCAAAGGCAGCCCAAAGAAGCCCAAAGGGAGCCCAAAGGACACCCACAGTGTCATCGAGTCCAAAGGCAGCCCAAAGAAGCCCAAAGGACATCCACAGTGTCACTGAGTCCAAAGGCAGCCCAAAGAAGCCCAAAGAAGCCCAAAGGGAGCCCAAAGGACACCCACAGTATCACTGAGTCCAAAGGCAGCCCAAAGAAGCCCAAAGGTAGCCCAAAGGACATCCACAGTGTCACTGAGTCCAAAGGCAGCCCAAAGGTAGCCCGAAGGACATCCACAGTGTCACTGAGTCCAAAGGCAGCCCAAAGGTAGCCAGAAGGACATCCACAGTGTCACTGAGTCCAAAGGCAGTCCACAGAAGCCCAAAGGGAGCCCGAAAGACATCCACAATGTCAATAAGTGCAAAGGCAGCTTAAAGAAGCCCAAAGGGACCCAAAGGACGTCCACAGTGTCACGGAGTCCAAAGGTAGCCCGAAGGACACCCACAGTGTCACGGAGTCCAAAGGCAGCCCAAAGGGAACCCAAAGAACACCCACGGTGTCACTGAGCCCAAAGGCAGCCCAAAGGACATACACAGTGTCACTGAGCCCAAAGGCAGCACTTTAAGTAGAGATGAAGCCACCTTGCAGACCTGGCGGAGGGGAAGCTTGCCTAGTCGTGCTTTTACAATGTATGTTCCTCTGGGGTAGCAGAATGGATTTTTAGGGGAGATCATGAGCGAAGATAGTCACCTCTCTGTCCACCAGTCTTGCTGAGAAGTTTCACTTCCTCAATAACTATGTCATGTGTGACTGCCTTGCACATATCATACACGGTCAGTGCCGCTACACTCGCTGCCACCAGGGCTTCCATCTCTACGCCAGTCTTACCCTCTGAGCGGCAAAGGGCCTCAACCACCACTGCGCACCGATTAGCATCAAGCTTCAGAGTGACATCTACTTTATCCAAGGGGATGACGTGGCACAAGGGTATGAGCTGGCTGGTGCGTTTAGCCCCCTGAATACCAGCCACCTGTGCCACTGAGAGCACGTTGCCTTTCTTCAGCTGGTTGTTTTGCACCATCTCAAAAGCCTTGGGACCCAAGAGGACGATGGCGGTAGCGACGGCTGTCCTTAGGGACACAGGTTTACCACCTATGTCCACCATGGTGGCCTTTCCTTCAGAGTTGACGTGTGTCAGATGGGTGGAGGGACTGTGTGTGCTGGACCACCGCTTCACACCAGCAGAGTCAGTTTTGATTTGTTTCCTTGATAGAATCCCCTCTCTCTGTTCAGGGAAACTCCCCCTGGGTATTGTAGTGGTGTGTAGAAGACAAGATGATCTTTTCTTAAGGCACATTAAGAATGAGCCAGGGCTCAAGCAGTAATGTCTCTTTTGTGGCTGCGCGATTGCTCCATGCGGCATCTCCTGTAGCAGCGAAGGCGGCAAGCTGACCAGTTGTGGAAACCCACTCTGATGCCATTTACGCAAGCTTGAGCTCAACAAGGTCGGTGTGCGATCTGGTCCTTGCTGCGGTTGGTTCCAAGCTTGTAGCTTTGGTAGTGGTATGCTTGGAAACCAAGATGCTGGAAAAGACAAAATATATGAAGACTACATTTAACCATGATATTATTTAAAAAAAGATTTCTGGTATCAAGCTTTTCAGAAAATAATATTCATGCAATCACTGAAATATTTAATTGTAGTCACTGAGCACAATGAGACTATTGCAAAGCCAACACAAAGATGTACACATTTTACTTTAAAAGGCAACAAATGACTTTTTAAAGCAGTTCATTATTCTCATTAAGCACGATTTTCAGACACCCAGGAGAAGTCCTAGGCTGCACCCCCTGAACACATCTCCAGTGCTGAGCGTTCACCAAAAGGTGTGCCCATTCTAGGGCCGCATGTTGAGACTACATGTGGATTATCACTCTGAAATAATAGACTGCAGACGAGTCCTGTCCCTTCCTGTTAAAAAACACAGCTCTAGCTCCCGTACAAACCCAGAGTGGATAAAACCAGCTCTAGCTCCAGTACAAACTCAAAGTGGATAAAACCAGCCCTAGCTCCCGTACAAACTCAAAGTGGATAAAACCAGCTCTAGATCCCGTACACACCCAGAGTGGATAAAACCAGCTCTAGCTCCCGTATAAACTCTAAGTGGATAAAACCAGCTCTAGCTCCCGTACAAACCCAGAGTGGATAAAACCAGCCCTAGCTCCCATACAAACTCAAAGTGGATAAACCCAGCTCTAGCTCCAGTACAAACTCAAAGTGGCTCAAACCAGCTCTAGCTCTCGTATAAACTCTAAGTGGATAAAACCAGCTCTAGCTCCCGTACAAACCCAGAGTGGATAAAACCAGCCCTAGCTCCCGTACAAACTCAAAGTGGATAAAACCAGCTCTAGCTCCTGTACAAACTCAAAGTGGATAAAACCAGCTCTAGATCCCGTACACACCCAGAGTGGATAAAACCAGCTCTAGCTCCCGTACAAACCCAGAGTGGATAAAACCAGCCCTAGCTCCCGTACAAACTCAAAGTGGATAAAACCAGCTCTAGCTCCAGTACAAACTCAAAGTGGATAAAACCAGCTCTAGCTCCCGTACAAACTCAAAGTGGATAAAACCAGCTCTTGCTCCCGTGCAAATCCAGAGTGGATCAAACCAGCTCTAGCTCCAGTACAAACTCAAAGTGGATAAAACCAGCTCTTGCTCCCGTACAAACCCAGAGTGGATAAAACCAGCTCTAGCTCCAGTACAAACCCAGAGTGCATAAAACCAGCTCTAGCTCCCGTACAAACCCAGAGTGGATAAAACCAGCTCTAGCTCCAGTACAAACTCAAAGTGGATAAAACCAGCTCTAGCTCCAGTACAAACTCAAAGTGGATAAAAACCAGCTCTAGCTCCAGTATAAACCCAGAGTGCATAAAACCAGCTCTAGCTCCCGTACAAACTCAAAGTGGATAAAACCAGCTCTAGATCCCGTACACACCCAGAGTGGATAAAACCAGCTCTAGCTCCCGTATAAACTCTAAGTGGATAAAACCAGCTCTAGCTCCCGTACAAACCCAGAGTGGATAAAACCAGCCCTAGCTCCCGTACAAACCCAGAGTGGATAAAACCAGCTCTAGCTCCAGTACAAACCCAAAGTGGATCAAACCAGCTCTAGCTCCAGTACAACCTTAAAGTGGATCAAACCAGCTCTAGCTCCCGTACACACCCAGAGTGGATAAAACCAGCTCTAGCTCCAGTACAAACTCAAAGTGGATAAAACCAGCTCTAGCTCCCGTACAGACTCAAAGTGAATAAAACCAGCGCTGCTACCGCACAAACTCAAAGTGGCTCAAACCAGCTCTAGCTACCGTACAAACCCAGAGTGCATAAAACCAGCTCTAGCTCCCGTATAAACTCTAAGTGGATAAAACCAGCTCTAGCTCCCGTATAAACTCTAAGTGGATAAAACAAGCTCTAGCTACCGTACAAACCCAGAGTGGATAAAACCAGCTCTAGCTCCCGTACAAACCCAGAGTGGATAAAACCAGCCCTAGCTCCCGTACAAACTCAAAGTGGATAAAACCAGCTCTAGCTCCTGTACAAACCCATGGTGGATAAAACCATCTCTAGTTACCGTACACACCCAGAGTGGATCAAACCAGCTCTAGCTCCCGTATAAACCCAGAGTGGATAAAACCAGCTCTAGCTCCCGTATAAACCCAGAGTGGATAAAACCAGCTCTAGCTCCCATATAAACTCTAAGTGGAAAAAACCAGCTCTAGCTCCCGTACAAACCCATGGTGGATAAAACCATCTCTAATTACCGTACAAACTCAAAAAGGTAAAAATCAGCTCTAGCGCTCGCACACAATCCAAGCAAAAAAATAATCTCTAGTTATCGTATAAACTCCAAGTGGACAAAATCCGCTCTACTTACTGTACAAAATCCAAGTGTGAAAATCAGCTTTAGCTACAGTACAAACTACAAGTTGAAAGAATCAGATCTTGCTACCGTACAAACTTCAAGTGGGAAAAATCAGACTAAATAGCTGCCCACAAGAGGGATTTCTCATGTGACGCACAAGAGCTAGTCCATTTCGGTGCTTTATTTGGAATGAATCCACGGTAACACCTGAATAAATGGAGCCAGTTACAAGTGGGGAATATTAGTTATTACATTTAATGGCTGGAGTTTGTAATTCTGTCACAAGCAGCTCACAATGGAATAAGAGAACCATATTTACCAGTTCTTTTTACTTCTATTTGACAACTCGAGCCCGGGGGACAAACCTAAACTCTTCCTGTCTCTTAAATTAATTGCCGGTGGTGCCCACTGGTGAGCACCGGCTCAAGTGAAGTACGGATCCTTGGTAACCTTCACCTCTGGCAGTCAAAATTCTATAGTGCGTTGGACTTTGTCCCTATCAGTAGTACATGACGACACTTCTGCCCAGGGATCCTTGGCTATGAGACAGGTCAAGTTTTCAATCGCAGCTCAATGGGCCGAACCTTATTGTACATTACATGGGGGTGCCTTGGAGCCCCCAGACACGTAAGAAAAACCTGACAAACCTAAGCCTGACTCCACGCCTGTCGCTCACACACTCCTCCACCATAGAGAGACACAGCATTATTGCCAACACTTATCATACACTGCTGGCCAAGGGGTTTATGAAAAAGTCCTTCAAATTCAGGCCAGGTGCACAGACTCCTGGACACTGAAACGGCGTCCACCCACGAGCAGAGAATGGTGATCTGCCTCACCACGAGCTGGTCACTTACTAGGGCGCCTTTGCTCCGCAAGTACTACCACTCTCACTTTACAAGTATTGATGACCCTCTCAAGGGCCTCTGACTTTATAAAACTACAGATGTAGCAGATTTTATGCAATGAATACCCACTTTCAAAAAGGAGCAGAGAGCTTTAGAGAACAGTGTTACTACAGCAGAGCATCTTACAACAGGCACAGCACCTACAGCAAGGTGTGTGGGGACAGTCAAAGCAAAAGAGAGAATTCAGCTTGAGATGGGATGGTTGGCTACAAACATGTGATTGGGACAGTGACAGCTCTCTGTTAAGTTGTTTTTACATAGTTACAATTTGGGGCAGTGTGTGATCACTTGGTTAGCTCCAAATCATGAGGCCTTTGGCAATGAGCCGAGGATTGGACGAGAAGCCGGTGTCCAAGGACCGAAGCAGTCAAAGGGCATCTCCATGCCAATCTAAAGCATCCTTCTTCCTGAACTACAAAGGGAGTTCACTCTCTGATCAGCAATTCCTTCCCTTCTGACACTTGGATGACATGACTGCAGCCTGGAAGAAAGCACAGTACGCCAACTTGGCGAGGCGCTCCAGCACTGTGGTTAGCACACAAACAGCAAAGCTTGTTGTTCTAAACCCAACAGAAGTGTATCTCTGACATCTAGACCTGCCTGAATGCGCGACAGGGAGGTATTGGCCTTAGAGAAACACTGGGCCAGATTCTCAAAGCTACTTGTGTAACCCTAATGTTTACCCTCTAACTTGGGTTTTAAACTTAAAAATAAACTTACTCTAGGAAGAGTTTTCTGTGATTAAGGTTACACGTAGGGGCTTTAATTGAGTATTGCAGGGCGGGAATGCCTGTCAGTTTTATTTGGAAGTAATCACTCTCATCTAAAACTACATACCATCTTTGAAAAGGTCAGAGATTTACCCCTAACGTGGATCAGCAATATACCCTTTTCCAGGGTAGAAAAGGAAAAAGAACCCCTCCGAAACTGGTAGTGTTATACTCAAATGAGCTTCTCCACAGGGAAAACATGTGTCCTGTGGAGTCAAAACAACAAAAGAGCTAGCAAATGCATTGCTCCTGCAAGAGACACATATATATGGCTACATGAAAAATTTAATTCACAAAGTGTTTCCATAAGCATGCCTGAAGACCTGCAGCAGCAGCAGCAGGATTCCATGTCTAACCTTATAAGGTACGAAGAGCAGGAAATCTGCACTAAGGAAAGGTAGCAAACCCATCGGTGCAGAATTCAACCTTTTTTGTCAATGAGACCCAGCTTTATTAAAGGATGCTATACCGGTTAATCAACTTTCCACCTTGCTTTAGCTGCGATGTTCGACTTTGTTAGGCAGAGCAGAGACCACAGAAGTCAATCCTCTAAGGACACGAAATATGATACGGTTCTGACTGATGCAAAGTTCTGTAGATATTGTAATAATTGGGCTGGGTCTGGGCGACTGTATGTACATAAGGCAGTTTCAGACAATGACAAGCTCTGAGGGATGCATAATTAGACTCAGTATTTTACATAGTGTATTTTTTAAGTGCGACAGGCTCACTCTGCAAGTAACAGGCACTCTAGCAGTTTAGGGCATGTGCCTGTGTGTGGCCTCATTCCTCCACCTACTTCAGCCAATGGCAAAACCCACCAAGCCATTGATACAGATTACTGACCTGTGGTAATGCTCTCTCTGGTATAACTGCAGTTTCCACACCTTTAGAATAGTCCCAGGTGCCAGACAGGATATGTATTTCAAATCAATTGTCCCCACATGCCAGTATCTGGCACTATCTGCCTCTGCAACAGCGGTGCACGCCCCAGGAGTGACAGTGCAGAGCTCTATATAAGCACCACCAATGCATGCTGATGTCAGTTTTGTTTTTGCACTCTTCTGCAATCTCAAATGTTGATCAAACATGACAAATAGGGGGGGTTCAGTATGCCAAAAGTAACTTGGGACCTTTTTAAAAGATACAAGAGTCAGCAACACAGAATGTGGAGAATGGAGGGCTGTGAGGTATCTAGGTGAGAGAGAGTATCTACCAGAAAGAGCGTTACCAAAGGTAAGTAGCTTGTTCTTCTGATGGAGACTTCTAACTGCAGATTCCTCATCTCGCGAACAGATACCGAAGTAGTACCTCCCGACAGCAGAAGAGTCTGAGGATTGGACTCACACCAAAAAGTCTTGCTGAACGGAGCAGGCACATTGACCTTCTCTGCAAACTAGACTGTGGAAGCAGTAGTGCTTTGTGAATGTTCAGCCAGGCAGATGTCTAGGAGTGGAACCCCTCACCATTGCCACTCAAGCAGCTTTGGCTCGGGTGGAATGAGCACACAGGCCAATGAGAGGGTTTCCTTCTTGGCAGGGCATAGTTTGACTTTCTGCACAGGGCGATTCCTCTGAATAGTTTCTCTTTCTGTGCTACTTTCTTCTTCCTAACACCGACAAAGTTCATGAAGAGCTGGTTGTCTACCCAGTATCACTTGGTAAACTCAATGTGAAGGCAGAGTTCTGTGCTTGGATCGAGCTACTGGAGTCTCTCCCTCCACTTTCGAAGTATGAGGCAAGAAGAGAAAAGCAGGAATGTTGACCCACATGGAAGGGGGAAACTATCTTTGACACCAGTTTCTCAGGAAAGAATGAAGTATACAGAGGCTGCACTGACAGTGCCTGTAGCACACTAACTTAGCATACAGAAATAATAGTACTTAAAAAAGATATCTTTATGGTGAGGAGCCACAGAGAAGAACTAACTATGGGCTTCCATGGCAGGCTGTAGGAGAGTAGGGTCTGCAATCCTATGATCACCCAGATTTTTGCTTTTTGCTGCACTGGTTTACGACTTTCCCTGGCTGTGGGCCTGCTAATCAGACCCACAGCCTAGCTGTTCTCTCTATCCAAATTGTACTCAGGTACTGAATTGGCCCTGGGCCCTCTCCAAGTCCCTGTACCCAGGGCTGAGGTGTACCCAGAAGTCTCCCAGGGGCTGAAGCATGTATTATGCCACCCCTGGGCTGACTAACTAAACTGACACAACTGGCTGCACGACAGCTGGGGCAAGGTGGTGTACTCACCCTTTGCTTTAGATATAAGTATACCTATATCTAACCCTAAAATGGACACACAGATCTCCTATCAGTCACTCCTATGGCAGGCCTTAACAATCCTGAAGGCAGAGTGCTTGGAATCGTGTGAGATGGTGCTCTGGCATGAGCTGAGCCTGTCTGCGGCTTTCGGGATCCATCCCTTAGCCGTTTCCATGATATCGCATACCATATACTCTTAAGTGCATTATAATCCTCGCGGTTATATGCCAACTCTGGTATCGCTTTATCAAAACATGTCGAGTAAGGTGTCATACGAATTGGAATACTAACCCCTCGCCAATTCTGGCGACGGGGTTAGCATTCCACCCTTCTAGAGGGACACGACATGTATGTAACCCCTAACCCCGGTTAAAGTCAAACAGAGCCTCAGCTCCACAAAATGGATGCTGCCACCGAGACACAAGTCTGCCCTCCTGCTGCTGGGAGTCCTCCCAGAGCAGGAGATAAGGACAAAGGGTTTCCTGCCAGGGGCGGTGCCAGCACCGTCCCCGACAGGGTTTTGTGTATTGTAGGTAGGCAGGGCTTTAGAGGAAGGTGACTGCACGTGGCACCCCGGTGCTCACTGTGCATAGGCTGGCTGGAACCAGTTCCAGGGTCACTCCAGACCCTGTGCTGGGGAAAAGCCCGCCAAGGAAGTGGGTGTAACCACCCCCCTCCTAGTCCCACCCCTAGGGCAGGACTTAGTCGCGTGCCAGCCCCTTTTTACAGGATAAAGGTAGGAAGTGGCCCCCTTCCAAATCAGATCATCTTTGAATCCTGAAACTACTTTCCACGAAAGGAATTCAAGACTTCTTCCTAAGATTTCTCCCTTGTGACTAAGGAGTAGTCACCCTGCATCCGCAGGCACCATCTTAAGGACACTGCGGTCTGCTGCAAGTCTCTCCTCCGGATCAAGACTGCCCAGCTCGACGAGAACCGGCTTCCCTGGCACCTCTGACCTCTACCTGCATCATCAGTCACGCTGAGATTCGTGGGTGTGACGAGACCTCGAGGGACCGGCCATCTTCAAGACTGCACGACTTCTTTCCAGCAAGCCCGCCGAGTAATTTCCTGGTGAGTGCTTTGGGGTCCGAGAAGCCCCGACCCTGAGCAGCTCCAGCACCGAAGTGCAGCCTCCCAGCATCTCCACGATCTGCGTGGGGCCCTTCTGCTTTTGACTGCTCACCGCGTTGTTTGGCTACTAGCCCGCTGGCTTGTGGCCTTCCCGACGACGCCCGACGACATTTCTGCTGCTGGTCTGGTTGCTCCAGACTGGCCCTTGCTTCCCTCCATCGGAGAAGCACCCTGGACCCTCCTGGTCCGCCCAAGACGCCATTTTAGGTCCACCGCGTGGGCCTTGCATTTGCCAAGACTTGTTGCCCAATCCTGGGTCCAGCGACGTCGACAGCAAGAACCTTCGTGGGACAGCTCGCACCTCCATCCTGGTCGCCGACAACGCCTCCTGGTCCGAGAGACTGCAGAGCCCAGCAGCGCCCACTCACCTGACTGCGGTGACTTCGCCCGGTGCCATCCTGGTGCCCACTTAATCACTGGCTAGTGATTCAAGAACTTGGTCCCCTCTGCTTTCAGGTTTCTTCTTCCTTGATCCAGGCTTGGATCCATCGAACTTTTCTTCACTGGTCGCCTGCCAGCAACTTCCTTCTTCCAGGCTCCTGGTCCGGCAACGAGATCCCCGACGTCTTTTCAGACCTATGCAGCTGCAGCCCCTGGGCTAGGTAACTTCGGCACTTCGGTGTCCCAGCATAGCCTCACTATCCAAGGGTCAGGATCCACTGTCGTTTTCTCCCTACCAGGTCGGGTTCGCCCGTAAACACTAACTTTGCCTTTACTAGCCTCCATAGACTTTGTCCCGCATCCCGCGTGAGAGTGCACACTCTGCACCCGAGTCCCCTAGGTCTCCTAGAAGTAATCTAACGATTCCCTAGTCAAGTCCTAGCGATTCCAAAGCCTATTAGTACTGTACTTACCTGCTAGTAATTTCGCATTCCACTTTTAGAATATATGGTTTTTCGTGCCCCTCGGGCATTTGTGTATAACGTGCTAACTTAAGTATTTTCGTAAGAGTTTTGTTGTGTGCCTAGCACCCTGCCCTCATAAAGAGTACAGGGTTGTTGTGATTCTAATAAATACACTGTTTATTTTCATAACACTTGTGTGGTGTCCTTTCACTGGGTGTTCAAGGGGTAATGTGATGGTAAAACAGCTGGCTTAACACGCCCTCTAGAGTCTTAGCCTTAGACTGCTCGTATCCATGCTACTAGGATAGCTGGTCTATAAGGTTGACTTACAATCAATCATCAATAAGGGTTGTTTGGACTGATATATAGTGATCACTAGAATAGTGAACACTGCACATCAGGCCAACTTCTCACATTGGTGGGCAGCGGTTGGGATTTGAGCTTGCTGTTGATTTACCACACATGCCCTAAGAATATCTTGTGAAAGATCACATAAGTACTAAAGGTACATATAACTTAGCTTAGAATACTCTGAGTTCTACTGAACCAGCTGTTGTAGCTCCTAGGGCCTAGCACACCCTAAACTACAACTCTAGCAAGGGATCAGTAGGCAAACATATAGTGTAGGTAAGTGCACCACTTACACCTCACTAGAAAAGCATGTCTACCCAGGGAGATTCTACTGAGACTCCCCTGGTCAGTGTTGACCCTCCACAGGTCACTTCAAGATATGCAGCTCTCAGTTTCCAGGAGATGAGACAGATCTGTGTCTCCAGAAAACTGAAGCAGGGGTCTAACCCCACCACTCCCTTTCTGATAGGTCTCTTAGAGACATATGATGCCAGAAAGCTTTCTCAGTTACATGAGAACATGCCAGCCTTAGAGGGAACCTCTGGGGATCCAGACCTTCCCAACACTGATTCAGCAGTTGAGGAGGGGGATCAGGAGGAACTCTCTGGGGATGAGGTAGACAAAGGTCTTGAGGTAGTCAGAAGGCTAACTAGGACCAACTTAAACTTACTTGGGCTAGGATCTGGGGGCCCCCCAGTACTAACCCGAAGTGGGCCTAACCTTGGAGTTAGGAGAGATAGATCTCTTTCTAGGGACTCCAATAGATCTCTGCACTCTAATGCCTCTTCTCAGGGGAGAAGGAATCCTCCACAGAGGAGATTCACTTCCCCTCAGAGAAGGGAGCATGAAGCTAGGATGAGACAAGCTGAACTGAGGATTGAAAGGGAAGAACTTGCCCTGGCCAAAGAGAAGCTTGCCTTTGCTAGAGAGCAGCAGATAAGTGGGTTAGCACCCACTGGTGGCAGCAATCTCCCAAGAGATAGAGAAAAGGGTTTAGATACTAAACACCTGACTAAAATAGTGCCCCCCTTTAAGCAAGGGGATGATATCCAGAAATGGATGGCTGCTCTGGAGAGGGCCTGCACTGTGCAGGGCATTCCCCAGAGTCAGTGGGCAGCTATACTGTGGCTCTCCTTTGATGGTAAAGGTAGAGATAAGCTCCTCACTACAAGAGTGGAGGATGCTAACAATGACCAGGTCCTGAAGAATACACTGGTTGATGGGTTTGGTTTAACCACTGAGCAGTACAGGTTGCTGTTCAGAGACACCCAGAAAACTCAGTCTCAGGACTGGTCTGATTTTGTGGATTGTGCCACTAAGGCTTTGGAGGGCTGGTTGCTGGGTAGCAAGGTTACAGATTACACAGGATTGTATAATCTAATGATGAGAGAACAAATTTTGAACAATTGTCAGAACCAGTTGCTGCACCAGCACCTTGTTGATTCAGATCTGACCTCTCCCCAAGAATTGGGAAAGAAGGCAGACAAATGGGTCAGGACAAGGATCAAGCAGAACCAGAACCAGGGTGGTCAGAAGAAAGCAGACCAGAAGGGTAATGTTAAGAATGAGCAAAATGACCAGAAGTCTTCACCAGGTCCCCAACAAACCAAAGAGGGTGGGGGTCAGGCTTCCCAGAAGAAGAAGACTCAAGAAGGCCAGCCAAAGAGGTGGTGCCAGTACTGTAAAAGTAAATCTCACTGGTTTAGTGAGTGCACCAAAAGAGGAGGACAAACTCCTGCCACTACAGCCCCTAAGGCAACTGCACCCCCTAGTACAGTCAGTAGTGGTAGTGTACCTCCCAAGGCATTAGTTGGGTTAACCTTGGGTACTGAGGGGTCTGACAACTTAGTTGGCACACTCACTCAGGCTGTCCTTGTCTGTACAGGGGATATGGATATGTCCCCTGACATAAGTCCCAATACTTTGGGCAAATACAGGCAGACACCTTTGATTAATGGCAAAATGGCTCAGGCCTATAGGGACACTTGTGCCAGTGTCACCATGGTGACACCTAACTTTGTGGACCCTGGACAGATCATGCCAGGTACTGATTTCCTGGTGACCAATGCCAGCAATGTCACTACTAGTCATAGTGTGGCAATTGTAGCTTTCTCCTGGGGTGGAGTGAAGGGACAAAAGAAAGTTGTAGTCAGTTCAGACCTCCCAGTTGATTGTTTGTTGGGCAATGATTTGGAGTCATCACAATGGTCAGAAGTGGAGCAGAGGACTCACATGGAAATGTTAGGCTTGCCAGCACATGTGCTTGCTGTGACTAGGTCACAGGCCAGAAAATGCCCCACTGAACAGGTGCTGGATCCTGAAATGATGGACCAGACACCCTCCAAGAAGAAGAGCAGTAAGGGTAAGGCTTTGCCTTCCCCCTTGCCCCAGGTTGAGGATCAAGTCTCTGAGGAGGCTGATCTGAGAGAACTGAGGGAAACTGAGCCTAAAGAGCTTGAACTTGACCAAGTTGAGTTTCTGGGCTCAGGGGGACCCTCCAGAGCAGACCTGGGGAAGGAACAGTTGAGCTGCCCTTCCCTTGAACCCCTCAGACAGCAGGCTGCTGCTGAGGCTGCAGGGAATGCCACAGGTGCCCACAGGGTATACTGGGAAGATGGACTCCTGTACTCTGAGTCAAGAGACCCCAAGCCTGGTGCAACCAGGAGGCTGGTCATCCCCTTGTCTCTGAGAGGTTTCCTTCTCACCTTGGCCCATGAGATTCCCCTTGCAGGTCATTTAGGTCAGACAAAGACTTGGGACAGGCTAGTCTCACACTTTCACTGGCCCCATATGAATGAGAATACCAAGGAGTTTTGTCGCTCATGTGTCACTTGCCAAGCCAGTGGTAAGTCAGGTGGCACAACAAAGGCCCCCCTCATACCACTACCTGTGGTGGGGGTTCCCTTTGAAAGAGTGGGGATTGACATTGTTGGTCCAATGGAACCCCAGACAGCATCAGGACACAAGTTTATACTGGTGGTGGTGGACCATGCCACCAGGTATCCTGAGGCTATTCCACTTAGGACCACTACAGCCCCTGTAGTGGCAAGAGCCCTAGTTGGAGTGTTCTCCAGAGTGGGTTTCCCTAAGGAGGTCGTTTCTGACAGAGGTACAAACTTCATGTCAGGATATCTGACTGCAATGTGGAAGGAGTGTGGTGTGAACTACAAGTTCACCACACCCTACCACCCACAATGCAATGGGCTTGTTGAGAGATTCAACAGGACCCTGAAAGGGATGATTCATGGACTACCTGAAACTCTTAGGAGAAGATGGGATGTCCTGATCCCCTGCCTCTTGTTTGCTTACAGAGAGGTCCCACAGAAGGGGGTTGGCTACAGCCCTTTTGAGCTTCTGTATGGGCATCCTGTAAGAGGACCCCTGTGTTTGGTGAAGGAAGGATGGGAGAGACCTCTCAAAAAGCCTGCAACCAACATAGTGGACTATGTACTTGGTCTCCGCTCCAGGATGGCTGAGTACATGGAAAAGGCATCCAAAAACCTTGAGGCCAGCCAAGAACTTCAAAAAGCTTGGCATGACCAAAAGGCTGTTCTGACTGTGTACCAGCCAGGACAGAAGGTGTGGGTGCTGGAGCCAGTGGCCCCAGCAGCTCTGAAAGACAAATGGTCTGGGCCCCACACCATCATTGAGCAAAAGGGAGAGGTTACCTACTTGGTGGACCTTGGAACTCCCAGGAGCCCTCTCAGAGTGCTCCATGTTAACAGGCTCAAGGCATATGTTGACAGGAAGGACATGAGCTTGCTCATGGCCACAGATGAGGGACAGGAGGAAGAGAGTGACCCTCTCCCAGACCTGCTCACTCAGAATCCTGATGATGGATCAGTTGATGGTGTTGTCTTTTGTGGCAGCCTCACTGAACATCAGCAACAGGATTGCAGGCAAGTTCTGCAATCCTACAGACATATGTTCTCTCTGACACCCAGCCAAACTGATTGGTGTACCCATGATGTTGACACTGGAGACAGTCTGCCTGTCAAGAGTAAAATCTACAGACAGCCTGATCATGTTAGAGACTGCATCAAAGCTGAAGTGCAGAAAATGTTGGAGCTGGGAGTCATTGAGCCCTCAGATAGCCCTTGGGCTAGCCCAGTAGTTCTAGTGCCAAAGCCTCACACCCAGGGTGGTAAGAGAGAGATGAGGTTTTGCGTAGACTACAGAGGCCTCAATGCAGTCACTAAGACTGATGCCCACCCAATACCAAGAGCAGATGAACTTATAGATAAATTGGCTTCTGCCAACTTCTTAAGTACATTTGATTTGACAGCTGGGTATTGGCAAATCAGGTTAGCTGAGGAGGCCAAACCCAAGACAGCATTTTCTACCCCTGGAGGGCATTATCAATTTGTGGTAATGCCCTTTGGACTGAAAAATGCACCTGCCACCTTCCAAAGGTTGGTGAATCAAGTCCTCACTGGGCTGGATGACTTCTGTGCAGCTTATCTTGACGATATTGCTGTCTTTAGCTCCACCTGGGAGGATCACCTGGTCCACCTGAGGAAAGTGTTAGAGGCCCTGCAAAAGGCAGGCCTCACTATCAAGGCCACAAAGTGCCAGATAGGGCAGACAAAGGTTGTATACCTGGGCCACCTTGTGGGTGGAGGCCAGGTTCAGCCACTGGAGAGTAAGATACAGGCCATCAAGGACTGGACTCCTCCAACCACCCAGACTCAGGTTCGAGCTTTCTTGGGCCTGACTGGGTACTATAGGAAGTTTGTCAGAAATTATGGGTCCATAGTGACCCCTCTTAATGACCTGACAAGCAAAAAGATGCCAAAGAAAGTTCAGTGGACAGCAAGCTGTCAGAAAGCATTCAATGACCTAAAGCAGGCCATGTGCACAGCACCTATCCTAAAGAGTCCAGATTACTCCAAGCCATTCATTGTCCAAACAGATGCTTCTGAGTTGGGTGTGGGGGCTGTTCTGTCTCAACTGAATTTTGATGGTAATGATCAGCCTATTGCTTTCATTAGTAGGAGGTTGACACCCAGAGAGAAAAATTGGTCAGCTATTGAGAGGGAGGCCTTTGCTGTGGTCTGGGCCCTGAAGAAGCTGAGGGCCTACTTGTTTGGCACTCACTTCACCATTCAGACAGACCATAAGCCCCTCTTGTGGCTAAATCAGATGAAGGGTGAAAACCCCAAACTGCTTAGGTGGTCCATTTCCCTACAGGGGATGGATTTTACAGTGGAGCATAGACCTGGTACTGATCACAGCAATGCTGATGGGCTCTCCAGGTATTTCCACTTAGAGCAAGAAGACTCACCTGGTCAAGGTTAGTTTATTGTCCCAAAGTTTGGGGGGGGGTCATGTAGGAGAGTAGGGTCTGCAATCCTATGATCACCCAGATTTTTGCTTTTTGCTGCACTGGTTTACGACTTTCCCTGGCTGTGGGCCTGCTAATCAGACCCACAGCCTAGCTGTTCTCTCTATCCAAATTGTACTCAGGTACTGAATTGGCCCTGGGCCCTCTCCAAGTCCCTGTACCCAGGGCTGAGGTGTACCCAGAAGTCTCCCAGGGGCTGAAGCATGTATTATGCCACCCCTGGGCTGACTAACTAAACTGACACAACTGGCTGCACGACAGCTGGGGCAAGGTGGTGTACTCACCCTTTGCTTTAGATATAAGTATACCTATATCTAACCCTAAAATGGACACACAGATCTCCTATCAGTCACTCCTATGGCAGGCCTTAACAATCCTGAAGGCAGAGTGCTTGGAATCGTGTGAGATGGTGCTCTGGCATGAGCTGAGCCTGTCTGCGGCTTTCGGGATCCATCCCTTAGCCGTTTCCATGATATCGCATACCATATACTCTTAAGTGCATTATAATCCTCGCGGTTATATGCCAACTCTGGTATCGCTTTATCAAAACATGTCGAGTAAGGTGTCATACGAATTGGAATACTAACCCCTCGCCAATTCTGGCGACGGGGTTAGCATTCCACCCTTCTAGAGGGACACGACATGTATGTAACCCCTAACCCCGGTTAAAGTCAAACAGAGCCTCAGCTCCACAAAATGGATGCTGCCACCGAGACACAAGTCTGCCCTCCTGCTGCTGGGAGTCCTCCCAGAGCAGGAGATAAGGACAAAGGGTTTCCTGCCAGGGGCGGTGCCAGCACCGTCCCCGACAGGGTTTTGTGTATTGTAGGTAGGCAGGGCTTTAGAGGAAGGTGACTGCACGTGTCACCCCGGTGCTCACTGTGCATAGGCTGGCTGGAACCAGTTCCAGGGTCACTCCAGACCCTGTGCTGGGGAAAAGCCCGCCAAGGAAGTGGGTGTAACCACCCCCCTCCTAGTCCCACCCCTAGGGCAGGACTTAGTCGCGTGCCAGCCCCTTTTTACAGGATAAAGGTAGGAACTGGCCCCCTTCCAAATCAGATCATCTTTGAATCCTGAAACTACTGTCCACGAAAGGAACTCAAGACTTCTTCCTAAGATTTCTCCCTTGTGACTAAGGAGTAGTCACCCTGCATCCGCAGGCACCATCTTAAGGACACTGCGGTCTGCTGCAAGTCTCTCCTCCGGATCAAGACTGCCCAGCTCGACGAGAACCGGCTTCCCTGGCACCTCTGACCTCTACCTGCATCATCAGTCACGCTGAGATTCGTGGGTGTGACGAGACCTCGAGGGACCGGCCATCTTCAAGACTGCACGACTTCTTTCCAGCAAGCCCGCCGAGTAATTTCCTGGTGAGTGCTTTGGGGTCCGAGAAGCCCCGACCCTGAGCAGCTCCAGCACCGAAGTGCAGCCTCCCAGCATCTCCACGATCTGCGTGGGGCCCTTCTGCTTTTGACTGCTCACCGCGTTGTTTGGCTACTAGCCCGCTGGCTTGTGGCCTTCCCGACGACGCCCGACGACATTTCTGCTGCTGGTCTGGTTGCTCCAGACTGGCCCTTGCTTCCCTCCATCGGAGAAGCACCCTGGACCCTCCTGGTCCGCCCAAGACGCCATTTTAGGTCCACCGCGTGGGCCTTGCATTTGCCAAGACTTGTTGCCCAATCCTGGGTCCAGCGACGTCGACAGCAAGAACCTTCGTGGGACAGCTCGCACCTCCATCCTGGTCGCCGACAACGCCTCCTGGTCCGAGAGACTGCAGAGCCCAGCAGCGCCCACTCACCTGACTGCGGTGACTTCGCCCGGTGCCATCCTGGTGCCCACTTAATCACTGGCTAGTGATTCAAGAACTTGGTCCCCTCTGCTTTCAGGTTTCTTCTTCCTTGATCCAGGCTTGGATCCATCAAACTTTTCTTCACTGGTCGCCTGCCAGCAACTTCCTTCTTCCAGGCTCCTGGTCCGGCAACGAGATCCCCGACGTCTTTTCAGACCTATGCAGCTGCAGCCCCTGGGCTAGGTAACTTCGGCACTTCGGTGTCCCAGCATAGCCTCACTATCCAAGGGTCAGGATCCACTGTCGTTTTCTCCCTACCAGGTCGGGTTCGCCCGTAAACACTAACTTTGCCTTTACTAGCCTCCATAGACTTTGTCCCGCATCCCGCGTGAGAGTGCACACTCTGCACCCGAGTCCCCTAGGTCTCCTAGAAGTAATCTAACGATTCCCTAGTCAAGTCCTAGCGATTCCAAAGCCTATTAGTACTGTACTTACCTGCTAGTAATTTCGCATTCCACTTTTTAAGTATATGGTTTTTCGTGCCCCTCGGGCATTTGTGTATAACGTGCTAACTTAAGTATTTTCGTAAGAGTTTTGTTGTGTGCCTAGCACCCTGTCCTCATAAAGAGTACAGGGTTGTTGTGATTCTAATAAATACACTGTTTATTTTCATAACACTTGTGTGGTGTCCTTTCACTGGGTGTTCAAGGGGTAATGTGATGGTAAAACAGCTGGCTTAACACGCCCTCTAGAGTCTTAGCCTTAGACTGCTCGTATCCATGCTACTAGGATAGCTGGTCTATAAGGTTGACTTACAACCAATCATCAATAAGGGTTGTTTGGACTGATATATAGTGATCACTAGAATAGTGAACACTGCACATCAGGCCAACTTCTCACACAGGCACATCCGAAATGCGACGACCTAGAGGAAGTTCTATTGAGGTGCGATGAGGGCTTGGGTGGAAATATGTGCATTTACCCTAAGAACCTCATCACATGTGATTCAGGTTACTCAGGCAAAGGTACAAAGGGCTGTTTTAGAATCTTTGACTGAGCCCAACGCAAAGCTGTAATAGGAGAAAGAAAAACAATAAAACATAGGACCACTTATCCCCTAGGCGATCAAGGTGACGGTCTACAAACCAGACTAAGCATTTCTCCCAACATTCTTCGTAGGTGGACTTAATCGAGGGCCATCTGGCTGCAAGATTGACATCTTCTGGCAAATCAAAACTGATAACGAATATGCTACTTACCAGTATGCATCTGTTCTTGGCATGTAGGGCTGCTGACATTCATATCTTGTGCATAGATCGCCGCCTAGTGTTGGGTCCGGATGATTGCACATTGTTGTCCTGGAAGAGTCTTCGAAGTATCACGAGATAGGTGGCTCCTCCCCTGGACTACAGTGCGCATGGGCATCGACTCCATCCTCAGATTGTTTTTCGCCAGTGTGGCAAAGATGGAGTGTAACACCGTGAGTGATGACCATGCTAAGAGGAATTGTAAGTGCTGCAGCCGCTACAGGCGCCGGCGAGGAGGGCGGGCGATATGAATGTCAGCAGCCCTACATGCCAAGAACAGATGCATACTGGTAAGTAGCATATTCGGTTCGAGGCATGTGGCTGCTGAATTCATATCTTGTGCATAGAATACATAGCAGTCCCTCCATTAGCGGCGGCCGCCTGTGCCAGCTGCAGCAGTTTGAAAAAGTGTTTTTAGAACAGCCTGCCCTACAGCTGCCTGCTGTTTGGAGTGCACATCAACACAGTAGTGTTTTGTAAATGTGTGTGTGGTAGACCATGTGGCTGCTCGACATATGTCTTCTAAAGGAATATTTCCAAGGAAAGCCATGGAGGCCCCCAACTTTCGCGTGGAGTGGGCCCTTCGGAGAACCGTTAATGTGCGCTTGGCTTTCTGATAGCAAATTTGAATGCACTTAACGATCCACCTGGCTATACCTGCTTTGGAAATGGGGTTGCCTTTGTGTTGTGGCGAAAAGGCAACAAACAGTTGTTTTGTTTTCCGAAAATCTTTGGTTCTATCTATGTAGTACATTAGAGCTCTCTTGACGTCTAGTGTGTGGAGCTTCCTCTCCGCCACTGACTCTGGATTTTGGAAGAACACTGGCAGTTCTATAGTCTGATTGATATGGAACTGTGAAACCACCTTAGGAAGAAACTTAGGGTTAGTGCGCAGTACCACCCTGTTGGAGTGAATCTGTATGAATGGCTCCTGGATAGTTAGTGCCTGGAGTTCACTAACGCGTCGCCGCGATGTGATTGCTATCAGGAAAGCCACTTTCCACGTCAAGAACTGAATCTCACATGAGTGTAGAGGCTCAAAAGGTGGACCCATCAGTCTGGTAAGGACCACATTTAGGTTCCATTTAGGAGCTGGTGGGTTCCGGGGAGGAATAACTCGTTTGAGTCCCTCCAGAAAAGCTTTAATGGCAGGTACTCTGAAAAGCGAGAGATGCTGCCTGTTTTGGAGATAAGCTGCTATTGCGGACAAATGTATACGAATGGAAGCATAGGCCAGATTGCATTTGTATAGATGTAACAGATAACAAATGATGTTGTGAATAGATGCATCTAGCGGGTTGATGTTGTGGTCTGCACAATAAATGACAAACCGCTTCCATTTCGCCGCATAACATGCTCTGGTGGTGGGCTTTCTTGCCTCTCTTATGATATCCATACAGTCGGGAGGCAAGTTGAGGTAGCCAAACTCTAAGACCTCAGGAGCCAGATCGCCAGGTTGAGCTGTTGCGGATCTGGATGCTGAATGCCGCCATGGTTCTGCATCAAAAGCCTGGGTGTGAGGTGCAGCCTTTGATGCGCTACCACGGATAGTTCTAGAAAAGTTGTGTACCATGGTTGGCGTGCCCACGTTGGAGCAACCAGGATGAGTGTCATTGAGTGTGGCTTCAGCTTGCGTGCCACCAGCGGTATTAGAGGTGCTGGGGGAAAAGCGTACGCAAATATGCCTGACCAGTTCATCCATATCGCATTGCCCTGCGACTGTGGGTGTGGAAACCTGGCGGCAAAGCTTTGGCATTTGGCGTTTTCCTTTGTGGCGAACAGGTCTATTTCTGGATAACCCCACTGCTGGAAATACGGGCGGAGTACAGATGGATGTATCTCCCACTCGTGCATTTGGTGGCTGTGCCTGCTGAGCAGGTCCGCCATCTGATTGTCCTTGCCCGGGAGGTGTTCCGCCTTGAGGAAGATGTTTCTCTGAATTGCCCACTTCCACATGCTCTGAGCCAGATGAGACAACTGTGGAGAGTGTGTACCTCCCTGCTTCTGTATGTAGTACATGGCCGTCATGTTGTCCGTCCAGATCAACACAACCTTGTTGCACAGATGTACTTTGAATGCTTTCATTGCCAAGAAGATAGCCATCAGTTCTAGAAGGTTGATGTGCATCTTCTTTTGCTGCGCTGTCCATAGTCCCTGCACTGTGTACTGGAGTACATGAGCTCCCCATCCCTGGAGAGATGCGTCCGTTGTCAGAATAATCTGTGGCACAGGCTCCTGGAACGGTCGGCCCTTGCAAAGGTTTTGTGGATTCCACCAATGCAGAGAGTTGTATGCACGACCGGTCACCAACACTAGGTCTTTCAACTGTCCGTGAGCCTGGTTCCACTGACGTGCTAAGCACTCCTGAAGCGGACGCATATGTAGTCTCGCGTGCGGGACTATGAAGATGCAGGAGGCCATCATGCCTATCAACTGCATGAACACTCGAGCCGGAAGCGAGTGTTGTGGTCTGAATTGTTGTATCAGCAATTGAATGCTGTTGATTCTCACTGAATTGGGCTGTGCTTTGGCTGCCAGAGTATCTATCGTCGCGCCCAGATACTGCCGTACGTGGGCGGGCTGAAGGTGGGACTTTGGATAATTCAGTGAAAACCCCAGATCGTGAAGAAGGTGAATGGTGTGGGACATGTGGGCGGCACACTGCTTGGCCGACTTCGCCTGGATAAGCCAGTCGTCCAGATAAGGGTAGACGTGAACGTTCTGTCTCCGTAGGTGTGCAGCCACTGTCGCCAGGCACTTTGTAAACACCCTGGGTGCCGTCGTCACTCCGAAAGGGAGGACCTTGAATTGATAATGTTAATTTTGAATTGTGAATCTGAGGTATTTTCTGTGTGACGGGTGTAGCGGAATATGGAAATAAGCATCCTTTAGATCCAATGTTGCTAGGAAATCTCCCTGACTGAGTAACGGTAGAACCTGCTGCAATGTGAGCATGTGAAAGTGTTCTGATAGGATGTACTGGTTTAGGGGCCTGAGGTCCAGTATGGGTCTGAGGGACCCGTCCTTTTTTGGGATTAAGAAGTACAGCGAGTACACCCCTGTACCTCTTTCCTCTACAGGCACGAGCTCTATTGCTCCTTTTTGCAGCATGACGACTACCACCTGCTGCAATAAGTGCAAATGCTCTGTGGACATAGGACGGTGTCTTGGGGGTATGTTGGGTGGAGTGGATGTTAACTCCAGACAATAACCGTACTGGATAGGCTTTCTCACCCACCTGTCTGTAGTGATAGATGTCCAGACTGGTAGGAACTGTTGCAGTCTCCCCCCGACTGGTGTGGCATGGTCGGGGGGCAGTGACAAGGTGTCACTGTTTGTTAGTGGCCGAGGATCGGGAGCTGTTGTTTCCACGACTTCTGCCCTTGGTGCTGTTTCCACGATAGCCACCTCTACTTTGTTTGGTGTAGGTGGTTTGCGCGCCTCCTTTAGTGTATTGTGTCTGCTGCGACAGCTGGCCTCTGGAAACTCCTCTATTGTTTGAGCGACGAAAAGAACCACCCCTAAACTGCTGGGACTGTAGAGCCCCCATAGACTTTGCAGTCTCAGTGTCCTTTTTGATATTTTCCAAGGTGGTGTCCACCTCGGGTCCAAATAAGTGATCCGGGTTTACAGGCTGATTTAGTATGGTGGTTTGTATCTCGTGCTTGAAGCCGGAGATTCTCAGCCAGACATGTCGGCGCAACATTACACTTGTGTTAATTGCCCTGGCCGCGGTGTCTGCTGCGTCCAGCGCACACTTGATAGATGCATTTGATATAAGCTTCCCTTCCTGTATGAGCATCTCTGCTGCCTCCTTATATTCATCTGGCAAGTGTTGTAACAGGGTTTCAAGTGTATCGTAATGAGCCCTGTCCTATCTGGCTAAGAGTGCCTGAGTGTTGGAAATGCGCCAGATATTGGCCGCTTGAGCTGCCACCCTTTTCCCTGATGTTTCTAGCACTTTAGATTCTTTGTCAGGGGGAGGAGCATCACCCGTTGTTTGCGAGTTTGCCCTCTTCCGGGCATTTGAAACAACCAGAGAGTCCAACGGCAACTGTCCCTTGGTATAGGTAGGGTCCCCAGGTGCTAGTTTGTACTTTTTCTCAATCCTGGGGTTTATCACCCTTGCTCTCGTGTTTTCTTTAAAAATGTCTCCAGCATGTTTTAAGACACCCTTTAGCATTGGTAGAGTCTTGACAGTTCTCTCCGAGGTGGAGAAGGTATCGAACAGAAAATCCACTTCAATAGAGTCAGCATCGAGCTGGACATCATGATTTTTGGCTGCCCTTTCAATAAGCGCATTAAACGCCGCTGAGTCTTCAGTAGGCGAGGTTTTTACAGCATACACCTGACTGTCTGGGGCAGTGTGTGGATCTCCTGGGACAGCAGCGTCTGCCCAGGGTTAATTGTGATCTTCAGGATCAGTGTCTATAGGATAACTGTACTCCTCATTGTCACCTTCCCCTGTCTCCACATCCGAGTAAGTTGGCGAGATAGGAGCAGTGTCTTGGCCATGTGGTGAAATAGGCTCAACAAGAAGAGGTGATGTAGTAGAATCCTCCTTCTTCCTCAATGGAATTTTATATGACTCCATAGGCTGTTCAGGGGCGATCTTTCGTTTATAAATAGAAAGTCTACCCGTGTCTGTGTCGATGAATTGCCTCGACTGCTTTTCAAGCGGGGGCGGTCGATGCTTTGTGACAAGTTCCGCAGTTGTAGGCTTCGGCCCCGTGGACACCCTCTTGGACGTCTCGACGGCCGGTTTAGGGGCGAAGGCCTTAGGTACCACTTTCGGCGGCAGTGTGAACTGGATGGGCGCCGAAGATTTTTGAGGTTTAGTGGTAGGCTTCGGTGTTGGAGTGTCCTGAGGTCCGACAGTAGAAGCCTTTTCTTTAATGCGTTTCAGTGATTCCGACACCTGCGAGGCACCGCCAGGTGTGGGCTCGAGGTTCGCACCGATTTTAGCCTTATCTGGTCGACGCGTAGGATCTAGAACCTTCTGAGCTCCGAGTCCTTTTTCTGTGTCGACGGCCTTCGGCGCCGACTTTTTCGGGTCGACGTCCTTGACCAGTTTTTTCAGTGTCGCAGTCTTCGGCTCGACACCCTTCAGCGACCTCACCGGGTCGATAACACTCTTCTGCTTCGTCGGTGCCGATAGTTCGGAGGACTTCGAGCCGAACAAAGCAATACGCACTTTCGGTTTCGATTTTGCCTCCAGTGCTTTCGGTTGTGTAGACACCGATGCTTTTTCTTTCGGTTTCGATCGGTCAACCAGTGGCTCGCTAGCAATGTCCGTAGCCGGGCCCTGAGGCGAGGCCATAGAACCAAGTGTACGATCTCGGGTAAGGCCATGTGGCGATCCCTCGACCTGAGCCTTATTGAGCGTCTTGGGCTCGGGCCCCGTACAAACGATCGGGTCTTGCTCTTCGCCCGAGCTATCTTCTACGGCCCCAAAGGCCGCATTGTCGTCTCCTACCTCGTCGACAACGTCTTCAATATCGACCATCTCGACATCTGCGTCATAGTTGGAGTCGATTTCCGATGCAGGATCAGACTCTCGAACTTCCTGCTCGACTCTCTCATTCTCTTCGGTATCGAAAATATTCACCGGGTCAGGTGCCGTCTGCTGGGCCTCCTTGCGCGCTGCGCGTCGAAGTCGAATCGTCTTCTTGGAGCGGAAACGAGAACAAGCCATACAGCTGGCTTCATCGTGATCCGGAGACAGGCGCTTGTTGCACACCGGGTGGACGTCGATATGAGGATATTTTGAGTTGCAAATGGGACATCTCTTGAACGGGCTTCGTTCCATGATGGTTCGTCGATAAGGCCTCTGGCGTCGACCGGGCCTTCAGTGCCGAAAAGCCACGCGTCTCCTCTGGAGGTTCGGCTCGGAAACCGAGCCGGAACAAGAACTGGGCACCGATCGCAAGACAATACCGACGATAACTAAAGGCCTTTTGGCCAAAAAGAAAGTTTTCTATCGATTCCGAACTTGAGTTAACAAATATGCATCCGAACCCAATGGCGAAAAAAAACAATCTGAGGATGGAGTCGATGCCAATGCGCACTGTAGTCCAGGGGAGGAGCCACCTATCTCGTGATACTTCGAAGACTCTTCCAGGACAACAATGTGCAATCATCCGGACCCAACACTAGGCGGCGATCTATGCACAAGATATGAATTTAGCAGCTCACATGCCTCGAACATTGTTGTCGCTGAATTGCCACACCTGGAAGAGTAGATTGTATAGATTCGGGTGCAGGACTTTGCACTGTTGCGGATACAGTAGCTCCTTCCGAAGAAGTGGAGAAATTGAAGGGCAAAGTCTCAGATTCAACAGCTCACGGTACCAGACTCTCCTGGTCCATTCCAGAGCGATGAAAAGGATTTGGGTCTGACCTATCCTGACCTTCCTCAGGACTCACAGCAGGAGAGTAGGTGGTGGAAACCTAGACAGAAGGCATGTGTTCCACTGCAGGCTGACGAAATGCATTTCCTACTGACCTACTTGGTGGAAACAGCAGCACACAGTAACTGCAACACAACACATTCTCAGTGGTGGCAAAAATACCCAGCCATTGTACAACCCACTGGTCGAAGATGTCCTAAGCCAGCCCTGGATAATGGCACATTTGTGGTCTGCGATCCAATGTCTGTGAATTGCTAATGTATTAGGTTCCAGAGGGCCTCAGGTGTAGATGTTTATGTGTAGGATGTCACATCACTGCACTGGGCTCGCGATGAACATCGGGCAGGTAGGAACTGACATAATTCCATTCCCTTTACCTGTAACTCTGCACGCCGACTACTATAGCAAGTGGAATCCACCAACTGTAAATGACAGCAATAGTCCCGAACCAGTTCTCCATTGTTGCTGGATGTAATTGATAAGAAACCCTCATACAATTCAGACTATGTCATGATACCTTTGGAGGTGGAAAAGTGCCTAGAGAGGCCCACATCACTGCAGTCATATCTGCTGGCCTCTGCCTTGTTTGGCCTGCAGAAGCTTCAAGATTCAAGATTCTTACCCTGGCAGATATAAAAAAAAACATGGAAACACTGCTATCAGCCAAGCTTGGGCACTGAAATTCCCCCTTGTAGGCTACTGACAAACTGCATGCCCAGGTAGCCCAGGCAGTCTCATAACACAAGGATTGCAGCATACAAAACCAATATCCTGCTTAAAAAGCCCGAAAATTAAGTTCATGACAATTATGCAAAGGGCTTTTAAGGGTCAAGGGCTTGGCACTGCTAAACAGACAACTGGAGCAGTTCCAGCATTCAGAGGTGCCTCCCTGAAATGGAGTGTCGTCATTCTATAGTGTGGAAATACATTTCACATGTGATATTTCACTTATTTAGAGTTTTATCAGAGTACTCGCCTCCTTCTATTTACTTCACAACACTGCGTGAAATACAAAATGGAGGAGGAAGGTTAGAAATGGTGAAGAGACCGTCCTGGCCTGGTTTTTACCAATTGCTGCCCTGATCAGTGAGGGGTTTAGCTGAATGCATGCTCAAACACCTTGGGCTCCAGGCCTTTTATGAGACGATTGTAGTTTGGTGCAACCCTGAGGCATGGGATCAGCAAGCTATGTAGTCCGGATCCCAGGACTTCCAGAGACCTGGTACCATGTTTTCTCCATCTAAAGGCTGGTTTAGAGATGAAGTTGGAGGGTACTAATCACAGGTTTCTGTGTGGCATGTAACGGACAGACGGACCCCAGAGGTGTCCTGGACCTCTACTCCTGCAAACGGTGTGTATGGTACAGAGTACGTTGAACTTTATTCTAGAGCACTTTGACCGCTTATCTTAAAAGCTTGTGTCGCTGCCAGGTGAAACTTTCTGGCCTCTTGGTTCTGGAGTATCTGAAGTCTGTGGATGAAACTCTTTGGGAGCCAGGTGATAACTAGGATTAAAGAGGCTGACAAGCTGTCGACATTAACATCCACAACACACCCTGGCTGCTTAGGAAGGCGCCAGCATGTAGACGGGTGCCCACGAAACTACAATTTCTGAAGACGGCCACTAATATGTCAAGTATCAGAAGTACCTAAAGCACGACTGTACAAGTGCACAGTACAAGCACAAGTTTACACTCGTTCAATAATTCTTGTTCATGGGGCTCTTCAAAGAAGTCACAGGCACTGAAGAGTTCTACCCATATGTAGGACACTCAAGGGATTTAAAAAAAGAAACTCACACAAATGGGCACCCTTTTTTATTGTAATATGAAAAATGGTAAAGGTCTAACTTTACCAGAGAAAGGCATATTCAGCAGAAATGCGCCCACCACTAAACAGACATACAAACTCCTCTTCTAGGGGAGAGAATGATGGAGGTAGAAGTGTTTTTAAGCATATTTTGGATGCCATTTTAGGAGCACATTGTTGGAGAGGGCAACAAGATATCTTGCTATGCCTATACAGCAAAAGGGAAGCCAAGATGTTTCATGGATAACGTTTTTTTGCAGTGAGACCCAGCCAGGTCCTTGCATTGTCCATAAAGACGATAAAAATGTAATGTTAGACTCTATAAATGCTTGCCTCCTCGATTTAGGGAAAGGCTAAATTCTTTGAAAAAGTAAAGGACACTTGCAGAAGTGGTCTTCAAATCTTACCTTAACCCCTTCCATGCGCATGACGAGCTGAGCTCGTCATGAGTAGCGCCGCTCGCATGCTCATGATGAGCTCAGCTCGTCATGTAACGCGGCTTTTCGCAAAAAGCCGCACAGCGCGAAAATAGCGGCCGCACGCATGCAGTTAAGTAGCCACTTGTCAAGGTACAGGAAGCTGCTTTTGCCTCCTGAGATAGGCACCAGTCTAACACACTGGATGACGACTGTAGGAGGACAGTGCTTGGATATGGTAACACTGACTGACTGGCAAGACATAAACGAGGTATGCGTGGTGATTGGATGAAAGGGCTCATGATAGTAGGCGTCTTGTAGGTCAACAAGGACTAAGTATTTTCTTCACTGCAGTAGCAAGATGATGCTTTTCTCGGTTCTTCAGATAGTGAAGAACATTTTAGGCACATGGACCAGTCCTTGGTCACAAGAGGGGATAGAAGTATAAGTATCAGTATAGGAATCATCACCACATATTGTCATTTGGCTGCAGTAGGCCCAGGGCTTGAGTACAGCCTTCCTACCTTTAGTAGATGGTCTCCCTGTAATGACAGCACCAATTAGATCATAACAGATTATCCCCTTGCCGAGAACCCACTCACTCAGAGCGCATATTGGGCTGCAACTGAGCATGGAAAGACTGAAAGAAAACACATCAAACAACACATCTTATCTTATGATGTGAAGCTTAAGTTCTGAACTTAGTTGCTAGTTAGCTCTAGACACCAGGGCTCTTGACTGGTATTCCTCACACATGACATGCAGCAGGAACCTGAACTATGATGACCTTGGGGAGGGAGGGGGGAGGAGTTCAGAGCACTTTCACTTTTTTGGCTGAGATTTGAGCACTTCATAATAAGCTGAATATGCACCCAAAAACTGCCTATTGCTATAAAGGTAAGTTATTACATTTTACTGCTATTTTCTAATGTTACAAATTACTCTGAGCGCGATCACTGAGAATGATTCAAGCATGTAAATCTATGAAAGATCAAATGATGAATAACATCACCTTCCTATTTGTAGTCTAGTCCTGTAAACATTTAGCATTTCGATCATTATTATTTTGACTTGAAGGTCCGTGTGCTACAGACAACAAATACTTTCCAACATTCTTCTGCTAGATCTTAAATTGATCCTTTAAAGGGTACACTGACTTGGCGGGCATGGTGTTGGATTTACACACAACCCCAACATTACAAAACGTCTTAGTAAAAATGCAGTTACGTACGGCTTCTTCACCCACCGATGAGGATCATTGGCCGATTCTTCATCTGGGAGATGTTAAACATGCCTACAAATCAGAGAAATACAATATGAAAATAAGGCTGCTATGTAAACTACCGTTAAGGTTATTTACACTTGAAAGGAAAATGCTAATTACCAGTATGCATCTGTTCTTGGCAGGTAGAGCTGCAGAGTTACACACTATGCATAGATGGCCACCTAGTGTTGGGCCCGGATGTTTGCAGTTTGTTTTGTTGTAGAAAAGTCTTTGGAAGTCACGGGATAGGTGACTTCTCCTTTGGATGATACTGCGCATGGGCATCGGCTCCATCCCCAGATTGTTTTTCGCCATTAGGGAAGTGATGGAGCTGTACAAGAGGTAGTGATGTCCATGTGATTTGTATCTAATTAAGATAATATTGGAACAGATCAAGGTGGCCGGGGAGGCGGGTGGGCGTGTGCAACTCTGCAGCTCTACATGCCAAGAACAGATGCATACTGGTAAGTAGCATTTTCCGTTCGAGGCATATGAGCTGAAGATTACACACTGTGCATAGATTGTATATCAGTACCCACACGTAGCCTGGCCCACAGTGGCTTGTTGTTTAGTTTTCACATCTACACAGTAATGCTTTGTGAATGTGTGCGGTGTAAGCCATGTAGCTGCTCTGCATATTTCATCTAGGGGAATGTTCCCCAAGAATGCCATTGAAGCCCCTATCTTCCTTGTTGAATGGGCTTTTGGAGGAATTGCTAACATACGTTTGGCTTTCTGGTAACATATTTGTATGCATTTAACAATCCACCTAGCGATCCCTGATTTTGATATGGGGTTGACTTTATGAGGCGGTGAAAAAGACACAAAAAGTTGTTTTGGTTTACGAAAAGTTTGTGTACTTTCGATGTAGTACAGTAATGCTCTTTTGACATCTAAGGTGTGAAGAGCTCTTTCTGCGACTGTTTGAGGCTGCGAGAAAAATACGGGCAGCTCAACTGATTGATTTAGATGGAATTTTACTTTAGGAAAGAATTTAGGATTAGTACGTAGAACCACTTTATGATGCATTTGCAGAAAAGGTTCTTGAATGGTAAATGCTTGTAGTTCAGTAACGCTTCTGAGAGAAGTAATTGCTACTAGGAAAGCTACTTTCCAGGTTAGGAATTGCAATTCACATTTATGTAAAGGCTCAAATGGAAGTCCCATTAACCGTGTGAGAACAATGTTTAAGTTCCACACTGGTGCAGGTGGCGTTCTGGGAGGAATTATTCTTTGGAGTCCTTCCATGAAAGCTTTTATAGCTGGTACTCTAAAAAGAGATAGATGTTGTCTATTTTGTAAGTATGCTGCAATGGCAGCAATGTGTAGTCTGATAGACGTATAGGCTAAATTACACTTTTGAAGGTATAGATATCCTATGATATGTTGAATAGACACGTCTAAGGGTTTTATTTGGTTGTTTTGGCAGTATATGACAAAGCGTTTCCACTTAGCAGCATAACATGCTCTAGTGGTGGGACGTCTAGCTTCTTTGATAATGTTCATACATTCTGGAGGAAGGTTGAGGTAACCAAACTCTATGAACTCAGGAGCCACATCGCTAGGTTGAGCTGAGCTGGGTCCGGGTGTCTGATCTCTCCATGGTTCTGTGTTAATTGTCGTGGAGATAGGTTTAGTTTTTGGTGTGGTACTACAGACATCTACAACAGCGTGGTGTACCACTTTTGCCTGGCCCAAGTTGGAGCGATTAGAATGAGCGCTAGGGAATGTTGTTGTAGTTTGCGTACCACTAACGGAAGTAGTGGGAGAGAAGGAAAAGCGTACGCAAATAGTTTTGATCAGTTCATCCATATCGCATTGCCTTTGGACAATGGGTGTGGGTATCTGGCGGCAAAGCTTGGGCATTTTGCGTTTTCGTGGGTGGCAAAGAGGTCTATCTGAGGTTGTCCCCACATTTGAAAGAACGGATGAAGAACTTGTGGATCTGCTGTGTTTGTCGAATTAGCAGATCTGCCATAGTGTTTTGTACTCCTGGGACTTGTTGGGCTAAGAGGAAGATCTTTAGTGGTATAGCCCATCTCCATATCTGCTGTGCTAACAGAGAGCTGCAGAGAGTGTGTTCCCCATTGTTTGTTTATGTAGTACATAGCTGTCATATTGTCTGTGCGGACTAAGACAGCTTTGCCTGACACTTGCATTTGAAATGCTTTTAGAGCTAGAAACACAGCTAGCAACTCCAAAGGATTGATGTGGAGTAACTTCTGTTGCGGTGTCCACCTGCCTTGCATTGTGATGCAGTAGGTGAGCTCCCCAGCCGGAGAGTGATGCGTCCGCTGTCATGACTATTTGAGGAACTGGCTCTAGAAACGGTCGCCCTTTGGAACGGTTTTTGGTGTTCCACCATTGCAGAGAACGATGAGCCCGACCGTCTACCAACACTAGGTCTGTTAATTGACCTTGAGCCTGGTTCCATTGGCGTGCTAGGCACTCTTGAAGTGGACGCATTTGCAGTCTTGCGTGAGGTACTACAAATATGCAAGATGCCATCATTCCTATGAGCTGCATGAACGCACGAGCTGGTAGCGAGTGTTGCGGTTTGAATTTTGTTAGGAGAGTTTGTACACTTGTTATCCTGGCTGGAGAGGGATAAGCTAGTGTTAGTTGGGTGTTTATTGTAGCGCCGAAATACTTTGTATGTGCGAGCGTTGCAGATGCGATTTGGTGTGATTTACTGTGAATCCCAAGTCGTGAAGCAGTTGAATAGTAGCGTGAGTGTGTTGTACGCACTGGCTGTATGAGCTGGCTTTTATGAGCCAGTCATCTAGATATGGGAAGACATGAATATGTTATCTTCTTAAGTGTGCTGCTACTACTGCTAGGCATTTGGTTAACACCCTTGGTGCTGTTGTGACTCCGAATGGGAGCACTTTCAACTGGTAGTGCTGCACGTCTAGCACAAATATGAGATATTTTCTGTGCGCTGTGTGGATGGGAATATGGAAGTAGGCGTCCTTGAGATCTAGGGTGACCAGGAAGTCGTTTAGTACCAGAAGTGGAAGGACTTGTTGGAGTGTGACCATGTGAAAATGGTCCGACTGTATGTAAATATTTAGAGGTCTGAGGTCTAGGATGGGTCTTAAAGAGCCGTCCTTCTTTGGTATTAGGAAATATAGTGAGTATACATACTCCTTTGTTTTTCCGATGCTCTGGAACTATTTCTATTGCATGTTTCTGCAGGAGGGATATTACCTCCTGTCTGAGTAGTGTTAAATGTTCTTGTGACATTGGACGTTGCTCGAGTGGTATTTTTGGGGGGCTGGATGTTAGTTCTAGACAGTAACCTGACTGAATTATTTGGAGCACCCACCTGTCTGAAGCGATGTTTTCTCAAGCTGGCAGGTATTGTTGGAGTCTTCTCCCGACAGGAGTGGAATGGGACGGGGAAGGGGAAGGGAGTCATTGGGCAGGGGTAGAGGCAGAGCGGGAGTTGTTATTTTTTACCTCTGCCTTTGTTATTGTTACCCCTGTAACCATCCCTTTGGTAGCCCTTGCTGTAAGTGGACTGTGTAGGCGCTTTGTACGAGGTAGAAGCTGTGTCCGAAGAGTATCCCCTGGTGGCACCTCGATAGGATGAGCGACAAAATGAATGTCTGGGAGCCTGCGACTGCAGGGCTCCCATAGATTTGGCGGTATCTGTACCCTTTTTCATTTTTTCAAGTGATACATCTACATTAGGACCGAATAGGTGTTGCTCATCAAAGGGTTGATTAAGAATGGCACTTTGTACTTCAGGTTTGAACCCTGATATACATAGCCAGGCGTGTCTGCGTGGTAAAACGCTGGTGTTAACAGCCCTAGAAGCAGTATCTGCTGCATCCAGTGCACACCGAATAGAGGTGTTTCTAGTGTTTTTCCCCTCTTGGATAAGTTCATTTGCTCTATCCTTGTACCTGTCAGGGCGGTGCCTCATTAATTATTCTAATTCGTCAGAATGTGCCCTGTCATATCTGGCTAATAATGCCTGTGTATTGGCGATACGCCACATGTTTGCTGCTTGAGACGCTGTTCTTTTCCCTGATGCGTCAAGTAGCTTAGACTCTTGGTGGTGGAGCTTCCCCTGATGTTTGTGAGTTTGCTCTCTTGCGTGCATTGGAAACTACAAGTGAGTCTAGTGGTACAGGACCTTTAATATATGCTGGGTCTGAGGGAGCAGCTTTATATTTTTTCTCTATGCGAGGGTTAATGACCCGAGTTCTGACTGGGTCTTTGAAGACTTCAGGAGCATGCTTAATCACTCCCTTAAGCATTGGTAGAATGGATGAGGACCTTTGTGCACTATCGAAGGTATCCATTAAGAAGTCTTCATCTACAGGGTCTGTGTGCATGTCTACCCCAGGATATTGCGCAGCCCTGTGAATTAATTGATTGAAACCCATAGTGTCTTCTGGTGGGGAAGGCCTTGAGGGGTATATGTCATCCTGAGGGGCATTTGGGATATCTGGGGTGTTACAATCATCCCACGGGTCAGGTGATCCTGTAGGAGTAGCTGGATCAGGCATGTTACCCCCCATGTCATCAGAGCTATCATCCCTGTTGTCATCGTCTGGTATGATAGAGCATGCTAAGGAATGTTGTGGTATGGGAGGATGTGGTGACTGTACAGGTGAAAGTGAAGGGGAAGGCAGTCTTAAGGGGGAGGTAGCCATGCCCTTCTTTGAATGCGGAGCTGGAGCTGGTGTGTCCAGTGGTCGCTTTTTTTAAGCCAAAATCAGCTGTCCAGTGATTGGCTCTTTAGCTAGAGTCTTTTGAGCAGGGTCTGGATAAAGTAAGTCCTCTGCAGGAGGCCGATCTTTTGGTGCGGAGGGAGGTTTTGGCACCGAAGCAGTTTGTTTTGTTTTTTTGGCAATGTCTTTAACCGGAGAATCAGGAGTCTTTTTTGGCTCCGAAGTTTTTTTCGGTTCCGAGGATTTTTTCGGCTTCGGTATGTTTTTTGGATCCGATGTTTTTCTCGGTTCCCGTGGTTTTTTCAGCGCCGATGGTTTGGATGCCGGCGTGGCCGGTGAAGTTGTCTTTTTCGGTGCCGGTAAATGTGCGCCGGCACCATGCAAAGGCAGACTCAAGCCCGAGTCGCCTGAAGGCTTCATTAGCTTCTTAGCCGGGCCCGAAGGTGGGGCAGTAGAAGCAGTGTGTCGATGTGCACCCGAGGGCGAGGGTGTGACCGGGGCCTTCTTTGGGTGTGTCGAGGAAGGGTCGGGTCGACGGTCTTACTTATGACCCGCTGTGCTGGAGTGATGGCCTCGACTTCGGAGTCTTCTGCCTCGGAATTGCTGTCGACGTCGTGTTGTTCCGGAACGTTGACGCCTTCCTCGAATATGTCGTCCGGAATCGAAGCAGAAGATCGAGCCATTGTTCGCCTTGCTCTAGGGTCTCGGATAGTCTTCTTGGAGCTGAAAGAGGCACAAGTGGAACAGTCTTTGGCCTCGTGCTCCGGGGAGAGGCAAAGGTTACACACTTCGTGAAGGTCTGTGTGGGGAAACTTCGACCCACATTGCGGACACTTTTTAAATGGCGTCCTTTACATGAGCTGGAGTCAAGGCCTAGTTAGGCTCGAAGGCCATCGACGATGACCGGAATCGAAGTTTTCGGTGTTGAAGGGTAGCGTCGACTGGAAAAGCGTTAGAAACTTAAGTTCTGTAAGTTGGTGAGGATTGCGCGCCGAAGGAGATCGGTTCCAACACGGAGTGCTGGAAACACATCCGAGCCCGGTGGCGGAAAAAAACAATCTGGGGATGGAGCCGATGCCCATGGGCAGTATCATCCAAAGGAGGAGTCACCTATCCTGTGACTTCCAAAGACGTTTCTACAACAAAACAAACTGCAAACATCCGGGCCCAACACTAGGTGGCCATCTATGCATAGTGTGTAATCTGCAGCTCATATGCCTCGAACATCATGTTTTATTTAGCAATTCTATGGGCAAAGTTTTTAAACATTGTCACTTTTAAGTGTGCTGTAAGATCTTGATTTCTCTCCTTCTCCTGCCATTCTCAAATTTAGATCTCTCTATTGAGACTCTGCAGACTCTTGTGAAGTCAAACAGTCTTTCCACATGAGTTAAAGAGTTTACTTATTCAAGAGATGTCCTTTGGGATAGAAAGCAGGATGTGGGCGGCTATTTATTTCTACTTAGCGCTTACGAGTGCCCTTGCGGCACCTAAGTTATCACGGAGCAAAGTCTGATCACCTTTACTTAGGTAACAACAAGTGTTTGTGGAGGATGATCTGGAGCGAGGGCAGAAAGTCCCTCCATAGCTCCAGGAGGGGTAATCCAGAACCATCTACAGACGGTGGGATATGTGCCAGTGAAGCCCTGGGACAGTAGTTGTGCATAATCTGTTCAGCTGTATATGGTTGGCCTCCAACTGTAAAATCACAGACAAGCTATAAAATGATGAAGTGAAATGCAACAAAGAGCAATTGCCAGTGGGTGAGATTAATTCAACTGTTTCATGCACCCCTTTCTGTGCTGTCCAAGCGGAACTACCTGAATACAATGGCTGTACTGAGACGCAGGCACTGGAGCGTGGGACCCCGCAGGACTCACTCTGCACCTCACTGCGCAGGTTCAACGAGGCTGAAGAGGTGTGGGGTTGCTCGTGTTCCAGAGGGGACATGGCTTGGACAATCGATCGGGATTGTCCACTGTGGGACAGTAGCAAGGCTGGTCTTCAGTTGGTCCGCCTCTGCCAGTCATGGTACAGACAAGCTAAAACCCACAATGGAATGTCAATGGAATGGATGAAGTTCTAGAGTATTTACAAGTGGCTGAGACTACCTAAGGCACTCCATCCATCAGTCTTTATGGCTTCATCATGCCCCTCCACAGGGCAGTAGTGCCCTACAGCATTCTGTGTTAGCCGTGCCTCTTTATAACCAGAAAGACACAGCTCTTCTCACTCCCTCTCTGCTCTGAGGGGTCACCATGCTCAATCAATTACTAGAAAGCACAGCTTGTCTGCTCCATGCACAATGTCATCTTGAGGAGGTCAAGTGAGCTGGCCTGGCATGAATGAGACGCCACTGATGTCCTGGCCAATGAAGACGGATCAGCAACGCTGGCTCCTCCCAAACGGAAGCAATCCTGAAACAGCTAAACTGAGAGCAGTGCAGCAGCCAACTAATGATGCACCTTACAGAGCACTGCAACATTCAGCATCAATCTAACTTCACAGTGTGTCCACATGAAAGAAAAGGGAACATTTGAAAGCTCATGAGTTTAATCACTAAGAATCCACAGTACACAATTTTATTCAATAGTATACTTAGGAGTGGCGTAAAATATTAAAGGACCAGGGGCCCAAGGCTGCAGAGGTTTGGCCATACATCCTCTTGGTCTCCAGCTGTTTCCTGTATTCCTGGGCACTGATGGCCTGGGGTTAGGCTTCATTTGCTGCAGTCAGGTGTCAAGAAATTGTGACCTTGCTTATGAGGACATGTTTCCTTCTGATGGCCAAATTCTGATTCCACAATACAAACCCTAGTATTCATATTACTCTCCCAATGACACATGCCCACACACCCCTCTAACACACCTCTAGCCCATACATAAGTGACACCTGGAGCCTTGCAGTGTGCCTCACTCATTTTTCTATTCTGCTTTAGCTAGATTGCCACCAGAAGAGGACAGTCTAATGAGGGATCACAAATGGTGTATACAAAAAAGTAAAGCGTATTTACTTTTGAGTCTAGTTCACATCATAAGCTTCACTAAATTTGTAAACATAAGAATTACTCCACCCACGTGCGAGTCCTCAGACTTTTTATAAGGAAGAATACATCAAACGCGTTAACACTGCTCATATGATAACATTTACTAACAGCTTAAACAAATGCTCTCTTTTTCTTTCAAATGTGTCTTTTTTTAGATACCAGAAGGAAATATAGACTGAAATATCTTAGGGCCAGATGTAGGAGGCCATTTATTGACCGGTAATGGCCGATTTCGGCCGTAACCGACCGGTAAATGGGTATTTGGGATGTAGGGGCATCATTTTACAGATTCGGTAAATTTACCTATTCGGTAAATTTACCGATTCTGTAAAATACCGAATCGGTATTTTTACCGATTCGGTAAATCCCAGATGTAGGTGGGACTCTTCTGAGTCCCAAAGGCCCTACAGATTCGGTATTTTACCACCCAATTCAATTGGGTGGTAAAATAACGAATCCAGGTGTGCATGCACATGTGTGCATGCACACCTAGCCATGTGACAGACAGACATGCCCTTAGGGCATGTCTGTGTGCCACATGGCACACATGCCCGTCTTTGGGGTGCTAGAGGGTGTCAAAGTGACACCCCCTGCACCCTTGCTGGAATCGGTATTTACCGAATCGGTGAATACCGATTCGGTAATGCCCATTGATTCCTATGGGCTTCAATGCCCATAGGAATCAATGGGCATTACCGAATCGGTACTTACAGAATTGGTAAATACCGAATCTTAACGATTCGGTATTTACCGATTCTGAAACACCTACATCCACCCCCCCTCTATTTTACCACTTCTTAAATACCGAATCGGTAAAATTCGGTATTTAAGAAGTGGTAAAATAGAATTACCTACATCTAGCCCCTAAAGAGTAATGAGATGCTGTCACTTTAAGAGGCGCCAGAGCCCCAAGAAGCACAACCCTGCCAGTCCTATCAGTTTATTTCATATTTAAGCCAGAGAAAGTATCTTCATCACTATTGTAGGAAACTGGTTTCTGTTGCAGTAATCCCCCGCTTTTTGCCTGGTATTTGATGCAACCTTGACTGAAGTGCACTGGGCGCCTGCTTACCAGGGACCTAGTGCCAGTGTTCTTTCCCCAAAACAAGACAACTGGGGCCATATCATGGATGCAGCACGTTTTCCTGGAAGGCACCTGTATGCAATGTATTTCTTTGCTCCAAACGATAACAGTACTGCTTCGGAAATTGCACTAAGTGTTCATTTTCAAACCTGTAAAAATGTATAACTTGAAACATGCTTACCTCATTTTGATGATCTCGGTGCCTGAAGTTATATGAAGACAAGAGATATTTTTATAAATTGGTGTAGATCACCTTTTGGGGTTGTGTGCATTATTTATTGGCTCTGTGTGTATTACAGATGTCTAACACTCCTCTCAGACAAGCCTAAGGCTGCTAGACCAGACAGCCCCCTAGAAGAGCGCCTTGGGATTGCTAAAGCAAGCCCCTCTCTGCTCATAAGGGATACCTAGACTCTTTGCACAGCATAGTTCTTTTTGGTATACTATATAAAAAGCCAGTTTCCAAGCTTTTTCGAGGAGGTAGATAGGATACTTATACATTCAATGCCAATACCCCTGCTGGAGAAGTAGGCCTACAAGTAATTCACTTTTTTTCGCCATCATGAGATCTTTATTGACATTCATACACCCTACGATAAAAAGCAAGGTTACTCCCCAGAAAAAGGGTGAAATGGACCTTGAGAAAAAATTTCAAATATCTATTAAATCAGTTCCACCAAGAAGTCTGAACAACCTATGTGTCTCTTAAAGAGAGGAATCATGACAACAGCATTCGGAAAATGTGTTGTCGGATGTCCATGTGGCGACTCTACGGATTTCATTGATTGGAACATCTCAGGAAGTGCATAAGAGGGTGCTCTCCCCCTGTGCATAAATGCGGAAGGCATATGTTGGCCTTCTGATACCAGGCGGTGATGCTTCAGACTATCCACATAGCTGTTTAGAAGCAGCCACACTTGTGTGAACAATTAACTGCAGATTGTTCTTTTGAACTTTTTCTGGTTTCGTCAGGACAGTGTCATCAGAACATATCACACCATAAAAGTTATGTTTAGGGAAACTTAAGAGCCCATGATTTTGAACTCCCTAAGGGGAAGACTGCATTCATACAGGAAAAAGACCTTGCTTTACTAAATAGATGAAAGATACAGGCAGAATAATTCAATATGTAAGACAATTTTAGGTCACAGCTCTACTTGTCATGCTCTTCTTCTATGGTCCTGTTGATACATACATGTAGAACCTCATCAACTTGAAGGCATTAGGTCCCAGTAGCAGGACGCTTGGCTTCTTTCAGGATAGTCATGCAGTCAGGGCACGGATTTAAAGGACTGTACCGTGACACTGAGATGGCAGGCAGCTAGGCTCAGTGATTGAGGGATGTTGTGTCAGCCTCTGGGGGAATTCAGCCGTAGAGTTACTTATCGTTCAAGTTCTACTTTTTGTTTTTTTGATATTCATGTCGTCCTACAGTCGGCCGCAAAGTTTGCTACTTCATAGACCATTTTAAACTTGTGTTGTAAACGTTTGAGGAATCTGATAACACTCCGGCCGCTTCCTGGTCATCTATTAAGTGTACAGTTGTAGCTATTGTGACCCTTTCTATGTCTGCTGTGCACCACTCTACTTTTTACTCAACAACACCAGTTTTCCTGCCTCAACTACCACCTCATTTGTGTGTCTCTGTGAGTTAAGGTAGAAGGTCCAGGTGTCATTTGTCAGTAATATAGCATACCCAGCGCTCGTTGCCGTTAACTACAAATGAGTTAATGATAGGAGCGTGCCCGTGAGGTCTGTCTGGTTTTATTATCCCCCTTCACACATGTTCACATCTTTTACTCTTTTCTATACAAGTGCAAATCATGTTCAGGATCAAATGGTCCTCTATACTAGAGAATTTGTAAAGTGTATGGCGACCCCAAGGCCTCTCAGCACTAGTTTAGAGAGGTTGCACCATATAGTGTTGTGTTTCGATTTAGATACCCGTACATAGGTTTCTGTGTAACTCTGAAGAAACTAAGCATGCACGATTGACTGAGTGAAACTGTTATCTATTGTTTCCACGATTCTGAGAACTGTTCCAATTCTAAGGGAAACAAAGTTGTCACGTTTATGCGGTTGTCAGAGACTACTCCCTTTTTGTTTATTCGAGAAGTTTCTAGTGACCTCTGAGCTAGTTGGCACACAAAGTAATTAAGTTTAATATACTCGAGAAGAGGCATACTGACCTTAGTCCTATACACAAAACTATAGTGTGTATTTTTCCAATGCACAGAGGCTATAAGGGAAATAGGAACTACACTACAATAGAACTGGGAAGACATCCAGGGGCAGTTAATAATTAAAGAGCAAGATTTTAAGAGTATTTCTAAATCAGCTTTTAATTTGTCACTCGGAAAGCTAGAGGGAGGGAATTCCAGAGTGTTAGACTTGGCACCATTGGCGTCGGTCTCCCTTCCATTTTTTGCTGTTGCCTCCTGTATTTTTGCTATGTGTTTTGCTGGTCTAGATGCTTTGGGCACGTTGCTACTGCTATTCAGTGCCTAAGTGCAAGTGTTCCATATTGTAAATTGTTGTAATGGATTAGTTACTCCATGATTGGCTTACTTGATTTACTTGTCAGACACTAGTACAGTGCACCATGTGTGCTCAGGGCCTGTAAATCAAATGCTGCTGGTGGGCTTGCAGCACTGGTTGTGCCACCCACAGAAGCAGCTTGTAAAATGTGGCTCAGGCCTGCCATTGCAGAGCCAGTGTGCAGCCTGGGGCTGCCATGTTGACTTGGCTAGTGCACCCACTTGCCAGTCCCTAAACCTTCCCTTTTCTACATGGTAGGCCCAGGGTACCCACTTGGGCAGGGTGCATCGTATGTGAAAGGTAGGACATGCCCTGATGTGTATGGCATGTCCTGATCGTGAATTACAGTCCATTTTGTTTTTTTCTATTGCTAGGCTACCTGTTCTCATAGGCTACAATGGGCAGTTTGATTACAACATCTTATAATCCTAACTGACCCAGGGAACTAGGTAGAAATTCGAGTTTAGTATGCCTGAACTCAGAATGTTAAAATACATCTTTTAGTGTGGGTTATTTTTACATTTTGTGTTTGAAAATACCACTTTTAGAAAGTAGGTATTTTCTTGCCTTACCATCCAGCATGCCTCTGCTAGGTTTGTGTATTCCATGTCTGGTTTGCGAGTGACAGGGGGCTGGAGAGGGCCTTGGCTCCAGCAGTCTGATGGGTCAGGGTTGGGCTCAATAGAGCCTGCATTGAATAGAGAGTAGGGGGGAGGAGATTTCCTTTCACTGGTCGGAGCCCTCATAGAATAGAGAGTAGGAGAAGGAGATATCCTTTCAGCTACGTGGGCCAGGTCTGCTTTCAACAATGCTGTCTCCACCTCCTACCAGGAAGCTGCACAGAACTGGTTTTGGCTGGACAGAGGCAACCTCTGCTTCAGAGGACAAAGGATTTACTGGTATAAATATTGGGGCCCAGACCCCAGAACTTAAATCACTTCTGGGAATCAAGACAAAACTTTGCCAAGGAGAAGAACCAAGGAAGCTGAAGGAGGAGACTGCCCCGTGCTGTTTGCTATTTCTGGGGGTTGCCTGCAGTGGTTACTTTATTTGCCAAGGAAAGGGAAAGAGAACTTTTGTGAACTTTTCATCATCTTGAAGAATCTCCTAGGGCTTGAAGTGTGCTTGCCTCCTGCCTGAAGTCTCAGGGATACAAGACTTCACCACCAGCTCCCCTGAATTCCCTTGCTGGGAATTCTACCTGCAGAGAGGTGCCTACTGTTGTCTGGGCCCTTGAGAGGAGACTGCGTGTCGCTAGGAGCTGGAAGCGCGACGCAACAAGGAGAAGCGTTTCGCTGCCGCAACAGTTGCCATCGCATCCCCGAAGTAGCGTGCCGCTGCAGCTGTTCGCCGTCGCATCACAGACGAAGTGTGTCGCATCACCAGAGAAGCGTGTCGCCGCTGTAGAGGTCGCATCACCGGAGAAGCGTGTTGCAGGGCCTGTCGCGGCTCAGAAGTTACCGAGTTCGCCGCACGTTGTCGCATCGCATCAAAGACGCCTTCTTGACACACCGTCACCGGGCCGCAGTAAGAGATGACGCATCAACTTCCCTGCGACCCTTTTGTTTGCATTGCGTGACGCATCTAAGGTACTTTGAGAGTAAAGTGTCGCATTTACCATCTACATTGAACTAAGCTATTTTCTACCATTTTAAAGTCTTATTTTTTATTACAGTATTGTGAATTTTTGTTGTTTGGTCTTGTGTTAAGTCTAGTAAAGATTACTTATTTCTCTAAACTGGTGTGGTGTCCATTTGTAGTGTTATTACTGTACGTGTTCACAAATGCTTTACATACTGCCTCTGAGATAAGCCCGTCTGCTCGTGCCAAGCTACCAAGGGGGTGAGCAGGGGTTATTTTAGAAGTGTAGCCCCTTACCCTGACTAGAAGCAAGGGTCTCTATTTGGACAAAGGTGCAAATCATTACCAACTAGAAACCCCCAATTCTAACACAGAGCATAGTTGCATTGAAGCTGAAGGACCGTCCTCAACTTCTAGCTCTTTAGACAATGGGGGCAGTCGCCAACTGGAGGTTCAAGGATTGAAGTGGTCTATTGGGGATGTGGGGGGGAGGCAAACTGATGTAAAATCGGTGGGCTTGTTAATGTAAAGCACAAAGGAAATGAACAGCAACTTTAATTTAATTACTTGGGCGACGGTGTACCAGTGCAGGTCTCTCTAGCCCTGTTTAATTAACATAACATAGCATAGCAAAGCATAACGTGGTTTTCAAACCTTCTAATAGTTCCTGTTTTGTTAAGTAGCAGGTATCAAGTTGCCAATTGTACAAGCTTAGATTTATGAGAATTTTAAGCCACCATTTGGGGGCTGGGGGTTCGTAAGAGATCCGACACACCCCTGCCAAGTACAAATCTTTATAAAAACTGTGGGTATTGCTGGTTAGTCTATTCTCGAGTAAGAATTGTGTGCTGCAAAGTAAGACAGGGTCCCCTCTGTGTCGGGCATTCCCATCTTAGGTCATGTGCGCCCACAGCTTCCTGGGGATCTTTAGTGGGGACCTTACTCTGACTCCGTCATGTTGAGGCTGTATCCATCAAATCATTCACGATCATACTGGAGTCTTCCCCAATGTCGAGAACGCGTCTGGAACGTCTAACGTAGTTTACCAAGGGTCTCCATTACTGTAAAGGCCCTTATATGGTTCTTACTACCCTAATGGGCCATTGGAGCACTTTTATGGTGAAGAGCAAGTCAGATGGGAGGTAAACATTACTCAGGAGAACCTTCTAACCTTATGCACTACACCAAGTACTTCCCTCCACTTTGAGCTCCCTTACTGCATGTGCCATGTAATTCTGCACTTCCATCTGATCATATTTATGTGCTGAACTCTGTCCATGAAGGTCTGTCTTTGCTGGTGTATTAGTAAAGGTGCCAGTATGTTTATCAGCCTCTGTTCCTGCACTTTGTGTACATTTGTACATTACTTTGCGTGGTTCTGTGTGCCTTCATTTTACAAAAGTTAAACCTATTCATTTTGTCAATGCTTATTTATAATTGCATGGTGTCTGAATGTTTGTTAGTTATTTGGCACAGGGCACAGCACTCACCAGCATGCTGCTTCTTCTTTCTTCCCACTGCTGCACCTATGACCTGAACCAGCTCCTCCTCCGAGGCCTCTGATCGAAGGCAGTCCCTCAAGGAAACTTCTGAATTACCAAAAAGGCAAACCTAAAGGAAAGGAACAAAAGATAAGGGAAAAAATCTTGAGAAAAGATATTCAAATTTTTCTTTCAACTATTCTTGGCATACAGAACAAAAAGGCACATTTCCTCTTTAGGATAAGAGATTCAATTAACACAATCACAAAACACTGCTGGCTTTCAATTATTTCCTCTTGCTTTTATCGTGTTCTCATAACATTTCTAGAAATTTCAAGATACATACAAATTGAAGTCAGCAGCAGAAGTCCTTCGGTATGTGGCGGAAGAGCGTGGAGCCAAAGTGTGGAGAGTATAGGTTCCTCAGTGAGTGGAGAGTATGATGTCCCTCAGTGTGTGGAGGTAGTGCATGGAGGCAGAGTGTGGAGAGTATGAGGTCCCTCGGTGTGTGGAGGTAGGGTGTGGAAAGTATGAGGTCCCTCATTGTGTGGAGGTAGTGCGTGAAGGCAGAGTGTGGAAAGTATGAGGTCCCTCAGTGTGTGGAGGTAGTGTATGGAGAGTATGAGGTCCCTCAGTGTGTAGAGGTAGAGTGTGGAGAGTATGAGGTCCCTCAGTGTGTGGAGGTAGAGTTTGGAGAGTACAAGGTCCCTCAGTGTATGGAGGTAGAGTGTGGAGAGTATGAGGTCCCTCAGTGTTTGGAGGTAGTGCGTGAAGGCAGGGTGTGGAGAGTATGATGTCCCTCAGTGTGTGGAGGTAGTGCATGGAGGCAGAAAGTGGAGAGTATGATGTCCCTGAGTGTGTGGAGGTAGTGCCTGGAGGCAGAGTGTGGAGAATATGAGGTCCCTTGGTGTGTGGATGTAGCGTGTAAAGGCAGTGTGTGAAAAGTATGAGGTCTCTCAGTGTGTGGAGGTAATGTGTGGAGGCAGAGTGTGGAGAGCATGAGGTCCCTAGGTGTGTGGAAGTAGCGTGTGAAGGAAGAGTGTGGAAATATGAGGTCCCTCGGTGTGTGGAGGTAGCGTGTGAAGGCAGAGTGTGGAAAGTATGAGGTCCCTAGGTGTGTGGAGGTAGTGCCTGGAGGCAGAGTGTGCAGAGGATGAGGTCCTTCAGTGTGTGGAGGCAGAGTGTGGAGAGGATGGGGTCCCTCAGTGTGTGGAGGTAGTACGTGAAGGCAGAGTGTGGAGAGTATGATGTCCCTCAGTGTGTGGAAGTAGTGCCTGGAGGCAGAGTGTGAAGAGGATAAGGTCCTTGAGTGTGTGGAGGCAGAGTGTGGAGAGGATGAGGTCCCTCAGTGTGTGGAGGTAGAGTGTGGAGAGGATGAGGTCCCTCGGTGTGTGGAGGTAGAAAGTGGAGAGTATGAGGTCCCTCAGTGTGTGGAAGTAGTGCCTGGAAGCAGAGTGTGGAGAGGATGAGGTCCCTCAGTGTGTGGAGGTAGTGCCTGGAGGAAGAGTGTGGAGAGTATGAGGTCCCTCCGTGTGTGGAGGTAGTGCCTGGAGGCAGAGTGTGGAGAGTATGAGGTCCCTCAGTATGTGGAGGTAGTGCCTGGAAGCAGAGTGTAGAGAGTATGATGTCCCTCAGTGTGTGGAGGTAGAGTGTGGAGAGTATGAGGACCCTCAGTGTGTGGAGGTAGAGTGTGGAGAGTATGATGTCCCTCAGTGTGTGGAGGTAGTGCCTGGAAGCAGAGTGTAGAGAGTATGATGTCCCTCAGTGTGTGGAGGTAGTGCGTGAAGGCAGAGTGTGGAGAGTATGAGGTCCCTCAGTGTGTGGAGGTAGAGTTTGGAGAGTACAAGGTCCCTCAGTGTGTGGAGGCAGAGTGTGGAGAGGATGAGGTCTCTCAGTGTTTGGAGGTAGTGCCTGGAGCAAGAGTGTGGAGATCATGATGTCCCTCGGTGTGTGGAGGTAGTGCGTGAAGGCAGAGTGTGGAGAGTATGAGGTCCCTCAGTGTGTGGAGGTAGAGTGTGGAGAGTATTAGGTCCCTCAGTGTGTGGAGGTAGAGTGTGGAGAGTATTAGGTCCCTCAGTGTGTGGAGGTAGAGTGTGGAGAGTATTAGGTCCCTCAGTGTGTGGAGGTAGAGTGTGGAGAGTATGAGGTCCCTCAGTGTGTGGAGGTAGAGTGTGGAGAGTATGAGGTCCCTCAGTGTGTGGAGGTAGTGCCTGGAGGAAGAGTGTGGAGAGTATGATGTCCCTCAGTGTGTGGAGGTAGTTCGTGAAGGCAGAGTGTGGAGAGTATGATGTTCCTCAGTGTGTGGAGGTAGTGCCTGGAGGCAGAGTGTGGAGAGTATGAGGTCCCTCAGTGTGTGGAGGTAGTGCGTGAAGGCAGAGTGTGGAGAGTATGAGGTCCCTCAGTGTGCGGAGGTAGAGTGTGGAGAGTATGAGGTCCCTCAGTGTTTGGAGGTAGAGTGTGGAGAGGATGAGGTCCCTCAGTGTGTGGAGGTAGAGTGTGGAGAGGAAGAGGTTCCTCAGTGTGTGGAGGTAGAATGTGGAGAGTATGAGGTCCCTCAGTGTGTGGAGGTAGAATGTGGAGAGGATGAGGTCCCTCAGTGTTTGGAGGTAGAGTGTGGAGAGGATGAGGTCCCTCAGTGTGTGGAGGTAGAGTGTGGAGAGGAAGAGGTTCCTCAGTGAGTGGAGGTAGAGTGTGGAGAGTATGAGGACCCTCAGTGTGTGGAGGTAGAGTGTGGAGAGTATGATGTCCCTCAGTGTGTGGAGGTAGTGCCTGGAAGCAGAGTGTAGAGAGTATGATGTCCCTCAGTGTGTGGAGGTAGTGCCTGGAGGTAGAGTGTGGAGAGTATGAGGTCCCTCAGTGTGTGAAGGCAGAGTGTGGAGAGTATGATGTCCCTCAGTGTGTGGAGGTAGTGCCTGGAAGCAGAGTGTAGAGAGTATGATGTCCCTCAGTGTGTGGAGGTAGTGCGTGAAGGCAGAGTGTGGAGAGTATGAGGTCCCACAGTGTGTGGAGGCAGAGTGTGGAGAGGATGAGGTCTCTCAGTGTTTGGAGGTAGTGCCTGGAGCAAGAGTGTGGAGATCATGATGTCCCTCGGTGTGTGGAGGTAGTGCGTGAAGGCAGAGTGTGGAGAGTATGAGGTCCCTCAGTGTGTGGAGGTAGAGTGTGGAGAGTATTAGGTCCCTCAGTGTGTGGAGGTAGAGTGTGGAGAGTATTAGGTCCCTCAGTGTGTGGAGGTAGAGTGTGGAGAGTATTAGGTCCCTCAGTGTGTGGAGGTAGAGTGTGGAGAGTATTAGGTCCCTCAGTGTGTGGAGGTAGTGCATGAAGGCAGAGTGTGGAGAGAATGAGGTCCATTGGTGTGTGGAGGTAGTGTGTGGAGGCAGTGTGTGGAGAGGATGAGGTCCCTCAGTGTGTGGAGGTAGAGTGTGGAGGCAGAGTGTGGAGTATGAGGACCTCAGTGTGTGGAGGTAGAGTGTGGAGTATGAGGACCTCAGTGTTTGGAGGTAGAGTGTGGAGAGGATGAGGTCCCTCAGTGTGTGGAGGTAGAGTGTGGAGAGGAAGAGGTTCCTCAGTGTGTGGAGGTAGAATGTGGAGAGGATGAGGTCCCTCAGTGTGTGGAGGTAGAGTGTGGAGAGTATGAGGTCCCTCAGTGTTTGGAGGTAGAGTGTGGAGAGGATGAGGTCCCTCAGTGTGTGGAGGTAGAGTGTGGAGAGGAAGAGGTTCCTCAGTGAGTGGAGGTAGAGTGTGGAGAGTATGAGGACCCTCAGTGTGTGGAGGTAGAGTGTGGAGAGTATGATGTCCCTCAGTGTGTGGAGGTAGTGCCTGGAAGCAGAGTGTAGAGAGTATGATGTCCCTCAGTGTGTGGAGGTAGTGCCTGGAGGTAGAGTGTGGAGAGTATGAGGTCCCTCAGTGTGTGAAGGCAGAGTGTGGAGAGTATGATGTCCCTCAGTGTGTGGAGGTAGTGCCTGGAAGCAGAGTGTAGAGAGTATGATGTCCCTCAGTGTGTGGAGGTAGTGCGTGAAGGCAGAGTGTGGAGAGTATGAGGTCACACAGTGTGTGGAGGCAGAGTGTGGAGAGGATGAGGTCTCTCAGTGTTTGGAGGTAGTGCCTGGAGCAAGAGTGTGGAGATCATGATGTCCCTCGGTGTGTGGAGGTAGTGCGTGAAGGCAGAGTGTGGAGAGTATGAGGTCCCTCAGTGTGTGGAGGTAGAGTGTGGAGAGTATTAGGTCCCTCAGTGTGTGGAGGTAGAGTGTGGAGAGTATTAGGTCCCTCAGTGTGTGGAGGTAGAGTGTGGAGAGTATTAGGTCCCTCAGTGTGTGGAGGTAGAGTGTGGAGAGTATTAGGTCCCTCAGTGTGTGGAGGTAGTGCATGAAGGCAGAGTGTGGAGAGAATGAGGTCCATTGGTGTGTGGAGGTAGTGTGTGGAGGCAGTGTGTGGAGAGGATGAGGTCCCTCAGTGTGTGGAGGTAGAGTGTGGAGGCAGAGTGTGGAGTATGAGGACCTCAGTGTGTGGAGGTAGAGTGTGGAGTATGAGGACCTCAGTGTTTGGAGGTAGAGTGTGGAGAGGATGAGGTCCCTCAGTGTGTGGAGGTAGAGTGTGGAGAGTATGAGGTCCCTCAGTGAGTGGAGGTAGAGTGTGGAGTATGACGTCCGTCAGTGTGTGGAGGTAGTGCCTGGAGGCAGAGTGTGGAGAGGATGAGGTCCCTCAGTGTGTGGAGGAAGTGTGTGGACGCGGAGGGTGGAGTCAGATTGTGAACAGAGTATGTGATCCTTTCGATTCTTTAGTGGTACTACTGTTTGCAGCCTACAGGAGTATCCATAACAACAAGATGATGACCCGATAATGCCTATTTTGAGAATACCTGTCCCGGTCTGCAGTCTAAATCTGTTGGTGTGCCTGAAGACTGAATCAAAATGTTGTGGGAGAGCCTTGTCAGAGGCAGCTGTTCTGCATCATGTGGGTTGCACATTGGACAACAGCCTTCTTTGTCAGGGTGCCCTGGGGTGGGTCAGGTCCTGAGGAGGATCCCATACAAAGTAGGCCCAGGCGGAGCCGCAGGAAGATGGCTGCTTCAGGTGGCCTAATCCCTTCTACCACTTTTGGGAGTAGGATGGCCCTGGGCCTGTGTGAAAGAGCTGGGAAGTCTGGGAGGCTAACAGGAAGGGGCAAGACATGCTTTTTACTGTGCCTTCAGGTACTTGTAGACCAGAATTGATAATGGGAAAGGATAACTACACATCCCAGATTAGAAAGCATAAAGGCTGAGCTGGATAAGCTACTCATACAGACAAGGATGGAATACCTGCAGCTTGCACTGGGAAAGTGTTTGCCTATTTCTATTAAGAAGCAAAAGTTTACTTTTGAGCGTTCATAAGCACAGTAGCCAAGTTCTGAGCTGGGATGGTGCAGTGAGCTAAAAAACGGTGATGGATCAAGCCCTGATCTTTGGACTGGGTAAGAGTGGCCTGCTTAATTCAGGCACTCTGTTCATCACCACCCCCTTTTCTGAATCATTTTGTCCACCATAAGCGTGGAAGGGTACACTCAGATGTGAGTCCCTTGCTCATTGCACCATCAGGATTCAAGCAAGCCGGGCCGACGACGCCTGAAATGGCAGAAACCGGTCCCCGGAAGCTTGTTTCCTTCCCAGTATAAGAATTGGCTTGGTAGTTTGGTTTGCCCTGTTCTCATCATGCACTGGGACAGGAACAGACTAATTTGCATATAGCCAAGTTCTGAGCTGGGATGGTGCAGTGAGCTAAAAAACGGTGATGGATCAAGCCCTGATCTTTGGACTGGGTAAGAGTGGTCTGCTTAATTCAGGCACTCTGTTCATCACCACCCCCTTTTCTGAATCATTTTGTCCACCATAAGCGTGGAAGGGTACACTCAGATGTGAGTCCCTTGCTCATTGCACCATCAGGATTCAAGCAAGCCGGGCCGACGACGCCTGAAATGGCAGAAACCGGTCCCCGGAAGCTTGTTTCCTTCCCAGTATAAGAATTGGCTTGGTAGTTTGGTTTGCCCTGTTCCCATCATGCACTGGGACAGGAACAGACTAATTTGCATATAGCCAAGTTCTGAGCTGGGATGGTGCAGTGAGCTAAAAAACGGTGATGGATCAAGCCCTGATCTTTGGACTGGGTAAGAGTGGTCTGCTTAATTCAGGCACTCTGTTCATCACCACCCCCTTTTCTGAATCATTTTGTCCACCATAAGCGTGGAAGGGTATACTCAGATGTGAGTCCCTTGCTCATTGCACCATCGGGATTCAAGCAAGCCGGGCCGACGACGCCTGAAATGGCAGAAACCGGTCCCCGGAAGCTTGTTTCCTTCCCAGTATAAGAATTGGCTTGGTAGTTTGGTGTGCCCTGTTCCCATCATGCACTGGGACAGGAACAGACTAATTTGCATATAGCCAAGTTCTGAGCTGGGATGGTGCAGTGAGCTAAAAAACGGTGATGGATCAAGCCCTGATCTTTGGACTGGGTAAGAGTGGTCTGCTTAATTCAGGCACTCTGTTCATCACCACCCCCTTTTCTGAATCATTTTGTCCACCATAAGCGTGGAAGGGTATACTCAGATGTGAGTCCCTTGCTCATTGCACCATCAGGATTCAAGCAAGCCGGGCCGACGACGCCTGAAATGGCAGAAACCGGTCCCCGGAAGCTTGTTTCCTTCCCAGTATAAGAATTGGCTTGGTAGTTTGGTTTGCCCTGTTCCCATCATGCACTGGGACAGGAACAGACTAATTTGCATATAGCCAAGTTCTGAGCTGCGATGGTGCAGTGAGCTAAAAAACGGTGATGGATCAAGCCCTGATCTTTGGACTGGGTAAGAGTGGTCTGCTTAATTCAGGCACTCTGTTCATCACCACCCCCTTTTCTGAATCATTTTGTCCACCATAAGCGTGGAAGGGTATACTCAGATGTGAGTCCCTTGCTCATTGCACCATCAGGATTCAAGCAAGCCGGGCCGACGACGCCTGAAATGGCAGAAACCGGTCCCCGGAAGCTTCCTTCCCAGTATAAGAATTGGCTCGGTAGTTTGGTTTGCCCTGTTCCCATCATGCACTGGGACAGGAACAGACTAATTTGCATATAGCCAAGTTCTGAGCTGGGATGGTGCAGTGAGCTAAAAAACGGTGATGGATCAAGCCCTGATCTTTGGACTGGGTAAGAGTGGTCTGCTTAATTCAGGCACTCTGTTCATCACCACCCCCTTTTCTGAATCATTTTGTCCACCATAAGCGTGGAAGGGTATACTCAGATGTGAGTCCCTTGCTCATTGCACCATCAGGATTCAAGCAAGCCGGGCCGACGACGCCTGAAATGGCAGAAACCGGTCCCCGGAAGCTTGTTTCCTTCCCAGTATAAGAATTGGCTTGGTAGTTTGGTTTGCCCTGTTCCCATCATGCACTGGGACAGGAACAGACTAATTTGCATATAGCCAAGTTCTGAGCTGGGATGGTGCAGTGAGCTAAAAAACGGTGATGGATCAAGCCCTGATCTTTGGACTGGGTAAGAGTGGTCTGCTTAATTCAGGCACTCTGTTCATCACCACCCCCTTTTCTGAATCATAAGCACAGTGCGACATACAAGCCGCAGCCCTTTCCATGGGTGTTACCCCTGAACTATTACAAGCAGAATAATGTATGAATATTACAACAATAAAGTAATACAGAGCATGTTGCCCTTGAATGGATAATCCGCAGGGATTCCACAACCTCACCCCCATGGGGAGATATCAATTACCAACAGAATTGCTCTTAGGTGCAGGTACTGCTGTTAGTGTTAGATTTTGGGGAAGGTTGGCATGAAACAAGCATAGCTGGACCCACTGATCACTTTCATATCTCTGGAGATGGCACGCCGTAAGACAGAAAGAATGAATTCCGATGACAGCCACCTGGTGGAAGCTGGCTCTGTCTATACTATACCAAAGTAAGGAATAGTGTGCACAGAGTCCAGTGGAACCCCAAAGGTAGGCAGAGGTCAAGTTAGACAGCACCTCACTCTCCATTTGTGGTAGCGTGGTCGAGCAGTAAGGCTTTATCAGAGGGTAGCGTTAAGCATTTGTTGTACACACTCAATCAGCAAATGATGTCACGCACTCAAAGATTGAACTCAAAACAATTTGTTTGTTTACAAATATTATTTAGTTATTTTATTTCTGGAAACAAGCCAAGCCTGGTGCAGGTAAGTGAAATAATACTGTGCAAGTTCTTATGCAGTGAATTACAGTTGAATGCAGGTTCAAATGCACTGTTAGATTTACACGCAAGTCAACAGTTCAAATTACTTTTCAGATTACTATGCCTGTTACTTATTGGATTATGTTTTAAGTTACTTGTGCTAACCAGTGTGATGTGCCTAGATATCACACGGGGACAGCTCCTTGTCAATAGGCAAATAATACCGTTTTTGTATATTTGCAGTTTTCATCCAAACCAACTCCACACTTACAAGATTTTTCAAAGAAAAGCAGTCAATCCTACGGGAGGAAATGAAGTTATTGGTTTACAGGTAAGCACTTTGTTGTGGGAGTTGGTATTCTGGGCTTAGCACCAGGGTTCCCCCAGGGTCAAGGATGCAACCTTCAAGCAACCTCAGCGGCACTAGGGCGGCCAGGTGCAGAGTGCTGAGGCCCAATATTATCCAATGGGGGATAGGGGGTCTCCGGTTGGTGGCTGCTCACGGAAAGGCCACAAGGTTATGGGAGCAAAGATCCTGGTGTTAGGCTCAGGGCAAAGGGAGATTCGATTCAGCACACAAAGTGCACCAAAAGCAGCCCAGGGGAGGCTAGGTGGAGGGTGCCTGTTTGGCTTGGTGTCAATGGTGATTCTCCAGATGCAACAAACACTGCAGCCTCGGGGACTAAGATCCTCTGGAGGTGACCACCGGTGGGAGAGGTAAGTAGGGATGCTGGGACAACGTCTGTTGGGCCACCCACAGCCGGGGACGTCGAGTGCAGGGTATCTTTAGGCGTCTGGTATTTCTTACCAGCTCCAGTTGCGGTAAGGGGATCCACCAGAAATTGGCTGCAAGAGTTGATTGGTGATTCGAGGCACCAGATCTCAGGTTAGGATCGCCGGGGAGACCTCCTTGTGGTGTTGGAACACTCAAACTTGGGCAATCGGGTGCTGAGTGGTGCAGACTTGCGGATTTGGCTGGAGCCAGAGTCTGTGGGTGAGCAAATCCGGTGCTCACTGGAGTCAAAGTATTGGTTTGGGAAGGCAGGGTAGGTCCTCCGGGTTCTTGGGGGCTGCTGGCTGCAGGACACACCGGGTTTTTGCTGGAGCAGGTTTGAGGTGGGGACAGGCCAGTAGGGCTGGGGCCAAGCCAGTGGGCGTACTCCTCTTCTTAGTTCAGCACGGCTTCTTCGGTCCTCCTCCTTCTGGTCACTTCTTGCCTGAGGAGGCAAGATTCAGGGTTGCCCCCTAAATATTAAATGTAGGGGCGTTACAGGTAGGTAGAGGTCGGGACCAATAGGTCCCTTCCTTGGGGTGGGTACACCCAGTATTACACCACCCTCCAGTGGGAGGGGGGCATATGCCTCTCTCTGGTTGGTTGGGTCCCACCATCTGAAAGATGGCGGGGATTAAGAGTTGTGCTTCACCTCGCCTCCCCCACCTGAGGGGTGGGGTTGGCAAAGGTGGGCACACCTCCCTTCCTCACTAGGTTTTCCTGACGATTCTCCCGCCCACAGTGGGAGTCAGAACCGGTGGGGGCCAGTTGCAGGAAGCAGCAAATGGCTGGAGTAGCTCATAAAGGAGGCAAGCGCTTGAAGCTTCCCCTTCGTGGACCCTGCCCATCCTGAGGGAGGAAGCTTGGCGTCTCATCCCAGGGTGTGCATTGTTTCAGACCCCAGAGAGGAGCAGGCTCTCGACCCAGGGGTCCAGAAACCTGTCTGGTGGTGGCAGCTGGAGATCAGCCACTCAGCAAGGACACTAGTGTTAGGTTGTTTTTCAGGGGACATCTCTAAGATGCCCTTTGAGTGCATTTTTCATTAAATCTCACACTGACACCAGAGTGGGTTTAATGTACTGAGAAGTTTGATACTAAACTTTCCAGTTTTCAGTAAAGCCATTATGGTGCTGTGATGTTCGTAATGACAAAGTCCCAGCACCATATACTCTTAATGGCATTGCTGCACTTACAATGTATAAGAATTGGTTGAAACACTGTAGGGGTACAGGGCTCATGCACCTGTACCCTCACCACTGGTATAGTACACCCAGCTAGAGGGGTGGCTTATCTATGCCAGGGCAGTGGCTGGTAGACATGGCACATCGACTCTTCACTTTGTTCTGTACCAAAACACGCAACCTACTTTTGTCTGTGTGTGTGCGTAAAGGTACAGAACCTCTAAGGGTGGCACAATAAGTGCTGCAGCCCTTAGAAGCCTTCCCAGGCCACAGTGCCTTTGGTACCTATGTTCCCATCTACAAGGGACTTACATTTGGCAAAAGAGTGGCAACTGGGTTTTGTATCAATGCAGTTTATGGAAGGAACATTGGCCATGGGAACCTGGTTGGCAGGAACCCAGGGCCCACTCAGTCAAAGTACATCAACAGTTTGGCAAAAAGTGGGGGCAACCATGTAAAAAAGTGGGGGCAACCATGCAAAAAGAGGGCACTTTCTTAAATCATCATCTTCCAGGGATGATCTATCGACCAGATTGAAAAGACAGGACAGGATGGGTCTTTAGCACATGTTGCATTATGTACAAGGTAATGTGACTTTATATCAAATCTATAGGTGAACCAGGAACCAATTAAATCCCCTTCAATAAATGGAAATAAACTGACAACACGTATTCCTCGTCTGTAGGAGTCATAGAATGATGGTGAAAGGGAGACGAGAGAATGTATAAACTGTTCTAGTTGGTGGAAAAATTCTTACCCAAGAACCTCTCTTGTGGGCACCAAGGGTAATACGTTGTTGCAAAGATTCAGGCAAGAGGCTGCTTCCAGATCACGTTCCCACTCATTGCAACCTTTTTGGATTCTGAATAGGAAATTGACTTTAGCTCCACAGGCCTGGAAGTTGTTTCATGAATAGACTGAGATGTGTCTGGGAGTTTTCTTTTCTGGCTATAAGGTGGTGCATATGCCAGGGCTATTTGCTTCTTGATGTAAAATCTTTTTGCTCAAATACAATGAGGAAACCGACTGGCGGCCGCTCCTGCATATTCAGGAATCTTGCGGTGGATGGCGGGCTGAGCACTAGGGTGTCTCGGTCTTTGGGGTTTCAGGCTTGCATTGGCCTCCCACTCCTGTCGCTCACTCCTCTACAAACTGATCCACATGAAAGGCGTCTGGAAAACTACCCACTCCCACCGTTTTATGCAATGGCTGCTTTTGAACTTCCATCATCAGTGTACGGGGAAGGCTGCCTTCAGATCCAGCATGTTGCAGGGTGTATCAGCTCCGCCACAGGCCGATGAAACACTTATGAATTGGAGGGATCTCGAGCTGCGACAAGCCAATGAGAAGGTTTCTTCTGAGAAAAGAGCTCTGTATCCCAACGAACATGACCCTTCTTATGAGCGGGCTAGAACCAGGAATCCCTTCAAGGACTTCTCTGCTGCGAGCTGCCTCACCTATTTATAGTATTTTATAACGCTTTGTCTGGCAGCTGAAGATCAATTCAGAGGAAGGATGGAAGGTATCTATTTGTCAGTTACAGAAACTGTGGCCGAGTCGAGGTGGCAACGACTGATCGAGAAGAGATTCCGGAATGGGAGTTTGGATGGTGCATGGAGAGATCACAGGAGTATAAGGGCTGCTGTAGAGAGCGTAAACGTAATGGATACATATTAGCGCGGTTTATTGAAAAACGATGGAATAGATGCTGCCTCTCCAACCCCCACCCCACCTGCAAACATACCTGCCATGGCTGTTCTCCTGCCCTCAGAAGGGTGGAGTAAAAAGCTAGCGCTGTCTGTCATCGGTTTACAAGCACGCTAGTCCTGGGATGTCTGTCAAACATTCCCCTCTCAACAGGGTCAGTGTCTGCAATAACAGTGGTGGATACTGCTGCATATTATGATGAAATGTGTGGTACAAATGATGAGTGGAGCAAAGTGGTGAACACCTGCAACTCAAGGGTCAGGTACAAGGGGCGCACTTTTCATTCTTTTAAAGTGGGGGCACTAACGCAGCAGGAGGCAAGCTTTTTAGGATTATTGGAAAATGCGAGGAAACCGAATCTGCATTGGTATTAGGAGCTAACAGACTCCCTTGGCTTACCAAGGACCACAAGCTTGGATTGCACATACTCCTCGACAGGCGGTTAACCCTCCAGGCCTTAACCACAGCATGCATTGTACTTTCGACCCTAGCGGTGATGCAATCCCTTGGCGTAAATATGAAACCACAGTTATACTCTACAAGTCACCGCAAAACTGTTTATACTCAAATTAAGCAATCAAGGGGTAAAATCTTATATGTTAAAAAGGGAAATTTATGGTGAGTTGGCCAAGCTAAGCAAAGCACACTCTGGCAGTGTTTTAGCTCTAAACCGTTGGGATTGATAGAGGAGAGGGTGCCACTTCTTCCCAGCAATGCCTTCACAGAAGAGCATAGCCAAGGGTTTGGACTCAGCCTGCACAATAAGATTGGCCACGAGTCATATTCCTCTTCTGCGTATCGTGTATTTACCAATCACCAGCTGTAAACAGCAGCTCAGCTCTGTGCTATCTGCCCCTCTTTAAACCTGCTCTGCACTTGCACCACCAACCCAACCTGCAGTTGGTATCATCTGAATCTTTGAGTTTGTGTCGAGGAGGGTGACAGGACATAGCATCTGGCACCAGAATAAGGGCCTGATTTCGATCTCGGTGGACGGGTCACACTGTCGCCACACTGGCAGATACCTCGTCCACTGGAATATAAATCTGATAGGATATAATGGGATTTAAATTTCGGCGGATGGGATATTTGTCACCGTTGTGAAAAATCTGTCTGCCGGCATCTAAGTCAGTCCCGAAGGTTTATTTTGGTACATTTGCACTACAATCACCTCTGATAAAATTCTTGGTAGCTATCTTCTGCCAAAAATATTTCGGAGGTTTGAAAGGTGACGGGAATCTAAATCTGAACTGTGGAGGCGTTGAACGGAGGAGCTTCGATGCGCTCTAATTCCAGCACTTTCAGAGCTTCTGTGCGGCTTGGTCCAGCTGACATCCTGGGAACTGGAAGGGTAGGTGATGGGCCTACCAGCCTCACTCCTTGAGGAAGGGCATATACTCCTACAATCTTCTAGGAGAAGCATCAAATCAGCGACTCACTCCCTGTGGCTACTGCATTCAAACAAGCTCCTCCTACTTGAAGCATTCACAGGCCACGACGGGCATCTCTTTCCTTTAGGGGACCGGGTTTATTATGTCACGTCTCTGGCTGTCCTGTTTGATTCTAGTCTCCTTACCCCTGGCCTTCTAGTCCTTACTTTCAACTCTCTCTCTTTATCCCGCATTCAATGTTTCTATCCCACTTGAGTCTGAGGCTTGCCTTTGTTGGCCATTACTGGCTTATAAACATGACTGGATGCAGAGAGGCAACCAGGGAAAAGGTGAATAACTAATACAAGCTGAAAATTAAGGATCCACCCCTTCCAGGCCAGTGTCCTCCTACTGTCTGACAGATGTAAGGCGGATGCACAGCAGCACAAGTCTTCATTCACTAAGTAAGGAACTGGGGGGTCGCAGCATTCACTTCAAAGCCTGGTGATCCATTTCTACCCATGGGAGAGAAGGCCGTCAAAAGCACCTTGAAAAGAAAATCAGAATTGCGAGTTATCTCCAGAACACCTTCCAATCACACATTACAGAAATTCAAGAGCTTATGACCAAGAAGTCCCCTCAAATTCCCCTGAAAAGCATAGACTAAGTCAAGAAGCCAGAGACTAAAATTGAAGCTTCTAATCTGTAAGAGGACCGCGATGCTACAGTGTGACAGAAGAATTATTCTAAAACCTTATCTTAAGAAAACATCAAGTGTTTAAGACTCCATCCACAGTGATACAGTACTCGATCTTCTAACTCAGGCCAGAGTAACCCAGTTCCGGAGGCGTCAATGACCCCCTTCTTAAAAATGCCAAATGAAGGAAAGCAAAGTCACTGAAAACTAAATGAGCACCTGGAGCCCTCAACCATCTCTAGAGCTCTTAACCAGGATTCAGATCATCAACTGTTTTCATCAGGACCATCCTGCTGCCCCAACCCACCTTCAACCGTCCGCAGATTATGAGACAGTTCTTCATCAAGACGCTTTCAGGCGTCCAGGGTCAGGGACTTTCTGAAATGGATCCTTGTCGCTCATGGGACTTGCCCAATTAACCTGCATGCACATACAAAAGGCAAGCCCGAAGCAAGGTGGCTCGGATTTCTCTCTCCGTTGAGCATGCCTTGAGCGCCTTAGCACTACTCCGCGACTCCTCCAGCTCGACTTCCAGATGCATGCGAGTGGCAAGCAAAGCACCACAGGTCGCAGGCTTAGCGGGCAATTTCACTGCTATCACTGAATTCATGGATCAGACGTATGCCTGTATGAGGCACGGTTCCATCCGCCTGAATGAAGTGAAACTAATCTTCTGACTGCCTTTAGACATGTAACACTTCAGCACAGCCCTGTTCGCTGACTAAACCTATCGCTCAGTGCTCGAAAGTAAAGCAACTGTATATTTTGTTCAGCTTGCAGTTATCACTACTTAGGTTCATTGTTTGGTGAAGCAACATGTTTCCACTGAAAGACAAAAAACAAATAAATGTAATACCATTTCAATGCACCTTAAATGAGCTGAAACGGCATCTGCCCGAGAGTCTCTTACCTTCAGGTTTCCATCTGCTGTGATTCTCAGTCTGTTACAAGATCCACAGAAGTGTTCAGACATGGATGTAATGAAGCCAATTTCTCCAAGGAACCCGGGAACCTTGAAAGCCTTGAGGACACAAAACAAGCAGAAGCATAAGCTGATGGGTACGTTTCTCTGATAGCAAACTACTTCTAGTATTGACGACTGCTATAAGAAACAGAACCTGAGTGCCAAAGAGCCTATTTCTCAGAGGTTGATGGGTGTGAGAATCAATTTTTAACAACTGGCTGTGGCTGACATGGCTACTCCTTCGCTTACGCTGCATATAACCCGCAACTTTCAAGAATAGGTTTAGAAGCAGATGAAGCGAATTATCTGAACTTCAAAATAGTGGATGGTTTAATGGATGACCAACATCATGCCAACACATTCACTTTCAAACTGTAGAACAATCTGGGTGTGCTTTGGTGATAGAGCACCAGAGATCCTGAAGGGTCTAGTGCCATAATACTCCCGCTCCTACTATTATTACCAAGAGCTGTAGTGGTGACAAGGACATTAGTACTACCACAATGATACTACTAGTAAAAAAAAAGTCTAATAGTTTCATTACTGACTATATCTTGCTTTAACAGTACTTTCTGTTTCTGATGCCCCATTCCACTGTAGTTGTCACAGTTCATCTACTACAGCATAAGTGCAATGTTTAAAATCACAAATTCTCATATCCCAATGCATTATAGTTCACGCGGTTGTTTATTTGGTAAACATTTCTTCACATGCTGCTTGAAAGCGGTTACTTGTAGTGATGCTATTACCAGGGGCACTAATGAAACGAACGCTAGAGGGCCTACCGTGTACAGCTTTCCACCAAAACTGAACAGAGCTGGCAGGAAAGATGAATAAAATACTCATGCAGTCACTGCCGAGCAAGCACGCAGGACTCGGCAGGATAGGAAATGTAAGACAATCCATCTTTACCACCAGGTTTCACTTCCTTTCTGGCTCAGGACATCTGTCGTCATTCCACATTACCATTACTGTCACACTGGAAAGTCAAACTGTCTGGGTGCAGTTGTATGGAGCAGAGCTGTGAGGTATCACAGGGGGGAATAACATTCCCCATTGTCACCTTAAACATAAGATGTGCTTTTAGGGGACATGCTTCAGCAGCATGGGTTGTAGGACATATTCCCAATGTGTAAAATGCATTAAAAAACTGTCATTTGCAGCCATTATGAACCAGCCATTCTGAAGTGCTAACTAAACTAAGTAGGCAACAGACAGATGATCGGCTGAAGCAAAGTCAGATTTGTCAAAGTTAAATTAGGCTAATTTTGAAATCATGTTCACTAGCCACATACAAATGCATGCAAGAAATAAATATATCCTTTTTTAAATAATAGGAAAGCATCAAATGTTTATCAGCATGCACTTTCAAACTTTAAGAACAACCATAATAAAAGGAATTGACTTCAAAGTATAATTTGTTCAAAAACAGTGCTGCCAATGCTTAATACAAAACAAGCATTTGCAATGCAATAGGTCTCGCATTTACTAGAGTTTGAGGTATTGGCATTGTAAATGACAATGCCTTTTATTTACTTGAAGCAAATACATTTTTGTGGGAAATGAAGCTAATGGGAAGAGAGGAGAGGATGTGAGGTGTAAAACTGTGCCCTGGTACAGGAGAGGGGATGCTAGAGAGGGGGGTTGGACTTGCAGGTGCAGGATGAAGGGCGCGGAGGGACATTGACTAGGAAATATATGGTAGCAAGGGGGGTAAATACTGTTAGAGAAGAGAAAGGCTGCTCTTTCTGGAAGACATAAGAGAGGCATAGCTCTCCTGATAGTAGCCTTTCACTTTACAATGTGTAGCCATGGGATGTAATCAGATATTTTATATAAATATTTCATAATTCCACATGCTTACCCAGAATGCCTTGTGTACAGGATGCAAGAGCTCAAGATCGCAAAGACAGAGGCTGTATGGATGTAGCACGGTGAATGAACACTATTGTAGCACATATCACTTTCGTTGGCTTGGATGGGCCTTTTCCCTAGTGATGCCTTCTTTATTAACAGTGTGTTCATTTTGGGTTTATTGTGCTAATGAATTTAGATTGATTATAAGTACTGCAGTGAGAAACCTTACAGGGCGGCCTCCCCGAGACCGTCCCTTTACAGGGAGAACACAGAGAGCAGCAGTGCAGGCATCGTCCATACACACAGGCAAGGAAAAAGCCAGACCCTCCATGTAAACCCCTAATGTATAACGGCAGATCCTACTCAAGCATGGGTTGCATCTAGAGCACGTTGGAAAAGGCCCCTTCCACTGTTTACGGGTTGGCTCACACGGGACACCTAGGCCCCCTAGAATGGCCGGAAATAGGAAATGAGCACGTCTCCAACATGTGCCATACATTGTAAAGGTTCCAGACGTTCCCTTGGGCCATGTTGCTGCAATGTTACTGTAAAAACAAAATGGTCGATGAAGAGTTAACAGCTGGCGCCATGTGGGGGGCAAACAAAAGTGCTGCAGATCACACCCTACCCTTATTTTGAGTCACTCGCTGCGTTAAAGGGCAGAGCAGGGCCAGCTTATCGGGAAAGCAGGAGGTTTCCTGCCAGGGCGGTGGCTTTGGATGGCCAGTAGGTGTGGGGGCAAGGCTGGTCACATGCCTGGTTGAGATACAGGACTGGTATAAACTTGTTTGAACTGCAAGAGGCTGACTAAGGGACAGATGTCTATCTGTTTTTAACAAAGACAGGGGGTGCCAATCTGCGTTGTCCTTCTTTACCACCCACCATTGTGCAGGTGCCACAATCGGGGGCAAGCCTTTCTTGCACACAAGACGAATTAAATGTGTGTGACTGGGATTCACCCACTGCGCTCCACTGAACGCTGTGCACGCGTTTGATAAGCGGTGTGGCTGAATGGCCTAAATACACGCACCCTCCCCATGGTGTGGCAGGAGGCCAAATACCACCTTTCCTTAGAAAGCCAGCCACACGCCAAGGGTTGATATCTAATGGACTTTAAGTAACGGTTCTTACTTCTAAGCCCCCAAGACTCGGAGGAGACCAGGGAGGAATATGGCGTCACTGTTACTCAATACTCGCACAACACCCGGGATTAGGCAGCTGCCACCTACACGCTCTTGTGACCTAGACGTAGCGGCCGCACGCCAGGAGTGCTGAGGGCAGGAGGTGAACGCGAGAAACGAGTGAGAGGAACGGTTTTGGGGAACTAGGTTACAGTCTCAGCGTGGCCTCCACACCCTGTCATTCTGAGCAGATAAAATAATATCACGGTGCATAAAAAATAAATGTGACTTTTTTTAATGTAACTGGTGTTCATTAAAGGGCTCCCTCCAATACCTTCAGGTCGAGCTTGCGCTACATAAAAAGTGCAAAAAAGCAGAGCAATGAAAGGTCAACTCACTACCCTGCCTGACAAGAAATTCCATATTGGAATCCAGGCTCTGTGACTCTACCCGCTTGCACTCTTTGTTTCCCTGTCCAGAAGGCTTTCGAGAAACCCCTAAGGCTATACCATCATCTAATTGAACAAGCAAAGAAGGCAGCGATTGGTGAATTCGCGCGCGCCACAGCGAAACATATGGTTTCAATTATCGCGCCTGTGTCTGGGCACGATAATTGAAAACATATGCTGCTGCTGCGTGTAACAGACACCAATAGGCCATGGGCAGAGCAATGTGCCCGCCTTTGGCCTATTGCGTGCTCCCTTTGTAAAAAAACACGCACGTAAAGCCCAATAGCGTGCCCCAAAAGGAAAAGCACACGCTTGTGCGTGTGCGATTCCTAGACCGGTTATCAAACCCCCCTACAAAATGTCTCGCGCTGCATGAGCAATGCTGCGCACTGCAACGCTAGGCGCGAGACTTACAAAGGAATACATTTCTTCCTAAGTTCCAGTCATAAAACAGGTTCTTGGAGGTAGCAAACACTCCCACATAATTCATCACAGATTTACAAAATCTGAGTGTTATCGCTTAATGGTTACCCTGTAGGATCTGCAGCCAGCGGACCAAGAACCATTTCCAATATTTCTCATACAATGGGCAGAGAAGGAAAAAATGATGTTCAGTTCCTGGTTCACAGACGAGAAGGAAGCAATGGCCAGATGAATGAGTTTCACCTCCCCAGGACTGTTCACACAGCTTCTGGAAAGTTTTTTTTACTGCATTCTGGCTCCACAAAATCCAGGCAGATCTTGCACCTAGCGCCAGTCTTAAGTATGAGCTAGTTCTCAGTCCCAGATCGAACAATGAGGCCACCCTGCTTCTACCATCCCCACTGAGAGCATCTTACAAGTGGAAGTTGCAGGGCTGGAATTTCAATGGCTTGCTCCAGGACGGTTCCAGCTCAACAGATTGCAACTGACGATGACCCAACCAAACACGCCCCAACTTTTAACATTCTTGACTAGCGAGTCCATCAACAGTGCTTCACTTTGGACCATGGCCACCACCCTTGTGGGAAAGGAAAACCAAGAGAGAACCGTTTCTAAGCGCAAGATGCTTTCTATAGGCAATGACCCAGTTCATATTGAGGAGGTAGGACTGGAGTACTTTTAGGGAAATCAAACAATGATTTTCAAAACTTGTTCTCCCAGTTTTACAGAGATGTTCTATGTTACAATGCCCCCAAATCTCTCTCCCAAAACAAGTTTCCAAAAGTGCATGAGCTTTATAGACTGCTACTACCGGAGATACTGATCTACCTTGAAGACTTTTAGGTATGTGTTTAACTTCACCAGATCTGTGTCACAAAGGAATACTCGAATACACTTAACAAACCCATTTCACACCGGAACAAGATCCGACACCCAAACAGCAAAAGGCAGATACATACTTTAGTCTCTGGTTGCAATAAATAATTTGCCACCAAATTTCGCACGAGAATTAAGAGCCAAATATGTTATCTTTGCCTAATACCCATCGAGGCCTTGGAGATATTACAATAATTCTTAAAGCAGTCCAGTGGGTGTGCCGGAGACTAGTAAGATGTCCGAGTAAAATATTTTTGGACCCCAACTACCGGTGCGTTATTGAATACATTGACCCTGCTATTAGTAAACAGAATTATGAATGCTGGAGCTAATGCACAGACCTGTCGTACTCCCTATATGGAATGCTTTTGTCGTTTAACCTTTAGTCCCTCATCTAACTTTGGCAACGCTTTCTGTAGTCAGCCAGATCACAATTGTAATCAAGTCTGGGGGCATGCCAAGATTTGTCAAAATAGACCGTATCACGAAGGGTCGAATGTGCATTTTAAATTCTCAAATTCCAAGTGTTCTTTCCTTATGTCATATTATTTCAGTTAAAAGACAATCTACAAACTTGGTCCACTGTGCTAATACCCCTGCAAAAGAATGCTCGACAGCGGGAAATGACCTTATTTGATGAGATCCATTCTTCAAGGCAGTGTAGAACTAACAAGACAAAATAATCCTGTAGATTATCTATGAAAGTAATCCGCCTCTATTTTATGGGATCCTTTCTACTTCCCTTCTTATACAGTGGACCCGTTTCTGGACCTCAGCGAGATCGGGCACTAACCGCAAATGTACTATGAGCTAATGCCATTAACTATGGTGCCCATTAGATTGAGACTCATAGGTCTGATCGAGCCCTTTCCAGCCCTGGGATATACCATACTGCTGGGAGGTAATCGCTCTTGGAGCTTTGGCAATCTTAAAAGGCTCCAGATTACATGACCTGATGCAAGATATTAAAGCCTCTGTCAGCTTCAAGATGGGATAAGGGGTCCCTCGAGTAGAGTATGTCATTCTGGGGCTTCACAAATGTCCTTTGCTCCATGTATGGCGATGCTCTGATATCATTTCTGCGGGAGGCGACCTAGAGTTACCCCCATTGTAGGAGGACCCAGTCTCATGTGTCTTACCTATACCCCTCCTAATACGCTGCAAATGTGACTGCGACCTGTGCTTAGCCATAGATATTTCTATCTAGAATCTCAAAGATAATTCCTTCAGTACAGCAGAGACTTCAAAGCACTGTCCACGCTGCAGCCAGGAAAGGAGAGAGTAAGAACTGTTATTAGGCTACATGTGTGACATCAGGTTGATTTAGCGCATTACTTTTAGTACATGGGTCCTTTCTGGCACTCTAGACGTAAACACCACAGGAGGCCCGGAGTACACAGAGGCCTGAGGGACGAGGTGTTCTAGGAAGCTTAGGGGATGACCTATTCAAGCCAGGGTGGAGTGAGAGGAGATAGTCCTGCATGCCGGAGGAAGGGTCCACCACACGGGAGGCTGGATGCCTTGAGCTATGGGATACCTCTAATGTCACAAAGAATGACCCCAAGAAAGGAAAAGGATCACACTGTTCAAGATCTGTCGTGGAGAAACCTCGAAATAGAAGTGTTTGTACTGTACAGAATCGGACTAGTTTGGTGTGACGAGGGTTGGGAAGAATCACTAACCACCAGAGCCTGGTGCAGCGGTAGATAAGACTTTTACTGCATGCAGCACTAAATAATTCCTGTGTGTTTACTTGAGCATCGATGAAAGGTGTATCCAGCCTTTACCATGAAACTCCCAGTCCAGTATTTTTTCCAGGGCTAACTACACTAGTCTCCTACTGACCTCATACGGCCAAAGGGGGTTGAAGGTCTGATAAAAATGGCTGTGCCTTGACCCCCACTTCCCTTCCTCCGCCGTGGAGCTTTCCTCTGTTGCCCTTTACCTTTGCAGAAAACTACTGGACCAGTTACAACTTGGTATATCCCCTGCTTGCCCCACTGGAGCATCTCTTGAGTGCAGGACGGTGTTGAACCTTCTCAAGACACAGGAGGCCGTTGCGTGATGCGCAGCAATCCAGGAGTCTTCGAAACTGGACAATTCGGTTGTGAAGTCCACCTTGAAGTTGTGAGGAAGATCCAGCAACTGGGAGCCACTTACTATGGTTCAAAGGACTAGTGAATAAGATGCTTTATCTTCAGTCTTCTGTGTTCTATGAAGCATGATAGTACCGCTCAAAGCGATGAACCATGGAGGGTTATTTTTAACTTTTTCCACAAGTGCTGACCGCTTCCTTTCAGCGCCAACAACTATTGAAGTGCAGCTGCCTTGTGGCCATTCTGGAAAGCAAATTTGTTTTCACTTCATAGAGATGTCTTTTTTTACTAAATGGCTTTGGGTCTTTTTACGTTTTTTTAAACTACATTATTATGGCCAATTGCTGCACATCTATCACACATGTTTGGTATGAAGAATGCATTGCTGCTTGCACCAAGCTACCAAGGAGGAGTCTGTGACTGATCACGGAAATCAATTTACCTCTTTGAACCGCAATTTTTAATTAAACTGTAAATAATTCAAGGCCCTGTGTCTGGCCCACAAACTACGACGAAATCAAGGCCCCCCTGCTCTCAAGAAATTCATCGCCCCTTACAAATCCTCAAGACCTCTCCGTTCTGACACCGAAAACCTCATTGTTGCCCCCAAATTCAAGAGAGCTCGATCGGGAGGAAGGCGTTTCTCAGTCCAGACTGCACGACTTTGGAACGCTCTCCCCCGAGCCCTGCGTCTCGAACCTCAATACCTCCGGTTTAGGAAACAGCTCAAAACCCACCTCTTCCCACAGTGAATCACTCCTGGCCCTTATCTTGTTCCTTGTTCCGCCCTCCCCGTCCTCTTCCTTGTCCCTCCTTCCCTCTCCCCCTCCCTTGGTCCACTGTACTCAGGAGATAAGATTTTTTAGCGCTGGGATACCTCCGGGTGACTACGCGCTCTACAAAATAAATAAATAAAATGTGAATATTAATTACTCAGCAAATGTAGACTACACTTTTAAAAGCACTTACGGGTGCAGTCCTACACCCAGTACTAATGTTACTACGATGACTGGTACTGCCTGAGCTGTGAGTTCTAATCTTACCTCGAATTATAGCATTCCTACCAGTACTAATGGGAGCGCTAGCAACACTCACGCCTGACACTACTACAAGTAATCATAACGGGCCTGTAAATGTTAGTGAGTGCCCTTACACTACTCCTCGTCCTTTCCACATTATTACCCCTGTCATGGTGCATATTGATACTGATTGCCAGTTATATGTAAGTGACATCAACTTTTTCTCATGCCACGCTTAGGCTGTGTATGGTTATTAGAACATGCCTCTTCACTCCAGGCTTTGCGCGTGGTCGGCGAGCCGCGTTCTACGGCCGAGGATGCCAACACGGACATGAGAGGCGCTTCTCCACCCTCTGTGGGGCTCAGGGATGTAGGTGCTGTTCCCATAGATAGTGTAGTGACATCAATCCTGCTCACTGCTCTTTGTCCATAGATATGGGCTGCGTAAGGGCTTCGAGTCCTTGATCCAGGCCCACTCTGCATGAGCTGTAAGGGGCTGTCATTATGATAACTGCATCCTCAAAGCTGAGAGTCCAAGGTCCCTAAGATGGGAGGAAGGTTGTAGCAAAATCTTGAACCTCATCGTCAGGGCGCAGATGTCCCAGGGATCCAGCTAACAGCAACGAGACTCCAGGTGATACACAAATGCACCATAGAAGACAACCAAGAGACTGTGCAAGCGATCATGACGATTGTGGAGCCATTGGAGCGGAGTCCAGGCACACAACAGCAGGATTAATGAGAGTCCAGGTGAGTCTATAAATACACAAAGAAGACAACCAAGAGACCGTGCAAGGGATCATGACGATTGTGGAGCCATTGGAGCAGAGTCGAGAGACAACAGCAGGATTAATGAGAGTCCAGGTGAGTCTATAAATACACAAAGAAGACAACCAAGAGACTGTGCAAGGGATCATGACGATTGTGGAGCCATTGGAGCAGAGTCGAGAGACAACAGCAGGATTAATGAGAGTCCAGGTGAGTCTATAAATACACAAAGAAGACAACCAAGAGACTGTGCAAGGGATCATGACGATTGTGGAGCCATTGGAGCGGAGTCCAGGCACACAACAGCAGGATTAATGAGAGTCCAGGTGAGTCTATGAATACACAAAGAAGACAACCAAGAGACCGTGCAAGGGATCATGACGATTGTGGAGCCATTGGAGCAGAGTCGAGAGACAACAGCAGGATTAATGAGACTCCAGGTGAGTCTATGAATACACAAAGAAGACAACCAAGAGACCATGCAAGGGATCATGACGATTGTGGAGCCATTGGAGCAGAGTCGAGAGACAACAGCAGGATTAATGAGACTCCAGGTGAGTCTATGAATACACAAAGAAGACAACCAAGAGACCGTGCAAGGGATCATGACGATTGTGGAGCCATTGGAGCGGAGTCCAGGCACACAACAGCAGGATTAATGAGAGTCCAGGTGAGTCTATAAATACACAAAGAAGACAACCAAGAGACTGTGCAAGGGATCATGACGATTGTGGAGCCATTGGAGCGGAGTCCAGGCACACAACAGCAGGATTAATGAGACTCCAGGTGAGTCTATAAATACACAAAGAAGACAACCAAGAGACCGTGCAAGGGATCATGACGATTGTGGAGCCATTGGAGCAGAGTCGAGAGACAACAGCAGGATTAATGAGAGTCCAGGTGAGTCTATAAATACACAAAGAAGACAACCAAGAGACCGTGCAAGGGATCATGACGATTGTGGAGCCATTGGAGTGGAGTCGAGACACACAACAGCAGGATTAATGAGAGTCCAGGTGAGTCTATAAATACACAAAGAAGACAACCAAGAGACTGCGCAAGCGATCATGACGATTGTGGAGCCATTGGAGCGGAGTCCAGGCACACAACAGCAGGATTAATGAGACTCCAGGTGAGTCTATGAATACACAAAGAAGACAACCAAGAGACCGTGCAAAGGATCATGACGATTGTGGAGCCATTGGAGCGGAGTCCAGGCACACAACAGCAGGATTCATGAGACTCCAGGTGAGTCTATGAATACACAAAGAAGACAACCAAGAGACCGTGCAAGGGATCATGACGATTGTGGAGCCATTGGAGCAGAGTCGAGAGACAACAGCAGGATTAATGAGAGTCCAGGTGAGTCTATAAATACACAAAGAAGACAACCAAGAGACCGTGCAAGGGATCATGACGATTGTGGAGCCATTGGAGTGGAGTCGAGACACACAACAGCAGGATTAATGAGAGTCCAGGTGAGTCTATAAATACACAAAGAAGACAACCAAGAGACTGTGCGAGCGATCATGACGATTGTGGAGCCATTGGAGTGGAGTCGAGACACACAACAGCAGGATTAATGAGAGTCCAGGTGAGTCTATAAATACACAAAGAAGACAACCAAGAGACTGCGCAAGCGATCATGACGATTGTGGAGCCATTGGAGCGGAGTCCAGGCACACAACAGCAGGATTAATGAGAGTCCAGGTGAGTCTATAAATACACAAAGAAGACAACCAAGAGACCGTGCAAGGGATCATGACGATTGTGGAGCCATTGGAGCAGAGTCGAGAGACAACAGCAGGATTAATGAGAGTCCAGGTGAGTCTATAAATACACAAAGAAGACAACCAAGAGACCGTGCAAGGGATCATGACGATTGTGGAGCCATTGGAGTGGAGTCGAGACACACAACAGCAGGATTAATGAGAGTCCAGGTGAGTCTATAAATACACAAAGAAGACAACCAAGAGACTGCGCAAGCGATCATGACGATTGTGGAGCCATTGGAGCGGAGTCCAGGCACACAACAGCAGGATTAATGAGAGTCCAGGTGAGTCTATAAATACACAAAGAAGACAACCAAGAGACCGTGCAAGGGATCATGACGATTGTGGAGCCATTGGAGTGGAGTCGAGACACACAACAGCAGGATTAATGAGAGTCCAGGTGAGTCTATAAATACACAAAGAAGACAACCAAGAGACTGCGCAAGCGATCATGACGATTGTGGAGCCATTGGAGCGGAGTCCAGGCACACAACAGCAGGATTAATGAGAGTCCAGGTGAGTCTATAAATACACAAAGAAGACAACCAAGAGACCGTGCAAGGGATCATGACGATTGTGGAGCCATTGGAGTGGAGTCGAGACACACAAAAGCAGGATTAATGAGAGTCCAGGTGAGTCTATAAATACACAAAGAAGACAACCAAGAGACTGCGCAAGCGATCATGATGATTGTGGAGCCATTGGAGCGGAGTCCAGGCACACAACAGCAGGATTACTGAGACTCCAGGTGAGTCTATGAATACACAAAGAAGACAACCAAGAGACCGTGCAAGGGATCATGACGATTGTGGAGCCATTGGAGCGGAGTCCAGGCACACAACAGCAGGATTAATGAGACTCCAGGTGAGTCTATGAATACACAAAGAAGACAACCAAGAGACCGTGCAAGGGATCATGACGATTGTGGAGCCATTGGAGCAGAGTCGAGAGACAACAGCAGGATTAATGAGACTCCAGGTGAGTCTATGAATACACAAAGAAGACAACCAAGAGACCGTGCAAGGGATCATGACGATTGTGGAGCCATTGGAGCGGAGTCCAGGCACACAACAGCAGGATTAATGAGACTCCAGGTGAGTCTATGAATACACAAAGAAGACAACCAAGAGACCGCGCAAGCGATCATGAAGATTGTGGAGCCATTGGAGCAGAGTCGAGAGACAACAGCAGGATTAATGAGACTCCAGGTGAGTCTATGAATACACAAAGAAGACAACCAAGAGACCGTGTAAGGGATCATGACGATTGTGGAGCCATTGGAGCAGAGTCGAGAGACAACAGCAGGATTAATGAGACTCCAGGTGAGTCTATGAATACACAAAGAAGACAACCAAGAGACCGTGCAAGGGATCATGACGATTGTGGAGCCATTGGAGCAGAGTCGAGAGACAACAGCAGGATTAATGAGACTCCAGGTGAGTCTATGAATACACAAAGAAGACAACCAAGAGACTGCGCAAGCGATCATGACGATTGTGGAGCCATTGGAGCGGAGTCGAGAGACAACACCAGGATTAATGAGACTCCAGGTGAGTCTATAAATACACAAAGAAGACAACCAAGAGACCGTGCAAGGGATCATGACGATTGTGGAGCCATTGGAGCAGAGTCGAGAGACAACAGCAGGATTAATGAGACTCCAGGTGAGTCTATGAATACACAAAGAAGACAACCAAGAGACCGTGCAAGGGATCATGACGACTGTGGAGCCATTGGAGCAGAGTCGAGACACACAACAGCAGGATTAATGAGACTCCAGGTGAGTATATAAATACACAAAGAAGACAACCAAGAGACTGTGCAGGCGATCATGACGATTGTGGAGCCATTGGAGCAGAGTCGAGAGACAACAGCAGGATTAATGAGACTCCAGGTGAGTCTATGAATACACAAAGAAGACAACCAAGAGACCGTGCAATGGATCATGACGATTGTGGAGCCATTGGAGCAGAGTCGAGAGACAACAGCAGGATTAATGAGACTCCAGGTGAGTCTATGAATACACAAAGAAGACAACCAAGAGACCGTGCAAGCGATCATGACGATTGTGGAGCCATTGGAGCAGAGTCGAGAGACAACAGAAGGATTAATGAGACTCCAGGTGAGTCTATGAATACACAAAGAAGACAACCAAGAGACTGTGCAAGCGATCATGACGATTGTGGAGCCATTGGAGCAGAGTCGAGAGACAACAGCAGGATTAATGAGACTCCAGGTGAGTCTATGAATACACAAAGAAGACAACCAAGAGACCGTGCAAGGGATCATGACGACTGTGGAGCCATTGGAGCAGAGTCGAGACACACAACAGCAGGATTAATGAGACTCCAGGTGAGTATATAAATACACAAAGAAGACAACCAAGAGACTGTGCAGGCGATCATGACGATTGTGGAGCCATTGGAGCAGAGTCGAGAGACAACAGCAGGATTAATGAGACTCCAGGTGAGTCTATGAATACACAAAGAAGACAACCAAGAGACCGTGCAAGGGATCATGACGATTGTGGAGCCATTGGAGCAGAGTCGAGAGACAACAGCAGGATTAATGAGACTCCAGGTGAGTCTATGAATACACAAAGAAGACAACCAAGAGACCGTGCAAGCGATCATGACGATTGTGGAGCCATTGGAGCAGAGTCGAGAGACAACAGCAGGATTAATGAGACTCCAGGTGAGTCTATGAATACACAAAGAAGACAACCAAGAGACTGTGCAAGCGATCATGACGATTGTGGAGCCATTGGAGCAGAGTCGAGAGACAACAGCAGGATTAATGAGACTCCAGGTGAGTCTATGAATACACAAAGAAGACAACCAAGAGACCGTGCAAGCGATCATGACGATTGTGGAGCCATTGGAGCAGAGTCGAGAGACAACAGCAGGATTAATGAGACTCCAGGTGAGTCTATGAATACACAAAGAAGACAACCAAGAGACTGTGCAAGCGATCATGACGATTGTGGAGCCATTGGAGCAGAGTCGAGAGACAACAGCAGGATGAATGAGAGTCCAGGTGAGTCTATGAATACACAAAGAAGACAACCAAGAGACCGTGCAAGGGATCATGACGGTTGTGGAGCCATTGGAGCGGAGTCCAGGCACACAACAGCAGGATTAATGAGACTCCAGGTGAGTCTATGAATACACAAAGAAGACAACCAAGAGACCGTGCAAAGGATCATGACGATTGTGGAGCCATTGGAGCGGAGTCCAGGCACACAACAGCAGGATTAATGAGACTCCAGGTGAGTCTATGAATACACAAAGAAGACAACCAAGAGACCATGCAAGGGATCATGACGATTGTGGAGCCATTGGAGCAGAGTCGAGAGACAACAGCAGGATTAATGAGACTCCAGGTGAGTCTATGAATACACAAAGAAGACAACCAAGAGACCGTGCAAGGGATCATGACGATTGTGGAGCCATTGGAGCAGAGTCGAGAGACAACAGCAGGATTAATGAGACTCCAGGTGAGTCTATGAATACACAAAGAAGACAACCAAGAGACCGCGCAAGCGATCATGACGATTGTGGAGCCATTGGAGCAGAGTCGAGAGACAACAGCAGGATTAATGAGACTCCAGGTGAGTCTATGAATACACAAAGAAGACAACCAAGAGACCGTGCAAGGGATCATGACGATTGTGGAGCCATTGGAGTGGAGTCGAGACACACAACAGCAGGATTAATGAGAGTCCAGGTGAGTCTATAAATACACAAAGAAGACAACCAAGAGACTGCGCAAGCGATCATGACGATTGTGGAGCCATTGGAGCGGAGTCCAGGCACACAACAGCAGGATTAATGAGAGTCCAGGTGAGTCTATAAATACACAAAGAAGACAACCAAGAGACCGTGCAAGGGATCATGACGATTGTGGAGCCATTGGAGTGGAGTCGAGACACACAACAGCAGGATTAATGAGACTCCAGGTGAGTCTATGAATACACAAAGAAGACAACCAAGAGACTGTGCAAGGGATCATGACGACTGTGGAGCCATTGGAGCAGAGTCGAGAGACAACTGCAGGATAAATGAGACTCCAGGTGAGTCTATGAATACACAAAGAAGACAACCAAGAGACCGTGCAAGGGATCATGACGATTGTGGAGCCATTAGAGCAGAGTCGAGAGACAACAGCAGGATTAATGAGACTCCAGGTGAGTCTATAAATACACAAAGAAGACAACCAAGAGACCGTGCAAGGGATCATGACGATTGTGGAGCCATTGGAGCAGAGTCGAGAGACAACAGCAGGATTAATGAGACTCCAGGTGAGTCTATGAATACACAAAGAAGACAACCAAGAGACCGTGCAAGGGATCATGACGATTGTGGAGCCATTGGAGCGGAGTCCAGGCACACAACAGCAGGATTAATGAGACTCCAGGTGAGTCTATGAATACACAAAGAAGACAACCAAGAGACCGTGCAAGGGATCATGACGATTGTGGAGCCATTGGAGCAGAGTCGAGAGACAACAGCAGGATTAATGAGACTCCAGGTGAGTCTATGAATACACAAAGAAGACAACCAAGAGACCGTGCAAGGGATCATGACGATTGTGGAGCCATTGGAGCAGAGTCGAGAGACAACAGCAGGATTAATGAGACTCCAGGTGAGTCTATGAATACACAAAGAAGACAACCAAGAGACTGCGCAAGCGATCATGACGATTGTGGAGCCATTGGAGCAGAGTCGAGAGACAACAGCAGGATTAATGAGACTCCAGGTGAGTCCATGAATACACAAAGAAGACAACCAAGAGACCGTGCAAGGGATCATGACGATTGTGGAGCCATTGGAGCAGAGTCGAGAGACAACAGCAGGATTAATGAGACTCCAGGTGAGTCTATGAATACACAAAGAAGACAACCAAGAGACCGTGCAAGGGATCATGACGACTGTGGAGCCATTGGAGCAGAGTCGAGACACACAACAGCAGGATTAATGAGACTCCAGGTGAGTATATAAATACACAAAGAAGACAACCAAGAGACTGTGCAGGCGATCATGACGATTGTGGAGCCATTGGAGCAGAGTCGAGAGACAACAGCAGGATTAATGAGACTCCAGGTGAGTCTATGAATACACAAAGAAGACAACCAAGAGACCGTGCAAGGGATCATGACGATTGTGGAGCCATTGGAGCAGAGTCGAGAGAGAACAGCAGGATTAATGAGACTCCAGGTGAGTCTATGAATACACAAAGAAGACAACCAAGAGACTGTGCAAGCAATCATGACGATTGTGGAGCCATTGGAGCAGAGTCGAGAGACAACAGCAGGATTAATGAGACTCCAGGTGAGTCTATGAATACACAAAGAAGACAACCAAGAGACTGTGCAAGCGATCATGACGATTGTGGAGCCATTGGAGCAGAGTCGAGAGACAACACCAGGATTAATGAGACTCCAGGTGAGTCTATAAATACACAAAGAAGACAACCAAGAGACCGTGCAAGGGATCATGACGATTGTGGAGCCATTGGAGCAGAGTCGAGAGACAACAGCAGGATTAATGAGACTCCAGGTGAGTCTATGAATACACAAAGAAGACAACCAAGAGACTGTGCAAGCGATCATGACGACTGTGGAGCCATTGGAGCAGAGTCGAGAGACAACAGCAGGATTAATGAGACTCCAGGTGAGTCTATGAATACACAAAGAAGACAACCAAGAGACCGTGCAAGGGATCATGACGACTGTGGAGCCATTGGAGCAGAGTCGAGACACACAACAGCAGGATTAATGAGACTCCAGGTGAGTATATAAATACACAAAGAAGACAACCAAGAGACTGTGCAGGCGATCATGACGATTGTGGAGCCATTGGAGCAGAGTCGAGAGAGAACAGCAGGATTAATGAGACTCCAGGTGAGTCTATGAATACACAAAGAAGACAACCAAGAGACCGTGCAAGCGATCATGACGATTGTGGAGACATTGGAGCAGAGTCGAGAGACAACAGCAGGATTAATGAGACTCCAGGTGAGTCTATGAATACACAAAGAAGACAACCAAGAGACTGTGCAAGCGATCATGACGATTGTGGAGCCATTGGAGCAGAGTCGAGAGACAACAGCAGGATGAATGAGAGTCCAGGTGAGTCTATGAATACACTAAGAAGACAACCAAGAGACCGTGCAAGGGATCATGACGGTTGTGGAGCCATTGGAGCGGAGTCCAGGCACACAACAGCAGGATTAATGAGACTCCAGGTGAGTCTATGAATACACAAAGAAGACAACCAAGAGACCGTGCAAAGGATCATGACGATTGTGGAGCCATTGGAGCGGAGTCCAGGCACACAACAGCAGGATTAATGAGACTCCAGGTGAGTCTATGAATACACAAAGAAGACAACCAAGAGACCATGCAAGGGATCATGACGATTGTGGAGCCATTGGAGCAGAGTCGAGAGACAACAGCAGGATTAATGAGACTCCAGGTGAGTCTATGAATACAAAAAAAAGACAACCAAGAGACCGTGCAAGGGATCATGACGATTGTGGAGCCATTGGAGCAGAGTCGAGAGACAACAGCAGGATTAATGAGACTCCAGGTGAGTCTATGAATACACAAAGAAGACAACCAAGAGACCGCGCAAGCGATCATGACGATTGTGGAGCCATTGGAGCAGAGTCGAGAGACAACAGCAGGATTAATGAGACTCCAGGTGAGTCTATGAATACACAAAGAAGACAACCAAGAGACCGTGCAAGCGATCATGACGATTGTGGAGCCATTGGAGCAGAGTCGAGACAACAGCAGGATTAATGAGACTCCAGGTGAGTCTATGAATACACAAAGAAGACAACCAAGAGACCATGCAAGGGATCATGACGATTGTGGAGCCATTGGAGCGGAGTCCAGGCACACAACAGCAGGATTAATGAGACTCCAGGTGAGTCTATGAATACACAAAGAAGACAACCAAGAGACCGTGCAAGGGATCATGACGATTGTGGAGCCATTGGAGCGGAGTCCAGGCACACAACAGCAGGATTAATGAGACTCCAGGAGAGTCTATGAATACACAAAGAAGACAACCAAGAGACCGTGCAAGGGATCATGACGATTGTGGAGCCATTGGAGCAGAGTCGAGAGACAACAGCAGGATTAATGAGACTCCAGGTGAGTCTATGAATACACAAAGAATACAACCAAGAGACCGTGCAAGCGATCATGACGATTGTGGAGCCATTGGAGCAGAGTCGAGAGACAACAGCAGGATCAATGAGACTCCAGGTGAGTCTATAAATACACAAAGAAGACAACCAAGAGACCGTGCAAGGGATCATGACGATTGTGGAGCCATTGGAGCAGAGTCGAGAGACAACAGCAGGATTAATGAGACTCCAGGTGAGTCTATGAATACACAAAGAAGACAACCAAGAGACTGTGCAAGCAATCATGACGATTGTGGAGCCATTGGAGCAGAGTCGAGAGACAACACCAGGATTAATGAGACTCCAGGTGAGTCTATGAATACACAAAGAAGACAACCAAGAGACTGTGCAAGCGATCATGACGATTGTGGAGCCATTGGAGCAGAGTCGAGAGACAACACCAGGATTAATGAGACTCCAGGTGAGTCTATAAATACACAAAGAAGACAACCAAGAGACCGTGCAAGGGATCATGACGATTGTGGAGCCATTGGAGCAGAGTCGAGAGACAACAGCAGGATTAATGAGACTCCAGGTGAGTCTATGAATACACAAAGAAGACAACCAAGAGACTGTGCAAGCGATCATGACGATTGTGGAGCCATTGGAGCAGAGTCGAGAGACAACAGCAGGATTAATGAGACTCCAGGTGAGTCTATGAATACACAAAGAAGACAACCAAGAGACTGTGCAAGCGATCATGACGATTGTGGAGCCATTGGAGCAGAGTCGAGAGACAACAGCAGGATTAATGAGACTCCAGGTGAGTCTGTGAATACACAAAGAAGACAACCAAGAGACTGCGCAAGCGATCATGACGATTGTGGAGCCATTGGAGCAGAGTCGGGAGCCAGCGCTCTGAGACCTTCGGGTGATTTATGCGCTATACAAATGAAATAAAATGGAAAATTGGAGCAGAGTCGAGAGACAACAGCAGGATTAATCAGACTCCAGGTGAGTCTGTGAATACACAAAGAAGACAACCAAGAGACCGTGCAAGGGATCATGACGACTGTGGAGCCATTGGAGCAGAGTCGGGAGACAACAGCAGGATTAATGAGATTCCAGGTGAGTCTATGAATACACAAAGAAGACAACCAAGAGACTGTGCAAGGGATCATGACGATTGTGAAGCCATTGGAGCGGAGTCGTGAGACAACAGCAGGATTAATGAGACTCCAGGTGAGTCTATGAATACACAAAGAAGACAACCAAGAGACCGTGCAAGGGATCATGACGATTGTGAAGCCATTGGAGCAGAGTCGAGAGACAACAGCAGGATTAATGAGACTCCAGGTGAGTCTGTGAATACACAAAGAAGACAACCAAGAGACTGCGCAAGCGATCATGACGATTGTGGAGCCATTGGAGCAGAGTCGAGAGACAACAGCAGGATTAATGAGACTCCAGGTGAGTCTATGAATACACAAAGAAGACAACCAAGAGACCGTGCAAGGGATCATGACGACTGTGGAGCCATTGGAGCGGAGTCCAGGCACACAACAGCAGGATTAATGAGAGTCCAGGTGAGTCTATAAATACACAAAGAAGACAACCAAGAGACCGTGCAAGGGATCATGACGATTGTGGAGCCATTGGAGTGGAGTCGAGACACACAACAGCAGGATTAATGAGACTCCAGGTGAGTCTATGAATACACAAAGAAGACAACCAAGAGACTGTGCAAGGGATCATGACGACTGTGGAGCCATTGGAGCAGAGTCGAGAGACAACTGCAGGATAAATGAGACTCCAGGTGAGTCTATGAATACACAAAGAAGACAACCAAGAGACCGTGCAAGGGATCATGACGATTGTGGAGCCATTGGAGCGGAGTCCAGGCACACAACAGCAGGATTAATGAGACTCCAGGTGAGTCTATGAATACACAAAGAAGACAACCAAGAGACCGTGCAAGGGATCATGACGATTGTGGAGCCATTGGAGTGGAGTCGAGAGACACAACAGCAGGATTAATGAGAGTCCAGGTGAGTCTATAAATACACAAAGAAGACAACCAAGAGACTGCGCAAGCGATCATGACGATTGTGGAGCCATTGGAGCGGAGTCCAGGCACACAACAGCAGGATTAATGAGAGTCCAGGTGAGTCTATAAATACACAAAGAAGACAACCAAGAGACCGTGCAAGGGATCATGACGATTGTGGAGCCATTGGAGTGGAGTCGAGACACACAACAGCAGGATTAATGAGACTCCAGGTGAGTCTATGAATACACAAAGAAGACAACCAAGAGACTGTACAAGGGATCATGACGACTGTGGAGCCATTGGAGCAGAGTCGAGAGACAACTGCAGGATAAATGAGACTCCAGGTGAGTCTATGAATACACAAAGAAGACAACCAAGAGACCGTGCAAGGGATCATGACGATTGTGGAGCCATTAGAGCAGAGTCGAGAGACAACAGCAGGATTAATGAGACTCCAGGTGAGTCTATGAATACACAAAGAAGACAACCAAGAGACCGTGCAAGGGATCATGACGATTGTGGAGCCATTGGAGCAGAGTCGAGAGACAACAGCAGGATTAATGAGACTCCAGGTGAGTCTATGAATACACAAAGAAGACAACCAAGAGACTGTGCAAGCGATCATGACGATTGTGGAGCCATTGGAGCGGAGTCCCGGCACACAACAGCAGGATTAATGAGACTCCAGGTGAGTCTATGAAAACACAAAGAAGACAACCAAGAGCCCATGCAAGGGATCATGACGACTGTGGAGCCATTGGAGCAGAGTCGAGAGACAACAGCAGGATTAATGAGACTCCAGGTGAGTCTATAAATACACAAAGAAGACAACCAAGAGACCGTGCAAGGGATCATGACGATTGTGGAGCCATTGGAGCAGAGTCGAGAGACAACAGCAGGATTAATGAGACTCCAGGTGAGTCTATGAATACACAAAGAAGACAACCAAGAGACTGCGCAAGCGATCATGACGATTGTGGAGCCATTGGAGCGGAGTCCAGGCACACAACAGCAGGATTCATGAGACTCCAGGTGAGTCTATGAATACACAAAGAAGACAACCAAGAGACCGTGCAAGGGATCATGACGATTGTGGAGCCATTGGAGCAGAGTCGAGAGACAACAGCAGGATTAATGAGAGTCCAGGTGAGTCTATAAATACACAAAGAAGACAACCAAGAGACCGTGCAAGGGATCATGACGATTGTGGAGCCATTGGAGCGGAGTCCAGGCACACAACAGCAGGATTAATGAGACTCCAGGTGAGTCTATGAATACACAAAGAAGACAACCAAGAGACCGTGTAAGGGATCATGACGATTGTGGAGCCATTGGAGCAGAGTCGAGAGACAACAGCAGGATTAATGAGACTCCAGGTGAGTCTATGAATACACAAAGAAGACAACCAAGAGACCGTGCAAGGGATCATGACGATTGTGGAGCCATTGGAGCAGAGTCGAGAGACAACAGCAGGATTAATGAGACTCCAGGTGAGTCTATGAATACACAAAGCAGACAACCAAGAGACTGCGCAAGCGATCATGACGATTGTGGAGCCATTGGAGCGGAGTCCAGGCACACAACAGCAGGATTAATGAGACTCCAGGTGAGTCTATGAATACACAAAGAAGACAACCAAGAGACCGTGCAAGGGATCATGACGACTGTGGAGCCATTGGAGCAGAGTCGAGACACACAACAGCAGGATTAATGAGACTCCAGGTGAGTATATAAATACACAAAGAAGACAACCAAGAGACTGTGCAGGCGATCATGACGATTGTGGAGCCATTGGAGCAGAGTCGAGAGACAACAGCAGGATTAATGAGACTCCAGGTGAGTCTATGAATACACAAAGAAGACAACCAAGAGACCGTGCAATGGATCATGACGATTGTGGAGCCATTGGAGCAGAGTCGAGAGACAACAGCAGGATTAATGAGACTCCAGGTGAGTCTATGAATACACAAAGAAGACAACCAAGAGACCGTGCAAGCGATCATGACGATTGTGGAGCCATTGGAGCAGAGTCGAGAGACAACAGAAGGATTAATGAGACTCCAGGTGAGTCTATGAATACACAAAGAAGACAACCAAGAGACTGTGCAAGCGATCATGACGATTGTGGAGCCATTGGAGCAGAGTCGAGAGACAACAGCAGGATTAATGAGACTCCAGGTGAGTCTATGAATACACAAAGAAGACAACCAAGAGACCGTGCAAGGGATCATGACGACTGTGGAGCCATTGGAGCAGAGTCGAGACACACAACAGCAGGATTAATGAGACTCCAGGTGAGTATATAAATACACAAAGAAGACAACCAAGAGACTGTGCAGGCGATCATGACGATTGTGGAGCCATTGGAGCAGAGTCGAGAGACAACAGCAGGATTAATGAGACTCCAGGTGAGTCTATGAATACACAAAGAAGACAACCAAGAGACCGTGCAAGGGATCATGACGATTGTGGAGCCATTGGAGCAGAGTCGAGAGACAACAGCAGGATTAATGAGACTCCAGGTGAGTCTATGAATACACAAAGAAGACAACCAAGAGACCGTGCAAGCGATCATGACGATTGTGGAGCCATTGGAGCAGAGTCGAGAGACAACAGCAGGATTAATGAGACTCCAGGTGAGTCTATGAATACACAAAGAAGACAACCAAGAGACTGTGCAAGCGATCATGACGATTGTGGAGCCATTGGAGCAGAGTCGAGAGACAACAGCAGGATTAATGAGACTCCAGGTGAGTCTATGAATACACAAAGAAGACAACCAAGAGACCGTGCAAGCGATCATGACGATTGTGGAGCCATTGGAGCAGAGTCGAGAGACAACAGCAGGATTAATGAGACTCCAGGTGAGTCTATGACTACACAAAGAAGACAACCAAGAGACTGTGCAAGCGATCATGACGATTGTGGAGCCATTGGAGCAGAGTCGAGAGACAACAGCAGGATGAATGAGAGTCCAGGTGAGTCTATGAATACACAAAGAAGACAACCAAGAGACCGTGCAAGGGATCATGACGGTTGTGGAGCCATTGGAGCGGAGTCCAGGCACACAACAGCAGGATTAATGAGACTCCAGGTGAGTCTATGAATACACAAAGAAGACAACCAAGAGACCGTGCAAAGGATCATGACGATTGTGGAGCCATTGGAGCGGAGTCCAGGCACACAACAGCAGGATTAATGAGACTCCAGGTGAGTCTATGAATACACAAAGAAGACAACCAAGAGACCATGCAAGGGATCATGACGATTGTGGAGCCATTGGAGCAGAGTCGAGAGACAACAGCAGGATTAATGAGACTCCAGGTGAGTCTATGAATACACAAAGAAGACAACCAAGAGACCGTGCAAGGGATCATGACGATTGTGGAGCCATTGGAGCAGAGTCGAGAGACAACAGCAGGATTAATGAGACTCCAGGTGAGTCTATGAATACACAAAGAAGACAACCAAGAGACCGCGCAAGCGATCATGACGATTGTGGAGCCATTGGAGCAGAGTCGAGAGACAACAGCAGGATTAATGAGACTCCAGGTGAGTCTATGAATACACAAAGAAGACAACCAAGAGACCGTGCAAGGGATCATGACGATTGTGGAGCCATTGGAGTGGAGTCGAGACACACAACAGCAGGATTAATGAGAGTCCAGGTGAGTCTATAAATACACAAAGAAGACAACCAAGAGACTGCGCAAGCGATCATGACGATTGTGGAGCCATTGGAGCGGAGTCCAGGCACACAACAGCAGGATTAATGAGAGTCCAGGTGAGTCTATAAATACACAAAGAAGACAACCAAGAGACCGTGCAAGGGATCATGACGATTGTGGAGCCATTGGAGTGGAGTCGAGACACACAACAGCAGGATTAATGAGACTCCAGGTGAGTCTATGAATACACAAAGAAGACAACCAAGAGACTGTGCAAGGGATCATGACGACTGTGGAGCCATTGGAGCAGAGTCGAGAGACAACTGCAGGATAAATGAGACTCCAGGTGAGTCTATGAATACACAAAGAAGACAACCAAGAGACCGTGCAAGGGATCATGACGATTGTGGAGCCATTAGAGCAGAGTCGAGAGACAACAGCAGGATTAATGAGACTCCAGGTGAGTCTATAAATACACAAAGAAGACAACCAAGAGACCGTGCAAGGGATCATGACGATTGTGGAGCCATTGGAGCAGAGTCGAGAGACAACAGCAGGATTAATGAGACTCCAGGTGAGTCTATGAATACACAAAGAAGACAACCAAGAGACCGTGCAAGGGATCATGACGATTGTGGAGCCATTGGAGCGGAGTCCAGGCACACAACAGCAGGATTAATGAGACTCCAGGTGAGTCTATGAATACACAAAGAAGACAACCAAGAGACCGTGCAAGGGATCATGACGATTGTGGAGCCATTGGAGCAGAGTCGAGAGACAACAGCAGGATTAATGAGACTCCAGGTGAGTCTATGAATACACAAAGAAGACAACCAAGAGACCGTGCAAGGGATCATGACGATTGTGGAGCCATTGGAGCAGAGTCGAGAGACAACAGCAGGATTAATGAGACTCCAGGTGAGTCTATGAATACACAAAGAAGACAACCAAGAGACTGCGCAAGCGATCATGACGATTGTGGAGCCATTGGAGCAGAGTCGAGAGACAACAGCAGGATTAATGAGACTCCAGGTGAGTCCATGAATACACAAAGAAGACAACCAAGAGACCGTGCAAGGGATCATGACGATTGTGGAGCCATTGGAGCAGAGTCGAGAGACAACAGCAGGATTAATGAGACTCCAGGTGAGTCTATGAATACACAAAGAAGACAACCAAGAGACCGTGCAAGGGATCATGACGACTGTGGAGCCATTGGAGCAGAGTCGAGACACACAACAGCAGGATTAATGAGACTCCAGGTGAGTATATAAATACACAAAGAAGACAACCAAGAGACTGTGCAGGCGATCATGACGATTGTGGAGCCATTGGAGCAGAGTCGAGAGACAACAGCAGGATTAATGAGACTCCAGGTGAGTCTATGAATACACAAAGAAGACAACCAAGAGACCGTGCAAGGGATCATGACGATTGTGGAGCCATTGGAGCAGAGTCGAGAGAGAACAGCAGGATTAATGAGACTCCAGGTGAGTCTATGAATACACAAAGAAGACAACCAAGAGACTGTGCAAGCAATCATGACGATTGTGGAGCCATTGGAGCAGAGTCGAGAGACAACAGCAGGATTAATGAGACTCCAGGTGAGTCTATGAATACACAAAGAAGACAACCAAGAGACTGTGCAAGCGATCATGACGATTGTGGAGCCATTGGAGCAGAGTCGAGAGACAACACCAGGATTAATGAGACTCCAGGTGAGTCTATAAATACACAAAGAAGACAACCAAGAGACCGTGCAAGGGATCATGACGATTGTGGAGCCATTGGAGCAGAGTCGAGAGACAACAGCAGGATTAATGAGACTCCAGGTGAGTCTATGAATACACAAAGAAGACAACCAAGAGACTGTGCAAGCGATCATGACGATTGTGGAGCCATTGGAGCAGAGTCGAGAGACAACAGCAGGATTAATGAGACTCCAGGTGAGTCTATGAATACACAAAGAAGACAACCAAGAGACCGTGCAAGGGATCATGACGACTGTGGAGCCATTGGAGCAGAGTCGAGACACACAACAGCAGGATTAATGAGACTCCAGGTGAGTATATAAATACACAAAGAAGACAACCAAGAGACTGTGCAGGCGATCATGACGATTGTGGAGCCATTGGAGCAGAGTCGAGAGAGAACAGCAGGATTAATGAGACTCCAGGTGAGTCTATGAATACACAAAGAAGACAACCAAGAGACCGTGCAAGCGATCATGACGATTGTGGAGACATTGGAGCAGAGTCGAGAGACAACAGCAGGATTAATGAGACTCCAGGTGAGTCTATGAATACACAAAGAAGACAACCAAGAGACTGTGCAAGCGATCATGACGATTGTGGAGCCATTGGAGCAGAGTCGAGAGACAACAGCAGGATGAATGAGAGTCCAGGTGAGTCTATGAATACACTAAGAAGACAACCAAGAGACCGTGCAAGGGATCATGACGGTTGTGGAGCCATTGGAGCGGAGTCCAGGCACACAACAGCAGGATTAATGAGACTCCAGGTGAGTCTATGAATACACAAAGAAGACAACCAAGAGACCGTGCAAAGGATCATGACGATTGTGGAGCCATTGGAGCGGAGTCCAGGCACACAACAGCAGGATTAATGAGACTCCAGGTGAGTCTATGAATACACAAAGAAGACAACCAAGAGACCATGCAAGGGATCATGACGATTGTGGAGCCATTGGAGCAGAGTCGAGAGACAACAGCAGGATTAATGAGACTCCAGGTGAGTCTATGAATACAAAAAAAAGACAACCAAGAGACCGTGCAAGGGATCATGACGATTGTGGAGCCATTGGAGCAGAGTCGAGAGACAACAGCAGGATTAATGAGACTCCAGGTGAGTCTATGAATACACAAAGAAGACAACCAAGAGACCGCGCAAGCGATCATGACGATTGTGGAGCCATTGGAGCAGAGTCGAGAGACAACAGCAGGATTAATGAGACTCCAGGTGAGTCTATGAATACACAAAGAAGACAACCAAGAGACCGTGCAAGCGATCATGACGATTGTGGAGCCATTGGAGCAGAGTCGAGACAACAGCAGGATTAATGAGACTCCAGGTGAGTCTATGAATACACAAAGAAGACAACCAAGAGACCATGCAAGGGATCATGACGATTGTGGAGCCATTGGAGCGGAGTCCAGGCACACAACAGCAGGATTAATGAGACTCCAGGTGAGTCTATGAATACACAAAGAAGACAACCAAGAGACCGTGCAAGGGATCATGACGATTGTGGAGCCATTGGAGCGGAGTCCAGGCACACAACAGCAGGATTAATGAGACTCCAGGTGAGTCTATGAATACACAAAGAAGACAACCAAGAGACCGTGCAAGGGATCATGACGATTGTGGAGCCATTGGAGCAGAGTCGAGAGACAACAGCAGGATTAATGAGACTCCAGGTGAGTCTATGAATACACAAAGAATACAACCAAGAGACCGTGCAAGCGATCATGACGATTGTGGAGCCATTGGAGCAGAGTCGAGAGACAACAGCAGGATCAATGAGACTCCAGGTGAGTCTATAAATACACAAAGAAGACAACCAAGAGACCGTGCAAGGGATCATGACGATTGTGGAGCCATTGGAGCAGAGTCGAGAGACAACAGCAGGATTAATGAGACTCCAGGTGAGTCTATGAATACACAAAGAAGACAACCAAGAGACTGTGCAAGCAATCATGACGATTGTGGAGCCATTGGAGCAGAGTCGAGAGACAACACCAGGATTAATGAGACTCCAGGTGAGTCTATGAATACACAAAGAAGACAACCAAGAGACTGTGCAAGCGATCATGACGATTGTGGAGCCATTGGAGCAGAGTCGAGAGACAACACCAGGATTAATGAGACTCCAGGTGAGTCTATAAATACACAAAGAAGACAACCAAGAGACCGTGCAAGGGATCATGACGATTGTGGAGCCATTGGAGCAGAGTCGAGAGACAACAGCAGGATTAATGAGACTCCAGGTGAGTCTATGAATACACAAAGAAGACAACCAAGAGACTGTGCAAGCGATCATGACGATTGTGGAGCCATTGGAGCAGAGTCGAGAGACAACAGCAGGATTAATGAGACTCCAGGTGAGTCTATGAATACACAAAGAAGACAACCAAGAGACTGTGCAAGCGATCATGACGATTGTGGAGCCATTGGAGCAGAGTCGAGAGACAACAGCAGGATTAATGAGACTCCAGGTGAGTCTGTGAATACACAAAGAAGACAACCAAGAGACTGCGCAAGCGATCATGACGATTGTGGAGCCATTGGAGCAGAGTCGGGAGCCAGCGCTCTGAGACCTTCGGGTGATTTATGCGCTATACAAATGAAATAAAATGGAAAATTGGAGCAGAGTCGAGAGACAACAGCAGGATTAATCAGACTCCAGGTGAGTCTGTGAATACACAAAGAAGACAACCAAGAGACCGTGCAAGGGATCATGACGACTGTGGAGCCATTGGAGCAGAGTCGGGAGACAACAGCAGGATTAATGAGATTCCAGGTGAGTCTATGAATACACAAAGAAGACAACCAAGAGACTGTGCAAGGGATCATGACGATTGTGAAGCCATTGGAGCGGAGTCGTGAGACAACAGCAGGATTAATGAGACTCCAGGTGAGTCTATGAATACACAAAGAAGACAACCAAGAGACCGTGCAAGGGATCATGACGATTGTGAAGCCATTGGAGCAGAGTCGAGAGACAACAGCAGGATTAATGAGACTCCAGGTGAGTCTGTGAATACACAAAGAAGACAACAAAGAGACTGCGCAAGCGATCATGACGATTGTGGAGCCATTGGAGCAGAGTCGAGAGACAACAGCAGGATTAATGAGACTCCAGGTGAGTCTATGAATACACAAAGAAGACAACCAAGAGACCGTGCAAGGGATCATGACGACTGTGGAGCCATTGGAGCGGAGTCCAGGCACACAACAGCAGGATTAATGAGAGTCCAGGTGAGTCTATAAATACACAAAGAAGACAACCAAGAGACCGTGCAAGGGATCATGACGATTGTGGAGCCATTGGAGTGGAGTCGAGACACACAACAGCAGGATTAATGAGACTCCAGGTGAGTCTATGAATACACAAAGAAGACAACCAAGAGACTGTGCAAGGGATCATGACGACTGTGGAGCCATTGGAGCAGAGTCGAGAGACAACTGCAGGATAAATGAGACTCCAGGTGAGTCTATGAATACACAAAGAAGACAACCAAGAGACCGTGCAAGGGATCATGACGATTGTGGAGCCATTGGAGCGGAGTCCAGGCACACAACAGCAGGATTAATGAGACTCCAGGTGAGTCTATGAATACACAAAGAAGAAAACCAAGAGACCGTGCAAGGGATCATGACGATTGTGGAGCCATTGGAGTGGAGTCGAGAGACACAACAGCAGGATTAATGAGAGTCCAGGTGAGTCTATAAATACACAAAGAAGACAACCAAGAGACTGCGCAAGCGATCATGACGATTGTGGAGCCATTGGAGCGGAGTCCAGGCACACAACAGCAGGATTAATGAGAGTCCAGGTGAGTCTATAAATACACAAAGAAGACAACCAAGAGACCGTGCAAGGGATCATGACGATTGTGGAGCCATTGGAGTGGAGTCGAGACACACAACAGCAGGATTAATGAGACTCCAGGTGAGTCTATGAATACACAAAGAAGACAACCAAGAGACTGTGCAAGGGATCATGACGACTGTGGAGCCATTGGAGCAGAGTCGAGAGACAACTGCAGGATAAATGAGACTCCAGGTGAGTCTATGAATACACAAAGAAGACAACCAAGAGACCGTGCAAGGGATCATGACGATTGTGGAGCCATTAGAGCAGAGTCGAGAGACAACAGCAGGATTAATGAGACTCCAGGTGAGTCTATGAATACACAAAGAAGACAACCAAGAGACCGTGCAAGGGATCATGACGATTGTGGAGCCATTGGAGCAGAGTCGAGAGACAACAGCAGGATTAATGAGACTCCAGGTGAGTCTATGAATACACAAAGAAGACAACCAAGAGACTGTGCAAGCGATCATGACGATTGTGGAGCCATTGGAGCGGAGTCCCGGCACACAACAGCAGGATTAATGAGACTCCAGGTGAGTCTATGAAAACACAAAGAAGACAACCAAGAGCCCATGCAAGGGATCATGACGACTGTGGAGCCATTGGAGCAGAGTCGAGAGACAACAGCAGGATTAATGAGACTCCAGGTGAGTCTATAAATACACAAAGAAGACAACCAAGAGACCGTGCAAGGGATCATGACGATTGTGGAGCCATTGGAGCAGAGTCGAGAGACAACAGCAGGATTAATGAGACTCCAGGTGAGTCTATGAATACACAAAGAAGACAACCAAGAGACTGCGCAAGCGATCATGACGATTGTGGAGCCATTGGAGCGGAGTCCAGGCACACAACAGCAGGATTCATGAGACTCCAGGTGAGTCTATGAATACACAAAGAAGACAACCAAGAGACCGTGCAAGGGATCATGACGATTGTGGAGCCATTGGAGCAGAGTCGAGAGACAACAGCAGGATTAATGAGAGTCCAGGTGAGTCTATAAATACACAAAGAAGACAACCAAGAGACCGTGCAAGGGATCATGACGATTGTGGAGCCATTGGAGCGGAGTCCAGGCACACAACAGCAGGATTAATGAGACTCCAGGTGAGTCTATGAATACACAAAGAAGACAACCAAGAGACCGTGCAAGGGATCATGACGATTGTGGAGCCATTGGAGCGGAGTCCAGGCACACAACAGCAGGATTAATGAGACTCCAGGTGAGTCTATGAATACACAAAGAAGACAACCAAGAGACCATGCAAGGGATCATGACGATGTGGAGCCATTGGAGCAGAGTCGAGAGACAACAGCAGGATTAATGAGACTCCAGGTGAGTCTATGAATACACAAAGAAGACAACCAAGAGACCGTGCAAGGGATCATGACGATTGTGGAGCCATTGGAGCAGAGTCGAGAGACAACAGCAGGATTAATGAGACTCCAGGTGAGTCTATGAATACACAAAGAAGACAACCAAGAGACCGCGCAAGCGATCATGACGATTGTGGAGCCATTGGAGCAGAGTCGAGAGACAACAGCAGGATTAATGAGAGTCAAGGTGAGTCTATGAATACACAAAGAAGACAACCAAGAGACCGTGCAAGCGATCATGACGATTGTGGAGCCATTGGAGCGGAGTCCAGGCACACAACAGCAGGATTAATGAGACTCCAGGTGAGTCTATAAATACACAAAGAAGACAACCAAGAGACCGTGCAAGCGATCATGACGATTGTGGAGCCATTGGAGCGGAGTCCAGGCACACAACAGCAGGATTCATGAGACTCCAGGTGAGTCTATGAATACACAAAGAAGACAACCAAGAGACCGTGCAAGGGATCATGACGATTGTGGAGCCATTGGAGCAGAGTCGAGAGACAACAGCAGGATTAATGAGAGTCCAGGTGAGTCTATAAATACACAAAGAAGACAACCAAGAGACCGTGCAAGCGATCATGACGATTGTGGAGCCATTGGAGCGGAGTCCAGGCACACAACAGCAGGATTAATGAGACTCCAGGTGAGTCTATGAATACACAAAGAAGACAACCAAGAGACCGTGCAAGGGATCATGACGATTGTGGAGCCATTGGAGCGGAGTCCAGGCACACAACAGCAGGATTTACGAGACTTGCATGGAAAGACAGAGCAGTGAGTAGAAGAAAGATGGGCAGAGAGAGATGAGAGGCTGGAGGGGGGGCGTGGTCAGCGAAAGGCAGAGGGAATGCACCTGAGAGGTGTACTGATCGTCTGGTGTCAGGGAAAAGAAGTAATAAAAAACAATTCTTATGCCATGACAAAAACACTTCAACATCACACTATCCTGAGCACCCCCCACCCCCTTTACTAGATGATCAAGCCGCATTTTGGAGGGAATGTCCGGATCCTGTCATAGTCACTCATTCACATACCTTGGAAGTGCTAGAGGCTTCCTCGGGGAGCCTCTCCAGCTCCGGCCACCTCTGGCGGATGGTGTCCAGCATCTCTTGGAAGCTCACCATCTTCTTGAAGTTCCATTTGTTGCCTGTCAGAAGATGAAAGAAGAGGCAGTCAGAGGCATACAGTGGATGATGCACACAACTCTAAACCCTGAGGCTGTGTGCATGTGAAAATTATACAGACGAGAAGAACGTATACTCCCACAAACTAACAATGCAGAAACATGCATCTCAAGGGTCACAGATGAGCTGGATTCAAATCAGGTGAAAGCAAACAAAGCTAAGAAACAATAAACTGTCTAATGGAATTTCTGAATAATGTCTGCAAGAGATAGAAAATGAATACAAATATGAATATGATGTCAATGGGTGACAGTAAATAGTTCAAACGTGGGTGGTGAGAAGAAATCTTCAATCCAAGTATGCCATCTTATTTCAATGAATAGGCAAGCAGACTTATGATAGCTGGTGTGCTTTAGGACTGAGGTTTTGGGGATCACAATCTGGCAATTTTCTGTGCAAGTGGCAGTGGGGAGCTTGGTTCATAGTCCAGGTCACTGCACTACAATACACACACATGAGGTACTGCAGAGTGCTCTGTGGAACGTAATTAAATTCTCTTTGGTAGAGATGAAGGGATTTTAGGATCATTTGGCTCTACTGTGCTGCAAAGCATTTTGGCAGCATGGCTTGGAAAAGGGCTGTGCATTCAGGTCGACTGATGAAGAAGCTGAAACAGCTGAGTAAGGACCTCAAGGCAAACCATATATATTAGGCTACTGTGGTGATGAAGACAATCTGAGGTCAATGATGATGGAGGAAATTAGACGAACCAGGATCCAGGGATCTGGTCATTGAGTGACAGAGTGACCAACGTGGGAGAACGTGGCAGTAGAATGAGGGTGTGAGGGCCTTGGTGCTGTTTAACACAAGAGCAGCCATACAAGGAACCGAAAGGTGTCACAAAGCTGGTGCTCGCCAATGCTTCATGGAATGGACTCTCAGTGCTTGGCCCTGCAGCTGAAGGTGGAGTGGTAGACGCCATAAGTACTGAGAGAGGAAACACAGTCTTGACATGGGAGAGATTTAGTTGCTGGAGTTATTGCAAACCATTTACCCCAATTAATTCAAATCTGAACCTATTACAACCGGCAATTATTTTGCAAAAGGAGCAAGGCGTACTTCATGATATTAAGATCAGGAACACAAGGACTTTGCGTACACACAGCCCAAGGACGGTAGTAGTTCAGTTCTCATTCAACATACGAAGACCCCACACAGTGCTTATTTTGTTGATCTTTTCTTGCAGAACACTACAAGACCATAACATACAGAAAGCGCTGCTGCTCTGGCGCTCGAACAGCAGCCTTCGAGACCAAGTATTCCATGGTCGTCAGAAGAACTCCGCCAAGGCAGAACATGTAGGAGTAAAACATAAAGCACCTGGCCAACCAGTGAACACAGTGCAAATCCAACCTCATGAACAAGCATTGGAAATGCAATAGGTCTCGCATTGACATTAGTTTGAGTTACTGACATTGTAAATCACAATGTTTCTTTTGTAAAACATAAATAAAAGCCATTGTTATTTACAATAACAATAGTTTAAAGTCTTGTAAAAGTAATAGATTACCAAAATTAAATGCATTATAAATGCCCATTCATTTAGATTAAAAAACATAAAATGCATTTTAAAGTGCAGCGTGTTCTTATTGAATGATAAATCATGAATTTAACTGTGCAAATAATATCAAGGATTGGCAACATATCAAACAAGCATTGGCCTTACCAATAGGTTTCACCTTTGGGACTTCTTGGCAATAGATTTTTGCGTGTTTGTACAGTATCGGGGCACACACTGAGCAGCATCTTTGTACATAGACAACACTGCCCCTGCTATTAAAAGGAGCAGGGCAGGAAATATGTTATTAATATTCCCTTTTTCACGCTTAACCGTCACGGATGCGGTTTTAAAACACACTGAGAAGCAGTGTTTTGTTTATGTCAATTAAGCGCCTCCATGGGTGTTGTTCAACCACAGTAGCGGAGCACGCTATCACAGGCAGCACTAGCTGTTTTCAGTGGAAAACAGCAACTCTTACATCGCGAGTATGAATGCTTCTGTATTTCCATTTCAACAGTTACCAGACCTACTTAGATTTGGAATGCAATAGGTCTCGCATTAGCGATAGTTTAAGCTACTGGCATTGTAAATGACAACGCCTTTTATTTAGGTTTTAAAAACCGAAACCTAAATAAAAGGAATTGTCATTTACAATGCCAATAGCTTGCGTAAATGCGAGACCTATTGCATTGCGGATGCTTGTTTCATCCTACTTAAAGCCCTGCTGCCCATCTTTTAGTTTGCGGCAGATGCAAGGTTTCATTAATTTGCCGAGGAGTGGTAGGTACTGCGTTCTTCTGTCCTCATTCTTCGTAAGTGGGCTATGTAAGTAATGTTATGCAATGTAGGAGTTATGTCCAGAACCGATTTTCAGTAACTCCACCTTCATTATTACATTGTGTTCTCGACCGCACACGTGCAGTTAAAGATTCACACTCTACAGCCTTCTTACTGGTTCAAGATCATAAGCAGCACCCCGAAGCCGCAGGGCCGCTGCCCATTGAAGGTGTCACAAAAACACACCAACGCAGGGCAGCTTCTCCACGCCTCCCTTCGGCATGGGAACCACGTGCAGACAGTGGCGAAAGGAGCACGTCAGAGACATCTCCTGTGTCACAAAGCAATTGGCGATTACTGGTTAAGCACTGTTTATTCAAATTTACACACTAACTGGAGCAAACAGCAATGGCCACCTACTCGGACACATGTTTTTCAACATTAAAGGCACCCCTGGTCTCACTAGATCGTCAGAGACACAGCCTCAAATTATCCGAGTTGATGAGGATTAAAAAAAAAAACACAACGCAATCCCTATTTGTGGATTTACGTTCAAGTCGGAGTAGTTATGTCACACGACTGCGCCCATGTTTTTCCGACCTGACAAGGACACTGAGCAGAATCGCCCACTGAGATTTAAGTGTGCAGGTATCTGTACATGCACTCCACTGACCCATCTGACTAGCTGGACCAGCCACGCTCGACACTGCTTTGCTTCACCCCCAGGGAACAGGTGCATCTGCCTCATGAGGTTAATAAAGGTTGCGCGCTGGTTGTGTTCAGGGGTGCTGGCACTGGTGACGCTTCTGGTGGGAGAGCTCGTCCCTCGAGAGACATGGCCCAGGTTACACCATAATCACCCAGGTTGCCCACTGCAGATTCCACTGTCAGGCGCTGCACATCTGGGCTTCAGGGGTAGGTTGGGCGTCGCAGTTGCTGCTGTTCGCCATCCCACCTAGTCCCAGTGCATGCATGGCACCGCTGCCCGTTCGTGCAGCGCCTAGAACCGTGTGCTCCACTTTAGTTATACTCGCGATGGTTGAGCACACACTCATATGCGGCCTGTTGTGGTTTCTTAGCCCCGTGGATGGGAGCAGAAATCAGGGCCACTCTCCTGGGTAATAGCTGCACCTGGTACTTGCGGGGTTTGACAAGGGCATTGGCACGATTAAGAGCCTAGAACATACATAATCATATTCCTAGTACCAATGATATTCATGTTTATTCTTACTATATTTCTGTCAGATGAATCGCATCAGTTATGTCGCCTCAAGAGCTGATGTAACCTCAGAATAACGAATATCCGATAGAAGTTTACGCCGCCTGGACATAGTGCAGGAAAACAATAATAAACCACATTTAGGACACTGAGCCGTGGGGGTGTGTGTGTTGGGGGGAGGGGTGCGCAGAGTGGGAGTTCCCTCGTTAGAGAACAGCAGCTCCGCCAGATGTCAGGCGTGGTGACAGACGCACACATGCATCTCCGCCACCATGGCGCAGCGGTGGTAAATGCTCAGCTGCAAGCCCGGCACCGTCGACATCTCGCCCGCCGATCAGCGCAGGTCCCCGCAGACCAGAGGCGTGGCCCAGCTAGAGAGGATGCCGCCGCTTGTTAAAATGAAAGTGCTATGTGAAAGCACTAAACGCTCTGCACTTTCACGTGTCGAAGAAGACACGTGAAAGCGCAGAGCGTGCTCATGTATGAGTCCGGATGGGCGGGGTCTAAAGGAGACAGGGAGGGAACAAAAAAGCCTCACTTTCAATAGAAAGCGAACCGTTAGCATAATGTGTGACGCGCGCCAATGAAAAGCATGGGCGGAGCTTCCACCTCACTTCCGAAGTTGACTTGACGACAATAGATCTCGCAGAGCGAGCAGCGCATGGCGCTGCGACGCTAGGCGAGACCTAAAAAACTAAAGAAATAGAAACACTTCAAAAACGTACAATATACTTCAAAATCAAACATATCTACTCAGTCCTCAGCTGAAAAATGGTCTATGTCTAGGAAACATTTAACTTGCAAAATGAAGCTTATTAGCTCTATTGTAACTAGGCTGAAGCTCAACTCCCACAAAACACCCAAACACAGGTGCCAAACATAACTAATGTATCAGAGAAGCATAAAAAAAGGTTTTATTTCCATTCATGCATGTATTGTTCTTTGTGAAGTGTAAACAAAGCTGAACAGCAACTGAGCAAAGAACAAGAGATTAAAGCCTACAATGCCAGGGTATCCACGAGAGCAGGTTGTTAATGGTGTGAGAGCGCTCTTTGCCAACCAGCCGTCGCAGATTCTTTCTAAAATACCCCCTTACACAAACAAAGAAAGCTCATCCTTGACTACCATGCTCGTTCAAACTTTATATCCATCACCAATAACAATTTTAAGCAAAATATCAAGTAAGAAATACATTCCAATGCAACGTACCGATGTATGTATGAATACATGTATCTACGTATGCGGTATTTCTATAGCTCGCATACACTTAAAAGCAGCAGAGGTTGTACATGGTCACTTATCAACAATCTATCTGCTCCTTATCGATGAGACTACCCTTCAGGAGCGTGTCCACAAACCACCACCAAGATCACAGATGGTGAACTGATAATGCTCTTGTGGGCAAATGTGATCTGGACCAGTGCAAAGGTGCGACCTTAGAAGGACTGTTCAGGAATACAATAAACAGGATCAGTGCAGCAGCAACAAGGCGTTAATTGCTTTCCAAAGTTATGACAAACTTATCAGTGTTGCTTCTTAATATAAAATATGCTTCACATTTTACTGCTAATTCTTTTCAAAAGATCATGCAATCATATATTTGATTTAATGTGAGAGCTGAAAGCCAACACATGTTTCCCAATTTTGGGACATCATTTCACCAGTGCATTGACATTTCTCAACAAAAGATCTTCTCAGTTCCAGTTATTATGTAATCCTTAATTTATATTCTTTTAAAAAAGGTTCAATTATTGCACTGTGTGTCAAAGAAGTAAGAAATAGAAAGCTTATGACCATCACCTAGTAGAAGAATGCATCAAAAGTTACTAAAAAGTTTTTGCAAGAATAATGCTTTCGTCCAACAATAAGCACAGTGATAGTGAAGGATTTCCACCGATAATGTAAACTAACACGGGTTGAGCAACACCGTATGATCATCACGATGTTACCGTTTCTTTCTTGCGTCTCATGCTACACCGTCAAAAACAGAAAATCTTGCAAGTTCCACCAATAATTTGACCAATAATGAACACCTGAACTCCAGGTAAAAGGATTCTGTGAAACCTTTGTGAGATCAGTAAACCTCTGCCTATGATGGATAATAAACCTGTTCTTACTGCCGGATGACGTTGGATCAGCTGTACCAGCATCAATACCCGGCACTGACTTACGAACGCTGATCTACCTTGCTTCCTCAGACTACCTTAGCCAGAGCGAAAGCTGTCCTTCACTCAGACACCAGCAAAAACCCGACTGGACCTCAGTCCTGGACGAGTTACTTGGTCCACCCGGAACACAGAAAGAGGTTCAATATTCTACAGTGCGCAGAATAAAACAACAGTGGAAAATCTGGGAGCCACCAATCCCCATTCCGATTAAGAACGAATTGGTCTAAAAATGTTGAGTAACTGTTTAAGAAAGAGGCAATGTGCTAGAGATGTCTTCTCCAGTGCCTAGAAGGAAGAGCGGCACTTTTTATATGACTAAGTTCCCTCGCTTCCGCTATGTACTTCAAAATGCACGTTTGTAAGTCTGAGACAGGCTTTCTAGCCTTTTGGGGTTCCTATACAGATGTAGAATTCTCAGAATTTCACCAAATGCTTTATACAAAGTGGTATACAACAGGTATCGTTCTTCCAAACCTACATAGCAGACTCTATCATCGCACCCCATCTCCGCGATGTCATCAACTGCTCCTTCAATTCCGCTACCTTCCCGGAAAACTGGAAACATGCCGAACTCAGCGCCCTTCTAAAGAAACCCACAGCAGACCCCACTGAACTTAAGAACTACCGCCCCATCTCGCTCCTCCCGTTCCCCGCCAAAGTCATAGAGAAAGCCGTCAACAAACAACTCGCCGCCTTCCTTGAATCCAACAAATCCCTTGACCCCTCACAATCCGGTTTCCGAGCCAAACACAGCACCGAAACCGCCCTCATCGCAGCTATCCATCGCACGTCAACACAACCTCAACATCATTTCCTACGCAGACGACACCCAGCTGATGCTCTCTCTCACCAAAGACCCAAACACCGCCAAAACCAACCTACACGAAGGAATGAAAGATGTAGCCGAGTGGATGAAGAATGAATATGCTACTTACCAGTATGCATCTGTTCTTGGCATGTAGGGCTGCTAACATTCATATCTATTGCATAGATCGCCGCCTAGTGTTGGGTCCGGATGATTGCACATTGTTGTCCTGGAAGAGTCTTCGAAGTATCACGAGATAGGTGGCTCCTCCCCTGGACTACAGTGTGCATGGGTATCGACTCCATCCCCAGATTGTTTTTAGCCATTGTGGCAAAGATGGAGTGCGATAGTAGAAATGATGTCCATGCTAGTGATGAAATGCAAGAAGTAATCTGCAGCTGCTACAGGCGCTGGGGAGGAGGGTGGGCGATATGAATGTTAGCAGCCCTACATGCCAAGAACAGATGCATACTGGTAAGTAGCATATTCAGTTGGAGGCATGTGGGCTGCTACATTCATATCTATTGCATAGAATACATAGCAGTCCCCTCATTAGCGGCGGCCGCCCGTGCCAGCTGCAGAAGTCTGAAAAAGAGTTTTGAGAACAGCCTGTCCTACAGCTGCCTGCTGTTTGGAGTGCACATCTACACAGTAATGTTTGGTAAATGTATGTGGTGTAGCCCACGTGGCTGCTATACAAATGTCCTCTAAAGGAATGTTCCCTAGGAAAGCCATGGAGGCCCCCAACTTGCGTTTGGAGTGCGCCCTGGGGGGGGACCGTTAAAGTGCGTTTAGCCTTCTGATAACAAATCTGAATACATTTAACGATCCACCTGGCTATTCCAGCTTTGGAAATAGGGTTGCCTTTGTGCGGTGCTGAGAAGGCAACAAAAAGTTGCTGTGTCTTTCTAAAGTGTTGTGTTCTGTCAATGTAGTACATTAATGCCCTTTTAACGTCCAGCGTGTGGAGCATTCTTTCTGCTACTGTTTCTGGGTTTGGAAAGAATGCGGGCAGTTCAATCGTCTGATTGACATGAAACTGTGACACCACCTTTGGAAGGAACTTGGGGTTAGTGCGGAGCACTACCCTGTTTGAATGGACTTGAATAAATGGCCCTTGTATTGTGAGCGCTTGTAGCTCACTAACACGTCTGAGAGACGTGATAGCAATGAGGAAAGCCACTTTCCATGTCAAGAACTGAACCTCACACGAATGTTAACATATGAAAATGTTCTGAGAGGATGTACAGGTTGAGGGGGCGTAGGTCCAGAATTGGTCTGAGCGAACCGTCCTTTTTTGGGATTAAGAAGTACAGGGAATAAACCCCTGTGCCTTCTTCCTCCACCGGCACGAGCTCTATTGCGCCTTTTTGCAGCATCACAAGAACCTCTTGCTGCAATAAGTGCAAGTGCTCTGCTGACATAGGTCGTTGTCTTGGGGGTATGTTGGGTGGAGTGGACGTCAACTCCAAACAATAATCGAACTGGATAAGTTTCCTTATCCACCTGTCTGTGGTGATGGACGTCCAGACTGGCAGGGACTGCTGGAGTCTCCCCCCGACAGGTGTTGGGTGGTCGGGGGGCAGTGACAGTGGGTCACTGTTTGTTGGCAGCAGAGGAACGGGAACTATTGTTGCCTCTGCCTCTGCCCTTGGCGCTGTTGCCTCTGTAACCACCTCTATTCTGTTTTGGGTACGAGGCCTGTGCCCCTCCTCTGCTGAAATGTGACTGCTGTGCCAAGTGTCCTCTGGTAACACTCCGTGTACTTGAGCGACGAAAAGTGTTTCCTCTGTATTGCTGAGACTGAAGTGCCCCCATGGACTTAGCCGTCTCAGCATCTTTTTTGATCTTCTCGAGGGTGGTGTCAACCTCAGGCCCAAACAGTCTGTCTGGATTGACGGGCTGGTTGAGGATAGTCGTCTGTATTTCTGGCTTGAACCCTGAGATGCGGAGCCATGCCTGACGCCTCAACATAACACTAGTGTTGACCGCTCTTGCCGCTGTATCTGCCACGTCTAGCGCGCATTTAATTGCAGCGTTAGAAATGAGCTTGCCCTCTTGTATCAGCATCTCAGCTCCTTCTTTAAACTTGTCTGGAAGGTGTTGTAAGAGCTGCTCTAAGGTGTCATAGTGCGCCCTATCATACCTGGCTAATAGGGCTTGTGTGTTAGATATGCGCCATATGTTGGCTGCCTGCGCAGCCACCCTTTTGCCCGCTGCCTCCAGCACTTTTGACTCTTTGTCCGGGGGAGGAGCTTCACCCGTTGTCTGCGAATTCGCCCTTTTGCGGGCATTTGAGACCACCAAAGAGTCTAGAGGCAACTGGCTTCGTATATAAGTAGGGTCCCCAGGTGCCGGCCTGTACTTTTTTTCAATTCGTGGGTTCACCACTCGCGCTCTGGTGGGTTCCTTGAAAATGTCCGTGGCATGCTTGAGAACCCCTTTAAGCATTGGAAGTGTCTTCACAGTTTTTTCTGATGCAGAGAAAGTATCAAACAAAAAGTCAACTTCCACAGGGTCGGCATGCATCTCCACCTTATGGTTTGTAGCCGCCCTTTCAATTAAAGCATTAAATGCCGCAGAGTCTTCAGTTGGAGAAGTTTTAACCCCATACATATGTGGGTCACTGACCACCTGTTGGTCCCCCTGATCACCAGAGTGTATCCATGAGTCCTGCTGCTCATCAGGGTCAGTATTGTCTGGGAAGTTATACCCCTCATCTTGTTCATCCTCATCTCCATTTGAGCAAGTGGGTGAAGGTGTAGGACTCCGCCTAGGTCGTTGAGGCACGGGTTCAACAAGTTCTGGCGTGTCTGGTGCAGGCTTTTTCTTCTTTAGAGGTATTACATAGGATTCCACAGGCTGGGATGTAATTTTCCTCTTGTAGAGCGTTAATCTACCCGTGTCGGCGTCGATAAAATGCTCCGCCTGGTCGTCAGGTAAAGGTGGTCGACCAAAGCCTCCACTTAGCTGAGTCTGCCTCAATGGCTCCGAGTCCTCGGGCACCGTACGAGGTGCAAAAGCCTTCGGCACCACCTTCGGTGGAAGAGTATAGAGGATCGGCATTGAAGTCTTCTTCAGTGGAACACTTGGCTTCGGTACCGAAGGTGTTTTCGGCTCCGACGCCTTGTCTCTTATCCGTTTCAGGGAGTCCGAGATTTGCTTCGTAAAAGAAGCGGACGGCTTCGTCGATCCGACCGACGACCTCTATCCACCCACAGGGGAAGATCCGAGCGTCGACGATTTTTCTTTGGGTGGCGGAGGCGCGGATGCACCTTCGACAGCTGCGCTCTGCTCCCGTCCCGACCTTAGTCGTCGACGTCGCAGACTTTGGATCTGCAGATTTTTCTTTCTGCGTCGGGGCTCCAGACTTCGGCTCGGTGCCCCTCGCCGACTTCGCTTCGACTGTCCGTTTGCCTGTTGGTGCGGCAGTCTTGGTTGAAGGTGTCTCGACAGTCTTCTTCGACTTCGACTCGACCACCTTACTCGACACTGGCTCGACGACCTTCTTCGAGCTGGTCTCCTTGGCCCCTTTCGGTACCTTAGCCTGTTCGACAACCTTCTGCAGCTTCGAGGGCTCCGAAGACGACGGTTTCGATGTAGTCCCAGACGTCTTCGGTGTCGATGGTTTGTCGGCCATCTTTGTAGTTTTCGATTCCGATGGTTTCGGTTTCGATTTGTGTTATGGAGGCTCCGCTGGTATGTCCGTAGCCGGGCCAGGAGGCGGGGCCGAGGACTGAGGAGTAGGGTCGTGGGTAAGGCCGTGTGGCGATCCCGTGACCTGAGCCTTAGTAAATGTACGCACGGGGCATAGCTCTTCCTCCGAGCTATCTTCCGCGGCCCCATAAACTTCCTCGTCGTCCCCTACTCAAACACTTAATACGATTTTATTCCATATACTTATTTTGCTATTTATTTTATTACAACGTCTGGGGCCGTATTACTGAAAGTGCCCTGGGACACAAGAGGCGTTAGCGCTCGCTTTGCGGCACATTGGTATTAAAGGAGGGGCCGAAGACGCTTGTAAGGCCCCTTCTGTAATACAGATAGCGCTGGCGCACATTAATCGCCAGCGCTATCTGCAGGGGCGTTCCCTCATTTGCATGGGGGCGTGCCCCATGCATATGAGGGAATCCCTTTGCCTCGGCGCCCGAGCCATATTACAGACGCTGGTGCACATACAGCGCCAGCGCTATCTTCAGGGGCGTTCCCTCATTTGCATGGGGCGTGCCCCATGCATATGACGGAATCCCTTTGCCTCGGCGCCCGAGCCATATTACAGACGCTGGTGCACATACAGCACCAGCACTACCTTCTGGGGCGTTCCCTCATTTGCATGGGGGCGTGCCCCATGCATATGAGGGAATCCCTTTGCCTCGGCGCCCGAGCCATATTACAGACGCTGGTGCACATACAGCACCAGCACTACCTTCAGGGGCGTTCCCTCATTTGCATGGGGGCGTGCCCCATGCATATGAGGGAATCCCTTTGCCTCGGCGCCCGAGCCATATTACAGACGCTGGTGCACATACAGCACCTGCACTACCTTCTGGGGCGTTCCCTCATTTGCATGGGGGCGTGCCCCATGCATATGAGGGAATCCCTTTGCCTCGTCGCCCGAGCCATATTACAGACGCTGGTGCACATACAGCACCAGCACTACCTTCTGGGGCGTTCCCTCATTTGCATGGGGGCGTGCCCCATGCATATGAGGGAATCCCTTTGCCTCGGCGCCCGAGCCATATTACAGACGCTGGTGCACATACAGCACCAGCACTACCTTCTGGGGCGTTCCCTCATTTGCATGGGGGCGTGCCCCATGCATATGAGGGAATCCCTTTGCCTCGGCGCCCGAGCCATATTACAGACGCTGGTGCACATACAGCACCAGCACTACCTTCTGGGGCGTTCCCTCATTTGCATGGGGGCGTGCCCCATACATATGAGGGAATCCCTTTGCCTCGTCGCCCGAGCCATATTACAGACGCTGGTGCACATACAGCACCAGCACTACCTTCTGGGGCGTTCCCTCATTTGCATGGGGGCGTGCCCCATGCATATGAGGGAATCCCTTTGCCTCGTCGCCCGAGCCATATTACAGACGCTGGTGCACATACAGCACCAGCACTACCTTCTGGGGCGTTCCCTCATTTGCATGGGGGCTTGCCCCATGCATATGAGGGAATCCCTTTGCCTCGGCGCCCGAGCCATATTACAGACGCTGGTGCACATACAGCACCAGCACTACCTTCTGGGGCGTTCCCTCATTTGCATGGGGGCTTGCCCCATGCATATGAGGGAATCCCTTTGCCTCGGCGCCCGAGCCATATTACAGACGCTGGTGCACATACAGCACCAGCACTACCTTCTGGGGCGTTCCCTCATTTGCATGGGGGCTTGCTCCATGCATATGAGGGAATCCCTTTGCCTCGGCGCCCGAGCCATATTACAGACGCTGGTGCACATACAGCACCAGCACTACCTTCTGGGGCGTTCCCTCATTTGCATGGGGGCGTGCCCCATGCATATGAGGGAATCCCTTTGCCTCGTCGCCCGAGCCATATTACAGACGCTGGTGCACATACAGCACCAGCACTACCTTCTGGGGCGTTCCCTCATTTGCATGGGGGCGTGCCCCATGCATATGAGGGAATCCCTTTGCCTCGGCGCCCGAGCCATATTACAGACGCTGGTGCACATACAGCACCAGCACTACCTTCTGGGGCGTTCCCTCATTTGCATGGGGGCGTGCCCCATGCATATGAGGGAATCCCTTTGCCTCGGCGCCCGAGCCATATTACAGACGCTGGTGCACATACAGCACCAGCACTACCTTCAGGGGCGTTCCCTCATTTGCATGGGGGCGTGCCCCATGCATATGAGGGAATCCCTTTGCCTCGGCGCCCGAGCCATATTACAGACGCTGGTGCACATACAGCACCAGCACTACCTTCTGGGGCGTTCCCTCATTTGCATGGGGGCGTGCCCCATGCATATGAGGGAATCCCTTTGCCTCGTCGCCCGAGCCATATTACAGACGCTGGTGCACATACAGCACCAGCACTACCTTCTGGGGCGTTCCCTCATTTGCATGGGGGCGTGCCCCATGCATATGAGGGAATCCCTTTGCCTCGGCGCCCGAGCCATATTACAGACGCTGGTGCACATACAGCACCAGCACTACCTTCTGGGGCGTTCCCTCATTTGCATGGGGGCGTGCCCCATGCATATGAGGGAATCCCTTTGCCTCGGCGCCCGAGCCATATTACAGACGCTGGTGCACATACAGCACCAGCACTACCTTCTGGGGCGTTCCCTCATTTGCATGGGGGCGTGCCCCATACATATGAGGGAATCCCTTTGCCTCGTCGCCCGAGCCATATTACAGACGCTGGTGCACATACAGCACCAGCACTACCTTCTGGGGCGTTCCCTCATTTGCATGGGGGCGTGCCCCATGCATATGAGGGAATCCCTTTGCCTCGTCGCCCGAGCCATATTACAGACGCTGGTGCACATACAGCACCAGCACTACCTTCTGGGGCGTTCCCTCATTTGCATGGGGGCTTGCCCCATGCATATGAGGGAATCCCTTTGCCTCGGCGCCCGAGCCATATTACAGACGCTGGTGCACATACAGCACCAGCACTACCTTCTGGGGCGTTCCCTCATTTGCATGGGGGCTTGCCCCATGCATATGAGGGAATCCCTTTGCCTCGGCGCCCGAGCCATATTACAGACGCTGGTGCACATACAGCACCAGCACTACCTTCTGGGGCGTTCCCTCATTTGCATGGGGGCTTGCTCCATGCATATGAGGGAATCCCTTTGCCTCGGCGCCCGAGCCATATTACAGACGCTGGTGCACATACAGCACCAGCACTACCTTCTGGGGCGTTCCCTCATTTGCATGGGGGCGTGCCCCATGCATATGAGGGAATCCCTTTGCCTCGTCGCCCGAGCCATATTACAGACGCTGGTGCACATACAGCACCAGCACTACCTTCTGGGGCGTTCCCTCATTTGCATGGGGGCGTGCCCCATGCATATGAGGGAATCCCTTTGCCTCGGCGCCCGAGCCATATTACAGACGCTGGTGCACATACAGCACCAGCACTACCTTCTGGGGCGTTCCCTCATTTGCATGGGGGCGTGCCCCATGCATATGAGGGAATCCCTTTGCCTCGGCGCCCGAGCCATATTACAGACGCTGGTGCACATATAGCACCAGCACTACCTTCTGGGGCGTTCCCTCATTTGCATGGGGGCGTGCCCCATGCATATGAGGGAATCCCTTTGCCTCGTCGCCCGAGCCATATTACAGACGCTGGTGCACATACAGCACCAGCACTACCTTCTGGGGCGTTCCCTCATTTGCATGGGGGCGTGCCCCATGCATATGAGGGAATCCCTTTGCCTCGGCGCCCGAGCCATATTACAGACGCTGGTGCACATACAGCACCAGCACTACCTTCTGGGGCGTTCCCTCATTTGCATGGGGGCGTGCCCCATGCATATGAGGGAATCCCTTTGCCTCGGCGCCCGAGCCATATTACAGACGCTGGTGCACATACAGCGCCAGCGCTATCTTCAGGGGCGTTCCCTCATTTGCATGGGGCGTGCCCCATGCATATGACGGAATCCCTTTGCCTCGGCGCCCGAGCCATATTACAGACGCTGGTGCACATACAGCACCAGCACTACCTTCTGGGGCGTTCCCTCATTTGCATGGGGGCGTGCCCCATGCATATGAGGGAATCCCTTTGCCTCGGCGCCCGAGCCATATTACAGATGCTGGTGCACATACAGCACCAGCACTACCTTCAGGGGCGTTCCCTCATTTGCATGGGGGCGTGCCCCATGCATATGAGGGAATCCCTTTGCCTCGGCGCCCGAGCCATATTACAGACGCTGGTGCACATACAGCACCAGCACTACCTTCTGGGGCGTTCCCTCATTTGCATGGGGGCGTGCCCCATGCATATGAGGGAATCCCTTTGCCTCGTCGCCCGAGCCATATTACAGACGCTGGTGCACATACAGCACCAGCACTACCTTCTGGGGCGTTCCCTCATTTGCATGGGGGCGTGCCCCATGCATATGAGGGAATCCCTTTGCCTCGGCGCCCGAGCCATATTACAGACGCTGGTGCACATACAGCACCAGCACTACCTTCTGGGGCGTTCCCTCATTTGCATGGGGGCGTGCCCCATGCATATGAGGGAATCCCTTTGCCTCGTCGCCCGAGCCATATTACAGACGCTGGTGCACATACAGCACCAGCACTACCTTCTGGGGCGTTCCCTCATTTGCATGGGGGCGTGCCCCATGCATATGAGGGAATCCCTTTGCCTCGTCGCCCGAGCCATATTACAGACGCTGGTGCACATACAGCACCAGCACTACCTTCTGGGGCGTTCCCTCATTTGCATGGGGGCGTGCCCCATGCATATGAGGGAATCCCTTTGCCTCGGCACCCGAGCCATATTACAGACGCAGGCGCAGAGGCAGAGACACTCTCAGGGGGCGCACTAAAAGGTGGTGCTCTGTGCGCCCCTTGAGAGCAGCCGTCTGGATGGCTAAAAGTGGGTCCCAAGGACCCCACAGACATCCCCTTGCAGGCGGCTTCAGTCACTGACTGCATCAGCCTGCAAGGGGATCTCTAATCCCCTTTAAAGTGCAGGCGGGTTGCCTCCTGCACAGTGAGGCACGGGGCGGCTGCTTCAAGGCGGCTCAATTTTTAACTTGAATGCGCTGCCCAGTTGAGAGGTTGACGATGGGTGCTACCTCCCCGCTTGAATATCTGTTTGATGACAAAGGGGTTGGGTCTCTTCCACCAGCAAAACAAAAGTTCCCAAATAGGTGGAAGCGCTCTCTGCGGAGGATGGGCTATGGGGGGAGTTGACGAAAGTGGACGCCACTGTGGCAAGGAAAAGGGTTGCAACAGGTGGCCCCAGCTGGAGGGTTTCCAGAAGTGGGATACAATCGGGATCTCTACCCTGGGCGATGTGATGCGGGCACAGTTTTGAAATCATTTCAGGAGATGCAGAATGAATACCACTTACACTGCACCCAACTTCACCGATACCTGCAATCTCATCATGCCCATACCCACCACAAAGAATCTCATCAACCTTCCAGAATTCAACCCATCGGAAGGTAAGCTCCTACTGGGGGACCGGGGTTCTAACAAACTACTGGAAATATACCAATCTCTCATCACAAATAGTTTGAACACATTTCCCACTTTTAGAGAGGCATGGGAGGCTGACCGCGACAAGCTGGCTGAGGATAACTGGACAGAGGACCTGGGGGAACCCAGAGAGGCGGAGATTTCTGCCCACCTCCAATTGATACACAGAGCTTATTACAGGTGATACCGCTTATGGCGCATGGGCGTGATCAATTTCCCGGTTTGACTTCGCTGCATGGTGGACGAGGGTACCTTCATTTATACAGTATGGAGCTGCACAGCACTGGACTGGTTCTGGCGAGGTTTAAAGTCCTGTCGGGGGAGGTTCTCTCCTGGGCGATCCCACTGGACCAATCATAGTATCGATGGCATAGGGGAAGCAGATATAAACGGTCTCTTCTGTTTCTGGGTTTTACCCTGGCAAAACGAGACATGGCTAGAGCATGGAAAGCAGAGCCCCCCCCCCAATCAATATAGTGTGGAAAAAAGGGATGCATCACTGTATGGGCCTGGAGGTTGTGGTGCACTGGGCACAGTAATGACCCTGAAAGATCCCAAAGCCTGGCAGATGTGGGTATTGTCTTGGAGCCCATCTGGTCCGCCAGATCTCCTATTGAGGAAGAAATCCTAGGGTATGGGGCCACGAGTCAGAGAAATAATGCGTGTGGTTAATGTTCAGTCTGTTGAGGATATGTTGTACGTCATATTGTGCTAGGGTGGGGTCGAATGTACCCATTTCTTGTTTTTGTTCAGGGGTGTAATCATTTCATCACCCTGTACGTACATCTCACCCGCATGGTCATGCTTCTTTCTTGAAACCCAATAACATTAGTTATTAATAAAAAATAATAACTTTCACATTGAAAAACGTTCCACAATACCACATATCTAGATCTACTTTTGCTCTCTGCGTTTACACATCTAAACAGCTGCAGGCCACATAAGACTCGACCCATGTCCTCACACTGGTCCTGGAGTCACCATCTCAGTAGAGACAGCCATCGAAATGCTGCGCGTGCACCAGAGAAGTGTCATGCCCCTCTGTCAAGGCTACAAAGAAGACCATTCTGTGGCCTCACTGGCTGGGAGGTGGTGTCACGCTGAATGTGACTGTCAGGCATGCATGTGAAGGTCTTGAACAGTTACACTCATCTAGTGTGTTGGACTCAGCAGTGTTCACAGTGGTGAAGGTAAAGATAAAGGTCTTAGTGTAAGACTCCGGCTCATGGACGGTCACAGACCCGGCTTCAAACGACACCCAAAGCAGCAAAGCACGCGCACCATCAGTACCGAGAGCTGCATTGTGCTGCAAAAGATGGTCATTGTTGAGAATGGGCACGTGTTGTGGTAGGGTAGGATAAAACACTGCATGCACAGAATGTTGGTACAGCTATGCACATCATAAAGAAGCTTGCTAGTTTAAGTTTATCTTAATAATAAAGTGATCAAATTAACGGAGGCAATGAGATACTCTGAAATGAAAGACCGGAGTACTTGGAAAATGGAAGGTGCACTCCAATGAAGTCAATTACGCAGAAGAATGTTTTGAAATGTCTTCACTTTATTTGTAATCTTTCGTTTTCTTAAAAAAGGGGCCCAGCCAACGTGTTTCGTTCCCCTAGTGCCACGGGAACTTCGTCAGGGCTGCAAAAATTGTAACATACATTTTGTTATCTATACATCCTTGCAGCGGATGTCAGGAGTGGTTGCACCAACTGATACTTGAAACTGACGGAACTAACGTGCTTGACCTTGGTCTGCTGCTATGTGCTTTTGGTACCTTTCTTGAAAGACCGGAGTAGTTTATTCCAATTACAGGGTCTTGGAAAAGTCCTGCTGTTTTTCATCGCTACCTCCCTGGGTCAGGGGTGGATTGGTTATGCACCGCTCCTTCCTTGGACTTGGTAGCCATTACCTAGGTTCCCCCTCTGGATTAACACACTGATTCCCCTATTCCCACAGTGACCAAAGCAGGTTCAGAAAGTAACAGGGCAGCGAGGGTCTCCACAGCGGTCCCCACGCAGGAACCACCCTGCTTTCCTCGGTTCCTTGCAAGTCAAGCGTTAATGTACAAGTAAAGAGGCCTGGGAAGACTAGGGCTCACTGGTGTTTGCATGTAACAGAAGCAGCTTAAACTACAGATGGCCTGAAGACGATCAATCATTCTCGCTGTGGACCCCAGGGGAAGGTCCTGGTGGTTCAGGACTACTGCTCCAACAATTTAAGCAGCTGGTCATCATGTGAACCCCACACTCACCGTCAAACGGCATGTACTCAATGAAGCGGACCTCCAGGGGCAGCTTTTCCGTCAATGCCACAAAATCCACAAGCTCGTCCTCGTTCAGACCTCTCATTACCACACAGTTCACCTGGAGAGGATTAGAAAAAACACCATCACGCCAAAGAAAACATGGTCATGCTCAGCAAATCGCATTCAGGGCTTCACAACTTGTTGTATTAGGAAGCCAAACACAACTTGCAGAAGATTCAGCCAGAAGTAGCAGACTGTTTAGCTATGATCTCCAAAGAGCTGTAAAACCTGGAGGAATGCAGGGATCAGAGCTGCAGTTTCAATTTGGAAAGAAAAAAAGATGTGTTGTTCTTTCTCCAATTTTACTTATTAAAAGACCTCCAATAAACTTGATGTGTTCTTCGTGTTCAACACAAGTGCTTTAGAGTGAGGCTCGTACCTTGGAGAAGGGACAATACTTTCACCAATGTGGTTCAAAGGCTGGAAAGGTCACTCCCTTCAAATGATCAAATCAATTTAGACTTAGCCATTTTACTAAATAAATCACCTACACACAAGCTCTTGCAGATCATGGCTAATCTCTTAAACAATAAACCACTTTGACAGCCTCCATTTTCAAATGATGAATCCCCCTTCGGCCCAGTCCTTTCAAATGATAACTCCACTTCGGTTCATGCGTTAGGCTTGCACTTTTAAAACACTCTTGATTCACACTTTCTTTTATTTTAATTATTTTGTATTACATTTTGACAGCATAAAAGGAATTATTGGAATTTAGGTAAATCAACCTCATAACCATACATTGGCTAAGTATTAACAGTTTACTTCCGCTTTGTAACCGCCATTGCTGCATTTCTTTTCCTGGTCAACTCGGAAATACATATTGGATGTCCCTTTTTTTAGACGATCTCCAGTGAGAAGCTCACATCTGCTGAGTGAATGTCAGACAATACATCTGGGTTGTTCAGACATGTTTATATCATCTCTTTACTTTGTGAGATAAGGGGTCTCCTACTCTACTCCACTAGGTAAATCCCTAGGTGTGTTTTATTAGCATAGTGGAGCCACTTTTAGGCACCCACCCCAGCTCCTCAAACTGTACTAAGCGTGGAAACACACATGCACTCTCTCTCTTTCTTTCGGATCACCCACAGGGGTCTCCAACCTTTTCTGTAATAAGAGCTACATATGATCAGTTAAAAACATCTAGGGCCAATAACAGTATTAGTGCTGTAATAGTGGCATCAAACAAGATTACATTAGTAGCCACACCATTCACGATTACTAGCCATGATCACCTCAGTGCATTAGGCAACGTAGCCAACAGTCATGTAAAAAAGTCTGTCAGTTTGGAATACCTTTACATAGGTAATATATTCGCAATAGCTTGAATGCCACTGGCACCAAGGTAATACTATTAGTAAGTCTTGAATATATTTTGCACATTCAACCATTTTCTCCAAACGACACCTTTTGAGTTCTGTAAATACACTCAATCCAAACATTTTCAATTTTGATGTAGATATACTAATTTAGCCAAGCAAAAGCTTCTAATTTAGTAGTCAGGATTGGACAAGGGAGAGCTGCCTACAGGTAGCTGGACAGCTGCTCGTTGGAGAACCCTGCTTGCCCTCAAACACTGCTTTCAGGCCAAGCAAAGCAATGAAGCACCTTAGGCAGCAGCCGTTTGTAAACAAGGAGTCACTTTTGGCCCAGCTTTCTGAATGACTCACGAGGTTACATCCTTCATGACCTCTGGAGGACCAGCATAAGGACGTCTGTGCTCCTTACAGGGCAGTGAGCACCAAAAGTGTGGGGGAGTTTGTTGTTGACCAATACGAAGAGTCCTCGGGGTGTTGGGTAACACAAACTCGTAGAATAGATTATTCCAGATAAAAGCCATTCACTGAATTGGATTCTGACATTTGGTGAATTGTAATATATAAAAGTCTGTGATTTTTGTACAGCAAAACCTTAATAAAGGCAGTTGAGCGCTGTACAGGACCACAGACAGGGATAGAGCTAAAGCTTGGTTGTGGAAGGTTAATGCACTGTGATGTATTGTTCTCTAAGGTGGAGGGTTAATGCACTGTGATGTATTGTTCTTTAAGGCAGAAGGTTAATACCCTGCAATGTATTCTTCTTTAAGGTGGAAGGTTAATGCACTGCAATGTATTGTTCTTTAAGGCGGAAGGTTAATCCACTGCGATGTATTTTTCTTTAAGGCGGAAGGTTAATGCACTGCGATGTATTGTTCTTTAAGGGGGATGGTTAATGCACTGCGATGTATTGTTCTTTAAGGGGGATGGTTAATGCACTGCGATGTATTGTTCTTTAAGGGGGATGGTTAATGCACTGCGATGTATTGTTCTTTAAGGGGGATGGTTAATGCACTGCGATGTATTGTTCTTTAAGGGGGATGGTTACTGCACCGCGATGTATTGTTCTTTAAAGCGATACAAATAGCCATGTCTGAACTGGGGTGGCAGAGTGGGCTAAAGAATGGTGATGGATTAAACCCAGAACTTTTGACTGGGTGGGAGTGTTTGATTGATTCGGATGCTCCGTCCATCACCACCCCCTTTTGTACCGCTTTTGGCCGCCATAAGTGTGGCAGGGTATGCTCAGACGTGGGTCCCTTGCTCACTTTGCCACTGGATTCAAGCAAGCCGGGCTGAAGACGGCTGGAATGCCAGAAACCGGTCCTCGGAAGCTTGTTTCCGGTCCAGGGAAGACATGGCTTGGCAGTTCGGCTGGACTGTTCCCATGAGGCACAGGGTCAGACTGATTTGCATATAGCCATGTCTGAACTGGGGTGGCAGAGTGGGCTAAAGAACGGTGATGGATTAAACCCAGATCTTTTGACTGGGTGTGAAAGTTTGATTGATTCGGTTGCTCCGTCCATCACCACCCCCTTTTGTACCGCTTTTGGCCGCCATAAGTGTGGCAGGGTATGCTCAGACGTGAGTCCCTTGCTCACTTTGCCACTGGATTCAAGCAAGCCGGGCTGAAGACGGCTGGAATGCCAGAAACCGGTCCTCGGAAGCTTGTTTCCGGTCCAGGGAAGACATGGCTCGGCAGTTCGGGCTGGACTGTTCCCATGAGGCACAGGGTCAGACTGATTTGCATATAGCCATGTCTGAACTGGGGTGGCAGAGTGGGCTAAAGAACCGTGATGGATTAAACCCAGATCTTTTGACTGGGTGTGAGTGTTTGATTGATTCGGATGCTCCGTCCATCACCACCCCTTTTTGTACCGCTTTTGGCCGCCATAAGTGAGGCAGGGTATGCTCAGACGTGAGTCCCTTGCTCACTTTGCCACTGGATTCAAGCAAGCCGGGCTGAAGACGGCTGGAATGCCAGAAACCGGTCCTCGGAAGCTTGTTTCCGATCCAGGGAAGACATGGCTTGGCAGTTCGGGATGGAATGTTCCCATGGGGCAAAGGGTCAGACTGATTTGCACATAGGCATGTCTGAACTGGGGTGGCAGAGTGGGCTAAAGAACGGTGATGGATTAAACCCAGATCTTTTGACTGGGTGTGAGTGTTTGATTGATTCGGATGCTCCGTCCATCACCACCCCCTTTTGTACCGCTTTTGGCCGCCATGAGTGTGGCAGGGTATGCTCAGACGTGAGACCCTTGCACACTTTGCCACTGGATTCAAGCAAGCCGGGCTGAAGACGGCTGGAATGCCAGAAACTGGTCCTCGGAAGCTTGTTTCCGGTCCAGGGAAGACATGGCTTGGCAGTTCGGGCTGGACTGTTCCCATGAGGCACAGGGTCAGACTGATTTGCATATAGCCATGTCTGAACTGGGGTGGCAGAGTGGGCTAAAAAACGGTGATGGATTAAACCCAGATCTTTTGACTGGGTGTGAGTGTTTGATTGATTCGGATGCTCCGTCCATCATCACACCCTTTTGTACCGCTTTTGGCCGCCATAAGTGTGGCAGGGTATGCTCAGACGTGGGTCCCTTGCTCACTTTGCCACTGGATTCAAGCAAGCCGGGCTGAAGACGGCTGGAATGCCAGAAACCGGTCCTCGGAAGCTTGTTTCCGGTCCAGGGAAGACATGGCTTGGCAGTTCGGCTGGACTGTTCCCATGAGGCACAGGGTCAGACTGATTTGCATATAGCCATGTCTGAACTGGGGTGGCAGAGTGGGCTAAAGAACGGTGATGGATTAAACCCAGATCTTTTGACTGGGTGTGAAAGTTTGATTGATTCGGTTGCTCCGTCCATCACCACCCCCTTTTGTACCGCTTTTGGCCGCCATAAGTGTGGCAGGGTATGCTCAGACGTGAGTCCCTTGCTCACTTTGCCACTGGATTCAAGCAAGCCGGGCTGAAGACGGCTGGAATGCCAGAAACCGGTCCTCGGAAGAGCACCCCCTTTTGTACCGCTTTTGGTCGGCCACAGTGTTCCAGGGAGCGAGCCTACCTGCTCGACGGACCCTTCACCAGCTTGCCACTCAAGATCCAGGGACCTCGGAGACCTCCAAGCCACACAGCACGGGGACCCAGTGCCTCCTCCATCGCGCCAGCTGACTGTTGTCTCCTCCCCCCGCTGCTGCCCTTCACCAGCGGGCCTGCAGCCGTGCAGGGGGAGTAGAGACTACAAGTCCCAGCAGCCTCCGCGACGCGAGCGGAAGTCGCGTAGAGGCTTGGCGCCCGGAGGCGCCGCTTAAGGGGCTGGTCCTACAGAGGAACGGGTGTCGGCCACAGTGTTCCAGGGAGCGAGCCTACCTGCTCGACGGACCCTTCACCAGCTTGCCACTCAAGATCCAGGGACCTCGGAGACCTCCAAGCCACACAGCACGGGGACCCAGTGCCTCCTCCATCGCGCCAGCTGACTGTTGTCTCCTCCCCCCGCTGCTGCCCTTCACCAGCGGGCCTGCAGCCGTGCAGGGGGAGTAGAGACTACAAGTCCCAGCAGCCTCCGCGACGCGAGCGGAAGTCGCGTAGAGGCTTGGCGCCCGGAGGCGCCGCTTAAGGGGCTGGTCCTACAGAGGAACGGGTGTCGGCCACAGTGTTCCAGGGAGCGAGCCTACCTGCTCGACGGACCCTTCACCAGCTTGCCACTCAAGATCCAGGGACCTCGGAGACCTCCAAGCCACACAGCACGGGGACCCAGTGCCTCCTCCATCGCGCCAGCTGACTGTTGTCTCCTCCCCCCGCTGCTGCCCTTCACCAGCGGGCCTGCAGCCGTGCAGGGGGAGTAGAGACTACAAGTCCCAGCAGCCTCCGCGACGCGAGCGGAAGTCGCGTAGAGGCTTGGCGCCCGGAGGCGCCGCTTAAGGGGCTGGTCCTACAGAGGAACGGGTGTCGGCCACAGTGTTCCAGGGAGCGAGCCTACCTGCTCGACGGACCCTTCACCAGCTTGCCACTCAAGATCCAGGGACCTCGGAGACCTCCAAGCCACACAGCACGGGGACCCAGTGCCTCCTCCATCGCGCCAGCTGACTGTTGTCTCCTCCCCCCGCTGCTGCCCTTCACCAGCGGGCTTGCAGCCGTGCAGGGGGAGTAGAGACTACAAGTCCCAGCAGCCTCCGCGACGCGAGCGGAAGTCGCGTAGAGGCTTGGCGCCCGGAGGCGCCGCTTAAGGAGCCGGTCTTCACCGCATCGCGGGACCGCGCGCGGGGCCGTGCCCGGGGCTAAGCCCGGGCAAAGGGCGGGCCCTCTGTGGCCCTCAGAGGCCTGAGGAGTCTGGGCTGGGCACTACCCCCTGGCCAATTTCGCAGCGACCATTAAGGTAACAACGCTTTGTGATTATTATATTGCTAATGGCTCCAACTGCATCTAAACCCATCACCAAGAACATGGTTAAAAAAACGCCTATTAACACACGCTCTGTGGCAAGGACCGCTGTCCAAACCAAGACACCATTACCAACGTTAACTGCCATTGACCTCATGCTCCAACAGACAATTGTAGTGGTAGCAAATGCCATCGAAAACACTGAGAAACGTTTGTCTCTACCTCCTAGTGCCTGCCTAATCCACCGCACACCACAACCTGTTGATAGCACTGTATATAATATCAATATGACAGCATTATCCAACGATTCCATGCTTATGCAATCTTATACAGGTCTCCCTGGTACTGTGCCTCCATCCACAGTAGACCTTCCTACATCTCCCACACAACTCCAAGATAGGGACAGCCGTCTATCCATAACTCCTAACTTACAGATTGATGTTCCACCACCTGAGGAATCGGGCCCCAGTGCTGCGCCTAGCGCATCATTGATTACCTGCGATACTGCAGATACTATGCTTACAATAGACCTAGTCAACAATAGCAGCGACAGTAGTATAATCAACCAGGGCATCGCCCATCGCAGAACCAGACGCATTTACACTAGGAAACCACATGCTTTCTTAAGGGGATGTATGAAACTAAAGGGCAAAAGAAAGAAGACCATCTTACCAACACCCCCCATAGACCCATCTAATGGAATTGCACAATTGATGCCTAATACAGGACCGGTAGTTAATATGGAGTCAATACTGGTCCAAATCACGGATGCTATGAAGCACCTTATTGCTCCCCTAAATGATAAACTCGAGCAAATAGGTAAAAAGGTGGAAAACCTGGAAAAATTGGGCCTAGCCAAATTAGACATCCTTGAACACTTAGGCCCACAAACTACACAAACCACTCAACCCATCCCAAATGTATCTACCAGGAATAAGGCTATAACAACTGCCCATACTGCATCTAAACCACAGGCTCCATCAGTGAGTAATACAAATCCACCAGCACCTACCTGTAAAACCGTAACTTTACAAAGTAACACCCATAACGGCCCATCTCCTTCCACCTCTCACAGAGCAACTGGGGTGGTGTTTAAGGACTACACCTCAGCAAGCAGGAACCCACCGGCGCGTAGCTACTATAACAATATCATCCCCGCCGTGATCAATCTTCCACCAGAAAGTAGGCCTCTGGTAGCAATCCTTGCTAACGTACCAAAACTCAAACCCTCCCAATTTGAAAACAGTGAAACTCTTAAAAATAAAATTTTACACTGGCTGGTCCACAACTGTGGCTTCCCCTTAAGTGGTGCAGGCCAGATTATTTCAACCCAAAGGGTAGGGTGGGTGGGTCCAAGCAAAAAGGATATAAACGGGGACTGCGTAATTATAAATTACAAAACCACCGAATGGGCGCGTGACTCCATCTTGAACGCACCCATCCCCTCTGACAATGAATATAACACAACCCTGTTCCCTTTGGATTATTTTTATAGAAACCTGGTGGGGTTCAAGACACCCGTGCAGAATTTTAAACATCCTAGAGCAACTAATACACCTTACCCATCTGCATTGCAGGCACCTGTACAATTAGCCGGGCATCCTTCCCATTCTTTGTACCCCACGACTACTCATGTATTTAATAATCAGCATGTTCCACAACCACCTATGGAATTGTACAGAATGCCTAACCCCAATTATCTTAATTACCACAATACAATTGGGTCTGGTAGTAACATCTATGGACAATTCGCTGTTCCAACATCTAATAGATTCGAGATGTTCAATTCTCTTGATGAAAATGATTGACTGCCAGATACACCTACTGGAGAAAGTGTAATCCATATAAACACCTCTGCTCTAAGTCTAAATAATCCAACCACGATAGCCGACCACAACCGTACATGCCCGCCTAAAATCCCCCCTGCAAATGAACCCTCCATAGAGAACCCCACAATCAGCCCTAACGACATGGCAACGATAGATAACAGCACCTGTACGGTGGTAAACCATCTAGGCGATCAAATGCCATCGACAGTCACAACAGAAATGATTCCATCCCATGTATCCAGGGAAAGTTCACTGAGGGTTATCACATGGAATGTAGCGGGCCTAGCTTCCAAGGTAAACACACCCGTATGGGATGGCTTTCTTAAGCAAGGCTATGACATCATATGCCTCCAAGAAACGTGGGATAGAGCAGAAGTACATGTTGAGGGATATTCCTCCTTTAGCGTGCTGGCTGTGGCTTCGCAGGCTGGCCGCGCCAAGGGGGGGTTAGTGACCCTGCTATCTACAACATTGACTGAGTTTTGGGTCAGTAGCCATGTAGTCTTGGGAGATTATGCATCCGTTTTGCGCGTGACCCACAGTGGACCTAAAGATCTAATAATCGTGAACTTTTACAATAACATCGCTAGCCACAGCCAGGGGTTGTTCATCTCTGACATCGACCAGGCTGTCGACGCAATGTTATCAAGCTCCCCTAAACCAGCGGTAATCTTGTGGGCCGGAGATTTTAACATCAAAACGTGCTCCTATGCACTTAAGGGGGCTTGTGGCCACAGGGAAGAATACTCTGGAAGGGAAACTACCAGCGTCTTCAACCACTTCCCACATAACATCCTAGGAAGTGCCTTGAATAACCTACTGGCCAAATATGATTTGGAACTTCTTGAATGCAATATGAATGCCAACAATGTTAGATGCCCGACATTCCACGGAAGGAACAGCCATTCATTTATAGATCACATTATTGTCTCCAGCTCTGCAACGTATATAAATGTGTGGGTAATCGAACAAACGGTCAGTGACCACAACAGTGTATCTGTCGAATTACTGGACTGGCCGTCAAAAAGGAACTCTCACGGCCAACCTATCCAGGACATCTCCGTAGGAAGACCAAATGGGATGAGGGTGAAATGGATAAAAGTCGACCCTACCAAAATTGTCACCAACGTAATCATTAATTGCTACGGAGAAGTGGAATACTGTTTATCCCCAACACCATGCCCAGAAATCTTGCTGTCTAAATTTCTAATCATCACACAAACTGTTGAGAAATCATTGACAAGCAAATCAAGGGAGCGAAGAAAAGTTAAGACGGCGTGGTTTGATGATAACTGTGCCCAGTCACTAAAAAGGCTAAAAACCTCATTAGATACAAAACCGAGAGACCACTGCAAGATAAGGGAAGACCGTCACAACTACAAAATCGCCCTGGCCACTCGGAAGAGAGAACTACAGGACGAGGCATGGGTTAAATTAGATCGGGCAGCGGAAACAAAAGATCACAAACTCTTCTGGGACACTGTAAACAGTCCGTACTTAAAGAATGACAACATCCCCGAACTTACCTCGCATGTCAGCTGTCAAGATTGGATTATACATTTTACTGGGATTTTTAACTCTGATTGTTCAGACCCTAATGTTTTAACTGGAATGCCAATTAATTTTAAATGGGAGAAATTATTGTTTACAGTATCTTTAAATGAGGTGCAGGATGCTATAGGGAAAAGTAAGGGGGGGAAAGCCCCGGGCCCAGATGGGGTCCCTGTGGACTTTTTTAAATTTAAGATTGACCTTTGGGCGCCTATTTTAACACGTTACTTCAATGCTGCTATTGTGAATGAACTACCTACCTCATGGGGTCAATCCATTTTGGTGCCTCTTTTTAAAAAAGGTTCAAGGGCTGAAGCACGTAATTATCGTCCAATTTCTCTTTTGGACTCGTCATTAAAAATACTGAGTCGCGTGCTTCTGGGAAGATTAGAGTCCTGGGTTGAGGACAATAAGGTCCTATCACCCATCCAGTACGGGTTCCGTAGGGGTATAGGAACCATGGAGCAGTGTGTGAACCTTGAGCTTATTATCGGCAAGTACACAAGAGCAAAGGAAGGGCATTTGTTCATGTGTTTTGCCGATCTAAGCTCGGCGTTCGACCTAGTGGAACACACACTGCTCTGGCCAACATTACTCGCTATGGGCGCACCCCCCGAAATAATTCACCTGCTGGCCAGAATGTACAGTAGCCTATCAAGCAAAGTTAGATTTGGTCCAAATGGAGAGTGTACCCCCTTTTTTAAAATAGGTAGAGGGATTAGGCAAGGGTGCGTTCTCGCACCCTTGCTGTTTTCCCTTTTTATAAACCAGGTCGATCAGTCCCTACAAGAGTCCTATGCAGATGCCCCTATGATAAATGGCAAACAAGTACCCGTCCTCTTATACGCGGACGACGCGGTCCTGATTTCCAGGACCGCGAATGGGCTCCAAAAGTTAATTGACAAATTTAATGTTTTTATTAAAGGCAGAATGCTCAAAATTAATAAGGGTAAGACTATGACTATGACCTGTGGGAAGAAATTAAAGAAAAGTAAGTCATTTTTCCTTGATGGGGATAAACTTGAGGCTGTGCAACATTTTTGTTATTTAGGCATTACATTCTCTGGGGACGGGAGATGGGCAAACGAGCAATCTTGCATAGGCATGAAGATGATTAGAAATACAAACTGCATCTTCAGATTCGCCTCCAAATTAGGGGGGCGTAGAATAAGGGAGATGATTTCCATTTATAACTCCAGGTGCATGTCCTCTGCCCTTTACGGAGCAGGGATATGGGGATATAATTCCCAGATCGCCCTCTCCATTCAGCAGGAAGAAAATAGGTATCTTAAACGCCTATTATGTCTTCCTGCTTCAGCCTCCAATGAAATTACACATAGGGAGCTGGGCATACACCATGCCACAGACTTGATTGCACTACGTCCCCTCTCCCTTTGGCGTTCTATCTGGGCCAAAGATGAAACCAAGTTTACCCAGGAATTAATTCTAGACTGTTTTAAACTGGACCAGCACTTAAAAATCCCCTGGCTAAAACACATTTTTCACTGGTACAATTCCCTTTTTGGCCAGGATATTTTTAAAGATACCCCAACAGAATTAGTTTTAACGAAGCGTGACCTTAAAACCACCTACATGGATCATGCTGAAGGGATTAGAATGAAGGGGTACGCTACACAAAGTACCTTCAAACTGTACCTGGAATACAATTTAAATACAGGATTCCCATCATACCTTACATTCGTCAGTATTAACTCCCATCGTTTTGTTTTGGCACGCCTGAGGCTGGGTATAGTCCACCATTTGGTGGCCTTCCCTACTATAAAGAAGCCGGGGTCCTGCCCGTGCCCATGCGATGGGAAATCGAAACAGAGTATCTGCCACTTTTTACTATTTTGCAACTTTTATACTGGTTTTAGAAAATTTTATCTAAAACAATTATTTCTAGAATACAGTACGTATGATATAAGAGCTGCAATGCAATTATTGTTTGACCTGTCGTCCCCTAACATATGTTATCGTGTAGCCACTTATGTTCTTAAATGTATTAGGCACAGGAAATCAATTATCATATGATCTCCGTTGGAAAAGACACCTATGATCAATTGTGAGCTACTGTCAAACCTTATGCATTTCTCTTATACGTGACCTTTGGTTTTTATCATGATTTTAGACCTTGTATCGACTGCTCCTCTGGCCTGTACCCCTCTGGACTTATACCTTTTTAAATTTCTTGTATATATTTGTTGATGAATATGTAATAGATTTTTACAGTTAATACACTTTAGTTACTCTGGCATATTTTTGCACATATTATTGCACTTTATGCCCAGTTCAGGCCTTTCTTTGATTGTATACAATTGCTGCTAAAATACGTGAGAGAAGTTGTAGACATTGCACTTTAGTTATCCCTTGCACAATTTGCACACACTACTGCACTTTATGCTCAGTCTAAGCCTTCCCTTGACTGGTACTACCTTATTTAGCAAGTTTTGCACTACACTTTAAAAATTGCTGCTAAATATAAACGTCCCCCTTTTTTTGCATATTTTGCACATGTTATTGCACTTTAGGCCTGGAATAGGTCTCTTGTTTAAGTACCACCTATTTGCATGTTGTACCAAACGTTAAAAAAAATGGCTGCTATTTACAAGTGATTACCCCATGGTACATTGATGTGATATGTTTTGCATTAATTTGCTGATTGTCGCTAAGTGCTATGTCCAATCCTTGCTTATTTTGCACACATTACTGCACTTTTCGCCCTGTATAGGTCTCTTATTTAGTATTATTCCTCCCGGCATGCCTTGCATAAAACGTGTAAACTGACGCTATATTTAGTGATTATTTTCTCTTTTAGATTTTATCTTGATTGCCTGTACTAATGCAATTGTTTTAGTAGTTTCATCATTCTTTATAAAAGTGACTTCAATTGTATTTATGAATGTTGCTATATGGTTGTATCTATACAAACCGAATAAAGCATTTTGAAACGAAACGAGTCCCTTGCTCACTTTGCCACTGGATTCAAGCAAGCCGGGCTGAAGACGGCTGGAATGCCAGAAACCGGTCCTCGGAAGCTTGTTTCCGGTCCAGGGAAGACATGGCTTGGCAGTTCGGGCTGGACTGTTCCCATGAGGCACAGGGTCAGACTGATTTGCATATAGCCATGTCTGAACTGGGGTGGCAGAGTGGGCTAAAGAACCGTGATGGATTAAACCCAGATCTTTTGACTGGGTGTGAGTGTTTGATTGATTCGGATGCTCCGTCCATCACCACCCCTTTTTGTACCGCTTTTGGCCGCCATAAGTGTGGCAGGGTATGCTCAGACGTGAGTCCCTTGCTCACTTTGCCACTGGATTCAAGCAAGCCGGGCTGAAGACGGCTAGAATGCCAGAAACCGGTGCTCGGAAGCTTGTTTCCGGTCCAGGGAAGACATGGCTTGCCAGTTCAGGCTGGACTGTTCCCATGAGGCACAGGGTCAGACTGATTTGCATATAGCCATGTCTGAATTGGGGTGGCAGAGTGGGCTGAAGGACGGTGATGGATTAAACCCAGATCTTTTGACTGGGTGTGAGTGTTTGATTGATTCGGATGCTCCGTCCATCACTACCCCCTTTTGTACCGCTTTTGGCCGCCATAAGTGTGGCAGGGTATGCTCAGACGTGAGTCCCTTGCTCACTTTGCCACTGGATTCAAGCAAGCCGGGCTGAAGACGGCTGGAATGCCAGAAACCGGTCCTCGGAAGCTTGTTTCCGATCCAGGGAAGACATGGCTTGGCAGTTCGGGATGGAATGTTCCCATGGGGCAAAGGGTCAGACTGATTTGCACATAGGCATGTCTGAACTGGGGTGGCAGAGTGGGCTAAAGAACGGTGATGGATTAAACCCAGATCTTTTGACTGGGTGTGAGTGTTTGATTGATTCGGATGCTCCGTCCATCACCACCCCCTTTTGTACCGCTTTTGGCCGCCATGAGTGTGGCAGGGTATGCTCAGACGTGAGTCCCTTGCACACTTTGCCACTGGATTCAAGCAAGCCGGGCTGAAGACGGCTGGAATGCCAGAAACTGGTCCTCGGAAGCTTGTTTCCGGTCCAGGGAAGACATGGCTTGGCAGTTCGGGCTGGACTGTTCCCATGAGGCACAGGGTCAGACTGATTTGCATATAGCCATGTCTGAACTGGGGTGGCAGAGTGGGCTAAAGAACGGTGATGGATTAAACCCAGATCTTTTGACTGGGTGTGAGTGTTTGATTGATTCGGATGCTCCGTCCATCATCACACCCTTTTGTACCGCTTTTGGCCGCCATAAGTGTGGCAGGGTATGCTCAGACGTGAGTCCCTTGCTCACTTTGCCACTGGATTCAAGCAAGCCGGGCTGAAGACGGCTGGAATGCCAGAAACCGGTCCTCGGAAGCTTGTTTCCGGTCCAGGGAAGACATGGCTTGGCAGTTCGGGCTGGACTGTTCCCATGAGGCACAGGGTCAGACTGATTTGCATATAGCCATGTCTGAACTGGGGTGGCAGAGTGGGCTAAAGAACCGTGATGGATTAAACCCAGATCTTTTGACTGGGTGTGAGTGTTTGATTGATTCGGATGCTCCGTCCATCACCACCCCTTTTTGTACCGCTTTTGGCCGCCATAAGTGTGGCAGGGTATGCTCAGACGTGAGTCCCTTGCTCACTTTGCCACTGGATTCAAGCAAGCCGGGCTGAAGACGGCTAGAATGCCAGAAACCGGTGCTCGGAAGCTTGTTTCCGGTCCAGGGAAGACATGGCTTGCCAGTTCAGGCTGGACTGTTCCCATGAGGCACAGGGTCAGACTGATTTGCATATAGCCATGTCTGAATTGGGGTGGCAGAGTGGGCTAAAGGACGGTGATGGATTAAACCCAGATCTTTTGACTGGGTGTGAGTGTTTGATTGATTCGGATGCTCCGTCCATCACTACCCCCTTTTGTACCGCTTTTGGCCGCCATAAGTGTGGCAGGGTATGCTCAGACGTGAGTCCCTTGCTCACTTTGCCACTGGATTCAAGCAAGCCGGGCTGAAGACGGCTGGAATGCCAGAAACCGGTCCTCGGAAGCTTGTTTCCGATCCAGGGAAGACATGGCTTGGCAGTTCGGGATGGAATGTTCCCATGGGGCAAAGGGTCAGACTGATTTGCACATAGGCATGTCTGAACTGGGGTGGCAGAGTGGGCTAAAGAACGGTGATGGATTAAACCCAGATCTTTTGACTGGGTGTGAGTGTTTGATTGATTCGGATGCTCCGTCCATCACCACCCCCTTTTGTACCGCTTTTGGCCGCCATGAGTGTGGCAGGGTATGCTCAGACGTGAGTCCCTTGCACACTTTGCCACTGGATTCAAGCAAGCCGGGCTGAAGACGGCTGGAATGCCAGAAACTGGTCCTCGGAAGCTTGTTTCCGGTCCAGGGAAGACATGGCTTGGCAGTTCGGGCTGGACTGTTCCCATGAGGCACAGGGTCAGACTGATTTGCATATAGCCATGTCTGAACTGGGGTGGCAGAGTGGGCTAAAGAACGGTGATGGATTAAACCCAGATCTTTTGACTGGGTGTGAGTGTTTGATTGATTCGGATGCTCCGTCCATCATCACACCCTTTTGTACCGCTTTTGGCCGCCATAAGTGTGGCAGGGTATGCTCAGACGTGAGTCCCTTGCTCACTTTGTCACTGGATTCAAGCAAGCCGGGCTGAAGACGGCTGGAATGCCAGAAACCGGTCCTCGGAAGCTTGTTTCCGGTCCAGGGAAGACATGGCTTGGCAGTTCGGGCTGGACTGTTCCCATGAGGCACATGGTCAGACTGATTTGCATATAGCCATGTCTGAACTAGGGTGGCAGAGTGGGCTAAAGAACGGTGATGGATTAAATCCAGATCTTTTGACTGGGTGTGAATGTTTGATTGATTCGGATGCTCCGTCCATCACCACCCCTTTTTGTACCGCTTTTGGCCGCCATAAGTGTGGCAGGGTATGCTCAGACGTGAGTCCCTTGCTCACTTTGCCACTGGATTCAAGCAAGCCGGGCTGAAGACGGCTGGAATGCCAGAAACCGGTCCTCGGAAGCTTGTTTCCGGTCCAGGGAAGACATGGCTTGGCAGTTCGGGCTGGACTGTTCCCATGAGGCACAGGGTCAGACTGATTTGCATATAGCCATGTCTGAACTGGGGTGGCAGAGTGGGCTAAAGAACCGTGATGGATTAAACCCAGATCTTTTGACTGGGTGTGAGTGTTTGATTGATTCGGATGCTCCGTCCATCACCACCCCTTTTTGTACCGCTTTTGGCCGCCATAAGTGTGGCAGGGTATGCTCAGACGTGAGTCCCTTGCTCACTTTGCCACTGGATTCAAGCAAGCCGGGCTGAAGACGGCTAGAATGCCAGAAACCGGTCCTCGGAAGCTTGTTTCCAGTCCAGGGAAGACATGGCTTGCCAGTTCAGGCTGGACTGTTCCCATGAGGCACAGGGTCAGACTGATTTGCATATAGCCATGTCTGAACTGGGGTGGCAGAGTGGGCTAAAGAACCGTGATGGATTAAACCCAGATCTTTTGACTGGGTGTGAGTGTTTGATTTATTCGGATGCTCCGTCCATCACCACCCCCTTTTGTACCGTATTGTTCTGTAAGGCGGAAGGTTAATGGCACTGCGATGTATTGCTCTTTAAGCTGGACAGTGAATTCCCTTGCGTTGTATTGTTTTTTAAGGGGGTTGGTTAATGCACCGCGATGCATTGTTCTTTAAGGCGGAAGGTGAATGCACTGCGATGTATTGTTCTTTAAGGTGGATGGCTAATGCACTGCGATGTATTGTTTTTTAAGGGGGATGGTTAATGCACCGCGATGCATTGATCTTTAAGGCGGAAGGTTAATGCACTGCGATGTATTGTTCTTTAAGGTGGAAGGTTAATGCACTGCGATGTATTGATCTTTAAGGCGGAAGGTTAATGCACTGCAATGTATTGTTCTTTAAGGTGGAAGGTTAATGCACTGCGATATATTGTTCTTTAAGGTTAATGCACTGCGATGTATTGATCTTTAAGCTGGAAGGTTAATGCACTGCGATGTATTGTTCTTTAAGGTGGATGGTTAATGCACTGCGATGTATTGTTCTTTAAGGTGGAAGGTTAATGCACTGCGATGTATTCTTTAAGGTGGAAGGTGAATGCACTGTGATGTATTGATCTTTAAGCTGGAAGGTAATGCACTGCGATGTATTGTTCTTTAAGGTGGAAGGTTAATGCACTGCGATGTATTGATCTTTAAGGTGGAAGGTTAATGCACTGCGATGTATTGATCTTTAAGGTGGAAGGTTAATGCACTGCGATGTATTGATCTTTAAGCTGGAAGGTAATGCACTACGATGTATTGTTCTTTAATGTAGAAGGTTAATGCACTGCGATGTATTGATCTTTAAGCTGGAAGGTAATGCACTGCGATGTATTGTTCTTTCAGGTGGAAGGTTAATGCACTGCGATGTATTCTTTCAGGTGGAAGGTTAATGCACTGCGATGTATTGTTCTTTAAGGTGGAAGGTTAATGCACTGCGATGTATTGTTCTTTAAGGAGGAAGGGTAATGCACTGTGATGTATTGTTCTTTAAGGAGGAAGGGTAATGCAATGCGATGTATTGTTCTTTAAGGAGGAAGGGTAATGCACTGCGATGTATTGTTCTTTAAGGAGGAAGAGTAATGCACTGCGATGTATTGTTCTTTAAGGTGGAGGGTTAATGCACTGCGATGTATTGTTCTTTAAGGAGGAAGGGTAATGCACTGTGATGTATTGTTCTTTAAGGAGGAAGGGTAATGCAATGCGATGTATTGTTCTTTAAGGAGGAAGGGTAATGCACTGCGATGTATTGTTCTTTAAGGAGGAAGGGTAATGCACTACGATGTATTGTTCTTTAAGGTGGAAGGTTAATGCACTTCGATGTATTGTTGTTTAAGCTAGAAGGTTAATGCACTGTGATGTATTGTTCTTTTAGGTGGAAGGTTAATGCACTGCGATGTATTGATCTTTAAGCTGGAAGGTAATGCACTGCGATGTATTGTTCTTTAAGGTGGATGGTTAATGCACTGCGATGTATTGTTCTTTAAGGCGGAAGGTTAATGCACTACGATGTATTGTTCTAAAAGGTGGAGGGTTAAAGCACTGCGATGTATTGTTGTTTAAGCTAGAAGGTTAATGCATTGTGATGTATTGTTTAAGCTGGAAGGTTAATGCACTGTGATGTATTGTTCTTTAAGGCGGAAGGTTAATGCACTGTGATGTATTGTTCTTTGAGGTCGATGGTTAATGCACTACGATGTATTGTTCTTTAAGGTGGAGGGTTAATGCACTGCGATGTATTGTTTAAGCTAGAAGGTTAATGCACTGCGATGTATTGTTCTTTAAGGTGGATGATTAATGCACTGAGATGTATTGTTCTTTAAGGCGGAAGGTTAATACACTGCGATGTATTGTTCTTTAAGGAGGAAGGGTAATGCACTGCGATGTATTGTTCTTTAAGGAGGAAGGGTAATGCACTGCGATGTATTGTTCTTTAAGGTGGATGGTTAATGCACTGCGATGTATTGTTCTTTAAGGCGGAAGGTTAATGCACTACGATGTATTGTTCTTTAAGGAGGAAGGGTAATGCACTGCGATGTATTGTTCTTTAAGGTGGATGGTTAATACACTGCGATGTATTGTTCTTTAAGGTGGATGGTTAATGCACTGCGATGTATTGTTCTTTAAGGAGGAAGGGTAATGTACTGCGATGTATTGTTCTTTAAGGTGGATGGTTAATGCACTGCGATGTATTGTTCTTTAAGGCGGAAGGTTAATGCACTGCGATGTATTGTTCTTTACGGTGGAAGGTTAATGCACTACAATGTATTGTTCTTTAAGGCAAAAGGTTAATGCACTACGATGTATTGTTCTCTAAGGTGGAGGGTTAATGCACTGTGATGTACTGTTCTTTAAGTTGGAAGGTTAATGCACTGTGATGTATTGTTCTTTAAGGATGGATGGTTAATACACTGCGATGTATTCTTTAAGGTGGATTGTTAATGCACTGCGATGTATTGTTCTTTATGGTGGAGGGATAATGCACTGCGATGTATTGTTGTTTAAGCTAGAAGGTTAATGCACTGCGATGTATTGTTTAAGCTAGAAGGTTAATGCACTGCGGTGTATTGTTCTTTGAGGTCGATGGTTAATGCACTACGATGTATTGTTCTTTAAGGTGGAGGGTTAATGCACAGCGATGTATTGTTCTTTAAGGTGGATGATTAATGCACTGAGATGTATTGTTCTTTAAGGCGGAAGGTTAAGGCGGAAGTTTACTGCACTGCGATGTATTTTTCTTTAAGGCGGAAGGTTAATGCACTGCGATGTATCGTTCTTTAAGGGGGAAGGTTAATGCACTGCGATGTATTGTTCTTTTAGGTGAAGGGTTAGTGCAATACGATGTATTGTTCTTTCAGGTGGAAGGTTAATGCACTACGATGTATTATTCTTTCAGGTGGAAGGTTAATGCACTGCAATGTATTGTTCTTTAAGGCGGAAGGTTAATGCACTGCGATGTATTGTTCTTTAAGGCGGAAGGTTAATGCACTGCGATGTATTGTTCTTTAAGGCGGAAGGTTAATGCACTGCGATGTATTTTTCTTTAAGGCGGAAGGTTAATGCACTGTGATGTATTGTTCTTTAAGGGGGATGGTTAATGCACTGCGATGTATTGTTCTTTAAGGGGGATGGTTAATGCACCGTGATGTACTGTTCTTTAAAGCGATACAAATAGCCATGTCTGAACTGGGGTGGCAGAGTGGGCTAAAGAATGGTGATGGATTAAACCCAGATCTTTTGACTGGGTGTGAGTGTTTGATTGATTCGGATGCTCCGTCCATCACCACCCCCTTTTGTACCGCTTTTGGCCACCATAAGTGTGGCAGGGTATGCTCGACGTGAGTCCCTTGCTCACTTTGCCACTGGATTCAAGCAAGCCGGGCTGAAGACGGCTGGAATGCCAGAAACCGGTCCTCGGAAGCTTGTTTCCGGTCCAGGCAAGACATGGCTTGGCAGTTCGGGCTGGACTGTTCCCATGAGGCACAGGGTCAGACTGATTTGTATATAGCCATGTCTGAACTGGGGTGGCAGAGTGGGCTAAAGAACGGTGATGGATTAAACCCAGATCTTTTGACTGGGTGTGAGTGTTTGATTGATTCGGATGCTCCGTCCATCACCACCCCCTTTTGTACCGCTTTTGGCCGCCATAAGTGTGGCAGGGTATGCTCAGACGTGAGTCCCTTGCTCACTTTGCCACTGGATTCAAGCAAGCCGGGCTGAAGACGGCTGGAATGCCAGAAACCGGTCCTCAGAAGCTTTTTTCCTGGCCAGGGAAGACATGGCTTGGCAGTTCGGGCTGGACTGTTCCCATGAGGCACAGGGTCAGACTGATTTGCATATAGCCACGTCTGAACTGGGGTGGCAGAGTGGGCTATAGAACGGTGATGGATTAAACCCAGATCTTTTGACTGGGTGTGAGTGTTTGATTGATTCGGATGCTCCGTCCATCACCACCCCCTTTTGTACCGTATTGTTTGTTCTTTAAGGCGGAAGGTTAATGGCACTGCGATGTAATGTTCTTTGATCTGGACAGTTAATGCACTGCGATGTATTGTTCTTTACGGTGGAAGGTTAATGCACTGCGATGTATTGTTCTTTAAGGTGGAAGGTTAATGCACTGTGATGTATTGTTCTTTAAGGGGGATGGTTAATGCACCACGATGCATTGTTCTTTAAGGGGGATGGTTAATGCACCGCGATGCATTGTTCTTTAAGGTGGAAGGTTAATGCACTGCGATGTATTGTTCTTTAAGGGGGATGGTTAATGCACGCGATGCATTGTTCTTTAAGGCGGAAGGTTAATGCACTGGTTAATGCACTGCGATGTATTGATCTTTAAGCTGGAAGGTTAATGCACTGCGATGTATTGCTCTTTACAGCGGAAGGTTAATGCACTGCGATGTAATGTTCTTTGAGGTCGATGGTTAATGCACTGCGATGTATTGTTCTTTAAGGTGGAAGGTTAATGCACTGCGATGTATTGATCTTTAAGCTGGAAGGTTAATGCACTGCGATGTATTGTTCTTTAAGGTGGAAGGTTAATGCACTGCGATGTATTGTTCTTTAAGGTGGATGGTTAATACACTGCGATGTATTGTTCTTTAAGGTGGAAGGTTAATGCACTGCGATGTATTCTTTAAGGTGGAAGGTTAATGCACTGCGATGTATTGATCTTTAAGCGGGAAGGTAATGCACTGCGATGTATTGTTCTTTAAGGTGGAAGGTTAATGCACTGCGATGTATTGATCTTTAAGGTGGAAGGTTAATGCACTGCGATGTATTGTTCTTTAAGGTGGAAGGTTAATGCACTGCGATGTATTGATCTTTAAGCTGGAAGGTAATGCACTGCGATGTATTGTTCTTTCAGGTGGAAGGTTAATGCACTGCGATGTATTGTTCTTTCAGGTGGAAGGTTAATGCACTGCGATGTATTGTTCTTTAAGGATGGATGGTTAATACACTGCGATGTATTGTTGTTTAAGCTAGAAGGTTAATGCACTGTGATGTATTGTTCTTTTAGGTGGAAGGTTAATGCACTGCGATGTATTGTTCTTTAAGGATGAAGGGTAATGCACTACGATGTATTGTTCTTCAAGGTGGAGGGTTAATGCACTGCGATGTATTGTTCTTTAAGGATGAAGGGTAATGCACTACGATGTATTGTTCTTTAAGGTGGAGGGTTAATGCACTGCGATGTATTGTTGTTTAAGCTAGAAGGTTAATGCACTGTGATGTATTGTTCTTTTAGGTGGAAGGTTAATGCACTGCGATGTATTGTTCGTTAAGCCGGAAGGTTAATGAACTGCGATGTATTGTTCTTTAAGGTGGAAGGTTAATGCACTGCGATGTATTGCTCTTTACAGCGGAAGGTTAATGCACTGCGATGTAATGTTCTTTGAGGTCGATGGTTAATGCACTGCGATGTATTGATCTTTAAGCTGGAGGGTTAATGCACTGCGATGTTGTGTTCTTTAAGGTGGAAGGTTAATGCACTGCGATGTATTGATCTTTAAGGTGGAAGGTTAATGCACTGCGATGTATTGTTCTTTAAGGGGGATGGTTAATGCACCGCGATGTATTGTTCTTTAAGGCGGAAGGTTAATGGCACTGCAATGTAATGTTCTTTAAGCTGGACAGTTAATGCACTGCGATGTATTGTTCTTTACGGAGGAAGGTTAATGCACTGCGATGTATTGTTCTTTAAGGTGGAAGGTTAATGCACCGCGATGTATTGATCTTTAAGCTGGAAGGTTAATGCACTGCGATGTATTGATCTTTAAGCTGGAAGGTAATGCACTGCGATGTATTGTTCTTTAAGGTGGAAGGATAATGCACTGCGATGTATTGTTCTTTAAGGCGGAAGGTTAATGCACTGCGATTTAATGTTCTTTAAGGCGGAAGGTTAATGCACTACGATGTATTGTTCTTTAAGGCGGAAGGTTAATGGCACTGCGATGTAATGTTCTTTAAGCTGGACAGTTAATGCACTGCGATGTATTGTTCTTTAAGGTGGAAGGTTAATGCACTGCGATATATTGTTCTTTAAGGTGGAAGGTTAATGCACTGAGATGTATTGTTCTTTAAGGTGGAAGGATAATGCACTGCGATATATTGTTCTTTAAGGTGGAAGGTTAATGCACTGCGATGCATTGTTCTTTAAGGTGGAAGGTTAATGCACTGCGATGCATTGATCTTTAAGCTGGAAGGTTAATGCACTGCGATGTATTGATCTTTAAGCTGGAAGGTAATGCATTGCGATGTATTGTTCTTTAAGGTGGAAGGTTAATGCACTGCGATGTATTGTTCTTTAAGGTGGAAGGTTAATGCACTGCGATGTATTGATCTTTAAGGTGGAAGGTTAATGCACTGCGATGTATTGATCTTTAATCTGGAAGATAATGCACTGCGATGTATTGTTCTTTAAGGTGGAAGGTTAATGCACTGCGATATATTGATCTTTAAGGTGGAAGGTTAATGCACTGCGATGTTGTGTTCTTTAAGGTGGAAGGTTAATGTACTGCGATGTATTGATCTTTAAGGTGGAAGGTTAATGCACTGCGATGTATTGTTCTTTAAGGTGGAAGGTTAATGCACTGCGATGTATTGTTCTTTAAGGTGGATGGTTAATGCACTGCGATGTATTGATCTTTAAGCTGGAAGGTAATGCACTGCGATGTATTGTTCTTTAAGGATGGATGGTTAATACACTGCGATGTATTGTTGTTTAAGCTAGAAGGTTAATGCACTGTGATGTATTGTTCTTTTAGGTGGAAGGTTAATGCACTGGGATGTATTGTTCTTTAAGGATGAAGGGTAATGCACTACGATGTATTGTTCTTCAAGGTGGAGGGTTAATGCACTGCGATGTATTGTTCTTTAAGGATGAAGGGTAATGCACTACGATGTATTGTTCTTTAAGGTGGAGGGTTAATGCACTGCGATGTATTGTTGTTTAAGCTAGAAGGTTAATGCACTGTGATGTATTGTTCTTTTAGGTGGAAGGTTAATGCACTGCGATGTATTGTTCTTTAAGGAGGAAGGGTAATGCACTGCAATGTATTGTTCTTTAAGGTGGATGGTTAATGCACTGCGATGTATTGTTCGTTAAGCCGGAAGGTTAATGCACTGCGATGTATTGTTCTTTAAGGTGGAAGGTTAATGCACTGCGATGTATTGCTCTTTACAGCGGAAGGTTAATGCACTGCGATGTAATGTTCTTTGAGGTCGATGGTTAATGCACTGCGATGTATTGCTCCTTAAGCTGGACAGTTAATGTACTGCGATGTATTGTTCTTTAAGGCGGAAGGTTAATGCACTGCGATGTATTGTTCTTTAAGGTGGAAGGTTAATGCACTACGATGTATTGTTCTTTAAGGCGGAAGGTTAATGGCACTGCGATGTAATGTTCTTTAAGCTGGACAGTTAATGCACTGCGATGTATTGTTCTTTACGGCGGAAGGTTAATGCACTGCGATGTATTGTTCTTTAAGGGGGATGGTTAATGCACCGCGATGTATTGTTCTTTAAGGCGGAAGGTTAATGGCACTGCAATGTAATGTTCTTTAAGCTGGACAGTTAATGCACTGCGATGTATTGTTCTTTACGGCGGAAGGTTAATGCACTGCGATGTATTGTTCTTTAAGGTGGAAGGTTAATGCACCGCGATGTATTGATCTTTAAGCTGGAAGGTTAATGCACTGCGATGTATTGATCTTTAAGCTGGAAGGTAATGCACTGCGATGTATTGTTCTTTAAGGTGGAAGGATAATGCACTGCGATGTATTGTTCTTTAAGGTGGAAGGTTAATGCACTGCGATTTAATGTTCTTTAAGGTGGATGGTTAATGCACTGCGATGTATTGTTCTTTAAGGCGGAAGGTTAATGCACTGCGATGTATTGCTCTTTAAGCTGGACAGTTAATGCACTGCGATGTATTGTTTTTCAAGGGGGATGGTTAATGCACCGCGATGTATTGTTCTTTAAGGCGGAAGGTTAATGCACTACGATGTATTGTTCTTTAAGGCGGAAGGTTAATGGCACTGCGATGTAATGTTCTTTAAGCTGGACAGTTAATGCACTGCGATGTATTGTTCTTCAAGGTGGAAGGTTAATGCACTGCGATATATTGTTCTTTAAGGTGGAAGGTTAATGCACTGCGAAGTATTGTTCTTTAAGGTGGAAGGATAATGCACTGCGATATATTGTTCTTTAAGGTGGAAGGTTAATGCACTGCGATGCATTGTTCTTTAAGGTGGAAGGTTAATGCACTGCGATGCATTGATCTTTAAACTGGAAGGTTAATGCACTGCGATGTATTGATCTTTAAGCTGGAAGGTAATGCATTGCGATGTATTGTTCTTTAAGGTGGAAGGTTAATGCACTGCGATGTATTGTTCTTTAAGGTGGAAGGTTAATGCACTGCGATGTATTGATCTTTAAGGTGGAAGGTTAATGCACTGCGATGTATTGATCTTTAAGCTGGAAGATTATGCACTGCGATGTATTGTTCTTTAAGGTGGAAGGTTAATGCACTGCGATGTATTGTTCTTTAAGGCGGAAGGTTAATGCACTGCGATGTATTGTTCTTTAAGGCGGAAGGATAATGCACTGCGATATATTGTTCTTTAACGTGGAAGGTTAATGCACTGCGATGTATTGTCCTTTAAGGTGGAAGGTTAATGCACTGCGATGTATTGATCTTTAAGCTGGAAGGTTAATGCACTGCGATGTTGTGTTCTTTATGGTGGAAGGTTAATGCACTGCGATGTATTGATCTTTAAGGTGGATGGTTAATGCACTGCGATGTATTGTTCTTTAAGGTGGATGGTTAATGCACTGCAATGTATTGATCTTTAAGCTGGAAGGTAATGCACTGCAATGTATTGTTCTTTAAGGCGGAAGGTTAATGCACTGCGATGTATTGTTCTTTAAGGTGGAAGGTTAATGTACTGTGATGTATTGTTCTTTAAGGGGGAAGGTTAATGCACTGAATGTATTCTTTAAGGTGGAAGGTTAATGCACTGCAATGTATTGTTCTTTATGGTGGAAGGTTAATGCACTGCAATGTATTGTTCTTTATGGTGGAAGGTAATGCACTGTGATGTATTGTTCTTTAAGGGGGAAGGTTAATGCACTGAATGTATTCTTTAAGGTGGAAGGTTAATGCACTGCAATGTATTGTTCTTTATGGTGGAAGGTTAATGCACTGCAATGTATTGTTCTTTATGGTGGAAGGTAATGCACTGCGATGTATTGTTTAAGCTAGAAGGTTAATGCAGTGCGATGTATTGTTCTTTAAGGTGGAAGGTTAATGCACTGCGATGTATTGTTCTTTAAGGTGGAAGGTTAATGCACTGCGATGTATTGTTCTTTAAGGTGGAAGGTTAATGCACTGCGATGTATTGTTCTTTAAGGTGGAAGGTTAATGCACTGCGATGTATTGTTCTTTAAGGTGGAAGGTTAATGCACTGCGATGTATTGATCTTTAAGGTGGATGGTTAATGCACTGCGATGTATTGTTCTTTAAGGTGGATGGTTAATGCACTGCAATGTATTGATCTTTAAGCTGGAAGGTAATGCACTGCAATGTATTGTTCTTTAAGGCGGAAGGTTAATGCACTGCGATGTATTGTTCTTTAAGGTGGAAGGTTAATGCACTGTGATGTATTGTTCTTTAAGGGGGAAGGTTAATGCACTGAATGTATTCTTTAAGGTGGAAGGTTAATGCACTGCAATGTATTGTTCTTTATGGTGGAAGGTTAATGCACTGCAATGTATTGTTCTTTATGGTGGAAGGTAATGCACTGTGATGTATTGTTCTTTAAGGGGGAAGGTTAATGCACTGAATGTATTCTTTAAGGTGGAAGGTTAATGCATTGCAATGTATTGTTCTTTATGGTGGAAGGTTAATGCACTGCAATGTATTGTTCTTTATGGTGGAAGGTAATGCACTGCGATGTATTGTTTAAGCTAGAAGGTTAATGCAGTGCGATGTATTGTTCTTTTAGGTGGAAGGTTAATGCACTGCGATGTATTGTTCTTTAAGGTGGAAGGTTAATGCACTGCGATGTATTGATCTTTAAGCTGGAAGGTTAATGCACTGCGATGTATTGATCTTCAAGGTGGAAGGTTAATGCACTGCAATGTATTGTTCTTTAAGGTGGAAGGTTAATGCACTGCGATGTATTGTTCTTTAAGGTGGATGGTTAATGCACTGCGATGTATTGATCTTTAAGCTGGAAGGTAATGCACTGCAATGTATTGTTCTTTAAGGCGGAAGAATAATGCACTGCGATGTATTGTTCTTTAAGGTGGAAGGTTAATGCACTGCGATGTATTGTTCTTTAAGCTGGAAGGTTAATGCACTGTGATGTATTGTTCTTTAAGGGGGAAGGTTAATGCACTGAATGTATTCTTTAGGGTGGAAGGTTAATGCACTGCGATGTATTGTTCTTTAAGGTGGAAGGTTAATGCACTGCGATGTATTGTTCTTTAAGGCTGGGAGTCTTGAACTCTTTCCTGAACTAGAGCAGCGTTTGGGGAGAATCGGGTGGGAACAGGGACGCAGCTCTAGCTTCTGTGTGCACCGATATGTCCTAGTTTTCCTTTTTACATATATCTTCAGTCTGATGGGTCCTGGCTGAGGGTCTGATGAGAGCCACCAGAGTTGGCGAGATTGTCAGCGTGAAGGTTGTGATGGCTTGATAATCGATAAACGATGCAGCTGGTTTTGAAGCTGGAGAGTGACAGCTGGAGGAGCCAGTGGAGCTCTATCAAGAAGGAGGGTTGGAAATATCCAGAAAACTGGTTATGCGAAATGGCTATTCAAAGTTGGTATCATACAGGTTTGTTATTTTCATGGATCACGTACAAGCACACGGTAGACATCCATACAAACCTGCCAACAGGGCTTAACTCAAACCTTTACCACCATTACAGCATACTTTTTACCCCCCCATCCCAGGGAGATCCCAAGTCTTTAGCACAGCATTTTGGCTTGTCAAGCCTCTTACATTCTAGAGTCATAGCTTAAATAGCAAAAAAGGGCTTTCATTATTAAATGTAATGGCTTAAGCATGTACTTATGAATGAAACATTAATATCTACTGCCTGAATTCTGGCAATATAACTGAGTCTCTGGGGCTTTTTTTCTCTTCACGTTTCAAGACAGAGGCCCATAAAGATACGGTTCCACCAGCGAAACAGTCTGTTCACTCTTGTCTTCTAAGACATTGGCGAGTAGCCGACGGTAACAGCATTGGATTGAGAACTCCAGTGCTCACGTCTCCCAGTTGGACTTCAAACCGCTTGTAGGGCATTGGACATCTGCAGAAGACTACTTCACTCCCAGTACGACCATCTTTGCATCGGTCACCTGTAGAACTCTTCCTTCACTCCCAGGGTAACTTAGTCTTTGTATCAGTCACCTGCACACCTCTTACTTCACTCCTAGCGCAGCTTTGTCTCTGCATCAGTCCCCTGCACACCTCTTACTTCACTCCTAGCGCGGCTTTGTCTCTGCATCAGTCACCTGCACATCTCTTTACTTCACTCGTAGCGCGGCTTTGTCTCTGCATCAGTCACCTGCACACCTTTTACTTCACTCCTAGCGCGGCTTTGTCTCTGCATCAGTCACCTGCACACCTTTTACTTCACTCCTAGCGCGGCTTTGTCTCTGCATCAGTCACCTGCACACCTTTTACTTCACTCCTAGCGCGGCTTTGTTTCTGTATCGGTCACCTGCACACCTTTTACTTCATTCCTAGTGTGGCTTTGTCTCTGCATCAGTCACCTGCATACCTTTTAATTCACTCCCAGCGTGGCTTTGTCTCTGCATCATTCACCTGCACACCTTTTACTTCACTCCCAGCATGGCTTTGTCTCTGCATCAGTCACCTGCACACCTCTTACTTCACTCCTAGCGCGGCTTTGTCTCTGCATCGGTCACCTGCACACCTTTTACTTCACTCCTAGCGCTGCTTTGTTTCTGTATCGGTCACCTCCACACCTTTTACTTCACTCCTAGCGCGGCGTTGTCTCTGCATCGGTCACCTGCACACCTTTTACTTCACTCCCAGTACGACTATCTTTGCATCGGTCACCTGTAGATCTCTTACTTCACTCCCAGGGCAACTTTGTCTTTGTATCAGTCACCTGCACACCTCTTACTTCACTCCTAGCGCAGCTTTGTCTCTGCATCAGTCCCCTGCACACCTCTTACTTCACTCCTAGCGCGGCTTTGTCTCTGCATCGGTCACCTGCACACCTTTTACTTCACTCCTAGCGCGGCTTTGTTTCTGTATCGGTCACCTCCACACCTTTTACTTCACTCCCAGTACGACTATCTTTGCATCGGTCACCTGTAGAACTCTTACTTCACTCCCAGGGCAACCTTGTCTTTGTATCAGTCACCTGCACACCTCTTACTTCACTCCTAGCTCGGCTTTGTCTCTGCATCGGTCACCTGCACACCTTTTACTTCACTCCTAGCGCGGCTTTGTTTCTGTATCAGTCACCTGCACACCTTTTACTTCACTCCTAGCACGGCTTTGTGTTTGCATCGGTCACCTGCACATCTCTTACTTCACTCCTAGCGCGGCTTTGTCTCTGCATCAGTCACCTGCACACCTTTTACTTCACTCCTAGCACGGCTTTGTCTCTGCATCGGTCACCTGCACACCTTTTACTTCACTCCTAGCGCGGCTTTGTCTCTGCATCAGTCACCTGCACACCTTTTACTTCACTCCTAGCGCGGCTTTGTCTCTGCATCGGTCACCTGCACACCTTTTACTTCACTCCTAGCGCGGCTTTGTCTCTGCATCAGTCACCTGCACACCTTTTACTTCACTCCTAGCGCGGCTTTGTCTCGGCATCAGTCACCTGCACATCTCTTACTTCACTCCTAGCGCGGCTTTGTCTCTGCATCAGTCACCTGCACACCTTTTACTTCACTCCCAGCGCGGCGCTGTCTCTGCATCGGTCCCTTGCACACCTTTTACTTCACTCCAAGCGCGGCTTTGTCTCTGCATTAGTTACCTGCACACCTTTTACTTCACTCCCAGCGCGGCGCTGTCTCTGCATCGGTCACCTGCACACCTTTTACTGCACTCCCAGCATGGCTTTGTCTCTGCATCGGTCACCTGCACACCTCTTACTTCACTCCTAGCGCGGCTTAGTCTCTGCATCAGTCACCTGCACACCTCTTACTTCACTCCTAGCGCGGTTTTGTCTCTGCATCAGTCACCTGCAGAGTTCTATTTCCCTTCAATTGAGGCTTTGCCTTTAAAGTTGATTTGCCTGTAGTACAAGTGACTAACATAGAGCCCTCGATGACCTGCGGTAAATATGCCCGTTCTTCAAAATCTGTGAGGGTGGGAGAAACAGAACTAATATCTCAAGCGAGGCAGCCAGAGATGAAGTAATTCATTCCCCATGCATTCAGCTATTTCTGCAAATACAGTAACACTGCCTCCAGCAGAGAACTGGGGCAGGAGGACCCGCCACTCAGACTAGATTAATCATCAGCCACAGAAAACACTGTTTTCTTAAGCGAGGACAGATGAAGCTTTTCTTGGAACTATTCTGCCTCTTTTCCTTTCCAATGAGATTTTAATTCCCGCACACAACGACGTGGCCAGAAGATGAAGCTTGAATAAACAGAAAGGTAGACTGATGAACGTCCCTCATACTCACCCTGGAGAATCAGGTCGACCTATTCCTCATCAATTAGGACCACCCCATGTCCACTTAAAAACATCTGTCCTGCTCAGCGTCTGACCCCACAGCGTGCATTAACGTGCTAGGCTCAAGGCCACCTAACCGAAGGAAGTCTTAACTTCTCAAAATCTTGAATCATTCTCCTGATTGGCTTATTGACGGATTGAGATGGTTTCCAAAGTGGATTTAATTTGCGATCTGGATAGCTCTGGGGCATTGGGTTTGGTTTCTGGTTAGCCTGCAGGTACTGGGTCTGGTTTTAAAGCAGTCTTTGCTTTCTGTGTAGCCTGGTCGTATTAGTTCACATCAGCTTTACACAATTGTCTTTCAGATGGCTGTTGAGTTTTCCTCCACGGTCTTTCCAGTTTCCTATCTGTCTTTTAACAAAGGACAATTACCTTTCAAGCTCTTGCTAGCTGGTTCGACTCATTTTGAGTTTTTTTTTAATCCTCATCCTCCTCACACTACATTCGACACAAAGTGGAATGTCAATACAGTAACTCGATTTCAGGAGACATAGGCCCTTGGATTGGGGCCCGGGAACAACGCCCGCCTACCGGTATATGACAATCCCACAAAAAGTTGCATACCCCTTTCCAAGAAAAGGGGTTGTCTCACGCTCTTCTGATAGGAAATGACCGACGACTGTTGGAACGGGCCCATATAAGATGGAAGCTAGGCAGACAAGCGGGGCCCAACCCAGTCTGAGAGTTTCCAATGAGGCATAATCTTAGGACCAGAAACAGTGATTTTAAACTAAAACATAACCAAGTTAAACCTCAGAAACTTTTTCCGTGCCCGAGAATACTAGCCACAAAAAGACTAACGCTGAGACCAATTAAGCAGACCATCCCATATTACTTTCCTCTTGCTGTTCTGCAATCTACCCGGATCTATCTTAGAAATCTTACATAACGAGGATAACCATTCTGAATGCGTCGACGGTGTGGCCTCTACCCATCTCCTACAAATCTCTCTCCAAGCCAGCAGAATTGAATAAAAAGAAACCCCCTTGCGGGGCCTACAACTTCACTGGTTATGCCAAAGATGATTAAGGCGAGAGAAACTTGGACTGGGGTACCTATAATGTCGGCTAGAGTTACCACTACATTCTCCCAGAATTCTGTTATCACTGAACAATCTTTGAACATATGTATATCTGTGGCATGTATCTGTGGCATGTACCAAATCACATTTCTTGCACCTAACTGGGGGGTCTTTTGCTACTTTTGAAAGTCTTGCTGGAGATAAATAAGCCCTATGTGTAGTAAAATAGTGGTTCCTCCTAAGCCAGGCTGGTTTTATAATAGAAAACAGTGTATGAAAAGAAGTCTGCCACACATCCTCCCAACACTCATATGGCATAGAGGCTCCCCACAATTCTTCTGCCAGTTTAAAATCTCCATCAATAGTTCCCACTATGGACCAATAGTAGAAAGAGACTTCTTTCCCCCAACAGGCCTTGATACCAATTGATCCTCAAGAGTGTTTCCTATGTGTGAGAAGTTGGCCTGATGTGCAGTGTTCACTATTCTAGTGATCACTATATATCAGTCCAAACAACCCTTATTGATGATTGGTTGTAAGTCAACCTTATAGACCAGCTATCCTAGTAGCATGGATACGAGCAGTCTAAGGCTAAGACTCTAGAGGGCGTGTTAAGCCAGCTGTTTTACCATCACATTACCCCTTGAACACCCAGTGAAAGGACACCACACAAGTGTTATGAAAATAAACAGTGTATTTATTAGAATCACAACAACCCTGTACTCTTTATGAGGACAGGGTGCTAAGCACACAACAAAACTCTTATGAAAATACTTAAGTTAGCACGTTATACACAAATGCCCGAGGGGCACGAAAAACCATATACTCTAAGAGTGGAATGCGAAATTACTAGCAGGTAAGTACAGTACTAATAGGCTTTGGAATCGCTAGGACTTGACTATAGAATCGTTAGATTACTTCTAGGAGGCCTAGGGGACTCGGGTGCAGAGTGTGCACTCTCACGCGGGATGCGGGACAAAGTCTATGGAAGCTAGTAAAGGCAAAGTTAGTGTTCACGGGCGAACCCGACCTGGTAGGAAGAAAACGACAGTGGATCCTGACCCTAGGATAGTGAGGCTATGCTGGGACACCGAAGTGCCGAAGTTACCTAGCCCAGGGGCTGCAGCTGCATAGGTCTGAAAAGACGTCGGGGATCTCGTTGCCGGACCAGGAGCCTGGAAGAAGGAAGTTGCTGGCAGGCGACCAGTGAAGGAAAGTTCGTTGGATCCAAGCCTGGATCAAGGAAGAAGGAAACCTGAAAGCAGAGGGGACCAAGTTCTTGAATCACTAGCCAGTGATTAAGTGGGCACCAGGATGGCACCGGGCGAAGTCACCTCGACTAGGTGAGTGGGCGACGCTGGCTCTGCAGATCTCACGGACCAGGAGGCGTTGTCGGCGACCAGGATGGAGAGGCGAGCTGTCCCACGATGGATGAAGCTGTCGGCGTCGAAGTTACCCAGGATTGGGCAACAAGCCTTGGCTAATTCAAGCCCACGCGGTGGACTCAAAATGGCGTCTTGAGTGGACCAGGAGGGTCCGGGGTGCTCCTCTTTTGGAAGGGAGCAAGGGCCAGCCTGGAGCAACCAGACCAGCAGCAGAAAGGTCGTCGGGCGTCGTTCAGAAGGCCACAAGCCAGCGGGCTAGTAGCCAAACAACGCGGTGAGAAGCAAAAAGCAGAAGGGCCCCACGCAGATCGTGGAGATGCTGGGAGGCTGCACTTCGGTGCTGGAGCTGCTCAGGGTCGGGGCTTCTCGGACCCCAAAGCACTCACCAGGAAATTACTCGGCGGGCGTGCTGGAAAGAAGTCGTGCAGTCTTGAAGATGGCCGGTCCCTCGAGGTCTCGTCACACCCACGAATCTCAGCGTGACTGATGATGTAGGTAGAGGTCAGAGGTGCCAGGGAAGCCGGTTCTCGTCGAGCTGGGCAGTCTTGATCCGGAGGAGAGACTTGCAGCAGACCGCAGTGTTCTTAAGATGGTGCCTGCGGATGCAGGGTGACTACTCCTTAGTCACAAGGGAGAAATCTTAGGAAGAAGTCTTGAGTTCCTTTCGTGGAAAGTAGTTTCAGGATTCAAAGATGATCTGCTTTGGAAGGGGGCCAGTTCCTACCTTTATCCTGTAAAAAGGGGCTGGCACGCGACTAAGTCCTGCCCTAGGGGTGGGACTAGGAGGGGGGTGGTTACACCCACTTCCTTGGCGGGCTTTTCCCCAGCACAGGGTCTGGAGTGACCCTGGAACTGGTTCCAGCCAGCCTATGCACAGTGAGCACCGGGGTGCCACGTGCAGTCACCTTCCTCTAAAGCCCTGCCTACCTACAATACACAAAACCCTGTCTGGGACGGTGCTGGCACCGCCCCTGGCAGGAAACCCTTTGTCCTTATCTCCTGCTCTGGGAGGACTCCCAGCAGCAGGAGGGCAGACTTGTGTCTCGGTGGCAGCATCCATTTTGTGGAGCTGAGGCTCTGTTTGACTTTAACCGGGGTTAGGGGTTACATACATGTCGTGTCCCTCTAGAAGGGTGGAATGCTAACCCCGTCGCCAGAATTGGCGAGGGGTTAGTATTCCAATTCGTATGACACCTTACTCGACATGTTTTGATAAAGCGATACCAGAGTTGGCATATAACCGCGAGGATTATAATGCACTTAAGAGTATATGGTATGCGATATCATGGAAACGGCTAAGGGATGGATCCCGAAAGCCGCAGACAGGCTCAGCTCATGCCAGAGCACCATCTCACACGATTCCAAGCACTCTGCCTTCAGGATTGTTAAGGCCTGCCATAGGAGTGACTGATAGGAGATCTGTGTGTCCATTTTAGGGTTAGATATAGGTATACTATATCTAAAGCAAAGGGCGAGTACACCACCTTGCCCCAGCTGTCGTGCAGCCAGTTGTGCCAGTTTAGTTAGTCAGCCCAGGGGTGGCATAATACATGCTTCAGCCCCTGGGAGACTTCTGGGTACACCTCAGCCCTGGGTACAGGGACTTGGAGAGGGCCCAGTGCCAATTCAGTACCTGAGTACAATTTGGATAGAGAGAACAGCTAGGCTGTGGGTCTGATTAGCAGGCCCACAGCCAGGGAAAGTCGTAAACCAGTGCAGCAAAAAGCAAAAATCTGGGTGATCATAGGATTGCAGACCCTACTCTCCTACACTATGCCTATCGGATTTTTAAGATTCTGTGACCAGCTCAGCAACTATACATACTTAAACCTGGACATACCCTCCTCCAGCCTGTTATGAAAAAACTCTTAAGGTAGAAGAAACCCTTCGGAAGCCAGATTCTTCCATACCAGTAACCCTGCTGTTCTAAGTGGTATGTCTAACTTATCCTTTCTGGAACCCCCGGAGAGTCCCAGAGAGGAGCTAGGCTGGTGTAATAGTTAAGGCCCGTACGCTGCTTAATTCTGAACCATATCCGGGCTGCAGCCAAAAGAATTTTCAACCTAATCTTCTTGAAGTACTTTTTTAGTGTGTTTTAGGCGTTCCTTTTGCGCCCCTGCCCTCTGTGCCCCCCCCGCTCCCCGCCGCTGCTCCCCTGCGACCCGCCCCCTTTTTGCCTTCTGTTGTCCCGTGCCCTCGCCCATTGGCCGCCCGACTCCCAGCTGCTCCTCCCTCCCACTTCGCCTCTTATGGAGGCCGCGCAGCGGACGCGCGCAGCGGGCGCGCCAAAGGCAAGCCCGTCTGCACCCGTCCGCGCCCGTCCGCGCCTGGACTGCCCAGCGCCAGAACCCCTGGACCCCACGCCCCCGCAACACCAGACTGCACTACGACTCAAGCACCCTCCACGCACTCAACACCGGACGAGACCACCCCTGCTACCGGGCCACCCCAAAGTGCACCCAAGGACCCTTTGCCTGCCGGAACTGCAGATTCACCACCATCCAGCCCACCAAACCACCAACCAGAGAACCCAACCACCTCTGCTGCATCCTCCTCAACACTCGCTCGGCTCGCAAACACGCCATCGAACTCTGGGACCTCCTAGACACCACCGCCCCCGACGTCGCTTCCTGACGGAGACCTGGCTGATCGCCACCTCAGCACCAGACATCGCCATAGCCATCCAACAGGGCTACAAGAGACCGCACCAACGGAGTGGGAGGGGGAATCGCCATCATCCACAAAGACACCCTCAGAGTCTCGACCAACACCGACGACACCCTCACCACCGCCGAGCACATGCACTTCCAGATCCACACCGACCCCAACACCACCCTCAGAGGAACACTCGTCTACAGACCACCCGGACCGCGACCACAGTTGAGCGACACCATCGCCGACCTCGTCAGCACTCACGCCCTCGCCTCCACGGACTACATCCTCCTCGGGGACCTGAACTTCCACCTCGAGAACAACAACGACGCCAACTCCACCGCCCTGATCGCCAACCTCGCCAACCTCGGACTCAAACAGCTCGTGACGACGCCCACTCACGCCGCTGGACACACGCTGGACCCCATCTTCTCCACAAGCCCACACGTCTCCTTCAACCACACCACCGAACCCCACTGGACCGACCACTTCACCTTCAGGAAACCCACCATACACCACCGCACCCAACAGCTGCCGCGCCGCTGCTGGGGTAAGGTCACCAAGGACCAACTGACTACCACCCTCGCCCTGAGACCACCCGCCGACCCCACCGACCCAGACACCGCCGCGACCAACCTCAAACAGTGGATCAACGACTGCGCCAACATCCTCGCCCCTCTCAAGACCTCCACAACCAACCACACCAACAAGAAAGCCGCCTGGTTCACCAAAGACCTCCGGATCTCCAAGCGCACCTGTCGGAAGCTGGAGAAGAAATGGCTCCACGACCGAACACCAGACAGCCACACAGCCCACAAGAGTGCCACCCGCAGACACCACCAACTCATAAGGACCGCCTTCAAGGACCGCTTAGTCAACAACGCACACAACACCAAAGAGCTCTTCAGCATCGTGAAAGAACTCTCCAACCCCAGCTCCAACACCAACGACATCCCATCATCACAAGACCGGTGCGACTCCCTGGCCACCTTCTTTCACCGCAAGATCACAGACATCCACGACAGCTTCAACTCCAACATCCCCGCACCCACCACCGAGTCCACCACCCCTGCGACCACCTCCCGCACCAGTCGCCTGACCGTCTGGTCCAACGTCAGCGACCATCAAAACCATGAACTCCATCCACTCCGGATCCCCATCTGACCCCTGCCCTCACCACGTCTTCAACAAAGCCAGTACAACCATCGCGCCCCACCTCCGGAAAACAATCAACAGTTCCTTCGAGACAGCAACCTTCCCAGAAAGCTGGAAGCACGCCGAGATCAACGCCCTTCTGAAGAAACCCAAGGCAGACCCCAAGGACCTCAAGAACTTCCGGCCCATCTACCTGCTCCCGTTCCCGGCAAAAGTGACAGAGAAGATTGTCAAAAAACAGCTAACCCGCTAGACAACAATATCCTGGACCCTTCCCAATCCGGTTTTCGCAGCAACCACAGCACCGAGACCGCCCTCATCGCCACCACTGACGACATCAGGATCCTGATGGACAAAGGAGAAACAGCCACCCTCATCCTCCTGGACCTATCAGCAGCCTGTGACACAGTCTGCCACCGCACCCTATCAGCACGCCTCCATGACGCCGGTATTCAGGAGAAGGCCCTGGCCTGGACCACATCCTTCCTCTCTGGCAGAACCCAGACCGTCCGCCTCCCACCCTTCCGCTCAAACCACCGAGATCATCTGTGGCGTCCCACAGGGATCCTCCCTCAGCCCGACGCTGTTCAATATCTACATGGCACCGCTCGCCCACGTCGCACGACAACATAACCTCAACATCATCTCCTATGCCGACGACACCCAGCTGATCATATCCCTCACCGAAGACCCCCACACCGCCAAAGCCAACCTCTACAGAGGAATGAAGGCCGTAGCCGACTGGATGAAGGATAGCAGACTGAAGCTGAAAAAAAGACGGAGGTCCTCATTCTCTGACCCACCCCATCAGCCTGGGACGACTCTTGGTGGCCCACATCGCTAGGCACAGCCCCGGAACCCACGGACCACGCATGCAACCTGGGCGTCATCCTCGACTCCACCCTCTCCATGACCAGGCAAGTCAACCCCGTCTCTGCGTCCTGCTTCAACACCCTCCGAATGCTCCGCAGGATCTTCAAATGGATCCCTCCCGACACGAGAAAAACCGTCACCCAGGCCCTCATCACCAGCAGACTCGACTACGGGAACGCCCTATACTCAGGAACAACAACCAAGCTCCTGAGACGACTACAACTAATCCAGGACGCCTTGGCACGACTGATCCTCAATGTCCCCCGTCGCAGCCACATCACACCCCACCCAAGAGGCCTGCACTGGCTCCCCGTCAACAAGAGGATCACCTTCAAACTCCTCATCCACGCACACAAAGCCCTACACAAAACCGGACCTACATACCTCAACAACCGACTCAGCTTCCACACCCCCACCCGAAGCCTCCGCTCAGCCAACCTCGCCCTCGCCACAGTTCCTCGTATCCGGAAAACAACCGCCGGTTGCAGATCCTTCTCCTACCTCGCCGCCAAGACCTGGAACGCTCTCCCTACCAGCCTACAACAGACCCAGGACCTGCTGGCCTTCAGAAGACTTCTCAAGACCTGGCTCTTCGATCAGTAGCGCATACCCCCCCCCCGAAAGCGCCTTGAGATCCTCATGGGTATGTAGCGCGCTTTAGAAATGCAGTGATTGATTGATTGATTGGTCACCAAATTTAAAAAGGAAACCCTCAAGTGGCAGTCCCACCCCTTCAGCATGGCCGAAAATAGAACAACTCTTTCTGAATCATCTTGGGATTTTAACAACATCCTAGAGTGCGATAATTGAAAGGCCCAGGCATAATACTGAAGGTCGGGGAGCGTAAGGCCCCCCCCTTCTCCCTTCTGCGCCTTCACTTCTTCCACGCTATCCTTGTAGCTTTATATGTCCAGGCAAATTAATTCATAGCTTGTTGTAATTTGTCTATTGCCTGTTTTTCAAAGTGCAAAGGAATAGTGTTAAAAGGGAAAGTGATTTTCGGTAGTATAATCATTTTAATCAGATTCATTATACCGACAATAGTCAGAGGAAGATGTGCCCAAGATTTCATGAGCTTCTGGCAATCCCTAGAAATGTTTGCAATATTAGTCCCCGCTATCTTGTCTACGTTCTGTACAATCCTTACACCTAAATATCTCATGTCACCCCTGGTCTGGTACCCGCTCCCTGGCAAGTTCCATGTCATGATCTCTGTTTTCTCTGCGTTCACCTCATAGCCAGAAACCCGTCCAAAATCTTGTGCCAACCGAATGACCTGAGGGAAAGATACCTCCAGCTCGGATGAGAAGATCAAAACATCATCCGCATATAGGGCAACCTTCTTCACCCACGCTCCAAACTTAAATGATGAAATGCTCGGTTCATCTCTCAGATGCTGAGCAAAAGGCTCAATATATAAACCAAAAAAGAGTGGGGAGAGTGGGCAGCCGTGTCTGGTGCCCCTAGCAATCTTAAAAGGATTAGTTTGTTTCCCATTAACTAGGAGTCTTGAAATTAGGGTCTTGATATATAAGCTGTATAGCACTGCAAAATTTCTCTCCTAAGTTAAACCTTTCCATCATTGCCGTTAGATATATCCAATTGACCCTGTCAAACGCCTTAGTAGCATCTAATATCATTGCTGCAAGAGTAAAGAAAAGGTGGAAGCCAGGTCAATTCTTCCTATAAAATCATGAGTTAGGTCAGATAGGTTTCTGCCCCTTACAAAACACTTCTGATCTGGATGTAACAGAGTATCTGCTGCTGCTCCCAGCCTATCTGCCAGGATCCTTGTAAATACTTTATAGTCTGTATTTACGAAGAAAATTGGCCTATAGGACCCACAACTTGCCGGATTCTTTCCTGCATTCAAAATTAATGAAATGGTAGCTTGACTCCATGAAACAGGAAGTCTAGTACCTTCAGATAGTATGTTATTGAAGAGTACCGTCATAATGGGTATTATTGCCTCTCCCAGAGATCTACACAATTCCGCTGGAAGCCCATCAAGCCCAGCTGCCTTACTTCTCTTGCAAGCGGCAATGGCCTTCGTAACCTCCTGCTGGGATATGTCCTACTCCAGATTTTCTCGCTGGGAGGAGTTTAAGGAGGCTAGCGTGCATTTTCCTAACCATTCCTTCGCATACGTTTTATCTAGCTCATTATCCTCCTTATATAGCGTCTGAAAAAAAGGCAAAAAAAGCCTCTTCAATTTCTTCATCAGTAGATGCTGAAGAGTGTTTATCCTCGCTATCAATCCGTTTTATCAAGTTGCGTGTCCTATCCGACTTAGCCTTCCATGCCAAGAGTTTACTGGCTCACTCTCCGTATTCAAAGTGGGCCTTCTTACTGGCTGCCCATCTTTTTGTGATCCTGAGCTGAATGGTGGCATCTAGCTGGTCTTTCAAGATTTGTAATTCTAGCATGTGTTCCTGTCGCTTCTCAGAGACAATCTCCCTATTCAACCTAACCTCTACTGCCTTCATCGCAGACTCGTTTGTGTCACCTCTTCTCTATATTGCCTATTCTTATGGCATACCCTACTTGTGACTATACCCCTCAAGAATGCCTTCCAGGCACCCTGGACCATTGAAATCTCGGCAGAACTAATATTCAACTTGAAAAAGCACTCTGTTTCTTGAGACAGATATTTAACCTCGGAATTGTCTAGAAGTAATACACGATCAAACGTCCATTTCCTTATTTGTTCACCCGCTGCCAAACATAAGTCCATCAAAACAGCCGCTTGATCAGACAGGTGGGGTGTCAGGTATCCTATATTCTTGATCTTGCCCCTAAGATAGGGTTAGATCTTAGGGGCAAGGTTAGAATATAGACTACCCTTGACTTATGGCCATACTTGTTGTAATAAAAGGATACAATTAACTAGGCGCCTGGCCTTTCCCTTCATACGTCGCACAAACCTGTCTGTGTCATCATGGTTTGAAGATATGTCCGTGATTGGGACAGTACATTTGCTCTACTATTAGGGGATTTATCTAACAAGGGGTCTAAAACTATGTTAAAGTCACCCGCCATGTTCATGGGTTCCGGAAATTCCAACAAATTTGAAAAAATGGTTTTCATGGAGGAGGGATCGTCCTGGTTGGGGCCATAGTAGCCTATTACTGTAAGAAGGGAACCTTGAATACATAGTTTTGCAATACCCCACCTGCCCCCTGGGTCAGTCATTGATTGTAAAACACAAGCATTGACTTGCTTTTTAACCACGATGACTACCCCTCTGATACTGGCACTCTGGTTAGTGTCTATTAGATGTTCCACCCATTTTAATTTACTAAAGATCTCAACCAATTCCCCTCTTAAAAGATGTGTTTCGTGCAATATAATAACCTGTGCAGGAGAATCTTTGAGATACTGCAACTTTTTTACCCTCGTAGGCCATTAATATTCTAAACAACAGAGGCTTAAACACACAATGGTGACCGGCCCAGAACAAAAGTAACCAATATAAATAAATGCAGCTACAAGGCGTATAAGCCTATTTTTTTTCTTTTTTTCCCTGAATGCTCCCCACCCTGTGCTCCCCCTCCAACACCCCCTTCCTTAGTCCACCCCTGGAGAACCCTACCCCCATTTACCTGGACTAATAGTCCAGCTTCTGCCTACCTGAGCAGCCCGCCCTATCCCCTCCTTACTTATATATTAGGCTAAAGGCCGATATAAATGTCAGCAGCCCTACATGCCAAGAACAGATGCATACTGGTAAGTAGCATATTCCGTTCGAGGCATTTGGGCTGCTGAATTTATATCTATGCATAGAATAAATAGTAGTACCCTCCTTAGCGGCGGTTGCCCGTGCCAGCTGCAGCAGTCTGAAAAAGAGTTCGGAGAACAGCCTGGCCTACAGCAGCTTGCTGTTTTGAGTGCAAATCCACGCAGTAGTGTTTGGTGAATGTGTGAATGGTGGTCCATGTGGCTGCTCGACATATGTCCTATAGAGGAATGTTACCTAGGAAAGCCATGGATGCCCCCAACTTGCGTGTGGAATGCGCTCGTGGGGGACTGTTAACGTGCGTTTAGCCTTTTGATAACAGATTTGGATGCACTTAACAATCCATCTGGCTATACCTGATTTAGAAATTGGGTTGCCCTTGTGCTGTGGAGAAAAGGCAACGAACAGTTGTTTAGTTTTCCTGAAATCTTTAGTCCTGTCTATGTAATACAGGAGAGCCCTTTTAACATCTAGTGTGTGTAGTGCTCTGTCTGCCACTGAATCAGGATTTGGGAAGAATACAGGTAGTTCAATAGTTTGGTTGATGTGGAACTGTGACACTACCTTGGGCATGAATTTAGGGTTGGTGCGCAGCACAACCCTATTAGCATGTATCTGAATGAAAGGCTCTTGAATAGTAAGGGCTTGCAGCTCGCTAACTCGTCGTAGCGACGTAATTGCCACCAGAAAAGCCACTTTCCATGTGAGAAATTGTATCTCACAAGAGTGAAGAGGTTCAAATGGTGGGCCCATGAGCCTGGTGAGGACTATGTTGAGGTTCCAGACAGGCGAAGGCGGGTGTCTTGGAGGAATGACCCTTTTCAGTCCCTCCATAAAAGCTTTAATGGCTGGCACTCTGAAAAGGGATAGGTGCTGTCTATTTTGAAGATAAGCCGCCATTGCAGCTAAATGTATCCTGATGGAACTATACGCTAGATTACACCTGTAGAGGTGCAGCAAGTAACTTATGATGTTTTGCGTGGAAGCGTCAAGTGGGTTTATGTTATTATTGGAGCAATAGAAAACAAAACGCTTCCATTTTGCTGCGTAGCAGGCCCTGGTGGTAGGTCGCCTAACCTCCTTTATGATGTCCATGCAGTCAGGAGGCAGGTTTAGGTAGCCAAACTCTATGACCTCAGGAGCCATATTGCAAGGCTCAACTGCTGCGGATCTGGGTGCTGAATGTTTCCATGGCTCTGAGTGAGGAGACTGGGTGTGAGCTTGAGGCGCTGGTGGGGAAACACGGAAAGTTCCAGGAACGTGGTGTACCATGCCTACCATGCCCACGTTGGAGCAACCAGGATGAGCGTCATGGAGTGTTGCCTCAGTTTGCGTGCCACTAGCGGTATGAGTGGTGCTGGAGGAAAGGCGTACGCAAATCTGTTCGACCAGTTCATCCATATCGCATTGCCCTGAGACTGCGGGTGTGGGAACCTGGCGGCGAAGGTGCAGCATTTTGCGTTTTCGTGTGTGGCGAATAGGTCTATCTCTGGATGACCCCACTGCTGGAAATATGGTTGGAGCACTGAGGGATGTATCTCCCACTCGTGCATCTGGTGGCTGTGCCTGCTGAGCAGGTCCGCCATCTGGTTGTCCCTGCCTGGGAGGTGTTCTGCCATGAGGAACATGTTTCTTTGAATGGCCCACTTCCACATGCACTGTGCTAGGTGTGACAATTGTGGAGAGTGCGTCCCCCCCCTGCTTCTGGATGTAATACATCGCAGTCATGTTGTCCGTCCGGATCAACACAACTTTGTTGCAGAGGTGCAACTTGAATGCCTTCATCGCCATGAAGATTGCCATCAATTCCAGTAGGTTGATGTGCATCTTTTGCTGTTGCGGTGTCCACAGTCCCTGCACTGTATAATGGAGGACATGCGCTCCCCAGCCCTGGAGAGATGCGTCCGTCGTCAGCACTATCTGTGGTACAGGCTCTTGGAACGGCCGTCCCCTGCAAAGGTGTTGTGTGTTCCACCAATGCAGAGAGTTGTATGCACGACCGGTCACCAACACTAGGTCTTTTAGCTGCCCTTGAGCCTGGTTCCACTGTCGTGCCAAGCACTCCTGAAGCGGACGCATGTGTAGCCTTGCGTGAGGGACTATAAAGATGCAGGAGGCCATCATGCCTATCAGTTGCATGAACACCTGCGCCGGGAGCGAGTGTTGTGGCCTGAATTTTTGAATCAGCACTTGCATGCTGTTGACTCTCGCTGAGTTTGGTTCGCTATGGCAGCGAGAGTCTTTATTACTGCGCCTAGGTACTGCTGTACATGTGCGGGGTGAAGATGGGACTTTTGGTAATTGAGCGAAAATCCTAGACTGTGTAGGAGGTGAATTGTGCGGGACATGTGGCTGGCACATTGCTGGGCTGACTTTGCTTGTACAAGCCAGTCGTCCAGATACGGATAGACATGGATGTGTTGTCTCCGAAGATGCGCGGCCACCGTCGCTAAGCACTTTGTAAACACTCTGGGGGCTGTAGTGACCCCGAAAGGTAGGACCTTGAACTGGTAATGCTGGTTGTAGATGGTGAACCTGAGATATTTCCTGTGACTGGGGTGAATGGGAATGTGAAAATAGGCATCCTTTAGATCTAGGGTTGCTAGGAAATCTCCTTGACTGAGCAACGGCAGAACTTGCTGTAATGTGAGCATATGAAAGTGTTCTGATAGGATGTATTGGTTTAGAGGTCGGAGGTCTATAATAGGTCTGAGAGACCCGTTTTTCTTTGGGATTAAGAAGTACCTGTTCTTCTAAATGCACGAGTTCTATGGCCCCTTTTTGCAGCATGGAGATGACTTCTTGCTGCAATAAGTGCATATGCTCGGCGGACATAAGACGGTGCCTTGGGGGTATGTTGGGTGGAGTGGAGGTCAGTTCTAGACAATAACCTTGCTGTATAAGTTGTCTCACCCACCTGTCCGTGGTAATGCTTTCCCAGACTGGCAGGAACTGCTGGAGTCTTCCCCCGACCGGTGTTATATGGTCGGGGGGCAGTGACAAGACGTCACTGCTTGTTAGTGGCGGAGGATCTGGCATTATTATTTCCACGTCCCCTGCCCTTGGTACTGTTCCCACGGTATCCACCCCTATTGTTCTTGTTATAGGTGGTTTGTGTGCCTCCTTTTGTGTACTGTGCTTGTTGCGACGCTTGTCCTCTTGAAGCTCCCCTGTTTCCGGAGCGACGAAAGGAACCGCCCCTGAATTGCTGAGACTGCAGAGCTCCTATGGATTTGGCAGTTTCAGTGTCCTTTTTAATCTTTTCAAGAGTGGTGTCTACCTCTGGACAAAACAGGAAGTCAGGGTTTACTGGCTGATTGAGTAGGGTAGTTTGGATTTCTGACTTAAACCCAGAGATGCGAAGCCAAGCATGCCTTCTGAGCATAACGCTAGTGTTTATGGCCCTAGCTGCTGTGTCGGCTGCATCCAACGCGCACTTAATGGACGCGTTGGAGATCAATTTCCCCCCCTGGATAAGCATTTCTGCTCCATCCTTAAAAGGTTCTGGCAGGTGTTGCATTAGCTGCTCTAACGTGTCGTAGTGTGCCCTGTCATATCTTGCTAACAGGGCTTGGGTGTTGGAGATCCTCCAAATATTAGCAGCCTGAGCCGCTACATGTTTTCCAGAGGCCTCCAAGATCTTGGATTGTTTGTCCGGAGGAGGAGCATCACCCGTTGTTTGCGAGTTCGCCCTTTTGCGAGCATTAGCCACCACTAAGGAGTCCAGTGGGAGTTGGCCTTTGATGTAGGTAGGGTCCACGGGCGCAGGCCGGTACTACCTTTCAATTCTCGGGTTCACCACCCTTGCTTTTGTGGGCTCTTTGAAAATGTCACTTGCATGTTTGAGCACACCTTTGAGCATAGGCAGAGTTTATATAGATCTTTCTGATGTGGAGAATGTATCAAAAAGAAAGTCTTCCTCCACGGGGTCAGCGTGCATATCTACGTCATGGTTATGTGGCGCTCTCTCAATTAGCGCGTTGAAGGCAGCAGTGTCTTCAGTGGGCGAAGGCTTGATAGCATATGAAAGAGTGATCGGTTCAGCAGGGTCCGCAGTATCAGCCCACTGCTGGGACTCATCTTGATCAGTGTCAATAGGGTAGTTAAACTGGTCCTCATTGTCCCCTTCCTCACCCTCCTCAGTGATATGTGTGGGGGAGTAGGTATAGTCCTGCCCATATGATTTGATGGGTTCAAAAAGAACAGGAGAGGTGGTAGAGTCTCTTTTTCTTTTTAGTGGTATCTTGTACTGTTCCATAGGCGTTTCAGGCATGATTTTACGCTTATAAACGGTGAGCCGGCCTGTTTCGGAGTCGATGTAGAGTTTCGACTGGTTGTCGTGGGACGGTGGCTGGAATACGACATCTCCCGTTTGAGGCTGAGTGGCTGCGGGAGCCGACGTCGACCTGGAAGAGTCGGAGGCCTGTGTGTGTTGAACAGGTTTAGGTCGTGCTGTTGGAGGCAGACCGAACTTTATCGGCGCCGCAGGCAGCGGTGACGGGCTGGCTTGTGTAGATGGAGGCGCCGTTTTCGATCCGACCGACTTTGATGATTCCGTGTGTTTGAGGCCTTGTGTTGATTTGAGCCGTTGATGTGCAGCAGGAGCGCCCTTGTGCTTCGACGCTGCGGGGTCTTTCGGTCCGAGTCTTGGCTTCGGGTTGAAGGCCTTGACCAACAGTGGCTTCTTTATCTTCAGATCGACCCCGAGGAGTGTTTTGACTTGGGAGTCTCCGAAGTAGTCGAGCCGATGGTTGTTTTAACCAGTGTCCGTTTCGATTTTGAGTCTTTATGTGTAGGTTACGATTTGTCCACTGAGTGTAACTGATCGACTGATGGCTCTTTTGAAATGTTCTTAGTCGGGCCTTGAAGCGGGACTAGAGAACGGTGTCGAAGATCTTGGCCAAGGCCTGCCGGCGATGCCTCGACCTGAGCCATGGAAGAGTTTTTATGTAGCCCCGCTACTGCGGTTGGGCCTAGCTCCTCACTTGAGTCGTCGTCGACGGCTCCGATAGGTTGTACGTCGTCTCCTACCTCGACGATGTCTTCATCATGGACGTAGAGTTGTTCCTCGTTGTATGTGGAGTCTGGTTCCGACGCGGGATCTGAGTGCTCCGCTTCGTCTTCTTGCACAATTTCTTCGTCGTCCCCACCGAAGATGTTTTCTGGGTCTGGTGCCGATTCTCGCGCCGACTGTCGTGCCGCGCGTCGAAGGCGTAGAGTTTTCTTCGACCTGAACTTCGAACAGGCCATGCAGCTGGCCTCGTCGTGGTCCGGTGGGAGACATTTGTTGCACACCGGGTGCACGTCGATATGGGGATATTTCGAGTTACAGGCGGGGCAGCGCTTGAACGGACTCCGTTCCATCGTCGAGGGGCCTTTGGTGTCAAAAGGCCAAAAGTCTTCCGAAGTCTAGTTCAAGAACTAGAAAAGTAAAAGGCACCGAACGAAAGACAATACCGACGCCCCTAAGGCCTTTTGGCCTTGAAAAAGAGTAACTATTATAAATTCCGAACGTGAGTTAAGAAGTACATCCGAACCCAATGGCGGAAAAAAACAATCTGAGCATGGAGGGGATGCCCATGCGCACTGTAGTCCAGGGGAGGAGCCACCTATCTCGTGATACTTCGAAGACTCTTTCAGGACAACAATGTGCAATCATCCGGTCCCAACACTAGGCGGCGATCTATGCATAGATATAAATTCAGCAGCCCACATGCCTCGAACACCCATTTTTATGTCCACTGACAAGGAGGAGAAGAGAACTTCCAGAGAAGCCACTGAAGACCCCCCAATTCCCTGCTCCTCAACGATTTTTCGGCTTTCTTCGGTTTTGTTATCAGACGTGGTCATGCTCGTGGTCAAGCAAACTAGTGTAGCTAATTGTGGAGAAATCTTACCCGAAGCTGTATTTAGTGCTATCGGGGCTGTTGCAACTACCATTTCAAAGGAAGTCTGCCCCCCTAGAGAGGGTTTACCTGCTGTGTCCATCTTTTCCGAGCCTGGAGGGGTTCTAACTGTCCTTTTTGGCGCCTTCTGAAAGCGTTTCCTTTCTCAGCAATGTCTAAGACTAATGGTTTAACTTTAAAGTAGGACCGCAGGGATGGAGTAATCTTAAGTCTTGTGTCTGTGAGATGGCTTTTTGTCCTCCCTGCTTTGATAATCCTCCCTTTTACCTCCCTGTGTTAAAAAGTGGAAAAATTGTCAACTCTCTTTAGGTCAGAGGGTATATTCAAAAGTATATTCTCCTCACCCTCACCTTTGTTTACCTGCGATGAACTAACACTTGAGCCTGCACTAACATTCTTAAGCTCAGTCATAGTCTTAGTCTTTATGGCCCCCTGTGCCCCACCACTGTGTCTCCTTCCCTTCTTGTTTTTGGCTTTAACAGGTGTACTGATTCTGGTCTCCTCCCCCTCCTGAGCCTCCCGTATCGGGGTGAGTGATTCCGGGTGCAATGACTGTGCAGCAGTAAGCACTAATTTACCTCCCTCAGTGGTCAATTGCCAGTACCTAATGCAGTACCAGGGGCAGGATTCAGCTGCAACCCTCCACCCTGCCCCCCCTGCACCTGGTCTTGTAGTGATGAATTTTGTAGCGACTGTAGCCCATGGTTGTCAGCTTAGACAGCGACCTCCACTTCGGACGGCAGGGACGCGCTGACCTGGCTGTGTGGGAAAAGATGTCCGGTACTGCCTCTGCCTGTATCCGAATGGAGGAGCCCCCGAGCCGCTGCTCTGCGGCCCCTCCTCAACTCCAGGGCGGCAGCAAACCAACGATCCCCAGACGGCCGACACAAATCCGGAGGTGAGCGCGGTGGCCACAGCAATCTCCAGTTGGAGGACCAGAAAGAGAAAGAAACGAACCACAGGGGAAAGAGAACTCCCAAACGCTGCCAACAGGAGCACGAGAGGGCTGAATTGAGGCGACCAGCCTTACATTGCGCTAGTAAGTGAACAGGGCGTAGCTGCCTCTGGCAGCAAGCGGCGGCTTAGCTAGCAGCCGCCATGTTCTCCTTCAGCCAGCAAAATATTGCTTGACACACTGACTCATTTGGAGTTGTTGTAGTGGTGCCACTACATCCACAGTGACTCCAAGGTATGGATCTTTGAGAGTAGTGGAAGTTTCATGTGTCCACTTTACTCCTGACACATAGGCAAAGAGCTGGAATGGGCTGGGTTAAGGTTTTCAGTTTTAACGTTTCATGTGAGGAGGCAGTGATCTGACCATGAGTAGAGTGCAGCAGATATGTTCGAGATTGGCATACTGTGATGGAGACCAGATACAGTGAGTGTTTTTATAAAAATACATAATATAAATCAGAGTCTCTTTACTGTAAATATATCACAAGTTCCCCAGCAACACAAGTCATTGACTCCCAAGCACCCTATCGAGACTCGAGAAACAAAATCTTACTATGAAATAGGAATGTTATCCTCACATCCAACATATCCCAGAAGGGTCACAATTAAACACAGGGAATCTCTCTAAAACATTCAGAATTCCAAGGATCTTAATCCACAGAAAACATACCTTTTTGTTGATAAAATAAATGCTTACAGAGGAGTTGCCTTCATTCAGCATATGGGTTGAGTAGAGGAATGGCCATTTGCAACCACCCACAAAACAGCGTTTTCCTTGTACTTGAGACTGGTGTATATTTGAGGCTATCAATGTGACATTAATAAGCTTAGCAGGTGTCAATCTTTTAATACCATGGCCAAGAGAATGTGCGGAAACAATACAGAAAGGGGCATAAACTTCACTTGCGGTGCAATGTATAATTTTCTTCTTGGAACTGCTGTCTGAGTACTCACGAATGATACCTCTCGGGAACTGAAGACCTTTGCAGAATCCCATCGTGATACGGACTGCTGTGCCAGAAGAAACACCTGGAATTACCATGGACTTTGTGTGTAAATAATCAAAGCTCTGCTTGTTATGAGTGAGGGGAGTTGGTTCACGTGGCAAGGTCATGTTGCAAGAAAAATAAGGAGTGAAAGAAGAAAGATGGAGGAGGTATGATTAATGTATGAGGGGGTACCAGTTTATTACCTACCCAAGTTCCAGTCCTGGGGGATGGGTTTAAAAGGTTGGCCCAGATCAATGCTAGGAGTTGTCAAACAGTTATTACAGGCCCGCTGCCACCGGGGTTTCTCAAACAAACACTCAGAAACATTTGGGGTGTGCATAATTATCTTCACGATTATCCCCTTTACAATCCCTCTCAAGAATGGAATGGACAGAAAATTACTTTACTCGTGGCCCACATCCACTCAACGACTGAACAAGTAGTACTAGACTGGGACTGTGGTCATTTTCTAATAGAATACAGGATATGCAGAAATCGTAACCCGATTTACGATGAAGATGGAGATGGGCCCCTTATCCCAGAGGAAACACAAAAAGTACCCAAGAAACTAAGCAGTTTGTCCTCACTAAGTTACTTTGCAGAGTTACTCTAGCTTCTTTCCAGCGAGCTCACAAGGAAGATCCAACTCTCCCTCGGACCTTTCTTCTCTTGTGACTCCTTTACTTTACAGTTACTCTTGCTTCTTCCTAGCTAGCTCAAAGGCAAGATCCAACTCTCCCTCGGACCTTTCCTCTCTTGTGACTCCTTTACTTTACAGTTACTCTAGCTTCAAGTCAAGTCAAGTCAGGAATTTGTATAGCGCGCTACTCACCCAGAGGGTCTCAAGGCGCTTAAGGGAGAGGGGTACGTTACTGATCGAACAGCCAGGGTTTGAGTTGCTTTCTGAAGGAGAGGTGGTTCTGTGTGAGACGGAGGTAGGTGGGGAGTGAGTTCCATGTCTTGGCCGCCAAGTAGGAGAAGGATCTTCCTCCCATGGTGACTCTTCGGATGCGTGGAATCGCAGCGAGGGCTTGGTTGGACGATCGTAGTTGGCGGGTGGGGGTGTAAAAGGTCAGGCGAGTGTTGAGGTATCTGGGTCCTAGGTCGTGGAGGCCCTTGTGTGCGTGGGTGAGGAGACGGAACGTGAATCTCTTGTTGACGGGGAGCCAGTGCAGGTCTCTCAGGTGACCGGATATGTGGTTGTGGCGAGGTAAGTCAAGGATGAGTCGGGCGGAGGCGTTTTGAATGCGTTGAAGTCTTTTCTGCAATTTGGCTGTGGTTCCGGCGTAGAGGGTGTTTCCGTAGTCTAGTCGGCTGGTTACAAGTGCTTGGGTGACCGTCTTCCTTGTTTCGGTGGGGATCCATCAGAAGATCTTTCGGAGCATGCGTAGGATGTTAAAACATGATGATGAGACGGCGTTGACTTGTCTGGTCATCGAGAGGGAGGAGTCTAGGATGAATCCCAGGTTGCGAGCATGGTCCTCAACCTGGGGCCCCATGGTGGCCCATGGCGCTGCCTAGGGCCACCATGAGTCGTCCCAGGCAGAGGGGGATGATCCTAGGATGAGGACTTCCGTCTTGTCGGAGTTCAGTTTTAGGCGGCTGTTCTTCATCCATTCGGCTACGTCTTTCATCCCTTCGTGTAGGTTGGTTTTGGCGGTGGTTGGGTCTTTGGTGAGGGAGAGGATCAGCTGGGTGTCGTCTGCGTAGGAGATGATGTTGAGGTTGTGTTGGCGTGCGATGGATGCGAGGGGACTCATGTAGACGTTGAAGAGGGTGGGGCTGAGGGATGATCCTTGTGGAACGCCGCATATGACTTCGGTGGCCTCTGATTTGAAAGGGGGGAGGCGGACTCTCTGGGTTCTTCCGGCTAGGAACGAGATGATCCAATCCAATGCCTTATCTTGTATCCCGACGTTCCTGAGGCGTTGTACAAGTGTGCGGTGGCAGACCGTTTTGAACGCTGCGGAGAGGTCCAGGAGGATGAGGGCCGCAGTTTCCCCGTTGTCGAGCAGTTTCCGGATGTCGTCTGTGGCTGCGATGAGGGCGGTCTCAGTGCTGTGGTTGGCTCGGAAGCCGGACTGTGAGGGGTCGAGGGAACTGTTAGACTCAAGGAAGGCGGCGAGCTGACTGTTGACGGTCTTCTCTATGACTTTTGGCGGGGAACGGGAGGAGCAAGATGGGGCGGTAGTTCTTAAGTTCGGTGGGGTCTGCTGTAGGTTTCTTCAGGAGGGCGCTGAGCTCGGCATGTTTCCAGCTTTCTGGGAAGATAGCGGTGTTGAAGGAGCAGTTGATGATGTCCCGGAGTTGGGGTGCGATGACGGAGTCGGCCTTGTTGAAGATGTGATGGGGGCATGGGTCGGTTGGCGATCCTGAGTGGATGGAGTTCATCAAGCGAATTGTGTCATCTGTGTTGATTGGGGTCAAGGCGCGGAGGGTGGTGGTGGGGGGCTTCGGTTCAGTGGTGAGGAGAGTGGGCTGGTCCCCGAAACTGATATGTATGTCTGCGATCTTTCTGTGGAAGAACGAGGCTAGAGAGTCGCAGAGGTCTTGAGAGGGAGTGATGTCGTTGTTGCCGGCGCTGGGATTGGTGAGCTCCTTGACAATGCTGAAGAGTTCCTTGCTGTTGTGGGCGTTGCCGTCCAGTCTATCCTTGAATGCTGATTTCTTGGTGGTGCGGATCAGCTGGTGGGGTTTGCGGGTGGCGTTCTTGAGGGCGGTCATGTTGTCTGTGGTTGGGTTTCTTCGCCAGGCTTTCTCGAGGGTGCGGCAGTTCTTTTTGGAGTTCTTGAGGTCATCATTGAACCAGGAGGCTTTTTTGGTTCCTGGCTTGTTGGGATGGTTTTTCAAGGGTGCTAGTTCGTTAGCGCAGTGGGTGATCCACTGTGCGAGATTGATGGCTGCTTGATTTGGGTCTGTTGCTATGGCGGGAGGGTTTTGGTTCAGAGATGTGGTGAGCTGGTCGGTGGTAATTTTGTTCCAGCTTCTGCGGGGAACTTGTTGCGGGTGGAGGTGGGTCGTGGTCTTTCTGAAGCTGAAGTGGACGCAGCTGTGGTCTGTCCAGTGCAGTTCCGTGACGTGATTGAAGGAGATGTGCTTGCTGGATGAGAAGATTGGGTCGAGCGTGTGTCCGGCGTAGTGGGTGGGGGTGTTCACCAGTTGTTTGAGTCCGAGATTGGCGAGGTTATCCAGCAGGGCGGTGGTGGTGTTGTTGTTGTTATTCTCCAGGTGGAAGTTGAGGTCCCCTAGGAGGATGTAGTCATCGGAGGGGAGGGCGTGTGGGCTGACAAAGTCAGCAATGTCTTCGCTGAATTGTGTGCGGGGTCCTGGGGGTCTGTAAATGAGTGTGGTCTTGGGGTCGGTGTGTATCTGGAAGTGGAGGTGTTCGGTGGCTAAGAGGGTGTCGTCGGAGTTGGTTGAGATGCGGATGGTGTTCTTGTGGACGATGGCGATGCCTCCTCCTGTTTGGTTGATGCGGTCTCTTCGGATGATCTTGTATCCGTCCGGGATGGCTAAGGCGATGTCGGTTGCTGATGAGGCGTTCATCCAGGGTTCCGTGAGAAAGGCGACGTCCGGCAAAGTGGTGTCAAGTAGGTTCCATAGTTCAATGGCGTATCTGTGGACCGAGGGGGTGTTGAGCAGGATGCACTTCAGGTAGTTGTTATTGGAGCTCTGTTTGGCGTTTGTGGGTGTAGTGTGGGTCCTGATGCAGCAGAACTTGCAGGATTATCAGGTGAAGGGTCCATGGGTACGTCCTGGGGTGGCTTGATGGCAGTCGTGGAGGCAGCCGGTGTTGAGTGCAGTGAGGGTTGCGGCGTCGTAAGTTTGGCGGGAGGGATGGCCTTTGCGGGATCCAGGGGTTCTGGCGCTGGGCGCGGTACAGGCGTAGACGGGCGCGCCTTCGGCACGCATAGGGCACGCCTGCTGCGCGTGAACGCTGCGCGTTTGCCACTCTGCCATAAGTGGAGAGTGGAGGGGGGCGGAGCGAGGGAGGAGCAGCTGGGAGGCGGGAGCGGGGTGGCAAGTGGGGAGGGGAGGAGCGGTGATGCAGGAGGGAACGGGGGTTGGGCTGAGCAGCGGCAGGGAGCGGGAAAGGGGCACAGGGCACAACAAATGGAATCCAGAAACAAAACCGAAACCAGAGAGGCACAGCGGGTGGCGGCAGCAATCAGGGGGCACAACAATTTTAATGCAGAGCAAAAACGAAACAGGCACAACAATTTAAATACAGGGCAAAAATGAAAACAAAATACTGCACAAGACCAGATTCTTGGCGAGCTCAGGGGCACAGCAGCTCAGGGGCACACCAGAGGCACAGCATCCAAACATTGGAACACACTGCCCCTCCACATCAAAACTGCCCCGACCCTCTTCAGTTTCAGAAAAAAAATTAAAAACATGGCTCTTCCCAGCATAATTTTTCTCCTCAGCAATGGTTCTGCAGTCAAGCGCCGAGACACCCCCGGGTATTTGCGCGCTCTAAAAATGGCACAAACCTAAACATAAACAAACATAAACAGCGGGCAGCGGTGGCGGCAGCAATCGGGGGTCAGGCACGAGGCGGGTGGAGCGACCGGCTCTGACCAGGTCAGGTCGAGTCAGCTTCTTTCTAGCGAGCTCACAGGCAAGATCCAACTCTCCCTCTGACCTTTCCTCTCTAGTGACTCCTTTACTTTACAGTTACTCTAGCTTCTTTCCAGCGAGCTCACAAGGAAAATCCAACTCTCCCTCGGACCTTTCCTCTCTTATGACTCCTTTACTTTGCAGTTACTCAACGAGCTAACAGGGAAGATCCAACTCTCCTTCGGACCTTTCCTCTCTTGTGACTCCTTTACTTTACAGTTACTCTAGCTTCTTTCCAGCTAGCTCACAGGGAAGATCCAACTCTCCCTCGGACCTTTCCTCTCTAGTGACTCCTTTACTTTACAGTTACTCTAGCTTCTTTCCAGCTAGCTCACAGGCAAGATCCAACTCTCCCTCGGACCTTTCCTCTCTTGTGACTCCTTTACCTTACAGTTACTCTTGCTTCTTTCCAGCGAGCTCACAAGGAAGATCCAACTCTCCCTCGGACCTTTCCTCTCTTGTGACTCCTTTACTTTACAGTTACTCAACGAGCTAACAGGGAAGATCCAACTCTCCCTCGGACCTTTCCTCTCTAGTGACTCCTTTACTTTACAGTTACTCTAGCTTCTTTCCAGCTAGCTCACAGGCAAGATCCAACTCTCCCTCGGACCTTTCCTCTCTTGTGACTCCTTTACTTTACAGTTACTCTTGCTTCTTTCCAGCGAGCTCACAAGGAAGATCCAACTCTCCCTCGGACCTTTCCTCTCTTGTGACTCCTTTACTTTACAGTTACTCAACGAGCTAACAGGGAAGATCCAACTCTCCTTCGGACCTTTCCTCTCTTGTGACTCCTTTACTTTACAGTTACTCAAGCTTCTTTCCAGCGAGCTCACAGGGAAGATCCAACTCTCCTTCGGACCTTTCCTCTCTTGTGACTCCTTTACTTTACAGTTACTCTCGCTTCTTTCCAGCGAGCTCACAGGCAAGATCCAACTCTCCTTTGGACCTTTCCTCTCTTGGGACTCCTTTACTTTACAGTTACTCTAGCTTCTTTCCAGCTAGCTCACAGGCAAGATCCAACTCTCCCTCGGACCTTTCCTCTCTAGTGACTCCTTTACTTTACAGTTACTCTAGCTTCTTTCCAGCTAGCTCACAAGGAAGATCCAACTCTCCCTCGGACCTTTCCTCTATTGTGACTCCTTTACTTTACAGTTATTCTAGCTTCTTTCCTGCGAGCTCACAGGGAAGATCCAACTCTCCCTCGGACCTTTCCTCTCTTGTGACTCCTTTACCTTACAGTTACTCTAGCTTCTTTCCAGCGAGCTCACAGGCAAGATCCAACTCTCCTTTGGACCTTTCCTCTATTGGGACTCCTTTACTTTACAGTTACTCTAGCTTCTTTCCAGCTAGCTCACAGGCAAGATCCAACTCTCCCTCGGACCTTTCCTCTCTAGTGACTCCTTTACTTTACAGTTACTCTAGCTTCTTTCCAGCGAGCTCACAGGCAAGATCCAACTCTCCCTCGGACCTTTCCTCTCTTCGGACTCCTTTACTTTACAGTTACTCTAGCTTCTTTCCAGCAAGCTCACAGGGAAGATCCAAACCTCCCTCCGACCTTTCCTCTCTTGTGACTCCTTTACCTTACAGTTACTCTTGCTTCTTTCCAGCAAGCTCACAGGGAAGATCCAACTCTCCCTCGGACCTTTCCTCTCTTGTGACTCCTTTACTTTACAGTTACTCTTGCTTCTTTCCAGCGAGCTCACAAGGAAGATCCAACTCTCCCTCGGACCTTTCCTCTCTTGTGACTCCTTTACTTTACAGTTACTCAACGAGCTAACAGGGAAGATCCAACTCTCCTTCGGACCTTTCCTCTCTTGTGACTCCTTTACTTTACAGTTACTCTAGCTTCTTTCCAGCTAGCTCACAGGGAAGATCCAACTCTCCCTCGGACCTTTCCTCTCTAGTGACTCCTTTACTTTACAGTTACTCTAGCTTCTTTCCAGCTAGCTCACAGGCAAGATCCAACTCTCCCTCGGACCTTTCCTCTCTTGTGACTCCTTTACCTTACAGTTACTCTTGCTTCTTTCCAGCGAGCTCACAAGGAAGATCCAACTCTCCCTCGGACCTTTCCTCTCTTGTGACTCCTTTACTTTACAGTTACTCAACGAGCTAACAGGGAAGATCCAACTCTCCTTCGCACCTTTCCTCTCTTGTGACTCCTTTACTTTACAGTTACTCAAGCTTCTTTCCAGCGAGCTCACAGGGAAGATCCAACTCTCCTTCGGACCTTTCCTCTCTTGTAACTCCTTTACTTTACAGTTACTCTCGCTTCTTTCCAGCGAGCTCACAGGCAAGATCCAACTCTCCTTTGGACCTTTCCTCTCTTGGGACTCCTTTACTTTACAGTTACTCTAGCTTCTTTCCAGCTAGCTCACAAGGAAGATCCAACTCTCCCTCGGACCTTTCCTCTCTTGTGACTCCTTTACTTTACAGTTATTCTAGCTTCTTTCCAGCGAGCTCACAGGGAAGATCCAACTCTCCCTCGGACCTTTCCTCTCTTGTGACTCCTTTACCTTACAGTTACTCTAGCTTCTTTCCAGCGAGCTCACAGGAAAGATCCAACTCTCCTTTGGACCTTTCCTCTCTTGGGACTCCTTTACTTTACAGTTACTCTAGCTTCTTTCCAGCTAGCTCACAGGCAAGATCCAACTCTCCCTCGGACCTTTCCTCTCTAGTGACTCCTTTACTTTACAGTTACTCTAGCTTCTTTCCAGCTAGCTCACAAGGAAGATCCAACTCTCCCTCGGACCTTTCCTCTCTTGTGACTCCTTTACTTTACAGTTATTCTAGCTTCTTTCCAGCGAGCTCACAGGGAAGATCCAACTCTCCCTCGGACCTTTCCTCTCTTGTGACTCCTTTACCTTACAGTTACTCTTGCTTCTTTCCAGCAAGCTCACAGGGAAGATCCAACTCTCCCTCGGACCTTTCCGCTCTTGTGACTCCTTTACTTTACAGTTACTCAACGAGCTAACAGGGAAGATCCAACTCTCCTTCGGACCTTTCCTCTCTTGTGACTCCTTTACTTTACAGTTACTCTCGCTTCTTTCCAGATTGCTCACAAGGAAGATCCAACTCTCCTTCAGGCCTTTCCTCTCTTGTGACTCCTTTACTTTACAGTTACTTTAGCTTCTTTCCAGCGAGCTCACGAAAGATCAAACTATCTCTCAGACCTTTCTTCTCTTGTGACTCCTGGACAATCGGATAAAATAAAAAGTCTTCCTTACTTTTTGGAAGCAATGGGCTCATCTACAGAATTGAATCATATCCAGGGAATACAGGAAAGAAGAACAAGCATTTACAATGCAATAGGTCTCGCATTTGCGAGAGTTTATGCTATTGGCATTGTAAATGACAATGCCTTTTATTTATTTGTTTGAAAAATCAACACATTAATAAAAGGCATTGCAATCTACAATGCCAATAGCTCAAACTCTAGTAAATGCGAGACCTATTGCATCGGCCCGTACCATCATAAGATTGTGGTTCACCCCTTGAAACGAGGAAGCGATTGTGGAGAGGGCACAGGTTTATCGGACCGCACGGCCCGCGCCATCATTAGATTGTGGTTCACAGGGTTGCATCCATCGGAACGCATGACATCCGGCCCAAATCCATACGCAGGTGAGAGGGGCTGCACGTGGATGAGAGCAGGTGGGGTTAGGGCAGCACCCCCCCCCGGGCAGAAACAACGACTCAAGAGTGGGATGCCATCTAGAGAGGATACTGTGATATGGAGAGGGTCTGAGGCCGCACTGGTATAAGAAAAGAAAGGGCTACCTTGCTTTTTACCTGGTTGGCTCGGCGTGGAGACGGAGAGGAAAACCGCAAATAAGAAGCCTCGGGCCCAGCGGGCCGCAGGCACCAGAGCCTACCTCACAAACGGGGGAAGAGGATCTGCCCCCTAATGGATTGAAAGGATGCGGGGGGGGAGAGAGGGCCTCCTGATGGTGAAAGAGGTACTGGGTAGTTAAGCTGGTGCCAAATACGTCCAACCACACAACACTGTGCTCGAGCCCACACGCTGGCTCTGATCTCCCCCTACCCCAGTGGAACCCACCAAGAGAAGACACGAGGAGCAAGAGAGGAGTCTCCCCCACCCCTCCCCCCCCCTTCCCCCTAACAAGAAACAACTGACCTGGCATTCAGCAGATCGCAGGGGGAAAATGTGAAGCCCGCGGCTGTCTGGGGCCGCCCGTCGACGGTGAGCAGAGAGGGACAGGAGTCAGGAGCCCCCCCACCCGAGGGTGGTCGGGCGATAGTAGCACGGCAGCCCAGTGGTTGCCAGACAGAACTCCAATACCCCTCACCCCACTCCTCGATGAACTGGCCAAGGCTTGGATGGGAAGAGGCTTAAAGACTGAGGCCCCGGGAGTACCGCCTAGCACCGAACCTTGCGGGATACTTCGCACGCCGATGAGAGGGGCTGCGAGGGAACCAACACCGGCGAGGCAGGCTACCTCCCCGGACCCCGTGCCCCTCCTAAAAAAATCCCCGCCGGGCTGCCTGCGACGACCCGGAAGCGGTTGGGAAGCCGGCCAATCACAGCGCGGCCCCAACCGGAAGTCCCGCCCCATCGCGGCGAGAGGGAGAGAGAGCTGCCCGAGGAGCCACGAAGGCTCCGCATTGAGTCCCGGTCCCGAGATGGGGGACCGGGTGAAGAGCGGGCGGGCGCATGGGGAAGGCGGGGCTCTCATGTGGTGAGAGACGCCCGCAAAGCGCTACCGCCGCCCGAGATGCAGATCCGCCGCCGAGCACCGCCAGAACAGGTGAGTGTGTTGAGTGAGAGGAGGGGTGAGTGGGGGTGGGGTGTACGCGTGTGTGTGTCTCTGTTTGAGTGTGTTTGTGCGTGCGTCTGTCTGTCTGTGTGCGCGTGTGTATGTTTAAGGGGGGGTGCGTGTGTGTATATGCAGTGTGTGTATGGCTTTCTTTGTGCGCATGCGTGAGTGTTGACGTGCGCGCTCACGAGGTCGAATCTCGGCCTGCAAATGCGCGTGGCACTTTCCTGTCCTCATTCCCCGAAAAGTAACTACATTAGTTGTCTCGCATAGACAGCAAAAGCTTCGCTTTTGCTTACGTCTAGCGAGACCTAAAAAGCAATGATTGGTTTGCAAGGACTAATGTCCTCAAGCCATGGAACTGGCCCATGATCATATTGTCGACACCTGGGAGTGTCTAATCTTAAAGACAAACTCCTACAAAGATTCTACTGGCCTGGACTACATGCCATTCCTGCGAAATATGTCAAACCCGATCAATACTGGGGTTGCCAAGGGCCCCTTTACAACTATTACCTATTATTGATATTATTGCTACTCAATTTGATCAAATAGCCATGTACGTTATGGGACCCCTAGAAACAAACTAGGTTTTCAAATATGTATTTGTAATCACGGATTGTGCAATCTCAAATGTGTATTTGTAATCACGGATTGTGCAATCTCAAATGTGTATTTGTAATCACGGATTGTGCAATCTCAAATGTGTATTTGTAATCACGGATTGTGCAATCTCAAATGTGTATTTGTAATCACGGATTGTGCAATCTCAAATGTGTATTTGTAATCACGGATTGTGCAATCTCAAATGTGTAATTGTAACAATGGATTGTGTAATCTGATTTTCTGAAGATACACATGTTCACTATATCACAACATCTAACATAGTATCAGCCTTATAGGCATACTTCTTCTTTTTGCTAGAAATGGGTTTCCTACGAAAATATCAACAGACCAAGAAAAACCTTTTGTTTCTCATGTCATGAAGGAAGAACAGAAACTATCACACGTCAAATGGTTACACATCGCAGCCTATCGTCCGCAGACAGGTGGGTTAAATAATTACTATGGACTATAGAGAACCTTCTTGGAACTGTACATTATTTAAACTTTGGAATGACCAAAATGAGAAGGGCATCATTGCAAAATTTCCTCAGCATAAATGCATTCCCAGCTTTGACCCTTATTTAGATGGGATCAGTCCCAATTATGCTAAAACCCTATACATTAGGTTTAGATCTGGCAATCTTCTTCTTTGCCTCAAAATGGCCCAAGGATTCTACGTCTTCTGCTTATTGTACTTTTTGCATGACGATCTTAGAGTCAGTGGATCACTTCCTGTTTTTTTGCCCCAGATACCGGATTCCATGAAAAAGGTGGACTGCCCCCATTTGTAGGGTATTAGGCATAACTTACTACTAGGAGGCTGCTAGGATCACGAGCACCTGAATATGGCACAATTGAACAACTTGTTTTTGGCACTTCTAGTTATTTACTCTGAGCCTGGAGAATTCGATCAGGGAAACTTGATAAACCCTCCAATAACTCCTTCGAAAGATCGATTCTTCATCGCCTCTTCTATTGGTTCCAATTATGAACCTTAATACTAATATGATGCCATTGCACGTTAGGTACCCTCTTAAAGGCGCCAGAGATCTGTGCTGGTTTATTATCCTTTTGATCTTGTCATTTGAGTCATCAGAACACATATTTTATAAAGGCACTATGAAACAGAATCATTAATTTACTTTGTAAGACCCAGGCTCAGTGTACAATACCTATTAATTACTAACAAAACTTGTAGTTTTATGATTGCTGCACATGCACTTAAAAATGTTAATTGCTTCACATCTGTCAACCTCTTACTATCAATTATAAGAACAAGTCCTTGTGCCATTTGCCCCTGCGACTGTTTTCCTGTCCAGTGCGCATCCCCCTACCCTCTGCTGTCTGTCTACCTGCTGCCCTCGGTTGTGCCTCCTCTGCTCGTTTCTGCTTTGCTGCTCGTTTTTATGCCCTCTGTTTTGCTTTTTCTGCTCATTTTTCTGCCCTCCTTTTTGCCTTTTGCTGCTCATTTTTCTGCCCTCTATTTTGCCTTTTTTCAGCTAATGTTCTACACTTTTCTGCACTCATCTGCTCTGTTTTGCCTATCTACTAGTCTACTAGTTTCTGAGCCCCTCTTTGCCCTTTTCTGCTTGTTTTTCTGCCCTCTTCTGCTGTTTTGCCTTTTCCACTCATATTTCTGCCCCGTTTTGCCTTTTCTGCTAGTTTTTCTGCCCTACTTTTTGCTTCATTTTGCTCATTTCTTCAGTCTTCTCATCGTTTCTCTACTCTTGCTGTTTCCCTCCTCCTGCCACCAGGCCCCCCACCCTCTCTCCAGAGATGCTTAATGGAGGCCACAGCACGATCCAGTTGAGCAGGTCCTCTTGCCAGCAACCCCTGCGATAGTTCTCCTGTCCAGCTTGCCCCAGTCCGCTACCCTCTGTTGCCTGTCTACTTGATGCACTCTGCTGTGCCTCCTATGATCGTTTCTTGCTCTGTTTTGCCCTTTTTGCCATCTGTTTAGCCTTTTTCTGCTAATTTTTCCGCCCTCTGTTTTGCTTTTTCTGCCCCGCTTTGCCTTTTTGGGGGTTTTCTACACTTTGTTATGCCCTCTTCTGCTCTATTTTGCCTTTCTGCTCGTTTTTCTATCCTCTCTTTTGCCTTTTGTGCTCGTTTGCCTGCCCACTGGCCTTTTCTACTTGTTTTACTGCCATATGTTTTGAACTCTGTTGCTCTGTTTTGTCTTTTCTGCCCCCTGTTTTGCCTTTTTCTGCTTACTCGTTTTTCTGCCCTTTGTTGTGCTTTTCTGCTCGTTTCTTCCTACTGTTTCTTCAAGACCCGTTGGAGGGGGAGCTGGCACGACACACCTCGCACCCCAGATTCCCCCTGTGGTGTCAGTGCTGCACACTACAAATGCTAATTGATTGATCTAAACTGGTAATCTTTCTGCAAGTATCTCTGTTATACTACCAGAACTGATGTGTTTTGGGAAAAGGGACAACACTAATGTCTAGGATGCAGGACCTGTCCGCAGGCCAGACCCAGCATCCAACACCACGCCAAACACAGGCAAAAGCTGTGCGTGTAAGGTTGGCCACCTACGGGGAGGGGTTGGATACAGGGAGTGGACACAGACTAGGACCTGCGGCCAACCCCACGCCACTCAAGGTCACAGGCCGTGCACTGTATGGGTTTGGCTTCCTGCAGGGGCTTCGCAGCCAGAAACGGGGGGTGGGGGGGTGGGACCAAGAGAGAGGATGATGGCAACAGGGCTGTGTCGAAGGCCGTGCGCATCTTGGGCTTGCCTACCTACAGGGGTTGGCCACGAAGGGCGTGCGTGCTGAGGGGTTGGCTTTACGTATGGTAAGTAAATATAATCTAATGTTATAAATACAAAAAATTCAAATTCACAGAAAAACAACAAAGGTTAAAGTAGCGTTATGTTTATTTGGAAATTACTGTGCAATGTAATGTTTTAAGCAAACAAAAACACTGAAATTCACCAGTTATACTTATCTCAAGTAACTATAACTCATGCCCTAATGTATGCAATGAAATTATTGAAGAGAAAACACAACACGGCCTTAAAAACATCATGTGGCACTATTCCACTCTTCTCTCTGTCACAAATGTTCTAGTTCGGTGTGTCATTCTTGGTGAGTCGGGAACGACCGGGCAATAAATAAAGATGCCTTTAAATTCTATGTTTATCTTGTCACATTTGTCAGTGCATCTAAGACAGAAGTTAAATGTCAGACCTTATCTTCTGACAAATTACTGAGGTCCATCCTTTAACATGGGAGTGATATTTACTTTTGCTTCTTTGACGACAAAGGAAGAGGAGTTTTTGTAGTGAATTATGTGACAATCTTGCTAGAGTACAGGGAACGTGAAAGGAAAGGATATCAGGCTTTTTGGGATGTATGACGTTACAACGCGATCAAAATGATGGCGCTACATCACAACGCATCTTTTACAACGCAAGTCGTTACCACGACTGTAGGGTGCTGGACTTAGGAATAGTATGATTTACTATACCAACTCCAGACTACGTACAGTAGGGAAGGTGTTGGAATAGTAAATCACACTATTCCTTAGTCTAGAGCGCCCTCCAGTGCAAGTCTTGGTAACGACTTGCGTTGTAAAAGCTGCATTGTGAATGTATTGCGGTGTTTTGACCGCGTAGTAAAGGTTGTTTCCCGGCTTTTTGCAACACACAACAAAATGTAAATACCTGTAAATGAACTTTATGTATTCATAGTTAGAAAAAGCATAAAGGAAGCACTTTTTTAACTGTGAATTGTGCTGCAAACAGATTTTGATAGGCTCAAAACACTTTACTTGTTGATGCACAAAAAAACCCCACAGAAACCCGGTCTCCAAACATTATTATCATTTGAGTGCTATGTGTTTCTGTGCAGTTAGTGACCATTTTTATTGGAAATGTGGTGTCTGCAAATGACAATGCGCTACCACACAACGCCTTAGTTAGTCGGGTACAGGGCTCCAGCCGTGTCCACGCCCCCAGCTCAATATAGGTGGGTGCATCTTCGGAAGCGGCACTGCCACCCAGGGCCTGTCTTTCACTGCATCTCCAGTGCAGGGAGTACTTCAGCACTGCAGAGAGCGTTACCCTTCCGTCCATCGCACTGCACAGCTCAAACTGTCTTTTAGTGCTGTTACTATCACTATTATAAATACTGATAATACAATGGTGCCCCAGGTAACGCCATCAGACTTCACTTCAGAATCAGAGCTGGCCTGGATACTGGATGAATGCTGCGGATTTCAGAAGTTAAAAACTGTCTTCACTCACACCCGTTCTACTCTCTCCACGAGATTGCTGCAGTGCACACAAAACTCCATGTCTTTGATAACCAATTGCCATTGCCCACGTGACTCCCTTCTGCTGACCTTTGCACTCTGTGCTTAAGATTCTCCTCCTCGCAAAAAATGACCATCCCTCACACACATCTTAAATGATTTTTCAGGCTAAAAGCCTTCTTTTTCGGTTCCATTTATATCCCCTGTCTGCTGCCTTGTAACTGTGCATTTTTTCTCCATCGGTCTTAATCAGTTTTTGGGCAAATATATACAGTAAGCGGTTCAACATAACTTTTCAAAACAACCTCAAAAAATCCTTGGCATAATACAGATTAGTGTCAGGTATACATAGAGTGGTTACATTCATCCAAAGTCACAGTAATGTCCATTCAACCAGCCTTGGTCTGCGGTTTATAACAGAAATACTAAGATGGAGCCCAAAGGAACCCACCCCCTTCCCCCAACTTCCTCGGAACAGGGAAAACAACTCAAGAAACTAAGAAAAACGTGCATGTACAGTGCGACAGAGGCGCAACTTATTATACAGCGGTTAGGGGTAAGGGCCTTGTTATCTCTCTGCGGGGGTCGGGTGGGAGGGGGGAGTCTCATGTGTAACGCAACTGGTGCTATGTAAAGCGCTCCGATACCCAATTGGGGTCAAGTTCGCGCTATATAAAACTCTGTAAAATAAAAATAAAACAGATAGATTGCCCTTGTGCGTTTTATTACTGTGCATTTTTTGAGTTTTGGGGCCATATGTATCAACAAACTCTTTTGCGATACCTAAATACCGATTTTTAAGGAATCGCTATTTAGGAATCGCAAAATGGTATGTATGAAGAAAATCGCAAATTTTTAGCGATTCCTTAATCTTCCTTATTTGTGAATTCGCATTTTGCGAATTCGCAATTAAGGAATAATTTCCAATGCATTCCTATGGGCCAGCAGGCACATAGGAATGATTGCGAAATAATTCTCAAATTGCGAATTTGCAATTTGCTAATCGCAATTTGAGAATTATTTCAAGGGTGCAGGGGTGTCTCAAAGACACCCTGCTGCACCCCTGAAATGTACATGTGTGTGCATATGGCGCACATACATGCCCTATGGGCATGTGTGTGCATCACATGCCACCTTAAAAAATGCCAAAATGTGCATTTTTTGAAGAATTCGCAAGTTACCATCAACTAAAAGTTGGTGGTAATTTGCGAATTCTTAACCAAAATTCGCTACCCAAAAATGCTACATACATAGCATTTAAGAAATCGCAAAATTGTGATTCCTTAAATGCTATGGCAAAATAAGGAATCGCAAAACTTTGCGATTCCCTATTTTGCGAATATTTCATACATCCCAAAACATGCAAAAAGGCCGTATGCGATTCGCAAAGGCCGAAATTCGCAGAATTCGCGATTCACAAAAGGCTTGATACATATGGCCCTTGGTCTTTTAGGGTAAACTCGCGCTGGTGTTCTCAAATCTTGTCTTTCCTATAGCTGTAAAAGAAAGACAGAACCGAGGGAATACACATGTATTGATAATATTCAGATGGAAACTCAGATATCTGGTTTGGACCGAGTACCGCTGCATTATACAGCGGACAATGAATAACTGTATCAGGTATTTGCAAATTATTATTCAGATTCAGAAAGTTTTGTTGAAAAAATACGTTTTACAACTTGAACTAAAAAAAATAACAAAATGTTGATAACTTGCTATTATACGGCTCTATTCTCATTTCTTAAACACGAGTCCTTTATCAAGTAGGGAACTTCAGTTTGATACCAAACTACTAGAGATTCCATGAGAACCATGATAAGTTGTCTCCAATATATTCTTTCTCCTGCTATAGGACAGGTTCCGCCTAAGTCACGAGTGGAGGTGCTCGATTCAAGTGAGGTCAAAGGAAGAGGGGAGCAGGGCCCGATATGTTCGTATTATGACCTGAACACCCATCTCACGTCTCTGGAAGTGTTGAGCACAGCCACACTTTTGGAATGATTAGTTTAGGAGCCTCAGAAAGGATAGACTGGAAAGGTTAATTATAGTAGAGGCTACCTGAGATGACAAGCAGGAGAAGAACGCTCACCTTGACAGGGTTGTATCCAAGCTCGATGGCCTTGTGGATTCCTTCCATCACCTTATGGAATCCTGCAACAGAAGGGGAGGCGGCAACAGGTCACAATAAGACCAGATAAAGGTAGGATGACTACATTCTGACTAATGGTCTACTACAATGACAACCATCCTCTTCTCTAAGAGCAACCGCGCCCAGAATACTTCTCAAGCATTCGCAAAGGTCATATGCACCCAAGACAGCTACAGTATTAAAACACGTGTGTGCTTCAGAAATGTCAAGTGCACCTACTACAACAGTTGCTAGAATGTATTGTATTAATAAAAAAACCAGTTGAAAAATAACCCCAATAAAAAGAAGAGTACTACAAAAATGAACCACGACAATGAAAATCACCAATACAAGGAATACACATAGGCTGGCCGGCCTTACCCAAACCAACAAGTAATTAATCACAGTCCAATTCACATCCTGCATATTTTCAAATATACACATTACTAATGCAAATTATTAAAGTAACTCAGTCTATAATTATTTACAACATATTTTACGTTTTCTAATTCATTATTAACTCAACTTCCAATGGCGTCACTCGCACCGTTCCACTCCAATGGCATCACTCGCACCGTTCCAATCCAATGGCGTCACTCGCACCGTTCCAATCCAATGGCATCACTCGCACCGTTCCAATCCAATGGCGTCACTCGCACCGTTTCAATCCAATGGCGTCACTCGCACCGTTTCAATCCAATGGCGTCACTCGCACCGTTTCAATCCAATGGCGTCACTCGCACCGTTCCACTCCAATGGCGTCAGTCGCACCGTTCCACTCCAATGGCGTCAGTCGCACCGTTCCACTCCAATGGCATCACTCACACCGTTCCAATCGAATGGAGTCACTTGCACCGTTTCAATCCCAATTCCAATCCAATGGCGTCATTCGCACCGTTCCAATCCAATGGCATCACTCGCACCGTTCCAATCCAATGGAGTCACTCGCACCGTTCCAATCCAATGGCGTCACTCGCACCGTTCCAATCCAATGGCGTCACTCGCACCGTTCCAATCGAGTCACTCGTATCGTTCCAATCCAATGGCGTCACTTGCACCGTTCCAATTCATTGCTGTCGCTCGCACCGTTCCAATCCAATGGCGTCACTCGTATCGTTCCAATCCAATGGCGTCACTCGCACCTTTCCAATTCATTGGTGTCACTCGCACCGTTCCAATCAAATGGCGTCACTCGCACCGTTCCAATCAAATGGCGTCACTCGCACCGTTCCAATCAAATGGCGTCACTCGCACCGTTCCACTGCCATTCTCCCAAAGATTGGATGTAAAAACCTGTCCCATAAACCTATCAAAACGAGACAACTATATAATGCTTTCTACAGTTTCATCTGCTTTGGAACATAGGCAACAAGATGGCCCTCCAATAGTTAGTCAAGTTCAAGCAGAAGCCTTCTATTTGTAATATCAGGACATATCACAGTCTGAATCTAAAACAATCTGATTTCAATTTGCCTCCAAATTATAATGTAAGACTGTTTTTCCCTAGTGTTGTGTGAGCTGCACATATGTCACGTTTTTATAGGACACAGACAAGGTTAAGTAATTTAGGTAGAAGGCACATTTTACGCTAGTCCTTATGAGTTTGATTGTGCTATAATGTATTCAATTAGTTAATAATACTTCTTAACCACTTAGTTAGTAATCAGAATAATTTTACTTATCCGTTTGGCAGGTACCAAATGGGTGATAGAAATCTTACGGAAAATGTCATGATTCAGACTTTTTAGATCATTCTCGTCTGCACTACCATACCCACAGATAAAATGAACAAATGGAATAGTGTCAAGTGCAACCAAAGAAACAAGTCCCAGTTCGCTTTGAAGCCTCAGAAGGGAGCTAAGAATTTAAAATAAAGGAGGCAATGATCACTTCCGATATAAATTCATCTAAAAGACAAATTGTTTAATGGGAATAACTGAGGAACAATAGAACAGTGGAGGAATTAGTTTCGAGCAGCTGTATTAGTGAAACTCACCACACGAACCCTGTGCTTACTCAAAAAATGCTTCACAGCATTAGTGACAGCTGTACATCTGGTGACTAGTGTTTATGGTCTGGCTTGACAGCACAGCTGCTGTCAGACACTTATGTGAGCAATACTAGGGCGGGACTTTGGATACGCCCACATGTTTAGAGACAGGAGTACTTGTTTTGATTGGGAAAATGTTGTGTGCTTCCAGAAAAAGGTGCTTGCCTTCATCGCAGCTGTGATTATTTTATTTATGCAGTTGGTAAGCTTGAACTTTAAGGGGCACACATGACATTGGAAAGCTATGAAAGTCTCTTAGATAACTAGATAATGTATGTTGCTTTCAGGGATGTGGAATTCCTATAGCCCAATGCCCAGGACATATTGTTTTGGGTCAAGGGCAACAAGTTTTCATGTGTATTTTTTCCTTGGGATAAGTAGTCCCAACCCCAGTAGCTACGCTATACAAACCCCCTGCAGCACAACCCCTTTGGCTGCCAGTTTGCAAAACCACATTATGGATCAGGGAAGGGCACTCTGTGCAGTTTAAGGTAATATTTTTGTCCATATGTTAATGCTGTTCAAACTTGTATTTATGGTTCATTAAGTGAAAGCCTTTATTATTAGGGTGAGCAGTCTAATCAAATGTTGTAAGCTCTGACTGCACTACTGACAGTGGTTCCAGTATAAAAATGTGTACACCAGTTTTCAAAGTTTAGTAATTTAAGGCTACGTATGATGCTTCCAGACTGCTCTCGGATTTGATGCGAATAGTTGCAGAAGCTTGAGAGCAAGATTGATGATTCTTTTCTTTCAAATAAAATGTTCAGAAAAAAATGAAAGCAGGAAAAAAAACATTTTGCTAAACTACTGTAAAATTTCAGGTAACATTTCTTTGCAGTGTCATTTAGTAACATGTGTTAATGCATGCTAGTATTTCCCAAAAATATTCATAATTGAGAATCAGTGTAACCAGTTTTAATAAGATAATGGGGAAAACAAATAAACAAGCATTGGCAAAGCCAGTAGATGTGAAATTGGTGGTCAGCATATTAGTTTTGTCAATGTGTGAATTGTTTTGGCTTGGGTTTTGTAAAACCTTATTGGTGTGAGAGCTGCCGGGCCCTCGCCATTATAAACCGGGCCCTCGCCATTATAAACCGGGCCCTCGCCATTATAAACCGGGCCCTCGCCATTATAAACCGGGCCCTCACCATTATAAAAGACATTGGCAAAAAGCGAAATTTGTTTTTGGTCTCAAAAAGTACACACTGCCACAGTAATTACTGGCACTGAACAAAACTAGGTTGTGTGCTGATATGCTCCTTGTGAAAGAGGAGAATGCTGTCACTCACAGAGAGAGAGAGAGAGAAAGACAAAATTTAAATAAACGCACAAGGTTATGGTCAACGCCAGACTAAATTATTAAAGAAATGCTCAAAACGCACACATGGTATATGCCCTTGCATTAAGTGCAGCTATACGGCTTTCATGAATTCCCAAGAATTTACAGAAGTAGGACAAGTAATAGTACAGCTAGAAAATATTTGTAAACTGCATTTTAGCATGAGCAAATTTGCATGTGTAGATTTGCTCATGTGAAAATCTGAGTGTTTGCAAGTTCACTTTCTCTCCAACCACTTTTTTCCCCAACTCTGGAAGATGGTTTATGTCTGCCATTGTCAGGAGTAAATTTCCAACATTTTTCAGTATGAGAAAAGATTAGAGGAGAGTTGGTGAAAACCCTTAAAACATGCACGTTAGTAGGTTTGCACAGACTCAAAAGTGGCATTCTACTCCTGGAACTATTGCTTACCACTACCTTCAGCCCCAGTATGTAGATCTGCCGAAACATGGCAACAAAGAAATTGCAAGTATTTAAACACTACTATAGTATGATCCCTGCCATAATCAGAGAGGCTATATCAGAGCTCTTTTATAATGAGATTGCTGTTATAATTTTTCGCCGCACTACATGGCACCAAAGGGACAAGTGGATTTTGTTACAGGACAAGTAGATTTATGAAGCAACCTGCCCCATGGACAAGTTGACACTGCTGCACGCTCAGTCTTGAGTGATTCACGCTGCTGCACGCTCAGTCTTGAGTGATTCACGCTGCTGCACGCTCAGTCTTGAGTGATTCACGCTGCTGCACGCCCAGTCTTGAGTGGTTCACACTGCTGCACGCCCAGTCTTGAGTGATTCACACTGCTGCACGCCCAGTCTTGAGTGATTCACACTGCTGCACGCCCAGTCTTGAGTGATTCACACTGCTGCACGCCCAGTCTTGAGTGATTCACACTGCTGCACGCCCAGTCTTGAGTGGTTCACACTGCTGCACGCCCAGTCTTGAGTGGTTCACGCTGCTGCACGCCCAGTCTTGAGTGATTCACGCTGCTGCACGCCCAGTCTTGAGTGATTCACGCTGCTGCACGCCCAGTCTTGAGTGATTCACGCTGCTGCACGCCCAGTCTTGAGTGATTCACACTGCTGCACGCCCAGTCTTGAGTGATTCACACTGCTGCACGCCCAGTCTTGAGTGATTCACACTGCTGCAAGCTCAGTCTTGAGTGATTCACACTGGTGCACGCTCAGTCTTGAGTGATTCACACTGCTGCACGCCCAGTCTTGAGTGATTCACACTGCTGCAAGCCCAGTCTTGAGTGATTCACACTGCTGCACGCCCAGTCTTGAGTGATTCACGCTGCTGCACGCTCAGTCTTGAGTGGTTCACACTGCTGCACGCCCAGTCTTGAGTGGTTCACACTGCTGCACGCCCAGTCTTGAGTGATTCACACTGCTGCACGCCCAGTCTTGAGTGATTCACACTGCTGCACGCCCAGTCTTGAGTGATTCACACTGCTGCACGCCCAGTCTTGAGTGATTCACACTGCTGCACGCCCAGTCTTGAGTGATTCACACTGGTGCACGCCCAGTCTTGAGTGATTCACGCTGCTGCACGCCCAGTCTTGAGTGATTCACGCTGCTGCACGCCCAGTCTTGAGTGATTCACACTGCTGCACGCCCAGTCTTGAGTGATTCACACTGCTGCACGCCCAGTCTTGAGTGATTCACACTGCTGCAAGCTCAGTCTTGAGTGATTCACACTGGTGCACGCTCAGTCTTGAGTGATTCACACTGCTGCACGCCCAGTCTTGAGTGATTCACACTGCTGCAAGCCCAGTCTTGAGTGATTCACACTGCTGCACGCCCAGTCTTGAGTGATTCACACTGCTGCACGCCCAGTCTTGAGTGATTCACACTGGTGCACGCCCAGTCTTGAGTGATTCACGCTGCTGCACGCCCAGTCTTGAGTGATTCACGCTGCTGCACGCCCAGTCTTGAGTGATTCACACTGCTGCACGCCCAGTCTTGAGTGATTCACACTGCTGCACGCCCAGTCTTGAGTGATTCACACTGCTGCAAGCTCAGTCTTCAGTGATTCACACTGGTGCACGCTCAGTCTTGAGTGATTCACACTGCTGCACGCCCAGTCTTGAGTGATTCACACTGCTGCAAGCCCAGTCTTGAGTGATTCACACTGCTGCACGCCGAGTCTTGAGTGATTCACACTGCTGCAAGCTCAGTCTTGAGTGATTCACACTGCTGCACGCCCAGTCTTGAGTGATTCACACTGCTGCACGCCCAGTCTTGAGTGATTCACGCTGCTGCACGCCCAGTCTTGAGTGATTCACGCTGCTGCACGCCCAGTCTTGAGTGATTCACATTGCTGCATGCCCAGTCTTGAGTGATTCACACTGCTGCAAGCTCAGTCTTGAGTGATTCACACTGCTGCACGCCCAGTCTTGAGTGATTCACACTGCTGCACGCCCAGTCTTGAGTGATTCACACTGCTGCACGCCCAGTCTTGAGTGATTCACACTGCTGCACGCCCAGTCTTGAGTGATTCACACTGCTGCACGCCCAGTCTTGAGTGATTCACACTGCTGCACGCCCAGTCTTGAGTGATTCAAACTGCTGCACGCCCAGTCTTGAGTGATTCACACTGCTGCACGCCCAGTCTTGAGTGATTCACACTGCTGCACGCCCAGTCTTGAGTGATTCACGCTGCTGCAAGCCCAGTCTTGAGTGATTCACGCTGCTGCACGCCCAGTCTTGAGTGATTCACGCTGCTGCACGCTCAGTCTTGAGTGATTCACGCTGCTGCACGCCCAGTCTTGAGTGGTTCACACTGCTGCACGCCCAGTCTTGAGTGATTCACACTGCTGCACGCCCAGTCTTGAGTGATTCACACTGCTGCACGCCCAGTCTTGAGTGATTCACACTGGTGCACGCCCAGTCTTGAGTGATTCACGCTGCTGCACGCCCAGTCTTGAGTGATTCACGCTGCTGCACGCCCAGTCTTGAGTGATTCACACTGCTGCACGCCCAGTCTTGAGTGATTCACACTGCTGCACGCCCAGTCTTGAGTGGTTCACACTGCTGCACGCCCAGTCTTGAGTGATTCACGCTGCTGCACGCCCAGTCTTGAGTGATTCACGCTGCTGCACGCCCAGTCTTGAGTGATTCACGCTGCTGCACGCCCAGTCTTGAGTGATTCACACTGCTGCACGCCCAGTCTTGAGTGATTCACACTGCTGCACGCCCAGTCTTGAGTGATTCCCACTGCTGCACGCCCAGTCTTGAGTGATTCCCACTGCTGCACGCCCAGTCTTGAGTGATTCCCACTGCTGCACGCCCAGTCTTGAGTGATTCACACTACTGCACGCTCTTGAGTGATTCATACTGCTGCACGCTCAGTCTTCAGTGATTCACACTGGTGCACGCTCAGTCTAGATTGATTCACACTGTTGCACGCCCAGTCTTGAGGGACTCACACTGGTGCACGCTCAGTCTTGAGTGATTCACAGTGCTGCACGCCCAGTCTTGAGTGATTCACTCTGCTGCATGCCCAATCTTGAGTGATTCACGCTGCTGCACGCCCAGTCTTGAGTGATTCCCCCTGCTGCACGCCCAGTCTTGAGTGATTCACTCTGCTGCACTCCCAGTCTTAAGTGATTTACACTGCTGCATGCCCAGTCTGGAGTGATTCCCACTGCTGCACGCCCAGTCTTGAGTGATTCACACTACTGCACGCCCAGTCTGGAGTGATTCCCACTGCTGCACGCCCAGTCTTGAGTGATTCACACTGTTGCACGCTCTTGAGTGATTCACACTGGTGCACGCCCAGTCTTGAGTGATTTACACTGCTGCACGCCCAGTCTTGAGTGATTCACACTGCTGCAAGCTCAGTCTTGAGTGATTCACACTGCTGCATGCCCAGTCTTGAGTGATTCACACTGCTGCACACCCAGTCTTGAGTGATTCACACTGCTGCAAGCTCAGTCTTGAGTGATTCACACTGCTGCACACCCAGTCTTGAGTGATTCACACTGCTGCACACCCAGTCTTGAGTGATTCACACTGCTGCACACCCAGTCTTGAGTGATTCACACTGCTGCACGCCCAGTCTTGAGTGATTCACACTACTGCACGCCCAGTCCTGAGTGATTCACACTGCTGCACACCCAGTCTTGAGTGATTCACACGGGTGCACGCTCAGTCTTGAGTGATTCACGCGGGTGCACGCTCAGTCTTGAGTGATTCACACTGCTGCACGCCCAGTCTTGAGGGATTCACACTGGTGCACGCTCAGTCTTGAGTTATTCACACTGCTGCATGCCCAGTCTTGAGTGATTCACACTGGTGCACGCTCAGTCTTGAGTGATTCACGCGGGTGCACGCTCAGTCTTGAGTGATTCACACTGCTGCACGCCCAGTCTTGAGTGATTCACACGGTTGCACGCCCAGTCTTGAGTGATTCACACTGCTGCACGCCCAGTCTTGAGTGGTTCACTGTGCTGCACGCCCAGTCTTGAGTGGTTCACACTGCTGCACGCCCAGTCTTAAGTGATTTACACTGCTGCACGCCCAGTCTTGAGTGATTCACACTGTTGCACGCTCTTGAGTGATTCACACTGGTGCACGCCCAGTCTTGAGTGATTTACACTGCTGCACGCCCAGTCTTGAGTGATTCACACTGCTGCAAGCTCAGTCTTGAGTGATTCACACTGCTGCAAGCTCAGTCTTGAGTGATTCACACTGCTGCATGCCCAGTCTTGAGTGATTCACACTGCTGCACACCCAGTCTTGAGTGATTCACACTGCTGCAAGCTCAGTCTTGAGTGATTCACACTGCTGCACACCCAGTCTTGAGTGATTCACACTGCTGCACGCCCAGTCTTGAGTGATTCACACTACTGCACGCCCAGTCCTGAGTGATTCACACTGCTGCACACCCAGTCTTGAGTGATTCACACTGGTGCACACCCAGTCTTGAGTGATTCACACTGGTGCACGCTCAGTCTTGAGTTATTCACACTGCTGCATGCCCAGTCTTGAGTGATTAACACTGGTGCACGCTCAGTCTTGAGTGATTCACGCGGGTGCACGCTCAGTCTTGAGTGATTCACACTGCTGCACGCCCAGTCTTGAGTGATTCACACTGCTGCATGCCCAGTCTTGAGTGATTCACACTGCTGCATGCCCAGTCTTGAGTGATTCACACTGCTGCACGCCCAGTCTTGAGTGATTCACACTGCTGCACGCCCAGTCTTGAGTGGTTCACACTGGTGCACGCCCAGTCTTGAGTGGTTCACACTGGTGCACGCTCAGTCTTGAGTGGTTCACACTGCTGCACACCCAGTCTTGAGTGATTCACACTGCTGCACGCCCAGTCTTGAGTGATTCACGCGGGTGCACGCCCAGTCTTGAGTGATTCACACTGCTGCACGCCCAGTCTTGAGTGATTCACGCGGGTGCACGCTCAGTCTTGAGTGATTCACACTGCTGCATGCCCAGTCTTGAGTGATTCACACTGCTGCACGCCCAGTCTTGAGTGATTCACACTGCTGCACGCCCAGTCTTGAGTGATTCACACTGCTGCACGCCCAGTCTTGAGTGATTCACACTGTTGCACGCTCTTGAGTGATTCTCACTGTTGCACGCTCGAGTGATTCACACTACTGCACGCTCTTGAGTGATTCATACTGCTGCACGCTCAGTCTTCAGTGATTCACACTGGTGCACGCTCAGTCTAGATTGATTCACACTGTTGCACGCCCAGTCTTGAGGGACTCACACTGGTGCACGCTCAGTCTTGAGTGATTCACAGTGCTGCACGCCCAGTCTTGAGTGATTCACAGTGCTGCACGCCCAGTCTTGAGTGATTCACTCTGCTGCATGCCCAGTCTTCAGTGATTCACACAGCTGCACGCCCAGTCTTGAGTGATTCACACTGCTGCACGCCCAGTCTTGAGTGATTCACACTGCTGCACGCCCAGTCTTGAGTGATTCACACTGCTGCACGCCCAGTCTTGAGTGATTCACACTGGTGCACGCCCAGTCTTGAGTGATTCATACTGCTGCACGCTCAGTCTTGAGTGATTCACACTGGTGCACGCTCAGTCTTGAGTGATTCACACTGGTGCACGCTCAGTCTAGATTGATTCACACTGCTGCACGCCCAGTCTTGAGTGATTCACACTGCTGCACGCCAAGTCTTGAGTGATTCACACTGCTGCAAGCTCAGTCTTGAGTGACTCACACTGGTGCACGCTCAGTCTTGAGTGATTCACATAAAGAGAAAATAGTGGAAGGGAAAAAAAAAAGATTCAGGGTGGTTTAAAATTCTCAGATGTGGTGGAAGAGGGACGATTCTGGATAGCAGATTGATCCAAGTAAATAGTTAACGGGAGCCGATAAAGTTCCACATTACGAGGGGGCTTGGAGGAGGAAGCAAAAGAAACATCTAATCTGTGAAAATGGCAAAGGGAGTTCCACCAATGTTGCAAAGAGACCTTTGTGAGATCTTTCCAGTTAGAGGAGATATGTTGAAAGGAAAGAGCAAGCATAAGATCAAAAAGACCAGCAGAATGAGGGGGTAAGGTGAGAGTATCTGAAAGACTACCCAGAAAAAGAAGAGAAGGAGAATGAGGAATAGAGAGAGAGAAAATGCGAGAGATGCAAGACCAAACTTGGTTCCAAAGGGTAAATACTGGGGGACAGAGAAAGAACATATGCAAAAGGTCAGCATCAGGAGAATTACATGTCCAACAAGTAGAAATAGAAGTAGAGGAGAAGCGAGAAAGAAGAAGAGGGGAAAGATAAAGCCTATGATATAGAAAGAAGAGAGACTGGGTAAGAGAAGCAGAGCGAGATACCTTCAAGGACTTAAGCCAGAGTTTGTCCCAAAGAGAAACCGACCAAACACATCCAAGGTCAGACTCCCAGGAAGATTCAATCTTGGATTTGGGTCGCTCCGGATTAGGGGCAGAAAAAAACTTATAAATAACGGAAGCTTTAGGAAAAATAGAAAGTAATGTTAGAAGGGATGAGGGAGTGAAAGGAGTGACAGATGAAGGATAGATTCCATCAGGAGGGTATATTTGTGCAAGAAAGATCTCGGACAAGAGAAATGAGTTCGAAATTGAGGAAAGGAACAAGGAATGAGTCCATCAAAAAGCTGATGAACCCAAATAATACCCTTTTGATGCCATGAGGACCAAAATATTGGTCTATTGTTAATGAGAACAAGGGAGTTATACCAAATCATTATTGAAAATTCTATTCTCCAGGACTATGGAAGTGCCTTCCCAGTGTGTTCTTGTGGTTGGAGTGTCTGCCATTTATTGCAGTATTATCCTTTTACCTGTGTTTGGTTCTCTTTTGTAACATGCACACGTCACTTTTCTCTTGTAACTCACTGGTTGCTACCTCTTACATTTTGTTTGCTTTAGACACTTGTACAAGTGCCACCACTGCCTACCTAACGTTTGCTCTTGTGTTTAAGTGCCCTCCATTTATTGCAGTATTATTCCTCTACCTGTACTTTGTACGCTTTTGTAACCTGCACACGTCACTTTTTCCTCCTGTAATGCACCGTTTGCTCCTCTTGTATTTTGTTTGCTCACAATTGTCACGTTTGCCTCATGCAACTTAACGTCTAATTTTGTAATCTGTTCACGTGTAATGTTCTCCTCCTGTACCATCACTGTTGTTCCTATCAATTCCCCCATCAGTCGGCACCGGGGCAATTCAACACATTTCAAGCTGGTGAGATACATACACACTAAGGGATTTGATTTCTGATGTATTGGGCGACACTGCCATCCAGTGGCCATCCGTGGTCCTGTCACTGCTCATCACAGACCAGGCCCTGCCATATATATATATATATACCAGGCCGCAGTCAGGAAGAATCCACGCGATCTCCAAATATCCGACCCCCGTGCCCACTTCGAAAGAGGCTCGGAATACACCGTATCTAAGTCGAACCCGAGGCCGGTTTGCCGTTCATCGAAGCTCTTGATTTGCATCTCGAACATGGATGTTATCTGTTATTGAACCTGTTTACACTGTCGAATTTACACTATTCATACATTTTTGACGACCTTTTATTTTACATTTGAACATTTAGCGACTTTTGCACTTTTATGCCCTTGCACTTTAGGTTTAGATAAGAACACGCAATAACAGTTAATTTGTTACACCCTCTAATATGCTCTACGACCATTAGAACTGTGAAGGACATGCAGCCTGATTCATCAATCTCCCGTTTTGCGAGTCTTTAATAGCGAATCATAAGGAATCGCTATTAAGGACTCGCAAAACGGGATTCATGTAGGAATTGGAAAAAATATTGCGATTGCTACATCTTCCTTATTTGCGATTAGCAAATTGCTAATCGCTAATAAGGATGCGATTTCAAGGGTGCCAGGGTGTCCAAAGGACACCCTGTAGCACCCCTGAAATGTAATCTACATTGGTGTTGCGCACACACATGTCCAAAGGACGTGTGTGTGTGTAACATGCAACTTAGAAAAATGCATTTAAATGCATTTTTCTACGTTTTTGCTATTTACCACGAGGTTTGACCTCTCGGTAAATAGCGGCCAAAAATTGTGATTTCGCACTTTTAAAATGATTCATGAATTGCATTTAAGGAATCTCAAATAGAGATTCCTTAAATGCAATTCTTCGCAAATGTGCGAAATCTTTAATAGCGAATTTTGCATTTGGGATGATGAATCCCAAATGCAAAAATTGCGCTCGCAAAGGGCCAGATTCTGAGAATCTTGCTCTTTGCGAGCGCAATTTAGCTTGATGAATCAGGCTGATGATGTACTATTTTATGGTTTGATATTGCGCACCAATTGATTTACAGTATATTTTGCATGTCTTTAATCTATTTTGTAGCGTTCACTGAAAACATATATATTTGTTTCAGTTGCAAAATTGTATGCGTCGATTTGAGCAAAGAATGTGTCAATCTTATATGTATTAGCTATCGAGGAGTGTCCGTGTCAAAGTCAAGTGGCTATTTCGGTTGGTTTCACTATAATGATGTTTGTATTGGTCCAGAGCGCGGCAATGCAGTCGAAACGCGTCAGGCTGGACAATTGTCTTTGCATTAGGGGTGCTGATCTAATTCACACACACACACACACACTTCCCCCCCCCCCACACACACACACACACACCCCTCTCATATAGGGACAGGAGCCACGCAGCAATGTCTCTTCTTATCCTGTCCTCTCACTCTCCGGTGAACAGAAGCACCACCAGAAGAGAATGCCCCAACAGCCTGTCCTGGAGACTCTAAAGATATGCACATGTAATTATGTAAGGGGGGGGTTAGAGAGACTCTTACAACTGACGTCACCTGGGTGCTAGGCAGACATCCCCAGGTTCAGAGGAAAGCTGGTTCATTGTACAGAAAACAGCCACGTTTTTAAAGCCTTTCTACAATTCAACAATGTGCTTTCTCATCCGATGGCTCTTGGGAGCTGGTTTCACAGAAGCTCTGCAGATATCGAAAAGAAAGGATTTCTCCTTTAAGTTTCTTGAAATTGAGTACTAGTAACAAGCTTTCATCCGCTAATTGGACAATACCGCCAGAAGCGACGAGAAACATGCGTAACCAATCAATCAATCAATCACACAATTTATATAGCACGCTACTCACCCGGTAGTGTCTCAAGGCGCTGGGAGGGAGGGGTCCGTTACTGCTCGAAAAGCCAGGTCTTGAGTAGTCTCCTGAAGGCGAGATGGTCCTAGGTCAGCCGAAGGTGGATGGGGAGGGAGTTCCATGTCTTGGCCGCCAGGTAGGAGAAGGATCTTCCTCCGGTGGTGGCTCTGCGAATGCGTGGTACGGCGGCGAGGGCGAGGCTGGTCGAACGCAGCTGGCGGGTGGGCGGGTAAACAACGTTTACAACGAAACTTTTACCACGCACTACCATTACAACGCAGGCATTACAACGCAAACCATTACAACGCATTGCGCTGGGGGGCGCTCTAGGATAGGGAATAAGTTTAATTTTCTATCCAACACCTTCCCTAGTGTCCACGGGGACTGGAGCTGGAATAGAAAATTATACTTACCACTATCCAGCACCTCTAAGCGCTATGCGTTGTAAAGGTTTGCGATGTAAAAACCGAGTTGTAAAGGTATGCATGGTAAAAGTATGCGTTGTAACGTCATACATCCGGGTGGGCGTGTAGAAAGTGAGGCGGTTGTTGAGGTACTTGGGGCCCAGATCGTGGAGAGACTTGTGAGCGTGGGTGAGGAGCCTGAACGTGATTCTCTTGCTGATGGGGAGCCAGTGCAGGTCTCTCAGGTGGGTTGTGATGTGGTTGTGGCGGGGGATGTTCAGGATGAGTCGTGCGGAGGCGTTCTGTATGCGCTGGAGTCTTTTCTGTAGTTTGGCAGTGGTTCCTGCGTAGAGGGTGTTCCCGTAGTCCAGTCGGCTGGTGACGAGTGCCTGGGTGACCGTCTTCCTGGTTTCGGTGGGGATCCATCGGAAGATCTTACGTAGCATGCGCAGGGTGTTGAAGCATGATGACGAGACGGCATTGAATTGTCTGGTCATCGAGAGGGAGGAGTCGAGGATTAAGCCCAGGTTACATGCGTGGTCTCTTGGCTTGGGGGTGGTGCCCAGGGCAGGGGGCCACCAGGAGTCGTCCCAGGCGGAGGGAGATGATCCCAGGAAGAGGACTTCCGTCTTGTCTGAGTTCAGTTTCAGGCGGTTGTTCTTCGTCCACTCGGCGACGTCTTTCATTCCTTCGTGTAGGCTGGCTCTGGCGGTGGCGGGGTCGTTGGTCAGGGAGAGGATCAGCTGGGTGTCGTCGGCGTAGGAGATGATGTTAAGGTTGTCTTGGCGTGCGATGGCTGCGAGGGGGCTCATGTAGACGTTGAAGAGGGTGGGGCTGAGTGAGGATCCTTGTGGTACGCCGCAGATGACTTCGGTGGCCTCGGATCTGAATGGGGGGAGGCGGACTCTCTGGGTTCTTCCGGTGAGGAACCGGATTACTATAGATGGTATAAAGAACATGCTACATAGAATTAAACACTACATAGAATTAAACACTACTCTACTCTCTGTTCAACAGGGAGCCTGTGTAAACTTCTCAAAGCAAGAGTGATGTGATCTAGCTTTGTAGGCCCTCAAATCAGTCTTGCAGCAGCACTGTCAGCCGAAAGCGCAAGATATAAACTGTTCTGCAGCCAATGCATGAAGAGAGGACGGTGTTCGTGCTCATTGCTTTATGTTAAACAGAGATTACAATTATTCTCTGGAGCAAATGATTTAAAAAAATCAACAACAAAAAAACACAAAAATAATGTGGGCATTTGATAAGAAAAGAGAAACAAAAGAATCAGAAAATGACTAACGCAGTGATCTGAGCTGTAAGATTCAGTCCAGTACCCTGCTTATCTCGCAAGTTCTTAACCTGTGAATCTGGTTTCAGACTGGATCCTAGCTTCGGGAACATGCAAGATATTGCCAAAACAGATGTAGACCAATGGGACTTGAATCTCAATCTTATCTGCATTCAGCTTTAGTGGTTTGCTGCTCATCGAGTTCTCAACCGGCTGTAAACCGGTAAACGGACTGCAAGCAGTGGACTCTATATTACACAGATTAAGAATTATTTGATTTGATTTATGGATTTGTAGAGCGCAGCGAATGCCCATGGGCGTCTTGTCGCTAAATCAGAGTACTTGACCGAGCTGCTCAGCCAGAGCACGGCTAACCCGAACTGAATAACCATGTTTTTATCTCTTTCCGAAAGGAAGGTAAAGAGGGGCTGTTTTTAATTGAGATTGGAAGCTGGTTCCAAGCCTTCGCTGCATACAGCAGGAAGCTTCTCCCTCCCCATCTGAGTTGTTTATATCTGGGGACCTGGATCAGGTTAGGTTACTGGACCTCGAGGGCCTGTTGGGCTGGTACCTTACCAGATGGGTTTTTCGGAACTGAGAGCCTACACCTTGTAGGGCTTTGTATGCCAGACACAAGGATTTAAATTGTATTCTGTTTTTCATAGGTAGCCAGTGCAGAGCTCTTAATTTGTGGGCTATTGGTTCATGTTTGGGTATGTTCAGCACTAACCATGCTGCTGCATTTTGTAAGCGTTGGAGTTTCGTAAGATATTGGATCTGAATCCCCGCATAGAGCGCATTACCGTAGTCTAACCTTGATAAAGCCAACATTGTTACTACTGTTTTGCATGAGGTCAGAGGGATGAACGGTAGTAGTTTCCTGATCATCTTCAGGATGAACCAGATCGAGGATGATAGCTTATAAGTTTGTGCTTCATAGGACAATTTGTCATCAATGAGTATGCCTAAATTTTTTACCTTGTGTACTGGTGAAGGGCATTGCCCCAGATTGTCTGGCCACCACTCCTGGGACCAGGACTGTAAGCCAGAACCTGCCAGCATCACTTCGCTTTTGTCTCCGTTCAGCTTGAGGCAGTTAGACTGCATCCAGCAAGTGATCTGTTCCATACAGTGTTTGAACCTGGTCGCAGTTTCTAAAGTATTGTTGGAGATCGAGACCACCATTTGAGTGTCATCTGCATATGAAACTGGGAGAAAGCCACAATTCCTGATAATAGCCGCCAAGGGCGCCACGTAAAGGTTGAAAAGGGTGGGGCTTAGTGACGACCCCTGGGGCACCCCACAAGGGGACCTAAAGGCTTTAGATTTTGCTTCTCCCAGTTCCACCATAAAGGACCTGTTGGATAGAAAGGATGCTAGCAAGGCCTGAGCTGACGTATGCACTCCAGCCTCCTTGAGCCGGATGAGAAGAGTGTCGTGGTTTACCATGTCAAAGGCCGCCGATACAAAATCAAGGCGGCCTTCCCCCCGGCATCCAGAATGCTCCTAAGCTCCTAGTTTGCCATCAACAGAGCCGTCTCTGTTCCGTGTCCTTCCCGGAAGCCGAATTGCGAGTAATCTAGCACATTTGCTTTTGCATGCATTTGCATGTGTCTTGAAGGGGTAGCCGAATGAAAGAAGCAAAAATGTGAGCCAGACAGCACAGATCAAATAAAGAAAAGGGACAGAATGGACTCAGTGGTACTTGATAATGACTTTGACAAATGCTGCAAGCAAAGCAGGTTAGGAAAACCTGAAACCAGGGTAGCACTGTGTCCTGGACACCAAGACCACCCAGACTAGATGTCAATGTGTGGTGATCTACGGGGTCAAAGTCCAATAAAAAGAGTGCCCGCATCTGAGGTCTACCTGATTTGTTCTACCTCCTTCCTGCTCCCTGAGCGAACACTGGCCTGGGAGGGCGTCAGAACCATGCTGGTTTCCACACATTCCTGTAACCGATTCTAAAATCTTCTCCAAACGTTTGACTAGACGTGGCAACTGGAGGATGGGTCTTTCATTAGCCAGTGCTGTTGGCTCCAAAGTATTCTTTTAGGATGGGAAGGACAGCCAGATTTTAATTCATCAGGTACTGTCCAAGTCTGTGGAAAAGCATTCATAATTACATATGTGCCCAGGATTTTTGTATGAACGGCATTCTAAGAAAACAAATCATCAAACAGAGTAGAATTCTCTCTCACCTTCTTGTGTAAAATTTGGGTACCAGTGATTGGTTTGCATATTTTAGGCCTTTCGGGTGACAAATGTACCAGGCTACATTGTTTCTTAAATATTCCGCCTGGGGGCAACAAAATCCAACCTAAACCCAGCGCCTTTTAGAGGGAGTCAGCAGCAGCCTCTCTGAGGGATCCAACTCAGAGAGCGATGACGTGTAGGATGGTGTGAGCCTCTGTGATGATGTCCTGAGGCTTAAGCACTACCTTGTGTCACTGAAACAGCCTCCATCAGGGCTGAGGGCCTCGTCTTGTACTAGGACACAGTCTTGCGACCAGGTGCTATCCAATGGAAAGGTCCTCCATGGGCATGTACTAGGGGGATCTACCATCATGACTAGGCAGTGAAGGTCCTTGGAAGGCAGAAGCGGTCAGATCCCTGAAAGAGACACGTGATGCCAAGACGCGTACTACAGAAGGTCCAAAATCTCTCTTTCCTCTGTGCCAAAGTCAGTGACGTCCTGAAATATGAGATCCAACTTTAAGACCGAGAAAAGCTCTATCTTCATTGATTGCGACAGGATCCCTCAGAGAAAGAACTCTAACCACTGAGAGGAAAGTTTCCTCACATAAGACATGCAATCCCTACTTGGATCAGTTGAGAAGAAGAGAACACAGCTGCATAAACAGTGCTTTCAGCCAGTCTTATTAACGCACCTGGCGGAAGGCAGGTTTTTTTTAGACAATCATAACTGTGATCACCAATGCGAATTATAATCAAAAAAAGGTGGAGCGCCGGGGAAGCGATTCCATGCATCCTGGTGACCAGCAGCAGAAACAGCCAGGATGGTTGGCGACACAGGCAGAGAGCAAGGTGTGTATAAAGGATATCCATAGACTGGGTCCCCTTCCAAAAACAATTTACTGGCAGCATAGTTTAGAGAAGGTTTTTAAAGCTGTGTGTGCATTGCAGGATTCCTAACCAATGGGACCCGAAGCAGACCAAAACAGCAAAGTACCTCACTTATGCGATTTCAACTGATGAACTTGCAAAATTGTACACACACTCTCACAGCTAATCAGCCAACTTGCAGTAATAGGTTTTAACCAACTATTTACCTCACTCGCACAAACTAATACAAGAAATCCAAGGCCACCAGAATTTGGCAAGAATTACAAACTTGATGTACTTACCTTTACGCCTCGCAATGAACTCAAATTTTGCTGGTACAAGCGTGTCCAGGCTGATGTTCAGAACATCCAGCCCTGCCTCCTTCAGCCTGGGCAGCTGCCGGGCAAGGTTTATTCCATTCGTAGTTACGGCAATAGTCTTGAGGCCCTCAAGCTTCCGTAGTTGTGCTATGAAAATAAGTAGAAAATTGAGCCATTAAAGAAAGAAAGGAAGCAAAACACCGACATACACAGAACAGGTCACATCAGTCCGTGGGATGGAATCAGGGGCTGATTCTCCATTAGGGCTGTACGCCACTAGAATTATTTCATATTCTTGTACACATATTAAGTAGATTGATTTATTTAGAGACCAATCATTTCTCTTAACAAATCGATGCATTAAAGTCTGGGCTTCTGTCCCAGGCTGCCTTCCCTGCCTCGCTCTGAAGCAGGAGACAGAAGGCAGGCAGTAAATCAACTTTCTGATCTGTGACGCATGACGCAGGGCTTACTGTTCTAAAGCCCTTCATAATGAATCATTGCCTTTGTAGTCTATGGCAGTATTCTCTATAGTACAAATAATCAACAAGGTCCACCTTACGTAGAGCTTGTGTATAACCAGGTGTTAATGGAATACACAATATGTGTTAAAATACCCCTCACACACCAAAAGGGCATTTGGTGTCATGCTTCATCATTGGGGTCTTCCCGCCCCGCTGCGGGACGGGGCAGTGCTGCGACAAGCGACTACGCTGGAGCACCTTTTATTTTGAGGGTGCTATGTGAGTGAGTGGGAGTGAGTGTCAGTAGGGTCAGGGGTGATACTAAATAAGTGATGTTAAAAAATACCTGGCCTAGTGGTAGAAAAAACTATTTAATAAACACTGGCTGGTATTGTTAAAAAAAAGTGAAGCGGAGAGATAAAGTGGGTTAATGGACTTACTCTCCTGTGCGGGTCAACATGTTTCGGGGCCACAAGCCCCTTCGTCAGGACCGGGGACTGATCCCCCTGTCACTCACTAATGTTTTGCCACAAAAAATAAGGGTGTATGTACTAAGCAATGATCAATGTGTATAGATATAAATTATAAATATACGAGTTCCTGGCTATATCAGTAATGCTGATGTAATAAGCCTGAAAAGATAAGAGCACAGAATTACAATTGCGCGGATCCCAGAGCGCAGGACTAAAGGTCACCTGTAAGGAAAAAAAGGAAACGAAAGAACACACATATATGGAGTATGGTACATAGTGTCCAAGACTGTGCTTGAAAGTACCCTGTGGGTGAAGTGCTAAAGGACAAAACAGTAAAACCACAACACATATCATAGGAACTACACACAAAATCAAGCGATAATTCTAGCTGGGTTACATACTCAGGGTGGTTTGAGTCAGTGCCCCATGAGCCAACTTTGGAACGAAGGGTACATTGAGGATACAAACTGTAAAAGGGGAGAAAAAAAAGGAACAAAAGAAAGGAATGTTTTCTAGATCTATCTACACTAGATAGGTAGTGGAGCTAAAGTCCGCTATTCCATTCGGCTGTGCCGTACTCAATTAACCCCCAGCACAGCGGTGCTTCCTCCTTCGTCCGTGGCTTCCGTGATACTGTGAAGCTCGGGAGGGGCGCCATTTATGTGGAGGGGTTAAATGGGTAATTAGGAGTTAATTGAATTATGGCTCTGACTCGTGACAGGTGAGCTCGAGAGATCGAGTTTAAACCCTCATTCTGCGGCGGCCATTACTGACAGTCTAGATCGTTATCGTGGTACCTCTAAACTGACTAGAGTCGTCTTTATTTGACCGACACAGAAAAGACTGGATGTACCGCTAATAAATTATGTTTATACATTTATTCTCAGTTCGGTATGGAACCGCGATATCGTCTACGGTGGGCTGGGTTTCCCTATCCTGTGCGCATGTGCGATGAAAGTATTCTAATCATAGTGCACACATGCGCGCATAGGATTTTAACGCGCCTGTGCATGTGGCATATCCGTCATACCAAACTTAAAGCCCCACCACTTAAGGAATACATTCTAAAGCCTCATCTGTTTGTCTCAGGGATCAGTCTCTGCCATTACGATAATTAAAACATTAGGCTCGTTCTAGATTAGTGCACCCAAAATCCAATATTTACCAACAATGTCAACAAAGTCTGGACGGATGAGGGGCTCTCCACCAGTCAGTCGGATTTTGTCCACCCCTTCTTTCACGAAAAGTCCAGCGAGGGTAATGATCTCCTGGGTAGTTAGGAGCGCACTTTTGGGGGTGAGCTGAACTCCTTCCTCTGGCATACAGTATTGACCTAAAGTAAGATGAATGCATACATTAAACATCTCCTCAGACAATTATTTTAAGAGCAGTGTAACATCAAAAGGGTACTCGGATACCCAACAGTTAAACAGAACACATATGCAGATACTTTCTCTAGCAGGGTGTTATATCCCCGGGTTAGACCCATGTAGTGAAGCTGCTCTTTTCTTACCTTATCCTCGGTTTCACAATAACGTTTCTGAAGTGAACTTTGGCACATATTTGCATGCACAACTATGTTGGAATAGTTTCTCTGAAATTACTTTGTTTACACATCTAGCTTTGCACAACATTATCACTTTGCCTCGAACATCATGTACAAGGCCTCTTTACGCATTAGCTGCAAAAGTTCTATCTTCATCCGCGGGGCGACAGAGCTATCTACATATCCATAACATCGCTAATCTGCATGTATATCGCAAGGCTGCTTTCTGTTATAAATAATGAGCATCCCAATAGATTACAGAGGAGGCACGTCAGCGGGCACAGAGGGCCCCTTGCATGCTGAGACTTCACCACGCAGCAGTCTGACATTTCGGTGAGGGGGTGTTCAGTTCTTGATTAAGATGGACTCCTACAGTCTCTCCAGCCAGGTAACAGAGTTGGTTTGCCCCTTGGGGGAATTCTTGGCTTCAGACCTACACACACTCCAGATACATTTAGAGTAGGGCTTTGCCTAGTAGGAGTACGCCCGATTACTGCATTGTTTCTATGCCTGCATATATGAACAAGTTAATTACCTTCGGAAACTATATATCTATAAGAAACATTAGTTAGTTATAGATTCCTTACCTTTGAATTACCCCCAGAGCTCGCTGCCGGCTGAAGCACCTCTGTCAGGAGGTTAGTCCTGATCGCCACAGTAGGGAGCTCGAGGTTGAGGGCCTCAGCCACCCTACGCAACACCTCTGAGTATGACGCTCCCTCCTCCGTAGCCACGGTAGGAGTAGACAACATGCCAAGGTCAGGGAAGGTGTCTAGACCACTGGCATCCCCTAGTTCCTCTCTCCATTCCTGCTCTGAGTCGAGCTGATCTGTCACAGGGTCACCTGACCCCTCCAAGTCCTCCTCCTCCTCCTCTGGGTGCCAATCTGGCTGAAACGGGACCCCAGGAGTGAACAGGGACAGAAAAACCCCTCTCAGCGCTGGATCCGGCGACGCCGTCCGGCTCCGGATCCACATCAGGATGGAGGCCGGGGTTGACGCCGGCCGGGGGCACGACTGGCGTCAGTAGCGGAATCAGTGCCAGAGGCACAGGTGGAGGTGTAGTAAGGTTTACCGGCGCCGATCCTGATCCAGGCCTGGATCCAAGGGGGGCCTGCAGCGCCGTGGCTGGAGCCGTCGGCGGAGAAGACCTAAAACCCCCCAACCGAGTCCGCAGGGCCCGAAGGCACGCCAGCGGAGTGGGGCTGCCCAAAGATGGCATGCATCGCCTCGTAAAATGTACAAAGCTGGGCAGGAGTTGCTACGGGTCCCAGGAAGGGAGGGAACCACAGAGTCGACTCTTTGGGCTCCGCGTGCAGAGCTGCAGGAGGGGCATCGTCTGCATCCCTCATCGCGTCAGCCGACCGACGGGGAGAAGTCAAAGAGCGACAACGCTTTTTCTACTTCTTTTTATGCTTCGACTTACCCGACACAGAGTGCGAAGACTTGGATAAATGGTGATGGCTCGGCGACTGGTCCCTCGACCTCCCTCCCGACCGGGACCTCGAACGGTGCCGAGACGACTGTGGGCTCTCAAGAAGCTTTCGGGACCACTCACGCAAAGCCTTCGGAGCCATGGACCGGCAGTCGGAGCCGAACTTGGGGTCGTGGTCATGGTCGCGCCCCAGGCAAAAGAGGCACACACGATGCGGATCAGTAACAAACATCAGTCGGGTACAGGAACTGCAGGCCTTGAAGCCGGGCATCCCTATGTGCACCAGGAGTCGTAGACTTGAAAAAGACGTTGACAAAAGTCGCTCTGTCCGGATCTTCACTGTCTGGCACGGAAAGAGAAAGGACTGATGTCAGCACGTGAGGGCGTCGTTTAAGTAGCAACCGCAACGTCATCCCGGCGACACGACGTCAACGACGAACGCAGAGCCGACCGACTCCACCTTCCGACGTGCAGAGGTACTGCTGACGAAAAAAACTTTCCGGATCCAGTCTGACGACTGGGGTTAATTCTAAGGTAAGGAATTTATAACGAACGTGTTTCTTTCACATACACTGTTTTAGCACCATGGTAGCACTGTATTTACTATTTATGCTCTTGGTGCTAAATAATCCCTTTCATCCGCTAGTGTTTATTGCAGCAGATGTTTTCTATGCAAGAATAACGTTGGTTCAATAAATATATTGAAACCGTCCCACTGTGTATTCTGTATAGTTTTCTGAACACTAGAAAGCACGAGTGACTGAGCGAAAGGTTCTGATCTGTTTCCACGATCCCCGAGCAGTCAGGGTTCTCATGTTCAATGGTTGCCATAAACTATTTGCTCCCTGGTAAGGGTAGGGGGGCTTATGGTGGCAAAATGAGCTAGCTGGTCTCCAGGCCAATATATACACGGGGAGCTCGGAATCAGTTTAGGTACCTCACCCAAAGTTTTTGTCCAACAAATGTGCAGGTCCTACGGATTGGGAGGAACTACACGACAATAGTACAGGTTTGGTTCAGAATCCAATACTTTGAAGGCTGATATAAGACTATCAAACCGCCAACTAGTCAAGGCGCAAGTTCCATGGACATAACAGTGGACCTGTAACTTCTGAAACTGTCCTTCCCAACTGAAAGGAATGGTTGTTTTGTTATATTGATTTGTATAGCGCACAAATCACCCGAGAGAGTATCCCGGCGCTTATAGTATAATCGACAATTAAAATGAACACACCAATAGTGTCCAAATCAGTTATCTAGAACCACCACATACTGATAAACTATAAATCATTCCATTAAATTCTATACAAGCAGACAGGATGGCATTATCAGCTTTGCAGGAGAGGTGATGGTACAAGGCACTGTAGTGAAAGAGGGTAGGGTGCAAGAAAAAGGACAGGGTGGAAGTGGGACTGCAGGACGCAAAGGGTGGGTGGGAAAACACAGTGCAATGGAGATGAGCGCAGGCTGTAAGGGAGAAGAGAACACGGTGCAATGGAGAGGAGCGCAGTATGTAAGGGGGAGAGAATATGATCCAATGATGAGGAGCGCAGTATGTAAGGGGAGAGAACACGGTGCAATGGAGAGGAGTGCAGGCTGTAAGAGGAGAGAGAACAGTGTGCAATGGAGAGGAGCGCTGGCTGAAAGGGAGGAGAGAACACGGTGCAATGGAGAGGAGCACAGTATGTAAGGGGGAGAGAACAAGGTGCAATGGAGAGGAGCGCAGGCTGTAAGAGGAGAGAGAACACAGTGCAATGGAGAGGAGCGCAGTATGTAAGGGGGAGAGAACACAGTGCAATGGAGAGGAGCGCAGTATGTAAGGGGAGAGAACACGGTGCAATGGAGAGGAGTGCAGGCTGTAAGAGGAGAGAGAACAGTGTGCAATGGAGAGGAGCGCTGGCTGAAAGGGAGGAGAGAACACGGTGCAATGGAGAGGAGCGCAGTATGTAAGGGGGAGAGAAGACGGTCCAATGATGAGGAGCACAGTATGTAAGGGGGAGAGAACAAGGTGCAATGGAGAGGAGCGCAGGCTGTAAGAGGAGAGAGAACAGTGCAATGGAGAGGAGCGCAGTATGTAAGGGGGAGAGAACACAGTGCAATGGAGAGGAGCGCAGTATGTAAGGGGGAGAGAACACGGTGCAATGGAGAAGATACAGGCTGTAAGAAGGAGAGAACACAATGCAATAGAGAGGAGAGCAGGCTATAAGGGAGGAGAGAACACAGTGCAATGGAGAGGAGCGCAGTATGTAAGGGGGAGAGAATACAGTGCATTAGAGAGGAGCGCAGTATGTAAGGGGGAGAGAACACGGTTGTTGGATAGGGCCTTTTTAGCAGGGTTATCCCTAAACCTTTTGCTTTTTCCTCCTATTTTTCCTGACCTGTTTGTGTTGGTTTTAGGACTCTGGGCACTGCTAATCAGTAATGAAGTGCATATACTCTCTGTGTAAATTGTGTTATGGATTGGTGTTTCCATGATTGGATATTTGATTTACCTGTTAGCCCCTAGTAAAGTGCACTGCGTGTGCCAGGGCCGGTGAATCAAATGCTACCCCGGGCCAGTGAATCAAATGCTACCTGGGGGCCTGCAGCACTGGTTGTGCCACCCCCGTTAGTAGCATTGCAGAGTCTGCACGCAGTTTGTAACTGCCATGTCGACTAGGCCAGTGCACACACTGGCTGGTTTCTAACCTTCCCTTTTCTTACATGTCAGACATCCCTGAGGTAGGCCCAAGATTCCTCTGTGGGCAGGGTGCAATGTATGTGAAAGGTAGGCCCTGGTGTGTGTGGCATGTCCTAATAGTGAATTACAGTCAATTTCGTTTTTCACTATTGCAAGGCTACCAGTTCCCCGTAGGATAGAATGGGAGGTTTCTTTATAACCTCTTTTAAACATAACTGGCCCAGGGAATTCGGTAAGAAAACACAATTTAGTATGCCTGAACTCAGAATCTAAAGATGCACCTTTTAGTGAAGGTGATTTTTACATTCTGCATTTGAAAATACCACTTTTAGAAAGTGGATATTTTCTTGCTCAGTCATCCCGTGTGCCTCTGCTGGAATGTGGATTGCCTGTCTGGGTTTTGAATGACAGAAGGCTGGGGGGGCCGGAGGGGCTCCAGATAGTCTAGGTAGGTCAGGAAAGGGCTGAATAAACCTGGGCTGCAATGGGGGAATGGGGAGGAGATTTCCTTGCATCTCAAAGAGCCTGGTCTGCCTCTGACAATGCAGTCTCCACATCCTGCCAGGAAATCACACCAGAGAAGGCAGAGCTGGTTCTGGCCGGGCACAGACACCCTCTGCCTGAAAGATCAAAGGATTTTTGGATACAAATACTGGGGCCCGGACCCCTGACCTTTGGAACTCATCTGGAACAAGAAGACTGCCAAGAAGAAGAGCCGGAGAAGCTGCGAAAAGGAACGACTGCTTTGCTGGGTGCTTTGCTGGGCTGACCTGCAGTGGCTACTTCTGTGTTGGGCAGTGAAAGGCCTGGACTGGACTTTCTGCAACTTAATTTGTGAGTCTCTCCAAGGGCTTGAGGTAGAGCTTGCCCCTGTTTTACGAAGTCTCAGGAACAGCAAAGAACTCAAGCTCTTCTGCCCGCAGCACTGGGGACTGCGTGTTTTGTGCTGCAAACAGAGAAAAAGCAACTCGACGACATCTACGACGCCGCTGCCGACTCTGTGTCCTGAAGGCACTGCAGAGGGCAACGCCGCACCGCAACCTTGGTCTCAAATACGACGCCACCACTGCGCCGCTGTTTGCACCGCGACCTGTGGGCCTCGCTTCACGCCGAAGCTTTGGCACCAGAGAGCACCACAGCAATGCTGCACCGCAACCTTGGTCTCACCGACGATGACTGTTGACGCCATCACCGAGCCGCTGCTCACACCGCGACCTGTGGGCACCGCACTCCGCACCGCATTGCTTCATGAGGACGCCTTGGCCTCCCTGACGCCGCCGCTCCACACCGAAATAGACGCTGCTGCTTGCACCGTGGTTCGAGGGCACCGCTCGTAAGTCACAAGATGCACCGCCATCATCATGCACCGCAGCCTTGGCCTACCGAAGACGGTGCTGTCGACTCCAGTTCGTCAGCCAACGACAGCGCTTCGGCAACGACGACACCGCTGCTTGCACCGTAACCTGCTAGCACCGTGGCGCGCACCGCCTTCATCTCGCACCGTGACCTGGGGGCACCGCTCCGTTGCACTTTGCAACCGACCCCTGCCGACGCCAGCGCTCCTGATTCCATCAGAGAGGAGTACAACCTGCAACGCGAGTAACTTCAAGGGGCTGCATTTCTCACAGGCACTGTTTGCAGGTCTTCTCAACACCATAGCTGGCCCGCGACCAACCAGAACTGTTGGATTTGTTGTTCACGACGCTGTGATAGTAACAAGATGCACCGCCATCATCATGCACCGCAGCCTTGGCCTACCGAAGACGGTGCTGTCGACTCCAGTTCGTCAGCCGACGACAGCCCTTCAGCAACGGCGACACCGCTGCTTGCACCGTGACCTGCTAGCACCGTGGCGCGCACCGCCTTCATCTCGCACAGCGACCCCGGTCGCAAAGCGACCTGGGGGCACCGCACCGTTGCACTTTGCAACCGACGCCTGCCGACGCCAACGCTCCTGATTCCATCAGAGAGGAGCACGACCTGCAACGCGAGTAACTTTAAGGGCCTGCATTTCTCACAGGCACTGTTTGCAGGTCTTCTCAACACCATAGCTGGCCCGCGACCAGCCAGAACTGTTGGATTTGTTGTTCACGACGCTGTGATAGCCCCGGACGGAGCTATCGACATCAAGGAACTATTTTTAAAGCATATCTTGATAAGTGAAGATTTTGAAATATAGTTTTGCGGATTTTTATCGTATTTGGTCTTGTCTTCAGTATATAAAAATTGGATATTTGTCTAAACTGGTGTGGTGTCCTTTTGTAGTGCGTACACTGTTTTACTTTTGGTTATGTGCAAATGCTTTAAACACTGCCTCTAAGATAAGCCTGGCTGCTCGTGCCAAGCTACCAAGGGGGTGAGCAGAGGTTATTTTAGAAGTGTAACTCCCTTATCCTGAATAGAGTGGTGGTTTCTGCCTCGCTTTGGCGCAAGTCTCAGCTCGCTAGAAATCCCATTTCTAACAAAGGTCTAATGGGGAGGAGTGCAGGATGTAAGAGGAGAGAGAACCCTGTGCAATGGAGAGTAGTGCAGGCTGTACGGGGGAAGAGAATACGGTGCAATGGAGAGGGGCGCAGCCTGTAAGGGGGAAAGAGAATGCGGTGCAATGGAGATGAGCAATGGCTGTAAGGGGGTGAGAACACGGTGCAATGGAGAGGAGCGCAGGCTGTAAGGGGGAAGAGAACACGGTGAAATGGAGAGGAGCGCAGGCTATATGGGGTAGTGAACACGGTGCAATGGAGAGGAGCGCAGGCTATAAGGGGTAGTGAACACGGTGCAATGGAGAGGAGCGCAAGCTGTAAGGGGGAAGAGAACACGGTGCAATGGAGAGGAGCGCAGGCTGTAAGGGGGAAGAGAACACGGTGAAATGGAGAGGAGCGCAGGCTATATGGGGTAGTGAACACGGTGCAATGGAGAGGAGCGCAGGCTATAAGGGGTAGTGAACACGGTGCAATGGAGAGAAGGGCATGCTGTAAGGGAGGAGAACACTGTGCAATGGAGAGGAGCGCAGGATGTAAGGAGGAGAGAACACTGTGCAATGGAGGGAAGCGCAGGCTGTAAGGAGGAGAGAACACTGTGCAATGGAGAGGAGCGCAGGCTATAAGGGGGAAGAGAACACGGTGCAATGGAGAGGAGCGCAGGCTATAAGGGGGAAGAGAACACGGTGCAATGGAGAGGAGCGCAGGCTATAAGGGGGAAGAGAACACGGTGCAATGGAGAGGAGCGCAGGCTGTAAGGGGGAAGAGAACACGGTGCAATGGAGAGGAGCGCAGGCTATAAGGGGGAAGAGAACACGGTGCAATGGAGAGGAGCGCAGGCTATAAGGGGGGAGAGAACACGGTGCAATGGAGAGGAGCGCAGGCTATAAGGGGGAAGAGAACACGGTGCAATGGAGAGGAGCGCAGGCTATAAGGGGGAAGAGAACACGGTGCAATGGAGAGGAGCGCAGGCTGTAAGGGGGAAGAGAACACGGTGCAATGGAGAGGAGCGCAGGCTATAAGGGGGAAGAGAACACGGTGCAATGGAGAGGAGCGCAGGCTGTAAGGGGGAAGAGAACACGGTGCAATGGAGAGGAGCGCAGGCTATAAGGGGGAAGAGAACACGGTGCAATGGAGAGGAGCGCAGGCTATAAGGGGGAAGAGAACACGGTGCAATGGAGAGGAGCGCAGGCTGTAAGGGGGAAGAGAACACGGTGCAATAAGAGGAGCGCAGGCTATAAGGGGGAAGAGAACACGGTGCAATGGAGAGGAGCGCAGGCTGTAAGGGGGAAGAGAACACGGTGCAATAAGAGGAGCGCAGGCTATAAGGGGGAAGAGAACACGGTGCAATGGAGAGGAGCGCAGGCTGTAAGGGGGAAGAGAACACGGTGCAATAAGAGGAGCGCAGGCTGTAAGGGGGAAGAGAACACGGTGCAATGGAGAGGAGCGCAGGCTGTAAGGGGGAAGAGAACACGGTGCAATGGAGAGGAGTAAAGTATGTAAGGGGGAGAGAACACAGTGCAATGGAGAGGAGCGCAGGCTGTAAGGGGGAAGAGAACACGGTGCAATGGAGAGGAGCGCAGGCTGTAAGGGGGAAGAGAACACGGTGCAATAAGAGGAGCGCAGGCTATAAGGGGGAAGAGAACACGGTGCAATGGAGAGGAGCGCAGGCTGTAAGGGGGAAGAGAACACGGTGCAATAAGAGGAGCGTAGGCTGTAAGGGGGAAGAGAACACGGTGCAATGGAGAGGAGCGCAGGCTGTAAGGGGGAAGAGAACACGGTGCAATAAGAGGAGCGCAGGCTATAAGGGGGAAGAGAACACGGTGCAATGGAGAGGAGCGCAGGCTGTAAGGGGGAAGAGAACACGGTGCAATAAGAGGAGCGCAGGCTATAAGGGGGAAGAGAACACGGTGCAATGGAGAGGAGCGCAGGCTGTAAGGGGGAAGAGAACACGGTGCAATGGAGAGGAGCGTAGGCTGTAAGGGGGAAGAGAACACGGTGCAATGGAGAGGAGCGCAGGCTGTAAGGGGGAAGAGAACACGGTGCAATAAGAGGAGCGCAGGCTATAAGGGGGAAGAGAACACGGTGCAATGGAGAGGAGCGCAGGCTGTAAGGGGGAAGAGAACACGGTGCAATGGAGAGGAGCGCAGGCTGTAAGGGGGAAGAGAACACGGTGCAATGGAGAGGAGTAAAGTATGTAAGGGGGAGAGAACACAGTGCAATGGAGAGGAGCGCAGGCTGTAAGGGGGAAGAGAACACGGGGCAATGGAGAGGAGCGCAGGCTGCAAAGGGGAAGAGAACACGGTGCAATGGAGAGGAGCGCAGGCTGTAAGGGGGAAGAGAACACGGTGCAATGGAGAGGAGCGCAGGCTGTAAGGGGGAAGAGAACACGGTGCAATGGAGAGGAGCGTAGGCTGTAAGGAGGAGAGAACACGTTGTAATGGAGAGGAGTAAAGTATGTAAGGGGGAGAGAACACAGTGCAATGGAGAGGAGCGCATTATGTAAGGGGGAGAGAACACGGTGCAATAAGAGGAGCGCAGGCTGTAAGGGGGAAGAGAACACGGTGCAATGGAGAGGAGCGCATTATGTAAGGGGGAGAGAACACGGTGCAATAAGAGGAGCGCAGGCTGTAAGGGGGAAGAGAACACGGTGCAATGGAGAGGAGCGCAGGCTATAAGGGGGAAGAGAACACGGTGCAATGGAGAGGAGCGTAGGCTGTAAGGAGGAGAGAACACGTTGTAATGGAGAGGAGTAAAGTATGTAAGGGGGAGAGAACACAGTGCAATGGAGAGGAGCGCATTATGTAAGGGGGAGAGAACACGGTGCAATAAGAGGAGCGCAGGCTGTAAGGGGGAGAGAACACAGTGCAATGGAGAGGAGCGCATTATGTAAGGGGGAGAGAACACGGTGCAATAAGAGGAGCGCAGGCTGTAAGGGGGAAGAGAACACGGTGCAATGGAGAGGAGCGCAGGCTGTAAGGGGGAGAGAACACGGTGCAATAAGAGGAGCGCAGGCTGTAAGGGGGAAGAGAACACGGTGCAATGGAGAGGAGCGCAGGCTGTAAGGGGGAAGAGAACACGGTGCAATGGAGAGGAGCGCAGGCTATAAGGGGGAAGAGAACACGGTGCAATGGAGAGGAGCGCAGGCTGCAAAGGGGAAGCGAACACGGTGCAATGGAGAGGAGCGCAGGCTATAAGGGGGAAGAGAACACGGTGCAATGGAGAGGAGCGCAGGCTGTAAGGGGGAAGAGAACACGGTGCAATGGAGAGGAGCGCAGGCTGTAAGGGGGAAGAGAACACGGTGCAATGGAGAGGAGCGCAGGCTATAAGGGGGAAGAGAACACGGTGCAATAAGAGGAGCGCAGGCTATAAGGGGGAAGAGAACACGGTGCAATGGAGAGGAGCGCAGGCTGTAAGGGGGAAGAGAACACGGTGCAATGGAGAGGAGCGTAGGCTGTAAGGGGGAAGAGAACACGGTGCAATGGAGAGGAGCGCAGGCTGTAAGGGGGAAGAGAACACAGTGCAATGGAGAGGAGCGCAGGCTGTAAGGGGGAAGAGAACACGGTGCAATGGAGAGGAGCGCAGGCTGTAAGGGGGAAGAGAACACGGTGCAATGGAGAGGAGCGCAGGCTGTAAGGGGGAAGAGAACACGGTGCAATGGAGAGGAGCGCAGGCTATAAGGGGGAAGCGAACACGGTGCAATGGAGAGGAGCGCAGGCTGTAAGGGGGAAGAGAACACGGTGCAATGGAGAGGAGCGCAGGCTGTAAGGGGGAAGAGAACACGGTGCAATGGAGAGGAGCGCAGGCTGTAAGGGGGAAGAGAACACGGTGCAAAGGAGAGGAGCGCATTATATAAGGAGGAGAGAACACTGCAATGGAGAGGAGTAAAGTATGTAAGGGGGAGAGAACACAGTGCAATGGAGAGGAGCGCATTATGTAAGGAGGAGAGAACACTGCAATGGAGAGGAGCGCAGGCTGTAAGGGGGAAGAGAACACGGTGCAATAAGAGGAGCGCAGGCTGTAAGGGGGAAGAGAACACGGCGCAAAGGAGAGGAGCGCAGGCTGCAAAGGGGAAGCGAACACGGTGCAATGGAGAGGAGCGCAGGCTGCAAAGGGGAAGCGAACACGGTGCAATGGAGAGGAGCGCAGGCTGCAAAGGGGAAGCGAACACGGTGCAATGGAGAGGAGCGCAGGCTATAAGGGGGAAGAGAACACGGTGCAATGGAGAGGAGCGCAGGCTGTGAGGGAGGAGAGAACACGGTGCAATGGAGAGGAGCGCATTATGTAAGGAGGAGAGAACACGGTGTAATGGAGAGGAGCGCAGGCTGTAAGGGGGAGAGAACACTGCAATGGAGAGGAGCGCAGGCTGTAAGGGGGAAGAGAACACGGTGCAATAAGAGGAGCGCAGGCTATAAGGGGGAAGAGAACACGGTGCAATGGAGAGGAGCGTAGGCTGTAAGGGGGAAGAGAACACGGTGCAATGGAGAGGAGCGCAGGCTGCAAAGGGGAAGCGAACACGGTGCAATGGAGAGGAGCGCAGGCTGTAAGGGGGAAGAGAACACGGTGCAATGGAGAGGAGCGTAGGCTGTAAGGGGGAAGAGAACACGGTGCAATGGAGAGGAGCGCAGGCTGTAAAGGGGAAGAGAACACGGTGCAATGGAGAGGAGCGCAGGCTGTAAGGGGGAAGAGAACACGGTGCAATGGAGAGGAGCGCAGGCTGTAAGGGGAAGAGAACACGGTGCAATGGAGAGGAGCGCAGGCTATAAGGGGGAAGAGAACACGGTGCAATGGAGAGGAGCGCAGGCTGCAAAGGGGAAGCGAACACGGTGCAATGGAGAGGAGCGCAGGCTGTAAGGGGGAAGAGAACACGGTGCAATGGAGAGGAGCGTAGGCTGTAAGGGGGAAGAGAACACGGTGCAATGGAGAGGAGCGCAGGCTGTAAGGGGGAAGAGAACACGGTGCAATGGAGAGGAGCGCAGGCTATAAGGGGGAAGAGAACACGGTGCAATGGAGAGGAGCGCAGGCTATAAGGGGGAAGAGAACACGGTGCAATGGAGAGGAGCGCAGGCTGTAAGGGGGAAGAGAACACGGTGCAATAAGAGGAGCGCAGGCTATAAGGGGGAAGAGAACACGGTGCAATGGAGAGGAGCGTAGGCTATAAGGGGGAAGAGAACACGGTGCAATGGAGAGGAGCGCAGGCTGTAAGGGGGAAGAGAACACGGTGCAATGGAGAGGAGCGCAGGCTGTAAGGGGGAAGAGAACACGGTGCAATGGAGAGGAGCGCAGGCTGTAAGGGGGAAGAGAACACGGTGCAATGGAGAGGAGCGCAGGCTATAAGGGGGAAGAGAACACGGTGCAATAAGAGGAGCGCAGGCTATAAGGGGGAAGAGAACACGGTGCAATGGAGAGGAGCGCAGGCTGTAAGGGGGAAGAGAACACGGTGCAATGGAGAGGAGCGCAGGCTATAAGGGGGAAGAGAACACGGTGCAATAAGAGGAGCGCAGGCTATAAGGGGGAAGAGAACACGGTGCAATGGAGAGGAGCGTAGGCTGTAAGGGGAAGAGAACACGGTGCAATGGAGAGGAGCGCAGGCTGTAAGGGGGAAGAGAACACAGTGCAATGGAGAGGAGCGCATTATATAAGGAGGAGAGAACACGGTGCAATGGAGAGGAGCGCATTATGTAAGGAGGAGAGAACACTGCAATGGAGAGGAGTAAAGTATGTAAGGGGGAGAGAACACAGTGCAATGGAGAGGAGCGCATTATGTAAGGAGGAGAGAACACTGCAATGGAGAGGAGCGCAGGCTGTAAGGAGGAAGAGAACACGGCGCAAAGGAGAGGAGCGCAGGCTGCAAAGGGGAAGCGAACACGGTGCAATGGAGAGGAGCGCAGGCTGCAAAGGGGAAGCGAACACGGTGCAATGGAGAGGAGCGCAGGCTGTGAGGGAGGAGAGAACACGGTGCAATGGAGAGGAGCGCATTATGTAAGGGGGAAGAGAACACGGTGCAATAAGAGGAGCGCAGGCTATAAGGGGGAAGAGAACACGGTGCAATGGAGAGGAGCGTAGGCTGTAAGGGGGAAGAGAACACGGTGCAATGGAGAGGAGCGCAGGCTGCAAAGGGGAAGCGAACACGGTGCAATGGAGAGGAGCGCAGGCTGTAAGGGGGAAGAGAACACGGTGCAATGGAGAGGAGCGTAGGCTGTAAGGGGGAAGAGAACACGGTGCAATGGAGAGGAGCGCAGGCTGTAAGGGGGAAGAGAACACGGTGCAATGGAGAGGAGCGCAGGCTATAAGGGGGAAGAGAACACGGTGCAATGGAGAGGAGCGCAGGCTGCAAAGGGGAAGCGAACACGGTGCAATGGAGAGGAGCGTAGGCTGTAAGGGGGAAGAGAACACGGTGCAATGGAGAGGAGCGTAGGCTGTAAGGGGGAAGAGAACACGGTGCAATGGAGAGGAGCGCAGGCTGTAAGGGGGAAGAGAACACGGTGCAATGGAGAGGAGCGCAGGCTGTAAGGGGGAAGAGAACACGGTGCAATGGAGAGGAGCGCAGGCTGTAAGGGGGAAGAGAACACGGTGCAATGGAGAGGAGCGCAGGCTATAAGGGGGAAGAGAACACGGTGCAATAAGAGGAGCGCAGGCTATAAGGGGGAAGAGAACACGGTGCAATGGAGAGGAGCGCAGGCTGTAAGGGGGAAGAGAACACGGTGCAATGGAGAGGAGCGTAGGCTGTAAGGGGGAAGAGAACACGGTGCAATGGAGAGGAGCGCAGGCTGTAAGGGGGAAGAGAACACAGTGCAATGGAGAGGAGCGCAGGCTGTAAGGGGGAAGAGAACACGGTGCAATGGAGAGGAGCGCAGGCTGTAAGGGGGAAGAGAACACGGTGCAATGGAGAGGAGCGCAGGCTGTAAGGGGGAAGAGAACACGGTGCAATGGAGAGGAGCGCAGGCTATAAGGGGGAAGCGAACACGGTGCAATGGAGAGGAGCGCAGGCTGTAAGGGGGAAGAGAACACGGTGCAATGGAGAGGAGCGCAGGCTGTAAGGGGGAAGAGAACACGGTGCAATGGAGAGGAGCGCAGGCTGTAAGGGGGAAGAGAACACGGTGCAAAGGAGAGGAGCGCATTATATAAGGAGGAGAGAACACTGCAATGGAGAGGAGTAAAGTATGTAAGGGGGAGAGAACACAGTGCAATGGAGAGGAGCGCATTATGTAAGGAGGAGAGAACACTGCAATGGAGAGGAGCGCAGGCTGTAAGGGGGAAGAGAACACGGTGCAATAAGAGGAGCGCAGGCTGTAAGGGGGAAGAGAACACGGCGCAAAGGAGAGGAGCGCAGGCTGCAAAGGGGAAGCGAACACGGTGCAATGGAGAGGAGCGCAGGCTGCAAAGGGGAAGCGAACACGGTGCAATGGAGAGGAGCGCAGGCTATAAGGGGGAAGAGAACACGGTGCAATGGAGAGGAGCGCAGGCTGTGAGGGAGGAGAGAACACGGTGCAATGGAGAGGAGCGCATTATGTAAGGAGGAGAGAACACGGTGTAATGGAGAGGAGCGCAGGCTGTAAGGGGGAGAGAACACTGCAATGGAGAGGAGCGCAGGCTGTAAGGGGGAAGAGAACACGGTGCAATAAGAGGAGCGCAGGCTATAAGGGGGAAGAGAACACGGTGCAATGGAGAGGAGCGTAGGCTGTAAGGGGGAAGAGAACACGGTGCAATGGAGAGGAGCGCAGGCTGCAAAGGGGAAGCGAACACGGTGCAATGGAGAGGAGCGCAGGCTGTAAGGGGGAAGAGAACACGGTGCAATGGAGAGGAGCGTAGGCTGTAAGGGGGAAGAGAACACGGTGCAATGGAGAGGAGCGCAGGCTGTAAAGGGGAAGAGAACACGGTGCAATGGAGAGGAGCGCAGGCTGTAAGGGGGAAGAGAACACGGTGCAATGGAGAGGAGCGCAGGCTGTAAGGGGAAGAGAACACGGTGCAATGGAGAGGAGCGCAGGCTATAAGGGGGAAGAGAACACGGTGCAATGGAGAGGAGCGCAGGCTGCAAAGGGGAAGCGAACACGGTACAATGGAGAGGAGCGCAGGCTGTAAGGGGGAAGAGAACACGGTGCAATGGAGAGGAGCGTAGGCTGTAAGGGGGAAGAGAACACGGTGCAATGGAGAGGAGCGCAGGCTGTAAGGGGGAAGAGAACACGGTGCAATGGAGAGGAGCGCAGGCTATAAGGGGGAAGAGAACACGGTGCAATGGAGAGGAGCGCAGGCTATAAGGGGGAAGAGAACACGGTGCAATGGAGAGGAGCGCAGGCTGTAAGGGGGAAGAGAACACGGTGCAATAAGAGGAGCGCAGGCTATAAGGGGGAAGAGAACACGGTGCAATGGAGAGGAGCGTAGGCTATAAGGGGGAAGAGAACACGGTGCAATGGAGAGGAGCGCAGGCTGTAAGGGGGAAGAGAACACGGTGCAATGGAGAGGAGCGCAGGCTGTAAGGGGGAAGAGAACACGGTGCAATGGAGAGGAGCGCAGGCTGTAAGGGGGAAGAGAACACGGTGCAATGGAGAGGAGCGCAGGCTATAAGGGGGAAGAGAACACGGTGCAATAAGAGGAGCGCAGGCTATAAGGGGGAAGAGAACACGGTGCAATGGAGAGGAGCGCAGGCTGTAAGGGGGAAGAGAACACGGTGCAATGGAGAGGAGCGCAGGCTATAAGGGGGAAGAGAACACGGTGCAATAAGAGGAGCGCAGGCTATAAGGGGGAAGAGAACACGGTGCAATGGAGAGGAGCGTAGGCTGTAAGGGGAAGAGAACACGGTGCAATGGAGAGGAGCGCAGGCTGTAAGGGGGAAGAGAACACAGTGCAATGGAGAGGAGCGCATTATATAAGGAGGAGAGAACACGGTGCAATGGAGAGGAGCGCATTATGTAAGGAGGAGAGAACACTGCAATGGAGAGGAGTAAAGTATGTAAGGGGGAGAGAACACAGTGCAATGGAGAGAAGCGCATTATGTAAGGAGGAGAGAACACTGCAATGGAGAGGAGCGCAGGCTGTAAGGAGGAAGAGAACACGGCGCAAAGGAGAGGAGCGCAGGCTGCAAAGGGGAAGCGAACACGGTGCAATGGAGAGGAGCGCAGGCTGCAAAGGGGAAGCGAACACGGTGCAATGGAGAGGAGCGCAGGCTGTGAGGGAGGAGAGAACACGGTGTAATGGAGAGGAGCACAGGATGTAAGGGGGAGAGAACACTGCAATGGAGAGGAGCGCAGGCTGTAAGGGGGAAGAGAACACGGCGCAAAGGAGAGGAGCGCAGGCTGCAAAGGGGAAGCGAACACGGTGCAATGGAGAGGAGCGCAGTATGTAAGGGGGAGAGAACACTGCAATGGAGAGGAGCGCAGGCTGTAAGGGGGAAGAGAACACGGTGCAATGGAGAGGAGCGCAGGCTGTAAGGGGGAAGAGAACACGGTGCAATGGAGAGGAGCGCAGGCTGTAAGGGGGAAGAGAACACGGTGCAATGGAGAGGAGCGCAGGCTGTAAGGGGGAAGAGAACACGGTGCAATGGAGAGGAGCGCAGGCTGTAAGGGGGAAGAGAACACGGTGCAATGGAGAGGAGCGCAGGCTGTAACGGGGCAGAGAACACGGTGCAATGGAGAGGAGCGCAGGCTGTAAGGAGGAGAGAACACGTTGTAATGGACAGGAGGGCAGGATGTAAAGGAGTAGACCACACAGTGCAATGGAGAGGCTGTAAGGGGGAGGAGCACTAGCTTTAAAGTTGGGGTAGCACAGCGTGCACGCTTTGATAGTAGAATCTATACTAATATAATAAAGAGAGAGCCCAAACCTTTGAGGCGGGTAATCTCAGTAACCACAGCACCAATCACAACACCCAATACAGCATTGGAAAGGACAGTTGCAGCAGATGGACATAGGCTATACAAGTGGCCACCATATACATTACAAAGGTAAAACAATCTTAGGGGTAAAGTAGTCCCTGGGGGGCATGGGCGTTGTGCTGTCAGCGATAGGGTGCGGCAAACAAACCTTCACAGGACTCCCTTGTGGGCATGGGCGTTGTGAGAGGGGCGTGGGCAAACAGCAAACACCAATAGGTGCGGCATTCACGGGGCGCGGGGCGCGCCATTCCCAATCATTACTGGTAAAAGTGAAAACGGCATTGTAAACAAAAACCTTCACATTACTCCGTTGTGGGCCTGGCCGTTGTCAGAGGTGCGTGGCAAAACCTGAATGGGCGCCGCATTCACGGGGCGCGCCTCCTGGACGTTGTCAGAGGGGTGTGGCCAAACACCAATGGGCAAGGCTTCACGGGCCGCGGCATTGCTACGGTGCTCACGCGGGGGCTCAAGCCACTCAGCCTAACAGCGGGGATCACAAAGCTTTGCACACTGCTCCGGTGCTCAGGCGGGGGCTCAAGCACCAACTTCAATAAACAGGTACATAACGACGTGTAAGCTCAATGATAAATAACGCTCCGAATTAATCTTACATTTTGTGATACTTACCTAATGCTGCTAAGCTCACGGTTTACTTTTTTCCAATGACTACAATGGAAAGGCTTTCAGAGGCAGAGTTGCTCACACTTTCATTATAAATCACGTATGTCACAGGGAGCGGATTGTAAGTGATATGCCACACATTCTATTTCTGCCCCGGACAACGTCGGGACGGGCTGCTAGTAGGTTATAAAGCTGACCGAGGAAAATCTACTGTGCTTTTGCTTTTTTGATAAACTCTCTCAAAAGTACATTGACGAAGGGGACCGGTCCTCCTGACGCACAGTTCCTCACAAAGACAGTGTTTGTCTGACACACACAGAGTCATTAGAAGAGCATTATCTTCAGATGCGCACAGGATAGATACAACGTTTTGCTATCATTGCAGTCCTAAGGCCAGCTGAAACTGTGAGCAGTGGAAAAGCGAACTAACAGTGCAGGCCTGCCTGATGCACAGAAACACTTTCTCCTCTCACTCCTAAGGCCAGCTGAAACTGGCAGCAGTGGAAATGGGAACTAACAGCACAAGCCTGTCTGATGTACAGAAATACTTTCTCCTCTCACTCCTAAGGCCAGCTGAAACTGGCAGCAGTGGAAATGGGAACTAACAGCACAAGCCTGTCCAATGTACAGAAATACTTTCTCCTGTCCCTCCTACGGCCAGCTGAAACTGGCAGCAGTGGAAATGGAAACTTACAGCACAGGCCTGTCTGATGCACAGAAATAATTGATCCTCTCCCTCCTAAGGCCAGCTGCAACTGTGAGCAGTGGAAATGGGTCTGTAAAGAAATAAATGTTCCTCTCCCAGGTCCAGCAGGGACCGGGGCACACAAAATGGGGAGGAACCTCACAAGACTGGAAGTGGACCTTTCTCCTCAGTCCAGCTGGAGGGAAATGTAAAAGGGGTTAACTTCCCAGCTGCTCTCAGGACTAGTTAATTGTCTAGCAGAGACAATTAAGACCGTCCATGAAAAAATCTATGTTGCCCCGTTCATTCTGGGCCAAAATGATAAAGGGAGAATAGACATGGAAGGACAGTATCAAAATGGATTGAGGGAGGAGAGCAATGTGGAGAGAGACAAAAGGAAAGTGAGACAGCAGAGTGGAGAAGAATGACAAACATATGTGAAGAGGAAAAGGAAATCAAGTGAGGAAGAAAGGAAAGATATAGGAGAGAGAGGATAAGAGTGTTAGAGGCAGACAGATGGAGGGAGTGAGGGGGAAGAGATTAGGGAGAAGAAGTGATAGAAGACAGTGGAGAGAAGGGCAGAAATTGTTAAAGATAGAGAGAAAGCTGGAAAGCAAAAGTGGAGAAGAGGTAGACAGGACAGTGGTAGAAGATGTGGCATAACAGCCAGAGCTGCTAACAAGGGAACCAGGTTTGAGTCTCAGCGTTGGTTCAACATCCTGCAATTCTAGTGTCTATATAGAGCACTCCAATACCATTGGGTAAAGTTCGCTTCATATAATACTCCAAAAATAAAAGTGAATGATGAAGGAAAGGATGGAGAGGAGCGGAAGGCAGTGGAGGGTGTCAAACATTTTCTGGTCTATGGAAAAAAAGAAGGATATTTACTACCTCACATGCACAATCCTAAATCTCTTGTAGTGAAGACACAATTGTTCTTGCACACGTTGCTATGTTAGCATAAGTGAATTACATGCTTAAACGCCATTTGGCCGCTTTTGCACACGACACCACAGGCCTCTCTTCTTGTAAGTCAAACTGCTTGCTTTTCTTCGCATGAGAACGGTCTGTTTTTCGCATCTCTAGACTTACACCGTGACCTCAATCTGTACAGAGTGTTCAAGGTCAAATAACAATGTATGCTGTTGATTCAGGTTAATCGGCCCACGCTCTAGACATAACTCGCACACAGCTGCAAATAACTGAAACTCGGGTGCCTTTATTATTGCATTGCATGCATGACAGGGGCACTTGGAGAAAACCTTTCCATCTAAAGAGAACTGTGCTAATCCTGGGATGTGATTTAATTCATCTGATTTTGGAGGTATGGGGTTTCCCGTTTTAACCTAGAGATCTTCTATTATTATAAAAGCTAGCTCCTAGCAAGGGGAGGGTGGTACACAAGGCGCTATAGACCCGGTCCCACTATCATTATAATATGATTTCTCCCTTTGTATTTTATGGAATTGTAACAATGCTGATTGTATTATTATTATGCATCTTTTTATTAGTATTGGCAAAGGTACTGCATATTAGAGCATGTAGTTGAAATAAACATTTTAAACTAAACCTTGTCTCTGATTACTCACATTGTGGACTTGTATGAGAATAAAAACGAAAGAGTGTTCTTGATTCCACCTATTCCTGAGAGTTCACTAAGTCGCCTGTTCTGGGTTGTCTAATCAATAGTAGCTTCGCTGTAGCACGGTGAATGAATGAGACACTGATGCTAGTCAGAGTGGGGTTCTGGGCACTGAGGTGGGTTTTTGGTACACCACAAGACACCGAGGTCTTGGTTTCCTGCGCATAGTTCTGTGCATGAGCAGAATCCCAGCGCACCTAATGTTTGGACTTATTTTTGAGACACTTTAGTAGTGCTATTACTAGTCCACAATACCCTCACATCTGTTTCCGGTTAACGGTGGTGATGGACTAACCTACCTAGATGTGTTATAGATTCATTCAAGCTTGAGATTTAAAAAGGTTCACATTTTGAATTACTACCCCTTTTTGTGCTACAATTTATATAAATAGATTTTCTCTCCTTTGTCCTTATGGGTGAGATTGATAATGCTCCGCATAGTCGCGCAGCGCTCCAGCGTCATCTGACGCAGTTTAGAGTGCCTGACGATGGTAGGTCAGTTATCTTTGTTGTGAGTGCAGATGCAGAGTTCCCCTTTCAGCCTTTCTACTCTTGGGTTACGTTTGCTGCAATTGATGCAGATGATGAAATGTTACACTCCTATACTCACACAGCGACACTTGCAAATTATACCCCATATAGGACACAGGAGATTCCGATTTCGGCATGGCAACATCATATTTGGTTTAATGGCGCCCTCCCCAACACTGTGACTCCGGTCCGGATAGGCCCTTTGTCTATCCCTGGGGCCATTTGGCCAGTCTTGGCTGGGTTCACATCACATCCACAATATCTAACTGTCCCTGTAGACGAGTTGTGTCTACTACATACCTCCATTATTGCGGTACATAGGGCTTTAGTACAATACGTTTCACGCAACCTCCAAGTGGGGGCACCTGGGGTTGCGGCGCAACCAGTTGGACCAGCCGGGATGTCAATTAGTCCCATCATGGTTAATTCGGTAACGGGCAAGCATCCCTAAAATAAGGTCAATATGCCTTATTGGCTTGCTGAGAAATTTCACCAACAGGAAGCAGCATTTCCTAATACGACACGTGTTGAAAAACACAGGACCCTCACAATTAGTTTGCAGAAAGACTTAGTACCAGAGGTAACAGATTGTGAGAATTGGGGTAAAGTATTTTCCACAGTATATGCAAAGTGCTTCGGCACACTGTCTATGACTGTACTGTCCTCCGTGATCAAGCGCGTTCAGGATGAGCACGTCTGGAGGCGGCTGTCGAGTTGGGAATGAGGCTTGTCTGAGTGTTTGACGAAGTTGCTGTTCTCATCCTTGCGAATGTTAAGGGAGATGCGGTTAACTTTCAGGTGTTTAATGCTTTGCACCTTGTAGCCGACGCCGAAAAACCCGAGCGTTACCAAAAATTATTGCGGCTGCTTATAAGACCATTGGCCGCAATAGTTTAGGTATTAAGCCTTTTGCTAAAACAACGGCACAGCCGCAAACACAGACGGCCAAGTCTACTAAAGACGACCGTCCAGTTTTTCCTAAACAGAATTGGAAAAATAAAAAACAGAGTAAGCAGCGACAGAAACAAGGGTCGTATCCTGCGTCACCGATTCCAGTGTCTACTGAGCGCACATATGATTTGCGTGACTGCGCGAGAATTAGGTCTCCTGATAGATTTGAGTAGCCTCGTCCGACTGATGGTAAAGGCAAGCAGGACGACTTTCCACGTCAATGTCCTCAGTTTCTGAAAAAGAAAGTTTCTGCGTTAACCGCAAGGTATGCCACAGATAGTGAGAACCCAACTTCAGAATCTGACATGGGCATTAACGCTGCTAGACAGCGCAGCGGAGGTTACAATAGTGCGGCAGGAACTGCGTCCATTTCTGAAGGCGACAGAAACGGACACGTACATCACAGTGGAAACTGCTGCCACTAGAGTGGCTCCCCCTGATAGACTATATGATATAGTTATTTTAATAGAAGGTGACATACAACGTGTGATAAAAGGGATCTTTTGGGAGAATCTGACCTCTATATATGACATTTTGTTAGCTGAGGCACATTGCCCCCCACCTTTCGTTTTGATCGCTCCGAAGGGGGAGAAGGTAATCTTCCCTAGTTTTTCTTACACGGTACACAAGGAGCAGGCACAACATTTTGCAAAGAGTGGGCTCTGGTGCTTGCACCGGCTTTATACCGTACACAGGTCGAGTGGGATAAAATTTCGCCCAGGCATGAGATATTGTTTCGGTCTGCGCCACAGCCACAACCCCAATATCCCATGCGGCCGGAAGCAAAGGCTCCCGTTGCAGAAATCCTTGAACAATTGGAATATCAAGGGGTGATTGATACATGTGTGTAACCCATGAATAACCCTCTTTCCACTGTTACCAAACCAGATGGGTCGTACTGCCTAGTTTTGGATTATCGACACTTGAACTCTCATTGTCGAACATGCGCTGTACAGAATACCCATAGTTCTGCCCTCGTTGACAGTCTTGTGCGAAAAAGGTTTAAAACCACACTCAACATTTCCAATGGCTTTTTTAGTCATAATCTGTCCGCTATTAGTAGCCAATGGACAGCCTTTACTTCTGGTGGTAAACAAAAGCAATGCAAAGATTAGCAATGGGCTACAAAAACAGCCCAGGCGTTTTTTGCCGCACGTGTCGTCTCTTTGTTGGACGGCATAGACCCGGATGCGTACTCGTACGTTGATATCTATCTCACCTACGACGAATTACGGCCACATCTCTGTCACGTGGACCGCATCATAGTAATGTTTGACGACTACGGTAACAAATTTAACTTTGCAAAATCATACATTGCAGAGTACACAGTGTTGTTTCTGGGCAATGAGCTCAACAATGAAGGTCGAGGTCTGGCACCTCACTTCCTGGAGAAATGCGCACGTTTGCAATCTCCCACAACTCTGAAAAAACTACAATCTTTGCTGGGTCTTTTGAATTTCGGACAAACTTACATTCCCGATTATGTCCAGCGTATCAAGCCGCTATATGCCTTGATTCAACCTACTTTTACCAAAGCGTGCTGGCTTCCGGAACATTCGGCTATTCTGCAATTTTTGCAGTCTGATCTTCTTGAATCTAAATACTTACTGACAAACACACAAACCTGGTAATAAGAATTGTGCAAGGCGCAGTGGGTTTCACATACTTGACGTTTAATGAAGGAGACAGTACCTATTGCTTACAAGTCACACTTGTACACTTCGGCTGAAATGCGCTATTCGTCTGTTGAAAATGTTTTGACAGCCGTACAGATGGCGATTCTAAAAGAGAGAGCGGTGTCGCAGGGAAAACACATGTTAGTTGTTACACCATATCCTGCCCTAGAAGCAGTGACGAAGGCCAGTGTAACAAATTCTAAAGCTTTACATCCTCGTTGGATACAATGGGCCACTTCGCTAACATCTCCGGATGTCACATTTATCTTTGACTCCTCATTACAAACAAAGGAGTTTTTACAGTATGAATTTGTTCATCCTGCTCCTCTGTGCATGCGCCCGCTTGAGGATGATCATTTACACAGACAGTTCGGTGAAACCGGCGACTGGATCTAAACATACTTATTCAGCAGCCTGCGCAATAGTGGCTGGTACCATTGTGAATGGAGAATTCAAGTCCGATGTTGCGCATATGCAGACATTAGGGGACTGTACCGCCCAGTTGGCAGAGCTACGTGCTCTGGTGCTTGCACTGGAGTTTGCTGATCCTCGTGTGACTACTTTGATAGTGAGTGACTCTTACTACTGTGTTCAGTCTTTCCACGACAATTTATTATTTTGATCTCAGAATGAATATCGTGATTCTAAGGTAGCACAATTAAGCATAAAATACTATGGGTTTGAGTCACAGAACTTAAAGAACGTCTGCCTCTCGTGAATGTAATTCATACTCTTGGTCATCAGCGTGTAGGAGTACTTGCTGTTGGCAACAGTTTAGCTGACGAAGCAGCGAAAACAGCTGTAGCCTCATACTTAGTAGCAGCAGTTACAAGGTCCAAAAGTAAGATTGGTGATGACATCTTGACAGCTATCGCTGCTACAGAATAGGGTGATAATTACCCTAGAAGTTTCCTTTTTAAATACTCTTATCAGTTAAATCCTGATAAAGTTCCCTATGTGAGAATTAACGACATTGGTAACAGGTTGATTCCCAACGCAGACCACAGGCTGCGTGTCTTTGTGGGAATTTTTGCATGTGGCACCTTCCATCCATCGTTCGCCTCTCAGGCGTACAAGGAAGCCATGAGGTCTTTGGGGGTGCAGTTCAAATTTTCGTCTCCATACAGGCCGGAGGGCAATTCTGTTGTGGAGCGAATGAACCGTGACTTAAAGCAATCCTTGACAGCTAGAGTTTTAGGTACTGGCAGAAACTGGTTCACCCATCTGTATAGCGTACAACGTGCAGTTAATAATCTCCCAAGAAGATCTCTGGGTGGGCGGACCCCATACGAAATAATGTTTGTCCCAGACCTTGATGGTCTAGACATGGCGCGACACCCGTACCCTTTGACGAAGATGATCATTCTGCTGTATTACAGAACCTACAAGAGACTCGAGACAGTCTTACAAATGAACACTTGCCGCACACAACTGAAGTTGCACTACAGGTTCCGGCAGTTGGATGGCTACCTCAAGTCGGAGACCTGGTCCGTGAGAAGGTGGAGAAGAAGGAGGAGTTTGGCCCCTCTTATTGTGCACCTCTTCCAGTGCTTGGCGTGCAGGGTACCAGAACAGTGATCTTACCTCCACTTCCTGGTCGCATGGATAACATGTACATCTCCATAGACAATGTCAAACTACAACGAGTAGCAGATTCTTCTTAGTATGACTTCAGTTTGGCCCCTCTTATTGTGCACCTCTTCCAGTGCGTGGCGTACAGGGTACCAGAACAGTCATCTTACCTCCACTTCCTGGTCGCATGGATAACAGGTACATCTCCATAGACAATGTCAAACTACAATGAGTAGCAGATTCTTCTTATTATGACTCCAGCGGTCTCTTGTCCAGCAATGCTAAGAAATTCTGTTTTGGCCTAGGCAAACACCAACAGGCCTGATATTGCCATAGAGATGCCCACTGTTACTAATCCATTATTAAATCCTCCGGCTAGCGATCCACATGAAGATACGGAGTATACCTATCCACAGATGTGTCATTGCCTGGTGTGCAAGCAAGTGCAGTTGACCAATCATGTTTTTCATTTGACACTGATTCCACAACATAGAGTGCACCATTGAAGTTTTCTATTTTTGTTACTTGGTTTAAAAGAAATTTTTTAACTCCACCTTGGACTTACATCTAGGTGGTCCTCATCTCCATTTTTTTGTTCATGTCGATTGGATTTGTGATAGTCTTGTTTCGTCTAGTCAATGGACATTACCTTACTGTTAGACCTGGCACCATTGGCGTGGGTCTCCCTTCCATTATTACTGTTGCCTCATGTATTTTTGCTGGTGTTAGATGCTTTGGGCACTGCCACTGCTGTCCAGTGCCACAGTGCAAGTGCTCCCTATTGTAAATTGATGTATTGATCAGTGGTTCCATGTTTGGCTATTTGGTTTACTTGTCAGACCCTAGTCTAGTGCACTGAGTGTGCCCAGGGCGTGTAAATCCAAATGCTGCTGTTGGGCTTGCAGCATTGGTTGTGCCACCCACCGAAGCATCCTTGTAAAATGTGTCTAAGGTCTGCCATTGCAGAGCCTGCGTGCAGTCTGGTACTGTCATGTTGACTGGGCAAGTGCACCCTCTTGCCAGTCCCTAAACCCTCCCTTTACTTCATATCAGACACCCCTATGGTAGGCCCAAGGGCAGGATGCATTGTAAGTATAAAGTACGACAAGCCCTGATGTGTGTGGCATGTCCTAATAGTGAATTATAGCCATTTTCGTCTTTTACTATTGCAAGGCTACCTGTTCTCCATAGGCCAGAATGGCCTGTTCGGTTATTACATTTTAAAATCCTAACTGACTCAGAGAACATGGTAGAAATTCGAGCTTAGTATGCCTGAACTCAGAATAATAAAATACCCCTTTTAGAAAGTAGGTATGTTCTTGCCTAACCTTTTAAACCTGCCTCTGCTAGGTTGTGTATTCCTTGTCTGGAGTTTGTAAGTGACAGGGCTGGGGAATTCCAGGAGACAGGCTGGGGCAGCCCAGTGGTGAATAAAGAGATCTGCATCTAGATGGGAGGGAGGAGTTGCACCTGAACCTTGAATAGGGCTGTGCCTGCTTTACACAACGCTGGCTCCACCTCCTGGGGTGCGGCTGATGTCTCTGCCCTGCATACTGAAAGAAGAGAAGGAGTCCTGTCAACAAAGTGCTCCAGGGCTGTACTTGCCTTCCACAATGCTGGCTCCACCTCCTGTGGGGCGTCTGATGTTTCTGCCCTGCACTGTGAAAGGAAAGGAGAAGTCTGGTAAACTGAGTGCTTCGGAACTGGTTTGGACTGGGCAGAGACCCCTCTCCCCTCAGAGAACAAAGGATTTGGGGGTATAAATATTGGGACCCTGATCCCATGAAATTAGTTCACTATTGGACTACAAGAAGAAACCTCGGCTGAGGAGAGGAACCTGAAGAAACGGAGGAGAGACTATTCCTAAGCTGAAGTGCTGCTTAGGGGATTGGCCTACAGTGGTTGCCTGACTCCCAAAGAGAGCAGAAAGGAACTTTGTATACTTTGTTTTCAACTTGTGAAGGATCTCCAAGGGCTTGGAAAAGAGCTTGCCTCCTGCTGAAGTCTCAGGGACGACAGACTTCAAACCCCAACTCCCCAGAGTTCATTTGGAAGTACCTGCTACTTTGTTGGGCCTTCTGAGGGACTGCGTGTCGCAAGGAGCTGGAAGCGCGACTCAACGAAGCAAGTCGCCGTCGCTGCTGCCTGCCATCGCACTTCTGAACAAGGGTGTCGCCGCTGGAGTTGTCGCAATGCATCGCATCGTGAGAAGGGTCTCACAACGATGAAGAAGCGTGTCGCCGCTGGAACTGTCGCATTGCACCGCATCGAGGAAAGCGCCTCACATCCCCCGAGAAGTGTGTCGCTGTCGGAGCTGCTGCCGTCGCATTTCTGAACAAGGATGTCGCCGCTGTAGTTGTCGCATTGTGCGGAAGCTTCACGCAAACGTGGGAGAAGAGTGTCGCAGCTGAAGCTGTTGCCATCGCACTTCTGAACAAGGGTGTCGCCGCTGCAGTCCACGCATCGAACCGAGAACTTCTCGCATCCCCTGAGAAACGTGCCGCATCTGGAAGATCTTCACGCCTTTATTTCTTTGCACCAAAAGTGTTGCATCTTAAGAACTGAACTAAGCTAAAACTACCATCATAAAGTAACAGAATTGTGTATTTTTGTTGTTTAAGCTCTTGTGGTAAATCTATATAAAGTATACTTATTTTTTATAAAAAAACCTTGTGTGGTGTCCATCTGTAGTGTTGTCACTGGGTTACTGTATGTGGCCACAAAGGCTTTACACACTGCCTCTGAGATAAGCCTGTCTGACGTGCCAAGCTACCAAGGGGGTGAGCAGGGGTTTTTCTAGGAGTGTACCCCCTTACCCTGACTAGAGGCAAGGGTCCCAGTCTGTCACAAGTACATACCTGTGCCAACTAGAGACCCCCAAATCTAACACTTACTGAACGATCTACAATTAGGTTAATTAATGGAACTTTGGCCCCACACTCATCATGAAGCGAGATCAGACCTTGGTCAACATCACTGCTGGCCTGTGTTAGATGGGATTGTATGGGATGCTGTAAAATTTCAAATTCACAGACCGACAGAGGTGGTTAATGTCCCAAATGTACTTTGTGATTCTATGGGGGATGTTGTGAAACAAAACATACGCTCTGATGATTGGGATTTCCAAGTCGTCAAAGCTCTCTTTTCGGATTTAAGATATTATGCTGCATTTGATGCTGAAGATTTATATTTAAATTCTGCTAACTATGCTGATTTGTTTTGTTATCAGCACTATGGCCATCATTTCCTGCATAAAGTGAATACATTTAGAAATGTGGTTAATTATACCCAATGGGAACATTGCTCGACTGCCACTTAAGGCAGCTCCAATACCCTTTTGAAAAAATTTACTTATTTCACTGATTTTAATGGATCCAATCCTGACTCTTTATTTTAAAACTAATTCGAAATCCAATACTAAAGTTAGGCTCAAACACACTAAGTTACTGTATTCCAAATCCTTCATGGATCAGTTAGCTATAGGTGGCTACGAACTATGGAAGTATACTGTAGATCTTAAATCTGTTTGGGGTTCTAAATCCTGGCAGGTGCAAGGCACAAAAGTGTTACATCGTGCATGCCTTATCCCGAACCACATGTTTTTTTAATAGTACTATATCTCAAACAAAGTGTTTTCGATTGGCAACTTCAAACCCAAATGAATGCCCCTAAAATTCCTACTCTGTGTGCTTATCCTACATGGGACAATCATACAGATATGTCCCTTGATGATTTGCAGTCATTAATTTCTAACACCTCATTTAATATTTCTAACCTGGATCCCCATGGTTGGTTAGTATGGCAAACAAGTTCTGATTCATGCCAACATCATTTTCTGGGTATGGCCCCTGGCTACACAAAAGATAGACCGGACCCCGTTTAGAAAACTCCCATTCAGTTACTACCTATTCAGTAGGAAAATTGTGTGAAACATTCCACCCTAGCGTCGGTTAAACATCATTTGTCCTTGCTAACTGACGATATTGATTTGAGTGATTTTGTTAAAGGCCCCGTAGGTGGCAGGTCCAAGATATATATATGCTATTTACAATGAACTTTGGAAACTGTCACAAATTTAAGCAGCTTCCCGTCTAAGGGCTATGGACCAAGCACATTTAGAGAAAGTGCTTGCTGTCATTGATAATAGCATTAACACTCTTTCCTCCAGAATTTATACATTAGATATTATTGTTTCGTCTGTTGTAGATATTGTGCAGGATGAAGTGTCTGTTTTGTGCCATGGACAAAATCAATTGCGTTCGATAATGCAGTTTGCTTTGACTTTACAAACATTGAAATCCGGAAAAGTGCCTTGGGACTACATGAACACTTCATCTTTGTTTTTACCTATTAATTTAACAGAAAGACAACAGTGCATGTTCATGAAGGATGCAACATACTCTTTTGTATATTGAAAAATTCAAACCATTACCATTTTTTGTACCCAAATCGAATTCTGCTGAATGACTCACCCATGGGTTAAAAACTCTACATTTTTCATTGTTTGAATTTAGTTCATGTATGAAACACTATGCCCGAGGCAGATATGAACCGCTGGGTAGCGCCTTTCTCCATGAGGTTTGGTCGTTGCCCTTTACATACAGATGCCAGAGAGATGACAAAGAGGTTTACCTGAAAGGGAAGGAGTGCACTTCAACACCTGATCACTCACTCGTGTGGAAGAATATACAATTGCACGGCGCTTGTAATACACAGGCTCCGAATTTAGCTTGCATTTTAAAAAGGAAATCCAGTGCCAGCTATTACACCAACTTTCACACTGCTTGCTAACAGTAGTTATTTACTTTTAAATAATGAAGCTTGCTGCGGCATGATGGTTGGGATCCCTTACATTGTGACTGTCTCACAACCTGTTTGCTGTAAAAATGTGCTTTTCCCGCCCCCACATCGCAGGCTCGACGTCTCCATTTGGCCTTCCCTTCCAACCTTGAAAGCAGAGTTCAACAATATGAGCAGAATAAGGGCTCTATTGTCCCAAAATGAAGTTGCTCTTACTTATTCTCGTGAAAAAGTTGTCCTTCACATAGCTAACACCCGTACAGAGGTGCATGCACTTTTAAATACTGATCTCCCACTACATTTCGGCGTCTTGATCCACACTATTTTTAATGACTCGACAACAACAGGCTTGGCCCATTTTTTCAAAGTTGTGGGCTCCGGCCTTGTGACCTCATTCCAAACTATATTTGGTGTGAGAGCGGCATTTTTGCATTCTATTTTTTCCAGCATCTTTGACGGTTTCCCACTAATTATCACTCTATGCTGTCGATTTCCTTGCTACGAAATGAATGCTCTGTATGTGTCAAGAAACAGCCGAGCCCGGCTGCTACAGCTTCGTAGCAGAATGCTTGAGTATTATGGAACACTACCCCTGGCCACATTGAGCGTGGCATATGGATTATCTTTCCGATTTTCATACTTTACTTCCGTCCAACCTGTCTTCCATTGTTCTGATTGCAACTTCGAATGGGCATTAGATCTCTGCCTCTCCAATACGGTGTCTCCTGCCCCAGATTATGATCAGCTGATGAGTCCCTTAGTGGCTCATGAGCTGGCCTGTTTTGGTGTTGGGATTATGGCGTGCACGGATGCGCACGGAGTTTTGGCTAATTGGGATATATGTGCAGCTGCACATGACTTCCTGGAACGGAGTTATTTCGAGGAACACGGAAGCTGCCCTCCGATGGTGCAAGAGGCTCCAATTATCGAAGTACATGTATGTTAATTTACTTTACTCAATTAGATGGCGGATCTCTTTGCTGATAATAACAATGACTTCCTCTTGGAGGCTGTTGCAACATATTGTGCATACACGCTGATGGATTAACTTGACGGCGGACCATCTTACGTTGAGTGCAATACTGAAGTTTTTTTGTTTCTCTCCTTGGCTGGCTGACACTCCCATCTTGAATTTTTTTTTCCTTCGATTTTTTCTCTCCTCTCTTTTTACGCATTATATTGACCCTTTGACACCAACTGAACTTGTTTCTGTCTCAACTCGAACTTGAACTCTGCGTGCCTATTTAGCGTCCCTTTGTTTGTTGGCCCGATCGGGGGGGGGGGGCAGTGTAGTAAAGACAGGATTCTGCTCGCACACATTGCTACCTTAGCATAAGTGAATTACATGCTTAAATGCCATTTTGCCCTTTTGCACACGACACCACACGCCTCTGTTCTTGTAAGTAAAACTGCTTGCTTTTCTTCGCATCTCTAGACTTACACACCGGCCTCAGTCTGTAAAGAGTGTTCAAGGTCAAATAACAAAGTATGCTGTTGATTCAGGTTGATACGCCCACACTCTAGACATAACATGCACACAACTGCAAATAACTGAAACTCGGGTGCCTTTAATATTGCACTGTATGCATGGCAGGGGCACTTGGAGAAAACCTTTCCATCTACAGAGAGCTGTGCTAATCCTGGGATGTGGTTTACTTCATCTGATTTCTGGCGGTATGGGGTTCCCCGTTTTAACCTAGAGATCTTCTATTTTTATAAAAGCTAGCTCCTAGCAAGGGGAGGGTGGTACACAAGGCGCTATAGGCCCGGTTCCACTATCATTATAATATGATTTCTCCATTTGTATTTTATGGAATTGTAACAATGCTGGTTGTAATATCGTTATGCTTCTTTTTATTAGTATTGGCAAAAGGTACTGCATATTAGAGCACATAGTTAAAATAAACATTTTAAACTATACCGGGTCTCTGATTACTCACGTTGTGGACTTGTATGAGAATAAAAATAAAAGAGTGTTATAGATTCCCACTATTCCTGAGAGTTCACTAAGTCGCTTGTTCTGGGTTGTCTATCATTGGTAGCTTTGCTGTAGTAGGGAGAACGAAAGACACTGATGCTAATCGGATTGGGGTTCTGGGCACCTAGGTGGGCTTTTGTTACACGACAATACACCGAGGTCCTGATTCCATGCGCATAGTACTGTGCATGAGCAGAATCCCTGCAACACGCTCACTCAGTCTAAGGCTTAGTAGAGGAAGTGCTAAATGTAGAGTACAATCCACCAGTGGAATTTCCTTCATCAAAGGAATGGAATGGTAAAGTAAATTCAACCTGTGTTCTCTCTCTTGGTTTAACCGCTGCATCCAGGCACTGGAGGACTTTCCGTTACTGTCTGCAGCAAGACAATAAAGGAACACATAGGAATATAACTTTAGGTGTAGAACAAAGAAATTCAAGGGGCAAAGGATTGTGAAAGAGACGGACAGGAGAGAGCAAGGCAGGAGAAACAAGCATTTGCAATGCAATAGGTCTCGCATTTACACGAGTTTAAGCTATTGGCATTGTAAATGACAATGCCTTTTAGTTATGTTTAAAAACGAAAACAAAATTAAAAGGCATTGTCATTAGCAATTTCAATAGCTCAAATTCGCGTAAATGTGAGACCTATTGCATTGCAAATGCTTTTTTTTAAATGTGTTTACTTCCATATAGGCAGCGCAGGTATTGCAAGCAATTTACCACTCCCTTCTGTCTTGTTTTTCTAACTCAGCGCGAGCCCGCTTTATGGGGGTCGCTTTATAAGTTTTAAATATGCTCCGAGTTATTTCCCCCTCCCCCCGTGCAGACGCTTCTTCTATGCGCCATTGTTCCCCCTCTCTCTACCATCCATTACCTTGCTGTGGTTTTTTTCTTTTCCCAACGCGGTTTCTGCTTTGTTTCTTGCAAAGGAGAGGTTACATTTCAATAAATACCGCCTGTCCCCAGCCCTGCCGTTAGCTGCTCGACAGAAAGGTTTATACGTGCCCTTATAAACCAGGGCTGCTTGTTTGTCTAAGCACTGTAGCGTGCCTTCTCTGTGCGCTGGGGGATAAATGGGCAGAGGATATGGCACACTGATTAGTGATGGGGACTGGGACACAAAAATACAAAACATCCTCAAAGTCTGCAGCAACGCTTACTCGGCTGGAGTTTCTGTTCGGATTGCTCCGTTAAAATGCTGCACCTCCGCCATTCATAAGGTCGTTTCCAGCTACAGGTGCCCTGGTCACTTTGTAACATTTACTTTTTAAATTGCGGATGCCTCACCCCTTCCTAAACGTACGCCTCTCATTCAAAGTAGTAATGTGTCATAGGAGTCTGAAATTAGGTGTACAAGCTACTGATCTCCCATCCATGTTCAAAACATGTATTTTCTTAATGTTTTGAGTTTGTACATTTATGCAAGATACAAATCTTTCAAGTACACCTCCGCAAGTATAATGTAATGGAGAACGAATGTAATGCCAAGGTCCACTGTGGTTGCCACTGAAAACGGAAACACTAATGTGGGGACAACATAACATTATGATACTCAACGTTATTCAAAATATGCCATTCAAAACTTCTGACTCAAAAAACTATTCAAACCTCTGCTCAACACATGCAGCATACCTCTTCGTTCGTGTGGTGGCGTCTACCAAACAAATTACCAACGTCTTGCTACCAATGTATGCTGCAACAAGACATACAAAACACTCGGTCAGCCACCGACTCCCTCACCAGTACTGTACTACGATTGAAGCGCCTGTTTAAACGCTTACCGCTATCCAAAGAAGTGAGACCTGCTTCAATCCACTCTGCTTGTAATCACCAAGCCGTTTCCTCGAGCCCGTCAATTTAATGATGGCGTGTGACATCAGCTTATGCGCGCGACGTTCACCTCAGGACAATTAACATAGAACAAGTGAACAAATTACAAAAGCTAATGTTACATTACATGAGGCAATAGTGATCATCGTGAGACAACAAAATACAAGAGGAGCGAACGGTGCATTACAGGAGGAGACGAGAGAACAATCACCGCCGCAGCCCAGAGGAAAACACCGGAAGCAGATGTCCGGCCCGCCGCCTGGTTGTGGGCGGGGCCGGAAAGAGGTGTGTCGACTCCCAGTGCCTCGCGGAAGCTTTGCCTCAGCCTGTTGTGACCGGAGATGCCGTGCCAGCCATGGCGGGGGGGGGCCCGTGCAGAAGATGGAGCCCCCGCTGGAGAAGGAGAGACCGGCCCGCCGCCGAGCGCCAGCCGACCCGGTGAGTCCCGATGTATGCGGCGGCCGGGGGCCCTTCTATGTATGCGGCGGGGGGGGAGGGTGGTGTCTCTGTATGTGTGTGCGTGCGTGTGTGGGTGCGGGGGGCGCGCGCGCGTGTCTGTGGGCCTTCCTGCCTGCGTGTGCAGAAATGAAATAAAACTTAAAACTTAAAGGAGAGATATAATATGACAGGGGAATAAGGGCAAGAGAGATATACAAATAACTGAAGAAAGAGCCCATGGGGGGCATGAGTGGGAGAGAAAGGGTGGTTGTAGACAGAGAGAAATATAGGAAAAGAGAGAGTGGAAAGGTGATCGACTGAAGTACATAGGTAGAATGAGAGAGACCAAGGAGAGGAAAAGTAGAGTATGAGCGAAAAAGGAAGAACTAGAAAGAGGTGCAAAAAGTGAAAGGAGAACGGAAGAGGTGCACACAGCAAGTAAGAAAAGGGTATAGAGGCATGGAGCAAGAAAGGCAATTGGAGTGAATTCCTCCAGCAATTCCGGATTCAAATCAAGTCTCTACCCGCATTACAAAAAACATCAAGTACGAAGCTACAGGCAATCCACAAAGACATCGCATGCAGAGAGGCTCCTGAGTGACAGCCAAAAGAGGAAGACCTCTGGTTCTTGAAGGTGAACAGAAGCCTCCAGACACAAAGGAAGCACATGGTTCTTTGACTCATTGGCTGATCTAATACAGGATATTCAGGTATCTTTGTGGGTGGGGGAGCACATACTAAGGGACCAATAGTAGGTGATAAACACATCAGGCACCCAAAATAGAGAAATGTATAGGCCTGAAGATCAGGTGAGGAGACCTGTGGGTGAGTTGCAGTGGAAAAATGGTGCGTCTAGTCTTGGCCAATGCTACTGACCCACCAAGTTTAGAAAGCTTAATTTATCATTGATTACTCCCGATACGAAGCAACATTTCATGAAACTACATTATCCACACATGCGGGCCACTTTTTCCTTTGGTGCCGGAGCCTAATTTTGTTCCCAATCCGACCCGGTTACCTCCGCCTCCGTCTCCTAGCCGATTGCAAGCACCCGGTTACTCTCAGCCCTACTCCCTGTATTATTTTTGGATGTATGACGTTACATCGCGAACTTTTACAACGCACACCGTTACAACGCAATTTTTACAACGCAGATACATTTACAACGAATACTTTTACAACGCATGCCATTACATAGCAGATGCTATTACAACGCATGCCATTACAACGTAAGTATATTATTATTTTTTTAATGTAATTTATTAAAATTTATTTAATTTAATAAATTAAATTATTTTTTAATAATTAATTTGTAAATATATATACTTTAAAAAATAGTTTATTTAAAAAAAACAATTATTATTAAAGAACTAATATTAAAAAATAATAAAAATATTAAAAATTATTTAAATTATTTAAAATTATTTATTTAAAAAATGAACCCTAAAAATACCCGTTACCCTGAACCCTTAAAATACCCATGTACCCCATAACCCATACCTATCCTTGAAACCTAAAAATACCCCTGTACCCCAAAACCCATACTTAGCCCTGAAACCTAAAAATACCCCTGTACCCCAAAACCCAAACCTAACCCTGAAACCTAAAAATACCCCTGTACCCCAAAACCCATACTTAGCCCTGAAACCTAAAAATACCCCTGTACCCCAAAACCCAAACCTAACCCTGAAACCTAAAAATACCCCTGTACCCCAAAACCCAAACCTAGCCCTGAAACCTAAAAATACCCTTGTACCCCAAAACCCAAACCTAGCCCTGAAACCTAAAAATACCCCTGTACCCCAAAACCCAAACCTAACCCTGAAACCTAAAAATACCCCTGTACCCCAAAACCCAAACCTAGCCCTGAAACCTAAAAATACCCCTGTACCCCAAAATCCAAACCTAACCCTGAAACTTAAAAATACCCCTGTACCCCAAAACCCAAACCTAGCCCTGAAACCTAAAAATACCCCTGTACCCCAAAATCCAAACCTAGCCCTGAAACCTAATACCCCTGTACCCCAAAATCCAAACCTAACCCTGAAACCTAAAAATACCCCTGTACCCCAAAACCCAAACCTAGCCCTGAAACCTAAAAATACCCCTGTACCCCAAAACCCAAACCTAGCCCTGAAACCTAAAAATACCCCTGTACCCCAAAACCCAAACCTAACCCTGAAACCTAAAAATACCCCTGTACCCCAAAACCCAAACCTAACCCTGAAACCTAAAAATACCCCTGTACCCCAAAACCCAAACCTAGCCCTGAAACCTAAAAATACCCCTGTACCCCAAAACCCAAACCTAACCCTGAAACCTAAAAATACCCCTGTACCCCAAAACCCATACCTAGCCCTGAAACCTAAAAATACCCCTGTACCCCAAAACCCAAACCTAACCCCGAAACCTAAAAATACCCCTGTACCCCAAAACCCAAACCTAACCCTGAAACCTAAAAATACCCCTGTACCCCAAATCCCAAACCTAACCCTGAAACCTAAAAATACCCCTGTACCCCAAAACCCAAACCTTACCCTGAAACCTAAAAATACCCCTGTACCCCAAAACCCATACCTAGCCCTGAAACCTAAAAATACCCCTGTACCTCATAACCCAAAACTAAATATATACTATTAATTAAATTAATTTATTTAATCTACATTTTAAAAAAATGATTTTAAAAAATAACATACTTACCAATACTTACGTTGTAATGGCATGCATTGCAATAGCATCTGCTATGTAATGTCATGCGTTGTAAAGGCATGCGTTGTAACGGATCCTGCGTTGTAATGGTGTGCGTTGTAACGGTGTGTGTTGTAATAGTTGCGTTGTAAGTGTTGTTTCCCATTATTTTTAGGAGAACAGATGTCAGCAAAGGGAATCACGCTCATTCCAACACGAGTCTCTGCATAATTCCTGCTGTGTGTACAGACACTGACATCTGGGTGGAAGAGGCTCCTGCTTTACGTGTCCATGAAGGACTTAAGACCTGATCTAAGGAAAGACAATGTAAAGAGGTAACACTCCTCTTAAAAGGTGCCCTGGAAGCCTGCAAGAGATTACCCAAAGACAGACATCCCTGATATAAATATATAGATATAAATAAAGTTATAGCATGTTAACCACTTCTGCTTTTCGGAAAGAGATACCTGTGCGCACTCGCGTTTAATAAGAGAAGCTGTTATTACATGTTGTTCCTCTTAAAAATGTGTGTATTCAATTCTCCCCAGTACTGAAGTCTAATTTACAGCATATAGGCAGGATACATTTTTTTTACATTTAATTGTGCAGGGACCATACTTGCCTTTCTCAATGTATCTAATGAATGCAAACAGTGATGGCCGGAACGCCTGAATGAATCTCAGCCACTGGTAATTACTCAGGGCCGCATCCTTCGGATGAGCCTCAGACAGGGCAAACCCGCCCTGGGTTGCCTGGGCTCCCTTCAGGGGGTCCGCCGGCTCTTGAGTTTGAACTGTCCCCACTGGAGCAGGGTCAAGGCTGGTTGGCATAAGGCTGGTTCCTGTCTGAAGTGGCATGGTGGGCAAAGGAACGATGAACTGGAAGGAGACCAAGAGTAATTACCCGTGGCAAGCACTGCTCCCTCCCCTAGTTTGTACCTTCCTTGTTTCTTGAACACTCCAGCACAGTTGCATTGTCTCAAAACGAATTCTTATTTTTAGAAAACTTTCAGTGCAGGGTGTGCACCTCATCCTAAGCCAAAGCTTTCCAAGATGACGGCCTACACTCTTAGTAGTTTCCGTACACTATCTATAGTCTCCTCGTCTGTAAATTTGGGCTTTAAACACAGAGATGGGACTGGACCATCAACATGCAGTTACACAGCAGGATGGATTAGACTGATTTTAAAGGCACTGTTGCAGTCATCTAAACGAATACCAAGACCAGAATTAAAGACTGAATGCAGAAGAAATGTTTGTGTCTGCACCATCGCATCCATTTCTGCATTACTTTGCAGAACCCACTTGGGAGTGACTTATCTACGATTGCCCCGTGTAGACTGCTCAATACCGAATCCAAATAGCTATACCAGACTTAACAAACCCTGAAGAAGTCCTCGTCAGGTAGAAACATGTTGACTGAGCTAGAGTGCGATGTTTGATGAAACAAATAACACCGTTTTGGATACTGTAGTAAGACTCCCGCTACATGATGGACTAAAAAGAAAAAAAAAATACTTGTCCACTTAACTATGATAAATATTTGAACTATTGAACTTTCAGATTTTTTGTTTTTTTTACGTATTAAGTACCCCCTTTTTTGTAAAGTTTTCTGAGTATGGTTAGTTGCTCTTGAGCAGTAGAACCATAAGCGGTGGAGAGCTATTTCTTTATATTTATGTAGTGACACCAGTGTGGTCGTTTTTTTCTGCAAATACCTTGGCCTGGATACTCGAGATGAAAGACTTTCCAATTATGCTTGAAAACTGTCACCTTGTATGTCAAGTGCTATCCAGTATTCCCTTAGCTGCTGCAGACATACTTACACCTCAAGTTGCATTTCTCGGTGAGTGATATCCGCAGGTAACTGTGGCGGCGCCCAAAGCTGTCAGTCAGGAAGGCAGAGAATGGCAGGGCATTTTCCTTCAGGAATCCTTTCCTTTCTGTGCTCATCATTTCCTGAAGAAGAAGAAAGAATGAAAAAATAAACTTTGCTAAAACTTCTTTAGTAGGGGAATACATTGTTCATTCTGGGTAATACAATAGGAACATACTGGAAAGATATTAAACAATTATACTGAGACCTAAGAACTAAAGGTTCACAAAGTGCTCCACAGCCCCATTTTCTTTGCATGGGTTGCAAAGGCAGGGACATTTGCTTCTTGACCTTCTTAAAGAGTTCCCATAACCTCTCCCCTATTTTCATTTATTTTTTGTAACTGGGCACTTAAATTGGTCTAGACACTATGTACCTAAAATAGCTCTTTCTATTCCGTACTCATAATCAAACCATGAACTGAAGATAATTCATGATTTAATAGCCACAGTTTTTAATGTCTCCTAGGGAAAATGTTTCCATAATAAAACATTCATCATGAACAGAACAGAGATTACACAGAGACACTCACAGAGAGAAAGACCACTTTAGCACTGTATTGTAAGCCTTCTCATTGATATCCATCACCAAAAATACACAGTCCACAAATATTATACGAGGCCCGTAGTCACAAAGAACAAGGCCACAATAAGGTGCTCTTTATCAATTATGTTATCTAAAACACAAAACATTCTCTGCAGGAGCCTAGAGTGTAAGTAGGCATTTGTGTTTTAGGCTCAAATCTATAAACACTGATTAAAAACACCACAGAAAGTAAAGGAAAAGGACCTTCATTATTATTAATCTATAAACACAGATAAACACCTGCACAACCGCAACTAAAATGCCATTCGAAGAAAATAAAATGAGAGAGAGAGACTAAGAGGGAGAGAATGTGTCGTTTTTAGGTTTCGACCTGGCGAAAAGCTGCGCCGCGCAGCTTTTCGGCGCAGGTCGAAATCTTTTGTTAGAGTATTGTGGCTTGGGCACCGCCTCAGTCTCCTATTGGCTACCTCCAAAAATGGAAGCTAGCCATTGGAAGTGAGATGTGCCTGTCATCGTTCGAGGCGATTTGTGGGCGTTTCGCCGATGTTTTTCCTCATCCTGCCTCTTTTCTGACGTCAATTGGCTGTGGGCGTGTATTTTATTTTTTTTGTCCCGTGATGTTTTCGTCATTTTTAAAGTGCCTTTAGCCGGAGTGGTTAGTGAGAGCCGCTAAGCTTTTTTTCCTTAAACCTATCCTGCCCTCCCTCCCGCTGTCCTGTTCCTCCCGGTCCAGTGGTTTCCCTAGAACCAGCTCTGCATACTTTGTGCCATCTGTACTGCTTTTTATGTCCAGAGTGAAGTGTTTATTTTCACTGAGTCGATAACGCAGCTGCCCGGAAGCAGCTCCACAGACTGTCAGCAGAGCAACAAGAAGCAGCACAGGAGCCCCGGAGTAACAGCGCCTCGAAGCCAGAGCCCCGGAGTAACAGCGCATCGATGCCTGAGCCCCGGAGTAACAGCGCCTCGAGGCCTGAGCCCCGGAGTAACAGCGCCTCGATGCCAGAGCCCCGGAGTAACAGCGCCTCGATGCCTGAGCGACGGAATAACAGCGCCTCGATCTCTCAGCCCCAGAGTAACAGTGCCTCAGTGTTTGCTCCATTCCATTGGCTGAAGCCCCCACACCCGAGAAACAGGAACGAGAGACACTGTCCCACGTCATCACACAGGAGATTGAAGTTCCCAATCTATTTAGGACTTCCGTGGAGTGAGCAACACCTCTTTCCATTATGAACAGTCAGTGTTGCACGAGAGTGCACAGCACAGGCAGCGCTCCCACGAATAGTGTTTCCCAGCGACGGACAATTTTTTACATCATGAGTTAGTAGTCCTATCCACTAACTCATGATGTAAAAAATTGTCCGTCGCTGGGAAAAGGTATTGAGATGAAAGCTTAGCGTCCCACCTAGATCAGTTTCCACCGGTGATCCTCAGCAGGAGCAGATCGTTTCTTAGTACGCAAAGAAACGATCTGCTCCTGCTGAGGATCACCGGTGGAAACTGGGACGCTAAGCTTTCAACTGAACCCCCATACATCATCTCAATACCTCTTCTTCCACCGGTTTACCATCAGCGGACACGATAGATCACCTTCTGCGGCCTCCATCTTTGTACTTATTTCTATCATCATCTTTTCATATTTGCAGCTCTATCTGCAGGGAGTCGCCCACTCGACGAGAGAAGGAGCGGAAGTGTGCAGAAAAAACAACGTAGGACAGAAAAACGTGCGAGTTGAAGGTTGAGGTAACAAAGGCACACCTGATCTCTTCTCACCAGGGGCACAGGTGACAGGAGCGAGCAGCGCACACCAAGGCTTTATGATGACCAAAGAACAGAAGGGGTTATTCCTCATGATCCCAGCGCAACCTGTGGCAGCTGAGGAAAGGCAGCAGGAAAGCGGAAGGATGCTCTCCCTGCAGGTGGCGGCGCATGGGACAAGCCCAGAGCAGAGGCTACTTGCACAAAGTGTCCCCCAGTGGGATATGGCTGGCGTACAATCCTGGGGAGTTGAGCAGCTGACGCGGTGTAAGATACGATCAAACATTCATTTCCATGCCGGCGATGAGCCCGGGTAGAACATAACATTCTGGGTAACTTTACGGCTGTAGTAGCCACTGATTGTTCACACTTGTAAAGTCTTCAAACTAACCAGCGACGGCTGAAGCCGCCACAAATCAGGGCAGCGGCCTCGTTTTTTAAAGTCACATGGAGTTCATTGAGAATAAGGGACCAGGTGACCCCTTGGCACCGCGCTGCTGGGGTGCGTAGAATTCACTGGAGGAGCCAGGGATGATGATTTAACTTCACGGTTGAATCAGCAGCAACTCCTGAAAGATGGAGACCGGCCTTGTCCGCCTCCACCACAGGTCCATAGAATCTGGGGACTAAAGCACAAGGCTGCGCGCCTTTTATACCCATTCACTGCTAAAGTGAATTCATTTAATCTGAAATGACTCTTAATTAGGAACATTGTCTTTTTGCTGCTACAACCCGTTCTCCAGGGATTGTGCATGAGTTTGTGAAGCGTAATGAAAAATAAACGATAATCACTTACTTGATAGACTCAAACTAATGTTTTATTCAAAGGCAGGGTGGAAAAATGAAATTAAATGACATGAGGTGAAATTTAACAAATGTGAACTTCTGACTGCAGTTAGTGATATTACGCGAACCTTTGGCTGATCAGCGATGCAGAGATATTGTGCACTGTACGTATAGGGTCTTGTGAGACATTAAGCTTTGACAATGCCATTTATTTATCGGTTTTCAAAACCAACACATAAATAAAAAATGTGTCATTTACAATGCCAATAGCTCTAACTTTTACAAAGGCGAAACCGTTGCATTGTAAATGCTTGTTTTATTTCTTCTTGAAGGGGGCAACACAATTAGTCCTGGTTATAAATGGCAGTAACAAGAAAGCGTGGTCCGAGATTAGTCTGCTTGCATTTTGTTGTCTAGGAGTGTCACTAAAATGATGTTTCTTTTTATTTTGTTTCGTCCAGTTTTAAGGGTGCAGGTTTAAGAAGCATGTTTTTGCGTCCAATTTAATTAATGCATACACTGCAGAGAATCTGGGAGCAGATTTGATCTTTTGGCAAATCATACTTGATCTTTTGGCAGTGTTTCATTCTGTCACAGATGGGTAACATGTCCAGCTCACAGGAATCCTGGCTAATATGTACTATCACATTTTCCCACAGACACAGAATAGGTAGAATCCTTTGACACGTCAGACTCAACTGCCAAACTCCCCGGGGATTTATGCATTCAATGCAAGTAGTAGTGGCGTGCACCTGTGAAGTGTGCTGTCCCTATTTCCATGGGACAATGGTCATAGCCGGACACAAGACTTTCCACACATCAAAACAGCAAAAGAATATAAATGAATTGCTGCAAGGTGTACCCCGGTCATGTGCGACATGCTCAGACAATCCTGGCTACGTAACCCACTGCACTTTATGGCTGACATTTTTGATCCCATGCTTACAATGTCAACAGTAAACTTTCAAGTCCCAAAAAACACAATGTGATGTAGATTAAAAAGTTAGGACTTCTTTAAAGAGTGGCAAATGACATGAAGAAACTTGGCAGTTATGAATATGAAAGCAACAACAGCAGCAGCACTTTCATATAATCAAGCAAACAATGCAGAAAAGCATTGTCAAAATTGCTGGAAGCGGATGTATGACGTTACAACACAGGCTATTACAACGCCTGCCTTTACAACGTGGTTTTTACATCGCATACCTTTACAACGCATAATGCTTTTGGGCGCTGGATAGTGAATAGTTTAATTTACTATTCCAACTCCAGTCCCCGTGGATAGTAGGGAAGGTGTTGGATAGTAAATTAAATCTATTCCCTATCCTAGAGCGCCCCCCAGCGCAATGCGTTGTAATAGTTTGTGTTGTAAAAGTTGCGTTGTAATGGTAGTGCGTTGTAAAAGTTTCGTTGTAAGTGATGTTTACCGCTGGAAGCATCAGGTTTCGGGTGTTTTAGAATGCAGATATAGAAATTCATCTAGTTTAATTCAAGTTGTTAAGGTCTGCAAGGTACCATGCTGTTGGCAGAGTTGACCACCCCTACATTATCCTATTATTTAATGGGAGTAGGTCTGGGGTTTCCAACCTTTTCTATGCCTCGCACCCCTAGGAAATGTTTAATGTTCTCACCGCCTACAAAAGTCTCACCGGATTCCTATTATGAATACGGTACATACTTTCCGTCTTTGTCGCACGCCCTGAAAGGCCATCTCGCACCTCCTGGGGGTATAGGCACCCCAGGCTGGAAACCACTGGAGTAGGTGAATGATCTCGCAAATGTGTCCAGGAAGTAATTTATTAAATGCATTTGAATAGAACACGTTGTTACTTTCTCAATCCACTGCCTGTCCTCTAAATCAGGCGGTCCCAAAAGAACGAGTGTGAGAGGTAATGAGATGTAAGAGAGGATATTTCAGTGTGCAAGTGTGAGTGAGAGCGGAATACATAGACTCCTATAAACAGCATCATCTTTCATACGACACACTGCCAGTGGAAAGACACTATATACTCGGCTTTGCTTCTCTTATAAACTGATTATGTGCATGAGAAAAAGCACTGCAAAAGAATAGCATATTTTATGATCACTGGAAAACACAGGTTTGGTCTATTTTGGGGGTTAAGCAGCTAAATAAACACCATCACATCTCATGTCACCATTAAATTCAGCATTTTTGAAGAATACTATTGTCATCATTTTGGTTATTGTCCGGACCATGAACATGGTTCACTGATTCATCATTTACTCTTATGTCTACAAACTTTGATCAACTACGATAAACATGTTCCATATTGCGCTGTTTACATTGTATACACTTTTATAGTGAGTTGTGGTAGTGCACCAAGTTTCTAGGACACTCGTCCTAGTTCTCCTGTTTCATATTCTAATTGGGCGGCTGGCCAGAGCCCCCTCACAGGGTGCACACTTGAGTAAACTACTTTGTGAAATTGTTTAACGTTGCTAACTTTGGGTTTAGATTGAGTGCATCCCAGCTGAGTTTCTGTTTTGTATTTGCTTTTAGAAAGTATCTTCTTGTTTAACCATTTTGTGTGCCTCTGCCTGTTTGTGGATTGACCGGCTGGTCATGGAGTGACAGGGGCTATGGATGTGCAATGTAGACAGCCACTGTGGGAGGGGAGGGGGTGGAGGTGTACCTGTCCCTTTCTGGATGACTCAGAGCTGAGCTGAATAGGGCATGGCTGCATTTAGAGTAGTGGGAGGGGTTTTCCTTGCACCTGAATAGGGCCTGTCCCCCTTGCACAATGCGGTCTCCACCCCCTGTGGTGATACTGCACCAGTGAGGGCAGAACTGGTTTGAACCGGGCTCAGAGTACCTTGCACAAAGAAGAACAAATACATAATTGGGTATAAGAAGTGGACCTTAACCCCAGAACGTTAGATCACTTCTGGACTCAAGAGGAACCTTTGCCAAAGGAGAAGAGCTGGAGAGATATGAGGAGGAGGTCCGCCCCTTTTGCTGTGTGGGGTTGGCCTGCAGTTGCTGCTTCTGCCAAAGAAAGGACAAAGACTGGAATCTTGCTATGAACCTGCTTGAAGAAGAATCTTCGAGAGCCTGTGTGTGCTGGGCTCCTGTTCTGAAGTCTCAGGGACACAAAGACGTCACTCTCAGCTACCCTGAACTCTAGTGCCAGGAGGTGCCTATTCCAGTTGTGGGCCTCTTGAGGTTGTTACTGCAGTTGGGAGCTGGAAGAAACTTGAAGGAAGCAAGAAATGTAATCTCAGATGACGTCAGCGATGCAGCCGTGTCGCTGCAACCTGCAACAAGGCCTGGGGCACAGCTTGTGAAGTGCACAGCACTGCCCGGCCTGCACCGCAACCCCAACGCCCTTCGACGCCTGCAGTTATCGGCTTCCCGACAACAGCACTTGCATCGACTGTCATCGCCAGCGCCTGCATCCTGTAATCGTGCCGCCGATGACTGCGTTCGCTTCATCATACGAACTGACGCCTCACTGCCGACGCAAACCTTTCCCCTGTCCTGGATTCGACACCTCGCCTCCCCGTGGCAGCATGGGAGCCAGCCTCGACTTCGGCACCAACGCCTCACCTCCACGACGCAGTGCATCATCACACACCACGTTATCCAAAGGTACTATTTGTTTGGGGATTTGTGTGACTCGGTGCTTGACACGTTGCGGTCGGCATCTTACTTTCGATTTATTGCGGGCATGCCGTCGTAATAGCCCCAGGTGGAGCTACTTGTTTTCTACAAGCTTTATTTGGAACTAACTATTTTTAAGTGCTATTTAATCACCTGTATGTTGGATTTTTGTCGTTTTGGTGTTGTTGAGTTTAGATAAATACATTTTATTTTCCTAAAGTCGTGTGGTGTCCATTTGTGGTGTTATCACTGTGTTACTGAATGTTTTGAATACAAATACTTACATTGCCTTTGGGATAAGTCTGTCTGCTCGTGCCAAGCTACCAAAGGGATGAGCAGGGGTTATCTACTTTGTGTATCCTCCTAACCCGGACTAAAAGCAAGAGTGCCTATTTGGACAAAGGTGCCTACCTCTGCCAACTAGAGACCCCCATTTCTAACACTAATGCTTTTCGGCAGGACAGTATCCGATGCACACAGCACTCAGGGAGACGGTGCGTAGGAAGTATGGGGCGATCCCAGTGGGGAGCATAACACTGACCGAGTGCTACACACGTTGCTAACATGGCGTGCCACAAGGTACAACATCACCAATGTGTAGAGGGAACTGGGGCAGTTAGTGGGACCAGTGCTACCTGGACTGAAACAATGCTGGAATTATGACTTGGAACTTTACTGATTCAGATTGGAGTCGTTCCTTGAGCCATATTCAGCAGGCCTCGAGAAATGCATGCCTGAAATTGTTGCCGTTTAATTAAGTCCACCGCACATTGATTACAATAAACAAATTACGGGCAGACACCATATCAACACCCCGGAAACATATCTGCTTGGTCGGATGCCCTGCCCCAGGACAGACAAGGCTGGGAGCAAATTTACAGACTTAGCGCTTGCCCTGGAATGGCTAGCGATTGATATACATTGCATACCTGCCAACTTGCAGAACAATTTCACTCTGTGAGGAAGGGGGCAGGGCCTTGAAAGGGGCAGGGCTTCGCGCCAAGAAGTACCTATGAGGCACTCTTGCACCCCACCAAGCCCCCAAGCTCCCTCCCAAAAAGGAAACTTACTGAGGCTGGTGCCGATGTCCTGGGGTGCTTTCACACCCCTCAATGGATGTCGCCAGTTCAAAGCCTCAGAAAACAAGCTGGTAAACCATTATTTACAGAGGTTTTCAACTTGTTTGCCCTGCCACCGTGTGATATCCGCTCCTCACCATGGAGACCGTGTGATGAGAGCCGATATAGTGTGTCACACGGTGGCACAGTGTGACCTGGCAGGTATGACATTGGAAAGCGGACTCAGCATCCCTGAGCACAAGCGGAAGCCAATGTAATGCAGCAGCTCCGTTACCAAGATGAAGAGGGCACGCAAATCACAGAACGGATGATAATATTGCAGACACTAGAGCCCGACCCTTAACCGCATGCGCGCTGCGGCGATTTTCGCGCTACGCCGCTTTTTTCAAAAAGCCGCGTTAGATGATGAGCTCAGCTCGTCATCAGCGTGCGAGCGGCGCAACTGATGACGAGCTGAGCTCGTCATCAGCGCCGAAGGGGTTAATTGCAGCCACCGTGAAGGCAGGCCGATCGACCTAGACATTTTGCCTTGGTGGTAACTACAGGCAATAGTATCGCTCACAGACTAACGCTCACTGTTGTTGGTGCCCTCCGCATCACACCTTTGGCCACCGTCAACACGGTCTGTTTTCTCCCAATCAATTGCCAACTAAGATACGCATTGTTTCGATCATAAAACGTATGCGTCATGCTCAACAGTTTGTCACTATTTCTTCTACATCGTTTGATTCTTTTTTTTCTACCTGATTTCTGTGGCCCTGCCTACTGTGTTCAAGATTTAACGTTCAGTGAGCCACTGTGTCTGGCATTTGATATGTATATGATCCTAATAGTTGTCTTTGCTTGTATGCAAAACTTTCAATAAAGAGCAATTAAAAAGAAAAAAACACTGACAAACTACAGATCCACATTATACATTGAAAATAGGAGAAACTGACTAAGAGAACGAGTCCTTTAGATAGGCTGTAGAGCTTGAAGAGGAGTGAGCTAAAATGCTGGTGCCATAATACAACAATTATACATAGATTTGTAAACGTAATATGTAATCTCTGCTGCTGCCAATGATTATCCAGGGAACATGGGTGTCTGTTACAGATGAGTGGGTGGAAGCAAGAGGCATGCAGAGTCACTGAATACTGACTTGCTCCACACACCATCAGGCCTGCTCATCAAATTTCTAGATTTCATAAGCAGTCGCTCTGTAATGGCCTTTAGCTCATTATTATATATAGAAAAACCTATACAATGAAAAATATACACACCACATTCCAGCTAAAGCTGATCTTGGAGAAACCGCAGGTGAAGAAAACCGCCCCACTAGACTAGGATACCGATGCAGAGGGACAGACCTCTCCAGAAACCAAATGTCCACCCCAGTCAGAGGGCACCAGGTTCCACTATCTGGTCTCAGATACAACATTGGACTTGTTCCCAAGGTGAGTCTCCTCCTCAGATCCTCACCTAGATTTAATAATGCCTATAGGGACAGTGGTTAAGGTTATACCGTCTGTGTTTACCGATCTGGATCACCACTTTTAAAATACAATCTACAATTTAAAATGTTGCGTTGCTTCCAACTAGTGTGCCCCCTACACACTCTCCCTCCCCTAATGTGAGAAAAATACTTCTAATAAGTGAAAGGGAGATGTATAGAAAAAAGTGTGTGAAAGGGCTGGTGGTGCCTCACAGGAGTAACACCATGGGGGTAAGTAGGATGGTATTGAAATTACAGTGAGTTTTTCCTGGGGTAATTAAACATGTCGGCTTTTAAGAGGGCAGACACACAGCACTGAATAAAAGTCCAATAGCCAATGTGATCTAGCCCGGTTTTAATATAGTGGGGTTGATCCTGCGGTACATTGGATGTTCCACTGATGTACAGGCAGTATATAACATCCTAGTACCAGCGTTCACTTTTTTTTTCCTTTTCAGACCTATAATTTAAGCTTAGGTTGGTGGTTGCTGATGATGAGAACCTGAGGTAGTAGGCGAGTACCATTCTACTTACCCCTTTGGTGTTACTCCCGTGAGGCACCACCAGCCCTTTCACACACTTTTTTCTGTGCGCAACTGACGTCAAGTCATTATATACTTCCATTCCGCATGACATGGGCCTAACAGTAGTAGAAAGTTTCCTCTTACAGAGTGATAAAGATGAAGACCTGAAAGTATTTTTGATGGAGCGCCTCCATTTTACCTTGTTTCACAGTTATTTCGAATGGGACAAACACTATTTTGTCCAAACATCGGGTACGTCAATGGGGAACTATGCTGCACCTTCCTACGCTAATATCTTCATGCACCGCTTCGAGTTAGACCACATACTTCGGCGCTCGAAGGTGTGGTGGCAGCATTTCCGAAGGACCGCTGAGCGTTGGGGGCAGACTGCGAACCAGTGACATTGCGTAGAGCTCTTCTGCTACCCGTTCCCTTCTTTGGCATATAACTTTTTAATAGCGGTTCCCGCCCGATAATTTAAAATATCTCCCTCACTCTCCTTACCTGATTTTATTTCGGGCCAGACTGCGGGTGATCTAATACCCGTTCCTCCAGCAAGGTGGGCCTCCCTGCCCCGGTCCATCACGGCTGTCGTGCCGCTTGTTGTGGAGGGCGGGCGCCATCTTTGGTGAGGACCTGGACCCCGGCGGTGACTTGCGCTGCGGTCTAGTTGGGGGTGGGGTTTAGCCTCAAATTGCAATGCCCCTCCGGAAGCGCAGCGGACGTGCGCAGCGGGAGCGACGATGGCGCGCCGAAGGTGCGCCTAAGGTAAGCCCATCTGCGCCCGCCCGCGGCAGACCGGGGCTAGGGGCTAGTCCCCCTGCCCGTTTGCTCAGATATTCATCTTCTGATCTACTCTCATTGCGTGCCCCATGGCCTCTCACTATGACTATTCGGACTAGACTTGAGTCACTGGCGCTATTTTGTGACAGGGAAACTCTCCCAGAGATAGATTCTCTTCTGGTATCGGCACCTGGTCCTCTCCCCATTTTACTCCCCTCTCCAGATTCTGATCCCGTTCCCACCACAGGGCCCCTATACTCCCAACTCAAGGTGAGCTATCTTAATACTCGCTCTCTGGTAAAACACCAGCTGGAAATTTTCCACTACTTAGACTCCTTTAAACCTGACATACTGCTGCTGACTAAGACCTGGCTCAATGAGGAGTCCTCTCCAGATATTCTTGCAGCTGTGCCCTCTGGGTACTATATTCTTCAAGCGAATAGAGCTTGTGGCAGGCCAGGAGGTGGGGTGGCAGCGATTATTAAATATCCAATTAGATTTTCCACTCTGTCAACTGTTAGTATTCCCTTGGTTGACTTTCTTGTGCTGAGATTGGAATCCCCAATGACCCCCCTTACTTGTGTCTTAGCATATCGTCCCCCTCAGCCGATGCCTGATTTTCCAATGCTGTTTGGCGACATGCTCTCCCAATTAGTGATTAATCACTCCAAAATTTTAGTTTTGGGAGACTTTAATTACTGGCCCACTCACGAGAAGGAGAGCTCCTGTTCTATTATGTTCTCCGATCTTCTATCTGGAATGAACTGTAGCCAACACATAAACGCAGCGACTCATATCAAAGGTCACGTCCTAGACCAGGTCTGGACCCTGAACCTGGATATCTCTGCCCCTCTTATCTCCCCTTGTTTATGGTCAAACCATTTTATTATTTCTTTCCTCCTTACGGTCACTTCCTATCCCGGTAGGGTCCTAGAGGGCAACCTCTCGGCCCGGAACTGGAGTAGAGCAGACCTCAGTGAATTTGTTAACCTTCTTAGAACTTCAACCCCTTCTCCCTCTGACTCTGACCTCATTGACACCCAAGCCTCTGCTCTCACAGGCTGGCTCGAATCAGCCAGCGACGCTGTGGCACCTCTTAAGCAGATTAAGCTCAAGCGCTTGTACGATGCCCAAAGATGGTTTACTGAAGATCTTAAAAGGCTTAAAGCTCGGTCTTAGGCAAGCCGAGCGCCGCTGGCGACGAGGCTACGCTCCTGACACTAGACTACGTTTCACGTCTCTGCTTAAAGAGTATAAAGCGGCGGTTTTACTTGCAAAGACCGCTTATTTTTCCAAAAAGATTGTGGAGTCAGCGTCTAAAACTAAAGATATTTTTTCTATTGTGGAGGAGCTGTCACATCCGGATAGGGTCACTATTAAACCTCCTCCCTCTGGTGCGCTCTGTGACTCCCTTAATCAATTCTTTGTGGAGAAAATTGCCAACATTAAAAACAGTATTTCCCTTGCGGGTCCTTCCCCTCCTTCTATGCTTAATTCTCCCTTACCCATTCTTAACCCTCAGTTATTGACTCAGTTTCCTCCTATCTCGGAGGAGGAATTCTTAGTTCTTTTAAATAAGGTTACCTCTGGGTCCCCCACTGACTGTTGTCCCCCCCTAATTCTTCGTGAGGCCTTTACAGCCTGCCCGCTTCCCCCTTTGGGGCTTCTGAACAAGTCTCTCCACTCCGGCTCAGTCCCCAGTCTATTTAAAGTTGCAGAGGTTGTGCCTATTTTAAAGAAACCAACGGCAGACCCTTTGGTCATGAGCAACTATCGTCCCATTTCCCTTCTCCCGTACCTTGGCAAGATTCTTGAGTCTTATGTGACCAACCTCCTGAGCTCATTCATCGAGCATTCTCAATATCTCGACCCCCAACAGGCTGGGTTTAGACCCGCCCACTCCACGGAGTCGGTTATCTTGTCTGTTATGGAGGAACTGCGAAGAGGAGCGGACTGTAACATCAGCCAGGTTCTGGTGCTCCTGGACTTGTCGGCCGCCTTTGACACGGTCGACCATGATATTCTGGTCGATCGTGTCAGGGAGGCCGGCGTTCGGGGCACGGCCCTTGACTGGATCTGCTCCTTTCTAAGCAATCGCCACCAGGCGGTCCGACTCTCGCAGTTCACTGCGGATAAGGTCAAACTGACATGTGGTGTTCCGCAGGGTTCCTCCCTATCCCCTCTTCTTTTTAATTTGTATTTGGTTCCCCTTATTCTCTCTTTGCGAGGCAGCCATGTCACTGCGTTCAATTACGCGGATGACATTCAGCTGGTTTTTAATATCGACTCCTCGGCCCAGTCCATTGCCAATTTCCAGTCAACTTTATGCCATTTCAATGACTGGATGTTGGCCAACCACCTCAAACTTAACCCCGACAAGACCGAGTTGGTTCTTGTCGGGGGCGCTGCCAATCCATGGAAATCCACCTTTTGGCCTGTGAGGTTGGGTGTCCCCCCCAGCCCAGTCGATTCAGCTAAAAGTCTGGGGGTAATCATTAATAAAGATCTCACACTGAAGCCCCAGATTAATACTGTAGTCTCTTCCGGTTTTTTTCAGCTGCGAAAAGTCCGTAACATTGCTCGTTTTCTGACCACTGAGGCTCTCACTTTAGTTCTATTAGCCTTAGTCATCTCAAGGTTGGATTACGCCAACTCTTTATGTTGGCATCCTGGCGTATCTAATGAAGAGGTTACAGCTTGTCCAGAACCAGGCTGCGCGCCTCATTTATCATCAACCCAGATATCAACACGTTCGCCCTTTGTTAAAATCCCTTCACTGGCTCCCCGTGTCCGAGCGTTGCAAATTCAAGCTGGGTTGTACTATTTTTAAGCCCCTTGCCGGAACGGGTCCGTCCTTTATTTCCTCACTAATACACCCCTACGTTCCCTCACGTAACCTCCGTTCTTCTCATCTTGCCTTGCTTAAAGTCCCAGTTTATAAACGCAAGAAGCATGGAGATTTGAGATTTTCTTTTCTTGCCCCTTCCCTTTGGAACTCACTCCCGCTAGGTATTAGACTTGCTTCCTCCTATAATCATTTTAGGTCTCTTTTCAAAACGTATTTGTTCTGTAATGTGTATCACTAACACCTTTGTCCTGTGGACTGTTCTCCCCCCTGTGCTCGAGCGCCAAGAAACCGTCTGGTGTTAGTGGCGCTATAGAAATATTTTTACATTACATTACAACACCCGGATTGGCACCACAACCTAATTACATACAAAAGGTACATTGTTGACCGTTTCATCCTTTGGAAAGGACCAGCTGCCTTGTTAACCACAGTCATTCATAACCTCAATAAGATCAATGACAGAATTCAGTTCACATCTACCATCTGTAAAACCCAGATATCATTTTTGGACGTCATGATCACAAACGACAATGGGATATTACACACCAGTGTGTTCAGCAAACCAACTGACAGAAACAATCTTTTGCACTTCAACAGTTTTCACCAACCATCTCTGAAAAAACACCTACCATTCTCAAAACTTCTCCGTATCAAAAGGATTTCAAGCGAATAAATTTACAATCAAAATAAAATCACCACCATCGACAAATTTAAACAGAGAGGATATCCGGAAAGTATGCTTAATGATGCCACAAAAAGAGTTGACCAGCTGGAAAGGACAAATTTACTCACCAGGCAACGTAAAAGTGAGGAACACAGATCTATTTTTATCTCCAAATTCTCGACCAGAAGCCACAGAATTAGAAAATCCATCTTAAAACATTGGCCATGACTTGCATTAGAAGAAGACTTCAGAGGGATTTTTTCCAACAATCCAAGATTCGCATATGGAAGGACACGTAATCTCAAAGAACTACTGAAAGAACAAGCTGATACAACCACAAGAAGACCCTCTCCTCCCACTCTTCCCTGTCATAACTGCGGCAACTGCAATGCTATCGTCAAGGGAAATGTAATATCGCATCCAACGAAGGGAACACCCATCAAACTAAAAGTCACAGGAACCTGTGACAGCACCAATCTTATATACATGCTCAAATGTCCCAGCGGACTAGTTTATGTGGGGAAAACTCAAAGGTAGATAAAAACATGAGTTGTAGAACACAAGAGTAACATCAGACTCAACAACACGAAATCAACAGTCGCAGTACATTTCAATCATAATCCGAGTCAACTAAGTTTTTGTATCCTAGAACAAGTGACTCTTTTACCTGGATGAGATAATTCACATCTATTAAGAAGAGAAACATTCTGGATAAATCACCTATCAACGTTGCAACCAAGAGGCCTCAATGAACGTTTGGAACTTAGCTGGTTCTTATAAAAAAATGGTCCAATCCTGTTCAGAACATGCACTACAAACTGTCACTTGAGAATCATGATTTTGGTATTCAACTATGATTGTAGCACATCACCTGACACTGCACTGAATGTATCACATGTATACCATTCAGACTTTTCAAGAAATCATTCATCAGAATAGTTGTTGCCCACCAGGTTTATACGAATGTTGTTTTCAACCAGTTTTACAAAAATGTTGAATCATGCCTAGAAAATAACCTGTAGCACGCACACAATCCGTGCACCACTCGCACCTTCTACAATTGATGACTCTTAATAATTATTTGAGTCGTTGACAATTCCTAAAAACACGCATTTTTATTCACAAGAGACGCTTTGTAGTGAAGTTGCAGACAATCGTACTGTATACATAATGTCACCAGCTAGCCATTGCACAGGAGTCTTTTCTCACTCGTGCATCATCGGACGGCATAGACACATCACAGTCTGTCTTCACTGTTCTCTTTTACTCCTGCAATCACCTGATCAGAATGTTTTCAAAACACGTAAACGCGCGTAACTTTCACTTCCCGGTACGAATCGGAACATGTCCGTATGCGGCACAACACCGAGTTAACGGTAAGAATATTACACGTCCCGTTGTTATTCTTGCACGATGTATGATCGAAGACGGTAACAGTCGTCTTACAAAATTTGTACACCCCATTTGATCCTTTAGGACAACGAGGTATTTCGCGCTTCACCACGGCGGGCGCCATACTCTCATGAAACACTGAGCCAAATTTAAAGGTCAGATCACACTTTTAAGCATGATAACAATGCCACTGTGGAAAGCGTTGGATGTGTGCAGGATACAAGAGGTTTCAAGATGGTCCATATAGAGGATGGCCAGATTCGGGGCAAAAATAGCTCCCATGGAGGTACCCCGTACCTGGCCATAGAATAGTCCCTCAAAGAGAAAAAATAATGTTGTCAAACATATCTCCAAAAGTTGTAAGATAAAGACTGATGGAACATTGTGAGGCATCAGGAGAAATTGCTATTTCAAAGAGGTCTACTTTCATGAGGCCAAAATTCTAAGCCATAAACTCAGAAACAGGGGTTACCCTCGTAAACTTGTGCGCCGCTCATTAAAACGAGCCTGGTACTGCCCCAGAGAGGTCCTTCTCGAACCGAAACCCAAAAAAATTATGGACAGACTAATTTGTGTGACAACTTTTTCACCAGCATCAAACGCCATTAAGAAAAGTGTACTCAAACACTGGCCGGTTCTGAATGTGGGTCCCCTAAATCTTGAACGCCCTATGTTCGCTTTCAAAAGAGCGAAAAATATAAAGGATCACTTAGTACGTGCATCCCTTCCACATCAACCCCCTAAAACCACACTGAATGATGCTTGGGGTCTTCCCACTCTTACAGGACACTCGAAATGTGGTAGTTGTGTATGCTGTGACTCTACTATAGAAGGAAAAAGTTTTGAATATGGTGATATCAAATTTAACAGGAAATACTTTTCAAACTGCAATTCGTCAAATGTAGTCTATGCGATTTTTTGTTCCTGCATGCTGATCTATATAGGCCAAACAAGTCAGAAGATAAAACTCCGGATTGGACAACATCGCAGCAGAATCCGATGTAAAACACCCAATGCCCCACTTGTGGATCACTTCAGTGGAAATGGACACAGTGAAAATTATCTGACTTGGACTGTTATTTCAATGATAACCCCCCCCCCCCAGGGGCGCAGATATTTCTTTGCTACTCAACAAGGAAGAACTGCACTGGATCCTAAAGACTAACAGTATCCAAAATGGATTGAACCGCGTTGAGGACTGGACCTCCTTGCTATAGACTGAATTTTCCAGTCACCACGACTGGCCTATCACAATCTATGAAACCTGCCCGTAATGTACTTCTGCTTTGTGTATTATTGTTCCTTTCAAGTCACCTGCGCCGTTATGAGTACATCACTCAGTTTTAAATTCTCTCGCGCCGTCTGCACTTTTCGTGCGCGCACTTATTGTTCTTTTCAAATCACCTGCGCCGTTATGTGTACATCCCTGGGCTTTAAATTTTAAATTCTCCTGCGCCGTCTGCACTTTTCGTGCGTGTTCACAGTTTCACTGTTCCTTCACCCCTTTCCAAGATGTCCGCCATCGTGCTAATTCACCACACTCCTTTTCCCAGAAAGTCCTCCCTTGCTTTCCATAGCCCCGCAGCGTTAATCAGGAGCACTCCAGCTACCTCGCCGTCATCCCCGGCCATCCAGCAAACAGACGAGTCATTGCGCTCCTGTTCCCTTGATTCAAGTAAGTGCATCCTTTCCCGCCCATCCCAGTCCTCCCTCATTTTTTCAGAGAACCGGCATTTCCAATTTACCGATTTTTCCCTTCCTTCCTCCCTCCAGACTGTGTGATCCCGCACCTCCTTAAAATCGAAAACATTGTCCCGAACTCGTACTCCAATACCACATGGTAATTTCTCTAATATATTCTCCCCACACTGAACCCGATTTAACTGGCCATTCACGCTAACCAAGTTCTGGTTTTATTCTCCAGCGCGGTGACAAACACGCGCCGCAAACCCTCGTGCCGCCGTGGATTACCCATACCAGCTACCTCATGTTCTGCCTAGTAAAGTCGCCGGGCTCTCCTTTGCAGTTGTATCAACGTAGACACGTAAGAACAGAGACTTGTATTCCTATGTTGATCACTATCCATATGCCGCCCGTCCTCCTCTAGACACTGATAATCCTGTTGCCCAAAACACGCTGTGCGACCTTCACTTGTGCATGGAACCATCACTGCACTAGTTGCATACCGCTTAATAGATCCTGATACCTAGCCTCTCGCGCTCTTCACTCCTTGCGCAATTCACCACCACTCACTGTCCACATGTCGGACCTTGACTCCCGCCTCAGATCACGTCTCTGCGGACTGTTTTCACACTAAGTCACTAATCACATGTTTTTATGCCTTACAGATACCCATACTTACTGTCTGTTTTATTTCTTATTTTTCTTCCCTTTTCTTGTTTACAGTAATGTGATGTAGACATAGTGTTTTCTAAAATTCTAGACAACAATGACTTATAAAACTGTCCTGAAGATGATGCCCTGTAATTAATTAGGAGGCATCGAAACGTCGTCGACACTTTCGCGCCATATCCAATATGAATAAGCAATATTGTTAAGTGTAATGGTGTCTAAATGCATAATTAAGTCTGTTTTACTGAGTACTAATTTACAGACATATGTGTACTTTGCCTTTGGCTATCTCTTTGTTCGTTGGTTTGTCTTATGTTCTGTGGGTCACGGCTGTGCACACTTGTAATTTAATGTTCTCAATCAATTTGATGAAGGCTCTTACATTTGATAAATAAATCTATGTCCGGCTGGACATAAAAACATACTACCTATTTAGTGTATGTTCATCCTTCCACAGTAATTTTTCCTCCAAAATAGGGACCACTGTTCTTGAGAATACGTCATTGCCCAAGATCCCTATGGCATACCTTTTGGGTACCCTTGTCCTTTTGTAACAATCTCCATGCACACCAGCGGCCCTCGAGAGGATACTCTACTCACAGACTCTCCATGCACACTAGCAGCCCTCGGGAGGATACTCTACTCACAGACTCTCCACGCACACTAGCAGCCTTCGGGAGGATACTCTACTCACAGACTCTCCACGCACACTAGCAGCCCTCGGGAGGATACTCTACTCACAGACTCTCCACGCACACTAGCAGCCCTCGGGAGGATACTCTACTCACAGACTCTCCATGCACACCAGCAGCCGTCAGGAGGATACTCTACTCACAGACTATCCACGCACACTAGCAGCCCTCGGGAGGATACTCTACTCACAGACTCTCCACGCACACTAGCAGCCCTCGGGAGGATACTCAACTCACAGACTCTCCACGCACACTAGCAGCCCTCGGGAGGATACTCAACTCACAGACTCTCCACGCACACTAGCAGCCCTCGGGAGGATACTCTACTCACAGACTCTCCATGCACACCAGCAGCCGTCAGGAGGATACTCTACTCACAGACTCTCCATGCACACCGGCAGCCCTTGAGAGGATACCCTACTCACAGACTCTCCATGCACACCTGCAGCCCTCGAGAGGATACTCTACTCACAGACTCTCCATGCACACCAGCGGCCCTAGAGAGGATACTCTACTCACAGACCCTCCATGCACACCAGCAGCCGTCAGGAGGATACTCTACTCACAGACTCTCCATGCACACCGGCAGCCCTTGAGAGGATACCCTACTCACAGACTCTCCATGCACACCTGCAGCCCTCGAGAGGATACTCTACTCACAGACTCTCCATGCACACTAGCAGCCCTCGGGAGGATACTCTACTCACAGACTCTCCATGCACACCAGCAGCCGTCAGGAGGATACTCTACACACAGGCTCTCCATGCACACCAGCAGTCCTCGAGCGATTACTCTACTCACAGACTCTCCATGCACACCAGCAGCCGTCAGGAGGATACTCTACTCACAGACTCTCAATGCACACCTGCAGCCCTCAAGAGGATACTCTACTCACAGACTCTCTATGCACACCAGCGGCCCTCGGGAGGATACTCTGCTTACAGACTCTCCACGCACACTAGCAGCCCTCGGGAGGATACTCTACTCACAGACTCTCCATGCACACCAGCAGCCCTCGGGAGGATACTCTACTCACAGACTCTCCGTGCACACCTGCAGCCCTCGAGAGGATACTCTACTCACAGACTCTCCATGCACACCAGCGGCCCTAGAGAGGATACTCTACTCACAGACCCTCCATGCACACCAGCAGCCGTCAGGAGGATACTCTACTCACAGACTCTCCATGCACACCGGCAGCCCTTGAGAGGATACCCTACTCACAGACTCTCCATGCACACCTGCAGCCCTCGAGAGGATACTCTACTCACAGACTCTCCATGCACACCTGCAGCCCTCGAGAGGATACTCTACTCACAGACTCTCCATGCACACCAGCAGCCGTCAGGAGGAAACTCTATTCACAGACTCTCCACACACACACTAGCAGCCCTCGGGAGGATACTCTACTCACAGACTCTCCATGCACACCAGCAGCCGTCAGGAGGATACACTACTCACAGACTCTCAATGCACACCTGCAGCCCTCAAGAGGATACTCTACTCACAGACTCTCTATGCACACCAGCGGCCCTCGGGAGGATACTCTGCTTACAGACTCTCCACGCACACTAGCAGCCCTCGGGAGGATACTCTACTCACAGACTCTCCATGCACACCAGCAGCCCTCGGGAGGATACTCTACTCACAGACTCGCCATGCACACCAGCAGCCCTCGGGAGGATACTCTACTGACAGACTCTCCGTGCACACCAGCGGCCCTAGAGAGGATACTCTACTCACAGACTCTCCATGCACACCTGCAGCCGTCAGGAGGATACTCTACACACAGAATCTCCATGCACACGAGCAGTCCTCGGGAGGATACTCTACACACAGACTCTCCATGCACACCAGCAGCCGTCAGGAGGATACTCTACTCACAGGCTCTCCATGCACACCAGCCGCCCTCGAGAGGATACTCTACTCACAGACTCTCCATGCACACCAGCAGCCGTCAGGAGGATACTCTATTCACAGACTCTCCACGCACACTAGCAGCCCTCGGGAGGATACTCTACTCACAGACTCTCCATGCACACCAGCGGCCCTAGAGAGGATACTCTACTCACAGACTCTCCATGCACACTAGCAGCCCTCGGGAGGATACTCTACTCACAGACTCTCCACGCACACTAGCAGCCCTCGGGAGGATACTCTACTCACAGACTCTCCATGCACACTAGCAGCCCTCGGGAGGATACTCTACTCACAGACTCTCCATGCACACTAGCAGCCCTCGGGAGGATACTCTATTCACAGACTCTCCATGCACACCAGCGGCCCTCGGGAGGATACTCTACTCACAGGCTCGCCATGCACACCAGCGGCCCTCGAGAGGATACTCTACTCACAGACTCTCCATGCACACCAGCAGCCGTCAGGAGGATACTCTATTCACAGACTCTCCACGCACACTAGCAGCCCTCGGGAGGATACTCTACTCACAGACTCTCCATGCACACCAGCAGCCATCAGGAGGATACTCTACTTACAGACTCTCCATGCCCACAGGCAGCCCTCAGGAGGATACTCTACTCACAGACTCTCCATGCACACCAGCGGCCCTAGAGAGGATACTCTACTCACAGACTCTCCATGCACACTAGCAGCCCTCGGGAGGGTACTCTACTCACAGACTCTCCATGCACACCAGCAGCGGTCAGGAGAATCCTCTACTCACAGACTCTCCATGCACACCAGCAGCCCTCGAGAGGATAGACTACTCACAGACTCTCCATGCACACCAGCAGCCATCAGGAGGATATTCTACTCACAGACTCTCCATGCACACCAGCAGCCATTCAAAGAAGGTGACTGCATCACTCTGGGACGTCTGGCTGTTGCGTGAGCCATCAGGAAGCTTTCATTGGTGGCTACTATGTTCGACTCTGCGGCGACGAATCTGCTATCCGAGCGATTGGTCCCTTGAAACTGTGAAGTAGTTGTTGCCCCGTTTGCCTGGCAAGGAGCGATATCCCCTCCTCCCTCTTTTGCCCCTTGGAGGGAGGTACCTGTATGCTGTGGAAAAGGATCCACATGGAATTCATGTGAGTATTGTTGGGAAGTTCTATCCGTTTGGGCCTTAAGTTGCCCCTTGTTTTAGAAAAACCAGTTCATCTTGGCCCTGATGGAGCGTAGCCCCTGCTGGGGCGATACACCGAACCGAGCGTTGGCATTGTTCTTGTGGGGGAAGCTGGATTGTATCTACGCCTACCCCCCGATGGCTTTCTCCAATCTGTCATCCAATCATTCTGTGGCTGCTGTGTATACCCTGATGCTATTGTTGATGTGAAGTGCATGTGCGATGCTTGAGTTGTAATGATGAGTCCTGGAATGTTTGATAGTGTGAGTGCGATGTATTAATTTGGTAAGTGGGACATGATCAATTGATTCATGTTTTATTAAAGTGCGGCTTGGTCTTGTACTTAAATTTTGTTTAAAAACTGATGAAATGTTTCTTATAAATGTGATGAAGAAAAAAAGAAACTACCATATGTTTTGTTAAATCTGATGTGATTGTCTATCTTAGCCTTGGTCTGCTCTGGTGGGTGTTTATAAGTATCGGGACCCTCTCCTAGGGCCTTTTTTTAAAGTGTTGGGCAGGCATTCTCCATTGTTGGTATTCTCATGGATAACAAGTAGGCCTTGTAGCATCGCTTACTGACCATGGATAACAAGTAGGCCTTGTAGCATCGCTTACTGACCATGGATAACAAGTAGGCCTTGCAGTATCGCTTACTGACCATGGATAACAAGTAGGCCTTGCAGTATCGCTTACTGACCATGGATAACAAGTAGGCCTTGCAGTATCGCTTACTGACCATGGATAACAAGTAGGCCTTGTAGCATCGCTTACTGACCATGGATAACAAGTAGGCCTTGCAGCATCGCTTACTGACCATGGATAACAAGTAGGCCTTGTAGCATCGCTTACTGACCATGGATAACAAGTAGGCCGTGAGCATCGCTTACTGACCATGGATAACAAGTAGGCCTTGTAGCATCGCTTACTGACCATGGATAACAAGTAGGCCTTGTAGCATCGCTTACTGACCATGGATAACAAGTAGGCCTTGTAGCATCGCTTACTGACCACGGATAACAAGTAGGCCTTGTAGCATCGCTTACTGACCATGGATAACAAGTAGGCCTTGTAGCATCGCTTACTGACCACGGATAACAAGTAGGCCTTGCAGCATCGCTTACCGGCCATGGATAACAAGTAGGCCTTGCAGTATCGCTTACTGACCATGGATAACAAGTAGGCAGTCAGCATCACTTACTGACCATGGATAACAAGTAGGCCGTGAGCATCACTTACTGACCGTGGATAACAAGTAGGCCATGCAGCATCGCTTACTGACCATGGATAACAAGTAGGCAGTCAGCATCACTTACTGACCATGGATAACAAGTAGGCCTTGCAGCATCGCTTACTGACCATGGATAACAAGTAGGCCTTGTAGCATCGCTTACTGACCATGGATAACAAGTAGGCCGTGAGCATCGCTTACTGACCATGGATAACAAGTAGGCCTTGTAGCATCGCTTACTGACCATGGATAACAAGTAGGCCTTGTAGCATCGCTTACTGACCATGAATAACAAGTAGGCCTTGCAGCATCGCTTACTGACCATGGATAACAAGTAGGCCTTGTAGCATCGCTTACTGACCACGGATAACAAGTAGGCCTTGTAGCATCGCTTACTGACCATGGATAACAAGTAGGCCGTGAGCATCGCTTACTGACCATGGATAACAAGTAGGCCGTGAGCATCGCTTACTGACCATGGATAACAAGTAGGTCTTGTAGCATCGCTTACTGACCATGGATAACAAGTAGGCCTTGTAGCATCGCTTACTGACCATGGATAACAAGTAGGCCTTGCAGTATCGCTTACTGAGGTTATACTGGGGAAACCTCAGCACCCGAGGCATATACTGCGGAAACCTCAGCACCCAGGGTGAGGGGTTATACTGGGGAAACCTCAGCACCCGAGGCATATACTGCGGAAACCTCAGCACCCGGGGCATATACTGTGAAAACCTCAGCACCCAGGGGTTATACTGGGGAAACCTCAGCACCCGAGGCATATACTGCGGAAACCCCAGCACCCGGGGTGAGGGGTGATACTGTGGAAACCTCAGCACCCAGGGCTTATACTGCGGAAACCTCAGCACCCGGGGCATATATTGTGAAAACCTCAGCACCCAGGGGTTATACTGGGGAAACATTAGCACCCGAGGCATATACTGCGGAAACCTTAGCACCCGGGGCATATACTGTGGAAACCTCAGCACCGGGGCATATACTGTGAAAACCTCAGCACCCAGGGGTTATACTGGGGAAACCTCAGCACCCGAGGCATATACTGTGAAAACCTCAGCACCCAGGGGTTTTACTGGGAAAACCTCAGCACCCGGGGCATATACTGTGAAAACCTCAGCACCCAGGGGTTATACTGGGGAAACCTCAGCACCCGAGGCATACACTGCGGAAACCTCAGCACCCGGGGTGAGGGGTGATACTGTGGAAACCTCAGCACCCGGGGTGAGGGCTGATACTGTGGAAACCTCAGCACCCAGGGCTTATACAGCGGAAACCTCAGCACCCGGGGCATATACTGTGAAAACCTCAGCACCCAGGGGTTATACTGGGGAAACCTCAGCACCTGAGGCATATACTGCGGAAACCTCAGCACCCGGGGTGAGGGCTGATACTGTGGAAACCTCAGCACCCAGGGCTTATACAGCGGAAACCTCAGCACCCGGGGCATATACTGTGAAAATCTCAGCACCCAGGGGTTATACTGGGGAAACCTCAGCACCCGAGGCATATACTGCGGAAACCTCAGCACCCAGGGTGAGGGGTTATACTGGGGAAACCTCAGCACCCGAGGCATATACTGCGGAAACCTCAGCACCCGGGGCATATACTGTGAAAACCTCAGCACCCAGGGGTTATACTGGGGAAACCTCAGCACCCGAGGCATATACTGCGGAAACCCCAGCACCCGGGGTGAGGGGTGATACTGTGGAAACCTCAGCACCCAGGGCTTATACGGCGGAAACCTCAGCACCCGGGGCATATACTGTGAAAACCTCAGCACCCAGGGGTTATACTGGGGAAACCTCAGCACCCGAGGCATATACTGCGGAAACCTCAGCACCCGGGGTGAGGGGTGATACTGCGGAAACCTCAGCACCCGGGGCATATACTGTGGAAACCTCAGCACCCGGGGCATATACAGCGGAAACCTCAGCACCCGGGGCATATACAGCGGAAACCTCAGCACCCGGGGCATATACAGCGGAAACCTCAGCACCCGGGGCATATAATGCGGAAACCTCAGCACCCGGGGCTTATACTGTGGAAACCACAGCACCCGGGGCTTATACTGTGGAAACCACAGCACCCGGGGCTTATACTGTGGAAACCACAGCACCCGGGGCTTATACTGTGGAAACCACAGCACCCGGGGCTTTTACTGTGGAAACATCAGTACCCGGGAGCGATACTGTGGAAACCACAGCACCCAGGGTTGATAATGTGGAAACCTCAGCACCCAGGGGTGATACTGTGGAAACCTCAGCACCCTAGGGCGATACTGTGGAAACCTCAGCACCCGCAGGTGATACTGTGGACACCTCAGCACCCGGGGTGAGGGGTTATACTGGGGAAACCTCAGCACCCGAGGCATATACTGCGGAAACCTCAGCACCCGGGGTGAGGGGTGATACTTTGAAAACCTCAGCACCCAGGGCTTATACTGCGGAAACCTCAGCACCCGGGGCATATACTGTGAAAACCTCAGCACCCAGGGGTTATACTAGGGAAACCTCAGCACCCGAGGCATATACTGCGGAAACCCCAGCACCCGGGGTGATACTGTGGAAACCTCAGCACCCAGGGGTTATACTGGGGAAACCTCAGCACCCGAGGCATATACTGCGGAAACCTCAGCACCCGGGGTGAGGGGTGATACTGTGGAAACCTCAGCACCCAGGGCTTATACTGCGGAAACCTCAGCACCCGGGGCATATACTTGTGTAGTGTTTTTTATGTGTGCATGAGAAGATTGAATGGGCTGCGCTTGTAAATGGGGTGCCAGTGAAGCTTCCTGAGGTGCGGTGTGATGTGGGTGTGGCGTAGGAGGTTGAGCATGAGTCTTTCAGCGGTGTTCTGAATGGTCTGGAGTCTGTGTAGGAGTTCTTTGGAGATTCCGGCGTAGACAGTGTTGCTAAAGGGCAGCCGGATGGTGATGGGTGCTTGTGTGATGGTCTGTCTAGTGCTCTGAAGCAACCATGTGAAGATCTTAAGTAGCATGCGTAGGATGGGGAAGCAGGAGGTGCACACTGCGTTGACTTAAGCTGTCATGCGGAGGGTGTTCACTTTGTTTCCGGCTTGTCACCTTGATTGCAGCACACATGATCACATCATGTTGACCCTTACCATTGCGGAGATATCAACCACAACCATGTCATATAGGGCCTGTTGAGTACTAAGGACAGACACAATATGATTTACTGACGATGAAGACTGACAGAGTTGCTCTGTCCACAGTGTCTGCTAGGAGAGGGACCTAACAGCCTAGATGTTCTGCCTGGTAAGATTTTTTGGATGCAGGACAGCTCTGCTGGAGGTTAAAACAAATAACGATCTACAAACATAGCTAGATAGATAGATATGGACAGCGGGAGAGCAGGGGCAGAGAGGAATCACAGAAAGCTCAGTGATCCAGACGATAGCATGCACAATTCAGGAGTATTGCAGAATTAGTGCCAAAGTGGCAAAGGAACAGTTGGAGCAGCAATCCTTATTCACACCCCAATAACCTTTGATGCTCCCAAAGGCTCTCAAAGGTGGATGATCTCCAGACGAGCAATCCAGGCAACCTGTGTATGCAAAGGTGAGAAACTAAGCACTTGCTAGGTTGCTGTCCTGACTTAACAACACTAAGTTGGCTCCCTCTCTCTGTTAATCTCTTGTCCTCATCCCTGCAAGAGAGACCAATACTTTTTATTATCTTCTTGGTGTAAACAATTCCTCCCAGATCATATGTATTTTCACTATTACTAGACAATGAGTGTTCATGGTAGTAGCAAATCAGTGAAATTAGACTTGCGTTGGTTTAGTTATGGCACCAGCATGGCATAGCTTTATTTACTCGTTCTTTTTATCTTTTCACTTGTTTCTTGCACAATTGATCTTTTGTATGTCTCCACATTATCTACAATCCTCATCGCTGGTCTACAGCTCAGCATCACTCCAATTCCCAATTAACTCTGACCTCTGTTCTAACAAAACACATTTATCAAAACAACAATAGCCAAGGGTTCCTGCCACAAGACAATGTTTACTGTTCTAGAGAAGCCAGAAGAAACCAAAAAGTGGGTTCATTGCGTCTGCTGGGGACTACAGTTCCAAACTCCCCAGGGGAGAAGAGCACTCAGCCCTGTTCATCAAAGACCTGAACTCCCAGTGCCTGCTTGGAGCTTAACCCACTCAAGACAGAATTGCTGTTATTTGCCAAGAAATACAAACAATAGTACAAATCTGCCACAATGATAGGAACTCGGACCGCTTTGAACCCCAACTTTCACTGAATACCAAGTCATTTGGCTTCACCCAGGACACAATTTTTAGTTTTTGGCTGGACTCTATATTTTTGCAGGATGTAGAACTAAGTGGACTTTAACCCTGCTAACCAGTAGTAAAGCGTCTGTGCCTTTTCTTCACACATGGTCGAATTGGCATCCTCTAAATTGGTATATTTAACTTACCTATATGTCCCTAGTAAAGGATGCAAAGTGTACCCAGGGCAAGTAAATTAAATACTACTCGTGGACGGCAGCACCTATTGTGTTGTAGTGGCAGGGCACAACATGGCTTTAGGCCTACCATTGTAGCCTGGCAGTAGCAGTGTAAACACTGCAATTCCACTGTCAAAAAAATCAATTTGACTGGCAAAATCCAGCCTTTTAAAAATCATTTCTTTTAAATATTAATAAGTAAACCTCAAGTAGGCCTTGCAGACCACAAGCCCTGCTCCATGGCCACCCAGGCCCCACATCAGCATTCATTCCCCTCAAGGGCATCAGACACCCCACAGCAAGTATCATTCAAAGCTGAAGAAATATAATAAGATCACCCTGATCCTGACAGAACTCTATTGGCTCCTCTTGCTGCCATGCATCAGCTTCAAAACCAGCTACTTCATTTACACAGGCATCACGGTCAGCACCCATGCTGATCTTGCAGACAAGCTCATCATCTCTGGTGGCCACCAGTACCCCCGAAGCCAGAACACCCCCACACTGGAGACTAAAAACAAAAAGTTATAAAAAAAAAAAAAGGCATCAGGCCTTTTCCATCTATGTATCAAGGGTCTGCAACAGCATACCCAATGCTTCTTCTGTGCAGGAAAGAGTTGAAGACGGAGCCCTTTAAAGAACATTACATCAGAATGCAGATGGAGTACACTCCTGATCCCAGAATCCAGCTACCTCTCCTAGTCTCATGGACTGCACGCCAGCCTTTGACCCTGTGCGGTGCTCTGTCTCTTTTGGCTAGGTTCACACTATACAACTACCAAATAATGACAGTAGGTTCCCAGAGGGCTTTAGTATCACAGACATTATACCGTGACTAATGCATGGGAAGTATAGAGATTGTGCAACATGTCTTTATGGTTGCTTTTTCAGGTTTAATAGGTGAGGCATAATCTTGCACAGCTCCTCCTGCTGCGGTGACCTATTTTGCACCTAGTCGTTCTGCCAGGGAAGCTGGCTCTGTACCTGTGGTCTTAGCACCTGGTATAAATCTTTCACAGTACAAAAGCAAAAACAAGTGCCATTGTCACTCATTCTTTTCAAGCAAAGGAAAGAGTGCACTCGGAAAATAAACTAACAGGATTTAGTTCTGGTTTTGCATGTGAAAGATCTGCTTTGTTTGAAGTCGACAAGTCCACTTTATGAAACTTAGACATGGTCTGACACTTCAGGCGTTTACTCAACATCACTTTGCATGTTGGGAATTCTGAGCCCAGTTTGACAGGGTTCAAAGCACCCCCTGCCAGGTACATGTGAGTGAGCCACTTGGAAGTGTTGTGAGAAGAAGCAATTTAAAATGTTATGAACTTGTCTCAAGACACAGCGGAAAGGAAAGCCAGTTTGCCTGGAGTCTGACTGCTTCAAGTGTAGCATCTGTAAACCACCACTGTGACAGGTGCCCTGCTTTGAACACCTGCCACTGGAGTTGAGGGTTCTGCACTCTGAGGGCCGGCAGTGCACAAGCACAGCCGCCCTCCTCCTCGCCAGTGCACAAACCTGTTCTGCAGCCTACCGGTGCATACGCATGTCCACCCCATCTAACAGAAGACATACCCGGAGATATCCCAATGCTAACGGTAGATACGTGTTCTACCTGCTTCCAGGACATATACATGGCAACCTCCTCTACAAGCAGATATACCAGTTATGTTTTCACCCTGAGAATACACCAGTTGTACAAGCAAGCAGATCTATTCTACCCACTATTAGTAGATGTACCATTTTTTTTCACCCAAGGGGCTGGCAATACCAGTTCTACCAGCTGGCAAATCTGTTTTACCCACTACCAACAGATATACCAGTTTTTTTCTCACCCAGAGGATACACCAATTCTACCAGCAGGCACATCTGTTCTACCCACTACTAGTAGATATACCAGTTATTTTCTCACTCATGGGGCTGGAAATACCAGTTCTACCAGCAGGCACATCTATTCTACCCCCCTGCCAGCAGATGTACTAGTTATTTTCTCAACCAGGGAGAAATACCAGTTCTACCAGCAGGCACAACTGTTCAACCCTATACCACTGCATGCCCACCCCTCTACACACAAATCTGCCAGTTTTCCCATCTACAGTGGGTTCAGGAGATCTACCAGTGGACAAACATGATCTGCTAAGTACCAAATTACTTGAGTGACTTTACAACACTTGTACATTTGCAATTTTTTCTATTTGTATCTCTTCCCGGTGTGAATTTACAACTTGTACATTTGCAATTTTTTCTATTTGCATGTCTTCCCGGTGTGACTTTACAACTTGTACATTTGCAAATTTTTTTCACTGTTTGTATCTTTTATGTAACGCTTGTAATCCTAAATCCTTATGCATCGCAACTGGTTCTTTTGTAAAGCGCTCTGATACCTTCGGGTAATGTTCGCGCTATAGAAAATTGCATTAAATAAATAAATTAATAAATGAATAAATAAATAAACTGCATAATAAATAAATAAATAATATGCATAATAAATAAATAAATAAAATGCATAAGCATGCCTATCCGACCACACCTCACCCCCAGCCCTCATATGACCTGTCCCAGCTGCACCTTGCCCCCGAGGGGGGAGAGGGGGGCGGCCACGCCCCCTCGCGCAGCAGGCACCCGACAGCCTCACCTGAGCCCCGGGCAGCGCCCCCCGTACGCCGGGGGCCTCTGAGGCGCAGCTCCGGCCCGTCCAGGGCCGCCGCGGTGCCCTCCTCAGCAGGCCCAGGAGCCCGGACCGTCCCGCCGCCGCCGCCATGGATCACTCTGAGCCCACAACCGGGCGCCGTTCGGAGAGCACGGGGCACGCACGGGGGACGGGCACGCGGAGCAGCCAATCACAAGCGAGGCGCTCACCGAGGGGGCGGGGCCCGTGGCAAGGGACGGGCACACAAACAGCCAATCACAGCGGGGCCTCTCCCCGAGGGGGCGGGGCAACAGGGAGGCGGGTGCAGACACAGGCTGAACTTCAGGCCGAGGGGGCGTGGCCTGCGAGAGGCGAGCTGAGGTAACTTACGCAATATACAGCGAAAACATAAGGCGGGGCTACGTAAATGACAACATAAGGCGGGGCTACGTAAATGAGCAGTTAAAGACGGTTGACGCCCGCGCTCTAAGGCATGCTGGGAGTTGTAGTACTTAAAACAGTTTAGGCTTAACTGAGGAAGAGAACAGCTGGTGTGAGCAGAACAGAAAACTGAGGGTACAAAATGTAACCAAACGGGGTTCAAGCTAAGGAATCGAAGTCAAATATAGGGGACGGTTCAACCTCCTGCCATTGTTGACAAATCACTGAATGTCCCATGCCTTCAAAAATAGGACTTTGTAATTTGGTGCTCATATTGTATTGTATTGTAATTGCATTTGTATAGCACTTACTACCCCTGAGGAGGCGTCAAAGCGCTTTTTCGGCAGGTAGCACGCTACTCCGGGACCCATAGAGGATTAGTGTTGAATTAGTATGGTCAATCAATCAATCAATCAATCAATCATAACATTTGTATAGCGCACTACTCACCCGGAAGGGTCTCAAGGTGCTTGGGGGAGGGGGTCCCTATTGCTCGAACAGCCAGGTCTTGAGTTGTCTCCTGAAGGCGAGGTGGTCCTGGGTCAGCCGAAGGTGGATGGGGAGGGAGTTCCATGTCTTGGCCGCCAGGTAGGGGAAGGATCTTCCTCTGGCGGTGACTCTTCGGATGCGTGGTACGGCGGCGAGGGCGAGGCTTGTAGAACGTAGCTGGCGGGTGGGCGTGTAGAAGGTCAGACGGTTGTTGAGGTACTTGGGGCCCAGGTCGTGGAGAGACTTGTGTGCGTGGGTGAGGAGCCTGAACGTGATCCTCTTGCTGATGGGGAGCCGGTGCAGGTCCCTCAGGTGGCCGGAGATGTGGCTGCGTCAAGGGATGTTCAGGATGAGTCGGGCGGAGGCGTTCTAGATGCGTTGGAGTATTTTCCGTAGCTTAGCTGTGGTTCCGGCGTAGAGGGTGTTTCCGTAGTCCAGTCGGCTTGTGACGAGTGCCTGGGTGACCGTCTTCCTGGTTTCGGTCGGGATCCATCGGAAGATCTTGCGGAGCATGCGTAGGGTGTTGAAGCACGATGAGGAGACGGCGTTGACTTGTCTGGTCATCGAGAGGGAGGAGTCCAGGATGAAGCCCAGGTTGCGTGCGTGGTCTGTTGGCTTGGGAGTGGTGCCCAGGGCGGGGGGCCACCAGGAGTCGTCCCAGGCGGAGGGCGATGGTCCCAGGATGAGGACTTCCGTCTTGTCTGAATTCAGTTTCAGGCGGCTGTTCTTCATCCACTCGGCGACGTCTTTCATCCCTTTGTGTAGGCTAGTTCTGGCGGTGGCGGGGTCTCTGGTGAGGGAGAGGATCAGTTGGGTGTCGTCGGCATAGGAGATGATGTTGAGGTTGTGTTGGCGTGCGATGGCCGCAAGAGGTCTCATGTAGACGTTGAAGAGGGTGGGGCTGAGTGATGATCCTTGCGGTACACCGCAGATGACTTCGGTGGCCTCGGATCGAAACGGGGGGAGGCGGACACTCTGTGTTCTTCCGGCGAGGAACGAGATGATCCACTCCAGTGCCTTCTCTTGGATACCTATGTTGCTGAGGCGTTGAACTAGGGTGCGGTGGCAGACAGTGTGGAACGATGCAGAGAGGTCCATGACGATGAGGGCCGCTGTTTCGCCGTTGTCAAGCAGGGTTCTGATGTCGTCGGTGGCTGCGATGAGGGCGGTCTCGGTGCTGTGGTTGGCTCGGAAACCGGACTGCGAGGGGTCGAGGGATCCGTTCGTCTCCAGGAAGGCGGCAAGCTGTCTGTTGACGGTCTTCTCGATGACTTTGGCATGAAAAGGGAGGAGCGAGATGGGGCGGAAGTTCTTGAGGTCGGTGGGGTCCGCTGTTGGTTTCTTCAGTAGGGCGCTGAGCTCGGCATGCTTCCAGCTCTCCGGGAAGGTGGCGGTGTTGAAGGAGATGTTGATGATGTCCGGGAGTTGGGGTGCGATGATGGAGTCGGCCTTGTTGAAGACGTGGTGGGGGCAGGGGTCGGTTGGCGATCCGGAGTGGATGGTGTTCATCGTGCGGGCTGTGTCTTCGGTGGTCACCGTGGTCCAGGTGCGGAGGGTGGCAGTGGGGGGCGTTGGTTTGACGGTTGGAGCGTGGATGGTGTGCCGAAGCTGTTGTGGATGTCGGCGATCTTGCGGTGGAAGAACGAGGCGAGAGAGTCGCAAAGGTCTTGTGAAGGAGTGATGTCGTTGTTGCCGGTGCTGGGGTTGGAGAACTCCTTGACGATGCTGAAGAGTTCCTTGCTGTCGTGGGCGTTGTTGTCCAGTCGTTCCTTCAGTAATTTCTTCTTGGTGGTGCGGATAAGCTGGTGGTGCTTGCGGGTGGCTTGTTTGAGGGCGGTCATGTTGTCTGTGGTCTGGTCGAGGAGCCAGGCTTTCTCGAGGGTGCGGCAGTTCTTCTTGGAGTCCTTGAGTTCGTCGGTGAACCAGGAGGCTTTCTTGCTTCTGGGTCTGCTGAGAGGGTTCTTCAGTGGCGCGAGGTCGTCTGCGCAGGCGGTCAGCCACTGCGTGAAGTTGCGGGCTGCTTCGTTGGGGTCCGTTGTGCTGGCGGGTAGGTTCTGGCTGAGGGAGGTGGTGAGCTGCTCGGCGGTGATCTTGCTCCAGCTCCTGTGAGGAACCTGTTGCGGGTGGTGGTGGGTCGTGGTTCTTCTGAAGCTGAAGTGGACGCAGCTGTGGTCGGTCCAGTGAAGTCCGGTGGAGTGGCTGAAGGTGATGTGCTTGCTGGATGAGAAGACGGGATCAAGCGTGTGGCCGGCGTAGTGGGTGGGGGTGTTGACCAGTTGCTTGAGTCCGAGGTTGGCGAGGTTGTCCAGCAGGGCGGCGGTGTTGCGGTCCATGTTGTTCTCCAGGTGGAAGTTGAGGTCCCCTAGGAGGATGTAGTCAGCGGAGGGGAGGGCGTGCGGGCTGATGAAGTCCGTGATGTCTTCGCTGAATTGTGTGCGTGGTCCCGGGGGTCTGTAGACGAGGGTGCCTCTGAGGGTCGTCTTTGGGTCGGTGTGTATCTGGAAGTGGAGGTGCTCGGTGGCGGAGAAGGTGTCGTTGGAGTCGGTCGTGATGCGGATGGTGTTCTTGTGTACGATGGCGATGCCTCCTCCAGTCTGGTTGACGCGGTCCCTCCGGGTGATCTTGTATCCGTCTGGGATGGCGATGGCGATGTCGGGTGCAGAGGAGGCGTTCATCCAGGTTTCTGTGAGGAAGGCGACGTCTGGTGAAGTTGTGTCGATCAGGTTCCAAAGTTCGATGGCGTGTCTGTGGATTTAGCGGGTGTTGAGCAGGATGCACTTGAGGTGGCTGTTGTTGGTGCTCGGCTTGGTGGGTGCGGCGCAGGTCCGGAGGCAGGTGAACTTGCAGGCTTGACAGGTGAAGGGTCCGTGGGTGCATCTCGGGGTGGTTCGGTGGCAGGCTCTGTTTTGGTCGGGTTTGAGTGCGATGAGGGTGGCGGCGTCATAGGTCCGTCGTGCGGGCAGGCATCGTCGGGGGCCAGGGGTCCTGGCGCTGGGCGCGGTCCGGGCGCGGTCCAGGCGCGGACGGGCGTAGACGGGCTTGCCTTTGGCGCGCCTTCGGCGCACAATCGGCGCGCCCGCTGCGCGTGCTCGCTGCGCGTACACGTGCACTCCGCCATAAATGGCGAAGTGGGAGGGAGGAGCAGCTGGGAGGCGGGAGCGGGGTGGCGAATGGGAAGGGACACAAAAAAAAGGGGGCAGGGCCGCAGGGGAGCAGCGGCGGGGAGCGGGTAGAGGGCGGGAAACGCGGCATGGGCTGAGCACAGCAAGTGGGGCAAGCACACGCTGGGCAACACAGGTAATCGACAAGAAAAGGCAAAATACAAAATACAAAACAACAGTGGCAAGGCACAGAATACAAACGATCAGGGGCACAGCTGCGGGCAGCGGTGGCACTCGGCGGGATCGGGGGCAGCCTGGGCTCACTCACGGGGAGTGTGCGCGGTGCGTGGGGTGACCGGCCCAGAGGGTCAAGGGTATAGTGAAACATGCACGTACATTGTAAGTGGTGGATAGGTTAGTCAGTTATTTGGATTCAGAAGGATAGAAGAGGAAAAAAGGTTTGTATTTATATAGCACTTCTAACCCCTGATGGGGTGTTGAAGCGCTTTTTTGGGGGGAGTAGCACACTACTCCGGAAACCCATAAAGGATTACTGATGAATTAGTATGGTGAAATATGAAAGTAATTTGAGTGGTGGATATTAGTCAGTTGTTTGGAGTGAGAAGGATAGCAGCAGTGGTCGAAAAGGGAAAGAAAAAGTAGGGGAACTGTGAGTGGAGAATCAGGGGGCGGGAATAACCGAAGATTGAATCAGTGGGCGGAGTCAGGGGTGTGGCTAGAAATAGCAAAACATACCAATTTTTTGTACGTTTAGCATTTCACTGACCAGTTACAGCGTATAACGTTATTTAATTAAAACAATGGATAAACATGTTTATTTGAGGTTTAATTCAGGAAAAAGCAAACACTCATAGGGAATACAGGTTTATGTAAAGTGTGTGAAATGTAAGCAGGAACAACATTTTACCTTAATGCTTTTACTCTCATTGTTCAGAAATCCATAATTATTTTTTGTCTTGTAGGGACTCTTCAGGAGAATCTAGACTCATGGAAACCCAGAAAGGCTCCTTCATATTCATGTCAGCCAGCTAGCTGCTCAATCATAATAAAGCAAAAAGAACAACTGGTGGACAGAATGCAGAACAATGTCATACATTCACCCCAGTACAGCGATCTGGGCCTAAATCCATTGTTTCTTTGCTCACCATGCCATTCCAGTTTGGAGCCAGCCATATGCAAATCAGTCTTGATCCTGCACCCAATGGGAACAGTCCAGCCCGAACTGCCAGGTCAGGTCCTCCCTGGACTGGAAACAAGCATCCTAGACCGGTTTCGGGCTTTCAGCCCTCATCAGCCAGGATAGCTTGATTCCAGTGGCATGGAGAGCACGAGACTCATGTCTGAGCATACCTGTCCCACTTGGGGTGCCAAATGCAAAAAGAACAATTGATGGACAGAATGCAGAACAATGTCATACATTCACCCCAGTACAGAGATCTAGGCCTAAATCCATTGTTTTTTTGCTCACCATACCATTCCAGTTTGGACCCAGCCATATGCAAATCAGTCTTGATCCTGCGCCCAATGGAAACAGTCCAGCCCGAACTGCCAGGCCATATGTATTCAAGTGTCCTTTCATTCGGGAAGTGAACACAAAGCATTACCCACAGAACTATGCACGTAACATATTGCTCTTTGATATGCATGGTACATGTTCTTTGCAGCAGGCATATTACCCCACTGCGCTACCTCAGATGAGTAAAACAGCCACTAGACAAAACATGCTCCCATCTCTCTCCAGCAGGTACATTGATCACCAACGTTATCTTGGCACTTGTATTGTTGACCAAAACCTGCTGAATATACAAAGAACTTTGCAGTGTTTTTAAAACTCCTGCACTTGTACAAAACCGGTCCCTCCAAACTAAACTGGCCCCCTACCCTTCCAGTCGCCCACGGAAACGCCTGCTCCTGCCCTTTAACTGCTGCTGTCCAATCAGTACTCCTGCTCATGCTCGATCAACACTCCTGCTTCGTCAATTCCCCTGTCCCCTCCCTTCTTCTGGCCAGTCACTTCTCCTGGCCCGTCACTTCTCCTGCCCAGTTCACTGCTCCTGCCCGGTTCACTGCTCCTGCCTGGTTCACTGCTCCTGCCCCATTCACTGCTCCTGCCCCATTCCCTGCCCCTGCCCCATTCACTACGCCTGCCCCATTCACTGCTCCTGCCCCATTCACTGCTCCTGCCCCATTCACTGCTCCTGCCCCGTTCACTGCTCCTGCCCCGTTCACTGCTCCTGTCCATTCACCGCTCCTGCCCAGTTACCACTCCTGCTCATGCCTAATCACCGCTCCTGCCCCATTACTTCTACTGCTTTGTCACTTCTCCTGCCCCGTCACCCCTCCTGCCCCGTCACCTCTCCTGCCCATCACCTCTCCTGCCCATCAGATCACCTGCCTGTCATGTCACCTGCCCGTCACTTCTTGTGCCCGGTCACCTCTCCTGTCCTGTTGCCTTTCCTTCCAAGTCACCTCTCCTGCCCTGTCGCCTCTGCTGCCCCATCACTTCTCCTGCCCCGTCACTGCTCCTGTCCCGTTCACTGCTCCTGTCCCGTTCACTGCTCCTGTCTCGTTCACTGCTCCTGCCCCGTTCACTGCTCCTGCTCTGTTCACTGCTCCTGCCCCGTTCACCGCTCCTGTCCTTTCACTGCTCCTGTCCTTTCACCGCTCCTGCCCGGGTACCGCTCTATCTCATGCCCCGTCACCTCTCCTGCCCCATCACCACTCCTGCCAGTCACCTCCCCTGTCCCATCACCTCTCCTGCCCTGTCATCTCTCCTGCCCCATCACTTCTCCTGCCCCGCCACTTTGCCTGCCTGTCACCTCTCCTGCCCGGTCACCTCTCCTGCCCAGTTACCTCTCCTGCCCAGTCATCTCTCCTTTCATGTTGCCTCTCCTGCTTCGTCACTGCTCCTGGGCCGTCACTTTTCCTGCCTTGTCACATTTCCTACCCCGTCACATTTCCTGCCCCGTCACAGCTCCTGCCCGTTCACTGCTCCTGTCTGGTCAGCACTCCTGCCCGATCACCGCTACAGCCACATCACTTCTCCTGTCCCATCACTTCTCCTGCCCCGTTCACTGCTCTTATCCGTTCACTGCCCCTATCCGTTCACTGCTCCTGCCGGTTACCGCTCCTGCCCATTCCTTATCAGCGCACCTGCCCCTTCACTTCTCCTGCCCCATCACTTCTCCTGTCCCATCACCTCTCCTTTCCTGTCACCTCTCCTGTCCCATCACTGCTCCTGACACGTCAACTCTCCTGCCCTGTCACTTATCCTATCCGTCACTTCTCCTATCCGTCACTTCTCCTATCCGTTACTTCTCCTGCCCGTCACTTCTCCTGCCTGTCACTTCTCCTGCCCTGTCACTTCTCCTGCCCGCTACTTCTCCTGCCCGGTCACCTCTCATGCCCTAGTACCTCTCCTTTCCTGTCGTCTCTTCTGTCCAGTCACTGCTCCTGCCCACTTCACTCTTTGTACAACAGTGACAAATTACACAAGGTGTCAAATTCCCCACAGTACCCTGTTTGGGGAAAGCTCCTCTGTAATCACCAACTCCGATCTCACTATGTTATGTCATGTTATGTTATGTTATAAATGTTTTTATATCGCGCTCTGCTACTACAGAGTATCCTGGCGCGAAGAGTGAGGTTATCCAGAAAAAAAATGCGCATAGGAAAAATTATTATATGGTAATGTTAAACAAATGTGTTTTGAGCCCCTTCTTGAACATAGAGATTGTCGGAGACGCTCTTAGATGCAGCGTGAGAGCGTTCCAGGCCCTGGCAGTCTGAACAGAAATGGATTGACCGCCCAGTCTTGAATACTTAAATTTAGGCATGGTCATTTGGTACAAATTTGCAGAGCGAAAATCGCGACGGGGAACATACATGACAAACCTTTTTTGCAGATACATCGGACCTAATTTGTGGGTGGCCCGAAACGCGAGAACCAAAGATTTAAACAGGATTCGATGGGCGACTGGGAGCCAGTGAAGACTGCGAAGGTGAGATCGCACACTGGCTCTCCTAGGAAGTTGGAATAAAAGCCGCACAGCAGCATTTTGGATGACCTGAAGCCGCTGAATGAGATAGGCAGGTAGGCCACTGAACAGTGCGTTGGCATAATCGAGCCTAACAGAATGAGGGCACGCAAAACCGTTTCTTTAGCCTCTCTCGGGAGGAGTGGGAAGAACCTTTTTAATGCCTTAAGAGTGGCAAAGCAGATACCAGTCAGTTTTTTTAGATGGTCTCAAACTTAAGATCCTGCCCGAACCAAACCCCTAGATTTTTCGCCGGGCCTCCTATTGATTTAGGGCAGGGCAGATCGACTGGCCAGATGAGGTCCCTGAAATTGTCCGGAAAGGTACCATAAAGAAGAACCTCTAACTTTTCCTCATTACACTTAAGCTGTGCCAGGGCAAGCCAGCGGAAGACAGAGGCCAGACACGAGCGCACCACCGAGGTTTCCAGATTGTCCTTCGGCCAGGTGAACAACAACTGGGTGTCATCAGCGTAGGCTATTATTTTGGCCCCCAGCTGCTCTGCCAGATGAATTAGGGGGTCATGTAAATGTTAAACAGCAGGGGGCTCAATGTGGACCCCTGGGGCACACCTGTAGTAAGATTCTTTGGCCGCGAGGCATAAGGCGGCATCCACACTTGTTGCGTCCTATTGGTCAGGAAAGAGGTAAGCCAGGAAAGGACACGTCCAGAGATGCCCACCTCTGCCAGCCTGGCCAAGAGCAGAGCATGGGGCACCGTGTCGAAGGCGGCAGAGAGGTCCAACAAAATCAGGACCGCTCTGCCGCCCCCATCAAGACACTCCCGGATGGCCTCAGACACCTCCACCAGCTCCGTTTCTGTGCTAAAAGCCGCCCTATATCCAGATTGAGCTGGGTGAAGGGCCTGAGAGGATTAGATGAAATTATCCAGTTGTCTGAATACAATCTTCTCGCAGACTTTCGCGAGCGCAGGAAGCAGCGAGATGGGACGATAGCTAGAGGTGGCCGATGGATCCAGCCCTGCCTTTTTCAAAAGTGGAAGAAGTTTAGCTTGCTTCCAGCAAGAAGGGACAGTGGCAGAGGAGAGGGAGAGGTTCACAATCTGAGTAGCCTCCTGGCAAACAATGTTCGCCACCCCCCCTAGCACCCTCGCTGGGCAGGGGTCCAAAGGCGATCCCGATTTCAGAGATTCAAGGACTGCCAGCACATCCGATTGTGTGGCTGGATTGAAGTTTGTAAATTGGGCGCTGGTTTGAGACAACTTTAGAGATGGAGGGACCGGTAGAGACTGAAAATTGCCACACACCCTCTGTAAGTCAGCTTGCATTTTAGCGATTTTATCGTAAAAAAAAAAACGAAAGTTCTTCACACCAGAGATCGGAAGAAGGTAACACGGGAAGCGCAGCACATAGAGATAGAAAGCTCTGAACTATGGTAAAGATGTCTTTGCCATTATTATCCGCTTTCTCAATCCTCCCAGCGAAGTAACTGCTCTTGGCGGCCCTAATCGCCGCATAGTATTCCTTCTGTGCTATACGCAACCTGCTCTTAGTCTCAGGTAGATAGGCTTGACGCCATACCCTCTCCAGTTTTTTACAGCCAGATTTAAGTTCCCGCAAGGAGTGGGTGAACCAGGGTTTAGAGGGAGTGAACCTAATCCTCTTGATCCGACCCCTGTTAGTAGGCATGACCGACCCTTGTTCCACCCAGGAGTTGAAGACACTGACCGCGGAATCGATCTCCAACGGCAGAGCTGGACGGTTTCGGGCAAGGGAGTCTGAGAGAGTAGCCAAATTGATCCGCTGAGAATGAGCCTGAGGGGGATTCCCCCTGCCCTCATCTCTATTCAGGGACCAAGCGAACTGAATCAGAGCATGGTCTGACCAGGTAACCCTTTCCGGGGGAGTCATGGTGATCTCAAAATTAGAACACACCAGATCTAGAAGATGACCAGCCTCATGAGTTGGGGTATCAACCCATTGAGTAAGGTGAGCCATAGATAGAGCTTCACCTAAGCGGATGGCCTCGTTAGAGTCGCACAAGTCAACGTGTATATTAAAATCACCCAAAAGGAGATACCTTGTGAATTTCAAGGCGCGCGGAACAATGACCTCCTCCAGCCCCCCAACAAAACTACCTACATGGCCCGGAGGGCGGTATAGGAGGGTACCTCCCACGGTGAAGTGAGGGGTAAGCACCACAGAAAAATGGATCAGCTCTGCCTCCCCCAAGGGGTCTTGAGGTTCGATCGCAAAAGCCCATTGGTCCCTATAAATCACAGCAAGGCCGCCCCCTCTACCTGTCGAGCGGTCAGCCCTGGTGATCCTGAAACCACGGGGTATTGCAAGCTCCACCACTGGAGCGCAGGACTCCCTAAGCCATGTCTCTGTGATAAAGAAGAGATCAAGCTGATTCTCATCTAAAATCTCGAACACATCAGCAGTGTGTTTCACCAGAGACCTGGCATTAATGAGCCCCGCTTTAATAGCCGTCAGGTTAGTCTTCGCCTGATCCAAAGGGCACGGCGAGGACACAAAGCAGAATTCACATGAGGAGCAAATGCGCAACAGGCTATCTGACACATCCCATGGACTACCAGCACCACATCTAGCAGAATTCAGGGCAACTAACTCACTAGCACTTGATATGCTAAAGGCAGAGGGCGGTTGCATTGTCATTCAAAAGGAGATAATCAACCTCAATCAGAATGACAATGGGCCTGCCCTCCGTCTGTGCGAGATCAGGGAGGGGCTGCTGCAGCCTCTGGAGTTCAACAGAGAAGTGCGAGCAGCCCCTGGAAGCTGAATGAAAAAGTTATCGTTTGCCGTCCCGGGACGATATTTTGAAAGAAAGAAGTACTGGAACGGACTGAAATAATTTTTATAAGTAGGAGCACGCCGTGCCCTTCCGTCCCCGCCCACTTCTACCACTGCCTATATATTGAAAGGCTTTATTTAGGGTTTGCCAGATGTGATACTCCATCACAAACATGGTGGATGCCCCATCTGCCGTATTATAAGTGGATTTCAGCCTATGGCACTTGTAATATGTGGCACAGGATATCTATCACATTTGTGTATCCATGTCACCTTGCATGTTTGTGTGTCAGTGCATTTACATTCCAATGTTCTATACAGTCATGTGTTTTTGCATACTCATTATAGCTGTAGCTATTTACCCTTGCATCTATGCTTTCATTCGGCCTTCCCCATATAATTGCTAAACTTATTGGCTTTACCAATGCTTGCGTTCTGTTGATTGTAATGCTTTATGTTATGTTATATTACATGCGCTATTTATAGAGTGCACGTACATAGGAGTTTCATGTGCTTTAGAGACAACCAGGCCAGAGAAGAGGACAAGTGGACAAGCAGACTCGAGAAGAAGGAGGGAAATCCAGGAGAGCCTAGGAGCGACAAACTAAAGAGAAAGGTTGTCAGCGTCTTGTGTAAAACTGTCGGCACATTTAGAGAACAGAGGTACTTGCACTTCTAACTTTATAATAGGATTAGCAGGGCTACAAGCACCAGCTCTGCTGTCATTGCCCAGCCTGGCTTAGACACAGTTGTATCCATTGCCAGGCCTGGCTCTGTAGCACTGGGATAGCATTATGGCGACCTCTGAAAGAGACAGGGCTGCCCAGCTCTGATAGCACTTTGACAGATGCATATCTCTGGTCAGGCTTGGTTCTGGAAGTGGACTGTCCAAAGCCAGGCCTTCTTTGGACTACTGCCCTTCAGACAGGCCTGCATCTGAAGCACATGTTCCCAAGTGCTGTGCAGACTGCCTAAAAGCCGACTGTTCCCATTCACAATATTTATTGTGCCTCACTGTAGCGAGGATGTTATATCTGGGGATTCTTTGGAAGATTAGGATTTTGGGCCTGCATATCTACTGGGCTGCCCATAGGCTCCTGAAAGTACAACCTTGTTTACTAATGTTTATTTAGTTGGCAGTCAGCAGAACAGTGACTCAATGCATTCATCGCAAATGTGCCTCATCATGGCGGCAGCATTCTCGGAGCCAGCTGTTCTTGAACAGGTAACTTTGGATATTGTGCCAGAGTAGTTTCATTTTACAAGGAAACCCCCAGGGCTCTGCTAATGGAGGAAAAGCTGACTGTGCTATTTCACTATAAACGCCCAATGATGTGTAAACTCCCTGAAGATGTGTAAACTCCTTACTGATGTGTAAACTCTCCACTGATGTGTAAACTCTCCGTGCACTAAAGATATCTCTGTATCTGTCACTACTTTAGAAGCACAGAACAAAGCACAGTGTAGCTTCAGGGCTCTGCCACCCTTGCTTTAACCACACTCCCCCCTGGCCCAAGGGCTTCCTAGAAAGGCATCTCCCATGCGTATTGTCATTCGAAAGGAGATAATCAACCTAAATCGGAATGACAATGGGCCTGCCCTCCGTCTGTGCGAGCTTAGGGAGGGGCTGCTGCAGCCTCCGAAGTTCAACAGAGAAGTGTGAGCAGCCCCTGGAAGCTGAACAAAAAGTTATCGTTTGCCATCCCGGGATGATATTTTGAAAGGAAGAAGTAGGGGAACGGACTGAAATAATTTTTAGAAATAGGGGCACGCCGTGCCCTTCCGTCCCCGCCCACTTCTACCACTGGATAGCGGAGAGATAGAAGGGAAAGAAAGGTTTGCATTCATATAGCGCCTGCTACCCCTGATGAGGTGTTGAAACAGTTTGTTGGCGAGTAGCACGCTACTCTGCAACCGATAAAGGATTAGTGGTGAATTAGTATGATGGAATATGGAATTAGAGAAGTGAACATGTTAGTCTGTTATTTTGATTGAAAAGGATAGTGGAGGGATAGAAGAGTGAATGATTTCTTTTTTTAGGTCATAGCAGTAGGAGGAGGCTTTTGGATGAGTAAAAAGGGTTTTTGGAGGGGAAGAGTCAGAGGGAAGAGTTTTGAAAGGTTTGTTTTGGGGATCTGTATAGTAAAAGAGGTGTCAGATGAAGCAAGGAGGGGTAGAGGAGGAGAGAGTCAAGAAAGGGTTATTTTGGGGAACATAGTAGTGGTATGGCGTTTGGGATAAATGAGAGAGTGGATGTAGAGGATATAATGATAGATGTATAGGGTGAAAGATAGGGTAATGAATTGGAAAGAGTAGTAGAAAGAAGTTTGAGAAAAGTCATAAAGTTGGGCTAGAAGATATATTGAAAGATGTATAAACTGAGAAATAGGGCAGTGCATTGAAAATGCAAAATTAGAAGAAAGTGATAAATATATAGATCCATAAGTACTTTGACAGTATATGGATTCATAAAGGAGGTAAGTATATGCAGATTAAACATATTGATAAAGGTAGCGGATGAGAAATAGGGTAGTGCATTGGATATGCTTTATCAGGAGAAAAGTAACAGACACAGAGATCCAAGTACATGGAGGTACATAGATGCACAATGGAAGTATGTACATGTAGACCAAAGATGATTTTGTTTTCTTTTGTTTTTGTTTTTATAACGTAATTATTGTACATGTTTATACAAAGCAACGCACAAAGATATGCACATATCTATAGTGAAAATTAATGCTTATATACAGAGGGATAAATACATAGGGTGGGTATAATGAATGGGAAAATGGGCAGCATTCCTGGCCCTGGTCCCGACCAGTCTCGAACAGGCTCAAACAGGCTCTCACCCTTGTCCTCTCCACCCTTAACATGCTCAAAAAGGCACTCATTCTTGTCCTCTTCATCCTTAGCTTCGACGCCCGGGCTGAGACCCCAAAGCCTTGGCCGTTTATAGTAGGCCTGGGCGTAGTTCACGAAGTAGCGCTACGCGAAGCTACGCGAAGTGCAGTTCGCACTACGCGAACTTCAGTTCGCACTACGCGAACTTCACGTAGCACTATGCGAGCTGCGTAGTAGCATGTTCGCACTGTGCAAGATGCATTTTCAATGATTGCACAGTGCGAACAAGCATCCGGCACTGTGCAATCATTGAAAACGGCATCTTGCACAGTGCGAGCTGTAGTTTTCTGCCGCTCGAGTAGATTTTTACTCGAGCGGCAGCTTTCTCAACGCGAACTGGTAGTTTCTCATCACGAGCGGTCGCGAGCATGCACGACCACTCGCAATGAGAAGCCTGACCTCCCCGCGTTGAGAGTCTCACCGGGATGTCATTTTGCTTGCTCGCGGTCGCGAACATGATGTTGAGGACCGCGAACAAGCAAAAAATGACCGCTGCACTACGCTACGCTGCGCTACGCATGTTCGCACTGTGCTACGTGCCGCTCGCGTAGTGCGAAGTTGCGCAAACTTCGCGAACTACGCGAGTGTAGCGTAGTGCTTCGCCCAGGGTTAGTTTATAGCCCTAGTAGTCAGGTGAACCTTTGAGCCAATAGGAACCCTAGCCCTAACACTATCCAATCACAGCACTAGCCCTAAAATCTAGAACCAATAGGAGATGAGGACCTTACAGCCAATCTTAGCCCTAGTCTAAGCACCCAATCAGTTAAAAAAAAAACTGAACTCTACATCGAATAGAGGCCCTAGCCCTACCAGTAGTCTTAACCCTAGTCCATGCAACCAATGGCACAGGAAGCCCTAGTCCCTACTTCCAATAGAAAGCCTAACCCTACTCTTAGTCCCACACCTAGTCCAGCAACCAATCACACCAGAAGCCCCAATCGCTACTTACAATTAAAGGACTAACCCTAGCCCGAGTCCTACCCTAGTCCCAACAACCAATAACACAGGATACCCTTGTCCCTACTTCCAGTAGAAATCCTAACCCTAGCCCTAGTCCCAACCCTACATTGATTGAATTACAGACCCAGAAACCAATCGGAACCCTCAAATACCCGAAAAATGAGGACACTAACCCTCATCCAATATAAACATCAGATACAATCATCAATCAGTGTACACATGTACCAAACAATATCGGACTATATAAGGTCCCAGCTACCTCAGACAAGTTTGCTGCCAAGGAGTTGAAAGCTGCTCTTCTATTCAGAAATCTAGGAGACAGACCGGCTCAATTAACAATTTGGACTTCTGCAGTTTCAATTATTTTTGGTAGTTCATGTTCCTGTTATAAAGAACTGAACTCCCCTGGGCGGTGGCGGATAGCCACTGAAGCTGTTTCTCCTTTAATATTAGCTCAAATTATGGCTGATACCTGGACATAGTTACCAAGTAGCTTCATCCCTAAGTTCAGAGCAGGCTCTGCTCCATACTCATTTTGAATCTGTCTTAATACTTCGGGTATCATCGCCAATGAAGGAATACCACAAGTCCTGGTATAAATGGCAGCAAAGACTGTACCCCAAGTGGTACAATCCTCTACTTGTGGTGTTATACCCATGGGCAAGCAGATTGTTAGCATTCTGTGTTTTTCATACAGGGTAGTATTCGGGAATACTGCCTCTAACTGTGTTATTTTCTGAGCTACCCAGAATGGCATTTGTTCGCGTTTTGTGGGCATTTTACCCATCACTGCGTGCAATGTTTGTGGTGTGATCTTAGTTGCTGTACCCTGAGCTTGAGTTCCATTTGTTGCAACTATTGTTGGTTGGACTGTAAATATCTGTATGACGAATTGTGTCAAGTTTCTAAAGATTTTAATTAAATCTTTATGTTATATGAGTAAGTCTCCTGGTGGCATTGTTTTTATGTCCGGATGTGATGTGTAGGCAGCTAATATTGGCCATGTTGCCCCTTCTCCTCCGAGCGGGCCGAGTCTTACTCTTCTTCTTCTGTGGGGTAGGGTGCCTTTAAACCAGTGTAAGTGTTCCTGGCACGTGAGCGGAACCTCAATGTCCTCAAGCTAACAATATTCCGCTGGTGCATCTCCTTCTGTATAGTAGTGAAATGTCTGTGCTCTTGCATTTGCTGCTGGGAATGTAAGAAAACAAGTTACTTACCAGTAACTTTGGTTCTACAGTATTGGTAACTTTCATAGATTCCCATTGCTTGCATCATTTCCCGTCGTCGAGATGGGAGTCCCGAGTAAATAAAAAACACCATTCAAATAGACACAAAAAAAGAACAAGGCCTAGGCCTCATATTGTTCCGCAGCACATCCTTTCACGCTATATAAATGTATTTTTTATTTTTGCAATTTTATATTGCTCAAAAATGGCCTAAAGGCGTGAGAGAGCTTTACAACTGTAGCAGTTTACATGGGTTACAGCTTGTTCCAGTGACAGTATTTAAACTCCTAACTTTAGATCTGTAGATGCATGCACAAATTACAACATGAGACAGTTACAGCAGTTGGTCTAAGGTCGCACTCAGTTAATACATCGATTTGGATACTGAGGTCACATAACCAAGGTAGCTCAGATCCTGGTGGAGAGAATACTTAAGTCTAGTCAAGAACCCCGGTGTCTGTCCAATAGGAGGAGGTTGAGGTCCTTATTAGGTGGAGCTTTGCGGCAGCGCTCATGCACTGCTCGCTCTGCAAGGCATGCTGTATTAGAGTATGCGCTGTGTTGGACTTGGCCCTTTTCACTGACATTTTTTGCTTTTTGCTTCCCCTAATTCAGGATGCCCCCCCTTTATAATGTAATTTTATGGGCCCTGCGAGGTTGTAATGCCCTGTGTATTATTGAAATCAATGTTAGGTACAGGTGCTCTACCTTCAACATGGCTGCCACTGACCCCTGTTACTGCAGCATGGTCTTGGTAAGGCGCAGTCTAGTTGCCAGGAGCTGGCAGGGACTCCAAACAATGTTATGTTATGTTATGTTTATGTCTCTTTTATAGCGCACGTCTACCCCAAGGGGTGTCCCGGCGCTTTGGCAAAGAGAACTGAGGAAGAGAACACAACACAGCTGCTCGCAGAGGCCATTCCAGCCTGCCTTGCCTGCCCACAGTTAGAGTAGGGAAGCTCCTGGCACCTTCTAGAATAAGGGCGGAGCTTGGTTTTGCCGCCTTAGAGGGTGGTCACCTGACCTGGACCTATATAAGCAAGGGAGGGAAAACTTTCCAGTCAGTTGGGGCATCACTGACCTGGGGAACCCACGCAGGAGTTTTAGGCGGGAGGGCCTAGTTAGGAACCTATGCTACTGGGAGTAATAGGATTTAGGTGCTGCCTCTTAAGCTGGGTGAGTTGTCCAAAGCTAGCCCCCTGATCTGGCCCGGCGCTAGGGAACCCCAGGGTCCATCTACAGTGACCTGCAGAGGAAGCCTGCCTGCAGTCCCCAACTCAACCCCCTTCAAGTAATAAGGAACTGATATTTACAAGGGCGCAAAAACCAACAAGCGCCAAGAAAAAAGAAGACCTTCCAATTACCACAGGACTGCTGGGGAATCAACCAGGTACCGGACTGTGCTGCACCTGCGCCCCTTAACCCTGTCCAGGACTCCCTTTGCTGATTTGCCCTTGCTGTGGGGCCTGTCCTGTTTGAACTGCTGACTAAACTGCTAAGCACTCCTCTTTCTCTGCGCCAGTATCCTGGACTGCCACTCTGCGGGGTGCTACTGCCTACTTCTGGCACCGCCTGAACTGCTTTACTTGCCCCCCTAGGCACTATTGAGGAGTCTGGCCCCCAAGCGCTGATTCTGCCGAGCCTGTGGCTACCTGAAGCGCTGTGAGCAACCAACTGTCCCAAGCGCTATATTGCCCCAGCGCTGTGTGTGTGCCTGGAAGCGCTGTCTCCCGAGGCGCTACCGTAATTCCCACTCACCGCCGCAGCCCTTGAGAAGCGCCGTTGTGGAGGGATGTAACTTGCCCCCGGCGGCCCTCGGTGCCTAGTGAGGGCCGCCGCCACATTGCTGAAGGTCGTAATCACCGCCGTGACCCGGAAGTCTTCTGAGGGCCTGCCAGCTCCATCACGATCAGGCGCTGAGCTGCTGCGGCCCGCCCTGCTGGAAGCCTCATCCCCGGCGGCCCCCGGGACCAGGAGAGGGCCACCGCGACATTCCCTTAGGCCGTGATAGGCCCCGAAGCCTGAAACCTGCGTCACGTGACGGGGCGCCAGCGAAGACTCCGCCCCCGCCGTGCGCTCATTGGTTCCCCGCAGGCCGCGCTGCTATTGGCGGCTGCGGGGCGCCCTTGCTCCTGATTGGTCCCCGGGCCCGGCGAACACTGGAGAAGGCCCGGGACCGGGGGAGACATCCACGCGGGGGCTCGGGAAGTGCACCGGAGCCCCCGCCCGCCACTGACATCGCCGGGGAGCTCCAAGAGAGTCCGAGCCCCCCCCCCCCCACCTGCCAGTGCGGGCCCCAGAAGGGCGGAGAACCTCCGCAAGGGGCTAAGGAAGCCCGAAGAGTGAAGGTAACCCCTGGGGGGGGGGGGGGGGGGGGCGGCCTGCTGGAGTGTCTACGGGGCCTCCGGGAAGCCGGAGGGAGGCCCCGAACCCGGCCCTCCCCTCGGGGAAAACTGAGCTGGGCCCCGTTGGCCCTGAATAACTGCCCGAAGAGCGAGCAAACCCCCAGGGAGGAGGGCGGAAGGCCCAGAGTGCGCCCTCCCTGGGGAAGACTGATGACTGGGCCTGTTGGCCCCTAATTAGCCCCTACCTGAAAAAGAACTGGCCCAGAGCCCTGAGTGAGTGTTGTGGGGGGGCCTGACCTCAGCTACTAGAAGTTAACCCCTGACTAGGGGAACAGGTAATGCGGGAACTATGTTGTTGTGTTGCCCCAGTTTAGACCACTGCTAAGGTCACATCAAAAAGGGGTGTTCACATGATAATTGTCCCTGGGGCCTGAAGAAATGTTTATGGCTGAGTAATGCCGCGTTTATTCTTTAATGGATGGTTCAATGAAGTAATGCTACATTGAGTAATGCGAGGGTTTACTTCTGTTAATGGGAATGTTTACTCCTGCCTGAGACCCAGTGAATTGTTTTATTCCGGCCTAAGGAAATGCTGATGGCGGCCTAATTTGCATTGGCCTGCCTCTCTTACTTAAAGAAATGTTTTGCTTATGCCAAGGAAAAGTTTCATATGCATGAGCCAACTTTATATGTTTAATGAAATGCTCTACCTAAGGTCAATGGAATGTTTTACCCTTGCGTAAACTAATGTTTTACTCTTAGCCCTACGCAGGATGTAACCTGGTGAATGAAATGTGTCTACTTCTGCTAATTGAATGTTTTACCTTTAAGGAACAGGCGTAAGCTCCTGGCTAGTGCTGCATCCCCTGAATGCTAATTCCCTGTTCTACATTTAATGAGAGGTTTATTCCTACTTAGTGCCACATTTTCCGGAAGCCTACAGTTATCTAATGGAATATCTACTGCTGTGTAGGGAAACGCTATTTTCTTTCCTGACAGGGTTAGGACGATATACTGTGGTGATTAGAGAATCACACCCTTTACTCCTGCAGGCAAATGGTTATTGAGAGATGCTGCATTGATGATGAAACTGTCATGTTTACCTCAGGGGGTGTTCCCTCTGATTGAGGTCATATTGTTTTACTTTCTAGTGACCTATTTACTCCTGATTAGGAAATGTTTGGGCTGCACCTAAGGGGAGGTTGCCTGATTCTCCCTAAAGTGTTTAGGCCTGCAAAGGAAGTTGTTGACTCCAGGTCTACAGTCATCTAAGGTACTGCTTACTGCGGGCTAATGAGATGCTCGACATTTAATGAAATGTTTTATCCTTAAAGGCACTGCGTATTCCTGCTGATCTTGCATAAATATCTTTATCCTTATCTAATGAGATGTTGTCTATGACTTGATTACCTACGCTTATTAGGAATGTTTATTCTTATGTGAGGAAATGTTGACTCTTACCAGATGAAAGGTTTTATACCTAATGAGATGTTTTGCTCCTGTTTAATGAGATGCTAATTCTTCCAAGAAAGGTTCATCTTTAACTACTGAAATGCTAATTATCTAATGAGATGTTATTGTAACAGGTTTAAGTGATTATTGAACTGCTCCCTTTTCTCCCCTCCTATGAAATGCTTTAATGACTCATTGATACTGTGATTTTCCACTCCTGAACCTTAATCTTATATAAAAGTTCTTTGATTTTTAATCAAACACACTGGAGTGGCGTCAGTCATTCCGTGCCTTTTATTGTTTCAGGGATTGTGTGCTGTGTAGTCACTTAACACATAAGCTTTCGGGTGCCTACCTGCTCGTGCCAGGCTACCCCCGGGGAACTGGCGAACCCAGTTCCTACACACTGGAAGCCCCGCCCACTCTCCGCCAATATTTGTCATTGGCGTGTGTCATTGTCCCTCATAAATGCTGGCTTCTGATTCGTAAATAGGTTTGTTAGTCCCTCCTTGGTACCACCTTGTCTGCATTTGTTACCGCCCATAACAACTGGACCTTTTACTTGGCTGGTTACACGGTCCTCATTATAAGTGGCTGAGCACTATTTTGTTTAACTTGCATGTTGAGCGCTGCGTCCGCTTCAGGGACACCGCGCTCTGTTTATTAAAAAAAAAATTTACTTTGATACTAGGCACGGCACCCGCTTTAGGGAAACCGCGCTTCGCTTGGTTTCATTAAAAAATATATACTTTAATAATGAGCGCAGCCATCCATCTCTACATCTATCCTTTCACTCATCCACCCATCCGATCATCCTCCCACTCACACTCTCACCCTTTCACGTTCATTATGAGCCTTTGTCTGCCAAGTTACAAATAGAAAAGGCCCATCCAGAACTCCACAGCTGCTGTGGCTGCTACAGCGGGGGGTTCACAACGCCCCTGATTATAAGGTGTAGGAAATGCGTATCTTCCATATCTGTAGACATTATAATCCCTCTAAATTGCTGAGCACACAAACATCTCGGCAGCAGGTGTCCTAACTCTTAAGATGGTTTAAAATGCAGCATCTTTTCAGCAATTAAGTAAACTATAACCAATTTACTGTCAAATGTGTCCATGTTGCTAATTTCTTTGCAGCAGATTGCAAAATAAATAAATGTAGAAGTTGATGTTTTAGGCTCCTTTTTTCAAGTTTCACCCCTTGTATTTCCACCCGCCTTCCTTTGCTAAAGGCTGACGCCCAATTTATTGGTACCCAGAGTAAATTGTTTCCAGTACCAGTACTGAATAAGAGGGATGCTCTAGAAACATAGGGGTGATTTTAAGATTAAACTGGCAGCTTGATACTGTGGATAAGGCACAAGTCTCAGTGGTGCAGCTGCTGATATTTGTGAGGCCATATTGATCTTTTTATCGAGTCTGACCTCCAAACTCTGTTCTGCAGGTGATGTCGCGGGGAGAAGGCCGAAAGGGAGGGTTGCCTCCACTCTGCTCATACCTCAGTTTTTATCAGAGTTAAGTTTCAGCCAGAGTTTATCCTCCCAGTATTTACACTCCACCAGACACTGACAGAGCCTCTGGGCTGCCTCTTTTGGGCCATCAGCAGAAATAGTAGCTGAGTGTGTCTACATAGGTGTAAATTTACAGGCCAAAGGTGATTAATCAGAGGCGGGAAGTAGATGTTAAACAGATAGCGAGACAGCACTAAACCTTGAGGACCCTGCAAGTAACAAAAGATGACTTGGAGAAGTTGCAAAAAGTGATTCTGGGAGGGATTTTCCAAAACAATACAGAAAAGCTTTGACGCATGTCCTGAGATGCCGACATCTAAGAACCTTTTTCACATATTGATGTGGTCTATACTGTCCAAACTTTTGCTTTAGGTTCAGAAAGGCTAGGTCAAGCCGCAGATTGTTGTCCTTCCTTGCCCCTCACCTTTGGAACAAACTGCCATTGTAGTACACACCTGTGAAAATCAATCCCTTTTCAGGGAAGTGCCAAAGACCTAGGGCCCGATGTAGGTCGGTCGGTAACGGCCGAAAATCGGTATTTTCGGCCGTTACCGAGCGGTATCGAGCCCTCGGGATGTAGCAGGCAGAAAACCGCCCAATTCGGTTAAAATTCCGAATCGGTAAGGTTACCGTTTCGGTAGAATACCGATTCGGAAACATCCCCGAATCGGCAAATATAACGATTAGGTAACAAACCGAATCGGTAAAAATCATGGAATCTGAAAATTCTCCGAATCGGTATAATACCGATTCAGAAAAACACAGAATCGGGAAAAAAATACCGATCGGTAAATTTATCGAATCGGTAAATTTACCGATTCGGTATCAAACCGATTCTGTGTGAAAAACTGAAGAGTGAGATGTAGGAGAGCTCTGAAATACCGATTTAGCGTCAAATTCAGTATTTAAAAATCGGTATTTACCATGGATTGGAATCAGGTGGTAACCAGATGCAACCTATAAAAAAGGACCCAAAATGCATTGCTGCTTGCATCATGGCAGCTTTTTATGTCATAGCAAGACGGCTACGGCTACAGCAGGATGGAGAGAGGGAATGGCAGAGAGAGGAGCAGGTTTATAGAGAGCTTATCACCCTGTTCATGCAGACAGATGCAGAGATCCTACAGAGGTACAGGCTGGACCCAGAGACCATCTTGGAGCTCATTAGGGACCTCCAACCCCTGTTGCAGCAACCCACCCCAAGGGCACACGCAATCCCAGTGCACGTGCAAGTGCTATGCAGCCTACACCTGCTTGCGTATGGCAGCTATCAAAGTGCAGTAGCTGCGGTAGGAGGGGTGAGCCAGAGCTGCCTGTCCCGGTTCTTCCACAAGTTCCTAGACGCCATGATACAAAGGATGGACCACTACATTTCCTTCCCTTCCACCCATGCAGAACTGCTACAGACAAAAGCAGACTTCTATCAGATGGCAAGATTCCCCCACATCATTGGCTGCATAGATGGCACACACATTCAGATTTGCCCCCCTGCTGACACGGAATACATATACCGCAATCGGAAGTCACGGCACACCATAAATGTGCAGGTGATTTGCAATGCCAAGTGTGTCATCACTGACCTGGTTGCGAAGTTTCCGGGGAGTACCCACGACTCCTATATCTTCCAGAGTAGCGGAATTTATGCACGGCTCATGGCAGGGGAATTTGGTGAAGGATACCTCCTAGGTAAGACACAGTGTCAGACCCCCATAACCTAAATAGCATTGTGAAGTACATGTATGCATGTGAGTAATGTCACCCCTTTTCCTTCTAGGCGACAGTGCATATTTATTTATTTATTTATTTATTTAATTTATTTATAAAGCGCTAACAATCATCCTGGGTAGGATATCACGGCGCTGAGGTTTGGTGCTGAGAGGTACGATAACCGCACTGATTACTAATTACTCTAGTTTAGGGAAGAGTAGTGTCTTTAATTGTTTCCTAAATGATAGGAGACAGTCTGTCAGTCTGAGACTGGAAGGTAGTTCATTCCATTTGGTTGCAGCTAGATGAGAGAAAGCCCGCTCTCCCATCCTAACAGTCTTCACGCGGGTAGTGTTTGCTCTTCCTAAAGTTCTGGAACGAAGGTTCCTTGATGGTCTATGGAATTTGACTTTATTGTGTAGAATAGTAGGGCTTGTATTGTAAAGTACCTTGTGTGTGATACACAGTAGTTTGAAGTTGGCTCTTTGTCGCATTGGGAGCCAATGTAGCTCTCGCAGGCAACTTTTTGCCGAATCATATCTCTTCCTATTGCATACAGCCTTTGCCGCGGCATTTTGCACTATCTGCAGTTTGGAGAAGAGATAGTCTGCCATTCCAACAAACAGAGAGTTGCCGTAGTCCAGTCTGCTTATCAGCAGCGACTGGACCAGGGTCTTCCTACACTCAGTCGGAATCCAGGGGAAGACTCGTCTGAGCATTTTCAATAATGCAAAGCCTCTGCCACAGACAGTGGAGACATGTGATTTCATGGACAGAGCACTGTCCAATACCACACCCAAGTTTTTCGCTTTTATGGTGGGATTTGGGGGCAAGCCCAGGTTACTTGGCCACCAGCCACCATATGCCACCATATTGGCCACCATATGCCCTCCGCTCTTTCATTCTCACCCCCTACCTGAACCCCTCAACACCCAGCCAAAGGAGGTATAACCGTGCCCACAAAAGCACGAGGAATGTAGTGGAAAGGACCTTTGGCATCTGGAAGAGCAGGTTCAGATGCCTGCACAAGAGCGGAGGTGCAAGGCAATATACCCCCATCACCTGCTGCAAGATAATTGCTGTCTGTGCAATGTTGCACAACCTTGCAGTCAGGAAAGGCACTGAGGTTGAGTTGTCCGACTACGAGGACCATGACGATGACAATGCTGTGCCACTACCACAACCTGCTGGAGTGTCTGCACCAAGTGACGGCAGATACAGGCGTGAGGAGATAACAGACAACTATTTCTGAGTGAGTACAGATGCACAAACAGGTCAATGTATGTTTTCAAAAAAGAAATTTTATAATGTTGCAACAACGTTACTGCACTGATGTGCAACAAAAGAAAAGGTAAACAAGATGTGGTTAAATGTCAATTGTCCGGGTTGCATCACCCGCCCTGGCAGTCTTATTTCTTGCTGCGCTTAGCAGCCCCACTAGGATGTGGCTCACCCCCTTCTGAATGACCAGCAACCTCAGCTGAGCGCCTGCTGCTCCGGCGCGGCTCAGACACTGCGCTGGCCGGGCTGCTGCGGCTGCTGCTGTCCCCAGCCTCGCCCAGGCCCAGGGCGGGATTAACAACTGTATTCGATATAAGTAGTGTCTCCATTGCGTTGGTAATGCGGGCCATGCCCCTAGTCACATCTGACATGTTCTGGGTGAGGCTGGCCTCCATGTTTGCCCCACGTTGGCATAGTTGGGCGGTTGCAGCAGCAAGGCGGTTGATAGACCTATTCTGCACGCGGGCATCCCTGCGGCGACAGTGCTCGTGTTCATCCATTTTATTGCAGAGCTGGGTGATGGCAGTGGTCATTCGCCCAAGACCTGTTGCAATGTCCTTGTTGCTATCAACAAATGTTTTGAATCCCTGTGCCATCTCCCCCATCTGCAGGTTGTGCAGCCGCAACTGGCGATGGCAGGCCAAGATTGATTTTGCCTGCATTCTCTGGATTCTGACCATACTGCCCTCCAGCCCTAGGAACACGCTGCCCTCCTGTGCTGGAAGTGCACTGCTGGATGCACGTGGCCTCAGGGGATTTCTGCTGCCCTGCTGTGTGTGCTGGGTTGACACAGGTGTTACAGGGTTTTGTGCTGGAGCCTGACCCGCTGCTCCCTCCATGAGGTTTAATGGAGCAACTCTTCTCCTCCTGGCAGGAGATGTGGCAGGTGCAGGGTGGCTCTGTGGTGGTGAGATCTCTGGGGAGAACTGCAATGGGGGCGTCTGAGACAGAGACAGTCGGGGGGAGTGTGGAAATGTGAGGGAATGTCCAGTGTCTTCCTCATTGCCCAGGGCACTGCTGTTGTCCTCCTCCTGTGTATGTACACTGGTGCTTGGCACTGCCGCACTGGCTGTTGGTGCTGGAGCTGGTGCTTGAGTAGCTGCTGCTCCCCCGCCTGATGGTGCCCCTAGGTATAAAGAAGCATTTGTCAACTGAGTGCTAATGTATTACAGTCACTACTATTAAAGCATTGCACATCTCATTACAAATACTTTGATGCAGTATTACAGTTCTTTTTCTTATGCTTCTGCAGTGGCATTTTTGGGTACTTTTGCTGACTACGTTTAGCATGATGCATTGCTCATGTCTGTTGCTAGCAGTACTGGGCTGGGGTTTGGCTGTGCATTGGGTCTAAAGGGGAGGTGTCTGGTATGGTGTGTCAAGTTGCGCATGCTTCTTACCTGTAGCTGTAGCTCGGAATGAGCTATCCAGGTCCCCAATTCCGACAACACTCGCGCTCTCAATGGTAGTCGCCACAAGTTCCTCCAGGTCAGTGAGGGGTGGCGCCTGGTTCTTGCCTCCACCAGTTAGTCCAGCCTGCTTGTGCAGGTCGGCCAGTTTCCTCTTTGTGAGGCCGCGGATGTCGTAGAACCTCTTTTTGAGGTCCTCCTGGCTCCTGTGGGTGACACCAACAGCGTTTACTCTTTCCCCAATTTCAATCCACAGCTTCCTCTTAGTGCTCTCTGGAACAGTGAGGGACAGCCTTCCATATAGCTGCCTGTGTACCCTCACCACCTCCTCCACCAACACTTGCAGCTCCATGGTGCTGAATTTGGTCTTCCGCTTGCGCTCTGCCTTCTGCCTCTCAGAGCTGTTTGCCATGTTTCACAGGGATCTGGATACTGCTACCACTGCTGCTCACTGTGGATGCTCAGCTCAGGCTGCCTCTCCAGAAAGTTCTGATGAGTTGCACCTGCCTGGGTTGCCACTCCCTGTGGGGGAGGGTGCTTCCACCTCATTGGCTGATGTCTTTAGTTTCAGTTTCCTTGCTCGACGAATCGCCATTCTCCGATTCAGTAAATGCCGAATCGGATTATACCGAATCGGCTACTACCGAATCGGTAAATACCGATTCGGTATGTATAATGCGTTCCTATTGGGCTTTTGGCCCATGGGGTGTATTGCTATTACCGATTCGGCATTTACCGATTCGGTAGTGGCCGATTCGGCATTTCCGGAATCGGTAGTGGCCGATTCGGTCTATACCGAATCGGTACTTGCCGAATCGGTACGTATCGACTCACGATACCGATTGCTACCGATTCGGTAATTTTCCGATTTTTTTTATACACATATCATTTCCCGATTTTGAAATACCGATTCGGTACGATTCGGTATTTTAAAATCGGTAAATGCGTTTTACCTACATCAGGCCCCTACTTATTTTAAGAATGCCTTCGTTACCCTTTGTTCGTCGTGCTGGTTCCGCGTCGAGATACCCCTCTGGAGGTGATTTGAGTGCATAATAAGTTAAAATAACATAACATAATATGACATAACATAACCCCAGAGTCAGTTGCTGCTGCTCAGGCTTCCATTCAGCATCCTGTTCCTCATCCCAGAGTCAGTGTGAGAAGTTGGCCTGGCATATGCTGTCCACTATTCTAGTGGGCACCTTGCACCAGTCTAAACGACCCTTATTGATGGTAGGTTAAAGACAACCTTATAGAAAGCTATCCTAGTGGTAGCTGTGGAGAGCAGCTTTCAGGCTAAGTCTTGGAGGAATGTAAAGCAGCTTGTTTTGCAAGTCTATAATGTCATGAATAACCAAAGGAAAGGAGAACCACACCAGGTATATATATAAAATATATGTATTTATTCTAAACACATCCCTCTAGTCTCTTTATGAGGCTAGAGGCAAAAGTACATAAGGAAAACTTAATAGCACACAGTAAATTAGCACAATATACGTTAAGCCCTAGGGCGTACCAAACCATATATTAAGAAAGCGGTATAAGAAACACGACTTGACTAGACACAAGGCCTAGAGCCTGTAGAAGTGCTGGGGCCACCAGGAACCACCCAAGGTAGTGACACAGGGGACCCACAGGGGACGCGTGCAGTGTCTAAACACAGCCGCAGCACGCTTTTGACTTCAATGGGGAAAGTCCCAGTTGGAAATTTAAAGATAGAGGACACTTCGGAGAAGACTCTGAGCAAACCCCCTTAGACTTAAAGGGTTCTAGAGCCAACACCTACGGGAGCACCTGAGTACCAGAGTTACCTCACCCAGGGAAGCCGGGTGCCTAGGTGTCTTTTAGTGTTGGGAACTGTCGTCGTTTCCAATGGCGATCTGCTGCAAAGTGCTACTGGCAGTGAAGAGGAAAGTGTCCGGGTGGATCCAAGCCTGGATCGAAGATGAGCAGAACCTGAAAGTAGAAGGGACAGAGTCTGGGTCACTAGCCAGTGACCAGGAGCACGATAGGCGGATGCCCACCGATGTAGGGTGATTTCAGGTAAAGAAGGTGAAGCTTGACTCTTCAGCAACGAGGACCAGAAGGTGAAGACGGCAAACAGGATCAGGAATTGAGCTGTCCCACAAAGGATGTCGAGTGCTGTGGTGTCGGTGCCCGGATTGGACCGAACAAGCCTTGGAAACAGCAAACCACACAGGAAGTAAAGAAATGCTTCGGTACAGACCAGCAAGGTCTGAGGGACTCACCACGTGGTATGGAGTCAGGGCACGTCTGGAGCAACCAGGGAAGTGAAAGGAAAAGTAGAGTTGCCTTCGTAGGGACCCACCAGTCGACGGACCAGGGATCGCCAAGGAGCCTCAAGCAGAAATGCAAGAAGCAGGCTCATGGAACACTCGTGGAGTGTAGGCCCACAATCTTCGGTGCAGATGGTGCTCAGGGCTTGGGCTATGAGTAACCTAAAGCACAACTTCAAGAGACATCGAGAAGTCAATGCACTAGCAAATGTGCACGGTGTCCAGGAGTTTTGGTTCTACGTCACTCATGAGGGCTGCAGTTCTCATCTTTGCTGGGGACTCGGGTCGGCCTCTGAGAAGTCTGGAAGTCCTCTTCCTGTGCTGCAGGTACTTGAGAGGCCATCGGGAGCTTCGGTGATGCAGACCGTCAAATGCTTTGTTGGTGCCTGCCAAGCAGGGGAATAACTCCTTAACCCCAAGGGAGATTTCTTCATTCCTCTAGTCTTTAGTAGAGCATTAAAAGTCCAGGATTCAGTTGCAGAGTTTGGGCCAGGGATATCAAAGGTCCTGTTGCCAGGGGATCCTTACTTATACCTAAGAAAGGGGTTGGACTAACTCTAGGGACCCACCTATGGGAGGGTTTGGAAAGAAGGGTGGCTACACCCATTTCCTTTGTCCAGTTTCGCACCAGGGGAGGGGCTGGTATCCCCTGCATCCGGTTTGAACTGGGCTATGCACAGGGACACCAAATGTGCCCCCAGTGCAGGCTTGAAAGCACTCCTGGAGTGCATCCACCCAGCCCTAATCCACTAAGGCCTGTCTGGGAGGTGGTTACACCTCCGGGTGACAGAAAACCTATTGTCCAGACCTCTCCTGCCGGAGTTTCGGTCAGCAGCAGGAGACCAGACTTGTGTCTGTGGCTGCAGCATCCATTTTGTGATGCTAGGGTTCTTTTAAACTGTTACCAGACAGACCGGTGTGTACATGTCTCTCCCTCTAGAAGGGTGGAATTCTACCCCCGCCGCCAGAACTGGCCAGGGGAGGGGATGGGAGGGGGATGGGAGGGGGGGGTTAAGATTCCAAAGTGTTTGACACCAAACACGACATGTTTCCATGCAGCCATTCCAAAGTTAGCATTTACCGTGAGGTTATAATGCACTTAAGAGTATATGGTCTGGCTGCATCACAGAACAGCCTCAGAGAATAGGTTACGAAAGCTGCAGAGGGGTCCTGCTCATGCACGGGCACCCTCTCACATAAAACCAAGCACCCTGCTTTCAGGATTGATAAGTCCTGCCATAGGGGTTACTGATAGGTTTCTATGTGCAGTGATTTAAGGTAGATATAGGTAACCTATATCTTAGTAAGGGATGCATGCACCACCTTACCAAGGCTGCAGTACCGGTCCTGTGGTGTCATTTTGGAAGGCTTCCCAGGGGTGGCATAATACATGCTGCAGCCCCTGGTAGGCCTCTGGGGTACTTATGACCTTAGTACCTAATGTACCATATACTAGGGACTCACAAGGGTACCCTGGTAACCAAACTGGAGTGTATCTATAGTACATGCAATCATTTTAGAGAGGAAGCAGCCAGGCTCGGGTCCTGGGTAGCAGGGCCCCAGCCAGACTAAAGCCGAAAAACAGTGAAACACCAGCAAAAAGTGGGGGTAACCATAGTAAGCAGATCCTACTCTCCTACACTCAGCCTTCCATTCAGCATCCTTTTCCTCTTACCAGACTCAGCTGCTGCTGCTCAGGCTTCAATTGAGCATCTTGTTCCTCATCCGAGACTCAGCTGCTGCTCAGACTTCCATTCAGCATCATGTTCCTCATCCCAGAGTCAGCTGCTGCTCAGACTTCCATTCAGCATCCTGTTCCTCATCCCAGAGTCAGCTACTGCTCAGACTTCCATTCAGCATCCTGTTCCTCATCCCAGACTCATCTGCTGCTGCTCAGACTTCCATTCAGCATCCTGTTCCTCATCCCAGAGTCACCTGCTGCTGCTGCTCAGCCTTCCATTCAGCATCCTGTTCCTCATCCCAGAGTCACCTGCTGCTGCTGCTCAGCCTTCCATTCAGCATCCCGTTCCTCATCACAGGGTCAGCGGCTGCTGCTCAGGCTTCCATTCAGCTTCCTGTTCCTCATCACAGAGTCAGCTACTGCTGCTCAGGCTTCCATTCAGCATCCTGTTCCTCATCACAGGGTCATTGGCTGCTGCTCAGCCTTCCATTCAGCATCCTGTTCCTCATCCCAGACTCAGCTGCTGCTGCTCAGACTTTCTTTCAGCATCCTGTTCCCCATCCCAGACTCAGCTGCTGCTACTCAGACTTCCTTTTAGCATCCTGTTCCCCATCCCAGACTCAGCTGCTGCTGCTCAGACTTCCATTCAGCATCATGTTCCTCATCCCAGACTCAGCTGCTGCTGCTCAGACTTCCATTCAGCATCCTGTTCCTCATCCCAGAGTCAGCTGCTGCTGCTCAGCCTTCCATTCATCATCCTGTTCCTCATCCCAGACTCAGCTGCTGCTGCTCAGACTTCCATTCAGCATCATGTTCCTCATCCCAGACTCAGCTGCTGCTGCTCAGACTTCCATTCAGCATCCTGTTCCTCATCCCAGAGTCAGCTGCTGCTGCTCAGCCTTCCATTCAGCATCCTGTTCCTCATCCCAGACTCAGCTGCTGCTGCTCAGACTTCCTTTCAGCATCCTGTTCCTCATCCCAGACTCAGCTGCTGCTGCTCAGACTTCCTTTTAGCATCCTGATCCCCATCCCAGACTCAGCTGCTGCTGCTCAGACTTCCATTCAGCATCCTGTTCCTCATCCCAGGGTCAGCTGCTGCTGCTCAGGCGTCCATTCAGCATTCTGTTCCTCATCCCAGAGTCACCTGCTGCTGCTGCTCAGGCTTCCATTCAGCATCCCGTTCCTCATCACAGGGTCATTGGCTGCTGCTCAGCCTTCCATTCAGCATCCTGTTCCGCATCCCAGACTCAGCTGCTGCTGCTCAGACTTTCTTTCAGCATCCTGTTCCCCATCCCAGACTCAGCTGCTGCTGCTCAGACTTCCTTTTAGCATCCTGTTCCCCATCCCAGACTCAGCTGCTGCTGCTCAGGCTTCCATTCATCATCCTGTTCCTCATCCCAGACTCAGCTGCTGCTCAGACTTCCATTCAGCATCATGTTCCTCATCCCAGACTCAGCTGCTGCTCAGACTTCCATTCAGCATCCTGTTCCCCATTGCAGACTCAGCTGCTGCTGCTCAGCCTTCCATTCAGCATCCTGTTCCTCATCACAGTCAGCTGCTAAATGCACCTACGGCGGAGACGTGTGGACTCTCGAAGTGTATCCTGCGGGTGGGGTCTGCTGTCCTCCGTTCCCCGGTGAGTTTGCCGGTCTGGTTATGGGTGCCTTGGGCTGATCAGGCAGGCCACGCCCGTGAGACAGAAGATTTATAGCAAGGAGGAGGGCCCTGCATAGCAGCGCGAAGACGGTACACTGCAAACCGTTCAGACCCCTGTTGCAAAGTGCAGAGGATTGGCGGGTGGCAACGTGGGAGGCATGCCTGAGTTCTGGCCGGCGCAGTCAACCCACTGTGGTGGAGTCTAGAGGGGAAAGACAGGAGACAGGAGAGAGTGCCTGCTGCACCATCCCTGACCCTTCACAGGTATTGGAGTTCCCCGCTCTGATCCAGTGGCATGCCAGCAACAGGTAATCTAACACCACATACTCACCTGGGCCTATAAATTCATTCACAACAGACTGGAAATAACCACTGGGGTCATGTTTTATAATTTTCTTACCATAACACAATTTGTTATCTTTGGTTCCTAACTAACCTTTCACTGATCAAAAGTTCTTTCCTCTGGTCAATGGACCATTAGTTGAACTAGTTGATGGTGAAATAACATCAATTCAATCTACTTGCATATTGGAAATGATCACAGAGTCGGGAAATATTTTAAATCTTTATCTTAGATTAATTTCATGGGGACCACTTACAAAGTACAGAACAGGCTCCGTTTCTCATAGGAAAGAAGATTCAATCAAACAATCAAAAATGCATTCATTTACACTTTGCAATGACACTGCATAGAAGGGCGAAGATAGAGAGAAAGGTACATTAGCACATACACGGATATAATTGTAGTTACCAAGGGGCATATTAGCAAGGAACCTCGTTAAAATTATCGCCGTTTTATCAGCAGGAAACTGCCGATAAAACGGCGATAATTGGCTAGCTAATATCCGTTATAGAATTCCTATAGATTCCCAGGTTAGATGTCCTGCACATCTAACCTGGGATTCTATAGGAATTCTATAACGCATATTAGCAAGCCCCTTATCTCCGTTTTATCGGCAGTTTCCTGCCGATAAAACGGCCATAATTTTAACGAGGTTCCTTGCTAATATGCCCCTAAGTATGGTGTGGAAACCAATTCCCAGGCCTAGGAGCTGGAAAGGTTCCCCAGGAAAGATCTGGCGAACAAAGGCTTCAGGACACGAATCAGGACAGGACATATGACCTCTCTATCCCCGACGCTTGCGTAGCACCCCTCTCTGACACTCTCTTCCTCCTCGAGATTCTTCCGCGAACTTCTTCTAAATTATTTTGCTGAAGGTAAATGGTTCAGCAATTCGATACTTCTTCAGCATCTCCGTCTCAAGCTCTTCAATGCTTCTCAATGCTCTGCTCTCGGACAGCATCCCAGTCTCCTTCCTTTACTAACTAACTAAAGCTACTTCAATTATACTCTTTGGTATGCTTCTACCACCCATTGATGTTTCAAATTTACGAAAATACTAACTCTGGTTGGACAGTGGCTCAAGTGGAGAAGTGTGGCTCAATGGTTAGAGCGGCAGACTCTGATTCAGAGGTCTAGCCCGGGACCAGAGTTCAATTCCCCGCCGTGGCGGGTCTTGAGCTCAAAAATTCCATGGACCTGATAATTCTCGCCTCGGTGCCTATTCCAATCATGGGTCCCACTCTGCAACTCTGGGCAATAGCTTGCTTAATCTCCACAATGGCCCCCACTATGCTAAGGATGCCTGGCCTCCACCTTGGGGGTGCCCAGGAGTGGACACCTCACAGGGAAAGCCAGGATGGGTTCCACAGCGGTATTCGTACAAGCGCCTTGAGACCCTTGCAGGTGAGTAGTGCGCTATACAAGTATTAATTTACAGGCAAGGGAAGGTGATCATCACACCATACTTATTTTCGTACATACTCTTTCAGTTCTTTGTTTTAAATCCCACCCCTTTATCTTTATACATAAATCTTTATTCCCACCCGCATTCACATCATAATTGTCACAAATTATAAAAGTTCACAGGTTCCCATCCTCGTCAGTGGACTGTTGTTCTGCTTCTCAGGAAAAGTATCCTTTCTTAACCTTGGACGGTGTTCAAGATGACATCGCTTCTTCCAGCTCGGTTGTACTACGCATGCGCAGCAAAACGGGAGGGACTAGACTACGGTTCACCTAAAAGGCCCTTAATAAGCACTATTGAAAGAGTCAAAAAGACAAATCTTAAAATCAAAAATAAATGGTTTCACTGTATACCACCTATCTCTACTCTAATCCCATTTACTTATCAATGTCCTCCCCGCATTAGCATTAGTAATATAACGGGTTTTAGTTTTCAGCAAGCAAATGGAAAGCATGTGAGTTTCAAAGCAGACATTTTTATGGCAACTGCGCAAGCGCAAGAAATTCCCTCCAAGCGATAGCACGTCATACTACGCAGATGCAGTGGAAGCATGCGCACTAAAGTTTTTCAGTTAGCGGCCATTTTAGCATCCCACTCGAGTTACTTATTAGTAATACACATATGCAAGCTTCACTTTCTTTTGTATTTTTCTGTTGTGAATATTACTTTTCACAATACAGGTTCAGTACGGGGTTAGAGGTTACATAAGAGGATTACGTACCAACAAGTCTCTTTTCTACGAGTCCTTGCTCCATCACCTCTCTGCTCCCTGGCAACGGAGGTGACTGGTGTGGGAGGGTGGGCACGTGGTAGTGGGCCCCTGAAGTTCGCTGGTCACCGAAGGCAAAACAGAGCAGCTGACTGATCGCCATTGCTACCCAGCTGAGGAGCCTGCTTCTTCTGGAAGGATCTGGTCACCCACTGCCAAGGTCTACATAACTGTGCACTGCTCCCTGAAGCTACAAAATGGCCACGAGGGTGTTGCAGAGCGGAACAACAGCGGGTGGGGGCGGCGTACAGGGCCACCCAGTGAACCTGATCTGTGCAGCGGGTGTTGTACACCAGTGGCCCCGGGGACGATGGACCTAGCGTTGGGGCTCAGGTTACGCCGATCTGCAGCGACAAAACAAAAACGACGCCACCTGCAACGCAATAGGCAAGACAGACACTAAGCAAACACAACTCTCCTTTGGGCAGTGAAAAAACCCCCGTGGGATGCTCCCACTGGACGAAGAGCAGTCAGAGGGGGGTGTTTGCTCCATGCACCCATCTGATCCCAACACACGAGAGATGTTCCTGGACCTGAAGCAGTCACTTTTGACTATAGACCTCAAAATTGACTCCATGTCAGATCGGCTAGCCCAGCTCCGGGGTAAAAGTCTTGAACCATGAAGAGCATCTTACGAAAGTCGCACAGCGCGCGTGTAGGAACTGGGGTCACCAGTTCCCCGGGTGGGGGGGTAGTTTGGCCCAAGCAGGTAGGCACCCGAAAGCTTAGGTGTAAAGTGACCATACAGCACACACATCCACTGAGACAGGACACACACGCAAGGACTGACACCACACTCGTGAGGTTTGAGTAAAAGTCAATAGGCTTTATCTAAGTTCAAGGTTCAGGGCAATCAATAACCACAGCATCAATATCTCAGCAAAGCATTTCATTAGAGGGGGTGAGGGGAGCAATTCAATATTCACTGTAGCATATCATCATAACCATTTCATTAAAGGATTACACATTTCATTACTCTGTAATAACGATTGCAACATGTAACTGTAGGCATTCAGGGAATGCGGCATTAGGCAGGAGTAGAAAACACTTCCCTGAGCAGGAGTAAAACAGGTCATTGAAGGTAAAACATTTCCTCAATCAGAGGGAACATCTCATTAGGCAAGAGAACATTTCATGGGGAAATAACCATTTCAGCAGTTAAGCAAACATTCCATCAGGTAAGTAACCCGTTCAGTAGGCAAATCATTTCATTAGGCATAGGTAAATCATTGAACCCGCAGGGGATTTCCCTCGTGGAACTCAGTTCCTGCTAAGAGGCAATCTGGCTGAAACAATTCCACAGCTACGGACTACTTCCTCCACAGATCAGTCACTAAATGAGAGATTTGGGGCTCTTACCCAGTCAATAAGGGCTACTGCCCAGTTCAGAGGGGGCCTTCTGTGAATAATTAGGGCCAACGGGGCCCAACCACAGTGTTCCCCAGGGGAGAGGCGAATTTGGGGTCTCCTGTGGCGTTCCGCCCTCCTCCCCGGGGGTTTACCTTGACTCTTCAGGCCGTCCCGGCCTCTTGCGGAGGTTGGCGGCTGGAGGGGAGGGCTCTGGCCCTCTGGTAGGCCCCATGCGACCTCCAGATCGATTCCAGGCCCTCTGGGGGCCTACGCTGGCAGGTGGGGGCTCTCGGGCTCCTCCTAAGCCCCCGTACCGGTCTCCTTCCTGGTCCCGGGCCGCGGACCAATCAGCGGGTTCCAGGGGAGGAGCGTGCCCGCGGCCGCCAATGGCAGCGCGGCCTGCGGGGCGTCCCAATCTTCCTGCAATTGCCGGCAGCGAAGGCGTGGGCGCGGCCAATGACGCGGCGCCCCGTCACGTGACACTGGACCCGGCCTTGAGGCCTAGTGCGGCCTAGTGGAAGATCGCGGCGGCCTCCCCAAGGCTCCGGGGGCCGCCGCGGAGACTGCTCACAATAGGGCCGGGCGCGGCCCACAGCAACACGGTGGCGGCCCTCAATGGGCACCGAGGGCCGCCAGGGGCAGACAACAGCGCTTCGGGCCCAGTGCTTCACAGGGGATGTTGCGGTGAGTACTTCAAGGTGTGCTCTGAAGTCGCAGCAGCGCTCCGGGGGCACAGTACTTATCCCGCACCGCAGGCACAGCACTAGAAGCAGGGACAGGCACACATGTGGCAGGCAGGCGGGCGCTCGATGAGAATAGCGCCTCGGGGCACAACAGGCCAGAGTTCTGGGGCTAGGAAGGAAGCGCTCAGTAGTCCAGTGAGCAGGACAGGTAGTTCAGGGTGCTAGCGCTTCTCTGGTGCCACAACAAGAGAGCGCTTGAGGGGCAGTTAGGCAGGTCAGGCCACAAGACAGTGGCAGATCAGCGAAGGGGACCCAGGTCGAGTCAGGGAGCGCAGGGGTGTCACAGCGCCAATACCTAGTTGATCCCCCGTAGTCCTTGTTAGCACAGGGAGGTTTCTTCTTAGCGCTTGGTGGTTCCTGCGCCCTTTGTAGTTAGTTTCTTGAGGGGGGGTTGAGTTGAAGGCTGCTGACAGGATTCCTCAGCAGGTCACTGCAGGTGCTCCCTGGGTTCCCCTCCCGCCGGGCCAGATCAGTGGGCTAGTTCAGTGTTCCTCACACAGCTTGGTGGATAGCTCCTAAACCCTGTCACCTCCAGTGGCATAGGTTCCTGACTAGGCCCTACCGCCTAAGTCTCCTGCGTAGGTTCCCCCAGGTCAGTTATGGCCCAACTGACTTAAAACTTTCCCTCCTTTTCTTATATATGCCCAGGTCAGGTGACCACTCTCTAAGGCGGCAAAAGCAGACTCCACCCCTATTCTAGAAGGTTCCAGGAGCTTCCCTACTCTAACTATGGGAAGGCTAGGCAGGCAGGTATTGCAACAATGTTTAAGGGTTCCAGCCAGCTCCTGGCAACTAGGGTGCTACACCAAAAAGACCACGCTGCAGTAGCCGGGGCCTATGGCAGCCATGTTTGAAGTAGAGAGCACCTGCACACCTTAGCATTGGTTAGCAATGGGAAGGTGCGCGGAGACCTAAGGCCAACGAAAAAGAGGGCTGGAAAAATGAGGCAAGGGCGAATAAAATAGGGAAAGCCCACCCTAGGGCTGACAGGTCTAACAACACGTCTGCAGGGCACCACTAATCACGTTTTTGCTGTTGGAGGTGATCTGCAGCAAAAATGAAGATTTAGAAGCTAGATCACGCCGAAACAATCTGCTCATAACAGGGGTGCCAGAGTACACAGAGCCATGACTAGAGTCGAGGACTAAGTTGAGGAAATACTCAGGGAGATTTTTGAGGACTCCCTCTCCAATGTCTGCATAACGGAGCGCGCAAACAGGTCCCTGGGCCATGCGGCCAACGACTGGATGCCCGGCAAGGCCAATAATAGCACGCTTATTGAATTATAGGGGCTGTGACACTGTGCTGCGGAGAGCCTGTGATCTTCTGGCCACAAGTTACCAAGGTAATGCAATATCATTCCTCCCTAATTTTACCTTAACGGTGCAGGCCGCACGGAGGGAGTTTGTGCCCTTGAAAAGAATACTGCAGCAGCAAGACATCAAGTATTTGCTTCTCCACCCAGCGAAGCTTTGCATCTTCCATCAGGGCAAGGCTATGTTCTTTACAGATCCTAAGGCAGCCAACAAGTTCGCCTGCTCCCTTAAACAACCAGCTCCAACTTCAAGAGTGAATGTAGAGCGCACAGAAGAGGACCCCTAGACGAGAATGACTGAGGCGTCAAGTGTTTGGGAGTTGACCGGTGGAGCAGTGCCCTGCCTGGCTGCATGAGACTGATCCTGCAGAACTTTCTTTTCTCTTCCTTTGGTAGAGAAGACTGCGTGTCCCACGACTCGGGGTGCGGGCCTGCCCAAGCCGCGCCCGGATGGATGGAACTACTCTCATACCCACTCCTAACTATATCTGGTTCAGCCACCGGGCATACAGTTGCTGGGTTTTCCCAAGCACCTAGTGCCCCCTGCAGGGATGACTTCCATGACAGTTTCAATTGTTGGCCGCTGTAGGCCTCCTTTGTTTAACGGGGTAAACTGTCAGCCATGTTTGGGATCTGTAGTGGGAGGTAGGCGGGTTTGTTGGGTGGGGCGCACACTTAGTATGCTTTTTGATCTTCCTTGTTCTTTCCCCTCTATTCCCCTATCTTTCCTCTCTTTGACCCTGCCTCATTGCCCAATAGGTGCTTAGGGCAGTCCAGCGCAGGATGATCTTGCTGTGCCCGGGGATGGGTGAGACTGACACAGACTTGGATGTGCTCAAGGCAGTGACATGGAATGTGCGAGGCTTGAATGATTACCGAAAGGTGAGACTGGTAGCAGCATATCTTAAGCACCATGGGGCAGACATATGCTTCTTGCAGGAATTGCACCTAACTAGACAACACTGCGCGCGACTCAGAGTGGGGTTGATGGCAGAGCAATTTGTGTCAGGCTACTCTAATTATGCTAGGGGCACGCTATAATCCTCAGAAAGGGACTTCCTTGGAAAACGGGCACTGCGCTCTATGATCTGGAGGGGAGGTACATGATTGTTGCAGGGGTCCTGAGGACACAACCGGTCAGACTAGTTTAGGTTTATGGGCCGAATGTGGACGACCCGCAATTCTTCAGCAAGGTTTGGAGACTGACGGAGTCGCTCAGAACCTGGACTATCTTGTAGGGGGGGGATTTCAATGTGGTGTTGGACGAGGGCATGGATTGGTCTGGCAACTCATGCCAATCTCATCCAAGGGCAGCGGAACAGCTACGCACAATTATGGAAGACCATGACCTGGTGGATGTATGGCGGCGCCGGCACCCAACACAGTGCAAGGGCACAAGTGTCTCTGCGGCGGGCCCTTCGTGGTCCCACATCTATTACTGGCTTACGTCGCGAGACAGGGACGCCTGGATACTCATGGTTGCCCATTTAGCCCTATCCCTTTCCGATCACGGACCGTGCTGCTACAATTTGCGCTACCGGATGCAAACGTGGACACCATTTAGCTAGAGACTTCCCTTTGGGGCGCTTCGGGATCAGGTATTCCGGGAATCGATCCAACCAATATCATACAATACTTTGAGATAAATAGCGGTACTGGTCGTAATCCGAGGTAAATGCATTACCAAACAGGCAGATGTACTGTGTTCGCTCTGGGGAAATCTCCGCCTCCTGGAAGGCGAAATCCGGAAACTTGAGCTAGAGTACTTTGACTGCAACAGCGTGGAAATCCTGGGTAGCATTAAAGGGAAAATTGGAGATCGAAGAGGCAGCACATTGGGAAACTCATTATCTGTGTAGGGAGGCTTGAGCGCGCCAGTATGGAGAGGGGGGATCATGCTGGGAAAACACTAGCGGGTTTATTAAAGAAGCCCTGGGCTAGCGAGTATATTGGAGAACTGCACAGGGAAAATGGGGAGATAGTTGTGGGTCAGGAGGCGGTGCAGGCAGAGGTGCTTGCATTCTATACCTCCCTGTACTCGGCACAACAGACAGCAGAGCATCCAAACCTGCTCTCCCTATTTGACTCGATTGATCTTGCCTGGCTCAGTGACAGGCAATGTCGCTACCTAGATGAGCCCTTCGAGGAGGAGGAGTTTATCATGGTGATTCGGGCCATGCCTGGGGACAAGGCCCCTGAGATGGGCAGACTCACTGCCTCCTTTTATAAAGAATATGCGCTGCTTCTGGTCCCTCATCTCCTCAACATGTACGTGGAGTCCTAGGACTGCGGTTCATTTTCCCATTCCCTGCGGGAGGCACTTATTGTGACCATTTTGAAACCTGACAAGAACCCACTGATGTGCGACTCATAGTGGCCACTCTCCAAGATAAATCTGGATAATAAGATACTGGCCAAGCTACTGGCATCGCGCCAACTCCCTCTGCTGCAGGCGCTGCTGCGGCCCCATCAGTGCGGTTTCGTGCCCGGATGTAGCACGTCTCACAAGTTGCACTCTTTTTACGCGACAATGCAGGAAGTTGACAGTTCTCTCCCCACTGCGGAGTTTTGTTTAGATGCGACCAAGGCTTTCGATACCCTGGAGTGGCCTTATTTGTTCGCTCTTCTTTCTTGCATTGGCATCAGTCCCCTATTTCTCAAAAAAATTGCTCTATTATACTCGGCTCCAACTACGAAACTGAGGGTCAACAGTCAGGTATATCCCCCACAATCCCGGTGCCCCATGGCACGCAACAGGGGTTCCCTCATTCCCCCCTCCTGTTCGCTATAGCGATGGAGCCACTGGCGGCTCGGCTCAGCCAGCATCACGCTAAGCGGGGGTTGGCCTTCACCCCCACAGTGATTCTTGTTTTAATGTACGCTGATGACGTGACTCTGTACGTCCAATATCAAGCTGAAAACCTGGACCTACTCATTCAGGAGGTAGTCCGGTTTGAGAAAGTGTCGGGTATCTCCATTAAATGGTGAAAGCCCATTATCTTTCCACTTACCGCGGACGCTGACCAGTTCCAATCGGAATTCCTGCTTCAGTGGGCGAGCTCCCCAGTAAAGTACTTGGGGATCTGGCTCAGTCGAAACCTAGACGAACTTTGGAGCTACAACTATGGTAGGCTCATGGAGTGGCTGGAAAGCAGACTTAGCAGGTGGAGATCACTTCCCGTATCCCTTGCGGGTCGCTTGGCCAAAACAAGATGGTGCTGGATTACAACTGTTCCCCCGGCGCAGTTTGCCTATCACTGGGTATTCCCGACCCTCTTCATGGCGCATACGGCCCCGGAAAGTGACAGGGCAGATCCAGTATCCCTGCATATGGCACTGTTCGGGTCCCAAGGGCCTGATTGAAGATGGCACGTGGGCTTACTGTTGCGTGCAGCTGAAAGAAATGTCACCTAACTATAGATTAAGGCTGATTCATTTAAAATGTATTCATAGGTTGTGCAGGACCCCCATATGGCTGCATATTGATGGTCTGAGTGAGGATGCCAGGTGTGTGCGTTGCCGAGCCCCGGAGGCCTCCTTCATTCACCTTGGCGTCACCTAGGAGTGCCCCGTGATGGCAAGGTCCTAGGAAAGTGTCTTTGAGGTGTTGGCCCTGTTGACGGATGCCATCATTGAATGCTCCCCCCTAGTGACCCTGTTGGGGTACGTGTGTAGTGTAGCTGCTGAACGCAGGAAACTGGTAGCCATGCTCTTGGCCAAAAAAAGGGTGGATGTCTGCTGGGGCTGGGGACGCAGTCCGAAGGCACAGGAGTGGCTCATGGATGCAGCATTCTGCGGATGTATGTCAATACTACGCGGTGTTTACACCGCGCTACCATTACAACGCAAGTCGTTACAACGACTTGCGCTGTAGGTGCTGGACTTAGGAATAGTACCATTTACTATTCCAACTCCAGCTTACGCAACAGTAGGGAAGGTGTTGGAATAGTAAATCTACTATTCCTTAGTCCCTAGCGCCATCCAGCGCAAGTCGTTGAAACGACTTGCGTTGTCATACCTGCGTTGTAATGGTAGCCCGGTGTAAACACAGCTTCGTAATGGATGTTCCCCGCATTCTGCCATAATCAGCTGTCTGATTACTGGGAACTGATGCCTGCACAGTCTCAACCTAAAGACATTTGGGCATCACTGCTGAGTTATCTTGACTCACTGTCCCCTGGCAACGGAGCCGAGACGATGACAGCGGCCTAGGCGATGTGCGCTGCCTATCCGTCACCGTCGAGGACTGTGGACAACCTGGTCATAGCTGGAACTCTTCACCTTCAACTGGATATGAGAGGAACTTCCCCCTGTTTGATTCATCCCTACCCTTTCTGTTCTTTTTTATCTATTCCTTTTTCTGCTTGATCTGGTTGGTGAAGGACCCTGTCCTATCTCCCGGGGAGACCGACACTATGGAACACTGAAAAAGAATCTAAAGACGTGGATGATCTGTGCCAATGCAATCCTTGCTCTGTGTAACAACATTGTACGTGAATATTTTGCTAATGGCAAGCCTGCCAGTAAGTTTGTAAGGAGCAACAGTGTGGCTCTGCTCTGTATTTCAGTGAATGTTGGCTTTCTTAAAATACAATAAATAGAACTCTTCAATAAATCAATAGGGCCAAGATATAGGATATTTAATGCAATCTGCAGATGTTCTATTTGTTATGTTATGTTATATTGGTATTTGTAGCGCGCACAATTACTCTTGAGTATTTGCATACTAATTTCTTCCCTCATTGCATGTTGAGATGTCTTTTTATTAATACCTATGCAAAAATTACAAATGTCATCTGGTTCAACTTCCACTCTTTAGAATGGATTCTACTTTACCCAGAATCCCTGATGTTTCAACCTGCTGTCCCTACTCAGCACAGAGCCTCCATTACATCATTCACCCATCTCCCTGCAGTATTTCTCCTGATGTTATATGCCCCTTCTGGACATCAGTAGCACAGGCTGAATATGTGATATTTTTTCGCATGCGTTTACCTCACATGCCATAACAACGTGGTTGTTTCAACGACCGCGTTGTTATTTCGCATACCGTTACAATGTAAGTCGTAACAACAACTTGCGTTAGGGGGTGCTGGATGTTGGAATAGTATAAATTACTATTCCAACTCCAGTCTGTGCTGAAACTAGGGAAGGTGTTGGATTCTAAATCCAACACCTTCTGCCCCCCAAACGCAAGTCGTTGTTCGTACTTGCATTGCAATGGTATGCAAAATAACAATGCAGTCGTTGTAACAACCGAGTTTTAATGGCATGCGTTGTTACGCATGCGTGGTAAACGCTGTTTGGTATACGGGCATGTACCCCAGCTCTGAATGCACGACTACATGTGAATCATGCTAACCTAGCGTGGGCAGAGAGGCATAGGTCTGTCCCTGACTATGAGAGCTCAGGATCTGTCCTGTGACCTGGTGGGGTGCACACAGTGAACCCTCATGGTTGGCAGTAGACTTCTCTCCCTATCCCTGATGTAAACATAAAGTGGCGGTGACATTGTGCCATGTTAAGTGAACTTTTAGTGTGACAAGATGTTTTGATCTGTATCCGTAAGAGGGCGTGGCCTACTGAACCCTCTTTTATAAAGTTCCATTCTTATATGGAACGAAGAACCAAGCACTGACATCCTCTGTACATGTTGAGAGCATGTGCATGTTCAGTGAGACTCCACTCCCCCCCACACTACTACCCATGTCCATACCTGGGTAGAGGTAGGGGGTGGAGAGCGTGTGTGCGTGTGTGTGTGGGCGTGAGTGTGTGTGGGGTGTGTGTGTGTGTGCGTGTGTGTGTGGTGTGTGTGTGTGTGTGTGTGTGTGTTTGTGTGCGCGTTTGTGTGTGTGTGTGTGTGTGCGGTGCGTGTCCGAGTATTAGAAGAATTGGGGTCTATCTTGGACACTGAGCGAGCAGAAAGAAGCCAGGGCTATTCTATGAAGACTGTTGGCGCGGGGCTGACCCATTGTTAGCAATCCTGATGAAACTCCATTGAATCCCAGTGCCACCGGCACCATCTCCATCTGCCAGCTGCATCATTTACAAAGCCATCACAACCAGCACCCTCTCGTATCTTGCAGGCAACCCCACCACATCTGATGGCTCTCAGTGCACCCAAAGCCAAGACTCCATCCAACTGCAGACTAAGAAAAGTAAAGAACAGATAAGGCAGCTGGCCTTTTCCATACATGAGGATCTGGAATAACATCCCCATATCCATTACAACCACCCCAACGCTCCTCCAGTTTCAAACATGCATAATGTACCCTCTACAATCCAGCTACCTCTCCCATCACTTGTTGAGTTTATGCTTGTCTTTGATCCTGTACGGCGCTCCACAGCCATTTAGTTGGATTGATGCCCCAGAAATAATGAATACATATACAAGGGACTGCTGATGAATTCTTCCTGAGCACTGCCATTAGGTGGATGGTAGCAGTGGAGTGTGGTACAGCAGTTTTTAGGTCGAGGACTCGTCGCACGGCTGTAAGCAGTGTGGGCGGAGCCCGAAGATTTAATGTTTCTTAGAGGGGGCTTGGAACCCGCCCCTCTTCTCCATTGGCTGGCCTAGTAAATGCTGGCCAGCCATTGGAGGAGAGGGGCATCACTCGGTCCAAGCCCCGTCTTTTTCGGATTCGGGGGGCGTTTTTTTAAGGTTCTTTCTTGCTTTGATGGTAGCGGTGGAGTGTGGTACTGCAGTTTTTGTAGTTCAATTGAGGAAGTTCCTAAACTAGGCCTGTCCTGTTGCCCATTTCTGATTGCTGCTTCAGGAGGACTGATGACATTAAGGTGTAGGAGACTGAACACTGACACCGCACAGTGTCCCTGTTGTGAGCACTCCTTTTTGGATTCAATATCAGTGCTACGAGCTAGGAAAGCATCACTGTACACAGACCTGCTGAGGTGTGGCGCCGCGGCCAGGGCAACTGCCGCTGGAATCTGGGGATCACGGTTCGATCTACGGCTCCGGCGGCAGGTTAGCCCAGCACCATGTGACTCTGGGCAATAGCTTGCTTAATCTTCCCGACGGCCCCCAGCGCCTAGAGACCCTAACGGGTGATTGTGCGCTATACAAATGTGGATTATTATTATTATTATGTGGACCTGAAGGTCTTCATAAAGAGCCTAGAAGTATGCCTGCTGCAACGGAGGAAAGAGTGTGCCTGTCCCTGCTGGAGGAGAGACCTGTGTGAGGTGCATGATGAGCTGAACCTAAGAGAAAACTGACAACCCAAAGAGATGATCCGTGCTGGGGGTCTCCCCGACTTCTCTGTGCAGTTCTTGGAAAAAGCGGTGTCAAGTTTAAGCTAAAATGATATCACCCAGCCGCAGGTTCAATCTTCTGGTGGTGCTGCCACCACAGAAGAGTGAAGGACTATGGGCCATATGTATCAAGTAAATTTGCATTCGCAAAGGCCGAAATTCGCATGCGAATTTGCAAAATGGAATGTATTAAGAAAAATTTGGTGCAAAATAAGGAATCGCAAAATTTGCGATTCCTTATTTTGCAATTGCATTTAAAGAATCGAAAATTTAGCGATTCCTTAAATGCAATGTATGTAGCAAAAAAATTTGCAAAATGCCCTTAAGGATTCGCAAATTACCACCAACTTCTAGTTGGTGGTAAGTTGCGAATTCCTTGAAAAATGCAAATTTTTGCATTTTTCAAAGTGCCATGTGTCGCACATACATGCCCTTAGGGCATGTATGTGCGACACATGTGCACCCATGCATATTTCAGGGGTGCAACAGGGTGTCCTTTGGACACCCCTGCACCCTTGAAATTATTCTCAATTTGCGATTCGCAAATTGCGAATTGCAAATTGAGAATAACTTCCCATTCATTCCTATTGGCCTCCTGGCCCATAGAAATGAATGGGAAAGTATTCCTTAATTGCGATTCGCAATTTGCTAATCGCAATTAAGGAATTTTAATGAATCGCAAAAAAAATGCGATTTTGTACATACATACCCATTTGCGATTCTCAAATAGCGATTTCTTAAAAATCGCTATTTGAGAATCGCAAATGGGTATCTTGATACATATGGCCCTATATCACAGCTAAGCAGAGATCTGATCTGCCCAGGGTCCACCACTGCCACACAAGGGATCACAATCAAAAGATTTTTACTGGATACCACAACAACTCTCACTGCAATATCAAGTGCATTCTTTCAGATACACCGCAGGGTGCTGCTTGCAAGGGGGTGCCCATGCACACCACCTGCTAGTGACTATTATTTTGCCAAAGAAAAAACAATTAACTTTTTAACTGAGCTCTTTTTTTTAAACTAATGAGAACATTTGAGCTAACTGCACATCCTGCCTAGATGGGTGGGGTGAGGATGGTAACCACAGAAATCTTGTCGCTAGTCGGCAAAGAGGACGATTATCAGGAAAGGGTTGCATTGCCTCAGACAGATGCCCAGTGCAGCAAGTCAAGCCGTTTTCTGGTGAAGGTGCCTTGGTGGGGCACATTTATGATTGGCACTAGCCACTGGGTGGGAGAAGTTGGTCCCGTGCTCACTGTGCCTCTGGAACCAAGCCACACCTGACCGACGAGCCCCAATCAGGGCAACATCAGTCTTGGGTTGCATGTGTTCTAGTTCAGGGAAGACCTGGCTTGGCAGTTCAGGCTGGACTGTTCCCATGAGGAGCAGGGTCAATACAAATTTGCATATTGCTGGATACAAACTGATGTGGCATGGTGAGCAAAAGAGCAATAGGGTGGAATGCTACCTCAAGCAATTGCCAGTGATTAGACTTATTGCAAGCACGACTCCCATCACCTTTTGTGTGTTTGATCGCTTGTGGTCTGCCGAACGGCACCTGCTAAATTCGTCCACTCTTGCAGTTAGGGACCCCGCCAGGTGATTTGTGACCAGGAAGGATGATGCCCTGACACTCCAACTCACTGAGTGCTGTTATAAGCATTGCTAAGGGGATTAAACTACCAGAAAAATTTGGGAATAAAATGAGATGCCAAAACTTATAGACTTTGGTACCAGTTTTTGTGTGGGAAAGAGTACTTCAAACAAAAAAAAAGAAAGAATTTGAGAACAGGAATTTTCAAAAGTAAGGCAATTTAATATGTTTTAGAGATGGCAGTGTGTACCACATTGGTAACTTCAAAGGCTGTCCAGCTTTATATAAAGTATGCATTAGGTATATAAAAGGGTCGCTTTGGAGGATTATGTAAGGCTAATGTCAGTAACAAAATGAATTGCAATACATCCTATAAGCAAACGTATGTGGACAAGAATCTTAAACCATTCTGTGTGTCATGGACAGGAATTGCAAGGTTTTATCCCAAATGCTCATTTACCATAGACAGTAAACAGGTGTCAGTGATGTAAGATTCTTGCGTTTGATGTAGTATCATTGGTAGATATTTATATCAAGGAGTGTGGGGTGTAAGGAAGTTATATCCACCTAATGTGCAACTGGGCGGACACACGGGCCACAAAATTGACCTACTGGGATATAGTTGAGCAAATTTGTAATGTGTAGAAAGGAGAACATGCGGTTTCCTGAACTGTATCAAGAAGTGTTGGGAGATATGAGGGATTGAAACACAATAATCTGGAGGGTGTTATTCCAGTCAGGCGCAAATTGAGAAATGAGATGATTTATATCGAAAAATTGTAGGATACGCTAAAGAAATGGTGCAAAAAAAAATTATAGAACCAAATGAACCTTTCCCTGGATATCTCTTGTTGTTTTCTTGTTGAAGAGTTCATGAGAACAGTGTTTATGTGTAGATTTAGCTGTTTAAGTAATGTAGTTTGGACACATAGCCACCTCCTGCTGAATCTTCATGAGATGATTTGAACACTTGCCAGAGCGACTGTGCTTTCAAAGGTTGATCTAGCAATTGCATACGGTCAGGGTAAATGACTTGACCCTCCTTCCGGCGGTCTCAGTCAACACCGAGTTCTGCCCTCAGCACTGTGGAGACTTTACTTCGAATTCAGTGCACACCCTGCCCAGGCACTCCTCACCAGCGCCTCGGGTTGCACTTCGACATGCACACCGCACGTCCGAGACTCGCCTCTTCTCTGGTGCTCATGACGACCCATCCCTCTTTCACCAATGCCCTGCTTGCACCTCGACATGCACCCTGCGTGTCCGAGTCTCACCTCTTCTCCCGGTGTAAATGATGTCCAGGCGCTCTTCACCAATGCTCAGGCTGCACCACAACACTCACACTGCACGTCTGAGACTCACATCTTCTTTTGGTGCACACAATGACCAGGTCTGCACCATGACATGCACCCAGCGCGTCCGAGTCTCACTTCTTCTCCCCGGGCACACAACGACCAGGCGCTCCACACCAATGCCTTGGCCTGCACCACTAAATGCACCCAGCGCGTCCGAGGCACAACTTCTGAGGGTCTCGAGCTGCAAAAGCACCTGCACACCGCGTTGCTTGGGACTTCTCTGGAAAATTGTATGAACCTGTATTTCCAAACAGGTAGCCAGCTCACCTCTGGCCCTTGGGGTTACAAGACACAGCACAAAGCACAGGCTTCTTCAAGCAGGGGTACCCAGTGCCTGCAAGCACAGTCCCAACAGCCTCTCCCTTAGAACAGCAAACTGCAGACCAGCCCCAAATCACGAAGCAAGGATTGTTTTTTCTACAGCAGTTTCGTCAGTTGCTCCTTCTTTAGCAGAGATTCCTCTTGACCACAGAATGGGTCCAAGCCTTTTAAGTCTCAATCCATATCTGTTTCATTCCCACATTCAGGGGTTTCAGCTCTCATAGTTATACCCCTTACTGTCTTTGAAGTTCGTTTGTGCTCAGGTTTCCCTGACCCCTCCCTATTTCACTTCTGGGTGTCTCCCTACCAGTGTCACCTGATGGAGCAAGGGCTCGTATAAAAGAGACTTGATCGGATGCAATCCTCTCATATAACTCATAAAACTGTATTAATAGAGTATTGTGTAAATTAACATGCACTGCAGTACATATTTTAGAAAAGATGAAGCTTTCCTATGTGTCTTACTAACAAGTAACCCGAGTAAAAATTAAAATGTCTGCTAACGCGGGAAACTGTACTGCGTATGCGTTAACTGTATCTACACAGAATGATGCTCTTTCACTTGGAGGGAAATTTCTGCACCTGCGCACTCGTTCTAAAAATGGCTGCTTGAAAGCTCACCTGCTAAGCACCTGCTTTATTGAAACTAATACGAGCTTTTTACTAATTGGTAATGCTGGGAGAGCTTTTATGAGAAAATGGGATTAACGTAGAGATAGGTGGTATACAGTGAAATCATTTTATTTTGAAATGAATATGTTTCTCTTTGACCTCTCTATTAGTTCATATTTGGGCCTCCGAGTGAGACAGAAGGCCATACCTCACATGACTTCCACGCAGGCGCAGTAACCTGTCCTGAAGTCTTTGTCACCTGATCTTTCCCGGGGCACCCTTTCCAGCTCCTTGGCCAAGGGGTTGATTTCCACACCAATCTAGGTAAATATAGTTCTGTGTAGTACATCATTGTACTGCTCTCTCTGTCCTCTTCTTTCTGAAGAATTGTCATTGTGAAATCTCGTTTAATATAGATGACTGATTATTGATTTAATTTACTCTGCCTTCCTTGGAGAAATGGAGTTCGTACTGTAATTTGTTTTGGCTCACATAAGTTTAACTAGATGAACATTTTAAACTTTCTAGAGTCTGTGGTTATTTCAAATAATAGTAAGGCAAATATAAATTCTATGTCATTTCACCATCAACTAGTTCCAACTAATAGGTCCATTGACCAGAGGAAAGAACTTTTTGATCAGTGAAAGATTAGTTAAGAAAGTCAGGTAACTAATCTTATAAAAAGCATTTATAAAATTGACCCCCAGTGGGACTTACTAGCCTATGTGAGCGTGTGTGATTAAAAGGCCCAGGCAGGGCCGGACTGGGAACAGACACCGGCCCAGCAAACTGCTCCGACGCCCCCCCCCTGGGGTGAGGGGGAGTGAAGCTGGGTAGTTTGCGAGGGCCGGTTTCGGCCGATTTTGTTACAGGGGGCGATATTGCTGACCCCCTGTAACAGAAATGGCCCCCCCAGGGGCCCAAAACTGGTCCCCGCCCTAGCGGACTACCGGGAAAACGCCAGGTGCCCGCTATGGCCAGTCCGGCCCTGGGCCCAGGTGAGTATATGGTAAATGAGTACCTGAGGCTGGTAACCCGCCGGATCACACCTCTCTCCCTTTGATACTGGGGGTTAGGATCCTTAATCATTCAGCAGGGGATGGGTCAGTTGGTTTATGGCAGCAGCCCAGGCCTTTTCACCTCCCAGGCTTCTCCTCCCCCTGCTCTCCAGATGCAGGGCAGCCTGGTGCCATCTCAACTCCTCCCTGAGTCAAGACCTCTCCCAGCTCCTCTCACCGTTCAAGTTCAGACAGACAATCCACATTTCAGCAGAGACACACAGAAATGCCTAGAGCACAATGGTGGTTTCTGAACACACAGTGACAAAACCACCTTCACCGAAAGATGTGTTATGACACTGAGAGCTCATACAAACTACACTACACCTCTCCATTATAAACGGACGGGAAACTAGACTAACAAACGCAATACCCAGCCTCCCCCATTCTGTCCTATGGGCAGGATGGTCCTTCAGCAGTGAAAATCGAAATGGAGAGTTTTTCGCACTGTCGGAACACAACACACACCTCAGTTTATATTCTGCCTTTCACCTACACTGCACCCTGCCCAGGGGTTACCTGGTACCAACCACAGGGGTGCCCAATGTGTATGTAAAAGGGAAAGTCAGGCCTGACAAGTGTTTGCACTTGTCACGGCAACATGCTAGTTTAGCACTCTGCGCGCAGGCCCTACACTGCAGGCCTGAGTTCCCTTCTCCGCGCACCTTTGCATTACTAGCCCTGGCACACACAGTGCACATCACTGGGGACTTTACTAGTAAGGCAAACACACCAATCATGGCCAACCAATCAGCATTACATTTTACACAGGGAGCACTTGTACTTTGACACTGATCAGCAGAGGCAAAGTACCCAAAGCATCTAAATTGGCAACTCTTTGTCAGGAAAATGGTCTAGGGGGAAAGCAAAAAGTTTAGGGAACTTTAGCCAAGAAGGCCAAGTCCAACACAGTGTGTCCAACGTGTTGTAAGCATAAACTGTGTATTACACTCTCACTCACATCCCACTAACCTCTCTCACATCTAATTATCTGTTACACTCACACTGTCAGGACATTATCTCGTTTACAGAACTATTTATGTATTAAAGGAGTAAGTTTGCTATATTCAAATGTTTGATAAACAAATTCCTAGACTCAACTGGAGGTCATTCTCCTACTTCTTAATGAATATTGTGACATTTTAGGCATGGTCAATCCTGTCAACAGTACCTTGTGAAATCTTTAAATTGTGAATAACACCTGACTAATTTGTAGCCTTTAATTCTAGGGCACCTGAAACTAAGGGTCACATGTATGTAGCTTTTTTGTTGTCGGAAACAGACCAATTCACAGAATTGGGCCATTTGCAACCAAAATATAGCCTTTTTGTATCTACCAAACCCTATTTTGCGGTTAGGTAACCTACTACCAAATCGCACAATGGGTTAGCAATTCGGTATGAGGAAGGTCCATGTACGAATGTTCTGCGACTGAAATGCAGTCGCTAATCATTCACATTTTCTGCCTACTTCACGGTGGTAAACCAGTCGCAAACTGGGAAGGGGTTCGCAGGGGAACCTTCCACTTTGTGAATGGCTGCGATAACAAAAACGTTTTTTAAGAGCGGACACTGGTCCCAGGGTCCACTGCCTACGCTTAAAAAATGAAACTTCAATTTAAGGAAAATGGGCTGCATTAAAAAAAATATGCTGCTCTATTTAAAAGCAAACACAGACATGGTAGTCTGCTGTCCCCAGCAGGCCACCATCCCTGTGTTTTTAGTGATCCCAATCGGTCACAAATTGCGACCTACCTCATGAATATTAATGAGGTAAGTCAATTGCGAACCCATTAGGAATTGCTAAATGTGTCAAGGACACATTTGTATATGGGTGTATATGATTTTATGATAGCGGATTGCAAAGATTCACTATTAGTAACTCGTAAAATGAAGCCTACGCACCTGTGGTCCGAGAGGCCATAAGCATGCTTGGCACTTTTTTCTGCACTCTTTGCCTGAATACATTAAAGTGGCTCTGCTGTTCTGTTGGGCATTCATAGCTGCAAAGTGCCACTACGTCAAATGTCTGACTTTAACTCAGTCCTGACCTTTTAACAGACATTATATTGTATTCTGGGACTTGAAATGTTGCTAACAGTGCAATAATTGGCTCAAGAACCCTGGCACTAGAGTGAAGTTGAGTAAAAGTCAGGTTTACCTGAAAATATTACACACACGAATATGACGGATGTATGACGTTACAACGCATACTTTTACAACGCCTACCTTTACATCGTAAGTTTTACAACGCATACCATTACAACGCATAATGCTTTTGGCCGCTGGATAGTGAATAGTTTAATTTACTATTCCAACTCCAGTCCCCGTGGATAGTAGGGAAGGTGTTGGATAGTACATTAAACCTATTCCCTATCCTACAGCGCCCCCCAGCGCTATGCATTGTAATGGTTTGCGTTGTAAAAGTTTCGTTGTAATGGTAGTTCGTTGTAAAAGTTTCGTTGTAAAGGCTGTATACCGAATAGGACACCTTGCAGCTATGAATTTTGTTAGTATGTGGAAAGTGTTGTGTTATTTTATTACCTTGATCCCATGTGCTCTTTTCACTACACCTAGCAGTGAATGTTTAAAGCCTGGGGTGTTTGGCAAGTGTCTTGCTATCAACACTAACTTGCTAGAAAGGGGCTGAAATTTTATTACATGTGAGGGGAATTGAGATAGTACATATTGACCAAGATTCTTTTGAGGCAGACATTTTAACAATCAGTGAAGGCGTTGCACACTGCCAAAAGATCAAATATGATTTTAACGTTCCCATAACCTCTAGAGTGCATAACATAATTAGATCAGACTTAAAACATGCTTCTAAACCCTGCATCCTTAATCCAAGCACACAAAACTAGAGAAAACAAAAGGAAAAAGAAACAATATTTTAGTGACATCAGTAAACAAGAAAACTCAAGCAGAATAATCTAGTCTTTATTGCTGCTACCTGGTATAACAAAAGTACACTGAACTGGCCTCTTCAAGAAGAAATACAAATGACCAATTCGCTCTCACTTTTCTCTTTTTGAATGGCATTTTAGTATGCGGCTGTGCAGGTGTTTATCAATGTTTACATGTTTATACTGATGAGGACTCGTTCCCTTTCTGTGGGGTTTTATCAATTATTATAGGTTTGAACCTAAAACAGGATATCCTCATTACTCATCTTCAAACCAGAGTGATGATTTGGGTGTGTTCTGTGAAGGTCATCAAATGAAATCTAAGAGAGCAAATCAGTCGGGCAAGCAGAGTGATGTAAATCAAAGGACAGTGTTTTCTATGCCACTTGTTTCAAGTTCACATCAGTACGATGCTTGTTTTTGGACTGGATAAGGATCCTCCCTCAGCTCAAAAGTGCTCCTTGCCTCGGAGAGTCTTCTGTAGACTTTTGTTTGCATCGCTCTTGAGCTGAAGACTTTCTCTCAGACTTCCTTCTTGTTGGTGTCAGTCATCCATCACACTCTTAACAACAAGAGAGGAAGGGAACAAAAGGCGCTCCTGTCCCCCTCGAAGTAATCAATGAAAACAACAAAGGAGCGTCAAAACAAGCTTATAAGAGAAAAGCGAGAAAGCAACAACACTCACAGACTCGTTTGGCTGTGAGAAAGAACCTCTTATGGTTATTCAGAAAGCCCTCACTCACCAACCTGGTTGGTGACATACTTCATCATTGGGCCCCACCAGGAGTGGCCGAGTGCCACCCTAGTGTGCTTCAACGCCAGGTTACTGCAGAGCTGTTTTTTTGAGTGTAGAGTGATTTTTAAGTGATTTAAAAATGTACCAATTGTGTCAAAAAAACAATTTTTAATAGTTTTGCCAATTGTACATGGATAAAAACAGAGTTGTAGGGTAAAGGACCAAAATTAGAAGTCCAGGTTTACCCTGTGTTGTTTGGGCAACATTTTTCTGCCACAGAGATAATGGTAAATCGGGCGTTCGTCAGGACCAGTGAATGGGTGAAAGTGTATATAGTTACTAATATACCCCGGTGGTATTGGCGAGCTTAGGTCCACCATATACTGGGGTGTCAGTGTTAAAAAAAAAAGTAAAAAACACTGTCTCAAGATTCTAAATGATTGGAGTGGTACCTGCTTGATCCCTCAAATGCGGGACCTCGGGGTCCGGCATTTGAGGGATCAAGCAGGTACCGAGCGGGTGCCTAGTACAGAGGGCTGTGTGCCAAAGTGCTTCCACCCCCCTCTCGAGAACCATGGTGCTTAATACGCCTAGCACTCATTAATAAACTCGATTCCACTCCAATCATTTGGAATCTTGCGACAGTGTTTTTTACTTTTTCTTTTAACACTGACACCCCAGTATATGGTGGACCTTAGTGCGCCCATACCACCGGGGTATATTAGTAATTATCTACACTTTCACCCTTTCACTTGTCCTGACGAGCGCCCGATATACCATTATCTCTGTGGCAGAAACATGTTGCCCAAACAACACAGGGTAAATCTGGACTTCTAATTTTGGTCCTTTACCAATGTCATTCATCCCAAGTACCTCACCATCCCTTTTAGGGCTAGGGAGATACAGGCCTCTCTCATAAGTTCTTGGCAACAGCTTCTCAACTGTGCCTGCCTCCACATTCCTGGATCTCTCCACATTACAGGCTACCTCTCTCCATCCAGTGGCTGCTGTGCTAGGGTCCACCAAACCCCAAGTCTAAGAAGCAAGTGAAGGTGTGGAAACATTGCTGGGAGCTTCAAATGAAAGTGCTCATCTTGGGCACTACCTGGACCTGCCTCCCAAACCACAATTTACAAACAAAATCCTGCAACATTATTGGAAAAGATGGCATTAGCGAGTACTAACATACATGTGTGACATACGTATGTCTCTCCAAACATGACCATCTGTGACCATTCCAGTCCACCAGATATTTTTTATCCGTTCAACCAGTGCTTAATTTAAGCTGGGTGTTTCCAGTGCTTAGCACCAGCACTATGTTGGCACTTATGGCAGAGTGCCACATGGTGGCGCTGTTTGATTAATTTAGAGATCATCTCCACTGTCCTAAAATCGCTAAATTGGCTGCCTATTGAAGCAGGAATACAGTTAAAGATCGCTTGCCTGACTCACAAAGCTCTCCTGCTCAAACCCCCCAAATACCTATGCCAAAAGTTGGAACTATCTGGAGGTGGTAGACCGTCAAGTAGCGCTAACACCTTCCTTCTGAAACCACAAATATTTCGAAAAAAGAGAACTTGTCAAAGAGCTTTCTCCGGCTCCGCTCCAAGGATCTGGAACTCTCTCCCCCCTGAAACTCGCAGTCTCACCTCCACGGTTGCCTTCAAAATTGAAGTAAAACGATTCCTTATGTGCAAGTTCTTACCTTAATGGGACTACGACCTTTTGCTTGAAGTTACTGGACTTACTCTGATGTTGTGTTTGCACCCTTTGTAATTTTTTCCTGTGTTATGTATTTGTTGCCTGCCTAACCATGACCAACCGTAATTGTGAAGCGCTCCGATATCCCTCGGGATCATGTTCGCGCTAAATAAAACTTTATAAATAAAATTAGCCTAAAACTGTTGTTTATTTCTTCAATATACATTACAAATGACCAATACCTGCTGCTCAAGCCATTCTCAGAGCTTTGGGGCCCTGGAATAGTGTAAATTATCACACTTGTAGAGTGTTGGACCCGGCCTCATGGCGTGGTCCTACCCCTCCCGCATGGCGGGCCCCGGACGACATCGGCCCTCCAGAGAGCCTCGGGCGGCCCCTTCCGCCTGATCCTGCACGCACCAACACTACCGGTCCGGTCACCATCCTGGACCCCCACTACCGGCCTGACTCCATCATGGGCCCATCACGTCCTGAGCACGAGGCCTCGCCCGACTCCATCTTGGGCCCACCACGTCACGAACACGTGGCCTCGGCCCCGGCCCAGGCCCCAGCGAAGCCCCGACATCGAGGCGCCGAGATCTACCCAGGTGGTCGAGTGGCCACTCGACAGATCCCGGAAGAAGGGGAGTTTCGATTGGCCTCCAGCCGTCCCCGGACGCCTGGTATCGATCGCCCCCGGCATCCCTGGGTGCTGGCTCCACCCCCCTGCTGGGTGTCTGGACACCATCATTCCGGCCCCTCTGGCCCCCAGGCGCGAGGGTCCGGACATCAAAGGACTCCAGTCCTATATCTGGGCCAGCCCCGGAGTAGGACGCTAGTTGTATCCTGGACTGGAAAGCCCTGCTGACGCTGTCACGGCCGACACCAGAGAAGAACTCATTTTCCCTGTAACCTGAAGATACCCTGAGAGCCTGCTGGCGCTGCCGCGGCCCACCTCTGCTGAACCATCGTGAGAGCCTGCTGGCGCTGCCGCGGCCCACCACTGCCGAACCATCTTGAGAGCCTGCTGGCGCTGCCGCGGCCCACCTTTGCCGAACCATCTTGAGAGCCTGCTGGCGCTGCAGCGGCCCATCTCTGCTGAACCATCTTGAGAGCCTGCTGGCGCTGCCGCGGCCCACCTTTGCCGAACCATCTTGAGAGCCTGCTGGCGCTGCCGCGGCCCATCTCTGCTGAACCATCTTGAGAGCCTGCTGGCGCTGCCGCGGCCCACCTTTGCCGAACCATCGTGAGAGCCTGCTGGCGCTGTCGCAGCCTCCTGTCCGATTCCAACCACCTGTCGGGTCCTGCTGGCGCTGCCGCGGCCCGACCTCTCGGAACCCCCGGCTCGAGGATTGAGAGCTGTGCACAGGGTATCCCTTCCTACACCCCAACCGAGACTGTCCCGCTACCCTGACCCTTTTTACGAGACTTTATAGATCCCTCGATCTACTTGTACATATCGCTGAGAACCAGCAACCTTTATATTCTGATATAGCTTACGAACTCGACCTCTGGTGTGGTGTCCATTTGTAGTGTTGTGGTTACTCTGCTGTACGATCCTAGGAGAGGACCCTCACCCAGGAGGCCTCTCGATAACGCTCGGCTACTTCTCGACGGAGAGGTGGACCTAGGGGTGGTCAGTCAGACATCTTCTGCCTCCCCCGGGATCGCCTTTCTAACATTGGTGGCAGGCGACGGGATCCGAGCCGACGCAGATCATACAGAGAGTAATTCACTCACTACCGAGAAAAACACACCGCGACCATGTCTACTCAGGAAACCAGACCGACTGCGGAATTTCTGAAAGAAAAGATGGAAGATTACAGCCACAAAGAATTGAAACAATTCTGTAAGGACCTAGGCATCGCTACCACGGGCCTCAACACCAAAGAGGACTTTAAATCGGCCCCGCAAGCCTGGGCGGACGCCGATGACGCGCCACCCCAGAATGAAGACAACCCGAGCCCGAACGGACGCCCGGAGCCCGACGCGAACCCAGCGGGGGAAAGACCCGCAAACCTAGACACGGGCCTTCCCCACGAAAATGCCCGAGAACGAGAGAGGAACCGGCTCCATGAGTTGGAGCTCGCCCGACTCCGACAAGAAGGAGAGATACAGCTGGCAGAGAGGAAATTAGCCCTCGAGCAACTACGGCTGGAAGGAGACCTAGAGGAAAGGCGAAGACAAAGAGACCTCGAAGAAAAGAAACTCATGCTCGCGGCCTCAAAGAACTGGAAATCAAGGCCAAGACAACCGAAACCGGCACCTCCGGGGGCAAGACCTCACCCCCGCCGGTGGACAGGAAGGTGCACATACCCAAGGAGGTCGTCAAAGAATACTATAAGAACGACGACATCCAACAGTGGTTCAAGGCCTAGGAGGTCGCCATGACCGCCCATCGAGTACCCCTCAAGGACTGGGGCGCCGGCCTCTAGGGAAAGTTCATCAACGAAGGGAGAGACGCCCTGCTAGAGCTCCCCGACGCCGAGATGACCTCGTACGAACACATGAAGGCCGCCCTCCTCACTCGCTACGGACTCACCCCCGAAATGTACCGGCAGCGATTCCGAGACTGTAAAAAAATCCCCGGTACCACTTGGGTGGAGTACGTGAACTTTTACAGCAGAGCCTTCGAAGGGTGGATCAGAGGCTGCCAGGTCCCCACCTACCAGCAGTTGGTCGACCTCATTCTATGGGAACATCTTTCCAATAATTGCTTCATTGAACTCCGGCAGCACCTCCTCGACAGCAAACTGACTGAACCACGAAAACTCGCTGTCGAGGCGGATAGATGGGTGAGCACCCGAGTTCCCCGGAGCCCGAAGGGAGACTACGGCCGGGGATCCCCGGGGAACCACCGACCACGAGGCGGCGGAGGAGGCCAGAGCAGGGGCCGAGACACCCCCACGGGGTCCTCCCCCACCTCCACATCGCCATCCCTGAGCCGAAGGGGGGGCCCCCCTGCAAGACCCGGGACCCGCCCGAATGTTACGTGCCACCGATGCCAGCGACAGGGCCATTATGCAAACGACCCTCTCTGCCCGATGAACCAGCGACCCGGCACCACCGGTCCCCCGAGCCGCCAGATTGCGGCCGCCACCCTGGGTGCAGAGGGGGGCGAAGAAGAAGACGACGACCCGAGCAGGCCGAGTGGGAGCCCGCCGCTATGACCTTAGCATGCCTGGTTGATCGAGACATGATCCCCGAGACCCGATCCCAGGTAACACCCAAAAATACCGCCAATGGGTCACCATCAATGGACGCCGGGCCGAGGCCCTCCGGGACACTGGAGCCAGCGTGACGGCGGTCCGCTGCCACTTGGTGACCCCCGAACAAATTCTTCCCAACGTCTTGTGCCCAGTACGGTCGGCGGACAACTCTGAGAGTTTGTGCCAGATGGCCCGCATCCCCTTCGAGTGGGGGGGGGGGGTGTCGGGCATGCTGAAAGTGACTGTCCGAGACGATGCCCCCGTGGACTGCCTCCTCGGGAACGACCTGGAAAGTTCCCTCTGGGCCGGCATAGAGCGGAGAGAGCATCTGGGGATGCTAGGCCTTCCAGAGTGGGTCTGTGCGACCACCCGCTCCATGTCCGCCCGAGCCTCAACCTCAACGGAGGAAGCCCCGATCGAGGAGCCGGAGTGGGCCGCACCTCCACTGCCCATCGTCCCCGAGGACGCCGACCCTGAACCCGGCCCCCAGGGGCCCAGCCAGGAAGAAATCCCCGAGCTCGGCCACCTTCCAGAACTAGCTCAATGGCGCCAAGAAGGTGGCCCCACCCGCGAACAATTCCGACAAGAACAGAGCATCTGTCCCTCCCTCGAGGGAATCCGACGACAAGCCGCCACTCAAGCCGCTGGGGACCCTGCGGGGTCCCACTGGGTCTATTGGGACAACGACCTTCTCTACAGTGAGCAGAAGATTGCCGAACTAGGGGCCAGCCGGGTGCTGGTCGTTCCCCTCCGATTTAGAGACTTCCTCTTAGACTTAGCACATGACGTGCCCCTTGCCGGGCACCTGGGGCAGGACAAAACGTACAGCCGCCTGGTGACCCATTTCTACTGGCCGAAAATGCGCAACGATGTGCATAATCACTGCAGAACCTGTCCGACCGGTCAAGCCAGCGGGAAGAGCGGGGGGAAAGTCAAAGCCCCGCTCCAGCCGTTTCCCGTGGTCACCACCCCCTTCGAGCGAGTGGGGATCGACATCGTGGGGCCCCTGGACCCCCGCACCTCTCAAGGGCACCGCTTCATCCTCGTTCTGGTGGACCATGCCACCCGCTATCCGGAAGCCATCCCCCTCCGAACCATCACGGCCCCAGTAGTGGGCCGAGCCCTAATGGGGATCTTCTCCAGAGTCGGCTTCCCCCGAGAAGTCGTGAGTGATCGGGGCACAAACTTTATCTCCAAGTATATGCGATCCCTGTGGCAACAGTGCGGGGTCACATATAAGTTCACCACCCCGTATCACCCCCAAGGGAATGGACTTGTGGAGCGGTTTAACCGAACACTGAAGGGAATGATAAAGGGCCTAGAGGAGCCACTACGACGCAAATGGCATGTTCTGCTGCCTTGCCTCCTGTTTGCGTATCGCGAAGTACCCCAGAAGTCCCTGGGGTTCAGCCCCTTCGAACTATTGTATGGGCACCCGGTCCGAGGCCCCCTCAGCCTGGTCAAAGAAGGCTGGGAGACGGCTGCCCGAGGTGCTCCCCCAGATGTCTACCAGTACCTCCTGGCCCTCCGCAACCAGACTCGGAAGTTCCGGGAACTGGCCAAAGCCAACCTGGAGGCTAGTCAGGAGGAGATGAAACACTGGTACGACCGGAACGCCTCGTCTATCGAATTCGAGCCAGGCCAGCAGGTCTGGGTCATGTCCCCGGTTGAACCTTGCGCCCTCCAGGACCAATGGACGGGGCCCTTCAAGGTGGTGGAGCGCAAGAGCCCCGTCACTTACTTGGTGGACATGGAGTCCCCCAGGAACCCCCTCCGGGTTCTACACGCTAACCGGCTCAAGCCGCACTTTGCCCGCACTGAACTAACAGCCTGATTCATGTACGGGCCGGTTTGCGTGTCCCTAATAGCGATTCATAGCGACTCGCTATAGAGGAAACGCAAAACGGCATTCATGTACTTTTCGGGGAAAAAATAGCGACTCGCACGCGGGCGCTAAAGCCGTTAGCGACCAACTAAAAACGCAGAAAAATCGCTATTCCCGGCTACCTGCGATCGGGATTGCGACTCGCAATCCTGTGCGATCGGGATTGCGACTCGCAATCCCGTGCGATCGGGATTGCGACTCGCATCTCGCGCGATCGGGAAAACGGGAAGACGCATTCCGAGCACCGTGATGACATCACATCCAGGAAGCAGGCAGTTCCCACCCCCAAACACCACAGTGACGCTATCCTACGAGTGAGCACGTCGGAAAGCAGACGCCTAACCAGCGATAGCGACTCCAGAAACGCCTGAAATAGCGACCGCCATGTCTGAGGAACCTGTCCCTGGCCCCAGCAACAGCGCAGGACGAAAGCGCAAGCTCAAGTTCTCAGAGCAGGAGCTCGAGAACCTAATTGAAGGGGTGGTGGCCAACCATGACCGGCTCTTTGGTACCAACTCCAGAAAGGTCCCAGAGCAGGACAAGCGGAGGATCTGGCTGGGTATAGCCGCCAGCGTGAACTCGGTGGGTGTGGCCGATAGGTCCTTGGAGGAGCTAAAGAAGCGCTGGTACGACCTCCGAGGTCGTGCCAAGGAGAGGGTGGCGGAGCGCCTTGGTGAGGCATCGGGCACTGGATGTGGCGGACCGACAGTCCCACCCAACACACCCCTGGAGGACCAGGTTGAGAACACCTTGGAGAGGGAGGCGTGCGTTGGCGTGACCCCTCTGGACTCCTCCCGCCCCACCCAAGACACCCAAGGTAAGTGGCATGCGACTGCGACCCTGTCCCCTATGACCGTCCCTGACCAAATAGGCTCACTCATTGGCCCTTAGTCATGCCTATGTTGTGCATCAGGAAATGCCCTGAAGCATTGTGGGAGATGTAGTATGTCCACAATGTAGTAGTACCACAATGCAGCCAGAAAGGTTCCAAAGTACGCAAATCCACAGCCATCCAGGGAATGTCACCCAGCATGCATGTAACATCTGCACGTCTGACAGTCACATGCAACTAATGAGTATCCACTTACCCTCACAGGTGGCGCAGATAGCAGCGACAGCGAGAGGCTGCAGATTGATGAGGAGGCCCAGGAGGAGGACTCACAACCCGAAACACAGGCACCAGCCCCTGCCGCTGCACCAACACCAGCAGCCAGGCCCCCCACCATACCTGCTCCTGCATCTGCCGCTGCACCAACACCAGCAGCCAGGCCCCCCACCGTTGTGGCCCCTGCAACTAGCATCCCACCGGCAGCCAAGGCCAGGCCCCCCACCGTAGCTGCATCTGGATCTGCCGCACCACCCGCAGCCAAGGCCAGGCCCCCCACCGTACCTGCTCCTGCATCTGCCGGCCCACCGGCAGCCAGAGCCAGGCACCCCACCAATGTGCCTCCAGTTCCTGCCGCACCAGCAACACCTGCTGCGACACCACCTGCAGCTCGTGCAACGAGATCTGGGCCTGCGACAGCGGCAACACAGCGGCCGATCAGCAGGAGGGGCAATGGGCATCTCCATGCCTGTATGAGCGTCGAGCGGCGCATGCTCAGAATCCACCAGCGCCAGTCGCAGCAGCAAGGAGCCATCCAGCTCCAGCTGCACAAAATTGGCCGCAATGTGGCGGGAGTTGGAGACAGGATGGACCGCATGACGGCGGCCATGTGCCGCATGACAGCAGCCATGGAGGATAACACTGCTGCGCTCATCAAGCACCGCAGTGTAGCAAGTGGAGAAGTGTGGCTCAGGGGTTAGAGGCAGCAGACCCGGAAGCTGAGATCGGTCCTGGACCAGGGTTCAATTCCCCGCCTCGGCGGGTCTTGGGCTCAAAAATTCCACGGACTCGATAATTCTCGTTCCGGTGCCTACTCAACTCACGGGTTCACACTCTGCGACTCTGGGCAATAGCTTGCTTAATCTCCACTACGGCCCCTCGCGGCGGGATGCCTGGCTTTCACCTTGTGGATACCCTGCTGGGGTTATCTCACAGGGGAATACCAGGACGGGTTCTCAAGGCAAGCGCCTTGATGCCTTCGGGTGATACGTGCGCTATATAAATCGCAATACATTTACATTTACATTTACAAGCAGGCGCCACCACCAGCTAATGAGCCGGCTGTCGTCCTATAGTAGGTCGAATTATGTGGCAGCAAATGCCACCACCCAGTTGTCGCGGCGCTCTCTCACCCAGCAGCACCAACTGGTCCAGTGCTGCGAGGACATAACACGGGTCCTGGAGCACCTAACCACCGCCGTGACGGCACTTCACACACCTGTGCTACCGGCCACTGTAGGGGGAGACGATGCCAGTGAGGGTGCCTCCAGCGTGAGCAGCCAATCTGCCATGCAGGTCCCGCCACCTAGGCGCAGCACCAGGGCAACGCCTGGTACAGCTGCCCAGGATGAGGATGAGCCTCACAGGCGCCTGGGCATTACGCGCCGGAGGCGCCTTTGACACTGTCTGAGGGACACTGCCACAGGCTGACGCTAAGCCTGCCAAGAACCTTCTTCACACTGCAGTATGCAGGAATACTGTAATTTGTAAATAGTTGAAACCATAACCTTTTTCTTGTGAATGAAACAAATAAATTTATTTTGCTGCACACATTAGCCTTGTGTAATCATTACATTTTGCATGCAATTGTGATATGTGGGTTGAGAGAAGAGGGTGGGCTAGAAATTGTTCGCTGTGATGTGGTTGCGACGTCTGTGGCCTTCAGCTGGGTTCTCCCCGCGTGCATGGTGCGCATGTGCTGGTGGCCGGTCGTCCCCCTCAGATTCACTGCCTGAGATGTCAACAGGTATCCGGCGCTTGGTTGCAATGTTATGAAGCATTGCACAGACAGCCACAATGCGGCAGCACGCTGCAGGACTGTAATACATCGCCCCACCTGTCTTGTGCAGAATACGGAACCTGCTCTTGAGCAGGCCAAATGTCCTTTCTATACAGTTCCTTGTCCGGATGTGCGCAACATTGTAGCGCCGTTGCTGAGGTGTGGCAGGGTTGAGGTAAGGGGTCAGGAGGTATTACCGTAGGGCGTAGCCACTGTCACCTGAATGAGAGGAGCAGATGTTGATTGCCTGTGCAGCGCAGTTACTTCATAGCAATGTGACATTGTCGACAAAGTGTACTTACCAAGTAGGTGTCCTTCCCCAAACTCTCCCCTGAGCAGTCGTGTGTGGAGTCCGCTGTGCCTGAAGATAAAGGAGTCATGGGTACTCCCTGGGTACTGGGCCACAATGTCAGTGATGATGGTCTTGGCATTGCAGACCATCTGTATGTTGAGGGAGTGGTAGGACTTCCTGTTGCGGTACATATACTCCGTGGCAGCTGGTGGGCAGATGGCGACGTGGGTACAGTCTATGCAGCCGAGGACATGGGGAAAATGGGCGACATTGTAAAATTGTAGTTTTGTCAGGTCCAATTCCTGTTGGCTCGTGGGAAATGTGATGTGGCGGTGGAGCTGGCTGAGCATGGCGTCAACAAAAGTGTGGAGGCAGCGTGACATGGTGGGCTGGGATATCCCCCCAGCAGCGGCTACTATGCCCTGGAAACTGCCGGAGGCCAGGAGGTGCAGGCTGCACAATACCTGCACATGTGTGGGCACAGAATTGTTTCGCCTTGTTGGGTGCTGCATGATGGGGTCGAGTTCTTTTATTAGCCAGGTGATCATTTCCCCATTCAGCCTGTATTTAGCATAAATCTGTTCTCTGGTTTGGCCCAGCAAGGTGACCCGCTGCCGGTAAATCCTTTCCTGCCTCATGCGTCTCCTCCGTGCTGCTCGCTGTAGCCTTCGCCGCCTCACCACCATGTACATCCCTGGCATTGTGGAACGCCTAATGCTGCTGCTGAATGTCCTTATGTGTGATTGGTCAGGCCTGGACCTGTTGGTGATTGGCCAACAGTTTTTCAAATTTTACTTAATCATGGCTTTTATGGTTACCACCTGCTTTGAGTTGTCCTTAAATTGCGCCGCGCAAACGTGCGAATTTGCGCTTTTTCGCTATTGTATTTTTTTCATGAATGCCGATTGAGACAATATTGCGTTTCGCTATTCATTTCGCAGATTCCGTGGTTGGTCGCTATTTCCGTATCGCTAATGCTCGACTACCCGGAGTCTGCGACTATTATAGCGTAATCGCTATTTAAATCGCTATTCTGTGTTTGCGAATTCGCTATTTCGTACTTGAATGCCGATTCCGTGTTTTGCACCCGCAATTGCATTTTCGCAGCCATTGCGGGCGCTATTTTGCTTCATGAATCAGGCTGTAAGTCTGCTGTTAGCGACCGATGACGGAGCTGAAGACGACTCCGAACCTCTGCCAGATCTCCTGAGCACCACTGAGAAGGACGGATCCGTCGAAGGGGTCACGCTCTCCTCCACCCTGACCACAGAACAGCACCATGACTGCCGGCTGTTGCTGGGGCAATTTGCAGACCTATTTTCCCTCACCCCTGGGGTTACCCGATGGTGCGTCCACGATGTAGACACCGGTGACAGCCCACCTGTAAGGCACCGAGCTTTCCGGGTGCCCGACCGAGTGCGGGCCTGCATCCAGTCCGAGGTGGCCAAGATGCTAGCGCTGGGGGTAGTCGAACCCTCCGACAGTCCGTGGGCTAGCCCAGTTGTCCTGGTCTCTAAAGCCGCCGCCCCCGGCACGCCCCCAGAGCTCCGGTTCTGTTTTGACTACCGGGGGCTGAATGCAGTCACCAGGACTGACGCCCATCCCATCCCCCGGGCGGATGAGCTGATCGATCGCCTGGGGGCCGCCAGGTATCTCAGCACCTTCGACCTCACGGCCGGGTATTGGCAGATCGGCCTCACACCTGGAGCACAAGAGCGATCAGCCTTCTCGACCCCCGACGGCCACTACCATTTCAAAGTGATGCCCTTCGACATGAAAAACGCCCCAGCCACCTTCCAGAGACTCGTGAATAGGGTGCTGGCCGGGCTAGAAGAGTTCAGCGCCGCCTACCTAGACGACATTGCGGTGTACAGCCTCCACTGGGAGGCGCACCTGACCCACCTCCGGGAGGTCCTGACGGCCCTCCGTCGGGCCGGGCTGACAATAAAGGCCAGCAAGTGCCAGATAGGTCAAGGGTCCGTGACCTATCTGGGACACCAAGTTGGGAGCTGTGGAAAAGTAAATTTTGCCATGTTATATGTGCCTACGTGTTCCCCATGTTATGTTATATGTGCATGATCGATATGCATGTATTCCCCTCTGATCGATTAAAGACGCAATTACAGTTGTGTCCATCTCTAGTATGTCAGTTTCCAGTTCTCGTGAATACAACGAATATCAGGCCTATGTAATCCTACGTTGCCACATTTTACAGTGTGCACGTTAATTCATTGAATTATCCCCGTTTCTAGGCCTCAAAAGGGCCCGGACTCAGATTCAGCTCCTGTCTCCTGAACCCTCTCCGAGGAGCGATACAGCCCCCACCTGTATCCCTGACCCTTAGCTTACTTTCATGCCTCGCAGTGCCCGGCTCGGCCTGGCTCTGCCTCCCAGTCTGCCAAGAGTATGTTATGTTTCTAGTTATCAGTCCAGCCCTCCTTCTCTGCATTCCTAAGCTACTGAATCACATCAATAGTTTCCGTCATGGTCTAGCCTTTATGTCTCCATGTAAGAGAAATACTGTATTAATATTCATAGAATATTCCCCGCACACGCACTACATGTAGAATTATGCATGCACCAGTCTTAATGTCTGTTAGCCTTTGCCCTGATAACTTTTGGATGCTATCAACATGTTCTCTAAACACTAGATACTAGATAGGCTTTAGGTACATGTCGCTCTGACCCTCCAGACTTTCGTCTCCTCTTCTAGCGCAGAAGTCATAGCCCCCAGTTTTCCCTGGTAACACGTCATTGTCAGTTTGCGCGCACCACTAGGTTAAAGGTCCCAGCTGCTCAGGTAGCCCCCTCCATGGTTCCGCCCCGTTTATGACATATTCTGTTACGTTTACATCACATGTCTATGTATACGCCCTGTACACGCCTCTTGTTACACCCACTTTATGTCTTATCTTTCGCGACTGCTACAAACTCCGCCTACTGCTACGCCTACTGTATTGAATGCAATGTGTTTTGTTTAACTATATATACTGTGCACTGTTATTAAAAGTTACCCCCCTTATGCTCCCAGATCCTGCCCCCGGCAGCTGCCATCCTATTCCCATGCAGGCTGTCCTGTTCCTGTCCTTTTATGCTTAATTAAAGCCTGTCAACTCCAGCTACCTCGAATCTTGACTCTTATTTATTGAGCTACCTGTTTATTGATTATAGTCAAAAATAGATCCGGTAATTAATTATTTATTTACCACATAATGGCGCCCGAATAGGGACTTGCCCTTTCCCCACGCGCCGGAGAAGCCACGCAGGCCCCCTGATCCTCTGCAGCCGTGACGGAACCATACCGGCCACGTGCAGATATTTCTGCTTCAAGTATCCCTCAGGCCCACGGAGGAGACGGAGGTTGCGGTCCAGCGTCCAGACGAGGCGGTGGAGGAACGCGGCGAGTCCCGACCAGAGCCCAAGCCGAGAGTCCAAGGTCCGAGGTATCCGGAGGCCCACCTCTAACTGAAGTCCGAAGTCCGTCCGTCGTCGTAGCAGTCCAGTCCAGTCCGAGGCCTTCCGTTCTTGCTGCCCGGTGAGTACCGTTGCTGGGGTAGTATCTAGACAGGGTCAATTAATTTGTCTCTGGTCCGTGGGTTTGGGTACACAGATCCAACACGAAGTGTCCACCTAGGTGGATGCGGGTCCTGACGTGTCTCTTTATGAGACCGGTAAGTTTCGTACTGTTTTAGCAGTGCATCTAGCCATTCTAGTAAGTTCTGTTCTCGAGAAATTCATGTGTTCTGTTTTCAGTATTTCAGGTAGTATTCTGTTCGAACTGTTATTTTAAATGTTATTCCATGTGTTTTCAATGTCGTGGTATGAATGATTCGTTTTTCAGTTATTATTGTGTTTATCGTGTATTGTATTGTGTCCAGACTCCAGTCTAAGCTATGCCTCTGTTCTCAAAGTTACGTCAGTTCAAAACTAGAAAAGGTCTGCTCGAGGAAGCAGTTCCTGTCCCGCCTAGGGACAGTCCAGGTCATTTTATGTATCATAAGCATGGCATAAGTGCCATATTATATCTAGACTTATGGGTCGAGTATACTAAAGATCTAGAAGAGAAATATAGATGGCCTGTATCAGGTACATGGGATGCCGAGTGCATCATGCGAGTAGAAGAAGCATTATGGAAAAAGAAAGCCAGACAGTCCCAGAAAGATGCCATCGAGTTATGGCGCAAAGAATCTCATAAAAGAACCGAAAAATAAATCAGAAAGTTAGAATTAAGTAGAGAATCCTCAGAAAGAGCCCAAGAAAGGGAATTAATCGAAATAGGTGAACGAGTTAAAGCCGAACAGTCAGACAGACAGAGAAATGCCCTCATTAAGGGTATGTATCCTCTTCTTGCCGAGGGCTTGCCGAAAGCAACCCCGGAAGCACCATGTAATTTCCCGCCGCCATTAGTTCCGATTAAGCTACGTCACAAACCGACCGCAGCTGATATTTTTCTCTCGTCCTATTTGGACGACACAGTCCCAGAATATGCAAATCCTGCTCCGCCAGCTCCTGTAAATAATGTAATTCCTGTTCTTCCAGCCACCGGGGCACCTGTTACAGCACCTGTTACGGTACCCCCGGTCCAGCCTACAGTACAAGTACCCGCTACATCGGTCACTCTGCCAGCACGAAGAGTATCCGTCGACGATTCCAGTTTAGGGGCCGCGGGGGGAGGTCCTCCTGGTACCCCGCCGCCACACAAACGTGTAACGTTAGTCGAGTTACATGAACGTGCGTTACAGCGTACGCCCAAATATCAGTCCGTTGCAGATATCAAGCGAGCTCTTACCGAATGCCGTTATGATCCAGTCCCAGGCGATGATAATATCGTTATATATTCATTGCGCGTAAGACGGGTGACCGAGTATTTGGACACCCTACCGAATATGAAAGAAGATCTAGACAGAATATATCGTTTCATCCGTACAGGAGACGATCCAGAAAGTATTGGCGAAATCATGTCTCTAAGGAAAGCTGAGACCCAGCTCATGCTATTAAAATTTCGAATTAATTGTTTAGTAAGGGAACAAGATTGTCCGACTAAAGATCCGACCGAAATGAAAGTCCTGACAAGGTGGAGTGATAATATAGCCGAGGGTAGACACAAGACACTCAGTAGTATAGAAAGTATGTACAAGAAAATTCGTAAGGAAATAATAAGGTTACACGAGAAACGCAAAGCAGCACAAGTAAGCGAGAAAGAAAACAACACTGATACTGAAGAGGTAGAAGACGAGAATCCTACCAGAATAGCGTATGTAGGTAAAACTAGACTTCCCGACCGACATTCACGTCTAGAACACAAGAAAGTTTTTCACCTTCCAGCACTAGAACAAGAGAATCTTGAACAAGTATTTCAAGCTACCGATCACATTCTGAAATCACGTATCGGTTATAGTGAACTTAGTACCATGCATGAACAAGAACTAGCCCGATCAGCAGTCCGATGGGTTACTGATTCTACCACTTTTCCAGACGAAATAGTGGCACAAATGTTTCTGAAACTGCCCCCAGCCGAGCAGCGACTGGTGGGTATGTATATGATCCAGCACCTCATTACACTGTATGAGGGACAACATTCTGATCCAGGTCCGTTACATGATGTTCTGAACGAGTTACTCCAGTATAGATGGAAAGGTTTAGGTACCGATTTAATTAGTGTCATTCTAGAACAGCGCCACAAATATAGAACGTTTCTGAACCCGCATTTTGTTCACGTCTCACCTCCAGAAAGTAAACCATTTTACATAGATAGACAGCATCCGTTACGAGAAGTACACCCAGTGAGGACAACGGGTGGTGAAATGCAACGAGTATTTGTTTACACCCCTATCACAAAGATGGAACTCTTAGAGATGAAGAAATTAATTCCCTGTCACGACAAAGATCCAGCAGGGTTCCATCGAGAATTAAAAGACATGCTCCGTATGGTAGAATACACGTATCCAGATATCATTAAAATGTTAAAGGTCCTGTTGCCCGCAGGGGTATATGAGAAACTCAAGGAAAAAGAATGGGAGGTGGGAGAGAAAAAGATTGATTGGACAGCTCTAGAAGCTGAAGATAAAATACGAGTACCAGGTACCGGTCTTGGGGAGAAATGTAAAGAATTGCCCGAGTTATTGATTCAAGTTTTGCCAAGATTACTAGCCACGAAAAAGGAAGATTGGGATGCAATCTCAGCATGCAAACAGAAACAGGATGAAGACACTAGTGATTTTTATTCTAGATTCGAAAAATGTTTCATTATCAACAGTGGTTTGAAGACAGGTAGCGAGTCATACCCTCATCTTTTTGTTACTAAACTAGTCGAGAATTCAAGTCCACAAGTTAAAAATCGAGTTTTGAAAGTCGAAAGTACCTGGCAAGCTAGTACCCCGTCACAAATGCTTCAGATGCTCCAGTATCACCAGAATAGAATCAGGGAAGAGCAAGAACACGAAAGGAAACGTATGAAAGATACGAAAATGAAAGTACTAGTTGCACAATCTGTTCCACAAGACAGTCAGAAGAGGGGTCCGAATCAAGCCAGTCATCCTGCAGCTCCCGTTAAAGGGACATGCAATTATTGTAAACAGCCAGGTCATTTTATAAACGAGTGTGCAGTTCTGAAACACAACATAGCAACTGGTAAGACTAAAGAAAGACCACGTCCGCCTAGACAAGAACAAGTTTCACCGACTTCTCAGCCACTACAGAATGCACAACAGACAGTTCCAGCACCGCAGCCTATTGCTGCAACACAGCATGTTACACAGCAGATGTACCAGTATGCCCAGACAGAGTATCCAGAGTATCAACCGTATTCATGAAACAGCCTAGAGAGGGAGGTAGGCTTGCCTCTCATCGAGATACCTGTAGATCAAGAGGGTCCCTATGTACACAGTCAAGTATTGGGGAAAGACAGAAAGTTTTTGATTGATACAGGGGCAAGTAGGACTACTATCAGTCATGACGAGGTTCCAGGGGCTCCGCTCTCAGGCTCTAGAAATGTTTCCCTTGGATTTTCAGGAAAGCCTATTGTAAACGAGATTTCAAAGCCAGTTACTCTAGAAGTTGGTCCATTGTCCCGAACTACTGATTTGTGACTTACGAAATCGTGTCCAGAAAATTTGTTGGGTATTAAAACATTGAAAGAATTAGGTGCAGTTATTTGTTGTTCCCCAGAAGGAATACGATTGTTCTTAAGGGACTTTAAAGGTCACTATGTATTACGCGATTTTGATCCAAGATTATCAAATGTACCACAGCATTTATGGGCGCAAGGTCCAACTGATGTAGGTTTTATGCAAATCACACCCCATCGTGTGACTCTCAAGCAAGGTATAGTCCTGCCACGGATCAGACAGTACAGATTGCCACCTGAGGCTGTAGCAGCCTTATCCAAAATTATTGACGAGCTCATTGCTCAAGGAGTGGTTGTAGAAACTGACTCCAATGTATGTAATTCTCCTATCATTCCAGTCATGAAACGTACTGATCCAAATGCACCTCCAGTATATCGATTAGTGATTGACCTTCGAGAACTTAATAAATGTATCATACCTCAGTATCCAGTAGTCCCAGATATTTCATCCCTATTAACAGCCATTGATTCTGAAGCTACATTTTTTACTGTAATAGACCTCAAGAATGCATTTTTCAGTGTTCCCATTCATCCAGACAGCCAGTACCTTTTCGGTTTTTGTTTAAATGGAAGGAGCTATAAATTCACACGAGCTCCTCAAGGTTTCACAGAAAGTCCTAGTATTTACAGTCAAGCACTTAAGAGACAACTAGACAACATTCACATGCCAAAAGACACTGCCCTGCTCCAGTATGTCGATGATCTACTGATCACAGCCCGTTCTGAACGTGACTGCGAGCGAGCGTCACTTACAGTTCTGTATTTCCTAGCCGAGATGGGGCACAAGGTGTCCCCTTCGAAGCTCCAGTTCTGTGTCCAGCAAGTGATCTACTTAGGCCACTTACTGTCCAAGTGGGGTAGGCAGTTGACACCAGACCGTATCCAGTTAATAGCGAGTCTTCCAAAGCCCAAGACACAGAAGGAGGTACGTGCTTTTATCAGCCTTACTTCTTACTGCAGACAATGGATTCCTCAGTATGCATTTCTAGCAAAGCCACTGATACAGTTAACGACACAGGAGGCAGCCGTATCGACTGTTCTCCCTTGGACATCTGAACATACACTTAGTTTTAATGAATTAAAGAAAGCCTTATGCCAAGCACCTGTTCTAGCTACACCGAACTACAGTAAGCCTTTTACACTTTTTGTCACAGAACGTGATGGTACTGCATTATCTGTTCTCACACAAGATCAAGCGGGACAGTACAAGCCTTGTGCTTATTTCTCGAGCACATTAGATCCAGTAGCCCAGGCTTTGCCTGCGTGCCTCAAGTCAGTTGCAGCCACAGCTCTAGCAATCAGACAAAGTGATTCCATAGTATTAGGACACTCCCTGACAGTACAAGTTCCACACTCCGTGGAAGTTCTTTTAAACCGAACACAGACTCAGCACTTGACAATTGCACGTTTAACAGGTTATGAACTGACATTGTTCCAGCCACACATAGAAATCAGACGCTGCAACGTTTTAAATCCTGCTACTCTGTTACCGTCAATTACTTCAAATCCTGCCACACATGACTGTGTGGAAGTTATTAACACTATGACTAAGCCAAGACAAGACCTGACAGACATTGCATTACCTGATCCCGACCTGACACTTTATGTGGATGGTTCATGTATGAGAACTAGTACAGGAGAACTAGTAGCCGCGTATGCAGTGACTACTGACATTGAAGTTATTGAAACACACCGTATTGACACCCTGTCTGCTCAAGCAGCAGAGCTAGTTGCTCTGACCCAAGCCTGCATACGTGCCAAGAACCTGAAAGTAAACATATATACAGATTCACGTTACGCATTCGGAGTTGTACACGACTTCGGAGTGCTCTGGCAGGAGAGAGGTTTCATGACTTCTCATGGAACCAAGATTCAGCATGGTCTCCTCATTCAAGCTCTGTTAGATGCAATACATTTACCGACAGCTATTGCTATCATGAAGTGCAAGGCACATACGAAAGTTACTGACATCATTTCCCAAGGTAATGATCTAGCAGATCGAACAGCCAAGCTTACAGCTCAGACACCAGACATTCCAGTTAACAAGACACAGACATTCATTCCAGAACAGACTACATGTATGACAGTTAAGGACCCTACACAAGATGTCATAGACATACAGTTACATGCTACTCCTGAAGAAATCAAGAAATGGTCCGAACAAGGAGGGGTCCAGACAGATCAGGGATGGGTGACGAAGGGAAAAGCCACATGGTTTCTCCCCGACTCTATGGTTCAAGTCATTATCAATACCGCACATAGTCCAGCACATCTAGGAGAAAAAGCCATGTTAGATAGTATACAGAACCTTTGGTTCAACAAGCACTTACGAGCTGCAGCCAAGCAGAAAGTCCGTACTTGTATGATATGTTGCCAGTTCAATCCAGGTAAAAGTGTCCCGGTGGAACAAGGTGGATTCCAACCTCCTGACCACCCTTTTGAAGTCCTCCAGATGGATTATATTCAGATGGAGCGATGTCGAGGTTTCAAGTATGTCCTCGTAGTTGTATGCGCTTTGTCCAGGTGGACAGAAGCATATCCAGTTCCAGATTACACAGCAGCGACCACTGCCAAGCAGTTGGTTCGTGAATTCTTCCCCCGTTATGGACTCCCTAGGGTCGTGTATTCTGATAACGGCCAGCCATTCTCATCTGAGTTGATGAAACATGTTTCCCTTTTGTTAGGGTACCAGTGGAAGTTCCATTGTGTGCGCCATCCTGAAGCAGCCGGTCTCGTAGAGAGACATAATCAAACCCTGAAAATCCGTATTGCTAAGACATGTAAAGAGAAAGGTGTAGACTGGCTAGTTGCCCTGCCAGTTGCTTTATTCTTTATGCGCATGGTTGCACATTCCAGATCAGGTCTGTCCCCTTATGAGGTCGTATTCGGCCGCCCCCCAAACATGTGGGGTACACCTAGACCCCGCAGTATTACAGATGTTTCCAGTAATATGTTGACAGATTACCTAGCTTCCTTGATGTCTGCCCTACACTCTTGTCGTTCACAGGTTGCCGCTGCATTTCCAGATAATACCGAAGTGAAACCGCATGAGGTCATCCCAGGTGACCTAGTACTGGTCAGGAACTTTGATCGTTCAAGTCCGCTGGAGCCTCGCTGGAAGGAGCCGAGACTAGTCCTTCTGACCACCCGTACGGCCGTGAAGTTGGAAGGCCGCAAGGGTTGGGTCCATCTGTCGCATATCAAGAAATTTCATGGAATCCGAAAAAAGACTTTTAATGACAATTCCAAAGACTGTTCCATTTCTAAAGACTGCCTGAAACAAGACTCTAAATCAGACATTAATCTCAATCCCGAACTGAAAGTTCCTCTGTTAGAGAAAACTCCGCAGCAGGAGTATAAGTTAAAACTCCGGTCTAGTAAAATAAGTCAGCCAGTTTAATTGTCTAAGTCCCCCTCGGGTGAAACGGTTAGACAGGTATCTGACATGTATGAGATAGACCCCCATAGTGAGAGAGTTAGTCAAAACTCTATCAGATGTATCGTTTTTCTAAGTTTTCTATTGTTTCTAAGTTTGATGGTTACCTGCACAAGTTATGCATTGCATTTATGTTTTCCAATTTCTCATGTAAATAAGTTTTCTAATGCTACAGTAGAGCACACATTTAGTGATCTGCCTCCTCACGAGTTATCCTATCGTCTTGCTATGCGTAATAATACATTCATCAGAATGTTACACTATTCACACCAGACCAGCAATGCCACTAATTGTTGGGTGTGTGGTCGACTCCCCCCTTTCCAGACACCGAAGGGAGTTCTGCCACTCTTTCCTTATCCGTTTTCACATAATGGTTCGTGTGGAGCATGGTCCATGTTAACGTCATCTTCAAATGATATGTCCCTTCTGAATAGAACATGTTTTCCAGACAAGCAAGGTCTCTCCCATAGAAAAGGGTTACATCTAGAAAATGAGGTTTATAATTTAGGTAATTATTCTTCGAATTTTATGGTCCTGAATGTTCAGTCTGATACTACTCCAGACTTACCTGCTATTTCAGTACTACCAGTCAAAGGCGAATTATGTGTCAGAAATAATGGTTCCGCACATGTAGGACATAGTGATTGTACTACTACTGTCGAGTATAGTGACAGTGGGAAATTTATTTTCAAAGCCTCACGTCATTCTTATTTTGTTTGTGGTCAGACCGCATATGTTCGTCTGCCCCTCGATTGGGATGGAACATGTTACATTGCCTTCCTACTGCCACCAGTTTTTCTAGCCCCATCTGATTATCACAGAAACACACATCTAGTACACGTCAGACATAGAAGGGAGATCGAGTCCCCAATTGTCGATCAAACTGAAACTACTCTAGAACAATATCAAGACTTTAATAAAGGTTTCTTCTTCTTTATAGGACCTGTCCAGAATAGTAAGTTAATACGTAGACTAACCAGAACCCTTGAAGCAGTAGTGAATGAGACTACTTCTGCTCTAGGTAACTTAACCGAAGAGCAATCTGCTATAAGATTTGTCGTGCTCCAAAATCGTCTCGTTCTTGACGTCATACTGGCCGATAGAGGAGGAGCATGTAGAGTCATTGGATCTAGTTGCTGCATTTTCATTCCTAATAACGCGCCGTCTGTTTATTCAGCTATAACCAGACTTCATAAAATTGCCCATCAGTTACACCAGAATCCAGGCACCTGGACATGGTCCGGTTGGCTCTGGAGTATCATATCTGCCTGGGGATGGAAAGTATTGTCATTTCTAGGTATTGCAGTAATGATCATATTCAGTTGCTGCCTCTGTATACAATGTGGCCCTGCGATTTGCGGCATTTGTGCTACCTCTTGTATTCCTAGTCCTAAGTCCCGTTCCAAGACAATTCGAGACGAGCAAATGATGCTGTATGAAATGATAGATGGTATCATGAATATAGATGTTTCCTGATGGAAACGTAGGGCACAAGGAGGGAATGTGGAAAAGTACATTTTGCCATGTTATATGTGCCTACGTGTTCCCCATGTTATGTTATATGTGCATGATCGATATGCATGTATTCCCCTCTGATCGATTAAAGACGCAATTACAGTTGTGTCCATCTCTAGTATGTCAGTTTCCAGTTCTCGTGAATACAACGAATATCAGGCCTATGTAATCCTACGTTGCCACATTTTACAGTGTGCACGTTAATTCATTGAATTATCCCCGTTTCTAGGCCTCAAAAGGGCCCGGACTCAGATTCAGCTCCTGTCTCCTGAACCCTCTCCGAGGAGCGATACAGCCCCCACCTGTATCCCTGACCCTTAGCTTACTTTCATGCCTCGCAGTGCCCGGCTCGGCCTGGCTCTGCCTCCCAGTCTGCCAAGAGTATGTTATGTTTCTAGTTATCAGTCCAGCCCTCCTTCTCTGCATTCCTAAGCTACTGAATCACATCAATAGTTTCCGTCATGGTCTAGCCTTTATGTCTCCATGTAAGAGAAATACTGTATTAATATTCATAGAATATTCCCCGCACACGCACTACATGTAGAATTATGCATGCACCAGTCTTAATGTCTGTTAGCCTTTGCCCTGATAACTTTTGGATTCTATCAACATGTTCTCTAAACACTAGATACTAGATAGGCTTTAGGTACATGTCGCTCTGACCCTCCAGACTTTCGTCTCCTCTTCTAGCGCAGAAGTCATAGCCCCCAGTTTTCCCTGGTAACACGTCATTGTCAGTTTGCGCGCACCACTAGGTTAAAGGTCCCAGCTGCTCAGGTAGCCCCCTCCATGGTTCCGCCCCGTTTATGACATATTCTGTTACGTTTACATCACATGTCTATGTATACGCCCTGTACACGCCTCTTGTTACACCCACTTTATGTCTTATCTTTCGCGACTGCTACAAACTCCGCCTACTGCTACGCCTACTGTATTGAATGCAATGTGTTTTGTTTAACTATATATACTGTGCACTGTTATTAAAAGTTACCCCCCTTATGCTCCCAGATCCTGCCCCCGGCAGCTGCCATCCTATTCCCATGCAGGCTGTCCTGTTCCTGTCCTTTTATGCTTAATTAAAGCCTGTCAACTCCAGCTACCTCGAATCTTGACTCTTATTTATTGAGCTACCTGTTTATTGATTATAGTCAAAAATAGATCCGGTAATTAATTATTTATTTACCACAGAGCGGCCAGGTAGCTCCCCTTCAGCCAAAGATTGACGCTATTCAGGCCTGGGAGCCCCCGGTCACCCAGACCGCCGTCCGAGCCTTCCTGGGGCTCACTGGATACTATCGGCGCTTCATCAAAAACTATGGGAGCATTGTGGGGCCCCTCACAGAACTGACCTCAAAGAGACTACCACAAAGGGTGCACTGGACCCCCGAGTGCCAGGTAGCCTTCGACACCCTAAAGACCGCTATGTGCACCGCCCCTGTGCTCCAAGCCCCCGACTACAGCCGGGAGCTTGTGGTCCAAACCGACACCTCGGAGCACGGCATTGGGGCGGTCCTCTCCCAAGTAAACCCTGAAGGGGCCGACCTTCCCGTTGCCTTCAGCAGCGGGCGGCTGCTGGCCAGAGAACAGCGATGGAGCACTATCGAGAGGGAAGCCTTCGCCGTCGTGTGGGCCCTAAAGAAGCTCCGGCCCTACCTCTTCGGCACCCACTTCCGGGTCCAGACCGACCACCGGCCCCTGCGGTGGTTGATGCAGATGCGGGGAGAAAACCCAAAACTGTTGCGATGGTCCATCTCCCTCAAAGGGATGGACTTCACTGTGGAGCATCGCCCCGGCAACGACCACGCCAATGCTGACGGCCTGTCCCGATTCTTCCGCCTCGGCGAGGAGAACCCCCAAGAAGATGGGTGACTCTCCCCTGCCTTCAGCTGGGGGGACGCGTGTTGGACCCGGCCTCATGGCGTGGTCCTACCCCTCCCGCATGGCGGGCCCAGGACGACATCGGCCCTCCAGAGAGCCTCGGGCGGCCCCTTCCGCCCGATCCTGCACGCACCAACACTACCGGTCCGGTCACCATCCCGGACCCCCACTACCGGCCTGACTCCATCATGGGCCCATCACGTCCTGAGCACGAGGCCTCGCCCGACTCCATCTTGGGCCCACCACGTCACGAACACGTGGCCTCGGACCCGGCCCAGGCCCCAGCGAAGCCCCGACATCGAGGCGCCGAGATCTACCCAGGTGGTCGAGTGGCCACTCGACAGATCCCAGAGGAAGGGGAGTTTCGATGGGCCTCCAGCCGTCCCCGGACGCCTGGTATCGATCGCCCCCGGCATCCCTGGGTGCTGGCTCCACCCCCCTGCTGGGTGTCTGGACACCATCATTCCGGCCCCTCTGGCCCCCAGGCGCGAGGGTCCGGACATCAAAGGACTCCAGTCCTATATCTGGGCCAGCCCCGGAGTAGGACACTAGTTGTATCCTGGACTGGAAAGCCCTGCTGACGCTGTCACGGCCGACACCAGAGAAGAACTCATTTTCCCTGTAACCTGAAGATACCCTGAGAGCCTGCTGGCGCTGCCACGGCCCACCTCTGCTGAACCATCGTGAGAGCCTGCTGGCGCTGCCGCGGCCCACCTTTGCCGAACCATCTTGAGAGCCTGCTGGCGCTGCCGCGGCCCATCTCTGCTGAACCATCTTAAGAGCCTGCTGTCGCTGCCGCGGCCCACCTTTGCCGAACCATCTTGAGAGCCTGCTGGCGCTGCCGCGGCCCATCTCTGCTGAACCATCTTGAGAGCCTGCTGGCGCTGCCGCGGCCCACCTTTGCCGAACCATCGTGAGAGCCTGCTGGCGCTGCCGCAGCCTCCTGTCCGATTCCAACCACCTGTCGGGTCCTGCTGGCGCTGCCGCGGCCCGACCTCTCGGAACCCCCGGCTTGAGGATTGAGAGCTGTGCGCAGGGTATCCCTTCCTACACCCCAACCGAGACTGTCCCGCTACCCTGACCCTTTTTACGAGACTTTATAGATCCCTCGATCTACTTGTACATATCGCTGAGAACCAGCAACCTTTATATTCTGATAAAGCTTACGAACTCGACCTCTGGTGTGGTGTCCATTTGTAGTGTTGTGGTTACTCTGCTGTACGATCCTAGGAGAGGACCCTCACCCAGGAGGCCTCTCGATAACGCTCGGCTACTTCTCGACGGAGAGGTGGACCTAGGGGTGGTCAGTCAGACATCTTCTGCCTCCCAGGGATCGCCTTTCTAACATAGAGTGTGATGGTTAGTAGTCATGTTGGTAAAGTCATTGACAGGACTGGAAGAGGCAATGGGTGATGCAAGGTGCACTGACCTCCTGACGAGGGCCCTGGCACTTATGTTTTGGAGAAAATGAAGCACTGCATTCAACTCTCATCTTGAGTGTTATTACCTGCGATACACTAAGTGCAATTTGAACTACTTTAATCTGCAAAAATGTTTTGAAAATAATTTGTATAAAACAATGGACATCTTAGTCCGTCCCCATGAACCTGTTAAGTTTCTTCACAACTCCAAGCCCAGCATGCCTACCGCCGCTCCACCCCCTGTGGCTCTCTTATTTTCAAAGGCCCTTAAAAAGTACACCCACTTTCTGTGGCTCTACATATTTTGGAATGCTTGTCTGCTTACCCTAGTGTACAAATAGCATTTCATCTCCAGCCTTTCATCAGTGGCGCCTCCTCCGCTACGGCGGAGGAGTGTCGCCCCACTGCTTAAAAGCAGTGCATTGCGTACATAGTAGAAACTTACAATGATAATAACTTTCCGTTATTATAATTTTATGCTTCTTGTTTTTTTGCAGGCAGGTGGGTGGGCAGGGCTGCTCTGCTCTCCGAGCAGGGCAGGGGAAGAGTGGTTTGCCCACTACTAAGTGCGCAATGAGTGTTTGGTCGGCCCTTCAGAGCCTCCCAAACCAGTCATGCGCACTGCATTACAGCCTGCATGGAGAACATGCCCACCCCTCCAGCCCCTGGCTGAGCGCCGTATCACGGCGCTCAGACCAATCACAACGCTGCATGCAGCATTGTGATTGGTTTAGGGGAGGGAGCCTGGCTGCCTGCTTCCTGTTCCTAGAGCGGAGATAGGAGAGCAGGAGCAGAGATGCGGGACCTGGCGGAAAGGTAAGTTACTTTTCTTTTTTTTCTATTTGCTACCCGAGTCAGCCCGCACCCGTCCCATAACCCGTGAGCCACCATCAATTAAGTATTATTCAATCTCATATTTGACTAATGTTCAGCCAATTGTATTAATTTTACGTGTGGTCTTCCCTTTATATACCAGTCCGCAAGGAACGTTTGACACATATTATACTGTTTATGATCCACATATTGTACCTAAGGGCCACATGCACAAAACTTCAGAATGCGATTTCCGAATTGCAATTCTTAGCACATCGCAATTAGGAAATCGTAATTTATAATCTTAAAAAAACTTTAACGTTTTTAATAGTGGTTCCTAAAGGATCCCAAATCGACCAACCTCATGAATATTAATAAGGTATAACACAATTTGCAACCAATTAGGAATCGCAGCCATCACAGGGATGGTGATTTGCTGGGGTTAGCAGACTACCATGCCTGTGATTGGTTTTAAATAAAGCAATCTTTTTTTTTTAAATGCAGCCAGTTTTCCTTAAGGGAAAATAGGATGTGTTTCAAAAATATCAATGAAATGTGTTCTTTTCATGTTCTTTAAAGTGGGCGCACTGCCTGCTCTTAAAAATGTTTTATCAATGTCTCTCAAAGGGGAAGAGGTCCCTTGGGGACCCCTTCCCCTTCGCAAATGGATTACCACCATTTTTCAAATGGTGGTAATTGGCGAATGTTTTGCGACTGCATATTGGTGACAAAACATTCCCGCATATCACTGGGATTCGGTATTAGGAAGGGATGCCCTAAACACGCCCTTTCCTAATACCCAATTGCAAAACCAAAATTGCGATTCAGTAACGAGCAACTGAATCGTTAGTTGGGCTTTGTACATGCGAAAAAGCAGTTTTGCAGTCGTAAACGGCCCGATTCTACGAATCAGGCAATTTGCTACCACAAAAATGGTTCATACATGTGGCCCATAGGGGCCATATGTATGAAGAATGTTTTCATTTGCAAACTCGGCCCCTTTGCGACATTAAAAATGCTTTTTGGACTGCACAAGCCCAAATTGCAATTCGGTAACAAACTGTTTCATACAAAAGGAATATCAATTTCCAAATTGCAATTCCAATAAAATCGCTATTTGGAAATCGCTATTCCTATTCTTTGTACATACGGCTCCAATTCTCTAAACTTCTCTCGGATCTGGAGAGTTGTGTATCAGCTCCTTAAAGACACCAAAATGTGCCATTTTTCACTCTATCAATACTTATCGCACAACTTGCACATTGGCCACACTTTGCAGCCTGCACTCCCCTGTGAGGTGCAAAGGCTCACAATGTTGAAATTGTAGATTTCAAAGGAAGGTGCAGATTTCTGTGTCATTTCGGTACAATATAAATTGGGATTCAGCATTTCCCTGAGAATCGCACAAGCGAGCCACAGAGCTGAAAATGCAAGAACAGTGCAGAACCCTTGTAAAGCTCATTTTAAAAGATCAGGGGCCAGATGTAGGTGGCCAAATACCGGTCGGACCGGTATTTGGAGTTTTAGATGTAGGGGGCTTAAAAATTACCGATTCGGTAATTTGAAGGGTAGGTGGCACTGAAAACAGTGCCACAGGGCCTAAAGGATTCGTTATTTACCACCAACTATTAGTTGGTGGTAAATAACGAATACCTGTGTAGATGCAAATCTGTGCATGTACACCTGTGCCACGTGACAGACATACATGCCCTAAGGGCATGTATGTGTGTCACATGGCACACAAGGCTGAATCAGGGGTGCAACAGGGTGTCAAAGTGACACCCTGCCACCCTTGACTATTCGGTAATTTTACCGAATCGGTGTTTACTGATTCGATAATTTTACCGAATCGGTGTTTACCATAGGAATCAATGGCAATTACCGAATCGGTAAAATTCGGTATTTCCGAATCAGTAAATGCCATTTACCTACATCTAGCCCCAGGTCCTGGGCAGGTTGGCGGTGCTAGGTGTTTCCATCCTTTAAGTGCTGTAGATAGTTTGTCTCCGATGATCGAAAAGATGAATATTTTGTTTGCCCGACTGGTATCCCTTCTATACAGTTTTCAGGGTGGCAGTTATTCAATCTACACAATGCCTCTGTTTTCCACCCACTGCTGCAGCTTATCACCAGTGTTGTGCACTAAATGCATTTATTTTCTGAGAAAGTTTGAACATGAATAAAACTTTTATGATACTTTAGCGTCCTCTCCAGCCCGGGAGCATGCAAAATGAATACGCCACACACAGAGCTGTGTAGTAGATGACTTTTTTCTATGGTTGGACCGGAGGCTCCAATTATATTTTCTATATCTTTCTTTTTTTTTTTTTCTTTATTTCATATCCTCATTTAAATATAATATGCACAATAATTCAATATTTGGTATCTCAGACCCTTCCAAGTGTGTGAAGAATACATTTTGTAAATTACCGGTTTGGTTACAACCCCGCGGGGGAGAAAAGGATACATTGTATCTCCAAGACCGCAGCTACGTCTACTTGTCGAGGTTTTCTATATCTTTACTACTCCAAAGTAGCAGCCAATTAAAAAAAAAAACAACTACATTTCCCTATGATGCTTTGAACCACGCCTCCTCAACAATCCACCAATAGTGTACAGGCATAACATACAAAACAGTGAGGCACCATCTTGACTGACTCTTTGCTGCTCTGCAGTCAAGATAAGTGTCTCTCTGTTTTCTACTTTCACTTATATATAACAATGTGCTAGATTATTGTTATTGAGGCTTTTGCACTTATAGCGCTGTGTTTCCACTGCTTTATACTGGTCTTCTTGCAGGTTTGTCGGATCGCTGCGTGCCCTATAAGTGTGACGCAACTGCAGCTTGGTCTGCTTCCTTTCCTTTCGTCCTGGGTGTGTGTTGCGCCCCTGCTCCATTTTCTTGTGAAATTGATTGTTTATCCTTTGTATGTATGTATGTATTTGGTATTTGTTAAGCGCATATATCACCCGTAGGTCTCATAGTGCTAGCTGATACTCGGAAAACAAATTTGGTAGGGCGGCAGAGCTAAAATAGCCAGGTTTTAAGGGCTTTGCCGAATCTTTTATGATTGGGTTCCGATCTAAGCTGTAAAGGCAAGGTATTCCATGTTTCAGAAGAAATTTTGGAAAAGGATCTGCCCCCGTTCCTTATCGTGTGGACTTTTGGTACTGTTAGTAGCTGTTTACTGCCGGAGCAAAGGGTTCTGGTTGGTTGGTATTTTATCAGTTTCTTAGCTAGATATTGCAGCCCTTTGCTGTTAAGGGTTTTGTGGACCAGACAGCAGAGTTTGAAATTGATCCTCTTTCTGATGGGGAGCCAGTGTAGGGTCTTCAACGGGTGAACGGGGGGTGTTGGTTTAGGACTAGCCTGGCCGCAGTGTTCTGTAGGACCTGGAGCTTTGTCAGATGCTCTCCATTTATGGAGGGCAGTAGTGCATTTCTGTAGTCCAACCAGCTAATGATTAGTCCCTGTACTAGGGGCATGCGAGAGGAGAGGGGAATTCACTTGAAGATTTTCCTCAGATTACGCATTAGACCGTAGCTGGTACGTACTACATTGTTTATGTGGTCCGCCATGGAGAGTTTGTTGTCTATTACTAAACCAAGGTTCCGGGCTGCTGTCTTAGGTGGGTGAGCAGCCATCACAACGCGGGCATTATCATGCGCTGCCATTACGACGCTGCTTTTACAACGCAAGTCGTTTCAACGACTTGCGCTGGAGGGCGCTGTTGGAAAAGGAATAGTTTAATTTTCTATTCCAACACCTTCCCTACTGTAACGTGGGCTGGTGTTGGAATAGAAAATTAAACTATTCCACTTTCCAGCGCTTGTCGTTGTAGCGACTTGCGTTGTAAAAACAGCGTCGTAATGGCACGCGGGGTAAAAGCCCGCATTGTAATGTCATACAACCCTTAGGTGGGGGGTGGGGGGGGCGCGGGGTCCCAAAGAGGGCGGCCACCAGTCATCTGTCCACAGTTTTTGAGCTTCACCGAAAAGCATGATTTCAGTTTTGCTTGCGTTGAGTAATAGGTGGTTGTTTGTCATCCAGTCATTTAGGGCTGTCATGCATTGTCTGAATCTGAGTTTAGTGTCAGTGGGGTCAGGTCCAAGGGTGATTAGTAACTTCGTGTCATCAGCGTATGACACTGTTTCAAACCCATGTGCTCTGATGATCTTTGCCAATGGGGACACATATAGGTTAAAGAGTGTGGGGCTTAGTATGGATCCCTGTGGGACTCCCTTATCGATTACCTGGCTCTTGGATAAAAAATCTCCTATTTGGATCTTGGAGGACCGATCCGACGGGTAGCTCTTGAGCCAGTTCAGTGTGGAGCCCTCGACACCAAACCCCGATAGGCGGTCCAAAAGGACGTCATGCAAGATGGTGTCGAAGGCAGCTGACAAGTCAAGCAAACTCAGGATGTCGGATTGTTTTGCATCAAGAGAAAGCCTGATGTTGCCAACCATCTCTAGTAGGGCAGTTTTGGTGCTGTGGAAGGCCCGAAACCCCGATAGAGATGGGTCCAGCAGATTGTTGCCTTCTAGATATTTGACCAATGATTCCATGATTTTACTAAACAGGGGTAGGAGAGAGATTGGTCGATAGTTGGCAAGCTGTTTAGGGTCGGCTGTCGACTTTTTTAGGATTGGTCTGATTATGGCCTCCTTCCAGTGTGAAGGTACGGTGGATTGCGATAGTGAGAGATTGAAGATTCTGGCCAGATTGGGGAGAAGGGCAGGTCTGATTTCGGATAGAATCTTTGCGGAGGCAGGGTCGGTCGGTGATCCGGATTTAATCCTGTTTAGAGTGAAGGATACTTCTTCCTCTGTAAAAGTGTTAAATTCTCTGAGGGAGGTTGTGTGCCAGGGAGAAATCAGTGTGTGTCTGTTTAGGAAGTGTGTTGGTTGCCTGGGGAAAAAGTTTATGGATGTCATTTGTCTTGTTCACAAAAAAGGATGAGAGGGAATCAACCCATTCCTGGGAAGCAGTATGAGATTGTTGGCATGAAGGGGGATTGGTGAATTCCTTCACTATTTTGAACAGCTCTTTCTGGGAGTTGGAGGCCTGATTTATTCTATTTCCTAGGTAAACTTTTTTAGCTGTGGCAATTTGATCCATATAGAGCGGATGTGTTGTTTTGTATTGCTGGCACTCTATTGCGTTTTTTGTATGTCTTCATTTGCGTTCAGCCTTCATGACGGCATGTTTACCAGTTTTTAGGTCTGGGGTGTACAAGGAGGAGAGTTTATTAGGGCATCTAGGGGCATATTATCAAGGGGATTTATCTCCGCTTTTTTGGCTTTAAAAGCCAAGAAAGCGGAGATAAAATTATCTCCCTATTACCTAGCTGTCGCTAACACCAGTTAGCGACAGCTAGTAGGAGATAGCGACCATCTTGGGCCCCACTTTGCATGTCAGTGATATTTATCACTAATGACATGCAAAGTGGGCGTGCCAAGATGTTAGCGACTGGAAACAGTCGCTAACATCGCTATCTCCTATTACCAACTTTTGGAGATATTCGCGCTAAGTGCGAATATCTCCAAAAGCTAACACCTGCCCTGAGCAGTTCTTAGCCATGTTATCCAATGGGAGGTGGATAACATGGCTAAGAGCATTAGCTCGGAAATGCATGAATATCGCTGACTTTTCAGCGATATTCATGCATTGCGGCCGTTTTTTATCGCATTTGCGATAAACCTTGGTAATACCAAGGTTTATCTGCGGTAAAAATCGCCGCAGCTCAGCGGTAAAATTTTGTCTCTAACCAAGCAATAGCGATAATTATCGCTATTGCTTGGTAATATGCCCCCTAGTTTTCTTCTTAGCATTTAATGCACAGCTGCATATTGGGTGGCGGTACAAAAGGGGGTGGTGATGGACGGAGCATCAGAACCAATCAAACACTCACACCCAGTCAAAAGATCTGGGCTTAATCCATCACCGTTCTTTTGCCCACTCCGCCACCCCAGTTCAGACATGGCTATATGCAAATCAGTCTGACCCTGTACCTAATGGGAACAGTCCAGCCCGAACTGCCAAGCCATGCCTTCCCTGGACCGGAAACAAGCTTCCGAGGACCGGTTTCTGGCATTACAGCCTTCTTCAGCCCGGCTTGCTTGAATCCAGTGGCAAAGTGAGCAAGGGACTCATGTCTGAGCATACCCTGCCACACTTATGGCGGCCAAAAGCGGTACAAAAGGGGGTGGTGATGGACGGAGCATCTGAATCAATCAAACACTCACACCCAGTCAAAAGATCTGGGTTTAATCCATCACCGTTCTTTAGCCCACTCTGCCACCCCAGTTCAGACATGGCTATATGCAAATCAGTCTGACCCTGTACCTCATGGGAACAGTCCAGCCCGAACTGCCAAGCCATGCCTTCCCTGGACCGGAAACAAGCTTCCGAGGACCAGTTTCTGGCATTACAGCCGTCTTCAGCCCGGCTTGCTTGGATCCAGTGGCAAAGTGAGCAAGGGACTCACGTCTGAGCATACCCTGCCACACTTATGGCGGCCAAAAGCGGTACAAAAGGGGGTGGTGATGGATTGGGTGACAGCTCCTCCTGGGAGTGAGGACGCGTGTGTAGCCCAATTTGGCTACACATGTGTACCTCTGGGAAGTTTTCCGGTGTGTTTCTCTCTCATGCTCTGCAACTTCACAAGCAAGATCTCACTGGTGCCGCCTGCCCCAGGTTTCAATAATAGGGTTAGGTTTGCAGGCAAACAAGGCTTTAGGGCAATTTGCTGCATAAATATATGTATTTTTGCTGAGTGGAGGTTTGAACCCCTCTTTTGACCTCACAATTTGTGGAACTTTGGTTGCCATATTGTTTTGGGGCCTGGACCAGCTCATTGCTCCCATAGACACCCTGCATAGCAGAGTCTCCCAGGGCTGAATTAATAATTATTAATATCAGGGTCTGTTCCCTCCCCCCCCCTTTGCACGCTTGCGATGCTTGCTTCCCTCTGGGGACTTCAGATTGTGAGACTAACCCCCTCCTTAAGATCATGTCTGACTATGAAACATTTATAACCTTTGCTGCGGCGGCTATTCCGCCGCAGCGCTAAGGGGGCGGGGGAGCCGTGGGGTGCTCACACTCTGGTGACGGAACCGCTCCGTCACCAGCCTCGGGTGAGCTGTGCTGATGACAGAGCGGTTCCATCATGGCCCCGCCCGCTCAATAGAACGTGCCGCGCAGGCGTGAAATCAGCGCCGCGCAGGCGCGTCGGGCGGGCCATGACGGAACCGCTCCGTCATCAGCACAGCGCCACCGCGGCTGATGACGGAGCGGTTTCATCATCAGCGTCGAAGGAGTCAAGTAAGGCCTGGGGGCTTATGGGCCTAATGAGGATGCAGAATACTATTATGAGGAGGGTCTTGTGGAGGTAATTGACGATTCGGTCTTGGGTTCCCTTGATGAAGCACTTACCTCGGCCCGTCGGTTCATTTCCAAACGCCTTGAGAAGCTTTAAGGATGCCCTTCTGCCCTTCTCCTTCTCCTCCAATGGGCTCCTCCCAACCCCCTCCTATCCCTGCGACGGATTCCACTTGGCCCACATTCAGATGCCTATAGTAAGTTGTCCCAAGAGTTTTTAAGTGAACACACCTACCGTGCTAAGAAGTGTTCACGCTCTCCTGCTCCACTGCCTTCCTCAATACTGATACCAATACCAATACTACTACTTCTTCTCATAAGTCAAACTGCCTAAAAAACTCAAACGTTCTTCCTTCTCCCTGCCCACTTCCCTCCCACACACCCCCTTCACTTTAAACCCTCAGACATCATTCACCTGAGGTCCTCGGATTGGGTTCCAGCACCCGCTGTTGCAGACTATATGCAACACCACCTCCGCAAAAAATTTGAAAAGGAGGTACGGTCTAGACTCAAGCCGAGTGCCCTTGCCCTGATGGTCCCCATAAAACTTCACTAACTGCGGACATTAACTCCACTATGCTTACCTTCCTTAACACCTTCAGCTCGGCGCGAATTTTCGCGCTGTGCTGAAGCTTCTAAGAAACGGGCGGGCCCGTGACGGAACGGTTCCGTCATAAGTACAGCCCAACCGGCGCTTATGACTGAACCGTTCCGTCACAAGCATCGAAGGGGTTAAGAAATTCAACAAAGACCCCAAGAAGGGTATGGACAGGGCCCTTAGAGTTTGTCAAAATACGTTGCTTGATGTTTCAGGCCCTTTTCAAAAATAATAGAGCTGGCCCTCCATGCACAAGACATGGGACTCGCGCTGTATACCGGATTACCCGGATGACTTCGCTACTTTTGGAGATTGATATCCAGTGACAAACTGAACATGGAACATAACTTTCTGTGATCTTGAGCAACGAAAAAATTGAATAATTTGGAAAATGATGTGATCAAACTTGCTTCGCCTTGAGAAAGCCCAGGCGTTAATCGCCACATAGGGTGAAACACGTGTCGGCTGTTGTCTGTCCTCTGTTTAAGAAATAAAGCAACAACTTCGATAACCCTAATGACATTGAAATTAATTCCTTACGAATTGTATGGTCATTGCAGCGGCTCTAGTCAAGACTAAAGGAAAACAAGAATGATTTAACCTTACTGTGACTTAGGGGCATATGTAGGTAATCTCCAATTTGCGATTCTGAAATAGCGATTTTTAAGGAATCGCTATTTGAGAATCGCAAAATGGAATGTAGGTAATAATTTGCAATTTTTTTGCGATTACCTAATATTCCTTAATTGCGATTAGCAAATTGCGAATCGCAATTAAGGAACGAGTGTCCCATTCATTCCTATGGGCCAAGAGGCCCATAGGAATGAATGGGGATACATTCTCAAATTGCGATTTTCTATGAGAAAATCGCAATTTGAGAATCGCAATTCCAAGGGTGCCAGGGTGTCCAAAGGACACCTGTTGCACCCCTGGAATGTGCCTGTAAGTACATGTGGCACACATACATGCCCTAAAAGCATGTCTGTACACCACATGGCACTTTGAATTTTTTAAAAAAAATGCATTTTTAAAGGAAATCGCAAAATACGATCTACTTGGAGTAGGTGGTATTTTGCGATTCCTTAAGCCTGAATCGCATTTTTTAATTGACTCCTACATAGCATTTAAGGAATCGCAAAATTGCGATTCCTTAAATGCTTGAGCAAAATAAGGAACCGCAGTTTTTGTGATTCCTTATTTTGCTAATATGCACCTACATATCAAAACGCCGTTTGCGATTCGCAAACGCCGAAATTCACCGAATTTCGGCGTTTGCGAATCGCAAACGGCTACCTACATATGCCCCCTAACTCATTGACTTAAAAGAGTACTCATATTTACCCCCAAACTTGAAATTTATGAAGCTCTTAGGGTCCAGAGCTTTGAGTATTGCTCCCTCGCTCCTTTAATTATCAAGAAGAAAGATATAGGTCTGGGATCTTTGGACCTTCCACCCTTGTTGAAACAGGACACCGGAGCCCCCGTTCATCCAGAGGTTCTTGCAGGGTGGGCAACGGCAATTGTGCCATAGCTTCTCAACATCTCAAATCTGTGCTGTTGAGGGTTGATCCCAGTTAGTCAAATTAGCTACAGCTGAACCAGGCACCTTGGCTGAGAGGCTACTTTTTGGGGACCGATGTGTCAAGGACATTGGCAAATTTGTGTACACTTTTGCTTCACTCCACTACGGCCCCACCGCGATGGGATGCCTGGTCTTCACCTTGGGGATGCCCAGTAGGGGTAATCTCGCAGGGAAAGGCCAGGACGGGTTCCCAAAGCAAGCGCCTCGAGACCTTACGGTGAAAAGGCGCTATATAAGAACGTATGATTTACGATTTACGATTTATTTCACTTGACTAGGCCCAGTCTTCCTTGAAGAAGGAATTGAACCCCCTTTTGGCCGGGAAGGCAGCGGCAGAGGACGTTTGGCCAGCCATTTCTACTAACAAGGTCATCCAAGAGGATTCTTCATCGAGGCATAGACTGCGGGCAGGACCCCTCCTAGGCAGGCTTACCTCTCAAGGACCAGGGGCTACAGAGGGCGTTACAATAGAGGCGTCGGCAGGGGTAATCACTCATCCAACAATCAATCTGAAGGTAACAAATCCTTCTATTGTTTCAAATCTTCCTCTGGGGGGCAGATTGCGTCACTGTGCTCACAACTGGGCCAAGATTTTGACAGATTGTTGTGCATTGGACACAGTGCGGGTTACTGTATAGAACTTTTTCAGAGGCCTGCACCACTCCTTTCCTCCCTTAGTCCCCAACAAGACATACATTTCATAGACTCAGAGATTCTGGAACTGTTGTAAAAACAAGCAATTGCTCACACCTTGCCACACCCAAGCGGTTTTTGAAGCAATTTGTTTTTAATTCGCAAGAAAGCTGGAGGTCGGAGGCTGGTTCTCAACCTCAGACGGTTAAACCCCTGGGTGATTTTCAAGATGGATGGTATTCACCTGCTGAGTGACCTCATCAAGAGAAGGATTGGATGGTGCGTCTCGATCTCAAGAACGCCTACCTCTCCATTCTTATTTTCCCTCCACACTGACATTACCTTCAATTCCAAAGGCAAGATCAATGGTATGAGAACCTATCCCTCCCCTTCGGACTCTCTTCAGCCCCTTGGGCGTTCACCAAACTCATGAAACCTGTGGTGGAACGTCTGAGAGAGATGGGTGTTCGCATGATCAGCTGACTCAACGACATGATTCTTATGGCACAGGACAGAGATGTTTTGGGCAGTGTCACTGCTTCAGGGCCTGGGGTTTGTGATAAATTCTCAAAAATCCATGATGATTCCTTCCCAACACATAGGGTTCTTGGGGTCTCCTGTGGGCTCGATCAAGGTCCAATTACTACTTCCACTTCCAAAAGAGAAATCCATCAAACGGGAGATGAAGTTAACTCTGTCCAAACACATGGTGTCTTTGAGATCCCTGGCTTGCATTGTAGGACTGTTGGCTTCTTCGATTCAAGCCATGTTCCCTGCTCCGTTGCACTAAAGAGCACTTTAGCGCTTAAAAATCCATTACCACCAAAAAGGTTTAAGCTACTTTTGCCAGGTTCCCTTATCTCTTGAAGCCCAGAAAGAGCTCCATTGGTAGCTTCTACACATGGACGCTTAGAATCGCAGAGCCGTTTTTGGAGTAGTTCCCGATGTCATAATTGAATCCGACGCCAGTCGCTGTGGCTGGAGGGCAAGGTGCGGGGACTTTTCTACTGGCGGACGGTGGTCATCAGAAGAACTGCAGCTTCATGTAAATTGCTTTGAGCTTATGGCAGGCTCGATCACCATAAAGTCGCTCTTGCCTGTGAAGAGCAACTGTTGTATTATTCTTCGCATGGACAACATTTCAGCAGTTCACTATATCAATCGATTGGGGGTACCAGGTGTCGCCTCGTAGCGAATTTCATCAGGGAGTTTTGCCACTTCTGCCTCTCTCCAAAGATTACTGTGCTCGCGGAATATCTTCGAAGCAAAGAAACCTCGGAATGGATTAGAACTCCAGATTTCTGGTGGATTACAGTGATTTGAAACTCCATCCCGCAATTTTCCAGAAAGTTATGAACTCGTTGTGTACGTGTCAAGTGGACCTTTTCACATCTCATCTGAATGCTCAACTGAATGACTTTTACAGTTGGAGACCGGACCGAATGGCTCCGGCCACGGATGCTTTTCTTCAGTATTGGGAAGGCCAAGTGAACTATGTGTTCCCGCCTTTTGCCATGATTCCAAGGGTTGCAGCTCAAGCCCGTCAATAGTTGGCAACCATAGTCCTGACTACCCTGGACTGGAAAATGCAACCATGGTTCCCGGCCCTTTTGGAGATGTCCGTAGCCCTTTCAATTCTCCTTCCTGTAATCCCACATCTGCTGTTAGATCCAGCGGGCTCTCCCCATTCTCTTCTCCCCCAGGGCCAGTTAACTCTTATGGCTTGGAAAAAATCGGGAGCCATGGACATGTCGAGGACACTTCTGCAGCAGCTGCCACTTTTATACAACAGGCTTGGGTTCCTTCCACCCAAAAATTATATTCTTCTGCATGGAAGAGATGGGTGGGTTGGTGCCTTCTGCGGGACGTGGATCCCGTGGGATACAAGCTAAAAGATGTTCTTAATTTTCTTTCCGAGTGTGCTAAGTCTGGATTATGTTACAGGTCGGTAAATAACTTCAGGTTAGCTTTATCTGCTGGACACGATCTCATTGATTGCAAGCTGGTGGATATGCATCGTCTGGTGGGTAAATTGTTTAAAGGTGCCAGGGTGGTAAACCCTCCAAAACATAAAAATTCGCCATTGTGAGATGTTAATAGTGTTCTGTACCTGGTTGTTTCCTGGTCAGATAATTCTGATTTGTCCTTGGAGCAGATTTCTGCTGCATTAACCATGCTTTATGTTTGATTTCGTGTCTGATGTCAACGCCCTTGACTTAGCAGGTAGGTTGCTTTTGTCTAATGGTATTTCTTTTCTTACTTCTAAAAGGATGAAGCTAATGTCCTGGGTGGGAAACATCCTTTACAACGCAACTTTTACCACGCAGTGCCTTTACGACGCAACTTTTACAACGCAAACCATTACAACGCATTGCGCTGGGGGGCGCTCTAGGACAGGGAATAAGTTTAATTTACTATCCAACACCTTCCTTAGTGTCCACGGGGACTGAAGTTGGAATAGTAAATTGAACTATTCACTATCCAGCACACCAAAGCGCTATGCGTTGTAAAGGTTTGCGTTGTAAAAACCGCGTTGTAAAGGCATGCGTGGTAAAAGCATGCGTTGTAATGTCATACATCCGTCCTGGACCATTCATTGCTCGTCTTTTCCTCATAAAGCAAAACTCTGTGTGGTAAAATGTTTGAAAGTTTATAAAGAAGGTACTTTGACACATGCGGCTGATCGCCTTGGTCCTCTGTTGTAGGCAATTCAAAAACCAATTTGGACCCGTTTCAGCTGCGTACTTGGCCCGTTGGATATTGGCAGAACCTGCCATCAATGTGTCTACTTATGGGGCTCATTTTGCTAGGGGGGCTAGAGCCTCCAAAACGTTTGTATTGGGATCCAGGTTGGAAGATATTCTACGTGCCGTTGATGAGTCATCTGACTGTGTTTAACCGCATGCGCGCTAGTGGTTTTCCCGCTGCGCGCTGCGATTTTAAAAATCCCGCGTTACATGACGAGCTCAGGTTACGCTCATGACGAGCTGAGCTCGTCATGAGCGTAGAAGGGGTTAAGGTCTTTCATTCCAAGCTTATTGTGCAAGGTTCTTCTGTTGTGGTTTGTCAGCTTTGAACCAGCATAATCAGAGCCTCCAGTCCTGCCACAGAATAGAACATTTTCTAGCATAAGTGACAAGAATTTTAGATTCTATTAAGGGCACGTAGGCAAGGATTACCCCACCCGTTGGGACTGATAAACTGTGCTATGTCACTGATTTACCATTCATGTTATGTATCAATTTTTTTACTGTCCTTTTTCCCGCCCTTGTGATTCCATCAGGGTTGTGGATCTGGAATCATTTCTTTCTTTTGATTCAGGCTCTGATCAGAAACAGAACTGACATAGCTGCCAAGCTTTTAGATTGCTTATTTCTGAAATTTTCATAATTTCAGTGTAATATTGAGAGTGTCGAGGGAAACATAAATATCAGAAATTACACACATTAGAGCAACAACAAAGTCTGAGAAAATCTTAAAACTGCTGCAAAGAACCAGAAATGGGAGGGCACTAGGATGCGAGAGAGGCCCCAGCGCTGCGCCTGAGCGGGAAATAACCTTTACAATGCAACTTTTACAACGCACTACCATTACAACGAAACTTTTACAACGCAAGATCCATTACAGCGCATGTCATCACAACGCAACCATTACAACGCATGACACTACAACGCATACCATTACAACGCATGCCATTACAACGCAGTCATTACAACACATACCATTACAACGCATAGTATCCTTACACTATCCAACACTTACCCTACTGTTGCACCCCCTGGAGTTAGAATAGTAATTTTACCCCTATACTATTCAATACTTACCAAAGATGTGTTGTAATGGTATGCGTTGTAATGGTATGCGTTGTAAAGGTAGTATGCATTGTAATGGTATGCGTTGTAATGGAATGCGTTGTAATGGATGTTGCGTTGTAAAAAATGTGTTGTAAAGGCATGCATTGTAAAAGTATGCGTTGTAACGTCATACATCCGCCTGAGCCAGCCTCACTGACACTGAACTCAACTTTGTGCAGAAACTTCAGACAGTACCTGCATTGCAGAGCTCAGTTCAGGCGCTGTAACACCCGACGTGTGGTACTTGGCAGGGCTGGTTTCACGCAGATCTTACAATTCTGAAATTAATTTGCAAGACAATGGTAGTCTGTGGAATCAAAGATTCCCCTGTGCTCCTGCTCGGTTCCCAATTGCAAGTCTTCCTAGAGATCCTTCTGCTCTTTGAGGATTAGGAATCCCCGTCCTCCATTACTCTGCAGTGCGAGACTGAGACACTGCATGAAGCCAGAGTCTACCGGGGGCGGGTAAATTACCCTGGCTTTCTTATATTCGGCACACGTTAACGAGTCTGGGACGGGGCAACCTTTGGGGGGACCCGAAGGTTGCTTGTGCCTCAATTTCTAGGAAAATGCTAAAGGACTACTAGGGGGAGTTTAAACTGGCCCAACTCCAAAGCAACCCTTTAGCAGGTAAGCTGACGGCAGTCTTCCTAGAAACGAAGGACAGGTCTAGCCTAGAGCCGGCACTGAACGGCATCAAGCCGACAACCGCAAGAAAGCTTTATTTGCAGTTCAGACACGGGGTCCTGCCACTCCGCTCTTTTACAAACAAGTGGGCGGGTTCGTAAATTCTGGGGTGCCCGGCATGTGACTGCCCCACAGAATCAGACCTTCAAGTGTTTTTTAGCTGCCCCGGTTACTACAAAGCGAGAAAACAGTGGCTGGTCCAGATATGTAGAAATCTAGGTACCAGGCTCTGTTGCGAGTCTTTTAGGATATTGAAACACGATGCTAGTCTCCCGATAGTATACTCGGTGGCAGGTTTTCTATTCTCCAAGTGGTGCACTCGCTGAGCACTTTTAAAATCAACTTAACAAATAAGGTCAATACTTTCGCAAAAATGAAATGAGGAATTTTAAAGGGTCTTCCACCTTCACTGTTCAACTGAGACCATTTGTAGTGATGCAGTTTATTTACATTTTGAATTTACTGTTATATTGGTCTGTTGCTCCCAAGATTCTGTATCTAGTGGCTAAGATCAAGTGTTGACCTTTCATATTTGGACCAGTCACCTGCTTATATAGCTCGCACATGCTCTTTGAACTGCCAGTACTGTTTCCATCTTTGATCAATTTATTGCCTCATATGATCTGATTCTCTCACTTGTTGAGCTGCCTGACTAGATCGCACCATACTTCATCTTTGTGCCAGGCCATACCTCTGTATGTTTTATTTAATTGTTTTAAATGTATGTTTATCTATTTATTTATATTTATTTTTTACATTTATTTTTTTATATATTTTTTTATATTTATATATATATATATATAATTTTTTTAATATTTTTATATATATATATATATATATATATATTTATATAAATATCAAACTGTTCAATCTCTTTTTAACTTTATCGATTTTAAAGCAAGTGAATTGTATGTAATTTTAGATGTATTTTCAAGGTCAAACTGACCGAATTAAAGTTATTACTGACTGACTGACCAGACATTACTCGTGCAAATGTCAGAATATCTGTGAGTGCTGGAGTGAATGTGAGTGCCAGAGCAGATGTGAGTGCTGCTGTGAGAGAGATGAATGATGTCAGTCCAAGTGTGAGTGCATGTGAGAGTGAAAGTGCCAGTATAGGTGCTGGTATAAGTGACAGTGAAGGTGTGAGCACGGTGAGAGTCAGCTTCCTGGTGCAAATTCCAGTTGCATGAGTGAGGTGCAAATGAGATTACTTTGCAACTTCCATTGCAGGTGCGAGGAAGGTTACTGGTGCATGCGACAGTGAAGTGTGAGTGAGGTTGTGTCATATAGATACTGCTTGCCTATATATCGTGTTAAGTTAGCATGCGTTTATTAAAGTGTTTAAACGCCTTTTTTCCTTTAGCTGCTTTTGCACACCACACATAATTGTTGTTTTAGCTTTCAACCTAGAAGAGTGGTGTGATTTATATGAGAATAATATGTTATTGCTCTGATATCAGCTTTGTTTGGTAAAACATGTCTGCACAGTGACTGCTGAAGTTTCCCAGGCTAACTCGACACAGTGTTGTTGTGGGTCTGATCTTCGCACCTTTCTAGACATAACATGAATGCAGCTGCTGCCAAGATTTGGCTTTACGCACGTTTTATATTGCTTTGCTGAGAGCACACGTTAGACACTTGATGGTGCTTCGCCTACAGAGAGCTGGTGGAAGATGATGTGATCCTCTGCCACTGAGATCTTGAGGTATGGGGCCGCCCTGCTAAACCCTAATGAGACCTTCATAGATAATATTCTATGCTAGGTAGGGAGGGTGAGATTCAGGTGTTGCTAAAGCCTATCTATTTAAGCTTATTAGCATGCTATCACCTTTTGCATTTTATGGACTGTTAACTATGCTGATAACTTTGCTTGTGATAATATGTTGTAAGTATGCCAGTGGTTTTAACCCAGATCTGTTGACTGGGTGTGAGTGTTTGATTGGTTCAGATGCTCCGTCCATCACCACCCCCTTTTGTACCGCTTTGTTCGCCATAAGTGTGGCAGGGTATGCTCAGACGTGGGTCCCTTGCTCACTTTGCCACTGGATTCTAGCAAGACTGGCTGATGACGGCTGTAATGCCAGAAACCGGTCTCAGGATGCTTGTTTCCAGTCCAGGGAAGACATAGCTTTGGCAGTTCGGGCTGGACTGTTCCCATGAGGCACAGGGTCAGACTGATTTGCATATGGCCATGTCTGAACTGGGGTGGCAGAGTGGGCTAAAGAACGGTGATGGATTAAACCCAGATCTGTTGACTGGGTGTGAGTGTTTGATTGGTTCAGATGCTCCGTCCATCACCACCCCCTTTTGTACCGAGTGGTTTTATGAGGGCAGGTGCGAGTGAGTTTGCTGATGAGTGTCAGAGAAAGTGGCTACGACGGTGCGAGTACAGGCATACTTGCACGTGCCAGAGCAGAATTGACCTCTGATGTAATTGCAAGGGTCTGTGTTTTAGCACTGCTATGGGTTTTATGTTAAGACACTACATTCTACCACTGATGTTTGACCCCTTGGGCGCGGCCGCGATTCTGCGCCTGTGCAGCACATTCCGATCTGCGGGTGCGGTCAAGACGGCCGGGAGCCGTCATCAGCACACGAGCACTGGGTGCCATGTAGAAGTCTGGCACATGCTGAGAATACTCTGGGAAATATACAACTAAAACGAGCAACAAAAACTGCAATTTACTGGCACCGAAATGCACAACTATGCCAACATGGTATAATACCATGGACAGGGTGACAAATTTAATTCAAAACTAGCGCTTAGGGAATGTAGCTCAACATTTTATCATACAATGACACTTATTTCCTTGTATTCCTAAACTTTGTCAGCACCAACCTGGTTTTAACATTCAACTGCTTTGCATTACTTTCCGTGATGTACCTTTTGCTGAATTATGAGTGTAGCATTTTCTTTTCACTTATTGCACTGCAAGGATATTGACTGGGCATGAACACGGAGGCTCGGGGGTCAGGTGACTGACAGTAGTAGAACGAGGGAGGGAAACATTGTTTACAACACGGTGTTTACACCGCACTACCTTTACCATGCTGCCATTACAACGCAAGCCGTTACTACGTCTTGCGCTAAATGGCGCTGGTTAAGGAATATTGTAATTTTATATTCCAACACCTTCCCTACTGTTACGTGGGCTGGTGTTGGAATATAAAATTATAATAATCCTCAATCCGCGCCCTCCAACGTAAGTCGTTGCAACGACTCGCGTTGTAGAAACCGCGTTGTAAAGTACCACGATCTAAAAGATCGCGTTGTACTGTTATACATCCAACGAGGGATGTCTTCGTACTGTCTCTGTGACTTATGTGATTCCTCTGTAGTTTATGAGCACATACTGGCTGGGGAAGGCCTTGTCAGGGTGAGGTGCAGAGATCCCCCCTTCGGTCACTAACTCCCTTCGGTTATGGCAGACTCCCTCACCACATAGTAGATGCTGCTGACTATGGCAGGCTGCTAGTTGGATGGGTAAGCTGCGCCATCAGACTCGTAAAGCTGCTCAGAGCAATTTGTATCCCCCTGGCTGGTCCGCGGGCACGTACGCACGCACACATACACTCCTACACAGATGTATGACGTTACAACGCATACATTCACAACACATACCATTACAACAAAACTTTTACAACGCAGGATCCATTACAACGCATGTCATTACAACGCATGCCATTACAACGTAGCTGCTATTACAACGAATGCCATTACAACGTAAGTTTGGGTAGGTATTTTTTTTATTTTTTAATTAATGGGAATGTAACAGTAGTGTAAGTGTTGGATAGTGTAGGGGTTAAAATTACTATTCTAACTCCAGGGGGCGTAATGGTAGGGTAAGTGTTGGATAGTGTAGGGGTTAAAATTACTATTCTAACTCCAGGGGGGTGTAATTGTAGGGTAAGCGTTGGATGGTGTAGGGGTTAAAATTAAATTAAATACTTACCCATACTTACGTTGTAATTGCATGCGTTGTAATGGCATGCGTTGTAATGGATCCTGCGTTGTAAAAGTTTTGCTGTAATGGTAGTGCGTTGTTATAGTTGCGTTGTAAAGGATGTTTCCCCTCCTACACACACATACTCTTATGTCATGATTTGACGCAGCAGTTATGTTACGGTCTGCTGTTCACATTTCCGTCCTCACCCTGCGAGCTATATGTTGACTTATCAAATTCTTTAAAAAGCTGTGAGGTCCTTTAAGAAACACAAAGCCGTGCAACTGAAATAACTTACTAGTATACCTATACTGTTCATGAGGTGAGTGACCACATGAAGCCTGGTACTCATCTGTCTATAAATTAAGCCTAACGTCCATTGTCGTCTGTCGAACATATGCTATGTATTGCAGCCTGGAAGTAGGAGGTACTATGTGTAAAATGACAAGATTGGATTGGAGGATTCCTACACATCAGAGAGAAAAAAGACACAAACGTCCCTACACTCCCGTCTAAAGAGGGCAAACGCCTCACTGAGGGCCAAGTGTCTATATGAGCACATATAGCAGATCTAGCACGAAAAATACACAAGACCTTTCATATTCAAGAGGGCAGACACCTCCCTACAAACTAAAAATCTATGTGAGCATCCAGCTAATCTAGCATGAGAGATATATAGCGCCAATGTTTGCCAAACTTGAATACCGAGATATATATGAATAAAAAAGAATTTATTTTAAAAGTATATTTTATAGACCAGCAAATTGTAGTTGTGTTTTACTGTTTTTTAATTGGTTCCTGTTTTGGAGTAATAAAGCGATATATAGAAAGCATAATCGGAGCCTCCGGTCCTGCCATAGAATAAAGACATCCAATACACAGCTCTGTGTGTAGAGTATTCATTTTTCATGCTCCAGGGCTGTAGTAGAGATAGACAAGCATTGGAAATGCAATCGGGCTCGGATTTATTTGAGTTAGAGCTAATGGCATTGTAAATGGCAATGTCTTTTCGCCATGTGTTATGGAGTGTGTGCATGTGGTGTGTAGTGGAATTATGTGGGTTAGATTGGAATTGTAGCAATGGTGGCATGCTGTGCTTTACATGAATATGTTTAAAAGTAAAGTGTACCATACTGAGATTGCTACAATAGTTAACTGTGGATGCGTTAACAATTGATGCATGCACTGATGGCTGGTGGTGTGTGTGACTGCCTGTAGAAATTGTGCACTGATGGCTGGTGGTGTGTGTGCTTGGTAAAAGACTGCACTGCCGCCTGGAGGTGTGTGTGCCTGGTGGAAGGGTGCACTGACGGCTGGTGGGTGTGTGGTTGGTAAAAGCGTGCACAGATGGCTGATGGTGTGTGTGTTTGGTGAAAGCGTGCACTGACGGTTGCTGGTGAGTGCGCCTTGTAAAAGAATGCACTGACGGCTGGTGTTGTACGCCTGGTGGTGTTTGTGGTTCGTGAAAGCGTGCATTGATGGCTGGTGGTGTTTGGCCCTGGTGAAAGCGTGCACTGACGGCTGGTGGTGTGTTGTTGTGTGTGTGGTTGTGTGTGTAGTGGTGAGTGTGTGGTGGCGAGTCTGTGGGGGTGAGTGTGTGGTAGTGAGTGTGTTACACCAATGTGGCGCACTGGTGCCACTGCACCTGCTGCAGCAATGGTAGCTACGCCACACTGGTGCCACTGTACCTGCTGCAACAATGATAGCTACACAACACTGCTGCCACTGCACCTGCTGCAGCAATGGTACCTACACCACACTGGTGCCACTGCACCTACTGCAGCAATGGTACCTACGCCACACTGGTGCCACTGCACCTGCTGCACAATCATAGCTAAGTAACACTGATAACACTACACCTGCTACACAACGCCATCTACCACACAGTGGTGTCACTGCACCTGCTGCACAATCATAGCTAAGCAACACTACCACTGCAACTGCTCCACCTATGGTAGTTACCACACACTGGTACCACTGCACCTGCTGCACTAAACTGGTACCACAGCACCTGCTCCACCAATGGTAGCTACGCCTACGCCACACTGGTACCACTGCACCTGCTGCACAATGGTAGCTATGCCACAGTAGTGCCACTGCACCTCCTGCACAAGGGTAGCTATGCCACACTGGTGCAACAGCACCTGCTGCACAATTGTAGCTATGCCACACTGGTGTCAATGCACCTGCTGCACAATGGTAGATATGCCACACTGGTGGTACTACACCTGCTGCGCAATAATAGCTAAGTAACACTGATAACACCTCACCTGCTCCACGAATTGGTAACTACGCCACACACTGGTGCCACTGCACCTGCTGCACAATCATAGCTAAGCAACACTACCACTGCACCTGCTCCACCAATGGTAGCTACCACTCACCGGTACCACTGCACATGCTGCACCAATGATAGCTACGCCACACTGGTGCCACTGCACCTGCTGCACAATCATAGCTAAGTAACACTGATAACACTACACCTGCTACACAACGCCATCTACCACACACTGGTGCCACTGCACCTGCTGCACAATCATAGCTAAGCCACACTACCACTGCAACTGCTCCACCTATGGTAGCTACCACACACTGGTACCACTGCACCTGCTGCACTAAACTGGTACCACAGCACCTGCTCCACCAATGGTAGCTACGCCTACGCCACACTGGTAACACTGCACCTGCTCCACCAAATATACTTACACCACACCGGTACAACTGCACATGCTGCACCAATGATAGCTACGCCACACTGGTGCCACTGCACCTGTTGCACAATCATAGCTAAGTAACACTGATAACACTGCACCTGCTACACAACGCCATGTACCACACACTGGTGCCACTGCACCTGCTGCACAATCATAGCTAAGCAACACTACCACTGCAACTGCTCCACCTATGGTAGCTACCACACACTGGTACCACTGCACCTGCTGCACTAAACTGGTACCACATCCCCTGCTCCACCAATGGTAGCTACGCCTACGCCACACTGGTACCACTGCACCTGCTCCACCAAAGATACTTACACCACACTGGTGCCACTGCACCTGCTGCACAATCATAGCTAAGTAACACTGATAACACTACACCTGCTACACAACGCCATCTACCACACACTGGTGCCACTGCTCCTGCTGCACAATCATAGCTAAGCAACACTACCACTGCACATGCTCCACCAATGGTAGCTACCACTCACCGGTACCACTGCACATGCTGCACCAATGATAGCTGCGCCACACTGGTGCCACTGCACCTGCTGCACAATCATAGCTAAGTAACACTGATAACACTACATCTGCTACACAACGCCATCTACCACACACTGGTGCCACTGCACCTGCTGCACAATCATAGCTAAGCAACACTACCACTGCAACTGCTCCACCTATGGTAGCTACCACTCACTGGTACCACTGCACCTGCTGCACTAAACTGGTACCACAGCACCTGCTCCACCAATGGTAGCTACGCCTACGCCACACTGGTACCACTGCACCTGCTCCACCAAAGATACTCACACCACACTGGTGCCACTGCACCTGCTGCACAATCATAGCTAAGTAACACTGATAACACTACACCTGCTACACAACGCCATCTACCACACACTGGTGCCACTGCTCCTGCTGCACAATCATAGCTAAGCAACACTACCACTGCAACTGCTCCACCTATGGTAGCTACCACACACTGGTACCACTGCACCTGCTGCACTAAACTGGTACCACAGCACCTGCTCCACCAATGGTAGCTACGCCTACGCCACTCTGGTAACACTGCACCTGCTCCACCAAATATACGTACACCACACCGGTACCACTGCACATGCTGCACCAATGATAGCTACGCCACACTGGTGCCACTGCACCTGCTGCACAATCATAGCTAAGTAACACTGATAACACTACATCTGCTACACAATGGTGCCACTGCACCTGCTGCACAATCATAGCTAAGCAACACTACCACTGCAACTGCTCCACCTATGGTAGCTACCACACACTGGTACCACTGCACCTGCTGCACTAAACTGGTACCACAGCACCTGCTCCACCAATGGTAGCTACGCCTACGCCACTCTGGTAACACTGCACCTGCTCCACCAAATATACGTACACCACACCGGTACCACTGCACATGCTGCACCAATGATAGCTACGCCACACTGGTGTCACTGCACCTGCTGCACAATCATAGCTAAGTAACACTGATAACACTGCACCTGCTACACAACGCCATCTACCACACACTGGTGCCACTGCACCTGCTGCACAATCCTTGCTAAGCAACACTACCACTGCAACTGCTCCACCTATGGTAGCTACCACACACTGGTACCACTGCACCTGCTGCACTAAACTGGTACCACATCACCTGCTCCACCAATGGTAGCTACGCCTACGCCACACTGGTAACACTGCACCTGCTCCACCAAATGTACTTACACCACACCGGTACCACTGCACATGCTGCACCAATGATAGCTACGCCACACTGGTGCCACTGCACCTGCTGCACAATCATAGCTAAGTAACACTGATAACACTACACCTGCTACACAACGCCACCTACCACACACTGGTGCCACTTCACCTGCTGCACAATCATAGCTAAGCAACCCTACCACTGCAACTGCTCCACCTATGGTAGCTACCACACACTGGTACCACTGCACCTGCTGCACTAAACTGTGTTGAATCTAAGGTCAAGGGACAATCGATATTTGCCCGGCGGTATCGCCTCTTTAACCCACGAATTATTAATCAATGAAGAGGCAGGCGCTGGAGACGGGAAGGCAGGAAACAAGGTTTATTCTCTCCGGAGGAGAACACAACAATTCAGACAGCAGGTATCGTCATGAGGTGCTCTACCCGCATCTCTGAGGCCTGGCCTCTTATACACAGGTTTATTACTTTATTACATATTACATATTCGTGGCAATGCTTTGATGTACGGAAAGACATTCTCGGAACCCCCGCTTCAAGCCCGTTCCCACACATGTATACAGCAGAAGTCCCACCCCGGTCACAACAGGTGATGAATATCGCGCAGCTGGACATTCCGCCGATTCATGGAATGTGGGGGTTTGATCGGATCTCATAGGGTGGGGGCTTTGATCGATTCGGGGGTCCTTTGATGAGGGAAGCTTTCTACTGTACGGGAAGGGGCAATAAACAGTATCGGCAGGGCTAGGTGTCGGCCTGGGAACGAGGAGGACAAACGGGCACACAGGAAAAGGGGGTTTGCATAAAAAGGGCCTGGGACCATGAAAGGAATGAAGGGAGGTGTCGCGCTGGGAACAGGATGGGGTTCTGAGGCAACGCTGCGCTGAAGAGGGGTTTATGACCCAAGGCATGTGCGAGCGGGGGTTTGTCAGAGTGCGGGTTTTGTGAGGGAGGAGGGCTATGCCAGGGGTCAGTGGCATGCAAAAAAAGGGTTGTTCTGATCGAGGCACCTAAAATGGCGGGTGCGCATAACAAAAAGTGTGGCATCAGGGGAAGAGGCAAGATGGCGCAGATAATGTTTACCAAACCGTACTAATTTTCCACAACTGGTACCACAGCACCTGCTCCACCAATGGACTCTTGTTCTGTTGCTGCTGCTGCCTTGGCACAGTACCTGCTGTGAGTGTGTAAGGAAAGCTTGCACCGCTGCTGCCTGTGATGTCCTTCTTGTGAGTGTGAGAAGCTTGCACCTCTGCTGCCTGTGGTCTCCTTCTTGTGAGTGTAAGAAGCTTGCACAGCTGCTGCCTGTGATGTCCTTCTTGTGAGTGTGAAAAGCTTGCAGCACTGCTGCCTGTCATGTCCTTCTTGTGAGTGTGAGAAGCTTGCACCGCTGCTGCCTGTGATGTCCTTCTTGTGAGTGATGTCCTTCTTGTGAGGGTGAGAAGCTTGCACCGCTGCTGCCTGTGATGTCCTTCTTGTGAGTGTGAGAAGCTTGCACCGCTACTGCCTGTGATGTCCTTCTTGTGAGTGTGAGAAGCTTGCACCTCTGCTGCCTGTGGTCTCCTTCTTGTGACTATAAGAAGCTTGCACAGCTGCTGCCTGTGATGTCCTTCTTGTTAGTGTGAGAAGCTTGCACGGCTGCTGCCTGTGATGTCCTTCTTGTGAGTGTGAGAAGCTTGCACCGCTGCTGCCTGTGATGTCCTTCTTGTGAGTGTGAGAAGCTTGCTCCGCTGCTGCCTGTGATGTCCTTCTTGTGAGTGTGAGAAGCTTGCACCGCTGCTGCCGCTTATCACACTCACAAGAAGGGGATCACAAGCAGCAGTGGTGCAAGCTTCTCACACACACAAGAAGGACATCACAGGCAGCAGCGGCGCAAGCTTCTCACACAGAGCCTCTTGCTCTGTTGCTGCTGCTGCCTTGGCACAGTACCTGCTGTGAGTGTGTGAGGGAAGCTTGCACCACTGCTGCTTGTGATCTCCTTCTTCCTCATACTCACAAAAAGGATATCACAAGCAGCAGTGGTGCAAGCTTCCCTCACACACTCACAACAGGTACTGTGCCAAGGCAGCAGCAGCAACAGAGTATATCTATGTATATCAAAAGCATGCTTTGAATATCAATTCTAGCGGTGGGGGCGGAAAGGACGAGCAGGCTGGGAGAGGCGATGTCAGAGGCTTCTGTGAGCTCCCAGCCTGTCATTTCCAGTGGTGGGGGCTGCAGTGAGGTGCGGTGGGGGCTGAAAGGACGAGCAGGCTGGGAGAGGCGATATAGAGGCTTCTGTGAGCTCCCAGCCTGTCGTTTCCAGTGGTAGGGGCTGCAGTGAGGAGCGGTGGGGGATGAAAGGACGAGCAGGCTGGGATCGGCGATGTCAGAGGCTTCTGTTAGCTCCCAGCCTGTCGTTTCCAGTGGTAGGGGCTGCAGTGAGGAGCGGTGGGGGCTGAAAGGACGAGCAGGCTGGGAGAGGCAATATAGAGGCTTCTGTGAGCTCCCAGCCTGTCGTTTCCAGTGGTGGGGGCTGCAGTAAGGAGCAGGCGGGGAGAGGCAATATCAGAGGCCTCTGCGAGCCGGCATCTGGCGAAAGGCCAACACTTAAACATGAAAGGAGGCAAAGGGACGCGCGCACGCAAAACTCACGGCAGACTGGTAAACGCGCCCCGACCATCTGGATTCTATTACCGCAGTGCCCTGACAGCTCTAATTGTTAATTTATTGCACTGCCGTGCGCATAACCACACAGGATATGGCGGAAGTGCTGAAGCAGAAAAACATATGGCCTATTGCGTGAAGGCTACTAGAAACAGGGCACCGCGAGGACCAATTACCATGCACATGGCAAAACAAACTACTGAAAAATCTCGCGCACTGAGGAATTTTTCCTGCACTATTCAGAACCCCCTAACAAAAGGAGCTCGGAGCTCTGCCCCCCTGCTGACGCAGGGGTGACGTAGGCCGAGCCCTAAAAATGCATAACCCTCCCCTCCGTGTTCTTAATAGAATCTAAAATTCTTGTCACATATGCTACAAAATTTCTATTCAACAGCATACATCACTCACTGCACACTCATTTTATTATAACCATTAATAGCCACACCTTAACACCTCCCAGCAAGTTACATACTTCCTCGTCGAGTCCGCCCAGAATCACAAAGGTCAGCTCACAATGGGGCATATGTAGGTGTGAGACTTGGCCCTTTCCCCAAAATTTTTCGCCTTTTATTTCCCTTTTAAATCAGAATGCCCTCATGGTAACAACACTGTATAGGCCTTGGGTGGTGGAGAATGCCCTGTGTAGTTTAAAACTAGTGTTAAAATGCAGTTGCCTTATACCCCTAATATGGCTGCCACAGACGACTGCTGCAGCAGCGTGGTTTAGTGGGCACATTCTAGTAGCCAGGGGCTGGCCGGAACCCTCAGGCAATGTATCCATCTTAGCCTGCCAGCCTGTCCACAGGTAGAATGGTGGAACCTCCTGGAAGCCTCTGGAACCTTCTGGGAGAGGTGAGGTGACACCAACTGCCACTACCAACTGTCAACTGGCAGTATATAAGGAAAGGGAGGGAAACTTTCCTGAGGAGAGGGACTGAGGGAAGACCTGGGGAAGTACCTACGCAGGAGGATAGGCAGTGGGGGTCAGGGCAGGGTCTTATGATGCTGGAATGACAGGGCCTAGTGTGCTGCTTTACAAGTGTTGAGGTATCCTGTTCCCCCCCCCACTGACCTAACCCCGCGGAAGGGAACCCCCAGGGACCACTTGAAGGGATTGGCTGAGAAGAACTTGGAACACCAGCCACCAATTTATTCCCCCTTCAAGGAACAAGAAACCAAGCAACTAAATCAAGGAACAAGAAACCAAGCAACTAAACTAAGGGCGCAAGAAACATCACGCCAAGAAGAAAACTAAATCCCCACAGGACTTTTGAGGAACTACCCAGGTATTGGCGCTGTGTCGCTCCCTGTGCCCCTCCTGACGCCACCTGGGGTTCCTGCGCTAACCTGCCACTGCTGTGTGGCTTGACCTGTGAACTGCCTTTATTTAAAGTCAGCTACTGCTGAAAGCGCTATAGTCTATTGGTGTAAGCGCTATTGACTGCCTATATTAAGCGCTGTCTTTTTCCCTCATCTGGAGAAGCGCTGTGCTAGTACCTCAAGTGCTTTCTTGTGTGCCCCAGAAGAGCGCTGTATTATGCCTCCAAGCGCATGACTGGCTGGGAAATGCCGTGCCCTGTGGTAGCGCTGTGAGACCTGCTGTAGTTGACCAAGCGCTAGGCCTCTGCGCTAACTCTGGACCCAGGCGCTGGACTGTTCCAGGCTATGGTGCCAATGGATGGCTTTCCCCTGCATCTGAAGCGCTACAGTGCCTGTGTAAAGCGCTATGTTTTGTTCCTCTTAACAGCGCTAGAGACTGCGTGCCTTGAAAAGCGCCGTATCCTGTGCCCCTGAGGAGCGCTATATTTTGCCCCAGGCGCTGTCAGTATTCAGCGCCCTTCTGCCTGCCATTGGGTCGCCCCAGAGCGTCGAGAAGTGCCCCTCAGGCGCGGCCTGTGCCAAGCGCTTACCTGTAGCGCCTAGCGACGTGTGGAAGTTGCCCGGGCGGCCCTCGGTGCCAGGAGAGGGCCGCCGCCACATCTGAGAGCCGTCGTCACCGCCGCAGCCCGGCCGTGGAGTGAGGAGTTTCCCCGGCGCCCCCCGGTGTGAGGAGAGGACGCCGGTACGTTTAGGAAGGCCCGCGGCGGTCCCTGAAGCTGCAAGGGAGTCGGCACCCTTGTCACGTGACGGGGGCGCGCCTCGTCTAGAGCCACGCCCCCGCCTGCTTGTCCGGCTCTTGGCTGCTGCCGCGCTGAGACTTGGGCCGGCCCTGCTGTCGGAGGGGCCGGACCCCCCCCCCCCCCCCCCCCCGAGCAGCACGGAAGCCGGGAAGAGATCCCGGAGAGCTCCCTGAGGAGAGGGAGAGCCCTCCCTGGGCCCCACAGCGGAAAACAAACAGGAGGGCTCCGAATGGAGTGAGAGCCCTCCCTGAGCCCCGCCAGCGGACACCAGCCCCACGAGGCCCAGACATTGCCGGAAACCTCCGCAAAGGGCCCGATCGGCCCGAAGGTTAAGGTAATCCTCGGGGAGGAGGGCGGGAGGCCACAGAAGGCCCGTGTCCGCCCCTCCCCGGGGAAAAGTTGTTACTGGACCCCAGTGGCCCCGTTGTGCCCCCAGCACTACCTGAACTGGGCAGTGGCCCAGATTGACTGGTGGGCCCTTTAAAGTTAACCCCTGACTGGGGTACGTGACTTCTTGTTGCCTAAGGCCTAGGTTAACTTTGCCATAATGAAATACTGGGATTGTTATTCTAAAATGTTTTCCCTTTCATGAGGAAATGCTGATCTATGAAAAAGGAAATGTTTAGTCCTGTTAGTTCTGCAATCCTGGAGGGCCTATTTGATGACATGTTAAACCCCTACAGCCAGGTACTAAAAGGTTCTGCCCCCAAACGTAGGATATGTATATTTCTGTCTAAGGCAGTGTTGTCTGAATGCTGTTAGCTGCCTCAGAAAGTGGTTATCCTTACCTAAGGAAAGGTGGTTACTTTACCCAATGGAACGCTTGTTCATGCTCCATGGAAATGCCTATGCTGGTTCAGAGAGAGTAATTAACTGGGTGCCTTAGGTAATACGGCGCTTAACCCTATGTGGTGAAATGTTCTGGGGTCACATGTCATGTTTATTCCAGCCTAATGCAGGGGTTCCCATTGGCCTCTAGAGATATAAGGAAATGGTTACTCCCATTTGAGGAGAGATTTATTCCTGATTAATAGGGATAATGCACTGCTATTCCAGCCTCAGGTGTTGTAGTAGTTTAACCTAGTTAAAAGAAAGGTTGATTCTTACCTGATGAAATGGGTAATGCTGGTTAAATTAAATGTTTTACATTGAAGTCTTTTCCCTGTGTGAGGAGAGTGATAACCTTGACCTATAGTCAGTTATAATACATCATTTATCTATTTATGAGATGTTTTACTCCTAATATGGGAGAAGAGTTATGCACAGCTAATGTTCCCTCTAATATGGTGTTACATATTTAAGGAAATGATGACCTACACTTAAGGAACCGTTTATTCCACCATAGGGCAACTGTTAATTAACTGCCTAGTTATTTCATGTCTACTGAAATGTAGACTGAGTTTAAAAGGACAGGAACTGCCTATGGTTGACTCCTGAAATGTTTATTCCTGGGTAAGAAACGGTTTACCCTTACCTACTGAAATACATTGCTCCAATCTAGGAAAATGTTCACTCCTACTAGGAATAACTCATAGAATGGTTTAACCTACACAAGAGGTCATTTATTTATAATGAAATGTTTTGCCTCTTGAGTGCTACATTTGTTGAAGCCTAAAGTTATTTATTCACCTATTTATGGTTGGTAAGACATGGGTGAAATACCTGTAGGAACAAATGCCATGTTATTGGGTTGTCTCCTTAATACATTTTTGCAGGTGCTATCGAGAAGCAAGGCGGAGGATAGGCCTATGATTTCCTGAAAATGTATTTAACTGATATCTGATATTTATTGAATATTTACCATTTATCTAACTAATATTTATTGATCCAAATATTTAATATCTATTGATTCGTTATTGATTGCAAGTTTTGAAACACATGTATGCTAAATGAATTTATGATTTCCCTGATCCTGCTCTATTTAATTATTTATCTTAATACAAATCACTTGTTTTTATACAAGCTCTGGAGTGGAGTCATTTATTGCGTGCCCAGGTTTCTGTCTCAGTGTGAGTTTGTGCTGCATGATCGCTTAACACATGTGCTTTCGGATGCCTACCCGCTCGTGCCATGCTACCCTAGGGGACTGGTGACCCCAGTTCCAACAGTAGGTAATTTCCATTTTGCGATTCCCAAATAGCGATTTTTAAGGAATCGCTATTTGAGAATAGCAAAATGGAATGTAGGTAAAAATTCGCATTTGTTTTGCGAATCTCTAATATTCCTTATTTGCGATTAGCAAATTGCGAATCGCAATTAAGGAATGAGTGTCCCATTCATTCCTATGGGCCAAGAGGCCCATGGGAATGAATGGGGATACATTCTCAAATTGCGATTTTCTATGAGAAAATCGCAATTTGAGAATCACAATTCTAAGGGTGCCAGGGTGTCCAAAGGATACCTGTTGCACCCCTGGAATGTGCCATTAAGTACATGTGGCGCACATACATGCCCTAAGATTTTAAAATTCACTCCTACATAGCATTTAAGGATTCGCAAAATTGCGATTCCTTAAATGCTTGAGCAAAATAAGGAATCGCAATTTTTGCGATTCCTTATTTTGCTAATGTGCACCTTTATACCAAAGCACCGAAATTCGCCGAATTTCGGCGTCTGTGAATCGTAAACGCCTATCTACATATGCCCCAATGTCTCGGGACATTATACCACTAAGGGCCATATGTATGAAGGTACCCATTTGCGAATCTCAAATAGCGATTTTTAAGAAATCGCTTTTTGAGATTTGCAAATTGGTATGCATGTAGAAAATCGCATTTTTTTGCGATTTCTTAAAACTCCTTAATTGCGATTAGCAAATTGCGAATAGCAAATAAGGAATACTTTCTCATTCATTTCTATGGGCCAGGAGGCCCATAGGAATGAATGGGAAGTTATTCTCAATTTGCGATTCGCAATTTGCTAATCGCAAATTGAGAATAATTTCAAGGGTGCAGGGGTGTCGAAAGGACACCCTGTTGCACCCCTGAAATATGCATGGGTGCACATGTGGCGCACATACATGCCCTAAGGGCATGTATGTGCGTCACATGGCACTTTGAAAAATGCAAACATTTGCATTTTTCAAGGAATTCGCAACTTACCACGAACTAGAAGTTGGTGGTAATTTGCGATTCCTTAAGGACATTTTGCTAATTTTTTTTGCTTCATACATTGCATTTTGCGATTCCTTAAATGCAATCGCAAAAAAAGGAATCGCAAATTTTGCAATTCCTTATTTTGCACGCAGATTTGCTTAATACATACCATTTGGCCAAATTGCATTCGCAAACGCCGAAATTCTGCGAATTTCTGCGTTTGCGAATGCAATTTGGCTTGATACTTTTGGCCCTTGATTTAGAAAGAGCAGCCTTTCCAGTAATGGCCACACGAGGGAGCCCTCAGATTCCAAACCATAGCGACAAAACTGACATAACCTTTAAGTAAAACGTATGTACAAAGGGCTCAGAAGAAACTGCAGGCAGTGTCACTGAACATGAGTACTGTCAATAAAGACCACTTTATCAGGTAAAAATGGAAAAACTGCATTTCAGAACTCACATATATACCATCTATACTGTTTCGTGGGCTGCAAATGGCATTCACCTTTGATGTGTAAGAAAACAATATTTTTAAACCTTTAAAATGTTCAGGTCACTAGGAATTCAGCCAACTCCATGGTCATTTTTACCTGTTTTAGGATGGCCCCACCCTAATCTCAGGTCCCAGGCAGAAACCGTGGCTGCACAAACATTTACAGGGCTTTGCAAAGATTGCAAGAAACTGTTTGACGTCAGTGTCACTAACAAGGTGAGCTTTCAGCTCAAGTCGGGCATCCTTCAGAAATGGTCAATAATCACAGACCGAGGCCTATTTCTGGTAAAAACAATCTGAGGATGGAGAAGATGCCCATGCGCACTGTAGTCCAGGGGAGGAGTCACCCATCTCGTGATACTTCGAAGACTCTTCCAAGACAACAAAGTGCAATCATCCGGACCCAACACTAGGCGGCGATCTAGGCACAGATATGAATTCAGCAGCCCACATGCCTCGAACATGTTATACTTTCGAGAGGTTCGCATCATCCAATAAAAATAAACCCCATAATGGCCAATAAGATATATTCTTTTGTGGTTTTATTTATTTAGCGCTACATACCCCTGGTGAGGCACGAGGCGCATTCGTTGGCCTCCTACGTGGGAAACAAGTCAAACAACAGCACACTGTGACAGAAACCAACAATCATTGTCAAAACCAATAGGTTTGGAATCTTGTAGGGTTCTGTTGCTTGGGGAAACGTCCTTTACAACGGAACTTTTACAACGCGGTACCATTACCACGCAGGTTTTACAACGCAAGTCGTTACAACGACTTGCGCTGGAGGGCGCTGTAGGATAGGGAATAGTTTAATTTACTATCCAACTCCTTGCCTACTACACGGGGACTGGAGTTGGAATAGTAAATTAAACTATTCACTATCAGCGCCCCCCAACGCAAGTCGTTGTAACGACTTGCGTTGTAAAACCTGCGTGGTAACGGTACGCGTTGTAAATGCACACGTTGTACCATCATACATCCGTTGCTTGATGTAAATATTGCATTGGCGGATGCTGGAAGTACCCACTCGAATAGACGGTGCAAGGTACATACATGCATGTAAAGTACCTCAGAACTAGCGGCTGCGGGCCCCGCACAGTGCTTGCATCAACAGGTCTAGTAAAAGCTGTAACTCTGAGTGTTGCATCTCTAGCACTAGTCACAGGCATCTGTGACCCCCACACAGACCACTCACAAATGGGAAATCAGTGGCTCGACAGAGTGCACCCCTCAAGCAGGGTCGGATTGGGAACAAAATTAGGCCCGGGCACCGAAAGAAAAAGTGGCCCACATTTGTGGATAATGACCTTTCATGAAACGTTGCTTAGTATTGGGAGTAATTTTGGGAGAAAGCTCTGATAAATTCAGCTTTCTAAACTTGTGCGGTCAGTAGCATTGGCCAAGACTAGACGATGATATGAACAGTTTCCTTTCATATCATAGCTACCACCCAAAGCCACTCAGAGACAACCTTCCTTTTAGCCAATTTTTACGGCTTAAGAGAAACTGCAGTAGAAATGAGGATTATCAATTTCAAGCCCAAGAACTGAGCGAAAAACTGAGGAAAAGAGATTATACGGAAAAAACAATCATGTACTGTAAAAAGAGAGCGAACAATCAACCGAGGGAATGTCTTCTACAATATTTCCCAAAAGCACAGATACAAGACCTGACAACCTGTGTCACAACATTTTGCCCTTCTACATATGATGTCAAAAAAATGATAAACAAAAACTGGCATATTCTGAATACTGGAATCTTCAACTGGCCTAAACCAAGATTCGCCAACCACAGAACTAAAAACCTGAAAGACATCCTAGTACACACACGACCTCTGAAGAAACAGCAACAGACCACAACGAGAGATGCCATGATGACACCTGTAACAGGGCACTATCCTTGTGGATCATGTGTAGCTTGCAAAACAACAACAGTGTCCAAAACATTGCAATTGTCGGAGACCCTAGTATGGACACAGAGACAGCATACAAATTGCAATTCCTCACATGTTATTTACATGGTGAGCTGTCCCTGCAGAAAGAAATATATTGGGATGACTTGCCGGAAAATTAAATTAAGAATAGGTGAACATAAAAGTAACATCAGATTAAAAAAGAACACTACAAATTTATGTTCCCACTTTACCGAATCTGGTCATTCCTGTGATGAGCTCTACTGGACTGTAATTGAAATGCTCACCAATAAATCCCACAACTCCGAACAAATATTGTATGAAAAAGAACAGAAGTGGGTAGATCGCCTTAAAACTTATGAACAAGGATTGAATGACTTTATCCCTTTGCATCAATTCGCAAAATAAGAACATTGTCAATACCAACATACTAAGACGGGGCAGAATTGAACATCCCTTTGTGACATTGAACAATGCTTTTCCCCATTTTTCTAAAACATAATCCAGCGGTCATAAAACGATCGAATATGACAACAGCAGCGAGCCTCAATATTTTCTAACAAATCCGGTACTGTAATTACGATTTTGAACATTGTCAGTTTTGAACCCTTGTATTCATAAAGCTATCCGATTGAAAAAAACATCGCATCCCTGTGCAGTGCCGAGCCCCTTTAAATCTGAGCTCGTAGCTGAGAAGACACACCCGGGGGCAGAGTCAGCACAAGTCAGGGAGAATTCCTACACGCGGGTAATGGCGGCGTAGACCTTTTCCACAAACAACACCGGTAAGACGCATATGCCTGGCTAATATTAACGCGCAACAAAACCATTTTCCAAACAGCTCTGGGCAGATAATAGCGGGATCCCCGATGAAGTAACGGGTTCTTCCAACTCAGGTAGGATTTAAAACTATCTTTCCGTTTTTCGTTTGTTGCTTCGCTAACCCACAGAATCAGTTTGCTAAAACTATCCCAGGGGAGTAGAGTAGCGTACTTCTGGGGCGGTCAGTATTGTTGGAACCTTGAGTCTCCCCAATAACAGTTTTATCGTTGTGAGTCACTTATTTTGGCATAGTCATTAGGTTCAATGTTTTTTTAAATTTGCTGAACACTACTCGGGTTCGTGTTCGTAATGGCTAGCCCACTCTGAACACGTACCGAAGGAGTTCTCGAGTATTTACCTGTATGTCACCACTTGGTTATGAAACATTTAGCGACCAATGCATTGCCTCCTTATGGTTTGACACCCATTTGACCAGATCAACGTCCGCATCAGCGGCAATCATAACTGAGACATCATAACGAGGGGCACACATTTAGCACCTTCCTCTTAATCCCTGTAGTAATAACCTTCCTTTGTAATATAATGTATTTCCGGTGAAAAAAATGTTAATTCACTCTTTACCAGCCTCACTTGAACGCATTTGAAAAAGTGTATATTTGCATGTGTATTTCTTCATCTCATTGCAGAATTTGGAGGAATTGTTTTCAGAAACAATTATTAGAAAACGACCACATCAAAAAGATACTACACAAATTGTGTGAGTACAATTTTCTGTTTTGTTAGTCCTGACGAAAGCTCCACAGACCCCTCGGGCCTAAGGAGCTGAAACATGTTGACAATCTTACCAACATACTGCTAGATCCAGTAACTTGATCTATTTGTAGTATCATTATTTTTAAACACAGTGGAAATCTACCCTCTATTAAAATTCTTTGGGTGGTTTTCCCCTTTTTTAAAATTTTTTCCTTTTTTCCAAAAATTTGTTTTCACACTTTTTCTGTTCACTTCTCTGGACACTGCACCACAGACCAGATGTGCCTCTGGATGAGGCTGGCAAATCACTACTTTTTGGAGTACCCAATGATAACTGCCACAACTACAATGTGGGGCGGAGGAAACAGATATACAGCACTCCAAAAACATTGAGTTTTTGAGGATACTCTAATATATCCCTTTAACCAATGGTCATTAGGTGTAAAAAGTGTCAGTTTTCGTTTTGATAAATCTATTACTTACCCTTGGGGAAAGAAACGGATGCTTCAATCCCTCATCCCTCCTTGCTGATAAACTACAAGACTAGACGCATCATTATTCCACCGCAGCTCGCCCCCGGGTCACTTTATCTAATCTTCAGGCCCATACAAGGGCATAGGAAGTGTGGGGGACATGGGGGAGTGTTAACCCTTTTGCTGCGGCGGCAATTCCGCCACAGCGCTAAGGGGCGGGGGCGCGGCGCTCCGACGCTGGTGACGGAACCGCTCCGTCACGCCCCTCGGGTGGGCTGTGCTTGTGACGGAGCGGTTCCGTCACGGGCCCACCCGCTCAATAGAACGTGCTGTGCAGGCACGTAATCAGCACCGCGCAGGCGCGGCGAGCTGGCCGTGACGGAACCGCTCCGTCACCAGCACAGCCCACCCGAGGGGCGTGACGGAGCGGTTCCGTCACCAGCGTGGGAGGGGTTAAAGTTAAAAGAAAGATCCGTAGTCCAGGTGATGTAGTTCAGGATCACAGCTTTATTTTTGAGATCAGATCCATATTACAGACCCCACCAGGAGCAGCTACATCACTGCTCAGCCCCTCACACCAACTGACTCCTTCTTACAATCAAACCCTCTAAACATTCCGATGACATCATGTAGGCCAAGCAGTAGAGCGGGGCCAACCACAGGGAGGATGCAGAAACACTTGCTAGATTACAACACATCCCCCCTTCATCAAAATTGCAAAAGACACATGTGAATTATATTGCACACATACAATATAATCCACATTAAGTCGATGTGTAAAGATGTATATATGCATAAAGAGAAAATTGCAAAAGCAACATTTGAGTTTAATGCATACATACAATATGACCAACAATATGTAAATGTGCAGAGATGTATAAAAGCACAAAGTGAAAGTCAAGAAGATTCAGAAATAAAATAAAGCTTCAATAACATTAATATTCAACCTTCAAAATCATCAATCTTCAAACATTCCTATCCCATTTATGAAAGGTTTCACAGCATTTGGACACACACAAAGGTCCTAAGGTATATCCAGAAAAAATGTCAGGGACTAGATCTATTCACCCGACAATGAGAGAACACATACTCTCAATACAACCACAAAAGTAAGACGTTGTTTACGAAGTGACTGATCTCTGTCAACCCACAACCAGATGAGAGAACCATACTCTCAAAACAACCACAGAGGTAAAGGCAGACATTGCCAATGGGGAGACAGACCAGAGTCAACCCACAACCAAGCGAGAGAAATATACTCTCAAAACATGAACAAGGGTAAAGTAAGACATTGCCAATGGGGAGACAGACCAGAGTCAACCCACAACCAAGCGAGAGAACCATACTCTCAAAACAACCACAAGGGTAAAGGCAGACATTGCCAATGGGGAGACAGACCAGAGTCAACCCACAACCAAGCGAGAGAACCATACTCTAAAAACAACCACAAGGGTAAAGGCAGACATTGCCAATGGGGAGACAGACCAGAGTCAACCCACAACCAAGCGAGAGAACCATACTCTCAAAACAACCACAAGGGTAAAGGCAGACATTGCCAATGGGGAGACAGACCAGAGTCAACCCACAACCAAGCGAGAGAACCATACTCCCAAAACAACCACAAGGGTAATTACAGACATTGCTTTCGGGGTGACAAACCTGAGTCAACCAACAACCAAGGATAGCGACAGGACATGGGACAAACCCTCTACAGCGGCAGGACTAGGGACACATCACACTCCCTCTACTGCACACACTTGCAAGGCTATGAAGGCAACATACTCCCTCCACTACACACACACTTGCACAGAAAGGTTTAAAAATGGGTACCTTTGAACCCAGGGCAATTACATTATAAGCATCTTTAAACCCCAAAACTCTTGCAACTTACGAGCATACTTTAACCTAAGGCATGACAAACAAGGTAACTTTAAATCCCAAAGCATGCTGGCAGAAACATATTAAGGCTTCAAACTTCACTCAACAGCCACCGTATCAATCCACAACTGAACAACCACCCCACAGAAGAGTATTACAAAGATAATAAGAAAGTCTCTTGCGCTGGTGAGCGACTTCTCACCCGAGAACTTGACACGAAGAGAAAACAATTCCAGCAGCTGCATGTAACTGTCACCTTCTTGTTTGCTGTTGCCCAGTTGCCATAGTGTAGTTAGTGTTTAAACATCGACGTAATGTTTCTTGACACAATTTAAAACTGCCGGTGTCCACATCTCCGTCTTTAGTAATAAACAAGAGAGTACCTGTGATTGCTGTGTCGAAACGAGATGTCCACGCTTATCGGCACTGAGCAACGTTGCGTTGTTGGCAAAACCAAGTAATCCAGAAACACAATCCTAAAATGGCTGCACATACCGACGCTGCTGCACTGGATGGCTCCCGGCCTCACGCTGCACCGAAACGTCCTCAACAGCCAAGAACCTTTAGGACAGAAGACGTCATAGAGAATGGAAAGGAAGCTTCGCCCAATTGCTGAATAATGGTAGGTGCGAGCAAGCTACATATGTGCTCGTGGCATCTTTTGAATGCGTGTGGACAAGACATGGCCAGTACTTCCAAAATGCCGCTCCGTAGACAACAAGCTGCTGCGCTCGCGGCAATCCAAAAAAACAGGCACAGCAAACCACCACAAAGTCAATACACTGCGCAATGAAACAACAACCCGGCTCTTGCGGCGCCATGAAAACAAGTCCTCGTAGCAGGCTCACCACTCCGAAGACACATGTCACAGCACCCCACAGGTCACACTGCACAGCAACAGCAAAGTCGGCTTGTGTGAGATGACCCTGGATTCTTGACTCTTGACCTTATGTTTCCAGGTGGAGTGGTGTGGCTCACTGGTTAGAGGCGGCAGACCCGGAAGCAGAAGTCGGCTTGGGACCAGGGTTCGATTCCCGACGCGGCAGGGTCGTGGACCAGGGTCAGCGGACTCGATAATTCTCACCTCGGTGCCTACTCTAACCAGGGATCACACTCGGCAACTCTGGGCATTAGCTTGCCTAATCTCCACAACGGCCCCCCACAAACGCCGGGGATGCCTGGCTCCACCTTGGGGGTTCTCAGCAGAGACCATCCCACAGGGAAAGCCAGGACGGGTTCCTCAGTGGTATACAGCGCCAGGACGCCGACTGGCAACAGTGCGCTTTACAAGTATACACATTACATTGTTACAGTGCAGAAAGCATTACGCCCGTATATTTATTTCTTTTTTGCTAGAGACACACTCGCAGCCAGTCCCTTTTACTTGTTACCATTGCGATAGGAAAACATGCTGCCTGCCACCTCCGGTCTCTGGTCAAAGCCAATGGCAACAGGACAGCGCTCCCAGGGCAGTGGTTAAGACCGGCAGCAGGGCAAGGCAGAAAGGCAGCTAGAATGCAAAAACCGGATCCAAGCACACAAACAAATTATATCCATCCAAAATTTCAATGGTTGGTAAACGTTGAAGCAGCAGGCTTGAATCCTTAAATACACGCCATGATAGTCAGTAAGTCCAAGGGAAACTGGCACTTACGTGTTAGGGCGACTGTTAATATGGTCACTGGTGGGGCCTTGGGAGTACCAGTTTTCATCAAATCCATAGGTTGTAGTACCCATATTTACAATTGCTTTAGTTTCTTTGGTTTTGAAAGTCCATTCACCTTAGATGTAGCACGCAGGTTCTTTAAAATCGTCGCCAGTGTTAAAGTTAAAAGGAAGATCCGTAGTCCAGGTGATGTAGTTCAGGATCACAGCTTTATTCTTGCGATCAGATCCATATTACAGACGCCACCAGGAGCAGCTACAGCACTGCTCAGCCCGTCACACGAACTGTTTCCTTCTTACAATTAAACCCTCTAAACATACCAATGACATCATGTAGGCCAAGCAGTAGAGCAGGGGGCAACCATAGGGAGGATGCAGAAACACTTGCTAGATTACAACAGGGATATCCCCCGCAGATTTTGTAGTGGGGAGGGACACGGGGGACAAGGGCGGGGGGGAACAGGGGACAAAAGAATTTTCTCTCTCCCTTCTGTCTGTGGCAGGGCCATTGGTACATCAAAGCACGTACCAATGGCCCTTTCTACTGACAGAAGAGGGAGGGAACATTCTTTTGTCAAAGCCTAAGGTGTGCCAATGGCCCTGCACTTGACCTGTAACCTTCCCTTTTGTTGTGCTGCAAACCTCCAGGATTTTTTTCTCACATCGCCTTCGCCGCCACGGCTGCCTGCAGTCTGCACTTCCAGGTCAAAGACACTTACCATTTATGTTTCCTCCTTTTCGCACTGTGAGACAGTGATGGAGCAAGGTGGAGAAACAAAATTTTGTATGCCCCTTGTGAAGTCACACTTCGATAATGTGTCATTTGAACTAATAGAATGGTGCATGGAAAATAATCAACCTAGAATAAAAACTTGGATGTACACAACTAATCTCTGCTTATGTTGCAATTATGATTAACTTACTATATAATTTTGTCGTGTCCTGTACTAATATGCTACATTGATATAACGGAATGAAGCATAAATGTGCTTTTGTCTATGTATTTGTGGCCAGAAACGGGACCTAAAGTGAGTATACCACGCATAAGTGTCGCTTATTTGCAAGGTAACTACTAATAGGGAAAACCTTAATAAGGGGGAGGTAAAATTAACGTTTATTTGTGTTTGTTTCTATGATAGTTCCCATTCTGACTCGAGAGGCCTGTGACAAAATAGAGTCACTGGTTTACTGTGACAGCCAAAGGCAGAGCGCATGCGCAGACGAAGAGATGAGAATGAATGCAAGCTGTATGGGCCTGTGCGGAAGGCAGTTCAAGGCCGCTGTGGCCTGGAAGTTCAGATGGCTGCCAAATGATGAGAGCAATGGTTCTGAACGTGAGAACTTTTCTTGAAGTTGCAAACTAAGGAAACTCGACTAAGCCGGACTAAGAAAGACAATGGGGGCATTAAAAATCCCTGACAGGAAGAAAAATTTATAATGCAACGATGAGGTTATGCTCATCCACCCCCGAATTGACCAATGAGGAGTCGACTTTTCTATAAAAGTTTCTCTTTTAGATAGATAGAGCTAGTGAAAAAGGTATAAAAAGTGCTGATTTTATCGAGTAAAAAACTTCTTCTTAATTTCCTCCAGAGATGCTGCCGGATTACTGATGTTCCTGTGATGTAAGACTCTTTTTCTCGACTTATGACTTTTTCTTTGCAGGAATAGCACTTTAGTGAGGGATTTAGTTAGGGAGTTAAGAGAATGGACTTTGGGAACTATTTGTCTTTTGCTAATACTTGCATTCTGAACCTAAAATGTTAACGTTTATTTCTGAAATTTTCTAGAATAAATGAAATTAACTGTTTGAACTAAGCTTTCGTTTAAATGCCATTTGAAGATTAAATAAATAAATAAAGAGAAGAAACTTTTAGACATGTTAAAATTGCTTTAATAAAATTAGATACATGGGAAATTAAAGCTGGTCTTGAGTTTTCCTACGCCTAATTTTCTTACTAGCAGACTCATCGACCCTTATGGCGATATGTCTAAATGCGTATTTTCTAATGATAAGACCATGGTGAACTCTTTAATCTGCAGATGTAAATAGAATAAACGTTAGTTTTAATTTAGACATTTCGCTATGATACAGCAGCTCTCCATTGAGATTCACTGATCCCTAGAGTGAGGTAGAAGACTGTGTGTGTGTGTAGCGCACAGTGATATGGGCCCCACTGGTGAGTGAATGTATGCTCCGATGTTTTAGGGATAAGTGATATGGTTTCAGAAATTATTTTTGGAGTAGCTTTGCATCAACAGAAGTGGGGCAACACCCCCATGCCCCAATGGGGGAGCCGCCACTGAAAGACAGAGAGGTTGTTTGCTGATTGCTGTCTGCATCCTGCTCCCCCTCGACCCCAACCCTTGCTTATTTGATGGTTTCACACTGCACAATTCAGCCACACAAAGGCCAATGTTTTGTTGACAGGTTTATAGTGAGCAGTTGAACCTCTCCCTGGAACACGAGAACAATTAGCATCAGACTATGGTATAGATGCATCAACAATGCCATTTGCGATTCCTTATTAGCGAAAAATAAGGATTCGCTAATAAGGAATAGCAAAAGGCTATGCATGTAGAAATCGCAAAAATACTAACGATTTCTAAACATTCCTTAATTGCGACTCGCAAATTGCGAGTCGCAATTAAGGAATTCCTCCCCATTCATTGCCCATAGGAATGAATGGGAAGACAATCTCAATTTCCGATTCTCAATTAGAGAATCGCAAATTGAGAATGCAATTTCAAGGGTGCAGGGGTGTCCAAAGGACACCCTGTTGCACCCCTGAAATCTGCATATGAGAACACCTTGCACACACATGCCCCATTGTCTTATTTGTTTTATAGTGCTACTCAACCCAATCCAGGGTGTCGGAGCGCTTTACATCACACATACATATTATTCATTGACAATAAATCATGTGTGTGTAAATCAATTTACAGGATGTGTTACATAAGACAGTGAGAGTTACAAGGTGCGGGAGTCCCATGTCGTTTCCTTCTTTGTTCACTGTGCTATGTTAGAAGGATTACAATTAAGCAAGTAACTAAGGGACCTCTGTGTTAAAAGCAATAACCCACTTACCCATATACATAGCAAAACAAACAGTCATCTGTATGTCAAATAATGTGCTTTGCGGCAGACATATTAACCCTCTATGCTACTTTCATTAAAAACTGGGACTAGACAAAACACGTGTCTCTCCAGCAAGTGCATTAACCTCCAGAGTTTTCGGCCCATTATTACTATTTCCTGAGATTTACTAGGTATATAAAGATCCCCACAGCAGGTGCCTTAACCCTATAAAATATTTTAAAATGACAACTTTGCAACCAATTAAGCAGAACATATATACTGCCACGTTTCTCCTTTTTGTCAATTTCTTTCTGGTAGAGTTTTAATAAACAAATGTATAAGTGGAGGGCTAGATCTTGCACTGGGGTGTATCACTTTTTTGGCACAACTCTGAAGGAAAAAATGTAATTTGTTAATTATTGAAATGCGTTCAAATGTACTCATAGTAGACCTTAACATATGTGAGGTCTTAGAATCAGATGTCATTTTTTGTGATTTCACTTCCTGTGTGGTCATGGGTTGTGATGTCATACGCTGTGATGTCACTAACATACTGCCTAACTTGGTTAGTGCCCCACTTCTTTTTTTAGGACTTGTGCCTTGGTGGGAGAAGTATAACGGAGAATTGGTGTTGGTGGTTGTAGGAGGCTGGCTTCGTATATGGTGCACACTCTCCCGAGTGATGCACCCAGCACTAATCCAGGCAACCCTTATGGTGATTTTAGTGGTCTTTAACCCGTTTCATGCGCCACCGATTTTGCGGAAGTGCGGCACTTCCGCAAAATGGGCGGGCCGCGTCGGCCATTGGCCGACGGCAGCACTGGGCAGGTAGTGCATGGAAAGCTCTCAAAGTGGTAGATGTGGAAAGCAGCCTTCAGGCTTCCCTTTAAGGAGTGTAAAGCAGTTTGTTTTACCATATTTAATCAACAGTGTAGATTAGATGAAAAAGAACCACACAGTGTTTCTAAAAATAAGTCTATTTATTATGCAACATAATCACTAACACATTGGTATATCTCTTACCCGGAGATATCAACAATACACACAAGAATATTTCAAAATAAACAGGTAAGTAGCAGAAATGTACACTGATCTCCAGGAGGAAAACCAAACCATATACTAAGAAAGTGGAATGCGAACTGCAAAGAAGAACAGGACTTGGACCAGAAGACTCAGAGGAGCTGAGGATACAAGGAACCACCCAAGGTAAGTACTCAGGAACCCTACAGAGGATGTGTGCAGAATGGGAATACCACTGCGTGACCAGTGGAAGTCAATGCAGAAGTCACGTTGCGGTTTTAAAGAAGAAGAACACTTCCCGGAGGACCCGAAGAAACTCTTTGGAAGATGGTAGGTTGGAGAGCCAACCCACCCGTGGATGCCGCAGGAACACGGTTACTTGCTCCAGGGAAGCCGTGTGCATAGGAATTTAGTGACGTCGGAACCTGCCGTAGACGACAATGGAAGACTTCAAAGAAGATCTCTCTGGAGAAGCCTGTGAAGGAGAACAGTGGAATCCAGGAGTGGATTCTTGAAGAGGAGAACCTGCAAGCAGAGGGGACAGAGTCCGTGCCACTCGGAAGTGACCAGGAGGCACAGAAGCACAAAGCCCACAGAGGTTGGGAGGTTCAGGAGTGAAGATGGTGACTTTGTCGCTGCAGCTGTGAGGACCAGGCGATGCTGAGGAAGACCAGGAGCTGTACATGAGCTGGCCCACATCGGGTGTCGGGGTCCAGGTGGTTGGTGTCCGGCAGGAGTACCAACAAGCCTTGACAGAAGCAACTGGCGTGGAACGCGAAAAGATGCAAACATTGGGACCAGTAAGGTACAAGTGACTCACTAAGTGCAAGAGAGTCAGAGAAGGCCCGAGCAAGCAGGGGATTCCACTGAAGCAAAGTAAGACCATAGAGAGGACCCACAGATCGAAAACACAGGAGTTGCAACATGACCTCACGCAGCTCATCAAAGATGGAGGCCCACGTTGCAGAGGATGCAGTGAGGATGCTGATCTTCAAGGGATGAGGTGCTGGTGACTGGAGTTTTTTTGTAGACCAAAGATCTCTGGAGTGTAGAGCCAACAAGCCTTGGCAACAGAAATTCGACATGGTGCACAGGGGTTTAGTCCCAGTGGCTTAGACGAGGGATACTGTCCTCAAAACTGCAGAGAGCACAGGTCAGGCCTCAGGGGAGCTGTAGAACTGCCACCTGTGTTGCTGGGCCTCAGGGAGTCAGTAGGACAACAGGAGCAGCATACCGGTCAACTTTGTTGCAGTGCCTGCAGATGCAGGGGAGTGACTCCTTCAATCCAAGGGAAATCACCTTGGATGTCCTTGAGGCCCACAGGCCGCCTGGAGAACCTGGATGAAGCACAGACACAGACAACACAGAAGACCTGAAGAACAGTGAGACCAAGAGTAGCAGGAGTCTTCCTTGAAGCAGTATTGGTTTCAGTAGAAGTACAACGAAGTTCAAGGTCCAGACATGTTGGACCTGGCCCTCTTGGCAGGGTCATCCCTAAACTTTTTGCCTTCCTCCAATATTCTCTCTGACCTGTTTTTGTTGGTTTAATGACTCTGGGCACTTTACCACTGCTGACCAGTGCTAAAGTGCATATGCTCTCCCTGTGCAAAATGTATATGTGATTGATGTCCATGATTGGTTCATTGGATTTACTGTTAGTCCCCAGTCAAGTGCACCAGGAGTGCCAGGGCTTGTGAATGCCAATACTGCTAGTGGGCCTGCAGCGCTGGTTGCGCCACCCACAGAAGCAGCCGTACAATGTGTCTAGGGTGTGCCATTGCAGAACCTGCGTGCAGTCTGGTACTGTCATGCTGGCTGGGCAAGTGCACACACTTGCCAGCCCCTAAACCTTCCCATAACTTCATATTAGTCACCCCTATGGTAGGCCCAAGGGCAGGGTGCATTGTAAGTGTAAGGTAGGACATGCTCTGATGAGTGTGGCATGTCCTAATAGTGAATTACTGCCAAATTCGTTTTTCACTATTGTAAGGCTACCTGTCCCCTTTAGGCCAGATGGGCTGCTGGAATTATTACACTCTATAATCCCAGCAGGCTCAGGGAACTGTAGAAAATAATGTTTGGTATGCCTGAACTCAGAATAATAAAATACTTCTTTTAGTAAAGTTTATTTTAATATCCTCTGTTTGCAAATGCTACTTTTAGAAAGTTAGCATTTGCTTGCCTAACCATTTCAGCCCGCCTCTGCTGGTATGTGTATCTGGCTGTCTGGGATGTGTGAGTGACAGGGCTGGGGGATGACAGGTGGTGAATGCAAGGATTACACCTTAATGGGAGGTAGGAGTGCCCCTGGACTCTTAATCAGGCTGTGCTCTGCCACCACAATGCTGGCAGCGACTGATGACTCAGCCTGCACCTGGCCCAGGAAGGGCGAAGCACTGTCATCAAGGTACTCCTGGCTGCCCCTGTCCACACAATGCTGGCTCCACCTCCCTGTGGAGCGTCTGATGTGCCTTCCCCTCACACTGAAAGCAGAAGCCAGAAGTACACCCAACAAGTACTCAGAGACTGAAAGCAGTTATGCAAAAGCCCCCCTGGCCTGAGAAGACAAAAGAAATGCTGTATAAAAGTAGGAGCCCTGCTCCTTGTAAATCAGAATCCTGTTTCCCACAACGAACCTCTGCCCAACTAGAAGGAAAAGAAGAAGCTGGAAGGACTGGCCTGCTGCTTTCCTTGCTGAGGAAGGAGAGGAAAAGACTTGCTAAAAAAGACTTTGCTGATTTGTGCTAGAAACTTTCTCCAAGGGCTTGACTGAGCTTGCCCCCTGAACTGAACCCCAGGACCAGTGGCTCATTGCCATCTGCCAGCCGTGTGTGCCTCCCGCCGGAGTAAGACTGTGCCCCTCATCGCCCCCTCCTAGGGCTGTGGCACTCGGGAGCTCGCCTGCCCTTTACCCGTGAGAGCCTCGCTCCTTGGAGTCGCTCTCTGCCCCCGGGTCAGGCCGCCTGCTCCTCTGCCCCTGCCTGCCACTGGAGCGCGCTGAAGTGCTCTCGCCCCTCCCGCCGGAATTTCCTCCAGGCCGGTGACCTAAGCCGGGACTGCAGCCCACACGAAGGACCGTGCCCTGCTGCCCCCGTTCGCCGACCCGAGGAGTTTGCAGGTCGCGCCGCCCCCTTGTTGGGAGACCCCAGTACCATCTGCACTGAGGTCGTGGGCTGCGCCCGCCTGTGTGCACCCACCTGCTGCAGACGGAGACCCGGAGACACTGCCAGAGACATGTACAACTCGTCCCCCCAAGGAAGGAATTCAAACTGGGCTCGGGCCCACAACGTTTTATTTCCCCGTCAGCCTGTAACTGTGCCTTGGCCCCAGAGGCTCCTCTCATCCCTCCCTGCTCCTCACTGCAGCCGGGAGCCCCCACCTCTGGAAAAGGCCCAGGGTTCCTCCAGGCTCCTCTCATCGCCTGCTTTCTGCTCCGCAGCTCAGCCCCCACCTCTGGAAAAGGCCCAGGGTTTGTCAGGCCCCTCTCTGGTCTCCATTCAAAGCGCACCGCGAGATGCGTGAGCATTGGTAGGGCCCGGGGTTTTCTTCCGTGTGGAGCACAGAGGAGCTCTGCGAAGCCCACAGAGGCGCTTGGGAGCGCCATACCTTCCAGGAATGGGGCAAGAGGCCCCAATTATTGCATAACTGGAACTGAGAGAACTGTTTACAAGTGAGTTGAACAAGACTGAAAATACATTGGAACTGTAACTGAGAAACGCTTGCCTATTTACAAACTTGTGGCCTAATTTAAAAACGTTATTATTGGTCTTGTGATAAGTCTTACCTGCATATATATTTTTACATAAAGGAACGTATTTTTTTATATATTCACAGCCTGGTGTGGGGGGATTGGTACATTTTACTGTGTGTGTTATTACAAATGCTTAACTCAGAAACGCTTGAAGAATAGCCTTGGCTACTCACGCCACGCACCTAGAGGGTGAGCAAGGGTAATTCTAAGGGGTCATCCTTCGCCCTGACTTGGAGGAGAGGGTCCCTGCTTGTCACAAGTGAAAACGTGCGCCAACCAGAGACCCCCAATTCTAACAAGACAGTTGAAGAGTGTCTTGGTTTCAGAGGTAAGTCTTGTTCCACAATAATTCTGAGGACCCCCTTCCCCCACACAGAGGAGCCCTTAAGTACCGTAGGGAAAGGTTTTGAATGACTGGGAGGGGGGATGATCCCCTGTCCTTTGTCCAGTTTCACGCCAGAGCGGGAGCCAAAGGTTCCTGAATTGGTTCAAGCCAGAGTATGCAAGGAGGGCACCAAATGTGCCGTTCAAAGAAGTCTGGTGGTGCTGGAAAGCGGCCTCCACCCCAGCCAAATACACTAAGTTCTGTCTGGGAGGTGGTCCTGTCACAGGAAACCTATTGTTCTACCTTCCACTGCTTGAGCTCTGCAGAAGGAGGGTAGAATCATGTCTGTGATCGGCAGCAGAACTAGCTCGCTGGTAGACCCTGAAAGGCTGTTACCGGGAGTACAGGGGATCCCCTAAGCACCCCCCTTTACATGGGATCATACTTCCAGCACCAAATTCGGTGGGGTATGACTACAACATGTTTGATACCAACCAAGACCAGGTTCGGTGAAGCCATTATATAATTAGACATCTCGAAATGACTGCTGTTCACTCAAGGGGCTGATGTAACGCTGTTCTAATTTGCACATGCTACTTCTGTACTGCTGCTAAACTCCACTGCTAGATAGAATTTGTAATGGTCATCCTTTTTAGCTCGTTTTTAACCACTTTAATCAGCTGGTCGGGGGTTTTTCCTCACTTCCTTTCACCTGCACGCCAGTGAGACGCCATTTTTGTTGTGTTGGGCGCTCTCTAGTTGTTCTGGCTACCGGTTCTATAAAGATGCATGCTGCGCGTTCGCACAGCGGGCACGCCGCTGGAGCACCTAAGGCAGGCCCGTCAGCGTCCCGAAAGTAGCCGGGGCCAGCGATGCTGCTGGCTGGCCTTTTGCCTCTTCGGGCAGACGGTGCTTGTCAAGTGAGTCGTTAAGGCTTTTAAGGTCAGCAATCTGCAGCCGCCATGTTTTTCCTGATCTATCTCTAAATGAGGATTTTTTCTGCGTTGCTTGTGGCTTTAGACTTTGTTTGGATTCCACCTCCATGATTAGGACCATGGGAGCATTTACCATCTCGGCGGCTCTGATAAATGCCTGCTTGTTAAAAAAACATAACCTTGATGTATTTGAGTTGCTGTCTGGATCTTTTGTTCATTACGGAGACCTGGTTGGACAGCTCTTCTGATCCTATTATTTCATTGGCCACTCCCGGGGGTTATAAGGTATGTAGAGTGGACCGCATGGTGGGAAGGGGGGGGGTTGGCTGGCTATTATGTTTAAAGATAAGTGGGACCTTCTTAAGTGTGACTCTAGTGCCTGGGGCGGTTGTATGACGATACATCGCAAACGTTCGCTTCGCGCCCTGTTACAACGCGGCAAAAACATGCAGTATTCCTATTGGCAAGCGTCTTACTTCGCAGACTTTTATATTGCGCGTCTGTATAACGTGGTCTTTGCGCCCTACCACATTTTCCACTAGTATACCTTACAGCTAGAATACAATTCAGAAACCTGATTATAAGAACGGGTGTGTAGTATTCTCAGTTAGAACATTTTGATTAGAATGTTATGTTTTCTCTTTGGTGGACGTTCTGTTAGTGGGAGTTGGGCAGAGGGAGATTGCACTTCATGAACTGTGGATGCATAAGCTGTCTGCTGTGATTAAACTCCTTTTCCTTCATGAACCTGACTACTGGAATACTTCAGGGTGGAATAGAGGTTTAACGCAAATCGAATACAGGCCCTGAACCCTAGAATCGGGGGGAGTCGTGGATAGCAGAAACTCTCTCCGTGGATCGCAGAAACTCTCGCCGTGGATAGTAGAAACTCTCACCATTGGATAGTGGTTAAAGTGCGGATAGCAAAAACTCTCACCGTAAAAGATAGTAAAGAAAACGCGGACACAGATTTGAACGTCTAATAATTTAATTATTTAGGCGTGATCTCCAGCATGCGTTGTGCGTTGTAAATGCATGCGATACTAATGTCATCGCGCAGTTGTAGCGTGCGTAGTAAATGCATGCGATGCTATTGACCCTGCGATGCAAAAGTCGCGGTGTATTGACATTGCTGTAATGGGTGTTTACCGCCTGGGGCCATTGTGAAGCCCTTGACTTTAGCATTCACTTCTCAGCCCATTTCCCTCTGGGGGGTTCTTTGATTTATCGACCTCTCGGCCCTGCAAAGGCCTTTCTCCAATCATGGGGTGAGGCAGTGACCTCGAGGGCTCTGCGCTTTTCCTGATATTTGGCATTGGGCGATCTTAATATACATCTTGATCAGATGGATTCTAAGGACTCTCTTGATTCCTTGACACCCTGCAGCTCACCCATCTTTCTCAATGGGTTAATCGGCCGACCCATCCAGGGGGCCATATTCTTGACACCATCTGCTCTAACTTTCCCATTACAGCTGCTGACCCCCTTCCAATCTCCTGGTCCGATCATCACCTGACTTTCTTCTCCTGGGAGGTGGCCTCAGCCACCATGCCTACTCTTGCTTCTTGTAAATCAGCATTTAAAAGAATTGAGCCTTCTGAATTTGTAAGGGTCCTGACCGCCTGCAGGCCGGTACTTTCACTGGATTTGGAAGGGCGCCTCCTGGCTTTTACCAACTGGGTCTCTTCTACTATGACTACCATTGCTATACCTACTTCGGCCAGGCGCACTAGGGAGACTCCCTCTAAACAATTGCATACCGCTGAGCTGTCCTCATTAAAACAAGATTGCAAAAAACTGGAACGATCTTGGCATCTCAAGCGAGTATTGCCCGATGGCAAAGGCTACCCTTAGACGGAGACAAAAACTTTATTACGCGGCTATTTCCCAAGCAAAAAAAGCACTATTATGCTATCCGTATTGATCAGGCACAAAACAACTCAAAGAAAATGTTTGCAATCGTTCAGAGCTTCATGTCACCAATAGCACAACCTTGCTCTCTCCCGGCCACAGAGGCCTGGTGCGACACGTTGTCACATTTATTTTGGGGACGAAATTAGAGCGATTCAAGCAAGCTTTATACCGTGTTTACCCGATCCTCTGTCGTTTGCCTCTGCCCCCTCCACCCTTAGGCACTCTTTAGGTGATTTTTCCCCAGTTGATTTGCCTAGTTCTCTGAAAATTTTGAAGGGATTAAAATCTGGTTCACCTGCCGATCCTTGCCCTGCCGGACTATTGGCGGTAGCTGCGGAGGTTATTAATCCTGAGGTGAATAACATTATAAATTACTCTCTGCGCGAAGCCCGAGTCCCAGATAGCTGGAAGCAGGCTAAAATCCTTCCATTATTAAAAAATCCGGTCCTCAATTCCTTGATTCCTGGGAACTATAGCCCCATTTCTCTTCTGCCTAGTCTCCCCAACGTCTGTGAGAAGGTGGTGTATAGACAGTTGACTGATGAAATTCTGCACCCAGCTTAGTCGGGCTTTCGGTCTTCTTAGAGTACTAAATTGGCTTTGGTGGAAGTAGCTGAGGCTATTCGAGAGTGCCTCAATGCCGGCGGTAGAGCAGCCTTAGTTCTACTCAACCTGTCGGCTGCATTTGATACGGTACCCCATTCTTTGTTGCTTGACCGACTGCCAGAGATTAGTATATCAATTCAATTTGAAATCTTTATTTCGATCACATGATCATAAAAGATATACAAAATTACCACTTTAGTTAAAATTCCAGAGTATAAGTAAGTCATTATTATTAAATACATTGGAGATTTAAAAAGAGATTAATAATAAAAGGGGTGACAGTGAATCAAAGGGTATGAATTTTCAAGAGTCTCCAGCCATCTTTATCAATCGGGTTCGAATATGCCACATTGCAGTTAGAAATGTTGCCAGGGCAAACACAATTGGCGACGATAAATCTGTCTTTAAAACTCTATATGCGGGTAAAAATGTTCTAAAACCCAGGTTTTTAAGGAGAGGGACGAGCCAAAATTTCCTGCTTTTCTGGTAGGCTCGACAAAAGAAAATCACGTGCACCTTGTTCTCCTTTGTGTGGTCACATGCCGGGCACTTCTCTGTGGGAGACCGGCAGGGCCATGCTTTGGTAAAGGACATTAAAGGAAGGGTCCCGTACCTCCATTGCAGGAATTGTTTTCTTGTTAGGGCAGGAGTCATGCCATCCAAAACACCTTCAAGGTTATATGAGTCTTTAGTTGTAATGAAGCAGCGTGTCAGAGGTCCCTCTCGTGCGCTATCCAGGGATCGAAGAAGCATTTCATCATAGTATGCTCTGGACAGCGCTTTCCTTGGAATCCTGATACTTGTGCTTTCCGGGTCTGACCATAGTTCTGGTAGTCCAAGGGTCTCGCAAGTTCTCTTGATGTATTTTAGCCAAGGGGTCTTGGTGGCGTTGGGTAAGGATAAAAATTCCTGTAACTCAGATCTATAGGAGAGGAGATCTTGGCTGCTCCAAAGACGATGCCAAAATGTTAATGGTTTAAGCCCTAGTTCCTCCGTAATAGGCCTCAGACCCAGGTCCAGTCTCAGGGGCAGGAGTGGAGTACTTGGGGGAAGAGCTGTCAGCTGCCTCAGAAATGTATTCTCTGTGGTTAGCAAATTGGACGATGGAATGTGGCCCCACATCTCTCCCACGTAAGTAACACCCCCCCCACGCCTGTGCTTTATAAATTTGAATAGCAGGGCTGAGAGGGCGATATGATGATTTGGTCGCAATTCTCATAATACCACCCGCCTTCTGAGCCAATTTCATGTTCGCCTTTATCTGGTGTGCCCCCCACGTAAGGTTTTGGTTTAGAGTTATCCCCAAATACTCTATTGTGTGAACCCTTTCCAAACGCACTGTGCCAAGCAAGGGGTTTGAACGCTTGAAGGACATGGGGTTTAGGATCATGAATTTTGTTTTCTGCGGGTTAATTTCAAGTCCCCTATCTGTACAGAATTCCAGGAAGCCGTCTAACACCCGCTGTATGCCCATCGGCGATTTGGACAGCAGCAGGGTGTCATCCGCAAACATGATTGCGGGCACCCTGCTGCCGGTCAATTTTGGGGCGTCAGTGTTTGCAATCCCCGCCAGATGCGCGATTACCCCGTTCACGAAGAGGCAGAACAGGGTCGGTGCAAGCACACAACCCTGTCTCACCCCTCTGCGAACGGGGAATCTTTCAGTTAAATTACCACTTCTCCCGCACCCGACGCGTGCAAAGTTGTTTTGGTGTAGTTTTATCAGGATTGCGAGGATGTCTTTCGGGACGCCTAACTCTTCCATTACCCTCCACAGTTTTGATCTTGGCACCAGATCGAAGGCGGCACCTAAGTCCACGAAAACCGTGTACAAGGTGCCGCCCTCGATCAATGCAGTCCTCCAATACATGAGGTTTAATCTGAATATTTGATCAATTGTAGAGACCCCCCTCCTGAATCCTGCCTGGTATGGGCTCAGGGTATCTGTTTCCTCAAGCCAGTTCTGCAAGCGGTCCAACATTAGCCTACGGAAAAGCTTCTGGGATACATCGATAAGGCTTATTGGACGATAGTTGGCTGGGAGCAGAGGGGATCCCTTTTTAAATATTGGGATCACCCCTGCACCCAGCCAAGTATCCGGGACCTTCATTCCCCTGAGGATCGCATTAAATATCAACAGGAGATAGGGGGCCCATATCCCTGGCTCCTGCTTGAAAAGATCTCCTGGCACCCCATCGAGACCCGGGGCTTTGCCTGCTGCCAAGCCCGCGATTGCTGCCCGGACTTCTTTTTCCGTAAAGGGTTCACCCTCCTGATCACTCGCTATAATGCAGTGGGGTGTACTCAGGGCCGCGTCCTCTATTGCATATAAGGACTGAAAGTGATTTTGCCAAACGCTCGGGGCAATGTTGGATTCAATTGCCGGCGGGAGGTCTTCTGACCCATTGTTGACTAACCGCCAGAATTTACGAGAGTCTTTGGTGACTAATGCACCAGAGAGTTCCTCCCAGTGTTGTTGATCCCACTCGGCCTTGGCGTTTGCCAACAGTATCCTATATGCCCGTCTTCTGGCTTGTATCTCCTCCCGGCATCTACGCGCCTTAATTGCGAGTAGAAGTTCACGTTTCAAGTCCCGGCATGTGGCATTGTACCAGGACTTTTTATGTATCCCGCTAGTTCTAACAGTGCCATTTGCGAAAAGATCTAACTCCAAGGTATTTATTACATCTCCATGGGTTCGCCATAGCTGCTCTCTGTTTTCCTCATTGCCGAGATCCTTACCAAGAACGAATGCCTTTTCCAGCACAGGGGTAATTCTGGCATAAAGCCTGGGTAACTTATCGCCACTTGTGGCCAATTTTCCCCGCCTAACTCTCCTCCTATTATTCTCCAGGAGTAACCCTGTCTTTACACTTTCTTTGTCCTGTCCCATGTCCTCGATGCCTGGCATGGCATATTCAAGTTCGAGGGCATTATGATCACTGTCCCCTCTGTCCAATACCCTAAAGTCGATGATTCGTGACCAACAGGACAATTGGGCTAGGACATAATCTAGTCTGGATTCACTTCCTACTTTATTAAAGGTGCATTTACTTGGGATATCTGAATTAGTACGCCCATTGTAAGCCCTTAAACCGTGGTTGAGGGTAAGGGCGGTGATCTGCAATGCAAGGGAAGTCCAAGCTCTTGGTGGGGGTGCCACCGTGGCAGGTATCAGCCATCTTAAATCCTCCTCTAGGGAGGGTCCATCAAGAAGGCCAAGCAGTGGCTCGTAGTGCGAATTCAGGTCCCCTCCAACCACATATGGGAGGTCTCTTGGGATTTCGCTCAAGAAAGCCGAGAGTTCCTCAATGGTATTCGATTCGCGTAGTAAAGCTACAGGTCGCGAGTAGACATTTATTATTATCAGTTTGGAAGAGTTTGGCCATTCTAACAGGACAGGTAATATGACTTCGGAATCGACAGTTAGCCGTCTGGCCTGACAACCTAGTTGAGAGGCTACCCAAGTTGCCAACCCTCCTGATGGTCGACCCCTTCCTCCCCATTTAGCGGGTTTTGAAACACTGCAAACCCCGGGCATGTATGCTCCTCTCTTGCCCAAGTTTCCTGGAAGAGGCAGATACTTTTTGAGTTAATAAAAGAAACCCACTCCGGGCAATCCATTTTATTACCCAGCCCCGCTACAATCCATGAAATCAGGTTGAGTTTTTGGAGGTCTTGGGGATGGTAAGACGGTGCCAGAGTGGTTATTCTCTTTTGTGACGGGATTTACCGTTAGATGTTGTAGCAATTCCCCCTGACCAGCCCCTAAATTACTACCATTACCCAATGTATCTGCTATAGAGTGACCGGGGTCCAGACAATGTGTAAGATCATTAGAAGCAGTTATCAAATCTCGAGAAGCCTGGGATTGTTCAGAGACGATAATTCTATCCTCACTACCATCTATTAGATGGAATTGGTGCTGGTCCCTACCTTTGGGCTCGAGCAGTCAGTCAACCATTTCAAGGCTGCTGTACCTATTAAAGGTAGGGAGGTAAGCTGGCTGATGAATTCTATATGGCCCCGGGACTCCTCTCACTATTCCCCGCCCTCCGCCCCTCTTCCTAGTACTAATCTCCCATCCCTCTTCGTCTCCATATGGGGGTAAATATTCGGGGACCATACTCCTATGGTAATGAGTGTCCCACCTCCCAGCGCGGTTGTTCTCCCACTCTTCCAATAATTCTTGATGGTACCCCCATCTTTGGTCTTCTAATGTATACATATTCGATGGGTAGAAGAATGAGAGAGGGAGAGACTGGATGTGGCTCCCTTGATCTTCGGGGGCCCAGCTACAGATGTAGGAGGCTGTGCTGGGTTCTCTAAAACTGACCACCACGCAATCGCCTCTGATTGTTTTTCTCATGTTTCAAACCCAAATGGTCCGTCTCACCATGAGAACGTCACTAGTTGTGCCTTGCGGGAGAGGTCCATATATAGACAACCAGTTGATGACTTTGTTCTTAAGGGAGGCAGTCGTCTCTATAATGGTAGATTTTAGCTCAGGTACTCCCACCAAGATTACTGTGTAAGGGGAAGCCTCAGGTGGTAGGCTCAGAGGTTTAATTTTGCGGGGATTATTTGGCATGTTATCTAGGGGCTGTGAATCACTCTGCAATTTGTCCGAGGAAATGACAATATCTTTAGGGTGTACAGTTATGTTTGGGGGGGGGAGTGGTGGTGCCTGAGTTTGTGTAGGTAAAATGATTTTGTTTGTAGTAGCCAAGGGTTGCGGGGTCTTATTTAGGTTGGGTTTGTGTTGTGTGTGTTGAGAAGTAACTGGACCATTTTTCTTCGTTAAGGTTGTAAGATCGGTACCCTTTTTAAGCTTTGGTTCTAACCCCCCTTTGACTCCCTTAGTTCCTATTTTCAGGCTATCTGCCAGCTGGACTGTAGATTTTTCGATATTGACCAGCCTGGCTTCGATCTTTATCAGCCGGGCTTCAAGGGGGCCTAGGAGAGACCTGAAAAGTGTACCTATGTCTGCAAGAGTAATGTCCTCACTAGAGGATTCCATTGAAATATTAATGGAGTGAGGAGGTGTACCCATGGGTACAATGAGTACTGATGGGGCCTCCGCGCTTATCTTGGATGGATGGCCGAAGGTATTACTACCAAGACTAGCAACATCCTTTGCGGGGTTGGACTTAGATGTTTTTGGCTTGCAACCTCCCTTAGTTTTCCCCCTTTCTTCCTTTTTTGAATTGCTCCTTCCCTTGCTCCCCTTAAAAAATCCGAAACGTTCTCGCTAATGGTAACTATGACCGAGTCGGGATTGGGGGTTAGAAGTGGGGTAGGTGGTATTTGGCCCATCGGTAAGGTCATTAGGCTCATATCCTTGAGATCGTTTAAGGCCTCCATCGTGAGGTCTGGGTTAATAGGTGACTGGTTAGCCCCCAGGCCCTCATGGTTTGAGTTATTAGCCTCTGGCTTTCCTTCAGGAGTCTTAGCCAGAGCCATTGGGCCCATTGATGATCTCCTTACCCAGTCGATTTCCTGGGAAATGCGTCTTTCAAGCACAGTAATTTCGTCTATCAAAAGTGATCCTGCCTTAGCAAAATAATTATCGATGGTACCTTGAGCGGCTCCTGCCACAGCCTGCGAGGATTTGCTCCTTGTTTCCCTGGTACACATCTCGACATCAATGTACTCCGGGCCTTGTGACGAGTGGGATGATGGAATGATCCGACCAAGAGGAGTGGCCCGAGCCCGGTCTGTCGTCCTCGAACGGCCTCAAACGGCCCGCCCTTTGCCCGGGCTTCGCTCCGCGCTTCGTTCCGCGCGCGTCCCGCGTGCGCGGGTATTGTGCTGTTTATGTACGTGTACGCTGTGGGCATGGCTTACAGGGAGAGCGGGCCAGGTGTCAGCTGTTGCCCTCGCAGGGACTCCTGGTTGATGGACTCCCCGCCGTCACGCTCGCAGCCCTGTTTTGCTGCCACACAGACCCGGGTGGGAGCCCTTTTGCTGCGGGACCCGCGAAGCGGGTCCGGCCAACAGTGTCTTGAAGCTGGTAACTGGGCAGAACAAGTAAATCAGAACAGCCAGTCCTGAGGTCCGATGATTCAAAGGTGCAAAAGGAAGAGAATCCCGCCAGGTCCGGAGAGAAGGGCTGCTTTTCAACAAGTCGGTGCGCTGTGGGCGTGGCTTACAGGGAGAGCGGGCCAGGTGTCAGCTGTTGGCCTCGCATGGACTCCTGGTTGATGGAGTCCCCGCCATCACGCTCGCAGCCCTGTTTCGCTGCCACACAGACCCGGGTGGGTGCCCTTGTGCTGCGGGACCCGCGAAGCGGGTCCGGCAAACAGTGTCTTGAAGCTGGTAACTGGGCAGAACAAGTAAATCAGAACAGCCAGTCCTGAGGTCCGATGATTCAAAGGTGCAAAAGGAAGAGAATCCCACCATTAGTATATCAGGGTCGGCCTGGAGCTGGATCAGGTCCTTTCTGGAGGGTCGGGTGCAACAAGTCTGGTTACCACCAACAGCGTCTGCCCCTCTGCCGGTTTCTACTGGGGTCCCACAGGGATCGTCCCTTAGCCCCCTCTTGTTTAATATCTATCTTACTCCTCTAGTCGTGGTGGCTGAGGCTTTGGGGGCTACGGTGATCGCTTATGTTGACGACACCCAGCTACTTTTCACCTGGAAAAAGGGCGAGGAATCCGTGGCTTCTGTTCAATCCTGCCTGTCTTCATTATTTAAGTGGCTCGTGGGCGCCCAATTGAAATGTAACGAAGATAAATCGGAGATTCTCTTGTATGGCAATTTTCCCCCTGGTTTTAGAGATTTGATTTGGCCGTCTGAGTTCCCGCTACCATCTTCTAGCAGCAGCACTGCTAAGAACTTAGGAGTTTGGTTTGAGGATAATTTATCATTCGCCACCCAAGTCAAGAGACTTTCAGGGTGTTGCTTTGGTCTCCTCAAAATCTTGAGAAGATTTCTTCCACTTCTCCCTCGGGCGGCGAAAGAGACAGTTGTCCGTGCACTCATTCTTTCCCGCCTGGATTATGTTCTTTATGTGGGGATTCTGGCATACTCCCATAACAAACTCCAAGTTGGTGCAAAATGTGGCGGCTCCATTTCTGTTAGACATTCCCTTAAGAAGCAGTGTGCGAGGTCATCTTCGTTCTCTCCACTGGCCTCCCATGGCGTCCCAGGTGATATTCAAAACTATTACCATTGCCCATCGTGCTCTGCGTGTTCTTGGGCCAACTTATTTGCAGAAAGTTTTTCTTTTTATGTTCCAGGGAGACTACTACGCTCCTCTGCTCTTCTCCGGGCAAAGGTTCCCCGCTTCTCTCGGGACTGGCTTGGGGGATGCTCCCTTGCCGTTATGGCGGCTCAGGCATGGAACGCCTTTCCGTTTGTGCTTCGCAACACTAAAGATCCTGCGGCATTGAAAAAACTGTTAAAAACCTATCTCTTTGTTTAGTACTGATGTGTATTGCATTCCCTCTGAGTTTGCGCCGGGACACTCTTTGGAGTAGCTGTGCGCGTTAGAAAATTATATAACATAACATAACATATACCAGAAAATGTCCGAACGCACTTACAAAAACCTGGAGAATCAACTCCAGGGTTTGTAGGGGTGTCCTGCTCATGCAAGGGCACCCTCCCACTTTGAACAGAGCACCTCAGACTGAAGGGCCTACATATGGGTGACTTATAGGTTTTAAGTGCAATTACCTCAGAATTTAAGTGGACTCCCATGGGTGGCACAATACATTCTGCAGCCCATGGGAGACCCCTGGTGTACCTATGCCCTGGGTACCTTAGTTCCATATACTAGCGACTTATAAGGATACACCAGTAGCCAATCGTGGATGTACCAAAGTATTTACCAGGCAAATTTAGGGGAGAAAGCACAGTTGCTGGGTTCCTTATCAGCAGGATCCCAGCAGGCCACTGTCAAAACACACTGAAAAAGTGAGGGCAACCATGAAAGCAGATCATACTTTCCAACACACTCCCACACCCCATAAACAAGGACACAAGACTAACCTAGCCCAGTTGAGTCTTCTTTTTCTAAGTGGAAATATATGGAAAGTTCATCTGCATTGACATGGTTACTACGAGGTGTATGTCCCACTGAAAAGTCCATCCCCTGTAGGGAAATGGACTACCACAAACGTTTGGGGTTTTCACCATTCATCTGTTGAAGCCATAAGAGGGGCTTACGGTCTGACTGAGCAATGAAGTGAGTGGCAAATAGGTATGACCTCAATTTCTTCGAGGTCCAGACCACAGCAAAGGCCTCCCTCTCAATAGCTGATGAACGCTTCTCCATGGGGGTCAACCTTCTGCTTCTAAGAGCTACTGGTTGATCCTGGCTCTCTGCATTAAACTGTGACAATACTGAACCTATCCCTGTCTCAGGAGCATCTGTCTGGACAATGAATGGTTTGGTGTAGTCAGGACTTTACAGAATTGGAGCAGAGGACATGCCTTGCTTCAGGTCTTCAAATGCCTTCTAACAGCGAACTGTCCACTGAACCTTTTTAGGCATTCTTTTGGAGGTGAGATCATTAAGGGGTGTCACATGGAGCCATAACCCTTAACAAATCTTCTGTAGTACCCAGTCAGGCCCAAGAAAGCTCTGACCTAAGTCTGGGTTGTAACAGCATTCCAGCCCTTGAGGGTCTGACTATTGCTCTCCAATGGTGGAACTTGGCCTCCATCTAAAAGGTGCCCCAAGTACACAACCTTGCTCTGCCCTATCTGGCACTTTTTGGCCTTGTTAGTGAGGCCTGCCTTCTGCACAGCCTCGAGTACATTTCTGATGTGGACAAGGTGATCCACCCAGGTGGAGCTGAAGACAGCTATATTACCCCATTTTGACCATGGTTATGCTCGCTAAGGACCGAAAACTATGCTAACCAATCATGACCTTACCACTAAATATGGACGAATTTTGCGGATTTGCAGGCCGAAAAATCGCAAATAAATCCGCGAGTTCACGTAAAAATTCGCGAACTTGCGGATTTGCACAAATTGAATAAATGTATAGTGCTTTTGCTACACTACAGCTGCGTAACGGGCCAGAAGAGTTGTCTCCAGTGACCACGTGTGTCTGTACCTTTGCCACCGCGCCGATAGGCGCCGAGGTCCCTCGAGTGAGCTGTCCATCACAGTGGGGGAAAAGGCGGGAAGATGTTGCATACCCTAGTTTGTGTGGAGAGGGGCCAAACGGGCTGGGCTTCTATGTGAGTTCACATGACTCTTGTTTATAAAGGGTCAGAGGCCGATCAGAGCAGCAGATAAGAAGGAAGCAGCCTCCTCACAGGAAGAACACGGGGATTGCGCTCAAGAAACTCGTGGATGCAAAGACCTCCATCAAGGATTACAGCTAATTGTAGATGGTAGATCTGGGGAGAAAGCACACCTGCATAGCCTTGACCGTGCTCACTAGTTGTTTGGGCTGATTATAATGAGTGACTGAATTTGAGCTTCAACTCGGGCACCTGCTTTATTTATACCTGTAAGTGCTTCCTGTTGAGGTTTAATTTTTGTGAAAGGAGCATCGTGCCAGAATGAATCCTGCCTGCATATTTATCCATGAAGATGCCACCGTGTTGTGCCATACCTCTACTCAACTGGAGTACTTTCTACTGGCTAATCAGTAAGTGCTACCTCGTTGCGTAAATAAATGTATGTGAAAAAAAAAATCCGCCCACGAGCGGATTTGCGGATTTTTGGGCAATTTCGTGAGATTCGCGGATCGTGAAATTGCTGAAAATCCGCAAATTGCGCGAGCTGAACGGATTTTTGGCCCATACTTACTTACCGCCTGACCAAGGGAAACACATACAAAATAAGACAAAATATAGCTCCTGAAAATTTGAAAAAGATGAGATAAGAAACACACTTTTATTTCAATACGGCAATTCCTTCAAATAGACAGTACTCCTGAAAATTGACAAAGATTATTCAAGAAAAACACTTTTATTTTAATACTACGACAATTACTTTGAATAGACAGTACTCCTCCTGAAATGGAAAACATACAAATTACTCAAAATGTCTGCCTTAGGGGATGGTGGGTGGGGAAAAAGAATCTTTGGGGCCTCCGACTGAGGCCCTGACCCGACGTTCGTCATTGCAGGCTGGGGAGTGGCAAAAAAGAGAGACCGTTAGCCTGCTCCGCAGCCTCTTATAAGTTTGATTTCAGGCAAACCGGTTCCGACCGGCTTGCCCGACGTTGCCTATCGCGCAAACCCGGAAGCACTAGTAAGTGCTTCTGGGTCGCGTGGGGCACCAGCCAATCACCTGCAGACTAGGGGAGGCCGGGGCGCCACGCCACTACTGTGCGTGGCGCGCCCAGCCTCCCACAGATGCGGGGGACCGCCACGACTGCCAGAGTGGCGGCATGCCAGAGTCCGTGCCCGCCTTTCAATATGGTCTGGTACTGCCTGTAGTCCCCCTCCTCTTGACCAAGAACCCTTGGGGTGGGCACTCTCCTGGCTCCCATGTGGCTCACCCCCCCTCCCTTTTCCCCCAAGGCAAACAATTCAAACCACACTGTTTAGATTAGGGGTCATAAACCCCGGTCGTATTTTATTACATAAGATAAGCAAACATTAAAATTAATATTATTTCCATTATGCACACAATACGCAGAAAGTCCAATACATTGAGAGGCCACTGCAGTTATGCATCCTTGCGGCCTTGAGCGCATGCGCGAGCGGGGATTGGCCAACCAGCCTATGGGAAGCGAGACTTCCCTTCCCCCGCACCCTTACAGCCTACCGGCTGTAACTGCCCCTGGAGATCCATGAGAGACTCTCTGTCTCCCCCTCGGGTGTCCCCATTTTGACCATGGTTATGCCCGCTAAGGACTGAAAACTATGCTCACCAATCATGACCTTACCGCCACAGGCCAGTATGGTTGACCGACTATCTGGCCTCCCCCTTCCGCCTTCTAGAAAGGTCATGCCTCGTTCCTTCCCCCCTTAAACCATGCCAGCCGGTTTTCCAGAAACACATCATTACCCCATCTAGGGCGGTGTATGCCAACTTGCAGGGACAAAGGCTCGCACCTGGTGCACCCATTGTCTATTGACCACAATTTCGGGCTCCTGAATAATTGTTTAACCCACCGGTTGATAATTCTTTCCACTGGGTGATTTAAGGGCCCACACAGACTCGCCCCCTTTTCAGTGTAATCTTGGACCGATATGTGGTCCTATGGTTGGTGCCTCAGGGCATCCTTTGCCAATCACCCATCCTCTGTACGTAGTGTCTCCACTACGCTTTTCCATCCCAAGTCTCGCTACTCCCTAGGTAGCATAAGTAGTTTGTTGTCTGGGCTCCCGTCCCTGTGGAAAGAATATTGCAGCTCGCAACACCTTCCACCTCGTCTTCCCTTCTGAACTATTTGACCATGCCATTGGCAAAAGTATTTCTGGGCATCCCCCACAACAGTAGACCTTTTCATTGCTAAGATGCTCGGCCCAGTGAGACTTGGATATGTACTTTCTGTGCCGACTTACTTTATGCGGAAATAGTCATCCTTGTCACTGGCAGGAAGCCTTACCCGAAATTACTTGAAATAAACCCGACCATACCGCTGTCCCGGGTGCTGTATGGCATATGCCACCCAGGACACCTCTGGGAATCAGGGTCGCCTTGCGCAAACGTCCAGCATGGCAAGGTCCCGTAGATACTTGAAGGTACACCGGTGATGGTGTCGGGGGGGAGACCCGAGCTTGAAATGGCTGAATTAGAAAAATGCTGCCCTGGAAGCATTGCAAAAACATGTCGGAGCCACTGTACTTTCTTCCTCGTCTGGCTGGTACCAAGTATTGCCTGGCACATTCCACCCTGCACCCAACGCAGAATGGCAGTCAAACGCCAAAAACATCCCCCAAAAAGGGGTGATATCGTCTCACACCCCATCCAAGGCGGAAGATGTTCCCATAACAAACTATGTTCCGGAACCTGCCCAGGATGCCTCTTACAAATACCAGTTACAGGCAAACTGTCTGTTTTTTTGGTGAGGGCAGGTGCTGGCTACCTTATGGGACTTCTAAACCAGCTGTACACCCACCCACTTAACCCTTTGTATGCTGATGACGGAACCGCTCCGTCATCAGCTGCGGCGGCGCTGTGTTGATGACGGACCGGTTCCGTCATGGCCCTGCCACCGCGGATTCCGCGCCTGCGCTGGGCGTTCTATTGAGCGGATGGGGCCATGACGGAACCGCTCCGTCATGAGCACAGCCCAACCGCGGCTGATGACGGAGCGGTTCCGTCACCAGCATGCGGCCGCCGCGCGGCCGCCCCGCCCCCTTAGCACTGCGGCGGAGTGAAGGGGTTAAACTTGGGATGAATTAAAAGGAGATTAACATACTGTCTGGGAGCCCATAAATGGCTCCAATTGATAGAGACAAGTTAGTTGCGCCAGACAGGAGACTCATTGCTAGTATAACTGCACTAACCTCAACAGGGTTGGTGCCAAACAGAAATAGACGGCTGACCCTGGAAAATTGAAAAAGATTGGGAGACTAGAAAGGTCTCAGATCGCCCCAAGATCTCCCATAAACATAGCCAAAGAATGTGAAAACTGCGCGCCCGGCCAATAGATTTGGGGATAGGCTCAAAGTGAACCTGACCCGCTTATAACTACCTGCTTGCTTCCTTGCTTCCAGATCCAGATCCCTAGGACAGGAAAACCCCACGGAGCATCCCAACGCCGCGCGGTACCCGCCAAGATGGCACTTGCGTGTACAAGGGCTGTAAGACATTGCCTAATAGCATAATACCAGTTCAAAAAAGGCTGCTGAGGTGCTGCAGCTGTATGTGGGCCCTGAGTTTGGTCATGCTGGCAAGACAGTACTCTTGTATCGCAGTGGACTGCTAAATACCCCTGCTAACAACAAATTCTGGTTGTCTACATCTATACCCAACCAAAGACAGTGCAGGGCCGCAGCATCTCACCCATGCATGCTGGCACCTTAGAGCTTTTCCTTGATCGCTCATCACACTTGATGCCTCCGCTTGCGACACCCGTTCCGGGTCTTCTGGTCCAACTTCCTGTAAGCATCTTGCCATCACTGCAGTGTGGATCACCTGCCAGGGATCACAGTTGTAGATCCAGCCATAAATAAAGAAACACAAACACAGATGATCAGTGCTCTTAGTATTTGGAAAAGCCATAGAGTTCACATTGTCTACATCATGAGACTGTACTCCCCTTATAACCCACACCCACAGAAACTCAAGCCCTATTCTTACAAAGAAGGCTAATAACAGTGAAAGGGAGGTGACACTCCTATACGGTGGTGTGGCACCTAGCGCAAGCGACGGTGTGAGAAGCTGGTGTTCCGCTATAAAGAAGGTAACTGGGGCTGGGAGTTACCCTGCAGTTCATGTGCTATTTTGTTGCGTCTTCTTATACCAGCCCTAAGGTTATGCGCTGATCCTGGTAGCGGGCCCCGTCCATCCAACTGCCCACCTATCTGAAAAACAGTGAGACTGAACAGACCCAGTTATTCGTGACCAAACAGCGGCCCTAACAGGCCACCTGGTGATACATTATCCCACCTCATGACGTAACATCCACAGACCCTGTGAGCACCTAGCCCGCACCCCCATGTTAGGGGGAGTGTTGTGTTTCATGGACCCCCCAGAGCAAAACCTTAGCAAACCATACTGTACCCAATGGTTATAAGCCGAACTCTACTTTGGCCATGCCGATTCCCTTAGCCCCCCCTTTCGTATTGCGTAACCTGTCTATATAATGTAAAGTTTCACTTGAGACATGATGTGTCCGCCCCCTCCTCCCTGGTGTATTCCCCCTGGATATTGCTCTAACCTCTTCCATGCTCATGACGGCTCCCGGCCGTCATGAGTCACGGTGGGCGTGTGCTGATGACGGCCGGGAGCCGTCATAACCACGCCCGCGATCGGAATGTTCAGCACTGCGGCGGACTTCGCGCCGCAATGATGAGGCTAAAATATCTCTGGTCATTTGGGTGGCCGCTGCTGCCTGTTATTCCAGAGCTTTTTCTGCTGTTTCTCAGCCTCCGCCCAGGAGGATTTGCATCTTTTCCTCATCACCTCGTTCTAGGAGAACGCTCCAGAGGAGAGTGGCCGTAAAACCACCTGTCGAATAGCAGTGGGGCACCCAATCGGCTACTTTCGTAAAGAAAACAGAATGAGGGGGAACAGAAAACTCGAATCTATGCCAGACAAGTTCCAAAAATGTAACCGGAACTAATTACATATGTTACCAAAAAGGGGATTCCTAGAACAGAAAAATAGTATAATTATAACACTTGTGCAGTTCTATTCTCCGAAGTGATCGCATTCAGCAGAGGATCAGATGAGCACAGTTGTCTCCCTGGGACTGAGGGCTTCACAGTTCCTCACTGCGCACTGATATGCTGTGCTAAGCTCTCTCACCTCTTCACGTGCTCTACTTACAGCTGGTGGAAGAGCAACACAATACAGGCTGATCTTGTAAAGCACTCCCAGCAGAGCGGTGGCCAGACTTCTTTTTAACATCTCGAGGAGGTCTAGCGTACGGCAATATCTGCGTCGTCTACACTGGCTGCAAGTGGCCCAACGGATTTTGTTTAAGTCTTTGGTGCTATCTTTCAGAGCCACTCATGGTCAAGGTCCTCATTACCTGAGAAAGCGCTTTTCCTTTTATGTTCCCAATCGCCGCCTTAGGTCGGCCAACCAGCGCCGGATGGCTCTCCCACGATTCCAGCGCGTACGGCTAGGTGGTCAATCCATTTCTGTAAAAACAGCAAGGGCTTGGAATGCACTTCCTTTGCAACTTCGTGCCACTCTATGGGCCCGATTCACAGAACTAACTTAAGACAAAATCCTAAACTTACTACTTTTGGTATTCACAGAAGTTAGGATTTTGTCTTAAGTTTGTCTTAAGACAGACTTAAGACAGACTTAAGTTAGGATTTTGTCTTAAGTCTGTCTTAAGTCTGTCTTAAGACAAACTTAAGACAAAATCCTAACTTCTGTAAATAGCAAAAGTGGTACATTTAGGATTTTGTCTTAAGTTAGTTCTGTGAATCGAGCCCAAGATATACATCTCTTCAAAAAAGCACTAAAAACGCATTTTTTCACCATAGCACTTTAACTTCCATCTTCACCCCTTCTGCCTCTTTGCATGAGCTCGCGCCAGGACACTCCAGAGTATTTGAGCGTGCTATAAAACCGTTTATAACATATAACATAACAGCATCTATATATCAATAGCAGTTAAAAGATTGGCAAAATGTCGCTTCACCCAGGGGCAGCATAACCCCTTGCACCGTTTATGACTACAAGCAGACGTGTGTCACTTTGTAACCCGCCCAGAAGCACTTTACGGTGTTTATGACTAAACCTTGCACCCTGCAAACTACACTCCTGAGCACCAGATCTCTTTTCCCTCACCACTTCTTTGGTTGCTGGTTCAGTTTGATCCATTTTATGGCTCTTGCAGTCTAGCAACACCCTTAGGGCTCAAATCAGCCTCCTGGGTACAGTCTAATAAGCTTTACTGATAAGAGGTGGGAAAAAGAAACTGTTGCCCAGGTACATATCGTGTGCTTAATTGTTGCTGATCCTTTCAATGGCGGGCACTGTAACTCAATTTCAAAGACATGAGTTCATACAACAGGCACAGGCCGATCGAAAAGCGCATGCACACACAGAATGCAGGCGCACTAACTGCCCTTCAGCCATTCAACAAAGCATTGAAAACCAGCACAGCTGAGGGTCTCATATCTGCAGGCTATGCAGGGGGAGCACCAATATACAAACATGATCCTAGAGCACATGCAGTCTAACTGTTTTGATTGAGTAATGGCTGTGGCGTAGTGTGGAGACCTGCAGCATGCCTCGAACATGACCGGCGCAATCCGTCATATAATGGCCCAGTGTTTTAGTTGAGCAGGAGTTGCTCATAATGTGTCGACCCCCCGCCCCCCATTTTTGACATGCACTGGTTATTAGGTCTCGGCTAGCGTAGGCTGCACATGCGCAGTCTCGCTTGGGAGATTTTATGTTTTTGGGTAGCTTTCTCTAGCGGGTTTTAAGCCCCGCCCCTCTTTTCCATTGGATGGCGTCACCGTTTAGGCTAAACGGTGGCCAGCCATTGGAAAAGAGCTTCCAGTGACGTACACTTTTCTCTGTTAGAGCTGTCCCACTTGGACTGGCTCTCCTGCTTTCCTTCTGAATGAAAGGATTCTTATCTTGATGGCCCCATAAAGACAAGAATCCTTTTGCGACGCACATGGAAGGTAGACCAGCACATCCAAGTGGGACGGCACAAAAAAGACAAAAGTCTACGTCATGGCGAGCACGTAGAACAGGAGTCTCTAAACCTGAAATCTAGCCTGGTAATGGTTCATTTGAGCTGCGATTATTTATTGACACTTTTGTTTGCATTTTACTTGTGGGTCTTCATTTTTATTACATGAAGCAGGCAGTGAGCGCCCGGAAGCCCCGATCGCCACTAAAGACGAGTTAGTGTCTGCCTGCTGACATCAGACCCAACCCTGACTGGAATCCGCCGCGGTGGCACACTGAGCTGAGCTCCAGACACAAGCGCTGTTGTGCGGGAGGCCCGCGGTCCCTGCAGGGGACCCCATAGGAGGGCAAACCCCGTAGTAGGGTGCAGGTAACCGCGGGCCCGCCAGGGGGAGGGACAGGGGGCGGGGTGGGACAAGGGTAGGCCACCCCCCCCTTTTTCAGGATCGATAAGGGGAGCACTTCCGCCCAGGCGCCCTCTTTTCTCTGCCCTCCTTCACCGACGGTCGTCCCAGGCTGTCCTCGCCAGCCCCAGACACAGGCCCTAGCCCCCCTGCCCCCTCACTTCCCCCCCATGACGCGGACGCGAGGCCCGCAATTTCACTCCAGAAAGGAGGTAAGGGATCATTCACGCCTCCCCCCTGAGCCCCGTCCTCGGTATATCCGAGTCGACAGGGCTCCGTGGTTTTACCACGGGGGAGCCTTTGATCCGAGTTGGTTATTGTGGGGTCTCAGGCTTTTGCGTGCGTGTAAAGGCGGCGAGTAATGGCGCCATTGGGAGGGGATGTGTTGAGTAACTGGGGCGACCTGTTTTAAGGCTGGGCAGTGGCGGGTTTAAAGGCGAGGCAGTGGCGGGGATCGTCGTGTGGGTCCGCCGCCACTGTCCGCGTTAAAATATATTTAGTAAACAAGAGTAGCGGCTTAGGACGACACGCGACCAGTCGCAGCTGGGTGTAGGGCGGAGGTCAACTCGAGACGAGTATTTTCATGTGGGGATCGTTTGGTGCAGGTCCCGCCGCCGGTCGCAATTGTTGTGGCGAGTTCGTGTATGTGAGGATGGCTGAGTGGTCTAAGGCGCTGCGTTCAGGGCATGGCTTCCTCTGGAGGCGTGGGCATGGCTTCCTCTGGAGGCGTGGGTTCGGATCCCACTTTGTGGCGGGGGTCGTCGGGTGGGTCAGATACTTATCGCCGTGTGGGGCCCGCCGCCGGCACCGATTTCAATATGGGGTGGTGACGCGCACGTAATAATGGAAGGTTTGCCAGCCGCGACAATTTATGGGGCAATTTACAGTTCTGATCACGGGGGCCGCTGTGCTCGCCGTGTGGGCCCCGCCGCCGTCACCAATTTCAATGGTGGGGTTGATGCGCGGGTAAAGTGGTCAGATTGAGTTTACCCGTCGTGAGCACTTGCAAGGTGCTTGCTTCGTCGGGCAGTCACGAGCGGCGAGGTCAGATCCACCCCCCCCCCCGGTCTCGTGTGCCGTCCGAGCATCGCCCCCCCCCCCCGTTGTTGGCCGGCGGGGCAACCCCTCTGGGCGTTCCGTCCTAACATCGCCACCCCCACCATACCCGGCGGGTTGTTTGTCGGTGCAGGGTCGGTTGGCCGGGGGGGGGGGGGCAGCGGGGTCAGGGCAAGCAGTGGCGCTGCAGCGCTTAAGCAGAGGTGTTGCAGGGGTTTTCAGAGGCCACTTGCTGGCTCATCAGCCCACACGCGGCTAATATCAAAGCCACTTGAAATAGGTTGCAGAAGATGAGGGCAGTCAGATGGAGTCGCCTTCAACCGACTTGCATGACGTGATTTGCAGAGCCCACGCACCCTCTCACGAATCAGTGGATTCCGATCGAGATGATAAGAATCTTTAATTTTAATTAAAAGCAAACAAATGTGTCATCATTCAATAATAAATGAATCAAAACGGAAGAACATATTAATTCATTAGGTTGGTTAACACGTGTGTCTTTTAAGAAACAATGATTAAAAAAAAAAAAGGTATTTGGCAGAGGTTTTCACTGAGGACGGAGATGTCCACTCGAGATGTCCACTCGGGACAAGATAATAACAAGGCAGGCGAGGTTAAAAGGCGGGCAGCTTCGTATGGGGGATGCAGGGCGGGGGTGTGCGCCAACAGGTATTACGATCCCTCGTTGGTCACTCACCTGGCACGGGCACTAGGCAATTTTATATAGGTCAGGAGGACAGTGGGTTACTGTCTTTTACTGATTCACCATGCAGCATAGATACCGGTAGTAAGTACGTCGGGAAACAAGTCAATGCCGCTAAATACACTGAGCTGAGCTCCAGACACAAGCGATGTTGTGCTGAGCTGCGCCCATCACATCTCAAATCCGAAGCAGATGTGGAGCCGGGGCTGCAGCCCCCAATGAAGCTCGTCTGTGACACCGCAGAGCTGGAGAAGCGTTTAATAGAGCGGCCCTGCATGAGGTGATTTTGTGTTCATGTGTGCGTGCGTAAACGTGTGTGTGGCCTTGTTTGACGTGGGTAGTCTGTTGTGTATCCGTGCACATTTGTCTGTGTTTAAGGATGCATGTGTGTGCGGTGCATTTTTTATGTACGACCGTGGTTTGTGTATGTGTGTGGTCTGTGTGGTCCTCGTGCAGTGTACTTCCTGTGCAGTTAGGCATGCGATGGCCGTATTGTATAGTATGCACCTTGGTGTACAAAGTTGTTTCTTTGGATTGTGTGTGGGCATTTTAGTGCATCTTTCATTGTGAAAGTACGTTTATATTGCTGGTGTTCATGCGTGTGAGTTTGTGTGTGTGAATGTGTGTTAGTGAGTGTGTGTGCGTGTGTGTATGTGCGGATGTATGGGGTTTGTGAGGCTTGGGGAATGTGACTATAGGTGTGTGTTTGGTGAGGCTTTGGGAACCCGCGCCATCTGCTGAATGGGGACAGATCACAGCTCCCTGTGGAGTTGGGTCCCTGGCCACGCCTAGCCTCCAGGCTGCCTCCCCCAGGCCCCGTCTCGCTGGCTCCACTATAACTGCCGGACACTTCCAGGGCCTCCAGGAGCCGCAGACTGGCCACCTCGGCCCGACACACACAGATTTTATCCGGCGAAGAGTTATCTCGGCTCGCGGAATATTTCACTTTCTTCGCAGGAGCGGGAGTCAGGTGGTACAGGATTCCTGTGCCTGCGAATGGCTAGCGCGCGGGGTGGGGGGGGGGGGTCTTCTGGAGCGAGCGGTGTTTGCATGATAAGTTGTTTTAGCTCAGCTTGCCCGTTGCACTCGTGTTCATTCTGCACCGGTGGACGCCTCAAAATCCATTTTTAAAGTGCAATAAAGTTGCAATGATTGCATTTTCATTCCTAAGCGTTTCCACGTCTGCCAGGCCAGAACCCAAGAGGCAAAACAAAATATGTTGTAGAAGCTCAGTTTCTGTGAGCGTAAAGCACTATTTACCGAGAAGCCTTTGTAATTTGTATCAACCTCAGATTATAGGGTATGGATTTTAGCCACTGGAGATTTGTTGACTGACAGATGTTCCCATTCTTTGATTATGCGGCCCGTTGGCAGCTGGCCTTTGACACCAGTGCCATTAAAGAGAGTGTACGTTCTGGCTGCTCGCTGTCAGTTTTCTGAAATGAAGGGGGCATTGCGGCCGTGCTCTGTAGCAGTGCGTCACTACCTCCCACACAGTCGCCCCCTGCGCCTTTCTGTGGCCTACTGCACCCTTAATGAATGTTTGCAAATATGACAATGTTTACATCTTCTGCACAAGCTAAGCTGATGGCATTCTGGTTTATGTCACCAACATATCTAAATCCGAGGTCAGTTTTAGGTTAAGCCGAGCCTATGGGGCGCGGAAGGCCACCCCGAGGCGTCATCTCTTTCATCTGTTCCCTGTGATTGACAGCTTGGATCCGGCAGCGTTAGCTAAAGGCAGGCTGGAGGCATTCACCTTGCTCCCACCCTAGGTGCTCACGCTGTGCTAGTAGTTTATAGTTTATTTTATCTTATTTTGTGCCGCTTTTGTTTGTTTTAATATTATATTGTTCGATCGGTATGTGCATGGCGTACGCCTTCTGTTCCAATGCCTCAGATTCTCTCCACACAAATGTCTCTCTCTGCAGCTTCAGCTGGTCCTGGGGGCACAGGATTGCTTTAGGAAGCAGACAATCTTTATGCTAAGGAGGTTGAGGAGAGAAAATGTCACTTTTCTAATATTAGCCACAAAAGACTTACGGTCCCAATGCATATAGGGGTGTGTTTTAAATCCTAAACAGCTGAAAGTGTGAACAGCCTCTTGCCACAGTTGTGATTTGCTGTATCACTGCTCTATTTAGGATACCAGATTGAAACCTCCCCTGGATTTCAATGATATATTCTTTGAACTTCTTCCATGTTAATGGGCATTTTCTTGGCCATATCCTTTGTCATGTTTCTGTACACATTTGTTCCAAACTTGATGTATTTAATGCAGTTGTTATCACTTGTGGGAAACGTACACAACGATATTGTGTACAAACCTAAGCTGAGAAGAAGAGTCACTCTCTACTACTCTCTACTCATTCTCTACTACTCACTCTACTCACTCTCTACTACTCTCTACTACTCACTCTCTATTACTACTACTCACTCTCTACTACTCACTCTACTACTCTCTACTACTCACTCTCTAATCGGTCTCTACTACTATCTACTACTCACTCTCTACTCACTCTCTAATCACTCTCTACTACTCACTCTACTACTCTCTATTACTCTACTCTACTCACTCTCTACTACTCACTCTCTACTACTCTACTCTCTACTCATTCTCTACTACTTTCTACTACTCGCTCTACTACTCTCTATTACTCTACTCTACTCACTCTCTACTACACACTCTCTACTACTCACTCTACTACTCTACTCATTCTCTACTACTCTCTACTACTCACTTTATACTACTCTCTACTACTCACTCTCTACTACTCTCTACTCATTCTCTACTACTCACTCTCTACTTCTCTCTACTACTCACTCTCTATTACTACTACTCACTCTACTACTCACTTTCTACTACTCACTTTCTACTACTCACTTTCTACTACTCACTCTCTACTACTCTACTACTCACTCTCTACTACTCACACTCTACTCACTCTCTAATCACTCTCTACTACTCACTCACTACTACTCACACTCTACCACTACTACTACTCACACTCTACTCACTCTCTAATCACTCTCTACTACTCTATACTACTACTATCTACTACTCACTCTCTATTACTCACTACTACTCACTCTCTACTACTCACTACTACTCACTCTACTACTCACTTTCTACTACTCAGTTTCTACTACTCAGTTTCTACTACTCTCTACTGCTCTCTACTACTCACTCTCTACTACTCTACTCTCTACTCATTCTCTACTACTACTCACTCTCTACTACTCACTCTCTACTACTCTCTGCTACTTACTCTCTACTACTCTCTACTACTCACTCTCTACTATTCTCTACTACTCACTCTCTCTACTACTCACTACTACTCTACTACTCACTCTCTACTACTCTCTACTACTCACTCCCTAGTCTCTGATACCATGACATGAGTGACAGTGAATCGGGTACCAGCATGATTGGCCATTGCGGCGCTTTCATAACTCCGGAGGAGGTTAGCGGTATAAAAAAAAGCATTACAAATGCAATATGTCTCGCCTTTCATCAAGGTAAAGCCATTTGCTTTGCTATACGATACTATTAGCAAAGCAAATGGCTTTAACTTAATAAAAGGCAAGACCTATTGTATTTTCAATGCTTGTTGGTGTTGGGTGTTTTGTCACTGTCTTGTTGGCGCACTGTGTGGGCAAATATGGGATAGAATAAGATATGTATTTTTGGTATGTATATATGTAATTAGAGGCTTCCTTTGATATTTTAGATATTGTTGTACCCTTATCCTGAAGAGGCTGAAATAAATAGACGGCTGAAACACGACCGCGTCAACAGCTAGAATTGAGGAGTCCAATTAATATAAGCATGTTAAAAGGTTGTGTAAGCACATCCTGAAAAGGTAGAGAGGTGTGATACCTCATGAACTATCTCCTAGTGTATCACTCAGACACAGGAGCGAACACTAGTACTTTGAATTGCCAGGGTATTGGAGAAACTGTATGTGGTGTATATATATGTATATTTGTTTGTCCCTTTGTAAGTTTATAGATTATTGTCTGTGTTCTTGATTAATTTATGTGAAACCAAGTAGTGGGCCAGAGACCGGCCCACCGGCATGTGTGTGAAACGGAATCATTGATAATTTTTTATTTGGAAAGCTATCGATAACGTCACAGTTAATTTATTGTGCCTTGTTCGTAAATAAATGTGAGATTTATCCCTCCATACTTTCTTGTTCATCTTTCAGATGCAGGTGGGCGCAGCTGGGGGCCACAGCAATCGGTGCTAGACATACCACGCTTTCACACACGCCAGGAAGATGCCATAGAACCACACAGCGTGGCTCCGGACGGAGGATGTGGCCTCGGGAAGCACAACAAATGAGAGGCTCACCCCCAGCTCCAAACCCACGAGCCACGTCTCAACACACCACCCCATTCCCCAGGCTGTAACACACTCACCGCCAGCGAGCAGCAGCGGGTCGCAGCTCCACAGCCGCAGCAGGCCAGGGGCTCCGCCAAATACGAGAAAAAACTCTGCAAAAAGAATCGTTGGGGCCTCCGACTGAGGCCCGGACCTGACATTCGTCACTGCAGGCTGGGTAGTGGTAAAAAAAGAGAGACCGTCGTCCCGCTCCCCAGCCTCTTATAAGTTTGATTTCAGGCAAACCGGTTCCAACCGGCTTGCCCGACGTTGCTGATCGGGGAGGCCAGGGCGCCACGTCACTCCCACAGATGCGGGGGACTGGCACGACCGCCATAGTGGCGGCATGCCCGAGTCGGTGCCCGCCTTTCAAGATGTGCTGCACTATAGGCTTCCAGACCGATTAAGACTTTATTCACCAGCCTCTGAAATGTGACAGGTGCATTTTTCAAACAAAAGGCATCACAATAAATTGATGATGCCCACTGGGGGTAGAGAACGCGCCTTTTGGTTTGACATCCTCATAGAGACTGATTTGCCAATAACCAGCAATCAGGTCAAATGTACTGGAAATTTGCAGAGGCCAAAGTTTCAATCAGTTCATCTGCCCTTGAAATTGCAGCAAAACGAATAACTGATGGACAGAATGCTGAACAATGTCAAACATTCACCCCAGTACAGAGATCAGGGCCTTAGTCCAACATTTTTGCTATTTGCTCCCCCTGCCAATCCAGTTTAAATCCAGCCATATGCAAATCAGTCTTGACCCTGCTCCCCATGTTATGTTATGTTAAATGGGCTTATATAGCGCATGGCTGCCCCAGCAACGGGGCCTCCCAGCGCTAGCGGACAACCAGACAGAAAGGGGGATAGAGCACAGAACGCGGCTTAAGAGTAGGACCCTGAAATAGAGGCAAACAGCCATGGGAACAGTCCAGCCCAAACTGGCAGGCCAGGTCTTCCCTGGACTGGGAACAAGCATCCTGGGACCTGTTTCAGGGTATGTCACCCTTCTTCAGCCAGGATAGCTTGAATCCAGTGGTATGGAGAGCACGGGACCCACGTCTGGGCATATCCATCCCACTCGAGGTGACAAATGCAAAAAGAACAATTGATGGACTAAATGCTGAACATTGTCAAACATTCACCCCAGTACAGAGACCTGGGCCTAAATTCATTGTTTTTTGGCTCACCATGCCATTCCAGTTTAAACCCAGCCAATTGCAAATCAGTCTTGACCCTGCTCCCCATAGGAACAGTCCACCTCGAACTGCCAGGCCAGGCCAGGTCCTCCCTGGACTGGAAACAAGCATCCTGGGACCGGTTTTGGGGTTTCACCTCTCAACAGCCAGGATAGCTTGAGTCCAGTGGCACAGTGAGCCCGGGACCTATGTTTGGGCATACACGGCGCACTTAGGGCAAGAAAGTAAAAGACACACAATTGATGGACTGAATGCAGAACAAATCAAAACATTCACACCCAGTCAAGAGATCTGGGTTAAATCCATCATTCTTTTGCTCACCATGCCACCCCAGTTTAGACCTTGCCATATACAAATCAGTTTTGACCAGGAAACAACACTTACAACGCAACTTTTACAACGCACTACCTTTACAACTAAACTTTTACACCGCAACATCCATTACAATGCATGCCATTACAACGCAACCATTATAACGCATGACACTACAACGCATACCACTACAACGCATGTCATTACAACGCAGTCATTACAATGCATATCATTACAACGCATACCTACACTATCCAACACTTACCCTACTGTTGCACCCCCTGGAGTTAGAATAGTAATTTTTACCCCTACACTATCCAACACTTACCCTACTGTTGCACCCCCCTGGAGTTAAAATAGTAATTTTTACCCCTACACTATCCAATACTTACCATACATGCAATGTAATGGTATGCGTTGTAATGGTATGCGTTGTAAATGTAGTATGCGTTATAAAGGTAGTTTCAAAGAATGCGTTGTAATGGAATGCGTTGTAATGGATGTTGCGGTGTAAAAAATGCGTTGTAAAGGTATGCGTTGTAAAAGTATGCGTTGTAACGACATACATCCGTTTTGACCCTATACCTCATGGGAATAGTGCAGCCCGAACTGCCAATCCAGGTCCTCCCTGGACCAGAAACAAGCATCCGAGAACTGGTTTTGGGGTTTCACCCCTCATCAGCCAGGATAGCTTGAGTCCAAGCATATCCTGGCTGATATGGGGTGAAACCCCAAAACCAGTTCTCGGATGCTTGTTTCTGGTCCAGGAGGACCTGGCCTGGCAGTTTGGGCTGAACTGTTCCCATTGGGCACAGGGTCAAGACTGATTTGCATATGGCTGGGTTCAAACTATTATGGTATGGGGACCAAAAAAAACGATGGTGTTAGGCCAAGATCTCTGTACTGGGGTGAATGTATGACATTGTTCTGCATTCTGTCCATCAATTGTTGTTTTTGCACTTCTTCATGTACTCAGCCATGCATAATGCAGGCCCAGACATATTCTACTATGTCCTGTTTAGAAGTAAGTCTGGGCGGTGAACTACGCTGCTACTCTCTACTACTCACTCTCTATTACTACTACTCACTATCTACTAGTCACTCTACTACTCTCTACTACACGCACTCTACTACTCTCTACTACTCACTCTCTATTTCTACTACTCACTCTACTACTCTCTACTACTCTACTACTCGCTGAGCTTTTCGAACTTTGTGTTACGCGGAGCTCTCTGAGTTCTGAAAAACTCCGCTCTGAGTTTTTTCCTCGCTCGTGCTCGTCAACCTCAAGTTGGCGAGCGCGAGTGAGGAAAATCCACCTCCCGGCGAGATTTTCCTAGTTCACAATCGTCAATGTCAAGTTGGTGAGTGTGGAAAATCAACCTCCTGGCGCGATTTCTCAACACGGGCGGTAGGATTTCTCATTGCGGGTGGTCTCGGATGCCCGCGACCGCTCGCGTTGAAAAACCGTCTGTTCGGGTTGGAAAAACTGCAGCTCGAGTAAACAAATTTACTCGAGCAGCAGAAAGGAAGCAGCACCTGCTTGCGCTGTGCATAGTGCTGTTTGCAATGATTGCACAGTGAGGACAAATACCAGGCACTGAAAATCACTGTGAACGGTATTTATCAAATGCACTCCCCCGCTAGCAGAACTCTGCGTAGCGCATCAAAGGTTTTTTTTGCACGTGCGGAGTTCCGCACAGTGGAACTCCGCACAGTCTTTTTGAGGAGGCTGAAGAAGTTGCTCCCATCCTTCTTTGACTAGACATAATGGACCCCTCAATGGATGTCCAAACAGAAGTTCGAATGGGCTGTAGCCCAACCCCTTCTGAGCACCTCTCTGTAGGGGAAGAGGAGGCAAGGCAGTAAAACATTCCATTTTCAACTCGGCTTTTCTGGAAGTCCCATTACCATACCTTTAAGGGTCTTGTTGAACCTTTCAACAAGTCCACTCTTTCCACATAGGAAGGGTGTAGCTAGACATGAAGATAGTACCTCTGTCTGACAAGTCCTCCTTAGGGAACCCAACTCTGGAAAAGATTCCCAGGAGGGCCCTGACTACTCAGGAGCTGTAGTGGTCCTAGGGAGAATAGCCTCTGGATATCTAACAAGATGGTCCACCACTAAGGTAAAACTATGTCCAGATGCTGTTGGAGGGTTGACCTTAAATGTCTATCCCTACCATCTCCAAGGAAAATCTCAACCACTGGTAGTGGGATTAAGGGGGCCTTTGTAGTGCTACCTGACTTACCATTGGCTTGGCAGGTGGCACAAGATCAAACAGCTCCTTGGTGTCTTTAGACATGTGGGGCCAGTGAAAGTGAGGGACACACCTGTCCAAAGTCTTGCTTTGCCCAAGATGTCCTGCAAGAGGAATGTCGTGTGCCAGGGTCAATAGGAACCCCCTGAACTTCTGAGGTATGACCAACCTCCTGGTTGCACCAGGCTTGGGGTTTCTACTTTCAGAAAACAGGAACCCATCTTCCCAATATGTCCTGTGTGATCCACTGACATTTCTGGCTTCCTCAGCAGAAGCTTGCTGTCTGAGTTATTCACGAGAGGGGCAGGCCCTCTGCCACCAATACTTCTGCCTTGTCAGGCCCAAGCTCCTCTGGGACAGTTTCTTCATAGATGCTGAGATCATCTCCCTTAAGAGGCTGATTCTCATTGGGAGTCTGAGAGGAGGACATCTTTACCCTTCCTGCTCCTTCTCTTGGGAGCTGGCCTGTACATTTTTTCATGAACCAAGGCTCCCTCAGTGCCTAAATTCTTGGCCTGAGCCCTAGTGACACTGGCTGAAATTCTCATCATTTCTGCATGAGTCCTGACCTACACTTCAGACCAGGCTGAAGTTTCCAAATGAGTGCCCAGTAGACAGACCATAGGTAGGTCTGATAATACCAAAACTCTCTTTGGGTCAGTTACCCCTTTCCTAGCTGAGATTGGCAACTGCCATGGAATGATCTGTCCTGACTTTGCTAGCACTGGTCACTTGGCAAATCTAAACAAGTAGAATCTGCTCAGGAGACACAACTTTCTATGTCACCATAGTGACACTGGCACATGTGCCCCTGTAAGCTGCAGCTTTCTGACCATTGATGAGAGGCTGTTGTCAGTATTTGCCCAAGTTGGTGGGACTTACAATAAGGGTGGTAAGCTCCTCAGTGCCACTATTACAGACTAAAACAGCCGGAGTGGGTGTCCTGACTAGGCTAGAACCCACTTCAGTACTAAAGGTTAACCCAGCTTAACTCTTGCGGGCACTACTACAACCAGTGCTATTGCTAAGGGTACTAGGAGGTTTAGGAGTAGTACTAGTAATATCGGTGCTAGACTTCGAGCAACTGGCACTCTTTGCCTATGGCCTTGATTCTTACACAAATAGCACCGAGGTTTCTTGTTAGAGAAGGAAGAGGTTTGGGACCCAACCCCTGGGGAGTTTTTTGTGGACCTTCAGAAGACTTTTCCTTTTCTTTAGATTTCTCGCCACTTTATCTTGGGCCTTAGAAGAATCTTGCTTCTTCTGGTCACCATCACAATGAGACTTTCGTTTCACCCTGGTGCGGACCCACTCATCTGCCTTCTTTCCGAATTCTCGGGAAGAGCTCAGATCTGAGTATACCAGGTACTGGTGCAGTTGTTGATCTTGACAGTTTATTAAGGATGTGCTACCTCACAAGAAAATTGTACAGTCTTTCATAATCATATGCATTACTTCCATGAAGCCAGCCATCCATAACACTATCTACAGAGTCTTGAGTGTGTGCCTTATGCGTGTCCCTAAATGTAACCCTGTATTGCTCAGTGGTTAACCCAAGCCGATCTATGAGGGCACTCTTCAATACTTTGTAATTGTCTGCATCTTCTTCCTTTAAAAGCAACAGTTTGTTTCTACCTTTTTTTTTTTAGAAAAGGAGAGCCAAAAGATAGCTGCCCACTGGCCCTGAGGAACCTTCTGAACTATACAGGCCCTCTCTACAGCAGTAATCTACTTATGGATGCCATCAATCTCCTGGTAAGGAAGAACTATCCTGCTCAAGTTCCAAGTGTCAAAGCAGTGTTCCCTAACTCTAGGTTCACTAGTGCTGCCACCATGGGATTCTAATCTTAAATTCTCTAAGACCAACTGTTCCTTCTTGATTCTGAGCTTGGCTCTCTCAAGTTTGAGCAGGTGGTATTGCCTTTCTAAAGAATCCTCCCTCTTGCTAGGGATGGAGGTCCCCATTGAAGTGGCATTAACTGAGCTGTAGACTTGGCACTTCATATAAGCACCACTTTAGGGGCCACACACCTACATACCTGTCCAAGTGCCTGGATAACTTCAAGGGTGATTAGTGCGCTATGCAAATCAATATAACATCACCTGCCGCTGCTAGGGAAATTAACTCTATTATGTCACAGGAACAATTTATAGACATATGGAGGCATATAAAGTCTAAAACCTTCAAATTTCCATTCTATTCTGCGGTCAATGGCGCGGACTCCAATATCTACTATGTTGTACTTTCTAGGGATGTCATCTCATGCTTCTACTCCTGAATACTTCTTGATCGCACGTGTTTTGACCATTAAGCATTTTATGTTGAATTCATCATACCCGGCGGGCACTCCTCAAGTTTATCATTCCACTTTGAGGTATTGTTGGACACTGTAATTAGGATGGAGAAAGACAAAGCTATCACAGAATATTTCAAAATAATGTAGGATTGACAGAACATTCTGAGAGGGTCTTGGAGGCCTTCAAAGCACATATTCGAGGAATCGGTATAGCCAAGCAAGCTAGGGTTTTAAAATCCTTTCAGCATGGTTTGACTAACCTAAATGGAGTGGAGTGGCTCACTGGTTAGAGGCGGCAGACCCGGAAGCAGAAGTCGGCCCGGGACCAGGGTTCGATTCCCGACGCGGCAGGGTCGTGGACGAGGGTCAGCGGACTCGATAATTCTTGCCTCGGTGCCTACTCTAACCAGGGGTCCCACTCGGCAACTCTGGGCATTAGCTTGCCTCATCTCTACAACGGCCCCATCAACGCCGGGGATGCCTGGCTCCACCTTGGGGATTCCCAACAGGGACAATCCCACAGAGAAAGCCAGGACGGGTTCCCCAGCGGTATACAGTGCCAGGACGCCGACTGGCAACAGTGCGCTTTTCAAGTATACACATTACATTACATTAAATAAAATCAATCTTAAATGACAGGAGTACAATGATTTGGTATAGCAAGAAGTCAATTATCTCGCGAAGTATGCTATGAAAAGAACATATGGAGAAGGAGAACAACTCAGAAGGACATTTGTATGCTAACTTCTCCATAAATAGTAATTGATACTCAAAAGATTTAAATATTATGAATAGCTTTCTTCTTCTTACAAACTAATCTATAGGGTGGAAATAGGCAAGTTCCTTTAGGATTTAAGCACAGCCTGGTTCGAAAACACGGACAGGGAAGTGCTTGTAGCCTCGCTATTGCTCAATAAAATAAAGAACGACATTAAAAGCATGCCTAAAAGTCATGCCTCTGGCATGGATGGCATCACTATGTATTTCTACAAAGAATTTGTAGAAGAATTGACCACCCAAATTAAGACACTGTTTGAGGAGAAGGATGCATGAAGCCCACTTCTGCACACGATGCATGATGCCATGGTGGTCACATTTCTTAAACCGGATAAACCTGCAAATTGTTGCTCGTCCTACAGGCCAAAGGGAACTCAACACAGACAACAAAATTAATTGTAAACTAGATCACCCTTTATTTTGCGGCAGGTGATTCCAGAACAATCTAGCTTTATCTCTAGAAGGTCGACCACTCACAATCTAAGGACCTTCTTCAGCGCCATTTTGCAGCTTAACCTCAAAGTAAATGCAGTCCAGGTCTTCCTGAACAGTGAGCAGGATTTTGGATTCTGTTGCATGGGAATGTATGTTTGTAGTCCTCACCAAGACAGGTGTAGGTGAGGTATTGGCAATTCTGGTACAAGTACTATGCATGGACCCATCTGCCAGAATCCAGGTCCACAGTTTTATTAAGGATCCAACTGCTATATGCAGTGGTGCAAGGCAGGACTACCGCTTTCGCCAATCCATGGCACCGTATTGCCTGAAGCAGTAGCTTGTGCTCTTAGGGAAGGACATGTTCATAAAGGGCTGAGATTCTATGGTTATAAACAAATTCTGTCTGAATATGCTCACTACCTCCTCCTTTACGTAAGCAATTCATTGATTATCCAAGAAATGCTGTAATTTGGTGGAATTTCAGGATTAGAAATGTACTGGAACATATCCCATAATTTGCTATTAACAGAGTCCACATCACATTACCCTTCTGGAATTTTCACTGATAGACACTGGATCCCACACTACTTCGGGGTCATGGCACACAGAGTACCAGTGAAAGTGTATTACCCCAATTACAGTGAGACCACAGATAACAGACTGCATAGAGAGGTGGATCAAACTTCTGTTATCTCGGGCAGGCGTGATTGCAATAATAAAGAGGTTATTTCTCCCCAAGATGCTGCATTTATTTACAAATATTTCCATCATCCTCGTTTGTGCTTTTTTCTCCCACAACCTTCTGAGACCAGATGTATGCATGTGTTTGTGTGTATCTATATCTATATATCTATCTATCTATATATATATTCACTGAAAAAACCATAGGTTATAGACCATATATAGTTAGGAATTAGCATTTAGAAAACCTTATTTTACTCACACAAAACCATTGAAATTCCATATATAGTTAGTTGCACTAACTATATATCGCGCACCCGCAATCCACTGCTGATGATGTCACATATTACATCATTCATGACATGGTCAGTGACATCACTGATGACATCACTGATGACATCTCAAATGACATCACTGATGACATCACTGATAACAACATCCAGTGATTTTATGTTTCTGTAAAGTTTAAATATGTCTTACATATTGAAGAATGAGTGGATGTATAAGTGTCTGGACAAAGGATTTAGTAGGTGCATGACTGACTGTATGAGTGAGTGATTAAATGTGTCTCACTGAGTGCATGGGTTAGTGACTAAACTGTCTTAATTTGTGCATCATTATGTCTGTTGTTCTGTAAACTGTTGCATGTGTTGATCAATAGCTATATGAGTAACTATATGGGTTATTGATTGATTGTCCAAGTATTTGTATGGGAGACTGAGTGTGTGTGTGGCTGGCTGGGAGGTGTGTGACTCTGTGCAGATCAATGTGTACTTATATCAATGATTGTATAACAAGGTAAGTATGTGTTAGTATATGTTTGAAAATATAAGGTGCTCTATGTTTAACTATATAGACAAGAAAATGGAAGTGTGATTGATTCTTTACAGGACTGACTAGGTGTGTGAGTAACTCCATGGATGAGTGGCAGAGTGTGAGTGTCTGTATAGGTGTATGAGTGCATATGATAGTGTTGTAAAGATGAGTGATTGTATGTATGAATGATTGTATGGGTGAATGAGTGAATGTGTGTGTAGACGGAGGAATCAGTGAGTACATATGTAGTAACTAGTATTGGTGTGTCAATGGTTTCAAAAATTATACTCTGTATTTAACACTGGGTGAAACAGAGGTTATATTAAAATATGAGGAGATGCATTGTATTGTCACATGAATGATATCATCAGTGATGTGGTCATTGATGTCAAATGAGATGTCATCAGTGATGTCATTTGAGATGTCATCAGTGATGTCATCAGTGATGTCACTGACCATGTCATGAATGATGTAATATGTGACATCATCAGCAGTGGATTGCGGGTGCGCGATATATAGTTAGTGCAACTAACTATATATGGAATTTCAATGGTTTTGTGTGAGTAAAATAAGGTTTTCTAAATGCTAATTCCTAACTATATATGGTCTATAACCTATGGTTTTTTCAGTGAATTTTCAAGGTTTTGTAAATGCTAATTCCTAACTATATATGGTCTATAACCTATGGTTTTTTCAGTGAATTTCATTGGTTTTTTAACAGCTAATATCTGTAGCTGTAAAATGTATTCTTCTTTAAATCCAAAAATATATTTTATATGTTTATTAATAAAAAAAAATTTAAATATTTTTTTTTCTTCGTTCCCGCTTCGCGAATCGGGAAGCTTCCCGTTAGCTGACCTTGATGCCGCGAAATAGACCGCGAGCCGGTAAACGTTTCTTTACCGCAACTGCCGCGTTAGAAAACAACATCGTGACGCCTCCCGTCCGCATGACGTTTCGCGTTGTCGCGTGATACGTCATATGACGTGCTACGTTAGCGAACTGGTACGCTTACCGAGTCGCAAAGCACAGGTTTCTGGAAGCAAACCGGGAGGCCCTGCAAAGCGCTTAACGTAAACACAGCAGGTCATGTGACTTGGTAATAACACTTTTCATTGGTTCATTTCACTTTTGGTTTCCTAATGATGTAAGACTAGGTCATATAATCTAAAATGAACACTTTTCATTGGTTGAGAACTATTGTTTTTCCCAAATGATGAAAATCCCTCCTTCTTTCCTCACTCTGACTTTCATCATTGTGAGAGAAAGACCCTTTGTTACCAGTGAGCAATGGCTTCTTTAGTAGCTTCAGCTGGTGCTTCCCCACCACCTCCACCACATCCAAGGAAGAGTGGGCCACCTGCTCAAGTTATAATTCAGCAAGAAGAGGAAGAAGAGGAACAGGACGACGAGCACGAAGAGAGGCACTTTTTGCCTGAGGAGCCCAGGACGTCTCACCGGAAAGAAAACTTCATTTGGCAATTTTTTTAAATTCCCAAAGGTCAGAAAAAAGTAAATGCAAGATACGTAACTTGCCTTATATGTCAAGATAGACTGTCCAGAGGGACCGACAAAAAATACAGTTTCGGAAACTACACAATGCATCGCCATATGACTAGGTGGCATCCTAACAACTACAGTGCTGCACAGTTTCGTAACGACCTAGATAATCTCCCTATTATGGCCAGAAGATCTGTTGTACCGGAAGTAACGGGACCAGAGGGCAGGGAGATGGTGCCAAATATTCAAACGAGATTTCATGAAGTAAAACACGTCTGCGTACATTGCAATGGATTCATTTGCTACGGAGAAAGAAGCATCACTCTGATCAACAGAGCTATTGACTATCATATGCAAGTTTGTACGAAACGCCCCAAATAATAAATACTTTTTTTTTGTTTTGTTGCTCCTGTTGAGCCCTTTACAATGAATCGTTTTCATTGCCCCCTGCAAGAAAAACCCAAAAAAATATAAAACTGTTCAGAAAAATTCAAAAAAAATGTTCTGAAAAATAATAAAAAAAATATAAAACAACAAAAACAATTTAAAAAAAAGTTCTTTTCAGAACTACCTCCCCGTTATTAAAAAATTGGTACAATATTTGGAACTGTGCCAACCTCTATTTCTCGTAGTTCGCTTCCCAGTTCGCTCGCCGGTACGCGAACCGGAAGTGAACCAAAAAATTTTTTTAAAAAAAAGAACAGTAAGTATAAGGGAAGGAAACAGACACTTATGTTAAAAGAAAGACAGCTATAGGGGAGTAAACTAGAGATACTATTACCCGTAATCCACTGCTGATGATGTCACATATTACATCATTCATGACATGCTCAGTGACATCATCAGCAGAGGATTGCGGGTTTTTTGGCAACGTGCCTTATCCACGGTTTAATAACGCTGCCTTTTGCTTTATATAAGTTTTCAAATTGTATGAAATATATACCAATAGGTCGTTATGAACCTTTAGGTAGTGCTTTTCTTCATGAGGTCTGGTCGCTTCCATACACATACAGATGTTTCAAAGATGATCAAGAAGTTTATCTGAATGGAGAGGAATGCACTGAGACGCCAGATCATTCACTAATGTGTAGGCACATACAGTTACACGGTTCATGCAACAAACACCGACCAAATATGGCTTGCGTGTTGCAAGGCACGCCAGTTCCTGCTATCATCCCCACGTTCAAGTTGTTGGAAAATGGTAGTTATTTGATGCTCAATAATGAAGATTGTTCTGGGTTAATTAAAAGTATTCCTTTTATCGTAACAGTAAGTGAACGGGTTATTTGCTGCAGAAATGTTCTATTTCCTCCCACACATGAACATAGGGAGTTTTCAATCTGGCCACAAATACCAACCTTGGGAGCACATTTCAACGGCATGGCAAGAATAAGAGCTCTTTTGTCTCAGAGAGAGGTGGCTTTGAGTTCGGCCCGTGAAACTTTCGTGCTTCACATAGCGAACACCCGTACAGAGGTGCAGACCCTTTTAAATACTGATTCGCCTTTGCATTTCAGCGACATGGTTCGGACTATCTTTAACGCGTCCTCCACAAAGGCCCTGGCGCACTTTTTTAAAGTTGTTACCAGTGGTCTCGTGACTTCATTTGAGAAAATCTTTGGAGTCATCCCTGCTTTCTTTCATTCTATTTTTTCCACTCTGCTTCGTGGATTCCCATTTTTACTTGCATTACCAGCGGACGCTCTTGTGCTTTTTTACATTTTTAAATATGGATGTCCCTCATGTGCAAGCTCCCGCCCTGCAGCTGCTGACACTGTTCCGCAATCGCATGCTAGAATAGATATTAAGCACGGCATATGGATTATCTTTTCGATTCTCCTACTTCCCCTTTGTCCAGCCTGTATTTCACTGCCTGACCTGTGATTTCGATTGGGCCATTGATTTATGTCTCTGCGGACCGGTTTCTCCTGACGTCGACTTTAATCAGCTGATGACTCCTATCATTACTCACGAGTTGGTTTGTCCTGGCGAAAGGATTATGGCTGTGGCATTGATGCATGGACTAATTGGTCCCTGGAATTTACTGGCGGCAACACAGTCTTTCTTGGAACAGAGCTTTCTTGAAAACCCACCGAGCTGTCCTCTGATGGTGATAGAGGATCCGGTGCTGGGAGAGCACGTATGTTCTTTTCCGCTTTTAAATTGGATGGCTGAACTCTTTTCGGATGAAGACGGTGACTTCCTATTGGAGGCTGTTGCAGCTTATTTTGCATACACAGTTATGTCATAGACCTTTTTCATGTTTGATATGCTGAGTACTAGCATTTCATTGACAATTCATTGACTTATTTGTCAAGTTTTTATTATTTAGCTTGCCTATTGGCTTAAGACTCGATAAAGTACTTGGCTGTTTTATTTTTCTCTAGCATTAAATTTTCCTAGTTTTTAATGTTTTACCTTGCGGACCGTCCACATATAAAGTTGCAATCTGCTCTCATGAGAAGGCACTTCTATTATCTTATTCAGTTCGTTTTCGGATCATGGGGAGGTGTCATCTAGGTCCTGGATATCTTTACACCGTGTTAAGTTAGCATGTGCTCATTACCGGTTTAAACGCCATTTTTCCTTTTTTGCAACTTCTGCACACGACACTTAGTTGTTGCTTTAGCTTTCAACCTAGTAGTTCATCGTGGTTTACATGAGAATAATATGTTATTGCTCTACTATCTGCTTTGCTTGTTAAACTATATCTGTACAGCGAGTGCTGAAGTTTCAAGAACAACACGATACAGAATTGTTATGAGGTCTGATCTCCACGACTTCATACTCATAACATAAGTGCAGCTTCTGCCAATTCTGGGCATGAGGCGGGTTTTATATTGCTTTGCCGAACACACATACACAACAGTTGATGCGGTTCACATGAAGAGAGAGCTGGTGTATGCTGATGTGATTCCTTCAAATCTAAGACACTAAAGTATGGGCACGCCCTAAACCAACACAAACAGACCTTCTTAGCAAATAATATAATATGTGTATTAGGGAGGGTGAGATATAAGCAGCCGCGGGCCGTGGAGGGAGTTACGGTGGGGCAGGGAGGCGGGGAGGGGGAGGGGCAGGGTGGAGCCCTCTCCACCCTGCCCCTCCCCCTCCCCGCCTCCCTGCCCCACCGTAACTCCCTCCACGGCCCGTGGCTGCTTATGTGTTGCTAACTCTTATTCATTTACAGCATGTTAACATACTGTCACCATTCGCTTTTTATGTACTAGTAACTATGCTGGTAATTTTGCTACTGATAATATGTGTACTTGTATTATCTAAGATACTACGCCTGAGAAGACCGCATTAGTAAATAAACATTTCAAATACACATGTGTTCTTCTTAACTCCATGTTCTGGTTTCTAAGAAATATATAACGACCGACTGTTCATGAGTTCCACGTATCCTGAGGTACTATAAGTTCATATTCTGGATTGTCTAAACATTGAGAGTTTGTTATATCCAATGTGACACTGTACCTAGCTTGCTAAGGGGTTTTTGATTACTAAGGTGAGTTTTGGGACACCCTAATTCGCCGAGGTTCCAATCCTCTGTCCACAGTTCTGTGTGAGAACAGAAACCCTGCGACAGGGGCACCCCCGACCCTTGCTGGAGCTTCATCACACTTGCGATACAACTCCAGCAATGCGCCACCTTTACGGTACAGATACATCACGCATCTGTGCTGTTTTTGCCCCATGATGCGCCGCATTGTAAATGCAGCACACCATAGGTGACGGAACAGCGGCACAGAATGACTAACACATCCCTGGTGATGCGCCAGTCATCATAAATCTATCCCTATGCTTCTTATCTTGTTAGAGATGAACCGCCATATGTATCATCAAAGTTTTTTGCATTTCCTAAATAGCGAACTTTAAGGAATAAATAGCGATTCTTTACCATTCCTAGTTTGCGATGAGCTATTTGCTAATTACAAATTACCCATTCATTTCCTTCATTTCCATAGGGCGGTTGGACTCACTTTTAGCTCGAACGGCTGAATGGATTTCCACGAAACTTGGCAAAATTGTAGGGACTGGTAGCCCGATGTGCCTTTGCTATGTCTCAAGATATATGCTCCAGTGGTTTTTACGAAAATTAACTTTGAAAAATATATATTGGGCTACATTGGCCTATATATATATGTTGGAGCCCAAATGTAGCCCAATGTAGCCCAATGAAGCCCAATGAAGCCCAATGTAGCCCAAAGATGGCCGCCAGAGACAAAAAAAACAAATGTAGCCCAAATATCAGCCAGATGTAGCCCAACTATAGCCCAGTGACAGAATGACCAATCAGCTTCGCAAACCTCCGTTACGCGAAGCGGAGCGCTGTTACAGATATATATCTTTTTTTGAACGTTAATTTCTCAAAATCCACTGGAGCACATATATTGAGACCTAGCAAAGGCACATCGGGCTACCAGTCCCTAATATTTTACCAAGTTTCGTGCAAATCCATTCAGCCGTTCGATTATTATTATTATTATTTTTTTTGCCCCGCGGGGCCCTTTTAAAACCTCCACATCAAACCTAGGGGGTCAGCGAGGATCTACTATGCCCCCTTATGGTCATTTGCCCCTTCGCTTTGGCCTCCTCTTGTCTCTCGATCCTACCGAGAGACAAGATGGCAGCCGCTACGGACTGTTTGGAATGTTTACAGACGCCGGAGAACCAATCAGCTTCGCTTCACAAAGCTCCGTAGCGCGAAAAGTACGCGTACTGGAGCGCTGCCCGGTCCGCTGTTACAGATATATATCTTTTTTTAAACGTTCATTTCTCAAAATCCACTGTAGCACATATATTGAGACCTACAAAAGGCACATCGGGCTACCAGTCCCTACAATTTTGCCAAGTTCCGTGCAAATCCATTCAGCCGTTCGGGCTAAAAGTGAGGCCAACCGCCCTATGGAAAACTCAATGTTAAAAACACGTTTTGGGACCCCCCTTTTTTCTCGACCCCCCCTGGACGAACCCCCCACCCCAATTTTCAGGGGCTGCTCAGAAACAAAATGTGCCATTTTCCTGAAAATTTCAGCCAATTCCGTCCACAAACGCCAAAGTTATTTGACATAGAATTTTCAAAAATCCCATAGAGAAAAAATCCTAACTATATATACCTACTGGCGACCGCCAGTAGGTAATATATATTTTTTTTTCTCTCCAAAATATCTCGATCTCCATGCAAAGAGAGAAGCATTCCAAAATTGAGGATCTGAGGTGTTTTAATCGGGAAACAAAGAAAAGTCAACACGTTAGGGTTCCCAACTCGCAACCTTATTCACAACGGGCTCGCCTTTTTTTTGACATATTTATATTGTTACAAGAAAACTGTGCTCAACATAGCAATTCCGATATTGGATATATGGTTATAAATTACTATATGCACTTTAAGATGGAGAAGTATACGGAGAGTAAATGGTGTTATGAATTGCTAATAACAAATTTACTTTTATGAACAAGTTCAAAGATGGCAGCCATAATGGAATGAGAAAAATGTACATGTTCCTTATTTTATGTTGAGCACACCTGTCATGTGACACTATAAATGTATGTTGAAAAATGGCGTTCACCGCTGTGAACAAGGTTACGGGTCGGCAACCGAAATGCGTTGACGTTTCTCTGTTTCCCAATGAAACCACCTTAAGATCTTCAATTTTGGAGTGCTGCTCTGTTTCTTTGCATGCAGAACAAGATATTTTGGCTGTATGAGGCTAAGCGGACGCCTTGGCACAGCAGCACCACCAGTGGTTTGGAAGCACACCTGCAACCGCATTCTGGACTTGAAAAATACTATATATGGTATTTTTATGGTGCAAACCTAGGCAAAAGGCAGCAGAACACTGCACAGACTCAATGACAGTCAACAAGTGATATGAGTGGTAGCTGGGTTGTGAACAGTTACATGCATCATGATGTAGGGTTCTTTAAAGATGTGAGCCTTCAATTCTTTCCTAAATTCGAGCATCATTGAGGCAGTCCTGATGGATAAAAGGATGATGCGCAAGATTATGGAAGCCAGAGGGAAATTGACTGTGCCTTGCTTTTTTTTTTTTTTAAACTTTTTAGCCTGTTATCTGATTGTGTTGTAGCTGCAAGTGTGTCGAGAACAACCAGAGATGAACCTGTCTGCAGGATAAGCAGTCATGATGGCGTTGTGAATGATGCCGTTGATTTTGAAGATGTTGCTAGGGAAGCCTATGGATTTCCATGAGGATGGAGATAATGTGATCATTTTTCTTAAGGCCCTTGAAAAACAGCTGACCTCTTGCAGCCGTATCAGTGTTCTCATAATGGTCTGTCCTTAAGAAGCCATTTAAGGACACACAGAGCTAACGGCAGGTACATGGTCCAGGTTATGTAAAGGTTAATGTAAAGTATTTCTGAGCTGAACTTTGTATTGGATCGGAGGCTCCCCTTCCATTGGAGCCATATGAATCAGTTCCAAGCTCTTATACGTAGCCAACCAGCTGGCAAGATGGAACGGCTCTTACACAGAGAGACGCAAGCATAATGCTCCCCAGCGTTTCAATGGGCTGGGACCAGTGCTTAATTTAAAAGAAGAAGAAAAAGAAGTGCCAGAGCCCTCATCAGGAGGCCGCTGCAGCTTGCCCCTTCCAGTGTTTCCAATTACAGCTCTCACACCACTACTAACCATCACACTCTACATTACACTCTACATGTGAGAGAATTCACCCTAATCCAGTGCCGCAAAGCTGTAAGACTGGCTTGGGCAGCCGGTATTGATAATTTTGAATGTATATTGAAGTAATAAACAATTGTTTTAGTGCTCCTCTCTTAATTATTCCAACAGCCCCACCTGGTGGCACGCTGTAATAAGTGCCAGGGCTGGACACCGGAAACCACTGGCTCAAATTAAGCACTGGCTGGGACACACTAGGTTTCCACTTTATCAAGAAACAGCTGCCTACCTCTCCGGTGGTACGAGAATAAGAGGGCAGAGGCACTCATGATTGCTCAGTTGTAGTGAAATAGGTTTTATGTCGCAAAATGAATCACGTAACACAGACAACAGGTTAAAAAAAAAAAGTCAGGTTTCGCAGCTCAGAAGTGGTCACCTGGGAGGGTTCAAGGACTTATGTGAAGGTTCCTTTCTGCCTATGAAGATAAACTTTTCCCACTCACAATCTTACTCTATGTAATTATTTATAGTAACTCCTGTATGGAAAAGCACAGAAGATCAGTTTTTCAAACCTACAACTGCCTTTTACAGGGTGTGGGGGCGGGGGGGACAAATTCTTTTAACAAAGTGAAAAGCCACCAGATTTGGCTGTCAGATTTGTGTGTGGGGCAAATACAGCACATTTGTGCCAACGCATACTTACTCTCTTATATAATCAGTGATACAAGTACACACTCATCCATACTGCCAGTCTAACAATCACTGACTATCATGTAGTCATTTATATATACTTCAACTCTCACATACACTTCCTTTTACATATGTAGTTACTTTGACATGTACCACTGAGACATCCATTCTCACCAACACACACATATACTCATGCACCCATACAGCAGTTTCCACATGCACTCTTGAACGCATTCACTCAGTGACTCAACCACTCACACATCTACGCAGTCACACACCTCTCACACACTCAATCTCCCCCAAAAATACCAGACAACCAATCAATAACCTATATAGACACTCATGTAGCTACTGACCAACCCATGCAGCAGCTTGCACAACAGACAGACTGATAAACATCCACACAGTTTAGTCACTAACCCATGCATTCAGCAAGACACATTTAATCACTCACTTATACAGTCAGTCATGCACCTACTAAATCCTCCATCCAGACACCTATACACCCACTCATTCTTCAATACACCTTGGAATATATATAAAATATATTTAAACTTTACAGAAATACACAGTCACTGGATGATGTCATCAGTGAGGTCATTTGAGATGTCATCAGTGATGTCACGGACAACGTAATGAATGATGTCATATGTGACATCATGAGCAGTGCATCGCAGGTGATGCGTTATAGTTAGCTGAACCAATTATAACGGCCGAATTTCTATGGTTTTGTAAGATTGAAATGTCCAGCTAACTATAACGTCACTGAAACCTATGGTTTTCTCAGTGAATTTCGAAGGTTTTTTAAATGCTAATTTCTAACTATAACGTCCCTGAAACCTGTTTTTTTCAGTATATATATATATATATATATATATATATATACATACATATATATATATATATACACACACACAGACACATACTTACACACACACATTCACATATATTCACATACAAACATACATATTCTCCACCCAATGCCACTGCTGCCAGACAAACTTACGGGCGGGTGCTTCCGTCACGACTGTGGCTGTCTCGAAAATTATTAACTACCAAATTCACAAAATTTGACAGAGCACTCTTCGGTTAAAAAACGTCCATTTATTTTTGGCAAACGTGTTTCCGCGATTTCCACCTTTCTCAATGCCATAGTGCACAATTTTAGCACCACTGCTACAGTTAAACACGGTCTCCTTTTCAATGGACAGAGAAGTGTTATGAGGGATGACAGATTTGCTCCCTTGATGTACCCCATACTCAAATAATTTTCTCTCAGTGTGTCGGTATAATCGTGAATTCACTTAATATAATGCTTGTCACTTCGTAGAGATGAGTCATACTGGACAAACACAATCATATTGCATGTCGCATAAATTTTTCTCTCTGCAAATATGGATTTTATTGAAGAATATGTCCCTTGCCCTGCCATGCTCTGACCTGCAACAGGTAAGTGTTCATAGGAGCCATTTAGGGAACCCGTTTTTTATTTTTGCTGTAGTAACTAAGTGACGAGCATTATATTACGTGTGATGTTTAAATTGTGCACTATGGCATTGGGAAAGGCGGAAATCGTCGAAATGCGTTTGCCAAAATAAGTTGAAGTTTTTATAACCGAAGAGTGATCCATGAAATCCCTGGTGAGGGAATTTGGTGGTGTGTATATAAATAAAGAGACCAAATTTGCCCACAGGACGAAGACGCACTCACTTGTAGGTGAACTCTTCTTAAAAAATGCGAGACAGGAAACCGGCATTCACACTACGATTCTGTTCTAATGCCCGACGCGTTTCAGACCCTCACAGTCCTTGTTCACAGGCTCCAGTAAAGCTTTGGTGAGTTAGTTCACATAACATGATACCTACTAACATATATAGACGCACATCAATCACTGGGCCTCATTTTAAAATGAAATTGAATACAAAGCATTACCCATAATCTGCTGCAGAAGGAGTTTTTCAAATTTGTCAAAAGTCGCTAGTATCAACACCAATATTTTTCAGAAGCCATGTGATTATTGTTAACAGATACCACAGGCCAGCATCCAACTCTGAAAATTATTTTCGCTGCAGCGCAGTTCATAATCTGCCACTTTAGTGGACAGATAAAGATCTTTATTGGACTGTGACCAAAATATATAATCAAAGGGAGTGGTAAAGGGCATTACATTTACAATTGCTTTTAGAAAGGAATGCAGAAATAATGTAGAGTCTATTTTGGCTATTCACAGCCCTTTGAAAGCATGTCTAACACAACAAAAGGATCATCCCTGCCTTATGTCTGCAAAAACTAGGTGGGTCGCAAAAGTTTCATTACAAAAATGGTGTCTGGTTCTAAGACGTTTGGGAAGCAATGATAATACGTATACCATCCCTTCGCAAAGTTCAATTTCCTGTCCTGTGCCAAGCTATGGTTTAATAGAATAAATATGTTATTTTCAAAGAGTGTTATTTAAGGGAATTCCACTTTCTAAACACTGGCACTGATGTCTAGGAGCAAGAAGGTTGTTTTTTTAATGGGAGAGAATCAATGGTATAGTTGTACTACCACCTCCCATATAAAAATCCTTTAATGGATGGTCTATAAAAAAATGTAGCTGTGGTTTTTCCTACACTTTAAGCTAGTAGAGAATTTAGCAATCTTTAAGTGAATCAGCACATTTTGGCAGGCCTATTACTAATCTTATTGTGCTATTATGGGAGTATTAAAATAGCAAAGATGTGAACTATCCAGGAGTTCCATTACAATGTGCCTCGAGTGGCCCAGTATTGGGATGTTTATACAAGATGCAGTGTTTATCTAAGAAGAAAGTAGACGGTCCAGCGCCAGTTTTTCTATCAATGAACACCAATTCAATTTCTGCTCCATTTCACTGGAACAATCTCCCGATTCTTCTGAAATCCCATCAAGCTGTTCTGAGAAGCAAACGTTTGAACTTCCACCAGCACATAGGACATCTATGCAGAAATTAAATCACCTGTTCCACCACCTGATCTACTCAGTAAAAGATCTATAAGGTAGTTAAAAAGATAAGTGGAAAGCTAGATCCATATGGAACCCTGCATTCTATCTCAGAGGCATCAAAGTAACTACGTTAATCATACCACACAGAAAAGGTTTTATAGAAATTATGAAAACCATAGAAGTTCAATCGTTCTTATCTCTACAATACGTATATAACTAGAGTACTTCTGGTGTTGTGGACCACTGAATCAAAAGCAGTAAAAATATGTATTCAGTACATTTATTGGATTTTCAAAGTCTGTTCTCTGGCATTATATGCCATCTCATATTCAATAGAGTACATACATGGTTTTTCCACTGAGTGTATTTTCTGATCCAGCATTAGCTCTCCCTTTGACGTAAAAGCCTTCTTACAGCTATGGGTTCTCTGATGTCGTGTTAGCTCTCCTTTAGACATGAAAGCCTTGACGCATGTTTTACACTTATATGGTTTTTCACCATTATGAACTCTTCGATGTCGTGTTAGTTCTCCGTTTCTTATAAATCCCCTGTTGCATTCAGTACATTTATAGGGTCTTTCACCAGTGTGTGATCTATTATGCACCACTAGATTTTCTTTTTTTATATACGTTTTGTCGCATTCAGTACATTTAAATGGTCTTTCACCAGTATGGATTCTCTGATGTAGCATTAGCCATTGTTTTGTCGTGAAAGCCTTGTCACATTCAGTACATTTATATGGCCTTTCACCAGTATGGGTTGTACGATGTTGTATCAGATGGCCTTTCGTAACAAAAGCCTTCTGACAATCTATACACTTATATGGTTTTTCACCAGTGTGAATTCTCTGATGTAGCATTAGCACTGGTTTTGACTTGAAAGCCCTATCACAGTCCGAACATTTGTAGGGTCTTTCCTCAGAGTGAATGATCTGATGTAACATTAGAACTCCTTTTGTCCCGAATACCTTGTCACATTCAGTACATATATATGGTTTATCACCAGAATGAGTTCTCCGATGTACACTTAGTTCTCTTTTTGTCCGAAAAGCCCTGACACATTCACTACATTTATGTGGTTTTTCACCTGTGTGGGTTCTCTGATGCAGCAGTAGATATCGCTTTGTTTTGAAATCCTTTGAGCATTCAGTACAATAATATGGTCTTTTTTCAAAGTGGATACTCTCATGTAGTGTTAGATCTTTACTGGTCTTAAAAGCCTTGTCACATTGGGTGCACTTGAATGGTTTTTCACCAGTGTGAGTCATATGATGGGCTGTTAGTGATGCTTTTTGTGTGAAAGCCTTGTCACATTCAGTACATTTGTACGGTTTTTCCCCAGAGTGGATTCTCCGATGGCGTATTAGATCCCCTTTTACTTTGCAGGTCTTGTCACATTCAGTACATTTATATGGTTGTTCAATACTGTGGGTTCTCTGATGTAGCATTATCCGTTCCTTTGTCCCAAAAGCCAGGTCACATTCTGTACATTTGTATGGCCTTTCCTCAGAATGGGTGCTCCGGTGTCTTATTAGAACTGCTTTTGACTTGAAAGCCTTTCCACATTCTATACATTGATATGGTTTTTCATCAGTATGGGTTATCTGATGTTGTATTATATCTCTTTTTGTTCTGAAAGCCTTATCACATTCAATACACTTATATGGGTTTTCCCCAGAATGGGTTCTCTGATGTCGTATTAGGTCTCCTTTTGCTTTGAAGCCTTTGTCACATTCAATGCATTTAAATGGTGGTTCAATACTGTGGGTTCTCTGATGTACCGTAAATTTTTTCTCCGTTCTAAAAGCTTTGTCACATTCAGTACAATTGTATGGCCTTTCCCCAGTGTGAATGCTCCTATGTTGTACTAGTACTGCTTTTGATTTAAAAGACTTTTCACAATCTATACATTTATATGCTCTTTCAACAGTATGTGTTATCTGATGTTGTATTATCTGTACTTTCGTTCTGAAAGCCTTACCACATTCAGTACATTTATATGGTCGTTCCTCTGTATGGGTTTTCAGATGTCGCCTAAACTGCCGCTTTGTGATAAAAGCCTTGAAACATTCAGTACATGTATGAGGCTTTTCATCAGTGCGATATCGCTGAAGAACTGCTATATGTTGTTTTGTTTTGAAATCCTTATCACATTCAGTAGATAAATATGGTCTTTCAGAAGAATGTCTTACCTGATGTTGTATTAAAAGCATCTCTGTGATAAAAGCCTGATCGCAATCATTACATCTATAAAGTGTATCCATTATGTGCACCTTCCTATGCGCAAACAGATCTTTCTAATTGATTTGCTTGCACAATGATAGCATTTGTAGGATTCTGCTAAGAACAATTCTTCTGATCACTCAGTGGGAAATCCTTATAAAAATAGGTACATGATAGCCTGCATGTTTAAGTAGTCTTTCTGAGGAGTGATATCAAGTGGCTGAGCTTTCTGATATAGCGACACTGAAGGCATTTCCACCAGGGTTGATTATAAAGTCACAAGACTTGATGCTCTCTGATGTAATTCTGCAGTTGATTCAGTTTACTTAAGACGTCATCTATTAGGTATATCCTTATTGCCATTTCAGGTGAGCTTATGCAGTGCACATGACTGCGTTATAACCTATTTTCACATCAGTAACACTGATGGACCTTACTCCATAGGTGAACATAAAGGTTTCCTTTTTCCTGGTACTAGGTTCATCAAGTTACATTCTGATTCTCCAATTCGCAAAAAAACATTTGTTTAGAGGGAAGTTAGCTGGCATGCGAAGATGTTGCTCTGGACAGCTATTTCACAGCTGGTTTTTATGTCAATGCGATTTTCAAAAGGCAATCACGTACTCCTTAATTCTTGTAGGTCAAGCACCTGTTAGATTGAAAAAGTACCCAAAATTAGAATTCCATTTGCATAAACATACACAACATAGAGCTTAATTCCAATATAAATTAAACAAAAATAGAACAGGCAGTGTGAAGTGGAGCTAAAGAAAACCTTGAAAACACTTTAACTGCCTAAGGAATATAAGTAATATGGCATTCTCAATGTGTGTGTACATCTTTCCCATGCAAAGATTTGAAGAAAGAATGAATATGGATTCCACACTAGTAAGCAGAGAAACTATGCAAATCATGATTTTATTTTGTACATCTATTATACACTGTTCCCAGTGTGAAGAAAAGTCCAGGGATCCCGTTCCTGGATGGTGTCGCCAAATTTGATTGAATTGGATGGAGGAGATTAATTTAAGGCACTGGACCTTACCAGCCTCATATTTTAACAGTGCAAAAAGAAATGAGCATGTACTCCTCTGTTGATATATAATTTTCCTATGGTCAAAGAAATAGTCCCAGTTGGTTTGGTTTGTTTGGAAACCTGTATTCCTTTTTAGAACCTTCCTAGCATCTTTATCTATCCAGTGTGGTATGGAACTACATTGGAGGTATTGCAGCAATACCTACAAAGAGCACATGCTTATTTCTTTCATTTCCTCTACACTCCCTCTGTATGAGAAGAGAAGGGAAATCTGACACTGCAATGCTTTAAAAAAAATAATAATAATAAAGTAATCTTGAGCAGCTCTTTCTCACACGGAAGACAGACAGACAACCTGAAAACCAGTATGTATCAACATAAAGAGGTGGTCTTCCTAAATGTTCCTTGTGAGGGAGAAGTTTTGGGTCAAAATAATATCTCAATCTATAGCACACACTCAGGGTGCAATGTAGGTAATCCATCCTCGATCACAACTCATAGGTAACAAATTGTCATGAATGCAAAAGACTTTGTTATGCGAACATCCCGGTGGTTTGATAGAGTCTTAATTATTAACACTCCCTCTACAAATCCCTGAAAAGTGATTTCAAAATGACAAGAAGTGAAATACCCTGGATTTCAGTATCTTTTTCAATGCCACACAGATCATTTATTATCAAGCAGCTGGACACATTGTATGCATTACTCGATTTAGAACCAGTACCAAACTAGTGCTACCATTCAATGAAAATGGCCTTTGTGGGAAATACCATTCATTTTCTTTTTCACAACTTTCATCCCCTTTAACGCTTCCATGTCTACATGGTCACCTCTATACAACATTCAGCAAACTACTGGAAGTAAGGCATTTTCTTCTGCAGGATTTTGGCCACCTTGCCAGAATTCATGCAGGATTAAAACAAGTTTTTCTTCTTGTGGAGTTGTACTTCATGTCAGGTTTCAAAGAGCTGTAAATTAGGTGTGAAGGCACCACTTGCCTCTCTTGAAACCCCAAAATAAAATCATAAATATGTTTTGTATTTTGGTACTTCACTTTCTCTGCTAACACTTGAAAGGAATTATTCAAGAGCTATTGAGAGAGGACAACTGTTGCTTTGGCTCTGGCATTTGGCGGCTTAAACATTCTGCAACTTTTTTATTTTTTGTCAGGTTACCGACCAAGGGAATTTTTTTTATCTCTGAGTGAATGTCAACTCACAATATTAGGATGATGAACAGAATGCCCAATGTAAAATGTTTCATTCGGTTTCTTAAGTTTCCACTAGTGATCTTGTTGAAAGTTTCGAGGTTAAACCCTTTGACTTCCAGAACATAATTCCAGGTAAACTGTCAAAACACAATAGCTCTCTTTTTCTGCAGAGGATATTGCAACTATAGCGATTGCATCTCTTCAAAGGGGGTCCTCCATAAATGAGATAAACAAACTGTTACTCCTCTTATCATAACTACCCTCCAGAGGATGCTAGACATCTTCAAGTTAACCCTTAATAGAGAATGCAATGAACTGCCTGCCGCCCGTGTATTTTTAAGGGAGATTGGGGCCAAGGGAAGATCGTTTAATCTGTCACCAGCGAGGCTTCTGACCGTGGTACGCCATGTGCAGAGGTTGCTGCTGGATCTTCGATGCGGTCTTGTGTCTCCTGAGCCGACTAGAGACAATGCCGCCTAAGGCTGCGAGGGACAGGAAACCTCACGGCAGCACGCAGGCAGCACTGAAAGTACAGGTAGCTGCAGGGGCTGAGACGGCAGTAAGGAAATTAGCCACTAAGGGAGCACGCAATCAGTTCACTGGGCCCCATGGTAATTGGGCAGAGGGCAAAAAAACTAAAATGCCTCAACGAAGATGTCAATTAAGGCAATTCCATGTGGTCATGTTGAGAGAGTAGAGTACCTCCACTCACTGAAGTACAGGCGGTAGGAGGTAAGAGGAGCATTGATGAGACAATGAGGGAGGATTTAAACAAAAGCCCCCCCTCCACCCCCCCCCCATGGGAAAGACAGCAACAAGGATGCAAGAGGGGTCTACTGTGGCAGCTGGGTTATCGGATACATTATTCCCACCCTTGTTTTTGGGAAGGACTTTTAAAGATGTTGATAGCCCCAATAATACCATGGAGGCTTGAGCCGGAGAAAAAATTGTGGATTACCTTAAAATCACCCTAGAAACCCCTCAGGTAGCACCACAGATCCAGGTACTGGGGATAGCAGGGCTGGAGGTTAAGCCTGGTGATAATTGTTTTTTCGGACCATTCAATAGATCTGGGTAAGAGGAGATGGAGCTCAGTGAATGTTCTTCCAGAAGAAGCTACATAAGGCGTGCAGGAACTGATGAGAGCAATATGGGAGAGGAACAACAGCTATATTGGGCTCCAGAAACCTTAATGAAGAAACGCAGCACAGTTCAGAAAAAGAAAACAAATGAAATCCTGAAAAAGGACAGCCAGAATCTAAATTCCGGCAAGCAAGCTCTGGTATGGGATGACTCGGTTACCCCAGGCATAGGGTGTGGAGGGGGCTGAAACAGAGACGCCTGATGGAGACCCTGCTGGAGATATATCACTGGGAATGATATATCAAAGTATTAAGTCCCATTGAGAGGGGACAAAGAGTCAGCGAACATTAAAAGTCTGTCGAAAAATGCATGCAGCAATTAGACAAATATCTAAATCGTGCTCAGACTTTTCTGATAGAATGGTAGTGGCAGGGAACAGAATATCCGAACTGGAAGATGAAACCATAGCTCAGAAAGACAACCGACCTTATGAAAGCCCACACAGATACTCAATGGAAGCTTGAAGATTTGGAAAGTAGACTAAGAAATAACGTAAGGATTTTGGGCATACCTGAGGGGGAGGAAGGGTCTGATGTCTGAAAATATGTGCTAGAGCTCTGCAAATAAGCCCTTCCTGAACTGACACAAAGGGCCTGGGACTCAGAAGTACAAAGAGCACATAGGTTTCAGTTAAAACATGAGAAGGGCAGGGGGAAACCCAAACAGATATTTTTCATCTTTCTGGGTAATTTTTTGGCCCGAAAGGCTCTTTATGATCTGGCTCGACCAGATGGAAAACAGCAAGCTACAAGACAGGAGTTTTTTCATGAGACCAGACTATTGCAACACCACCATGTAGAAAAGGTAGAGGCTGCATCAATCGATAGCCCTACGTCAAGCTAAACAGGCACAGGCTTTTTTTGTTGAATCCAGCAAAAAAAGGCGGCAGTGGTGAGATAAAATGTTTTACCACAGATTTAGTTGCTAAAGAGTCTTTGAAATATGCACTGAATATGTGTTGTTGAATAATGAAGCAGGACGGGAAAGAAATTGATGTAAACAAAAGTAGAAGGTATCTGTGATTCGAAGCGGAGGGCAGTATCATGGGTTGTATACCATCAAGCAGGACCCGATAGGTCCTAAAGCACCGCAAGAGAGGCAGGGGATGCAGAGAGGAGATGTGGAAAGGAGGGAAGGTATGGCGGAACACGAGGGTTTGAAGGATTATAGAAGTAGTGCACAGAATACTGGCACTGTTAAGCAGGATAAGAAGAAAATCTGGGATTGCATAGATGCAACAGTAGAAGTTAATAAGAAGGATGCTTTTGCTTTATATTTTTTCCTCTTTTTTCCCTTTCTTTGTCATATATCTTTGTATGTGGGGGAAAAGATAAGGAAGAAAACAACCAATAATGGCAGATAAAAGAGGGCTAAATCAATTTGATAAGTTACATACTTTCTCTATAAATATTTGTGGTTTAAAAAACAGGCACCAGAGAGCCAGAGCAGCCCTGGTCTTAAAGAAATTGAGGGCCGATATAATCTGCATCCAAGAAACACATTTCCCATTTGGAAAGAAAGAGCTGATAAAAGAAATAGGATTAAATATTCTGGCCTGCACTCGACAAAGTGTGAGCGAAGTGGAAAGCGGGGGGGCTTGCAATTCTTGCAAAAAGCTCACTCACTCAGTCACACCCCGCCAAATTGTAGATAATCAAGGACTTTGGGTAATCGTAGAATGGAGAGTAGGTGGGATGCGATTTACATAGGCTCAATTTATGGGGCTAACTTGGACGAGGCAACGATTTTTAATGAGTTGAATACAGAGCTGGCTACATGGCCTACTCCATTGATGGTTTGTGGGGATCTTAATATTCACTCAAGTGTGATCTATACTCATTTTAAAGAACAGGTATATTGGGACGAAAACCGAAGGTGTATAGGGCTTGGCACGATTGGCTGAAGATCATGATTTGGTAGATCTATGGGATAAGCATATGGCCCCGGACCAGAGCTTTACATTTTATTCCCATCCGCACAACAAGACGATGCGCCTAGATTATTTTTTTATAACAGCTAGCGAAGCCAGCACAATGACAATTGAGATTTCTCACTGTGCGATATCTGATCGTAATCCATTAACCCTCATGATACCCGTAGGGAAAATAGGTAGACAAAGGGAGGTATGTACCTTTAATAGCAAGCCTCTGGCAAATTTATCATATGTAGAGCATATGAAAACTTGGATACACCAGTTTTTAGAGATCAATAGGGGTACGGACCCCAGGAGTTTAGTTTGGGAAATGTTAAAGGCTGGGATTAGGGGAGAAAGCCTTAGTTTTAATTTACATCTACGGAGGGTGGAAAAGGAGGAGATACAAGATCTGTGTAAGAAGCTGGCAGAAGAAGAACTGGCTAAAAAAAAATAAGAAAAAATCAAGTTCAGGAAATACAAAAGGAAACGGCTAAAACGAAAGCCAAAATTAATCAGTATTTTGGCAGAGAAGTGGTGCTGAAATATCACACTTCTAAAATCCAATATAATGGATATGGGAGAGCCACGGGTAGGCTTTGCCAAAGCGAAATAGTGCTAAGGGAGGAAGGGGATGCATAAACGCTATCAAAAATATAGAAGATGAAATTGTAGAAACGCCAGCCGAGATTGTTAAAATCTTTGAGGGTTACTATACAAAGCTATATACAGAGGTAGACACCTCAGCCAATCTATGCCCAGACTTTGGGCAGGGGGGATGCAAGCAGAGTAAGGAAGATCAGACAGCTTTAGGTCTTCCAATATATTTGCAAGAAATAGTAGATGCCATAAGATCTATGGCCTCTGGGGAAAAGCTGCAGGGCCTGATACCCTCCAGGTAGAAGTGTGTTAAGCTTTCTTTTCTGAACTGAAGGTTGATGTTTAGGGATGTACAAAGGGGCTTTATGCCACATTCTTGGAAAGAAGCAAGCATAGTAGTTTTGTTAGGAAAGACAAGCCTCCCTTGCTTCCCAGGTAATATAGGCCAATCTATGAAATTGTGATAGCAAAATATATGCTACGGTTTTGGCAAATAGAATGAGAAGAGTAATAACCCCGCTGGTTTCCCTTAAACAGCATGGGTTTATTCATGGAAGGGCATACTTTTTGATTCAGCAGACGCTACTCAGACTTATACTCCTAGCCGCAGAAAAAGTATTTGACAGACGGCTGTGTATTTATCTGTAAGCAGTTGTAAAAGAGAGAGGCTTCTGAATGGGTTTATAAAAGCATCAAGGGCCTATAGAAAACTCGCTCCGCCAGGATTAGAATAAATAATACAGATTTCGATATGATTGCTATCGATAGGGGAACAAGACCAGGATGTCCTTGCTCCCCATTGTTTCAACTGGAGAAGAGTGTGATTATTAAACCAGTAAACTCAAGATGGAATACAGTACAAGGTGTTTGCTTATTTAGATGATGTTGCAGTGATAACTCAAGATCTAACTGCATCGCTACCAGAAATAGAACAAGCATTGGCATAGCCAATAGGTCTCGCTTTTGGGACCTTATAAGTATTTAGTTATGCAACTGTTGCATGGCGCTGGGCACTCAATACAAACTGGGGATGTCAGTAGTTTTCAGCATACAATGTCCGTAGTTATGGTTTCAGCACAGATGTGAGTGCGTCAGAGTGGCCTTCTGCAGGTGGGAGCAGAGGAGGAGCTGACAGGTACGGTACAACTCAAGTCTTAGTGTAGACTGCAAAGGTCAGTGGCAGTTGAAGTGTTGTGCGAATCACAACATGACAGCTATGAGAAACAGGTGAAGATGTCATGGACCTTTAAATATGAATAACTTACCTTGATGTGTTTAATACATAGAGGAGTAAAGCAAATCAGAGTTAAATTCATTTTGATCTATAAAAGGTGACTGAGCACAATGTCTATTATAGGCCAGGAATCCCAGGTTGGATAGGTTCGTTTCTGTGGGAAGGTGTGTCCCTTTGCACTGGCGGGATTACCTAATAAGGTCAGGGAAAATAGAGATTATATATAGAGTTGATAACTGAATGGAGTGGTAATTACTTGGGGCCGCAGTGCAAACAGGGATTGGCCTAAGGGTTCCAACAAACACTTCATGAGACTTGAAGAAGAATTGTAGGGAGCTAAAGGGGAACAGCCCATTGGTTGGCAGTTCTTTCTTCCTTTGCAGTGCTTTTATCTGAAGGTTGGTAGGTTTGGATCTGACTTTGAGACAGCTGATCAATTTTAATAGGAAGACTGTAGGTGCTTTGACAAACAGGATTAATTAGATTCTGACTGTATCAATAAATATAGACAAGACATTTTGCATAGGCATGCCTGTCAGTATACCTGTCATTAAACCCTCACGGCCATTTTGAATCCAGTGTTGATTCTATAGCAGCAGGAAGTTGCTGCCAGCTATTCAAGCACTAATCACCAACCAAATATTAGCTGATCCCCCTAATCATGCATGTAACTAGTTCTATAATGAGCTACCCAAAACCTAACTCGCCAGCTGCAAGCACTGCTAAACCAGGCAGTTACAATGAACCTCATCGTGTAACACCAGCATGGTTCTATCAAAACCTTAACAAAGCTTAATTATTCCTAGAGATTATAAAGGTAAATTTGAAAGGGCAGTCTCATATCATGAAGATGAAATGCAAACAATTCTCCAGGGCAGAAGTACTGCGCCGGCTGCCAAGTTCAGCGCCAACACATTTTTTGTCAAAAGCAAACGTGCCCAAGAAGCTACAACTCAGGTGCCCTCCGCAGCTCAGGTGCCCTCCTCCAACCCACTTCAACCGGAACACAGCACAGAGGTGAAGAGAAAACTGCATTTTCAGGCCACATTTTAAAGGTCAGAGCCAACTGCTCCAGAGTGAGCAGAGAAGTTCATACAGACACGATCAGAATTTCAAATGCCCACGGATAATCTATGCCAAGCCTAGCAAGCAAAGCGTGACACTGCAGACTCCTCGTTAATTTACGGATGGCTAAAAATCCCTAAATAATGCACCTGGCAGAATGAAAGGCAGTGTATTCAGTGCTAGCACAATTATGTCAACGCTCGCTCATCCACGTTAATCCACGCAGATGTTTCACAGCCCAATCTGTAGTCCAAGAATGACCCAGCGCGATTGAAAATGAATAAAATAAAAGAAACTGCGTCACCTACAATAAAAGGCCTAATCCAGCTACCTATGCTAGCCAGTCAGTCAGACAAGCGCAAACCTTTGCACGTATGACTGCATAGCAGCGCATTCACAGCGTGGTAGGAAACAGCACGCCTATTCACAGAGGGGCAGATGAGAGCTGATTCCCCCTCAGAGGAATGGCACAAATGACCCTACTCCAGTATGGGGTTTCAGCCGTGCACACGGCAGCTTTCTGAACCATATCAGATGATACCCAAGTTCAACTGGTGCATGGAACATTCTCCGACGCCCTGGAAGGACTGTAAAACACACAAAGCACTTGTTGTTTCAGGAAGTCCGAAGTTGAGGTTCAAAGTGGAATAAAAATAAATAGAAAAAAAGCATTGGCTGCGCGCGCGCGCCTCGAGCTGCAAGACGCGCTCTGTGGTGGGGGAGGGGCATTGGAGTGAGGTGCGCACGTGCTTGGCTGAGCGAGAGGAAATCCATATGGCGCCTCTGCTTGTGCCTGTGCACGTGAATGCAGGCATAATGCCAGCCAAAAGCGTGCCGTCGCACTTGTAAAAGCCCTGTTTACTAAATGTCTCGCCTAACAGCCCATGTGCTGGATCAAATGAGACCTAAAAACTAGCTGAACAGTTTGGAAAATATTCAGGATATGTACTGAATAGTGCTAAGACGCTGTGTAAAATTAAGAATAATAGTCCATTCGTTGTTGGTAACTTCATGTGAATTTATTGAAGATAGAAGTTACAGGAAATCTAATCTAATCTAATCCGCACAGAACAAACCCATACTGAAGATCAACGGGTGACGGCAGAGGCAACCTATCTGAGGATAAACGTTACTGCCGCTCTAGATCTCAGGATAAAAGTTACTGACGCTCTAGACCGCAAGGTCAAAATCAATTTAAGTCAGGTGATTGATAAAGTACGGTCTGAACTAGACAGGATTAATCATCTGCATCTCATATATTGAAGGTGAATGTTCTCACCAAAGTTTTGTATATATTTAGCTCTATACCACTGTTGATCGATAAAGAATGGTTGACAAAGTTAGAACCTACATGCTTTAGATTTTTGTGGGCATATAGAGGGCAGGTAAATATATGACTCTCCCCAGGTCATAGTTTTACATTATATTGCTGGGTCTGTGTTTTACAAAATATGCCAATTTAAATAACAGGCAGGCCACAGGATTTAGATATAGCTGAGATCCCATCAATTTATGAAATGCTGCTGGGAAAAGAGGCTGAAAATAATGCGGTAAAGAACATTGAACCAAGTTATCATAAAAAAAATTTTTTAAAAGCAAAATCTTGAAGGCAGCACTAAGGCTATGGACCCAGGTTAAAAGACAAATAGGGCTTAATAATCGCAGTTTTTAAACCCCCTACTCTACCTTTATTTTCAGAGGGACAGTGAAGGCAGAATGGAGACAAAAAGGAATTATGAAAATAGGGGATTTTTATGATCATTCACGCCTTCGCTCCTTTGAAGACCACAGAGATTTAATATACAACAAATTACTTTTTATAAATATCTACAAATTCGAGATTGTTTATTCAATAATCTAAGACTCGAATTGTAAGCTGAAGATCCCACTAATAGAGGCTATAAAGCATAAATATAGAATAGGACCTATATACACGCTGCTAACTCAAACGCAAAATAATGACTTGGAGATACAGAATGAGAAAAGGAATCAAAGATTGGGATGCGAAGGTGATCTCTCCAAGAGTCCTTAGCTCTAGCTGATAAGATCATTTTCACAACAAAACTGAAACCGCCACGTTTTAACTTATATTATATTCCTGCAAGAATGTCCAAATGGAGAAATCGCTGTGATAGGAAATGTAAAAGTTGTGGTACGGAGCAGGTGGATATTATGTACATGTTTTATGTCCAAAATTGACACGTTTAATACAGGGGGGTGATGATGATGACTTCGATGATGATGGAATATGAAAATGATCTTAAAAATCAACAATATATAAAGTTTATGCCAATGGCTGTAGCTAGACTATGTGTGGCGTCAGATTGGCTCAAATCAGACTGACCTAGCTTTGATATGTGGAGTTCTAGGCTTCTTGCAGTTTAACACATGAAAAAGTCTCTGCATAAAAACAAAGATATAGAAGACGTCGACAGGGGGAAAAGATTTGACGGGGTGATCACTAATGGGCACTACTTCTTGCTGCATATAAGCAATTTATACAGCACTAGCACCTTTTACTTGTCTATGAGCATCTATTGAGTCTTTATTTTAGGAATCCATTATATGTAAAAACAAAAAGTAATTTATGTATTATATACCTTAATGAATTTGTATAAACCAGTATCAACGAGTGCTACACTGAATGCTTCATAAAATCAAAGTAAAAATATCAAAATTAAAAGAGATTCTAGTAGCCATGACTCCTTGCCATTTCTAGTTGAATCATTTCTAAGATCCCAACTTCAGATCTACCTGAACTCTGAGACACTGCTATTGGAGTACCAATGAGGTTCAGGTCTCGCAAAAGTAAAGGTTCTTCCATTACTCAAAAGTAGTTGTTAGAAATTTGGAGTAAAGGTTAAGCAGCTGCTTATATAATTTTGGAGTTCTTACCAGTGTGTTTCATTTTTGATCAAGAGCAACACTTTTCATGGCTGAGCATATGGTCTGGGTATGTGAGAATGCCTTGGACTGGCTGTGCCCTAGCTAATCAGAGCCAACAGATTTATGTAGGGCATTTCTCCTCCAAAAGTTATTTTGTGAGGAGGTTTGCTCCCTCTTTCTGCTCCTACTTTGTAAATAATCACCACTGCACTTCCCTATGGTAGGAGGGGCTAGCCTTAAGCTGATGACACTGATTCTCAGATCGTCAGGGGACTTCTCCTGATAAATATATCATTTCTGCCTGTTTTCTTTATTCTTGGATGTCATATTACTGTTGATCCCAATATGGCCCAGATGTAAATATTTCACTTCAGGCCTCTTTCTAGGTTTGAAATGTGAAAACAAAGAGAGCACCTCACGGTAGAAACACACGAGGGGGTTCCTGGCCTGAAATTGCCAGTTTACCCACTTCTCATCATTGGTCGCTCTCTCCTTGTTGTGGCAAAACAACCAAAGAAAAACATCCAAATAATTGTAAGAAAATGAAAATATCAACTAATGTGAAGTGCCATACAAGTGGTCTAACCCACCACTCATCTCTATCAAAAACTAACAAACGTGAGTGTGTGCAACTAAAACCCCAGCAATGGCCAGGATCACTAGCCACCGCAATTAAAATGTGGACTCACTTGCTAGCTCTAATAACTTTATTCTGCTGCTGCAAGTAGTCCAAATTAAAAATGGTTTCAAATTATACCATACTTAAATGATGCCGACATGTTTCATTGCTGTTACTTCAGCAAATTCGTCAGGGCAAAATCGGGGTTTCTGATTTGGGTATTGTTTTTCTCAATTCAGACGACCTGTAGTGAAGTTAAAAAACAGACATACACCACACGGACAAGGCACAATGAATAATCAGCGTGTGACTGCCGGAATTTCCACACGAATACACACACCTCTCCAGGTGAGGAGAGCACCATGTTTTACCGGATGGCTGTCTGAAAGTTGCATACCAGCAACCATCAGTAATTTGGAGGCGGCGTGTCGACAGATCACGCGCTCGCAGGCGGTACAAATTGCATAAAAGTAACCTGCAGAAAAAAAATTGTACACGAATGCACTGGGCACTGATCTAGTTGTCTTGATCAATGCCATTTTTGATATCTAATCATAACCATCCACGGGGCCTGGGACGGTGTGACTGCATACAATGAATTGCCTAACTGTTGAGGAAACAAACAAGTACAGTACTGTTCTCAGCCGTATGTCAGCACAATTACAGACTCAGGCTCCCCACATTCACAGACCTCGGCACCCTTACAGAGAGAATTATGTCGTCATATGCAATGCCCCCCGCTCCCTCTGGGCACACGTAAGTGGAAACACCATTTTGAGACTCACTCCCCTGCTCTCTTACTGCTACCGGCGCTGCTCGGTGCCAAATGCTCCCGGTCGAGGGTGCCGGTAACATCCACATTTAAAGCTGGCTGTGTGGCGTGTCACGTGTGCAGGGGTGATGACGCCGGGTACGCCTCCAGACAAAAACGTGGTGACGCGGGATGCAACAGCGTGTCCCACGTGACAAAGCCATTTAGGATTGGGGGAACTCTGTCTCAATAAAGTTAGAACGCTAAAAAAGCGTGACCCGACCTGCGAGTCAGATGCGCACCGCACCGAAGGGTATTTGAGAGGCAGACTCCCGCATAGATGATACATTATGCCGGGCGAGTCCAATCCCTCCACAAAAGGGCGAATAATAGGAGGGGTTTAAGTTTAAAGCACCATCAATGTCAGGGGGTTTGGTGTGTAAAAAGCCCCCCGTGCAGACACATTGAAAAGTAGAATTACTAGAAACAAGGTGTGACATGGAAGAGATCACTCCGAGTGTGAAAACACAACAAGGGGAACCTGTACTGTATGCTAGAAAGGGACCCACCCCACGCGCTGCTGGCCACATAAAAGGGGATTCAAGTTGTGGAATTCACGAAGTCAGACAGGGACCCACTCGCAACACGCCACTAACGTCTGCTCACTTTATTCCATTCGATGGTATCGTTGAGGCCATCGCGCTCAGCTTTTTCAGAAAAAATCAATTTTGCTTGCCAAGATCCACCCTGCGAGCCAAGATAGCGTCAATGTTGTGTGTTTCACCAACAACTTTTTCCAGAATGGTCCACTTAAAATCCCTATGACCATGCCCCTGTTCAATAAAATGTTGTACGAGGCGTGTGGTGAGTTTCTTGGCCTTAAGGGTACTAATGTGTTCTTGGATGCGTATTTTGGCTTTGCGAGAGGTGAGTCAGATATAGTACAGACCACAGCTACACGTCAACCTATATATTATATGGGACGTGTTGCAATTGCTGAAATATTTTAGGTGCCACGTTCTGCCGTCATGTAAAAATGACAGATTTGGTGGCACACGTTAAATCGCACACCGAACAGCAGCCACAGGGATGATGTCCTGTGGGGAGGGTCTCCGAGTTCGATTTCACTGGCGTGCGACTGTGAACCAGCGTGGCGAAGAAATGGATTACTCCTAAGGAAGCTGATTTCATTATTAACACCAACCCGCGGAAACCGGCATTTTACATCTTGCCTAAGATTCACAAGCCACAGCGTCCACCCCCTGGACGCCCCATTGTCTCGGGTATCCAGTCCATCTTGGAACCCTCGTCTCAGTTTGTGGATTTTTTTCTGAGGAAGGCTGTAGTGGCTCAAGATTCTTATGTTCAGGACACCACTGACATATTAAACATCATTAAAGATATCGAGTACGAGCCAGAACATCAATTACTCGTCACTATTGACATAGAGTCACTATACACAAGACCACTGACTCATTGTCAGTGAAATTGCTCTCCCACCCTCGCAGCTCCACCATTAAGTGAGGTGCCCCTGCCCCTGCACTCTTGAGTGTTGGTGATCGAGGCCCTCCTCCACCCGCAGCTTTCCCTGCGCCTCATCCCTGGTGGTCCAGTGGACCTCTGTCTCCTTTCTTTCTTTCTGCTCCTTCACTCGTTTTTCTCCCCTTTCTATCTTTACCTTTCTGCACCTCTGCTCTTTTGCGCCTTATTTCTGCCCATTTCCCTTTCTCTCCCTCTGCTCCTTCACTCGTTTTCACTCGTTTTTTTCCCCTTTCTATCTTTCACCTTTCTGCACCTCTGCTCTTTTGTGCCTTATTTCTGCCCATTTTCCCTTTCTCTCCCTCTGCTCCTTCACTCGTCTTCACTCGTTTTTTTTACCCTTTCTATCTTTCACCGTTCTGCTCTTTTCTGCATCTCTGCTCTTTTGTGCCTTATTGCTGCTTATTTTCCCTTTTTTCTTTATCCCTTCTTTCCTCCCTTTACCTTTCCCCGCCGCTGCTGCCCCCGCTGCCCCTCCCCCCCCCCAGCACGACCGGCCCAATCCAGCTCCCCTCCCCGATCCCGCCTCCCAGCTGTCCATTCCTCCCCGACCCCTACTTAATGGCGACCAAAGGCGCGTCAAAGGCAAGCACGTCTGCGCCCGTCTGCAACCCGTCCGCGACCAGCACCAGGAACCCTGGACCTCCGCCCCGCCAACGCTACGACCCAGCAGAACTCCACACACTCAACCCAGGCTGCAACAACAACTGCAAGCTAGCATCACCAGCCGACACCCATGGACCCTTCAGCTGTCACCGCTGCCGGCACACCTGCAGCACCGCCAAGAACACGGATCCAGCACAACCCGCCCACAAGAACACAACCGAACCGAAGACCCTGCAATGCATCCTCCTCAACGTCCGATCCCTTCACAAACACGCCACAGAAATCTGGGACCTCCTCGACAGCACAACCCCAGACGTAGCATTCTTCACCGAAACCTGGACCAACACCACCTCGGGACCGGACATCGCCATCGCCATCCCCCAAGGATACAAGATCTCCAGGAAGGACCGCCCCATCCACCCAGGAGGAGGAATCGCCATCGTCCACAAATCCAGCCTCCGCCTGAGCACACTCCCTGACGAGTCCACAGAACTGATGGAACACCTTCACTTCAAGATACTGGCCAGCCCCACCGCCGCCCTCCGAGGAACCCTCATCTACCGACCCCCTGGACCCCGCGGACCCTTCGCCAACTCCATCACGGACATTATCTCCCCGCAGGCCATCGCATCCACCAACTACACCCTACTGGGAGACCTCAACTTCCACCTCGACAATCAACTGGACCCAAACACCACATCCCTCCTGGACAACCTCCACAACATTGGACTCCGCCAGATCGTGACCGAGCCCACGCACTCAGCAGGACACACCCTCGACCCCCTCTTCACTACAGGAAACTCCATCACCTTCAGCCACACCACCGAACTCCCATGGACCGACCATCGTTGCGTCCACTTCACCTTCAGAACACCCACCATCCACAGATACCAGCACCTGCTTCCACAAAGAAACTGGACCAAAATCACCGATGACCAGCTCACCTCCTCACTCAACAACTCCACCCCAACCATCGCGGAAAACGACGACCCCAACACCGCAGCCCGAACCCTGCATAGATGGATCTCGGACAGCACCAACACCATAGCCCCCCTCAAAAAAAACAACAATACCCGTGCCAAGAAAGCCAGATGGTTTACCACCGAACTTCGAGAGTCCAGGCGCACATGCCGCCGCCTCGAAAAGGCCTGGAGAAACACCAAATCCACAGAAGCCCACAACAACTTCAGAGCCGCCACCAACGCCCACCATCAACTCAGAGAAACGAGGAAAAAAGCGATTGAAGACAGAATCTCCACCCACGCACACAACAGCAAGGAACTCTTCAGCATCATCAAGGAGTTCGCCCAACCCACCAGCGAGTCTACCGACATCCCTCCCTCACAAGACCTCTGCGACAAACTCAGCATCTTTTTCCACCACAAAATCAAGAGCATCTACGACAACTTCGTCGAAGACAACCAACACACTGAACCCTCACCAACCACCACCGACACCCGGAAACCAGCGATTGATGACTGAACAGCCCTCACCACCGAAGACACACTGAAGACAATGAAGTCAATCCACTCAGGGGCCCCCACGGACCCCTGCCCCCACCACATCATCACCACCCCCTTTTCTGAATCGTTTTTGGCCACTATAGGTGTGGCAGGGTATACTCAGACATGAGTCCCTTGCTCACTGCTCCATCAGGATTCAAGCAAGCCGGGCCGACGACGCCTGAAATGGCAGAAACCGGTTCCCGGAAGCTTGTCTCCTTTCTGGTGAAGAATTGGCTTGGTAGTTTGGTCTGCCCTGTTCCCATGATGCACTGGGCCAGGGACAGACTAATTTGCATATAGCCAGGTTCTGAGCTGGGATGGGGCAGTGAGCTAAATAACGGTGATGGATCAAGCCCTGATCTTTGGACTGGGTAAGAGTGGTCTGCTTAATTCAGACACTCTGTTCATCACCACCCCCTTTTCTGAATCCCACCACATCTTCAACAGAGCCGCCAACACCATCGCACCCATGCTCCGCCAAACCATCAACCGCTCCCTGGCGACCGCCTCATTCCCCGACGACTGGAAACACGCCGAGGTCAACCCCCTCCTAAAGAAACCCTCAGCGGACCCCACCGACCTCAAAAACTACAGACCCATCTCCCTGCTCCCGTTCCCAGCGAAAGTCATCGAGAAAGCCATCAACAGCCAACTCGCCACATTCATTGAAGAACACAACATCCTCGACTCCTCCCAATCCGGCTTCAGAAAAAACCACAGTACGGAAACTGCCCTCCTCGCCGCAACAGACGACATCCGCACCTTACTGGACATAGGAGAAACAGTAGCCCTCATCCTCCTCGACCTATCAGCGGCGTTCGACACAGTCTCCCACCGCACCCTAATACGCAGACTCTACGATACAGGAATCCAGGACAAGGCCCTCGACTGGATCTGCTCCTTCCTCTCCAGCAGGACTCAGCGGGTCAGACTCCCCCCTTTCCTCTCGGACCCCACACCTATCACCTGCGGAGTCCCCCAGGGCTCCTCCCTCAGCCCGACGCTCTTCAACGTCTACATGGCTCCACTTGCCCCCATCGTCAGAACCTACGGACTCAACATCGTGTCATATGCAGACGACACCCAGCTCATCCTCTCCCTATCCAACGAGCCCAACACCGCCAGACGCAACTTTCGAGAAGGCATGGACGCTGTCGCCAAATGGATGAAAAACAGGTGCCTACAACTAAACACCAACAAAACAGAAGTACTCATCATGGGCCCAAACCCCGACGCCTGGAGTGACACCTGGTGGCCCACCGCCCTCGGAAACCCGCCAACCCCCACAGACCACGCACGCAACCTGGGAATCATCCTGGACTCCGAGCTCAAAATGGACCGCCAGATCAACTCTGTCTCATCTTCCTGCTTCCACACCCTCCGCCTCCTTCGTAAGACCTTCAAATGGATCCCCCTCGAACACCGAAAAAGACAGTCACTCACGCCCTGGTCACCAGCAGACTCGACTACGGCAACGCACTCTATGCCGGAATAAACAAAAACCTCATCCGCAAGCTACAGAACATCCAGAACGCTGCCGCAAGACTGGTCCTCAACCTGCCAAAACACTGCCACATCTCCCAGCACCTGCGCACACTCCACTGGCTCCCCGTCGAGGCGAGAATCACCTTTAAGATGCTCACCCACGCACACAAGGCCCTCCACGGCACCGGACCAGCATACCTGAACAGCAGACTCAAATTCCACGCACCCCAAAGGACCCTACGATCAGCCCAGCTTTCCTACGCTGTGGTCCCCCGCACCAGAAAGACCAGATCGGGAGGCCGCTCCTTCTCCTTCCTCGCGGCCAAAGCATGGAACGCCCTTCCGCTCCACCTCAGACAGACAACATCGCTCCCCATCTTCGCAAGAAACCTCAAAACCTGGCTCTTCGACAGACCCCCTCCTTGATGGAATGGAACCTGCACCCCCCAACCCCCCCCCACCCCTAGCGCCTTGAGACCCTTACGGGTGAGTAGTCGCGCTTTAACAAACTCCTGATTGATTGATTGATACACGAGTATTCCCCAGGACGCGACGCTGGTGGCAGCAGCACGCGCCCTGGGTTCTTTGGAGTGGTTTTACGATACCCCGCCCTCCTTTGTCTTGCAATGCATAGAATTGGCATTGACAAAAAAAAATTTGAATACAAAGGGCAATTGTACTTACAAACGTCCGGGACATCCATGGGGGCCACATTCGCCCCGAGTCTGGCCTGCATTTATGTGGGCCAGTTCGAGGAGAATGTGGTCAACCACTGCACCAACCCATATCTGAGTAACATCTCACTTTGGAAGAGATATATAGATGACATCCTCTGTATCTGGACAGGTACAGAGGACCGATTGTCATCATTTTTACAATGGATCAATCAGGCTGATGATAGCCTGCGTTTCACCTGGACCATTTGTAACACCACTGTCGTATATCTGGATGTGAACATCTCTGTGGCTGGTTCCAGACTAATAACTAATGTACATCATAAGAACACCGACAGAAACTCCCTCCCCCACTATCGCTCATTCCATCCCAGGGCGTTAAGGGATAATCTCCCTGTGGGGCAGTTTCTCCGGTATAGGCGCAACTGCTCTTCTACTGAGGCATTTTTAGAACAGTCTGAGGGATTGGTCACCAAACTTAAAGAAAGGGATTACCCTGCTAAAGTGATAAAACAAGCCCGGAAGAGAGCATTCAATACGCCCAGGGAAGCCTTACTTGAGAGAAATGTAAGGGAACGCCAGGTCTGTCTGCCCATCGTGACTACTTTCGATCCTTTGTCCACGAAGATGCGCCAAATTATCCGGAAACACTGGTCCATTTTGGACACAGCGTCAGGCAAAATGCCCATGCCCCGTTTTACATTTAAACGGGCAGCAAATTTGCGAGACGAGCTGGTTCACAGTCGCACGCCAGTGAAATCGAATTCGGGGACCCTCCCCAGAGGACATCATCCCTGTGGCTGCTGTTCGGTGTGCGATTTAACGTGTGCCACCAAATCTGTCATTTTACATGACGGCAGAACGTGGCACCTAAAATATTTCAGCAATTGCAACAAGTCCCATATAATATATAGGTTGACGTGTAGCTGTGGTCTGTACTATATCGGACTCACCTCTCGCAAAGCCAAAATACGCATCCAAGAACACATTAGTACCCGTAAGGCCAAGAATCTCACCACACGCCTCGTACAACATTTTATTGAACAGGGGCATGGTCATAGGGATTTTAAGTGGACCATTCTGGAAAAAGTTGTTGGTGAAACACACAACATTGACGCTATCTTGGCTCGCAAAGAAGCAAAACTGATTTTTTCTGAAAAAGCTGAGCGGGATGGCCTCAACGATACCATCGAATGGAATAAAGTGAGCAGACGTTAGTGGCGTGTTGCGAGTGGGTCCCTGTCTGACTTCGTGAATTCCACAACTTGAATCCCCTTTTATGTGGCCAGCAGCGCGTGGGGTGGGTCCCTTTCTAGCATACAGTACAGGTTCCCCTTGTTGTGTTTTCACACTCGGAGTGATCTCTTCCATGTCACACCTTGTTTCTAGTAATTCTACTTTTCAATGTGTCTGCACGGGGGGCTTTTTACACACCAAACCCCCTGACATTGATGGTGCTTTAAACTTAAACCCCTCCTATTATTCGCCCTTTTGTGGAGGGATTGGACTCGCCCGGCATAATGTATCATCTATGCGGGAGTCTGCCTCTCAAATACCCTTCGGTGCGGTGCGCATCTGACTCGCAGGTCGGGTCACGCTTTTTTAGCGTTCTAACTTTATTGAGACAGAGTTCCCCCAATCCTAAATGGCTTTGTCACGTGGGACACGCTGTTGCATCCCGCGTCACCACGTTTTTGTCTGGAGGCGTACCCGGCGTCATCACCCCTGCACACGTGACACGCCACACAGCCAGCTTTAAATGTGGATGTTACCGGCACCCTCGACCGGGAGCATTTGGCACCGAGCAGCGCCGGTAGCAGTAAGAGAGCAGGGGAGTGAGTCTCAAAATGGTGTTTCCACTTACGTGTGCCCAGAGGGAGCGGGGGGCATTGCATATGACGACATAATTCTCTCTGTAAGGGTGCCGAGGTCTGTGAATGTGGGGAGCCTGAGTCTGTAATTGTGCTGACATACGGCTGAGAACAGTACTGTACTTGTTTGTTTCCTCAACAGTTAGGCAATTCATTGTATGCAGTCACACCGTCCCAGGCCCCGTGGATGGTTATGATTAGATATCAAAAATGGCATTGATCAAGACAACTAGATCAGTGCCCAGTGCATTCATGTACAAATTTTTTTCTGCAGGTTATTTTTATGCAATTTGTACCGCCTGCGAGCGCGTGATCTGTCGACACGCCACCTCCAAATTACTGATGGTTGCTGGTATGCAACTTTCGGACAGCCATCAGGTAAAACATGGTGCTCACCTCACCTGGAGAGGTGTGTGTATTCGTGTGGAAATTCCGGCAGTCACACGCTGATTATTCATTGTGCCTTGTCCGTGTGGTGTATGTCTGTTTTTTAACTTTACTACAGGTCGTCTGAATTGAGAAAAACAATATCCAAATCAGAAACCCCGATTTTGCCCTGACGAATTTTCTGAAGTAACAGCAATGAAACATGTCGGCATCATTTAAGTATGGTATAATTTGAAACCATTTTTAATTTGGACTACTTGCAGCAGCTGAATAAAGTTATTAGAGCTAGCAAGTGGGTCCACATTTTAATTGCGGTGGCTAGTGATCTGGCCATTGCTGGGGTTTTAGATGCACACACTCACGTTTGTTAGTTTTTGATAGAGATGAGTGGTGGGTTAGACCACTTGTATGGCACTCCACATTAGTTGATATTTTCATTTTCTTACAATTATTTGAGTGTTTTTCTTTGGTTGTTTTGCCACAACAAGGAGAGAGCGACCAATGATGAGAAGTGGGTAAACTGGCAATTTCAGGCCAGGAACCCCCTCGGGTGTTTCTACCGTGAAGTGCTCTCTCTTTAAGTTCATAGTGGGAATTAGATACGACCGTAGTAGACTTTGTAGCACACACACCATGACTTGTTGATTAGTGTTAAGTATACACTTCTTGACCTTTTGAGCAACTCGACTCCAGGTTTGTTTGACATGTTGGTGTCAGTTGGAGGAGGTATTTATTGTTGAATACTGATTGAGTGGGGGGCTGCCTCCTCCTTCGTAGTACCTTTCCCCCTCGAGCTCCTTGTGTTGGTTTTGGCTCTTTCTAGGTTTGCCTGGTGGCCGGAAGCTTTGAGATCGCTCATACATAGTTGCATCTGTGGTGCGTAATTTTAGAGCCTTTTTGACAGACAATCATCATTTTCATCTGAAAGCTCCTGTTACCAAAATCAGCATATGTGCATCTATACAACTTTGCTAAGGTTAGTTCTTTATTAGACACCCTAGATAGTTAAGGCAATCGTTTTTACTAAGCCATTAAAAGATTTACCTGCCTTTCTTAAACCCTCACCCTCCAGGATCAGAATCCAGACAGCCCGAAATATAGCACTCAAGTCATTTACGGTCTTTTCAAATTTGACCATATTTCAAGCTAATGAATTCTCAAACAATATCAGCTAGGCTACGTCTCGTCCAGTTAAAAAATCTGCCCAGAGTGTGCATAACAGACCTGCCTGATGAAAATGGGGATGGCAGAGGGCAGGGATTGTAGGAAGGGGTGCGGGCAGATGGGAACATTCTTACATATCTTATGGAACTGTTACTTCATACAACGATACTGGCTTGATGTGAACGCAATCGCGAGTGCCGCACTGAATATGGCCATTCGCTTGGAGGCCAAAAGACCTTAATGTAGCACATAAAACTTGGGTGACGCTGTGCCTCATGATAGCCAAGCGTAATACTGCACAGCGTTGTGGCGTTGACCACGCCCCGGCAGTGGGGGCCTGGATGAGAGGCATGAACTGGTGCATGCTCAGCAAGAAAACAGCATACCTGGCAAGAGGCTGCCCCGAGAAATGGGTCTCCATCTGGACTGTATAGAGGGAATATTTGTACCCCGCCAAAATTGCCTGCAATGGAGGTCCATGATTCACCATAAAATGCTATAAAGTTGACTGTAATGATAATGGCTGATTAAACCCTGCATGTGTAAAATTAATATGGGCACCTGATGTACCTATGTAATAGATTTAACTGTTCAATAAAAAGAATTCAAAAAAATCAAGTCACTAAATCTTTGGAGAGGCATCCTCCCATTGGGTGCCAGGGGTTACTTTATTGAATGCCAAGATGCCACTCATTACAGCAATGTTGAAGACGGCACGAGGCCTACTGGGGTCCTGGATGACAAGAACATTAATGTAGTCTGCATGGGGAATTGGCTACCTACAACGCAAATCGACAAGGTGCTAGAACGGAATGGAGTCTTAAATTCTGTTGAACCCTTCAAACAGGACTACATGATGCAATTCATAAAAAAGTGGTGATGTTTGAGGGTAGATGTGCTCTACTCCTGGATACCCTGGAAAGGAACAGGGCTTTCTTGAAGCATACCACTTACCAGAATGTCGAAGATATGAAGGCCTTGCTTGGATATTCAGTGAAACTAAATTGGCTCTTGAAGGGTAGAAATAGGCTTTTGCATAAGCGGAGGGGACTGCAGCATTTTTAAACAGCTAGTGAGGTTAGTGAAAGAGTAAAAAAAACAGGGATTGACTCTACTGGTGATGGTAGAGGTGGGGATCACATTTGTTTGAAAGTTTTCTGATGCAATACCTCACCGCTATCCTTATTGTGCCTACTTTGAGCTCATCCTAAGCTAATGAATTTTTTTTATTAGTTTACTGCTGCAATGTTTAGTGTCAAAACCAATGGAGTTTCTGGGCTTTGACCGGGCACTGGACACTACTTCTTCCCAAGTAGAACATAGGAGTCAGAGTCACTCTTCTTTGATAGCCACCAAGTTCAACAGGTGCAGTACATACTTAGGCAGTCTCTGTGAGGTTCCATGGTGCAGCAGGGAAGTCCATCTTCCAGTCCTGTCGATATCAGAGTTCTGGGTGCAAGGGATGCCTTTTTATGCTCAGAAAATGCCCTCACGGAAGTAGACAGTTGATAGACAATGGGCTACCAGGTTTCCTCCCTCCTGATGACCCCTTACTCAGAAGTGTGGCATATGGCTTTCCCAAGATGCACCGTTCTGCCAAATCTCAACATGGCAGAACCCATCTCTCAGCATCCAGAGCTCCCTAGCCCAACTCAGAGGTGCAGCTACCAGAGGGGCTACATGACTGTGGAAAACTGGTTTTGCATTTCCTGTCCCGGTGCCTGTCTGTCTACCTCAACAATAGAGCAGCCCTTTTCCCAAGTTTCCCCCATTTGCCCTTCAAAGGCAGCTTCAGCTTTGAAGCTCGCCTTATGAGCTGGGGGGAGGCAACTACTCTCACCTGGGCAGGCCCCTATTGTCTCCTGTCCTGAGAAAATGTAGGGTTTTTACTGATGGCGCATGTAAAAGTGCATGCTCGTATTTGTAGCATACAGCACCCTGCCTTAGAGCTTGTTAGGCCTAACTTGGGGTGGTTTACATATATTAACAAGCACTTGCAATGCAATCGGTGTTGCATTTGCAAAAGTCAGAGCTATTGGGGTTGTAAATGACAATGTATTTTACCCAACTGTTTTGGTTTGGAGTAGATGTATGTGGCTTGAAGTGGGATTATGTGGGTTGAATTGGGATTATGTGGGTTGACTTGGAATTGTTAGTTGTGGAACTGTGTGTGGGAGAATTGTGTGGTGAAAAGTTATTTGTGTAGTGGAATTATGTTGCATGGTGAACAGATACGAGGCGAGACCTGCACAAAATAGATAGAAAAAATATAGAGGAATAGGTCGTTTGTGCAGACAGAGGAGTGTAAAGAGTGTGTGAGAAAAAGAGAAAACAGGGAGAGCAGGCCAGAGACGCATAAAGAGTGTACCCCTGTGTATGCAGAAGACACCCCAATATGAGGAGGAGAGCGTGGTTGAGGGACAGAAATCTTGAAAAGGCACAGAACAGCAACTGTACTCGAAGATCTGCAGTGAACCAATATGAGAGAGGTGAGAAGAGTCTATGTAAGAGCAAAAGAGGTGTGAGAGACAGAGAGACAAGTGGGAAGTGCACCCCAGGGAAACAAGCATTGGAAATGCAATAGGTCTTGCGTTAGGAAAGTTTGACTTTATTTATGTGTTGGTTTTGAAAATAGCAAAATTAATACCTTTGTCAGGTGGATGTGGTGGTGGATGCGATGGTGGTGGATGTGGTGGATGTGGCGGTGGATGTGATGGTGGATGCGGTGGATGCGGTGGTGGTGGATGTGGTGGTGGATGTGGTGGTGGTGGTGGTGGATGTGGTGGTGGTGGTGGATGTGGTGGTGGTGGTGGTGGATGTGGTGGTGGTGGTGGATGTGGTGGTGGTGGTGGATGTGGTTGTGGTGGTGGATGTGGTTGTGGTGGATGTGGCGGTGGATGTGGCGGTGGTGGGTGTGGTGGATGTGGTGGTGGATGCGGTGGTGGTGGATGTAGTGGTGGTGGGTGTGATGGATGTGGTGGGTGTGGTGGTGGTGGATGCGGTGGTGGATGCGGTGGTGGATGCGGTGGTGGTGGGTGTGGTGGATGTGGTGGTGGATGTGGTGGTGGATGCGGTGGTGGATGCGGTGGTGGTGGAGGTGGATGGGGTGGTGGTGGTGGATGTAGTGGTGGTGGAAGTGATGGATGTGGTGGTGGTGGATGCGGTGGTGGATGCGGTGGTGGATGCGGTGGTGGATGCGGTGGAGGTGGTGGTGGACGTGGCGGTGGATGTGGCGGTGATGGTGGATGTGGATGTGGTGGTGGTGGGTGCGGTGGTGGTGGTGGATGGGGTGGTGGTGGTGGTGGATGATGTGGTGGTGGGTGTGGTGGATGTAGTGGTGGTGGGTGTGGTGGGTGTGGTGGTGGATGTGTTGGTGGATGTGGTGGTGGATGTGGTGGTGGATGCGGTGGTGGATGCGGTGGTGGATGCGGTGGTGGATGCGGTGGTGGATGCGGTGGTGGATGCGGCGGTGGATGCGGCGGTGGATGCGGTGGTGGATGTGGTGGTGGATGCGGTGGTGGTGGATGTGTTGGTGGTGGTGGATGTGTTGGTGGTGGTGGATGGGGTGGTGGTGGTGGATGGGGTGGTGGTGGTGGATGGGGTGGTGGATGTAGTGGTGGTGGGTGTGACGGATGTGGTGGTGGTGGATGTGGTGGTGGTGGATGCTGTGGATGTGGTGGTGGTGGTGGTGGATGTGGTGGTGGATGCGGATGCGGTGGTGGATGCGGTGGTGGATGCGGTGGTGGATGCGGTGGTGGTGGATGCGGTGGTGGTGGATGCGGTGGTGGTGGATGCGGTGGTGGTGGATGCGGTGGTGGTGGATGCGGTGGTGGTGGTGGATGGGGTGGTGGTGGTGGATGGGGTGGTGGATGTAGTGGTGGTGGGTGTGATGGATGTGGTGGTGGTGGATGTGGTGGTGGTGGATGCTGTGGATGTGGTGGTGAATGTGGTGGTGGATGTGGTGGTGGATGTGGTGGTGGATGTGGCGGTGGATGCGGTGGTCAATGTGATGGTGGTGGATGTGATGGTGGTGGATGTGGTGGTGGTGGATGTGGTGGTGGTGGATGTGGTGGTGGATGTGGTGGTGGATGTGGTGGTGGATGTGGTGGTGGATGCGATGGTGGTGGATGCGATGGTGGTGGATGCGATGGTGGTGGATGCGATGGTGGTGGATGCGATTGATGTGGCGGTGGATGTCATGGTGGATGTGATGGTGGATGTGGATGTGGCGGTGGATGTCATGGTGGATGTGGAGGTGATGGTGGATGTGGTGGTGGATGTGGATATAGCGCATACTTATGGCATGCCTAAAAAAAAAGCAAGCTGGTTCTGAGACGCTGCGGGCTCTTAATGACAGATGAAATCAGCAGCATTCCTGGATTTCTTAAAGTTTGTCGGAGGGGAGGGGGGCCGTGGGCTTTGCAGCACTCATGAGGAGGTTTTATACATGTTGGTTATCCATTCGTTGTGGGCAAGAGATGGGGAGATTACCAGTGAGCGCATTCCAAGGCTGTTTCCATACGCTTCATGTCCCCAACATTAATACTACAAGGCAGGCAAATAGTAGTTACTTAATGCAAGCATTCTAAGCATTCTGATTAGATGAGTCAAGCTCAGGATGCCAGCAAGACATTGCATCACATTAAAAATGTATCACTGACATCTTCCATGATCTGCAGGTTATGAGATTGAATCTCAGTAAGACTTATTTAGGCATTCATGCTTCTGAGGTTGGGAAATTCAGTACAAATAAAATGATAACAGTAGAACCTGTGATTGATAGAACTTAGAAACGGCAAACCTATGATAAGAAGTGTTGTAAAGCAAAGCAAGCAGATATCGTTATTATCAACATGCAGCGGATAAAAAAAAAAAAAAAAAAAGAAAAGGAGACACGGCCGGCCGGCCGTGAAACTGAAAGCATGGCCGGCCGGCCGTGAAAAAGCCTTTGATGCAGCAGGGGGTAATTAGGGGAGGAGAATGGCTGGGCTGAGGCAGAGCGCCAAGCCTTTGATGCAGCAGGGAGTGGAGCGGGAAGAGCTGCTGGCGGCACCAAGCTGACGATTTGATGCTGTGCACGCGCATTTTAACTAATTGCGCTTGCGCATTGAGTTAAAAGTGCACATGCACTTCATCAAATCGCCAGTGTAGGTAAGCTCTGTTTAAGCCTCTATAGTCTCGCTCTGCTCAATGCGCATTTGCATTGACAGGCGAGACCTAAAAGCAGGGGGGGGTGAGGCGAGAGGTGGACCAGTGCACAATGCGAGGAAGTGTGAGCAGGCAGTTTAGAGAGGAGATAGGGAGTGTGAGGTAAGGATGAGAGGGAGCAGTGGAATTGTGAGCTGATAAATGGGTAGTGGGTGTGTGAGGGAGAGGGGGCAGTGGGTGTGTGGGGGAGAGATGACCGGGTTGGTGGAAGTGCAATGTAGAGATGGCTTGTATTGGAATTGTTTGTAGTGGAATTGTGTGTGTTGGAGTTGTGTAATGGAAATGTGTGGTATGGGCTGCTGTGGAATTATGTGGATAGTAATTAAATGGTATTAACTGTAGTGGAATAATGTTCTGACAATTTGTACTACAGCAAACAAATGATGGACGGAATGCTGACAATGTAAACATTCTCCCCAGTCAAAAGATCTGGGTTAAATCCATCGTTCTTTTGCCCGCCACGCCACCCCAGTTTGGACACAGCCATATGAAAATCAGTCTTGACCCTGTGCCCCATGGGAACAGTCCAGCCTGAACTGCCAGTCAGGTCCTCCCTGGACCGGAAACATGCATCCTAGGACCGGTTTCGGGCTTTCAGCCCTCATCAGCTAGGATAGCTCGACTCCAGTGGCATGGAGAGCACGGGACCCACGTCTGGCATACCCGTCCCACTCTGGGTGACAAATGCAAAAAGAACAGTTGATGGACAGAATGCAGAACAATGTCATACATTCACCCAAGTACAGAGATGTGGGCCTAAATTCATTGTTTTTTTGCTCACCATGCAATTCCAGTTTGGACCCAGCCATATGCAAATCAGTCTTTACCCTGCGCCCAATGAGAACAGTCCAGCCCGAACTGCCAGCACAGGTCCTCCCTGGACTGGAAACAAGCATCCTAGGACCGGTTTCGGGCTTTCAGCCCTCATCAGCTAGGATAGCTCGACTCCAGTGGCATGGAGAGCACGGAACCCACGTCAATCAATCAATCATTTGTAAAGCGCACTACATACCCGCGAGGGTCTCATGGCGCTGGTGGGGGGGGGGGCACTACTGATCAAACAGCCAGGTCTTGAGTATCCTCCTGAAGGTCAGCAGGTCTTGGGTCTGTCGTAGGCTCAGTGGGAGGGTGCTCCATGTATTGTTCTTCGGATGCGTGGGACGGTGGAGAGTGAGGGGTTGGCGGAGTGTAGCTGGCGGTTGGGGATGTAGAAGGAGATCCGTCTGTTGAGGTAGGCTGGGCCAGTCTTGTGGAGTGCCTTGTGTGCGTGAGTGAGGAGCTTGAACGATATCCTCTTGTTGAAGGGGAGCCAGTGCAGGTTTCTCAGGTGGGGGGTGATGTGGCTGTGGCATAGTACGCCGAGGATCAGTCGTGCAGAGGCATTTTGGATGCGTTGTAGTCATTTGATGAGCTTGGTCGGGGCTCCCGCGTAAAGGGCGTTTCCGTAGTCGAGTCTGCTGCTGACGAGGGCCAGGGTGACTGTCTTTCTTGTATCTGTCGGGATCCATCTGTAGATCTTGCGGAGCATGCAGAGGGTGTTGAAGTAGGAGGAGGAGACGGCGTTGACTTGCTTGGTCATTAAGAGCGTTGAGTCGAGGACGATTCCCAGGTTGTGTGCGTGGTCGGTGGGTGTCCGGGCTGCTCCCAGTGCCATTGGCCACCAGGAGTCGTCCCAGACTGAAGGTTTGGAGCAGGAGGATGAGGACCTCCGTCTTGTTCAAGTTCAGCTTCAGACAGCTGGTCTTCATCCAGTCAGCGATGGCCTTCATTCCTTCGTGGAGGTTGGCTTTGGCTGTGATGGGGTCCTTAGTGAGGGAGAGGATCAGCTGAGTGTCGTCGGCATAGGAGATTATGTTGAGGTCGTGCCGTCGGGCTACGTGTGCGAGCAGGGCCATGTAAATGTTGAGTTTCTAAAAGGAAAGGGTGGTCCAAGGGAGAATCCAAGACTATACCAGTCTTCACAGGTTTTTGTATGGGAAGCACACTCAAAAAAACTCTGGACCTCTTGAGTTTTGAACAATAAAGTCTTTTAGGGGGATAGTGAGTGTGTTTGCAGCAAATCTTTATATCTTTAGGCTGAATCCTGGCTCATGTAGATTAAGTCAAGAGTCCATTTTTATGTGGAAAATTATTTTTTTATTAGTTTTAGTTAAAACATGAACAGCCGACACGTGTTTCGCCCCCTATGGCGATTCGCGCCAGGGCTTTTTCAAGGCTATTTACATTACAGATTGCTCATTGCAATTCTTTTTCGTTATTTGTACTGTTTTCCAAACAAATATCCAGTTTTTCAAGATGTGGATGTTTAAGGGGAAATCCCTGGGTTTCGTAGTCGGTCGTCTGCAGGTTGTTCCTTCCGCTTTCGCCATGTAAATGTTGAACAGCGTCAGGCTGAGGGAGGATCCCTGGGGTATGCCGCAGATGATCTCGGAGGCTTTGGAACAGAATTGGGGGTGGGGGGGGTGGACGCTCTGGGTTCTGCCGGAGAGGAAGGAGGTGGTCCAATCCAGAGCCTTGTCTTGGATCCAGCGGCGTGGAGGTGTGTGCGTAGTGTGCGGTGGCAGACGGTGTCAAAGGCGGCAGAGAGGTTTAAGAGGATGAGTGCTACAGTCTCGCCTTTGTCCAGCAGGGTCCTGAGGTCGTCGGTGGCGGCGAGGAGGGCAGTCTCTGTGCTGTGGTTGCTTCGGAACCCTGACTGGGAAGGGTACAGGATTCTGTTTTCTTCGAGGTATTGGGTAAGCGGTCTGTTTAATTTTATTTATATGTTTATATAGCACTAGAATCGACCCCCGAAGGGATATCTCTGCGCTTAAACGGACTAGGGGGAGGGAGATAGTGGTGCTAGCAGGTTAACAGGTCCCAGACAGAAAGGTCTTAAGCAATTTTCTAAATCTCAGATGCTCGGAGCACTGTCTGAGAGAAAGAGGGAGCTCATTCCAGAGACGAGGGCCAAGATGAGAGAGAGCCTTCCCTCCTAATCTAGCTCTCCTGATACTAGGTACTTCCAGAAAAAGTTTGCCACTGGAGCGAAGAGATCTCAAAGGAACATAGGGCAGAAACATCTCCGCAAGATAAAGGGGACTCAGGTTCAGAAGTGCCTTGTGTATGATAGAACAGGTTTTAAACTTGCTCCATTGTCGAATGGGAAGCCAATGGAGCTTAACAAGAAGTGGCTGGGAAGGGGTCCTGAAGGGAGCATTCAATACCAGCAGTGCTGCTGTATTTTGGACTACCTGTAGCCTGCAGAGTGCACTTTCATTAGCCAAGATCAGCAGACCATTGCAGTAATCCAATTGGCTCAGCACCAGAGCCTGGACTAGGGTTCTGCGGGTAGTATCAGGAAGCAATGGGAAAACATGACGAAGTAGTCCAATAGTGTGAAAGCAAGTACCAGCAGTGTGAATAACATGCTCCTTTATGCTAAGGGCCTGATACAAACGGATGCCCAGATTTTTTACTATAAGCTATGGGGCCGGATGGGAACCCAGTTCAGGAGGCCACCAATCCGGAGTCCACAGTAGCGGAGCTTCTCCAAAAAGCATCACCTCTGTCTTTCCTACATTACATTGTAGGAAATGATTTACCATCCACTGGGATACGGCCCTCATCCCATTAGAAAAGGCTAGCTGAATTGCAGCCGTCAGTTTGTTAAATGGAAAAAGGAGCTGCGTGTCATCTGCCTAAGATATGGGAATAAACCCATATGTCCGTAGGAGAGAAGCCAGGGGAGCAACATATATGTTGAATAATGTAGGGCTCAAACAAGAGCCCTGGGGTACTCCCTTGGTCAACTCCATAGGGGCCGAAGGATACGTGCCCAGGTTAACACTCTGGGACCGGTCTGACAAAAAACTCTTCATCCGGGCTAAGGCTGACACGCTTAGCCCTACCTCCTCCAATCTCCTGAGCAAGACAGCGTGTGAAACAGTGTCGAACGCGGCTGATAGGTCTAGCAGCACCAGAATCATAGAATGGCCCTTATCTAGGGTCATTCTGATATTACTTGTAACTGTCAATAAAGCAGTATGTGCTGTATCTAGGCCTAAAGCAGTATGTGCTGTATCTAGGCCTAAAGCCTGACTGGGAATGGTCTAAACATCCAGTCCGTTCGACAAAGTTGGAAAGATGACTGTTCACATGCTTCTCCTCTAGCTTGCTCAGGAGAGGGAGATACGGCGGAGGTTGGAAAGATCAGTCCATGGGATTTTAGAGTTCTTGCGGATGGGCCTAACCTGGGCAATTTTCCAATCCAGTGGAACTTTACCCTCTGATAGGGAGAGGTTAATGAGAGATTGAATGACAGGGGCAAGCTGATCAGACAAAGATGGAATAACTTTAGCAGGAATGTGATCAGTAGGTGAGCCAGACTTTATCTGGTGGATCAGAGTATCAACCTCAGCCACAGAAATAACTGGAAAGTCATTGAGAAAGATCGAAGTATCTGCTAAGATGCTCTCTAGATTCGTTTTTGGCCACTATAGGTGTGGCAGGGTATACTCAGACATGAGTCCCTTTCTCACTGCTCCATCAGGATTCAAGCAAGCCGGGCCGAAGAGGCTGAAATGCCAGAAACCGGTCCCCGGTAGCTTGTCTCCTTTCTGGTGAAGAATTGGCTTGGTAGTTTGGTCTGCCCTGTTCCCATGATGCACTGGGCCAGGGACAGACTGATTTGCATATAGCCAGGTTCTGAGCTGGGATGGGGCAGTGAGATAAATAACGGTGATGGATCAAGCCCTGATCTTTGGACTGGGTAAGAGTGGTCTGCTTAATTCAGACACTCTGTTCATCACCACCCCCTTTTCTGTATCGTTTTTGGCCACTATAGGTGTGGCAGGGTATACTCAGACATGAGTCCCTTTCTCACTGCTCCATCAGGATTCAAGCAAGCCGGGCCGAAGAGGCTGAAATGCCAGAAACCGGTCCCCGGTAGCTTGTCTCCTTTCTGGTGAAGAATTGGCTTGGTAGTTTGGTCTGCCCTGTTCCCATGATGCACTGGGCCAGGGACAGACTGATTTGCATATAGCCAGGTTCTGAGCTGGGATGGGGCAGTGAGATAAATAACGGTGATGGATCAAGCCCTGATCTTTGGACTGGGTAAGAGTGGTCTGCTTAATTCAGACACTCTGTTCATCACCACCCCCTTTTCTGTATCGTTTTTGGCCACTATAGGTGTGGCAGGGTATACTCAGACATGAGTCCCTTTCTCACTGCTCCATCAGGATTCAAGCAAGCCGGGCCGAAGAGGCTGAAATGCCAGAAACCGGTCCCCGGTAGCTTGTCTCCTTTCTGGTGAAGAATTGGCTTGGTAGTTTGGTCTGCCCTGTTCCCATGATGCACTGGGCCAGGGACAGACTGATTTGCATATAGCCAGGTTCTGAGCTGGGATGGGGCAGTGAGATAAATAACGGTGATGGATCAAGCCCTGATCTTTGGACTGGGTAAGAGTGGTCTGCTTAATTCAGACACTCTGTTCATCACCACCCCCTTTTCTGTATCGTTTTTGGCCACTATAGGTGTGGCAGGGTATACTCAGACATGAGTCCCTTTCTCACTGCTCCATCAGGATTCAAGCAAGCCGGGCCGAAGAGGCTGAAATGCCAGAAACCGGTCCCCGGTAGCTTGTCTCCTTTCTGGTGAAGAATTGGCTTGGTAGTTTGGTCTGCCCTGTTCCCATGATGCACTGGGCCAGGGACAGACTGATTTGCATATAGCCAGGTTCTGAGCTGGGATGGGGCAGTGAGATAAATAACGGTGATGGATCAAGCCCTGATCTTTGGACTGGGTAAGAGTGGTCTGCTTAATTCAGACACTCTGTTCATCACCACCCCCTTTTCTGTATCGTTTTTGGCCACTATAGGTGTGGCAGGGTATACTCAGACATGAGTCCCTTTCTCACTGCTCCATCAGGATTCAAGCAAGCCGGGCCGAAGAGGCTGAAATGCCAGAAACCGGTCCCCGGTAGCTTGTCTCCTTTCTGGTGAAGAATTGGCTTGGTAGTTTGGTCTGCCCTGTTCCCATGATGCACTGGGCCAGGGACAGACTGATTTGCATATAGCCAGGTTCTGAGCTGGGATGGGGCAGTGAGATAAATAACGGTGATGGATCAAGCCCTGATCTTTGGACTGGGTAAGAGTGGTCTGCTTAATTCAGACACTCTGTTCATCACCACCCCCTTTTCAAGATGCTCTCTAGGGCACAAGATTTATGCTCCTCATTACCTGCTGCCGTGATTTTGCCATATATGATCTCAATCTTCTGTGAGAAGTAACACGCAATATCATCGCACAGCTGTTGAGATGGAGTCTCAAGACTTCCACACGCCTTTGGATTGATAAAAGACTGGAGGATTTTGTACAACATCTTTGAGGAGTTCCCAGCCTGTGTTAGCTGCGATGCTATATACAATTTGCGAGCACTTTTTAGGTCTTTGTGGTATCCGGTCAGGATGGAATAATACTGGTTCTTATCCACCTCATTACGTGAGGTACGCCAGATCCTTACCAACTTCCTATACTTTTGTTTTTGAACTCGCAGATCCTCTGTGAACCATCCTGCCTGCAGGCGATTGGGGTGGCTAGTACAGGATTTCACAGGCGCGATACGGTCAAGCGTCTTTACAATTGCCGCATTGTATTTAAGTAGTGCCTCCTCAATATTGTCGGATTCTGTAAGTGAGGGTTTCATAAAGGCCATCTGGAAGTTTGCCGCAGATACTTTGTGCCATTGTCTACATAAGTAGGTTGTGGCCAGGCGAGAATTTTTAGGATCTATGAGGTCCTGCATATAAAATTCAATAACTGCATGCTCCGACCAATTAATTTGTTTGGGAGGTTCACATTTAATTTTAGGGGAGTTGGAGAAAATAATGTCCAGAGTATGGCCGGCTACATGAGTTGGCCCTTCGTTAAGCTGGGTTAGGCCAAGTAAGGATAGATCAGCCAGAAGTGTCTGAGCATCTAAGTTAGTATTGTTTTCGCTGTGGACATTGAAATCTAACAAAAGAAAGTTATTGCATGTGTTCATATGAGGAGCAAGTATTTCCACCAGTTGTAGAGAAAAATTAGCTATAGGTCCTGGAGGATGGTACATTAATGCCCCTTTCCCGCTGGTATGTAGGGGGGCATCAATCCTAAAGATTAATACTTCCATAGTGGTGTCACTCCGTTGGTCCAAGACAGAGATGTTAATACTGTCTTTATATACAATGGCAATGCCACCCCCAGTTTTAATAGGTCTATCCAGTCTGGTTATTTTGTATCTTTCTGGAATACCTAACGTAATGGCCGGCACCGAGTGAGGTTTTAGCCAGGTTTCTGTAAAGAACCCCATCTCTGGCTGAGCTGAGGACACGAGGTCCCATACCTTCATAGAGTGTTTGGGCAGAGAGCGAACGTTACATAACCGATTTTTCCATTTTCCTTGTAGGGTTTTCACAAGAGGGTTAGTAGAATGACCTGGGAAAATAGTAGATGATTGAAACTGACACGTACGACAGGAAAATGAGCCTTCAACACATGGCCATGGCTCAATTTTACAGACAGAAGATGTTTTAGCCTGAAGTTTAAGGAGTTCTTGTCTGCTGTAGTTTAATATACTACAAGGGCCATGGTTTAGTGGGGATTTGTCAGCATGCCTAGCTCCTGGCGACATACTGGCGCAGACGGGCTGGACTCTGGCGCGACTCCGGCGCGCCGTCGTCGCGTCCGCTGCGCGCTCCGCTTTCTGGGGGCCTTTATAGTGAAACAGCACTAGACCGCCAACCAACCAGAAATGGGCGCTTACCTCCACTCAATCGGGACAGAAACCCGTGGTGGACCGGGGAAGAAGACCGGAGGTGGGGCTAGGCAAGTGAGCAAAAACGCAGTAAATATCAAGTGATTGCCAAGTCAAAACAAATAGCTAGCGAATTACATCAGAACGAAAATAATTTTAAAACATCAAGCGTAGAGTATCAGCAGCTAGCACTGGGTAGCATTTACCAAACAGACAGCACCACTACCTCAAGCGCGTCCGCTACGCGCTCCGCTTTCGGGGGGCATTTATAGTGAAACAGCACTAGACCGCCAACCAACCGGAAATAGGCACTTCCCTCCACTCAATCGGGACAGAACCCCGTGGTGGACCAGGGAAGAAGACCGGAGGTGGGGCTAGGCAGGCTGTTGGCGGTTTTCTCGATGACCTTGGCCGGGAAGGGGAGCAGAGAGATGGGCCGGAAGTTCTTGAGGTCTCTTGGGTCTGCCATAGGTTTTTTGAGTAGGGGGTTGATCTCGGCGTGTTTACAGATCACTGGGAAGGTCGCGATCTCGAGTGAGAGATTGATGACGTTGCGCAGGTGGGGTGCGATGGAGCTGCTTGCTCTGTTGAAGATGTGGTGCGGGAATGGGTCCGACGGAGAGTCCGAGTGGATTGAGTGCATGGTCTTGATGGTGTCAGATGCTCACGCTGGCCCAGGCTAGCAGGGGGTCACGGTCAATGGTGTACGGAGGGTCTGTTGTGTTGCTGTCTGTTGGGGCTGTATGGGTGTTGAACCTGTCGTGGATGTCTGCTATCTTACGGTGGAAGAAGGTGGCAAGGGATTGGCACAGGGCTTACGACGGCGGGATGTCATTGGTGTTGGAGCTGGGTTTGGAGAATTCCTTCACGATGTTGAAGAGCTCCTTGCTATTGTGTGCGTTGTTGTCGAGGCGGTCTTTGAAGGAGGTCCTCTTGGCCGCCCTGATGAGGTGGTGGTTTTTGCGGATGGCGTCCTTGTGTGCTGCGTGGCTGTCCGGAGTTTGTTCACTGTGCCATTTCTTCTCTAGTTTCCGGCAGGCTTGCTTGGAGGCTAGGAGTTCTGGGGTGAACCAGCTGGCCCACTTGCTGGTGTCTCTGTGGGGGAGGTTTCTTCAGCGGGGAGGGTGTTGGCGCAGTCCTTGATCCAGCGTCTGAGGCTGTGGGCAGCGTCGTCGGTGTTGTAGGGTTTGGAGTGGTGGGCTGAGAGCGGGGTTTGCGTGTAGTTGGTCTTCGGTGATTTTGCTCGAGCAGCGGCGGGGGATCTGTTGGGTGCGGTGGGTTTCTGGAAGGCGAAGTGGATGCAGTGGTGGTTGGTTCAGAGGAGTTCGGTGGTGTGGATGATGGAGACGTACGGGCTTGAGGAGAAGTCTGGGTCGAGCGTGTGGCCGGCGGAGTGGGTGGGCGTTGTGACGAGTTGCTTCAGTCCGAGGTGGCAGGGTTATCGATCAGGGTTGTGGAGTTGTTGATCTCAAGGTGAAAGTTCAGGTCTCCGAGGAGGATGTAGTCGGTGGAGGTCAGGGCGTGCGTGCTGATCAAGTCGGAGATGGAGAAGCTGAACTGGGGGCGGGGCCCAGTGGGGTCGGTAGACTCGGGTGCCTCTGAGGGTGGAATTAGGGTCTGTGTGGCTCTGGAAATGCATGTGTTCGACGGTGCTGAGCGCGATGTCGATGCTGTTCTTGTGGACGATGGAGATTCCTCCTCCGACTCCGTTGGTGCGGTCTCTGTGGGTGATCTTGTAGCCGTCTGGGATGGCTATGGCGATGTCGGGTGCAGAGGAGTCGTTAAACCAGGTCTCTGTCAGGAAGGCGACGTCCAGGGATGTTGTGTCGAGCAGGTCCCAGAGCTCGACGGCATGCTTGCGTGCGGAGCGGGTGTTCAGTAGTATGCCTCGGGGGTGGTTGGGGTCTTCCTTGGCAGGTGGTTCGTCGGCTCTGAGGCTGGTGTAGCTGCAGTTCTGGCTGGTGAAGGGGCCATGTGTGCGTTTCGGGGCGGCCTTGAAGCAGGTGTGGCTCCGTCCGGAGTTGAGAGCGTGCAGAGTGCTGGCAGCGTAGTGGCGGCGGTCGTTGTGGCAGGTCCCGGGGCCAGGGGTTCTGGCGCAGGGCGCGGTCCAGGCGCAGACGGGCTCGCCTTCCAGCGGCGCAGCCGTGCAGCGGCTGGCATATATGGGGATGTGGGAGGGAGGAGCAGCTGGGAGGCGGAGGCAGCGAATGGGCAGTCAGTGGGGCAGGGCTGCAGGAGACGCAGCAGCGAGGGCGGTGAGGGACAACGAAGGTAACAGAAGGAAAATGGGCACAAAAATCGAGGGTAAAACGAGTGGCACAGAAGGCAAAAGGGCACAAAAAACAAGGCGAACAGAAGGCAAAAGGGGCACAGAAACGAGGGAAAAACGAGTGGCACAGAGGCCAAAATACAGAACACAGAAATACAGGGGCAACTAAGAACAGTAGGCAGAACGGGCAGAGAGGCACGGGGGCAGCGAGGGGAACAGAAGGGAAAACCAGGCAGAGAATCGGGGGCAGTGAGGGGTACAGAAGGAAAGACTGGGCAGAGAGAGCACGGGGACAGCGAGGGGAACAGAGAGAAGAAAAAGGAGCATGGACCACGAACAGGCAGTGGGGGGGGGGGGGGAAGACAGACAATAGCAGTCACAGACACAACAATGAAAATATAGGCAATACAATAAAAAGCAATAAAGCGGAGGATGAACAAACCTATCTACGGCCTACCACTAGCCACCAGGGATGAGGCGCAGGTGGTATCCTGCGAGTGGTGGAGGGCCTTGAACTTCCTCAGCAGCGGCAGGTGGGGCAGGGAGACACAGGTGGTGCTGTGCGGAGGGGGAGCGACCTACCAGGTGAGGTCATGGGTCACTCTCCTCACCGCGCAGCTGCCGGCCTATATGGGGAGGTGGGAGGGAGGAGCAGCTGGGAGGCGGGGGCAGTGAATGGGCAGTGGGCAGTCAGGGGGGCAGGGCTGAAGGGGGTACAGTGGAGGGGGAAACGAGTGGACCAGAAGGCAAATGGGCACAAAAAACTAGGGAAAAACGAGTGGAACAGGGGGCATAAAGGCACAAAAAACGAGGGAGAAACTTGTGGAACAGAGGGCAGATGAGCACAAAAAACGAGGGAAAAACGAGTGGAACAGAGGGCGACAAAAAACGAGGGAAAAATGAGTGGAACAGAGGGGCACAAAAACCGAGGGAAAAACGAGTGGAACAGAGGGCAGAGGGGCACAAAAACCGAGGGAAAAACGAGTGGAACAGAGGGCAGAAAGGCACAAAAAACAAGGGGAAAACGAGTGGAACAGTAGGCAGAACGGGCAGAGAGGCAGCGAGGTGAACAGGAGGGGAAAACCGGGCAGAGACACGGGAGAAGCGAGGGGTACAGGAAAAAAAACGGCAGAGAGAGCACGGGGACAGCGAGGGGAACAGGGGGAAGAAAAAGGGGCACGGACCACGAACAGGCAGTGGGGGAAGACAGACAATAGCAGTCACAGACACAACAATGAAAATATAGGCAATACAATAAAAAGCAATAAAGCGGAGGATGAACAAACCTACCTACGGCCTACCACTGGCCACCAGGGATGAGGCGCAGGTGGTAGCGTCTGGGCATACCCGTCCCACTTGGGGTGACAAATGCAAACAGAACAGTTGATGGACAGAATGCAGAACAATGTCATACAATCATCCCAGAGATCTGGGCCTAAATCCATCGATTGTTTGCCCACCATGCCATTCCAGTTTGGACCCAGCAATATGCAAATCAGTCGTGATCCTGCGCCCAATGGGAACAGCCCAGCCCGAACTGCCAGCCCGGGATCTCCCTGGACTGGAAACAAGCATCCTAGGACTGGTTTTGGGCTTTCAGCCCTCATCAGCCAAGGTAGCTTGACTCCAGTGGCAAGGAGAGCCCGGGACCCACGTCTGGGCATACCGGGCCTACTCGGGGTGACAAATGCAAAAAGAATAGTTGATGGACAGAATGAGAAACTATGTCATACATTCACCCCAGTACAGAGATCCAAGCCTAAATCCGTCGTTTTTTGCTCACCCTGCCATTCCAGTTTGGACCCAGCCATATGCAAATCAGCCTTTATCGGTCCCAGGAATGCTTGTTTCCGGTCCAGGGAGGACCTGGCTTGGCAGTTCAGTCTGGACTGTTCCCATGAGGCACAGGGTCAAGACTGATTTGCATATGGCTGGGTCTAAACTGGGGTGCCATGTTGAGCAAAAGAACAATGGATTTAACCCAGGTCTCTTGACTGAGGGTGAATGTATGATTTATTCAGCATTCCGTCCATCATTTGTTTGCATAGCACAGGGCACTTCAGAGTCATTAAACCAGCACCTAGTAGTCACTTGGCGGCATAAAGTGAAGGGAAAACTGCATAAAAGTCTATTTCCTTACAAAACTTAACTGGAAAAGCCAGATACTTGGTGTACTTTGACACCAGTGATCATTTCTGTCCAAGAGAAAAAAGGTATTGATTGGAAAGCTGAGATTCCTAGTCTAAGCTGTGCCTCTCAATCCAATGCCCACCGCTTGCACGTCAGGTCTGCCTGCTGAGCACATGGGTGGTGGTAATAGTGACCTACATATAAGAGAGGTGATATCCACCAAGTACAAGAGGTAATTTCTTCTAGTAGGGATTTTTCAGGACAAGTGCACTGTGGTCTAGTGTCTACCCCCTTTGCGCTCCGCCCCTACTACCCAACAAATTACCTTCAAAATAAGACCACACAGGTGGATGTCTCTTGGAAATGATGGTGGCAGGGGTATCTATGCCCAGACTTGGGTCCTGTACTCACTGTGCTACTGGAACCAAACTACATGCATCTCACTAGACTCAATCAATGGGAAATCAGTCTTGAATTGCTTTTGTTCCAGAATGGGGACCTGACCTGGCAGTTAGGATGGGACAGTTCCTACTGGAGCACAATCAAGACTAATTTGCACATGACTGGGTCCAAAACAAGGTGGCATTTAAGACAAAAGAAAACAAAAAAACTAAGGGTTGGAACGCTAAGCAGAGCGATTCCAGTGGTTTGAATTTCCTCCCATATCTTTTTGTGTGTTTGATTGTTGGAATTGACCAGCTTGTGTGTGATATTCTCCCAGATTTTTGCTGGTGAAGACGTCTCCCTGCTAACTAAGGGTGAGGTGCCCATGCTCCCTCTTTCAACATGATGAAACTGACATATCCTAATTAGCATATTTAACTTGCCTACAACTACTTTACATTTAACCAGTGGGCTGCAACATATATTGTACCACTCTATGCAGTGACAGCGGGCCAGAGTTGTGGAGCACAGTGGTGCCGGTTTTAATTGTAAAATGTGACCTGCCATGCATGGTGTTGAGGAATAGAACATGTAAAAATTTAGTATTGAACATGTCCTAGAGGTGTGAGCTGCTCCCAGTAGCCCACAACAGGCTGACCTGGATGGGCAGAGATGACCCACCTGAACCAGACAGAATATGAAAGGGAGGATCAGACAACAAAATGTGTTGGATCCTGCTTGAATGCCACATCTTGCTTGACAGGTCTGATGGGTTCAAATGTAACTTGTGGCGCACTTCAAAGAGGGCTCCTATTCATAGGCAAATGTTAAACTCCTGGAAAGGGCCAGTCTGTTGTCTTCCCAGCATGTCAGGCCCCAGTGTTACGTTAAGCTATTAGTATTTGTAAAGAGCATGTATACCTATAGGTGACTTGGCGCTAATCATAGTGGGCCTCTTCGACATAACTATGTCACAACCTCTTTGATAGGCCTGCTAGGTTTACATGTAATGTTTGAGGCAACACTTCAAGGAAGTACAAAGAATGCTAAAACAATGTGTTTACCCACTGTCTAGCTGCTGAAAGTTAGTTGAGTTAATGTTACAAAGACACAACCAACTACAAGAGCCTTTTTTAGTGCAACTGTGCAGCTGACCAGAAGCACATGGACCTGGACTGAACCCTCCTGTATGCCTCAGATTCTTAAAGTGTCTCAAAGTGTCTACACTGAGGTCCTATATGAGCTTTAGAAATGTACTCCTGTGGTGTATGAGCCAGAAAGTAAAATCTTTGACCAGGACAATGCCTTGTTAGTGTATGCGGCCCATGCTCCATCATAGTCAGCATCAAATTGCGCCTCGGTACTGTTCTACTATGGCCATTTACCAAAGGCACCCTTTAGACTATTTCTATTTAAACTTTAAAAATGGATGCCGCCATTACCCCTTATTAGATTTTTATCAATGTGGTATGAATTGGTTTATGATCTTTTACTCTATTTTCTACATTGTTTTGGGATTTTCATTGCAACTTTATTACTGCTTTAGTACAGCATAAACACGTTACACACTGCCTATAAGTTAAGCTAAATGCTTTGTGCCATAGAGAAAAGAGGGATTGAGCTCAAATTAATTTAGTGACTTTGAGGGTTCACCCCAGCAAGGATTGGTGCCATTACCTAATGTGTGTACCTGCCCGCCAGCTAATACCCCAATTTCTCACAGTGACCATACCACACTGAATCTTTGAGTTCAGAATTTTAATCTGCCGCTTGCACAGTACCCAGGAAAATGTAGCATCCCTACAAATTTCTCAAGAATAGAGATAAAAAATTACACTGTATAAGATTATTTTCTAACACATAATGCCCTGAAAAAGCCAAATATTGATGAAAATAATTCATTCCTCACATTTACGTAGCCATGAGCATCAGATTTCTTTGCTGGGGTCAAAAGCACTACCAACCAGCATTCCCCACACTTCTGAGAGACTTAGTAGTGCATATGCAGTGCCATCCTTCAGAACGAACAGACATGAAATCAACTCTATTGAAATGGTCAGAGCCTTACTCTGTCCCAATTGTGCACTGGTGGCTCTCAATAAAAGAGAAAAACTACTATCAGCATGGAGGTACAATTTCTCACCCTCTGGTAGCATCCAGCATCTCGGCCTGCCATGCTCCTCACAAATACACACTTCCTGACTCTATCCAAATGGCAGCAAACTGTGCAGCCAGAAAAACCTTACAACTGGATTTACTTAAACATCTCCTAATGTCCACTCAGACACTTTTTTTTAACATACTTTATTTGTTTTCTCCAGTAACAGTACAGGGGAAGGAAATTATCAAATATATATTTCTTCATCGCGAGAACATCACTCAGACACTCTTGATGCATCCATTTATCCAGGATCATGACTTCCAGGCTAAACCCAGCTCAGACGTTTATTTCAAGAACAACACAGGAACTGCGAACAAAACAGGAGATCCCACTTGTATGGCTTCCCAAACAACAAATAGCTGCCCCGCAGGAGTCAAAGGTTAGGTAACTATCCTAGCTGAATTACTTCACAAGGCTCACCAAAGTCAACAGCCCGAAAGGTGACTTGCAGCTCTTTCTATTCTGTTCCTTTGCAGGCAAGGTAAATGTTCATTTAGAACCAGTTAGTAAAAACATTTAGCAGTTGCAAACAATGTCATTTGCAAAATCACAGCAACTGGGACTGCAAAATCTTTCTTAGCAACATACTAAAACTCTTTTGTGACACTGAAAACTTTCTGAATCGCAAAAGGGGATTTGCGACCAATTCTAAATCATAATTAAGGAAGGGGTGTAAAAGGAGTGTGGCCCCTATCTGCAATTAGTATCAAGATGATTCTATGGTTTTGCCATCGCAATAATGGGAATGCACAAAGTAAGATACAGATCCACTCCTCCCAAGAACAAGCTGCTAGGGAGAGAAATGTGGTCATACGGAGTAGTGTGAGCTCTAGTCCCTGGCCACATGCATTTAAGGAGAGGCAGTGAGCACACGCATACAGTGGGTGCACCACTGACGCGCCAAAGGCAAGCCCGTCTGTGCCCACCAGCACCAGTCACTCTGCCAGTTTTTATGCAAAATATAGGTCTTTGGTTTCCCACAACAGTCCAGCCCTACGCAGCTTAGGCCCCCCAAGTAACCCTGTGTACCTCACTGCCAACCTAACATTCTGAATCCTGTATTTTCGTGCACACACTGTTAATGGATCCCGAATGTCCAGGCCAGAAATTAATACCATTTATGCCCAAAAAAAATTAGCCCAGTCTCAGAAGTATTCTCGACTGCGCTTTTAAAAGCCCACTCCTTGCAGAAGCCTTAACTGTATATACCGGAGCTACTAGATGAAGAAAAGCCAGACTGACTGTCTGTTTTTAACAGAAACAGGGCTCACTAAAAATTCTCTAATCCAACCTTAGCTACAGCCATTCCTCTGGGACATAAAATCCTCAGGAAAGAGCGCCTTAAGGGTAGAGGTGTGGCCATAATACATAAAACAAGAGCATGAATGTTTATATCCCTTTGGAGGAGCTAGGTGGAGCTGAAAGGTAGGGCTTTCGTTCCTCTCTATCTTCCCAGCAGTCTATTGCTGGGGTTTTGGTTTACAGACCTCCGGGTCATGCTGGCCCCTTTCGGAGATAATTGAGCGATATCCTGGCTCCCTAACCTTTTTTTTTTTTTTTTTAGAGTTAGGTGATTTTAACCTTCATATGGACGAACCTCTAGACCCTGAGGTAGCCTCTTTTACAGACACTTTGTCCTCCCTTGGCTTTGTCCAACAGGTGTATAAACCCACTCACCAGACTGGACATATTGTGGATCAAATCTTTTCTAATATAAAGATTGTACCGACCGAGCCCTTACCATTGGTATGGTCTGACCACCATCAGATCAGGTTTAGGAGAGCTCTTGTCTGGTCACTAAGTCGAACGGGCCGTGACAGCAGTTACGGATGGGAAGGCGAGGAAGCTCCCAGTTTACAGCCGATCCAAAATAAACACAACAACCTTTGGTGAAGCGACTCCTTTGTGTATCACTTCAGTAACCCTATACTCCACTATACCCTAGACCCTCACTTCAGTAACCCTAAACCCTAACTATACCCCAGACCCTCACTTCAGTAACCCTAAACCCTAACTATACCCCAGACCTTCACTTCAGTAACCCTAACTATACCCCAGACCCTCACTTCAGTAACCCTAACTATACCCCAGGCCCTAAAGGCAAGAATATTTCTTAATCCAACCCCTAGCCTTGCCCTTACTCGTGGAGTTTAGCAGTATTCTAGTAATATTCTCACTAACAGTTATTTCGATGGAGAAGCATCCATATAACCCTCCATCAATACAGTGGAGTCATTTTAAAAGACGCGACAGTCCAAAGTAAATAGTCTTGAAACGTTGCCTACGTAACGTTTGTTCTTGTGCTTGAATGTCTGCCATAGACTGCAGTATTATACCTCTAATTGTACTTTGTTTTCTCTTGTAACCTGCACACACGTCACTTTTCCTCATGTAATGCACTGTTTGCTACCTCTTGTATTTTGTTTGCTCACAACTGTCACGTTTGCTTTTGTAATTTGTTCACTTGTAATTTTCTTCTCATGTATGATTACTGTTCCTATTGTGAAGCGCTCTGACACCTTCGGGTAAAGTCCGCGCTATATAAAAACGCATAAATAATAAAATAAATACATTTGCGAGCAGAGCGCAGATGTAAACACTCACAACCGGACTTGACTAACTTCAACATCAAATGGAGTGTTTTTAGAAAAGACTCGTTAAAGTCAGCAGGCTCTACTTAAACTTTTCAATTAAAAAGTAGCTCACCTCTACTCCGAGGGTCAGAGGGCAGTGATATCCGTGGAGGGTGCAGGGCGAGAGGGTCCACACCCGCCCGGAGAAACTCCCATCAGAAGGCGTGCTGATGACACCGTGAGCGGCTCTTCCGGGGTCGTTTGCATTCAGTACCGATGTCAAAGTGCATACGAAGATTAGTTCTTCCGGTTGGCGAACGTCTGCGCAAGCGCACGCAGTCTGCCTTTCAGCAGCGCCAGCGGGGCAGAACAGCCTCTGATTGGCCTACTGGGGCAGAACAGCCTCTGATTGGCCCATATTTTCTTGCTCCTATTGGTTGAGCCCCAGGAGTTGTTTTTTTGTGTTGCAATTTTTTTATTACCGTTTTGCAAGGGTAATAGCTAGTAATTCATAATAAATAAGTGAATACATGCGAATGAGAAATATATGTAATAAGTACCATTTGTTAGTAAATAGATTATATAAATAAACTAATATTCGATTAACTGGTTAAAACGTTGAAAAGTTAAATAGTTGAGGGAAATATAAAAGAGAAAGAAGGGAGGGGACAGTGCACAGAAATGAGAAGCAGATTACAATAGAATTCAATAAATACATGAATTAAACCATTACAACTGTCTGTAAATGATAGTAGGATATTTTTCTTTATAATTCTTGAATAAATACTTTATAATGAAAAAATAAAATAGAGTGAATCAGAATTAAAGAATAAATATTGTTGTACACAGAAAGTCCAGCAGCCAGGTTGTTGTGGCAAGAAAAGGGAAAAGGCGAAGATAATATGTATAAGTATTTATTAAGGTAATTATAAGTGCCTGCTGACAAGATTTTAGTTCCGATGCAGCAGCGGTTATCTCGAAGTTTTACTACTTAAATTCACTTCATTGCGTTTCCTGTTGCTTTGTTTTTTCCATACAATTATTACCATGCTGTGCTTCCTCCACCTTATTATGTTAAGTTTCTCGTTTCTTATATTGCCTCAATATTTTATCTCGTGAGCCCGTCGTCCCTGTCGTCCTCGTCGTCCTCATCGCCAAGTGTTGTGGAAAGAAAAGGGCAAAGGCGAAGATAATATATATAAGTATTTATTAAGGTAATTATATGGGCCCACGGTAGGCAAATAGGGGAAGCGCTCAGGTCACAGCAGGGACACAGACTGACCCGGCGTCTACAGTGACGTCACATAAATACGTCTCCGAACATTCGGAGATGGCAGCAGTGACGTCGGGACAGTAAACAAGAAAAACATACTGTAATAATACAGGCCATAATGAAGGTGATGGCGGAACAATTATAGTACATACTCAACACAGGTATACAAAACAGGATAGCTTTATTCAGGCCTAGGTTCCAGGTCAAGTTCAAGGTAAGAAGATGAGTAGATTGAAATGTAAAACCCCACCAGGAGCGATCTCCCTGTCGCTCAGCCTGCCTGCCCTCAACTGCCACTCCACACACAGGCCAGGCACCAAACATTCCATGATGTCACCAAGCATTCTACCACTCACACTATCTAAGCAACAGGGAAATGCCAGTCAGGGAAAAGAGATACAAAGCGATACAAAAGGGGATGATGGACGGAGCGTTTGAGCAAATCAAACACTCACCCCCAGTCAACTGATCTGGGTTTAATCCACCACCATTCTTTAGCCCACTCAGCCACCCCATTTCAAACATGGCTATATGCAAATCAGTCTGACCCTGTGCCTCATGGGAACAGTACAGCCCGAACTACCAAGCCATGTCTTCCATGGACCGGAAACAAGCATCCTGGGACCGGTTTCGGATTCATAATCCTCATCAGCCAGGCTATCTTGAATCCAGTGGCCAAGTGAGCAAGGGACTCACGTCTGAGCATACCCTGCCACAGCCAGGGAAAAGAGACACAAGTCAATTATAACACTAATATAGAATAGAATAGTTTATATAAGTAGCAGAATACATTAAAATAAAAATAGGAAAGAGTATGAGATAATATAAGTTATAATAAGATTAAATGAGATATAGTTAGAGGTAATGTAGTTAGAGGAAATGGAGCCAAAGATTAGGGGAGGGGAATTAGAGAGGATAAGTAAGCGTAATAGCACTTAAGAAAGAGATATTAGATTAAGAGTTGGGAGTATTTGTTGCGGAAACAGTATCAGTACTATCACAATTCATATTTAGGAAAGGTGACCAGACCTGGAGAAAAACATCAGTTTGGTATTGTAAATTACTCTTACATGTGATGCTGTTTGTATCATCGTTGCCATTCATTTTTCTGGTCAGGGGGGGATACAGATTTCCAATGTCGTAGTATGCATATTTTCGCTGTAGCCAAAGCTGTATGAAAAAGATGGTGTTGTGGTTTGGAGATCTTTGAAGAGAGTTGTAAATCATGAAGAAGAATACAAGTGGGTGTAAGTGGGAGGCGTAATGGCATTGTGGAGTGTAAGACTTTACCCATATATATCCAAAAAGACGGTATCATTGGACATTCACATATAATGTGTGTTGTGATCGCCATCATCCACAGGAACACCATCCGCATCACGACCAACACCGACGACACCCTCGCACCCGCCGAACACCTGCACTTCCAGATCCACGTCAACCCCACGACCACCCTCCGAGGCACCCTCATCTACAGACCCCCGGGACCACGCACCTAATTCAGCGAAGACATCGCCGACTTCATCAGCCCACACGCCCTCCCCTCCGCCGACTACATCCTCCTGGGGGACCTCAACTTCCACCTGGAGAACAACAACGACCGCAACACCACCACCCTGCTGGACAACCTCGCCAACCTCGGGCTCAAGCAACTGGTGACCACCCCCACCCACTTCGCCGGACACACACTCGACCCGGTCTTCTCTTCCAGCAAGGACATCACCTTCAGTCACGCCACGGGACTCCACTGGACGGACCACAGCTGCGTCCACTTCAGCTTGAGGAGGACCACGCTCCACCTTCACCAGCAACAGGTTCCCCGCAGAAGCTGGAACAAGATCACTGCAGACCAGCTCGCTACTTCCCTGAGCAAGAACCCTCCCGCCAGCTCAACGAACCCCAGCCAAGCGGCAACCAACCTCACGAAGTGGATCATCAACTGCGCAGACGACCTCGCCCCTCTGAAGACCCCGCCGAGCAGACCCGGCAGCAAGAAAGCCCCATGGTTTAACGACGAACTCAAGAGCTGCAAGAAGAACTGCAGAGCACTCGAGAAAACCTGGCGCAGAGACCCAACACCGGACAACATGACTGCCCTCAAGCTCGCCACCCGAAAACACCACCAACTGATCCACACCACCAACAAAACCGCATTCAAGGAACGACTGGACAACAACGCACACAACAGCAAGGAACTCTTCAACATCGTGAAAGAGCTCTCCCACCCCAACGCCGGAAACAACGACATCACCCCTTCACAAGACCTCTGCAACTCCCTCGCCTCCTACTTCCACAACAAGATCGCGGACAAACACAACAGCTTCAGCACTCAACCGATGCACGCCACGACCGAACCACCGCCCCCCACCACCACCCTCCGCACATGGACCCCGATCAGCACCGAAGACACCATCCGCACGATGCACTCCATCCACTCCGGATCTCCGACCGACCCCTGCCCTCACCACGTCTTCAACAAAGCCGACGCTGTCATCGCACCCCACCTGCGGGACATCGTCAACACCTCCTTCGACACCGCTACCTTCCCGGAGAGCTGGAAGCATGCCGAACTCAGCGCTCTACTTAAGAAACCATCAGCCGACCCCACCGACCTCCAGAACTACCGCCCCATCTCGCTGCTCCCATTTCCGGCAAACGTCATCGAGAAGACCGTCAACAAGCAGCTGGCCACCTTCCTCGAGACGAATGGTTCCCTCGACCTCTCGCAGTCCGGCTTCCGGGCCAACCACAGCACCGAGACCGCCCTGATCGCAGCTACCGATGACATCCGAGCCCTGCTCGACAACGGAGAAACAGCGGCCCTCATCCTCCTGGACCTCTCCGCGGCCTTCGACACTGTCTGCCACCGTACCCTAGTACAGCGCCTCAGCAATGTCGGCATCCAGGAGAAGGCACAGGACTGGATCATCTCCTTCCTCGCCGGAAGGACACAGAGAGTCTGCCTCCCCCCGTTCAGATCGGAGGCCACCGAAGTCATCTGCGGCGTTCCCCAAGGCTCCTCGCTCAGCCCAACACTCTTCAACGTCTACATGATCCCCCTCGCAGCCATCGCACGCCAGCACAACTTCAACATCATCTCCTACGCCGACGACACCCAGCTGATCCTCTCCCTCACCAACGACCCCGCCACCGCCAGAGCCAACCTGCACGAAGGGATGACAGACGTAGCCAAATGGATGTCGAACAGCCGCCTGAAACTGAACTCGGACAAGACGGAAGTCCTCATCCTGGGATCCTCACCCTCCGCCTGGGACGACTCCTGGTGGCCCCCCGCCCTGGGCAGCGCACCCAAACCAACAGACCACGCACACAACCTGGGCTTCATCCTGGACTCCTCCCTCTCCATGACCAGACAAGTCAACGCCGTCTCCTCGTCGTGCTTCAACATCCTGCGCATGCTACGTAAGATCTTCCGGTGGATCCCCACCGAGACCAGGAAGACGGTCACCCAGGCCCTCGTCACCAGCCGACTGGACTACGGCAACTCCCTCTACGCCGGAACCACCGCCAAACTCAAGAAGAGACTCCAGCGGATCCAGAACACCTCAGCACGACTCATCCTGGACATCCCCCGCTGCAGCCACATATCCGGACACCTGACAGATCTGCACTGGCTCCCGGTCAACAAAAGAATCACCTTCCGGCTCCTCACCCACGCACACAAAGCCCTACACAACCAAGGCCCAGGATACCTAAACAGCCGCCTCAACTTCTACGCCCCCAAACGCCAGCTTCGATCGACCAGCCACGCCCTCGCCGCCGTCCCCCGCATCCGAAGAGCCACCACAGGAGGAAGGTCCTTCTCCTACCTGGCCGCCAAGACTTGGAATTCCCTCCCGGCCCACCTCCGCCTGACCCAAGACCACCTCGCCTTCAGAAAGCAGCTCAAGACCTGGCTGTTCGAGCGGTAGCGGACCCCCCACCCCCCAGCGCCTTGAGACCCTCCGTGTGAGTAGTGCGCTATATAAATGCTTTGATTGATTGATTGATTGTTGTGTTACAGTTAGTATTAGAGCATCTCCAGCGATTAGCATGGGAGAGTAGGCCAGCTTTTTGCAGTTTCGCAAGAGACCAGTGCCAGTCATGCAAGGTTTTGAAGAGGCAGAATTTTCATCTAGCTTTACGAGCTCTTTTGTCTAATTCATCCACCAACACTTCCCATTCCTCTGTAGTGTAGGACATTGAAAGCTGAGCCTGCCATATGAATTGTAGTGCATGTGAGAGAGGTTGAGAATAAAGGTATGTTGTAAGAATTTTATAGAGACCAGAAATTACTTCTTTAGGTCTGCCCCATGTGTTTAAATATGATACTATTTTTGAATTTTGGAGTGACCAAGGAGATGGACCTTGTTGTTTTTTCAAGCATTGTTGAAGTTGGATATATTTCAAGGATTGATGCATTGGGAGACCACATTTTTTCCATTAATGTAAATGATTTAAAATCACCGTTATGAAAAATTTGATCTAGGGTTTGTATGCCAGCTGACTGCCATAATGGCCAAGATAATGTTTTTCTATTGATGCGAATGCTGGTGTTACCCCAAGTAGGCGCTTTTTATGAATATTTGGGTTTATGCCTAATAAGCGATGTCCCTTTGCCAAGATTTATACATAGCTGATAAAATTGTCTTTTTGGGGATTTCGGCGAATAAGTCCTGTACCATATAAAGCAGAAATACCTGAATCCGAGGATCATAGGTGTCGTTCTATATGGACCCATTGTCGGACATCAGAAATCTCCTGCAGCAAATACGACAATTGAGAGATTTGTAATGCTAGGGTGTAATGTTCAATTGATGGAAGACTCATTCCCCCATGAGAATGATGAGCTCTTAATTTTGCCACAGCTAAGCAAGATTTTGCTGAACCCCGTATAAAAGTTTTAATTTTTGAGACTATATGTCGCAACATGGACAAAGGTATGTGAAGAGGAAGCATACCGAGGGTGTATAAAAAATATGGAAGAATTACCATTTTAACAGCTTGAACACTGCCCCACATAGAGAGATTTAAAATCTTCCATTTATCAAAGTCTCACTGCATTAAAGCGATCAAAGGATTCACATTGTCAGTAATCATATATTCCATACCTTTATTAAGCAGAATCCACAGATACTTAAGGTGTGAAGGTTTCTAATGAAAAGGGAATCCATGTATAGCTGCTCACGTAGTACCATCAGAGATAGGTAGTGCTTCACTTGTGTCCCAATTTATTTTACAACCTGATAGGGAGGAACATTTGTCTATAATTGGAACCAGAGATGGTAAGGCATAGCTGCCAAGGTTTCAGATTGCTTATGTGTGACATTTTCATAATTTCAGTGTAATTATGAGTGACATTCAACAACTATGAGTGACACTTTCTTGTAATCAAAATTCAAGTAAGGAAGATGAGCGAAACATATAAATAACAGAAATTACACACATTTGAGCAACTAGAAACTCTGCAGAGCACCAGAAATGGAAGGCCACTAGCCCACATGAGAAACATACTGAACTTACAACAACAAACCAGGCCGATTGTCATTGCCAATCCTAACTAACAGTATCACAACCACAGTCCTCCCTACCGCCATAACAAACTAAAAGTTCTGAATGGCCACTTGACTTACTACTGGGCTAGCCTTTAAAATCCTCCAGAGACTGTCAGGTGCTTTATATATTGGTGCTGTCATGCTCTGTGGTTGGGCAGGCTGCTGTTTCTGTCTCAATTTTACAGACAGCCTTTTTTCTTCCAAGGACCCAGTTATCGATACTGGAGTAGGACCACTGGCAGAGGAGCTCAAAAGTGATCAACAGGGCTCCAGCTGGTTGGTGGTCGCACTTAAAAACTTGTGTGCTCCGCCGTCTGTTGCGGCCAAGCTCTGACTGGACAAACACTGCACCAGGCAATCACAAACACATGTAACTGGAGGACAGGAGGTCAGTAATAGAGATTGTCTGTCACTCAACAACCATGGTTTCCGATGGGGCCCGGACTGACAATTGATTATCTCTTGATGATCCTGCCTCTGCGAGTGCGCTGACTGTGCAACCTTCACCGGGCAATGCATGCTATCGTAGATATTAAGGCTAGGCCCTATATTTCTACAGCACAGTAGGTTGAGGTACCTGCAATATCGAAAGATCCATAATGGCCGCGCTACACTCACTCAACTTCACTTGCTGGCAAATGGAGATAAACCAACGGACTGGTGCAGTCACATAACACAATGTGAATGCCGCTGTAGCCGAGCCAGGCTGAGTCTCAGCAGCAAAGCTGTGATATATGAATGCTGCAGCTAACGCTCGAGGGTCCAGCCCTACGACCGACACGCCCGGCCTGATGAAAACATACTTAGAGCTGCAGTCATACACTCCAGAACAGCACGGGATACGCCCTGCTTGCACAACAATGAGTGCAGGGCGATACTCTTGTCCCATTGGTGTCTGTCTGCCTCCACATGGGTAGTGCAAGGAGGCACTATAAATGCGTGACTTCGCATTTTAGTGCGGTGATGCGGACCACCACGCTAAAATGCCTTAGTCTAGTGCCTGATGCGTGATACTTGGCAGGGCTGCTACTTATAGTGCTACGAGGTCCTACCCTACAAATGCAAAATACCTTTGACTGTGTAGTAAGGCTTATAGGTCCATTGTCGACAATTACTAAGTTAGCATGAGCTTCGCTGCTATGAGGCTGCTTTTGCGCACTACACTGCATGCATATATTTCATAAGACTCTGTTTGTGCCCCTTTCACATAAGAACTGTCTACCTTGCAAATTCTTTGCTGTGCTCTGAGGTTTAGTCTGCACACGATGTTCAAGGTTAAACAACAATGCCCCTTGTTATTCTGTTCTGATCAGTCCCTCGCACCTAGACATAACATGCTACATACAGCTGCACTCCTGGAAATCATGTACTTTAATATTGCAACTGTAACCTGTTTTTACACACTTGGAGAGACACCTTTCCAGAGAGAAGAGCTGCACTTGTCCTGCAATGTGAGCATTGCATCTAGTCCTTGAGGTATGGGGGTCTGCTGACAAAGCCCAGAGGGCTTCTTTCTTATAATAAACTATTTCTTATCACGGGGAGGGTGGTTAGGTCGTTCAGTCCTTTGCCACTGTTTATTATAACATGACATTCCCGTTTGTATTCTATGGTATTGTAACAATGCTGACTATATTGTGTTTATGCATTTTGCTGCTAGTATTGGCTCCTGTACTGCACCATAGAGTACGTTAGTTGAAGTAAACATTTTAAACTATACTGCGTCTCTGATTACTTGCATTGTGGACAGGTATGAGTGTGTAAGTGAAAGAGTATCTGGCTCCCGCGATTCCCAAGATAGAGGGACGTATTCTGGGTTTTCTAATCATTGGTAGCTTCGCTGAAGACGGAGAACGAGGGAAACGGATTGAACAACGATTTTTCAACAACGAGTGTCCTTAACAACGACTCATAAACAACGACCTGGAAGTGACCCACGACCTCCTCAAGAACTACTTTAGTAAACAACGAGCGGCCTTAACAACGACTCCGACCTTTAATCACGAAAAAAATTTAACTAATTTAAAGATCAATGAATGAAAACTATTTTTAATAAACTATATTGGACGGAGACACAGTTTTAATTTACCTTGTGAGGCCAGTAGATGGCACTGTAGGATTGTTTTCAACTGTTTTTATGCTGACGTTTTTTTTAAATCGCTTTAAATACTGCATTTGGTTTTAGTATTTCGTTTGATATGCCACCAATTAAGTAAGCATTCTAGTTATGACCATTTTCACATCCCAGCTTCAAAGTGTCATTCTGTATGATCTATGTCATTTAGCAAATGTTTATTCAGATTATATAACTCAGTGATCAGAAATAAAAGTAAATTGATGTGTCCTCCTGCATCAAGCAGCTACTGGAATATATGTTATCATTTTAATAACAGACCACCCGGCACTTCCTATTTCTATATCTGATACTAACAGGCTCTTTTTCATCACTAGAATCGCTCTTTTCACGGGTTTCCTTAATTTCTTTTCCTCCATTCTCTTCTCTTTTCTGCCATTATTTCTTCAGCTCTAGGAATGCCTCCGCTGCGAGTATTTTCATGTTCGAAGAAACCATCCTAAAACAGCTTGGCCAAGTTCACAAAGTGACAATATACTTTCCGTAATAAAACGTCAACACCAGCAACATTTTTCTTTAAATCAAGTCGGAGATTAACGATTAGTAGCATTGTAGACAATGTCATTAAAAACAGAGATAAGCGCCTACGTGTAAATATTAGTACTGTTAAAAAAGAAAAACACTAACAGTGGCATAATCGAAGATATTAGGTTTTTAATTCAAAAAGTATAAAAGAATGGTTTACTGAAAGCGACTGTTCATAAAGGGCATACTAAACAATAACAAGATTCCTGCTACTAGATTCGGTTTTTATGTCAATAGAATTTTTTACGTGGTTCAGTAAGTCGTGGTTCAAAAAATAGTGGTTAGGATTTGGTCGTTATTTAGCCTTCGTGGTTTAGGCACACGTGATTCCAGAGGTAGTTGTTTAATCATACAACCGGAGAACGAATGTGACACTATAGCTAGTCAGCTTTGGATTTTGGGTACGGATGTGGTAGGTTGGTACATCACCTATTTACTGAGGTCCTGTTTTCCTGTGCATAGTTCTGTATATGTGCAGAATCCCCGCATCATGGTGCCACCAACGTTTGGTCTGGTTCTTATCTGCGAGACGCTTGAGTAGTGCTTGTGCTTCTCTACAATACCCTCACTTCTGCCTCCGGAGGCAGCTGTGACGGTACAACCTCCTATATTGAAGTTTTTAGGTTGAGACTGGCGTAGGCTGCACACATGCGCAGTCTCGCCAGTTAGACTTAATGACTCTGAGTAGCGAGGGTAAACCCCACCCCTCTTCTCCATTGGCTGGCCTCCTAAACGGCGGCCAGCCATTGGAGAAGAGGTCTGTGTCGTCATTCTCTGGCTGTAAGCCCCGTCCTTTTCGGATTAGGGGCCGTGTTTTTTCGTTTTGTTCTACCTGTGACGTTGTCAGTGAAAAACACCCCCCGCCCAGTCTGAAAAGGCGTGCAGGCAATGTGGGCTCTTTGATTGGGCATCATTTAGGGATCACGCTGCCTTCATGCGGACGTCACTGTCCCTCCTCCCCCTGCAGCAGCAGTGAGTCAGCACCATGCAAGGGAGACTCCCGGGGCCGTGCGTGTGCCCGCCTATGCAGAGCATATCACTTTGAACGTGCGCTGAGTGCCACCGATCACCGCCGCCGGCCCGGGAGCCGCAAGAGCACTTTGTTTACCTTCACCGGGCCGGCAACGAGAGGGCTTGTTCTTTCTTCTCCCCTTTGTTTTAACCCTTCACTCTCTCAATTTCTTTGGTCAGCATGCCGGGCTCAGAGTCCTCCCATTCCCCGTCCTCGTGATTAAAATATTTACCGCCCCCCCCTTCCACAGTAAAGAGCAGCAGCGCACGGCAGCCAGCAGCAGCGCGGGGAGAGGCGAGGCAAGTAGAGGAGAGGGGAGGTGGGCGAGCACGCATGCACGGCCGAGATGCCGTTTATGCTGCTACTACTCTTGCCCCGAGCCCGCATCAGAGTGAGAGCTCGCTGGGAAGATTTGAGAAAGTTTTGCTACAAGCAGCGAAACGCAGGTTCCTGCTCGCAGAGCGCCCCCAACCCCTCACGGTGAAAGAGGAGCACGCGCTTGTCCTCCGGGTACGGGTCTGTAGAGCTATACTTGGGCTGCCCACTCTGTCACTGGTGACGCAAGCTGGGGACTGGGCCTTTGGTACGTACTAGGTGACCCCAGTGCCTTCAGCAGCAAGGGGGGGGGGCAGTTATATTCATAGTTCGTGAGCACTGGTCCCGGGGCCTCACTCCGTGCCACTGTGCAGGCCCTTATCCCTTATTGACCATCCCCAGGCGGTGCGGTTTGGATCCATGCATAAGGTATATGCTCGAGCAGAGAAGCTGTCTCTCGCATTTGTGTTGTGCATCCCTTTCCCAGTAATTAATAAAAATGGATGCATACATGGAACCCGTCTCCCCTGCCTCTGAGGTGTGCAAAGATGAATCAGTGTGCTCCCTTCTCGCGAAAACTCTGTTTCCCCCTTCCGCGCTTGCTGACGTCCAGGTTCTGCTGCGTGATTGTAAATTGACTTGCAGCTGACCCCGAACATGTTGTACAAACAAGTGGGAGGACTGTTCGGCGCTCCTCTGAGCTCGGTGATGTTATGTTCACTCTTGGCATTGAATTTGCCCTTTTTAAGGTATTTATTTTTAAGTCGTGCTTTTACCAACAACCGCGGAAAGACTGGGCACATTCGGTTTTCTACACCACGCAATTCTGTTTAGTCAGTCACCGAGGCAGGTATGCTTTGTGATCATTTCACGTACTCAAATATTTTTGTATAAAAAGTTTTTGGTACGTCCGGTCCTGATAAAAAATAATATATCTACCTAAACGCAATGGGAAAAATGTGAGTTTCCCCGCTCACCCGGGGCTGCGTGGGGCTCCCCACGCAAGCGGACACCGCTCATCACCCGGGCTCTGCAGCTCTTGGCGGCCGCCCTCCTTTTGAAGCAGGTACAATTCTGAATAGGGTAGATCAATTGGCGCTTACCATGGCCAGCAGCACACCACCACCTCCCCGGCCAGTGACCTCAAATATTGGAGGATTCCACGCTTCCTAGTCTAGCTTCCATACATCTCAGTGCGCCTTGATGACCCGCGCTAGCGCCTCTTATTATTTAATTTGCCAGTTGGGAATGCCCTTTTGTATTACCTTGTAGTTTTCCTTTGAACTCATAGGTGTCGCCTGCTCTCTTGTGCGTGTCATCCTCTTCCACAGTAGGTGTAATGGCCCACCCCTCGGTGCCATGTGCATGCCCCCTACAACCGGGTGTACTGTTGCACCCCAAGAGCACCCGCTCATGCTCTCATAAAAGCTTGACGGAGAAGTGTGGCTCAATGGTTAGAGCGGCAGACCCTGATGCAGAGGTCTGGCCCGGGACCAAGGTTCAATTCCCACCTCGGCGGGTCTTGGGCTAAAAAAATTCCATGGACCTGATAATTCTCGCCTCGGTGCCTATTCCAATCATGGGTCCCACTCTGCAACTCTGGGCAATAGCTTGCTTAATCTCCACAACGGCCCCAGCAGCGCTGGGCTGCCTGGCCTCCACCATAGGGGTGCCCAGGAGTGGGCACCTCACAAGAACAGGCCAGGACGGGTTCCTCAGCGGTATTCGTACAAGCGCCTTGAGACCCTTGCGGGTGAGTAGTGCGCTATACAAGTATCAATTTACATTACATTACATTTACGCCCTCTCCTGCCCTGGGCTCCCTTTCTTCCACGGTGCCCTGCTGCAATATGTGGCCCTGTGTCCGCATGGCCGCTCTGCAGAAGTGCTGTGCAGGTCCAGGGGGCTGTACTCCCCACGGCCCCCTTGTTACTCTTCGCTCTTGTGGGTGTCACACGCAGTCCACTTTTTGGAGGAAGGCGTGAATGCCGTGTATATGTAGATTATTGTTTAAGTAACCGGGGTCGGTGCAGCGAAGCACAGACGGGTTTGAAGGGCGTGCCATCTCTGATAGTGCCCTTCAGTCTGTGGCACAGAATCCCGCTCCCAGGTGCCTGCTCTCGGCCCCCTCTTGATGTGGTGCGGGGGCCTGGTCCTTCTGACGGCTGCTGGCGGCCCGGCCACTGGCCATGGTGTTTAACCCCTTCCGCGCTGATGACAAAGCCAGCTCGTCATGGGCGTTACCTGCGCTACGCGGATGACGAGCTGGCTTTGTCACAAACCGCACGATTTTTAAATTTCAGCGCACAGCGGGAAAACCCGCTAGCGCGGTAGCGGTTAAAGCTGCCGCAGCCTGGGATTATGCACATACAGTTAGTTGGCGGTACAGCCTCAATCAGCCAGCACCGCAGCGCGAGCTCGCGCTGCGCCTATAACAACCCCCCACCGTGGCGTTCCCCAGTGTGCACAAATGACCCCCTTTACACACCATCCACTTAGCTGCCCATAAGTAGGGGAAGAAAACACAATGCCCGAGTTGTGGATCCTGAGCGCAGGGTGGACGGGCAGGTCTCTCTCAGCACAATGTGCCTGCTTAGAGTGAGGTCCAGTCTAACCTCCCTGCGATGCATTGCCTGTGAGGAGCAAGCACTATTTAGCACCTGTACTGAAGAGTCGTGCACTGTACTGTACTGTTGTCCGTGTGCTTTACCCCGCCCACCCTCTGTTGTCAATGTGCATATATCTGTCATTCTCCGTGTGCATAACCACACCTGCCCACCCATCCTTGTCTGTGTGCTTAACCCCACCCACCATTGTCTGTGTGCATAACCCCGCCTTCCCACCCTTTCTTTTCAATGTGTATATCCCTCTGTCATTCTCCTTGTGCATAACCACACCTGCCCACCCATGTCCATGTGCCTAACCCTGCTCACCGCTCTCCATGTGCCTAACCCTGCCCACCGTTGTCTACGTGCCTAACCCTACCAGCCTGCTTTTGTTGCTGTGCATAAAGCCATTGTTTGTTTGCATGAAACCACCCGCCATTCTCTGTGTACATTACTGTGCATGTTGTTGTCCTTGTGCATATCCCCGCCCATCCTCCAATGTCTGTGTGCCTATCTCCATCCGGCTGTTGTTCGTGTGCATAATCCCACCTACCTGCCATTGTCTGTGTGCATAACCCAACCTATCCAATATTTTTCATGTGCATAACCCTGCCTGCCCTTCCTTCTGCTGTCCTTGTGCAGAATCCCAACCGACCACCTGAAGTACTGGGTTTTTAAGAACCCTCCGGTGCCGGGGAACACACCCTAAGACCTTCCTGTCTCAGACTACAGAAACACAGAGTCTTCTTTGTGAAGTCAAAGATCGAATTTATTGGCTGCAGCCAGGAACAGATTTCCTAGAAGTACAACACGGTGTATATTCTCAGGAGACTGCTCACCTTACAAAGCCAGCCATCCCTTTTATACAAAATATTATGCTTTAGGCAAACATTCCTTATTTTACAGTTGACCATTCACATATTTTCACAACAAAGAAAAAGCAGATTCATGATGACAAGCCCATTTTCAGTTAGTCCAGCCCAGAACCAATTTCCCGGCAAGGCCCAACATTTTCATCAGATATCGGACGGACCCCTAATAAAATCGGGTACCTCCTCCTCGTAAAGCATATCATAAAGCAGGAAGAAGAGACAGGTGTGTGTAAGATTTGGCGTGGTTTGGATGTGATGAAAGGTTTATGGTATGCTGTGCCTTGATCATAATCTCGATCGGCCACTGGGAAAGGAACTGACCGAACAGGTTTGGCTTCAGGCAGTGGAGTCAGCTTGCCCAGGTCACACAAAAGTCAGTAAAGGTGAACATGTCCTTAAGACTCGTTTTGACCTTAGTCATCAGCCTATGTGAGGGCAACCACAAAATGGCTGCCATGCACAAAATGGAACCCGAGGGTTCAGGACGGAATCTCTGAATTAATGGTGATCAAACCGTTCGAGTATGCCGAAAATGCCTGTATATAGTATACTCGTCATTCTCGGTTTGCTGATACCAAAATCGCCATGATTCGACGATGTTTATGACACGGGTCCAGAATTTTCAGTACCACACACCCTCCATTGTTCGTGTGCATATCCCCATCTGCACACCCTCTGCTGCCTATGTGCATATCCCTATCTGCGGTTGTCCGTGTGTATAACCCCGCCTGCCCTCCCATTGTTGTCTGTGTGCATAACCTCACCCACCATTGTCTTGTGTGCAGAACTGCACAATTACCCCCCACCCCACTCCCGTGGAGGATACCCGCACCTCTTCCTCTACCCCCTCACACTTAGTGACGTCAAACACCAGCACTATTGCTTTTCTTGTTAGAGCAATATGCATGCATCCAGTTGTAACTCATCCTGCAACCCACACTTTTCTTGCACAGGCAGCGAAATGCAATTCAATAGGTCTCACATTTGCAAGAGATTAAGCCATTGGCATTGTAAATGACAATGCCGTTTATTTATCTGTTTTCAAAACCAACACATAAATAAAAAGTTTGACATTTACAATGCCAATAGCTCTAACTTTTGCAAAGGCGAGACCGTTGCATTTTAAATGCTTGTTGTAGGTTCTTTCCAGCTTAAAGTATATAAAAAAGGTTACTCTCTCTTATTGGACCTTGTGCTGCCTGTTAAGTTGTACTTCATCTTTCGTGATGGGGCATAACATTGCCGCACACTATCGTGCCCCGCTCAGGGAATACTTAAGGAATTTTGGAGTCCCTGAGGTGGAGGTGTCTTTGATTTTTGCAGTAGAAGCGGATCCTCTGTATCCGTTCATAATCTTTTATTCTTGGGTCACATTTCCGGTGGTTGAGGCAGACGACAATGAGTTTCATGAATACACCGCCACGGCTGTTCCAGTCATGTATCATCCCTATTAGACCCTAGAGGTTCCGCTCTCAGCTTGGCAACACAGAATTTGTTTTAATGGCACCCTTCCGCACACGTTTACGCCGGTCCGTTTAGGTCATTTATCAATAGAAGGGGCCACATGGCTGGTGTTAGCTGGGTATGCACCACACCAGCCGGGGTTAACGACAGCTACGCTCAATGAGCTGTGGGTGTTGTATGTAGGAGAGTAGGGTCTGCTTCCTATGGTCGCCCCCACTTTTTGCTGTGATTTTCTCGACTTTAGTGTGGCTGTGGGCCTGCTAATCAGACCCACAGCCCAGCTGTTCTCTCTCTAAATTGATACCATGTACTTTAGGTACATACCTGATTGGGTATTTGGTCACCTTTGTGAGCCCCTGTATAGTGTCCCATAGGCACCCAGGGCATAGGTGCATCCAAGGCCTACCAGGGGCTGCAACATGTATTATTCCACCCCTGGCTGGCCCTCCAAACTGACACCACAGGCTGATCACTCAGCTTGGGTAAGGTGGTGTAATCACCCCTTACTTAGATATAGTATATCTATATCTACCTTATATGTAGACACATAGTAACCTATAAGTCACTCCTATGGCAGGCCTTAACAATCATGGAGGCAGAGTGCTTGGTTTTATGTGAGAGGGTGCCCTAGCATGAGCTGAGCCCCTCTGCAGCTTTCGGAACCATGTCCTTATAGCTGTTCTATGATATAGCCATACCATATACTCTTAATTGCATTATAATCCTTGCGGTTAATGCTAACTTTGGTTTGGCTTTATCAAAACATGTCGTGTAAGGTGTCAAACACTTTCGAATACTACCCTCAGAATTGGCGGGGGTAGCATTCTACACTTCTAGAAGGAGAAGACATGTTGGTTACTGCTTTACCCGGTTAAAGTTAAACAGAGCCTCAGCATCACAAAATGGATGCTGCTGCCACAGACACGAGTCTGACCTCCTGCTGCTGGGCAAAACTCCGGCAGGGGAGGCCTGGACAATAGGTTTCCTGCCTTGGGAGGTGCTACCACCTCTCCAGACAGGCTTTTAGTGTATTGGGGCAGGGAGGGCTGCATAACGAGACACTGCCTGGGGCACACAAGGGGCTCCATGCATAGCCCAGTTCAAACCAGTTGCTGGGGCACTCCAGCCCTGCTCTGGTGCGAAACTGGACAAAGAGAAAGGGGTGTAACCACCCCCTTCTCAGGGTCCACCCACAGGAGGGACCTAGCAGGTAATCCAGCCCCTTAAATTAGTATAAAGATAGGAGCTGTGTCTACAGACATTAGATTATCCTGGACTGAAACTCTGAAACGAACTCTTGGACCTTCGACTTTCTAAATCAACTAGAAGACGGAAGACATCTCCCTTGTGGTCAAGGAGTGACCACCCTGTTCAAACAGGCACCACCAGTAACTTGCCGGTTTGCTTTGTCAACGCTCCCGACAGAACCCGAAGACTCAGCTACTCAGTGCTGGACTTTCAGACTTCTTGGACTCCGACCCACATCTACAACAAAGCTGAGACCCATGGCGGACACGAGAGACGTGGGACCAGATTCCCTGGACATCCTGCAAATTGCTAACTGCATCAACTACTGAGGTAACTCGCAGTTGTGCATTGGGGCACAAGAAGCCCCAGACCCAAGCGCCATTTGCACCGAAGCTCAGCCCTCCACACTCCACGAGTGCCGCGTTGGGCCCGCTCCTGCATTTCAGCTTGATGCGTCTTCCCGGTTGCTAGCCCATTGGCTAGTGAGCCCCCTGAAGGTGAACCGTTGAAATCATCTTGCTTTTCTGGTTGCTCCAGGCTTGCTCCAGCTTCCCTGCAAAGAAGAAGTCCCTCAGACCTTGCTGGTCTGGCCTGAAGCCAATCTTCACTTCCTGCGTGGGTTGCGGTTGCAAGAAGATGTGTCTCTGTTATATCATGGTCAAAATCAATTTGCATTCTGTAATGCAATTTGCATGGACTTTGCAAACATTGAAAATGGGAAAAGTGCCATGGAATTTTTTGAATGCAATTGCTTTGTTTGTTCCATTTAACTTGACAGACAAATAGCAATTTATGTCCATGAAAGATGCAACATACACTCTTTTACACATGGGGTTATAAGTTTACCTTTCTCTCTGTTTCAGTTTAGCTCCTGTATGAAGCTCCTGTGGGTCACTTTAAACCCCTTGGAAGTGCCTTTTTACATGAACTGTGGTTCTTGCCTTTCACTTATCGATGTTTAAGGGACGACACCGAGGTTTTATCTTACCGGGGAGGTTTGTGATTCCACAGTGGGACATTACCTGGTATGCAAAAACATAAAGTTGCACGGAGAGTGTAATCTTTCAGCCCCGAATTTTGCTTGTGTTTTAAAAGGTAAACCAGTGCCCGCCATAATTCCCACCTTCACACTGTTTACTAACTGTAGCTATCTTATTTTAAATAACCAAGAATTGTGCGACTTGCTTGCTGGCATACCTTACATTGTAATGGTTTCCGAGAGCTTAATTTGTTGCAATAATGTGCTATTCCAACCCCGCATGGGCTTCTGGATAGTTCAGTTTGGCCTTCAATACCAACTTTGAAAGCAGATTTAAACAAGCTGAGCAGATTAAAGTCACTTTTAATGCAACAAGAAGTTGCATTGACTTCCGTACGAGAAACCTTCACCCTCCAGGTGGTTAGTGAATCCACTGAAATTCAAACACTTTTAAATACTAACCTCCCACTACATTTTGGGGAGTTGATTCATCGCATATTCAATGCGTCGAATACTCAAGGCCTGGCTCATTTTTTTAAACATGTGTGTTCTGGCCTTGTGTCTTCTTTTCAGACTACATTTGGTGTGATACCTGCATTCATTCCTTCTATCTTTTCCAGTGTCTTTGGCGGTTTTCCGTTACTATTTGCATTGGCAGCGGGAATCCTGCTTCTACGCAATGGCTGCTCCTCTTGTGGTACTGCGTAGGTCAGGCCGGCTGCAACTGCTTCGTGACCGGATGCATGAATGCTTCGGTACACTGCTTCTTGTGACACTCAATGCACTTTAAGGATTATCCTTCCGTTTTGCATATTTCACTTGCATGCAACCTGTGTTTTCTTGCCTCCACTGTGACTTTACGTGGGCATTGGAATTAGTTGCTCATGAGCAGGAGTGTACTGGGATTGGCTTGATGGCGCGTGCTACTGCACTTGGAATTTTGGCACAATGGGATATCTGTGAGGCTTCACAGAATCTCCTACTACAGAGCTACATTGAATATCACGCAAGTTATCCAGCAATATTAATGGAGGCAACCGACCATGAAGAACATTCTTGTTCCTTCACCTTGCTAAATTGGATGGCATATCACTTTCCCACCGACCAAAATGATGTCCTTCTGGAGGGTAATGCATTCTTTTGCACTTACACCTTGATGGATTACTTAGGTACATTGCCAGTAGACATCAGCCGGGTTTCCGGATGCCTTGTCTTCAACGATTTTTTACTATCACTTCCTCCTCTCTTTCTCGTCTTTTGATTTCTTCCAGGACTTGTTTTTTTTGCCAGACTATCGTCTTTGCTTTTTCCAATATTATGAACACGCCTATTGATATCTGCTCACGCATTTTGAACTTTGTTTTCTTTTTCAGTCTACATACGATGGACATATCGGGGGAGGGTGTAGTAAGGCTTATAGGTCCATTGTTAACATTTGCTAAGTTAGCATGAGCTTCACTGCCATGAGGCTGCTTTTTGTGCACAACACTGCATGCATATATTTCACAAGACTCTGTGTGTGCCCCTTTCACTTGAGAAGTGTCTACCTTGCAAGTTCTTTGCTGTGCTCTGAGGTTTAGTCTGCACACGATGTTCAAGGTTAAACAACAATGCCCCTTGTTATTCTGTTCTGATCAGTCCCTTGCACCTAGACATAACATGCTACACACAGCTGTACTTTAATATTGCAACCACAACCTGTTTTTACACACTTGGAGAGACACCTTTGCAGAGAGAAGAGCTGTGCTTGTCCTGCGATGTGAACATTGCATCTAGGCCTTGAGGTATGGGGGTCTGCTGACAAAGCCCAGAGGTCTTATTTTTTTATGATAAACTATCTCTTGTCACGGGGAGGGTGGTTAGGTCGTTCAGTCCTTTTCCACTGTTTTTTATAACATGACATCCCCGTTTGTATTTTATGGTATTGTAACAATGCTGACTATATTGTGTTTATGCATTTTGCTGCTAGTATTGGCTCCTGTACTGCACCATAGAGCGCGTTAGTTGAAACAAACATTTTGAACTATACTGCGTCTCTGATTACTCGCATTGTGTACAGGTATGAGTGAGTAAGCGAAAGAGTATCTGGAGTGAAGTATTCTGGGTTGTCTAATCATTGGTGGCTTCGCAGTAGACGGAGAACGAATGTGACACTAAAGCTAGTCGGTTTGGGATTTTGGGTACGGATGTGGTAGGTTAATACACCACCTATTTACTGAGGTCCTGTTTTTCTGTGCATAGTTCTGTATATGTGCACAATCCCTGCAACAACTATGCAGATCATTAAGTGTATTAAAGGCAGTAAAAGATAGCGTTGATCATTTTCCTGTAGAATGTCACTACGTTCGTATAAATTGTGGAAATGTCACTCCCAAGCACCATGAACGTCTGGCACCTACGCCTTCTTCAGAAACTACAAGCTTCTGGGGCTCGAGGGGCGTGGTCTGGCCACAAAAGAAAATGGCCGCCTAATTCGGGAGCTCCGCCGGGAGAGAAGCCTTCGACAGAAGCAACCTGCTTTTTGAGGGCTGTAATTCTGTTATTTTCTGCATCAACAACCCCTGTGGAGACGTTTTACCTGAAAACTGATGCCGCAATGGACCTGCCATGACCCATTCAGAAGGAGATGTTCCCTGAGGAGAACGTGACATCAGCTGGCCTTCTGACATCTTGGAATCCCCTGACCTCACATGCGCAAAGGCCATGGTTCCTATAACTGTCTCCACCCCTTGGAATACGCCTCCACTGCTGGTATTCAGTGACAAACGGAGATCTGAGGTCTCTCTATACAAATATGACCGTCACAGTTCTAATGATAATGTGGCAGCCTCAGAGTGAAAGATGCAACATGAAATGAGGTGACTTCAATTACTTTTATCCCTTTTTTATAATTTAAACACGCAACCAAAGGGAAATATAATGACAGCTCTTATTAATTATTTAATCTAACACTTCGCATTCCTACCAAGTTTTATAAGTATGTTGACTTCTGTGACACCTACAATTGAATAGAGAAATAATAAATACAATGAACTGACTGGAATAAATAATTAATTTCAGATTCTGTCAGAAACAACATTGACTTTCCTGAATCTTATCACACAACGCTTAATGTTTTAATTAAATAAAATCAACAACTGAACTCAACAGAATAGAAATGAAAGCTAAATCCCATAACAGTTCAACAGTCTGAGCATTTGTTACTGTTTTTACCAACATTGTTGGGCTGAATGTTTTTTAAGGCATCGTTTTCGAAATATAGTTCAGAGAATTAAATCACACGTGCAGTTTTGATACATGCCTTTGGTGATTCAATATAATAAACCATCCATACCGAAAGCTACTACTCTTTGTATGAGTATACAGTGAGGTGGTGTCGATCGAAATTATTACAGAGGGACCCAAAAAAAGGACTCAATTTACTTATGTAATTACAACGGACAATACACCCCCTATATGTAAGTCTGTCAAACATAATAGGTCGGTGAGGATATTTGTCCATAAGAAATGAATTACAACTGAGCAGTGAAAATCATAAGATAACCTTTTCACGCTGTTGTAAAGTGTTGAATTGAGAACCACGTCTAATGTCGAGCAATAAACGCAGGAATAATTCCTCTGCTCCACTTCTCTTCGCTAAAGTCCTCAAGCAACCAAGCAACACGCCCATGAAAGGGGCTGCTTCCCTCACAGAGGAGTTGCCTCATAATGCCATTACCTCTCCATAAGTTGATACAATCAATAGCATCCTACAGGAAATTTCCACTGTCAGTCGATTTCTGGAAGATATGGATGCTAATATATCATCCCTGGCAGCTGATACCAAAACGATCAGAATAGAAATTGTGGGATTTCATACGAAAATTGAAGGATTAGACCTGCGATTGTCAGCAGTGGAGAATCGTCTTGACATAGTACAAAGCAAAGACCAGGAACTTTTATTCCTTCGAAGCAAGTTTGTCGATTTGGGAGACGGTAGTAGAAGATATAATGTTCACTTCTTTGGTTTTCCAGAAAACATTGAAGGTCAAAATGCTAAATTAATTTTATGTGAAATACTACCGAAGCTAGTTTGTACTACTTTTCATCATCCATTAGAGATACAGAGAGCTCCTTGCATCGGCCCTCCACGAAAGAAACATGAAGCTCGACCAAGGCCACTTATTGCTTGTTCCTTGAGGCATGAGCAATCAAGACAACTTTTAACTGCAGCACGCTCGCAAGGTTCATTCGGGAAACATCGTTTACAACACGGTGTTTACACCGCACTACCTTTACAACTATGCCATTACAACGCAAGTCGTTACTACGACTTGCGCTGGATGGCGCTGTTGGATAAGGAATATTGTAATGTTATATTCCAACACCTTCCCTACTGTTACGTGGGCTGGTGTTGGAATATAAAATTATAATAATCCTCAATCCGCGCACACCAACGCAAGTCGTTGTAACGACTTGCGTTGTAATGGCAGCGTTGTAAAATACCGCGATCTAAAAGATCGCGTTGTACTGACGTACATCCGGTTCATTTTCACATAATGGACATGTTATTCATTTAGTTGCAGATTTCTCTGAAGAGACTAATGAGCGACGCAAAGCATTTCTTGCTCTCAGATCTCAACTATGACAAATGGACATCAAATATAGCTTGTTTAAACCAGCGCGCTTTCGTATTACCAAGAATGGAGACTCTAAAGATTTCTATGACCCGGCAGATCTTCAACTATTCCTGGAACATTTGAAAATACAGAACCCCTCACAGCAAACTCCGGACAGGAAAAGGCATAATATTAGCAATCCACGACACCGAGGAAGAGAGCCTGAAAGATCTGTCCTGGCCCAAGAAGACAAGTCCTCAGTGCTACATACTGTTTCTATCTTTACGCAAGAGAAGCATAGGGACAAATCCCGTTCTCCTCTTAAAACTGCCTTCGATGTGGATTGACAATAATAGTATATCAAGATGCAATTGATAAACGCCGTTCATCTCACCTAAATAAGCTACGATAAGTAATGTGTTCATAATTTACACTCCCATCATTAGGGAAGAATTGAGAATTGATTATTGAGTTACAGGATATGTAATAAGAAAGTACTCAATCTTCGTACAATTGAAGGCTATATTTAATATTCTGCATCATTTTATACTTAATGATAACATAATATAAGATGTTATATAATGTATTATTATAGGACATTGTTAAAGTACTTTATCTAATTTTTTCCCTTATTTTATATATGTGGTTATATTTAATGTTTTCATATAGCTTTGATGCGTTATAACATTTTTCCATTTTTATATAATAAGTAAGCTATATATCTTTTTGCATTTGCCGTATTTACTATCCTTCTGTCGGGGCTCCTCTCTGCGGTGGTGCCCTAGGGGGAATAGACCAGTGGTTAACAAGTTAGTATTTTAGTGCTTGATATATTACGCAATAAACTACGCATCTTACTCACATTTCTTTTTATATTCCTACTAGATTTACACATTTCTTCTCTTTTCTTATTCTAATACTTTCTATATGAATGATTGTTCTCATCTTTTTCAGAGCCAGTGATCCCCCTTTTTTCCTTTTTCCTTTTTATTCTTTTTTCTTTCTTTTTTCTTCTCCCTTCCCCCTTTTTTATATCTTTCTCAGTTTCTTATTCTACTTTTCAATACATCTTCCTAATTGACAGGTCTAATTTGACCAATACACGTGTATTAACATGAAATGTGAATGGTCTCACACACTACATAAAAAGAAAAAAAGTACTCTCATATCTTCAATCAAAACGAGCAGATGTGGCATTAATCCAGGAAACACATCTGGGGGCATTGGAAACTGAAAAACTATGTAGAGATTGGGCAGGCTAAGTGATTCATAGCAGTGTACAGAAAAAAAGAAACTACAAGCACAGGTCCCATTCGTAAATGTGGAGTAGCAATCCTCCGTGGCGATTCTCATCCATAAATCTCTACAAGTCACAATATCTAAGTCATGGACAGACCCTGATGGTCGTTATGTATTTGCCAAGTTGCGCTTAAGAGATACTTACATCTGCGTGGGATCAATCTATGCTCCAACAGGAACAAAAAAAATAATTCTTCCTCCATTTGAATTATTTATTAACAGAAATAGGTGCTTCACAATATCTTATAGGTGGTGATTGGAATATAGTGAGAGATCCAATTTTAGATAAAACAGGCCCTTTAGACAAAAACAATGGTGCAGATAGAGCATTAATGAATGACATATTGACAGACCACTGATTAATTGATCATTGGTGTCTCTCCCATCCTTCTGACACTGAATATACATTTTCCTCGTCTACCCATGATACCTTATCTCGCTTAGACTTTTTTTAGTATCTCAAAAACTAGTACAACTAACTCAAGAATCCTGCATTTTAGATGCTGCATTGTCCGACCACTCCCCGGTTTCCTTAACTTTGGAAGTCGGATTACCTTGACCAGGACGAAAACCTTGGTAAATGAACATTCAACTAATGAATACACACTAATGGGGCTAAGGAGATATAAGGACATGCATGAGCCACCTCCCCACTCGTAGTATCAAAACACAGAAAAAAGACCACAGGTCCGAAATAGAGTGGTAGAGATTGCAACAAGGTCTACTCAACCATGTGCTGGGGGAATCCCTTTAAGGACGGTTCCCCTCACACACCAAAAGATGTCATGCTTCATCATAGGAGTGTCTCCTCACGTGAAAGACCTAGTCTATACGTGGGCTACAACCCCTTTGCTACAAGGGAGGAGCACAGGGATGTTTTGGTATAAATGAGGCGGGTTGTACTAAAACCCTATGTGAGCTCGGTGTGCTAAGTAAAAAAGTGCAGTGCTAATGTGAACGTGGTTAAAACTGAATACAGGGTTAGCTATGTAGCACCTTAACTCGGATACCCTGTGACAGGATTAAAATCAAATAGCTGATAACGCAGTTGCCGTCATTAGAGGCTACTGTGTTAGTGCATGACCAACATGTTTCGGCCTTGGGACCTATTCAAGTGTCACAGCCTTCTTCTTCTTGTTCTCTCCTTTCCTTTAGGAAATCCCTAAAAACTCTCCTCTTCCCTCCCTCTCACTAATTTCCCTCTCGTTTCTCTTTTCCTTTTTCCTTTTCTGTCTCTAAATCCGATTAGCGCCAGGAAACTCATGGTGACAGTGCGCTCAATAAATTTGTTATAACATAACATAACATATAACAGGGTCGAGTGTACAGCTACTGCAACTAAGTGAAAATACAAGCAGATGTGAAAATGTATGTGCAGTATTAACGGTGTGTTATACTGAACCAGTGGTCCTTCTGTTCAGTATGTTCACTGTGGAATCTGTGGTGAGACAAAAACAACATACAAAATTTACAATAACGCAAGATTAAGACAGTGCATTAAAGACTAGGTTGAATAGCAATGCAATATAACCACTCATAAGTCAAAGCACTGGACCACATACCACTATTTAGTAAATATGTAAATTAGTAAAGAGATGTGTGGCTCACCATCATTGATTAGGGAATTCGCCACGTCTGTTCTGGCATACTAGCCAAAGGGTACATGCGCCCAACCAACCTAATAGAAAAGGTTGTGGCATTAAAATGAGAGAGGAAAACATATGGAATAGAGGAAGAGAAAAAGCACGATCAATGCTCAGAATGCGAAAAGGGGGGGGTCACATAATGTGTCATATTGGGACATATGGTATGGTGGGTGACCAGTTTAACATGCAGCTAGAGGGTCCATTTGGAAGAGTGCAAATCTGACGTGGGCAGGAAGACCCCATTGGCCAATGTAACTGGCGTGGTCAATGCTTTAGTGGAATATTAGAACATCTGCAATGACATCCCAGTGGTTCTCAGGCCGGTGGTCAGGAATAGGTCACAGTGCAGTCCACTGTGGTTAGCATGGGAGGCACCATCATGCGAAAAAGGCATTGAACAGTATTCGCTAGTGGGTGTGGGCGAGCAAAAATGCAGACTCGCAAGTGAAAGCTAACTCGATGGGCACACCGTGAGGTCGGGTGTCACACATGGGGACTGGTCTGAGCAGTGACTGGCAAACTGGCTAGAGCACAGCTCTAAGGGAATGGTACGTGGGTCCCACATGGTGGAGGAAGAGAATTGCCTAAGTTAACAGGGACGCGTGTAAGTGCCTTGGAGAGGCACATGGAAGTGCCAGGCTCCAGTCCTCGGATCATGGCGGGCAGCGAATAATGCTGGACCATTGGTGGGGGTATTTCGCGTCAAGCTAGTGGGAGCGGTAAAATGGCCCTCACTATAAATGGCTGCACACCCGGTAAAGACGTGTGGAGGTGATGGAATCAGTCCTGGTCGGACCAAAGAAAGGCGTGGAGCCTGTTGGATGAGTAGGATCAAAAACTAGCGCAGCGCTGGTGAGAGAAAGCCGGCGGGTGGTGCGCTGGCCTCGAGGTTGGGGTGGGTGGAAAGTAATGCTTACCGCTCAGTTGTAGCCTGGTAGACGATCGGCACACGTCCGCAGGGCAGGAGACGCTGGACCCTGGGACGGCGTGTTTAAGTAGTGTTGATCTGATGTGGATCAGGTGCGGAAAACACGTCCTGGTGGGCGGAGATCCGCTGGAAGTGTAGGAATGCTGGGATTTGTGGTAAGAATACTGCCAATGAAGAGGTGATGTGCCTAGTTACAGCCCCGTGGCCCGGACGGAGTGGGTAGCAAGTGTATGCAAAGAGAGGGGGGTGGGAGGGCCTGGCCATATGTCGATCAAGGGCCCTGCCAAGCGGGCGGGTGGAATGCGGGAATAAAGATGTCTGGAACATGTGGAGAAGTGTGGCTCAATGGTTAGAGCGGCAGACCCTGATGCAGAGGTCGGGCCCGGGACCAGGGTTCAATTCCAGCCTCGGCGGGTCTTGGGCTCAATTTCCTCGGACCTGATAATTCTCGCCTCGGTGCCTATTCTAATCATGGGTCCCACTCTGTGACTCTGGGCAATAGCTTGCTTAATCTCCACAACGGCCCCCACAACGCTAAGGATGCCTGGTTTCACCTTGGGGGTGCCCAGGAGTGGACACCTCACAGGGAAAGCCAGGATGGGTTCCACAGCGGTATTCGTACAAGCGCCTTGAGACCCTTGCGGGTGAGTAGTACGCTATACAAGTATCTATTTACATTTACATTTACAACTGGTACAGGGTTCGTTACAACCTGGTCTAGAGGTGAATGGCTGTATTGGTGTGGCAGGAGAGAGGCTCCATGATTCGGCAGCCACTGTAAGTGTGGGCATAGTAAAATTACCGTAGTGCTAAATGCGATTGGTGCATGTGGGTAATGGAGCACGTCAAACGTAGTAGGCAACGTACAGATGGGATGCATGAGTAGCGTGTTCACAGCCCTGGGAGGAGAGACTGTGCACGCTAGAAAAGGGATGAGGCACCTTGCTAAAGCAGCCTAGTGGGCCATGAAACTGTGAAAAGGAGCATGATGTCAGTGGTGAGAAGGACACCGCTCAGCCATATAGATCGGCTGACATGAATCTCCTGAAGTAAATCCCAATTACAAACCCACTCTCAAGAATATCTTACCACACATCAAGGTTCTGTGACCTCAGGTAGAATAATGTGGGCTGTGGCTAAAGCTACTATTAGAGGTCAACTAATGCGGGAGGCAGCGCTAGCCAACAGACGAAATTCTGCGCGACAAAAAGAGCTAGAGGATGACATACAATCTTATACTTGCTTATATACCGCAGCACCAACCCCACAAAACCGTAAATCATTAGAACAAGCCCGAATGGCATTAAATAGCCTCTTTACATCCAAGGCAGGATTCACACTCCAAAGAATGAAGGGAAGACACTATGAACAAGGAGAGAAGGCAGGCAGATTGTTGGCGGCACAATTACAACAAAGGGAAGCAGCTATGGCTATACCAACAATTAAATCATCTCAAGGTAGTATACTTACCAGGCCACAAGATATAGTAAATGAGTTTGCCGCTTTTAGTAAGTCTCTTTAAAGACCTGGAACTCAAATAGATTTGGAAAGATTGTCAAGTCAAGTCAAGTCAAGTCATAAAATTTGTATAGCGCACTACATACCCAGAGGGTTTCAAGGCGCTTAGGAAGGGGAGGAGGATTACTTGTCAAATATCCACGTTTTAAGTTGCTTTCTGAACGCTAGGTGGTTCTGGGTAAGGCGAAGGTAAGCGGGGAGTGAGTTCCATGTTTTAGCAGCCAGGTATGAAAAGGATCTGCCTCCCATGGTGGTCTTGTTGATGCGAGGTACAGTGGCGAGGGCTTGGCTGGAAGAACGTAGTTGGCGGGAGGGGGTGTAGAAGGACAGTCGTGAGTTGAGGCAATCTGGTCCGATGTCGTAGAGTGATTTGTGTGCGTGGGTAAGCAGTCGGAAAGTGATCCTCTTATTGACGGGTAGCCAGTGGAGGTCTTTAAGGTGACCAGAGATGTGTTCGTTGCGTGGGATGTCTAATATGAGCCTGGCTGAGGCGTTTTGGATTCGTTGGAGTTTCTTCTGGAGTTTTGCGGTAGTACCCGCGTAGAGGGTGTTTCCGTAGTCCAGTCGGCTCGTGACCAGAGCGTGGGTGACTGTTTTTCTTGTTTCGGAGGGGATCCAGCGAAATGTTTTTCTGAGCATGCGAAGAATGTTGAAGCAGGAAGAGGATACGGCGCTGACTTGTCTGTTCATTGAGAGTGAAGAATCCAGGATGACGCCAAGGTTCCGTGCGTGGTCTGTCGGGATGGGTGCTTTTCCGAGGGCTTCCGGCCACCAGGAGTCGTCCCATGCAGAGGGGGATGTACCTAAGATGAGGACTTCTGTTTTGTCTGAGTTCAGTTTCAGACGGCTTTGTTTCATCCATTCGGCCACTTCTTTCATTCCTTCGTGTAGGTTAGTTTTGGCGGTGTTGGGGTCATTGGTGAGAGAAAGGATCAGTTGAGTGTCGTCCGCGTAAGAGATGATGTTGAGGTTGTGTTGGCGTGCGATGGCCGCGAGGGGGCTCATGTATACGTTGAAGAGGGTGGGACTGAGTGAGGATCCTTGTGGTACGCCGCAGATGACTTCAGAGGCCTCGGACTTGAATGGAGGAAGGCGAACTCTCTGGGTTCTTCCGGTGAGGAACGAGGTGATCCATTCAAGTGCTTTTCCTTGGATTCCGATGTTATTGAGGCGTTGTAGAAGGGTGCTGTGGCAGACTGTGTCGAAGGCAGCGGAGAGGTCGAGGAGGATGAGGGCGACTGTGTCTCCATTGTCCAGTAGAGTTCGAATGTTGTCTGTTGCTGCGATGAGGGCGGTCTCAGTGCTGTGTTTAGCTCGGAAGCCAGATTGTGAGGGGTCGAGGGATTTGTTGGCTTCGAGGAAGGCGGCGAGCTGGTTGTTGACAGCTTTCTCGATGACTTTGGCCGGGAATGGAAGAAGCGAGATGGGGCGGTAATTTTTGAGTTCGGTGGGGTCCGCTGTTGGTTTTTTCAGAAGGGCGGTGAGTTCAGCGTGTTTCCAGTCTTCCGGGAAGGTGGCGGAGTTGAATGAGCAGTTGATGACGTCTCGGAGGTGCGGTGCTATGACGGAGTCTGCTTTGTTGAAGATGTGGTGAGGGCATGGGTCTGTGGGGGATCCTGAGTGGATGGAATTCATCAGGCGGATGGTGTCCTCAGTGGAGATTGGGTTCCAGTCGTTAAGGGTGTTCACGGGGGGAAGATGATCAGCAAATGGTAGGGTGGGTTGGTTTCCGGGATGGTTGTCAAAGCTGTTGTGGATGTCTGCAATCTTGTTGTGGAAAAAAGAGGCTAGGGAGTCGCAGAGGGCTTGAGAGGGGGTGATGTCGTTGGAGTTGGCCGAGGGATTGGAAAATTCCTTGACGATGTTGAAAAGTTCCTTGCTGTTGTGGGCGTTGTTGTCAAGTCGATCCTTGAATGCTGTTTTCTTGGCTTTTCGGATCAGTTGGTGGTGAGTGCGGGTGGCGCTTTTGAAGGCGTCCTTGGTGCTGGTGGTTGGGTCTTTTTTCCAGGCCTTTTCAAGGGAGCGGCAGAGTTTCTTGGACTTCTTGAGATCATCGTTGAACCATGAGGCTTTCTTGCTGCCAGGTTTGCTTTGACGTTTTTTCAGTGGAGCTAAGGTGTCGGCGGTGTTGGATAACCATAGGGTGAGGTTGGCGGCGGCTTCGTTAGCGTTAGAAGAGAGGGCTGGGGAGTTTCGAAGGAGCGATGCGGAGATTTGGTCCGTGGTGATTTTGTTCCAGTTTCTTTGCAGGGTAGGATGGGGGTGGATGATGGGTTTCGGCTTGTTGTAGGTGAAGTGAACGCAGCTGTGGTCAGTCCAGAGGAGATCCGTAGTGTGGCTGAAGGAGACATGATTGCTGGATGTGAAGATGGGGTCGAGTGTGTGACCTGCGATGTGGGTGGGGGAAGTGACTAGTTGTTTAAGTCCGAGGTTGGCGAGGTTGTCCAAGAGGGTGGTGGTGTTGCGGTCGTTGATCTTTTCAAGGTGAAAGTTGAGGTCTCCCAAAAGGATGTAGTCTTTGGAGGGGAGCGCGTGTGGGGTGATGAAGTCTGTGATGTCTTCACTGAATTTTGCGCGGGGTCCTGGTGGTCTGTAGAGGAGAGTGCCTCTGAGTGTGGTTTTGGGGTCGATGTGGATCTGGAAGTGAAGGTGTTCGGAGTTGGCGAGGTTGGCGTCAGAGCTGGTTGAGATGCGAATGGATTTCTTATGGACGATAGCGATTCCTCCTCCTGTGTGGCTGGTACGGTCTTTGCGAGTGATCTTATAGTCTTCAGGGATGACAATGGTGATGTCTGGTGCGGAGGAAGCATTCATCCATGTTTCCGTAAGGAAGGCGATGTCCGGAGAAATGGTGTCTAGTAGATTCCATAGGTCAATGGCGTGTCTGTGGACGGATCGGGTGTTGAGAAGGATGCATTGTAGGTGATTGGGGTCGGGGATCTGTGGTGTGGTCGAAGCGGAGATGTTGACGGTGCTTATGAATTTGCAGGAGTAGCAAGAGAAAGGTCCATGGGTGTGTCCAGGAGCGGCTTGGACGCAGTTGGTGGCGCGACCGGGGTCAAGGGCTAGGAGGGTGGCGGCATCGTAGGTAATGCGGGAGGGCTGGGGAGCGCGAGGGGCAGGGGGTCTGGCGCTGGGCGCGGTCCAGGCGCGGACGGGCGTAGACGGGCTTACCTTTGGCGCTCCTTCGGCGCGGATTGGGCGCGGTCGCTGCGCGTAAACGCTGCGCGCGGGAACTACTGTCATATATGGCTAGTGGAGGGGGAGGGGCGAGGGCGGCTCGGCTGGGAGGCGGGGCGGGCTGCGCACGACAACAACAAACAAAATGGAGGAGGGGGGAGCACAACAGAGCGCTTGGGGAGAACGCGCTAATGCAGTAAAAATATAATCACAATCAGGTTAAAGCGCCTACTGAACAAAGCGGCAGCCAGGCACAGCTGAGGCGGAAATCACGAAGCAAATTCGGCCAGAGCGCTAATGCAGCATAAAATGTAAACACAATCACGTTAAAGCGCATACACAGCAAAGCGGCAGCCAGGCACAGCTGAAGGCTGAAATCACAAAGCAAAATTCTGCAAGAGCGCTGCTAACGATACTACAGAGGCGCTAGGGGCACTGGGAGCGACCACTCCGGCCAAAGCGTAGAGTGAGTCACAGCGCTTCCAGGTCGGGAAGCGTCGTTTGTAGATTGTGGGAGGGCGGCTCAGCTGGGAGGCGGGGCGGGCTGCGCACGACAACAACAAACAAAATGGAGGAGGGGGGAGCACAACAGAGCGCTTGGGGAGAACGCGCTAATGCAGTAAAAATATAATCACAATCAGGTTAAAGCGCCTACTGAACAAAGCGGCAGCCAGGCACAGCTGAGGCGGAAATCACGAAGCAAATTCGGCCAGAGCGCTAATGCAGCATAAAATGTAAACACAATCACGTTAAAGCGCATACACAGCAAAGCGGCAGCCAGGCACAGCTGAAGGCTGAAATCACAAAGCAAAATTCTGCAAGAGCGCTGCTAACGATACCACAGAGGCGCTAGGGGCACTGGGAGCGACCACTCCGGCCAAAGCGTAGAGTGAGTCACAAGATTGAATGACTTTCTCTCAAAGGTAGATCTCCTCCCATCTTTCTGATAAGGGTAGAGCTCTTCTTGAAGGAAAGATTAACAAAGAGGAAATTTCACATGCGATATCTAATCTACCGTACCATAAGGCCCCAGGGGGAGATGGTTCCCAGCTGAATTTTATCATTGGACTGGGCATAATATTATCGATTCTCTACATGCTACATTCCAAGAAGCAGACTGTGACAATTCTTTGGGCCCCCTTTCTAACAAAGCAATAATTGTGGTACTCCCTAAAGCTGGGACAGATCCCTTATGTTTGTGCCAGTTACAGACCTATTTCACTTTTGAATTGCAATATCAAAATCCGTTCCAGTATTCTAGCTTCTTGTCTCAAGAAAGTATAACCCTCCCCAATACATCCAACCCAAGTGGGATTTGTTCCAGGACGTTCATCTAGGAATCATTTACGTACCTTGGCGCACACACTGTGGTCGGCAAAAAACCTTTCACAAGATACGTTAGCTCTATCATTAGACGCCGAAAAGCGTTTGATTGCATTGAGTGGAAATACCTTTTCAAAGTTTTGGAACGTTTGGATTAGGTGATCAGTTTGTAAATAAAGTACGACTATTATATGACAATCCATCTGCCCAAGTAAATTGTGGAGGCTTCTCATCTGACCCATTTCCAATCCGAAGAGGTACTCAGTCAGTCAGTCAAAGAACTTTATTTCGATTCAAAAGTAGAATCATAAAAGTATAAACAAATTAAGAAAAGACATTACACATATAATTAAAAAAGAAGCCATACAGTTATATTAACATCCGAAATACATATTATATATCCAATTTGAATTTACAATACATTCAGGTTAAAAGGGTCATATATGTAGACAAAAAATATTGTAAAGTGCATGTGAATTCCATTTGAATACCAATATATACAATAATCTGCTAGATGTATCTCAGATAATAAACGTTGGTATCCAATAATGCTGTTCAATATCGATTTCTGATAGTGAGCGCTAATCTAATAAAACTAAGCACAGCACTGCATATGGCTGGAGTTGATAAAGATGATAAGTATTCATATCCCTCTTTGTAATAGCGGGATCCAAGAGTTAACAAAACAGGCTTGATGAACCGATTTTTTGGATCTTTATAAAAATTACAAAAAAGATAGAGGTATTTTGTGAAACTATGTTATTACAGGGGCAAGGGGGAAGTCTCTCACACCACCCTGCTTGCTTTGGGAAAGCAAAAAGAAAATGCAATGTACCAAGGCGAAACCTTGTCAAATAAAAACGCCATTGGCATGCATAATATATGATAGATAAGGCTGCTGTTGCAGCTTACCCCCATCATATACTGCATGCTCACTATTTCTTAACATACCTAAACTGGTACGATAGGCATCCTTAATTGTTAGTTTGGTCTCCCTGCCAACAGTTTCGGGATTTAGGTATATGTGTCCCAATCCAATCTTGTGAAAGGTTTCCCTTACGTATAGTAGCCATGGGATCTCCATAGAATGATCAAGCTTAAGGCAGTCTTGCAAAATTTCCTTTGCGAGTTTCAATTCATCAGACCCCCAAACCTTGCTCCATAGCAGCAAAGGTGAGACATGGATAGTATCACTCACAAATTCAAGACCCACCTCAGTATGACAAAAACTATTTGAAGTGCCAGATGGAACAGATAAAAGGCGCTTTATAAATTTATTTTCCATGACTTGGATTTTGTTACAGTTTTGTATACCCCATACTCCTGCACCATAAGTTGCAACAGGAATGCATTTTGCTTTATATAGAGTTTTTAGTTCTGCAACCAACTTTTGACCCAATTTACTTGAGAAACGGAAAAGGGCCTCTATAGATTGCGTAGCCTTTTGAGCACGGGCTGATATTAAAGGATCCCAACTCAGAGTTTTATTGAATAAATTCCCCAGATAATTGAAATTATCGACTTTCACAATAATTGAGTCATTCACCATACCCCTACGAGATTTTACCCCTTTAGGACCGCAGACCATGGCAAAAGACTTTGTGAAGTTGACCCTTAGATCTAATCCTTGCATAAAAGCGTCAAAAGCATTCAAACACGTTTGCATGCTATTGGCGGTTAGGGTCATTAACACCGTGTCATCTGCATAAGATAACATCGGTATACGTTTGCCATTAACCTGGGGGAAGTCTACACAACTTTCCAACAGATAGCCTTCCAAATCGTTGGTGTACACCAGGAACAACAAGCATTTGCAATGCAATAGGTCTCGCATTAGGAAAGTTTGAGCTGTTGGTATTGTAAATGACAAATTTTTTATTTATGTGTTGGTTTGGAAAATCTTGAATTGAATAGCTTTGTCATTTACAATGCCAATAGTTTTAACTTTCGCAAATGTGACACCTACAGCATTTGTAATGCAATATGTGTTGTATTTACGTAACTTAGATGTATTGAGATTACAAATAAAAATGGCATTTATTTTTTTAGTCAGTGCATCTTGTACTAAGTGCGCGGCATTGCAGGCCACTTTTGATCCGTCTTTTGTTACAGTTTAATGTAGCGTGACCTTGACCCGAAGGTATCGGAGCGCTTTACCCTAGCGCCAGTTACGTTACACACAGACACATTCATTTTTGGGAGGCACGGGGAGATTAAGGGCCAGATGTAGGTAAATCATATTTACCGACTCTTAAATACCGAATTTTACCGATTCGGTATTTAAGAGTCGGTAAATATGAAGTACCGAGATGTAGGTAAATCCAGATGTGGATTTACCGAATCTTTAAAAGTCGGTATTTACCGATTCGGTAAATACCGACCGGTAATGCCCCATTCATTCCTATGGGCTTCAAAGCCCATAGGAATGAATGGGGCATTACCGGTCGGTATTTACCGAATCGGTAAATACCGATTTTGACAAGGGTGCAGGGGGTGTCACTTTGACACCCTCTAGCACCCCCAAAAAAGGGTCGGGGGCCATATGGCAGGCAGACCTGCCCTAAGGGCAGGTCTGCCTGTCATATGGCACAGGTGTGCATGCACACATGTGCATGCACACCTGAATCGGTATTTCACCATCAAATTGAATTTGATGGTAAAATACCGATTTCTTAGGCCTTGTGGGACTCATAAGAGTCCCACCTACATATCAATTTTACCGATTCTGTAAAAATACCGGTCGGTAAATTTACCGACCGGTATATTTACAGAATCGGTAAAATTACCGATTTGCACCCTTTCTGTCCTCCTACATCTCGGTAGCCAAATACCGGTCGGTAACGGCCGAATTCGGCCGTTACCGACCGGTATTTGGCTACCTACATCTCGCCCTAAGTGATTTGCTCAGAATCACACGATGCTGAGACGACGCCGAGGCTCCAACCTTACCTAGTCCCCCCACTCCCAAATCGGCAGCTCTCGCCATTGAGCCGGAGAGTTGAATTCTGCAAGTTATGCAGCAGAGGGTGAAGTTAGTAATTGGAAATTGCAGTAAAGGCACAATGAAGCGGAAAATGCCACAGCCCCATAAAGAGGTGTTTTAGTGGCCCTGTTGGTAAAGGATTAAAAACCTACAGATTGACATGTTGCAGAATAATATACTCATAAAAGCCCTAGAATCTCGCCAAAGTCTTAGCTGGACGAAAAACATACTTGTATATCTTCACGAAGTAAGAAACTTCATTAAATTATAAAAATATGATTTTTTATACTGGTTTGGTTAATACTACCTGCAGACAAAAACTGCGCACTGACCAGAACCGGATAGGATTTAAAGTGTATTTTACAAACAAGAACGAATCTATACTTTTGAAGCCACAGCCCACTGAGTCACTGCTAAACGGTACAAAACAAAACCATATACAGTCTCCTCCGCCGACCAGCTTGACTCGGCCCAACGAACGAACATTCCAGAACCGCACCGAGCGCCCAGGCCCCAAAATCGCGTTGCTCCATCCAAATAGCAGGAAACGCGCTGAAAAATAACACGCGCCTCCTGAAAGGGGCTTTGGCGAGAATTTCTCTTTGCTGTGCACGAATTGCACGTAGTGCAGCCTTTTGATTTTCAGTTCATGTAAACACACCCAGTACAACCTTTTCTATTCAATATGCGTCCATTTTCTCAAATACCTTCAATTTTTTTCAACGGCCACTTTACCGTTGCCATGGCACTTACAGATCGCCCCCCACATTGGTTGTGGGCAGATCTGCATAAAGCGACTTCTAACAAAAAAACATCCCCACCAAAAAAGGAAGCCGTGTTCAGTTTTGCTCCCTCCCTCACACACACACACACACAAACACATACACACACCAACTTTTGCAGTACAGCTCGACCTTTGTTGTCAGGTTTTCGGGACATACACAGTTTACATTACAATAAATTACATCAGAACTGCAAACGTATGTTCAACTCAGCCGAAATATAACAACATGCGAAGTAATAGAGTCAAGGGGACGGAAACGCACACATGGTGTGTCCGTTTACCTGCTGGTTGGAGCCGATCCACAGCGCGATCGAGCATGCTGGTCGGCTGTTCTCGGAGCCGAAGCAGTGTATACCGGCTCAACAAACCACGTGACGCGGAAGCGAGCCCGCTCCGTGTGTGGTAATAGAAAACAGACTAGGGAGTGGAGATTAACTCATCCAGGGTGGGGGGCTGAAGGAATACATTAAAAGGTGCGTGTTTATACAGCAGCTATAAATCCATCAGTTGGAGTGCAAAAGAATATACATTGGGACATGGAACACAGGATGGTAAAGGCCCATCCAAATCGTTCATGGTTATTGAGACATATGGAAGATAATATTTACAGAAATAAGACCTGACTGGTGACTCGAGAAAACCCAGCATCTTGTATGGAAATAGCAAACGAGCCTGAATCAGCCGAGCGTCACCCTGCAGCCGATGATGAGTGGGAGGGCGGGGGATGCCTGCGCATGCGCGCCACTCTGCAGTTTCGTTTTGCCGAGCGCGAGCCCGGAGAAGAGAAGTGCCGCATGAAGTCCCGGGTCCCAGGAGGGGGCCCGGGTGAAGACCAGAGTGGAGACTGTGGGGCCCCCATGCCTATGGGGAGAGCTCCGCTTTTTGGGAGAGTGCCAGAGGACCTCGAGTGTTCCGCGGGGCTCCCTTAACCGATGGTGCGAGCCCGAGTCCGACTCCGGTGAGTTAAAGGGAGGGGAGGGAGGGGAGGGAGGGGCTGTGTGCCGTGTGCCTGTATGTGTGCTGTGTGCCTGTATGTGTGCTGTGTGCCGTGTGCCTGTATGCGCGCGCCTGTGTGTTTGTGTGTGCGTGCGTGCATGCAGAGGGGTGGGGGGTGTACGCTTGTGTGTCTGTGTGTGTTCGAATGTGTCCGTGCGTGTGTCTGTGTGTGTGCGCGTGGGTCTGCGTGTGTGTATGCAGTGTGTGTGTGCCTGTGTATGGCCGTGTATGTGCGCATGCGTGAGTGTGGAGTGTTTGCGCATGGGAATGAGGCACGAGAGGGGCACGGCGCCGTGCGCGCTCACGAGGTAAAATCTGAGCAAATCTGCGCTCGTGCACCCTCTCGTGTCCACATTCCCAAATACGGGTGACATTAGTTGTCGAAGCACTGCAATCAATGCTTACGCATTGAATGCAGGTCGTGCTTCGACCTAAAAAGGGAGCTAGGATACATCCCTGGCGCACACCTTCAGTTGATGGGATGGGCTTTGTCTTCTCCCCATCTGGGCCAAATCGGATCCTCACTGTTGTGGCGGCGTGCAGTCTGCGGAGAAGGGTGACCAACGGTTCTTCAAACCCCATGGTCTCCATCATCTTCCACAATTTATCTCTGCAGACAGTGTCAAAGGCACTGGATAAGTTCATGAAGGCCAAGAGGATACAACCACGCTTGGCCTTCATGTACTTACCCATAATTAAGGCCAAATTAAGGCACTGCTCTGTGGTTTCTTTGCCCCTCCTAAACCCATACTGGGAGTCCACAATAATACCTGATGAATCAGCCCAGGTTTCCAGGCATGCCAATATCACCCTTCCCATCAGCTTACAGGACGCATCTATTAACGATATCGGTCTGTAGCAGCACGGGTCAGCTTTGTCCCCCTTTTTAAATATAGGTACCACTACAGCCTCTTGCCAGGAGGACGGAATACGCCCTACCACAACTGCTCTGAATAAATTTAATAAGAGTGGTGCCCACACCTCAACGTTGTATTTAAAAAGATCCAGAGGAACTGAATCCGGCCATGGGGCCTTCAGTGGGGTACCCTTCCTAAGAGCGTCCTCTATCTCTGGGATGGTGAGCGAAAGGCTAAGCGTTCGGGCTGACTCCATGTTGAAATCTCTAACCCCCTCATTTGGAGTTGACAATGTCACACCTTTTGGGTTAAAAATCCTTCCATAATGTGCTTCCCAGGTAACCCCTGATATGTGCACCAACATTTTGCCCTTTTCGTCGCTCTTTTGGAATGGGCGGTTTATTACCTCGCAGAAAAGCCTGCTATCCTTAAGTTCTGAGGCTTTTCCTAAATCATCCCATGCCTTTTTCTTTGAGTCTAATTTTCGCCTAATAATGGCGTCTCTATAAAGTTTCCTTGACTTTCTAACCAGCTCCCTGTCCCGTGACACTTGGTGTAGTGCCTTCGTTAATCTAGTTTGTGCTTTGGAACATTCTGCATCAAACCATTTGCATCCATTTTCTTTATTCCCGTTTCCAGTTTTTAATAGATGTGATGCTAAATTGCCTAAAAGAGCCTCAAAATTCTCAATTATCACATCCGGCTCATTGGTGGCAGTTAAGCAAGCATCTATCCTTAATTTGTTTGCTTTAAAAACTTCCACCTCCAGTTGACTTACGTCTACCTTATCCCACTTTATGGTAACCCCCTGATTCTGGCAAAATGTTATTGGGTGTTCCGGGGTCTGAACTCTCTCAAGAACGGGACTCAAGCTTAAAATTAAAGGGTTATGGTCACTAGCAGGATTCACTTCAATCTCGAAATCATTTACAAGGTGAATGTACCTGCTAGAGACCATAGCAAAATCAATTATGCTCATCTGGCCCCCTGTACCTTGAAAGGTAGGTATTCCCAAAGGTCTTGAGAAATTAGACATATCCAGGACACAAAGTTCATTAATCATAATGATATTATTCAAAGCATCCCCTTGTTCTGAGTGTTTAAAATGAGCTAATGGGGGCGTGGCCAAGATGGCGGCGGAGTAGGACGTGCTGGCCTTTCTTAGCCTTTCATTGCACCCTCTTCAAGGCCCGGCTACCGACGTTCGAGTACCCCTACCCCTCCCTGGTATAGGGTGACCAGTTGCCGGTGTCCAGCTTACCGGCCGACGACAATCCATGGGTTGCTCCCGGTGAGGCCCGCAACGTGGCGGCCATCGGCCTTTGAAGTGGAACTGCGGCAGGGAGCTTCTGAGAGCAGACGCGGATCGGGTGAGCTCTTGGGGTCCCATCGGCGAGGCGGAGAGGCGATCGGAGGAGAGGGCTGAGCTGGATGGCGCTTTGAAGAGGCGCCCCAGTTGAGAGCGGGGAAACGGGAGCCCAGCATAGGAGGAGCACGGTCCCCGGCCCGGCGGACTAAGCAAGGCCGTGGCTTCTGGGCCTGCGCGGCCCGGCCGAGATTGCGAGGAGGTGCGGAGTGAACAGATGACGATCGGAGATCGTCCAACAGAGCCCCGTGAGGCAGCTTGAGATACGTGGGCGGCCTTCCCCATACACGGCCTGCCACGGGTCGGAGCGGCCCTTAAGGGCTTGGATACCGGATTATTGTAGCAGTGTGCGGTGGGCGCCGGTGAGAGATAGGACTAGGCCCAGCCATCTGAGTGCGAGCAGGGTGTGCCCCGGTTGCGCCGATTTACGAGTGGTGGCGCTGGGCTGCCCGTGCCGAGTCTGGACCTCTAGGGCCTATAGGGGCCTCCACTGCCTGCGCTGGTGGGCCCTGGTCGGTGCGCCCTGTGCCCTCACACCGAATAGTGACGTTCCGCATTCCGGCCTTAATTCTTGCCCGACCAGGTGGCTGTTGGAGCTGCGGAGTGCCCCGTTGGGGCGAAGGGCTGCCGGTGCCTGCCTTCTTACTTGGTGAGTGATGCGCTTTGAGGCCTCGAGGTGGAGGGAGGCGTGTTGGACCAGTGCGAGGACTTGCTGCTCGGGTGGGAACCTGAGACTGGCCGGACGGGCGGCGCTGCGGTCCCCCCTGGGTCATGAGCGCAGCGCGAGAGAGGGGTCTACAGCGACATACCATCGCAGCGGCTAGACTAAAGAAAGATAAGCCAGGCAAAGATGGATTGCCGAAGAGTGCGGCGCAGGCCGTGTCGCCGGTAGCTGACAAGTCCCGGGCCGGAGCCAGGTGGAGGAGCCCGTGACCAAAGCCTTTATGGTAGAACTCTTTGCGGCAATCAAGGAGGACATTGCGGGGCTACGCACACAGCTGGCTGCAGACATGAAGGATGTTCAAAGGGACGTTGATGATATAGGTGAGCGCGTGGCCACGCTGGAAGAGCACGACCTTGAGACGGCGGGCGACATACATCAGCTTCAGCAGGACATCATCAGCCTGACCGAACAGAACCTCGACCTTCAGGCCCACGCGGAGGACTTGGAGAATCGGTCCCGCCGCAACAACATCCGGATCAGAGCGGTGCCGTGGAAGGGCGAGGGAGCAGATCTACGAGAGTATGTCGAGACCCTCTTTAAACAAGTCCTGCAGGACGAGGAGGTGTCGGAGATTCGTATGGACAGAGTGCACCGTGTGGGTCTGCCAAAGGGTACAAAGGCACCACCACCGGACATCCTCGTCTGCGTGCATGATTTTCAATTGAAGGAACGCATCCTCAGAAAGGCGCGCGATGTCGTCCCTCTGCAGTTCCGTGGACACAATCCGGTGCTCTTCCAGGATTTGTCGGCGTCGACGCTGCAGAAACGCAGGGAATTCAAACCGGTCACGACCCATCTGCGCGATCGCAACATAGCATATTCATGGGGTCATCCATTCAGACTCATCTTTCGCTGGCAAAATAAATTGGTCCAGGTCCGTTCGCTCACAGATGCCATGGAATTCCTGGGCATAGAACACACGGATCCGGAGTCGGCTGGCGGTAGCGGGATCTTCAGGCGGCGACGACGCTCAGCGGAGTGGCTGAAAGTGGGCCGCTCTGTACCCAAGAGAAGGCCTGATCCCTCAGTTTGTCTCCAGGAGAGGGGTGCAGCTGTAGCCTCCGTGGCCCTGGTTACGAAGGCAATACCAGATGACGTTCCGGAGGTGCCATGAAGCCCGGGAGGGTACAACGCCGGTGTCGGAGGGGGGCATCCCCTGAAGGTACTCTAGTATGTCCTGCTGGATGAGTGAGTCCCGTATCAGGAATTGGAAGACTGTTGACTGGTACCTCTTCCCCTTGCCCTTGAGGCCTGTACTACGAACTCTCGTATGTTGCTTTTTCTCTTTCTGCTCCTGTTTGGTTCTGTTAAGGGGGGGTTCTGTGAGTATGTTGGGGGGGTGGGGAGGGGTAGGTTGTGGGGGACTCCGCATCAGACCTCTGCAGATTGTGTATGACTGTGCATTCTGCTGTCTCCCTTCACGTCGATTGGTGTGTATGCAAGGCGCGTGGGTCTGCCGCGCTTTGCTCTGGATTCGCTCTGGAGAGTTTGCTTTGCTGATCTGGATAGAGACGGATGGCTAGGGAATTGAAGGTGGTGAGCCTCAATGTCCGGGGGCTCAACAATCCAGTGAAGCGCTCTGCTGTCCTGTCCCTCCTTGAACAATCGGGGGGGGGGAATGTGTGCCTTTTACAGGAGACGCACCTCCTCCATAAGGATGAGCGTTGAATGCGTGACAAGAGATTTCCTCTTCAGTTGTGGTCCTCGGGCCCTACTAAGAGGAATGGAGTGGCCCTCCTTTTCAGTTCCCGAATGCGATGTAAGGGTTTGACCCATCTTGTAGACATACGGGGGAGATTTCTTGCGGTGCGGGTGCAATGGGGGGATACGATTTTCACCATTGGGTCCCTGTACGCTCCGAATGTGCAACAGGAGCCTTTTCTGCGTACAGCTCTGGCCCAGGTCCTTGCTTCCCCTGATGCTCTCCTCTCCGTGGGGGGGGACTTTAACCTTGTAATGGATGAGACTCTCGATAGATCGACAAATAGGCTGCACCACTCAGGGGCCTGGTCCGCAGAGGGGAAGCACTGGTTGGCGGATGGTGGTTTGCATGATGCGTGGAGGCTGCAACACCCCCAAGAGCGCGCCGACACATATTATTCGGCTGCACACAAAATGTACGCGCGCCTTGACCACTTTCTGGCTTCTTCTGCCCTGCTGCCCCACCTCCGAGACGCTGACATTGCCCCCTGTTCCCTTTCGGATCATGCTCCCCTGACGGTCACGATTACCCTGCGCGGCTTGCGACCTTCCTTCAGCTGGCTGGCGGCTCCGCGACTCCATGCTTCATGCTGATTCTGTAGTGGCAAAGATCAGGGAGACTATCACTCATTACCTCGCCGAGAACCCAATCGGGGATACGGCGATAGCATCTATTTGGGAGGCGTTGAAACTGGTGGTTAGGGGGGACTTCATTGCTTTAGTGGCCACGTACGCCAAGCTTCGTAGAGACAAAAGAGAGGAGCTGGAGGTGGAAGTGCGGGGATTAGAATCTATCCATAAACGGACTGGGGCACAGAGGGTCTGGAGGGAGCTTGAGACCAAGAGACGCATGCTGAAGCACTTGGATCTTGATAGAGCGGAACATGCGCTGCTGCGCCTGCGTCACAAGTTCTACATGAGTGGGGACAAGGGTGGTAGAATGCTGGCACATCATCTGCGGGCTCAGATCCAGTCGCACGCCGTCACTGAAATCCGCGATCACCAATCCGCGACACATACCACTGACTCCGAGATTGTTGCGGCCTTCCGACGTTTTTACCAAACCTTGTACACAAAGGAAGGCACAGCTCCCATAGCTGGCGACCGATACCTTGAGACGGCTGGCATTACGCCCCTATTTGAGAGTGCTGTTGAGGACCTGAACATGGAGATTCGCATTGAGGAGGTTATCTCTGCCATTGCCCGGCTAAAATTAGCTAAATCCCCCGGGCCCGACGGCTTTTCCGCACTTTTTATAAAACCTTTTGCCAGGAATTGGTCCCGTTTTTGACCCGCCTCTTTAATTCGTTCCTGGACACGGGAGCGGTCACACCCTCTATGTCTGATGCTGCCATCACGGTCATCCTTAAGCCTGGCAAAGGCCCTGCTGATTGTGGCTCTTATAGGCCAATCTCCCTTCTCAACGTTGATGCTAAGCTGTTTGCGGGCATCCTGGCGGCACGGCTTAGCCCTCTTCTGGATGGTGTGGTTGAGCCTGATCAGTCGGGCTTCATTCCTACCCGTCAGGGCAGTGACAACTCCAAGAGATTGCTGCACCTGCTGGATGGAGTACACCGCGCGAAAACGCAGGCCTTCCTTCTATCCATCGATGCGGAGAAGGCCTTTGATAGGGTTGAGTGGGGGTTCCTTTTCCAGGTGCTACAGGCTTTTGGTCTTAAGGGTAATTTTCTGCGATGGGTACAGGCCCTCTGCGCGGCTCCCAGGGCGGTCGTGCGTGTCAATGGCTGTAGGTCGGAACCATTTTCTATCACCAGGGAGATACGGCAGGGGTGTCCCCTTTCCCCACTCCTATTTGCGTTTTATATGGAGCCATTTGCCCAACGTGTCAGGTCCCACCCTGACATTGCTGGCATTCGATTTGGGGCGGATGAACATAAAATCAGTTTGTATGCTGATGATGTTATTTTGGCTCTGCAGAACCCCGCTTCCTCCTTGCGATGCCTCTCTGCGGAGATCCGAGCCTTTCATGACGCGGCGGGCTTTAAGGTTAATTTTACTAAATCTGAAATCTTAAACGTCTCTGTTCCGCCTGAGGAAGTGGTTGACCTGCAATGGGATTTTGAATTCCGCTGGACGCAGTATGACATCACATATCTGGGCATCCGCCTTGCCTCGACTGTGTCCAAAACACTTTCCTTGAACTACCTCAAGCTGATAGAGCAGACCACCAAATCCATCTCAGCCTGGTCGCGCCTCAACTTGGCCTGGCTTGGCCGATTGGCGGCTATTAAGATGACTCTCCTGCCCAGAATACTTTACGTAATTCAAATGCTGCCCCTGACACCCCCGAAGGGAGCTCTGAAGAAACTCCAGGGCTTGTTGAATAGGTTCTTCTGGAATAACAAGGGGCCCCGGGCGGCGTTTGCAATGACCACACTCCCGAAGGCAGCTGGTGGTTTGGGTTTCCCTCATCTCTCAGCCTATTTCCAGGCCTCCTGCCTTCGCTACGTGGTTGAATGGAACATACCTGAATCGAGTAAGCACTGGTTGTTCATGGACCAGACTGTGGCGGGATGCAACATTTGGCGGGAACTCTGGTTGCCTCACAAAGATAGGGCATGGGGGCTATACTCCTCGCCGGTGACGTCACCAACGCTTAAGGCTTGGGATCAGTTGGCACTCCGTAAGGGCTGGACGTCCTTCCCTTCACCCATGACGCCGATTGTAGACAACCCCGCCTTCCCCCCTGGCCGTGCATCACCGGTCTTTCATCGCTGGCGGGAGAAGGGATGCAAGAGGGCAGGTATGCTTTTTTGACCTGGAGGGGCTGATCCCCTTTTCGGAGCTACGGTCGGACTACTACCCGCTGGACGAGTCGGATGGTTTTTATTACGCACAGGTAGCGCACTGGGTGACGCACCCGGCTAATGTGGCATTGATGTCGCATTCCCTCACGGCTTTTGAGCGCTGGCTCCTGCGCAAAAAAGACGATCGGAGCCTTATCTCTGAATTATATGCCATGATCTTGCGTGACCCGCGGCGGCAGCGTACAAAGGGGCAGGTGCGTTGGGAAGTGGAGCTGGGGCGTCTACTCTTGCAGAGAGAGTGGGAACAGATATTTTATTGTGCGCACCACACAACTGATAACACCGCAGGTACGGAGTCGGCCTACACAATGGGGACGTACTGGTGCTATACACCACCGCGCGTTGCATCCTGGGACAAGGCTAAATCAAGTCTCTGCTGGAGGGGGTGCGGTATGTCGGGTAATCTCCTTCACCTGTTGTGGCACTGTCCTAAGCTGAAACGATACTGGAAAACGATTCTTGATGAAATAGATGCTGCGTTTCAGATCACATTGCCCAGACTCCCTGAGCACACACTGCTAGGCCTCCCCCATCCGTCTTGGGTACCCCTACGCACGCTGCTAGTACGACAAATCGCGTTAGGGCTGCTGACTGCGCGACAGGTCTTGCTGGCGCGATGGGGTTCCCCGGACATACCAGACGTGCGTGACTGGTTGATGCGCCTGTGGCATGCCCTGGCGATGGAACGTCTTTCCTTGACTGTGGATGGCAGAGGGTCCGAATATGCTACTCTGTGGACCCCGTTCTTACGACTTCTATCTAAGGATCTCAGAGAAGTCACATGTCCGAAGTACTTACAAATCCTACAGCTCATTCCTCTGGATCCGATAGGTGCTGTGCCGGAGCCCGAGGTTCTAGGGACAGATATATATGGGTCAGAGTGGTGTGTATGGTACACTTGGCCTGGCTTACGTTTGATGCGGAGTGGGGCGGGAGGGGGTGGGGGGTTGGGGGGGGCGGCTAGGGGGGAATGGGTGGGAGGGAGGCGGGGAGTGTTTCTTCTGTTTTTTCTGGTTTTTGTTGGATCTTTCCTCTATGAAAATTGCGGACTCAGCATTGCCGGTGGGGGGTGGCTCTGGTTTTTACTACGCGGGACCGCCCTCCGGGTTGTAGGTCCAGACGCTGTGTTTAACTCTTGCTTGCTTGCGCCCTGCCGGCGAGTTGATGTAGGCAGCTGGGCTGTGTATAATGCTATCTGGCCGCATAATAAAATGTTTGATTCTAAAATGAGCCAATGGCTGGTCATTTAAATCTACCAAGCCACAGACTCTGGTTCCACTAAATTTACACAAAGTACAATTAAAATCACCCACCCACATAACAAGAAGAGGAAATACAATATTAGTTACTTTGACAATTTCATCCCGTAATTTTTCAATAACCGATGTTTCATGGGCATCAAATATATTGTAATACCAATTAATTAAAAGGAGAGGCACTGGAAATAAATCCTTAATCATAAGCATTTGGTACCAAGGGGATTCCACCAATGTGACAGTTTTTATCATATTATACTTAACAGAGATAGCTGTCATAAGACCACCCTTGGCTCTTCCAGCATTTGAGGCTTTGGCATGAACATTAAACATTTGGTATCCATCCAAACTATGGTCCCCTCTGCTCCAGGTCTCCTGGAGGCAGATTATATCAAAGGATTCAACAAATTTTAACCACACCGAATCCTCTAGCCTCCGCGTAAAACCAGCGATGTTCCATGAAATCAGGCGGAAAGGGCAACCCTCAACCGGACCATCTACTTCCCCCAGGGATGTTATTACTTTCGGCTGAATCGCAACACTCTCCCCCTGAATTGCTGCTACAGGGCCAATATCTGCATCCAAGGGTGCCGATTCTACCTGTCTGGTGTTGACTCTACCACCCTGATTTACTGCTATATGAGTAATATCTAGATCCAAGGGTACCATTTCTATTTGTTCAGCCCCAACTCTCTCTCCCCTAGCCGCTGCTATGGAAGCAATCAATGGATTAGGAGATAAATGTATGTTACTAACCGTCTCTGCCCAGGTTCCAGCTACTTCGTCTGGGTTTTGCCTCATTGAGCTGATAGCCCTATCCCTGTCAATGTCTTCGACCCCACTATTGGAAATGCAGGCGTTCCGGAGTCAATCAAGCCCCTCCATTCCCATGAGTGGGTCAAACCTATTTCTTAGTGGTAGATACTGTGCAACCCAATCCAATCTGTTGACACCAGTGGGTCTACCCCAGCCAAAGTTATGTGGTAGACAAGGTAAGCTAGGAATCGTATATAGGTAAAAATAATCTAAACCTAGTGATTGAATGTCACCTAATCTGGCAAACCTTGGTTCCCTGCGTATGTGGTCTACAACCCATGTGTTTCTAAAATTAACAATTATGCAATCTCCCTCGAGATCCTTAGTGCTATGGCCCAACCATGCCACTCGCCTTACTCATAGGATCTCCGAATTTGAGCCCGGGGGTATTCTCCTATTCTTACTAAGCCAAAAAATAACTTTATTCTTAAATTCCCTATCTGATTCTTGATAATCTAAGTTAATTTCTGGTACCCCTGTTAGGATAATAGTCAGAGGCATGGATTCCGAGGGGAGATATACACACGGGAGCCTCTTTCTTTGCACTTCTTTACCCTGCGGTACATTACTCGAAGGCTGTTTGACCACTTGTTTTGGATTTGGAGCCTGTTTAGGGGCAACCACCATGACTACCTCAGTGCCTTGGGCCTTTCTACTTGCCACACCTTTTTCCCCTGTAGCTAATTGAATATTCTGGGCCACGGGAGCGGCTTTAGGTGGCTTAACGTTTCCTGAGGATATAGTGGAAGGGGCTCTGACATCTTTACTTTTTGTGCTCTTAATTAGTGCATCAAGTTTTGAAGTGTTCCCCTTTGTTATTAATTCTAGCTGATCAAATTTTTCTTTGATTAATTTCATTCGGTTGATCAGGGGCACTATTAGGGACCTAACTAATGTTTCCATTTTGGCAAGAAGATCCTCATTAGAGTTCTGTTGGATCAGTATTAGTTAATGCATCATTTAAAATAGGAGACTGAACTACAGCCTGTGAAGCATCACTGGGATGTTGAGTTTTTGCAAATCTTATACCGCCACCCATCTTCTTGCCTCCCCCTGTCTTATTTTTTACATGATTAGGAGTTATAGTACATTTCTTATTTACTCTCCTCGGCCCCTGATCTTGTTCTGTCCGAGGAACAGGAGGTGGAGGCGTTGGTGTGGATGTTCTGTGGCTCAAAGCACTAGAAGGAAGACTGAGTGAGGTTGAGCTCAACATGGAGCCAGTAGCAAAACCAGCTGGCCCCTCCTCCAAAGAACAAGGGATTAGGCTAGTGTCTACAAGAACAACCGGGTCACTACAGTGGGCCGGTGTTACAGCAGACCCGATCACACCCAGAGAAGACCGCTTCCCTGTTAAAATATCTATCGACAGACGCTTTTCTGCAAATGCTATTTCCTTCTCTAGAATTCCAGTAGCCCGTTTAAAAAACTGATCCAAAGTACCCGTAACCATACCTGCATTAGTATTTACAGTAACCATTCTACTTTTCCCTGATCGTAAGGCCATGACTACGATCAACAATTATCAATAACACTTTTAGTGGGAAAATGCTCTAGGTTTATGTAGAATATAATAACACAATGTGGGAACGAAACCTAAAATCAAAAGGCAATGGCCCAGCCCGGCCTCGACCGTCCTCGGATGGCCTCAGACGGCCCGCCCTTTGCCCGGGCTTCGTCCCGCACGCGTCCTGCGTACCGCGGAAGTGTCAATGTTATATAGAAGGCAAGGGGGCGGGAAGAGGACCCAGGTGCGCTAGATGATAATGCGCACAGACTGCTGGTCCTCGCAGTCCCACTCCTCAGTCGAATTAAAAGTTACTGCAGGTGTTGGCCCCAAATCGGCAGGAAGACGAGGCAAAAGTCCTTGTTAAAAAGATTCCACACGGGAGAAGTGGCAGCAGGAGATCACGGCTGCGAGCGGGGATGCCCTTTTTCCCCACTTCTTTGCCTTTTAGCTATGGTACCCCCCGTGGCCACTATTCACCAATCAGATAAAATTATGGATATAGTTCTTCCTAAGGGTGAATCCTGACTCTATTTATATGCTGACAACATTTCACTCACTCTTACTAATCTTCCTCAATCCTTACCCAGTCCTGCCAAGTACCACGCTCCAGGCGTTAGACTAACGCATTTCAGTGTGGCACTCCGCATTACCGCACTGAAATGCATTGTCACGCATATGCATGTTGTGTCTCAGCTGTCACTGAAAGCAGCCTAAAAATGAGGCAGTGCGCCGCCGATGTGCCTGCTCTGTTCACGTAGCCTTGGGGCTCACAGTGACTGTTAGCTAAGGCAGTGCTGGCAAGCTCAAACTCAACTGCTATGATGTATAATTACATAATTGTAATCATTTCCAGAGGCATGGCTCTGACTGACAGCCTGACATCATCATCGAAGTAGTGTCCAATGACTTACTAATACATGCCGCCGGCGCGGCGGGGGACGTCACATCCTGCTGCTGGAGCGGGGAGTTTAAGTAAGGTGACTCTGCATATTTTATGAAGGTGTCCCTTGCAGCATTGCTGAAGGCAGCTCGCACCGGCCTGGGCCGCTGCCGTGCTGTAGCTCTGCTGTTATTTTACCCCGCCGGCGGCCCCTAAATTATTGCTGCTGCCAACTCGAGGGAGACGTATTAGAGGAGTAAGGGGCATATGTAGGTAATTTACATTTTGCGATTCTCAAATAGCGATTTTTAAGGAATCGCTATTTGAGAATAGCAAAATGGAATGTAGGTAATAAATCGCGATTTTTTTGCGAATCTCTAAAATTCCTTAATTGCGATTAGCAAATTGCGAATCGCAATTAAGGAATGAGTGTCCCATTCATTCCTATGGGCCAAGAGGCCCATAGGAATGAATGGGGATACATTCTCAAATTGCGATTTTCTATGACAAAATCGCAATTTGAGAATCGCAATTCCAAGGGTGCCAGGGTGTCCAAAGGACACCTGTTGCACCCCTACATTGTGCCTGTAAGTACATGTGGCCACATGGCACTTTGAATTTTTTTTAAAAATGCATTTTGACAGGAAATCGCAAAATAACATCTACTTGGAGTAGGTGGAATTTTGCCATTCCTTAAGCCAAAATCGCAATTTAAAAGGCACCCCTACATAGCATTTAAGGAATCGCAAAATTGTGATTCCTTAAATGCTTGAGCAAAATAAGGAATCGCAATTTTTGCGATTCCCTAGTTTGCTATGTGACATCTACATACCAAAAGGCCGTTTGCGATTCGCAAACGCTGAAATTCTGCTAATTCCGGCGTTTGCGAATCGCAAACGCCTTCCTACTTATGCTTCTAAATAACTCGGGTCTGTCACTGGACAGCCCTGCCCAGGACTCACAGGAGCCAGGACAGCCTTTCACTGTGGAGGCCGCGGGCAGGTGGCAACCCTGAATTGCTGCGGCCTGCGGAGGCTTGACTCTGCCTCACCTGAACTCAGCCAGCCTTGCAGACCAGAGTCGCTGCCATAATGGAGCATCACCCACTTCAGTCACCAGACTGACCCTCATCTGCTCCTGGGCGCGGCCCAAGTAAGTACCAGTGTGTGTTTATAAGACAGATCATACCAATGGCAGTGGGTGATCAGGCAACTGCAGCTTGCAGTCAGTGTCTGCTGGTGTTAGATTGAAAGGTGACATAGTGAATCCAATCAACCGGCCTGACTTGTGGTTGGATAAGAGCGCACTGGCTCTGCGTGAATTGCGCCTAATGCATCTCAGCCCTCTTGTTCAGCAGCAAACTCCACTTACAACAAGGTTGCTAATTAACAAACAATTAGCCACATGCTGATCGAATGCTTAGAGGCTTCAATACTGTCCCCACAGGCAGTCATTGCCACTCTACAGGTCCACTACAGGTGGTGAAGCCACCCAGGCCACTTACCAGATTTTGTATTTTTTTGCATCGTCCCACTAGTGAGCCCCTACACGGTGGTCCCATGGCCATAAAGCCTACTGTCGTCTAATTATATAATCAAGCTGGTTAGTCAGTACACCAAATTCTTCAAGTATAGCGAGCAGTAAACACTTCTTTCTGCAGGAGGTGCTGAGTTTCCAAGTAAAATAAAGTATGGCACAATAAACTACATGTGAAAGGTCAATGTCCGGTCTTCCTCCTGTCATAATAAATAGATTGGGCCCTGGCTGGCTGTAACCTGTGTGTGTGTGTACCTCAGCCTCACTCTGAGGCTTGCCCAATGTTGATTGTCTGTGGACACTGTCCGGTTAGGTTACACAGGCACTAGCTTAGTGCCTTGCCATATCTGGGGTTTTGCAACTGTTTTAAGATCATCTTAGTTTCTTGTTGCTCAAATGTGTGTCATTTCTGTTAACTATGGTTCCCTTGTGGTCATTTTTTGATTTTGCTTGCGAGAAAATGTCACTAATAGTCGTTAAAATATCACTCTTATTACACTGAAATTATGAAAATGTCACACATAGCCATCAGAAACCTTGGCAGCTATGCAGTAATTATTTATTTGTATTTAACTGTGTGTGTCTTTGCATATCTGCAAAGAGTGTCAATAAAATACTGCCTCCGAAAGACATGGTCATTATTTAATATTATGGTTACACAACTGTTTTACAGTGCAATGAGATTACAAGGGCACTAGGCTGGTGCCCTTCCATTTTAGATTCTTTGCAGTTCTTAGATTTTAGAGTTTCTGGTTGTTCAAATTGGTGTAATTTCTGATATTTAACTGTTTCCATGGACTTCAATTGCTTGATTTTGCTCGTGAGAAAGTGTCACTCATAGTCCTTGAATGTCACTCATAAGTACACTGAAACTATGGCAATGCCACACATAACCAATCTGAAACCCTGGCAGCTATGCCTCCCCAATCCTTTATATAGCTTCATATGCAGCTTCTCTTTCATGTAATGCTGTATTCTCAAGCTTTGCTATTACTTATAATTGTAATATTTCTCTTGTAAAACGCTCTAAACCTTTGGATAATGCCTGTGCTATATAAATATGGATAAATAAATACATGCCAAACTATCTGATTTGGGAATCAGACTTCTGTTTTTTTTTTTAAATGAAAAAAATAGCTCTATTTTATCTGCCTTCCCTCTAAAAATAGCCTTAAATTCGATGTAAGTCCTTGGGGTGAAGTAAGCAGGTCTCCTTTCAAAACCCCTCTTTCTAGTTTGGGAAATTGGAAATGAAGGCCTGCATGCCCACAAGTGGCGGTTGGGGGGGGGGGGGGACACCGGAAGCTCAGCTCTGCGCATGCTCAGGGGCAGAGACACCGATCCCAGCTCTTGTAGCTCTGCGCATGCTCAAAGAGAGAGACACGATCCAAGCTCTTGCAGCTCTGCGCATGCTCAAGGAGAGAGGCACCGATCCAAGCTCTTGCAGCTCTGCGCATGCTCAAGGAGAGAGACACCGATCCCAGCTCTTGTAGCTCTGCGCATGCTCAAAGAGAGAGACACGATCCAAGCTCTTGCAGCTCTGCGCATGCTCAAGGAGAGAGGCACCGATCCAAGCTCTTGCAGCTCTGCGCATGCTCAGAGGCAGAAACACTGATCCCAGCACAGCAGGGGGGGCCGGAAGCAGGCCGCCCAGAGCCCCGGATGGGAGGCGCCCAGGTAATGATAGTGCATTAAAAGAGAGCATCAAAGGGAGTGGAAGCCAGGTTATGGTGTGTCTGTCCTGGGATGGGCAGTGGGAGCCAGGTTATGGTGTGTCTGTCCTGGGATGGGCAGTGGGAGCCAGGTTATGATGTGTCTGTCCTGGGATGGGCAGTGGGAGCCAGGTTATGGTGTTTCTGTCCTGGGATGGGCAGTGGGAGCCAGGTTATGGTGTGTCTGTCCTGGGATGGACAGTGGGAGCCAGGTTATGGTGTGTCTGTCCTGGGATGGACAGTGGGAGCCAGGTTATGATGTGTCTGTCCTGGGATGGACAGTGGGAGCCAGGTTATGGTGTGTCTGTCCTGGGATGGACAGTGGGAGCCAGGTTATGGTGTGTCTGTCCTGGGATGGGCAGTGGGAGCCAGGTTATGGTGTGTCTGTCCTGGGATGGGCAGTGGGAGCCAGGTTATGGTGTGTCTGTCCTGGGATGGACAGTGGGAGCCAGGTTATGGTGTGTCTGTCCTGGGATGGACAGTGGGAGCCAGGTTATGGTGTGTCTGTCCTGGGATGGACAGTGGGAGCCAGGTTATGATGTGTCTGTCCTGGGATGGACAGTGGGAGCCAGGTTATGGTGTGTCTGTCCTGGGATGGACAGTGGGAGCCAGGTTATGGTGTGTCTGTCCTGGGATGGACAGCAGGAGTCAGGTTATGGTGTGTCTGTCCTGGGATGGACAGCAGGAGTCAGGTTATAGTGTGTCTGCCCTGGGATGGACAGTGGGAGCCGGGTTATGGTGTGTCTGTCCTGGGATGGGCAGTGGGAGCCAGGTTATGGTGTGTCTGTCCTGGGATGGGCAGTGGGAGCCAGGTTAGGGTGTGTCTGTCCTGGGATGGACAGTGGGAGCCAGGTTATGATGTGTCTGTCCTGGGATGGACAGTGGGAGCCAGGTTATGATGTGTCTGTCCTGGGATGGACAGTGGGAGCCAGGTTATGATGTGTCTGTCCTGGGATGGACAGTGGGAGCCAGGTTATGGTGTGTCTGCCCTGGGATGGACAGTGGGAGCCGGGTTATGGTGTGTCTGTCCTGGGATGGGCAGTGGGAGCCAGGTTATGGTGTGTCTGTCCTGGGATGGGCAGTGGGAGCCAGGTTATGGTGTGTCTGTCCTGGGATGGACAGTGGGAGCCAGGTTATGGTGTGTCTGTCCTGGGATGGGCAGTGGGAGCCAGGTTATGGTGTGTCTGTCCTGGGATGGGCAGTGGGAGCCAGGTTATGGTGTGTCTGTCCAGGGATGGGCAGCAGGAGACGGGTTATGGCATGTCTGTCCTGTGATTGGCAGTGGGTCTGACAGTAACCGTTGTAGTGGGATGCTTGATACTCTGGATAAGACCTCCACCAAACCCTACCAAGGGTTCTCATGCTATGCTGTAGAGAAGGCTTGAGGCTGCGTGAATTTATGTTTCAAGAATGCTTAAAGAAGTATAGAATTAAACAGCGCAAAGTGATGATTAGGTGTTTAAAAATATATAATGCTACAGCTGAGTGAATGACATTTGCTGGTGTGAATGTCAGAATTTCCAGATTGTAGTATGCTTATAAGCCTCTTGGACGACTGCTCTTCTCAAATGATTCTAACACATTTGCCGTCCTTTGGAAGATCATATGGTTATGAACCAAAGCAGCGTAACCCGAGGTCTGGCTGGTACCCTTTAATGGTCTTATCAGCGAAAAAGGCAAGGGTAGCCGCTGAACATGTGGCTGTTTTATTTATTCCAATACTCCAGGGCAGAGAGCTGAGGACTGTGCAAATCCAGCTTATGGCGCACCTTATGCGCTCTGGGCAGGTCCAGTTCACGTCGAACCTCGTGCGCCCCCGGCAAGTCCAGCTCACGACACACCTCATCCCCCCCCCCGGCAAGTCCAGCCCACGGCGCACCTCGCGCGCCCTGTGTAAGTCCAGCCCACGGCGCACCTCGCGCGCCCTGTGTAAGTCCAGCCCATGGTGCACCTCGCGCGCCCTGTGTAAGTCCAGCTCACGGCGCACCTCATGTGCCCCGGGGAAAGTCCAGCCCACGGCACACCTTGCGCGCCCCAGGGAAAGTCCAGCGCACCTCGCGCGTCCCGGGGAAAATCCAGCCCACTGCGCACCTCGCGCGCTCCCGGCAAGTCCAGCCCACTGCGCACCTCGTGTACGTCCAGCTCATGGCACACCTGCCGCGCCCCAGGCAAGTCCAGCACACGGCGCACCTCGCTCGCCCTGGTCAAAACTGCTTATCGCGCTCTTCACGGGCCTTGTGTAAGTCCAGCTCATGGTGCACCTCACGTGGCCTGTGCAAATCCAGCCCACGGTGCACCTTGCGAGCCCTGTGAAAGTCCAGCTCATGGTGTACCTTGCATGCCATGGGCAAGTCCAGCTCACGGCATACCCTGTGCAAGTCCAGCTCACGGCGCACCTCGCGCGCCCTGGGCTAGTCCAACCCACAGTGCACCTCGCGCGCCCCGGGCAAGTCCAGCTCACGGCGCACCTCGCTCGCCCCGGGCAAGTCCAGTTCGCGGCAAACCGGGTAAGTCCAGCTCACAGCGCACTTCATGCGCCACGGGCAAGTCCAGCCCATGGCCTACTTCGCGCGCCCTGTGTAGGTCCAGCTCATAGCGCACCTCACGCACCCTGTGTAAGTACAGCTCACAGCGCACCACGCATACCTGGCGTGCCCTAGGCAAGTCCAGCTCGTGGTGTACCTGGTGTGCCCTGGACAAGTCCAGCTCATGGCGTACCCTGGGCAAGTCCAGCTCACAGGATACATCTCATGCCCTGTGCAAGTCCAATGCACTGCGTACCTGGTGTGCCCTGGGTAAGTCCGACTCACACGTACCTGGCGTGTCCTGGGCAAGTCCAGCTCACGGTATACCTGGCGTGCCCTGGGCAAGTCCAGCTCATGGTGTACCCTGGAGAGGTCCAGCTCACAGCATGCATCTCGTGCCCTGTGCAAGTCCAGCTCACTTGTACCTCACGTGCCCTGTGCAATTGTGCAAGTCCAGCCCACGACGTATCTGGCGTGCCCTGGGAAAGTCCAACTCAAACGTACCTAGCGTGCCCTGTGCAAGTCCAGCTCACGGTGTACCTGGCATGCCCTGGGCAAGTCCAGCCCATGATATATCCTGGGCAAGTCCAGCTCAGAGCATACATCACGTGCCCTGAGCAAGTCCAGCACACAGTATACCTAACATGCCCTGTTCAAGTCCAGCTCACTGCCTAGCACACCGTGCGTCCCTTGTGCAAGTCCAGCTCACAGTGCACCCCACGTGCCAAGTGCAAGGCCAGCTCGCAGCCTAGCATACCGCATGTGACCTGTGCAAGTCCAGCTCACAGTGCACCCCACGTGCCAAGTGCAAGGCCAGCTCACAGCGTACCTCATGTGCCCTGGCCAGCTCCAGCTCACGGTAATCTTCACGTGCCCAGTGCAAATCCAGCTCGCAGCCTAGCATGCCGCATGTGACCTGTGCAAGTCCAGCTCACAGCGAACCTCACACGCCCATAGCAAATCCAGCTCTTGGTGCACTCTATGTGCACTAGGCAAGCCCAGCTGACGGTATATTTCAGTTGTCCTGGGCAAGTGCAGCTCACAATTTACCTCATGCTCCCTGTGCAAGTCCAGCTCACAACGTACCTCACATGCCCTGTGCAAGTCCAGCTCACAGTATAGCACACAGTGTGTCCCCTGCGCAAATCCAGCTCGCAGTGCACCCCACCTGCCAAGTGCAAGGCCAGCTCACAGCGTACCTCCTGTGTCCTGGCCAGCTCCAGCTCACGGTAATCTTCACGTGACCAGTGCAAATCCAGCTCGCAGCCTAGCATGCCGCATGTGACCTGTGCAAGTCTAGTTCACAACGTACCTCACATGCCCTGTGCAAGTACAGCGCGCACCTCAGGTGCCCTGTGCAAGTCCCGCTCAAGGCACACCCCACGTGCCCTGTGCAATTCCAGCTCACAACATACCTCACATGCCCTGTGCAAGTACAGCGCGCACCTCAGGTGCCCTGTGCAAGTCCCGCTCAAGGCACACCCCACGTGCCCTGTGCAATTCCAGCTCACAACATACCTCACATGCCCTGTGCAAGCCTGTGCAAGTCCAGCTCACGGCACACCCCACGTGCCCTGTGCAAGTCCAGCTCACAACATACCTCACATGCCCTGTGCAAGTCCAGCGTGCACCTCAGGTGCCCTGTGCAAGTCCAGCTCACGGCACACCCCACGTGCCCTGTGCAAGTCCAGCTCACAACATACCTCATATGCCCTGTGCAAGTCCAGCGCGCACCTCAGGTGCCCTGTGCAAGTCCAGCTCACAGTATAGCACACAGTGTGTCCCCAACGCAGGTTTTACAACGAAAACCATTACAACGCATTGCGCTGGGGGGCGCTCTAGGATAGGGAATAGATTTAATTTACTATCCAACACCTTCCCTAGTGTCCAAGGGAACTGGAGTTGGAATAGTAAATGAAACTATTCACTATCCAGCACCCCAAAGCGCAATGCGTTGTAAAGGTTTGCGTTGTAAAAACTGCGTTGTAACAGCATGCGTGGTAAAAGCATGCGTTGTAACGTCATACATCCGCTCGCGGAGAGTATCTACTGACGTTTCGTTGAGCCTTTTAAGTGTTAAATTCGATCTCTACAAATCCTTGAGTTGTGTATACTTGAAACCCGCACCACATGAAACCACATGCGTAAATCACAGGATGTGATTGCACCGTTTGTCATTAATTGCTTAATTTTGAATCCGTTTCCCGCACATCTTTTAAGGCAATAAGGTTAAATGTCGTCATGTGAATGAGGGTGCAGTAAAACCAGCTTTCTGCCACGCCCCATGGTGCATTCCAATTGCAGAAATTAATGTGTTGACAGTTGCATGTTTAGGACCCTGGCATGTTCCAAAGTTTGTTTTTAACATAAGGGGGGAGGGAGCACACTGCCTCTCATCCCAGCATAGTTCACCCCATTGCATTCTGGTAAATGCAGTATGCTTACTTCATTTTTGCTATAGTTTTTCACCACAGGTGAAACCATTTACCAGAATGCAATGGGGTGAACTGTGCTGGGATGAGAGGCAGTGTGCTCCCTCGCCCCTTTGTTTAAAAGGCTCCCTTGAGCCAAAGGGCTGACCAACTCATCTGGGATGCACCTGTGTGCATGTAGAGTGGTACTGTGACCTGTGACTACTTGGGCAGCATTTCAGCAACCACAGATGACTTTTCTCTGCTCTCTACTATGTCTGCTCTCTACTGATGAAGGGCTAAGCCCAGAAACACATGTCTAGAGACAAAAACCTACACCAACTTCGGTGAAAAACAACAGCAACTTTGAAGTAAACTTACTGCATTTACCAGATTACAATGGCGTGAACTGTGCTGGGAAGAGAGGCAGTGTGCTCCCTCCCCCTTGTGTGTTTTTAAACATGTTGTAGTGCAGAAACTGTCCCCCTGTCAATTACTCAACTTCAATCCGCCCCCATAGTGGCACTCTCTTGCCGTTTCCATCCAGTACTCATTAAGGTTACAGCTGTGTTGCCGTAATATAGTCCCTGCTCTTTGGTATTTAATTCAGTGGGAGGGCGGGTACATCTCTGGAATCCTAGATGTAGCCAAGCCCATCTCCAACTTGTGCCATCATTTGCATGAGGGTTCGCTTATGTAGTTGCAAACCCTACCTTAGCAAGGTGGATGCCTTCCACCCATTTTGAAATCCTATGCATCTACACTGCCAGATAATACATTTCACAATCAGGGGCACTCAGTTCTCCCTCATCTTTAAGTTTTTTCGGATTGGTTGGAGCCAACTAATATCTGGAAGCATCACCAAACCAGATCGGACAGTAAAACGCAAAAGTCTTTGAAAAAAGACTTGGGGACCCAAACTGGTCACAAATTGGAAACACATTAAAATGATAAAGCAAACCGAGGAGCATGAATATGTCAGGTTCCAAGGCGCAGGACGATTACGGGCCGCCATAAACTACAATTCCCGGCATGCAGTGCGTACGTCACGCACCAACGTGAGCGGCGCGCGCATGCCAGGAAATAAAGGGCTGAGTCGGACGGCGGTGAGACGCCGATAATTCCGTCTTTGCAGTGGCGTTTCCTGGAATTCGGGGTTGGTAGCGGTAAGAGGCGGCTGAAGTACCCAAGTACGCCAGAACCGTGAGTAGCCAGAAGTTGTGGGGGTGTGTGGCGTTGGTAGTTCCGATCCCAACAACACACCCACAACCTGTTTTGTTTCTTGGGAGTTTCACTCGGAGGAGTGGTACTCGGAAGTTCGTGGACTTCATGACATTGTTTTCTACTAGGTGGCTTTACGTACGGTCGCTTTGGGAATAAGTCCAGCGGCTTGTTTGAGCCGTACTAAGCCAACCTGGTAACTTTGTACATATTGTAAATACGTGCATGCAGGCCCAGTGGCGATAGGACTCACCTGAACCTTATTGAGCCTCGTTACTGTAAGCCCTCTCATAGTACTTTACTTCATATATTTCGAAGGCTCTAACTAAAGAAGATAGCGTTACAGAGTGAGTTTAACTCTGAGAACCATCTGCGAAGATTTTCCTACCATTGGGTCTTAATGAGGAGAATCTGATGATTGCAGTGTTCATACTTGTTTTCTTTATCTCGCTCTAACAGGAGACAGGAGGGGTAGTGGACGCCAATAAGGGAACTGTGGTATCACCCATATAAAGAATATCAAGCATTGTTCAGGGTATGTGTGTACCCACCATAGCGCACAGCACACGTCTGTACCAAGCACTCTGAACAGAGGGAATTGAATCGTGTTCATTTTGTTTTCACAGTTGGGCACAGTTCTGCAAACCTCACCATACCCCTGTCTCCATTGGATTAAGTCGTTGTGTATTTTTCTTTACAGGTAATGAGTGGGGGCAGTGGAGGGGGTTTTGGGTTGAGGAAAGTAGAACACACTGTTGTAGGTCAGGGAGGTAGGGTATTCTAATATCGTGTTCTTTGTTGTTGCAGATCTCCCTCCCTGCTGTTCCCTTCCTTTCCCGCGCCCCGCTGTATTATCTTGGGTGTTCGTTTCTTAGTATCGGAACACCAAGGTTGTTCGGTTGGGCCGGGATTAGGACTCTCATCACAGCCCAGAGGAAGTTGGGAGCCGAGCCTGATAGAATTATCGGCCCACGGATTTTACCTCCTCTTGGCTGTGCTGGGAGTCAACCATGACTACCTTAGAGGACGTCATGGCTGCTTTGGCCTTAGTGCAGGTAGAGCTGGCAGCTTCCAATAGAGAGGTAGCGGCTGCAAGGGCTGAAAACGCACAGTTACGAGCCAGGTTTGACAGATTGCCACCTACTACCACATCAACCGGGGCTTCTAGTAGCACTTCCCCTACCACGTCCGTGGTGGTGGAAATGCCCGCACAAATCCCTCTCGCACCACCAGAACGATACTATGGGGACATAAAAAAGATTCAAGTGTTTATGACACAGGTACAGATGCACTTTATGTGCAAACCCAAGATGTTTTCCACACACCAAGCGAGGGTAGCTTTCCTTATCTCATATCTAGGGGGGGAAGCTGCACAGTGGGCTGTTCCCATAGTCAAAAGGGATGACCCACTCCTGTACCACTGGGACAATTTCAAGGAAGAGTTCGAAAAGACCTTTGATAGGAGAGCAGAGACCCTCACGGCAGACAGAGAGTTGTTGAAGCTAAAACAGGGAGATGCAGATCTTGTCACATATCTCAACAACTTCCGGAGACTCGTGGCCGAAACCGATTGGCCAGAAGCAAAAAGAACAGCCTTATTTTATCAAGGCCTTAGCGAAGACATGAAGGACGTATTAGCCCAGATAGACCCCCAGCCCCGTACTTGTTCTGCTTTAATTGACCTTACCTTGCGCTTAGACCATCGCATGAAGGAAAGGAAAGGAGAGCATAAGAAAAAGGATAAAGCAGTGATGCCTTATGAACAAGCCAGTAGTAGTGACAAGCCGGCTCCTGCTTCTGATGCAATGGAGATAGGGGCGGTGCGAGCCTCCTTAACCGCCAGCGAAAGAGAACACAGACGCAAACAAGGACTGTGTCTCTATTGTGGGAAGAAAGGCCATTTCCTACGTGAGTGCCCGGTTAAGCCAAAACTCAACCGGGTTCGGGGAGGACAGAGCCTTGCAGGAGCGGCAGCAAAGGAGTCGGAAAACTACACGGCTTGAAGGTGAACGAAGGGAAACCCTCAGGCATACACATCATCCCTTCACTTACCCCGAATACGTTGGACGAGCGGAACCACCTCTTTTTGAAAATGACCTTACACATAGACAACAACCACCATGAAGTGCAAGTGATGGTGGAGTCTGGGGCTACAGGATGTTTTATGGACTGTTCTATGGCTCGTCGTTTGGGAGTGAAACTGGTCTCTAAAGACAGACCCGAAACAGTCTACGCTGTTGATGGCAACGAACTACAAGCAGGCCCAATAACCTACCAAACGAGGGAGTATGAAGCCGTTTGTTCTCCATCCCATCATGAACGGCTGGTCTTCAACATCATTGAAGCCCCACAATATGGAATCGTCCTGGGTCTCCCATGGTTGCAAAAACATGACCCTGACATAAGGTGGACTACCAAAACGATCCAGTTCCTTTCCCATTATTGCCGCGACCACTGTTTCTCAATGATAAGGAATCCGGCACAGACTGAAGAGCCTACGTACTCGATAGCCACAGCTGCAGAAAAAGACGTAACTCTGCCTTCGTGTTACGCTGAGTACAGGGCGGGTTTTCAGTGATAAAGAGGCTGAGGTGCTGCCACCACACCGAACATATGACTGCCGCATTGACCTCATCCCCGGCTCTGAAATCCCTAACGGGAGGATTTATGCTCTAACACTACCTGAAACAGATACGCTACGAGAATATCTCGACAAATACCTGGGATTAGGTTATATCCGACCATCCAGATCCCCTGCAGCATCTCCTTTGTTTTTTATTCCCAAGCAAATGGTGAAAAAAGATGCTGCATAGACTACAGAGCGTTAAACGCCATGCAGACAAGCACCGTAGACCAAATCCGGTGTATCGGAAGGGAGATCTAGTCTGGTTATCTACCAAGCACATTAGATTCAAGAAACACAGTGTGTTTAACCCGCGGTTCATAGGACCCTATCGGGTGGTTGAGCATGTGAATCCGGTGGCTGTGCGCCTGCGATTGCCTGCGCAGCTTCGCATTCATCCTGTGTTCCACGTTTCCCTCCTGAAACCCTCCAGGAGTCCGGTTCGTAGGTCCCCTTTGCCTCTCTGGGTGCAACAGGATCAGGAGTATGAGGTGAGGTGCATTCGGGACTCTAGAAGGGTGAGGGGTCGCTTGCAGTACCTTCTCTCCTGGAAGGGGTTTGGTCCGGAGGAGGATTCTTGGGAACCAGCGACAGCTGTTCGGGCCCCCCGGTTGGTGGCCCGGTTTCACCGCTTGTTTCCTGGAAAGCCGGGGGGGGTGTTGGCCCCTTTGTGAGGGGGGTGTACTGTCAGGTTCCAAGGCGCAGGACGATTACGGGCCGCCATAAACTACAATTCCCGGCATGCAGTGCGTACGTCACGCACCAACGTGAGCGGCGCGCGCATGCCAGGAAATAAAGGGCTGAGTCGGACGGCGGTGAGACGCCGATAATTCCGTCTTTGCGGTGGCGTTTCCTGGAATTCGGGGTTGGTAGCGGTAAGAGGCGGCTGAAGTACCCAAGTACGCCAGAACCGTGAGTAGCCAGAAGTCGTGGGGGTGTGTGGCGTTGGTAGTTCCGATCCCAACAACACACCCACAACCTGTTTTGTTTCTTGGGAGTTTCACTCGGAGGAGTGGTACTCGGAAGTTCGTGGACTTCATGACATTGTTTTCTACTAGGTGGCTTTACGTACGGTCGCTTTGGGAATAAGTCCAGCGGCTTGTTTGAGCCGTACTAAGCCAACCTGGTAACTTTGTACATATTGTAAATACGTGCATGCAGGCACAGTGGCGATAGGACTCACCTGAACCTTATTGAGCCTCGTTACTGTAAGCCCTCTCATAGTACTTTACTTCATATATTTCGAAGGCTCTAACTAAAGAAGATAGCGTTACAGAGTGAGTTTAACTCTGAGAACCATCTGCGAAGATTTTCCTACCATTGGGTCTTAATGAGGAGAATCTGATGATTGCAGTGTTCATACTTGTTTTCTTTATCTCGCTCTAACAGGAGACAGGAGGGGTAGTGGACGCCAATAAGGGAACTGTGGTATCACCCATATAAAGAATATCAAGCATTGTTCAGGGTATGTGTGTACCCACCATAGCGCACAGCACACGTCTGTACCAAGCACTCTGAACAGAGGGAATTGAATCGTGTTCATTTTGTTTTCACAGTTGGGCACAGTTCTGCAAACCTCACCATACCCCTGTCTCCATTGGATTAAGTCGTTGTGTATTTTTCTTTACAGGTAATGAGTGGGGGCAGTGGAGGGGGTTTTGGGTTGAGGAAAGTAGAACACACTGTTGTAGGTCAGGGAGGTAGGGTGTTCTAATATCGTGTTCTTTGTTGTTGCAGATCTCCCTCCCTGCTGTTCCCTTCCTTTCCCGCGCCCCGCTGTATTATCTTGGGTGTTCGTTTCTTAGTATCGGAACACCAAGGTTGTTCGGTTGGGCCGGGATTAGGACTCTCATCACAGCCCCGAGGAAGTTGGGAGCCGAGCCTGATAGAATATTTTGGCCAATGCTATGCACCCCGTCAAAGAGTGCGACAGTGATTTCCAGAACCCTATGCTTTGCTTAAGGGGTGTACGTTTTTACCCGAGATTTCCATCCCTGAGTCCCATTTGATTCGCCCCTCCAGCTAACGTCTCTATCACCAACCCAATACGCTTCATTACTTGGAGAGACCGGAAAGCTGGTTTGACCTCCGGAAGAACATGGGTTACAATAGTTGTCATTAGATTAATAAAGGTTTTTGCCCCTCAAATACACTCTGAGGGGTTGTATGTCAATACAACGCGGGCTTTTACCCCACATGCCATTACAACGCGGGGATTACAACGAAAGTCGTTACAACAACTTTCGCTGGAGGGCACTGGATAGTTTAATTTTCTATTCCAACTCCAGCCGACGTTGACAGTAGGGAAGGTGTTGGATAGAAAATTAAACTATTCCCTATCCAACAGCGCCCTCCAGCGAAAGTCGTTGTTACGACTTTCGTTGTAATCCCCGCGTTGTCATGGCTGTTCCCCCTCTGAGCTGGTAACACTCCATTACCCCAGGAGTAAACCTTAATGCAAGTACATTGTGACATCCGAGGCAATGTTTAAAACTTGGCAGAGGCTCTCTAGATAATCCAACAGTGTTTACCTAATTGGGGTCAAATTTAATGTAACACACCACCATTGCCATCTTATTCGTTATATTCTCCGTTATATTTATCTCCAGCCCTGTGATTGGGCACATATAACCCCATGTGAAATACATTGGAGGCAACAGAGGGACTGTCGCAGCTGCTAAAAATGATGCTTGCTCAAATATGCGCTACTACATTTTTTCTCCTCTTGAGGAAAGGAATTGCATTTTTTGATTAGAGATTGGATTTGCTTTTATATTTCCCGCTGGTGAAGAGCCTTTGGCTGGAAATGTATTGGAGAGTGTGTATAGCAATTGAAACAAAGGAGGATTACCAATTAATGAATTAAAAGAAAATGAAACAAAAGGGAATCCCAGAATGGTGGGTAGGGGAGCTTACGTGCTGAGTGAGCTTAGCCCTCACAAGTGACATCAACAGCTGAGATGCATGAGTACAGTCGGGGTCCAAAACATGTAGATTAAAGTCTCCTAGGACCATGTAGTTTGCGTAGTGTAGAGACTTCTGCACAATGAAATTGCAGAGATCTAAAGTTAGGCTGAGAGCGCCACCAGGGGGTCTGTAGATCAAAGCCCTCCAAGAGAGAGTGTAGGTCCAGTCTTTAGGCAGAAATTTAGTACTTCAATTGAACCCATATTTTATTGTTCTGAAGAGGAAATCTCCCATGCGTCTCTCACAATGATGGCTACCCGCCACCTCTTTTATCTCCAGATCTATTAGCACAACATATTTTAAAACCTGGCAGGATAGATAGAGCCAAAGCTGGCCTGGAATCCCCTTTCAACGAGGTTTCGGCCAAGAACATCGTATCCCAATCATTAATAAATAAAGATATCCATATGTGTTCTGCATGTTTAGGTAGAGACCTGCAGTTGATAAGGCAGGCTCTTATTCTACTATCTCTTGGTGTCGTTAACCTCGCCTTTAGCGGGGTTGCTCTCGTATTCCCGCGTGGTCCCCCTATGACAAAGTGACTGTTTTTGCAGAGATTAGGGAGTTCAGCCCTCACTAGATCGATAGCATGACCATCAGGGCAAGCCGTCTTCCTCCGACTCAGAAGAGAGTTTGGAGTCCAAATATAGTAGAATTTTTATTGTGGGGGACAACATGGCTGCCGCTGGCCACGGTCTGGACGCGCGCAGACGGGCTTGCCTATGTTGCGCCCGCTGCGAGTCCGTGTACACATCTGCCTTTAATGTGTTATCCCCGGAAATTAGTCAAGCCAAGGGGGAGAAGCCGCGTCCACCTGCACGCAATGCAATGGCCATGTACATTTTGCATGCCTCCCATTCTTTTAATCTATTCAGGGTTGTGCTATCGTGCATGATAGACGTGGCCATTTCTGCAGTGTCCTCCCCAAACTTTTCTGCTTCACCCTCTTGTTTTCTGAACCTGTGTGTTTGCTTTTAGAATTCTGCACACTTTATCACTGCTAACCAGTGCTTAAAGTGCTTGTTCTCTCTCCTTAAAATATGGAAGAATTGGCTTACACCATACTGGCATATTTAATTTGCTTGTAAGTCCCTACTAAAATGAAACTACCTTTGGCCAGGGCTTGTAAATTAAATTCTACTAGTGGGCCTGCAGCACTTATTGTGCCATCAACTTAAATGGCATATTAAACCTGTCTCAGGCCTGCCATTGCAGTCTGTGTTTGTAGTTTTAAACAGCCATTTCAACATTGCAAAATTACCCTTTTGCCCGGCCCAACCCTTCCTAGTTGATACATATGTCACCCTTCGGTTAGGCCCTTGACAGCCCAGAGGGCAGGGTGCATTGTATTTAACCCCTTCCATGCTCATGACAAGCTCAGCTCGTCATGGCATGTACCTCTCAGGTGCTCATAACGAGCTGAGCTCGTCATGACCACACCACACCCGTTTTCGTTGCTGTCCATCACAGCAGGGAAAACTCTCAAGCAGCGATGTGGTTAAAACGTAGACTCTGTACTTTTAAGTTTTACATGTCCTGGTAGTGAAACACTCTTAAATTTGTGTTTCACTACTGCAAGGCCTATTTCTTCCTTAGGATAACATTGGAGTTACTTTATTACATATAATAAGTGTAATTTCCAAATGGGAACAGGTAATCAGTTCATGTTTGGTATCTGTGGAATTGTAATGAAAACTCCTAACTTATGACGAAGTCTAATTTTAAATAGCAATTTTGAAAATGCTACTTTAAAAAGTTGGCATTTTCCTACCTTAGCTTTTTGGTACCTGCAGCCTGTCTCTGGGTCACATGACTAGGTGTAGTTGACAGTTACGCTTAATGTATTCCTCCTAGATAGCCACACACAATAGGGACCTTAGGTGTGACTGATGGGCTGACACTCTGCTAGACTGCTGATTTGAAGAACAGCTGCTATGCTGTGCTGACATGCTGCCTGCTGCCCTCTTGCCTGGGTGAGAAGGACCGGGCCTGCATCCGTTGAACGCAGGACCAGCAGAGTGACTCCTAGGGCTATTTGGCTGGCACCCTGATTTGAGATTCAGGGGAAGAAGGTTCCAACCACCTGGACCCCAGCCCCTACAATCTGCAAGCCTGTGCTGCCAAGTGGTTCCACCCCAGTTCTGGACACTTGGAAGTGGGCCCAAGGATCTCTGCCTGCCTCTGTGGATCCAGCATAAACGATGCATCTTCTCTGCTGTGAAACGCAGCAGTGAGCAGAACTGATGCATCAGTGCTGCTGCATGGATCGGACCTCTCACAAAATACCCACATTGTCTCCTCTGTCTAAGTTACTTTGTTCAGCCAGCGTAACTGGGTCCTTGTAGCCAGCCCGCTTTCCATTGTGGTTGGCTTGAACTTGTGGCTTTGTACTGGTCCGGCGCGACCAGATATCTCCACTATTTTGTTTTTTTGGCACTATTTTTACTAAATCCTTTACAATTACATATCTCTGGTTCTACTGATAGGATTTTTGTCATTTTGGTCTTGTTTTATTTATCAAAAATCATTCTATTTTTCTAACTTGGTGTAGGATTCTTTTTTATGTGGAGTTATTCGCTTTATTACTGTTTGATCTGTTGCACTAATACTTTACACTTTGCTCTACGTTAAACCTGACTTCTCTGTGCCAAGCTATCAGCGGAATGAGGACAGGTTAATTTAGGTTGGCTTATGCTTCACTCTGACAAGGGTTGTGGTTGCTGTTTGAGCAGGGCTCATACCTCAGTCAACCAAAAATCATTGTATTACATTTCGCATCCAAATAATTAAGTAATTAAGTATAGCTACCCTCGCTGACTCTCAGAAAGCACATTCCTCTTGGGCTGTATAGGAGTGTGCACTATTACCGAGGTGATGGTTATGATCAATTGATCATGGGTGGTAATGGATTTTCCTCGGTATTCAGCATGTAAGATTGCATGTTGTATGCGATTTTTGCTTTAGATACCGTATAACCTGACATGCAGTATGTTCATTGGGCAATTAAAGAAATCTACGCTTTCATGTTTGCATGCAACAACCTCTACATGTATGTTAACTTTCATTGTGTCATTCACGTGCCAAACGTCTTAGAAACTGTAACTGCATGAAAGTGGTGGGTGTGATCGGTCCTTCTCTATGTCCTACGCACAATTGAAGTTCCCTTGGCCCCCCCCCCACAGCAAGGTTGCTTCTTGCCATATTGCTAATTTTTATGAGAGTTCTGAGAGGATTTCAACTTGTTCAATGTCAGATGCATTGATACTGGCTAACTCTATTTTGTGGCTATCTAGTTGATCCCTCACTAACCCAAATCTGCCCTTCTTATCAATGCATATTTTGAGGGCATCCCATGCATCTGTGCAGTCTAAACCAGATCAGGTCTGAGCAAATAGTGAGTTTCACAGCCTTTGAGTCAATGGTTCATCTTTTTTTTAAATGTTTTTATTTAAGGGTTATTATGGCTGCAAATAACAGAGGCTCGATGATGAGTTTGGACCGGGGAGTTTAGGAATTATCCTTCCAGCTCCATGCTTTACCTGGCCACATCTGAAGAATTATGTGGTAGGTATTTTAACATTCAATAATAAACCAGTTTCAACTTCTCAGACAGTTCATACTCATTGAGTATTTTAAATGTCTGTGTCACCTCAGGAATGGCCACGTTGACTTCTGTGACATGAAGCTGACTGGAGAGAGTTCAGCCTCAAGAGTAAGAAGCAAAGCTGCTCACTTCTGATCATCACTGCAGGTGCTAAAGACAATACTGGTAACTACATTTTTCAAAGTTTTCCATGTGCGCAAGAAGCTTTACTAGGTGACTGAGCATCCTTTGCCATCATGCCTGATCCCTTATGATTGTTTAGTTTGTATCTGAGTATTCTAAAGAGCAACACATTTTTCTGTGGAATGTAAGTAAGCTTGGTTGTTCGCATTGCCCTATGCTGATGACATAGTTATCTCTCCCGCAAACAAGCTGTCTCTTATCTATTTGAGTGTATACTGTTCCCGCAAATAAATTTAATTTATTTTAAGGAAAATAACATATATATTTGAGTTATGAATTTGAAAATTAGATAAGAGAAAAATTTATTCTCTTAACCAAAGACATCCAGAGAAGTTTTCGGATTTGTGGTTTAGGTGCATTTGAACACCCAATATGGTAGCTCTAAGGATGGGGAAGCTGGAGTGTTGTCAACACTATTTAGGGTAACATCATTGTATGCTGCATTTACCCAATTATACAGTGTTCTCTTCATATGTGTATTGTTATAAAAAATAATCTTACACTCTTCTTAAGAAGAGTAGTATCGGATGTGCTGCAGTTCCAATACAGGATACATGTTTTGTTCTTATTTAATGTTTACCCAAACACCTTGCCAGATTGTTCTTCTAGTTAAACAATTTGTGGCTGATGACTCCAAATTGGAAGTACTGATAAGCAAAGCCGTGGCAGAAAGAAATATCATGTCCTGCCCATTGTTTAATGCTCAGTTGTGTAATTGGTGTTTAATTCCTTAATATAGAATTAAATGGTTCTATATACACCGTAAATAATCCTGATGATGGAGTAACCTAAGTACAAAGCTCTAAAAATGTAGAAATTCTCTGCCCATTGATCAGCACTCATGCTTTCGGATCTCTGGAAATTGGCAGGATACTTTAAATTAAACTACTGTTTGTTTTGAAGTAGTTGCAGTCCAGAATGACCAAATTGTGACCGTAAGATTGAGAATTTGACTAAACCTTAATCACTCTGGCATGCATATTTGCTGATCATATGGATTAGAGTGAGACAGATTTAACTGAGGGATTAGCCAATATCTTGAAATACATTTTGGGCAAAAAGTACTAAGAATAGATTTGGTAAATGTTGTCTCACGTTTTGCACCAACTTTTACAGAACTGATTCTGGTTTTGCTAACCGACCTATGTACAAATAGGTTGGTTCGTAAAAAGAAATCTTAATGAGATAGACAACCGATTTCGTCCCTTATCCGTTTTGTAATTGTCAAATATTTTGGGTAAAATTAAAGACTATTGCCCATTAGTCCTATGGCCATTTTCACACTTTATCTAGTATGTTGTTTGAATCACTTGAGCACTAAGCATGTTTCTTACATTATTCACGTTTTACTTTTTTTTCCATTTAAATCGTAATTGTTACGTTTTTTTTTGTACCAAGTCCATTGTGAATACAAATGTGCATTTTGTACCTAATAGTGTTCTTGCAGAAAATGATTTGGAATTAAGTACATATGACATTCGGTGGACTTAAAATTACGGCTTTTGAAATATAATTTCAGGAACCACTTTTCTGTCTTGCGTATAAAAGAAGAAGGCCGAGGATGTGAAAGTATGAGCAGATTGTTGATTGTAGTAATTCCTGCACTTCTCCACTTTCTCTAAAATGGATACCAAATGTTCTTTCGAAAAGCAACAACAATTATACCACTGAGCGAAGGCTGTATTGGTTGATGGGCAGTGAATTCTGAATGTGGAACCAATGAGAACTGAATAAGTGTTATAGTTCTTTTCAATAAAGTGTAAGGGCTTTGTAGGTCTATAAAAGAAGGGATATCTGCATGTTGTGGCCCTGCCTAAAGAATAATGTGTGTCATAGACACATTACCTCTGCGCTCTCAGAACATTTAAATCTATTCCGTTTATGTTTTAGTTTAACTTCATACATGCAACCCTTTCCTGTTTTGTTTCACATAGGTTTTTGCTATAATGATATATTATTTTAAATGTCATGAGACTCTACCTGTTTTGTTTGCTTTCCAAATTAACAGGTGGCTGGCCACAGCAGGAAAGGAAAACTATTATTCTGTTTTTGACCAACGTTGTAATAAAGAGCTGTGAGGGTGCTGTCCAAAGTGCATTCTCCTGAAAGCAGTAAAATTCCTGGAAAACAAAATCTTTCAGTGTATCCCAGAATCAGGCTGCAACTTAAAGAAACTAATACCTGAAATTTGAAAAATAACGTTTGTACATAAACCTATGGAAGGACATTGTTTGTGTTATTGATTTGAAAAGAGCTGCTAACTTAAAAAACCTTTCCTGTGTACAAACTATACTTAATGCTGAAGGTGCAATTTATATCTACTGCATAAGGAAGGATTTCACATCTTAAGGAAATGAATTAATGGGAAGGTCACATAAAAGATTACACGAAATGAGACCATGTGAAAACAAACCACCAATTGGAGAATCAATCAAATATCTGGGATTTTACCTTGAAGAAAGGCCACAGGAATCTGCTCAGTGTGAAAAGGCTGTTGCCGTAAAGTCAATTTTGACAGTACATCATAAAGTTTATCCAAGTGATGCAAACCCTAGATGGTGTTACTTACATTTACTAATATTGATATCACGTCATTATAAAAATTCCCCATTGGAACATTGGAAGAACCATTCACGACAGAATCACTCCAAGTGTTCAGTTTCTGCAACACGTTCATAACCTTCAAATATCTATTTGAACATAGGGGTGTGCTAATAATGGTGAGATTCTATAAATGTATTCAATGTGACCAGGCTTTTATCACAAAGGTAAATTTAATCTACCACCAGATAACCCATACTGGTGAGAAACCATATAAATGTACAGAATGTAACCAGTCTTTTTTCTCAAAGAGGCATTTAATACAACATCAGAAAACCCATACTGGAGAAAGACCATATATATGTACTGAATGTTGGAAGGCTTTTACCACAATGGGAAATTTAACACAACATCAGCGAACCCACACCGGAGAAAAACCATATATATGTACCGAATGTAGGAAGGCTTTTGCCATAAAGGGAAATTTAATACAACATCAGCGCACCCATACTGGTGAGAAACCATACAAATGTATTGAGTGTGAAAATCAGTTTAAGACAAAGCAATACCTGATATTACATGAAAGATCCCACACCGGTGAAAGACCACATGCATGTACTGAATGTGACAAGGCTTTCAAATCAAAGGGAGAACTAATTCTGCATCAGACAAACCACACTGGTGAAAAACCATACACATGTACAGAATGTGCCAAGGCTTACAAAACAAACCAAAACCTAATATTACATCAGAGAACCCATACTGGTGAAAGACCATACAAATGTATTGACTGTGATAAGGCTTTCATATCAAAGGAAGTGCTAATGCGGCATCAGAGAATTCACACTGATGAAAGACCATATAAATGTACTGACTGTGACCTGGCTTTCAAAGTTGAAGGAGTGCTAATGCAACACCTGAGAACTCACACAGGAGAGAGACCATATAAATGTACTGAATGTGACAAGTCTTTCAAAGCAAAATGGCACCTAGCACAACATGAGAGAACACACACTGGGGAAAGGCCGTATAAATGTACTGAATGTGACAAGGCTTTTAAGTCACAGGGAAAACTAATTCAACATCAGATAACCCACTCAAGTGCAAAGCCATATAAATGTGCTGATTGTAGTAAAGCTTTCAAAACAAAGCAACAGCTAATGCTCCATCTGAGAACCCACACTGGTGAGAAACCATATAAATGTACTGAATGTGCCAAGGCTTACAAAACAAAGCAACACCTAATATTACATCAGAGAACCCACACTGGTGAAAGACCATATAAATGTATTGACTGTCATAAGGCTTTTATATCAAAGGGAATGGTAATACAGCATCGGAGAATTCACACTGATGAAAGACCATATAAATGTACTGACTGTGACCTGACTTTCAAAGTTAAAGGAGTGCTACTGCAACACCTAAGAAATCACACTGGGGAGAGACCATATAAATGTACTGAATGTGACCATGCTTTCAAAGCAAAAGGGGACCTAACGCGACATGAGAGAACTCACACTGGGGAAAGGCCTTATAAATGTACTGAATGTAAAAAGGGTTTCAAGTCAAAGGGAGATCTACTTCGACATCAGAGAACCCACACAAGTGAAAAACCACATAAATGTATTAATGCTTTCAAAACAAAGCAACAGTTAATACTTTGTCAGAGAACCCACACTGGTGAAAAACCATACAGGTGTACTGAAAGTAACAAAGCCTTCAGGACCAAGGAAGAGCTACTGTGGCATCAGAAACCTTCCTACTGGTGAAAGACAATTCATATGTACTAAATGTGACAAGGCTTTCAAAACAAAAGCTAAATCGGAGAACCCACACTTGTGAAAGATATGACTGTTCTGAATGTGAGTAGGGTTTCAATGTAAAGCAACATCTAATACTTCATCAGAGAACCCATATAAGGAAGAACACATAAATGGATGAATGTGACATGGCTTGTGCATCAAAGTTAAAGCTAATACAACAAAAATGTACACTAGAGAAAGGAAATGTAATTCATTTGACAGTGTTCATTAGACAAGAAAACAGTAATACTGCCTGAGAGAACACACACTGGCATTCTTGTAGAACATGCTTTGGAATTGATTTGAATTAGGTTTACTTTTATGCCATTACTTTTTCATCATTTATTTAGTATGCTTTCCTAGCAGCTACTTGTGGTATTTTGTTTACCCTGTCCTCTTTCTTGGGTTTTTTTCCAGTTCTGGACACATTGCTACTACTGATGGAAATGACTGGCTCGTTGATTCTGGTGAAGCTAGTTAAGGCCTCTGTTCATGCTGTTGTGCTGAAGGCATGTCTGAGTCTTAGCAGAGCACACAATGCTTCCATTTGAAGTGCTTAAATTTCCTGCCGCACCCATTTAAGCAGGAAGTATAATTTGGATCTTCATTTATACCGACAAACTGGGTAATCCCAGTGGACATACTTTCAGATATTCTTTCCCATTATCCGTTTTACTCAATACTCCATGTTGCACACAAGGGTCCCATCTTGGGATGTGCACCTAACACATGCTCCATTGTTAAGTATATCATTGATTTACATGATTTTATGTTTGACCACAGATTGGATCTGTCAGTTGTTACTGAGTCTTAGCTTAATGAAACACAGGCCATGCCATTGTCTCTGCCGTCTCCACCTATATTATTATGTGCAAGGATCACCGTGCCAGGTCTACAGGTGCAATTGACATTATTTTCAGAGCTTCCTTTACAGTCACTCTTCTATCTCCAGCTTCTTTTCTCAATTAGAAAATCATATAACTAATACTGAAGTCTCTTCTATTTTTTTCTGTTATGTACCTCCTAATTTATTGTCCTCTGAGTCCCTTCAACAAATGTACTAAAGTTTCTTTAAACTGTATTACTCCTGTCTTTTCACGTAAACAAATTGCTGCTGTTGGGATATTTCAGTGATTGTCCAGGGGTTAAACTTCCTCTGACACAACTGATCTTGACTCCTGTACACTAATGAATTTAACTCAACATGTATTAGGTTCCAAACACTGCACATCTAGTAGCTTGGATTTGTTATTTTATGGTTATAATTAGGACTCCCGGTTTTCCGTTTAAACGGATTTTTACATATAAATACAGACGGAAAACAATTTTTCATTTGTCTGTATTTATATGTAAAAACGGCAAAATACTAGTAAATTGTCGTGCTTCAGCCCAGAGTTGCCATGCCCCTGTTCCTTTTGTTGCTGCCCCAGCCCTTCTTTTGAACTCAGCATCTGTTCGACAAGTCTCTTTCTGTGGCCTCAGGGGACAGATTAATGGCGCTCGCTGTGACCCTCGACCCCCCCCCCCGACCCCTGTGTGTGTCAGCAGCACAAGTACTTCAAAGGTCTTTAACCCGTTGGCTGCTTCCGCCTTTTCGCGGCAGTGCGGCCGTTTTAAAAAACGGGCGCGGCCGCGTCGGCCATTGGCGACGGCAGCACCAGCGAGGTAGTGCTGCCGTCGCCCAATGGCCAACGGCAGCATGGAAGGGGTTAAAAGACCATTTATTTAGTTACGAGGCTTTGTTATGTTTTCTCACCCCTTCATAGAGTCACTGCATCTCCGCTCTGCATATTGCTGGGAGAATCAATCCCCAACCCCCGAAATTCTTCGTAGCACACACCCCGAAATTTGGCTCTACATCCCAGCCCAGGTAGAAGGGAGCAGGGCATTAGCAAAACAAAGGATTCTTGGCAGGGCACATTAGCGAGCAATCAATGAGGTGTTACACATGCAGCGCCAAAGGAAGGCAACCTGTGTCATCAATCTCCATAAAAAGGGGAATAGGCCACTCAAAAATCAAACACTGACACACACATAGAAGCCTGTTTTATCTCATTGTTGTGGTTCTGACTAGGACTGTATTTGTTGTGGAAGCAGGCCAGAAATCTTAACAGTTTACTCAACTAAAATGGCATCAGTCATTTCATGTCAGGATCCGTTACACATTCTGTATCCACACTTTGAATTCGGCAACCATGTTGTGATGATACTGAACAGGTCTGTGTTTTTATAATGCCAATAATACACTGCAGGATGAATAGTTTTTGGCCAAGCAGCATTTGTTTTACATTAGGGGCTGGTATTCTACATATACACATTTCGTTTAAAAAAATTGTAATAAACGTTAGTGCGCAAACGCAGTTACTCAGAGGAAAACAGAAATTCTCAAATTGAGAGCACTCGATAGTTAAGTAGACAGGTGCAGCCTGTGAGAGGTGTGAGGTTTTGCATTGCCCCAGTCTCTGTTTCCACTCCTATATTTGATGATAATATTCCTCAGTATAAAACTTTATCTCTCATTACCCCGAGAACACCTTCTATTGCAAATACCTGGAGTTCAGCCCTTCCTCTGCTGCATGTGCCTGTACAGTGGTCAATGGTGAGTGACGATTGTATGTGCTGAGGGCTGTCCGAAATAATGTGGTCAGGCCCAGGATGTTGGGAAAACATTAGCTTATGTTATCTCATGTTCTGGGTCTGCAACAACTAGTTCTAGATCCAATTCTTGTAGCTGGACGCACACTTAACCTCATGTCTGTCTGCAGCCTGGTGGCTTGTGGTGTCCCTTTTGCATTGTCATCGTTGTGTGTTGAGTTTGTTGCCATTTAGTTTGTTGTTACTGTCTGTGTTTTTTGGGACTGAAATAAATGTGGAAAAATACTAGCTGTAGCTTCATCTTTTGCTTGTGGCAAAAATAAATGCGGATAAATACAGAAAAAATGCCCAAAAAATAAATATGGATAAATACAGACGGAAATGGCAAAAAAATAAATACCATAAAACCGGGAGCCCTAGTTATTATATGTCCAGTGTCATCCTGTTCACTTCACTTTAAATTTCTCTACTGACTAGTTTAAATTTAAAAGTTGGCCCTTTATATATCTGGGAAGAGTATGGTCAAAATAATATCATAGTCATTTCAGTACTTGTTTGCAATCCTTATAAACAGATATAAGTGAGGATTTGTGAGTAGTACCATCACTTTTAATTTGTGAATTTCTAATGGAGTACTAGCACCATTCCTCTGAAATCGATGATTTCACTTAGGACAGCTTGCGTATTCTCTACCAAGTCAAGTGTAGAAAATTAGACTGTAACTGGCAAGCCTCATATAAGTCTCATGATATGCAGATGTGTTTCTGCTGAACTACACAGCTACAAAAAAAACCTATAACGGGATGTGTTCAAAATGTTCAAATCTCGCCATGCATTTCGTTTACTGCTACTTAGGTGCTTTGCTTAAATTTATGAGGTTTATTTCACTGCGAGATCGTTCATAATCACCAAACATTTCGATCCAGCTCCACAAATACTTAGCATCACAACCGTAGGTCATCTCCTCACCCCATCTAGGTTCTGAACTTGCTTTTGAGCGATCCTCTTTTAATCCAGCTTTAAAAGCTACAGTTTTATCCAAAACAATTTCTGTCTCCCCAGGCTACTGCTTTATCCATGACCAGTAAAAATGGGCAAATATTTAATGGCCGATCTAGTCCTTTTAAACTGATTATGTTGTGCTTTTTATCTTCAAGCATGGGCAGTTTTCCTGAGCTTTGAAATGAAGCCTGTATAATTAGCCTTTGTCTCCTCCTAACCTCATAGATCACGTCAGACCCATTTCTTTACGTGCCTCACCGGCTAAAATATCAATGTAAATGTTTCTCTAATTTCACTTCTTTCATTGTAAATTACCTTAATTGAAGGAAACAATATCTGTTCCACTCTTGACCTGGGTTTTGTGAGATTAAGAGATTGAGTTTTATATAGTGCAAACTAGACCCGAGGCATCGGGTATCCGCGTGCTTTACAGGAGCACCAGTTTTGTTACAGATGGACACAACTACTTTTTGTTGTTGTTAGGCACGGGGAGATTAAGTGATTTGTCCATTTTACTGAATGGCGGCCCCTAGTAGCTTACATTTTTTTTATCAACCAGACAGTAATGTGATAGACTTGTATTTTAACATAGTCTCCTTGTTGCGAATTGAAAGCATTGGAAAAGCCAATCGGTCTTGGCCTTTGAGACCTACTGGCTTTATCAAACTTTTTGGTAATCCAGAACAAGATCAGTAAAAGCATACTTCTTTTGCTAGTACTGTTTCACATCGCCAAAAAACAAATTGCTCAATGACGGTGCCGCTCTTGGTGAACGCATCATTCTGCAAGCGGCACCACACATGCGCGCCTACTGAATGATACCGGCCCTTTTTTGTTTTACTTTTAATTGACAGAGTGAAGATGGTGAGCACATTACATTGCTTTTGTTTTTAAAAAATAGTACATTTTATGTGCATTGAATGGCTATTTTTGGGTGGCTGCCAGCAATTTGCTGGTGTATCGATTTATCTACCGATCTAAATAAAAGAACACGGGGGCAATGGAGGAGTGGGTGGAGGGGAGTGGTTTGGGGGATAAATAAAATAATGAAGCCAGGTGTTGTAATATGATGTTACATTCCCCTATCTACTTTTCCGATTACTGCATTGTTTTGACTGAAATTTAGTGTCATGAGGACTGGGTCTTTTGCCCTTTTTCATTTTTATTTTGCCTGTCAATCGCGGATGGGCACAGCTAATTGCTATCTATGAGGAAAATTTGTCATTTTGTGTGTGGAAATTTCTCATGAAACTTTATTTTCCAATTTGATGCCTTTTTTTGTACTAGCCTTTATTGTTTATCACATGAAAGTACTTTTATCATCATCTTCTTAATTTGATTGTACTGTCTTGTTCTACTTTCCTCAGTTTCTCCTTGACGTCTTCTGTGCTGCTCTTCTTTCCTTTTCATCTCTCCTTTTTTCTGAGTATTTTTCTTAATTTTCTTCTGTCCTTTCTGCTTAACCACGGCTTCTTTTTGCTAGGTCACAACCTCCTTCCTTCTTGAATGATGTGGGTGAGCCACTTATTCCTTGGGAAAAATGGGTGAATCTTTTGAACCCTATTTAATTGCCATAGGAGGTGATAGATTTTCCTCTGTGCGAAAACAACATATTCTCTTACATAATTTAGGTAAATATGCCAGAAAAACTTTTGATGATCTGCATGAAGTTGCAGAGGAAAATCAAAGAATCAATGAGGATTCACTGGGTGATACTCAACTTGATGTTTAGCACAACACCCTTAAGAAATTGGAAATTCAGTTTGGGGAGAAATTAAATGTGGTTTTGGAACGCCATAAATTCTTTTCTAGATCACAAGGAAAGAATGAGAAAGTGAGTAACTATATAGCAGTATTGAGAGGTTTGGCTGCAACATGCGATTTTGGCACTTTGAATCCTTAAGGGATCAGCTGGTGAGGTGTACCAGTGATGAAAAGATTCAAAAAAAGTTATTGGCTGATGCTCCTGATCTTAAATAGGCTGTAGACATCTCAAAGAGCACAGAACATACCGCTTTTTGTATGAGTGAAATGAAAGATACTGTAGATGTCAAGCAAGTTAGTGAAAAAAGGGTGTATAAGGTATCGTGGAGAGAGGATAAAAACAAACCTGTTACAATTGAAAATCCTAAGATAAAAAATGAATCTGCAAAATTCAAATGTTTCAGGTGTGGTAACTCAAACCATTTGGCCAACAATATCAAATGTCCTGCCAGAGGTATAGTAGGCAGGAAGTGCAACAAGCGTGGGCACTTTGCCAAAGTTTGGAGACATAAAAAATAATGTCACACACATGGTCAGTTGTGAGGAGGTTCAGGGTGAGGACATCAACTTTCAAATTGCGGATAATGTTGGAGTCTCCAACAATAACTATCCTACATGCAATATACTTTTAGATGAAGTTCCTTTTAAGGTTTTTTCAGATTCATGCTCCCCTTATACTCTGATTAATAAATCCTATTTTATGGAAAATTCAAAGAACAAGAGCAACATTCTTCTACCTCCTGACATCAATCTTGGAGGTTACAATAATGATCCCATACCATTGGTTGGAATGCTTGTTATGCCGATTGTTTCAAGAATAGATCTACCTTTGGGAAAGTGTATAACACAAAAAATTGTTCCAATCTGCTAGGGTGGAAACACCAAACAGATTTAGGAATCAAGCTGGATCCCAATGCCCAGGAACCTGGCTATCTTGTAGACAAATCAGTGATTGGTAGTGACATATGTGAGAAGGTCCCTGAAGTTTTCTCAGACAAATTAGGCTTACTTAAAGGTTACCGCCACAAGATTAAACTTAAAGAACAGTAAAAGCCTGTAGTACACAAAGCCAGGTCTGTTCCACTGCTTGTAAGGGACCCCCTGGAAAAGGAGTTGAACAAGTTGGAGACCAATGGAATAATTGAGAAGATTGAGGGCTCTGAATGGCTTGCCCCTATTGTTATAGCATCCAACGAATGTGGTAAGAGTATCAGGTTGTGTGTCGATCTGAGAGATCTAAACGCTAATATTTGGGTGGACAGGCACCCCCTCCCTAATATCAATGAAATGCTCAGCGTCATACAGAGAGCAAAGTACTTTAGTGTCCTTGGTCTCTCATTGGCTTACCACCAGGTAGCTCTCCATCCCGATTCCAAAGCTCCTACTTCTTTCATAACCCCATTTGGTGCCTACCAATTACGTAGAATGCTGCTCGGATTGGCATCTGCCGCGGCAGTGTTCCAGTGTGTCATGCAACACATATTGCAGGGCACTGACAAGGTATTATGCTTTCAGGACAACATCCTAATGTATGGTGAGTCTGTAGAGGAACACAACAAAGTCCTTTAAGATGTCCTAAGAAAACTGAGCAAAGCTGGGTTTACCACACAGAAAGACAAATGTAATATTGGGGTGGAATCAGTAGTGTATCTTGGTCACACTATTACAGGTGAAGGAATAAGTCCCAAAACTAGACTTGTGGATTCAGTCAAATTACCACCAGCACCTTCCAATAAGGAAGAGCTCTAGTCCTTCCTAGGCCTGGTGGAAAACATGTCTAAATATGTCAACATGTTTTCTGACCATGCACATTCACTTAGGACCTTGTTAACCACTTGGCTGCTAAGGCAATTCCCGCTGGGTGCTGAAATATTCAAGATCCCATTCTACATGACGAGTTGACCTTGTCATGAGCACAGCTCCAGTGTGCCTCATGACGAGTTCACCTTGTCATGAGCATGCAAGAGGTTAAAGAAGGGTACCCCTTTTGAATGGAGTGCAGAATGTCAAAATGAGTTCTCACGGGAAACAACCTTTACAACGCAACTTTTACAACGCACTACCATTACAACGAATTTTTTACAACGTAAAAACCATTACAACGCATGTATTTACAACGCATGTTTTTACAACGCAGGTACCTTTACAACGCATACCATTACAACGTAAGTATTGGTAAGTATATAATTATATTTAAAATGTTATATGTTTGGGTTTTTTTTAGGGGTATTTTTATAATTATATTTAAAATGTTATATGTTTGGGGGTTTTTTTAGGGGTATTTTTAGGGTTCAGGGTCAGTTTTCAGTTTTTGGGTAAAAGGGTATTTTTAGGGTTCAGGGTCAGTTTTCATTTTTTGGGTAAAAGGGTATTTTTAGGTTTCAGGTTCAGTTTTGGGTTTTTGGGTAAAGGGGTATTTTTAAGGGTTCAGGGTCAGTTTTCAGTTTTTAGGTAAAGGGGTATTTTTAGGGTTCAGGGTCAGTTTTGGGTTTTTGGGTAAAGGGGTATTTTTAAGGGTTCAGGGTCAGTTTTCAGTTTTTAGGTAAAGGGGTATTTTTAGGGTTCAGGGTCAGTTTTCATTTTTTGGGTAAAAGGGTATTTTTAGGGTTCAGGTTCAGTTTTCAGTTTTTGGGTAAAGGGGTATTTTTAGGGTTCAGGGTCAGTTTTGGGTTTTTGGGTAAAGGGGTATTTTTAAGGGTTCAGGGTCAGTTTTCAGCTTTTAGGTAAAGGGGTATTTTTAGGGTTCAGGGTCAGTTTTCAGTTTTTGGGTAAAGGGGTATTTTTAGGGTTCAGGGACAGTTTTGGGTTTTTGGGTAAAGGGGTATTTTTAGGGTTCAGGGTCAGTTTTGGGTTTTGGGTTAAGGGGTATTTTTAGGGTTCAGGGTCAGTTTTCAGTTTTTGGGTAAAGGGGTATTTTTAGGGTTCAGGGTCAGTTTTGGGTTTTTGGGTAAAGGGGTATTTTTAGGGTTCAGGGTAAGTTTTGGGTTTTTGGGGTACAGGGGTATTTTTAGGGTTCAGGGTCAATTTGGGGTTTTTGGGGTACAGGGAAACAGGGTAAAAATAAAATAAAATAAAATTATATTTAAATTAAATAATTAAATAAATTAAATTTAAAGTAAATCAATTAAATGAAATGAAATTAAATTAAATGAAATTAAATTAAATGAAATAATATTAAATTTAATTAATTAAATTAAAAAAATTAATATATATTAAATTAAATTAAATAATATATTTAATTAATATAATTTAATATAATTAATTTAAATTAAATGAAATGAAATTAAATTAAATTACATTAAATTAAAATAAATAATATTAATTTTAATTAATTTAAATTAAAAAAATTTATATATACTAAATTAAATTAAATAATATATTTAATTAGTATAATTTAATATGAGTAATTTATATTAAATGAAATTAAATTAAATTAAATTACATTAAACTAAATTAAATAATATTAAATTGAATTAATTTAAATTAAAAAAATTAATATATACTTAGCAATACCTACGTTGTAATGGTATGCAATGTAAAGGTACCTGCGTTGTAAAAACATGCGTTGTAAATACATGCGTTGTAATGGTTTTTGCGTTGTAAAAAATTTGTTGTAATGATATGCGTTGTAAAAGTATGCGTTGTAACATCATACATCCGTTCTCACATATCAAGCAAGCCATCACGGAAGCACCACATTTAAGTATGTTTAATCCCAATGCTGAGACCACCTTAACCACAGATGCTAGTATGAAAGGATTAGGTGCCTCACTCACACAATTTGTTGAAGGGAAAGAAAAAGTAATAGCGTTTGCATCCAGAAAACGTAAGGATCCTGAGCGCAACTACTTCACTATAGGGAAGGAAGCTCTTGCTTGTTTTTCAGCAATAAATCATTTTAAATTCTTTCTATAGGGAATGCCATTTACCATCAGAACTGATCATAAACCTCTATTGCCTATGTTCTCCACTAAATGCATTGAGAAGGCCACCCACATCTCTAAGTGGGTGTTGGGTCTAGAAGGTTTTAACTATAACATGCTATATGTGCCGGGTGACAGGAACCAGGTTACAGACTGTTTATCTAGACTTCCTATTGATGTTGAAGATTCCTACACTAAGCCCTCTGATTACGCAATTCTTTCCATAGACATGCCAGCCATCAGTAAAGATGAATGGGAGAAATGTGCACAGGATGACAACACCCTATCGTCCCTTAAGATCATCATTAGTAAGGGGTGGCCCATGAATCTCAAGGAAGTTCCTGAGGATCTTAGACCTTTCTGGATTGTAAAGGACGAATTGTCCATCATTGATAACCACATACACAGATGCAACAAGATCATACCACCCAAAGGCATGTACAAACACATCATTGAGATTGCCCACGAGGTTCATCCAGGTAGGAGTATGACTAAAAGTAAGATCAGAAATGAATATTGGTTTCCCAACATGGACTCTATGATAGAGAAAGTGGTGAAGGATTGTTTGGCCTGTGGCTCCAGTGATGACACTAAAATCACTCGCAAGGCCCCCCTCCTTCCCATTCCTGTACCCTCCAAGCCATGGGACAAGCTGGGGCTTTTCCAAAGAAGGAATTCCTAATGCTTTTGTTACCGAAAAATGGGGTTCAATTTACTGCTGATGAAATGAAACTGTTTTTGGGGACTTTGTTCATCACTCACTTAAAATCCCCTCTTTATTGTCCAAAAGCAAATGGGTTGGTGGAAAGAGACAACAGGATGATAAAGGATACCATCCAATTGGCTCTTGTCTCCAAAGAACCTGTTGATGATGCCATCAGGAAGATGCTATGGTCCTACCACACTACTCCCAATAGTGTTTCAGGGGTATCTCCTTTTGTATCTCTCAAAGGAAGAAGTCCAGGTTCCAAACTGACCCCTAACTGGCTCAATGGTGGATGTCCTGTTTGGGTAGACAGAATGACTCTCTTAGACAAAGTAAAGATTCATCAAACAGATTACAAACCCAGGTATGACCAGAAATGGGGAGCGAGCAACAGAGAGTGACACAAAGGTCAGTGGGTTGTTATCAAGAGACCTAATGTTAACCGTTCTAAAGTTTCTGCTTTCTCTAAACCGTTGAGAATTAAATGTGTTAATAACAACTCTGTGTGGTATTGGAAGATGGCAGTACTTGGAGCATGGACAATGTTGCGAGATGTTCCAAAGTGTGCACTCCCGAGTTTGTCAAGGACGAAAGAACAGACGCATTCACCCTCAGCTCCAAAGAGCCCAAGGATGTCAGGAATCATCGTCCTCCAAGTTGGCAGATTGATTATGAAATGTAATTTTTTCAATTTCAGCAAAATGTGTCAGCGATACTTCTGTTTCTAACCTTATTGTATTCTTATCTTTCTTTTTTACTTGCTCTTCCATTTGCAAGGGAAATGTGTTGTAATATGATGTTACATTACCCTACCTACTTTTGATCTTCCACCCTTCTTTCCCTTACCCATCTCTCGCCACCATTCTATCCCAGTTGGTACTTACCATTCCATGGAATCTTCATGTGAAGCTCACAGTAGAATGTTCTGTGAGCTCCAAACATCAGTCGGTGCTTGAGGATCTTGGTCCAATAAACGTAGTTCTCCTGTGCTTTGGAGTCTTCATTATTTAACACCAGGGAATTCAGAGCAACACATGGGAGACCGCAACCCTGACCATGATGGGGAAGCACATGGGGGCAGCGGGGGAAAGAAGCATGTGGAAGAGCGCAACGTGGAGTGTGTGGGGGAGGCAGAGAGAGAAAGAAGCAAAAGAGGGAGAGAGCTGGAAAGCATGCTTCAGTAAAAGATTTTTAAAATGCCCCTCACGAGTGCGCAGAAGAGGGGCACAAGTCATCTTATGACTTGTGCCGTGCTAAAGAGGCCATGCTCCAGGGTAGGGACGAACACAAGATGGACAAGGAAATTGAATAAGAAGCAATGAAACGAGTGACAAAGCCAACTTATGCTAAGCATTGGCGGGCTCTATGGGCCAGATGAGTCAAAGGGTTTTATCCATTCCGTGTCTATAGGAAAATGAGTTTCCACATATGACCCTAAGCCACTGTCGTTTCTTGGTAAGCTCACAGTAGGTCTTTTGGCTCAACATTAAATGTTATTTTTTTTTTATGTACTGAACCACATGGTGATGGATAGAATGCTTGAATTAGCCTTAGCCACTGGTATCACACATGACTGCATTCCATTCCATTATTATTTTTTGCCCATTGCGCAACATTCAACAGAGGCCATCTTCTGCAGATCAGTACTGACCCTGCACTTAAAAACAGTCCGCCCCTCTGTGTGAGACCATGATGCCTATTGATCTGTCAAAAATTGGTCCTTTTTATGTCAAAGCCTATCCGACAGTGCAGCTGTCTGATTTGCTAACAACATCTTGGGGACATTCGAAAAGATTCCCTTTGAATGCATTCCGCCCATTTGAATGCATTCCGCCTATTGCTTGGCATTGGCTTTGTGGTTTGCATCTCACATTTGGCTGCTTTCTTTTTGCTGGCTAGGCTGTCCATCTTGAGTTGGTTCCTTCCCTTGCCCAAACCTTAATTACTGTATTCTTCCAACAGTACTGAATTGCTGTAAACAGGTCTTTAAATCTTGTTCTTGTCACATTTGCGGTGCAGTCAAAGACAGAGTTCAAATGTCAGGCTCTGTCTTCCAGGGAGCTTGGTGTTTACTTTTAATTCTCTGACTTCAAAGCAAGAGGATTTATGTAACAATCATGCTGGCTACAGGGGATATGCTGGACAGAAGGCTGTGCTATGGTATTGTTTTTATAGCACACTATACAATGTTAATGTCTGTAAATGAACTGCAGATATTTCAGGATTAGGGCAGCACAAATGAAGCACATTTTCTTGGTAATTCTGAAGTGTGTTGGATACAAATATTTTAATGCGATCAAAGCAACTTGATACACAAGGTCATGACCCTTCCAACCATCAGCGTTTGTGTGATGAATACTTCCATCAGTATAACTGTATGTCTGTGCAAATATGGTCATTTCAATTGAAGATGTGTTGTCTGTAATGGCAGTATGCTAACACGCCATGCATATGCCACTTACCCTATTGCACTTTAGTCTGCACCACTCCACACCACTGCACTCTACGCTACTCTACACCTCTGTTCTCTACCCTGCCCCACTCCACGCCACTTCACTATACTCTAAAACAACCTACACCACTATGCTCAACGCAGCTCTACAACACTCTGCACCACTCTACTCTAAACCACTGCACTCTATGCCAATGCTGTCTACATCACTTTACGTAAAACCAATGCACTCTACACCACTGAACTCTGTGCCAACCTACTCTGCACCACTGTACCTTACACCACTTCACTCTAGGCCAGTCAACTCTACAACACTCTACTTCACTCTACAGAGCTCTACGCAACTCCCTCTGTACCATACCATGCTATTTTACTCTACTCTTTTCTATGACATACTACTCCACTTCACTCCTCCGCTCTTTGCCACTCCACTCTAAGCGCTTGACTCCACAACACTGTACTTCACTCTATGCCACCCCACTCTCCTACAGCACTCCACTCTATGACAATATACTCTACAACACTCTACTCCACTTTATGCTACTCCACTTGACTCTACTTCACTCCACTCTACAAAACTCTTCTCCACTCAACATCACTCAACTCTACTCCACTCTATGCCCTTCCACTCTTCGGCATTCTACAACAGTCTACACTACTCCATTCCATGACACTCCAATACTCCACTTCACTCAACTCTACTGTACAACTCTCTATGTCACTTCACTTGATGACACTCCACGACACTCACCTGTAGCCCACTAACATTTATTTGTGCTGAACAGCAGCCACGCTGGTGCACAACCTGGCTAAAATATATTGGCAAAGCCAACAGCTCTTGCATGTTTTTGGAATAGTATTCTTCTATCACAAGCAACCATTTAGGCAGTGCTCAGCACCGGGACACCTTAGGGTAACAGTTGCGCTCTAAAAATGTTATTAACATAGGCGAGACCTATTGGCTTTGCCAATGCTTGTTATGTTATGTTATAAGCTGTTTTGTAACGCGCTCAATTACTACCGGAGTATCCTGGTGCGGTATACCGCTGGGGAACCCGTCCTGGCTTTCCCTGTGGGATGGTCCCTACTGGGAGTCCCCAAGGTGAAGCCAGGCATCCCCGGCGTTGATGGGGCCGTTGTGGAGATTAGGCAAGCTAATGCCCAGAGTTGCCGAGTGGGACCCCTGGTTAGAGTAGGCACCGAGGCGAGAATTATCGAGTCCGCTGACCCTGGTCCATGACCCTGCCGCGTCGGGAATTGAACCCTGGTCCCGGGCCGACTCCTGCTTCCGGGTCTGCCACCTCTAACCAGTGAGCCACACCACTCCACTCGTTGGGATACAATCCCTACCACTGGCAGGATGATGGGAGTCTCCCTTCCTACCCCCAAGCAAAGACACACAGCTCACGTCCTGAAATGGCAGACCGCCCCCTTCACTCACAATGTAGGTTGTTTGACAGCCTTCGACATAAATGAAGAAACGCAGTCATACCAGATTTACAGGAAGGGCTGCCGGTGTGTGACTGGTTTCAAACGCCAAATAAAACCAAGTTAAGTGTGCATATGGGCAGCTCATTTTACACCAACAGGCTGCACTGCTTGACAAAACAAGGTGGGGAGTCCCTTAAACGACCTCTCCCAGTACCCCCCAGAATCTGAAAATATGCCTATTAATAGAGGGTTTTAGTCTGGGGTGATTCACTCAGATGCTCAGTGAGTTAACTACATGCAACTTTGAGTATCATGCATTTTGCCTATGCCATTCCTGTCATGAAATGTATGCACAGTAAAACCCATCTTAGTGTAACTAAGCCATGTCACAGTCTTAAGTGTAGCGGCACGTTCAATAAGATGCGGTTGCTATTTGTATATTAAAAATGTCTTAACCCCTTGGGCGCGGCCGCGATTCTGCGCCTGTGCGGCCGTTTTAATGAGTGGGCGGGTTCATGACGGCCCCCAGCCGTCATCAGCACACGCCCACCGTGATGCATGACGGCTGGGGGCCGTCATCAGCATGGAAGGGGTTAAAAACCGGCTGAATCCTTTCTCTGATTTACCAGATCAGCCACATCTTACAATAAATATGAGAGATGCAACCTGTTCTATGGTCCAAGCCTTAAATATTGGTGAAACAAGTGTAAGCATTTGGGGATGTGATCAAGGATTTGAATAAGTGGGTGGGGATTCAGGAGTCTTTAAAGGCCTCACACACTTCCTGTTTTCTCCTCTGTGGATTACGTTGTCGAAGGAGATGACTGTCTAGATTTAAACTATAGAAGTTCTTCAGTGGTAGGCTTTTACATATTTACACCCACATTAATCACATCTATGCTTGTACTCATTTGAGTGTTTAGTTTATGTTGTTAAGTTTGTAGACATTTAGTATGGTTTGTAGGTTTATTTGTATTAGGGTGTGTGTTTGTGTTGTGTAGGTTTTACTTTTAGCATTCATACAGCCATTTTCTTCTAATAGGTTTTTGTTTGCTCAAATACATTTAAACCTTTTTAATTTTATGTCTGTTTTTTGCAGCATTTATTTTTTATTTCTCCAAAAATTACAGCTAAGCTGTACGAGTTAGATGAGACTTTATACTTTTTCTCTAATGGTCAGTATCAGACTCTGATGCAGACTATGGAGTTCCTGACATTCCAGTAATTTCTTTCACCTCTGTGGTGGAAGTTCGAGGTGGTGCAGGAAAACCTTGATGGTTAGTAAGGGGGGTACGGTGTGTTGTTGACAAAACAGATGTTTCAGTACCAGCTGCTCCTAGTTTAGTTTAGTTTACTTGAGCCATTTATAGAGTGCATGGTTACACCACCGGTGTGTCCACACACTGGAACAGGAACTCTGAACGCATAAGGAACAATATTATTTGCATATCACAGCTGGTCACTCACTCTGGTCAGCATGCTAAATTTAGTATGCTGTTAGGAATAACCATGTCTTCAGTTGTTTGCGAAATTTAGTTTCACATGGTTCTGTTCTTAGGGCCATTGGTAGAGTGATCCACGCTTTTGCTGTGAGGTATCTGAAGGAGCGTGCCCCCATTCTGGCTTTAGATATTCTTGGTATAGTCACCAATGCCCTACCCTTAGATCTTAGGTTTCGGCATGGTGTGCACTGTGTTAACAGTGGTTGTAGGTACAGTGGGCCTTTTTTTGATAGAATACGGTGGCAGTGGCACATTGCCTTGAACATGATTCTCTTCTCCACTGGTAGCCAGTGTAATTCTTGATGCTTGATTCCGGTCCAGGGAAGACCTGGCTTGGCAGTTCGGGCTGGACTGTTCCCATGAGGCACAGGGTCAAGACTGATTTGCATATGGCCATGTCTGAACTGGGGTGGCTGGGTGAGCAAAATAACGATGGATTAAACCCAGATCTGTGACTGGGGGTGAATGTTTTGCCATTGTGCAACATTCCGTCCATCATCTTGTGTGTTTTGCTGTTCACCCTATGTGGGAAAGGTATGCCCAGAGAGGGCACGCAATAGGGTTGATAGTATCTGGCATGGCACCGGTGTCACGAAGTGCTTCTAGTTTTAGGCATTTTGGCAGACTTGGTATGTTTTCTGGTTCCATGAGCCTCCCAACCTGTACTCTATGTGATTATTCATTGTAGTATTATGTACTGGCGAGTACCAGGCTTTGTTGGGGATTACGGCTCCACCAATAAGTGTACTCCTTGTCATCTGGCCATCTTCCATACATAGGCTATGACACTATGTTTGGTTGGTGAGAGCTGAATCAAGTAATAGTGTTCTGCCCCCTTTTACCTGATCCTCACTGGGGGAAGATTGCCTACTGGCTCTCCCTTGTAAATCCATGTAGCAAGTCATAACTGGCCCCTTCAATTACCCCTAAGTGTATGTTGCTTGTGGACATGATTTCTTACATATGAGTTGGGATACCTAGGTTGGAGTTATGCCATGTGTGTGTGAAGCCCCTGTTTACTCTTTTTCTGCATGTCCCATTTATTGCTACTTTAGAATTCTCTCTCTCCCTGCAATTGAATATGAAGTCAAGTGCTCTGTCTGACTTCATATTTAATTCAAATCATGACTAGGAAGGATTAAGTCCCGGTTTCTTTGGGTAAAGGAAGGACATGAGCAAGAGCAACATTTGGACATAGAAAGTGGTCTGGTGGAGTTGCCAAATGGCACATCTTACTAACTGTAAAGACAGGGTTGATGCCTTGCAACTTGTGATTTGTGCTAGAGACGTTGACCGTCTATCTGCAATAAATAAGTAGTGATGTGATAGTTTTGTAGCTTATGATTGCCATGGAGATGTAGTTGTAGTTTTGTAGCTTATGATTGCCATGGAGATGTAGTTGTAGTTTTGTAGCTTATGATTTCCATGGAGATGCAGTTGTAGTTTTGTAGCTTATGATTGCCATGGAGATGTAGTTGTAGTTTAGCTTATGATTGCCATGGAGATGTAGTTGTAGTTTTGTAGCTTATGATTGCCATGGAGATGTAGTTGTAGTTTTGTAGCTTGATTGCCATGGAGATGTAGTTGTAGTTTTGTAGCTTATGATTGCCATGGAGATGTAGTTGTAGTTTTGTAGCTTATGATTGCCATGGAGATGTAGTTGTAGTTTAGCTTATGATTGCCATGGAGATGTAGTTGTAGTTTTGTAGCTTATGATTGCAATGGAGATGTAGTTGCAGTTTTCCAGCTTATGATTCCCATGGAGATGTAGTTGTAGTTTATGATTGCCATGGAGATGTAGTTGTAGTTTTGTAGCTTATGATTGCCATGGAGATGTAGTTGTAGTTTTGTAGCTTATGATTGCAATGGAGATGTAGTTGCAGTTTTCCAGCTTATGATTCCCATGGAGATGTAGTTGTAGTTTATGATTGCCATGGAGATGTAGTTGCCTAAAAGATGAATGTATTTTGCAAGGATTGATCAGGTGAGTCATGGAGGACAGTCTTGGGTGCCTGTCTTTTCTAACAGGTCCATAGACCCCCCTCCCTCCCAAGTTGGGTTGACTTGGGGGACAACTTGGGGACAAGTCCGGTGCATGAAGCCAGGGGAAAGGAGTAGGACACGGTCAGGTCCCAGGCGACCCCGGTACACTGGTCCAAAGAGAGGGAATGGCCTGGGATGGCCCTGCCGACATCAAGGGAACAACGAACATCCAAGAACATATTGGACATGCCTGGGCCTTCTTTACATACAGCAAGTGGATTGTCAATGCCTTGCAGACCCTTTATTAAGTGTCCCTCCTTTGGGTGGGTGGGATTTGCAGGTAGAGGTCAGGCCTTCAAAGGGGTGTGGCCAGGCCACGCATGAAGATGGCCAAACTTTAAGTGCTCTCCGGCCACCACTGTAATTGTCCAGAATCCTCCATATTTGAGCTCACTTCGGGGGCGAATTGGACCGGAGGAAGGCTAAAGTGATAGGCACTGGGGCCCCACCGGGAGTTTTCTATGGCGCGTGACTAGAGCAGGACAGGCTCCAATGCCATGGGGGTGTGGCCTAGGGTTGGGCATCCCAAACGGCTGGCTTGCCTGCTCTCCTGCCATTAACCAGCACCTGGGGGACACCCGTTGACTTGGGCCTGTAGAGACTGTCCCTTGACCTACCTCTCACATGTAGCTCTGTGGGTGGCACCTTGCCTGTTGGTGTTTGGAGTCAAGGCTGGTACCCTCCCACTGTGATCAATGACACACAGTGATTGGAGCATTGGAAGGCGGGCGGCAACTTTGGTTTTCCTTGCTACAATCGTGCGTCTTCTCATTCATGCGCGACCTCTCTCACTTTGAAACTCTGGCAAGAACTGCCGGCCTCCACGTCGGTTCAGGGTGTCGGGGTTGGGGCACACATGTTACTTCTGTCTGGTCTAGGCCAGCCCTGCACTGCTTAAAATGTGCAGCCTGTCTGTGACCTTGGGTATGAGCAGTGAGGCGTAATGACAGACAGCCAGGGACTGAGGCCGTCGTCGACCGGGCTCAACTGCAGCTGCACTAAAGCCCTCACAGAGACTCAGAGCCGAGTCATGAGCACCACAAGTTCCAGTCAGCACAGAGTCAATTAACAGACAACAGCTTGCTGTACTGACGTGACCTTGACAGCCGGTAGAAGAGAGCAACCAGGCAGCATGGTCAGATATATTATATACAACACATAGTTTGCAATTATTTTTAACCACAGTAGTTTTACACCTATGACTTGCAGTTTGTGTGCAGCTCCAGATGCCGTTCATAACCCACTGAGATAATACCTACAAAATGTGACCTGCACGTAATACAGTAACCTTTGTAGCAAAAGCAGTAACCCACTGATAAGTCTGTTAAAATACTACTGTTGCGGAGATTCTGCACATACACAGAACTATGCGCAGGAAAACAGGACCTCGTGTATAGGGTTTGTACCTTCCTACCACCTCAGTGCCCAAAATCCCAAAACCGACTAGCTATAGTGTCTCATTCGTACTACTGAAGCTACAAATGATTAGACAACCTAGAACATAACACTCCCGACTCTCTCAGGAATCGTGGGAGCAAGGCATTCCCTTTCGCTCACTCACTCACACTCGTCCACAATAAGGATTGTCAGTCACTGCGTAGTTCAAAATGTTTATTTTAACTATTGTCCTCTATGATGCAGTATACAAGCCAATACCAGCAGCAAAATGCATAAACTCAATACATTAAGCATTATTAAAATACCATAGAATACAAAGGGAGTTGTCATTTTATACAGACCGTGGACAAAGGACTTTCAGACCTAACCACCCTCCCCTTGGTACTGTGAAGTTTGTTACATAAAAGAAAATCTCTGGGCTTTGTCAGCAGACCCCCTACCTTAGAGCCTAGATGGTCACTTTACATCATAGGAACAGCATAGCTCTTCTCCAAGGAAAGGATTCTCTCCAAGTGTGTGTGAACAACATGCATCCCTGTAATATCAAAGCACAATTCTCCAGCATTGCAGCTGTGTTTAGCATGTTTTGTCTAAGTGCTAGGGACTGACCAGAACAGAATAACAAGGGGTATGTTTATCGACCTTGCACATTGTGCTCAGACTAAACTCCCAGGAATAGCGGAGAACACAGAAAGCAGACCGTTCACATGTGAAAGGCACAAACAAAGTCTTGCGAAATAAAAGCATGTAGTAACGTGTGCAAAAGAAGCATCATGGCAGCAGAGCTCATGCTAACTTAACAATGTCGAGAATCACCCTAATTGCCATATAACACTACCATGTGAGCAGTATGTTTCAAGTAGTGCTTTGCAGCACGCAATGCATAAAAACAAACCGAACCCTAAAGAGGTGTGATGAGGGCAAACGGATGCCGAACGAGGGGCATTTAAAGGATTTCTAAACTGTAACTAACAGTGGGATAGATTTTAACACAGACGGGCCAATGAGCTACAAAGAAGGCTGGCATGTCACATGGATCCCAATTCACCACTCTACTAATGGAAAGGTGTCCGTATATTCTAATACTTACTGCTGGTAGGAAATCATGCAAATGTTCGACACAAGCAGTACACGCTTTGCCATCCACCGAAGTTCAATTCACTTTGAACGCACAAAAAAGCATTTTGAATTAATCGCCAAAGAAAGTCATATTTTTCTTTTATAGGCCTGGGTATAAAGGGGGAGGACAAAGAGGAATATTAACTCTCTGTGCTATTTTGTCATCTCCCAAATCTGTGGCTAGACTGCAATACACACTGATTTATCCAGCACCTGCATAAGGGAAACATCCTTTACAACGAAACTTTTACCACGCAGTGCTGTTACAACGCAAGTATTACAACGAAAACCATTACAATGCATTGCGCTGGGGGGCGCTCTAGAATAGGGATTGTTTTAATTTACTATCCAACACCTTCCCTACTATCCACGGGGACTGGAGTTGGAATAGTAAATTAAACTATTCACTATCCAGCACCCCCAAGTGTAATGCGTTGTAAAGATTTGCGTTGTAATACTTGCGTCGTAACAGCATGCTTGGTAAAAGCATGCGTTGTAACGTCATACATCCCCTGCATAAATAACCAAGCCCTTCATAGTGACCGGCTCAGTGATTCGAGTGATATGCATCACACCTAATAAAATCCAACGCCTCCTCCGTAATTTATGGGGTGCAATAACTACTCCTAATAACGAGTTTTGGGAGAATACCCTGTAGTTGTTGGTGCTCACTGCACCAAAATCTTCATGTTCTGGTAAATATTGAGCTTATTCCCCCTGAGAAATATCAGGAGGTTTGGCCTGCCGATACTTCTCACAAAACCTATAATTGCACTATGTGCGGTAACAGCCGATTTCAATTAACTGGGCCCAAGTAGGTTACTGACCTTGCATTTCAGGCATTTGCAGTGGTTTCAAGTGGTTCTCTTTGCCAAATTGAGGTCTTTAGGATGTTTATCTTTTACGTGGCTTCATTGTGTTTTGATTTGGGATAAATATTCACTCTAAATGTCACACGTTTAACACTAGAATGTCCCTCATAAGTACACTAAAACATGCATATGTCACACATAACCAATATGAAAACTTGTATTTAATTTCTGCTATTTATATGTTTGCCTCAGTTTCATTGCTTGATTTTGCACTGGGGGAAAGTGCCACTCGTAGTTGAATGTCACTCATAATGGCATTGAAATTATGAAAATGTCACACATATTCAATCTGAAACGTTGGCAGCTATGCTTGAGGCAGTTGGGTTGAAAACCCCCGAAAGGGAAGTTATGGCGGAGCACAAGGCGGAGGCAAACTGCACCCACTCACAGGTACTGCACCAACACGCCTATACCCACTGTGTTCGCCTCCGTACACAGCGAGTGGTGGCTCAGCTGTGAGGCCTCCAGACAACACTGCCAGCCCAGGAAGTGAGCAGTGGTCATCGGCTCTGCTCACTTCTGCCCTGCTGTCTCCCGCTCGCCACTTGCCTGGTAAGCCTTCTGTGGATATCATGAGTCGCCTAAGATTCACCAGGGATGCTGGGGGTGTTTGCGCACTTCGGCCCAGACACTAATCCACCCTACATAGAGGAGACCCAGCATGAGGGTGATGATTCTACGGTGACTCGCAGTTCATCTGACAAACTGGACCGCATCCTGGCGGCCATTGCAGCCAATCGAGAGACTTTAGAGCCCAAGATGGATAGGGTGGCAATTGAATCTCCTACACAACGACCATCGTAAATTAGACAATAATGTGAAAACTAACAAAACTGTCCTCCAGGTGGTGCATCCTCTAGTAGATGAACTTTAAAAGCAGGTGACGTCCCTCACAATGAAGGTCGCACTGCTGGATCAGAGAGCAGAGGATGCGGAGGGCTGCAGCAGGCGCAACAATCTCGAACTGGTTGGCCTTCCTGAGGGCTCAGAGGGACCTGATATAGTGGCCTTTCTCAAATGATGGCACAGTATGATAGTGGTACCTCGGTACCTGTCCCAATTCTTCATGCTAGAATGGAAACACTGAGAGCTGGCACGACAACCTCCAACAAGAGCACAACTCGACAAGTATTGATGCACTTACTTAATTACAGGGACACACTGTTGCATGCAGCCTGCATATTAGGCCCCCTCTGACTTGGGAAGGCTGAAATCACCCTCTTCCAAGACTATACCCTCGCAGTTCAGCGAAAACGGGCCTATTATTCCTCTGAGGTGAAAACTCTCTCTCCCGGACTTGTGTCTTCAGTATATGCTGCTGTTCCCGGGCGGCTTTAACCCCTTGGCTGCAGGGCCGATTCCCCCGCTGTGCTGGGGGGAGGAGGGGGGCGCATAGCGCCCCGGTGCTCATGACTAGCTCTGCTCGTCGTGATTTATGTTTCTCATGTGCTCATGACGAGCTGAGCTCGTCATGACCACGCACGTTCCTTAGAACGCCCAGCACAGCAGGGGAATTAGCCCCGCACCTGAGCATTCTAACGGTCATGACGAGCTCAGGTCGTCATGAGCACACGAGAACCGTGGCTCATGATGAGCTGAGCTCGTCATGAGCGTCGGAGGGGTTAAGAATATAACAGATGGCCTCATATTCTTCTGTCATTAGTCTCAGACAGCGTGGGACTGGGTTGAGTCTCACCACCATGGGTGGGGGACAGCCCCGGTGCTTGCCGGCTCTCCTCAATGCCATAAATGAGGAACATGGCATGCTCCTTTATCACGTCCAAACGATAAATGGACATGCTATAGAGGGCGCACTGTAGGCGCCAGCCAGTTTAGAGGTTTACCCAGCTTGGATCCCGGGGATCCCTTATCTGTTTACGCTGATGTTGGAACTGACTCAGCCCCAGCCCACACCGGATCCTCTCGACACCCCACATGGCCAATGATCTTTTGACTTCTGTCAATTCACATTGGAACCTGTGGTACCAGCTGGAGGTCCAGTTTCATGAGGGCCGCGGACTAGACTGCCCTCTAAAGATCATTGCTGTCCTGAACTTGCTGTCTGGGCCTACTACACTTTCATTAGCCCGGCAGAGAGCGAACGTGTTCCTATTCATCCAGTGCTGGTGAGCCCCTCACGGCGGATGCAAAGTGAGCTTTGACGCTGGACACCTAGTGACACTCAAGTTGTTGGTTTGTAGGGGTTTGGGCACCTGGCCATTGTTCGTGTGCCCTGGTGGGTGGGAAAACTGTTGTTTTTTTATGGCACGCTGGGCACACAGAGCTCCTCACATTTGTCCTACTAGGGGGCCTTTGCCCACACCTGGATAGCATTGGGCCTCACTTTGATGCATTATGCTGGGCTGCACGGAGGGGCCCGAGTGATTCCTATCACTCATGTACACTACATGTTGGCCACACAAATCTCTTGCTATATGGTCCTCACCTGGAATGTTAATGGTGGACACACTCAGCCCACAAACGATACCTGATACACTTTTACTTAGTAAAAAGGAAAGTGGACATTACATTCCTCCAGGAAACTCACATGGCAGGGCCGAAACCGACACACATGTATAGGCGGTGGCGAGGCCAGGTTTTCTCCACCAGCTGCTAATCCTTTTGTAGTGTTCCTGTCTTAGAATAGGAACTAGCTCTACGTTCCTAGGTTACTAGAATTGGAATATGGAATTTACAGAACATGATGTGGGGTAGAATGTGAGCAACTGATCATTTGTCAGTTGCAGGTGTTGATGCTGGATGCGGTCATTAATGCTGAACTTGAATAAACCTACATTGTTTTCACCATCCTTGCTGTCTATGTCTACCTGATTTAAGAAGCTGCCTTTTACATTTGACGACGAGGATGGGATAAAAAATTGGGGTGTCTTGGGAACTACATGCACCAAATCAAAATCAAGCCTGGTTCACTACCCAAGGTGGCAACAGTTTGCAATGTTCCTCTTGTGGCAAAAGAGAATATGAAGGCTGAACTTGACAAACTGAAGGCCAATGGGATTACAGAAGAAGTTGAAGCAACCGAATGGCTTTCTCCCATAGTTATGGCCCGTAAGGCCAATGGGGACGCCAGGCTCTGTGTTGAACTGAGAGAACTTAATAAGGCAATGGTTCTGGATCACTATCCATTGCCCAATATTAATGAGATGTGCTCTCTTGGAGGGGGAAGCATTTTTTATCTATCGACCTGTCTTCGGCCTACCATCAGGTCAGATTACACCCCTCCTCTCAAAATGTGACAGCATATGTGATGTCTTACAGCCCGTTAACATTTTTAAGAATACCTTTTGGCTTAATTTCCACTGCTTCAGTATTCCAAAGGGTCATGGAACGTGTCTTGAAGGGCATTGAGGGTATCAAAATATACCAAGACGATGTTCTCGTATTTGGGGTGAACTCTGAAGAACATGATGATAGGATGAGGGCAATGTTGACAAAATTATGTGATGCTGGACTACCTTAACTAGCTGACAAATGTAAATGTGATGTGGCTGAAATTGAATATTTGGGTCACCTAGTCTCTAGAAATGGAATTAAGCCCAAGGCCTCCTTAGTTGACACAATTTACAAACTAAGGGCTCCCCAGAGCAAAGATAAACTGGTAAAATTCTTGGGGATGGCCGAATTTTATCAAAAATTTGTGCCAAACTTTGCAGGGGTCACCAGACATTTATGAGATCTTTTAAAAAAAGGTTGCGAGTTCTTTTGGTCGAATGTTTGCAATGAGGAATTTCAAAATCTGAAGAACTGTCTAAATCATGCACAAGATCTTAGTAGTTTTGATCCTAAAAAAAGATTCTTATTAAATGACAGATGCGAGCTCCAAAGGTTTGGATGTTGTCCCTTTGGGGCTGGGTGGCATTTCAGGTGGCTAATTTTAAGTAGTCCGCATTCAACCCCGGCCTGTATCTGGGTACGTCCTTAGTGGCTGCTAGGATACTGAGAGGTGATTTCAACACTGTGGTAAACGTATCTTTAGACAGATCACCCCCTCTGTTAATATATTCTCCATCCCAGAGACTAGCCACCATTTTTCAGCAATGGATGACTGGATGGGGCCTCCTGGACCACTAGCGGCTCCAACACGTCAGAGGCGGGAGTATTCATTTTACTCTCCTGTGCAGGACCTCCACGTATGACTCGACGGGTCCTAAGCATCCCCACTGGTCACTGACCAGGCAACACAGCCAGAATTCTTGGCCCATACTTACCAGCCCACAACCTTCACATTTTGAGTTTAGACTGAGAGAGGCAGCAGGCACCAATTCCTACATGATGGCTCGGTCTGGAGCTCCTTTCCATCCCGGTTTTCCATGACTCCCTACAGGAAGCAATGATCTGTGATTACTTCTTCCCACTGAACCAGGGTACAGTGATGTAAGCGGTGGTCTGGGAGGCATTTAAGGTGGTGATTAGGGGTAATTGTATGGGCGTACAGTCCGAGGAACTAATTGTGCCACCAACTTAAGTAGCATATTAAACCTGTCTCAGGCCTGCCATTGCAGCCTGTGTGTGTAGTTTTAAACTGCCATTTCAACATGGCAAAATAAATCTTTTGCCAGGCACAGCACTTCCTAGTTGATACATATGTCACTCCTCGGTTAGACCCTTGATAGCCCAGAGGGCAGGGTGCATTGTAAAAAACATAGTGCTGTGTAGTTCCTACAAATCTATATAGGATCTGCGTTTTTAGACAACGTAGACGAAGGGATTGGTGTCCAGACTGATTCCAGACATCCCCAAAGTATAAGATAGTCTGTGGACCAGCTAGCTCACAGTGCCACTATGTGGCCCTCTTACCAATGAGCAAATAGTTTCTGGCAACTATCAAACATGACAACTCTGACCCCTCAAGGATCATGGAAACAGTACAATACTTATCCCTCAGTCACTCGCGCTCACTTGTTCTCAGAAAGATATACAGAATAAATGATAGGGATATTTTGAATAAGCATTTATTGAACCAGCGTCATTCTAGTATAACATATGTGTGCTGCAACAACCATTAGGCAGAAACAGATATATACGATAACAAGCACCGAAAGAGTAAATGAAAGAATTATATCATGGTGCTAAAACAGGGAATATGTGCAGCATATAGATACATGGCAGTAATCATGAGTACTCCTAAGATGCAAGCCCTACCTAAATGTACCTAAATGTACCTAGCCAGTATGTAGGTACAAAGCCAAGAATCCCCCTAGGAAACAGCCAATCCTATTTGCTGATGTGAGAGTGAAGGACCCAGTCGTGGTCTTGAGTTTGGACACCTCGCAAGGGATGTCAGACCACTGAATGCTGGAGTGTCTACAAGCAGGGACTTCAGCGTCTCGTGTCAGCATGGAAGTTTTTCCACCTCTCCCTTCATGGCACGAGGCGCTGAATATATAAGAGGTGGAACCTATATATCTGAAAATTACCCTCAGGGGTTCTACCTAGATGTATAATGGTACTGTGGGCATGTTGGCCAAGGATGACGATAGTGGTGACCCTTATACAGAGTTATTATGCAGAAGATGGTAATCCTGCTGTGATACTGAAAATCCTCATGCATAATAAATGAGGCTAGTTTTCAGAGAAAACCACATGACATTTATTTGCCATCTAACTAGGTAAAAGGACACTGCCAGGACTGTTACGTAGAGAAAGGTAGGATAAATGTAGATAAAAGGTTGTGTAACTACCTAGGCCTATATTGGGGTACATTGGGGTTCATAACAGAACTACATTTTTCAAATTCTCAGCATTTGTCTCTGTCCAGTTGTCTCGGTTTCCCAGCAACCCACGGCTAAGTTCGCATATGTTGGGGCAAACTAACTGCCCATAACAGTTCCTTGTTTTTGAATATAGAATTTCCCATCAAATATAAACTCTGCTCTTTAGACAGAATTCCAAAATGTATATTAGCATCTCCAAGTGCTCCATCAGGCTTATTAATCTAGATCTCAAATGATGTCTACTACCTTGTATACCAGCTTGATATTTTATAGATGCATGTAAAGGGTCATCCACTGTTGTCATGATATACTGTTTTTGTCCCATGGAATGCAATTGATCGTATTAAAAAAGTCTATAGACTCTCTTACACAGGAAGGAGGGCTTGAGACGTATCGAAATAGAAACACATCCACAAATCTTGAGGCGTTTTCCAATAACGAATCACAGGAACTAACAATAGGGCATCCTGGAGGGTTGTTGATGTTTTTATGAACTTTCGGTAGAAAGTATATGGTTGGTGAGCGTCCTGAGCTGCTGCGAAGCGGTCGCTCCCCTCGCTGCTCCCTGCACATTAACCTGGTATCGTTGCGATCGGATTTCCACGCTCTGCACGCATTGCTCGCACTGCTAGAAGCTGCTAGTCATCGTAGCGCTTATTGCCAGACTTGCTCGCAATTCAGATTCATAAGTCATTGTAGCGCTGTACTATTCAGACCGTGCATTGATATTTACTGTACCATTATTATTGACTGTGTCACCCGCTTTGCCTGCTTTATTAATTGTTGCCTAACTGTGCTGACCAGTTTCTTAGCGCTTCATTAAGGTCGTGCCCCAATCTCGTCCTGTGTCGCTGTTGGCTTGCTGCCATTTTGTTGTTTGATGTTCTGCCTCCTGGCCTGGCCCTCCGCCCCGCGCCCGCCTCCCAGCTGCTCCTCCCTCGCCCCACCCCCCCTCCACTATCCACTTATGACAGATGCTTTTGCGCGCAGCGTTCACACGCAGCGGACGCGCCCCATGCACGCCAAAGGTAAGCCCGTCTATGCCCGTCCGCGCCTGGACCGCGCCCAGCACCAGACCCCCTGGTCCCCGCAAAATCCCCTCCACCCGCATAACGTACGACGCCGCTACTCTCAGCACTCAACCCCGACCGATTCCCGACCTGCTACCAAGCCACCACCGGACACATCCATGGACCCTTCACCTGCCGCTCCTGCAAGTTCGACAGCATCAGGACTCACACCATATCCACTAACTCCAAAGAAAGCTCAAACACTAACCATCTGAAATGCATCATACTCAACACCCGCTCGGTCCACAGACACGCCATTGAACTCTGGAACCTACTCGACACTACATCGCCTGACGTCGCCTTTCTTACAGAAACCTGGATGAACGCCTCATCAGCTCCCGACATCGCCATAGCCATCCCGGACGGCTACAAGATCATCCGAAAGGACCGCACCAACCAAACAGGAGGAGGCATCGCCATCGTCCATAAGAACACCATCCGCATCACGACCAGTTCCGACGACAACCTCGCTACCGCCGAACACCTTCACTTCCAGATCCACACCTACCCCTAGACCACACTCAGAGGCACCCTCATCTACAGGCCACCAGGACCCCGCACAAAATTCAGCGAAGACATCACCGACTTCATCAGCCCACACGCCCTACCCTCCAAGGACTACATTCTACTGGGAGACCTCAACTTCCACCAGGAAAAGGAAAACGACAGCAACACCACCACCCTCCTGGACAACCTGGCCAACCTCGGACTCGAACAACTTGTTGATACCCCTACCCACTATGCCGGACACACACTGGACCCAATCTTCACCTCCAGCAAGCACATCTCCTTCAACCACACCACAGCTCTCCATTAGACGAACCACAGCTGCGTTCACTTCAACTACAAAGAAGAAACTGGAACAAAATTACCACCGAACAGCTCATCACATCACTTCACCAAAACCCTCCTGCCAAATCATCAGACCCAAACCAAGCAGCCACCAACCTCACACAATGGATCACCCGCAGCGCCGACGAACTAGCACCCTTGAAAAACCATCAAATCAAACAAGGTAGCAAAAAATCTCCCTGGTTCAACGATGACCTTTAAGAAATCCAAGAAGTCCTGTCGCACCCTCGAGAAAGCCTGGAGAAAAAACCCAACCACTGACAACCTGACCACCTTCAAGAACGCCACCCGCAAATACCACCAACTGATCCGATCCACCAAGAAATCAGCATTCAAGGATCGACTTGACAACAATGCCCACAACAGCAAAGAACTATTCAACATCGTCAAAGAATTTACCCACCCCACCGCCGGCACCAACGATATCACTCCCTCCCAAGACCTCTGCGACTCCCTAGCCTCATTCTTCCACAACAAAATCGCCGACATACATAACAGCTGTGAAAACCAGTCCGGAGACCAATCCGCTCCACCCACCTCCGAACCAAAACCCCCCTCCATCAACCTTTGCGCCTGGAACCCAATCACCACCGAAGACATCATCCGCCTGATGAACTCCATCCACTCAGGATCATCAACCGACCCATGCCCCCACCACATCTTCAACAAAGCAGACTCCATCATCGCACCCCATCTCCAAGACGTCATCAACTGCTCCCTCAACTCCGCTACCTTCCCGGAAAGCTGGAAACATGCCGAACTCAGCGCCCTTCTGAAGAAACCCACAGCAGACCCCACTGAACTTAAGAACTACCGCCCCATCTCGCTCCTCCCATTCCCTGCCAAAGTCATCGAGAAGGCCGTCAACAATCAGCTCGCCACCTTCCTCGAATCCAACAAATCTCTCGACCCCTCACAGTCCGGCTTCCGAGCCAAACACAGCACCGAGACCGCCCTCATCGCTGCAACAGACGACATTCGAACACTACTGGACAACGGAGAAACAGTTGCCCTCATCCTACTCGACCTTTCCGCAGCCTTCGACACAGTCTGTCATAGCACCCTCATACAACGCCTCAACAACGTCGGAATACAAGGGAAACCATTGGACTGGATCATCTCGTTCCTCGCCGGAAGAACCCAGAGAGTCCGCCTCCCCCCTTTTAGATCAGAGGCCACCGAAGTCATCTGCGGCGTACCACAAGGATCATCACTCAGTCCCACCCTCTTCAACGTATACATGAGTCCCCTCGCATCCATCGCGCGCCAACACAACCTCAACATCATCTCCTACGCAGACGACACCCAGCTGATCCTCTCCCTCACCAAAGACCCAAACACCGCCAAAACCAACTTACACGAAGGAATGAAAGATGTAGCCGAGTGGATGAAGAACAGCCGCTTAAAACTGAACTCGGACAAAACGGAAGTCCTCATCTCAGGATCATCGCTCTCTGCTTGGGACGACTCATGGTGGCCACAGGCCCTGGGAACCGCACCCATACCAACTGACCACGCACGTAACCTGGGCTTCATCCTGGACTCCTCCCTCTCGATGACCAGACAAGTCAACGCCGTCTCATCTTCATGCTTCAACATCCTACGCATGCTCAAAAAAATCTTCCGTTGGATCCCCACTGAAACAAGAAAAACGGTCACCCACGCACTAGTCACAAGCCGACTGGATTACGGAAACTCCCTTTACGCCGGAACCACAGCTAAACTACAGAAAAAACTCCAACGCATCCAAAACGCCTCAGCCAGACTCATACTAGACATCCCCCGCCAAGATCACATCTCCGGTCACCTGAAAGACCTCCACTGGCTCCCCGTCAACAAGAGAATAACGTTCCGTCTCCTCACCCACGCACACAAAGCCCTCTACGACCTAGGACCCGAATGCCTCAACACGCGCCTGTCCTTTTACACCCCCACCCGACAACTACGATCGTCCAATCAAGCCCTCGCCGCAATTCCGTGCATCCACAGATCAACCATGGGGGGTAGATCCTTCTCCTTCTTAGCGGCCAAAACTTGGAATTCTCTCCCCACCCACCTCCGCCTTACACAGAACCACCTCTCCTTCAGAAAGCAACTAAAAACTTGGTTATTCGATAAGTAAAGTACCCTCCCCCCTCCCTCAAGCGCCTTGAGACCCTCTGGGTGAGTAGTGCGCTATACAAATTGTTGAACTTGAACTTGTAATACCAAATGTTTTTTCTTCAAGTAATTGTACTCTTCTTCATCTAGGAGATCATGATTAATTTCTCATAACAATTCAACATGATTTTATTAGTTGACTCCTTTGCTAGTCTTTCATAGTGATCTTAAATATTCAACTGTCTCCTTGCTTCATTTACATATTTACTTTTATCCATTATTATTATTACACTCATCCCTCTTTTTATCAATTGTTTTGATCTTTTACTAGCTCCCGTAGGGGCCTCTCTCTGTATATATATATATATATATGTGTGTGTGTTTGTGTATATATATATATATAGAGAGAGAGAGAGATAGGTAGGTAGGTATAGAGACTGGAGAAATTAAAGACTACTACTTAACCACATGAGCGCTAGCGAAATTCCCCTCCTGTGCTCATGTTTTAAAAAACCCATTATTCATGACGAGCTGGGCTCGTCATGAGCGTGCGAG